>NC_089838.1:328503188-331045688 GCF_035609145.1 Eleutherodactylus coqui
AATCGCCACCAAGACATCAGAAAAGACGATGAGCAAAGAGAGAACATTTAACGCATTGCGCCACTCACTACCCTAATACTGCATTAGGTAAAGGGTGACACAGTACCAGGCAGGGGTGCCATCTGTCATTGCATACTAGCGTCTCAGATACGGCACTTATAGCGCTACCATGACGCACCTGATAGCTGGCGTTTTGTTACACAGATGAGCGACGCTCTGATGGCCGCCATTGCGGTTTTTGCGTGCACAAAATTTTGCTGACGGCATTTACCGAAAACCATCTGCTGGTTCCCATGAAGCCGTCACCACGAGTGTCACCAGGAGTACGGGGAAGAGCGCATCACAAACAGTGCAGGGAAACAGAAAGGAAAGCGGATTACCCCGATGGCTGCGCTGCAGCGGGCGGATGGAGGGGGCAGGCGGCAGGCGTAAGTGCACCACATCAGACATGGCATCTGGGGAAGCTGCAGGCAGTTCTCAGAGCCGCCGGACGGACGAGAAATGTTTACTATTAGTTTCCTAGAAACAGGAGAAGTCTAGAAAGAAAGAGGAAGGAGGCGGCCGAGGAGCGCAGAAACCACAGGAGGGGGAGGGGGAAACGCTGCAAGGGGGAAGACATCAGATCCACCGCAAGGCATGCTAATGAAGGAGGAAGAACTACAGGGATCACTGATCACACATCTCCATGTAATCTTGTACATAGGGGGCAGTATTATAGTAGTTATAATCTTGTACATAGGGGGCAGTATTATAGTAGTTATATTCTTGTACATAGGAGCAGTATTATATTAGTTATATTCTTGTATATGGGGGCAGTATTATAGTAGTTATATTCTTGTACATAGGGGGCAGTATTATATTAGTTATATTCTTGTATATGGGGGCAGTATTATAGTAGTTATATTCTTGTACATAGGGGGGCAGTATTATAGTAGTTATATTCTTGTACATAGGGGGCAGTATTATAGTAGTTATATTCTTGTACATAGGGGGCAGTATTATAGTAGTTATATTCTTGTACATAGGAGCAGTATTATAGTAGTTATCTTCTTGTACATAGGAGGCAGTATTATAGTAGTTATATTCTTATACATAGGAGCAGTATTATAGTAGTTATATTCTTGTACATAGGAGGCAGTATTATAGTAGTTATATTCTTGTACATAGGAGCAGTATTATAGTAGTTATATTCTTGTACATAGGGGGCAGTATTATAGTAGTTATATTCTTGTACATAGGAGGCAGTATTATAGTAGTTATATTCTTGTACATAGGAGGCAGTATTATAGTAGTTATATTCTTGTACATAGGGGGCAGCATTATAGTAGTTATATTCTTGTACATAGGGGGCAGTATTATAGTAGTTATATTCTTGTACATAGGGGGCCGTATTATAGTAGTCATATTCTTGTACATAGGGGGCCGTATTATAGTAGTTATATTCTTGTACATGGGGGGCAGTATTATAGTGGTTATATTCTTGTACATAGGGGGCAGTATTATAGTAGTTATATTCTTGTACATGGGGGGCAGTATTATAGTAGTTATATTCTTGTACATAGGAGTAGTATTATAGTAGTTATATTCTTGTACATAGGGAGCAGTATTATAGTAGTTATATTCTTGTACATAGGGGGCAGTATTATAGTAGTTATATTCTTGTACATAGGGGCAGTATTATAGTAGTTATATTCTTGTACATAGGGAGCAGTATTATAGTAGTTCTATTCTTGTACATAGGGGTTAGTATCATAGTAGTTATATTCTTGTACATAGGGGTTAGTATCATAGTAGTTATATTCTTGTACATAGGGGGCAGTATTATAGTAGTTATATTCTTGTACATAGGGGGCAGTATTATAGTAGTTATATTCTTGTACATAGGCAGCAGTATTATAGTAGTTCTATTCTTGTACATAGGGGGGCAGTATTATAGTAGTTATATTCTTGTACATAGGGGGCAGTATTATAGTAGTTATATTCTTGTACATAGGGAGCAGTATTATAGTAGTTATATTCTTGTACATAGGGGGCAGTATTATAGTAGTTATATTCTTGTACATAGGGGGCAGTATTATAGTAGTTATATTCTTGTACATAGGGGGCAGTATTATAGTAGTTATATTCTTGTACATAGGGGGCAGAATTATAGTAGTTATATTCTTGTACATAGGGGCAGTATTATAGCAGTTATATTCTTGTACATAGGGGCAGTATTATAGTAGTTATATTCTTGTACATAGGGGGCAGTATTATAGTAGTTATATTCTTGTACGTAGGGGGTAGTATTATAGTAGTTATATTCTTGTACGTAGGGGGTAGTATTATAGTAGTTATATTCTTGTACGTAGGAGGCAGTATTATAGTAGTTATATTCTTGTACATAGGGGGCAGTATTGTAGTAGTTATATTCTTGTACATAGGAGGCAGTATTATAGTAGTTATATTCTTGTACATAGGGGGCAGTATTATAGTAGTTATATTGTACATAGGAGGCAGTATTATAATAGTTATATTCTTGTACATAGGAGCAGTATTATAGCAGTTATATTCTTGTACATAGAGGCAGTATTATAGTAGTTATATTCTTGTACATAGGGGCAGTATTATAGTAGTTATATTCTTGTACATAGGAGCAGTATTATAGTAGTTATATTCTTGTACATAGGGAGCAGTATTATAGTAGTTCTATTCTTGTACATAGGGGGCAGTATTATAGTAGTTATTTTCTTGTACATAGAGGGCAGTATTATAGTAGTTATATTCTTGTACATAGGGGGCAGTATTATAGTAGTTATATTCTTGTACATAGGGGGCAGTATTATAGTAGTCATATTCTTGTACATAGGGGGCCGTATTATAGTAGTCATATTCTTGTACATAGGGGGCCGTATTATAGTAGTTATATTCTTGTACATGGGGGGCAGTAGTATAGTGGTTATATTCTTGTACATAGGGGGCAGTATTATAGTAGTTATATTCTTGTACATGGGGGGCAGTATTATAGTAGTTATATTCTTGTACATAGGGAGCAGTATTATAGTAGTTATATTCTTGTACATAGGGGGCAGTATTATAGTAGTTCTATTCTTGTACATAGGGGGCAGTATTATAGTAGTTATTTTCTTGTACATAGAGGGCAGTATTATAGTAGTTATATTCTTGTACATAGGGGGCAGTATTATAGTAGTTATATTCTTGTACATAGGGGGCAGTATTATAGTAGTCATATTCTTGTACATAGGGGG
Organism: Eleutherodactylus coqui; assembly: GCF_035609145.1. NCBI lineage: Eukaryota > Metazoa > Chordata > Amphibia > Anura > Eleutherodactylidae > Eleutherodactylus > Eleutherodactylus coqui. Next base: position 328,506,437 of record NC_089838.1, read on the forward strand.
CCGTATTATAGTAGTCATATTCTTGTACATAGGGGGCCGTATTATAGTAGTTATATTCTTGTACATGGGGGGCAGTATTATAGTGGTTATATTCTTGTACATAGGGGGCAGTATTATAGTAGTTATATTCTTGTACATGGGGGGCAGTATTATAGTAGTTATATTCTTGTACATAGGAGTAGTATTATAGTAGTTATATTCTTGTACATAGGGAGCAGTATTATAGTAGTTATATTCTTGTACATAGGGGGCAGTATTATAGTAGTTATATTCTTGTACATAGGGGCAGTATTATAGTAGTTATATTCTTGTACATAGGGAGCAGTATTATAGTAGTTCTATTCTTGTACATAGGGGTTAGTATCATAGTAGTTCTATTCTTGTACATAGGGGTTAGTATCATAGTAGTTATATTCTTGTACATAGGGGCAGTATTATAGTAGTTATATTCTTGTACATAGGGGGCAGTATTATAGTAGTTATATTCTTGTACATAGGGGGCAGTATTATAGTAGTTATATTCTTGTACATAGGGAGCAGTATTATAGTAGTTCTATTCTTGTACATAGGGGTTAGTATCATAGTAGTTCTATTCTTGTACATAGGGGTTAGTATCATAGTAGTTATATTCTTGTACATAGGGGCAGTATTATAGTAGTTATATTCTTGTACATAGGGGGCAGTATTATAGTAGTTCTATTCTTGTACATAGGGGGGCAGTATTATAGTAGTTATATTCTTGTACATAGGGGGCAGTATTATAGTAGTTATATTCTTGTACATAGGGAGCAGTATTATAGTAGTTATATTCTTGTACATAGGGGGCAGTATTATAGTAGTTATATTTTTGTACATAGGGGGCAGTATTATAGTAGTTATATTCTTGTACATAGGGGGCAGTATTATAGTAGTTATATTCTTGTACATAGGGGGCAGTATTATAGTAGTTATATTCTTGTACATAGGGGCAGTATTATAGCAGTTATATTCTTGTACATAGGGGGCAGTATTATAGTAGTTATATTCTTGTACGTAGGGGGTAGTATTATAGTAGTTATATTCTTGTACATAGGAGGCAGTATTATAGTAGTTATATTCTTGTACATAGGGGGCAGTATTGTAGTAGTTATATTCTTGTACATAGGAGGCAGTATTATAGTAGTTATATTCTTGTACATAGGGGGCAGTATTATAATAGTTATATTCTTGTACATAGGAGCAGTATTATAGCAGTTATATTCTTGTACATAGGAAGCAGTATTATAGTAGTTATATTCTTGTACATAGGGGCAGTATTATAGTAGTTATATTCTTGTACATAGGAGCAGTATTATAGTAGTTATATTCTTGTACATAGGGAGCAGTATTATAGTAGTTCTATTCTTGTACATAGGAGGGCAGTATTATAGTAGTTCTATTCTTGTACATAGGGGGCAGTATTATATTAGTTATATTCTTGTACATAGGGGGCAGCATTATAGTAGTTATATTCTTGTACATAGGAGCAGTATTATAGTAGTTATATTCTTGTACATATGAGCAGTATTATAGTAGTTATATTCTTGCACATATGGGCAGTATTATAGTAGTTATATTCTTGTACATAGGGGGCAGTATTATAGTAGTTATATTCTTGTACATAGGGGGCAGTATTATAGTAGTTATATTCTTGTACATTGGAGCAGTATTATAGTAGTTATATTCTTGTACATTGGAGCAGTATTATAGTAGTTATATTCTTGTACATAGGGAGCAGTATTATAGTAGTTATATTCTTGTACATAGGGGGCAGTATTATAGTAGTTCTATTCTTGTACATAGGGGGCAGTATTATAGTAGTTCTATTCTTGTACATAGGGGGCAGTATTATAGTAGTTCTATTCTTGTACATAGGGGGCAGTATTATAGTAGTTCTATTCTTGTACATAGGGAGCAGTATTATAGTAGTTCTATTCTTGTACATAGGGAGCAGTATTATAGTAGTTCTATTCTTGTACATAGGGGGCAGTATTATATTAGTTATATTGTACAAAGGGGGCAGTATTATAGTAGTTATATTCTTGTACATAGGAGCAGTATTATAGTAGTTATATTCTTGTACATATGAGCAGTATTATAGTAGTTATATTCTTGTACATATGAGCAGTATTATAGTAGTTATATTCTTGTACATAGGAGGCAGTACTATAGTAGTTATATTCTTGCACATATGAGCAGCATTATAGTAGTTATATTCTTGTACATAGGGGGCAGTATTATAGTAGTTATATTCTTGTACATAGGAGGCAGTATTATAGTAGTTATATTCTTGTACATAGGAGGCAGTATTATAGTAGTTATATTCTTGTACATAGGGGGCAGTATTATAGTAGTTATATTCTTGTACATTGGAGCAGTATTATAGTAGTTATATTCTTGTACATTGGAGCAGTATTATAGTAGTTATATTCTTGTACATAGGGGGCAGTATTATAGTAGTTATATTCTTGTACATAGGAGGCAGTATTATAGTAGTTATATTCTTGTACATAGGAGGCAGTATTATAGTAGCTATATTCTTGTACATAGGGGGCAGTATTATAGTAGTTATATTCTTGTACATAGGAGGCAGTATTATAGTAGTTATATTATTGTACATTGGAGCAGTATTATAGTAGTTATATTCTTGTACATAGGGGGCAGTATTATAGTAGTTATATTCTTGTACATAGGGAGCAGTATTATAGTAGTTATATTCTTGTACATAGGGGGCAGTATTATAGTAGTTCTATTCTTGTACATAGGGGGCAGTATTATAGTAGTTCTATTCTTGTACATAGGGGGCAGTATTATAGTAGTTCTATTCTTGTACATAGGGGGCAGTATTATAGTGGTTATATTCTTGTACATAGGGGGCAGTATTATAGTAGTTCTATTCTTGTACATAGGGGGCAGTATTATAGTAGTTATATTCTTGTACATAGGAGGCAGTATTATAGTAGTTATATTCTTGTACATAGGAGGCAGTATTATAGTAGTTATATTCTTGTACATAGGGGGCAGTATTATAGTGGTTATATTCTTGTACATAGGGGGCAGTATTATAGTGGTTATATTCTTGTACATAGGGGGCAGTATTATAGTAGTTATATTCTTGTACATAGGAGGCAGTATTATAGTAGTTATATTCTTGTACATAGGGGGCAGTATTATAGTAGTTATATTTTTGTACATAGGAGGCAGTATTATAGTAGTTATATTCTTGTACATAGGGGGCAGTATTATAGTAGTTATATTCTTGTACATAGGAGGCAGTATTATAGTAGTTATATTCTTGTACATAGGGGGCAGTATTATAGTGGTTATATTCTTGTACATAGGAGGCAGTATTATAGTAGTTATATTCTTGTACATAGGGGGCAGTATTATAGTAGTTATATTCTTGTACATAGGCAGCAGTATTATAGTAGTTCTATTCTTGTACATAGGGGGGCAGTATTATAGTAGTTATATTCTTGTACATAGGGAGCAGTATTATAGTAGTTATATTCTTGTACATAGGGGGCAGTATTATAGTAGTTATATTTTTGTACATAGGAGGCAGTATTATAGTAGTTATATTCTTGTACATAGGGGGCAGTATTATAGTGGTTATATTCTTGTACATAGGGGGCAGTATTATAGTGGTTATATTCTTGTACATAGGGGGCAGTATTATAGTAGTTATATTCTTGTACATAGGGGGCAGTATTATAGTAGTTATATTCTTGTACATAGGAGGCAGTATTATAGTAGTTATATTCTTGTACATAGGGGGCAGTATTATAGTAGTTATATTCTTGTACATAGGAGGCAGTATTATAGTAGTTATATTCTTGTACATACGGGGCAGTATTATAGTAGTTATATTCTTGTACATAGGGGGCAGTATTATAGTAGTTATATTCTTGTACATAGGGGGCAGTATTATAGTAGTTATATTCTTGTACATAGGGGGCAGTATTATAGTGGTTATATTCTTGTACATAGGGGGCAGTATTATAGTAGTTATATTCTTGTACATAGGAGGCAGTATTATAGTAGTTATATTCTTGTACATAGGGCGCAATATTATAGTAGTTATAGTCTTGTATATAGGGGGCAGTATTATAGTAGTTATATTCTTGTACATAGGGGGCAGTATTATAGTAGTTATATTCTTGTACATAGGGGGCAGTATTATAGTGGTTATATTCTTGTACATAGGAGGCAGTATTATAGTAGTTATATTCTTGTACATAGGGCGCAATATTATAGTAGTTATATTCTTGTACATAGGGGGCAGTATTATAGTAGTTATATTCTTGTACATAGGGGGCAGTATTATAGTAGTTATATTCTTGTACATACGGGGCAGTATTATAGTAGTTATATTCTTGTACATAGGGGGCAGTATTATAGTAGTTATATTCTTGTACATAGGGGGCAGTATTATAGTAGTTATATTCTTGTACATAGGGGGCAGTATTATAGTAGTTATATTCTTGTACATAGGGGGCAGTATTATAGTAGTTATATTCTTGTACATACGGGGCAGTATTATAGTAGTTATATTCTTGTACATACGGGGCAGTATTATAGTAGTTATATTCTTGTACATAGGGGGCAGTATTATAGTAGTTATATTCTTGTACATAGGGGGCAGTATTATAGTGGTTATATTCTTGTACATAGGGGGCAGTATTATAGTAGTTATATTCTTGTACATAGGAGGCAGTATTATAGTAGTTATATTCTTGTACATAGGGCGCAATATTATAGTAGTTATAGTCTTGTATATAGGGGGCAGTATTATAGTAGTTATATTCTTGTACATAGGGGGCAGTATTATAGTAGTTATATTCTTGTACATAGGGGGCAGTATTATAGTAGTTGCATTGTTGTACAACATTGCAAGCCATGGAGTGAACAGGTTTAATTGACAAGTAGATTTGTGGTTTTGACTTGTATTGACATCATGTAGTGTAATTTACAAACAACTGGAAGGTGACAACAGCACACACAATTCCTCAAAAACGCCAGAGGAAGGAACCAGGAAGGCAAAATATGCACGCTTCCGTATATTAAGATCTGTGTATGCACTTGTCATTTTACTTGACAAAGACCACAGACACTTGGTGGTTGAAACGTTGTGCTTTTACCTGGGTGGATTAAAGTGTTTTCATTTGCAACTACCTCCTTGGATGCTGCTTCTATTCCACTACATTTTGGTTTATGTATTGTAATTTAGGTGTAAATGAGATGGTGGTGAATACTACCCATGTTGTCCCCTAGTGGTCGGGTTGTATAACACACCGCTCATGTTTTGCTATGTATTTTGTCTGCAGTTCGTTGGTCATGCAGGTACGTAGATGTAGTAATTAGTTGCTGCTTAGATGGTATTTCGGATCTGCAGCTCCTTGCAGGGATTCTCTCCGCCATCACCCCACTCCCCTATTCCCTGCACCCCGATCCCATCAAATATCAGCCTGATAGAACTGCACAGGACCCTTTATTGCCTTCAGGTTGTACACAAGTTATAAAATATATACAGATACCCACAAATGTACAAAATATAAAAGATGCCCAGATGTAGAAACCAGTCTGTAGGGCAAGTGGAGGAAGTCACCCTCCCCATTATACAGGGCGTCGGGTGTATGGGATATGATCCCTGCTGGGTACAACTGTCCATCACAGTCAGGCTGGCACATTCTGCCCCTCTATTTGGCATCACTGCTGCCCCTTCCACACCACCAGAGCTGCAGCGCGTTCTCTCCACGGTTGTCGCGCTTCGCTCGTACTTCCTGCTGGGATTCCTCTCCACTGTCTTCTGACTCCGAGAACCTCCGCTGCCCCGACGCCGTGGCCAGGATGGGTAGAGATGGGTGCAGGCTGTGGGCAGCAACATGAAGATCATTAGCGATTGATGCAAGCAGAGATCTTGACAAAGATAAATAATTTAAACACAAAGAAAGCTGCAATGATCATTTTGTCATTTTTTTTTCTTTATGGCTGAATATGTGAAAAACTAACATTCTGACGCCCCCTGGTGGCCAATGCGTCAGCTTTCCTGAAACTTGGTATTTCATGGAAAATTGCTTTTAAAAACAAGATGCAGAGTAGTTTGTGGGATTTCATTCTGCGCTGACTGACGTTCTCTTACCTGATACCATTTACGCAGTCTTTCTGCGCCCGGAAGTGCAGCGCCGGTGATAGAACGCCTTCCTCCGGGGAAGTTAACATGTCCCAGGCAGACACGACCCCCTGCGTGTCTCCACTGAGCAGGTATCGGCCGGAACTGTGGGGGCGAGGAGAGCGGGAGATATTAAATATATCAGAATAACCCTTTACCGTGATTTGACAGGCGAAAGGGGCAGAGCCAGAACTTACCTTTCCATATCAAAGTACATCCTCTGGTTGGTGGTGACGTCACGCCTTAGAGAGGTAAGCACCTTCCCCGGGTGACGGACGTCCCAGCACAAGATCTCGGGGTCCTGCAAGGGGTGTTTGTTAGTATCTGATCACAGCCATTACTTATTGGGTTTCTTAGATACAGACATCCTTAAAGGGGTGTACCACAACTTTACAACTGCTTGACTCCCGCTCTGTCCTTCCTGGTTGCTGCTGGCCAGGACATGCGATCTCTCCAGCCAATCACTGGCTACAGCAGTTACCTTCCCTAGCCAGTGATTGGCTGCAGCAGTCACATGTCCTGGCCAGCAGCAACCAGGAAGGACAGAGGGGGAGTGAAGCAGTTGTAAAGTTGTGGGACAACTCATTTAGAGTTACTGGCCCTTTAGGCCGCCTGCAGACGGCCGGGTCGGATCCGGCAGCGAGAATTCTCGCTGTGGGACCCGACCCGAGCGCCTGCACAGAGCAGCGCATACTCACCCGCGCCCCGCAGCTCTGGATCTTTCATGTGCCGGATGCCGACGCATGCGCAGATCGGAGCTGGCGGCGGGTGAGTAACGTTTCTGTGCGGAGTTCTCGAGCCCCGCACAGAAATAAGACATGCCGTGGTTTGTTTGCCGCACGAGATTTTGCGTGGCCAAATCGCGGCCGTCTGCAGTGGTTCGCACTGCTGCCCTGCAGTGGCGGGGTCCCAGGATCAAATCCGCATCAAGGTCAGATTCAAACCTAGATCTGCAGCAGTAGCACTCCGTCCTCAATGCAGGCACAGTATTTTGTCCATTTTTGCAAAAAATTGGATGGGGATGATCCTATCCGATTTAGCAAATATTGGCTTTATCATCTTGCCGACCCTGATAAGCAGCACTACCCGCGTCTCCTCCTCCCTGTATACAACCATAGTGACATCAGAAGAAACAGTGCGATGACTGCGCAGGTGCAGCTCTGTTTATTTCAGCGGGACGGATGTAAGTGGCGTACAAGGTGTCGCCTATATCTGGCGCCTCCGTTGACGATGAATGGAGTGACATCGCGCATGCACAACCGCAGCTTCATTCAGTCTATTCCCCACTAGCGGGTGCAGTAAGCCCCCGTTGTCAGGGTGGTGGGGGTCTCAGCAGTGAGACTTCCACCAATCAGACTTTTATCACCCGTCCCACGGGTTTTCTGGTACAACAACTGAGTATTTGGTAAAATCTACATAGTGGTACAATGGGTTAATAAATTACCTTTCTGCCTCCGGAGAAGATGCAGCGGCCGTCTGCAGAGAAGAGCAGGTGGGTGACCCCTCCGATGGGGCCGTGCAGGACGGCCAGCATCACCCCCTCATCGTAGGAGTAGAGGCCCAGACTGCGGGAGTAGGAGCCGCAGGCATAGATGTCCTGAGCCGGGCTGAAGGCCATGCAGGAGATGATCCCCGGCTGCCCCAGCTTCTTCTCTGCAGGAGAACAGGACGGAAACATCATACAGGGCCACAAAGTCATTATACGAGGGCCACAGTCCCACCCCTCAGAGACAGCAGCCAATAACAGAGCCCAGCGATGGATCCCCGCCCCGTGACGTCCCGTAAACCGTGAGGGATTTCAGGCGTAAACACATACATGGTGTAGAGCAGCAACTGAGGAGCGAGCAGAAGGAGGAGGACGGGACATCCAGGCCTTCATGATACAAACCGTATTCAGACCTCAGTCCGCTGCATCACAGGACATGCCCGACCAAGACTGGAGCCTCTGGTGGAAACGCTGCCGGTGATGCAGGGGGCCGAGGTCTAGAATAAAGTGTCATGAAGGCCTGGATGCATCGCCCTCCTCTGCACCACATATCCCGTACGGGAGCTTTTAGATCATGCAGTCTGGATCCTGCGTCAGAGCGCGCAACATTGTTGTTCCCAGGGGGATTGGCCTGCGGTGCCGCTGCTACAATTTAGTTTTTTTTGTATTTCAGGTGTAAACACAGACCAGAGCAGAGGGGCCGGAGCAGCGGCGGGGCCACAGCCCAGAGCAGGGGCGCCGGAACAGCGGCGGGGCCACAGCCCAGAGCAGGGGCGCCGGAGCAGCGGCGGGGCCACAGCCCAGAGCAGGGGCGCCGGAGCAGCGGCGGGGCCACAGCCCAGAGCAGGGGCGCCGGAGCAGCGGCGGGGCCACAGCCCAGAGCAGGGGCGCCGGAGCAGCGGCGGGGCCACAGCCCAGAGCAGGGGCGCCGGAGCAGCGGCGGGGCCACAGCCCAGAGCAGGGGGGCCGGAGCAGCGGCGGGGCCACAGCGGAGCGCGGGGGATACAACAAGTTGTTTGCGTTGTAACTTCCTGTGCACTAACCTGACAGCCTCTTTAACCCCTTCCTGCTCCAGGGTGTAAGTTTACGTCCTGGGAGCGGGATACTTCCCGCAAACCGGGCGTAAACTTACGCCCTGCACTTACAGTGTCGCCGCGGTGACACAGCAGTGACGTCTGCTAACATTGTTAGCGAACAATCACTATGTGCGGGCCAGGGACAAATCACAGTGGTCCCGCCCCAGCGATCGCTGTGATCGGTCAGTGAAGAACTCACTGACCAATCACAGCTCAGCAGCAGAGAGCCTGCTGTTTATAGTGTAGTGAGGTGTGATCAGTAGTGTAGAGAGGTGTGCTTTGTAGTGTGATCGGTAGTGTAGCTGGGATCTGTAGTGCACTGAGTGATCTGTAGTGTAGCTGGGATCTGTAGTGCAGTGAGTGATCTGTAGTGTAGCTGGGATCTGTGGTGCAGTGTGATTAGTATGGTAGTGTAGCGCATTTCGTAGTCCCCCTTCCCGTCATTAGTCAGCGTAGTTCTTTGGCTACCCCGGGATTCAGTTTGGTACTGAAGGGCTCAGAGCGAGGGACATTTTTATGTTTTTTTCCCGGATGATTCTATTGCCCATGTAGGGACCCAAACGAATTTGTATGCCCAGCATTTTATACAGCAGAATCCCACCTCCAGCTACGCAGGACCCGATACGTGGACCCCTGTGGATGCATCAGACATAAAAAAATGTTGGGGTCTTTTTGTTAACCATGGGTCTGGTAAAAAAGCCGACGGGCGTACCGGAGTACTGACATTTTGTATCACACTCCTATGTTCCGCATGGAGATGTCAAGGACACGGTTTGAGATGATCCAAAAGTTTTTACACTATAACGATGATGCAGAGTGCCCCCTAGTGATCATCCCAATTAGGATCGCTTGTATAAAATCAGGCCAGTAGTGGAACATTTTAATTTTAAATTTGCCCAGGTATACACCCCAGAAAAAAATATTGCAGTAGACGAGTCCCTGGTGCACTTCAAGGGGAGGCTAAAATTCTGCCAGTACCTGCCCAGTAAGCGGGCACGGTATGGTGTGAAATTGTACAAGCTGTGCGAAAGTACATCAGGGTACACCCACAAGTTCTGCATTTATGAGGGGCAGGACACCAAGACTGAGCCCCCAGAATGCCCCCCCGTGCTGGGAGTAACAGGGAAAATAGTGTGGGAACTGGTGCACCCACTATTAGACCAGGGTTACCATCTGTACCTGGATAACTTTTATACCAGTGTCCCCCTGTTTCAGTGCCTCGCTGGAACAGTGGCATGTGGTTCCATCCAAAAAAATCATAGAAGCCTCCCTAAGACGCTGCTTGGGCAACTGCTCAGAAGGGGTGAGAGCCGGGCCCAATGCAGCGACAATGTATTGTGCGTTAAATATAAGGACAAGAGGGATGTCCTTATGTTGACGACAATACACGGCCACAGCAGTACCCCCTGCCCAGTACGAGGTACCAGTGCAGAGACCCCCAAACCAGACTGCGTCCTCGACTATAATAAGTACATGGGAGGGGTCGATCTATCAGACCAGGTACTGGAGCCCTATAGAGCCATGCGGAAAACACGGGTGTGGTACAAAAAACTGGCCGTGCACCTCGTACAGATGGCACTGTATAATGCCTACGTGCTGCATCGGGGTGCAGGCCATAGGGGGACATTCCTTCAATTTCAGGAGGAAATCATCAAGGATCTAATATTTGGGGACCAGGAGGTGGGGGAGAGGCCCAGTACTTCTGGAAGCGAGGCCACAAGAATTGTACCAGGGCAGCATTTTCTCAGTGAAATTCCCTCCACTGCGACGAAGGGAAGGCCCCAAAAGAGGTGCAGAGTGTGCTACAAACAGGGGATAAGAAAAGACACCGTATACCAGTGTGAAACGTGCCCCACACAACCCGGCCTCTGTATAAAACATGGTTTTAAGATCTACTACACCTCCCTGATATTGTAATTTTATTATTGCCCTGACGTGTTACCCTGATGTACTTCGCACAGCTTGTACATAAAGCCACATGCTAAGTCCTTCCCTTCTGAGCCCTGCGCCCTAAAAACAGTTTAGATTCACATATGGGGCATTCCCCAGTTGGGTAACATCATGGGGTACTTTATCTCTTTCTGCCCCTGGTAAAAAATAATAATCTGGGCCTAAAGCCGAACATTATGGGAAAAATTAGAATTTTTTGTATTCAACTCAAACTGTTAAAAAAAATTCCTCAAACACCTGCGGGATCAAACCGCTCCCTACACCCCTTACTAAATCCCTGAGGGGACTCGTTTCCAAAATGGGGTCAAGGCGTGAGGGTTTCAAATGTACGGGCACCTCAGGGGCTGCAGACACTACATGGGGGCTGAAAAGGGGTCCAGCAAAATCTGCATTCAAAAACTCAAATAGCGCTCCCTGTCTTCTGAGCCCTGCCATGTGCCTGAGCAACAGTTCACATCCACATATGGGGCAGATGTCTACAAACGGCAGAATCCTGGTAACACATCCCGAGTTTTGTTTCTCTGCCAACTCCTGCTGTTTTATAGAAAAAAATGGTTTTAAATTGAAAATCTCTGATGCACTTTTGTTTAATTCCTGCAAAACATCTAAAGGGTTAATAAACTTCATAAATACTTGAATTCTTTGAAGGGTGCAGTTTTTAAAACGTGGTGATGTATGGGGGTTTTCTGCTACACGGGCTCTTAAAATCCACGTCTAAACGGATTTGGCCCTTTGCTAGTAAATTTGAAAAATGCTAAATTTATATACTTTGTGGAGTCGGAAAAAAATAAAATAACGCTTAAAAATGATTGCAGTACAAAGCAGGCCGGTGGGGAGTGGGGATTAGTAACGAGTTTGGGGCGTTTGACTGTCTGTCTTACAAAAAGAAAAATTCAAAGTTTGAAAATTGTCAATTTTTCCAAATTTTCTGTAAATTTCGATTTTTTTTTCCTAGTTAAAGGGGTTGTCCCGCAGCAGCAAGTGGGGTTCAGCACTTCTGTATGGCCATATTAATGCACTTTGTAATATACATTGTGCATTAATTATGAGCCATACAGAAGTTATAAGAAGTTATTCACTTACCTGCTCCGTTGCTGGCGTCCCCGTCGCCATGGATCCGTCTAAATTCGCTGTCTTCTGGCGTTTTTAGACACGCTTGCGCAGTCCGGTCTTCTCCCTTCTGAATAGGGCCGCTCGTGCCGGAGAGCTGGTCCTCGTAGCTCCGCCCCGTCACGTGTGCCGATTCCAGCCAATCAGGAGGCTGGAATCGGCAATGGACCGCACAGAGCCCACGGTGCACCATGGGAGAACACCCGCGGTGCATCGTGGGTGAAGATCCCGGCGGCCATCTTGGTAAAGGAAGAAAGAAGTCGCCGCAGCGCGGGGATTCGGGTAAGTAATAAACTTTTTTTTTTTTAAACCCATCCCTTGGGTTTGTCTCGCGCCGAACGGGGGGCCTATTGAATAAAAAAAAAAAAAAACGTTTCGGCGTGAGACAACCCCTTTAAGCCAAAGTTTATTGATGCAATTTTTACACTAACGTCAAGTACAAGATGTCACGAAAACAATCTCAGAATCACATCGATACGTAAAAGTGATTAGCACATGAAGTGACAGATGTCAGATTGGTCCTTAAGCCCAAAATAGGCCATGTCATGAAGGGGTTAAGGCGCTGGTGGGAGCAGAGGATGGATTTCAGCAGAATTAGTTAGATTTGCCTCTCAGGACTCCCAGAAAAGCTGGGTGATTGTGTAAGACAAGGGGGGGTTGGGGCTCCCATTGATTTCACAGGGTTTTCAAGACACGGAATACTTGCAGGTCACTGCAGACGGGTCAGAGAATAGAAACCTTGCAAAACGGAGGAAAACTGCAGGCATTCTGGTTTCCTGAAATACCCTTAAAATCAATGCGGACAAAAATATGGAAACGTTTAACCCCTTCGTGATCGGCCCATTTTCTGCCTTAAAGGAGATGCCTCGAGGAAGCAGTGAATTTTTTTTTTTGCCCAGTCCCCCTAATTAAACATACATTACTAATTACCCCTGTAAATGACTTTCCTAGCTGGTTTCTACTTACCGTTCCAGCAACTTATAAAACTTTTTCCCAAGATGGCCGCCAGCTCTTTTCGCATCACTTGCTGTAGCCCGACGTGCGCGCTCCCGAGACGCTGCCAGCTGTGTCTCCATGGCAACCAGACGCCCCGCAGCCGCCGACCGGACCCCTGGAGTGAACACGGCCGACCAGTCACCCACCGCCAGGCAGAAGGTAACCGGCGCAGCCCCCCCCCCCCCCCCCATCACAGCGGCAGCCCCCCCCCGGCCCAGCGCTAGTTCCCCCGGCGCAGCGACAGCCCCCCCCCGGCACAGCGGCAGCCCCCCCATCGCAGCGACAGCCCTCCCCCCCCGTCGCAGCGACAGCCCCCCCCCCCCCCCGGCGCAGCCCGCTCCCGGCGCAGCGGCAGCCCCCCCGGCCCATCACTTGCCGGGACAGCTTCTCCGGACAGCTCGGCAGCTCTGCACCTTCCTCTAACAGAGGAAGGTACAGAATGGCCGCTCCAGCGCGCTCCCGAGCAGTGACAGCTCGTCTGCGCATGCGCAGAAGAGCTGTAGCGGGGAGCACACTGAAGCGGCTCGTGCTGAAAGGAGAAGACCGGACTGCGCAAGCGCGTCTAAAAAAGCAAGCTGCCAGCGAATTTAGACGGAACCATGGAGACGAGGACGCTAGCAACGGAGCAGGTAAGTGGAATAACTTCTGTATGGCTCATATTTAATGCACGATGTATATTACAAAGTGCATTAATATGGCCATACAGAAGTGTATAGACCCACTTGGTTTCGCGAGACAACCCCTTTAAGGACCAAGCGATTCTTATTGTTGCATTGCCAGAGCTCGCCGAGCCATATAAGGGCTGGTTTATATATATTATACACACACTATCATAGTCAGTAGCTTGCTCCCCTAGAAGTTGTCGGGATGCATGAAACTTTGTGTTATTGTTGTACCGCCTCTGTTGTGGGGCTCCTGTGGCCCCCTTGTACGTGCGGCTTAGCATTATCCTGCTGCCTCTTGGAACACATGTGGCTGCAGGATGTCCTGAACATAACGCTGAGCTGTCATTGTCCCTCGTACCACTACTAGGGGTGACCGACTGTCATATGTGATGGCCCCTCAGACCATCACACCAGCAGGGGGCAGTGTGCCGCTCCACAGTAAAGGCAGGATTGAGGCGCCCACCCCGAGGTCTCCAGACACGAACACGGCCGTCGTCAACGCTCAAACTAAACTTTGATTCATCACTGAAGACACCCGGTCCCCCTCCGTAGTGTCCAGTTTCATCATTTTCGACATCACCGCAAGCGGAGGCAATGGTAGGTGTCAGAGGCCGTACATGTAATGGGGGCCGGGAGACCAAAGTCCTTCAGCCAAGCGCTTGGAAATGGTTCCAACAGACACAGGGGTGTAACAATGGCACCACCTGTCTCTGGATGGCGGACAAAGGAACAGTCAGAGCTGCTGGTGCTTGTTGGACGATCAGATGCTCCTCTGTACTGGCGGTCTGTAGGGGGCGTCCTGAGCCCGGCCACCTTGTGTGCCCTCACACATCCACTGGTCCTAACACCCCCTAACAGTCTGGTCAGACGCTCCTCTCTACTGGTGGTCTGTCGAGGGTCCTGAGCCCGGTCACCTTGTGTGCCCTCACACATCCACTAGCCCCGACACCCCCTAACAGTCTGGTCAGCCGCTCCTCTCTACTGGTGGTCTGTAGGGGGTCCTGAGCCCGGTCGTCGGGTGTGCCTCATCCCAACACTTCCTAACAGTCTGGTCAGACTCTCCTCTCTACTGGTGGTCTGTAGGGGGCGTCCTGAGCCCAGTCACCTTGTGTGCCCTCACACATCCACTGGTCCCAACACCCCCTAACAGTCTGGTCAGACAATCTTCTCTACCGGTGGTCTGTAGGGGGCGTCCTGAGCCCAGTCACCTTGTGTGCCCTCACACATCCACTGGTCCCAACACCCCCTAACAGTCTGGTCAGACTCTCCTCTCTACTGGTGGTCTGTAGGGGGCGTCCTGAGCCCGGTTACCTTGTGTGCCCCCATCCACTGGTCCCAACACTTCCTAACAGTCTGGTCAGACGCTCCTTTCTACTGGTGGCCTGTAGGGGGTTCTGAGCCCGGACACCTTGTGTGCCCTCATCCACTGGTCCCAACACCTTCTAACAGTCTGGTCAGATGCTCCTCTCTACTGTTGGTCTGTAGGTGGCATCCTGAGCCCGGTCACCTTGTGTGGCCTCACACATCCACTGGTCCCAACACCCCCTAACAGTCTGGTCAGACGCTTCTCTCTACTGGTGGTCTGTAGGGCGTGTCCTGAGCCCGGTCGCCTTGTGTGCTCCCATCCACTGGTCCCAACACCCCCTAACAGCCCTATCAGACACTCCTCTCTACTGGTGGTCTGTAGGGGGCATCCTGAGCCCGGTCACCTTGTGTGCCCTCACACATCCACTTGTCCAAACACCTCCTAACAGTCTGGTCAGATGCTCCTCTCCACTGGTGGTCTGTAGGGGGGGTCCTGAGCCCGGTCACCTTGTGTGTCCTCACACACCCACTGGTCCTAACAGTCTGGTCAGACGCTCCTCTCTACTGGTGGTCTGTAGGGGGCGTCCTAAGCCCGGTCACCTTGTGTGCCCTCACACACCCACTGGTCCCAACACCTCCTGTTCAGTAATCTATAAAGTGCGAATCTAAAATCTGTGGATGGAATACAAATACAGCGACAGATCACGTGACGCAGATTCTATGTCGGGACATTAGCAGGCAGATGAGCCCCACTAAAAGGAGATAATCCACGTGCAGATCTGCAGCACCACGTGGCAGTAACCACAGATCATGAGGCAAACGCCACACGGATCGCGCACGTGGCCTGAGGGTTTACTCACACATCACGTTTTTTTGCGGCAACTTTCTGAGAACCGCTGCACAAACTGACATGTAAAGTAATACCTGTAGGGGGGTGGGGGTTGGCACAACAACAACAACCTCCCAGAGCTCGCCCCCAATACTTACGGAAAGTGGGGCGACATTCGCAGTCTCTTCCAGGCCGAGAAGTGTCAAAGACTCGAACCATCTTATCGAACCCGCAAAACAGCCGAGAACCGTCCGGCGAGAAACACAGCGAGTGAGCGGCGGTCAACTCGTCCTGAGGAGGAGAAGCGCAATTATAGAAGTCAGCGAGCGCAGAAAGGGCGGTGAGCGGCAGGCGGGACTCACCAGATGGTTGTAGGCGCGGTAAGAAGCCTTGAGGTCTCCGGTGAAGGCGTCCCACATATGGATGGGGTTGTCTCGGCTGCTGCTGGTGACACTGAGGGAGATAATAGAGTCAATGTACTAATACACTGCAACAAACCCCCAGCTGTGCGAGCAGCTCTGAATAAGGACAGCTGTCCAGGCACTAGGTTCACAGAGATCGTGACACGAGGTGTTAATATGGCGCGGTGACATGGACCAGCCTGACAGCGAGCGCCGGTGAGACGGGGACAAAGCAGGCAAGTTAACTTCTTCGCAGTCCCAATAAGTAACCAAAGAACTGATTGAACCGCAGCGTAGGAGAGCGCCACCAACAGGTCACTTACGTTTTTCTTCATTAAAGTCAGTTCGTGGACAACAATATTTCGGCTGCGATCTGCGCCAATATTCTCCAGAACTGGGACCCCCAATTTAACTGCAATTAGACTATAACCCCCAACACACAATCCAGGGGACCCCAAAAACAGAGTTGGAACTGTGATCAACTGTAATGTCCTATCATGTGAAAGCAGCAACCAACCGCTAGGAGCCACAGTGACGAGCACCGATGGGCTATACGACGTGTTATAAAGGAGCACTACAAGTGTATTATATGGTCCCACATACAGACACTTACAAGCAGGAGGCCGGATCACAGGAGCTCATGAGGGGGTACCAGCAATAATCGTAAACCGTGTCCCCCTCGGACATGCGGAGAACCGGAGCCTAAAAGAGAAAAGGGAGGTGAATATATAAGGGCTGAACATGGTATATAAGAGTCTGCTCCTCCCCCTGCAGGGTGATATATACAGAAGGGGGCTATGAGTCTGCTCCTCCCCCTGCAGGGTGATATATACAAAAGGGAGCTATGAGTCTGCTCCTCCCCCTGCAGGGTGATATATACAGAAGGGGGCTATGAGTCTGCTCCTCCTCCTGCAGGGTGATATATACAGAAGGGAGCTATGAGTCTGCTCCTCCCCCTGCAGGGTGATCTATACAGAAGGGAGCTATGAGTCTGCTCCTCCTCCTGCAGGGTGATATATACAGAAGGGGGTTATGAGTCTGCTCCTCCTCCTGCAGGGTGATATATACAGAAGGGAGCTATGAGTCTGCTCCTCCTCCTGCAGGGTGATATATACAGAAGGGAGCTATGAGTCTGCTCCTCCTCCTGCAGGGTGATATATACAGAAGGGAGCTATGAGTCTGCTCCTCCTCCTGCAGGGTGATATATACAGAAGGGAGCTATGAGTCTGCTCCTCCTCCTGCTGGGTGATATATACAGAAGAGAGCTATGAGTCTGCCCCTCCCCCTGCAGGGTGATATATACAGAAGGGGGCTATGATTCTGCTCCTCCCCCTGCAGGGTGATATATACAGAAGGGGGCTATGAGTCTGCTCCTCCCCCTGCAGGGAGATATATACAGAAGGGGGCTATGAGTCTGCTCCTCCTGCAGGGTGATATATACAGAAGGGAGCTATGAGTCTGCTCCTCCTCCTGCAGGGTGATATATACAGAAGGGGCTATGAGTCTGATCCTCCTCCTGCGGGTGATATATACAGAAGGGGGCTATGAGTCTGCCCCTCCCCCTGCAGGGTGATATATACAGAAGGGGGCTATGAGTCTGCCCCTCCCCCTGCAGGGTGATATATACAGAAGGGGGCTATGAGTCTGCTCCTCCTCGTGCAGGGTGATATATACAGAAGGGGGTTATGAGTCTGCTCCTCCCCCTGCAGGGTGATATATACAGAAGGGAGCTATGAGTCTGCTCCTCCTCCTGCAGGGTGATACATACAGAAGGGGGCTATGAGTCTGCTCCTCCCCCTGCAGGGTGATATATATACAGAAGGGAGCTATGAGTCTGCTCCTCCCCCCTGCAGGGTGATATATATAGAAGGGAGCTATGAGTCTGCTCCTCCTCGTGCAGGGTGATATATACAGAAGGGGGCTATGAGCCTGCCCCTCCCCCTGTAGGTTGATATATACAGAAGGGGGCTATGAGTCTGCTCCTCCTCCTGCAGGGTGATATATATATATACAGAAGGGAGCTATGAGTCTGCCCCTCCTCCTGCAGGGTAATATATACAGAAGGGGGCTATGAGCCTGCCCCTCCCCCTGTAGGTTGATATATACAGAAGGGGGCTATGAGTCTGCTCCTCCTCCTGCAGGGTGATATATATATATATACAGAAGGGAGCTATGAGTCTCCTCCTCCTGCAGGGTGATATATACAGAAGGGGGCTATGAGTCTGCTCCTCCCCCTGCAGGGTGATATATACAGAAGGGGGCTATAAGTCTGCCCCTCCTCCTGCAGGGTGATATATACAGAAGGGGGCTATGAGTCTGCTCCTCCTCCTGCAGGGTGATATATACAGAAAGGAGCTATGAGTCTGCGCCTCCTCCTGCAGGGTGATATATACAGAAGGGAGCTATGAGTCTGCTCCTCCTCCGGCAGGGTGATATATACAGAAAGGAGCTATGAGTCTGCTCCTCCTCCTGCAGGGTGATCTATACAGAAGGGAGCTATGAGTCTGCTTCTACTCTGCAGGGTGATATATACAGAAAGGAGCTATGAGTCTGCTCCTCCTCCTGCAGGGTGATATATACAGAAGGGGGCTATGAGTCTGCTCCTCCTCCTGCAGGGTGATATATACAGAAGGGAGCTATGAGTCTGCTCCTCCCCCTGCAGGATGATATATATAGAAGGGAGCTATGAGTCTGCCCCTCCTCCTGCAGGGTAATATATACAGAAGGGGGCTATGAGCCTGCCCCTCCCCCTGTAGGTTGATATATACAGAAGGGGGCTATGAGTCTGCTCCTCCTCCTGCAGGGTGATATATATATACAGAAGGGAGCTATGAGTCTGCTCCTCCTCCTGCAGGGTGATATATACAGAAGGGAGCTATGAGTCTGCCCCTCCTCCTGCAGGGTGATATATACAGAAGGGAGCTAGGAGTCTGCTCCTCCTCCTGCAGGGTGATATATACAGAAAGGAGCTATGAGTCTGCCCCTCCTCCTGCAGGGTGGTATATACAGAATGGGGCTATGAGTCTGCTCCTCCTCCTGCAGGGTGATATATATATACAGAAGGGAGCTATGAGTCTGCTCCTCCTCCTGCAGGGTGATATATACAGAAGGGGGCTATGAGTCTGCCCCTCCTCCTGCAGGGTGACATATACAGAAGGGAGCTATGAGTCTGCTCCTCCTCCTGCAGGGTGATATATACAGAGGGGAGCTATGAGTCTGCTCCTCCTGCTGCAGGGTGATATATACAGAAGGGGGCTATGAGTCTGCCCCTCCTCCTGCAGGGTGATATATACAGAAGGGAGCTATGAGTCTGCTCCTCCTCCTGCAGGGTGATACATACAGAAGGGAGCTATGAGTCTGCTCCTCCTCCTGCAGGGTGATATATACAGAAGGGAGCTATGAGTCTGCTCCTCCCCCTGCAGGGTGATATATACAGAAGGGGGTTATGAGTCTGCTCCTCCTCCTGCAGGGTGATACATACAGAAGGGAGCTATGAGTCTGCTCCTCCTCCTGCAGGGTGATATATACAGAAGGGAGCTATGAGTCTGCTCCTCCCCCTGCAGGGTGATATATACAGAAGGGGGTTATGAGTCTGCTCCTCCTCCTGCAGGGTGATATATACAGAGGGGAGCTATGAGTCTGCAGGGTGATATATACAGAAGGGTCTATGAGTCTGCTCCTCCCCCTGCAGGGTGATATATACGGAAGGTGGCTATGAGGCTGCTCCTCCTCCTGCAGGGTGATCTATACAGAGGGGGGGCATGAGTCTGCTCCTCCTCCTGCAGGGTGATATATACAGAAGGGAGCTATGAGTCTGCTCCTCCCCCTGCAGGGTGTCTCCATACCATTTCCTGCAGTAGGTCCCATTCAGCAGAGTACAGCTCTGGAGGAAGGTTATAAATCCTCAGCAGGTTATCATCACTGTTGGTTAATATGCAGGATCCATCAGGTGCCCTGAGGAAAAGAAAAAAACAATTTAAACTTTATTAGTTCTTTAAAAAAAAAGCGCAAACTATTAAGGAAATTGAAGAGTTGGTGCTCAGAGGCTCCACCCACTGCACTTTTACTATCAAGTCAGGTGGGCAGGGCAAAGATGGTGATGAGGGATTATCAAAATAGACTTATCTCTTTGTGATCAACTCTGTTGGGGGTCTCTTGGGCTTCTTGAGGTAATCTCTCCAGACAGCTGGGTTCTCATTAACCCCTTGTAGCACAGCAGTAAAGCCCCATTTACACACACAGGTGATCGCTCAAGATTTATCAGAAACTGACAGTTTCTGATAAATTTTGACCAATCATTTTGCATTAGCTACTAATAAGCCCATTAATAGCTAACTAGCTTCATTTGCATGTATTTAGAGAACTGCAGGTGGTCTGTTCTCTAAATAAATCACTATTGTTCTCCAGTGGGACAGCAGCTGAAAGAACGTTATCAGCGCTGCCCGCAGAGAACTCAGCGTGCGGTCCGTCTAATCAGGGACGACAGATTTTAAGGAGAGCTGAACTCAGCGACGGACGAAAACTTTGGAGCGAATTTTGGGCGATAATCATTGCGTGTAAAAGGGCCTTAACAGCCTTGTAACAGAGAACACCCCCGGTAGACTATAGGGCGATAATCATTGAGTGTAAAAGGGCCTTAACAGCCTTGTAACAGAGACCATCCCCGGTAGACTATAGGGCGATAATCATTGAGTGTAAAAGGGCCTTAACAGCCTTGTAACAGAGAACATCCCCGGTAGACTATAGCTGAGCAGAGCTTACTGAGCCGTCAGAAGAGCAAACCGTGGGATCCCCAGCAACCCCCGCAGTGTAAGTGCTGTGTACTTGTGGAGACACGGACGCCTGCGGGATTCCCCTTTACTAAGTAAACAGCGGATGTGCCATATAATCTGATATAATTACACCGGGGAGAAAGCCTTTAGATTTTCCTCAAATTTGCATATTTGTCATAAAAAGGAGAAATTCACGGGAAATTCCATCTGCTGTTATACCCGGAAGAGAAAAAACACAGAACACAGTGTGGAGGAAACTCACCAAGACCCTGCGACTGTCGACCTGCAAAGGACCGTTGCTGCTGACCCCTGACCCACCATGCCCATACCCAGAGTCATTGTGCCAACTACTAAACCAATGAGCAAAGCAAGACCGCCACAGGTAATAGTCAAGAGCCACATCTACTACGGTCAACCCATAGTGCCGCCCACCACCCCTACCATAGAGATGTCAACTATAAAGCCGCCATCCCAACCAAGCATCCAAAGTGCTGCCCAGAAAGATGCACAACTACAAACCACACCATCTACAGAGCCACCGGCCTTACCGTGGACCCATAGTGCCTTCCACAAAGCCACACCATCTACGGACCCATAGTTCTGCCCACAAAGTCACACTAACTACAAAGACACCAACCCAACCATGGGCCTATAGTGCTGCCCACATAGCTACACCAAGTACAAAGCAAACCAACCTTACCATGGACACAGTGACTTCTCAAAAGCCGCATCAACTATAGAGACACCAGCCCAACCATCGACCCATAGTTCTGCCGACAAAGCCACACCACCTACCGAGTCACAACTCCAAACATGGACCCATAGTGCCGCCCATACAACTGTGTAAACTATAGATCCACCACCCCAACTATGAACCAACAGTTCCACCACCAAAGCCACACCAAGTACAGAGCCACCACCCAAACCCATAGTGCCACCCACAAAGTCACAGCAATTACAAATAAACTACCTCAACCAGTACCCATAGCGCTTCGAGAGCTACAGAGTGACCACCCCAACCATGAACCCATATCGCCCATACAACTGCGCCAGCTACAGAGTGATCACCCCGACCCTGAACCTATAGTGCTGCCCATAAAGCTGCGCCAGCTAGAGTGATCACCCCAACCATGAACCCATAGTGTCGCCCATACAGCCGCGCTAGCTACAGAGTGAGCACTACTACCATGAACCCATAGTGCCGCCCATACAGCTGTGCCAGCTACAGTGACCACCCCAAACATGAATGTATAGTGCCACCCATAAAGCTGTGCCAGCTACAGAGTGACTACGTCAACCACGAACCCATAGTGCCGTCCATAAAGCTGCGCCAGCTATAGAGTGACCACCCCAACCATGAACCCATAGTGCTGCCCATAAAGCCACAACATATCTACAAAGCTGATCCCGGAACCATCACCACCGCAACCTTGGGCTCATTGAGGATGGCACCAACTACAGAGCCATAAAGCTGATCACTAAGCCAGCCACTGTGCTGCCCACTTAGTAATCACTGACCCACTGGGCAACAATGAACGAGCCATGGCATATGGCCAATAATAGGCAGCCACCACCTAGATACTGTGCCAAATGCTGAACCATGAGCTCCGACCACCGAGCCAGCTTCTGATCCTACAGGTGGAGTCTGGAGTCAGTTTATAGGTATGACAGGGGGCAAAAGTGGAGCAACCGAACTCTTGCGGCCATTGGCAGAGTAATATGGCCGCCTCTCCTTTCAGTTTGGATACTTCAGTCAAACCAAAAATGTCACTTTTTTGTGTATTTCCCCCTTAAGTCTCAGGTTACACACACCCCTATCTCTCCAGACAGCACAGAGGAGGCGCCACTCGGAAAACTAACCCCTGTGGGCTCAGAAATGGACTTACCACTTGCACCCTTTGAGGAAGTTCTCTGGGACATTGGTGTACTCCGCCCACGCGCCCGTCAGTGCCCATGGCTGCTGGGAGAAGTCGTACTGCGGCGGGCTGTAAGAGAAGTCACTAGGGTTACTATGTTGTACAATGTAAGCGGGGGAGGGACAAGGTGAACTCATAGGGCGTGGCCTGTATGACTGCGGACCCTTAACCCCTCGAGGATGTGGCCGACGTTCACCGTCCAGGATGAATAAGTGTTACTTTGGTAGATTGGAGTTTTGTGGGTGCGGCGATACCAAATAGGCGTTTATTTATATTTTTATTACTTATCTGGGCGGGGGAGGGGCGGCACTTTCACTTCTTTTCTTTTTGATCACTCATACAGTATAATGCAATACCACAGTATTACATTATACTAAATCTGGACAGGAAGTCTATGCATCTATCCATGGCCTTCAGAAGGACCCCGGCTGCCTAGCAACCGATAGCCACCCCACAATTGCATCATGGAGGGTGTGTGGGGGGGGGGGGGGAGGGGGTCTGTTCAGGACTCCGAACAATGATCTGGGCATTTAAATACCACTATCAGATCTGACAGCAGCATTTAGAGGGTTAACAGCTGTGATCATGGCTGTTATGGGCAGGTGTCTACTGTCAGACAGCCGGCACCCGCCTTGTATGGAGCGGGTCAGCTTGCCCTCCCGCTCCATATAAACCCCACACACCCAGGATGTGAATGTACGCCCCCTGTGGTGTTAAGGAGCAATTATCCCCCAAAAATCAAAGACCTTCCACTGTAGGACACATCTCTCCGATACCTGTAGACGTCTTCCGGAGTCTCCTCAGCCACAACCTCCACCTCTTCTCCCACTTTCTCCTGGGTCGTCCCCTCGGCATCTTCTTGGCAGTCAGCACAGACGGGGCCGGTAAGGTCAGGGCGGGACTTCTTGGTTGGCGGTCCACAAGTCTCACCCTCCGCGCTGACCTCATCATCCAATGATCCAGTGCAGTCAGTAGTTATTGAGTGGGCCCCCGCCAGCTCCTCAGCCACTACCGATGGGGCCCCCGCCAGCTCCTCAGCCACTACCGATGGGGCCCCCGCCAGCTCCTCAGCCACTACCGATGGGGCCCCCGCCAGCTCCTCAGCCACTACCGATGGGGCCCCCGACAGCTCCTCAGCCACTACCGATGGGGCCCCCGCCAGCTCCTCAGCCACTACCGATGGGGCCCCCGCCAGCTCCTCAGCCACTACCGATGGGGCCCCCGCCAGCTCCTCAGCCACTACCGATGGGGCCCCCGCCAGCTCCTCAGCCACTACCGATGGGGCCCCCGCCAGCTCCTCAGCCACTACCGATGGGGCCCCCGCCAGCTCCTCAGCCACTACCGATGGGGCCCCCGCCAGCTCCTCAGTCACTATCGATGGGGCCCCCGCCAGCTCCTCAGTCACTACCGATGGGGCCCCCGACAGCTCCTCAGTTATTAAGGATGGGGCACCCGTCAGCTCCTTGGCCTCTAAAGATTGGGCACCCGTTAGCTCCTCAGTCACTTCCAATTGGGTCCCCGTTAGCTCCTCACCCACTGCTGACGGGGGCTCCATAACCTCCTTGATGACGTCTTCTTTTCCTTCTCGCATCTCCTCTGTTTCATCATTTGCCACATCGCCCGCACCAGGTCCTGCGCCTTCCTCCATATTTCAGGCTCCTCCCCCGTCCGCGGTCACAACACCTGCGACGAGGCGTTAATAGGACTCATCAGACGGCAGCGTGTCTATAAAAGTTCTGGAACTTCCTGATAGACTTGATGTTTCAGGTTCTCCTCATTTTCAAGATCTCTGCTTGCTGCCAATAAATAGGAACATTAGAGAGTCATGAAACAGTCAAAAACTGAAACTGCTTAGGTTACCCGTAGCAACCAATCACAACACAGCATTCATGTCCAGAGCAGAATACACTATTGAGAAGGGAAAGCTGCTCTGTGATTGGTGTTTATGCACAACAGGCAATTTTGCTTTTATTAGACGGTTTTAAAAATCTGCCACACTGTGGGCCAAAGAACAGTCCGGACCTCCCGGCCGAGGGCTCGTCACCCTCGCATCCACTCCGGACCTCCCAGCCGAGGGCTCGTCACTCTCGCATCCACTCCTGACCTCGCTCCCCTCCCAGCCGAGGGCTCGTCACTCTCGCATCCACTCCTGACCTCGCTCTCCTCCCAGCCGAGGGCTCGTCACTCTCGCATCCACTCCTGACCTCGCTCTCCTCCCAGCCGAGGGCTCGTCACTCTCGCATCCACTCCTGACCTCGCTCTCCTCCCAGCCGAGGGCTCGTCACTCTCGCATCCACTCCTGACCTCGCTCTCCTCCCAGCCGAGGGCTCGTCACTCTCGCATCCACTCCTGACCTCGCTCTCCTCCCAGCCGAGGGCTCGTCACTCTCGCATCCACTCCTGACCTCGCTCTCCTCCCAGCCGAGGGCTCGTCACTCTCGCATCCACTCCTGACCTCGCTCTCCTCCCAGCCGAGGGCTCGTCACTCTCGCATCCACTCCTGACCTCGCTCTCCTCCCAGCCGAGGGCTCGTCACTCTCGCATCCACTCCTGACCTCGCTCTCCTCCCAGCCGAGGGCTCGTCACTCTCGCATCCACTCCTGACCTCGCTCTCCTCCCAGCCGAGGGCTCGTCACTCTCGCATCCACTCCTGACCTCGCTCTCCTCCCAGCCGAGGGCTCGTCACTCTCGCATCCACTCCTGACCTCGCTCTCCTCCCAGCCGAGGGCTCGTCACTCTCGCATCCACTCCTGACCTCGCTCTCCTCCCAGCCGAGGGCTCGTCACTCTCGCATCCACTCCTGACCTCGCTCTCCTCCCAGCCGAGGGCTCGTCACTCTCGCATCCACTCCTGACCTCGCTCTCCTCCCAGCCGAGGGCTCGTCACTCTCGCATCCACTCCTGACCTCGCTCTCCTCCCAGCCGAGGGCTCGTCACTCTCGCATCCACTCCTGACCTCGCTCTCCTCCCAGCCGAGGGCTCGTCACTCTCGCATCCACTCCTGACCTCGCTCTCCTCCCAGCCGAGGGCTCGTCACTCTCGCATCCACTCCTGACCTCGCTCTCCTCCCAGCCGAGGGCTCGTCACTCTCGCATCCACTCCTGACCTCGCTCTCCTCCCAGCCGAGGGCTCGTCACTCTCGCATCCACTCCTGACCTCGCTCTCCTCCCAGCCGAGGGCTCGTCACTCTCGCATCCACTCCTGACCTCGCTCTCCTCCCAGCCGAGGGCTCGTCACTCTCGCATCCACTCCTGACCTCGCTCTCCTCCCAGCCGAGGGCTCGTCACTCTCGCATCCACTCCTGACCTCGCTCTCCTCCCAGCCGAGGGCTCGTCACTCTCGCATCCACTCCTGACCTCGCTCTCCTCCCAGCCGAGGGCTCGTCACTCTCGCATCCACTCCTGACCTCGCTCTCCTCCCAGCCGAGGGCTCGTCACTCTCGCATCCACTCCTGACCTCGCTCTCCTCCCAGCCGAGGGCTCGTCACTCTCGCATCCACTCCTGACCTCGCTCTCCTCCCAGCCGAGGGCTCGTCACTCTCGCATCCACTCCTGACCTCGCTCTCCTCCCAGCCGAGGGCTCGTCACTCTCGCATCCACTCCTGACCTCGCTCTCCTCCCAGCCGAGGGCTCGTCACTCTCGCATCCACTCCTGACCTCGCTCTCCTCCCAGCCGAGGGCTCGTCACTCTCGCATCCACTCCTGACCTCGCTCTTCTCACAGCCGAGGGTTCGTCACTCTCGCATCCACTCCTGACCTCGCTCTTCTCACAGCCGAGGGCTCGTCACTCTCGCATCCACTCCTGACCTCGCTCTTCTCACAGCCGAGGGCTCGTCACTCTCGCATCCACTCCTGACCTCGCTCTTCTCACAGCCGTGGGTTCGTCACTCTCGCATCCACTCCTGACCTCGCTCTTTTCACAGCCGAGGGCTCATTACTCACGCATCTTCCACTTCTGACCTCGCTCTTCTCAGAGCTGATGGCTCATCACTCTCGCATCCACTCCTGAGCTTGCTCTTCTCCCAGCCGAGGGCTCGTCACTCTCGCATCCACTCCTGACCTCGCTCTCCTCCCAGCCGAGGGCTCGTCACTCTCGCATCCACTCCTGACCTCGCTCTTCTCACAGCCGAGGGCTCATTACTCACGCATCCACTCCTGACCTTGCTCTTCTTACAGCCGATGGCTCGTCACTCTCGCATCCACTCCTGACTTCGCTCTTCTCACAGCTGATGGCTTGTCACTCTCGCATCCACTCCTGACCTCGCTCTTCTCACAGCCGAGGGCTCGTCACTCTCGCATCCACTCCTGACCTCGCTCTTCTCACAGCCGAGGGCTCGTCACTCTCGCATCCACTCCTGACCTCCCGCTTCTCACAGCTGATGGCTTGTCACTCTCGCATCCACTCCTGACTTCGCTCTTCTCACAGCCGAGGGCTCGTCACTCTCGCATCCACTCCTGACCTCGCTCTTCTCACAGCCGAGGGCTCGTCACTCTCGCATCCACTCCTGACCTCGCTCTTCTCACAGCCGAGGGCTTATCACTCTCGCATCCACTCCTGACCTCCCGCTTCTCACAGCTGATGGCTTGTCACTCTCGCATCCACTCCTGACCTCCCGCTTCTCACAGCTGATGGCTTGTCACTCTCGCATCCACTCCGGACCTCGCTGTTCTCCCAGCCGAGGGCTCGTCACTCTCGCATCCACTCCTGACCTCGCGCTTCTCCCAGCCGAGGGCTCGTCACTCTCGCATCCACGCCTGACAATCTGCAGCAGACGCTACGTGAGCAGGACAACGTCAGGACGGGACTTCAAACATTGAATATTATTGTGTAAAAGTCTAAAGAAAAAAAAAATATGTAGTTTTGTATCGTTGCAGCCGCACCGACCCGCAGATAAAGATCGCAACGTATCAAGTCATTTCTGCTGCTTGATTAACGCTGTAAGAAAAAAAGACTGCAAAAAGACAACGGCAGAATGGAGGTTCTCCCTCCCGGCCTTCTGAAAACATTTCTGCAGTGAGCGACCGCAGCGCAACGGGGCGTTCAGACGCGGAATCTGATATGGATTCTTCCAAGTGGGGTGCGCTCTAACGCCGCGGCCGAACGTCAGAGTCCTGGCTATACAAGTGGATCTACATGCAGATTTAACCCTGGTCAGCGAGCAAATCGAGCAAGAAGCCGCATCCAGAAGGGACGGGATTTCTTTCTTGCCCACGGAGTTGAAATCTGTGTGAGGTGAACGACCCCGGCGGCGGAATCCATCACCGAATCCATGCAAACCCCCCCCCCCCCTCCTTACCCTGTGGAGATCCGACCTCGGGAGATGAATGATACATTTAATAATGACCGCAGCATCTCGTGGTCGGACAGGACCGGGAAGGGGTCTGCTGTCAGCCGGTCGGCCCCACTGACGGCACGTCGCCGCGCTGCCCGCATGCAAGTCCTGTGCAATTACATCAGTTATAACTCTAGGAAATGGAGAATGGAAAAAGACTGACTGCAGCCTGACCACTGGCACACTGTAACAACCCCTCAGCTGTGTGCGTGGGGGTTATGATACTGGATGTACACATTTCCATTCACTTACCATTTTCCAGTTCTCTGCTGGCTGTCAGTGAATACAACCACATACATTTCAGGCCGGTATCCCGCTGACAGGTTGTTACAGTGTATCAGTGAGGACAATCCTCGCTCCAGGCTGCGCTGACACACTGTAACGCGTGTTGTATGACTTCAGGTCCACAGATCTCTGCTTACAGTCAGTGAATAGCACAATTCTCATTCCCAGGCTTCTCAAACCCAAAGCTTCTCACAGCTGGGGTTTTGTTACAATGTATCCGTGTGAATAAGGGCTGGCGTTCAGCGTGGGTCTTCAGGGTTTGGACATGCATCCCCATTCATTGACAGAAAGCAGAGATCTTAAACCTAATTCTACAGCAATCGTTCTCCCATTTCACGGCGCGACCAGCGGTTGTCCGGCGCTCAGTCCGCCATGCTTACTCGAGAACGTTATCATACGTCTCTCATCACTGCTCCATTTAAAGGGGAGGTCCACTGTCACCAGTGCCTAGAGACTGCAGGAGCGCCGCAGGCGGCCATTCCTTATACTGCGGGTCTTTACTGACACTGCAGAGCTGCCTGTCACATCTCAGCCTGAGGACACACCGGTGACTACAGCCCCGCGCACCCACCATACTACCAGTTAGTTACCTCCTCGGGGTCCATGTGCGGCACCAGTCTGACAACAAACAGGCGACACTTCCGCCCACCGCACTCCTACACCAATCAGCGTGTAGGATACAGGAGGAGCCTAAAAAGCGTCCAATAGGAACCAGCGATGTTCGTACAGCAGCGAATAGAGATGGAGGGACGTAACTAAACGAGCGATGGCCGGGAAAAGAAGTAACCAATGAGAAGCCGAGGTGAAATGTTCCTTCAACATCCGGCGCACACCGGAAGGCGTCCCGTCGCCATGTTTGTTCAGGGAAAAATCCATTTTTTGGGGGTAGTTGGTGCGGTAAGTCAGAGAGAGGAGGCGCTGCTCTTTAGTAGATACGAAAGTTGATGCTCCTAACCTGTCATATGTGATCCTGTCCGGTGTAAGCATATACTGTGTGATACTATAGAGTGTATCTAAGCTTATAACAGGTAATAATGTCCGTGGTATCTAAGCCTATCATGAGCAATAGTCTAATGAGTGATACTTCCAGTCTATCTAAGCTTATCATGAGTGATCGGAGGGTTCTAGTAATTTTGCCACTACTGCCGACCTGTACGGGGGATGTGTCAGTTAAAAAAAAGCCCAGAATCCCCCTTTGGACCTCGTTGGACATTGAGGTTTCCCTGCGTAGCTCCGCTGTCCGACGAGGGCCGACGCGATGCAGGACAGCTCTCCGGTATCTGACCTTCCTCCTACATGCTGTAATATACATTTGAACTAAGGTAACCAGATTTTCCCAGCGACAAAAGGGTGTGGTCAGGGGCGGGGCTTAACACAATACATACATTTACCTCTGTCCTTATAGATAGTACAGGGAGCCAATTCTGCAGAATTTTCTCATCCAAATCCGTCAGAATCCGCACCATTGGTTTTATTAGATGCAGAAAAGCTGCAGAATTTGCCATTGAAATTCCCACTGTGGACATTCTGTAGCATTTCCACCGCGTGTAAACATACCCTAAGTCAGCGTGAGGTACGCTGCCACGTACAGAGCGGCCGCAGTAGTAATAGTGTCCCCTATACTGGTCTCAGTGGTAATAGTGTCCTCTATACTGGCCTCAGTAGTAATAGTGTCCTCTATACTGGCCTCAGTAGTAATAGTGTCCTCTATACTGGCCTCAGTAGTAATAGTCTCCTCTATACTGGCCTCAGTAGTAATAGTGTCCCCTATACTGCCCTCAATAGTAATAGTGTCCCCTATACTGGCCTCAGTAGTAATAGTGTCCCCTATACTGTCCTCAGTACTAATATTGTCCCCTATACTGCCCTCAGTAATAATAGTGTCCCTATGCTGGCCTCAGTAGTAATAGTCTCCTCTATACTGGCCTCAGTACTAATATTGTCCCCTATACTGCCCTCAGTAATAATAGTGTCCCCTATACTGGCCTCAGTAGTAATAGTGTCCCCTATACTGTCCTCAGTACTAATAGTGTCCCCTATACTGGCCTCAGTAGTAATAGTCTCCTCTATACTGCCCTCAGTAGTAATAGTGTCCCCTATACTGCCCTCAATAGTAATAGTGTCCCCTATGCTGGCCTCAGTAGTAATAGTCTCCTCTATACTGGCCTCAGTAGTAATAGTCTCCTCTATACTGCCCTCAGTACTAATATTGTCCCCTATACTGCCCTCAGTTATAATAGTGTCCCCTATACTGGCCTCAGTAGTAATAGTGTCCCCTATACTGTCCTCATTACTAATAGTGTCCCCTATACTGTCCTCATTACTAATAGTGTCCCCTATACTGTCCTCAGTACTAATAGTGTCCCCTATACTGCCCTCAGTAATAATAGTGTCCCTTATACTGGCCTCAGTAGTAATAGTCTCCTCTATACTGGCCTCAGTAGTAATAGTGTCCCCTATACTGGCCTCAGTACTAATAGTGTCCCCTATACTGCCCTCAGCAATAATAGTGTCCCATATACTGTCCTCAGCAATAATAGTGTCCCCTATACTGTCCTCAGTAGTAATAGTGTCCCCTATGCTGGCTTCAGTAGTAATAGTGTCCCCTATACTGGCCTCAGTAGTAATAGTGTCCCCTATACTGTCCTCAGTACTAATAGTGTCCCCTATACTGCCCTCAGTAGTAATAGTGTCCCTTGTACTGGCCTCAGTACTAATAGTGTCCCCTATACTGGCCTCAGTAGTAATGGTGTCCCTTATACTGGCCTCAGTAGTAATAGTGTCCCCTATACTGGCCTCAGTAGTAATGGCGTCCCTTATACTGGCCTCAGTACTAATAGTGTCCCCTATACTGGCCTCAGTAGTAATGGCGTCCCTTATACTGGCCTCAGTAGTAATAGTGTCCCTTATACTGGCCTCAGTAGTAATAGTGTCCCCTATACTGGCCTCAGTACTAATAGTGTCCCCTATACTGGCCTCAGTACTAATAGTGTCCCCTATACTGCCCTCAGTAATAATAGTGTCCCCTATACTGCCCTCAGTAGTAATAGTGTCCCCTATACTGGCCTCAGTAGTAATAGTGTCCCCTATACTGGCCTCAGTAGTAATAGTGTCCCCTATACTGGCCTCAGTACTAATAGTGTCCCTTATACTGGCCTCAGTAGTAATAGTGTCCCTTATACTGGCCTCAGTAGTAATAGTGTCCCCTATACTGGCCTCAGTACTAATAGTGTCCCTTATACTGGCCTCAGTAGTAATAGTGTCCCTTATACTGGCCTCAGTACTAATAGTGTCCCCTTTACTGGCCTCAGTAGTAATGGTGTCCCTTATACTGGCCTCAGTAGTAATGGTGTCCCTTATACTGGCCTCAGTAGTAATAGTGTCCCCTATACTGGCCTCAGTAGTAATAGTGTCCCCTATACTGGCCTCAGTAGTAATAGTGTCCCCTATACTGGCCTCAGTACTAATAGTGTCCCCTATACTGGCCTCAGTACTAATAGTGTCCCCTATACTGGCCTCAGTACTAATAGTGTCCCCTATACTGGCCTCAGTAGTAATGGTGTCCCTTATACTGGCCTCAGTAGTAATAGTGTCCCTTATACTGGCCTCAGTAGTAATAGTGTCCCCTATACTGGCCTCAGTAGTAATAGTGTCCCCTATACTGGCCCCAGTAGTAATAGTGTCCTCTATACTGGCCTTAGTAGTAATAGTGTTCCCTATACTGGCCTCAGTAGTAAAAGTGTCGGACAAAGGGTTAATACCTTTTTTACAGAACCCCACAATCCTCCACGCCACCTCATCTCTTGATCTTAGATTTTGTACAAATAAGGAGACTCCGAATAAAGCCCCTTAATGTGTTTTCATGTCCTGGCTGTCTGGGCTTTATTCTACACGTTGGCCCTGTATGGGGTCGGGGAGTGTGACAGCTTGGAGCTGCAGTGAGTCGTCCCGGGTCACGTGATCGCCGTTATTTATTGGATAACAACGATCATGTAAACATTTTTAAAAAATGTTAAAAACTTAGTTTCATTCCCCCATTACCAATACGATCGGTATGGGGAGATGAAACTACTTGCCTAAGGCCTCCGGATTTCCCCACTGATGGGATCTTCATCCACGAACCTTTCCCCGTCTTCTGCACATGTTTCTGCCGGCAAAATGGTGGCCGTATGCACAGAAGCTGGTCGGGACTGGGAAATTTAAAATCTCCTTGCAAAATGTTCCTCTAACTTTTTAGAAGTAATGTTATATTTGCATGTCTCCTAAAATTCTAAGAAAACACAATGTTTTTCAAATGTGCTTCCAGAATAAAGTAAGCAGATGGAAATATATATCTTAGCAAACTTTTGTGCAGTATGTTCGCACAGTTTTGACATATTTCAGGTACAAATCTGAAAAAATTAACATAAAAAAAAATAATTCCCTATTGTTGGTCTTTTCATAAATATACACACATTCTATTGGTCTATTTTTACAACTTAAATGAAGTACAACATGTGGTGAAAAAACAAGGTCAGAATTACTTAATTTGCAAAATCTTTACGGAGTTATTCCATGTTAAAGTGACACATGTCAGATTTCCAAAATTTGGCCTGGTCATTAAGGCGCAAACAGGCCTGGTCACTAAGGGGTAAACAGTTCTGCCACATTTTAAGAGTTATCCCCTATTAGGGGACCCTACCAATCACCAAACACACACACACTCTTTGTCAGTAACATCCCATTCCCTAGAAGTACCCTGTTGTACCGCCTCTAGCTTGGATACAAGATGTGATACAGGCGGGCATGGAGGCTTTAGTACCCTGTTGTACTGTCTCTAGCTTGTATACAAGATGTGATACAGGCGGGCATGGAGGCTCTAGTACCCTGTTGTACCGCCTCTAGCTTGGATACAAGATGTGATACGGGTGGGCATGGAGGCTCTATTACCCTGTTGTACCGCCTATATCTTGGATACAAGATGTGATATAGGAGGCATGGCGGCTCTAGTACCCTGTTATACCGTCTCTAGCTTGCATACAAGATGTGATACGGGTGGGCATGGAGGCTCTAGTACCCTGTTGTACCACCTCTAGCTTGTATACAAGATGTGTTACGGGTGGGCATGGAGGCTCTAGTACCCTGTTATACCACCTCTAGCTTGTATGCAAGATGTGATACAGGTGGGCATGGAGGCATACAGTTTCCGTATGGCATCCTGCAGTATTTCGCTCCACATTTCCTGTAACTCAGCCTCAAGATTGTGCAAACTCGTAGGCTTTGGAAGTTGGCATCCCAAATGGTCCAATACATGTTCTATTGGTGATAAATCTGGCGAACGGGCAGCCACGGGAGTGTGACAATGTTGTGTGGACGTTCCTAAGACCCCCTTGTGTGTGCGGCTGAGCATTATCCTGCTGCCTCTTGGAAGCCGCCATGAGAGGAACACATGTGGCTGCAGGATGTTTTAAACATTTTGCTGACCTGTCATTGTCCCTCGTACCACCACTAGGGGTTACCAATTGTCATATGCGATGGCCCCCCAGTCCATCACACCAGCAGAGGGGAAGTGTGCCACTCCACAGCAAAGGCAGGATTGAGGCCCCCCCAAGGTCTACAGACGCTAACATGACCGTTGTCAGCGCCCAAGCTAAACCTGGATTCATTGCTGAAAACAACCCGGTTCCACTCTGTAGCGTACAGTTTCGGTGTTCATAACACCACTGCAAATGGAGGTGACAGTGGGTGTCAGAGGCCGTACACATAATGGGCACTATGAGACCAAATGTCCTTCAGTCAAGAGCCTGGAAATGATTCTGACAGACATAGGGGTGTACTGGTGGCGCACATCCACTGGTCCCAACACCTCCTAACAGTCTGGTCAGATGCTCCTCTCTACTGGTGGTCTTTCGGGGGTCCTGAGCCCGGTCACCTTGTGTGCCCTCACGCATCCACTGGTCCCAACACCTCCTAACAATCTGGTCAGAACGACCGGTGGGGGCCATTTTATCGATACGACCAACCAGATTCTCACATCCCAAAAATGCGCACCTCTCAGACTCTGGTAACGGGGTGAAATCTCTTCTCTGCGTCGTAGAGGCGTCTAGTGGTCAACAAGCTCTACAGAAGTGGAAGAAGAGGTCACTACACACAAGGAGCCACCGAGAGCCTCTTATAGGACAAGGATGGAACCACTTTTAGGGCCTCCGGTGACAAGACCGTTCATCTAATCACCACAACTCCTATCAAGCTTGAAAAAGACCTGTAAGGGGCCGAAACGTTGCTTTTACAATGGACACAATAAAGGCACATCGGATTATCTAATTTTTTTACTAAGGAAGATTCCCGTGTGCTGCTTGTTATACTTTTTCTGCCTATGGTTACCTTGAATCCTCCTTGGAGTCAGGATTCCTACAGCAAGCTAACCACCCTAGACGACTTCCCTGCACAGCATGGTATGGTGGTTGTGCTGCTGGAAAATTTATATATTTGTTCATTTACATATCTGCCTGAGATGGAACTGCAGGCCGAGATTTGCAGCAAAATTGCAACTCCTAGTGGCTGGATTGTAGTCCGTCCATTCCACTTATTACCTTTGTACCCGCTCCAGCTCTGATATGTCCCTCTTGAGTACTGGAGCCCAAAACCGTCCCCAATATTCCATGTGTGATCTGACCAGTGACTGGTAAAGAGGAAGAATAATGTTCTCGTTATGTGCCCCCTAGACCTTGGTAGGTCGGCTGCGCTGGTCTGTCGCCCTCCTGCTATTGCTGACGGACATGGACGTCGCTGTGCCCCTTCTGCACGAATAAACTCTTTCATTTCTGTCAGCACTAATGGAGTTAATTCTCCACAGTGCTGTGTGCTTTCCATCAGCACTGCAGGAGTTAACCATCCTCCACGCTCTCGGTCCAGCTGCAGGGTTAATAGGCGACTACTCTCCTATTTAAACTGGGCTGGGGAACTTACTCCTTGCCAGAGTATTGGTGTTGTTTTGTTCCTGCTAGCCATTATGATCTGCCGTGTACCAACGTTGGACCTGTTTACCGGACTTGCCTGAACTCTACCTGCCTTGACCCTCAGACTTGTGACCCGGATCTTGCATGAACACTGCCAGCCCCGACGTTGGTCTGTATCCACGCTGTACACTTCTGCCTATCTCATGGTGTGTTGCACCAGTGTCGCCGACCCCTGTGGGTCAGCCACGGACTACACTGGGACTACTCCAGGAGGTAGCAGCCTGGTTGGTTTCCCACAGCAACAGGCCAGATCCCTGTACAGGGATTAAAGGGTGAATACCGGGGAACTGCCAGGATAACGCCCTCAGGTTTAGCCCAAAATCAAACCGCTTCGTTGACACAGTGGGTCCACACACAGTGGTCGTAACAACCTCTTTTGATGCCCCCCATGATCATGATCCTATTTGCCTTGGCAGCAGCTACTTGACACTGGTTGCTGCAGTTAACTAAAATCCCGAAGTCCTTTTACATGTCAGTGTTCCCCAGTAGTCTCCCATTTAGTGTGTAATGAGTGGGTGTGTGTTTATGTGAGGAAATTCTGGGTAGCAGGTTTTTAATTAGTGTGAAGAAAAGCCATTGTCTTCTGCTAGCATGAGTAAACAAGTAGTTATTGTGTTAGCAAGGCAAACAATCACCCCTCAAGTAGTTTAGTCTTTCAAATGACTGAACAGATTCTATTTAAATGAAACGAAAAGTGAATGACCTAACAACTATTTTTATGCAGGATGAAACTCAGCACTAAACCGCAAGTGTACGAATAGGGCACGATGGCCGTGCGTTTTACATGTAACGATTATTGCTCACTTTTGCTTGTTTGAACGAATTTTGAGCAATAATCGTTGCATGTAAATGGGTCTTTAGACTGGTGACATTTAGTGAAAAGTTTACATCATCACTGCATCTCGTCTGACATTTCATTTTCCTCTGTGAACAGACTTGAAAAAAAAACTATTTATTAGATTTGTTTTCTCCTCATCACCCTCTACAATTTTCCCTACATTATTTATTAAAGGGCCAATGCTTTCAGTATTAATCTTTTTTTTTACTAGTTTTGTAATTAAAGAACAGTTTAGGGTTAGTTTTACTCTCCAGGACAATAAGTCTGTCTGTCTCCATCTTTGCTGCTTTTTTACATTAATTTTTTCCCTTTATAGGTTTTTAGTGCTTCTTCACTGCCTTCGTTTTAGTAGTTTAATTATAATAATTACCTCATTATGATTTGCCACTTCATCTATTTGCCTCGGTAATAGATTTTCGGTGGCTTCTGTTATATTTGGTGTCTATATAGAAAACCTCTAGGAGGATTGTATTGTTGTTTTTCTCTCCATGTATCTCCCACTATACAGAATACACTGCAGGGAGTTAAGCATTACTTATGTGTTACTACTTCAAAGCCTACACACGATATATCATCTCTCCTAACATCGTTTTCACCTTGAGACCCCGGAACTCCAACAATCAAAGAATCAAATCTGGAGAAACAAGTTTTTCTTTTCTGTATTTTATTATAATAAACATAAAATAGTAGAAAAACTTAATTACTTGTAGTGTGCGTGGTCATCAATAACGGGAAGTAACAGGACAACCAAGTTTTGTTTTAGGCTACATTTACACGCCGTCTTCACCCCTATTTGGAGGGTTCCATCCCAGGACTCCTGCTGGATAGACAACAACAGCATCCAGACAGAAGTATGATGGCTGTATAGTCTGGTGGTAGTAAAATAGAGACCAAAGCTGCAAACGTTGGCCTCTGTTTTAGCAGGTTTCTGTATATATCACGCATTATGGGGAGGAGCGGACTCTTAGCCCCCTTCTGTATATATCACCCTGCAGGAGGAGGAGCAGACTCATAGCCCCCTTCTGTATATATCACCCTGCAGGAGGAGGAGCAGACTCATAGCCCCCTTCTGTATATATCACCCTGCAGGAGGAGGAGCAGACTCATAGCTCCCCTCTGTATACATCACCCTGCAGGAGGAGGAACAGACTCATAGCTCCTTTCTGTATATATCATCCTGCAGGAGGCGGGGCAGACTCATAGCTCCCTTTTGTATATATCACCCTGCAGGGGGAGGGGCAGACTCATAGCTCCCTTCTGTATATATCACCCTGCAGGAGGAGGGGCAGACTCATAGCTCC
The DNA here is from genome assembly GCF_035609145.1 of Eleutherodactylus coqui. Taxonomy (NCBI): domain Eukaryota; kingdom Metazoa; phylum Chordata; class Amphibia; order Anura; family Eleutherodactylidae; genus Eleutherodactylus; species Eleutherodactylus coqui. The sequence goes on from NC_089838.1 coordinate 328,543,885, forward strand.
CCTCTGTATATATCACCCTGCAGGGGGAGGATCAGACTCATAGCCGCCTTCTGTAAATATCACCCTGCAGGAGGAGGAGCAGACTCATAGCTCCCTTCCGTATATATCACCCTGCAGGAGGAGGGGCAGACTCATAGCTCCCTTCTGTATATATCACCCTGCAGGAGGAGGAGCAGACTCATAGCTCCCTTCTGTATATATCACCCTGCAGGAGGAGGGGCAGACTCATAGCTCCCTTCTGTTTGTAACATTCTCTATGGAGAAGAACAAACGTATTATTTGCCTTACTTTTGGTACCCTGTAATATAATGTACCCGTAACTGGTTTTTCTGTTGCTATAATAGTCCTTTGGCAGTTTGCAGGGTGGTCTACAATCTGATAATACCAAGAAATGTGGCTTGACTGCTGATGTCCAGACTGGCATTTATCCGCGGTATTACCAGGGTGATAGTTTGTCCCTTGTGCAGCCGGAAAACACCTAAGAGAAAGCAAAATACAAATCTCAGACATCATCTACACATACTTATAAGACATTGAACGTTTGTCTTGGCTATGTCTATCCTCCAAACCTTTTCTATAAGCATAGCAGTGAGGGGGGTCCCACATTTACAGTACAAAAAAACAAAATCAGAATGGTGTAGTCCTTTGTTTGATACTTTATGGAAGTTATTGCTGGGAAATAAGGAAACGGGAAAGGAAAAGCATTGATACCTTTGAACTTTTACAGTCGTCAAATACTTGGATGTCAAGCCAAACAAGTGAATCCATAACCAAGTCCAACTTCTTGAATAAGACTGAAGACATGGCCTAAAAGTCAGCCAAGCCCACCAATTTGGATGGGAATCGGCTAATTGTCTTGTGTCACTTGGGCCTCCCAACTCTATCAGCTGCAGATATGGAAGGGATTTGAACATGCCTGAATCTTTGATTGCCCTGTGTTCATGTTGATGGTTGAGTCGGAAGAAATAGTAGTCAGCTGACAGTGATTTTTTTATGTGTATGGCCATCTTAAGACTTTATCTTATTCTGGGCATGTAATGCTCTTTTGAAAACACATGCTTGGAAGAGTTAGAGGAAGAACATACCAGACACAATCATTTTAGAGATCAAGAACCCACCACAAAGAAGCCTAGAGACCCCAACAACAAAACTCTGATAAAAAGAAAGTTTCTTGAAGTCAGTTACATCATTATACTTATAAGAGCGTGATTGTTCCCAGCAAGAGAAACCACGTAATCTTGTAGATATGATACATTTTAATGGTGAAGAAAAATACATGATGTAATAGCGAGCTTGCGAACCTCTCGGGTTCTTCGTCAGGCTAAAATGGAATAGATCTGAAGAGGCATGAATATTTATACATACTTATAACATACAAGATAAGAATAGTATGCCACACCATCTTACACCATCATTGTAATATGATGTCTTACCCGACGTGTAGCAAGTGTTAAATGCAAGACTTTTCTCCCCCGGCATACTCTGAATGCATCTGAGAAGGATATCACTCTTTTCCGAGTCTCCATCTGTCTTTCGTATTATTATTTGACCCATGGTGTACGTCGTATCCTTGTAAAACACCTAGGAGAGGTGCAAGAGATAGAAAACATTGGCTTGGAGAGGAAAAGATGAAAATGGATTATGCCAAGAGATGGAACTGGTAATATCATACCTGGCTGTAAATTAGGTATATCCCAGAGTGCTTCACCTGAACACTTTTGCCTTCAACCTGCAGAGATTTCCCCTCCTGTAAGAACACGTCCCAAGAGATTTCTGTACAATCCTGGAAGTCTAAGGTAACAGAAGAAGGGAGAGATTTGAAGAAGTTTCAGAAAACATTCATTAGTGAGAGCCTATGTTTTAAGACAGTGGTAAACAGTCATTAACTGTTCCAAAACTATGGCTCCCTACCAAAAGCTGTCAAAGCATGCTCGAAGTTGTAGTTGGAAAATGACTGGTTGGAAACCCCTGCGTACAAAGGACATCATCTACTATGTGTGGCAATGCAAACAGAAGATCTCTGACCAAGATTCATGTAAAACCTTCCACTTGAAGCATGAATTCACAAACTGAAGCTATATCTTATTTTGGGCATACCGTGAGAAGATCTCATTTATCGGAAAAGATAAGCGTGAAAGGAAGAGTTGAAGAAGAAGCAAGATGACAGATGAAGACAATCGTAGAACCATAAGAAGTCTCAAAATCCAACTGAAAGACAGAACATTCTGGAGAAGATTCTTCTGTATGGATGTAAAATGAACAGCCCACTCAGTGATTTCTATGTTACTCTCTAGTTAATCGATGGGGTCTCAAGGGGACTATGTGCATATGTTTTTACAGTAAACTATGCAGGGTTTGCGACATCTAGAAGGGAGCACATATTTAAAGTATCATAGGAAACTCTCACCATTGGAATATATCGACTTTGGCACCAGGTGAAGCACACAACGATTTCCTGAAAGACATAGCACAGTATAGTGTAACAATGCAGAATTTTTTTTTTTTCAATTCTTTTTCAACTGTTTGATTTAGGGGTATGAGGGCAAATGCACCAAGATTAGATTTTCACTGTGGACTATTAGTTGACTGAACACTTGGAATCAAAATTATTCAATTGCCATTGCAAATTAGGTTTATTTGCCATATTTACAAACTTTCAGCTGTTTGCAAAAAAAACCCAAAAACAATTAAACAAGATTAATTTAAATAGCTCAGCTCAACTAATATAACATGTTCACATTCACCACAAAATGCCACTTTTCATTACTACTACAATAGTCCCAAATTTATTCAACCTCCTGAATGGGATCCCTCATAAGAGCACACTTTTTGCAAATTAGGTGTTCTCAATCACACCTGATGCAACTAATAAGGGTATCATTAGTTGTATCAGGTGTGCTTGAGATAAAACATCAAATACCTGTGACGTTTGATTGCATATTAGCCATATTTTGAAGTTAAGAGCGCGGTCCAAAAAGTTAAGAGAAGAGATCATTGCCTTGTGAAAACAAGGGAAAGGATATAAAAATATAGAAAAGGCACTGGATGGTCTGAAATTATAGTTTGACAGTTCAAAATTGAAGGTACACTGACAACACTGCCTGGACATGGCAGAAAAGGTGGTCAAAAACTCTCCTGTGACTGCAAAAGACCAGCAGCAAGATTTGGTGGCAGCAGGGAGTGAGGTTTCCATCTGCATAGTAAGGGTCATACTAAATGTCTCCATGCCTGAACTCCCAGACATATACATCCAGCTCTATGCACTCATAAACACAAGAAAAGACGGCTCAAATATGCTTAAAACCATATAACTAAGCCACAGAAGGTTTGAGTTTCTGTTCTGTGGAGCGATGAAACAATACTGGAACTTTTCAGGCCTAGAGATCAGCGCTATGTCCAGAGGATGAAGAATGAAGTATACACTGGATGGACCCCCTTGCCTACAGTGAAGCATGACGGTGACTTGGTGATGCTCTGGGGTTGCAATGGAAACCTGCAGAATGTAGAGGGAACGATGGATTCAATCAAGTTTCGGGAAATCCTAGGAGAAAACCTCATGCCTTCTGTGAGGGAGCTGAAGCTTTTGCGTTATTGGACCTTCCAACAGGACAGTTCTCCCAAGCAGACCTCAAAGCCCACCAAGGCTTGGTTTGAACAGAAGTCCTGGAAGACTCTCTGGAGTGAAAATCTTTGCTGGGGTATGAAGAAGGCGGCTCCAGCACTCGAACCCCAGAATATTAGTGACCTGGAGGCCATTGCCCATGAGTAACGCGGTAAGACTCTTCAGAAACACTGTCCGAATCTGCTGTCTGGTTATGCATCACGTCTGCAGCAGGTCAAAACAGCAAAAGGTGCTCCATTCTGTCATCCTTTTAGTGACATGTTGTTTGTGTTAGTGGTAAAATGTTCATCAATACATTTTGTCTATATCAATAAAAATCTAAATTTACTGAAAACTGGAAAAATTCACAATTTTCAAACTTGAGTTTTTTTCCTTGTCAGGGCTCAGTCAGACGGGCGTTTTTTTTTTTTTTGCAATTTTTTTTTGCGCAAAATGCATGCATGAAAAAATTTGCATGACTGAAGCATGCGTCATGCAGGAAAAAAAACGCACAGTTCCGCTGTGTTTTAAAGAACAATAGCAGGCAATGGCAAGTCCTGTGTTTTTGAGAAAATTCTTTGCGAACGCAGATAGCCGTGTGTTAAAATACGGTGTACTATAATTTGCGTCACAGACTTTTGTGCACATGTAAAAATCGGACATGTGACCGCTGCCATTGAAAAGCATTGGTTCTAATGGATGCGAATCACAAACGCAGGAAAAATGTGCAAAAAACAAACGCCCGTCTGACTGAGCGCTAAGTGTTTTTTATTAGGACTCCCCAAAGTATAGAAATCTACTGTAATTTTTCACATTTACCAGCAAATTTCAAAGGGTGATTTTTCTAAAGGACCAATTACATTCTGACGTGGATTTTAAAGGGGTTGTCCCGCGAAACAAAGTTGGGGTATACACTTCTGTATGGCCATATTAATGCACTTTGTAATGTACATTGTGCATTAATTATGAGCCATACAGAAGTTATTCACTTACCTGTTCCGTTTTTTGGCGTCCCCGTCTCCATGGTGCCGTCTAATTTTCAGCGTCTAATCGCCCGATTAGACGCGCTTGCGCAGTCCGGTCTTCTCCGTGTTGAATGGGGCTGCTCGTGCTGGAGAGCTGCTCCTCGTAGCTCCGCCCCGTCACGTGTGCCGATTCCAGCCAATCAGGAGGCTGGAATCGGCAATGGACCGCACAGAAGACCTGCGGTCCACCAAAGGGTGAAGATCCCGGCGGCCATCTTCGCAAGGTAAGTAAGAAGTCACCGGAGCGCGGGGATTCGGGTAAGTACTATCCGGTTTTTTTTTTCAACACATGCATCGGGTTTGTCTCGCGCCGAACGGGGGGGCTATTGAAAAAAAAAAAAACCTGTTTCGGCGCGGGACAACCCCTTTAAGAGCCTGCATATGAGGAAACCTCCATAAATTACACAGTTCTAAAACTGCACCCCTCAAAGTATTTAAAATGGCATTTGGGAAGTTTATTAACCCTTCCGATTTTTCACAGGAATTTAAGAAAAATGCATAAAAAATTAGAACAGTTCCATTTATTTTTTTTTGCAGATTTTTGATTTAAAACCATTCTTCCTACAACCCTGCAGAAGTTACAGAGAAACAAAACTCAGAATGTATCACCCAGATTCTGCAGTTTTTAGAAATACCCGATATGTGGAAGTAAACTGCTATTTGGGCACACGGCCGGGCTCAGAAGGAGGAGCGCTATTTGGCCTATTTGTGTTTTCAGCCCCTGAGGTACCAGTACATTTAAAACCCCAAGACCTGAGCCAATTTCGGAAACTACACCCCTCAGGTGATTCATCAAGGGGTGTAGTGAGCATTTTGACCCCCCAGGTGTTTTGTGGATTTTTAACATTTTTTTTATTTGAAAACAAAAAATTCCAATTTTCCAGTAATATGGAGATTTAGCCCCAGATTTTTAATTTTTGTCAGGGGCAAAAAATAAAAATAAAAATCGCCTCATCATGTAACATAGAAACATAGTATGTTAGGCTGAAAGAAGACAATGCCCATCTAGTTCAGCCTGTTTCTATTCCCCCCTTGTAGGTCCAGAGACTCCAATGACACAGAAGCCAATTTAGCCTATTTGGGGGAAAAAATTATTTGGACCAACGTTTGATAGTTCCTCCCTGACTCCAAGACCCGGATCAACAACCCCGCTGGTCACCAAATGTCTATATCCTGTAATATCATAGTGCTCTGAAATGTGTTACCCAATGTCTCCCAAGCATGGAAAAGCCCAATATGTGGACTTAAACTGCTGTTTGGGCACATGACGGGGCCCAGAAGGAAACGAGCGGCGTGTGGCTTTAAGTATACCCAGTCCATCTGGGTAAATCATACAACGGTTCAACGCAATAATAGAATTACAGTTCCCAGGAAATGCAGCATATTGTGAAGTAATCTTTTATGCACAATGGGTTGTGTGGGGTGTCACAGTGATAAATGGTGCCCCTCCTTATCCATCATTTATAACAAACTCTGCAACTTTTTTTGCGCCCTTCCCTTCTTACCAGTGGAGGGAATCTCACTAGAAAAATGGTTCCCTGGTACACTATGTGTGGCCCCACTTCCAGGAGTACTGGGCTCCCCCTTCCTTGTCCCCAAATATTAGGGTCTTGATGATCTCCTCATGAAATTCAAGAAAAGTGCCCCTCTGGCATGTAGGCATTATACAGTGCCACCTGTATGATGTGCAGAGCCAGTTTTTTTATACCACACACTTATTTTTGGCATGCCATTGTACGGGGTGTGGTAAAAAATATCAGTGCTCTAGTAGCCCCTAATGCTCAGCTTCTTTACTAGCCCTATACATAATTTTTTTATTTTTGATGCATCCACAGGGTGCATTTGTGGGGTTTGAAAAACTGGAGTTGGGGTTTTCTCGGATGAAATTATGGGCATATAAAATAGTTTGGGTATAAACAGTCAATAAAATAATCCTAAAAAATAAGACCTTTATAAAATCCAACCCTATGAGCCCTGCTGTATTAAATTGTATCCCTGAGATCCCAGTTAAGTTAAAGGTCTGGGGTCTGAAATTTTCTGGGGTAATCCACTGAACATGAGATGAATCGGGGTCCTCTGAAGTGGCAGTCCTTGGATGCCTTATCGAGAGTGATAATAATAATCTTTATTTGTATAGCGCCAACATATTCCGCAGCGCTTACATAGACAGGGGGGATACAGAAAGACAAAAGTACAGACATTACAGAACCACGGTTACATAGTAATCAGTTGATGGAAACAATAGGGGTGAGGGTCCTGCTCCAACGAGCTTACATACTACAAGCATTGGGGTGATACAGAAGGTAAAGGGCTGGAGATGTGCACGGTATGGCGGGGTGGAGAGTGGGGGGTGATATACACATAGACAATGGGCAGACATTTAGCCGTGTGACGGCAGGATCAGTATGACTGCAGGAGCGGTTTATGATGGCTAGCAGGGATTGCAGTCAGTAGGTCAGGGAGCATGTTATCAGGCGGAGTACAGAGGGGTTTGTTTAGGGAATCGGTATGCCTCCCTGAAGAGGTGCATTTTTAGAGCACGCCTGAAGTTCTGCGAGTCCTGGATTGCCCGGGTAGCCTTTGGTAGTGCGTTCCAGAGGACCGGTGCTGCTCTGGAGAAGTCTTGGAGGCGGGAGTGAGAAGTTCGAATTAAAGGGGCGCTCAGTCTGGTTTCATTAGCAGAGCGGAGAGCCCGGGCTGGTTGATGGATTGAGATGAGGGAGGCGATATAGGGGGGCGCTGCGCTGTGGAGGGCTTTGTGGATGAAGGTAGTGAGTTTAAATTGAATTCTGTATTTAACGGGCAGCCAGTGCAGTGACCGGCACAGGGCAGAGGCGTCCGAGTAGCGGCTGGACAGAAGATGAGCCTGGCTGCCGCATTCAGGATGGATTGGAGAGGGTAGAGTCTGGTGCAGGGGAGGCCGATCAGCAACGAGTTGCAATAATCAAGCCGAGAGTGGATGAGAGTAACAGTGAGCGTTTTTAGCGTGTCCACAGTGAGAAAAGAGTGGAGTACAGGGGGTTCAGACACACTTGATGATGATGAAGAGGATAACGCCAGAAAAGTGGGGTCATCCTCACTAGCTGAATCTGACAGAATTATTGCGCAAGCCTCCTCCACATTAAACCTCCTGCGAGCCATACTATAGATTTATAAATTTATTATGCACCTAAAAAAAGCACAAAAAAGCCTTTTTATTGGGTGGATGACCTTAGGATACTGGGTGATCACTAGGATGGGTGACTACGGGACGGCATCAGGTACATGAACTTTTGGTGTTTATGGATGTCCGAAGAAAGGAAGTTCGGGCGCATTGAATTTCATTGCCAGATCCTTTTCCCCCCAGAGCTGTCTGGCTGTGACTTTCTCCATTATCCCTGATGAAAGCACATGAATGCCAAGGACTCGTGTGTATGGAGCTGCTGGGAGAAATAGCTGCCGGATCAACGAGTGTTCACCCTACAACTATTGAATGTCTACGGGCACACTGAAGATCACCCGAGCTGGCCAGACCTGATAGATAAAGATCATCTGGAACTGCTTATTTCAGCAGGATTGACCATCGGTTTTGCGTCAGTGGCATCAACCCAACAGTTATCCACTATGAACGGTCAGGGAGAGAAGAGAATGCTTAGAGGTGTCTGGCAGCAACTTATCTCCATATTGACATAGCCATGGCCTATCCAACCATGCATGTTTATGGGTAATTTGAAAAAGATTATGGCTGCAAACAAGCCTTTTGTCAACAGCTATCTCGTGTGTGCCGGCTAAAGTATGGCAGATGTTTACTTAGAAGGACCGTTGTTCCTTAAAAAAATTGAAGTTTAATTGGAAGCGCATTTCTGTGGCACAATGCACTTTAGGTTGCAGTAAACACCGCTCCATCTGCAGGATGACATTTGATCTCTCTGCTATGTGAGTTGTCAAGCACTTGGTAGCATTCTCCCAGTCACGTTCAGTCCATGAGATCTTTGTGTAACTTGGCATCGTAACACGGAAACTTCTCATGTGCTGAAGTGATGGCTTACCAGCGGACTGTCTCTAGAACAATGCTCATTACTTTCTTTGAGCGGACAATGTAATTTTAAGTCATCATTGCACAATATTTTATGTGTGCCAAGGGGAAGGATGAAGTGCTAACAAAAAATGTTGAGCCGTGAACAATGGGATCACGAGGAAGAGCATGGGCAGAAGGCAAAACATCTTCCCCGTCAACTCACCAGCGTGTCTCCGTTTCTTGATCCCTTGGACGTCTCTCTTCTGCCGTGAGCAGAGCTGAGTTTCACAGAACTTTCTGACCTGTAATGCAAAGGCAACAGTTAATCACTTTTGACATTGCTATGCTGGTCAACCGGTCAGTCAGAACGTTTTTTAAGCCGACAACTAGCAGTATCAGCCTCTTTATTAGCAGACAAGCACAAAAGGTAAAAGCCATAAGATCTTACCAAGATCGGCCAATGTTCTTATGTGTAAGAGAGGCCTTTGTATTCTCCCATTATAGGGTAAAGAGATGGATTTCAACATTTGGTCCCACAGAAAATAAGTAACTACCAATGGTGGCTGGACTTATTCCCCATCATCCCATTGAAGCAAACTTGTACACTTGGCCTAAGTAAGAGTTTACGGTACAGCCAGGTGAAACAGCTGCCAACAGATGAGCATTTGGCACTCAGCCAATCTCATGTTTTGCCAGCTTTAGCCTCTAAGGTGACATTAAGAGTGGACAATAGCCAAGTACCACCTGTGGAGCTTATCACGGGAGGAAAAGGTGCAGTGTATTTGTTTCACCTGAGGATGGAATGGCAAAGAGTTCTGACAGACCTTGTATGTCTTCATAAATGTTAGACAAAACTCAACCAAGACCATCAATTTTGGCAGGATAGGCCAACGAACAAATGTAATTTGATGCCAGGAGACTTCTCATTGATGGTAGATGTTGGGAGATAGAAAGGTTATGCACAGTGGCATGCTACCAATGTAAAAAAGACCATGCATATGCTATGGGGTCCATGGGATAGAAGGCCCCAGAGCCGATTGGCCCCACCCACTGTCCCACCACTGACTCACCTCCTGCTTCCCTTAAAGTCTCCAGCTAGCATTTAAGTTACCCAGAGACTTAGAGACCTAGGGGAAATAGAGACAGGAGATACCAGCACTATTGGGGGAGCAGTAGGGGGATGCCAGCATTATGAGGGGAGAGCAACTTTATGTGGGGCAGCAGAAGGAATGTTAGCACTATTAGGGAAGTGAGAGGTTCATTGGGGGTAACAGTAAGATGGAGTGAGAGTGCAGAGATGTGTTTTCATGGCGATCTGGACCCAGATAAAGAATGGAAATGGACATCACCAATCAAAGGAGACATCACCTGTGATCACTGGAGGTAACAACACTGTAAACGCTATCACTGTATAGAGTTGGTATCTATTATATGGTGGCCGCATTATTTAGAGGTATCCTAGAGCTGTGTCATTGTATCTCAGCCTGCCACATTATAGATCAGCTGCCTCTAACATAATTGTTTTTTGGGTAGGAGCACAATTTTGAGGGCTTGATTTCTGCGTATGCTGCTGGTTGTGCGTAGTAGATTTCTGGTGGGAGATATGCTAAGAGTGAATCAGTCTATTCTCTCCTTTCAGAAGAGACTACAAAGGATTGTGACGTTTCCCATAGACCTAAGACTGTCGTATAATCTATAAGGATCTAACATCGACGGGCGGCTCTACCACTCGCTACCGTGTACTTTCAGTTTTTACGTTCTAGACCATTTTCATAACATGAACGAGCGTGACAGGTGGATTTTTTTGGTCGTTGAATGCGGTGTTTTGGTCTAGGGTGTTTTTCTATGTTCTGTTGAAAGAAGAGTGATTGGAACAAGTGGTAGCCAATCAAAGGAAAGCTCTGAGGAGAGTAGTGAGGGACATTTATGAAAGCCTTTACACCACTTTGTGCCGTAAAAAGAGTTGCAAATATTTGTGCAGTCGGGTATTCCTGCAAAAATTTGCGACTTTCTAGCTTTCTACATCAGCCCCACCACTTTTTTGAAAAGTGGGCAGAGCTTTCAGGAGAGGGCGTGGTTGGCCCAGACCAACTGTTTTATGTGTAATTTAGGTCAAAAACTGGCCTAACTTATACCAGATATGTACACCAAGTCTGACCTGGCATACATTTCTGAGAAGGTGCATGGAGCTACCGGGGTTTCGCTGAATGCATGAAGAGGCCTACGTCTCTTCATGTATTCAGCGAGTCGGGGGAAATCATACTAAGCCCAGCGTCACAAATGCAAGGATTAGTAAATTTCCTCCAGTGTCTTGAACCAATGACTTGTCATTAAGGATGAGCGAGTATACTCGCTAAGGCACTACTCGTTCGAGCAATGTGCCTTAGACGAGTATCTCCCTGCTCGTCCATAAAGATTCGGGGACCGCCGCGGCTGACAGGTGAGTCGCGGCGGGGAGCGGGGGAGAGCGGGCGGGAAAGAGGGAGAGAGAGATCTCCCCTCCGTTCTCCCCCGCTCTCCCCCGCAGCGGCTCCCGAATCTTTAAGGACGAGCAGGGAGATACTCGGCTAAGGCACATTACTCGAACGAATAGTGCCTTAGCGATTATACTCGCTCATCCTTACTTGTCATGGATGACGGTAATTTTTCAATGGTACTCTTTAATGTACTGAAAAACTTTTAATAATTTCGAAGTGAAGTGGGAAAACACCACAATTCCACCATCTTTGGAGGTGTCTTGCTTTTACCGTGAACACACTATGGCAAAACTAACATGACTTTATCCTACGGGTCATTAGGATTACAACGATACCCAATTCATAGAGTTTTTTTTCTTTCTTTTGACGTACTTCTAAAAAATAAAATACAATTCTTTTCTGCCGCCATCTACTGACCGCCAAACCTTTTTTATTTTTTCATCAACATAGTTGTGTGAGGGCTCATTTTTTGCGCGATGGCCTGTTGTTTCCATTGGTACCATTTTCGAGTACATATAACTTTTTGATCACTTTCTATTCAATTTTTCCTTGGAGAATGGGTGACCAAAAAAGTGCAATTCTGGAGTCATGCATTTTTTTTCTGACAATGTTCACTATGCGCGATAAATAATGCGTTACTTTGATAAATCAGACCTTTGTAGATGCAGCGATACCAAATGTGTTTTTTTGCTTTGATTTTTTTATAAATATGTAGAGAGGTTTTTTTTTTTTACTTTTTAATACTTTATTGTAACAATTAATTAAACTTTTTAAGCTCATTTTTAGGGCCCATTTACACTGGACGATTATTGCTAAAACTTCGCCCATCGGTGATCGTTTTAGCAATAATCGGTGCGTGTAAATGGTCTCTTTTCGCTGATCATTAAAATCAAGTGAGCTTGATTTTAGCAATCAGTGCTAAATAGCTGTTAGCATTGTTTCCTCAGTGGAGAACAAAGGATCGGAGCTCAGCTAATAGCCTTGGGCTATTAGCATGCTCTCAGTGAAGGCTTCATTTACATACATAATTGGCATTTAATGAGCTGAGAAGCTACTTAAATACCAATTATTTTTTAAGCAAAATAATCGCTCGAAGCTGTCGCTTAAACTGTAGTTTGAGCGATCTTTGAGCGATTATCTGCTCGTGTAAATGGGCCTTTACACTTCCTTTTAGTCCCCTTAGGGAACTTCAAGTTACGGTCAAGGATAGGCCATCAATATCACAAGGTTGGATAACTTCATGAATACATTATATTAAACAGTAATGATAATTGTAAACATTTTTCACTTAATAAAAATGATTGATTTAAGTTTATTTTTGCATATTTTTTATTACCATTTACTAACTTTATTAAGTTTTTAACATTTTATTTTTGTTGCACTGGGAAGGCCTTTCATGTTGTAATTATTATTATGTAATTACGTCCCTTTACTGCCATCATTTATTTAATATGTACTGGCATTTGTTAAGACTTGTCTACAGGACTGCTCTGCTCTGGGGACCATCGTTAAAGGGGGTTGTGCCACAATAGACTTATCACCTGTTCACAGATAAGGTGATAAAATGCATCAGTGGGAGGGTCTCGCTTCTGATGAGACCCCCACTGATTCGGAGGATGGGGGTCTGGTGCCTCCTCTTCTCACTGCAGACTCACTGTGCCCCCTGCAGTGATGAGGAGACTGCTGAAGATAGCTGAACGCTTGCACTCGTCTATTTCCGCCTGCCCCATTGAAATTAATGGAGTAGCAACTGCACATGTGCGACCGCCACTCCACTCAATCTGACAACACTGCAGGTGGGTGCAGAGAGCCCACAGTAAGGAGAACAAGGTGACACTATGAGTAGATGATGAGAGTCTACTGTGGTTCAACCTCTTTAAGGGCTACAACTATATGAAGTCAAGCAATGTTGGGGATCACAGTAGGGAGACAAACAGAACCCCTTTTCTTAGTCTGCGCTATGGTCTAGGGGTGTAACTAAAACTTTCTGGGCTTCGTAGCAAATTTCCACCCTAAAGAAGCTCACACCAGTCCAGAAAGCCGTAGCAAAATTCTTTCCAGAGATACACAATTGCCACATTCGTATTTTGTCTGAGAACATGACAATGCTAGCATAGCCGAATCGTTATGGGGTCACCAGATCCAGTCTCTTGATAAAGAAAGCCCAACAGTCTTTTAGAACACCTTGTAGGGGACAGGGCAACCCAAAAGCCGACTTTCTAAAGGCCCATTTACACTAGACGATTATCGCTAAAAACTTGCTAATCGGCGATCATTTTAGCGATAATCGGTGCGTGTAAATGGGCGCGGGGCACCCGCATGTCGGGCACTTTTTGGTGATCGTTAAAATCAAGCTAACTTGATTTTAACAATCCCTTTTATCAGTCGTTCCCCAGTGGGGGGGAGGTGGGGTGCTGATAGCATTGTTTTACCCCCCAACCCCCCTCCCCCCCCCCCGGAGAACAAAGGATCTGAGCGCAGATAATAGCCTTGGGCTATTAGCTGCTTTCAGTGAAGGCTTCATTTACATAGATAATTGGTATTTAAGTAGCTGAGAAGCTACTTCAATGCCAATTATTTTTTATGCAAAATAATGGCTCAAACTGTCCTTTGAGTGATCTTTGAGGGGTTATCTGCTCTGCTAACTTAAATGGGCCTTAAGTCATCACAGGTTAGACAAGGCAGAGTAGGGGTTATTGGCTTAGGAAGCCTTTGTCAAGATTGTCAGTCTTTGGGGCTGTGCAGTGATAGATTTGGTCTCTACCGAGCAGAACAGGAAAGTTAAAAAAATGTACTCCTACAACCCCAAAGACTCTGCTTTTGCGGTAGATGCCCTCCTTCTCCAAATAGATGTGGTTTGCTTTCCTGTTTCTATATCCATTCTCAAAATCAGGGAGGACAAGGCCAGAGTTATTCTTTTGCTCAGAAAGGCTTGGTTCACATGATTGAGCATCATGTTGCCAAATGACCCGTGGTGTTGGCCGAGACTTTGAATCTGTTGTCCTAGAGCTTAGTTCTATACCCCCAGGTCAAAAACTTGTTCAGGACAACATGGGACTTGATCGAAGTTTAGTGCTAAGGTAGGGTCTTTCTGAGAAGTTGACAAACACTCTTCTGAAAAGTACAAAGAGAAAGAATAAGTTATAGAATTTACCATAAAGTTTCGAACACCTGGCTTCACCATTTAGTGTTAGACCCCTTTCCATTTTCTGAAGTTCCACTTCCTTGGGTTTTGAAATTCTTGCAATGAGTTTTATTAAAATGGTCTTAGTCTAATCACTTTTCAGGTACAGTTTCTGCTCGAGGGGCTGTTTTTTATACCAATGTTACAAAACAAGCATGGATAGGGAGTTTTCTTAGATCCATCCCCAGATCCTTTTTATCTAGTAATTTTAAAGTTCCTCCAAAGGATGTTAGTCTTGTGCTAGATACACTTGTCTCAACACCCTTAGAATTGTTAGACACAGGTTCCATTAGAATTTCTACCCAAACAATCGATTTTTCTGGTGGCTGTCACCTCAGCCTGAAGGACAGCCTAATTGTAGGCTTTGTTTGTTTAAAAGGACCTGTCAAGTTGTAAAGTCTGTGCCACCCTGTTAACGCTATCCCTGTTTTTTTTTCATACTTGCCTCCATTCACCCAAGCCGGCTCTTCTGTCTTTAAACCCATTTCCCAGAGCGGTCAGTGTGCCAAGTCAGCAGTCCCCACCTCTCACTGTCAGAGGGTGACATCGGACTGTCAATCAAGTCTGATGTCACCTATTGACAGTGAGCTGCAACGACTGACCTCTTGACATATTGGCAGTGCCAGGAACCTAAGAAGATCCCGTATTGGCGTGAATGAAGGTGAATTTGAAAAAACATGGGGATAGAGTAAGCCCGGTTTCGCATCTGCGGTGGAACATCAATTCAAAGGTTTCGTCCCAGATCCGGCACAAAATACCGAAAGAAATAGCTCTGCATGCAGTACTTGTTCTTTATGTAAACTGCTGGGCAAACTGGACGGACCCCATTATACTCTAGGACACCCATTTGGGGCTGTTCGGTTCTGTCATAAGATGGAATTGTTTGGCCTGGGGATTCCTCTTTCCTGCTTCCTGAATGGAGCAGGAAAACAGGTCCACACCGCAGATGTGAAAGTTGCCTAAGCGGGGCTGTGGCTGCAGAGCTTTGTAAGCAGCCCTGCTGACTTTGCACCATGATAGGTCTTCTTTAAAACCTCCAAATACCAACATTCTGGAACATTAGAGGGGTTATCCAAACTGCTTTAACCTTTCACCTCAAGGTTGTCTCCCGCTTTCATAAATCCTTATTGCCATCTTTCTTGATAATCCTAGAACTAAGGAGAAATATCTTGGTTGTCTGGACATCAGCAGATTCCTGGTTCGGTACATTGTAGCTAGTAAGGGATTAAGAAATCCTTTCATTCTGTAGAGTTCCAGGAGCCAATCAAAGACAACGATGCAAGCAAGCATATGATAACTAGATAAAACAGGCCATTTGCATGCCTTGTGAGTCAGTTCGAGAGTCTGTTTCTGCTGGCTTTAGGATTCATTCTATCAGAACCTTGGACTCAAAGGCCAGCAGCCAAGCTTCAGTTGAGGCAGTTTTCAACCCTTTCCAATCCACTGTCTGACGTCTGAAGACATTCTGATTGAAGGCTGTACAGCTCTGATGTCGAAAGACGTCCGGCAGAGTATTCTTACTGTATATTACTGGCCGCTCTTTTGTTGGGGGCCTCTCCAGCATCTCCCATACCGCAGTACTGGCTCTAGCCAGCAGATGGCGCCATTGTATAATGGCAGAAAGAGAAAGCCCCCTAGTAAACCCTGAATCCAAAATTGGACTGCAAAGGGTTAATGCAGCCCCTTGGTCGTCCTCCTTATACTTTCTTCTGCCGCTACAGGCTAAACTTGCTATCTGTATCTGACATTTCCTTTGGAAGGAAAGTGTTGCAAGCAGTGGTCCCACCCTAAGGATATCGCCTGTTTTCTCTCTTGATGCTATCAAGGGTGAAGGGGAAAATGATAAATACAATCCCCAGTAATTAAACTTTCCGGAATTCATAACGGCACCCCGCATTCCCTCCCTATTTTTTTTCTCACTTGGACGAGGGATGTGAATAAAATAATATTTCAGTTGTTAACCTGGATTCCTCTTTTGCTCCGTAACCACCGAGGCAGCGTAGGAGGTTCTACCTTTTTATAACTGCTGGCTTCCTGTCCTGGGGGTAGACGCTATCCTGGCGCTGTCTGGGAAAATCACATTACTGGCGAGAGTGATTATCATTTTTGGATTTCTTCCATAGTTCTAAATTGTGCCATTTAAAAATAGACCTTTTGCCACAAAACGCACGCCATCCTGCAGCTGCTTGGTGGGGAAAACGAAAGTTACAACTCTTGGAGTGCGGTGACACAAAAATTCCACAGCCCTTAAAGGGATTTCTTGAAATCTCATTCACATTGCCTGTAGTGTAACATGCTATGGATTTTCCAATTCAGCTGCTGAAAATCTGCAGTGTTTCTGCAACATGTGAACATACCGTTAGTCTGGGTTCACACGGGTGGATTTGCTGCGGAAATTCCGTCCGGAATTTAGCCGCGGCAAATCTCGGTGTTAGCTAGCCATGTGGACGAGATTTCTCAGAAATCTCGTCCACACGGAACGGCGAATCCGCTGCGGCAAAGCAGGCAGAAGCCGGCGCTGCGGTCCGGATTCCCCGGCCGCAGCATGTTCATTTTTTTTCTTCTTCCGCTGCATCCGCGCTCTCCTCTATGGGAGCACCGGCCGCAGCAGAAGAGCGAGCAGCCAGGCAGCTTCAAAACCAGCGGCTAAGTGCTGCAGGTTCTGAAGCAGCACTTCTCCGGGCGGAAATCTTGCGGTTTTTCGCAGCGGCCACACCGCAAGATTTCCGCCGGGATTCCGATGTGTGTGAACCCAGCCTTAATGAGGCTGCACAACCGATACAAACCCTTTCAGAAAGCAGAACAGCGGATCACCCTAGGTCCTGCTCTCAGGGGAGAGGTGCTGTCAACCAGACATTTTGGAAATGTAGCATTACACGACGACCATTCCGATAGATGGTCGTCCTGTAATACAATAATGGCATGAAGTTCAGTAGAGCTTCTTTCTGTTCTAGCTTAGGGTATATGAACAGGGGTTGTGTTCCTGGCATGACTCCAAGGGAGTTGACAAGTTCAGAAAACCTGTCAGGATCAATGGATGTAGATTCATTGAGCCACAGACTGGTTTAGTTTTTGGCCAAGTCCTGAGCTGGCACCTGAGGACCCCCGGTCTTCACTCTTTAACTCCACCGGTTGGGATATAAGCTACTGCGGAGTCCTGGAGCTGTTATTCAGGAAGTGGTGCCAGTACTGACTGTGGCAGTTGAAGCTACTATAGACCTACACACAGTACCTCAGGGTGTGAACAGGAGCATAGTCAGACAATCATTGTCAGGGCAGGCGGCACAGTTCAGGATGAGGAACAAAGCCAGAGATTGGTCACAGTATGGTAATTCAGGCCAGAGGTGAGGAGTCAGACGGTGGACAGAAGCATAGTCACAGTACCAAGCCAATGTTGGGAGAAGAGAGAGGAGCGCAGTCGGATTAGCTAAATGTTAGGAGTCAAACTTGAAAACGCACCTCGAGCGCACAGACCAAAAGGGCCTCGATGCTCCATAGTGTGAGGATGCCTGACATATCTACGGAACACTGGGGAATTGTAGGGACAATATTGAAAGTTATATGATGGCTCTTTAAGAACATAGCCGAGTACATGCGCCCTTTGGGTTGCATCTACAGCCAGTTCAGATGCTGTGAAGCAGCATCTGCAAGAAGGAGGAACAGAGTGCATGCCGCGGCCACCGAGAGAGGTGAGTTGGTAGCCGCAGCTGCATATTGTAACAGAAGCCCTTTTCATGCACGCTATTCTTCCTTTCTTGACTAGAGTTGTTACACACCTTATGACCAATGATGTGAATGTATGTTTATATAATGTGTGTCACCTGATGCGGTGAGAGTATGGAACATGCAAACCAACTCCAATCTATACTTGCCGGGTGCTGGCTGTGGAAAACAGTTGAAACGCACCCGCAATGGCCGTGATCTGCTATAACTCTGATTGTGACAGCTTAACCACTTAGATGCCATGGTCATTGCTGACTGTGGCATCTAAGCTGCTGGACATTGGTTCCTTCCATCACTCCACGTGCGATGCGATAACTGGGTGCTGATGGGTTGCAATGACAACTTGGAATCTAGTGAAGGCTCCCAGGGCTGCCATGTATTTAAGCCTGTTAAGCCCCTCTGGCAGGACGAATAGGTTAACATTGCCAGGTACAATATACTGCAATACAATATGATCAAGCGATTGCATGTTCAAACACCCTAGTGGCACAGAAAAAAAAATGTTTCATGAAATTGAAAAAAAAAAAAAAAAAAAAAGAATTAAAAGTTTAACAAACCGCCCTTTACTCATTTCTCACATAAAAACTCTAACAATGAAAAAACCTTATTGGCGCATTGTACCAGTCTGAACAATTCAAATATTAACTTATTCATCCTAAACAGTGAGAGGTGTAAAAATTGCAGTTTGTTTTAGTCACCCTACCTGCAAAAACATAGAATTAAAAATTACATGTACCCAAAATGTCATCTACAAAAACTGCAGCTCCTTCAGCAAAGAACAAGCCCTCCCATCACTGCATCAACAGAAAAGTATAACAGGGCTGGCTGTCAGAATATTGCCACAAAAAGCACGTTTTCTTTCTTAATTAAAAAAGTTTTTTTAAATTTTTTTAATTAGTAAAACATGCAGTGAAACAAATATTGTGCCGACAATAATATTAACGTCATTTTCACTGCATCGTTAATGCCATAGAAATGAAACCTAAAAAATACCGGCACAATTATGTTTTTATTCCATTTCGCCCCACTTTCTCAAACTTTTTCAATACGTCATATGGTACAATAAACGGTACCATAAAGAAATGACCCACCTAGTAAAAGCCTTCCTGCTATGGTTCTTCAAGGGTGGATTTGAAAAAAAAATGAAACATGTTGGAGTCCTTAATGAGTTAAATATTTTATTATTTAAATTTCATGCTGCCATATACTAAAATTATGAAATAACCCATTCTAATTAGATGTAAATGTATTCTTCGTACATCTGGATTAGATATTTATATTAAATAGGGATTTTTTTTATTTACAGAAACTCCACTTGTTACATTTTATTTAATTACTTTTGTTTTTACTGTCATTTTTATAAATGTTTTTATGAATTACATCAAACATTTAGTAATTAATATTTTAATACATTCTTGTTTTAGTGTTTTTAGAAATATGAATGTTTTTTATTCTATTACATTGTTGTATTTGTTTTAATATATCATTATTGTTTTTGGAGTTTTTGCAGTTATTATATTCCATTCATTTTCTATCTACATCTAGTAATTATTTCATCATTTAATATATTATTAGAATTATTATTATTGTTGCTGCTCTTGTCATTTATAATTCTATCGCAGTAGTTTCCTACCTTCCCCATACCACATATACATCATCCCTATAATTGTCGGCTGCACCCCCTTCTGTCATCGTATTTAATGAAGGCTTTGTCCTTACAAAGTTCCCCTGACCGCCCTGATTTATTTTCTTTCTTTTTAATGAATTAATTCTCTTGTAATCTTTATAGTCTGCTCCCGTTTAGTGAACACAAGTTAATATTTGCTCAGGATGACCTATTAAACATAAACAGATTACATTACAGCCAGACTGAGGTGATATTAGATAATGAGGACATACCATGCATAACGTTTACCGAACTAAATTAAAATACTTAGAGGCACAGAAACACCTGCCTGTCAAGCCAGGGGGCGCTGAGCCACCTCTAATATACATCATCCACTGCTGCTGAGCCACCTCTAATATACATCATCCAATGCTGCTGAGCCACCTCTAGTATACATCATCCAATGCTGCTGAGCCACCCCAATATACATCACCCACTGCTGCTGAGCCACCTCTAGTATACATCATCCAATGCTGCTGAGCCACCCCAATATACATCACCCACTGCTGCTGAGCCACCTCTAGTATACATCATCCACTGCTGCTGAGCCACCTCTAATATACATCATCCAATGCTGCTGAGCCACCTCTAGTATACATCATCCAATGCTGCTGAGCCACCTCTAGTATACATCATCCAATGCTGCTGAGCCACCTCTAGTATACATCATCCACTGCTGCTGAGCCACCTCTAGTATACATCATCCAATGCTGCTGAGCCACCTCTAGTATACATCATCCAATGCTGCTGAGCCACCTCTAATATACATCATCCACTGCTGCTGATCCACCTCTAATATACATCATCCAACGCTGCTGAGCCACCTCTAGTATACATCATCCACTGCTGCTGAGCCACCTCTAATATACATCATCCAATGCTGCTGATCCACCTCTAGTATACATCATCCAATGCTGCTGATCCACCTCTAGTATACATCATCCAATGCTGCTGATCCACCTCTAGTATACATCATCCACTACTGCTGAGCCACCCCCAATATACATCATCCAATGCTGCTGAGCCACCCCCAATATACATCATCCACTACTGCTGAGCCACCTCTAATATACATCATCCACTGCTGCTGAGCCACCTCTAGTATACATCATCCACTGCTGCTGCAATATGCTGTATCCTGTGCTTCATAGAGCTCTCCTAAATAGCTAACAGGTATACAAGGTATCAAGCCAGTCACTGCCGCAGACTAATGACTCTGCCTAAATAATAAAGGGAATTTGCTTTTCATGGACATTACAGGTACACAGAAAACCAATGTTATTGTTATTCAAAGTGGATACGAATTCCTCAAAAGTGCCCCATCTCCATCCCATATGATAAGCTCGTCATCGAAGAACCCGCCCCAGAACAGTGTGTGACTTGTGTAACGTTCCATCTCATCAGAAAATACCACTGTGGATTCCCACCACCCTAGGAATACATTTGCATAGCCTGGCGCACAGGCCGTGCCCATTGCTGTACCACGCAAAATTAAAAGGCACTGTCAAAACTAAAATAATTGTGTGAGAATGAATAATAATCGTTTTTCCACAAACCTATAGTGAGAGAAGAGAAGGGTCCCATGTGTATAAAAAATGTCTACCAGCTGTTAGGCCCGGTTAGAGCTTAATATTACTGTAGAGACTCTATACATCTATGCCAGCGAGTCATGCGTTACTGCAGACGGGGATATCATGTATCTTAGCTATGGTCTTTCGTATCTTTACAATCGCAGGGAAGTGTGCCGAAAAAGGGGATCAAAACTTTGTCCAAGTAAATGCTTGCATTTTGGGTTAGATTATCGCTCGTTAACTGATACTATTGGTCTGCCTGGGACTGGAATAGTCTTTTTATGCAATTTCGGAATCACATAAAAAGTGGCGATGGAGGGCGAGGGTTATAAGTAAACTTGAACTCATCACTGGATAATAGATTATCGATACATGCTTGTTCTGATGGATTATAACATTCAGTAAGATATTGGGTTATGGGATCATGGGATAATGTCTGATGGACCTGTTTATCCTCAAGGAGTCTCTCTAATATTACTGTACAGTCACGTTGCTCCATGACTACTATGTTCCTGCTTTGTATGAAGGGTTAATTACTATTTTATGATTAGTACACAGTTACTCGAGGGCCGCTTTCTCCTCTTGATTTAAATTAGAATGTATCATACTTTTCTTTGGTTTCTTCACAAATGTCTTTTGTGACCCAAACAAGTAAATTGGTCTAAACTGCTGTTTTGGCTGAAGGTCGGTGTATTTTTGGATTTTGCTTTTAGTCTAGTAAAGGGGGCGTGCTAACTGGTGTGTCTGTCATTTTCCTCTAAGAGGTTTATCAAAGTCTCCAGAGCTGCAAGATCATTCCCCTGGGCATCCTGTTTAGCTGGTATAACATGAAAATGAGCTTTCTTGAGAATACATTGATGTTCTTTACATAATTGAAATGTAAGAATGTGGGAGTAGGAGTAAATGACAGTCCTTTTTTGAGTTCTGATACCTGTGCCTCACTTAACGCCTAAAGAACCAAGCACCGTAAATTTACAGCACCTGGTCCTAAGCTTTAATCCTGGCTGGTGGTAAAAATATGGTACAGAATTAAAGCTCCTGCTCCTGCAATGTAACAGGAGTGGGTCGGATCCATCAACTATAGGGGATGTGGTTGCTCCCGAGCCCAGGACCCTTGGGGGGCCCATAAGGCCTATCCTCTCCATATAATAAGCCTAGTAGTATGAATAAAGCATTACAGTTGAGGGCCCTGTTACAGATTTTACACTGGGGCCCAGAAGCTTTAATTTACTCCTCTGGTTGGGTCCTTGGCTATTAGTCACAGCCAATGAGGAGACGGCAGAAGCCGTTTTTAACAGCGGTTCCGATTTGGAACTGCATCCTCCAACTTCAGGGGCGCTTTTGATGGCTGAGGGGTTGGGGTTCATATTAGCCAACCGATTGTTGATCTGAGTCATGGAAGAGCCAGGTAGGTATCGTCCCTTATCTCTTCACTGCTATTTGGTATCGATATACTTTGCCCTCAAGCTTTATTTAAGTACTGTCTGTCACTGGTAAGTCAAATGGGAGAATCCCTCCCTCATTATATATAAGAGCTATCATGTAGGTGGGCCTCTAATAACCCCTGAGGACACCACTATGTTTGCGAAGCATGTTAAGGGAGGGGGAGGACTATGTTTCTTTTAGCTCAAACACGCAGATCTGGAGATATTGTTTAAGCATAGTATTAGTCTGCAGCAGTGACCTGCGTGATACTATATATATATATCTACCTGCTATCTAGGAGGGCTATATGAAGCACAGTATACAGCAGATAGCAGCAGTGAATGATATATATCACAGGTGGCTAGGTGCTCCCAGGTTGGCTAGGCAGGTCTTTGTATTTGTAATCCCTATGCCTCTTAGTATTTTAATTTAGTTCAATAAAGTTAGACTTTAATAAGGGGCTTCAACCCTTTAGGGAAATTTGGTGTTAATTATTGTTAATACGCCCGGTGTACACCCTTGTGCAGATATAGCATTTACACAGCACAGCAGATCTGGAATCACTCTTACATGCCTGGATCAGCAATATACAACAATTGGCAAAAACAATTCTGAGGACTGGTTAACCATCTAAGTAAGACATCAGGAAGTCCTGCAAGAAGGCACTTACCTCCAACTGGGGCTGCTCTTTACTCTTCTGAAATACAGAAAGCTCTCTCTGCAGGTTTCCGAGATGAATAGACTGGTAGACCAATGCAATTAGGCAAAGGAGGACCCCCAACCATGATCCTGTCCCACCCCACAAGCCCCGCGCCAGGCCTGGAACCACATTAACTGTAACTCCATAAGACATGATGTTCCTTGCAACCAGTAGCAGTGGCAGGAGGTTCTATATAAGGTAGGGCAGCAACAGCGATCCGGAGATTATCGCACCATAATCCAACAATGAAAACTGGTAGAGTTGGTGGTGTAGAACCTTTCCTGGAGAAGACACGAGGTGGGAATGCAAAGAAGTTGGAAAGTGCCTCCAAAAAATTGTGCCGGAGATGATGCAAAACAAGAAACAAAGCCAAACCGAAAGAGGGAAAGTCAGAAACTGAGCAATGAAAATGAAAGTGACTGAAAAGAAAAGGTATTAACTGAAATTGTGGAGTGCGGAGAGAGAATGATGTTCTGGAAAGAGACAGCCCCAGAATGAGGAAGAAAGTCATATAACAGACTGCTATAAACAAGATGCTGAAGAGAGCTGACTTGCCAAACGGTAGTAGCAAGGGATAAGTAGAAGATATTTCATAAGCTTCTATCACCCCCCTCCCTCCAGGAGTTGCTTATAATGTCTCATTAAAGTGATAAGGTCGGGCAAGTCGTTCTCTCTCCTCAATAAATCCATTAAAGTCAAAGAGAGCCACGAGTTAAATGACTCACCAGGAAAATCCTTATATGCAAATCAGGTGATTTTTTTTGTTTCCTGAGAACGGCCAAGTTGAGTTGAAGACATTAGTTCCTGCCAAAAACCCGTCACATGGCTTAAGAAATGAAGCCTTTAGACCTAGTAGACGTAAGAGTATACGTCCATTCAGTGTAGTGTCAGCTCTGCGAACAAGCACCTTACATCTCTCAAACATGAGTAGGACACCAATATCGGTAAGTGACTTTTGCTATGTTTTTAGATTGTTTTACCATAATATTGATTTAACTTTTTAATGTAGGATTGAGCGTTATGTCTTGTTTCGTCTGCCGGGGACTGACTCAGGAACCCAACACACAGTCCGGTACCCACTTGCTATACTATAAAATGATATGGACACAAAGAACAATAACTTGGAACCACATATTAGGTTGATGTTTGGATGAACAGAAACAATAAAAAGCCCTACACTCACCATTCTGATGGCCCCCTTGTGCAGCCCACCACTCTGTTCCCGCCGTTCTGGAAGAGACTGTAGTGGTCACGTGACATTCAAAGCTCATGTGACTGCTCAGCCAATTGCTGGCCTCAGTGGTCATGTGCCATACATGCATAGAGGCCAGTGATTGGCCGAGCAGTCATGGGAGCAATGAACAGCATGTGACCACTGCAGTGTCTTCCTGCGGCAGTGCGCCAGGGGGAGGAGGAGTGGCATTGGAAAGGTAAGTGTAGGTTTTTTTTTTTACTCATTATCTGGTAAATGTTTTTCTACACTTGAAATAGCCCTTTAATGGTGTAATCACAAGAATATACTCTGAGGGTAACTCTTCTTCTCCCAGCCCACCAACACATATACATACAAGGCTAAATGTATGAATTATAGGCTAGGCTGGGAGTTAGAAATCAGATATAGCATGCGTATATTGGGGCCAAGTAGGCGCAGCTCTTATTGTGCTTTAGAAGCTGTAGATGCAATTACTTAATGGGCAATTACTTACCGGCAGCTGCTTTGCTGTAAGGCCTTATCATTCTCCACCTAAGACCAACTTAATGCCCTTTGACATGGGATGATTATTGGGCGCGGAAGCACTTAACGGTCGTCTCACCGTAATCGCTCTTGTGCTTTCATGCAGGAACAGTGATTGCTCAGTGAATGTAGTTGGAGTTGGCCGGAGATCGTTTACAGCTGCCCATCTCCATTCACATTAAAGAGGCTATTGTTCATAGATGAATGACTGCCTGTGTCCATGAACCGAACATTGTTTGATTTGTATGCCTGCTGAAACTGAATGGCGAACAATCAGCGAATGAATTATCATTCATTGTTCAGCAACTTCCATGTCCCATGATTCAGCGAGAATCTGAACGATTTTCAGTCCGTGTGAAAGGGCCTCTAGCCAACTCGGGCAAGATGGGTTACTAACGCTTATATTGACCAGCAGGCCCCTAGCCACCTGGGGTAAGAAGTGTTAATCGTTTATATTGACCAGTGGGCCCCTAGCCACCCGGGGTAAGATGGGTTACTAACGCTTATATGGACCAGCAGGCCCCTAGCCACCTGGGGTAAGATGTGTTAATCGTTTATATTGACCAGCGGGCCCCTAGCCACCCGGGGTAAGATTGGTTACTAACGCTTATATTGACCAGCAGGCCCCTAGCTACCTGGGGTAAGATGGGTTACTCGCTTATATTGACCAGCAGGCCCCTAGCCACCCAGGGTAAGATGGATTACTAAGGCTTATACTGACCAGTGGGCCCCTAGCCACCCAGGGTAAGATGGATTACTAAGGCTTATACTGACCAGCGGGCCCTTAGCCACCCAGGGTAAGATGGGTTACTACCACTTATACTGACCAGCGGGCCCCTAGCCACCCAGAGTAAGATGGGTTACTAACCCTAATATTGACTAGGCCTCCAACAAGGTGTGTTTGGCGTTAGTTCACAAGGAAAAGGACTGACTGGTTTCTCTTTTGACGACCTCTCTGGGATGAGATTCCTTTCAGGAAACCCTCTACAATTGGTTGATTGTGCCTTGTGTCAGTCCCAGAGCAGTTTGATGCAGAGAGCCAAGACCGATTCGGCATTAGAATCATAGAATGGTAGAGTTGGAAGGGACCTCCAGGGTCATCGGGTCCAACCCCCTGCTTAGTGCAGTATTCACTAAATCATCCCAGACAGATATTTGTCCAGCCTCTATTTGAACACTTCCATTGAAGGAGAACTCCCCACCCCCCGTGGTAACCTGTTCCACTCATTGATCCCCCTCACTGTCTAATATCTAATCTGTGTCTCCTCCCTTTCAGTTTCATCCCATTGCTTCTAGTCTTTCCTTGTGCAGATGAGAATAGGGCTGATCCCTCTGCACTGTGACAGCCCTTCAGATATTTGTAGATGGCTATTAAGTCTCCTCTCAGCCTTCTTTTTTGCAAGCTAAACATTCCCAGATCCTTTAACCGTTCCTCATAGGACATGATTTGCAGACCGCTCACCATCTTGGTAACTCTTCTCTGAACTTGCTCTAGTTTGTCTGTGTCTTTTTTAAATTGGGGTGCCTGGGACTGGAGACAGTAACCCAGATGAGGTCTGACTAAGGAAGAGTAGAGGGGAATAATGACCTCACATGATCTAGACTCTATGCTTCTCTTAATACATCCCAGAATTGTGTTTGCCCTTTTGCTGCTGCATCACATTGTTGACTCATGTTCAGTCTGTGATTTATTAGTATACTCAAAAATATTCTGCTGTGAATAGGATTTGGAAAACCCCATTAGATTTCAAGTCCAACGCCTTAAAGGGGTTGTCCCGCGCCGAAACGGGGTTTTTTTTTTTCAACCCCCCCCTGAGACAACCCCGATGCAGGGACCTAAAGAAAAATCCGCACAGCGCTTACCTGAATCCCCGCGCTCCGGTGACTTCTTACTTACCAGCTGAAGATGGCCGCCGGCATCTTCTCCCTCGGTGGACTGCAGGGCTTCTGTGCGGTCCATTGCCGATTCCAGCCTCCTGATTGGCTGGAATCGGCACGTGACGGGGCGGAGCTACACGGAGCCCCATTGAGAAAAGAAGAAGACCCGGACTGCGCAAGCGCGGCTAATTTGGCCATTAGACGGCGAAAATTAGTCGGCTCCATGGAAACGAGGACGCTAGCAACGGAGCAGGTAAGTGAAAAACTTCTTATAACTTCTGTATGGCTCATAATTAATGCACAATGTACATTACAAAGTGCATTATTATGGCCATGCAGAAGTGTATAGACCCACTTGCTGCCGCGGGACAACCCCTTTAACCACTCCACCTTCTTGATGTAGTGTTGCATGCTGGATTTAAATTTCGCTTTTTCAGTCAATGCTTTTGCTTTTGCAAAAACCTTCCACCACGGTATGGCTGAAGAGGCTGCCAGGTCTCTATCTAGTGCTGTCAGCAGGGTCAAAACTGATGGCAGACTCCCTGAAGGCAATAGTAATTCAATTACACACTTGGAAACACTTCACTCATCTATGGTTACACAAAATAGCAGAGAATTCCCCACGTGGGGCAAATATTACATCTTTGATTAATAATTTTGAAGAAGGATATCTGCATGAATGGTGTCAGATGAACCGTTTGATAATAAACATAAGACCCCTCAACTCAGTGGGGGATGTTTTTGTATCATTTTGGCAGCCAAGTATATCCGTAATGATTGGATAATGTTAACAAGTTGGAGGCTCTGATGTTTTGGAGGGAGACAATAAAATCAATGAAACCTGCAGGATCTTTTTTTTCTAGCTGGCGATAATGAGTTCATTTGCCAGAATGTAAGGCAATATATAAATGTGGTGAACTTTGAGATAGGCAATGCCGAGTTTGATCTTGTACTCTGTACCTTTAAATATAATCAGTGGCAATAAATTTAAGGGTGTTTTGAACCATGCACCTAGGAGAGGACTGCAGCATTCATTAGTCTTTGTATAACTTTGTGGACATAAAGGATCCGACTAAAGACTCATGACTCACTGTCTGCTGGTGGAGTCACTGTGTACATACATGACTTATCCTGTACTGATCCTGAGTTACATCCTGTATTATACTCCAGAGCTGCACTCACTATTCTGCTGGTGGAGTCACTGTGTACTTACATTACTTATCCTGTACTGATCCTGAGTTACATCCTGTATTATACTCCAGAGCTGCACTCACTATTCTGCTGGTGGGGTCACTGTGTACATACATTACTTATCCTGTACTGATCCTGAGTTACATCCTGTATTATAGTCCAGAGCTGCACTCACTATTCTGCTGGTGGAGTCATTGTGTACATACATTGCTTATCCTGTACTGATCCTGAGTTACATCCTGTATTATACTCCAGAGCTGCACTCACTATTCTGCTGGTGGAGTCACTGTGTACATACATTACTTATCCTGTACTGATCCTGAGTTACATCCTGTATTATACTCCAGAGCTGCACTCACTATTCTGCTGGTGGAGTCATTGTGTACGTACATTACTTATCCTGTACTGATCCTGAGTTACATTCTGTATTATACTCCAGAGCTGCACTCACTATTCTGCTGGTGGAATCACTGTATACATACATTACTTATCCTGTACTGCTCCTGTGTTACATCCTGTATTATACTCCAGAGCTGCACTCACTATTCTGCTGGTGGAGTCACTGTGTACATACATTACTTATCCTGTACTGCTCCTGAGTTATATCCTGTAGATCTTTTATTATAAAAGTATGAAACATAACAATAAAAGCAAACTGTAACAATAGTAAATAATAATAATACAACCGTATACAGAGATAAGGCCCTTCACCCAGAGTCCATGGTCCACAAACAAAAGAAACCCCATGTCTGGACTCCCCTCCCCCCTGCCGCACACTCGCACACACACTCAAAGCAAAACACAATATACCTAAAAGAAGAGCATCCAGCTATCCAGAAGAGAAAACTAAAACTAAAACTACAGGTCCAGCCGTACCGCACTGAAACCCCATCATAAACAAAATTAGGCAATAACGTAAACATAACATATATATATATATACCAATAATTAACTAAATATGAAAATAAAGACCAAGCCAACCGGCATACAAAAATAACTAAAGAAATAGTTTTTCAAAAATTTTTTTTTTATTTTTTTTTTTTTTTTTTTTTTTTTTTTTTTTTGGGTCCCCAGTGCAGCTCGGGGGCCATGCCTGCTCCATCAGTCCGTGCCCAGAGTTCTAAAGTTCAGGACGTGCCAAGCCACACCAGGGTTTTTTTTTTTTTTTTTAAATATATATAAACTGTACAACACTCTGCCTGCCGCAGCCTGGGGGCCATGCCCGCTCCACCAGTCCGTGCCCAGAGTTCAATGTTCGGGACGTGCCAGGCTACGGCTCAAGGCGTGAAACCACTCCCCCCCAACCCCCCACCCAACCTAACTACCACCCAGAACGTGAATATATACATATAAAACATACAATAACCAATATACATGACATACACGATATATATTAACATAACCCGAAAGCCTAAGGTTGGCTCTCCTGCAGCCCTACTTCACTCCATTTTGCCCAAATCAAAACAAAAAGCTTTATGGTGTACTCACAGCCCGCCACCGGGATTGGAGGTGATAAGCCGGGCACAGACATCACAATGTACTATCCCTTGCATTTTCTCCCTATTCTTTCCCTAATTTGCCCTAGACTGTCCTTAGTCTGCCCCTCAGTCTGACCCTTCATGGAAAACTGTCCCTGCCCTATCCCTCCTCTCTCCCTATCCTGTCCCTATTCTCTCCCTACTCTGCCCCTAGAAAATTAAGAAAAACAAACTGTCCCTAACGAAATACAAGCCCTCTCCATAGGAGAGAAGCTTTAGATGTGCCCAGCCTCTCATACTCCAAAGAACGCACCTTCACCAGGTCACCCAGGATGTTCCTACATACCGTATCCACGGGGAGGACTTTCAGCTCCGTCGAGATTAAACACCGTGCACTCCAGATGTGGAACCTGACCACTAGGCTAACTAGAAATAAAGTGCAGCGGTCCCTGCCACCAAGGCCTCTGAACGCTCCATAAGCCCACTCCGCATAGGAGAGGTGTGCCAGCTGAGGCCAGCCTATGGAGACCCCTACCCGTTGGTATACCTCTGTATTAAAGGGGCACTGAAGCAGGAAATGCTCCATGCTTTCCAGCACGTCGCTGCACTCCTGACGGGGGCAACCCCTGTCAATCAGAGGCCTGCTCTTCAAGTTACCCCTTACATACAGTCTCCCGTGAAAGCAGCGCCAAGCCAAGTCCCAAAACTTCAAGGGGACCCGGGTTGAATTCAGTAAACGTAACCCTCCCTCCAGGTCCCGACTTGGGCAGTCCTTGAGCGCCAGGGGCTTCTGGAAATGGGTCAACAGGACTCTTTCGTCGAGGAGCCTCCTCGTCAGAGTCCTGATCTCCCACATCCCCAGACCCCACCGGCGTATCACCTTCAGAACCAAGGTAGCGTAAGCCGGGAGATGTCCGTGCTGCGTGCGAAGGTCCTTCACTCGCCCTCCTGTCTCCCATTCCTGGAAGAAGGGCCGAAACCATCCCCTGCAGGAGTAGACCCACGGAGGAGCCCTCTCTTGCCAGAGGTTGCCTATGTTGATCTTAAAAAAAGTGTTTACAAGAAACACCACGGGGTTGACCATAGATAACCCCCCTAGTCTCCTCGTGCGGTATGTAACATCTCTCCTGATCAGGTTCAACCTATTCCCCCACAACATTAGGAAGAACAGGTTGTAGACCCGAGTCCAGAGAGGTTCTGGCAAAATGCATACGCTGCCCAGGTAGATGAATAACGGGAGCAGGTATGTTTTGATCAGGCTAATTCTTTCCCGAAGGGTCAAAGACCAACCCTTCCACTGATTTACCTTGTGAGTTGCACCATCCAGCCTGTCCACCCAATTTTGCATGGGGTAATCCCCCTGGCCGAATTTGATGCCAAGTACTTTTGCTGAAGTTTGGGGCACCGGAAGGGTGTCCGGGAGATCAAACGTAGGATCCCCCCTTCCTAACCAGAGACTTTCACACTTATCCCAGTTGACCATAGACCCGGAAGCTTCCGAGTAGCGGTCCACCTCCGACACCACAAACTCCGCCTCCTCTCTCGAGGACACGAAGAGCGTGACATCATCGGCGTATGCCACTGCCCTCAGGGTAGCCTCCGGCACCGCCCGGTCCATCCCGACCCCTGCTATAGGTCCACAATCAACCCTCCTAAGGAAGGGATCTATCGCAAACGCATACAACAGGGGGCTTAGAGGACAGCCCTGACGGACGCCGGACCCCACCTCAAAAGGGCGGCCGGGCCAACCGTTCACCAGCGGGAAAGTCTCAGCCCCTGCATACAATGTTCGCAGCCAATCAACAAACCCCACTGGCAGGCCGTATCTCAGAAGGACGGACCAGAGGTACTCGTGATTAACCCGATCAAACGCTTTGGCCTGATCCAAGGACAGCAGGTACCCCTCCCAGTGACCAGCCCTACCCTGCTCCACTGCCTCCCGGACACCGAGAACAGCGCTAAAGGTGCTACGGCCTGGAACAGAGCAATGCTGCGCCCCCGAGAGGAGCCGGGGTGCAAACTTGACCAGCCGATTAAACAGCACTTTTGCCAGAACCTTCCTGTCCGTATTGAGAAGCGCTATGGGACGCCAGTTCTCAATACGGCTCGAGTCTTTACCTTTTGACAGAATGATCAAGGCCGACCTCCTCATTGACTTTGGCAGAGTGCCCGAGGAAAGACACTCATTTAATACCTCCGTCAAGAGGGGACTCAAGAGGTCCCTGAAGGTCTTATAATACTCGGATGTTAATCCATCCGGACCTGGCGACTTTTTGGGCCGGAGCCCATCAATCGCCAGTCTAACTTCCTCTTCTCTGATCTCTTCTGTCAAAACGCCAAGAGAGGTGTCTACCCCTGGCCCAGGGACAGCTTCAGCCAGGAAAGCCGACATCACTTCCGAATCTAGATCCCTCTTTCCCAAGAGTTGCGAGTAGTAGGATCTGATGACCTCCAGAATCCCTGATCTGGATCGATTCAGGGACCCCGTACTGTCAATCAGTCCAGTGACCACTTTACTATTCACTGACATCCTACAGTTTCTGTAAGGGTCGGGCGAGCGGTACTTCCCGAAATCCCTCTCAAAAACCAAGGATGCGTGTCTGTCATACTGACACGTCTTGAGTAAAGATTTCACTCTGGAGATCTCCTCGCGGCTACCTCCAGTCGAAACGAGATGTTCGAGTTTCCTCCTCAGGCCGTTGTACAGGCGGTACCTGTCCAGGCATCTGAGGTTGGAGAGCTCACGGAAGAACCTCGCCGCCCTCCTCTTGAACATCTCCCACCACTCTGACTTACTGCTACAGAGATCCAGTAATGGTACCTGGCTCTGCAGAAAATCCTCAAAGGACTGTCTTATCTCTGCTTCCTCCAGGAGTGATGAATTCAGTCTCCACAAACCTCTACCCATCCGGGGGGTCTCTGCAACATTCAGAGAAAACAATATTAGACAGTGATCGGAGAATTCCACCTCAACAACGGACACTGGTGAAGAGATGGCTTCCTCCTTCAAATAAAACCTGTCTATTCTAGACCTGCTCTGACCCCTATAAAAGGTGAATCCCTCGTGGCCTGGGGTGTGCCGGATGTGGACATCCACCAGGCGAGCCTCGCTAGCTATGCTATTAAGTGCGACGCTGTCAAAAGTCAACCGCCTGTCTCCAGAGCCTCCCCTATCGCGGGCTCTTGTGACTGCATTAAAGTCACCTCCAAAGACAACTTGGCGGCTGGTAAAAAGGTAGGGCTTGATCCTCATAAAGAGACTCTTCCTGTCCTTTTTTGACTGGGGACCGTAGATGTTTACAAGTCTCAATTCTTGTCCCTTCATGAGGACATCTAAGATCAGGCACCTTCCCATTTCTAATTCAATAACTCGTCGGCATTCGACCGCTGCGGTAAAAAGGACCGCCACTCCGCTATACGGCTCGGCCGCAAGAGACCAGTAGGAAGGGCCTGACCTCCACTCCCTTTTTGCCTTATGTATGGCTGCTAAATCGGACAGCCTGGTCTCCTGCAAGAATAAAATGTCGGCTTCAACGCGGCCGAGAAAATCAAAGGCCGCAAATCTAGCCGTATCCGACTTAATGCTGGCAACGTTAATTGATGCCAGAGTCAGCGGAGTGGGTGCCGCCATCATGAGTGATTAAATTAGATGGCTTTCTTCCTCACACCCGCTTCTTCGGGGTCAGAGGAAAGCCCCTTGCTTCTTTTTTTGGACACAGATGTGTCCATAGCAAGGGATCCCCCGACCCCATCGTCCTTGTTTCCAGGCTCCAGAGTAGCCCCCTCCCCGGAAGGAACTATGCCTCCACGAGTAGGAGACTCAGCGCCCCCTGTTGACCCTTTCTTTGCCCCAGGCACCTTGCCCTTCGCTTCCCCCTCAGAGGAGGAAGAGATGTCTTGAAGGGCCCGGTACCTGTTGGAGAGTCCAACTGGAGGCGAGCTGGCTTCTCCTTCCAGTACTTTGCCAGGGGTGGGAGAAGATCTTGAATCCCCCCTTCGCTTTCTCCTAGTGGCACCTAGCTTACGCCGTTTCTCTAACCACCTCTTTCCTTCCTCATCCACACTCTCATAGTGGGAGGAATCTGAAGAGTTGGTATTTCTCTCCTCCCTCTGGATCCTCCTGTCCTCTTCATCCACTTCGCTGTCCCTCAAGGCCTCAGCCGCACAATTTGCTTCAGGAACAGGGGCCACCATTGACCCACCTGCTGTGGGCGCTCCTGTCAGCTCCCTGCTCCGTCTGCGTTTGTCCTGACGCCTCTGCTCAGCAGGCGTCTTTTGCCGGTTCTTCCCTGGCTCCTGAGCTCCTCCACCTCTGCTAGTCCCCTCACCCCCGGAGGCCGCACCATGGCCCCCATCCGTAGGGGCTGACACCGCATTGGCAAAGGAGCGTGGACAGCGACTGAATGGGTGACCGAGATCACCACACAGGTTACACCTAATCTCCGCACAGGAGGCGGCTAGATGACCCAGACCCCCACACAGAGCGCACTTCAAGGTCTTACAAGCGGCGCTCAAGTGTGAGGGGTCGCCGCACCTGTGGCAGAGCTTCGGCTGCCCCTGGTAAAAGGCCAGGATACGATCCCTGCCGAGGAAGGCTGCAGATGGAATGTGTGCCACTGAGTTACCTGAACGCTTCAGCTTGACCATAAACGTCCAGGCCCCGGACCATATGCCGTGCTCATCCCTGTTCTTTCTGGGCATGTCTGTCACCTCTCCGTATCGACCGAGCCACGTCATTATATCAAAACAAGAAAGTGACTCGTTACGAGTCAAAACGGTCACCTTCTTGACTTCGTTCTGGCGAGACACCACCTGGACGGCAAAGTCTCGCCAGCCGGGCTCGCTTTTCATCAGCTCGTAATTCCCCCAGAAGAGTTCTAGACCCTCTGGGCGAACGAAGCTGATGTCAAACTCAGACGTGCCGAAGGGATGGATTAGGGCAAAGATGTCAACCGCCCTAAAGCCCATCTTCAGTAGAAGCTCCACTACCCTCGCCCTCGGGGGGCATGTATCATTGCCCCTCCAACGAAGACGGACCACATTCCTACGACCTGCGTCCTGCCCGGGTGTTGGTAGGGACCATACGGTCTCCCCCCTTTGCTCTCGGAAGGCTCCTAAGCCGTGTCTCTCTGTCCAAAGAGATAGGTTCACCTCTCTTCCTCCAACTGTGATTGAACTCTCCCCCTTCCGTAGAGCCCCCAGGAGGCGCTGTTGCAATACGCCCTCTCTAGAGCCTGGAGACAAGGAGGACCCTTCCCCTCCAGCGGCGACACTGGCATAACTCCTACCAGCTGTCGTCGCCGCCGGAGGGGCGACTGGAACCTGTGATGTGCCCTGACTATCCCCAGAACCTGTGCCTATATTTACAGTAGGTTCCCCTGTGCTGAGAACAGTAGCTTCAGCCCGTACCTCCGAGTGCGTCGGAGCATCAGACTCGCGGGCTGCACCAGACACATCCACACCTTTCATACCAAGACCTTTCATTCCAAGACCCTCTGGACCGGACTTGGGGTTAGAAGCAGCTTTTTTATTTTGGGCCTTGGTAGACCTGGGGGGTGGCACTGCTGCCCCATCTTGCGCAGCTGCAACCACCGTAATGACCCCCCCATGGTCAGCACTCTGCATTCCGGCAGTATTAACATTTTTATTTTTGCTTTTTCCTTTACATTTGCCAGCAGCCTCCACATCACTGGGTGCCTGGGACCTAGGCTGGGACCTAGACTGAGGGACCCCTGTAGACCGACCTGTCGCACGGGGGACCCCCGATCCCGCAGCACCCTCCGCATCACTGGCCTTACTGGCGCTGGCAGTTCCGCCACTGCCAAACTCTTTTGCCACCTTGCCTTGTCCTGTGCTGGCCGCCCTGCTGGCTGTTTCTGTCACTGCACTAACTGAAACAGGGACGGGGGACCTGCCCAGTTTAACTACTTTATCCCTGTTCCCATGTTCAAAACCCACTGCAGAGTCAGAAACCGGGGTTCTCAGGGTGGGGGTGCCCTGATCCGACTTTGCAGCCAAACCAGCGCCCCCCGTCACATACACAAATTTCTCCTGCACCAAATTCTTTTTTTTTCCTTTTTTCGCCTTGATTTTCACTTCCTCCTCTGGTAAATCATCACCAAACTTAAGGCTGCTCATATTAGGGGGGGATTCCAACAGCCTTATCTGCTGCATTATTAAAGCGCCCCCATCGCTTTTATCTTCTTCTGGATCAGAATCCCCGGAGGTTAGAGGCAGCGCAACCTGCTCCGGCCGGAGGCTGCTGGTGGTTGTAGTGCCACTCTGGGTCTGCTCTCCTGAGCAGACAGGCTGCTCCCTCAGACTGTCCTGGTAGGTGTCCTCCTCAGAACAGTCACCACTGCTGTCTCCATCGCTGGAGTGATCAGCCTCCTTGTGACCGCTGTGTCCTGACGCCATCTTGGAGAACCTATCACTGTTTATTAATTTTTCCCTAAAGGGACCACTTTGCTCAAGAATCCTGTCCCTCTCCTCCTTGCACCTTTGTATGCAATCTTTACAGTCTTGTATGGACTTGCTGATTGCATCTCTTTTTCCTTTAGCGGCGGTCTGGTCCTTCAGTGACCTGGCCGACCGCAGCTTCTCCTTCTGCAGGAGGATTTCTCTCCCCGCTCGCTCATAATCCGCCATGCTGGTGGCCAGACGGGAGGCCAGCTCTACCACAGACTCCCCTTTCCGACGATCACTCCACTGCGGCTTACCTCCTTTGCTGAGCGTTTGGCTGCGAGTTTGACTGCGGGTCATCATTTCGCTTCCGGCGCTGTCAGATGCAGCTGCACCAACCTGCTGGGCCATGTCACTGCGCCTGCGACCCGGACCCTCTCTCTTCGCAGCTTTACTAGCTGCTCCGGCTTTCCTGGTTGTTGCTGCTGAAACCACGTATGCCGCCAGCGCCGCTGATGGTGTTGTCGCTGCCTTCTCAGCACTCCCCCCCCTCCGACCGAAGCCGGGGGAGGGGGAATTGCGGGACTCCATAGAACAAGAAGCCCAGCTACGTGCTCTGATCCTGGGCTCCAAAACAGGCTTCCAGCTGGGACTGCAACCACACCCTGGTTCTCTGAGGAGCTCCAACAAACCACACCTTACTCCAGAGCTGCACTCACTATTCTGCTGGTGGAGTCACTATGTACATACATTACTTATCCTGTACTGATCCTGAGTTACATCCTGTATTATACTCTAGAGCTGCACTCACTATTCTGCTCCTGAGTTATATCCTGTAGCTCTTTTAATACAACAAGATGAGGCCCTTCCCCCCTGGTCCATGACCCATCAACCAAAGAAAAGTCACTTTATACCCATTCCCCTCCTCCCTCCCCCACTGTACACTCACACACCCACTCATACTCAATATCTAAGAAAAATACTTAAAAGAGCATATCACTACAGAAAACTAGAACTACAGGTCCAGCCGAACCCCCTGAAACCACACAAATGAAATTAAATAGCGTTAAACAATAACATAAATAACTAACCAAAACATACTAACATAAAGACTGGGCCAACCGGCATATAACCAAACTACCTACATTTTTTTTTTGGGTCCCCAGTTCAGCTTGAGGGCCATGCCCACTCCACCAGTCCGTGCCCAGAGTTCAATGTTCGGGACGTGCCAGGCTGCGGCCCAAGGCGTGAACCCCACTCCCCCTAACTCCCCACCCAACCTACTTAACACCCAACATGTGAATGTGAATACATACAATATATACATAACCATAATAAACAATACACCGACATACACCAATATACATATTATACAATATTCATACAACCCGAAAGCCTAAGGTCGGCTCACCTGCAGCCCTACGTATTTCCATTTTGCCCAAACCAAAACAAAAAAGCTTCATGGTGCACTCACAGCCCACCACCGGGATTGGAGATGATAAATCGGGCACATACACGGCAATGCCCTTTTCCTTCTTTTTTAAAAAGGTCTCCCTATTCTTTCCCTAATTTGCCCTACACTGTCCTTAGTGTGCCCCTCAATCTGACCCTTCATAGAAAACTGTCCCTACCCTATCCCTCCTCTCTCCCTAGTCTGCCCCTAGAAGATTAAGAAAAGACTGTCCCTAACGAAATACAAGCCCTCTCCATAGGAGAGAAGCCTTAGATGTGCCCAGCCTCTCATACTCCACAGAACGTACCTTCACCAGGTTACCCAGGATGTTCCTACATACCGTATCCATGGGGAGGACTTTCAATTCCATCGAGAATAGACACCGTGCACTCCAGATGTGGAACCTGACCACTAGGCTAACTAGAAATAAAGTGCAGCAGTCCCTGCCACCAAGACCTCTGAAGGCTCCATATGCCCACTCCGCATAGGAGAGGTGTGCCAGCTGAGGCCAGCCTATGGAGACCCCTACCCGTTGGTATACCTCTGTATTAAAGGGGCACTGAAGCAGGAAATGCTCCATGTTCTCCAGCACGTCACTGCACTCCTGACGGGGGCAACCCCTGTCAATCAGAGGTCTGCTCTTCAAGTCACCCCTTACATACAGTCTCCTGTGAAAGCAGCACCAAACCAAGTCCCAAAAGTTCAAGGGGACCCGGGTTGAATTCAGTAAACGTAACCCTCCCTCCAGGTCCTGACTTGGGCAGTCCTTGAGCGCCAGGGGCTTCTGGAAATGGGTCAACAGGACTCTTTCATCGAGGAGCCTCCTCGTCAGAGTCCTGATCTCCCACATCCCCAGACCCCACCGGCGTATCACCTTCAGAACCAAGGTAGCGTAAGCCGGGAGATATCCGTGCTGCGTGCGAAGGTCCTTCAATCGCCCTCCTGTCTCCCATTCCTGGAAGAAAGGCCGAAACCATCCCTGGCAGGAGTAAACCCACAGAGGAGCCCTCTCTTGCCAGTGGTTGCCTATGTTAATCTTAAAAAAGGTGTCTACAAGAAACACCACGGGGTTGACCATAGATAACCCCCCTAGTCTCCTCGTGTGGTATGTAACATCTCTCTTGATCAGGTTCAACCTATTCCCCCACAACGTTAGGAAGAACAGGTTGTAGACCCGGGTCCAGAGACGCTCTGGCAAAATGCATACGCTGCCCAGGTAGATGAATAAAGGGAGCAGGTATGTTTTGATCAGGCTAACTCCTTCCCGAAGGGTTAAAGACCAACCCTTCCACTGATTAACCTTGTGAGTGGCACCGTCCAGCCTGTCTACCCAATTTTGCATGGGGTAATCCCCCTGGCCAAATTTGAATCCAAGAACTTTTGCTGAAGTCTGGGGCACAGGAAGAGTGTCCGGGAGATCAAACACAGGATCCCCCCTTCCTAACAAGAGACTTTCGCACTTATCCCAGTTGACCCTGGACCCAGATGCCTCTGAGTAGCCATCCACCTCCGACACAACAAACTCCGTCTCCTCCCTTGAGGATACGAAGAGTGTGACATCATCGGCGTATGCCACTGCCCTCAGGGTAGCCTCCGGCACCGCCCGGTCCATCCCAACCCCTGCTATAGGTCCACGATCAACCCTCCTAAGGGAGGGATCTATCGCAAACACATACAACAGGGACTTAGAGGACAGCCCTGACGGACACCGGATCCCACCTCAAAAGGGCGGCCAAGCCAACCGTTCACCAGCGGGAAAGTCTCAGCCCCTGCATACAATGTTCGCAGCCAATCAACAAACCCCACTGGCTGTCCGTATCTCAGAAGGACTGACCAGAGGTACTCGTGATTAACCCGATCAAACGCTTTGGCCTGATCCAAGGACAGCAAGTACCCCTCCCAGTGACCAGCCCTACCCTGCTCCACTGCCTCCCGGACACCGAGAACAGCGCTAAAGGTGCTACTGCCTCTAACAGAGCAATGCTGGGCCCCCGAGAGGAGACGGGGTGCAAACTTGACCAACCGATTAAACAGCACTTTTGCCAGAACCTTCCTGTCCGTATTGAGAAGCGCTATGGGATGCCAGTTCTCAATACGGCTCGAGTCTTTTCCCCCTTGAAAGAAGGATCAAAGCTGACCTCCTCATTGACCTAGGCAGAGTGCCCGAGGAAAGACACTCATTTAATACCTCAGTCAAGAGGGGACTCAAGAGGTCCTTGAAGGTCTCATAATACTCGGATGTTAGGCCATCCGGTCCTGGCGACTTTTTGAGCCGGAGCCCATCAATCGCCAGTCTAACTTCCTCTATTCTGATCTCTTCTGTCAAAACATCAAGAGAGGTGTCTACCCCCGGCTCAGGAACAGTTTCAGCCAGGAAAGCCGACATCACTTCCGAATTTAGATCCCTCTTTCCCAAGAATTGCGAGTAGTAGGATCTGACGACCTCCAGAATCCCTGATTTGGATCGATTCAGGGACCCCGTACTGTCGATCAGTCCAGTGACCACTTTACTATTCACTGACATCCTACAGTTTCTGTAAGGGTCGGGCGAGTGGTACTTCCCGAAATCCCTCTCAAAAATCAAGGATGCGTGTCTATCATACTGGCACTTCTTGAGCAAAGATCTCACTCTGGAGATCTCCTCACGGCTACCTCCAGTCAAAACGAGATGTTCAAGTTTTCTCCTCAGGCCGTTGTACAGGCGGTACCTGTCCAGGCATCTGAGGTTGGAGAGCTCACGGAAGAACCTCGCCGCCCTCCTCTTGAACATCTCCCACCACTGACTTACTGCTACAGAGATCCAGTAATGGTACCTGGCTCTGCAGAAAATCCTCAAAGGACTGTCTTATCTCTACTTCCTCCAGGAGTGACGAATTCAGTCTCCAAAAACCTCTGCCCATCCGGGGAGTCTCTGCAACATTCAGTGAAAACAATATTAGACAGTGGTCGGAGAATTCTACCTCAACAACGGACACTGGTGAAGAGATGGCTTCCTCCTTCAAATAAAACCTGTCTATTCTAGACCTGCTCTATAATAGGTGAACCCCTCATGGCCTGGGGTGTGTCGGATGTGGACATCCACCAGGCGAGCCTCGCTAGCTATGCTATTAAGTACGACGCTGTCAAAAGTTAACCACCTGTCTCCAGAGCCTTCCCTATCGCGGGCTCTTGTGACTGCATTAAAGTCCCCTCCAAAGACAACTTGGCGGCTGGTAAAAAGGTAGGGCTTGATCCTCATAAAGAGACTCTTCCTGTTCTTTTTTGTCTGGGGACCATAGATGTTCACAAGTTTTAATTCTTGTCTCTTCATGAGGACATCTAAGATCAGGCACCTTCCCGTTTCTAATTCAATTACTTGCTGACATTCAACCGCTGCGGTAAAAAGGACCGCCACTCCGCTATATGGCTCGGCCGCAAGAGACCAAATCAGACAGCCTGGTCTCCTGCAAAAATAAAATGTCGGCTTCAACGCGGCCTAGAAAATCAAAGGCAGCAAATCTAGCCGTATCCGACATTAATCGATGCCAGAGTCAGAGGAGTGGGCGCCGCCATCATGAGTGATTAAATTAGATGGCTTTCTTCCTCACACCCGTTTCCTCGGGGTCGGAGGAAAGCCCCTTGCTTCTTTTCTTGGACACAGATGTGTCCATAGCAGGGGATCCCCTGACCCCATCATCCTTGTCTCCAGGTTCTAGAGTAGCCACCACCCCGGAAGGAACTATGCCTCCATGAGGAGGAGACCCAGCGCCCCGTTGACCCTTTCTGTGCTCCAGGAACCTTGCCCTTTGCTTCCCCCTCAGAGGAGGAGGAAGAGATGTCTTGAAGGACTCGGATCCTATTGGAGAGTCCAACTGGAGGTGAGCAGGCTTTTCCTTCCAGTACTTGGCCCAGGGTGGGAGAAGATCTTGAATCCCCCCTTCGTTTCCTCCTCGTGGCACCTAGATTATGCCTTTTCTCTAACCATCTCTTGCCTTCCTCATCCACACTTTCATAGTGGGAGGAATCTGCAGAGTTGGTCTCCTCCCTCTGGATCCTCCTGTCCTCTTCCTCTAACTTGCTGCCCTCAAAGCCTCAGCCGCGAGATTTGCTTCTGGAACAGGGGTCACCATCGACCCACCTGCTGTGGGCGCTCCCGTCAGCTCCCTGCTCCGTCTGCATTTCTCCTGACGCCTCTGTTCAGCAGGTATCTTTTTCCAGTTCTTCCCTAGCTCCTGAGCTCCCCCACCTCTGCTGGTCCCCTCACCCCCGGAGGCCACATCATGACCCCATCCGTAGGGGCCGAGACCGCATTGGCAAAGGAGCGCGGACAGCGGCTAAATGGGTGACCGAGATCACCCCACAGGTTACACCTAATCTCTGTACAGGAGGCGGCTAGATGACCCAGACCCCCACACAGAGCGCACTTCAAGATCTTACAAGCGGCGCTCAAGTGTGAGGGGTCACCGCACCTGTGGCAGAGCTTTGGCTGCCCCTGGTAAAAGGCCAGGATACGATCCCTGCCAAGGAAGGCTGCAGATGGTATGTGTGCCACTGAGTTTCCTGAACGCTTCAGCTTGACCATAAACGTCCAGGCCCCGGACCAGATGCCGTGCTCATCCCTGTTTTTCTTAGGCATTTCCGTCACCTCTCCGTACCGACTGAGCCACGTCATAATGTCAAAGCAAGAAAGTGACTCGTTATGGGTCAAAACGGTCACCTTCTTGATATCGTTCTGGTGAGACACCACCTGGATGGCGAAGTCTCGCCAGCCGGGCTCGTTTTTCACCAGCTCATAATTCCCCCAGAGGATTTCTGGGCGAACGAAGCTGATGTCAAACTCAGACGTGCCGTAAGGATGAATCAGGGCAAAGATGTCAACCATCCTGAAGACCATCTTCAGCAGAAGCTCTACTACCTTCCCCATTGGGGGACATGCATCATTGCCCCTCTAACGAAGATAGACCACATTCCTACGAGCTACGTCCTGCCTGGGTTTCGGTAGGGACCAAATGGTCTCCCCCCTTTGCTCTCGGAAGGCCCCTAAGCCGTGTCTCTCTATCCAGAGAGATAGGTTCACCTCTCTTCCTCCAACTGTAATCGAACTCTCCCCCTTCCGCAAAGCCCCCAGGAGACGCTGTTGCAAAACGTCCTCCCTAGAGCCCGGAGACAAGGAGGACTCCACCCCCTCCAGCGGCGATACTGGCATAACTCCTGCCAGGTGTTGTCGCCGCAGGAGGGGCGACTGGAACCTGTAACCCCTCTTGCCTTACTACATTACTATCCCTTGAACCTCCACCCAAACCAGCGTCCACTTGCGCGGCATCACCGCTGCCAGATGTACCCGAGGTGCCTGAAGACACAGCAATAACAGAGGCACAACCAGCATCCCCCAGCATCCTCCCCCCCATCACCAGCATTCTCTCTCACTTTCAGTCGTGTAGCTGGATCTGGACTTTGGATCTTGGCTTTTCCAGAGGTAGATGGTAGCACCTCATCAGTTTTGTTTTTATTCTTTTTCTTGTTTTTCCCTTTTTTCTTTTTGGCCTCTGCATCACTGGAAGCCCGGGATCCTGCTTGGCCAGGAGCCCCCTCCGCATCACAGGTCCCACTTGCAACGTTGCTTGTGGCACCGCTGCCACTCTCCTTGCCTGTGGCACCGCTGCCACTCTCCTTGCCTGTGGCACCGCTGCCACTCTCCTTGCCTGTGGCACCGCTGCCACTGTTCTTGCTGTCACCTTGGTTACCTCCAACTGTACTGGCTTTTCCTGCGCCCTTCTTCCTGACCTCTCTGTCCCCATTACCAACTAACACAGGGACAGGGGGTCTGACCAGCTCAGCCCTTTTCTTCCCAACGCCCCGCTCCGGGACCACCTCAGAGCCTGAGTTAGGGGGTTCTTGAAGTCAGAGCCCTGATCCAACTTTTCAGCTAGACCAGTGCTCTCAGGGACTGACACAAACACCAGCCTCTCCTGCACCTTCTCTGGTTCCTTCTGTTGCCTTTTACGGACGAATGAGTCCTTTTCTGGCAAATCATTGATGAACATGAAGCCCCCCATATCAGAAGAGGCTTCCAGCTGTCAGGTCTTCTGCACCTGTAGCAATCCCGTTATCCTTTTCCCCTCCACCTCAGACTCCTCTGATGTCGGTGGCAGTTCTACCTCCTCAGGCCGGGGACTTCTGACACTTGTGGTGCTGCTCTGCGTCAGTGATTGCTCACCAGAACACACAGG
This sequence comes from Eleutherodactylus coqui, assembly GCF_035609145.1. NCBI lineage: Eukaryota > Metazoa > Chordata > Amphibia > Anura > Eleutherodactylidae > Eleutherodactylus > Eleutherodactylus coqui. Next base: position 328,587,600 of record NC_089838.1, read on the forward strand.
CTGCTCCCTCAGACTCTCCTGCACATCCTCATACTCCTCATCCGAGCTCTCACAATCACCTGAAGTATCAGTTTGCGCATGGCCACTGCGCCCTGCCACCATTTTTGCAAACCGATCGTCATTAATCAGTTTCTCCTTAAAGGGGCCGCTCTCCTCCAAGATCTTCTCTCTGACTTCCTGCCACATATTGATGCAGTCTCTGCAGTCTTTTATTGCCCTCCTGGCCACTGCTTTGTCCTCCTTGGAAGACTTCTGCTCCTTCATCATCCTAGCAGATCTCAGTTTCCCCTTCTGCAGGACAATCATCTTTCCTGCAGTCTGGTAATCCTGCATATGCTTTGCCAACCGGGAGGCCATGTCTAATATAGATTCCTCCTCCCGTCTATCACTCCATTTGGACAGTTTTTTCGCTGTCTGTGGCTCACATTTTATCCTGCGGGCCTGACTGCGGGTCACAACATCACCTCCTGCGACATCCATCGTGGCCGCGCTACCAACCCGGGCCACGTCTCTGCACCCACAACCAGAACCCGCTCTCCTGACTGTGTTGCTTGTAGCTCCAAGCCTCCTCTTTGTTGCTGGCATCGCTGGTTTCTCTGGCACCTGTAGCGAAGATGTTGCTGTTGCTGTCGCTGATGCCGCCGCCGTCATCACTGCCCTCCAACCGAGATCGGAGGGAGGAGGTGCGGGACTCCATCACAAAAACACACCCAAAAGAGTGCACTCTTCCTGGGATCCCAGCAAGATCTTCACCTGGGACTCCTGACCACACCCTGGTTCCTGCAGAGCTCTCTAAGACACAACCTACTCCAGAGCTGCACTCACTATTCTGCTGGTGGAGTCACTGTGTACATACATCACTTATCCTGTACTGATCCTGAGCTACATCTTGTATTATACTCCAGAGCTGACCAAGTCAACTAGAGGAAGTGCAGTTGCTTGTTAAAGGGGTGTTCATAACTTGGGTTTGCATGGCCGATATGGGAACATCTGACTGCTGTGTTCTGACCACCCATCAGAAAGAGCTGAGCACTAAGTACAGCGTTGTTTCCGTAGTGCTTATTGAAGTGAATGGGAGCTACAGAAATGGTGTTGCACAGCGTATTACACTACACTAAGCACACAGCTTTTTCCATAGGCTTCTGCCGGGTGGCTAGTAGCCATGGCAGTGGTTTCCCATCTCAGCTATGAATAGTCGAGATGGGAATACCCCTTTAATGGTACCCTTCTGTTGCTTATTGAGGGGGTGCAGAGAGGGAGGCTGCCCTATACCTCCTGTAGGGCACATGGACATGAGTTATCTGAGTTATTCTCGTAGCACAATAATAGAATATGGCGCATTTATACACTATATTGACAAAAACATTGGCTCCCCACACCTATCTTGTGCTGTCAGCCGAAAGGGATATGCAAATCAGATGTGTGAAGAAGAGTGTCACACAGACATGTCCCAGAATGCCCAAGTTGTAGAACTGACAACAGGGTCTGGTGGTGGGATGTCACCAGGTGTAGAGCAGACAACGAGGTCTGGTGGGGGGATGTCACCGGGTTTGGGGGGATAACGGGGTCTGGTGATGGGATGTCACCAGGTGTAGAGCTGACAACGGGGTCTGGTGAGGGGATGTCACCAAGTGTAGAGCTGACAACAGGGTCTGGTGGTGAGATGTCACCAGGTGTAGAGCTGACAACGGGGTCTGGTGGTGGGATGTCACCAGGTGTAGAGCTGACAATGGGGTCTGGTGAGGGGATATCAACAGGTGTAGAGCTGACAGCGGGGTCAGGTGGGGGGATGTCACCAGGTGTAGAGCTGACAACGGGGTCTGGTCGGATGTCACCAGGTGTAGAGCTGACAGAGGGGTCTAGTGGTGGGATGTCATCAGGTGTAGAGCTGACAACGGGATCTGGTGGGGGGATGTCACCAGGTGTAGAGCTGACAACGGGGTCTGGTGGTACGATGCCACCAGGTGTAGTGCTGACAACGGGGTCTGGTGGTGGGATGTCACCAGGTGTAGAGCTGGCAATGGAGTCTTGTAGCAGGATGTCACCAGGTGTAGAGCTGACAATAGAGTCTGGTGGTGGGATGTCACCAGGTGTAGAGCTGACAATGGGGTCTGGTGGGGGAATGTCACCTGGTACAGAGCTGACAATGGGGTCTGGTGGTGGGATGTCACCAGGTGTAGAGCTGACAACGGGGTCTGATGGGGGGATGTCACCTGGTACAGAGCTGACAGTGGGGTCTGGGGGTGGGATGTCACCTGGTTTAGAGCTAACAATGGGGTCTAGTGGGCGGATGTCACCTGGTATAGAGCTGACAATGGGGTCTGGTGGGAGGATGCCACCTGGTATAGAGCTGACAATGGGGTCTGGTGGTGGGATGTCACCTGGTATAGAGCTGACAACGGGGTCTGGTGGGGGAATATCACCAGGTGTAGAGCTGACAATGGGGTCTGGTGGTGGGATGTCATCTGGCACAGAGCTGACAATGGGGTCTGGTGGTGGGATGTCACTAAGTGTAGAGCTAAAAACGGGGTGTGGCGGTGGGATGTCACCAGGTGTAGAGCTGACAATGGGGTCTCGTGGTGGGATGTCACCTGGTATAGAGCTGACAATGGGGTCTGGTGGGGGGATGTCACCAGGTGTAGAGCTGACAACGGAGTCTGGTGGGGGGATGTCATCTGGCACAGAGCTGACAATGGGGTCTGGTGGTAGACTGTCACTAAGTGTAGAGCTGACAACGGGGTGTGGCTGTGGGATGTCACCAGGTGTAGAGCTGACAATGGGGTCTGGTGGTGGGATGTCACCTGGTATAGAGCTGACAATGGGGTCAGGTGGGGGGGATGTCACCAGGTGTAAAACTGACAATGGAGTCTTGTGGAGGGATGTCACCAGGTGTATAGCTGACAACAGGGTCTAGTGGGGGGATGTCATCTGATACAGAGCAGACAACGGGGTCTGGTGGTGGGATGTCTACTTGACCGAAACGTCGCTTTTTTCTATGTTATGGGGTAAATAAACAAGTTTTGTATTTTTCTATATCCTGGATTGCTGCCAGTTATTATTCCCTTTAATGGGGTCTGGTGGTAGGATGTCACTAAGTGTACAGCTGACAACGGGGTGTGGCGGTGGGATGTCACCAGGTGTAGAGCTGACAATGGGGTCTCGTGGTGGGATGTCACCTGGTATAGAGCTGACAATGGGGTCTGGTGGGGGGATGTCACCAGGTGTAGAGCTGACAACGGAGTCTGGTGGGGGGATGTCATCTGGCACAGAGCTGACAATGGGGTCTGGTGGTAGACTGTCACTAAGTGTAGAACTGACAACGGGGTGTGGCTGTGGGATGTCACCAGGTGTAGAGCTGACAATGGGGTCTGGTGGTGTGATGTCACCTGGTATAGAGCTGACAATGGCGTCAGGTGGGGGGGATGTCACCAGGTGTAAAGCTGACAATGGAGTCTTGTGGAGGGATGTCACCAGGTGTATAGCTGACAACAGGGTCTAGTGGGGGGATGTCATCTGATACAGAGCAGACAACGGGGTCTGATGGTGGGATGTCACCAGGTGTAGAGCTGACAATGGGGTCTGGTGGTGGGATGTCACCAACCAGTCAGTACGGGACATTGCAGCTTCTGGACCTTCGAGAGTCCACTGTTGACCATGTTATTGGGAGATGGAAACCATCCGGTGTGTGCAGTGCTACCATGTTCAGGGTGAACTCGTAAACTGACAGACCATGGATAAATTGAAGCCTTGTACGATCTGTGATGATATCACCCATATTGTCACAGGTCATTGGCACATCAATTAGTACCAGAACCATCTGTGTGACTTCACACAACCTCCCAGTAGTGAATGTACAGCGGCGCCTGCAATGGGGCTTGGAGCATTGGACGTGAGTCAAAGCAAGTGTTGTGGATGGCTGAATCGTGGTACACCATCTTCTGACCGGATAGCCGTACTTGGCTGTGGCTGTTGTCTGGAGAGCGGTTTCTACATGACTGCATCATCCCAACAGTGAAGTTTGGAAGAGGTTCTGTTATGGTGTGGGGGGTTTCTGCTGAGAAGGACTAGGGCCATTGGTTATAGTGAAGTCCACCAATGCCAATGGGTACAGAGACAATCCAGACAATGTGGCATCACCTACCCTGTGGCAATACTTTGGTACAGCTCCGTGTCTCTACCAACATGACCGAGCACCATGTCATACGGCACGCAGTGTTGAGAAGCAGAATGTCTTCAAACTTCATTGCCCAGCTCAAAGTCTGCATCTCTTTGAGCATCTTCGAGAAGAACTAGAATGATGTATCCATGCATGACCAACATTTCCATCCCCCCCCTGCATCGCTATCTGAAGCTGTCCTCCAGGAATGGAGGGAAATCCCTCTACACATCTATGAGAATTTGGTGGAAAGTGGCCGAGGAGGGTTACGGCAGTCATTGAGGCCAAAGGCGGCCCAACATCGGATTGAGAAATGTGAATAAAATCAAACCATCCAATAATTTTGTCATTATAGTATAGATCTGCCTAGATGGTCCACCTTCCAAACTGGAAAGAGTGTGTAGGATGAGCGGTAGCAATGAAGATCTACTACAACTCAAACTTTAAATATTTTGGGGTATGCCATCCATGACACAGCCCCCTTGTGAACCATGGGTGTGGCAGAATAATGGTGTGGAGATTACTGAGTGGTTATGTCACTAAGGGGCGTTCACACCACATTTTGGTGTTCATCCCTGGGTTCTATCTTAATACCTGCAAAGAGGATTCAGACAAAAACCTTGATAAAACCATGGGCTTCCATTGCTGCAATGGAGACCAATAAACTCTCAGATTGAGTAGTTTCTATTTCGTTCTGGCATTTGCGTCGGCACATTAGTCAGTCCAAAACAAATGCTGGAAATAAAGAGAAAACTGCTCAAACAAAGACCTTATTGGTCTCTTTTGCGCAATGGAAGCCTATAGGTCCGTCCCAGAGTTTCATTTGAATCCTGTTTTTGAGGACAGATACCAAAAGGTGGTGTGAACATAAGTTTGAGTAGTATTGGTCCGCTTTAATGCTGTACTTTTTAATCGCACTTATAAGTGACATGCGACTTAGGGAAATAACTATTCACTGATCTCTTCTGATGATATATCTTTGCCTGCATCACCAACATGACCTTCGTTGCTAGCATTTCAGTGAGAATATTGTTGTGGAGAGAATGTTCTACACCAGATCTTGTACGAGGTATTGGCAGAAGACTGGGAAATTCTGGGCAAAAACCTGCTGTTGTTTGCAAGAGAACTGCAACTTGGCAATTAATTTTCTGGCATGACAATCCAAACTTAGGGACTGACCACACTGCTTTATTTCGCCTCTGTTCTACGTATGGCCTGCCCACGAATCTCTGGACCCAAACTCTAAGGATCATACGAGTATATAAGGCTTGGCGTTCGCATCTGGAGACCCGCGGTCAGGCTGGAGCACACTTCCGAAGTCCGTATGTAAAACAGAGGCAAAATAAAGCAGTGTGGTCAGCCCCTTAGAGCCGAAGCTTAGTAGGAGTGGATTAGTAAAACAAAGTTATGAGGTGACCAGAACGCCGCTTACCTGACAAGGTGCGGGTGAACTTGAAGACACAGTTGATGTTCATTCGTAGTCCTCATGTTAAGGCATGCAAAGTTTCACAAAGACGTTGGGTTAAGAATAGAGATGAGCGAGCGTACCCGCTAAGGCAAACTACTCGAGCGAGTAGTGCCTTATGCGAGTACCTGCCCGCTCGTCTCTAAAGATTCGGGTGCCGTGGGGAGCGGGGAGGAAGGGGGGGGAGATCTCACTCTCTCCCCCCGCCGCTCCCCGCCCCCCGACGGCCCCCGAATTTTTAGAGACGTGCGGGCAGGTACTCGCATAAGGCACTACTCGCTCATCTCTAGTTAAGAATTTTGTCGATTTACATAGTTTGTTCAGATCATGGTTATTGCTGTGATTACCACGAAACGACAGCAAAATGCCACAATTTCACAAAAATGCAGCATTTTGCAGTAATCTCAGTAATAACCCATAATTTGACTGAACTGTGTGAACGCGCCTTGTAGCGCCCTACAGATGATTGAGAACTATCCACAGACATGAGGCTATCAAATGTAGTCCTGCTCAATGCTAACTATAAAGGGGGTACATATTTACGCATCTGCTAATTGTAATGAATGCATTTGTTTGCGGGTACCTTCACACAAGACAGTAATAGCCCAGATAATTGCTTGAATCTTTTGGATGATAGTTGGCCCGGTTCACCTCCAGTTACTGAACAACGATCATTCCTGTGTAAAATCACGGGAGCAATAGTCATTGACTTTAAATGGGTTGTCCAGAGATAGAGAATCATGGCTGCTTTCTTCTAAATACAGCGCCACACCCATCCATGGGTTGTTTTTGGTGTTGCAGCTCTATTGAAATGAATGGAGCTGAGCTGCAATATCACACACAACCTGCAAATAGTTGTGGTGCTGCTTTTCTAATCCTTAAAACCCTGTTAATAAGTTTTTCTGTGTTGATTAGATTGAAAGCTCCGCTGAAAATGTTAATCCGAGAGAGGGGGAGTTTATTTTTAGGTACTGTATATTGTTTTTTATACTACCCCAATACAACAACTAACTGGAGATGAGCGAGTATACTCGCTAAGGCAGATTACTTGAGCGAGTAGTGCCTTAGCCGAGTATCTCCCCGCTCGTCTCTAAAGATTCGGGGGCCGACGGGGGGCGGGGAGCGGCGGGGAAGAGCGGGGAGGAACGGACCGAATCTTTAGAGACGAGCGGGGAGATACTCCGCTAAGGCACTACTCGCTCGAGTATACTCGCTCATCTCTACAACTAACTAATAAGCACCAGCATCCTCTCATAGTAACCCATGTATAAACTTTACTTTTATTTGAAAGTGATCAGTGTTATATATAGTCAGCAAATATCAGGTTATGACCTGTACAGATCATCGGTGCAAAGGAATGATTCACATAGTCCGCAAGGTTAGTGGGTTGGAGTGAAATACAGAGAAAAACAAAGGCTATACAAAAAGTTGACTAGTTACTGCATACATCAAACCTGTAGACACTTCTTATTACCCAATGTTCAATTCATACGCTGAACCCTGTTATCCTGTAGTACATTCTACTTTGTATAATTAAGGTGCCGGGTGTCTATGTAGATCTCTGCATAGTCTTTGTAATCGCTCTACATGACAATGATTTTTGAGAAGACCACGAATGGCAAGGTAATCAGATAGCAGATCCTTGACCAAATCAAGTAGAGCCTTCCACTTGGCATCCAGAGTTTTATCGTATTTGAGCCATACCATGACGAGTCCCAACTCAATGGTGAAGGCGACTTTGGCTTGGAAGAGTTTAAGGCTTGACTCAAGACAGACAGGGAAGTCATGAACACCATAGTCATCGAGAGACCTGAAGACCCAATCTGAAGACAGGAGAGGAACACTGGTTGTATGGCCACCATGGGTCAACTGGACTATACTCAGTGATCTAATGCGACATATAGAGGTGTTCTACTCTCCATGTTCCAGAACGTGGACTATTAGCAGAATGTGGCATAGTATACTGCTAGTTTTTGGATCTATGGACTGTTTCATTCACAAATCTTGTGCAAAACGTCATTTAATCTTCCCTCTGGGTAGTTGAACGACACAATCAGGATAGACATGTAAGTTCTGCTTTCTGGCTTGTCCTAATCGTAACAGTTTCTGCCTCATGTAATACTTCCTGTGGATTTTTATCCCTATATAAGGAGTCACTACAGAAAGTTCTGCTTTGTTGTTGACTCAGGATTTCTTCAGTGGCTGGTAACATTACAGTCTTTGTTCTTGACATGAAGTGGATTCTGTATCATGATTTAGATTAATTGTTTAGAGCTACAAGGGTTGGGGTTGTTTATCCTCTGCAATGACAAACACAAGGTTTAAGACCTTTTTTAGAGGTGGCCATGTTTTTGCATTCTAAAAATGTTTTGATGCTTAAAACTGCCTCTTAAACCAGGCCTAAGGTGTCTTAATGGCAAGGGTATGGAAAATGTTCCCGGTTTTCCTAATCCCCTACCATCAACACTCTCAGTGAACCTGGAAAAGGCCAAAGTAGGTGAGGAAATGCTCTACTCTCAAGCTAACTTTGGGTAGAGTTTTGATACGAAGTGTATTGCCGGGGCGAAGAACCACAAGCCCCGAAACACTGCAGCTCTTTAGTTTGGGGTTACGGATGCTTGCGGCAGTAGCAGAAAACTCTTGTAAGCTGCGAAATATCAGATTTCCATCTAATAGTAGATCCAACTTAATATAGCTGCTTCGGTCTTCATTAAAGTGTACCTTCGAATGAAGGAGACAAAAGCTTTAAAAGAAAGCATTAATGGGACAATTTAAAGAGGTCAGCAGTGACAGAGTATGACTGAAGAAGTGGTAGAACCAAGAGAATGAAGAAGTCAATGAATTTGAAAATAGCAGTAGGTTGGATATTCTAAGTTGATGGTAGACCAATTTTATATAGGAGACTTGTTGAAGACAGTATGAAAGCACAAAATTACTTGAGATTTAGCATGTGGTCAGGTGAGAAAGATAAAGGTAGGATGATGCTAGATGAAGAAGGTTGATAGTATGTAGGGTATCAATGTAGGCTATCAATCTACATACAAAGTAGATGAAGAAGCTGAGAAGATGATATTGATAAGAAGTTGTGGTAAAATCAAAGCAATTTTACTAGTGTTATGAGGCTTACCAAAATTTGTGACTAGTAGGAGATACCTGATTACTATCCATTTGGGATTGTGGCACTACTTTATACTACCACATATGTTATCCTGGGGTCTTTAGTGAAATGTTAATAAAAACAACCAACTAATGAGTATTTTAGACCAGAAATGTAGGGAATCTTGCCATATACTGATTCTCCTTGTGGATGTCTAGCTAGTAGGGAGTCCTTAGGACAATGCTCCCACAAGATTTCCACAACAGCGTTGACTAGAAATGAGCGTTAAGGCGTCAATAATCTTGTGGTGGATTTAAGAAGAAGGATGAAGGTGGTTTATAGTGGTAGTAATTATGACTAAATATGTGGTAGACCACAAAAGAAGGTGAAACAAGATGAGATAGATGCCCAATTTACTTCATTACAGGGAAAGTGAAGATCAAAGAGATGAGTTCCTTCTCACCTGGCAATACAAATAGAACAGTCCCTTGACATTAACTGTAAACTCCCCCTTTCCATCATCATATTTGACGGGACTGGTAGAGTTTCTTGCTACTTCAGTCCAGTGCAGAATTGTACCATTATCATCTGAAAAAGGAGAAGGTTTAGCATTTATATCGCATAATGGAAAAAGAGGGCAACGCGTCTGTCATTTGGCTTACCTGCATTCATCTGTTGTCCTCCTTTAGGCATTTTAACTGCAAAGCACAAAAGAGACTATTGATGTCCAGCAAGAGTTTGTTAACATCATCTCAAAAACTGGCAAAGACCCATTTACACCTATCCCTTCTGGAAGGGTTTCTGGATCATCAGATCTAAAGCAGTAAAATGTAAATCTAGTGTAGATATGGTGGCCACTTTCCGATACTTGGGTATGACTCTTCGTGTGCTCTCCAAACATCCTGAGTTATATAGTAAAGTCACATTATTATGACTACCTCCTACTTTCGACGTTGGAAGTGACGTATTACGGTCTGGCTCGGTGGGTATATAAGGGGTGCAATAGGCAGTCTGCTCACATATCACTCGTTAGGTAAAGAAGGGGATTTACATGGCATGGCTTTTGACGCACAAGCTCTCCTCGGTGGGTAGAATCCAGGACCTGAATTTCAGAATATTGTCTAGGTGGTACAGAACACCGGGTCGGCTCCAGGGGATATTTCCTCAGATCCCCTCCACTTGTTGAGATGTAATAGCAGCAGAGGCACAATGATAAATATCTGGTGGGGCTGTTCTCATGTGTTGAATCTTTGGAAAGAGATGATAGAGCTCTATAACCATACATGCCACACAGGGACGACCCCTACTCCGGAACTGGCTCTTCTTTCTATGTTTCCCAGTTCGACGAGAGAGGCAAAAAGGAGCCGCCTCTGATTTTTTATTATAGCAGTCAGACGAATTATTCCGAGACTGTGGTGCTCCAGTACTGCCCGGATAATGTGGGTGGAGGAGCTCCACACTCCCATGCATTTTGAGGAGTTGGGGGTAGAGGAACCGGAGGCATGGGAAAAACTACTATACCTGGCAGGCCTGGGCGGCGTTCAGGTGGAAGGTGGATAGAGTCAGGCACCTCCTGAGATGGAGGAAATAGGACTTTGGGGGGCACACCTAGATGATGAAGGGGCCTGGACTTGAACTCCCATCTCCTCCTCACCTGTTCCCTCCCCTCATATCGAACTATGGACGCGACCCTTCCCAGTCTGTGTTTTTGTCTGGTGGTACTTATACGTTTAAGACCCTATCTCGGGTCTACTACCAGAGGAGCAGGCTTGTGGGAGCTTAGTCGGAGGGGGGAATCTACTGGGTGAAAAGGGAAAAATATAGCTATTATTGACTGTATATGAAAGTTCAAACGGATGCCCAAGATGGCACTAACCCAATCCAACACAGTCAGACCTCCCCGCTTGTTTCAATAGGAGTTAAGTTGATCAAGTTTATCTGTAATACGGTGACCTCCGATGGTCGAGTTCTTCTTTCTGAAATACTGCTGAATTTATAGATTGCAATGATTAATCCAGAAAATTCCTTGCCTCATTGAAATAGCCATATTGTGTAAGACTCAAGATTGCCCTTCTCTACCCCCACCCTGCCCAATTTCCTTTATTTTTGTTAATGTAAACTTGTATGTTGGAAAATGTTTAAAAAACTATTTTTAAACTTAAAAGAGTTGCGAACTTCTTGATGATGAACCACAGGGTGGCCGTATTTCTCAGACAGACAGCTCAGTTTGTGAACTGTTCGCATGTATCATAAGCGGACAAACGGCACCATTGGAATTATTGACATAGAAACTGCGGAGCGCCATCCATTGATGTGACAGCTGATTGGCGGCTATGAAGGTGTATGAAGGCTGACCGATATGTTACAGTTGAGACGCTCATCATAGAAAAGGAACCAGGGAGCTACCAGACATGTGTCTAAAACATCAGTTTAGCGAACCCTACTGCGTATGAGGCTCCGAAGCAGACGGATGGTCACTGTACCTACTGTAAACTAACTAAGGTGCATCGGAAAAAATGCTTCATCGAACGGATGGACGTCGGTGTGTCAGGCAAGAAACATCTGAGAACAATCACCGTGCAACCATTGCTGGAAGAACACAAGCCAGTGGCGGTCTGGGGAATGTTTCTGTGGTGTTCTCTGGGCTGATCGTCCATGTGGAAGACACTCTGAACTGATCTGGCTATGAATTCATCCTTGTAAATCACATGCACCCATACATGTTGATTGTCTTCCCTGGGGCAAATGGGATCTTCCAGCCACATAATGTGACATGTCATATGGCTAGAAATGTCTGACAGCGGCTGGGACTTCCAAGTACTTCCCTGGTCCCCCAATTCAACAGACATGAACCTAATTGAGCATCTGTAGGACCACCTTGAGCGTTGTGTTCGCTGTATGAATCCTTCTCCATGTACCCTCCTCTGTTGGATGCAGTCAGCATGGTTCCAGATACCTGAGACAACCAACTAGCACCTTACTGAGTTACTCCCAGCCCGTCCAGCTGCTGTCCGTGCAGCACACGGTGGTTACTCAGAATTTTAGGTGGTGGTCAGAATAATGTGACTTAATTCTGTATTTATGTCATGGGTTCAAGATTATCATCCATGTTGACACAATAGCATTGGTGGCTGTTGCCGCATGCTGCAGACTATTCATTCCACCAAAGTGGAAAGGTCTTCTACTTGGTTGACATGTTTTCAGTGTTGATCTATTGGAGTCGACTGAGCTTACTGTCATGTTACTATCTGGCGATGACGTTTTTCCATCCTCCGGGAAGTATTGATGATTAGACTATAGCTATAAAGTGTTGCTCATCATTAACAACAACACTCAGGCAGTGACAGAGTCAGTTGGTATCAGTCAGTTACTGCAAGTTTGGCTCCAACAAACAGCTGATTTTAAATATGTGGCCAGCGATTGGCAGCTGTAGACAAATGGCCATCCATTTAATGTATGGACAACTGGAGTCCACTGGAGCAGCTCTTCCTTTTGGCCCATATAGGAGGGTTCTGAGTAAGGAACTCCCCTCTATGACATCAAGGCCCCTACCATTGCATATGGACAGAGGTTGTCTTCATGAGAGGCCTAAAATAAAAATTTCACTTTTATTACCTTCATAATGCGCCGCCGTGACTGTTGTAGATCTACGATTATTTTGTCTGTTCCTTCTGTTTCCATTGGCTGGAAAAGAAATAGGAATAGTTAGAAGATAATCTCACATTATAATATCCAAAAAGTTTCTTTTATCCTTAAGCCGAGCCATTTCACTTTTAGAGTTGGACATGTTTTAAGTACACACTATAATGAAGCTCAACATTTTGGGCAATTTGTTGTAATACTTTTTGGAAACGTACAGCAAGGGACAAATATTTGGACAACTTTCAGTGAAACTCAACTATTTGGGTAACTGGCAGTGATGCTAAACCTTCTGGGTAACCTACAGTGAAGCTTCACCTTTTGGGCAAAAAAATCTTAAAGTGAACCCTACAGGAGCAGAGCAGTGAATCACAGCAATTTCCATATATAATGTTCCTCTTGAAAGCAAAACCTCCTATAAAATCTCCCATGCCGCGTGGAAATATCTGCGGTCCAGTGGGCTGGCCCGGACCGTCTCTTCTGCTTGGAGTTTTTGGCATAAGCCCGCCACCTTGGCTGCTGACTACCATGTCATCCATGGAGCGTTTTGATTTCTCATACATGCGCTGGAAGTTTGCGGACCGGCGCCCAGACGGGAACAACCAATCTGCTCTCAAAAGGTACCCTTGATCTGCACATGTGCCGCTACGCAAACTTCCCATAGAAAACGTCTATGCAAGAAATACACATGAAACAAAGTTATATATGTAGATTGCTGTAATTCCCTGGTCTGCTCCTGTAATTAGTTTAGTAGGGTGGAAACCACTGTCAGGTTCCCTTTAATGTTTAGGGTAACTTATCGTAAAGTTTCACTTTCTGGACCGCTTAGGCTGGGTTTACACCGGACGGAATTGCCGCAGATTTTCTGAGCGGCCATTCCGCCTGTGGCTTCTAATCCTGGGATTAGCCAGCCATGTGGACAAGATTTCACAAATCCTAGCGGGAACGGACATGTGGTGCGGAATTCAATTCTGCGTTGTTCATCTATGTTCCACTATTGTGTGGTATCACCTGAACGCCTGTGACGTCTCCGATCTTCTGTCAGCTTCTGATAAAGGAGTTGATGTTTTTCCCAAATATTCTGGTAATAGATCTAAAAAAAATATGTGGTTGAGTATTAGATTGGACACCATGCCAAGGCCCATGACTGTGGAGTCCATCTTGGATCATTATAGCTTAAGTAGATCAAGGATCTTGTAATGCTCCCAATGTTTGCCAGCAGAAGGAGACCAACACCAATGGGTGGGCCAGGAACCCAGTGAGATAATGCACAGCCATACAGTATACAAGACTACTTTTCTATATGAAGGTCGACATAAATCCAATGGGACATGGAAGATCATGGTAAGAACAAGAGGAAAAAGGATGTGGATGAAAAGTAAGGGAAGGATTCCCATAGACATAAGGTACCTTTATTAACACTGGAATCAGCGAATTTGGGTGACAGTCACATGTTCAAGCAGCCGCCGACGGCACTGAGCAAGAAATCACTCATCAGAAATGCTTGATTTTTAGCAGAACTTAAAACCAAGCGACTTTCGGCCTGTGTAAACAGGCAGTCGTTCAACTGTGAATGTAGGTGGGCTGGAACGATCCCTGGCACGCTCCACCACTATTTACAAAAGTACTATCGCTCCTGTGTAGAGCAAAGGAGTAATAGTGGGTGGGAAGGCCGTCAGGTGCTTATGCACCCAATAGTGGTCCCATGTAGAGGTATCGTTAGTGTTAATGAAGATAAGAACTAAAATTAGAGGAGACAGAAGATGGAGGAATTGAGAAAGATGATCCAAGATGATGAGATCTCCAAGAGCCTTGGGAATTGCTATAGATCACAAAAACAAGGCTACACCTGTCATAGCAGCTATGATACAGTCAGATATAGCTAAAACATCCTCCTCTAAGTGAAACACAATGTAGACCCACAGGTAAATGAGGGCCACCAAAGTAGTGGACCGACAATGGAGGCTGTTGGTTAAGAGAAGATTTTGTACAACATGGACACATAAACGATGGTGGTTTCATTCTATGGATCGGCTTATATTTGGCAATTAAGCCGAAGTGCTTTAATGTTGACCACTGCATCTTCATAAGGTGAAGACCAGCAGACATCCTGTTAGGTCATATACGGGAGGGGGTGGGGTGCTGATAAGTGCTTGGCATTGTGATCTTCATGTGTTCTGACATCACTGACCGTTATATCATTAGCAAGCTTAATCTTTGCAATACTTTGTGAGCAAACTTTGGCCTGATCTCATATGTCATCCTTATGTTATGTAGGTCTGAAGACAACATGGTGGCGTCTGCAGCAGACTTCACTGCTAAGGACAGCAGAGCAGTGAGGAGGTTCCCGTTTCTGAAAGGGATGTCGGCCAAAGTCATGTAAGGTGACATGGTGCAAATATTAGGCAATAAGTGTTCTTCCTACTAAATGGTGAACAATTGGATTGCTAAATTTAAAAACGGCCTTTTCAACAGAAACGATTAAGACGCCCCATCCTCCATCCGTGACTTGATTCTCGAAAGTTTCTGCTAAGATGATGGCCGAGGCTCTAAACATTGCCAGAGAAAGAGTTGAGTCCGTAATTAACGATCATCTGGGTATGAGGAAGGTGTCTGCCAAGTGGGTCCCGAAATCAGAAGTGCACACCTACTGGGGAATTCTGCAGTGCTTTCGGCAGGATGCTGATGCTTTCCAGTGACGATGGGTGAGAACTGGATTTTTATGTATGATCCTGAGTCAAAAGACCAGCAAAAAGAATAGAGACACAATGGTTCCCCACTTCTAAATAACGTCTAAAAGACTCAGAAAGTAGATCCAAGGTGTCGTGTTCTTGCCCAACAATGGCTCATCCCACACAGCGGCCATCACCTACAGCAACCTGGGCATCAAGATGCTCGATCATCCTCCTCATTCACCCGATCCGGCCCCCTCGTACTATCACCTGTTTTATAATTTGAAGATCAGAAACGCTATCTTTTCTCCTTTGGGAGAGCACCTAGACGGTGAGTGAGGAGACTCAAAAGGCCATTTATGCTCCTCTAGGTAATATGCAAATAAGGGAGATGGAATCATTATTCCATCTCCCTTATTTGCTAATGTGAAGAATCACCTCAGGGAAACCAAGTTTGTCTTCATTTCTGATGCAATTGTTGATCGAATTCCTGCAGTCTGGTTTGCCGCCCAACGAAAGGCCTTCTATCTGGGTGGGTTGAAGACGTTCCAACGCCGCAGTCAGAAGTGCATTGATAGCCGATGGGACGGCGTAGAATGACTCTGAAATATCATTATTCTGGGTCAGTTTTCTGTGATCAGATCCAAAAACTTATCAGCACCCCTCGTATTATTCAATGACAAGTTAGTATGAACTAAAACATCTACAAAATCAATAAACAGTGGTACAGCAACGTAGCAGCTAGAAGCCCAGTACCCCGAGTATTATGTGGCACTGCCGTCACACCTGGAGGTAAGGGAAGAATGTAGCAGCTAGAAGCCCAGTACCCCGAGTATTATGTGGCACTGCCGTCACACCCGGAGGTAAGGGAAGAATGTAGCAGCTAGAAGCCCAGGACCCCGAGTATTATGTGGCACTGCCGTCACACCTGGAGGTAAGGGAAGAATGTAGCAGCTAGAAGCCCAGGACCCCGAGTATTATGTGGCACTGCCGTCACACCTGGAGGTAAGGGAAGAATGTAGCAGCTAGAAGCCCAGGACCCCGAGTATTATGTGGCACTGCCGTCACACCTGGAGGTAAGGGAAGAATGTAGCAGCTAGAAGCCCAGGACCCCGAGTATTATGTGGCACTGCCGTCACACGTAGAGGCAAGGGAAGAATGGGACTCTCTTACCTGGGTATCAGCACTGGGCTCCTGCAATGGATGCACCTGAAGTACAAACAAGTATGATGTAAGAATAAAATGGGTATTGAGACTGGCATCATGTCTTATACTCCGGTCATCTGCAGAGTTACGTTTAACCCTTTCCCAACGGTAAGTTTATGTCGCTGCTGCCTGGGTTCTCCGCACAGCAGCAACATAAATCTATGTCACCTGCTCCGCTCATGATTGTGGCTTCCCGCAGTGGGTAGAACACCCACTGAATTAGTAACACCCTGTTTGGGTGCTATCATCGGGAGCTGATTGGTTCAGGTCCCGATGACGTCATCACTGACACTCGGTCACAGAACTATAGTATACAGATTTTCCTAGCATGTCAGTGCTGCATCAGTGTGAGGTCAGAGGAGAGATAAGGAGAATATAGCATGTAAGACCCATGCGTTAACCCCTTCCACACCTTAACCCCACATTAAACTCCTCCTACTACGATCACCTGTACTATTTATAGGGTTAATGTTTAACAGAACATCTAGAAATACATTAAATTCTTAAGGGTATGTTCACAGATCCGCAGCATTTGGTGCAGATTTTGGCCTGGATCTTAGCGGATTTAACCCATTCAAATGTCTGGGTGAGGTCTGTTGCGGATCCAGGTCAAAATCTGCGTAAGAGTCCATAGCAGTGGTGTGATGTGGAATTTGATGGGGATTTTCCTCAATGTATGCTTACTGTAGTTTATTACATAAATTAATTATTACATGAAGTTAAGGGGTTAATCATCAGTACCATGTATATACATTAAGAATTATACATTTAATATAAATTAAAATTAAAAACTATATATGTCAAAAATTAATTATAACTTAAGCCTCCTAAATTACCCAGAATCGTGAAAAACTTTTCAATGTGCCTCAATAATAAAGTAAATAAGTGAAAATATATATCTGAGGATAGGCCATCAATAGCAGATTGGCAGGAATCCAGCTGTCAGGATCCCCACTGATCAGCTGTTTGGACTCATGCACTGAGCCGATTTCTCCAGGAAGTAGACAGCTCCATTCCTACTGCAGTGGCCAGGCTTGGTATTGCAGGCGCAGCTATCATTGAAACGAATAAGAACTTATGCCTGTAATACCAAGTCTGGCCACTGTAGTAGGAATGGAGCTGTCTACTTCCTGCAGAAATTAATTCAGTCATAGGTGTACCGTAAGGGGTCACTGGGGTCAAGGTGGCGACCCGGCCCCTGCGCTCAGGGGGCCCCAAGGCCGCTCTCCGCCATACACATATGCATATGCAGTGCATTAATGGCTGGCCACTCTATCTGCAGCAAGGTTCCGATCATGGGGCAGGCAGTGCGGCCAGCCTGAGAAGAACTAGAGAAGAGCAGCGTGGGAGGAGGAGGGAGGCAGTCCCATGGGCGGTAGGGCACAGCGATGATGTCAACATGTCCTCCCCCTGCTCCTGCTGAACGGCATCTACTGCATCTGCCTGTGCTGCTGCTGCTATCAAGGGAGAATTGGTCTGGGCCCCGGGGTATGTGTATATGTGTGTCTGTATATGTGTATATAGTGTGTGTATATATCTGTGTATAGTGTGTGTATATATACTGTGTATATAGTGTGTGTGTGTATATACAGCATATATAGTAAGTGTATATACTGTATATATAGTGTGTGTAAATATACTGTGTATATATTGTGTATATATACTGTGAATATATTGTGTGTGTATATACTGTGTAAATATTGTGTATACATACTGTGTATATAGTGTGTATATAGTGTGTGTATATACTGTGTATATAGTGTGTGTATACATACTGTGTATATACTGAGTATAGAGTGTATGTATATACTGTGTATATATTGTGTGTAAATACTGTGTATATAGTGTGTGTGTATATATATTGTGTATATAGTGAGTGTATATACTGTGTATATAGTGTGTGTGTATATACTGTGTTTATACGGAGTGTGTATACTGTGTATATATTGTATGTATATACTGTGTATATAGGGTGTATATATTGTGTATATAGTGAGTGTATATACTGTGTATATAGTTTGTGTATATACTGTGTATATATTGTGTGTATATAGTGAGTGTATATACTGTGTGTATATTGTATGTATATACTGTGTATATAGTGTGTGTATATAGCGTGTGTAAATACGTTGTATATAGTGTGTGTGTATATATTGTGTGTACATACTGTGTGTAGTGTGTGTATATATTGTGTATATACTGTGTATATATTGTGTGTAGTGTGTGTATATATTATGTATATAGTGAGTGTATATATTGTGTATATATTGTGTGTATATACTGTGTATATAGTGTGTGTTTATTCTGTGTATATAGTGAGTGTACATACTGTGTATATAGTGTGTGTATATATACTGTGTATATAGTAAGTGTATATACTGTGCGTGTATATGCTGTGTATATAGTGTGTGTGTATATAGTGTGTGTATATACTGTGTGTGTATATAGTGTGTGTATATACTGTGTATATAGTGTGTGTGTATATAGTGAGTGTATATACTGTGTATATATTGTGTGTATATACCGTGTATATAGTGTGTGTGTATATATTGTGTATATAATGTGTGTATATACTGTGTAAATAGTGTGTGTATGTATATCTTTTTTATATCTATGTCATATTTATCTCGCTATCTATTTCACTATCTATCTATCTCATATCTATCTATCTCACATCTATGTCATCTATCTATCTATCTATCTATCTATCTATCTCTCATATCTATCTATCTCACATCTATGTCATCTATCTCCTATCTATCTATCTATCTATCTCATATCTATCTATCTATCTCCTATCTATCTATCTATCTATCTATCTATCTATCTATCTATCTATCTATCTATCTCATATCTATCTATCTATCTATCCCATATCTATCCCATATCTATCTATCTATCTATCTATCTATCTATCTATCTATCTATCTATCTATCTATCTATCCCATATCTATCTATCTATCTCATATCTATCTATCTATCTATCTATCTATCTATCTATCTATCTATCTATCTATCTCATATCTATCTATCTCATATCTATCTATCTATCTATCTCATATCTATCTATTTCCTATCTATCTATCTATCTCATATCTATCTATCTATCTCCTATCTATCTATCTCTTATCTATCTATCTCATATCTATCTATCATCTATGTATCTATCTATCTATCTCATATCTATCTCTTATCTATCTATCTCATATTTATCTATCCCATATCTATCTATTTCATATCTATCTCCTATCTATCTATCTATCTCCTATCTATCTATCTCTCATATCTATCTATCTATCTCATATCTATCTATCTCTTATCTATCTATCTCATATCTATCTATCTATCTCATATCTATCTATCTCCTATCTATCTCCTATCTATCTATCTCCTATCTATCTATCTCATATCTATCTATCTATCTATCTATCTCATATCTATCTATCTCATATCTATCTCATATCTATCTATCTATCTATCTATCTATCTATCTATCTCCTATCTATATCTATCTATCTATCTATCTCATATCTATCTATCTATCTATCTATCTATCTATCTATCTCCTATCTATATCTATCTATCTATCTATCTATCTATCTATCTATCTATCTATCTATCTATCTATCTATCTCCTATCTATCTATCTCATATCTATCTATCTATCTATCTATCTATCTATCTATCTATCTATCTATCTCATATCTATCTATCTATCTCCTATCTATATCTATCTATCTATCTATCTATCTATCTATCTATCTATCTCCTATCTATCTATCTATCTATCTATCTATCTATCTATCTATCTATCTATCTATCTATCTATCTATCTATCTATCTATCTATCTATCTATCTATCTATCTATCTATCTATCTCCTATCTATCTATCTCATATCTTCCTATCTATCTCTTATCTATCTATCATCTATGTATCTCTCTCTCTGGTATAAGTTATATCTCTCTCTGTATTTACTGTATATATTTTCACTCTTTAGGCCTCATGTCCACGGGCTAAATATGATTTAAGATCCGCAGCGGATCACCCGCATGCGGATCCGCATCCCATAGGGATGCATTGACCACCCGCAGGTAGATAAATACCCGCGAATGGTCAATAAAAGTGATTAAAAAAAAATGCAGCATGAAAAAATCTGGACCATGCTCCATTTTCGTGCGGGTCTCCCGCGGGGACGGCTCCCGCGGGCTTCTATTGAAGCCTATGGAAGCAGTCCGGATCCGCGGGAGACAAAAATCAGAATATACTCACCTGCTCCGGATCTTCCCTTCGCCGCGGCTTCATCTTCTCTCCGTCGCGGCCAGATCTTTTTTCTTCGGGCCGGCGCATGCGAGCGGCACGCAACCAACGTGCCGTGCACATCCACCGGGCCGAAGAAAGAAGATCCGGCCGCGACGGAGAGAAGATGAAGCCGCGACGAAGGGAAGATCCGGAGCGTGCGAGAGGTGAGTTAATTCTTATTTTCAGCGCTCATGTCCGTGGGGCAGGAGGGACCCGCTACGGATTCTCCATGAAGAATCCGTAGCGGGCCTGATTTTCCCCGTGGACATGAGGCCTTACACACAATTAAAATACGCACCAGAAACACATGTGGTTATCAATAGTGTTTGCAGCTCCTTAATAACGTTCGTGGTCTTTAAATACCACATGCAGGTTTTTTATGTATTTTTCTTAATTGTGGTTCTAAAGTACAACAAAAACATGAGTACCCCTTAAGGCTGGGTTCCCGCGGGACGGGTTCCCGACAGAAATCCCGTGGTTTGGCCGCAGTGAAAAATCGCGAGATTTCCACCAGGAGAACCGCTGCTTCAAAACCTGCGGTGCTTTTGAAGCGGCCCGGCCGCTCGCTCTTCCGCTGCGGCCGGCGCTCTCATAGAGGAGAGTGCGGCCGCAGCGCAAGAAAAAAAGCCGGCTTCTGCTGGCTTAACCGCAGCGGATTTGCCGTCCCGTGTGGCCGAGATTTCTGAGAATTCTCGTCCACATGGCTGGCTAATCCCGGGATCAGCGGCCGCATGTGGATTTGCCACGGCGAAATTCCGCACAAATCTGCCCTGTGTGAACCCAGCCTTAGGCCACGGTCACACGGGACCGAAATTCCGCGGAAATCTCGTGGAATGGCCACACGGCAGTACTATGAGATTTCTACGGCAGAAATGCAGCTGTATAACTCACGCCGTCCGGCGCGGGTTTTGAAGTGGCTTCGCCGTCTGTATTCGGCTGCGCCCATCTCTCCGTATAGTGAGGAGAGAGGCCAACGCGGAAACGGCGATACAATTGACCTGCCACGGCTTTGATTTCCACACGACATGACAATTTCAGCGCGGTTCGTCTGTGACGGACTGGCCGCAGCGTGTGAACGAGATTTTTGCAAATCCTGTCCACTTTGCTGCTTTGCCCCGGGATAACAATTGCAGGCGTAGTTTTCGTCCTAAGGCCGCGCCGCTCTCACATGTGCGTTCAGAGAACGCAGCTTGTAATCGGGGCATTTTTATCAGAATTTCGAGCAGCGTTTTTGAACACATGGTACAGAGTTTGCAGCGCTTTTTAATGCACCCCATCATTGTGATGGGCGAGGAGGTAAAAAAACTGCAAAAATAGAGCAGGCAGCTCTCGAAAATCGCGGCGTTAGGAACACCACGTTCAAATGCAGGTTTGGGTAACCCCAGTAGATCATTAGAACTGTCTGTATATGTCCTATTATATAGATCCTGAACCAGCAGGGGCTGCAGTGGGATGGGAAGTTCTACCTGCTAGAGGCTGGTAGGAAACTATCATGGTAACTACCTGTAGTCATCAGTAGGGGGCGCTCAATGCTTGTGGGTTGCAATGTGACATCATTGACAATCATGGCAATGTCACATGACCCAAGTCACTGATTAGTCCTACAGCGGCCACAAAGTCCAATACTAGTTGTATAAATCCATGCACACTCATCTGCATGCAGCTCTGGAAGTGACTAGAGTATAAGACAACGTAACATGAGTACAAGAGGACGGCAAGCATGTAACATGCTCCACAGGGGTGGGCTGATGGGAAAATGATATTCCCTGTGAAACTGCATTATAAGTATTCTTAAAGGAACGCTGCAGGCTGACGGTGCCAGGCCTGTGAGGGCGCAGCATGACGCAAGGGCGCTGTCACTGGTTGAACCTCTCTGATGAGGCGTCTATGTTCTGCGCAGTGCGGATGCCACACGCCATGGCCTGTTACTGTAATATCACGCTACAGTCAGTACGCTGACATGTAACGGCTGTCAGTGGAGGGTTTTCGCTGGGATAGGAATGCACCGCCGACTGCCGTGCCAACTCCATAACTCCGATGCCGGACCAACTATACAGAGTAATGGCGTCGCGAGAACCGTCACCATAGAAAGGAATCAGACACTGAGCCGGTGTATCTAAACCTATCATGTGTGATAAAGTCTGCCAAGATGATGTATCTAATACTACCATGTGATACAGTTGAATAATCTGTGTATCTAAGCCTTTGTGATAATATCTGCTGAGCCTCTGTATCTCAGCCTCTCATGTATGATCCTGTGTGCCGAGCTGTGTATCTAACCTTATATTGTGTGATACTCTTAGTTGAGTCAATGTATCTAATCCTATCACCTGTAATAGTGTTTGCAAAGCTTCTGTATCTAAGCCTGTCAAGTGTGATACTGTCTGCTCAGCTGCTGCATCTCAGCCTATCATGTTATATCATCTGCTTAGCATGCATGATTCTGTATGCTGAGCTTCTGTATCTAAGTTTATCATGTGTGATACTGCCTGCTGAGCTAAGCTACAGGGTATGATACTGTTCACTGAACCTGTGTATCTAAGCCTGTAATGTGCGATACACTGCAGTATTACATGCAGTGTACACTTATTAGTTATCGCCTCCAGCAGAGACCCCGACCGAACACATTGTGTCCACAGACCGGTTCAGTATATAACGGCCACTTACCCGCTGCTGCTGTGCCGGTCCTTGGCACACGTTTCGGCCCCAGGAGGTGGTAGTCAGTAGCAAATTCAAAGATGCCAGGACAAGAGAAGTGCCCCCTAGTGCCAGCGCCAAGAGTAGCAGCGGAAGCAGAGCACCTCTGCCTGGTCCTTTCTTACTCCAGCGAGACATTGAGGTCGCTCCTTCCCTTCTAACTCATTCTAGGGTCCCGCCGCCCGCATCCACCTCCCGTTGCCAAAAATACAAATATCCTCTCTAAAAGACCACGCCGGACGCTGAACTCTACATTTCTCCAGAGACACAGCCGAATTCTAAGAAAAACATTCAAAAGAACGTTTTCAAAAAATTTTAAAAAAAAATGTAAAAAGAGAAGTATTCCTGGAGAATTCGAAGCGTTTCCCCCTCGGATCTAGAGAATGAATAAAACCTGCTGAAGACCAGACTCTATCCACCCAAATGATGAAGACTGGGGGCTATGTCTTAAAAAAGCCCCCCCAAAAGTTGGCCTTCCCGAAAAAAAGTTCAGCAGAAGAAACTTTAAAAAAAATTGGAGACGCTCAGAAAGTTCCTTCTAGCCGTGAAAGGTCAAGACGATGAGTGGATGTTGACCGTAGAGCAGCCATGTTGTATCGCCTCGCTCGTACTGTCACAGACAATGGAGGGTTACGGGGATATTCGGAAGCCCCCAGAAGGCCACTGAGAAGAGTCGTCTACTGTAAAAGAGTGATGATGATGGAGAAGATCCTGCTGAAGGATGGCCTCTCAAGGAAGTGACAGGCAACTTGAGGTGGACGAGGCTTGAACTTCTGGAGAAGAAGGGAGACTTGAGTGGGTACTCTGAGGAGTTGTGCTCAGCTGGTCGGCTCAGCTCTCATGTTTTTCTTGTCTCTGGATGAGCTCCAGAAAAGAAGAAAAAAAATAAAGAATGACAGGAAATAGAAGGAAGGAAGGAGGAGCGAGAGGGGCTGACGGCCAGAGCCTGCCTGACAGGAGGAGGGGGGGAGTAACGACAGCCAGGAGTAACGGACTGAGGAAGAAAAGGACAGTGACCAACAAGATGGATGGAGATGATAATAAGACAGGACATAATAGTAGCAGTAGTCGTAGTAATAGTAGTTGTTGTAGTCATAGTAGTATTAGTCGCAGTAGTCGTCGTAGTATCAATAGTCATAGTATTAGTGGTAGTCATAGTAGTAGTATTAGTAGTAGTAGTATTAGTAGTAGTAGTATTAGTAGTAGTAGTATTAGTAGTAGTAGTCATAGTAGTATTATTAGTAGTATTAGCATTAGTAGTAGTAGTCGTAGTATTCGTAGTAGTCATAGTAGTATTCATAGTAGTGTGTGAGAGCTTCTTAGAGAATGTAGAGACAAGTGCCTGTGTGGTCCCATCACACTTGGCGGCTGCAGGATCGCCTGTCTGGGCCAGCACTGCTCAACGGGGTAGAGAGATGGTAAAGGACGCACGAGAGGACCGGGGACAACTCCAGGACTAGCGGAGATCTAGGGGCATCACTGCGGGTGCAGCATTCACAAGGCCAGTGATAGATGGGGAAAGTTACACTGAGCATGTAAAACTGTGCAGTGTGTATAAGAGAAGCGGTGCTGTGCAGTGTATATATAGGAGACGCAGTACTGTGCAGTGTATATATAGGAGACGCAGTACTGTGCAGTGTATATATGAGAAGCGGTACTGCGCAGTGTATACACAGGAGAAGCAGTACTGTGCAGCGTGTGTGTGTGTGTGTATATATATATATATATATATATACACACACACACAGGAGAAGCGGTGTTGCGCAGTGTATATATAGGAGACGCAGTACTGTGCAGTGTATATATGAGAATCGGTACTGCGCAGTGTATACACAGAAGAAGCGGTACTGTGCGGTCTATATATATACTGGAGAAGCTGGGCTGTGCAGTGTATATATAAGAGAAGCAGTACGGTGCAGTGTATGTGTGTGTGTATATATATATATATATGTATATATATATATGAGAAGCAGTGCAGTGCAGTGTGTTATATAAGAGCAGCAGTACTGTGTAATATATATATATATATGAGAAGCGGTGCTGTGCAGTGTATATACAGGAGAAGCATTAATGTGCAGTGTGTATATACAGGAGAAGCAATACTGTGTAGTGCGTATATAGAGGAGAAGCAGTACTGTGCAGTATATATATAAGAGAAGCGGTACTGTGCTGTGTATATACAGGAGAAGCCGTACTGTGCAGTGTGTATATACAGGAGAAGTGGTACTGTGGTGTATCTATATACAGGAGAAGTGGTGCTGTGCAGAGTATATATAGGAGGAGCAGTACTGTGCAGTGAGTATATAGGAGAAGCAGTATTGTGTAGTGAGTATATAGAAGCAGTATTGTGCAGTGTATATATACATTAGAAGCGGTGCTGTGCAGTGTATATATAAGAGAAGCGGTACTGTGCAGTGTATATATACAAGAGATGCGGTACTGTGCAGTGTGTATATACAGGAGAAGCTATGCTGTGCAGTGTATATATAAGAGAAGCGGTACTGTGCAGTGTGTATATACAGGAGAAGCTATGCTGTGCAGTGTATATATACAGGAGAAGTGGTACTGTGCATATAGGAGAATCAGTACCGTGCAGTGAGTATATAGAAGAAGTGGTGCTGTGCAGTGTATATATAAGAGAAGCGGTACTGTGTAGTACGTATACAGCAGAAAAAAGCTGTACTGTCCAGTGTGTATATACAGGAGAAGTGGTACTGTGGTGTGTCTATATGCAGGAGAAGCCGTACTGTGCAGTTTATGAATACAAGAGAATCTGTGCAGTGTATATATACAGGAGAAATGGTACTGTGTGGTGTATGTATATATACAGGGAAAGCAGTACTGTGCAGTGTATGTATAAAAGAAGCGGTACTGTGCAGTGTGTATACAGGAGAAGCAGTACTGTGCAGTGTGCGTATACAAGAGAAGCGGTACTGTGCAGTGTGTATACAGGAGAAGCAGTACTGTGCAGTGTATATACAGGAAAAGTGGTACTGTGCAGTTTATGTATACAAGAGAAAAGCTGTGCAGTGTATATATACAGTAGAAGTACTGTGCAGCATATATACAGGAGAAGTGGTAATTTGCAGTGATTATATACAGGAGACACAGTACTGTGCAGTGTGTGTATACAGGAGAAGTGGTACTGCGTGGTGTATGTATACAGGAGAAGCTGTGCTGTGCAGTGTATTTATACAGGGGAAGCGATGCTGTGCAGTGTATATATAGGACCAGTACTGTGCAGTGTGTATACAGAAGAAGCGGTACTGTGCAGTGCGTGTATACAGGAGAAGTGGTACTGTGTGGTGTATGTATACAGGAGAAGCTGTGCAGTGTATTTATACAGGGGAAGCGATACTGTGCAGTGTATATACAGGATAAGCAGTACTGTTCAGTGTGTATATACAGGAGATGCGATACTGTCCAGTGTGTATATACAGGAAAAAGGGGTACTGTGTAGTGTCTATATACAGAAGAAGCAGTACTGTGCAGTGTAATTATGCAGGAGAAAAAGTACAGCGCGCTGTGTATATATAGGAGAAGTGGTACTGTGCAGCATATATACAGGAGAAGCTGTGCTGGGGAGTGTATATACAGGAGAGGCGGTACTGTGCAGTATGTATATATAGGAGAAGCGATACTGTGCAGTGTGTATATACAGGAGAAGCGATACTGTGCAGTATATATACAGGAGAAGTAGTGCTGTGCAGTGTATATATAGGAGACGCAGTACTGTGCAGTATATATATGAGAAGCAGTGCTGTGCAGTGTGTTATATAAGAGAAGCAGTACTGTGTAGTATATATATATGAGAAGCGGTGCTGTGCAGTGTGTGTATATAGGAGACGCAGTATTGTGCAGTGTATATATGAGAAGCGGCACTGCGCAGTGTATACAAAGGAGAAGCAGTTATATGCAGTGTATATATATATATATATATATATATATACACACACACAGGAGAAACTGTGCTGTGCAGTGTATATATAAGAGAAGCAGTACTGTGCAGTGTATATATAAGAAGCGATGCTGTGCAGTGTGTTATATAAGAGAAGCAGTACTGTGTAGTATATATATGAGAAGCGGTGCTGTGCAGTGTATATATAGGAGTATCAGTGCTGTGCAGTGTATATATAGGAGTATCAGTGCTGTGCAGTGTATATATAGGAGTATCAGTGCTGTGCAGTGTATATACAGGAGAAGCATTAATGTGCAGTGTGTGTATACAGGAGAAGCAATACTGTGTGGTGCGTATATAGAGGAGAAGCAGTACTGTACAGTGTATATATAAGAGAAGCAGTACTGCGCACTGTATATATAGGAGAAGCCGTTCTGTGCAGTGTGTATATACAGGAGAAGCTATGCTGTGCAGTGTGTATATACAGAAGAAATAGTACTGTGTGGTGTATGTATACTGGAAAAGCTGTGCTGTGCAGTGTGTATATACAGGGAAAGCAGTACTGTGCAGTGTATATACAAGAGAAGCGGTACTGTGCAGTGTATATACAGGAGAAGTGGTACTGTGGTGTGTCTATATATAGGAGAAGTGGTGCTGTGCAGTTTATGTATACAAGAGAAAAGCTGTGCAGTGTATATATACAGTAGAAGCAGTACTGTGCATTATATATAAAGGAAAAGCTGTGCGGTGCAGTGTGTATACAGGAGAATCGGTACTGTGCAGTGTGTGTATACAGGAGAAGCGGTACTGTGCAGTGTGTATACAGGAGAAGCGGTACTGTGCAGTGTGTATACAAGAGAAGCAGTACTGTGCAGTGTGTATATATAGGAGAAGCGATGCTGTGCAGTGTATATATACAGGAGAAGCAATACTGTACAGTGTGTATAAACAGAAAAAAGAGGGACTGTGTAGTGTCTATATACAGGAGAAGCAGTACTGTGCAGTGTGTATATACAGGAAAAGCAGTAATGTGCAGTGTGTATATATATGAGAAGTGGTACTGTGCAGTATATATACAGGAGAAGCTGTGCTGTGCATTGTGTATATTTAGGAGAAGCGATACTGTGCAGTGTGTATAGAGGAGAGGCGGTACTGTGCAGTTTGTATATATAGGAGAAGTGATACTGTGCAGTGTATATAAACAAGAGAAGCGGTGGTGTGCAGTGTATATAGAGGAGAGGCGGTACTGTGCAGTGTATATACAGGAGAAGCTGCACTGTGCAGTGTATATAAACAGGAGAAGCGATGCTGCGCAGTGTTTATACAGGAGAAGTGGTACTGTGCAGTGTATATATAGGAAAAGCTGTACTGTGCAGTGTATATACAGGAGAAGCTGCACTGTGCAGTGTATATAAACAGGAGAAGCGATGCTGCGCAGTGTATATACAGGAGAAGTGGTACTGTGCAGTGTATATATAGGAAAAGCTGTACTGTGCAGTGTGTATGTAGTTGAAGTGATACTTGATCATCTTTGAAACAACTTGGAGTCACCTGTGGGAAATTCAGTGGATTGGACACAATTTTAAACCCTCCCTTCCCCTCCTGTCTATATAAGGTCTCACCACTCACAATGCATATCAGAGCCAAAACCAAGACATGAGTAAGAAATAACTGTCTGTAGAGCTCAGAGACAGGATTGTGTGGAGGCACAGATCTGGAGAAGGTTACAAAACATTTCTTCTGCACTGAAAGTTCCCAAGAGCCCAGCGGCCTCCATAACTCTTACATGGAAGAACAACCAGGACTCTTCCTAGAGCCGCCGACCCCCAAACTAAGTCATCGGGGAAGAAGGACCTTGTAAGACAGGTGACCAAGAACCCAATGGTCCCTCTGCTGAGCTGCAGAGATCTTGTGTGCAGATGGGAGAAACTTCAAGAAGGGCAACCATCACTGCAGCCTCCACCAATCTGGCTTTATGGCACAGCGGCCAGAACGAGCCTCCTAAGTAAGAGACACGAAAGTTACCGAAAAGCATCTAAAGGACCCCCAGACTGCGAGAAACAAGATTCTCTGCTCTGATGAAACCAAGTTGGAACTTTTTGGTCTCAATTTAAAGAAATACGTCTGGAGGAAACCAGGGAGGCCTGGTGGTGGCGCATCATGCTGGGGGAGGGGAGGCCAGTCAGGGTTGGTGGAAACCAGGCGCCGCTTATCACCTGCCCAATACCATCCCTACAGGGAAGACTGGTGGTGGAGCATCATGCTGGAAGAGGAGAGACCCGTCAGAGTGGAGGACACCAGGCGCCGCTTATCACCTGCCCAATACCATCCCCACAGTGAAGCCTGGTGGTGGAGCATCAAGCTGGGGGAGGGGATACTGGTCAGGGGAGAGGAAATTAGGCGCCGCTTATCACCTGTCCAATACCGTCCCTACAGTCAAGCCTGGTGGTCGAGCATCATCCTAGAAGAGGGGAGACCGGTCGGGGGGGAGGAAACCAGGCACCGCTCATCACCTGCCGAATACCATCCCTACAGTGAAGCCTGGTGGTAGAGCATTATGCTGGTGGAGGGGAGACCGGTCAGGGGGGATGGAAAGCTGAATAGTGCAAAGTACAGCAATAATGACAACCTGATCCAGAGTGCCAGGGACCTCAGACTGGGCAGA
This sequence comes from Eleutherodactylus coqui, assembly GCF_035609145.1. Taxonomy (NCBI): domain Eukaryota; kingdom Metazoa; phylum Chordata; class Amphibia; order Anura; family Eleutherodactylidae; genus Eleutherodactylus; species Eleutherodactylus coqui. The sequence goes on from NC_089838.1 coordinate 328,617,397, forward strand.
AGGGTCACCTTCCAACAAGACAATGACCCTAAGACCCCAGCCAAGACAACACAGGAGGGGCTGAGAGACAACTCTGTAAATGACCTTGAGTGGCCCGGCCAGAGTCCTGACCTGAACCTAATCCAACATCTCTGGAGAGACCTGAACATGGCTGTCCACAGACGGCCCCCATCCAAACTGACAGAGGGCAGAGGATCTGCGGAGATGAATGGCAGAAAATCCCCAAATCTTGTGGCACCATACCCAAGAAGACCGAGGGCTTTAATTGCTGCCAAAGGTGCTTCAACGAAGTACTAAGTACAGGGTGTGAATACTTATGTCAACGCTAAATATTGGGTTAACAATTTTTTTTTTTTTTTTTACAACATTCTGACTTGAATTTTTGTTTCAAGCTGCACAAGACCGCAACATTACAAGAGGTAGAAAAAGTGAAAAGGTCTGAAGACTTTCCGGGCCCCCTGCGTGTGTGTATATATATATAATCAGTGTCCTGCGCAGTGCACCCTTTTCCCAGTTTTGCTTCCTCAATTATTCATCAGTCGTGTGACCGTCCTTCGTGTTGTTGCAGTAGTGGCGTAATTACTTACGGTCATGTGACAGTGGTTATTTATGTATGCGTGGGATCTGTGTCTTTTCTGTTTCTACATGTAATTCCGTTTTTATCTATGACACCTGGAAGTAGCGAGCAGCAGTGGGGTCTTGTGCCCGTCGGTTCCCAGGCCGCGGTAATTGGCGCCATTAATACTTTCCTGCCAGAGCCAAGGAGGCTTAGTAACACCTCAAAACTTAAACTGACGTCTTAAAGGGGTTGTCCCGCGCCGAAACGGTTTTTTTTTTTTTTCAACCCCCCCCCCGTTCGGCGCGAGACAACCCCGATGCAGGGACGTACAGACAGCTTACCGGAGCGCTTACCTTAATCCCCGCGCTCCGGTGACTTCTATACTTACCTGTGAAGATGGCCGCCGGGAACCTCTTCCTCCGTGGACCGCAGCTCTTCTGTGCGGTCCACTGCCGATTCCAGCCTCCTGATTGGCTGGAATCGGCACGTGACGGGGCGGAGCTACACGGAGCCGCTCTCTGGCACGAGCGGCTCCATAGAAGACTGCTGAAGACCCGGACTGCGCAAGCGCGGCTAATTTGGCCATCGGAGGCCAAAAATTAGTCGGCACCATGGAGACGAGGACGCCAGCAACGGAGCAGGTAAGTAAAAAACTTTTTATAACTTCTGTATGGCTCATAATTAATGCACAATGTATATTACAAAGTGCATTATTATGGCCATACAGAAGTGTATAGACCCACTTGCTGCCTCGGGACAACCCCTTTAAGTAATAAGCCCATGGAAAGCAGGTAACACAAGAGGCCGGTGTAGTTTGGTGGCAGAGTGTCCGGAGGTGAGAAGTAGAGTTGCTAAGAGAGTAGCGTTTGCAGTGTGCGGTGGAGTAATACGGCCACCAACCATTGTTTTCAGTGTTTCTAGAGATGTATCGGAGTCCTGCCAAGAAGCGGACGCCGGACACTTACCGGAGTGATGACACCGAAGCAGCAGCGAAATAGAGCACAAATCTAAGAGAAATGCTGACCTTATACCTGAGGATATGTCTGCGAGACAGCTTGATTCTAACAGAGCAAGGGCACCTGGTGTAAGAAGGGACTGATACCGAGAGCATATTCTAACATTGCGACTATACAGAGACAGTTACTTCCTATAATACATTCTGTATTACTGTGCATGTCGCACTGCCGGACAGTAAAGGTTGATTTCAGCCACTGCCTCGGTAATTTTGGCGCCACCATGCAGCTGAGGATACTAATAGGGATATTGCTGCTAATTGGCCTCCATAACCTAATTCCTTCCACTAAGAGTTGAGGATCAGAAGTGAAGGATGTGGGATGAGACACTCGGCTCACAGAGCACACGAGGACCTCCGCTCAGCATTGGGCTTTCTGCAGCATCTGACCCACCCGACACCTGCTCAGCGATCCTCAGTGGGCCGTACAGGGAGCGGTAATGAATGATGCTCCGGCTGCCAAATCTTCCAGCCTTCTGCACATGGTGGGTGCGGTACAGGCCGAGCGCTCGATTACTGGAAACAGGCAGGAAGAGAACAGAAGAGCTGTGGCTGATACTGTGCAGGCGAAATAAGCTGGATGTCAGCAGAAGTCACTGTGCCAGTAGGGGGTGCTATGTTACTATGTCAGAGAGAGAAGGATGATATGATGATATGCCTTGGCTTCAGTGATGTCTCTCTTATCACTAGTTGGACTCTTCTACATGGAGATGAATGAATGATGTGATAGTTATATTGTTGCCCGGGAAGATAGGACCGAGCCAACAGCTTGTCGGGGACACCAGATGTAGACTGGGGTCAATCACCCCCCTTAGGTCCACCGGCCAGATGATCTCCCTCTGTCGGCAGTATCTTGTGGAGCTACAGGTGCGACAGGTTTTACCCTGCTTATGATAGCAGAAAGTTATCTTAAGCGAATAAAACCCGTTGCACCCTGGAAATAACCCCCCCCCCCCCCCCCATCGCCGATAGCACAGCACACCACGATATCATGTAGAGTCAAGCTAAAGAAATACCCATCTGTAGATGAATCATCCTCCTCCTGGCTCTGGCTCCTCCCCGCTGATGTTCTGAAGTCTCCCTACCACACAATCCCTTTGTTCTGCTGCTTATTAAAGTTATGAGCTCTCTTCTGGTATTGTATCCATGTACTGAGGTTGGTTCTTGTGCTGCATTAATATACTGAGTTTGGTTTGGGGGCTTTATTTATCCATGACCTCTTCACCAGTAAACACTTGAACTTGCTCGCCCTCACGGAAACCTGGATACAGCAGTCCGATTCTACCTCCCCCGCTGCATTGTCCTATGATGGCTTGCAGTTCTCCCACACCCCCAGATCGGATGACAGACGCGGTGGAGGAGTAGGCATCATCCTCTCCCCAAACTGTACCTTCCAGGTCATTCCCGCAGCTCCCTCGCTTACCTTTCACTCCTTCGAAGTCCACACCCTGCGACTCTTCCGCCCACTGCCTCTGCGTGTCGCAGTTATTTACCGCCCCCCAGGTCCTACCCGCCTGTTCCTAGACCACTTTGCTGCCTGGCTCCCCCACTTCCTATCCTGTGAAATCCCAACCCTCATCCTTGGTGATTTCAACATTCCTACTAACGACTCTAGCTCCTCATCTGCCTCCCGGCTCTTAACACTTACCTCCTCCCTTGGCCTATCGCTAATCTCTGACTCCCCCACTCATAGAGATGGTAACACTCTCGATTTAGTTTTCCTCCGTCTCTGCTCTGCTTCTCACTTTACTAACTCCCCACTTCCACTCTCGGATCACAACCTTCTCTCTTTCTCCATCAGGCACCCTAGCATCTCTCCTGACCCTCCTATCTATCGCACCTCTAGGAACCTCCAGTCTGTCCGCACTAAACAGTTTGCTGAAACTATTCAGTCCTCCCTATCGCCCATCTCTCGCCTCCCCTGCCCTAACCTGGCAGCCGAATACTACCACACCACCCTCAGCCGTGCCCTGGATGAAGTGGCACCGCCCGTGACGCGAGCTGTCAAACGCAGACCACGGCAACCCTGGCTCACGTCCCAAACGCGCTTCATCCGGCGGTGCTCTAGGTGCGCCGAGCGGCTGTGGAGAAAGTCAAAGCTGCCAGCTGACTTCCTCCACTTCAAATTCATGCTTAAAATGTATAACCTAGCCCTTCACCATGCCAAACAAGTCTATTTCACCTCCCTTGTCTCCTCACTATCCCACAACCCCAAACAACTCTTTGAGACCTTTCACTCCCTCCTCAGCCCCAAGGAACAGGCCCCTGCGACAGACCTGACTGCTGGAGAACTAGCTGCCTATTTCAAAGAAAAAATCGACCACATTCGAAAAGAAATCTCTGAAAGCTGCATGGTTAGCCCTGATCCCAGCTCCATCAGCACTGCACCCAGCACCTACTCACTATCTACGCTAGAACCAACGACAGAGGAAGAAGTCTCCAGGCTCCTTTCCACTGCCCGCCCTACCACCTGCGCCAGCGACCCTCTCCCCTCTCACCTCCTCCGCTCCCTTTCCCCAGCTCTCATTACTCACCTTACCACAATCTGCAACCTCTCCCTAACCTCTGGCACTTTTCCCTCCTCATTCAAACACTCCATTATATCCCCTCTGCTTAAAAAACCAACTCTGGACCCGACTAATGCTGCTAACTACCGACCCGTCTCAAACCTCCCCTTTATCTCCAAATTACTGGAACGCCTGGTCTACTCTCGGCTTACTCGCTTTCTCTCTGACAACTCACTCCTCGACCCCCTCCAGTCTGGTTTCCGCTCTCTACACTCGACCGAAACTGCCCTTACAAAAGTAACAAATGACCTGATGACTGCAAAGTCTAGAGGTGACTACTCCCTACTAATCCTCCTTGACCTGTCTGCTGCATTTGACACTGTCGACCATAATCTCCTTCTCACTATGCTCCACTCTATTGGTATAAAGGATACTGCTCTCTCCTGGTTCTCCTCCTACCTCTCTGACCGCTCTTTCAGTGTTTCCTTTGCTGGTTCTATCTCTGCTCCACTTCCTCTCGCTGTCGGGGTACCCCAGGGCTCGGTCCTTGGTCCCCTTCTTTTCTCTATCTATACTGCCCCAATTGGACAAACAATCCACAGATTCGGCCTCCAATACCATCTCTATGCTGACGACACCCAACTATACACCTCCTCTCGTGAGATCTCTGGACCATTCCTCCAAAATATCACCGACTGTCTGTCCGCTGTCTCTAACACTATGTCCTCCCTTTTTCTCAAACTAAACCTCTCTAAAACTGACCTCCTTGTCTTTCCACCTTCTAACCGACCTCCCCTCAACATCTCCATTCCAGTGTCTGGCACCATCATAACCCCCCGACGGCATGCCCGATGCCTTGGGGTCACACTGGACTCTGACCTCTCCTTTGCCCCCCATATCCAATCTCTGGCCCAAACATGCCACATGCACTTCAGAAATATTGCTAAAATACGTCCGTTCCTAACCACGGACACGCTAAAGACGCTCGTGGTTGCGCTCATTCACTCCCGGCTTGACTACTGCAACTCGCTACTCATTGGCCTCCCCTGCACTAGACTCGCTCCGCTCCAATCCATACCAAATGCGGCATCTAGACTCATTTTTCTATCCAGTCGTTATTCAGACGCCTCTGCATTATGCCAGTCGCTGCATTGGCTGCCCATCCACTGCAGAACTAAATTTAAACTCCTCTACCTCACTCACAAAGCTCTCCCCGGCGCTGCGCCACCATACATCGCCTCCCTACTGTCAGTACACCACCCAGCGCGCTCACTCCGATCGGCTAACACACTCAGACTAAACACCCCTGTAATACGAACCTCTCATGCTCGCCTACAGGACTTCACCAGAGCAGCACCCATCCTCTGGAATGCTCTACCCCAAGGCATCCGGACAATTCCCGATGCACGAAATTTCAGACGTGCCTTAAAAACGCACCTCTTCAGGGAAGTATACCAAATCTCCTGACCTAGTCCCTCGCCCCTCCCTATGGTGCTCCACCCTGCTTGCCTTCATATAAATGATCTGTACATAAAATTTCCTATTGCCTGTGTTCCCCACCCCCTGCACCTCCTGTACCACCCTCAACCCATTTGTGTCAAACCGAATGTACCTCATATTGTAATTGTTGTATTGTTTTGCATTTATCCATGCCTGAAAGCGCTGCGGAATAAGTTGGCAAATACAAATATATACAAATAAAGATTATTATTATTATGAGTTTGGTACTAATGCTATATTTTTGTACTGGGCTTTGTTCTGGTTCTGTATTTATGGTATGAACTTGGTTATGGAGCTGCATGTGTTATAAGCTTGGTTCTCAAGATGTATTTATGTACTGCGCCTGGTTCTGGAGCTGTATGTGTGTTACTAGGTTGGTTCTGGTGCTGCATTTATTGCATGAGCTTGGTTCTTGGATGTATTTATGTACTGAGCTTGTCTCTGGTGTGGTATTTATGTTATAAGGTTAGTTATGGTGCTGTAGTTATGGTAGGAGCGTGATGCACCTGCAGTTTTACTCCGCGGGGATAAGCAAAAAAGTCCACGCTGTTTTTCCGCAGTCTCCATAAATACTGTATTACAGGAGACCTCCGGCTGTGCTTAACTTGTTGCTTTATACACAAGCAGAATACAGGCAGACTGCCTATTAGTGCAATATATATATATATAGGGCTTTTTTCTTATGGGGAGGGTGCTAAAAAACACTTGGCACAGGGTGCATCTGGCCCGGTCACACAGTCACCCAGACTCCTATAAATGTAAAGTCCCTGCAGTTCCTCCTATTATCTGCATTGGTAATAGATCAAGATGTCTTGGGACCCGGGGCCCTCACAGATGTATATATAGCTCACAATGTATATATATATGTATAGATACCTCAGTCTATATAGCTGACAATGTATATATGTATATGTAGCTCAGTCTATATAGCTGATGATGCAGTTATTGTGCAGACAGGACATATCAGAAATACATTCTCATATATGTGAATCGGCCCAGAAAGATGGATAAAAAAAGTCAAGCAAATTTGGAAAAGAATCAAAAGTTTTGTCTCCTTTATTCCCATTTTGGAGGACACACATATTTGTTGGAGACGGGGGTGGGGGGGTGGACGGTGGCATCACTCATCCTCTGTGTTCCGGATACGTCTTCAGGCTCGGGCCTCGTCAGATCAGGTTCTTGATGAGGTTCTGCTCCTTTAGTTCCTGCAGGGTGTGAGCGTGAAGACGCGTGAGGTCGGCCAACTCCTCCCACACTGGAAGAATGAGAACGGTATGATGTGACAATATGGAAGAACTCTCTGGAACATGGAGTAGGGTTCCATTGGTCAGAAGAGATTATAGGTGTGACATTAGAAGTCATCGGTACGGACAGCCTAAGACCCGCTTCACATGGCGGAATTGGACGCAGACTCTCTACTGATTATGCATCTGATTTGCAACACGTTCCTTCATTTAAAGGGAGTCAATGTAGATTTTTACTTCAAATGCGGAAAAAAAGGGATGCCACTTTTTGGCGTGGAGTCTGCTTCTACGTGTATTAGATTCATTCATTCAGACTAAAATCCACACACATCACAGAAGGGGAAATATAAAAACAATCACAGAAAACAGCCATATACTTACTGAGTAAGGAAGGCAGATAGCTGCATCCCCTCATCATGCAGGCAGCAGACTACCAAATGAGGGAGCCAATTACACCTGTGAGGGACACCGATGAGAAGCCACTCACACAGCCTCTTAATATAGAGGGGGGTGGCTGCTTGGTGTATACTCCCACACAGAGTGGATACAGAGTGGCAGACCTTCTGATACATGTAGTGCACCATGCAGACCAGCAACCTGTTAATGACACCATAATAGTTCGGCAGGTTGCCCTGCATTTCCATCAGTGAACCACATTGGTACTGCCACCCTGGGCTCCCCCTGGAGTCTTAAAGCCGCACTGCATGTGAGTAATAGATAATAAATGCAAGGCATTGGTTGAATGTTGGCCAAGATACATGAGCCCACTAACCGCATCAAGGTTCCTTGCTTGTAGTGAGTCCCTACACTAATATAAATATGTCACAGAAAGGGGAAATATAAAAACAATCACAGAACATGGCCGTTACTTACTGAGTAAGGAGGGCAGATAGGGCAGATAGCTGCATCCCCTGCCCTCCTTAGTCAGGAAGTATATGGCCATTTTCTGTGAAAATCCGCACGCGCAATCACGGCAGTCAATGTGAAAATGTGCGGCATACGTTTGCGCTTCATGCGTGGATTCCTGCTGCGGTTTTCCATTGACGTTTGTATCATCCTGTGAGATACCCTAAAATAACCCTCCGGTAGCACTGATGCAATGTATTCTGTCCGGTGCAAGGCCTGGGGGGCAGAGCATGGCAAAGGAATGTAAAGAACCCCCCCTAGGGAGAATTCCCATCCAGCTCCGCCCCTCAGGCCTGCACTAGCTGCTACACAGATATTACTAGTTCTTTGTGTTTAAAATCGTAAATCCATGTACTCCACCATAAGATGTTTATTTGTAAAATGCTCCGTTCTCCAGATATTGCAGATGTTGATTCCTCTGTCCTCTGGTTGTTTACTGCTGGTTGCCATGGAAACGTCCACCTCTTCTGTGGAAAGAAATAGCAGAGCACAGCGGTAGCCGGTGGCCGGGCTGAAACCCAGTGTGCAGACACTCCTGAGATCCCGGCTATCTGATTAAGGTACGAGAAGTGCATGAGCGCCGGCCTCCTCTGCTATTTCTTTCCATAGAAGATATAGTCTGTTTCCATGGCAACGAGCAGTAAACAACCAGAGGACAGAGGAATCAATATCTGCAATATCCGGAGAACGGAGCATTTTGGAAATAAACCTCTTATGGGGGAGTGCATTGTGTTGCAATTTTGAACACATTGAAGGATTCCAGAGATGGGAATATCCCTTTAATTTCCTTAAATTATACCTCCCATTTCCATAATTTCTGGTCATTTTAAGCTCCACACCTTTTTCATCATTCCAAAATTGTCATTCTGCTACTTTTGACAGCAGGGATATTGCTACAATCTGAAAAATACTGAAATCCAGATTGACCTCATTAAAGTTGGTAAGGTCGGTCAGTGATTGTTCGGATCGGTCATGACTTCCATTACTCATTACAGTGCAGAGAAAATGATGGTTCCCCATGAGGACTTACCATAAGAAAACAATGCTGTTCCCCGAGGTTCGCGTAGTAATAGATTATGGAAAAAATTGACCAAAGCCCCTGATGAGAGCGACCTCTCCGGAAGCGGGAGGGATTTCAGGTAGGCAAAATCCACAGCCAAGGGGTTCCTCGGGGGCGGAGAAACACAGCTGCTGACCACATCCCACACAATGTGCCACACCCCTATATCTAGAGGACAGAGACACATAGACAATGCTTATAGGATAGTCATAATTACAGCATTAGAGATATAAGTACACAGTCATATGTACTTGACATATGGACGCTGATGAGCTGCTATAGGCATCCAGGTCACTTTACCAATCTATAGTGGCTCCTATATTGAACAAAGTCAAAAGGTTTGCTGATACGTATACATAGCTAAGAGATAATGAGATAAGTATACATAGATATGAGATTGATAGCATGAGGGAACCCTTAGCCTTGGGCCTTGGTCATCTTCCTCTTCCTGGTAGTCTGGACTCAATTTGGTTCTGACCCATATAAATCTGTTCCATGAGCTCAGTGGTGTATCTCCATGGAGAGCCTACGTTGTCCCTCACCAGTTAGGTCTTCAGTAACCAACAGCTTAGTGCACTTGGGCCACCACTAGGTGGCATGAAGGCCTCCTAATGGCTAATTACAAGGACAGTTGTAATGCTCACCTTTAGTGTCCCATTCAGTGTAAGACGACAGCATCAGGGGCGAGTCTTTATCGCAGAGTTCCATGCCAGTGAATCGTTGATGATTGGACCTCACCCACACATAGGGACGGCCATACTTGGCATACGCGGCCAGCAGAAAAAGTGTGCAGTGCGTTTCCTGAAAAGATTGTGCAAGATTAGTGGCTGATATGTCAGAAGAAATTATAGTATATATGAAACTGTTGAGTCAAAACACAAAGAGATGTCAGAATAGGCAGCATCCTAAGTGTGTAGGGCAATTAAGAGGAAATTTAAATACCCCTGGTCATCTAGGGCAGTGAAAGGGTTAATGTATGCAACTCTGGTGATCAAGGGTAGAAAAAAGTCTTAATATCGGTTTCTTCAGTGTTCTAAAGCAGAAAATGGGTTAATACTAGTATCCGGGTGGTCTAGGGCAGAGGAGGAGGTAATGTAATTATACCCGGTGGTCTAGGGCAGAGTAGGAGTTCATCTAATTATCCCTGGCTGTCTAGGGCACAGAAAGAGTTAGTGTCACTATTCCTGGTTCTCTTGGCCAGTAATGGGTTCATTTCAGTATCCTTAGTCTAGGGCAAAGGAGGAATTGCCGATCTAAACCCCTTTACTGGCCTAGACCATCAGGAATAGTATCATTATCACAGTTGGTCTAGGATATAGGCGTTAAAGCAACCCTTCAGTCCGGGAACTGGAAGTGAACATATATTACATGGTGCCCTCCTTTATGGCTATACTGACGCTGCCTAAACGTTTCCTGGGGCCCCTGTATCGGTTTCCAAGATGGCCACGCCACTTATTAGATAATTCGTTACACAGATCGCTGCTAGCGCATTGGTAAGAATCAGACACTACAAGCTGCTCTAATTGGTCAGTGTTGCCCACGGGAGCAGCACTGGCCAATCTGAGAGTAGTCTGTAGTGTGACTACTGATTCACAGTGTGGCCTTCTTGGAAGATCTCAGAGAATCACAAAGAAAGGGCAGATCCATAGCAGTATAGCCATTAGACCAATAATCAAGTGCCAAAGCTTGTATAATAAATAAGGACTACTCTGAGCTGCATAAAACAATCTTTAACCCTTTAGTGACCAAGCCCCATAAATATACGGTACTTGCTGCTGGGCTTTAAACCTGCGCTATAGTAAATTTATGGCATGGGTTTAAAGCTCCTCCAATCTAGCAGCAGCAGGTCCACTGCTCAGCCCTCTACTAACAGGTAAGCACCTACTGTAACAGCCAGGAGCAGTAAAACTTCCGTTTCCAATTGTTTAAATCCTTCCATGCTAAGATCAATAGCGATCACAGCATGGAATCGGTTGACGGGGAGGAGGCTCCCCGTCACCCATCTGCACCCTGTATAGTGATTGCCAGGTATCTCCATGTCTGCCAGTTATCTCAGCCAATCAGACATCCCTCATGAATATGCAAGACTAGTTCTGTGTGTGGCTGCTACTAATAAAATGCAAGCTTCTCCTAAACTCCTGCACAGATACATAAAGCAGACATATCACTGTAAGTGTGACGGGCAAAAAGATGGTGACAACGTTTCTATAAGGGACAAAATAGGCCGCTGACTAAGGGCTTAGTATCTCCGCAAAAATTGTAGGTACACCTCTGTGTACTAAGTGTAAATTTAGCAGCTCTTTCTCCCCTCTCTTAGCTAGAATTCCCAGCACAATTTCAAGCACTTGTCAGAGATTTCTGTATTTTCCTGAAGCTGAGGAGACTCCATCAGATTGGTGATTTAAGCTACATTGAAAGTTCTGCGACAAGACGATAAGTTTGGGACTTGGCTGGCAGCGGGGGATCTTCCAATCTGTTGTGGCACCAGGGTGGAGGCTTTTCATTCCTCACATTCTATTACACAGTACTGTTAAGAACCAATTGCTCCCCTCTATATCATCGCACCTTCACAACTACATTAATAACTACCTAAGCATGCCACAAATGTACAAGACAGTCTTACCGGAATGGCAATTTCCCGATCACATGGAGAAGCAGGAGGCAACAGGGCAGAACCGCTGGGCGGAGGCAAAAGAAAGATAAAGGTTTTAAGAGACTCACCAAGTCCTTAAAATACACAAACATGCACATTTTTTGAAAGAAATTGCAACTTTCTAATATGCTTTGTGTTTCAAGATCTCCGCTTGCTGTCAATGAATCAGAACATTCTTCTATACAATTCGAGGCTGGAAGCTGCATACTGTGCTCACACAGCTGATGGGGTTACTACCATTACTGATATGCTGTGACATACCCATGGCCGGCCTTAGCTATGTGCAAGCCACGTGGTCGCACAGGGTGCAGGCTGCCAGCATGTAAAGGGGGCCCCAGGCAGATGTAGGCTGGGGGCCATCCCACCCCCTCTTAGATCTAACCCAAAAGATGATCTGCCTCCTCCATGCGGCAGCATCTTGAGGAGCTGCATGAATCCTCCTCCTAGCTCTTTCTCCTCGCCTCTGGTGTTCTGAGGTTTCCCCATAACACAATCACTTAGTTTTGCTACTGCATTTATTTATTGGGCTTTTATGTTATAAGCTTGATTCTGGAGCTGCATTTATGCTATAATCGCAGTTCTGCGCTGTATCTATGTTGCGAGCTAGGTTCTAGTATATCTATATATATATATATATATATATATATATATATATATATATAAAGACGAAAGCCCTCACTGACTCACTGACTGACTGACTCACTGACTGACTCGCCACTAATTCTCCAACTTCCCGATGTCGTAGAAACATGAAATTTGGCACGAGCATTGATTATGTCTAATGAAAACAAAGATCTGGTACCGTGTTAGCCAGTAGAGCAAAATGTGATTGTTCTCAGCAAGAGAAACGACGTAATCCTGTAGATATGATACCTTTTAATGGCTAACAAAAATACATGATGTAATAATAGCGAGCTTTCGTACCGACGCAGGGTACTTCTTCCGGCTTAAATGGATTGGATCTGAAGAGGCATGCATATTTATACACACTTATAACATACATACTTATGACAAGGCACAGATATGGATGTGATTGGTTCGCACTTAAAAGGAATTCTGCAAACCAGAAAACAAACTTTTTTTGTCTAGGCACTGATAGCGGAGTGAAAGTTTTATGGTCACTAAATTACTGTTGGAGGGGGGGGGGGGGGAAAGGTCAACAGGCTCCAATTGTTATAAGAGATACACAAACATTTTTAGCTAAATACTGATAAGGGAGTGAAAGTTTATAAGACCCCCATCAACAGTAATTCAGGGACCATAAACTTTCACTCCCTTATCAGTATTTAGCTAAAAATGTTTGTGTATCTCTTATAACAATTCGAGCCTGTTGACCTTCCCCCCCCCCCCCCCCCCAACAGTAATTTAGTGACCATAAAACTTTCACTCCGCTATCAGTGCCTAGACAAAAAAAGTTTGTTTTCTGGTTTGCAGAATTCCTTTTAAGTGCGAACCAATCACATCCATATCTGTGCCTTGTCATAAGTATGTATGTTATAAGTGTGTATAAATATGCATGCCTCTTCAGATCCAATCCATTTAAGCCGGAAGAAGTACCCTGCGTTGGTACGAAAGCTCGCTATTATTACATCATGTATTTTTGTTAGCCATTAAAAGGTATCATATCTACAAGATTACGTCGTTTCTCTTGCTGAGAACAATCACATTTTGATTATGTCTAAAATAGGAAAAATTAATGGGTCCCAACTCGATTATTCAATTCTAAGCACAAAAGAACTAGCGTCCAATTTTAAGCACGGAATCTAATTCTCTCAGTTCCTGATGTCATAGAAACTTGAAATTTATAATGGGCATTGATTATGTCATAAATAGGAAACGCTAATGGGTCCCAACTCCATTATTCAATTCTAGCACAAAAGAGCTAGCGTCCAAATTTTACGTACGGAATCTAATTCTCTCACTTCCCGATGTCATAGAAACATGAAATTTGGCACGAGCATTGATTATGTCATAAATAGGAAAAGTTAATGGGTCCCAACTCGATTATTCAATTCTAAGTGCAAAAGAATTAGCGTCCAAATTTTAGGTATGGAATCTGATTCTCTCACTTTCTGATGTCATTTTATGTAAAGGAAACGTCGCATGGTTACCTCCCGTGGTGTTTCCTGGGTAACGCAGAGAACTATGCAAAATGGTGAACATATCTTTTTCCTCAGTATCTCTAAAGTAACCACGACTTCATAAGATTTTCCGTGTGAACACCAGATAAACACCAGTACCAAATTAACTCGGGCGAAGCCGGGTATATCGGCTAGTTATCTATATAGTAAAGTTGATTCTGGTATTGAATTTATGTTATGATCTTGGTTCTGGTGCTGTATTTATGGTATGACCTTGGTTGTCGTATTGTATTTGTTATAAGCTTGCTTCTGGTATTGTATGTAAGTACTGAGGTTGGTTCAGGTGCTGTATTTATTTTATGAGCTTGGTTCTGGGCTGTAGCTCTGTTATGAGTTTGGTTTGGGCTGTATTTATGTACTGAACTTAGTTGTGGGACTGCATTTATGTAATGAACTTGACTTGGTTCTGGGGCTTCATTTATCTTATCACCCTGGTTCCAGCTTGCTGGGGGGAGGGGTAATAAATAAATTACCTGAAAGAACTGCGGAATAAGTTGGTGCTATATGGCTGGGTTCACACATGGCCTGTCAAAAATCTCGTCCACATGTGGCGGTCAATCCGTCGCGGAAAAGCCGGGCGAAACTGGCTTTGCGGCGCGGAAGATGCAGCATGTCTTTTTTTTTTCTTCTGCTGCGGCCTCGCACCTCTCTATGGGGAGAGAAAGCCGCAGCGGAATTCCAGCGGCTGAACCGCTCCAAAACCCACGTCGGAAGGCTGCAGCTTTTTAAGCTGCGCTTTTCCAGTGGAATTCCCGCGTTTTTTCGGTGTGGCCAAACCGCGGGAATTCCGCTGGAAATCGGCCCCGTGTGAACCTAGCCTAAAAATAACAAGTCCCTTCCTTTGCTGTATTTATGTACTTAGTTGAGCTGTTATTCATTGAGCTGTTCTGGGGTGGGTATGCTGTTATTGTAGTGCTCTCTGTACAAGCAGACTGCCTTTCAGTGCAAGGCTGTTTTTGGCAGGGGGAAGGGGGACACACAAAAAAATACTCCATTGGGTGCCATCTAACCTATGGACGGCAATAAAACATACCCTCATCTGTGTGAGCAGTAATCCATTTGTGTAAAATGCGGAGATTAAGTTTACTTTTATGAATATATGTGAAATATTGGTGAAACCTGAAAAATCACCAATAACATGTTTTCATGGGAGCAGGGATGTCACCTCTGTGTCCAGACCCTGAATGGAGCAGCTCTTTCTCCATCTCTCACAGCTGCCATTTCACACATTCAAACTGTAGCACTTCTTTTCCTCCCACAATAAACATAATGAAAGGGCCACATGCATCTATGAAATGCCCATCGCCTTCATTATTTACACAGGCACAGCACCATACATACAGCTGTGGCTGTGCCTGGTACTACAAGTCAATCCCAATAAGTTACTGTATTCTAAAGCTGGGGGAACTACCTGAGATTACCCATCGCCTTTTCCAGATCTCTGCTAGTTGCATGTTAATGGAAACATCTTAATTTATATACAAAGACGCAGCCCCCACATATGGTTGATTAGGTTGTTGCATAATCATAAGGAAGAGTCCTGGAGTCCGGGAAGGTAGAATGATGTATAGGGTAGCCTATACTGAAAGAGCATTGCATTTCCTTGATTTTTCTGAACTTAGAGGGCCAGTGGGCGGTCCTATCTGTGATTGACAGCTATTTGTGTATGACTGTGCACACAGACGTAGCTGCCAATCACTGATAGCTCCGCCCATTGGACTGTTCAGCTCTGAAAAAGCAGAACAACAAAGGAATAAACTACAAGTTATACTGAATCTTTCCCAACAAAACTATATATGAATCTGCTCAGCTGCTCCTGCTCTACACCATCATGCCCGCAGATCCAAATGCAAATCCAATGTGACAGGTTCTCTTTAAACACAAGTATTCATACATCATTACACATACAGAATGATACGATGACAGGGACCAAAACTAATAGAAGTCTGGAGATACCGTGGTGTAGACTGCTCACTGCTACATGTAGGAAGATGAAAGCTGGTATCACTGCTGAGAGACCCTGGAGAGCGAGGTAGACTGCTCTAGAAGACACCGAGTAAGAGGAAAGAAGGAGTTTGATGCAGATGAATACTAGACTTCCAAATAGTACAAAAGTGTGAACTCACCAGATCATCATTCACCACAGTCAGTAAAATTTCTTCTCTCCCTCTCAGCCACGGCTGGAAGTAACGGAAGCCCTAGAAAGATAACGTAGTAATACCACACTGCAATATTCCCCTCCTGAGCACAAGAATATAACTATAATACTGCCTCCTATGTACAAGAATATAACTACTTTAATACTAACTCCTATGTACAAGAATATAACTACTATAATACTGCTCCTATGTACCAGAATATGACTACTATAATACTGCCCCCTATGTACAAGAATATAACTACTATAATACTGCCCCCTATGTACAAGAATATAACTACTATAATACTGCCCCCTATGTACAAGAATATAACTACTATAATACTGCCCCCTATGTACAAGAATATAACTATTATAATACTGCTCCTATGTACAAGAATATAACTACTATAATACTGCCCCCTATGTACAAGAATATAACTACTATAATACTGCCCCTATGTACAAGAATATAACTACTATAATACTGCCCCCTATGTACAAGAATATAACTACTATAATACTGCCCCCTATGTACAAGAATATAACTACTATAATACTGACCCCTATGTACAAGAATATAACTACTATAATACTGCCCCCTATGTACAAGAATATAACTACTATAATACTGCCCCCTATGTACAAGAATATAACTATTATAATACTGCTCCTATGTACAAGAATATAACTACTATAATACTGCCCCCTATGTACAAGAATATAACTACTATAATACTGCCCCTATGTACAAGAATATAACTACTATAATACTGCCCCCTATGTACAAGAATATAACTACTATAATACTACCCCTATGTACAAGAATATAACTACTATAATACTGCCCCCTATGTACAAGAATATAACTACTATAATACTACCCCTATGTACAAGAATATAACTACTATAATACTACCCCCTATGTACAAGAATATAACTACTATAATACTGCCCCCTATGTACAAGAATATAACTACTATAATACTGCCCCCTATGTACAAGAATATAACTTCTATAATACTGCCTCCTATGTACAAGAATATAACTACTATAATACTGCCCCCTATGTACAAGAATATAACTACTATAATACTACTCCTATGTACAAGAATATAACTACTATAATACTACCCCTATGTACAAGAATATAACTACTATAATACTGCCCCTATGTACAAGAATATAACTACTATAATACTGCCCCTATGTACAAGAATATAACTACTATAATACTGCCCCCTATGTACAAGAATATAACTACTATAATACTGCCTCCTATGTACAAGAATATAACTACTATAATACTGTCCCCTATGTACAAGAATATAACTACTATAATACTGCCCCCTATGTACAAGAATATAACTACTATAATACTGTTCCTATGTACAAGAATATAACTACTATAATACTGCCCCCCTATGTACAAGAATATAACTACTATAATACTGCCTCCTACGTACAAGAATATAACTACTATAATAATGCCCCCTATGTACAAGAATATAACTACTATAATACTGCCCAATATGTACAAGAATATAACTATTATAATACTGTCCCCTATGTACAAGAATATAACTACTATAATACTGCCCCCTATGTACAAGGATATAACTACTATAATACTACCCCCTATGTACAAGAATATAACTACTATAATACTGCTCCCTATGTACAAGAATATAACTACTATAATACTGCCCCCTATGTACGAGAATATAACTACTATAATACTGCTCCTATGTACAAGAATATAACTACTATAATACTGCCCCCCTATGTACAAGAATATAACTACTATAATACTGTCCCCTATGTACAAGAATATAACTACTATAATACTGCTCCCTATGTACAAGAATATAACTACTATAATACTGCCCCCTATGTACAAGAATATAACTACTATAATACTGCTCCTATGTACAAGAATATAACTACTATAATACTGCCCCCTATGTACAAGAATATAACTACTATAATACTGCCTCCTATGTACAAGAATATAACTACTATAATACTGTCCCCTATGTACAAGAATATAACTACTATAATACTGCCCCCTATGTACAAGAATATAACTACTATAATACTGTTCCTATGTACAGGAATATAACTACTATAATACTGTCCCCTATGTACAAGAATATAACTACTCTAATACTGCCCCCCTATGTACAAGAATATAACTACTATAATACTGCCTCCTATGTACAAGAATATAACTACTATAATAATGCCCCCTATGTACAAGAATATAACTACTATAATACTGCCCCCTATGTACAAGAATATAACTACTATAATACTGCTCCTATGTACAAGAATATAACTACTATAATACTGCCCCCTATGTACAAGAATATAACTATTATAATACTGTCCCCTATGTACAAGAATATAACTACTATAATACTGCCCCCTATGTAGAAGAATATAACTACTATAATACTCCTCCTATGTACAAGAATATAACTACTATAATACTGCCCCTATGTACAAGAATATAACTACTATAATACTGCCCCCTATGTACAAGAATATAACTACTATAATACTGCCCCCTATGTACAAGAATATAACTACTATAATACTGCCCCTGTGTACAAGAATATAACTGCTATAATACTGCCTCCTATGTACAAGAATATAACTACTATAATACTGCCCCCTATGTACAGGAATATAACTACTATAATACTGCCTCCCATGTACAAGAATATAACTACTATAATACTGCCTACTATATACAAGAATAGAACTACTATAATACTGCCCCCTATGTACAATAATATAACTACTATAATACTGCTCCCTATGTACAGGAATATAACTACTATAATACTGCTCCTATGTACAAGAATATAACTACTTTAATACTGCCCCTATGTACAAGAATATAACTACTATAATACTGCCCCCTATGTACAGGAATATAACTACTATAATACTGCTCCTATGTACAAGAATATAACTACTTTAATACTGCCCCTATGTACAAGAATATAGCTACTATAATACTGCTCCTATGTACAGGAATATAACTACTATAATACTGCCCCCTATGTACAGGAATATAACTACTATAATACTGCTCCTATGTACAATAATATAACTACTTTAATACTGCCCCTATGTACAAGAATATAGCTACTATACTACTGCTCCTATGTACAAGAATATAACTACTATAATACTGCCCCCTATGTACAAGAATATATCTACTATAATACTGCCCCCTATGTACAAGAATATAACTACTATAATACTGCCTCCTATGTACAATAATATAACTACTATAATACTGCCTCCTATGTACAAGAATATAACTACTATAATACTGCCCCTATGTACAAGAATATAACTACTATAATACTGCCCCCTATATACAAGAATATAACTACTATAATACTGCCTCCTATGTACAAGAATATAACTACTATAATACTGTCCCCTATGTACAAGAATATAACTACTATAATACTGCTCCTATGTACAAGAATATAACTACTATAATACTGCCCCCTATATACAAGAATATAACTACTATAATACTGCCTCCTATGTACAAGAATATAACTACTATAATACTGCCCCCTATATACAAGAATATAACTACTATAATACTGCCTCCTATGTACAAGAATATAACTACTATAATACTGTCCCCTATGTACAAGAATATAACTACTATAATACTGCCCCCTATGTACAAGAATATAACTACTATAATACTGCTCCTATGTACAAGAATATAACTACTATAATACTGCCCCCTATGTACAAGAATATAACTACTATAATACTGCCCCCTACGTACAAGAATATAACTTATATAATACTGCCCCCTATGTGCAGGCTTACAACTGTCTGTGATGCGGTATTATTACCTGTAGGGACCCCAGTAGTGACAGGTCAATGAGGAAGTGATCCAGTTTCTGCTTCTCTCCATCCTGTGTAAGCAGTGAAATGCGGGTTTATCTTCTGGAGCCGATATGGGATTGTGAGCAGATATAATAGAACATACATCACACTGTTATAACATATCACACAGCGGTGACATCTCTTCTCTCCTGGGATATCTGCAGAGCAGGTATGTCTGGTTTACTCCAGGGACCCTCTAGTGATAATGAGGGGGTTCATAGTGTGATCACTGTTGAAATAGACACCCACTTGGTATAAAGTCCTACTGGCTGCCTCTGAGCCTCCCCAGATCTGCTAGGTCTTCCTTGTACTCTTCTCCCTGAGTATATAGTGTATATACCGCACCTGTCCATTACTGTGCTGCCTGCAGACCCTCCCTCCAGATTATCCCCCCCATACACAGTCCTTACCCTCAGGGTCATGTTGTAGGCTCTAGATGCAGCAGTTGGGATTGAACCTGCGGTCACTTAGTCTTGTATGCTCATCGCCTGCTGTGTGCAGCATCCTCCTCCTCCTGCATCATCATCACTCCCAGCTTAGCAGGCCTGGAACAGGCGCTCGCTGCCGGAGCCGCCTGGATGGTCACCTCCTTTCTCCAGGAATCGGGGAGGGGGGTCAGTATACAGGAGCATTCGGCCTGTGACCTCATTCCTCTCTTCCATTGTAGGGGGTTTGAGAACGGTTACATCTGCGGCAGTAGAGATGACCTGCGCCATTGTCTGACCACCTTCTTACTGGCAGACAGCGCCGTTTGCAGCTACTTGGATTACCTCAAGCTCTTTCTATGGGGAATTTTTGACTTTGCGCATAAGATGAAATTCTGCGTCAGGGCGCAGCACAATCCAAAACCTGCAGGACCAACTGGGGGTTTGGATGCGGAATTGCAGGCAGGTTTTCAGCCATTTCCAATTCCGCATTAAAACCCATAGCTAGCCTGCGGTGCAATGTACCGTGGACTGCGGTGCGTTATGTTTGTCGGAGTCCTAGAGGGACCTTTCATAGAGAATGGAATATTCTGCAGCAGCGCTGCGGATTACGCTCTCCGGTGGATTTAGTCCCAAAATCTGTGGATTTTGGTGCTCAATTAAAGATACCAGAATTCTGCCGCCCATTCCAACAGAATCCATAGGCGGCCGTGTGGAATGCAAGAACAGAACACTGGGGCCTTGTTTTTTTCTACAATTTTAGTCCACACAGGAACTTGTGATCACTTGATCCCTCATACTATACTGTAATACTTCAGTATTGCAGTATTTAAATGTTTATTTTGCCTATGAAATCATGCTATGTAGGCAGCTTGATGGGCATCTATGCATGACATCACCGGGCACCTTCTGTAGATTCTAGGATGCCATGCTAGCCCATCGTCCGACCCCAACCTTCTTGCGGGGGGGGGGGGGGGGGGGGGGGGGGGGGAGGGGGGGGGGGGTTTAAACGCTCCTATATTAAGGGGGCCTCGCAGGCATGCGCTCAATCAGTGGTTTCCAGCGCTGTCTGCTCTATTTGTTCTATTTTACCGCACCTCATCACAATGCTAAACCTGAGGGAAAAGGAGAAAAAAAACCCTCAGGTTTTGCATAGCCCATGTTGCCATGATCAGAGCTAACTGATCGCGGTGGTCAAAAGCCAGATAGCCTCCGGTTACAGAGCTGACTTGGCTGCTGAGCCCGCTTCATAACTGTAGGATGTAGAGCTGCATTGTGCAGTCGTGAAGGGGTTAAAGGCGGTTTCCCAGTAACCTTGAAGGGATTTTCTTACGCAGCTATAGGATTAGAGATGTTGGGGTAGTCAGGGGTTTGTATGTAGAGGGGTCAGTACTCTTATATTCCCGGTTCCTGTGGTTTTCCCCTATGTGACGCCCTAAAGTCTGGCTCTTGTGCCTGGTGCTCATAGTCCTTGGAGGGTGATCTTCTACACAAGTCTACGGGAGAGTGAAGAGAGGTGGACTTTTCAGCGCCAGATCAGGAATTTAAATACACGCACGTCTGAGCAGCATTATAATTTAGTTTATGGTTCTGTGGAGAATGACGGGTTCCCCTCAACCTGTGCCAGCCTCCTTTAACCCCTTGAGTGGCACGCCCAGAAATTTTCCGGGATGAGCTCCACTGCTCATAGCGACATAGTCCGGAAGATTTCCGGGCTATGTATCATCATGGGAGCTGCAGAGCACAATGCCACAAGCTGTGACAGTGTGCTCTGCCTGCACAGACCCACAGAGAACAAAGCAAGGGCTTTGAAAAACCAGCAGAAGATGTCCCCGATATGCCGGCAATCTCCTGCTTTGTTTACAGGTTGCCATAGAGACCATCGGCTTGTCAGAAGCAAGCCAATGGTCTCTGTGGCAGGGAGAGCTTGGTGCTTGGCTGTCAGACGACAGCTAGGTACCAGCGCTTACAGCAGAGATCAGAGAAAACCTCCGATCTCTGCTGTGTTAACCCTTTACATGCTGCAGTCTATGTCACTGCGGCATGTAAAGGGCTGTCACCATCAAACCCCTGGAATGTGATCAGGGGGTCCTGATGGGTCCCTGTGGAAGTCCCCTAAAGGGAAAAAAAAAAAAAATTAAAAAAAAATTATAAAAATACTTGTCTCCCTTTACTTTGTAAAAAAAAATCAAAAATACAATCACACATGTGGTATCCATGCGTCGTAATGACCCAGAGAAGGAAGTTAATACATTATTTAACCCCTTAATGACATGGCCTACGCTCCCCGGGATAACATCATGCAGAAGGGTCCACAAGGACTAACTGCAGCCTGTGTGAAAGTCCCCAAATCCTCCTTGCTTTCAGGTTCTTATGTGGCAGATCTGCTATTAATTTTTCTGCTGCAGGTCAGTCATTGGGAGCAGATCCCTTGGGTTGAGCGGCACACCATAAAACTCTTCACAGCAGGAAGCAGAGTACTGGTACAGTGGGAGGAAGCCCATTGGTGGTGAGCACCAGCAGAACTACTGCTGCTCCCCGCGTCCACCAGCCAGCGGTACTGATTGGCAGCAGTGCAGAGGAGAAACTGCTCCTCCCCTACTATGGCAGCTGTGTGATCAGGATGTGTAATCAAAGCTATTCAATATGGTAAGAAGCAACCCAGAGCCATTCCTCCACAGCTGAAGGCTTGCTGCCGTCCCAATCACATCAGCAGCACAAGACTTGGACCTCCGGTGGTTTCACAACTTGTGTTCGGGAAATGAACCAGGGCCAGATGTTAGTGTTGGCATTATGGCTATTAATGCAAACAATGCCCCTCCAAACAGAATATTTAGCATTTTTCTTTCCATAGACTTGTTTTGGGAGGTGGCAGACACCCCGACATGTGGGATACAACTAAACACCCCACTTCTGGGACTACTGCAGCTCCAATAAGGAGTCCTATAGTTTGACTCTAGCACTATTGCTCTTCCTATAAACAGCCTTTATTCTGCGTTATAGGATAACACCAGTGGGGCCAGTCCTACATGAACGCCATCCAACTCTAGTTCTTAAACCCCCCCCAGCCGATCTCCACTGTAGCAATAAACCCACCAAGTCATTCATTTTAGAAATCATATTTTATTCACTGTATAAAGTTGCGAACAGCAAGGAATACGGCTGCAACAGTAAAAGCAGAGATTATGGCCAGTCCAAGCGACAGCACCCAGGTCCATGTGGACCAAGAGGTTTCTTTGTCTGTAGGGGAAAAGAGAAAGGATGCATTAACCCAATGAGAACTGATGCCTCCAGTGGTGAACTATGGTATGACACGCACCAACTTCCTGATAGACCACACCAGTGTGTCTGGCCATGATTTGGATGGGACCAGCAGATACCACTTCAGTTGGCAGGTGAGCAGATCTCTTACCTTAAAAGCAGAGAATACCTCATTAACATATCAACACTAACATAACGATTCCACAAACTCCCTCCACGTACCCATGAGGCGCTCTGTCTGGTTGCAGGTTTGGGGACAGCCCTCAGGCTGTGTGGTGGCATCACAGACTATGACGGTACAGTGTATCAAGAGCTGAAGAGGAAGGTGGAAACCATTTATGTTACTCAAAAATAAACAAAAGGACTGCAGAAATGAAAGAAAAAAAAAAGTGAATAGCAAAATAAGCATTAAAGACAGAATATGAAGAAAATGCAGCATCAATACAAGGGAAATCCATCACCCCTGCCCCTTTTCCTTACTTGACTGGTTGGGGCTTCATGAAGAGTCACAATGAATCTGGGCGACTGATCAGGAGATGTCTGGACTTCAGAGGAAAAGGTCTCTGCCAGTACACCACATCTAAGGAGTGGAACACAGTAGCGGATTAATATGTCATGAGGGAGGGGAAATCTTTTTAAAGGTCCACATGGAGTTAGCTCCAAGTTACATCATCTTGTTGAGACACACCAGGCAGTATGGAGGCACCAAGTTCAAGTACACACGCTAGAGGTTCTGCACCCTGCAGGTCTACTCACCCATCCACTATCAGATCCCACTGTGTGATCCCATCTTGGCCTGAGGAAGTTGAAGCCCAACAGTCCTTGAGTACAGCAGTAGGTTCAGGACTCTGGACATCTGCCTGGAAGTAGAGAACATCAGCAGGCTGCACCAATACTGGGAAGTCTTCATTCTGGTAAAAGGCTTTGAAGCTTGTATCTGTGGGTAGAGATGACTTATGTAATGTTGACGGACTAGAGATAGTGAAATGGAGGATCCCTCCCAATAAGGTCTATAGCATAACCCAGCGACCATGTGCAAATGCAGAGGCCCTCTACCACTATACCCTACCTTTAGCAAGTTTCAGCTCAGCAACATGAGCCCTGGTCCTTCTCCGCAACACTGGAAGACAAAGCAGTAGTCAAGCCATCTGTTATGTAGGATTAAGTTATGTTAGAAGTTTAACTATTCAGCACCTTTAATTTAAAGAGAGTATGTGGGTTGTAGACCAGTTATGGTTAGTGACCCAGGAACTGATGACCCAGTTAGTTCTATCTCCTTGAAATCTAAGGGCAAGGATGACCAGAAGCCATGAAGATACCAAGAACCCAGAAGAACCAACCCCAGACAGGACACAGGAGATATTTAGTCACCTCTTGATCGGGTCTCTGTAAATCCCGACTTGACAACCCCACTTCTATACTGACCACTCAGCCATAGAGTGTCTCTGATGGGGTATCTGCAGCGCACAGTCAACCTACAATGTGATGGCAAATGTTAGAAGCTGTCTCTGCAAGTTTGAGAGCCATCAGATATGAGAAGTCAGATCACCTGTATGAAGAATCCCTGGAGATGATCGGTTGTTGTGGAAACAGAACCTGACGGTCAAATGTCACTTCATTCTCATATATCAGGTAGTCACTGTCAAACTGGAAGTAGGGAGGTTAGATTTTAGACATCTTGAAGTAGCTTGTTACACAGCACCTTAAACTAAGGGTCCTTAACAGCCTATAACTTTAGATAGTTGGTTAAACTATAGGGACTGGTAGACTACCAGGAGGACTGACTTCACCCCACACCAGGAATCTAGGAACCACTAAAGACCTTCCACCCCGTTTTGGGAGTGGGTGTTAAGTCGATGGTAGTGGCTTATTACAGGACGCTTTGGGAATTCCCTAAAAAGTAATTAACTCTTTAAGACTACTTTACATCAAATTGCAGAAGAAACAAAGTTCTTACCTGGCGTGTGGTCCCACATGTGTAGGCTGCAAAGTTAAAGAGTGCCCTCTTGTTAGTAGCCTCCTGAGGAGTGCAGGTGGGATCCCTTAAATGGGCCATACGGGCATCAAATGCAGGTTTTGTAACTGTGCTGTTGACCACAGCGATCATTGTACCATTGGAGAGGCAGACTAGGATGAAGAGTCAAGTTAGACATTTAGCATTTGATAGGCAATGTGGTCATAAAGTGAAAAGCTACTCACGCAGACTCCTTGTAGGGAATTTGCATCTTAAGGTATGTGAGGCCATCATTTCTTGAGTTTGGTTGTTCCTTAAGGTGAAGTTTAAGCTCACAAGAGAGCCTGACAACTTGACTGCCTGAAGAGTGAATGAAAGTGCAAATCAATGTTGTAAGTTATGATGCTATCTACTCAACCTCCCTAGTGGTTGACCAGGCCAATCTATTGGAAACCCAAACAGGCCATTCATAAGAGCCCATTCATGCGATGCACCTGCTGTGGGGGGACTGATGGCTGGCAGAGTCTACATTTAGAAAGCCCCAACTAGCTACCAGAGGCAGATATTCTACTGCAAGGTCTAAGTGTCTGCTTTTGGACTGGAGGCCAGAAGAACCCTTCCAAATGCATACAAACCCTGATGTATGACCCCCACAAGTCAGTGGTAGTCTGCAAAAATGAGCTGCATCTCTGGGGAGGGGGTTACCTCGTAGATCAAGCCAACAGATGTATAAGGCACCATGATGTTGAGGGAGGTTTCTGAGTTCTGCACAGTGATCCCCTGAGAGGCAATAAGGGCGTTGTTCAGGGGAAGGTCACGGATGTATGGAAGCCAGTAGTAGTCCACGTTTCCTCTTTTCACAGTCACGATTAGCTGGTCCTTTGTACAGGAACTGGTGATGACTGGGGGTACTAGGAGAAACCACAAGTTTGTAGGGTGTCCATACATGAAGTATATAGTTGTACATGGGGGAACAAGACTCACCAACATCCTCGATCTCACATTCCACCACATCTGTGTATGTGAAGTCCTTGTTTTTGTGTATGAGGGTCATGATGTAGGTCACGTAGAGTCTATACCTTCTTTTAAAGCCACCAAGATACTAGAAAGTATTAAGAACATGAATTAGGATATGGTGATCTAAAGTGCCACTATTTAAGGTGTTGTCCCATCAACTGATGGGTGTTCAACTACAAGTTATGAGATTAGAGGATCCTGAAGGTCTCCCATATGACTGGAGAGTTGGACATACATACCACTGGTCTATACATTTGGGGACCTTTGAGATCCCCTGTGAAGATAGAAGAGAGCTGCCTCAACAAATGCAACTTCTTGGTTTGACATCCCTTTTAAGCTCTACAATAGGATGTAATTCTGTATCAGTTGGTTAACTTTTTTTGGTGTTGAGGGGGATGAGATTCCTCCCATGCCAGACTGCACCACACTTGTCCACAGATTGTGAGTTACTGCAGCCCCATTGAATTTAACCCCAGTGGTGACAGTCCAGTTCTTACCATCTGTTCCACGACAGGATCCGAGAATGGTACTGTAAGGTAAAAGACTTGGGTATTGTTGGGATTTATAGCAGTTGCCGTGGTCATCTGTCTTGGCATTAATTCATTAAGGGCGAGTGGTACACCACGGATGATAAAGGACTTCATGTTCACATCAGGATAGAAGTTGCCCAGGGACACGTTAAAGTAGCGGTCGTCTTTTAAGGTGTCTGGAAGAGTTAAAGAGGTAAACAGTCTCATGACTGCAGTAGGTAGACATCCTGTGCCAGGAGTTTATCCAAGCACCACTTCCACCTTGTAACCAATCTAGATTTAAGGCTCATACTTACGGTCCAGAAAGAAAGGACTATGAATAGTCAGTGGGGCAACAATGGGTTTGTAAGAGGTATGTGTGGTGGAGTCATCTTCATTGATGCCCAGCCATTGGCGCTTCAGGAAGAGGTGGATGCTGTATACAGTTGTGTAAGTGTTATTCACAATGTCACTCTGCAAATACAAGACAAGGCCTGGGATAAGTATAAGAGCAATATGATACCCAGGTGGCACTTCCTCTGTAGAAAGTGAGGTATGAAGGCAGGTGGGTTTTTAACTTTAAGTGTCAAAGCAGGAAGGAGAGGGAGGAAGCAAATTTCTATAGACTGCTAAGCAAATTGTGGAGCATTACGATTATGGGGTGGAGTATGTATGACTGCCTTCCAATAGCTTCAGGTTAATAGGAAACTGGCAGAGAGCAAGGCCACCATCGATGAGCCAAAGACTTTATTTAGGGAAGTTAACCCGAGTTAAAGGTCTATGCATCACCTGCATTGATCAATTTGGAGAAAGTATGGGCAAGTTCATCTTTTTTTGCCCCAGGAAAGAAACATGCCTAATACTTGACGTGTCCTGGACTCCTAGAGATAGACAAGCCTAGTTGAAAGGTGTCTTAGTTCCTTATAATCTGGGCTTATCTAATAGTCTAGGGTGGAACCAGTTGAGTACAGCGGTTTATCTCCAGGACTTTAGACCATGTGGCCAACTATCAGAAAACTGGAGGGGGCGCTTACCACTGATTCCAAGAATATTAATTACCCCCCCCCCCTTCCTTGAAAAACTGCATTTTATGTCCACCAACCTCTAGATAGCCACCAGGAGCTCCGTATGGAATGGTCACCTCCACTTCATTCAAGTCATTCTGAAATATGTAGGAGTTTTCCTCAATTACGGATTCGTTTAGGATTTTTCCATTGATCCCCATATCAAGTTTGTTATTACTGACATGTCCACTGACTAGAGTGCTGAGGACTGTCGGAGACAACCAGGAGAGCGCAGAAGCTGTAAACACTGGAGGATCTGCCCAGGATGGAGATCAGTGATTTAGACGCGTATTACGGCACACTTCGAGAAATTGTAGACTCCAACAGGTTTATTTTAGGACACTTACCGTTAGGACAGGCAACTGTCGTGTCCACAATGATCCGAAGTAGTGTTTGAGAATACCACATATTGCTTTCAACAACATCAAGGTGGAATTTACCAACCTAGGAAGAAGTTACGAAGGCAACATGGCCAACATTAGTTCACAGTGGAGTCAAACTCCTGCAGTCATCCCAAGCTTTTAGCTGTACTAGACCAACATCCAGATGATAAAGTTAACCCACCAGTATCACTGGTGCCCCTTACCTCCACAACCTTGGATTCTGAGGTGTTGTATGGGGCCCTGAAGACCACTCTAGTCACCGTTGCATTAACCCCATAGCCCTTGTTGATGGCATCTTTAGCTGAGATAGGTGCATTAGAATTGTTGAACCAAACTTGCCACTTCTGAGGGATACCTTGCTATGATTGTAAAGACAAGTTTCAGAAAAGGTTACTGAGCAGAAGAGATTTCTATGCAAGATAGAGCCATATTCAGTGATAAGAATCCAAGTAGCACCCAATTGGCTTGGGCATCAGTTTGAGAACTAGCAGATGTCTTAAGACCACACTTTGCATAAGGAAACCCAGGAAAAAAAAATAAAAAAAATTTAGAGTGCTGTCTACTTTGGACATTCCCTTGCAACTAGAAATACCAGAATATAGGCCACATCTATAGATCACAAAGTGAATGAGCATTAGACCCTACCCAAGAAAGTCACTAGGTAGCTACATACATCTCCATGGATAGGGTGGCCAGGCAGGTCTCAACCCAAAGTGAGCGCATAGGATTTTTTGCATGCCGTGTTTTTTTTTTGGTCTCCATTCAGGACCCAAGACTCACCACAGGTCCAGTCAGATAAAGACTCTTTAACAAGAAAGGTGGTATAACCCTAGTGACAGACACCTAGATAGAAGGGGGGGGGGGGGGGGGGGGAGAAAAAAAAAAAAAAAAGTTTGGTTAGAACTGTAAATCTGTTAAAACCCAACAGCTGATTTGGGGGATGGTTGAGCAGATAAAGGGCAATTGTGGGATATATAACGTTTATAGACCTCACCTCCATGTAGTTCTCTTCACAGACAATCTCCCTCACATCCCAGGGCTCAACAGGGGTGCAGGACATGGATACTGGATAGATGATGATTAGACCATCTTGGTTAACCCTAAATTGCAACTTCACATCGAACTGCTTATCATTCTAAAGTCAATCCAGAAGAGTAATGGATCAGAAATGGTCAGCGAGGACTTCCCAACCTCATGTAGATAACCTAGGTTCAAGCGTTTTGGGGGAACTTACCGTATTTCTCACCCAGCAGCCAAAGATGGATATCCTGATTTCAACATTGCCATAGACATCTTCAGTAATTGTGTAGCCACATTGTGCGGCCCGGTTTGTCTGCATCACATCTGCAAATCCAGTATCATCTGCAACAAAGAAGCTCATAAGATAACATGGAGATGTCTCCCAGACACAACAGCATGAATGCTTTACTTACTCAGTGCCTCCAGCTGCCATGGCCCAGCTCCAAAGAAAGTTTTGTCCACCCAGATCCAAAACAATCGCGGCCGACATTCTGTACTGTAGACATCTGGTCAACAGGAGTAGAGAAGACCCTCAAAAGCAACTCTGGACAAGTAGAGTCACTCAGATAGTGGTAGTTGTCCTCATACAGAAGAGACAGTTATGGTACTCTAAGAAGGTCTTCCAAGCCTCAGCACTAAGGTGATATCCCCATCTACCCCACTAGACACCCATGGCCAAAACCAACTCAAAAGGTCACCACATGATGTATGCTAGGCCACTAGATGGTTAGTGTTAAAGACATGCCAACCCAATACAAGTTACATGGGGGACATCTACACCAATTCAGATTATGAGGAAGAGCATTTAGAGTGTGCAATGCAAGTCAGTTGATGACATCCTCAGGTTAGGTCATCAATAATTAATCACTGGCGACCCAGCACTCAGGATCCTATAGCTGTCAGTGTAGTGGGGCTGGGAGCATTAGCACCATAGCCAACTACACTCCCATTTCAGTTAATGGAGGTTAAATCTGCTATGTGACCGCCTTCAACTCCGGGGTGGACATTGCTGAAATCACTGGCACTATTCCACTTCAAAGTGAAGCCTGCTATGTGATTTCCACTCCCGATGACTACAGCTAGCCCCACTGATTGTCAAGGATCCCAAGTGGTAGGTCATCAATAGTTAATTGCTGGGGACCCATCAGCAATTTTTGTTCATAAAACCCCTTTAGTTAAAAATTGAGAATAAGGTTTTATTTAAAAAAAACAAAAAACAAACTACTTAGCATTTCCCACTAATGGCAGAGATGGATTCTTAGGTCGCAGTCAGGATGCCCTTTGCAGGCTGAAACCCTGACCAGACCATAATGAGATCTGAACATGCACCAAGTCTGTTGCATGGTATGGAAGGTGGGTATAGTTTTGCAAACTGGACAGTAGAAGGAAGGGGGGGGGATAAGTCATCAGTGGTTGATGGTGGGGATCCATTATCAAGCAGCTATTTGTTGGGCCAGTGCACTGAACTGCATTCTACAGGAAACAGGCAACTCTGTTCCTACCGTAGTGGCCAGACATAGTATTGCAGTCATTGAAATGACTGCGTACTTCGGCTGCAATACCAAGCCTGGCCGCTACACCAAGAACAGAGCTGTCTGCTTCCTACAAAAATCAGCTAAAGTCATGAGCAGGTTGGCCTGGCATATAGCTGCCTGGCAGGGCATACCAGGCAATAGACCACCAATCTAATACTGATTATCCAAGGATAAACCATGAGTAGTTAATAGCTGGACAACTCCTTTGAATAAAAAAAAAAAAAAAAAGAAGAAGAGTCGCTTACCCGGAGGAAGAGTCCGGAGTTGTTGTGCCAAACAGGGGGCGCTCAGACACAGCAAGGCCACTCTGAAAACAAGATAGCCACATGAAGTAACTTGTATATCTAATGTTACAGTGTATCTGCAAAAAGTTGTACTGTGCACCAGAAGAGTCACCAAGAAGTAGTCATGGGGTTATGAGAAGTGGTACTACATATGAACTACAAGTCAAGAGGAAACCTCAGAGGAGGACCAGCACCCCCTATAGACAGCAATGGAAGTTGTACTGTGCAGAGTATACCACATCAAGACAGAAGAACTACTGAACTTGGGGTGGAAGTTGTACCAGGCACCAGCTATATAAACCCAGGATAGAGCGCAAGTAGTATTGGGCACCAGCAAAACCTGAAGGTAGTCAATCAGTGTTAGAAGGACAAGCTAGCCATAGCAGCACTGTCCACCATCCGTATAGGCTCAGAGGAAGAAGCAGTCCAACCTCAAGCTAGGAGAAGTTGTACTAGGCACCAGCTGTATGGGCTCAGGGTACAACACCATGCCAGGCCTGGTGGCACCAAGACAAAACCAAACCTCACAGACCAAGAAAAACTACACTGCTGGAACTTGTAGTACCAGATAAGTAATACAGCCACCCAATATAACCTACCCAGTGAGGAGTGCGGCATACATGGCTAGGGCACCTGGTCCAACAGGAGCTCAGCCAGGCAGGATGGAGCAGGGAGCGCCCGGGCGGCTCTTATAACGGGGCGGCAGGTGGCGGCAATTATAATCACTAATTACTAATCAGGGCCTCCCAGTGGGGCTGCTGTATGGACTGCTGTGGGGTGCTATGTTCCTATAGGATAATGTGTCGTGTCATGTGATACGATCGCCAAAATCCGTACAATGTTGGATTCTTCGTGCTCATCGTGAATTGCGCGCGTCTAAGGCCATGTTCACACCGGGCGGATTTGCAGTGGATTTTCCATGCGGACCCTCTACACAAACAGCAAAGTGGAGGAGATTTTCGAAATCTCATCCACACGCTGCAGAAGAAAGATGCGCAAAACCTGTGCTGGAACTGACATGCGGTGCGGAATTTAATCCCCCAGTATGCCAAATGGTGGCGGTTTTTTGGCCGACTTTCAGCTGCGGATGTCCCTCGTAGACATTCTGCAGAGCATCCTTCCCATGTGACGTGCGCTCGGGTGCGTTCACACGGCGTATTTAACGGGGCGGAAAAAACCTTCATCAGAATACGCTCCTGTGAACTCTTGGTTTTGAGCCGCGGATACGTGTCAAGATAGACGTCTCGCAGGTAAGAACACAGCCAAAGCCGCGCCATTTAGGTGTTGTGGAATCGCTATAGGATTCCATTGTGGAATGCCTGCAGTGATCCCGCCATGTGAGAAGGCGGCCTTATTCACACGAACGCCATGAAATGTCGGCCGACAATCGCGACCATCTGAAGCGTTGGATTCCAATGCACTTCTTCACATGGGCGATTTTCTGGCGCGTAAAATTGGCCGGCCGGATGAGATAGCATATACGGTGCCGATTCCGGCCGGCTGCCTTTACGCGGGCCGGAAAAGATAGGTCTTGCCCATATTTTGGCTGTGATCACGCTCGTGCTGCTAGACTCCCCCCACCTCCCTCTACCAGCAGCTCCTATAGGCTTCTATAGGAGCTTCTATCACCGCGATCAGCCGGCCAGGGGAGGGGGAGACAGCGTAGCTGCGCTAAACTGTCCCCCAGCTGACGGAATACAAGGCTGTGGTGTATACATGCCGCGCTGAACCGTCTGAATAGGCGACGAAACGCGAGATTTAGTTGTGATGTGGTTGCAGCTTTCCCTCATTCATGTGATTTTTCCAAAAATCGCAACGTCCGTGTGAATGAGCCCCGTGCCTGCAGGACCGGTATGGCAATTGTTGGGCAAATACAAGCGCTGGTGGCCGCTGCCAACACGTGTATAATCGCACTATAAAGACTCGTATCCTCACCGCGGCCGAGCGTATTTGCGCACGAACATGTCAAAAACAGTTTTTTTACCATTTAAACTTTGCAATATGGCGCGCGGTAAAGAACGGAAAAGGAAAGATGGGTCCCGCCCATATACCAACTACTGGGCGCGTCCGGCTTCCTCCCGCGTAGTGATATCACGCCAGAATCCCGCTAGTCAAAACGAAACCAGTGAAATCAACGATTTTGTTTCATGATGTTCTGCGGGCGTGATTAAGGACACGCGGTCATGTGTTTACGCCCGGAGGCCGGCTACACGCGGATGTATTTGTGGCCTACTGTGCAGAGAATAGATCCCTTTCATTTCAATGGCGTTGCTTACATTTCCGTATTTTGTGTGCGCATTTTGGTTGCGCAAAAGAAAAATAGAACATGTATTTTTCTGAGTATTTGCGCACCAAGGTTCCCATAGAAGTCAATGAGGGTGCGCAATACGCAAGAAGATGTATGAAACACTGCAAAATTGCGCAGGAAAAAGAACACACCCGGAATTCATTAAGACTAATTAGCCACTTCAATCGGCGCATCTTTGTTTGCCTCACGTAGATGAACATGTCTTGGGGTGCAAAAAGTACAGTAAAATACGCCGATGCGTGCGCAATAAACCACAGCTCATTCTCCAGAAATGCCACGCTCATTAACGAGCAAATTCGCGTACGCGCCTGTGGAGTCGGCTTACGGCTGCGTTCACACATGGCGATTTTGATGCATTTGTGAGCCGCAGTGGGAAAAAAAACTCATTAAAAACCACGTGCTTTTTTAATGCCTGCGTTTACTACAATAGCACGCGATTTTAATGGCCGCACACGATTTTTAGAAACTACATCTTTTTGATTGCATTTTTTGTGCTGCGGTTCACAAACGCATCAAACTGACAGCCGAAACGCCATGTTTTTACCTTAAACAAGGCTTGTTTGTAAATAGCAGAGAATCGCGATGTGCTAATGGCGAGCACTTGATAATTCGCCCAATCAGAACTAACCCCCAGCGCTGCCGTAGCAATGCGGCCGACAACAGATTCCCGTATCACGAAGGAGATCCCACTGTGTCACCTGGTCGCCGCAGCGTCTGTTGCTAAGCAACAACCCGCTCGTGCTGGCGGAGCCCCCTGCTAAACCACAATGGAGGGGAAAATATACGTTTTTTATTGGACTCTCCCCATAATAACAAACAGCGGCGCCGCGACAACGCGACCTGTTTATCCGGGAGACGCGCCGTTCTGTGGGCTGAGATGCTGCTTGGGTAAAATGTGTATGAAAAAAGCAGCTCATCGTAACCATGACGATCACGAAGACGCAAACGTAAATGGCGAGATTGTATGAAGGCAAGCCTCCCTTACAGTGGGCCCGCCCCTGCGGTCTCCTTACAAGTACACCACTACTTTATTGATTGGTGGGAAAAAATGGCGTAAACCAAGTGAAATTATTTAATTTTGTTGCATTGTTTTGGTTAAAAAAATTATGACAAGAAATGGCAACGGCGGTGCAAAAAATAAAGGACATAAAACAGCGACATTTTTGGGAACAAATCTACAATACTATTATAGTAACTGTGATGAAAGGGTTAATCGGCGAAGAGTTGTAACTGCGCATGTGCAGTGCCCTTACAGTTATATCCGGGTGTTAAACCGTTGCAAACGCGCATGCGTACAGTCCACACTCGCTATGGCAGCACGTGACCTCGTCTCCACGTGACTTAGTGATTCCTTAGTTCTCCATAATTGTAAATTCCAATTCTACACAATTGTATCAGAAGTCGGAGAAGAGATCTGAACACGTTCTAGGACCGGAAGTAGCCAGACCTCTTCCCGATGCATGACGGGAAATGTAGTTTTATGTCACTTCTCTGCTTGTAGAAGTCGTGCGGGCTTCTGCTGGCTCCAATCACCGGTATAGCAATGGCAGGAGGTGCTGATCGGCGGCCTCTGTTTGGGGGAGCGTTCTCTGCTGTTCTGCCCACCAATATACAGGATATCAGGTATGGATAGTCAGCTCCTATGGTTCTATAAGTGATGGGTATATATCTCCTGTGGGGTCACTCCTGCATTAGATGGTCAGCTCCTATGGTTCTATAGGTGATGGGTATATATCTCCTGTGGGGTCACTCCTGTATTAGATGGTCAGCTCCTATGGTTCTATAGGTGATGGGTATATAAATTATGTGGGGTCACTCCTGTATTAGATAGTCAGCTCTTGTGGTTCTATAGGTGATGGGTATATATAATTACTGTGGGGTCACTCCTGCATTAGATGGTCAGCTCTTGCGGTTCTATAGGTGATGAGTATATATCTCCTGTGGGGTCACTCCTATATTAGATGGACAGCTCTTGTGGTTCTATAGGTGATGGGTATATATCTCCTGTGGGGTCACTCCTGTATTAGATAGTCAGCTCGTGTGGTTCTATAGGTGATCGGTATATATAATTACTGTGAGGTCACTCCTGTATTAGATGGTCAGCTCTTGTGGTTCTATAGGTGATGGGTATATATCTCCTGTGGGGTCACTCCTGCATTAGATGGTCAGCTCCTATGGTTCTATAGGTGATGGGTATATATCTCCTGTGGGGTCACTCATGCATTAGATGGTCAGCTCTTGTGCTTCTATAGGTAATGGGTATATATAATTACTGTGGGGTCACTCCTGTGTTAGATGGTTAGCTCTTGTGCTTCTATAGGTGATGGGTATATATCTCCTGTGGGGTCACTCCTGTGTTAGATGGTCAGCTCTTGTGGTTCTATAGGTGATGGGTATATATAATTACTGTGGGGTCACTCCTGCATTACATGGTCAGTTCTTGCGGTTCTATAGGTGATGGGTATATATAATTACTGTTGGGTCACTTCTATATTACATGGTTAGCTCTTGCGATTCTATAGGTGATGAGTATATATCTCCTGTGGGGTCACTCCTATATTAGATAGTCAGCTCTTGTGGTTCTATAGGTGATGGGTATATATCTCCTGTGGGGTCACTCCTGTATTAGATGGTCAGCTCCTATGGTTCTATAGGTGATGGGTATATAAATTATGTGGGGTCACTCCTGTATTAGATAGTCAGCTCTTGTGGTTCTATAGGTGATGGGTATATATAATTACTGTGGGGTCACTCCTGCATTACATGGTCAGTTCTTGCGGTTCTATAGGTGATGGGTATATATCTCCTGTGGGGTCACTCCTATATTAGATGGTCAGCTCTTGTGGTTCTATAGGTGATGGGTATATATCTCCTGTGGGGTCATTCCTGCATTAGATCGTCAGCTCCTGTGGTTCTATAGGTGATGGGTATATATCTCCTGTGGGGTCACGCCTGTGTTAGATGGTCAGCTCTTGTGGTTCTATAGGTGATGGGTATATATAATTACTGTGGGGTCACTCCTGCATTACATGGTCAGTTCTTGCGGTTCTATAGGTGATGGGTATATATCTCCTGTGGGGTCACTCCTATATTAGATGGTCAGCTCTTGTGGTTCTATAGGTGATGGGTATATATCTCCTGTGGGGTCATTCCTGCATTAGATCGTCAGCTCCTGTGGTTCTATAGGTGATGGGTATATATCTCCTGTGGGGTCACGCCTGTGTTAGATGGTCAGCTCTTGTGGTTCTATAGGTGATGGGTATATATCTCCTGTGGGGTCACTACTGTGTTAGATGGTCAGCTCTTGCGGTTCTATAGGTGATGGGTATATATCTCCTGTGGGGTCACTCCTATATTAGATGGTCAGCTCTTGCGGTTCTATAGGTGATGAGTATATATCCCCTGTGGGGTCACTCCTGTATTAGATGGCCAGTTCTTGTGCTTCTATAGGTAATGGGTATATATAATTACTGTGGGGTCACTCCTGTGTTAGATGGTCAGCTCTTGTGGTTCTATAGGTGATGGGTATATATCTCCTGTGGGGTCACTCCTATATTAGATGGTCAGCTCTTGCGGTTCTATAGGTGATGAGTATATATCCCCTGTGGGGTCACTCCTGTATTAGATGGCCAGTTCTTGTGCTTCTATAGGTAATGGGTATATATAATTACTGTGGGGTCACTCCTGTGTTAGATGGTCAGCTCTTGTGGTTCTATAGGTGATGGGTATATATCTCCTGTGGGGTCACTCCTATATTAGATGGTCAGCTCTTGCGGTTCTATAGGTGATGAGTATATATCCCCTGTGGGGTCACTCCTGTATTAGATGGCCAGTTCTTGTGGTTCTATAGGTGATGGGTATATATAATTACTGTGGGGTCACTCCTGTATTAGATGGTCAGCTCTTGTGGTTCTATAGGTGATGAGTATATATCTCCTGTGGGGTCACTCCTATATTAGATGGTCAGCTCTTGCGGTTCTATAGGTGATGAGTATATATCTCCTGTGGGGTCACTCCTATATTAGATGGTCACCTCTTGTGGTTCTATAGGTGATGGGTATATATAATTACTGTTGGGTCACTTCTATATTACATGGTCAGCTCTTGCGGTTCTATAGGTGATGTGTATATATGTCCTGTGGGGTCACTCCTGTATTAGATGGTCAGCTCTTGTGGTTCTATAGGTGATGGGTATATATCTCATGTGGGGGTCACTCCTGTATGAGATGGTCAGCTCTTGTGGTTCTATAGGTGATGAGTATATATCTCCTGTGGGGTCACTCCCTCATTAGATTGTCAGCTCCTGTGGCTCCCAATCAGATAATGGCCATTTTTGCCTTGTTTCCGCTCAGCGACCTCCGGGAGATCCCCGACAACCAGGAGGTGTTCGCACACGCTGCCACTGACCAGAGCATCATCGTGGAGCTGCTGGAGTATCAGGAGGGGATGTCGGACCCAGAAGCTGCCAGGTGAGCTATTTGAGGTTTGCCACTGATTGCAGTTCTCACATTGGCCACTAGATGTCAGTGCAGCCTCATAGACGGACACATTTTGCGCTCCTAATACGCAGTGAATAGAACCCTCTGCTTTCAATGGGTTCGTTCACATGAGTGTTTTTGTTTATTCATTGTAGAACCTCATGGAGTGAAGGGGCGGGTGCAGATACAGAGTGCATCATGAAAACACTCCAGAGCGGCCCAAAACGGGTGTGATTCCTGGTTGTGTGAATGCGCAGCGTAGTTTTACGACAGACCTCTTCCACCCCTGTGAACCGGCCTTAATTCTGACCCCCATAGTGCAGAATTAGCTGCAGTAGTAATGGTGTCCACTATAGTAGCCCCGGGCAGCTGCACCCCCTACTGGCCAGGCAGCATCCCTACAACCTTTGGGCCTCTCTCACACAGGCGACAGCGATATCGCAGTTGTGTTCTGTGTAATATTACTGCATTTTCTCATGGCGATATCGCAATTTTGTGTTGCTACAAACTCACACGACTTTGTAGGGCTCTTTTTTTTTGGGGGGGGGGGGGTGAGCCTTGAAATATAAACCCAGACCCCAAAATAAGCCCTATCTGCCATTAAAGAAATATATAAAAGTAATGCATGACCTAACAGGCGCTGTCCGCTCCGCCGCACTTCTTCCTCTGAACCTCCTGCACTTGCTTGTAGTTTTCAGCCAGCGCTTTCTGGTTTGGGGGTTCAAAATTCCAGGCCTCCAGGAAGCGCTGGCTGTGATTGGTGCTCGAGAGCTGCAGCTAAGCCAATCACTGCAGTGCTTGATAAACCAATCACAGCCAATCAATGCAATGGCTGTGATTGGTACATCAAGTGGTGCAATGATTGGTTCTCAAGCTCCACAGCTCAGCCAATCAGAGCCACTGTTTCCTGGAGGTGGGGTTTTAAACGTCTCACCAGGAAGCGCTGGCTGAAGACTACAGACAAGTGCCGGAGCTGCGGAGGAGGAGTGCGGCAGAGCGGTCAACAAATGCGATGCAACAAAAAGGAAGCCTCTATTGGGAAACATGGGCTACAGAATGCTGCAAATTGCGGCAGTATAGAGCATACCACAATTCTGTATTCTCTCAGTGTAGCAGCCTACAAAACATCGCTCAGCAG
This sequence comes from Eleutherodactylus coqui, assembly GCF_035609145.1. Classification (NCBI taxonomy): domain Eukaryota; kingdom Metazoa; phylum Chordata; class Amphibia; order Anura; family Eleutherodactylidae; genus Eleutherodactylus; species Eleutherodactylus coqui. The sequence continues at coordinate 328,656,422 of NC_089838.1, forward strand.
TCACTGACTTTGCACTGTGCCGCCACACCAGAGAAGAAGCAGCGCCCCCTGTAATACATCAGGGTCACAGCGAAGGCAGCAGCTCCAACCCCTGTATAGCGGGCGGCACTCGTAATTGCAAGCGCAGGTCTCACAGCGAGTGCAGCACCTGCAGTTACAAGCGCTGGCCACTACCATCTCTCACCCCGATGTATCCCGGGGGGCACTGCCGGGATAGCCCCTCAACTAAGTAAGGCCGTGGACACACATAAAATGAGGCAGCGGACCTTGTTTTTTGACTCACCTCCACATTACAGGATGGCTGGGTGTAATGATCGGGCCCCCCCCACGGGTACTTGTTGCCCCCTCCGCACCCAAACCTCCCCATTCTCAATTGCAGATATCACTTTGAAGATGTTGCTGCAAGCAATGATGCTCAGAGCGCAGCGGAGGTGGTGAGCGTGGAGCCCCTTCCCCTGGCACAGCTGTCCCTCACCAGCTGCTCCAGCGCCTGGGCACTTACAGGGCACCAGCGAGTCTCCAAGTTCAATGAGGAGGTAAGTACTGTACACTGTATATACTACCACAACCCCAGCAGGCACTGACATATGTAGTAGACCCAAGCTGCAGGTGACTGACGTGCCGTACGGGAGAAGCTCCCACTTATATACTAATGTCCTCCTCCGCAGGCGCAGAATACCGTGATGATGCATATGGCGCTACTCCGTATACAGCAGCACGCCACCGACCTCCTGGTTACCTTCAATGACCCTGTTGCTATCCAGTAAGTGATGTATACAGAAGGGGGCTATGAGTCTGCTCCTCCCCCTGCAGGGTGATATATACAGAAGGGGGCTATGAGTCTGCTCCTCCCCCTGCAGGGTGACATATACTGAAGGGTGCTATGAGTCTGCCCCTCCCCCCTGCAGGGTGATATATACAGAAGGGGGCTATGAGTCTGCTCCTCCTCCTGCAGGGTGATATATACAGAAGGGAGCTATGAGTCTGCTCCTCCTCCTGCAGGGTGATATATACAGAAGGGGGCTATGAGTCTGCTCCTCCTCCTGCAGGGTGATATATACAGAAGGGAGCTATGAGTCTGCTCCTCCTGCAGGGTGATATATACAGAAGGGAGCTATGAGTCTGCTCCTCCTCCTGCAGGGTGATATATACAGAAGGGGGCTATGAGTCTGCTTCTCCCCCTGCAAGGTGATATATACAGAAGGGGCTATGAGTCTGCTCCTCCTCCTGCAGGGTGATATATACAGAAGGGGGCTATGAGTCTGCTCCTCCTCCCCCTGCAGAGTGATATATACAGAAGGGGGCTATGAGTCTGCTCCTCCTCCTGCAGGGTGATATATACAGAAGGGAGCTATGAGTCTGCTCCTCCTCCTGCAGGGTGATATATACAGAAGGGAGCTATGAGTCTGCTCCTCCCCCTGCAGTGTGATATATACAGAAGGGGGCTATGAGTCTGCCCCTCCTCCTGCAGGGTGATATATACAGAAGGGAGCTATGAGTCTGCTCCTCCTCCTGCAGGGTGATATATACAGAAGGGGCTATGAGTCTGCTCCACCCCCTGCAGGGTGATATATACAGAAGGGGGCTATGAGTCTGCTCCTCCTCCTGCAGGGTGATATATACAGAAGGGAGCTATGAGTCTGCTCCTCCCCCTGCAGGGTGATATATACAGAAGGGAGCTATGAGTCTGCTCCTCCTCTTGCAGGGTGATATATACAGAAGGGGGCTATGAGTCTGCTCCTCCTCCTGCAGGGTGATATATACAGAAGGGAGCTATGAGTCTGCTCCTCCTCCTGCAGGGTGATATATACAGAAGGGAGCTATGAGTCTGCTCCTCCTCCTGCGGGTGATATATACAAAAGGGGGCTATGAGTCTGCTCCTCCTCCTGCAGGGTGATATATACAGAAGGTGGCTATGAGTCTGCTCCTCCTCCTGCAGGGTGATATATACAGAAGGTGGCTATGAGTCTGCTCCTCCTCCTGCAGGGTGATATATACAGAAGGGAGCTATGAGTCTGCTCCTCCCTCTGCAGGGTGATATATACAGAAGGGAGCTATGAGTCTGCTCCTCCTCTGCAGGATGATATATACAGAAGGGGGCTATGAGTCTGCTCCTCCCCCTGCAGGGTGATATATACAGAAGGGGGCTATGAGTCTGCTCCTCCTCCTGCAGGGTGATATATACAGAAGGGAGCTTTGAGTCTGCCCCTCCCCCTGCAGGGCGATATATACAGAAGGGAGCTATGAGTCTGCTCCTCCCCCTGCAGTGTGATATATACAGAAGGGGGCTATGAGTCTGCTCCTCCTCCTGCAGGGTGATATATACAGAAGGGAGCTATGAGTCTGCTCCTCCCCCTGCAGTGTGATATATACAGAAGGGGGCTATGAGTCTGCTCCTCCTCCTGCAGGGTGATATATACAGAAGGGGGCTATGAGTCTGCTCCTCCTCCTGCAGGGTGATATATACAGAAGGGAGCTATGAGTCTGCTCCCCCTCGTGCAGGGTGATATATACAGAAGGGGGCTATGAGTCTGCTCCTCCCCCTGCAGGGTGATCTATACAGAAGGGGGCTATGAGTCTGCTCCTCCTCCTGCAGGGTGATATATACAGAAGGGGGCTATGAGTCTGCTCCTCCCCCTGCAGGGTGATCTATACAGAAGGGGGCTATGAGTCTGGTCCTCCTCCTGCAGGGTGATATATACAGAAGGGAGCTATGAGTCTGCTCCTCCTGCAGGGTGATATATACAGAAGGGGGCTATGAGTCTGCTCCCCCTCGTGCAGGGTGATATATACAGAAGGGGGCTATGAGTCTGCTCCTCCCCCTGCAGGGTGATCTATACAGAAGGGGGCTATGAGTCTGCTCCCCCTCGTGCAGGGTGATATATAGATATGATATGAGTATAATCTATATTGTCTCCTCTTGCAGTCCGGCCAGCAGCAGTACGGGTGCTGAGACTTCTGGGAACACTTCTGCTTGGACCCTTGATGATTTCCATCGTCTTCTGTTGAGTTTCCAGCTCCACGATCCGGGTGTGTTTGGATGATGATGATGATGATGATGATGACGACTACTGGTCTCCCATTCTGCTCTAGCATGTTGGCACCAGCTATTTGCCCCTCCATTGTCCGTCGTCAGTAACTGGGTGGCTTGCACTGGGTGATGTCAGACAGGAGGCTGCAGCGCATGATGTGTGATGGGCGCTTCTAGAACTGACCTAGAGCGCAGCAGAGGACCCGGATATAAAGCTTCATCTACCGACCGAGAGAGTGTAATAATAAAAGATTTAACAGACCTGTTATGGCATGGAATGATGATGTATAAAAAGTATTCACACCGCAGCTAATACAAGGGACAGCGGGCAGTAATATAGTAGTTATATTCTTGTACATAGTGGGCAGTATTATACTAGTTATATTCTTGTACATAGGGGGCAGTATTATAGTAGTTATATTCTTGTACATAGGGGGCAGTATTATAGTAGTTATATTCTTGTACATAGTGGGCAGTATTATAGTAGTTATATTCTTGTACATAGGGGGCAGTATTATAGTAGTTATATTCTTGTACATAGGAAGCAGTATTATAGTAGTTATATTCTTGTACATAGGGGCAGTATTATAGTAGTTATATTCTTGTACATAGGGGGCAGTATTATAGTAGTTATATTCTTGTACATAGGGGCCAGTATTATAGTAGTTATATTCTTGTACATAGGGGGCAGTATTATAGTAGTTATATTCTTGTACATAGGGGGCAGTATTATAGTAGTTATATTCTTGTACATAGGGGGCAGTATTATAGTAGTTATATTCTTGTACATAGGGGGCAGTATTATAGTAGTTATATTCTTGTACATAGGAGGCAGTATTATAGTATTTATATTCTTGTACATAGGGGCAGTATTACAGTAGTTCTATTCTTGTACATAGGGGGCAGTATTATAGTAGTCATATACTTGTACATAGGGGGCAGTATTATAGTAGTTATATTCTTGTACATAGGGAGCAGTATTATAGTAGTTATATTCTTGTACATAGGGGGCAGTATTATAGTAGTTATATTCTAGTACATAGGGAGCAGTATTACAGTAGTTATATTCTTGTGCATAGGGGCAGTATTATAGTAGTTATATTCTTGTACATAGGGGGCAGTATTATAGTAGTTATATTCTTGTACATAGGGGGCAGTATTATAGTAGTTATATTCTTGTACATAGGGGGCAGTATTATAGTAGTTATATTCTAGTACATAGGGGGCAGTATTATAGTAGTTATATTCTTGTGCATAGGGGCAGTATTATAGTAGTTATATTCTTGTACATAGGGGGCAGTATTATAGTAGTTATATTCTTGTACATAGGGGCAGTATTATAGTAGTTATATTCTTGTACATAGGGGCAGTATTACAGTAGTTCTATTCTTGTACATAGGGGGCAGTATTATAGTAGTCATATACTTGTACATAGGGGGCAGTATTATAGTAGTTATATTCTTGTACATAGGGGGCAGTATTATAGTAGTTATATTCTAGTACATAGGGGGCAGTATTATAGTAGTTATATTCTTGTGCATAGGGGCAGTATTATAGTAGTTATATTCTTGTACATAGGGGCAGTATTATAGTAGTTATATTCTTGTACATAGGGGGCAGTATTATAGTAGTTATATTCTAGTACATAGGGAGCAGTATTACAGTAGTTATATTCTTGTGCATAGGGGCAGTATTATAGTAGTTATATTCTTGTACATAGGGGGCAGTATTATAGTAGTTATATTCTTGTACATAGGGGGCAGTATTATAGTAGTTATATTCTTGTACATAGGGGGCAGTATTATAGTAGTTATATTCTAGTACATAGGGGGCAGTATTATAGTAGTTATATTCTTGTGCATAGGGGCAGTATTATAGTAGTTATATTCTTGTACATAGGGGGCAGTATTATAGTAGTTATATTCTTGTACATAGGGGCAGTATTATAGTAGTTATATTCTTGTACATAGGGGCAGTATTATAGTAGTTATATTCTTGTACATAGGGGCAGTATTACAGTAGTTCTATTCTTGTACATAGGGGGCAGTATTATAGTAGTCATATACTTGTACATAGGGGGCAGTATTATAGTAGTTATATTCTTGTACATAGGGGGCAGTATTATAGTAGTTATATTCTAGTACATAGGGGGCAGTATTATAGTAGTTATATTCTTGTGCATAGGGGCAGTATTATAGTAGTTATATTCTTGTACATAGGGGCAGTATTATAGTAGTTATATTCTTGTACATAGGGGCAGTATTACAGTAGTTCTATTCTTGTACATAGGGGGCAGTATTATAGTAGTCATATACTTGTACATAGGGGGCAGTATTATAGTAGTTATATTCTTGTACATAGGGAGCAGTATTATAGTAGTTATATTCTTGTACATAGGAGGCAGTATTATAGTAGTTATATTCTTGTACATAGGGGCAGTATTATAGTAGTTATATTCTTGTACATAGGAGCAGTATTATAGTAGTTATATTCTTGTACATAGGGGCAGTATTATAGTAGTTATATTCTTGTACATAGGGGCAGTATTACAGTAGTTCTATTCTTGTACATAGGGGGCAGTATTATAGTAGTTATATTCTTGTACATAGGGGCAGTATTATAGTAGTTATATTCTTGTGCATAGGGGCAGTATTATAGTAGTTATATTCTTGTACATAGGGGGCAGTATTATAGTAGTTATATTCTTGTACATAGGGGCAGTATTATAGTAGTTATATTCTTGTATATAGGGAGCAGTATTATGGTAGTTATATTCTTGTACATAGGAGGCAGTATTATAGTAGTTATATTCTTGTACATAGGAGCAGTATTATAGTAGTTATATTCTTGAACATAGTGGGCAGTATTATAGTAGTTATATTCTTGTACATAGGGGCAGTATTATAGTAGTTATATTCTTGTACATAGGGGGCAGTATTATAGTAGTTATATGCTTGTACATAGGAGGCAGTATTATAGTAGTTATATACTTGTACATAGGAGGCAGTATTATAGTAGTTATATTCTTGTACATAGGGAGCAGTATTATAGTAGTTATATTCTTGTACATAGCGGACAGTATTATAGTAGTTATATTCTTGTACATAGGGGGCAGCATTATAGTAGTTATATTCTTGTACACAGGGAGCAGTATTATAGTAGTTATATTCTTGTACATAGGAGGCAGGATTATAGTAGTTATATTCTTGTACATAGGGGCAGTATTATAGTAGTTATATTCTTGTATATAGGGAGCAGTATTATGGTAGTTATATTCTTGTACATAGGAGGCAGTATTATAGTAGTTATATTCTTGTACATAGGAGGCAGTATTATAGTAGTTATATTCTTGTACATAGGAGCAGTATTATAGTAGTTATATTCTTGAACATAGTGGGCAGTATTATAGTAGTTATATTCTTGTACATAGGGGCAGTATTATAGTAGTTATATTCTTGTACATAGGGGCAGTATTATAGTAGTTATATTCTTGTACATAGGGGCAGTATTATAGTAGTTATATTCTTGTATATAGGGAGCAGTATTATGGTAGTTATATTCTTGTACATAGGAGGCAGTATTATAGTAGTTATATTCTTGTACATAGGAGGCAGTATTATAGTAGTTATATTCTTGTACATAGGAGCAGTATTATAGTAGTTATATTCTTGAACATAGTGGGCAGTATTATAGTAGTTATATTCTTGTACATAGGGGCAGTATTATAGTAGTTATATTCTTGTACATAGGGGGCAGTATTATAGTAGTTATATGCTTGTACATAGGAGGCAGTATTATAGTAGTTATATTCTTGTACATAGGAGGCAGTATTATAGTAGTTATATTCTTGTACATAGGGAGCAGTATTATAGTAGTTATATTCTTGTACATAGCGGACAGTATTATAGTAGTTATATTCTTGTACATAGGGGGCAGCATTATAGTAGTTATATTCTTGTACACAGGGAGCAGTATTATAGTAGTTATATTCTTGTACATAGGAGGCAGGATTATAGTAGTTATATTCTTGTACATAGGGGGCAGTATTATAGTAGTTATATTCTTGTACATAGGAGCAGTATTATAGTAGTTATATTCTTGAACATAGTGGGCAGTATTATAGTAGTTATATTCTTGTACATAGGAGCAGTATTATAGTAGTTATATTCTTGTACATAGGGAGCAGTATTATAGTAGTTATATTCTTGTACATAGGGGGCAGCATTATAGTAGTTATATTCTTGTACACAGGGAGCAGTATTATAGTAGTTATATTCTTGTACATAGGAGGCAGGATTATAGTAGTTATATTCTTGTACATAGGGGGCAGTATTATAGTAGTTATATTCTTGTACATAGGAGCAGTATTATAGTAGTTATATTCTTGTACATAGGGGGCAGTATTATAGTAGTTATATTCTTCTACATAGGAGGCAGTATTATAGTAGTTATATTCTTGTACATAGGGGGCAGTATTATAGTAGTTATATTCTTCTACATAGGTGGTAGTATTATAGTAGTTATATTTTTGTACATAGGAGGCAGTATTATAGTAGTTATATTCTTGTACATAGGGGGCAGTATTATAGTAGTTATATTCTTCTACATAGGTGGTAGTATTATAGTAGTTATATTTTTGTACATAGGAGGCAGTATTATAGTAGTTATATTCTTGTACATAGGGGGCAGTATTATAGTAGTTATATTTTTGTACATAGGAGGCAGTATTATAGTAGTTATATACTTGTACATAGGGAGCAGTATTATAGTAGTTATATTCTTGTACATAGGAGGCAGTATTATAGTAGTTATATTCTTGTACATAGGGGGCAATATTATAGTAGTTATATTCTTGTACATAGGGGGCAGTATTATAGTAGTTATATTCTTGTACATTGGGGGCAGTATTATAGTAGTTATATTCTTGTACATAGGGGGCAGTATTATAGTAGTTATATTCTTGTACATTGGGGGCAGTATTATAGTAGTTATATTCTTGTACATAGGAGGCAGTATTATAGTAGTTATATTCTTGTACATTGGGGGCAGTATTATAGTAGTTATATTCTTGTACATAGGAGGCAGTATTATAGTAGTTATATTCTTGTACATTGGGGGCAGTATTATAGTAGTTATATTCTTGGACATAGGGGGCAGTAATATAGTAGTTATATTCTTGTACATTGGGGGCAGTATTATAGTAGTTATATTCTTGTACATAGGAGGCAGTATTATAGTAGTTATATTCTTACTCATAGGGGCAGTATTATAGTAGTTATATTCTTGTACATAGGGGGCAGTATTATAGTAGTTATATTCTTGTACATAGGGGGCAGTATTATAGTAGTTATATTCTTGTACATAGGGGGCAGTAATATAGTAGTTATATTCTTGTACATAGGGGGCAGTATTATAGTAGTTATATTTTTGTACATAGGAGGCAGTATTATAGTAGTTATATTCTTGTATATAGGGGACAGTATTATAGTAGTTATATTCTTGTACATAGGAGGCAGTATTATAGTAGTTATATTCTTGTACATAGGGGGCAGTATTATAGTAGTTATATTCTTGGACATAGGGGGCAGTATTATAGTAGTTATATTCTTGTACATTGGGGGCAGTATTATAGTAGTTATATTCTTGTACATAGGAGGCAGTATTATAGTAGTTATATTCTTACTCATAGGGGCAGTATTATAGTAGTTATATTCTTGTACATAGGAGGCAGTATTATAATAGTTATATTCTTGTATATAGGGGGCAGTATTATAGTAGTTATATTCTTGTACATAGGGGGCAGTATTATAGTAGTTATATTCTTGTACATAGGGGGCAGTATTATAGTAGTTATATTCTTGTACATAGGGGGCAGTATTATAGTGGTTATATTCTTGTACATAGGGGCAGTATTATAGTAGTTATATTCTTATACATAGTGGAGCAGTATTATAGTAGTTATATTTTTGTACATAGGAGGCAGTATTATAGTAGTTATATTCTTACTCATAGGGGCAGTATTATAGTAGTTATATTCTTGTACATAGGGGGCAGTATTATAGTAGTTATATTCTTGTACATAGGGGCAGTATTATAGTAGTTATATTCTTGTACATAGTGGAGCAGTATTATAGTAGTTATATTTTTGTACATAGGAGGCAGTATTATAGTAGTTATATTCTTGTACATAGGGGGCAGTATTATAGTAGTTATATTCTTATACATAGGGTGCAGTATTATAGTAGTTGTATTCTTGTACATAGGGGGCAGTATTATAGTAGTTATATTCTTATACATAGGGTGCAGTATTATAGTAGTTATATTCTTGTACATAGGAGGCAGTATTATAGTAGTTATATTCTTGTACATAGGAGGCAGTATTGTAGTAGCTATATTCTTGTACATAGGGGTAGTATTATAGTAGTTATATTCTTGTACATAGGAGGCAGTATTATAGTAGTTATATTCTTGTACATAGGAGCAGTATTATAGTAGTTATATTCTTGTACATAGGAGGCAGTATTATAGTAGTTATATTCTTGTACATAGGAGGCAGTATTATAGTAGTTATATTCTTGTACATAGGAGGCAGTATTATAGTAGTTATATTCTTGTACATAGGAGGCAGTATTATAGCAGTTATATTCTTGTACATAGGAGCAGTATTATAGTAGTTATATTCTTGTACATAGGAGCAGTATTATAGTAGTTATATTCTTGTACATAGGGGGCAGTATTATAGTAGTTATATTCTTGTACATAGAGGGCAGTATTATAGTAGTTATATTCTTGTACATAGGGGGCAGTATTATAGTAGTTATATTCTTGTACATGGGGGACAGTATTATAGTAGTTATATTCTTGTACATGGGGGGCAGTATTATAGTAGTTATATTCTTGTACATGGGGGGCAGTATTATAGTAGTTATATTCTTGTACATGGGGGGCAGTATTATAGTAGTTATATTCTTGTACATGGGGGGCAGTATTATAGTAGTTATATTCTTGTACATGGGGGGCAGTATTATAGTAGTTATATTCTTGTACATGGGGGGCAGTATTATAGTAGTTATATTCTTGTACATGGGGGGCAGTATTATAGTAGTTATATTCTTGTACATGGGGGGCAGTATTATAGTAGTTATATTTTTGTACATGGGGGGCAGTATTATAGTAGTTATATTCTTGTACATAGGGAGCAGTATTATAGTAGTTATATTCTTGTACATAGGGGGCAGTATTATAGTAGTTATATTCTTGTACATAGGGGGCAGTATTATAGCAGTTATATTCTTGTACATAGGGGCAGTATTATAGCAGTTATATTCTTGTACATAGGGGGCAGTATTGTAGCAGTTATATTCTTGTACATAGGGAGCAGTATTATAGTAGTTATATTCTTGTACATAGGGAGCAGTATTATAGTAGTTATATTCTTGTACATAGGGGCAGTATTATAGTAGTTATATTCCTGTACATAGGAGGCAGTATTATAGTAGTTATATTCTTGTACATGGGGGCAGTATTATAGTAGTTATATTCTTGTACATGGGGGCAGTATTATAGTAGTTATATTCTTGTACATGGGGGCAGTATTATAGTAGTTATATTCTTGTACATAGGGGGCAGTATTATAGTAGTTATATTCTTGTACATAGGGGGCAGTATTATAGTAGTTATATTCTTGTACATGGGGGCAGTATTATAGTAGTTATATTCTTGTACATGGGGGCAGTATTATAGTAGTTATATTCTTGTACATGGGGGCAGTATTATAGTAGTTATATTCTTGTACATGGGGGCAGTATTATAGTAGTTATATTCTTGTACATGGGGGCAGTATTATAGTAGTTATATTCTTGTACATGGGGGCAGTATTATAGTAGTTATATTCTTGTACATGGGGGCAGTATTATAGTAGTTATATTCTGGTACATAGGAGGCGGTATTATAGTAGTTATATTCTTGTACATAGGGAGCGGTATTATAGTAGTTATATTCTTGTACATAGGGGACAGTATTATAGTAGTTATATTCTTGTACATAGGGGGCAGTATTATAGTAGTTATATTCTTGTACATAGGGGGCAGTATTATAGTAGTTATATTCTTGTACATAGGAGGCAGTACTATAGTAGTTATATTCTTGTACATAGGGGACAGTATTATAGTAGTTATATTCTTGTACATAGGAGGCGGTATTATAGTAGTTATTATAGTACTGCCCCCTATGTACAAGAATATAACTAATTGGTTATGTGATAGTATCTGAAGTCTGTGCTTCAGCTTTGACCTTATGCTCAGTCCTTTCTGCTCACACCCTGCTCCTGTTATGTAAGCCTCTACAGTAGGAACAATGTCCACATTTGATTCCCGCTCAGGATGAGGTGACACGATGCAGTACCGGCCGCTCCCTCTCTCTTATTCAAAACTACTCTGAACGCTGTGATCCTATAAATGAGGGTTTATGTGTCACACGGTCCTGTTAATGTGGTTGTCTGGGACTTTTACTATTGATGACGTGTCCTCAGAAGGAGCTAACCGTCCACATTTGTTAATCACAGCCATAATTCAATCATTGTTACAGTTGTCTGGACGCCGCTCCTGCCACTTAGTGACGCGAATACAGCAATTTTTAGTTTTTTTTACTCTTGTAGAGGGAGATTTTCATCTCCACTTCTGAACAGCCATAACTTTACTCTGCATTGGCAGGAACATACGAGGGTTTGGTTTTTGCGTGACGAGCTGTAAATATTTTTTTTGGCTCTATTTTCGTGTACATCCGGTTTTTATGATCACTTTTATTGCATTCTTTTTGGAAGTGAAATGAACAAAGAAAGCATTTAGGCCGGGTTCACACCGGGCGGATTCCGGGCAGAGATCTCGTGGTTTGGCCACAGCAAAAAAACCGCGAGATTTCCGCCGGGAATCCGCTGCTTTAAAACCCTCGGCACTTAGCCGCGGGTTTTGCAGTGGCTTGGCTGCACGCTCTTCCGATGCGGCCGGCGCTCCCCTAGAGGAGATCGCAGCCGCAGTGGAAGAAGAAAAAAAAATTTAACATGCTGCAGCCGGTGAATCTGCGCCGCAGTGTCGGCTCCTGCCAGGCTCGCCACGGCAGATTCACCGTCCTGTGTGGACAAGATTTCTGAGAAATCTCGTCCACATGGCTGGCCAATCCCGGGCTTAGCGGCCGTTTATCTCCCTAGTGTGAACCCCGTCTTAGGCTCCGTTCTTTAGGTGGTGTGTTTTTTTTTTTTTTGTTTTTTACTTTTGTTTTTGCTGCACTTGAAAAACACTGGGTTTAACCACTTTTTTTAACAGAATTTTTATGTCCCTGTAGGGGACTTGTACCCACACTTGTATGATTGCTGTGTTAATGCACAGAAGCACAGCCCTATTGCAATGCACTATCACTATTGCTAGCAGTCACATGCCGTAGCAGACCCGGCAACCTGCGAATGAGATATCTTGTTGCCATGACAACCAGTTGGCCCTCTGAAGTGATATGGCAGTGGGCCACTGCTGACACGAAGAGTGCACGTTCTCTTTGTGAACTCTTTACAGTCCGAAATGACTGTTAATCGAGGCATCTAAGAGGTTAACAGTGGGTTTGGGTTATCTAAGGGGTTAACAGCGGGCAGGGTGGGTTCATACGTCGCACATAAACCAACTCGCTGCCTTGCAATCAGTGAATTACAGTGTAACCCCGCAGCGCCCCCACACATATAGCCCGAGCTGCGGATATTACAGTCATTATTTACAGGCGCAGTTTCCTTGCGTGAGTTCTGTCCAAATGGGATCTGGATGGAACTCCCACCAGAAAATAACCCCTTGTCTTTATTCACGCGGTTGCTCTCGCATCAAAGATCCGTGAAAGAAGAATCGCAGCGCCTCCTGTTTTCGGGGCAATATGCCAATTATTTTCTATGGGAGGAAAAAAAAGTAGCATTGCGTCGCATCCGCTAGTGGATGCGATTATCGCGTGACTGCAGCGTTTCTTTTAGTTCTCGGTAAAAGTGTATCTGCAGTTTTCTCACAGAACAGACCGCAATCGCAGACAATCCATGTGCAGATGCAGCCTTGGGACTTGTGCGCACGGGCGGAGGTGGGTTTTGGTTGCGTAAATGCGCCGCGAGCAAAAAAAAAAATTCATAGGAGGGCCCAGTGATTTGCGGAGCACATACACAGATATCTTGCGCATTCGCTGCATATTTGCGCCCGCCCTTTCACTTCATTGGCCGATCGCGGTGTGTAATATCACCATAAAGGACACGCTGCAGTTTTGTTTTCACGCGACCGAACATCACATGACAAAATAAAGTCCATGGATTCTACTCACGGCATATTACGCGTGTAAATATGTGCGTGTAAACAAGCCCTCGCTCTGTTCTACAGTTTTGTGCTGCAAATTTGCAGGTTTGTTCCTCGCCGGTCCCTTATATTGTGATGTTCGTTACCAAAGAATTGTGGCGCCAAATCCGCAGTACCTCCGCCATGTCTGACCGCGTCCTGTCTGCCGGTCAGAACGTGTCAGCATGTCTGGCTAATCTGTGGCAGCTACAAGAAGGGTCCTGTCCGCAGGGGCCGATATTCCTGCAGAATCTAGTGGAATCCATTCCCTGGTGAATTGCTGCGGCTCGAGATGGGGGTCTCTAATATACTGGCCGCTCACTGTGCCTATTGCGTGCCGATGGCCGCCACGATCGCCGCTGATTCGTCTTCATGCACTTTTGCTGACAAATTATCTAGTGATTGTCGTTAATGATTGACGCTCACACATCATTAGGCCGGACGCCGAGCAATATCCGTTACTAATGAGATTATTACACTGTGTGATAACTACAAAGGTCAACATGCCAGAAGACGGCGCGGCTGCGCAGGGTAATACCGCCATGTGGGGACATAATAAGGGACCAGTGTGCTTAGGGGGCCGCAGGAGGGTACAGTGACGGATACACGCTGCTGAAGAATATGGAGAGTCACGTGACGGCTGTGGGCGACTGTACTGTAAGAAAATATTGCGCCTCGTTTGTGTATTGCACATTGGATTTTACTCAGTCGTCTGCCCGCGTGGTCACGCAGCGGCAGCGCAGTACGACTTTTATCGCATTGTGCACACAACAATCATAGTTGAGGAGGGACCGTCATGTACGTTCTGGCAGCAGTTCACATTACTGCGTTTCTACGGTTGGAGTCATGTTAAGAAAAAAACAAAAAAACTGTCCTTTTCCTAAATCCTTGAATTTTCAAGAATTTCCTAGCTGCAAATTTCAATAGAGAATTAAAAACTTTATTACGCTACACAAACACTTCCCATATCCAAGATGGCCGCCGCTGAGGTTTGCCCTTACCCGAAAAGGCGGGACGTTCCTATCCTACATGTTGGCCTCGCGGTGTAGAACTTGCCCCCCCCCCCCCCCCCCAAGCGACCCCGCTGATTCCCCCAGCCCCCCCATATCAAGTTTTCTCTAAATTACCTCAAGCTATCGTGGAATTGTCGCTACTCCCACATCAAACATGGCGCCCGGTGCGCTGCTGCCCTCTTCCAATATGTCCCCTGCGCTCTGCCGACCTTACGTCAGCAGACCACGCCCCTGGCTGTGCTCCCACACCTCCCGTGTCACCTTGGGGGTCTCTCCGGTCAGTCGGTGACAAGATGACGGCGGCAAGCGGCAAGGAGAGGAGCTCCCCGAAGGCCATCAAGTTCCTCTTCGGGGGACTGGCAGGGTAATGTGCGGGACTGAGACCGGGGACCCCGGGGGAAAGCATGGGGGTCCTCATACTGTTTGACGTCATCACTGTGTGCTCCTCGCACTGTATGACGTCACGTGGGGGGTATTTTCCATGTTATGAAATATGTGACCCTGTCAGCCAGTAGGAGTCCTCATGTACCCCCCGGCGGGGCACCTCACTGCTGGAGGACCGACCTGTCAGCGTAACCCACCTGCTTACTGATGGTTTCCTTACCAGGAAAGGACACTTCATCACAGTAACCCAACTAAATGCGACAGTACTGACCAAAATACTGCTACAGCCGTGTGTGGGGTGAGAAAGGGGTAATCCCAGCGCCTCATCCCTGGTGGCCCTGACAGCACCCGCAGCCCCCTGCCCGGCCGCACTGACAGCCCCCGCCGGCCCCCCCTGCCCGGCCGCACTGACAGCACCCGCCAGCCCCCTCCTCGGCCGCACTGACAACCCCCTCCGGCCCCCTCCTCGGCCGCACTGACAACCCCCTCCGGCCCCCTCCTCGGCCGCACTGACAGCCCCCGCAGCCCCCTGCCCGGCCGCACTGACAGCCCCCGTCAGCCCCCTGCCCGGCCGCACTGACAGCACCCGCAGCCCCCTGCCCGGCCGCACTGACAGCACCCGCAGCCCCCTGCCCGGCCGCACTGACAGCACCCGCAGCCCCCTGCCCGGCCGCACTGACAGCACCCGCAGCCCCCTGCCCGGCCGCACTGACAGCCCCCTCCGGCCCCCTCCTCGGCCGCACTGACAGCACCCGCCAGCCCCCTCCCCGGCCGCACTGACGGTGGCCCCTGGTTGCTCCTTCCCCTGAGGGCCCCCGGCGGCTCCTCCACCTGATCGGCCCCCGGCGGCTCCTCCACCTGATCGGCCCCCGGCGGCTCCTCCACCTGATCGGCCCCTGGTTGCTCCTTCCCCTGAGGGCCCCCGGCGGCTCCTTCCCCTGACGGCGGCCCCCGATTGCTCCTTCCCCTGATGGCCCCCGGCGGCTCCTCCACCTGATCGGCCCCAGCGGCTCCTTCCCCTGACGGTGGCCCCCATTTGCTCCTCCCCCTAATGGCCTCGGCAGCTCCTTCCCCTGACAGCGGTCCCCGGCGGCTCCTTCCCCTGACGGCGGGCCCCGGCGGCTCCTTCCCCTGACGGCGGGCCCCAGTTGCGGCTCCCCCTGATTGCCTCAGCGTCTCCTTCCCCCGATGGTGGCCCCTTTCCTTGATGCTGATGACAGCCATTTTCCTTCACAGCGCCAGCGGCCCAGCAGCTGCTTTTCTCAGCAGCTCCTGCTCCTTGACAGTGGTGGCCGCCCTTCCCCGCCGTCCGCTTTCCTCGGTAGCGCTGATGGCCCGGCAGCCCCCCGTAGCAGTGGTGGCCGCCCTTCCCTGCTGTCCGCTTTCCTCGGTAGCGCTGATGGCCCGGCAGCCCCCCGTAGCAGTGGTGACCGCCCTTACCCGCCGTCCGCTTTCCTTGGTAGCGCTGATGGCCCGGCAGCCCCCCGTAGCAGTGGTGGCCGCCCTTCCCCGCCGTCCGCTTTCCTTGGTAGCGCTGATGGCCCGGCAGCCCCCCGTAGCAGTGGTGGCCGCCCTTCCCTGCTGTCCGCTTTCCTCGGTAGCGCTGATGGCCCGGCAGCCCCCCGTAGCAGTGGTGACCGCCCTTACCCGCCGTCCGCTTTCCTTGGTAGCGCTGATGGCCCGGCAGCCCCCCGTAGCAGTGGTGGCCGCCCTTCCCCGCCGTCCGCTTTCCTTGGTAGCGCTGATGGCCCGGCAGCCCCCCGTAACAGTGGTGGCCGCCCTTCCCCGCCGTCCGCTTTCCTTGGTAGCGCTGACAGCCCGGCAGCCCCCCATAGCAGTGGTGGCCGCCCTTCCCCGCAATCCGCTTGCCTCGGTAGCGCTGGTGGCCCGGCAGCCCCCCGTAGCAGTGGTGGCCGCCCTTCCCCGCCGTCTGCTTTCCTTGGTAGCGCTGATGGCCCGGCAGCCCCCCGTAGCAGTGGTGGCCGCCCTTCCCCGCCGTCCGCTTTCCTTGGTAGCGCTGATGGCCCGGCAGCCCCCCGTAGCAGTGGTGGCCGCCCTTCCCCGCCGTCCGCTTTCCTTGGTAGCGCTGATGGCCCGGCAGCCCCCCGTAGCAGTGGTGGCCGCCCTTCCCCGCCATCCGCTTTCCTTGGTAGCGCTGACAGCCCGGCAGCCCCCCGTAGCAGTGGTGGCCGCCCTTCCCAGCCGTCCGCTTTCCTCGGTAGCGCTGATGGCCCGGCAGCCCCCCGTAGCAGTAGTGGCCGCCCTTCCCAGCCGTCCGCTTTCCTCGGTAGCGCTGACAGCCCGGCAGCCCCCCGCAGCAGTGGTGACCGCCCTTACCCGCCGTCCGCTTTCCTTGGTAGTGCCGGCGGCCCCCCGCAGCAGTGATGACTGCCCGTACCCAACAGCGCTGCAGCCAGACCCGATCCTGCACACACAACTGTCTTCTTGCGCCCTCTTGTGCTGTGGGTTGGTAACACTCAGCTGCACCAATACATTGTAGCAACCTGCCGCTGTGTGAGCAGCGAAGCTTCCATCTGCTGACAGCAAGCAGAGGTCTCTAGTATTGTAGCTGTCGTTCACACCCAGAGGCTGCTCACCCGTCCTGACCTTATCCTTCCCGTGACCTGTCCTAATTCACCGCGGGGGTCATTAATAAAGTACTAATGGAGACCGCGGGATTTCCACAGTGAAATTACGTGATCACTTGCGGGCACTCGTGTCTTTAAACGCAGTACTACTGCGGCAGAAATTCACAGGCGTATCCCGCTCCGTCCGTGGAGATAAGCCCTAAACTAGTAAGACTTGGGGTTCGCTGGCCACCATCAAAATACCTAAAGGGGGCGCTGGGCTGAAAAAGGCAGAGAACCACTGGTCAAGGAGATGAGCAGGCAGAACTCCAGAGCGGGACATGTAACCTGTGCTGATACATTGTAACGGACCCCCAGCTGAGTGAGGAGATGGTGACTGTAAGTCGTACCTCTGAGCACAGCGTGAAGCGCAGGACTGTGGGGCTGATGTAGGTACCCTTCTGCTCCCCCTCCCTCCCCAGATTAGTCCCTAATGGTCTCCAGTACCTACATGTGACTTACCTCTCTGCAGCCGCACGTCATGTGGTCTCAGGAGCCGCCATCTTGTTGTCTTTAATATTGGGTGTCAGCACTGTTACTAACGAGCTCGTCTCCCGGTACAGGATGGGCGCCACCGTGTTCGTGCAACCATTGGACCTGGTGAAGAACCGCATGCAGCTGAGCGGAGAGGGGGCCAAAACCAAGGAGTACAAGACCAGCTTCCATGCCGTGTCCACCATCCTGAGGCAGGAGGGGCTGCGGGGCATCTACACAGGGTGAGTCTCCGAGGACCAGCCTACCACCCTTCAGGGGGCGGAGCCAACTCATAGCCCCCTTCTGTATATATCACCCCGCAGGAGGAGGAGCAGACTCATAGCTCCCTTCTATATATATCACCCCGCAGGAGGAGGGGCAGACTCATAGCCCCCTTCTATATATATCACCCTGCAGGAGGAGCAGACTCATAGGGCCCTTCTGTATATATCACCCTGCAGGGGGAGGAGCAGACTCATAGCCCCCTTCTATATATATCACCCTGCAGGAGGAGCAGACTCATAGGGCCCTTCTGTATATATCACCCTGCAGGGGGAGGGGCAAACACATAGCTCCCTTCTGTATATATCACCCTGCAGGAGGAGGAGCAGACTCATAGCCCCCTTCTATATATATCACCCTGCAGGAGGAGCAGACTCATAGGGCCCTTCTGTATATATCACCCTGCAGGGGGAGGGGCAGACACATAGCTCCCTTCTGTATATATCACCCTGCAGGAGGAGGAGCAGACTCATAGCTCCCTTCTGTATATATCACCCCGCAGGAGGAGGAGCAGACTCATAGCTCCCTTCTGTATATATCACCCTGCAGGGGAAGGAGCAGACTCATAGCTCCCTTCTGTATATATCACCCTGCAGGGGGAGGAGCAGACTCATAGCTCCCTTCTGTATATATCACCCTGCAGGGGGAGGAGCAGACTCATAGCCCCCTTCTGTATATATCACCCTGCAGGGGGAGGAGCAGACTCATAGCTCCCTTCTGTATATATCACCCTGCAGGAGGAGGAGCAGACTCATAGCTCCCTTCTGTATATATCACCCTGCAGGAGGAGGAGCAGACTCATAGCTCCATTCTGTATATATCACCCTGCAGGGGGAGGAGCAGACTGATAGCCCTCTCTGTATATATCACCCTGCAGGAGGAGGAGCAGACTCATAGCCCCCTTCTGTATATATCACCCTGCAGGAGGAGCAGACTCATAGCCCCCTTCTGTATATATCACCCTGCAGGAGGAGGAGCAGACTCATAGCTCCCTTCTGTATATATAACCCCACAGGAGGAGGGGCAGACTCATAGCCCCCTTCTGTATATATCACCCTGCAGGAGGAGGAGCAGACTCATAGCTCCCTTCTGTATATATAACCCCACAGGAGGAGGAGCAGACTCATAGCTCCCTTCTGTATATATCACCCTGCAGGGGGAGGAGGAGCAGACTCATAGCCCCTTCTGTATATATCACCCTGCAGGGGGAGGAGCAGACTCATAGCCCCCTTCTGTATATATCACCCTGCAGGAGGAGGAGCAGACTCATAGCTCCATTCTGTATATATCACCCTGTAGGAGGAGGAGCAGACTCATAGCTCCCCTCTGTATATATCACCCTGCAGGGGGAGGAGCAGACTCATAGCTCCCTTCTGTATATATCACCCTGCAGGAGGAGGGGCAGACTCATAGCTCCCTTCTGTATATATCACCCTGCAGGAGGAGGAGCAGACTCATAGCCCCCTTCTGTATATATCACCCTGCAGGAGGAGGAGCAGACTCATAGCTCCCTTCTGTATATATCACCCTGCAGGAGGAGGGGCAGACTCATATCCCCCTTCTGTATATATCACCCTGCAGGAGGAGGGGCAGACTCATATCCCCCTTCTGTATATATCACCCTGCAGGAGGAGGAGCAGACTCATAGCTCCCTTCTGTATATATCACCCTGCAGGAGGAGGAGCAGACTCATAGCTCCCTTCTGTATATATCACCCTGCAGGAGGAGGGGCAGACTCATATCCCCCTTCTGTATATATCACCCTGCAGGGGGAGGGGCAGACTCATAGCCCCCTTCTGTATATATCACCCTGCAGGGGGAGGGGCAGACTCATAGCCCCCTTCTGTTAATCATCGTCTATAACGTTTCCTTGCTCCGCTCCTCAGGTTATCTGCTGGTTTGCTGCGTCAGGCGACCTACACGACGACACGTCTCGGTATTTACACCATTCTCTTTGAGAAACTCACGAAGGCGGATGGAACACCCCCCAACTTTTTAATGAAGGCAGCTATAGGCATGACGGCCGGGGCCACGGGGGCCTTTGTGGGGACTCCTGCTGAAGTTGCACTGATCAGAATGACAGCAGATGGGAGGTAAGATGTGCAGAGAGCGCCCCTAGTGGTGGTCTCCTTAAGGCCCTTTTACACGGGACGATTATCGTTCTGGTTGTTGAGGCTCTTGCAGGGTTTTGAGCTGTAGTCGTCCCGTGTAAAAGCATTCAGGGACCGAACGCCTGGATGAGAGTTGTTCAGTTTTCAGCATGCTTAAAGTCCTGAATGACGACTGTTCAGTACTGAATGGCCGCTGCTTAGGCTGCGTTCACATGGGACGGAAATCCTGCGGAAATCTCGCAGTTTGGCCGCACCGAAAAACCATGAGATTTCCGCAGCGTCAAAACCTGCGGCATTTCGCCGCAGGTTTTGGAGTGGTTCAGCCGGCGGCATTTTGCTAAATCTCGGCCACGTGGCTGGTGAATCCCAGGATCAGGAGCCGCGGGCAGAGATTTTGCGGCAATTCTGTCCCTTGTGAACCCAGCCTTACAGCCAATGGAGGTGGGTGCGGGAGAGAACGCCCCTCCAGCCGCCCTGTTGTCAGCGTTGCTCGCTCCTGTGTAACAGCACCGCAGCGAGTATACACGGGGATGAGTGGCACGCCTCGTTTGCTGACAGCTCGTCCCGTGTAAAAGGGCCTTCACACAACCTCTTAGCGTCTTCCATGTTTCCGAATGTTTCAGGTATTTTGATTCCTCGCTGTTTTCTACATCTCTGCTTGCTGCTGTTTTTTCAATCTTGAATTTTTTTTTATTTTCCATCCCAAAACTGAAACCCTTTCTTGAGCTGAGAGTTTGCTACAATTGTATCCAGCCTCGATAATCCTGTGTGAGCTCGGGACTGATACACTGTAACAAACTACCAGGACAGGAGAGCGGTGTCTGCTGCTGATATACTCACCTTAGACTCAGCCCTGTTTTACTATTACATGACTACTAATGGCGTCCTCGTTCCCTGCAGGTTACCTCCGGATCAGAGGAGAGGATACAGTAACGTCTTCAATGCTTTGGTCAGGATGAGCCGGGAAGAGGGCATCACCACGCTGTGGAGGGTGGGTGTAGTAGTGCGTACTGTACACATCATGGCGTCCTGGTCTGCCATTATCCTTAACCACCTTGTTTCTTCTCCTCAGGGTTGTATACCTACTATGGCGCGGGCTGTGGTCGTCAATGCTGCCCAGCTGGCATCTTATTCCCAGTCCAAGCAGTTCCTTCTTGATTCAGGTGAGATGATATTGTGTGGCTGCAGTCAGCCTTTAGGGAGTGTGGAAACTGTCAGCAAGGAGGTGTCTGACCAGTTGCTCATCTCTGTCCTTGTCTTGTAGGCTATTTCCGGGATGACATTCTGTGCCACTTCTGTGCCAGTATGATCAGTGGACTGGTTACCACCGCTGCTTCAATGCCGGTAGATATCGCCAAAACCAGGTGAGTGTCCGCTTACATCCACGGCGCCCTCTGACAGGAGGAGGGAACTATATATTTGCCCTGTTATGGCTCTTTTACACGGGACGATCTGATGGGCAACGGATGCCGACGCGTCAAGCAAAATGTGATTGTTCTCAGCAAGAGAAACCACGTAATCTTGTAGATGTGAGACCTTCTAATGGCTAACAAAAATACATGATGTTACAGCGAGCTTTCCAACCTACTCGGGGTTCTTCCTCAGGCATAAATGGAATAGATCTGAAGAGGTGTGTGTGTGTATAATATATATATATACACACACACACACATATGACAAGGAACAGATGGGGTGTGATTGATTTGTACTAAAAACCGATACCAGAACAGGAGTGTAAATACTTAATTAGCCCACTGGTAAGGGATGTGAACGTTTTATGGCCTCTGAATTGGTGTTAGGGGGTCACCAGGCCAGCGTGTTATCTGTGCTATAGATTTCTCATCTTCTCCACTCTTCTATGACATTTTTTGTAGTGTTCAGGCCGGTGTTGAGAGAATCAAAGATGGTTATAAACTTGTACTCCCAAATTATTCTGTGATGCCGAGATCTGAAGTTGCCTTTCAATATAGTAACCTTCATACGTTGTGTCCGTGACTACAACGCTGCTCAGCCGCAGGTAATTCTGTCTTTCTTTCTTTAATCGCCGGACCCTCTCCTCCTATGATAGGCTGGTCTCACACGGATGGGTAGGATTCTGCATGCGGTAGCCCGCATTGGAATCTGACCCTGTTCCCGGCCGGCGACCGTACATACCTGTCTTTTTCTGAATTGCGTATAACCGCAGTGAGCTGCCGTCCGTCATGCGCACTACAGATCATTTTCCAAGTCTTTGTTTTTCCCGTGGCGCCGCTAGACGATGACTCGGGTACCCGCGACCTATCCGCACTAAAATAGAACATGCTGCGATTTTATATCCACGAGCGGAAATCGCGATCACTGTCCGCTCATGTGAGCGGCATGCGAATGATCTATTTCTTGAACACCACGGATGGTCTGCGCAGGTGATGATTGCGGATTCCACAGTTCAAATCCGGTCGTGTGAGACCGGCCTTACAGCAAACCTCCTAATTTATAATCAGGGGTGCATTGCCCTATAATGTAAGGAGCTGTAAGACCTGCTGACATGTACAAATCCCCAACACACAGCAGGACCATAAGATCCCGGGGACATTCACATGTTCCACGTCTGATGTTGTGTACCTGATCATGTGCAGTAAACGTCCTGTTGGGGGGCTTTATGTCAGAGAACAGGACACAAACTGACAGCCAGGATGAGATCTCATCGCCACACGATTAGATACAGAATTCCCTGGGGCGGAGCATTTTTTTGTAGTCACGGACACCGCATACAACAAATGAAAGTTACTATAATAAAAGGCAACTTTAAATCTCAACGTCACAGAAGAGTTTTGGAGTCCAAGTTTATAACCATCTTTGATTCTCTCAACACAGGAATCAACATTTCAAGTGGTTTCTTTCATCAGTGGAGATTATGAGAAATCTGATATCACGCTGGCCTGCTGACCCCCTAACACCAATCTAGAGACCATAAAACTTTCACATTCCTTTATCAGTGCACTAATTAAGTATTTACTCCTCATCCTGTTCTGGTATATCACACCGTGCCGATGCCTTGTCATATGTGTGTATGTATAATATATATCTGGCTAAATGGAATAGATTTCTTCAGATCTATTAGCCTGAGGAAGGATCCTGAGAGGTTCTCAGCTCGCTGTAACATCATGTAATTCTGTTAGCCATTAAAAGGTATCAGATCTACAGGATTACTTGGTTTCTCTTGCGGAGAACAATCACATTTTAGAGTTAAGGCTGACGCATAAAGTGACAGCTCACTAGGGGGAAGAGAAGGTTGGGGGGGGGGGGAGGGGGGAGGCCGGCTGTTCCAAGAGTCCTCACTTTAGTAAGAACTGTAAAATTCCCTGTTACAGTGCCCCCTAGTGGTAGAGCCTACATACATATACATGCTGGACCAATATTCCTTGATGTCGGAGGAGTTTGGAAATCCTAAATGAGAATGCTACTGATGATCTTTCCATCTGATTGGACCTCCTTACATGGGATGTGAATGGAAGGGATGGTGGTTAAAGGAGATGTCCCGCGCCGAAACGGGTTTTTTTTTTTTTAAACCCCCCCCCCCGTTCGGCGCGAGACAACCCCGATGCAGGGGTTAAAAAAACCACCCGCACAGCGCTTACCTGAATCCCGGCGGTCCGGCGTCTTCATACTCACCTGCTGAAGATGGCCGCCGGGATCCTCTGTCTTCGTGGACCGCAGCTCTTCTGTGCGGTCCACTGCCGATTCCAGCCTCCTGATTGGCTGGAATCGGCACGTGACGGGGCGGAGCTACACGGAGCCGCTCTCTGGCACGAGCGGCTCCATAGAAGACTGCTGAAGACCCGGACTGCGCAAGCGCGGCTAATTTGGCCATCGGAGGCCAAAAATTAGTCGGCACCATGGAGACGAGGACGCTAGCAACGGAGCAGGTAAGTAAAAAACTTTTTATAACTTCTGTATGGCTCATAATTAATGCACAATGTACATTACAAAGTGCATTATTATGGCCATACAGAAGTGTATAGACCCACTTGCTGCTGCGGGACAACCCCTTTAAGGGAGGGGGGTGTTTGGGGTCCCCTAAACATTAAGAAAGGGTCTATTGAACACAGCCTGATAACTAGTGATCCAGAATAGCCTCTTCTTCCCCACAGGATACAGAACATGCGCATGATCGATGGGAAACCGGAGTACAAGAATGGACTGGTGAGTGCCTGATGACTGAAGGCCCCATAATGCAGCTGAGGGTATATGCGAGCCCCCGTGTATGTGCTGCCGGTCCACAAAGTGATTGAGGAGAATCTGCTTGCAGGGTGTTCCCACCATGTTCTAGTGTATACCCATCTACATATAATCAGTTAGAGCCTATATTATACTCCAGAGCTGCACTCATTATTCTGCTGAGTACATACAAACCTGTTGGCACCATTAGGGGGCAATCTATATAAGCTGTTCGAGTTGGACTAATTAGGAGCTATACCCAGTCCCCCCCCTTAGTGGCAATAGTAAGCAACTGATATATTTGTATGACACACGAATGGTGACACACGATACGGGAAACAAACCGCAGCACGTCCTATCTTTTGGGTATGCCCTCGCAGCACCGCCCCACATGGTAGGTGAACGCGATGTGATGCAAGGTTTCCCTATTGAAAATCATGGGAGAAACTCTGCAATCTGCCACGGCGGCGGATCGCTATTTCCCCGAAGTAACGCAAGGTTGTTTTGATATAAACCGCCTGGCATCCGTGGGTAAATGGCATGTTGGCGAGCCCAATATCCGGTCGTGATTCACAGCCGACATCTCGCTCGCCCGTGTTAGCCTATGTAGATTAGATAGCTCCCTGTATCGTCTCCTGGCTGGCCATTAGTCGGTCTCCTATCTACAAGATCACTTTGCTTCTCCTCCCGCCCGCGGATCCGCCGCACATTAACCCCGTTCTCTTTTGGCCGCAGGACGTTCTCATGAAGGTGATCCGACACGAGGGGTTCTTCAGCCTTTGGAAGGGCTTCACCCCCTACTACGCCCGGCTGGGACCTCACACGGTGTTGACTTTTATCTTCCTGGAGCAGATGAACAAATACTACAAGCAGTTCTTCCTGAGCGGATGATGGGATCAGACCGGGACCCTTTCTATCCAACCTACAGGCACAAACCCTACAGCCAAAGTTGTCACCCACCCCTCACCCCCTGTACCCCTCCCACCTGCAAGGAACGCCCCCTACAAACTTATCAACTATTCTTTCTCTCCAGCTCTCCTGGTACGGAGTATTGGGTTGGGGTATCCGTTCTATCAGTACATGGATATTTAAAGGGGGCTTCCATCCAAAACAAGACTGGGATCAGCACTGAAGCATAAAAGAAAAATCCCTTTCTTTACTTTTTTTCTTCTTCTGTTGTCCTGAAATTCAGGACCATGATGCTTTGCAGTTAGTACCAAATTCACACCTCTCCTAGAGGGGGCAGTGCTGCCTCTCAGGGTCTTTAGCCCCGCCCCTTCAGAGTGTCGTGCAATATGAACCCTGTTTGTAAAGGGGTGTGTTTTACGTGGACTTGCCCTTTTTGACGTCCTCGCTTTAATTTATTGGTCTTCACTTCTGTAGCACATTGCTTTATACTTTACGGGTTTTTCTTGAACTCCACCCCCATTCTTTAATGAATAGTCGGGGGTCTGCCTGAACACAAGCAGGGTCTCTCATATCCCAACCTCCTAGTTTAGGTTTATTTTTGGGTATTCTGTCGCTTTAAGAGGCTGTGTAGGACTACAACTTCCAGCAGTTCTAGCCTGCACAGACTCGTTTTACAGGTTATGGGTATAAAATACAACGCTTCTCGTACGGCGGTGCAATTGATGGAGACATCAGGGATAGGACTTAGTGCTTTATCTGTGGGAAGGGGGTAAACCCCGGCTCCACTTGGTTTAGGGGGTTAATGTTGACTTCTGCCGTCAGCTTTCATAAAAAAACAAATCTAAGAGGTGAAACGGCACCAAGTAACGAATCCCAGCTTTGCCCCTTTAGATTTAGGGCAGCCATCTTGTGGGTGTGGCCTGCGATCCTGAGGTTTGCTCCTATTACACCGAGGTGGTAGAAGCCTCAGGTTTGTAGGTACGAAACAAAAATGGTTGTTTTTTTTAACACATCATGAGTAAAAAATCGAATAGTCTAGGATCCCCTTACATGGCCCTCCCCCTCGTTAAGATCGGTCGTAGGTGCTTGATTTTGTATTTATTTCGAGGTGTAAATATCCGCGCCCCCCCCCATGTAATATAGAGATGTATATGCGCTTCGAGAGGTGTATTTTTTTATCAGGCCTCACGGGGCGACCATAATAGTCCCACAGTCTCCAATGGTCTGCAGTAAAATGGCATCTCCTAAATAATGGGCGGGTGTATGTCGCTAGTGGCAGCGTGTGGCCCGTTCGCGTGGGACGGTCACCACCAGCATTTTTGGGTATTACCATCATGTCGGCTTACAAGGGTGAAAACGTAAAAGAATCAAAATAAAATGTTTTGTTGCAAGACTGAGCTAATTACTTTCTACGACACAAACACTGGACCACATGACCTCAGGAATGTCTGATTGTTTGGTGACTACCATGATGGAGAGTGCAGAAGCCCCGCCCACTTAAAGGCGTTGTCCATAGACTAACTTTTGGTCTCTGAAGCGGTCTACAGCCTCACGATACCCAAATGACGATCAGCTATACTCTTTGTTCCTTGTGGATTAGAAGGCAGTTAAAGGGTTAATAAAATTGCTGCAGACGATAAAGCATGGTGCCGTATTGTTTGACCTGTTACCATATATAACAATTATTTGTAGAGTTGAACTGTAGCTCCGTTATGCAGCTTATCCCCCCAGTATATAGAAGTGAGCTGGTGTTACCTTGGTTAGTTAGTTCTTTCTGTCTGAGACTCCCGCCTCTTCCTTCAGTCATGTGATCTCAGTCCTGATCGGCTCAGATCTACTTGGGGTTATAGATTCATTTTCTAGTTGGATTCTCAGTCTGTGTGATGCTGTTACAGGGAAACACCATAGACACTGCCTAGAGCGGCACACAGGTACTGATGTCACACAGGTATAATAGAGGAGATCACAGCTCATCCTCCTGACTGTATACATATGGGCTGTAGCTTTTGTAGGTGAATACAGAATGTAATGATGATTAAACTGCCCCCCAGCAGGCAGCATGGTATAGCTTCTGCCTAATGATGTGCTGATGCATCTTGGGATTGATGCAAAACTAAGTTTAAAGAAAAAACTCTCTGTCAAGATGATGGCTGCTAAGTGTCAGACAGGGGGCTGCAATACATAGAGGAGACCTCTAGAATCAGATCAGGGGGAGGGATGAAAGATTGTGTTTTCGCCAGAGTGGCACTTTAAAATTTCCATTATGTATCAGTAGAGGGAGCCCTTCAGCCCCACCACAACCACCACCACCACCACCACAACCACCACAACCACCACCACCACACACACAACCTCTCCCCAGGAAAGTTAGGCAAAGCAGAGCATCACTTTTGGCTGAGAGGAATCATCAAATATGTGTCCCCCCTCCCCTATTGTACTGGAATCAATACTAATTTCGTATTTAGGTGACCATGATTTTCTTCGCTATAGAAGAGACTTCCTCTCTGACTGCACAGACTTGTTTTGAGTTTCAAGTAACTGGTTGGATAAGAAGACTACAAGAAAGCTGGAGGAGAAGGGTCCTGAGAGAAGAGGCTGAGGGAAAGCCAACTGTTCTTGGGAATACATCACCCTGGAAACCAACCTGATGAAGAACATAGTAACCAAATCTGTTATGAAGCCTCACCATATCCTTCGTTAGACCACTTACCCTTTTTTCTTTTTTTTTTTTTAAATGAACAAACCTTTAGAAATTCTTCAGATTTGGGAGACCTCTAGAGGACAACTTGGAGGTGTCTGTTATGGAGCTACGAGAAGCCACCACCAAAGTTCTGTCCTCTGTAGGATCTGTGTATTTTTGTAATAATCAGGGATGGAACCAATCAGAGGGGATCTGGTACTTTGTCAGGATTCATTTGTGTTTTCAGACAAAAAAATGTGGTCATGTTACCCTAGTGGCCTAGTCTGAGGTTCGAAACAAAGCAGGAGACCACACAGCACGCATTTATTGATCTCGGGAAAACGGATAAAGCAAACCCTTGTGGAGAAGTTGTGACCTCGGCTGATAGACCGTCCATCCATGACCTCTACCACAGAGAACACTCTTACCTAAGGTCAGCTCAAGGTCAAGCCCAAGTAGTCTGAAGAAATTCCCCAGAATAGCAAGTAGTTAACCATATCTGTCTTGAGAAATGTTTTATGACCAACGGATCATAATGTTTTGGCTTATCTGAGATTTTGGCAAGCTTATGGTAACATGAGAAGGTGGAGAATCCCTAGCATGACTACTCTACACACTACAGTGAAACCTCCAGCGAGAACTAGAAAAATAAACTTCCATTTCTTGGAAAAGTTTCATGGTTGAAATGGTAGAATTCAGAAGACCTTTGTATTCTTCCACCTCACCGTAGGGTTTTAAAAGTTCCATGAGTGAGTCAGTTTTGGCCCACCACCAATAGCACTTCGCAATGATGCCTAATCGCACTCAGCCCTGCTCCATCTGCCTCTTTTGATCCATTCGTAGAGCAGCTATGGTTCCCACTGGGCACAAGGAATGCGAAGAGGACAGTAAAGGAAGGGTCACTAGGAAGCAGAGGAACTTCTCAGACTCTTCATCGAAGTCTCCACCTCCTCTGCAAATTGTTGAAAACTTGCCTGTGATACATGCACTACCACCAATGACCGGCAGATGGTGGTATGTTACAACTTTCCTGAGCCCCCTAATCTTGGGCATTGGATTGACTCTACATTATAGGATCTATGGGTTTTAAATGAAGTTTCTACTTGAGTTGTAAGGAATGCTGTAAAGCAGACTCTTCATTGCTGCAAAAATGGATATGTTTTTTAATTCCTGCATAGTTGACGCGTTTCACAGCTGTGTGCAGTACAGTGACATGAATATGACTTGATGACAGACCAGTGGGTTGTCTGAACTACTGGATGCTTCACATCATGACATCTGTTATATACGGTGACTTTCCATCCTGTGATGTGGATGATGACTACTCTCAGCCTGCGCAGGTTTTACTTCTTAGGCCTCATGTCCACAGGGAAAATCGGGCCCGCTGCGGATTCTCCATGCAGGATTCCGTAGCGGGTCCCTCCTTTCCCGGGGACATGAGGCCTAAAAATAAGAATAAACTCACCTGTCCGGATGCTGCGGATCTTCCCACCGTCGCGGCCGGATCTTCTTTCTTCAGCCCGGCGGATGTGCTTGGCGTGCCGCGCGCATGCGCCAGGTACATCCGCCGGGCCGAAGAAAGAAGATCCGTCCGCGACGGAGGGAAGATCCGCAGCATCCGGACAGGTAAGTTTTATTTTGGTACGGGTGTTCCGCGGACCCGGACGGCTTCCATAGGCTTCAACCATCTTTTTCCCGTGGACATGAGGCCTAAGGGCCCTTTTAGACGTAACGATTATCATGCAGGTAGTTATTGTCTCGCGCAAAACTGAACGATAATCCTCCAGTGTAATCCCAGCCAACGACTGAACGGCGAACTAGAATTCATTCACTTATTGTTTGTCATTCATTATATGTAAGCGAGAAAACCTGATGCTGATCGGACCGGACAACTGCCTGTTTACTGTGAATGAAGGCGGGCGGCCGGAAGAGACCTCCGACACACTTGGTCTCCATTCAGTGAGTGAAAGTGCTGGAGTAATGATTGCTGAGGCAATGGTGGGGCGCTTAAGACCTTGACAGCCGTCCAACCGTGAGGGCCCTTTTACATGGGACGACCTGTTGGGCGCAGATTCCCGACAGCCGTCCCAGCGATAATTGTTCCTGCACTTTTACACAGGAATGAGCATTGCTCAGTGAATGGAGGCGGAGCGGCAGGGAATCATTCCAGCCCACCTGTCTCCATTCACAGTAAACAGGCAGTCGTTGATAATGGTACTGCCTGGTTACATGAGTTGATCCGTTCAGTTTTCTGCATGCCGAAACTGAACAATGAACTTGTTCAGCGGGGCATGCATTTACACTGAAGATTTGTCAGCCCGTGTAAAAGGGCTCTTACTTTACCAGAATTTTCTTGTAGCAGCTATGTAAACAGTTCTCCCTTCTAATACTGGATGAAGCAGCTGATTGTCTCCCTCTCACAGCGGGAAATCCCAGCAGTATGTGAAGCACTTGATGAGGTCACTGGACCGGTGGTGGGCTGCTGCTTCTAGTATTGTTATCCTTGTGCTATTTCATGGCCTTCATGCCGGATTAATGGATATTCTGGAATATAATGGAAAAAATGTGGAGAGAAGCCCCTCCCAGTCACCATCCAATAGTACTTTACATCTTAAATCTGACTACAGCCTAAAGATTGAGTTGGGAGGAGAGGGCAAGAATATGGAAACCCTACAGTAGACTGGTGAGATAACTTTATGATCGGAAGTCGTAATCTGCTTGTGAACAATATTTTCTTTGATCCATCCTGGATTATACAGATGAGGCAGATGCCATGTGCATAGCTGCAAACAGCAGTGTAACAGCACCTCCTAGAGGTCACATCATGAACTATGATAATAAGTAAAGAATAGGAACTGCATATATAACTCACAACTTTTGTAACCGCAATAGTCCAAAATCGGCAACTGGAGTCACACAAATAAAACCAGGGGTGAAACCCATCAGAATAGGAGTCATCCGTGTTATTTTTGAGTCGTCACATGACCTGCCCCCTGTATTTTACAAAATGGCAGATGTATATCTTATCTCTCGCTGTTGAGTATGAGACTCTAGAACCAGCATTTTAGTGACGCCAACCATTGACTGGTCTCTGAAGTGGGATTCAACGGCTCCGTTGTTAACGAGTAGGATATCTTCATCGCTCATGGGCACCCTCATACTGTATCGGATCAACCGTATCCCTGGAAGCCATTGTAGAAGATCCCGATTACAACAGTAGACCCAAAGCAAACATGCCATCGTGATCATCATCTCCACTAGGAGCAGGAGGATACATAAACCATAGATGATCACATGGAGAAGACAACAGTGTTCAAGGATGAACTTCGCCAACCAATCTATGCCAGCTGCTGTTGCTCGGGATCTTCTGGCTGGCAGCATGGTGTTGATTAGATTTTGGGTGTATTCACTTGTAGCAGTCATTGTTGACAGTTTCACTCTTTCTTTACTGGTTGGTACCTCACTTGTGCTTATAACATCTGTGGTTACCATAATGCGAAGAGTTGTGCTTGGCTTCTCGGTGGTGATTCTAACCTTGGTAGTGGTCATCATCTTCAGTGTTGTTGGGTAAGGTGTTGTGGTTGACCTTACCGTGGTTCTTGGACTTGGCTTCAAAAACTCTGTTGTTCTTGTGGATTCTAATATGGTGGTTGTTTCTGTAGTTGGTGTTGTGGTTGTTTCTGTAGTTGGTGTTGTGGTTGGTAATGTGGTGGTTGTTTCTGTAGTTGGTGTTGTGGTTGGTAATGTGGTGGTTGTTTCTGTAGTTGGTGTTGTGGTTGGTAATATGGTGGTTGTTTCTGTAGTTGATGTTGTGGTTGGCCAATGTGTTGTAGTTCTTAGCTGAGTTGTTTGCTTTTCGGTCTTCAAAAGCTCAGTGGTTACCAATGGTGTGGTTGTCTGCAGCGGTGTGGTCAGCGGCTGGGTTGGTACTGCCTTTATGGCCGCCTCAGTCTTTCCAGGATTTACAGGAGCTGAATTGATGTTCCCATCTCCTTTCTGCCTTATTGAGCAATGGCTCATCTCATATTCGATCAGTGGGATCCCATTATGGCAAACCACACTTTTTTGATTCTTTGTTGGGCCATCTTTGGAGATTTCATAGACTCTGTTTTCATCTTCCTCCAACCAGTTCTTAAAGTACTGGAGAGCGCAGTCACAGTGCCAAGGATTCTTCTCCAAATACACATAAGTCAGTTCCAGATCCGCAAAGAACTGATCAGGGATGTTTGTAAGACGATTCCCGGATAAGTAAAGAATTTCAAGGTTCTCAACATTGGAGAGAAGATGATCAGGAAGCATCCACAGCTGATTGTGTGACAAATCCAGACGTATCAGGGACCGCAAGTCCTCAAATACCTGAGGGACAGTAGTAGATGAAGTACAGTTATATATTTTTGTACATTGTGGGCAGTATTATAGTAGTTATATTCTTGTACATAGGAGGCAGTATTACAGTAGTCATATTCTTGTATCTACGGGGCAGTATTATAGTAGTTATATTCTTGTACATAGGAGCAGTATTATAGTAGTTATATTCTGGTACATAGGGGGCAGTATTATAGTAGTCATATTCTTGTATCTACGGGGCAGTATTATAGTAGTTATATTCTTGTACATAGGGGGCAGTATTATAGTAGTTATATTCTTGTACATAGGGGGCAGTATTATAGTAGTTATATTCTTGTATCTAGGGGGGCAGTATTATAGTAGTTATATTCTTGTACATGGGGGGCAGTATTATAGTAGTTATATTCTTGTACATAGAGGGCAGTATTATAGTAGTTATATTCTTGTACATAGGGGGCAGTATTATAGTAGTTATATTCTTGTACATAGGAGGCAGTATTATAGTAGTTATATTCTTGTACATAGGGGGCAGTATTATAGTAGTTATATTCTTGTACGTAGGGGGCAGTATTATAGTAGTTATATTCTTATACATAGGGGGCAATATTATAGTAGTTATATTCTTGTACATAGGGGGCAGTATTATAGTAGTTATATTCTTGTACATAGGAAGCAGTATTATAGTAGTTATATTCTTGTACATAGGGGGCAGTATTATAGTAGTTATATTCTTGTACATAGAAGCAGTATTATAGTAGTTATATTCTTGTACATAGGAGCAGTATTATAGTAGTTATATTCTTGTACATAGGGGGCAGTATTATAGTAGTTATATTCCTGTACATAGGGGGCAGTATTATAGTAGTTATATTCCTGTACATAGGGGGCAGTATTATAGTAGTTATATTCTTGTACATAGGGACAGTATTATAGTAGTTATATTCTTGTACATAGGGGGCAGTATTATAGTAGTTATATTCTTGTACATAGGAGGCAGTATTATAGTAGTTATATTCTTGTACATAGGGGGCAGTATTATAGTAGTTATATTCTTGTACGTAGGGGGCAGTATTGTAGTAGTTATATTCTTATACATAGGGGGCAATATTATAGTAGTTATATTCTTGTACATAGGGGGCAGTATTATAGTAGTTATATTCTTGTACATAGGAAGCAGTATTATAGTAGTTATATTCTTGTACATAGGGGGCAGTATTATAGTAGTTATATTCTTGTACATAGAAGCAGTATTATAGTAGTTATATTCTTGTACATAGGAGCAGTATTATAGTAGTTATATTCTTGTACATAGGGGGCAGTATTATAGTAGTTATATTCCTGTACATAGGGGGCAGTATTATAGTAGTTATATTCCTGTACATAGGGGGCAGTATTATAGTAGTTATATTCTTGTACATAGGGGTAGTATTATAGTAGTTATATTCCTGTACATAGGGGGCAGTATTATAGTAGTTATATTCTAGTACATAGGAGCAGTATTATAGTAGTTATATTCTTGTACATAGGAGGTAGTATTATAGTAGTTATATTCTTGTACATAGGGGGCAGTATTATAGTAGTTATATTCTTGTACATAGGAGCAGTATTATAGTAATTATCTTCTTGTACATAGGGGGCAGTATTATAGTAGTTATATTCTTGTACATAGGGGGCAGTATTATAGTAGTTATATTCTTGTATATAGGGGGCAGTATTATAGTAGTTATATCCTTGTACATAGGGGGCAGTATTATAGTAGTTATATTCTTGTACATAGGAGGCAGTATTATAGTAGTTATATTCTTGTACATAGGGGGAAATATTATAGTAGTTATATTCTTGTACATAGGAGCAGTATTATAGTAGTTATATTCTTGTACATAGGGGGCAGTATTATAGTAGTTATATTCCTGTACATAGGGGGCAGTATTATAGTAGTTATATTCTTGTACATAGGAGGCAGTATTATAGTAGTTATATTCTTGTACATAGGGGGCAGTATTATAGTAGTTATATTCTTGTACAGAGGGGGCAGTATTATAGTAGTTATATTCTTGTACATAGGAGCAGTATTATAGTAGTTATATTCCTGTACATAGGGGGCAGTATTATAGTAGTTATATTCTTGTACATAGGAGGTAGTATTATAGTAGTTATATTCTTGTACATAGGGGGCAGTATTATAGTAGTTATATTCTTGTACATAGGAGGCAGTATTATGGCAGTTATATTCTTGTACATAGGGGGCAGTATTATAGTAGTTATATTCTTGTACATAGGGGGCAGTATTATAGTAGTTATATTCTTGTACATAGGAGGCAGTATTATAGTAGTTATATTCTTGTACATAGGAGGTAGTATTATAGTAGTTATATTCTTGTACATAGGGGGCAGTATTATAGTAGTTATATTCTTGTACATAGGAGGTAGTATTATAGTAGTTATATTCTTGTATATAGGGGGCAGTATTATAGTAGTTATATTCTTGTACATAGGGGGCAGTATTATAGTAGTTATATTCTTGTACATAGGGGGCAGTATTATAGTAGTTATATTCTTGTACATAGGGGGCAATATTATAGTAGTTATATTCTTGTACATAGGGGGCAGTATTATAGTAGTTATATTCTTGTACATAGGAGGTAGTATTATAGTAGTTATATTCTTGTACATAGGGGTAGTATTATAGTAGTTATATTCCTGTACATAGGAGCAGTATTATAGTAGTTATATTCCTGTACATAGGGGGCAGTATTATAGTAGTTATATTCTTGTACATAGGAGGTAGTATTATAGTAGTTATATTCTTGTACATAGGGGTAGTATTATAGTAGTTATATTCCTGTACATAGGAGCAGTATTATAGTAGTTATATTCCTGTACATAGGGGGCAGTATTATAGTAGTTATATTCTTGTACATAGGAGCAGTATTATAGTAGTTATATTCTTGTACATAGGGGGCAGTATTATAGTAGTTATATTCTTGTACATAGGAAGCAGTATTATAGTAGTTATATTCTTGTACATAGGGGGCAGTATTATAGTAGTTATATTCTTGTACATAGAAGCAGTATTATAGTAGTTATATTCTTGTACATAGGAGCAGTATTATAGTAGTTATATTCTTGTACATAGGGGGCAGTATTATAGTAGTTATATTCCTGTACATAGGGGGCAGTATTATAGTAGTTATATTCCTGTACATAGAGGGCAGTATTATAGTAGTTATATTCTTGTACATAGGGGTAGTATTATAGTAGTTATATTCCTGTACATAGGAGCAGTATTATAGTAGTTATATTCCTGTACATAGGGGGCAGTATTATAGTAGTTATATTCTAGTACATAGGAGCAGTATTATAGTAGTTATATTCTTGTACATAGGAGGTAGTATTATAGTAGTTATATTCTTGTACATAGGGGGCAGTATTATAGTAGTTATATTCTTGTACATAGGAGCAGTATTATAGTAATTATCTTCTTGTACATAGGGGGCAGTATTATAGTAGTTATATTCTTGTACATAGGGGGCAGTATTATAGTAGTTATATTCTTGTACATAGGGGGCAGTATTATAGTAGTTATATTCTTGTACATAGGGGGCAGTATTATAGTAGTTATATTCTTGTACATAGGGGGCAGTATTATAGTAGTTATATTCTTGTACATAGGGAGCAGTATTATAGTAGTCATATTCTTGTATCTACGGGGCAGTATTATAGTAGTTATATTCTTGTACATAGGGGGCAATATTATAGTATTTATATACTTGTACATAGGGAGCAGTATTATAGTAGTTATATTCTTGTACATAGGAGCAGTATTATAGTAGTTATATTCTTGTACATAGGGGGCAGTATTATAGTAGTTATAGTCTTGTACATTGGGGGCAGTATTATAGTAGTTATATTCTTGTACATAGGAGCAGTATTATAGTAATTATCTTCTTGTACATAGGGGGCAGTATTATAGTAGTTATATTCTTGTACATAGGGGGCAGTATTATAGTAGTTATATTCTTGTACATTGGAGCAGTATTATAGTAGTTATATTCTTGTACATAGGAGGTAGTATTATAGTAGTTATATTCTTGTACATAGGGGGCAGTATTATAGTAGTTATATTCTTGTACATTGGAGCAGTATTATAGTAGTTACATGCTTGTACATAGAGAGCAGTATTATTGTAGTTATATTCTTGTAGATAGGGAGCAGTATTATAGTAGTTATATTCTTGTACATAGAGGGCAGCATTATAGTAGTTACATTCTTGTATATAGGGGGCAGTATTATAGTAGTTACATTCTTGTATATAGGGGGCAGTATTATAGTCGTTATATTCTTGTACATAGGAGGCAGTATTATAGTAGTTATATTCTTGTACATAGGGGGCAGTATTATAGTAGTTATATTCTTGTACATAGGGGGCAGTATTATAGTAGTTATATTCTTGTACATAGGGGCAGTATTATAGTAGTTATATTCTTGTACATAGGGGGCAGTATTATAGTAGTTATATTCTTGTACATAGGGGGCAGTATTATAGTAGTAATATTCTTGTACATAGGAGGGCAGTATTATAGTAGTTATATTCTTGTACATAGGAGCAGTATTATAGTAGTTATATTCTTGTACATAGGGAGGAGTATTATAGTAGTTATATGCTTGTACATACTGTAGGTGGCAATATTATAGTAGTTATATTATTGTATATAGTAGGCAGTATTATAGTAGTTATATTCTTGTACATAGGGGGCAGTATTATAGTAGTTATATTCTAGTACATAGGGGCAGTATTATAGTAGTTATATTCTTGTACATAAGAGCAGTATTATAGTAGTTATATTATTGTATATAGTAGGCAGTATTATAGTAGTTATATTCTTGTACATAGGGGGCAGTATTACAGTAGTTATATTCTTGTACATAGGAGCAGTATTATAGTAGTTATATTCTTGTACAGAGGAGCAGTATTATAGTAGTTATATTCCTGTACATAGGGGGCAGTATTATAGTAGTTATATTCTTGTACATAGGAGGTAGTATTATAGTAGTTATATTCTTGTACATAGGGGGCAGTATTATAGTAGTTATATTCTTGTACATAGGGGGCAGTATTATAGTAGTTATATTCTTGTACATAGGGGGCAGTATTATAGTAGTTATATTCTTGTACATAGGAGGCAGTATTATAGTAGTTATATTCTTGTATATAGGGGGCAGTATTATAGTAGTTATATTCTTGTACATAGGGGGCAGTATTATAGTAGTTATATTCTTGTACATAGGGGGCAGTATTATAGTAGTTATATTCTTGTACATAGGAGGTAGTATTATAGTAGTTATATTCTTGTACATAGAGGGCAGTATTATAGTAGTTATATTCTTGTATATAGGGGGCAGTATTATTGTAGTTATATTCTTGTACATAGGAGGTAGTATTATAGTAGTTATATTCTTGTACATAGGGGGCAGTATTATAGTAGTTATATTCTTGTACATAGGGGGCAGTATTATAGTAGTTATATTCTTGTACATAGGAGGTAGTATTATAGTAGTTATATTCTTGTACATAGGGGGCAGTATTATAGTAGTTATATTCTTGTATATAGGGGGCAGTATTATAGTAGTTATAGTCTTGTACATTGGGGGCAGTATTATAGTAGATATAGTCTTGTACATAGGAGCAGTATTATAGTAATTATCTTCTTGTACATAGGCGGCAGTATTATAGTAGTTATATTCTTGTACATAGGAGCAGTATTATAGTAGTTATATTCTTGTACATAGGGGGCAATATTATAGTAGTTATATTCTTGTACATAGGGGGCAGTATTATAGTAGTTATATTCTTGTACATAGGGGGCAGTATTATAGTAGTTATATTCTTGTACATAGGGGGCAGTATTATAGTAGTTATATTCTTGTACATAGGAGCAGTATTATAGTAGTTATATTCTTGTACATAGGGGGCAGTATTATAGTAGTTATATTCTTGTACATTGGAGCAGTATTATAGTAGTTATATGCTTGTACATAGAGAGCAATATTATTGTAGTTATATTCTTGTAGATAGGGAGCAGTATTATAGTAGTTATATTCTTGT
This sequence comes from Eleutherodactylus coqui, assembly GCF_035609145.1. NCBI lineage: Eukaryota > Metazoa > Chordata > Amphibia > Anura > Eleutherodactylidae > Eleutherodactylus > Eleutherodactylus coqui. Next base: position 328,694,932 of record NC_089838.1, read on the forward strand.
ACATAGGGGGCAGTATTATAGTAGTTATATTCTTGTACATAGGGGCAGTATTATAGTAGTTATATTCTTGTACATAGGGGGCAGTATTATAGTAGTTATATTCTTGTACATAGGGGGCAGTATTATAGTAGTAATATTCTTGTACATAGGGGGCAGTATTATAGTAGTTATATTCTTGTACATAGGAGCAGTATTATAGTAGTTATATTCTTGTACATAGGGAGCAGTATTATAGTAGTTATATGCTTGTACATACTGTAGGTGGCAATATTATAGTAGTTATATTATTGTATATAGTAGGCAGTATTATAGTAGTTATATTCTTGTACATAGGGGGCAGTATTATAGTAGTTATATTCTAGTACATAGGGGGCAGTATTATAGTAGTTATATTCTTGTACATAAGAGCAGTATTATAGTAGTTATATTATTGTATATAGTAGGCAGTATTATAGTAGTTATATTCTTGTACATAGGGGGCAGTATTACAGTAGTTATATTCTTGTACATAGGAGCAGTATTATAGTAGTTATATTCTTGTACATAGGGGGCAGTATTATAGTAGTTATATTCTTGTACAGAGGAGCAGTATTATAGTAGTTATATTCTTGTACATAGGGAGCAGTATTATAGTAGTTATATTATTGTATGTAGTAGGCAGTATTATAGTAGTTATATTATTGTATATAGTAGGCAGTATTATAGTAGTTATATTCTTGTACATAGGGGGCAGTATTATAGTAGTTATATTCTTGTACATAAGAGCAGTATTATAGTAGTTATATTCTTGTACATAGGAGGCAGTATTATAGTAGTTCTATTCTTGTACATAGGGGCAGTATTATAGTAGTTATATTCTTGTACATAGGGGGCAGTATTATAGTAGTTATATTCTTGTACATAGGAGGCAGTATTATAGTAGTTATATTCTTGTACATAGGAGCAGTATTATAGTAGTTATATTCTTGTACATAGAGGGCAGTATTATAGCAGTTATATTCTTGTACATAGGAGGCAGTATTATAGTAGTTATATTCTTGTACATAGGGGCAGTATTATAGTAGTTATATTCTTGTACATAGGAGGCAGTATTATAGTAGTTATATTCTTGTACATAGGAGGCAGTATTATAGTAGTTATATTCTTGTACATAGGAGCAGTATTATAGTAGATATATTCTTGTACATAGGGGGCGGTATTATAGTAGTTATATTCTTGTACATAGGGAGCAGTATTATAGTAGTTATATTCTTGTACATAGGGAGCAGTATTATAGTAGTTATATTCTTGTACATAGGGGGCAGTATTATAGTAGTTATATTCTTGTACACAGGGGGCAGTATTATAGTAGTTATATTCTTGTACATAGGGGGCAGTATTATAGTAGTTATATTCTTGTACAGAGGAGCAGTATTATAGTAGTTATATTCTTGTACATAGGGGGGCAGTATTATAGTAGTTATATTCTTGTACATAGGGGGCAGTATTATAGTAGTTATATTCTTGTACATAGGGGGCAGTATTATAGTAGTTATATTCTTGTACATAGGGGGCAGTATTATAGTAGTTATATTCTTGTACATAGGGGGCAGTATTATAGTAGTTATATTCTTGTACATAGGGACAGTATTATAGTAGTTATATTCTTGTACATAGTGGGCAGTATTATAGTAGTTATATTCTTGTACATAGGGGGCAGTATTATAGTAGTTATATTCTTGTACATAGTGGGCAGTATTATAGTAGTTATATTCTTGTACATAGTGGGCAGTATTATAGTAGTTATATTCTTGTACATTGGGGGCAGTATTATAGTAGTTATATTCTTGTACATAGGAGCAGTATTATAGTAGTTATATTCTTGTACATAGGGGGGCAGTATTATAGTAGTTATATTCTTGTACATAGGGGGCAGTATTATAGTAGTTATATTCTTGTACATAGGGGGCAGTATTATAGTAGTTATATTCTTGTACATAGGGGGCAGTATTATAGTAGTTATATTCTTTTACATAGGAGGCAGTATTATAGTAGTTATATTCTTGTACAGAGGAGCAGTATTATAGTAGTTATATTCTTGTACATAGGAGCAGTATTATAGTAGTTATATTCTTGTACATAGGAGGCAGTATTATAGTAGTTATATTCTTGTACATAGGGGGCAGTATTGTAGTGGTTATATTCTTGTACATAGGAGGCAGTATTATAGTAGTTATATTCTTGTACATAGGGGGCAGTATTATAGTAGTTATATTCTTGTACATAGCGGACTGTATTATAGTAGTTATATTCTTGTACATAGAGGGCAGTATTATAGTAGTTATATTCTTGTACATAGGGGGCAGTATTATAGTAGTTATATTCTTGTACATAGGAGGCAGTATTATAGTAGTTATATTCTTGTACATAGGAGCAGTATTATAGTAGTTATATTCTTGTACATAGGGGGCAGTATTATAGTAGTTATATTCTTGTACATAGGATCAGTATTATAGTAGTTATATTCTTGTACATAGGAGGCAGTATTATAGTAGTTATATTCTTGTACATAGGAGCAGTATTATAGTAGTTATATTCTTGTACATAGGAGCAGTATTATAGTAGTTATATTCTTGTACATAGGGGGCAGTATTATAGTAGTTATATTCTTGTACATAGGAGGCAGTATTATAGTAGTTATATTCTTGTACATAGGGGGCAGTATTATAGTAGTTATTTACTTGTACATAGGATTCAATATTACAGTACTTATATTCCTGTACAAAGGTGGCAGTATTATAGTAGTTATATTCTTGTACATAGGAGGCAGTATTGTAGTAGTTATATTCTTGTACAGAGGAGGCATTATTATAGTAGTTATATTCTTGTACAGAGGAGGCAGTATTATAGCAGTTATATTCTTGTACAGAGGAGGCAGTATTATACTAGTTATATTCTTGTACATAGGGGGCAGTATTATAGTATATTCTTGTACATAGTGGGCAGTATTATAGTATATTCTTGTACATAGGGGGCAGTATTATAGTAGTAATATTCTTGTACATAGGGGGCAGTATTATGGTAGTTATAATCTTGTACATAGGAGCAGTATTATAGTAGTTATATTCTTGTACATAGGAGGCAGTATTATAGTAGTTATATTCTTGTACATAGGGGACAGTATTATAGTAGTTATATTCTTGTACATAGGGGACAGTATTATAGTAGTTATATTCTTGTACATAGGGGACAGTATTATAGTAGTTAAATTCTTGTACATAGGGGACAGTATTATAGTAGTTATATACTTGTATATAGGAGGCAGTATTATAGTAGTTATATTATTGTACATAGTGGGCAGTATTATAGTAGTTATATTCTTGTACATAGGAGCAGTATTATAGTAGTTATATTCTTGTACATAGGGGGCAGTATAATAGTAGTTATATTCTTGTACATAGGGGGCAGTATTATAGTAGTTATATTCTTGTATATAGGGGGCAGTATAATAGTAGTTATATTCTTGTACATAGAGAGCAGTATTATAGTAGTTATATTCTTGTACATAGGAGGCAGTATTATAGTAGTTATATTCTTGTATATAGGGGGCAGTATTATAGTAGTTATATTCTTGTACATAGGAGCAGTATTATAGTAGTTATATTCTTGTACATAGGGGGAGCAGTATTATAGTAGTTATATTCTTGTACATAGGAGCAGTATTATAGTAGTTATATTCTTGTACATAGGAGGCAGTATTATACTAGTTATATTCTTGTACATAGGGGGCAGTATTATAGTGCTTATATTCTTGTACATAGGAGGCAGTATTATAGTAGTTATATTCTTGTACATAGGGGGCAGTATTATAGTAGTTATATTGTTATACATAGGAGGCAGTATTATAGTAGTTATATTCCTTTACATAGGAGCAGTATTATAGTAGTTATATTCTTGTACATAGGGGACAATATTATAGTAGTTATATTCTTGTACATAGGGGCAGTATTATAGTAGTTATATTCTTGTACATAGGGGGCAGTATTATAGTAGTTATATTCTTGTACATAGGAGGCAGTATTATAGTAGTTATATTCTTGTACATAGGGACAGAATTATAGTAGTTATATTCTCGTACATAGGGGGCAGTATTATAGTAGTTATATTCTTGTACATGGGGGGGGCAGTATTATAGTAATTGCATTCTTGTATTGAGGGGTGCTGGAGAATTATGTGTGGTCTCACCTCTTCGTGAAGGGAATAAATCTGGTTATGCTGAAGCTCCAGCCTCGTCAGCTTTTTTAGCCCCTTGAAGGCATTATCTGGAATATTGGAAATAAGGTTGTTGGAGAGTTGCAGAATAGTTAAACTTGGTAGCTGAGACACCTTTGGCAGTGTCTTCAGTGTATTATTGGCCAGGTTTAGTTCTTCCAACATCAGTGGTAAGTCTATTTCAAAACTGGTCATCCCATTGTCCGTTGCCTCTAACTCTGTCAAAGCCTTCAGACCCTTGAAGCTGGAGGTGGAGAGTGACTTGAAGTTGTTGGAGGACAGGATGAGGATGGCAGTCGTCGGAGGGATGTCAGTTAGTGGGAGGATGGACAAGCCAAGATTTATACAAGACGTTTCTTCCTTGTTTTTGCTGAAGTTTTTCTCTGTTGAACAAGAAGTTTGAGAGAAGACTTTATGGACTCCGATGAGATTGAAGAGGCCAAAGGGAAGGAAGAAATTCATGATGAACATGGTGGGAGTCTGTGACCTGAAACACAAAGATGAAAATGAAAAGAGAAGCTGGAAACATCTTGTCTTATGATGTTGGACACAGACCCTGAGATTTTCCCACATTCTCTACAGCGTTGGTCCTGACATCTTCATATCTTCTGAGCTTTAGTCTACTATTGCATCATCCTATTTCCACATCAAACAGCCCAGCTCTTCTCTAAATCTAACTTATATTATACCTTTCTCCAGATACTGTTATAGAGAAGTGACATCACTACTCTCCAGATATGTTGTATTGTACAGCAGTGACATCAGAGTCCTCTTCAATGACATCACTAGTGTTCACTATAAATTATACAGCAGTGACATCACTGCCCCTACGATATTAGTCCTAATATAAAGAAGTGACATTCTCTCTGACAAGCTCTAAGTTAAAGTGGTTGTCCGAGTTACGGAAATCCCTGTCACTGGGTCCCTATTGCCTTAAAATAAAAAAATCAGCGGTTACATCTCTCCCCTGTTTGTTCCCCACCGCCGGCTCCAGTCTCTGCTGTCTGTTTACAGGCAGCTGTCATGTCCCGTAAAATTGCTGTAGCAGCGAATGACAGCCCTCAGCCATGATCGCTGAGCCCTGTCATTGGCTGCAGCAGTTTGTTTGTAGACAGGGTCAGCATCTAAAGTGACGTCACAGTAAACACTGGAGCCAGTGGCAGAGGATAAATGGGGGAGAGGGGAGTAACCGCTGATTTTTTAATTTAAGGCATGGGGGACCCAGAGACAACAGTGTCCTTAACTCGGACAACCACTTTAAATTATACAGGAAGCGACTTCACTGATTTCCAGACGTGTTATATTATCTAGGAAGTGACATAACCGCTCCTTAGATATGTTATACACTAGTTGACACTACTTGTATCTGCTCTATCTAGTCACAACACTGTGCTCTAGATATACAGGAAGTGACATCACTGCTCTCTAGACATATTCTATTATCTAGGAGGTGACATCACCACTCTCAGGAAGTGACATCACAACTCCAGATATGTTAGGCAGTAGCGATATCACTGCTTTCTAGCTAGATTAAACCGGGTGTAGTCAAAAAGCCGGATCTAGCGTTATATCTGACTACTGGTGTCCTGTGTTGAAATAACTATAGTGCACTTGAATAGGAAAGCATAGGTGCGCTACATCAGTGTCTCCCAGCTCCAGTCCTCAGGGACCCCAACAGGTCATGTTCTCAGGATTTCCTCAGTATCCCACAGGTGATGTAATTATGGTCAGTGTCCCAGACATTGCCACAGGTGTTCTTACTATAGGGTATCCTGAAAACATGACCTGTTGGGGGTCCTGAGGACTGGAGTTGGGAAACACGGATCTATACGATGGTATAATGCACGGGGCCCTGGAACATGGATCGCAATTTTGTGTTTTGACCCCTGTAAGAGACGGAGAGTAAAACCCAATTGCGATTTTAACATTACAGTCCCATTAACTTTTGCGATGAAACGTTGCGCTATTTCACCACAGGTGGCGGCGATGCCAGATTATCCTCCAAAAAAAGGGCGCTGGCGCTCACAAATCGCAGTGAATAAAGAGGCGATTTTGCCGCAATTTTCTTGCAGCAAAATCGCGATCGCCCGTGTGGAGCTAGCATTAGAGAGACGCGAAAGGCGGATTTCTGCTTCTCACATGCTCCTCTTCAGCTTTGCAGTTAGGGTTTACTCTCCATCTCTTGCAGGAGCCACAACACTAAACTGAAATCTATGTTCCGGGGCCCCGTGGACAGTACCGTCATGTAGCACATCCATGTTTCCTATAGAAGTGCGCTATTATTATCTCAATATAAGACACCCGTACTGAGATATATCACTGGATCCTTTCCACTACACCCCCTGTTATACAAGAAGTGACATCAGCGCCCCCAGATATGTTACTGTATATTCCACAGCTCAGATATAAGCTATATTATACAGCAGTGACATCGCCTCTCTCCCTTGGATATAACTGATACTATCCCGTGCAGTCATAAGTTATTATACAGTGTCTGGTCCTCACCTCACTCAGGCACCGCTCTCCTCGGTGTCTACCGCAGCTCAGGCGACGCTCTCCTCGGTGTCTACCGCAGCTCAGGCGACGCTCTCCTCCGTGTGGACCGCTTCTCAGGGACGCTCTCCTCGGTGTCTACCGCAGCTCAGGAGACGCTCTCCTCGGTGTCGACTGCTGCTCAGGAGACGCTCTCCTCCGTGTCGACAGCTGCTTATGAGACGCTCTCCTCCGTGTTGACCGCTACTCAGGAGACGCTCTCCTCCGTGTCGACAGCTGCTTATGAGACGCTCTCCTCCGTGTTGACCGCTACTCAGGAGACGCTCTCCTCGGTGTCGACCGCTGCTCAGGCGACCCTCTCCTCGGTGTGGAACGCTGCTCAGGCGACCCTCTCCTCGGTGTGGAACGCTGCTCAGGCGCCGCTCTCCTCCGTGTTGACCGCTGCTCAGGCACCGCTCTCCTCCGTGTTGACCGCTGCTCAGGCAGCGCTCTTCTTGGTGTCCACCGCTGCTCACGCGCCGCTCTCCTTGGTGTCCACCGCTGCTCAGGCGGCGCTCTTCTTGGTGTCCACCGCTGCTCAGGCGGCGCTCTACTTGGTGTTCACTGCTGCTCAGGCACCGCTCTCCTCCGTGTTGACCGCTGCTCAGGCGGCTCTCTCCTTGGTGTCCACTGCTGCTCAGGTGCCGCTCTACTTGGTGTCCACCGCTGCTCAGGCGCCGCTCTCCTTGGTGTTCACTGCTGCTCAGATGGCGCTCTCCTTGGTGTTCACTGCTGCTCTGTCCACTTCTTCTGCCGCTTTGTGGTCTTTGAACTTCTCCGCTTATCACATGAAGCCGATGTTTCCTGGAGTTATATTCGACTGCTGGAAACTCGTGTAACACTCTTGTGGTTTGTGTGAAGGGAAGCGCCCTGCCTATATTATATGGACACATACAGATGTAGCAGAGCCGGTCTTGTTATGTACTGCAATACCTATCGAATGTAAGAGAGTGCAATAGATTTTCCTGCAGCCCCATGTAAATCCACTGATCCCTAAGGCCAGGTTTTTGTCGTGGTAAAAAATCTGACAAAGATGACTTCTTCTAGACTTCTGTCCCCTCCATGTGGCCGCTGTCTGCACAATCCCACGGGGACACAAAACTGAAATCATTTAGGTGGAAAAAGGAAACTAAAATAATGTGGTTGCATAAGTGTTCACACCCTGTTATATCCGGGGATCTGATGGTGTTCAGAATCAGCCAATCACATGTGACCTCCTGAACACAAGTAGTCTGCACTCCGCTGCCATTGTTTACAGGGAATCCTATTCCCCATATAAAGTTCAGCTCTTCTAGGAGGATTTTCCTGACATTTCCTTAGTTGGTCAATAAATATCTTCTAGATCATCAAAGGGGTCTGATTGTTGGAAGGCATCAGTCAGGAGGAGGGGGGCAAGACATCTCCAAGACATTACATGTACCATGGGGCACAGGGGAGACCGTCAGCAAGAAGGAGACCACAAGATCTCCAAGGCATTACATGTACCATGGAGCACAGGGGAGACCGTCAGCAAGAAGGAGACCACAACATCTCCAAGGCATTACATGTATCATGGAGCACAGGGGAGACCGTCAGCAAGAAGGGGACCATAACATCTCCAAGGCATTACATGTACCATAGAGCACAGGGGAGACCGTCAGCAAGAAGGGGACCATAACATCTCCAAGGCATTACATGTACCATAGAGCACAGTGTAGAAGGGGATTATATTTTGGCACAACAGTGACGTTACCAAAAACCGAACGTCCCTCAAAAATAGATAAAAAGACCAGGAGACAATTGGTCCAGGAGGCCAAGAGGCCGATAGCAACAGCAAAGGAGCTGCAGAAGTTTCTGGCAAGTCCTGGCTGTGTAGTCATGTGACAACAATCTCCTGTGTTCTTCATATGTCTGGGCTGTGGGAGAGAGGGGAAGACGGAAGCCATATCTAACAAAGAAGACCATCCAAGCCCGACCATGTTTTACAAAAACCTTAATCCCGTCTGCCAGACGTCTGTGGGGAACGTGTTCTGTCTGATGAGACTGAGGGGGAACTTTTTGGCCAGAATCCCAGGAGGGATGTTTGGTGTAAAGCTAACACCACCATCACCAGAAGACCCCCAGACCGCAGTGACACTAGTGGGGGGCAGCATTATGTGGGGGGCTGTTCTGCTGCTGGAACTGGGGCTTTAGTCAAGGGGGAGGGAACTATGGTTTAAATATTAGCCGATTTTGGCTCAAAACCTTCAGGCCTCGACTAAAAAGCGGAAGATGAAGAGGAATTTCACCTTTCAGCAGACAACGACCCAAAGCAGACCGCCAAATCACCAAGAGAACGGCTTCACCAGAAGAATATCAAAGTTTTGCTGTGGTCCAGCCATAGCCCAGACCTGAATCCCACTGAAGATCTGTGGGCGGCCTGAAGAGGGCGCTACACAACAGTGGGTGCTTTAAATAGACAGGAGGAGCTTGTCCAGATTCGACAGAGATGGAAAAGCTGGGTGGATGTGCGACCCATTAATAGGTGGACAGTGATGTGCATGCTCCCAACAGACACCAGGATACTAACAGTTGACAAGACGGGGGACATAGCGCAGGGCGCAATGATGGTCGGAGGAGGTATGGGGCGCTGTCATCCGCGACTGGCCACTATAGCAATTAGTATATGTGGAGGAGTAAGGAGGGCATCTGAGACCAACAAGCCAGAGCGGTGTGCTGGAGAAGTAACACATGGAAGATCTAGGACTATCGACTGCTTTGTGGAGAACGGAAGACATCTGAGGATGATAAATGACTGAGGCTTGGAGCAAAAGAAGGATGTGTGATGAACATGGAAGACATCTGAGGAAAGTGCATGATGGATGCTGCTCACCAGGGATTGGATGATCCTCTATAATTCTCTATATTGGCTTATGCTTCCATAAGGATGTTCATAGGGATCATTGACGTCCACATGTCCTATCTCCTGAGTGGGGCAGGTCGGTACCGCACTAAGGTTTCTTCCCGTAGTAGACTAATATCACAGGAACAATGGGCTTAGACTTTGAGGAAGAACAAGGAAAATAGAACATCAGTTTCTGGTAATAGGATGCTTTAATTAAAAAACTTTAGAGATCATTAGGCTTCATTTTAAGGCTGAGGGTGAAGCTTACTCTGTGTGTAATATAATGTGCTGCTGAAGAAGTGGAGAAGATCTTGTGCTATTTTAAGACTTCATTAACCTTGAAGTGGTCATGACTTAGGCTCGAAAAGATTCTTGTTTCCTATCTCCCATTCATTCCTTCAGCTCAGACAGCATTCTGAAGTTCATCTGCATCGCTATAAACCATTTGCTGTGTCTGCAGACTGCTGCACACATCCCTGTCAATCACCAGCCGGGGAAGGAAATTCTCTTTTGTTGTTTTTCTGTGTTATTGCACTGAAGAAAGAAGGAGGCAAAATGTGAAAAACCATTGGCAGAAATATATAATTACTATAATACTGTCCCTAATGTACAAGAATATAACTACTATAATACTGCCCCCTATATACAAGAATATAACTACTATAATACTGCCCCCTATGTGTAAGAATATAACTACTATAATACTGCCCCCTATATACAAGAATATAACTACTATAATACTGTCCCTTATGTACAAGAATATAACTACTATAATACTGCCCCCTATATACAAGAATATAACTACTATAATACTGCCCCCTATGTACAAGAATATAACTACTATAATACTGCCCCCTATGTACAAGAATATAACTACTATAATACTGCTCCCTATGTACAAGAATATAACTACTATAATACTGCCCCTATGTACAAGAATATAACTACTATAATACTGCCCCCTATGTACAAGAATATAACTACTATAATACTGCCCCCTATGTACAAGAATATAACTACTATAATACTGCCCCCTATGTACAAGAATATAACTACTATAATACTACCCCCTATGTACAAGAATATAACTACTATAATACTACCCCCTATGTACAAGAATATAACTACTATAATACTGCCTCCTATGTACAAGAATATAACTACTATAATACTGCCCCCTATGTACAAGAATATAACTACTATAATACTGCTCCTATGTACAAGAATATAACTACTATAATACTGCATCCCCATGTACAAGAATATAACTACTATAATACTGCTCCCCTATGTACAAGAATATAACTACTATAATACTGCCCCCTATGTACAAGAATATAACTACTATAATACTGCCCCCTATGTACAAGAATATAACTACTATAATACTGCTCCTATGTACAAGAATATAACTACTATAATACTGCCACCTATGTACAAGAATATAAATACTATAATACTGCTCCCTATGTATAAGAATATAACTACTATAATACTGCCTCCTATGTACAAGAATATAACTACTATAATACTGCCCCCTATGTACAAGAATATAACTACTATAATACTGCCCCCTATGTACAAGAATATAACTACTCTAATACTGCCTCCTATGTACAAGAATATAACTACTATAATACTGCCCCCTATGTACAATATAACTACTATAATACTGCCCCCCTATGTACAAGAATATAACTACTATAATACTGCTCCTATGTACAAGAATATAGCAAGATGTGATACAGAGGGTTATGGAGGGTCTAGTACCTTGTTGGCCTAGCTTAGATATAAGATGTGTAATGGGGAGGCATGGAGGATCTTGTACCCTGTTGTACGCCTCTAGCTTGAATACAAGATGTGATACTGGCGGTATGGAGGCTCTAGAACCCAGCTGTACCATCTCTAGCTTGGATACAAGATGTGATACGGGGGGCGTGGAGGCTCTGGTACCTTATTGTACTACCTATAGCTTGGATACAAGATGTGATACAAGGTAGGCATGGAGGCATACTGGTTCTGTGGCATATTGCTCCCGATTTGCTGTAACTGAGCCTCTAGATCGTGCAAACTTGTAGGCTGTGGATGTTGGCATCCCAGATGGCCCCATACATGTTCTATTGGTGATAAATCTGGCGATTGGGCAGCCATGGAACTGTGCCAATGTTGTGGGGGCTCCTTGTGAGTGCGTCTGAGCATTATCCTGCTGCCTCTTGGAAGCCACTATGAGAGGAACACATGTTGCTGCAGGATGTCCTGAACATATCGCTGAGCTGTCATTGTCCCTCGTACCACTACTAGGAGTGACAGACTGTCATATGTGTTTCCCCCCCAGACCATCACACCAGCAGGGGACAGTGTCACTCCACAGTAAAGGCAGGATTGAGGCGCTCACCCCAAGGTCTCCAGACATGAACACAGCCGTCGTCAGCGTCCAAACTAAACTTACCAAACGGAGGAGATGGTGGGTTTCAGAGACTGTATACGTAATAGGCATTGTGAGACCAAGTCTCCTTCAGTCAATAGCCTGAAAATGGTTCTGACAGACACAGGGGTATAACGATGGTGCCCCCTGTCTCTGGATGGATGAAACGAAACTTTTGGAGGCGCTTGTCGGACGGTCAGACGCTCTCTCTTCTGGTGGTCTGTAAGGGGCGGCCAGAGCCTGGTCACCTTGTGTGCCCCCATCCACTGGTCCCAACACCTCCTAACAGCATGGTCAGACGCTCCTCTCTACTGGTGGTCTGTAGGGGGGGGTCCTGAGCCCAGTCACCTTGTGTGTCCTCACACATCCACTGGTCCCAACACCTGCTAACAGTCTGGTCAGACTCTCCTCTCTACTGGTGGTCTGTAGGGGGGTCCTGAGCCCGGTCACCTTGTGTGCCCTCACACATCCACTGGTCCCAACACTTCCTAACAGTCTGGTCAGAGCAGCCGGTGGGGGACAATTCATAGATACGACCCTCCATCTTCTCACATCCCAATAATGCGCCCCTCTCAGACTAACAGGGTGAAATCTCTTCTCTGCGTTGTAGAGGTGTCTAGTGGTCAACAAGCTCTACAAGCGGAAGAAGAGGTCACTACACACAAAGAGCCTCCGAAAGCCTCTTATAGGGCAATTGGGAAACCACTATTAGGGTCTCACCCACTGGTGATATTTTCTTTCTTGCGCTGCGAGAGCACTAGAAAAATCTCGCATCGCAGCGCAAGAATGAGGCCGGTATAGAACCGGCATATCGCAAGTGCTTTCAATGGGGCTAGCGACAGCAGCGCTAGCCCCATTGAAAGCATAGGGAGAATACCACGGACTTCTGCCACACCTGTGACAGCTGTGGCAGGAGTTTCCTTCATCTCCGCGGGGACCGCAGGGATGAAGGAATTCTCTGCCACAGCTGTCACAGCTGTGGCAGAGGTCCACAGCATTCTATTCTATTGCTTTCAATGGAATCAATGGTTTCAGCCAAGCACCGCAGAATGATTATCGGGGAAGGGCTTGAAATATAAGCTCTTCTCTGATAATCATCAAAAAGTGTGAAAAAAAAAATTTTAAAAAATCATACTCACCTCTCCTGTGCTCAGCCGCGTCCTCCTGCTCGCTCCCCGGCTCTGCTATGAAACTCTTTCAGCAGTCGGGGATTTAAAAATCCCCGCCTCCTGAAAGAGCTGTGCAGATTGGCTGAGGGCTCAGCCAATTTCAGCTACTGCTTAGCTATTGGCTGAGCGCTCAGCCAATCACACATAACTAAGGGCTATGTGTGATTGCCTGAGCGCTCAGCCAATAGCTAAGCAGTAGCTGCTGTTGGCTGAGCGAGCCCTCAGCCAATCTGCACAGCTGCAGGAGAGGTATGATTTTTTTAATTTTTTTTTCACACTTTTGGCAGATTAACGGGGAAGGGCTTATATTTCAAGCCCTTCCCTGATAATCATTCCGCATGGCTTGCAGAAAGCAGTGCTTTCAATGGGATCGGCAGCAGTGCCGATCCCATTGAAAGCAATGGAATAGAATGCCGGGGACTTCTGCCACAGCTGTGACAGCTGTGGCAGAGGATTCCATTATCCCCGCGGTGCCCGCGGGGATGAAGGAAACTCCTGCCACAGCTGTCACAGCTGTTACAGCTGTGACAGAAGTCCTTGGCCCTTAGGGCCTCTGGTGACAAGACCGTTCATCTCATCACCACAACTCTCATCATTTGTATATCGGACTGCGATGGAACTGCAGGACGAGGTTCACAGCAAAATGACAACTTCTTCTAGTGGCTGGATGGTTTTGACAATGAGCGTAATCCTCAGTGCACTTAAAAGTCCAACTGATACATTGTGATAAACTTGTGACAAGAGAAGGATTTGTGTCAGCTATCTGGGCTCCATGCAATTGTTACAACCCGCTCAGCTGTCAACAGCATTAAGTTACTTTTTTCATTCAATTACAGCAAGCAGAGTTTGAACAATTGATTTTGACAACATTAAAAACATTTAGTCTTGGTGGCCGTTATCTGCTATTCTCCTTCTCGAGAAGGTTCATGAGCTGGAATGTGTATAATTCATGTCTTACCTCAAGAAGTCTTGAGGTGGACTGTCCAGTCTCGGACCATTTCTTGTCTTGTATCTCATGTTTCGGCCTTCGTAAACCAGATGGCAAAGTGAGAAACTTTCAGCCAACTTGCCCTGAAGTTCTAAAGTCTTGTTAATGAATATGAAGCTAGGGTCCCTATGGAAAAAGAAACCAGTGAGCGAGGGGCCCAGGAAGCTCTGACTCTGGGACAAGAAACACAGTCGCTGAGCCAAAAAGATTGAGCCTGGCTGCAGTCCACAACGGACACCAAATCTTCAGAAGACCCAAACAGAAGTTGGAACATACTGGAGGAACACTTTGGTGGCCCAGAGATGACTAGCTGACACTTACTACATACATTGCATGAACCCACGGACTTGTGGTCATGAAGAGGTTAAAGAAGGGGTCTTCTATTGGCACTAATTGGTGACAGCTGTACATGATCCTTTTATATGGGCAGGCAGGGGGGGTCAGTTGGCATCACATACAGAGTGAGGCGAAGAGGTTTCGGAAGATGATATTCTCCTCCTTTCGGAAATAACATATCCTGTCTTTAAATAACTCCATCCTTACGATTCCTCCCCTCCAGCGAGTCCCACAGGACAGATCGTCCCAGGAGCTGACACTCTATAAACATGGGCTGGAGGCTCCTCGTCCTGCTGCCGCTCCTGAGCTGTGAGTCACTTGTGTGTGTGGGTTATATATAGTTCGTGGGTTCCTATAGATAGACGTTAGTCCTGTGTCTCGCCTGGGGGTCTGCAGTCAGTGAGCGATAAAGTCCCCCCATTATAGGCCTTGAGGCAAGTTCAGGCTGATATAGTAATATATGTCCTGAGAAACAGCCCCCCATCGCAGTGTATATAGGCCAAACGTGTAAATGCCATGGAGTGGATTGTGACCCTATCGTAGGGAGACAAGTGACGGCCAGGCCCAAACGTTACTTCCAGCATCCTGTCTCCACCATAAGGGCATAGTCGATGGAGCACAAAAAATCCACATCAAAATACGCCCTGTGAACTCTCCCTTTTTAGGCGCCAATACACATCCAAAGCTGGTGGTGCCTATTTTGACATGGACTTTGAAGTCTCGTATCATTGCAGTGTCACGGGAGAGGACCCCTTTAAAATATAACCTTTAATTAATGCAATTTAAAAACTTTAAATATGTTTTTTAGGACCAGTAGCAAAAGACAAACAAACATGTATCAGGTGAGGCTGATGCAAGAAAATTGCATCCCCCCCGTGCATATACACTAGTGGTAGGCTATGTACTATCCTGAGCACCTACAATAAAGGTGCTTACAATAGCCTACAGAACTCTCCCCTTCACCTATGTAATAATGACTACGGTGCCAGTGTGAACTTGCTTCTGGCAGCGTAAAAGAGGTGATCAATATATATGTCTCCACCTCTCTCAAAGTGCAAAATCGTGAGTAAGCACCCTGCCGGGTAGTAATCGGCAATGTGGGAGGATATTACTCAGCAATCGTATATAGAGACTGCACGACTCATCATAGCTGTGAGGTGCTGCAATGCTTAAATAGGGGCATTGGAGGTCTGGTAGATAACCCCCTTTGTTTAGGAATATTCAGGACTGGGCATACCGACAAAGGTGTGCGGTCAGGATATAACATGACCTAAAGCGGTTTAACCCTTAGTCTGAGAAGCCAACTCCAAATGGAGATAAGGAAAAGGTTTGAGTGGCAAATCAAATTTCTGGTTCAAACTCAACATGGATGATGGGTTCAGTGAGTTGGACCAGCAAGTCGGTTCGCTAAAGGGTTCAGATTTGGTTACAAAATGTAATTCATACTCAGATCTCGGTTCAGTTTGTGGTTCTACGCGTTTCGTCGCGTCGCAGCTCCCTGGCCGGTAATCACTCAGCAACGCTGATCCCGATGCACACTGTGACGTCAGTGTGCACCCCGGATCCTCCTCCTTAGTTCCGCAGGAGAGGACAAGGGAGGAAACGTTACAGGATCAAACACTGACATCAGTGTGCACCCGAGCTCGATGCCGAGAAGAATAGGAGCAGTGCTGACTGCATGGAGGAGGTAAGTATATGAGTTGAGGAGCTATTACTACTGGGGCTACTGTGCGTTTAATATTACTGGAGCTATCTATTGTGTGGTTAATATTACTCGGGATACCTACTGTGGGGTTAAAATTACTGAGGGGGTTTATATTACTGGGGCTACTGTGAGGTTAATATTATTACTGGGGCTATTATGGGGTAAATATTACCGAGGGGGTTAATATAATTACTGGGGCTGCTCTGGGGTTAATATTTTTACTGGAGCTACTATGGGGTTAATATTACTGAGGGAGTTGATATTATTACTGGGGCTACTATGCGTTCATATTATTACTGGGGTTAATATTACTACTGGAGCTACTGTTGGGGTCACCATTACTACTGAGGCCACTGTGGGGATCACTATTACTACTGGGGCCAATATAGTTGACGCTATTACTACTGGGGCTGCAATAGGGGTCTCTATTGCTACTGGGGCCACAATAGGGGTTGCTATTATTACTGGAGCTACTGCAGTGGTCACCATTACTACTGAGGCCACTGTGGGGGTCACCATTACTACTGGGGCCAATATAGTTGACGCTATTACTACTGGGGCTGCAGTAGGGGCCTCTATTGTTACTGTGGCCACAATAGGGGTCACTATTACTATACAGGGCCAATATAGGGGACGCTACTACTACTGGTGCCACCAATATAGAGGGTCACTATTATTATATGGGGAGGATTTGCTACAGAATTGCTGAAGCAGCAAAGTGTATGAGTTTTTGAAAATATCATCCACATGCTGTGGAAAACATCTGCACAAAACGCGTGTGGATATTGGCATGGGGTGCGGGATTTAATTCTGCAGCATGTTTATTTTAAATATAATGTAGATCCGTAGCCCATCCAGCGCTCCGGCGTTCCTTCTTGGTTTCTTTGTTAGTTTTTTTAAACAGCCCAGTCCTTTTTATAACGACGGAGGTAAAAATCATGTTGTGATAAGCCCCGCCCCTAACCCCTCTCTTGACCACACCCTATGTCCTACTTTGGGGCTCAACGAGGAACTTTTGCTTCAAAATGGGCTCCATGGCTGAAAAAGTTTGGGAACCACTGAGATAGACAGATAGACAGACATAGATAGGAGACAGATTACAGTACTTACTACCGCCTCCGCTCCCCGACACTGCCGGACGGACCAATCACTGACAGACTGCAGGTGTGACTAAAACAACTGCAGCTTCTCACCATTTTGGGGTACACCATTACATATGACTTTTTTTGATTTTATTTAGTTTTTTGGGGGACAAAATGAGTAAAAAAAAGCATTTCCACTGTAGGAGCATAAAACCTGTAAGGCTATGATCTCTCTGATAATACACTGCATCACAATCACAGGCCATGGCAGGCCATCAGCCCTCTGCAATTACATGGTGGAGGGCCGATGATGCCCCGGGGGGACGCCTTCCCTCTGTGAACACTTTACATGCCGCGATCAACATTGATCCATGCTTTTGCAGCGGGAGGCCAGCTGTCAGTTGAAGCCGACTCCCGCTGCGGAGGGCACAAGCTCAGTTTCCGATCCCACTCCATCCATTTGCGATAACCCCTTCCAAGCTGGGGCGTACCTTTACATCCTGCTACGGAAAGGGGTACTTTTGCTAACCCCCTGTATATATCTTATTCCACAGCGCCATCATGTGGCATATTTGTCGCAGACCACACCTTCCCGTTTAAACCACTTATCACCTCCAGGTTTAGAAAGCTATCACAACCCCACGGCCTTGCTGCGGGGGCTGCCGGTGGCTGTGTGTGGGGGTCATTACCTTATATTACGGACCAGTACCCTGACAGTCCTAGACTCCTCCTGCACAAATAACTCTTCCCAAAAGCCTCTGTCGAGGACTCTCCCCCGCTTCTCTCTACTTCAGCTCCAAGTGGCGTCATGTCTTGTGTTTTAGGTGCGTTGGCGAACGAGGAAAAACGACTGCTTAACGATTTATTCTCCAATTATGATAAAATGTCGCGACCCGTCAAGAACATCAAAGACATCATCGTAGTCCGACTCAAACTCACCCTGACCAACCTCATCTCCCTGGTAAGTAATAGTCTACCAGTCACCCAGTGGCACAGGGGAGGAGTGTGCTGATCTTAAGGAGGGGAGGGGTACTGTTTCTACTTGTGGAGAGCGCCAAGTTATAGGCCATGCAATGCTCCTCTGGGAAATTTGATATGCAAATGAGAGATGGTATAATGCTTTAGCAGCGCCACCTATTGGAAAGCAGCTTCCCCACAAGTCAATTTCCAAGCTTCTTACAGCCCTTGTTGCATGACTTCGAATATAGGCCAAACCAGAAGGAGGAGGTCCCATCCTCGGTGTTACATCGTGGGAGGACAGTGTGCCCCAGCAGCACAGAGTATTTCAGTACACGATGCAGTAACTTTTGCTTTATCGTCGTTATTCTTGTTTTTTTCTTTTGTTAGAAAGAGAAAGAAGAGACGATGACGACCAACGTGTGGCTGCAACTGGTAAGGCTGGAGATGACCCAATATACAGGAACTGTGTGCATATATATGTATACAGTCCAGTCACATTATTATGACCACCTCCTACTTTTGACGTTGGCAGTTCATGAAGGAAGTGACGTGTGGTGGGCTGGCTTGGTGGCTATATAAGGGGTGCGATAAGCTGTCTGCTCACATATCATTCGTTGGGTAAAAGGGGGGAGTTATCAGAGTTCCAATAAGGGATGATTATTGGTTTTCGGGCCGAGGGTGGACGTATTTCTCAGACATCGCTGCTCTGGTGAAAGTGTATCAGAAGCGGATAAATGGCACCAATGGGGATAACCAGCATGGAAACTGCAGAGCCACTGATAACCACATGCCATTGATGTGACTGCTGAACGTTGGCTATGAAGGTGCGCGAGGGCCGACCCATATGTTTCCATAGAGCAGCTGTAGTGGCCCAAAGTAGGGTCCCTCCATCATTTGCAAGTCTGTTTGTCTCTCTGTCTCGTCGGTGGGTTGTGACCAGAGGTTTGAGGAGAATAGGGAGGATTTAGTAAGAGAGCGGTGTAGTAGTGTGGTGTGTGTCGTTGGAGAAGGAGGTGGGCTGATGCTCCTGCCTGGGCTAGGCCGTGGCTATGTCTCTACTGCTGGAACGTCTCTTTCCTCCAGGGATAAAGGCGCAGGAGATGGGAATGCAAGAGTTGTACGCCCCCCTCTCCTTCGCGAAAATACATATGGAGGGGAAGCGTAGAGGTACTACTGGAGCCACTGTGAGATGTCACTATTATAATAATAACCTTTATTTGTATAGCGCCAACATATTCCGCAGCGCTTACATAGACAAGGGGAATACAGAAAGACAAAAGTACAAACATTACAGAACCACGGTTTCATAGTAATCAGTTGATGGAAACAATAGGGGTGAGGGTCCTGCTCCAACGAGCTTACATACTACAAGTAATGGGGGGGATACAGAAGGTAAAGGGCTGGAGATGTGCACGGTATGGAGGGGTGGAGAGTGAGGGATGCTATACACATAGACAATGGTCAGACATTTGGCGGTGTGACGGCAGAATCGGTATGACTGCAGGAGCCGTTTATCATGGCTAGCAGGGATTGCAGTCAGTAGGTCAGGGAGCATGTTATCAGGTGGAGTACAGAGGGGTTTGTTTAGGGAATGCGGTATGCCTCCCTGAAGAGGTGCGTTTTTAGAGCGCGCCTGAAGTTCTGCGAGTCCTGGATTGCTCGGGTAGCCTTTGGTAGTGTGTTCCAGAGGAGCGGTGCTGCTCTAGAGAAGTCTTGGAGGCGGGAATGAGAAGTTCGAATTAAAGGGGCGCTCAGTCTGGTTTCATTAGCAGAGCGGAGAGCCCGGGCTGGGTAATGGATTGAGATGAGGGAGGCGATATAGGGGGGCGCTGCGCTGTGGAAAGCTTTGTGGATGAGGGTAGCGAGTTTAAATTGAATTCTGTATTTAACGGGCAGCCAGTGCAGTGACCGGCACAGGTCAGAGGCGTCCGAGTAGCGGCTGGACAGGAAGATGAGCCTGGCTGCCGCATTCAGGATGGATTGGAGAGGGTAGAGTCTGGTGCAGGGGAGGCCGATCAGCAACGAGTTGCAATAATCGAGCCGGGAGTGGATGAGGGCAACAGTAAGCGTTTTCAGCGTGTCTATTGTGAGAAAAGAGCGGATTCTTGCGATGTTCTTGAGGTGCAGCTGACATGTTCGGGCCAGAGATTGGATGTAGGGGGTAAAAGAGAGATCAGAATCAAATATGACCCCAAGGCAGCGGGCGTGTTGTCTAGGAGTTATGGTGGCGCCACACACTGAGATGGAGATGTCAGGATGAGATCGGTTAGTGGAGGGTGGAAATACCAGCAGGTCAGTTTTAGGCCGCCTGCAGACGGGCGGAAATCCCGCGGGATTTCCGCCACTAAAAGCCTGCATAGGAGTGCATTATAATACACACTCCTATGCAGACGGCCGCGGTTTGGCCGCGCAAAATGTCGTGCGGCAAACAAACCGCGGCATGTCCTATTTCTGTGCGCGGCTCGCAGAGCCTCGCACAGAAACGTCACTCACCCGGCCGGCAGCTCCGGTCTGCGCATGCGCCGGCTGCCCGGCAGCCGGCACATGAAAGAGCCGAGGCCGCCGGGCACGGGTGAATACGCGCTCCTGCCTGCTGGGGTCGGGTCCCGCGGCGAGAATTCTTGCCGCCGGATCCGACCCGCCCGTCTGCATTCGGCCTTAGAGAGGTTTAGTTTTAGGTAGAGAGAGGACATAGTGTTAGAGACAGCGGACAGACAGTCAGTGATGTTTTGGAGTAAAGGTGCAGAGATGTCACGGGCAGAGGTGTATAGCTGGGTGTCATCAGCGTACAGGTGGTATTGGAGGCCAAATCTCCTGATGGTTTGTCCAATAGGGGCTGTGTAGATAGAGAAAAGGAGGGGGCCGAGGACCGAGACCTGGGGGACCCTAACAGCAAGGGGAACAGAAGGAGAGGTAGAGCCAGCAAATGAGACTCAGGAACCACTGGGGCCACTCTAGGGGCTCAGTATTACTACTTTGGTCGCTGTGGGATATTACTATTACTACTGGGGCCACTGTGGGATGTCACTATTACCACTAGGGCCACTCTGGGGGCTCAGTATTACTACTTGGGTCACTGTGGGATGTCACTATTACTACTGGGGGCCACTGTGGGCTGTTACTATTACCACTGGGGGCCACTGGGGGCTGTTACTATTACTACTGTGGCCACTGTGGGATGTTACTATAACTATTGGGGCCATTCTTTCATGTCACTATTACTTCTGAGGTCAGTTTGGGTTGTCACTATTACTACTGGGGCCACTGTGGGATGTCACTATTTCTACTGGGGGCCGCTGTGCAATGTTACTATTACTGCTGCGGACACTGTGGGGGGGTCATTATTACCGCTGGGGCCACTGTGGGGTGTCAATAGTACCGCTGGGGCCACTGTGAGGGTCACTGTTACTGCTGGGGCCGCCGTGGGGTGTCACTATTATTCCTGGGTCCACTGTGGGATGTCACTATTACTACTGGGGGCCACTGTGGGCTGTTACTATTACTACTGAGGGCCACTGGGGGCTGTTACTATTACTACTGTGGCCACTGTGGGATGTTACTATAACTATTGGGGCCATTCTTTCATGTCACTATTACATCTGAGGTCAGTTTGGGTTGTCACTATTACTACTGGGGCCGATGTAGGGGGTTACTATTACTACTGGAGCCTCTGTGTGGGTCACCAT
This sequence comes from Eleutherodactylus coqui, assembly GCF_035609145.1. Classification (NCBI taxonomy): domain Eukaryota; kingdom Metazoa; phylum Chordata; class Amphibia; order Anura; family Eleutherodactylidae; genus Eleutherodactylus; species Eleutherodactylus coqui. Next base: position 328,716,929 of record NC_089838.1, read on the forward strand.
TACTACTGAAGCTGCTGTGGGGGGTCACTATTACTGCTAAGGCCGCTGTGGGATGTCACTATTACTATTGGGGCCGCAGTGTGGGAGTCACTATTACTGCTGCGGCCACTCTTGGGAGTCAATATTACCACTGGGGCCGTGGTGAGATGTAACTATTACAACTGTGGCCGCTGTGGGATGTCACTATTATTACTGGGGCCACTGTGGGATTTCACTATTACTATTCGGGTTGTTGTGGGATGACACTATTACTACTGAGGCCATTGTGGGATGTCCCTATTACTACTGGGGCCGCTGTGGGATGTCACTATTACTATTGGGGTTGTTGATGGATGTCACTATTACTACTGAGGCTATTGTGGGATGTCAGTATTACTACTGGGGCCGCTGTGCGATGACACTATTATTACTGAGGCCACTGTGGGATGTCACTATTACTACTGGGGGCCACTGTAGGATGTCATTATTACTACTGTGGCCGCAGTGGGCTGTCATTATTACTACTGTTGCCGCTGTGGAATGTCACTATTACCGTTGCAGTCACTGGGGGGGGGGGGGGGGGGTCACTATTACCACTGTAGCCACTGTGGGGGGTCACTAGTACCGCTGGGCCACTGTGAGGGTCATTGTTACTGCTGGGGCCGCCGTGGGATGTCACTATTACTACTTGGGTTGTTGAGGGATGACACTGTTACTACTGGAGTTGTTGAGGGATGTCACTATTACTACTGGGGTTGTTGTTGGATGTCACTATTACTACTGAGGCTATTATGGGATGTCACTATTACTACTGGAGCAGCTGTGGGATGTCATTGTTACTACTAGGGCCACTGTGTGAGGTCACTTTTACCACTGGGGGCAACTGTGGGATGGCACTATTACCACTGGGGCTATTCTGGGGGCTCACTTTAACTACTGGGGTCTTGGAAGTCACTTTAAATACTGGGGTCACTATAACTATTGGCTCCGTTGTGGGATGTCACAATTACTACAGAGTCTATTGTGGGATGTCACTATTACTACTGGAGCCGCTATGGGATGTCACTTATTACTGGAGCCGCTGTGGGATGTCACTATTACTACTGGGGGCCAATGAGGGATGTCACTATTACTACTGTGGCCGCTCTGGGATATCACTATTACTACTGTGGCCGCTGTGGGATGTCACTTTTACTACTGGGGGCCACTGAGGGATGTCACTATTACTACTGGGGCCGCTGTGGGATGTCACTTTTACTACTGGGGGCCACTGAGGGATGTCACTATTACTACTGTGGCCGCTCTGGGATATCACTATTACTACTTAGGCCACTGTGGGCTGTCACTTTTACTGCTGCGGCCACTGTGGGGGGGGGGGGGGGGGGTAAATATTACCGCTGGAGTCACTGTGGTAGTCACTATTACTGCTGGGCCATTGTGAGGGTCGCTGTTATAGCTTGGGCCGCTATGAGGATCACTGTTACCACTGGGGCCACCGTGGTGTGTCACTATTGCTACTGTGACCGCTGTGGGATTTCACTATAACTTTTGTAGCTATTCTGTGATGTTACTATTACTTCTGTGGCCGGTTCAGGATGTCACTATTACTGCTGGGCCATTGTGAGGGTCGCTGTTATAGCTTGGGCCGCTATGAGGATCACTGTTACCACTGGGGCCGCCGTGGTGTGTCACTATTATTACTGGGGCCGTTGTGGGATGTCACTATTACTACTGGAGCCGCTGTGGGATGTCACTATTACTACTGTGACCGCTGTGGGATTTCACTATAACTTTTGTAGCTATTCTGTGATGTTACTATTACTTCTGTGGCCGGTTCAGGATGTCACTATTACTACTGGGGCCGCTGTGGGGGGTAACTATTACTGCTAAGGCAGCTGTGGGATGTCACTATTACTACTGGGGCTGCTGTGTGGGAGTCACTATTACTGCTGCTGCCACTCTTGGGGGTCAATATTAGCACTGGGACCAGTGTGAGATGTCACTATTACAACTGGAGCCGCTGTGGGATGTCACTATTACTACTGGGGCCACTGTGGGATGTCACTATTACTACTGGGGCCACTGTGGGATGTCACTATTACAACTGGAGCCGCTGTGGGATGTCACTATTACTACTGGGGCCACTGTTGGATGTCACTGTTACTACTGAGGGCTGTTGTGGGATGTCACTATTACTACTGGAGCCACTGTTGGATGTCACTGTTACTACTGAGGGCTGTTGTGGGATGTCACTATTACTACTGGAGCCACTGTTGGATGTCACTGTTATTACTGAGGGCTGTTGTGGGATGTCACTGTTACTACTGGGGCCACTGTGGGATGTCACTATTACAACTGGAGCCGCTGTGGGATGTCACTATTACTACTGGGGCCACTGTTGGATGTCACTGTTACTACTGAGGGCTGTTGTGGGATGTCACTATTACTACTGGAGCCACTGTTGGATGTCACTGTTATTACTGAGGGCTGTTGTGAGATGTCACTATTACTACTGGGGCCGCTGTGGGATGTCACTATTACAACTGGAGCCACTGTGGGATGTCACTATTACTACTGGGGCCACTGTTGGATGTCACTGTTACTACTGAGGGCTGTTGTGGGATGTCACTATTACTACTGGGGCCACTGTTGGATGTCACTGTTACTACTGAGGGCTGTTGTGGGATGTCATTATTACTACTGTTCGCGCTTTTGGCTGTCACTATTACTACTGGGGCCGCTGTGGGATGTCACTATTACTACTGGGGCTGCTGTGAGACTTCACTATTACTACTGTAGCTGCAGTGAGATGTCACTATTACTACTGGGGCCGCTGTGGGATGTCACTATTACTACTGGGGCTGCTGTGAGACTTCACTATTACTACTGGGGCCGCTGTGGGATGTCACTATTACTACTGGGGCCGCTGTGGGATGTCACTATTATTACTGGGGCCGCTGTGGGATGTCACTATTACTATTGGGGCCGCTGTACTGGGTTACTATTACTACTGGAGCCACTGCAGTTGGACACCATTACTACTGGGGCCACTATAAGGGTGACTACCCACTAGGGTTTTTTTTATTGCGAAATTCGCAATGTTTTTTTTTTTCTGCAGAGGTCTATGTGCTATGGGACTTGTAAATCTAAAATCGCGATCACGCAAAATCGGAATTTTTGCGGTAAATCGCGATTTTGCACGATCGCGATTTTAACATTACAAGTCCCATAGACCCCTGCAGAAAAAATAAACGCTACGAATTTCGCAGTGAAAAAAAACGCTAGTGGGTAGTCACCCTAAAGTGGGTCACTATTACTGCTAAGGCTGCTGTGGGATGTCTCTATTATTACTGGGTCCGTTTTAGGATGTCACTGTTACTACTGGGGCCGCTGTGGGATGTCACTATTATTAATGTGGCCACTGTGGGATGTCATTATTACTACTGTGGCCACTGTGGGATGTCACTATTACTACTGTGGCCACTGTGGGATGTCGCTATTACTACTGTGGCCACTGTGGGATGTCGCTATTATTACTGTGGCCACTGTGGGATGTCACTATTACTACTGTGGCCGCTGTGGGATGTCACTATTACTACTGTGGCCGCTGTGGGATGTCGCTATTACTACTGTGGCCACTGTGGGATGTCACTATTACTACTGTGGCCACTGTGGGGTGTCGCTATTACTACTGTGGCCACTGTGGGATGTCACTATTACTATTGGGGCCACTGTGGTATCACACTACTGAATGCGCTACCTACGCAAGTAGCGCGGTGACTTCACCCGGCAGCGACGGATGCGTTCCAGCGTGGAACGCGGAAGTAACATATGAGAGTAGGTACGGCCGATCACGGCTCCCCATGTGACGATCGGCTAGGTGCTTTGCACATATCTGGAACAGCGCTATTGTCTGGACTTTAGTCTATACCAGAATAGTGATCTGGTAAGTACAAAGATGAATGGATTAATTTGCTATTCAACTAGATAAGTGGAACCCGCCCCAAAAGGGAACCCATTGGTTAATTGTGGACAGGCCCCCGGAAATGGGAGGAGCCACACCTCTATTTAATCCTTGCTGTGAGCTCTGGGACTTCATTGCCAGCCGCTCACCATCAGAGCCGCAGGCGCTATACTTTTTCTCCTCTTTTCCATCCGCTATATACCCCCCCCCCCTTACTACTAGGGCTGTGCAGCTCTGTCCGGCACGTGGGGCATTGCTGCCAACCCAATTAGGCGCATTGGTTTATTTATCCATCCCTGTTTTAGGGACCAAGTAACAGACAGTCCTTTACAGGCGGCAGGCTGTAATAGGACATTGGTCCAGTATCTGTGGGTGTGAACCAACAGATCTATCCCACTAGCCCTGTAGTATCTCTGGGCATGATACATACTGCGCCATAGGAGAGAATCGGTTTCCTAGGTTCCTCCGGGGGGAAGGGAATTGGTACATCCAACTCTCACTTTCTCGCCTCGAGACTCATATATGTTAACCGGTCTCGATGCATTGAAAAATGGTCTCAGACTAATACTTATAGGCTATCACTGGTCTCTTTGCGAACCTTTATAGCAAAGCGACTCCCTAAACTAAGTCTCTGAGCCAAGAGAAAGAGGGAAGTAGCAATAGGAGAACCCCATTTTTATCAGGGATATAGTCTTATTCCCTCTTAATCGAAAGGACTATCAACAAGGGTCTTATCTACTACGATAGGACTAATAGGGATAATCACGTAAATTCTAGGGCAACCCTTGGCCCTGCTCTTGAGGAACCGCCCCAGACAGAGGCGGAGAAACGCGTTGAGCAAGCAATTACCCTATTGAGCAAGCAAAATATCCTATTCTTTAAAAGTTGAAACACAGTTAAAAGTCGTCATACGTTAAGACACTTTAAGCAGTCGCCCACGTCTGGAGCAATTACTTTATCTCGAAACGTTAATAGACGTAACACACATGAGCGACTGCTTAGCAATTCACTCTATTTGTCAACGGTGGATTACACATAATAGTATCTGAGTGGGTGTTTACCATATAAACCAATTCTTCCAGTACCAACGCTGTAATACCCAAACCCTGAGTGACTACGGACTTCATACTGTGTAACATATACATCTGATCAAATACATGAATCCCTACTGTATTCAGATATATTGAAAGCGGCGACAAAAAATAAGGTCAGCTGGTTTCCAGCCTCTAATCATAAATGGAGGTACCCTGTTCTCCCTAACCGGAAACCGGATAAATTCTGACCAACTTTTTGCTTCGTGACGTACCGCTACAAACCAGTGACCCAGTCCCCTAATATTGTCAATAGGGGTTAACCTGACTGGCTGTTAGAAGGGAATCGATACCCTCATATCATTTGATCACTGGGTCTTGTTATATGATCCATGTTGTTAGTCCACGTCTGTCTTTGTTTGTTATATGATTTATGTGGCCCCAATTTTAACTAGTTATTAATAAAAGTTATTCATTTTAATTTTAATCTATATCTGTGAAGGGTGCCTATATGACCATATAGATTTGGAATACCACTGTGATTTTTTTTTTTTTTTTTTTTTTTTTCACTGTGGAAGGTCACTATTACTACTGGGGCCACTGTGGGATGTCACTATTACTATTGGGGCCACTGTGGAATGTCACTATTGCTACTGTGACCGCTGTGGGGTGTCACTATAACTTTTGTAGCTATTCTGTGATGTTACTATTACTTCTGTGGCCGGTTCGGGATGTCACTATTACTACTTGGGCTGCTGTGGGGGGTAACTATTACTGCTAAGGCAGCTGTGGGGGGTAACTATTACTGCTAAGGCAGCTGTGGGATGTCACTATTACTACTGGGGCAGCTGTGGTGTGTCACCATTACTACTGGGGCAGCTGTGGTGTGTCACCATTACTACTGGGGCCACTGTGGGCCATCACTATTTTTACTGTGGCCGCTGTGGGATGTCACTATTACTACTGGGGCCACTGTGGGATGTCACTATTACTACTGGAGCCGCTGTGGGATGTCACTATTACTACTGTTGCCGCTGTGGGCTGTCACTATTACTACTGTAGTAATAGTTACATCCCACAGCGGCCCTATTGCTAATAGTGACATCCCAAAGCAGCCCCAGCGGTAATAGTGACCCCGCACAGTGGCCACAGTGACCCCCCATAGTGGACTCAGTGGTAAGTGACCCCCAACAGTGGCCGCAGCAGTAATAGTAACTTCCCCATAGTGGCCCCAGTAGTAATAGTGACATCCCACAGCAGCCTTAGCAGTAATAGTGACCCCCCCCTTAAGCAGCCCCAGTAGTAATGGCCAGCTACCACAGCAGCCCCATTAGTAATAGTAACCCCTACATTGTCCCCTGTAGTATTAGTTACATCCCACAGCAGCCCTAGTAGTAATAATGAAATCCCACAGTGGCCCCAGTAATAATAGTGACATCCCACAATAGACTCTGTAGTAATAGTAAAATCCCACAACAACCCCAGGAGTTATAGTGACATCCCACAGCGGCCAAAGCTGTAATAGGGGCAGCCCACAGCGGCCCCAGCGGTAACAGTGACCCTCATAGTGGCCCAACCCATAACAGTGACCTTCACAGTGGCCCAGCGGTACTAGTGTCCCCCCCCCCCCCCCCGCAGTGGCTACAGCGGTAATAGTGACCCCCCACAGTGGCTACAGCGGTAATAGTGCCCCCCCCCCCCACAGTGGCTACAGCGGTACTAGTGCCCCCCCCCACAGTGGCTACAGCGGTAATAGTGTCCCCCCCCCCACAGTGGCTACAGCGGTACTAGTGCCCCCCCCCCCCCCCCACAGTGGCTACAGCGGTAATAGTGACCCCCTACAGTGGCTGCAACAGTAATACTGACATTCCACAGCAGTAATAATGACAGCCGCTGTGGGATGTCACTTTTACTACTGGGGATGCTGTAGGGGGTTACTATTACTACTGGAGCCACTGCGGTGGGTCACCATTACTACTGAGGCCACTATAAAGTGGGTCACTATTACTGCTAAGGCTGCTGTGGGATGTCTCTATTATTACTGGGTCCGTTTTAGCACGTCACTATTATTACTGTGGCCGGTGTGGGATGTCACTGTTATTACTGTGGCCACTGTGGGATGTCACTATTACTACCTGGGACCACTGTGGGCTGTCATTATTACTACTGGGGGCTGCTTTGGGCTGTCACTTTTACTGCTGCGGCCACTGTGGGGGGTCAATTTTACCACTGGAGTCACTGTGGGGGTCACTATTACCGCTGGGCCATTGTGAGGGTCGCTGTTATAGCTTGGGCCGCTATGAGGATCACTGTTACAGCTGGGGTCGCCGTGGTGTGTCACTATTATTAATGGGGCCACTGTGGGATGTCACTATTACTACTGGGGCTGTTGTGGGCTGTCACTCTTGCTACTGTGACCGCTGTGGGATGTCACTATAACTTTTGGGGCTATTCTGTGTTGTTACTATTACTTCTGTGGCCGGTTCAGGATGTCACCATTACTACAGAGGCCGCTGTGGGGGGTAACTATTACTGCTAAGGCAGCTGTGGGATGTCACTATTACTATTGGGACTGCTGTGGGATGTTACTATTACTATGGGGGCCGCTGTGGGATGTCACTATTACTACTGGGGCTATTGTGGGATGTCACTATTACTACTGAGGCCATTGTGGGATGTCACTATTACTACTGGGGTTGTTGTGGGATGTCACTATTACTACTGAGGCCATTGTGGGATGTCACTATTACTACTGGGGTTGTTGTGGGATGTCACTATTACTACTGAGGCCATTGTGGGATGTCACTATTATTACTGGGGCCACTGTGGGATTTCATTATTACTACTGGGGCTGCTGTGGGATGTAACTATTACTACTGGGGACAATGTAGGGGTTACTATTACTAATGGGGCCGCTGTGGTAGCTGGCCATTACTACTGGGGCTGCTTAAGGGGGGGGGGGCACTATTACTGCTAAGGCTGCTGTGGGAGGTCACTATTACTACTGGGGCCACTATGGGGAAGTTACTATTACTGCTGCGGCCACTGTTGGGGGTCACTTACCACTGTGTCCACTGTGGGGGGGGGGGGGGGGTCACTGAGGCCACTGTGCGGTGTCACTATTACTGCTGGGGCTGCTGTGGGATGTCACTATTACTACTGGAGCCACTGTAGGATGTCACTATTACTACTGGGGCCACTGTGGGATGTCACTATTACTACTGGAGCCACTGTTGGATGTCACTATTACTACTGGGGCCACTATGGGATGTCACTATTACTACTGGGGCTGCTGTGGGATATCACTATTACTACCGGGGCCACTGTTGGATGTCACTATTACTACTGGGGCCACTATGGGATGTCACTATTACTACTGGGGCCGCTGTGGGATATCACTATTACTACCGGGGCCACTGTAGGCGGTTACTTTAACTACTAGAGCCACTGTGTGGGTCACCATTACTATTGGGGCCGCTGTAGGAGGGTCACTATTACTGCTAAGGCTGCTGTGCGATGTCACTATTTTTACTGGGGCCACTATGGGGGAGTCACTATTACTGCTCTGGCCACTGTCGGGGGTCCCTATTACCGCTTCGGCCACTGTGGCGGGGGGTCACTAGCACCGCTGGGGCCACTGTGAGGGTCACTGTTACCACTTGGGCCACCGTGGCGTGTCACTGTTACCGCTGGGGCTGCTGTGGGGGTCACTATTACCACTGGGGTATGTTTAAACATGGCAGAAATGCTGCAGAATGCCCCTAGCGGAAATTTAAATGGCCAATTCTGCAGCATTTTGACATCCAAAAAAGCAGTCAAAATCTGCATGCTGTCTATTTTGAAGCGCCCTGTCATTTTTATAACGACGGAGGTAAAAAAAATCATACATCGTGATAAGCTCCGCCCCCTGATGTGTTGGCACTTTGTGATAAATAAGTGGGTTTTGGGTCACAGTTTGGGCATTCTGGTGCTCCCCCTGGTGGTGGTCAGAGCACAGACCTTTATACAGACATGTTAAGAAATTAGTTAGCACAGAGTTTTGGACCTGATGATAAGAAGCGGAGATGCCTTTTAGGGTGAAATTCCCTTTGCCCTAATTTGTGATGTAACAATATGGCAGTTGTGTTATTTCTCTAACCACCATGATATCTCTCTCAGGAATGGGATGACTATCGCCTGATGTGGAACGAGTCAGAATATGGTGGGGTCGGGGTGCTGCGGATCCCACATGACATGGTGTGGCTGCCAGAAATCGTTCTGGAGAACAAGTAAGTCACATGTGGAGCCGTCTGTCTTTCCCAACTCTGTACTGACGTGGAAGTATTCGTTATGGCGGTGCTCTCTTTTAGTGCCAGCTAGAAGATGGTGGAGAAGAACTAGCATGGGGTCATTAATGTTAGCCATCAGCAAACCTAACATGGACAGTTGGGTTTGCTGGCAGGTAACATTCCCGATCCCATGCTAGTTCTTCTCAACCATCTTCCAGCTGGCACTAAAAAAAAAGCACCGCCATAACGAATATTTCCAATGGTGGCCATATGGGACTCAGTTTGGAGGTGGGCTTTTCCATGCATCCATATCACACACTATTTGTGGAACATGGCATTGGAGGAGATCATGAATTGCTTGGTACCTGGTCTTACCCTTCTTTAAGCAATGGATGGCACTCATGGCTCTCAAGGGTAGACAACAGGTATTGAGGATTTTTAGCTTCCATTTCTCATACCCTCCATAGTAAGTAATCCATCTTGTGTTGACTTCCAGCATTGATGGACAGTTTGATGTTGCGTACTACGCCAACGTTCTCATCTATAGTACCGGGTACATGTACTGGCTCCCACCTGCCATCTTCAGGAGTACATGCTCCATCGAGGTCACCTACTTCCCTTTCGACTGGCAGAACTGCACACTGGTGTTTAGGTGAGGACACGTAACTTGTTTTGGGTGCCTTCAAGTGTATGACATGAGGAGCATCTTTTCCATAAAGGTTGTTTTTGGGTCTTCAGTTTTGCTGTTGGTCATCTTCTTAAAGTTCGGAACATCTCATAATTTGTGCCTTCATACATTTTATAAAGCCAAAATTATGTGAACAGCCCTTCTAATTATTGGTGTTAAGTGTTTCAGTCACTACAGAGCATCAAACTGCTTCTGGAAGTGACATCCGCAGAAGAAATATGTGTTGGGAGCTTCAAGCTTCATGAAATAGGTTTCCATGGTGAAATAGGTGGTGCTGTAGAGCCATTGTTCCATCTTCCCATTGGCATATTTCCCATAGGAGCGTTGATGGCCTTATAAGTCTCCTCACACCTTCTAGGTGCTCTTACTAGGAGAAATGATACCATTCCTGACCCTGGAATGAGTAATCACCTCTCACTATCTGGTTGTCTGTTGGATTCGGTTTGGCGGACCTCTGGAGAACGCTACCTACCAGAATGCATTATGTCTACTGTAAAATGTGGAGGAGGGGTAAAGCTGTGGGACAGTTTTGGAATTGGATAAGTTTGACAATATAGCGTACATATAGCTTGGGAAGTTCTGAGTACTCTGTCTCATTCTAGGTCTCAAACCTACAATTCCAAGGAAGTGGACCTGCAGCTGGCGCTTAACGATGATGGGGTCCCTTTGGAGAGGGTTGATATTGATCCCGAGGCTTTCACAGGTACCATCAAGTAGAGGAAGACCGCAGAGCTGCCTCTAGACATTAGACTATTGTTGGTGGAGCTTAGTGTCTCTCCTTGGCCAAAAATGGGGGGGTTTGGATAGACAATAACACTGCCAATGTTGAAGGTGCCAGTCAGTGGGGGCATTTTTGACCAGGTGTTATTGGTATGGGCAGCTCATCTTTGTCTGTCCTTGTCCTACGAGTTTCCACGCTTAACCCATGTACTCCTCTCTTTCAGAAAATGGGGAATGGGCCATCAAACATTGTCCAGCCTGGAAATATGTGAACCCCACCTACACGGAGGATGACCTCCAATACCAACAAATTATCTTCGGTCTGATTATCCAAAGGAAACCACTTTTTTACGTTGTCAACATCATCGTTCCCTGCGTCCTCATCTCCTCCCTTGTGGTGCTTGTCTACTTTCTGCCGGCCAAAGGTGAGGAACCCCTTAGTGATAGTCAGTGGTCGCGCTGCCAAAAACATCCTTAACCCCTTAATCACGTGGCCTGTTTTACCTTTGGATTTGCAAAAAATTATTTTCTGCCGCCATCTTCTGACCAACATAACTGTCTTAATTTTGTGTTGACATAGTTGTGCGAGGGCGCCCCGTAGTTTCTATAGGTGCCATTTTGAAATGCATACGACTTTTTGATTGCTTTTCATTACATTCTTTTATGAAGACAGGATGACTAAAAACTTTTTGGAACTCATTTTTTGTTTTTTCAGTCCCCACAGGGCCTTTGAGCTTGCGATCGTTTGATCACTCATGCAGTATAATGCAATACTGTAGTACTGAGTTATACCGTGATCTGCCAGACAGTCAGATAGGCAATCAGCCATGACAGCCCTGGGGGCTTCAGAAGGCTGTTGTAGCAACTGAATGGCACCTTGCAATCTCATTGCGGGGGGTTGTTTGGCACCCCAGAAATACCAGTCGGGCATTTAAAGGGTTAACAGCCACGATCAGCATCCATGCTCATCGCGGCTGTTATGATTGGGTGTTAGCTGTCGAAGACATCCCGCGCTTGCAGTGTATGGAGCGGGAACAGTTTAGAGGGCAACTTTACCTTAATTTATCTTGCCACATGGACTCCCAAAAGAGCGTTAGACCGGTGGGACCTTCTACCGATCCCAAGACAGACTGTTTCTCGCCACCAATGGGAAAGTGACTGTCTCCATAGTTAGCTGGGACTGGAACCAGTATGTCATAAACCCATGAAATAATGGACAAGCCCTTTAACTCCTTGCCTCTCGTCCTCCAGCTGGTGGTCAGAAGTGTACAACGTCCATCTCAGTCCTCCTCGCCCAGGTTGTGTTTCTCTTCCTCATCGCTCAGAAGGTCCCGGAAACTTCTCTGAGTGTCCCATTAATTGGAAAGTAAGTGACCCTACACTTCATGATGAAGACCCCTGTAGTGGCATAGAAGTGCTGTCCTTTCACTGAGCTACATCATAGCATGCTCTAGTGGCATTCGGTGCTGACAGACACTCCCCTAGCCTCCTAGCTGAGCTCAGATGTGCACGGCGCCCTCTTCTGCACATGAGGAGAATGATATGTAACTTCTATTGCAGGTACCTGATCTTTGTGATGATTGTGTCCACGATCATCGTCCTTAGCTGCGTCATCGTCCTCAACGTATCACTGCGGACGCCGAGCACCCATAACCTGACAGCGGCCATGAAACACGTGAGAAATTCACTCGTAAACGGGCCATTACCCCTATAGTCAGAAGCTTTTAATAGTGAGACCGCATTATAAGAGGAGCATCTCACATATGGAGGCTCTCAGTACTGGAGATAGCAGAACATGGGGGTGGGGAGGGATTTTTTGGTAGTTCCTGTCACTCATCCCATTAAAGAACACATAGTCAGCCTCTCCTCAGGTCGCAATGGCTGATAAGGGAACAGTATGCCTCACTTGCAATACCAGGCCTGGCCATGTGTTCCATCAGCAGCACTGAGCACATAGGACTAAAGTGGTAAAACTAATTAATAGAACCCGAGTTCTAACTACATTGTGTCGCTGTGTAAAATGTAAGTAAGGGCTTCTTCACGCGGCCGTGTGTGCAGAACACCCAAAATAGAACCCATTGACTACTATTATGTACGGTAAGTGGTGGGATAGTCAAAGTCTTCACTATTTTACGTTGAGGAACATTTTTTTGAAATTCTTCCATAATTTTTAGATGCAGTTTTTCACAGATCGGTGACCTCTGACCATCTCTGCTTCTGAGAGACTCGGCCTCTCTAACATGCTCTTGTTATACGCAGTCATGTGACTTAGTAGAAAATCGACTCTCCAGCTTTTTTTTTTATTAGTACCACTTCCTTTTCCAGCTTTTTGTTACCTGTCCCAACTTTTCTGAGATGTGTTGCTGCCACAAAAGTCTTATTTGTTTAAATGGAATCTCCCACCTTCTGATGAGTTCTGTTGTGACTAGATTATGGTTAGATGAGGTTTCCAACCGTTGCATCCTTCTTTTGCTTTATATTTATTTACATTTTACACAGCGGCCTTTTTTGCAATTGTTGTTGCAGTTTTATTTAAATTGAGCTGAGCTGCAATACCAGACACAACCCACAGACAGGAGGTGGCGCTGTGTCGGGTTTGATTCTCCGTCTCTTGCAGAGGCTTTTGGAGGTGTTGCCTCGATACCTGCAGATGAAGATCGAGCCTTGTGAGGGAGAAGAGGAGACCCCACGGGAGAGGAGGAAGAGCTCCCTGGGCATAATGCTGAAGGCGGAGGAGTATGTGCTCAGGAAGCCACGGAGCGAGCTGATGTTTGAGCGGCAGAGAGAGCGGCACGGGATGAGCCGGGACGACCGCGGCCACAGAGGTGAAGAAAAGGGATCCAAAGGCAGGAAGGGGCAGTGGAGGTGGCAGATAGGTAAGGAGAGGGGGACAGGAAGCTGCAGGAAGCTTACAGCACGGCTCCACCTTTGCACAGCAGCCTGCAGGTTGCTTGCCTTGTCTTGTACTGCTCCTGGCTTATGTCATGTCTTACAGTCTAGCAACATCCAGAGCAGCATTCATAATTCTGCTAGTTTCCACTTCCACTCACATAGCACTGTGCTGATATACACCCATTGTCAGTAATATCCCTCCCCTTCTAGGAGTGTGTGTATGTATGTATATATATATATATATATATATATATATATATATATATATATATACCGTGTTTCCCCGAAAATAAGGCACCCCCTGAAATTTGCAGAAGTCCCAAATATAAGGCACCCCCCGATAGTAAGGCATAGTAAAGTGTGCAGGCAAGTCAAGATGCCTGTCCCCTGCTGCCATCCCGGTTGTCTCCTACCTCCAGTCTCCTACCTCCAGATGTATAGATAGATCTGCAGACAGTCTGCTGTTATCCTGTCCCTGCTGTGCTGTACGAGTGTGCTGTTGTGAGCTCCCCTTGCTGGCTGGAAAAGTCCATACTGTACGTTCTGTTTCTGCTGTACATGTCTGCTGTGATGAGCTCCCCCTGGTGGCCGGAAGCTGCAATACCATCCCTGCTTACAAGTGGTACAGGAACTTCTGTCTGCAGACAGGTACGTTACTTTACAGCCCTTATTTTTTATGGCTCTGTGTGTGAGTCAGGCAACCTGTGTGTGATTCTTAAGGCTGGGTTCTCACAGAGCGTATTTCCAGCGGAAATCTCGCAGTTTGGCCACAGCGATAAACAGCGAGATATCCGCCAGGAAAGCGCTGCTTCAAAACCCACGGCACTCAGCCGCTTGTTTTGAAGTGACCTGGCTGCACGCTTTTCCGTTTCTGTGGCCGGTGAATCCGCACCACAACACCGGCTTCTCCCAGCTTTGCCGTGACAGATTTGCTGTCCCATGTGGACGAGATTTCTGAGACATTTCGTCCACAAAGCTGGCCAATTGAGGGATTAGCGGCCACAGACGGATTTGCCGTGGCGAAATAAGACACCCCCTGAAAATAAGACGTAGCGCATATTTGGGAGCAAAAATTAATATAAGACGCGTCTTATTTTCGGGGAAACAGGTATATACACACGGTCATTGTCAGTAACATCCTACCCCTAGAAGGAGCATATATGTGTGTGTGTGTGTGTGTGTGTGTGTATACATATATATATATATGGATACAAGATGTGATATGGCCAAGCATAGAGCCCCACCAGGGCTGACATGCTGCCGTTTTTTTCATTTATTTTGTTTTCATCTCTGATTCAGCTTGTGCTGCTAGCTATTTAGCTGTACTAGATCTTATCACTTAACCGGGTTGGGTTATATCTAGTTCAGGCCAGGCTTCAACTTAGTGACCAGCCAGCATTGTACTCACTCCAGATACCGTAGTGGAGAGTAGGGTCTGGATCACAAGCATTACAATATCACGGCGTGAATGACATCAGGACTTTATCTTCTATCATACTAGTCCTGTCTGATTAGGAGGGGGATTGATTTTTCATCCTTCACTCCTCTCAGCATTTAGCTGTACCTAATCGTGATCTGTCTTAGGATCTACCAGCTGATATATACATATCTGCATTGGCCAGTTTACCTGGACCAATACCTCTTTTGGGTCGTTATTATCCGATCCCTCAGATATGTACTCTTTTTAGCCACTATTTGATTTATTTGAAATTTAATCTTTCAGCAATAATCTTCTGAGCCATTATTCGGTTTATTACGACCGGAACCATCTAAATTCTCTTGCCCCTGAGGAACCCATTCGTGGGGGAAACGCGTAGGGACAAACTCACCGCTCAGGTCTTTTCTGTAGTAGTCACCCAGTTATAGAGGTGACACCTGTGCTGTAATCACCGCTATTAACCTAGTTACCCTCCAGACTGATTGAAAAAGTTGGATGAGCGTCCATTATTGGAGCCTAACCAAATCAGTCACTATCCTCGTGCTCTAGTGGCTCTAACCGGATTATTTTTAATAATCACTTCCTGCTATTTGTATTTGTTTGTCCTTCTATACCTTTTAAAATTAATAAGAATAAAAGTTATATTTTATGATTCTTGTCCAACCAAGTTAGCCTCTTGAATGTTATAATTTTTGGACTTATACTGCCGCTGTGATACTCCGCAATTTGTGTGGGAGAAGTGAGTACCCACCTGATGAAAGCCCCCAGTGTGAACGTGTTTTGGAATCCATCCAGTTGAGAGAGATCCATCAGATAACTGTGACTGTGGATATGTGACCTTGGGAAACCCGAACTGCATTAGAGTACGGGCTCCTACCCACTTGCGTATTGTTAGTGATGAGTTAACGCTGCGTTTTTTTAACGCGGTTGTCAATGGGACTTTCTAATGTTAAACACGCATCGCACAAAAATCACAAAGCGCCAACCTCCGATACGTTTTTAACATTGGGAAGTCCCATTGACAATTACGTAAAAAAATGCAAGTGGGTGTGAGGCCTAAGGGAAAAGGCGAGAGACGTAAGCCTACAATTAATCCACCACTGTTAACGTGACTGCGAACAGGTCGCTTCCTTGTTATAAGCAATAAGAGAAGCTTAAGTAAAAGAATAAGGCCGCACGTTCCCGGTTCTTGTTGAAGAAGTACTTTCTGTGTGTGGACTGCTCTGTATTAAATCTGGGTAATCCGCCGCGGATTTAGGAACATTGGCGTCATGGTGACTAAATATGAATTTAAGGTAACCCAGGTTACTAAACGTGATCTCCCCTGATTAGTAACGAGGTCGGGTTCTTAGCCAGCCTTTTGGAGGAGACAGTAGAGCCCCGTGACAGATTGCTATTACATTACCCCGCTTTCTCCTCAGCCGAGGGCCTGCTCCTCGGGCGCTGCATATGGAGGCTCTAGTACCCTGTTGTACTGCCTCTAACTTAGATATAAGATGTGATACGGTGGCATGGAGGCTCTAGTACCCTGTTATACCTCCTCTAGCTTGAATGGAAGATGTGATACGGGGGAACGGAGGCTCTAGTACCGTTATATCTCCTCTAGCTTGAATGCAAGATGTGATATGGGTGATCATGGACGCTCTAGTACCTTTTTGGGCTGCCACTAGTTGTTGCTGCTTGTTGGACAGTCAGATGCTCCTCTTTACTGATGGTCTGTTGGGGCATCCTGAGCCCGGTCACCTTGTGTGCCTTCATCCACTGGTGCCAACACCTAACAGTCTGGTCAGATGCTCCTCTCTACTGGTGGTCTGTAGGGGGTCCTAAACCCGGTCACCTTGTGTGCCCCCATCCACTGGTCCTAACTAGAGATGAGCGAACGTACTCATATAAGCACTACTCGTCCGAGTAATGTGCTTTATCCGAGTACCTCTCCGCTCGTCCTGAAAGATTCGGGACGCGCTGCAGAGCGGGGAGCTGCAGGGGAGAGCCGGGAGGAACGGAGGGGAGATCTTTCTCTCCTTCTCTCCCGCCCGCTCTGCCCCAATCCCCGCTGCGACTCACCTGTCAGCAGCGGAGCGCCCCGAATCTTTCAGGACGAGCAGAGAGGTACTCGGATAAAGCAAATTACTCGGACGAGTAGTGCTTATCCGAGTACGTTCGCTCATCTCTAGTCCTAACACCTTCTAACAGTCTGGTCCAATGCTCCTCTCTGCTGGTGCTCTGTAGGGAGCATCCTGAGCCCGGTCACCTTATGTGCCCCCATCCACTGGTCCTAACACCTCCTAACAGTCTGGTCCGATGCTCCTCTCTGCTGGTGCTCTGTAGGGAGCGTCCTGAGCCCAGTCACCTTGTGTGCCCCCATCCACTGGTCCCAACACTTCCTAACAGTCTGGTCAGACTCTCCTCTCTACTGGTGGTCTGTAGGGGGCGTCCTGAGCCTGGTCACCTTGTGTGCCCTCACACATCCACTGGTCCCAACACCTCCTAACAGTCTGGTCAGACACTCCTCTCTACTGGTGGTCTGTAGGGGGCGTCCTGAGCCCGGTCACCTTGTGTGCCCTCACACATCCACTGGTCCCAACACCTCCTAACAGTCTGGACAGACACTCCTCTCTACTGGTGGTCTGTCGGGGGGTCCTGAGTCTGGTCACCTTCTGTGCCTCCATTCACTGGTCCCAACACTTCCTAACAGTCTGGTCAGACTCTCCTCTCTACTAGTGATCTGTCGGGGGCGTCCTGAGCTCAGTCACCTTGTGTGGCCTCACACATCCACTGGTTTCAACACCCCCTAACAGGCTGGTCAGATGCTCCTCTCTACTGGTTGTCTGTAGGGGGTCCTGAGCCCCCTGGTCACCTTGTGTGGCCTCACACATCCACTGGTCCCAACACCCCCTAACAGTCTGGTCACAACGGCCGGTGAGGGACAATTCATTGATACGACCATCCAGTTTCTCACATCCCTATAATGCGCCCCTCTCAGACTTGGTAAGGGGGTGAAATCTCTTCTCTGCGTCGTAGAGGCATCTAGTGGTCAACAAGCTCTACACAAGCTGAAGAAGAGGTCAAAACACACAAGGAGCCTCCGAGAGCCTCTTATAGGACAAGGGGGAAACCACTATTAGGGCATCCGGTGACAAGACCGTCCATCTAATAACTCTGAATGTAACTACAGTGATATATTATATATAATATAGAATGGTAAATGCAGCTCTGGATGTGACTATAGTACAAGACAATGTAACAACGCAGTACTTCAAGTTGCTCTGAATGTAATATAAAAGACATGATGTAACAGCAGAATGGTGAATGCAGCTCTGGATGTGACTGCAGTAAAACCCTGCTGTAACTCCAGATTAGCACTAGATATACCAGCCAGTACTTATGTGACCTTGTGCAGTGATGTTTAGAAGTTGAGTCCTCACTTTGAGAACTGATATTTGGGTAGGAGACAAGGGTCAAGGAGAGACAAAGACAGCGGCAAGTAATTAGTAAGGATACAACTAATGAAGGGGCGGGGCATAATGTTGAGACGCTGTATAAATCATCCTCTCCTTGCATTACAGTAGACAACTTTGATGTTGGGGTAACCACCCCACTGTTCAAGAACCTGGCACACTGCGCCCCAGAAATAAAGGAGTGCGTGGAGGCGTGCAACTTCATCAGCAGCAGCACCAAAGAGCAGAACAAGAGCGGCGCGGTGAGTGCAACAGGCAAACGACCACCCCAAAACTTCAGGACCGCCATGTTTATGGTGGGAAAACATGGGTGAAATTGTCAGACTGTGTGAATACAATGTGTAAATCATACACAGTGACTCCACCAGCAGAATACGGAGTGCAGCTCTGGAGTATAATACAGGATGTAACTCAGGAGCAGTACAGGATAAGTAATGTATGTATACATTGACTCCACCAGCAGAATAGTGAGTGCAGCTCTGGAGTATAATACAGGATGTAACTCAGGATCAGTACAGGATAAGTAATGTATGTACACAGCGACTCCACCGGCAGAATAGTGAGTGCAGCTCTGGAGGATAATACAGCATGTAACTGAGGATCAGTACAGGATAAGTAATGTATGTACACAGTGACTCCACCAGCAGAATAGTGAGTGCAGCTCTGCAGTATAATACAGGATGTAACTACGGATCAGTACAGGATAAGTAATGTATGTACACAGTGACTCCACCAGCAGAATAGTGAGTGCAGCTCTGGAGTATAATACAGGATGTAACTCAGGATCAGTACAGGATAAGTAATATATGTACACAGTGACTCCACCAGCAGAATAGTGAGTGCAGCTCTGCAGTATAATACAGGATGTAACTACGGATCAGTACAGGATAAGTAATGTATGTACACAGTGACTCCACCGGCAGAATAGCGAGTGCAGCTCTGGAGTATAATACAGGATGTAACTCAGGATCAGTACAGGATAAGTAATGTATGTACACAGTGACTCCACCAGCAGAATAGTGAGTGCAGCTCTGGAGTATAATACAGGATGTAACTCAGGATCAGTACAGGATAAGTAATGTATGTACACAGTGACTCCACCAGCAGAATAGTGAGTGCGGCTCTGGGGTATAATACGTGATGTAACTAAGGATCAGTACAGGATAAGTAATGTATGTACACAGTGACTCCACCAGCAGAATAGTGAGTGCAGCTCTGGAGTATAATACAGGATGTAACTCAGGATCAGTACAGGATAAGTAATGTATGTACACAGTGACTCCACCGGCAGAATAGCGAGTGCAGCTCTGGAGTATAATACAGGATGTAACTCAGGATCAGTACAGGATAAGTAATGTATGTACACAGTGACTCCACCAGCAGAATAGTGAGTGCAGCTCTGGAGTATAATACAGGATGTAACTCGGGGTCAGTACAGGATAAGTAATGTATGTACACAGTGACTCCACCGGCAGAATAGCGAGTGCAGCTCTGGAGTATAATACAGGATGTAACTCAGGATCAGTACAGGATAAGTAATGTATGTACACAGTGACTCCACCAGCAGAATAGCGAGTACAGCCCTTGAGTATAATATAGGATATAATTCATACATTTTGGGCGCTGCACTGACACCGCACCTGAGACACATCAGCTTTGTAACCTTCATGTCTCTCTTCCCCACCAGGAGATGGAAAACTGGGTTATGATTGGGAAGGTGCTGGACGTCCTGTGCTTTTGGGGGGCACTCCCCCTCTTTGTGGTGGGGACCTTGGCCATTTTTTTCATGGGACATTTCAACAATGCTCCAGAGCGCCCCTTCCCAACCGGTGATCACATCTTCCCCGCTTGCTCCACTACAGCGGACTGAGGTGGTCGGTGCGAGGGGGACGGTTCCTCGGGGGCGGTGACCTCACTGGGTCCAGTAATAAACCAGAAGACTAGCGGAAAATACTTTATTGTCCTCCTGTATATGAATTACAAAAACCCTGCAACAATAAGAAAGAAGAAGAGCGGGACCGTCCAGCCCGACCCTCTCAGCCAACGAGCGGAAGACTCCAGCGAGACGTCCAGTCCAGACCCTCCACACGGGGGCGTCACCTCTCCATTCTGCTGGACTCTCTGTGGGGGTCATCACACCTTCCGATGCGACGATCACTAGAGCGTGAGCTTCGTGTTCCTGAAACTTGAGTTGTCTCTGTAGGGAAACAGTGGGGGGGGGGGGGAGCATTATATGGGTGACACCGAGTCATAGGATTCCAGGAAGCTGAGCTTTGGGGTGCTGTATGCAGGGGCCTAACACTAGAGTTAAGGCTGAGGGACAGGTAAAGTGACCTTCCAGGCCCGGACACACCAAGATGACCACAGCCCTCCTTGACCTACCTGATGAACTGTGCGTCCATAGTCTAAGACACCATGTGGGCGAATCAGAGCTGTGGGTAGTGTCTAAGGCTCCTTTTACATGGAGCGAGAAATCATTTGCGCCAATTTCGCGCAAATGCTGAAGTTGCATCCGCTGAATCATTCAATACGGACCAAATTAGGACTTGCTGCAATTTTTGTCATTCACGAGAAAAAGACGCGTCTGACTATCCCAATGCGAATCAGTGGGCTTTATACTGTCTGCATTACACGCAGAGAGAATACACGCGTGATAAGGACCGCAAACACGCCAGTGTGCATGAGCCCTTCCTCTAGTGTTGGGCCCCTACATGCAGCACTCCGCATCTCAGCTTCCTGCTCCCTACGACTGGGGAGGATGGGTATCACCCCCATAATGACATGCAGTAATGAGCCCCTACATAATGTGCATCCGATTAACCCTCGCATAGCTGGGGGCTTGTTACTATGTATCAGTACAGACCAAGCGCAACAGCTGACACACTGCAACCAGCCCATCAGCTGTGTGAGCGGGACGAGGCCAATAGGAGTGCTCAGCTGTGAGATGTCAGCAAGCAGCTCAACTGCTCACCGCTAACAACTCTTATTGCTGTCAGCAAATAGAAACAAGCCTGGACAGCGGAGGGGCTGTTACACTGCATTGCTGCAGACAATTCTCCGTGAGTTATTCTCTCATCTGTCATGGACGCTGGCCTGACAGATCTCAAGCCCTCAGCGGTGGAGAAGGACTAACTGACAGCAAGCAGAGATCTAGTAATACCAAGGTATATAACCCCTTATACGTTTCGTCTGGATGTTGCAGGAGCAGAACCTAAGCACGCGCCATTGGCAGCAGGAGCTGGCTATGAACGATAGTCGGCCTCCCGCTGCAACAGCAGGGATTAGTGAGAACACCAATCCCCGCTGTTAACCCCTTACATTCTGCAATCAATGTTAAGGGGTTACGGAAGAGGGACACAACCTCCGCGTGACGTCATCGACTCTCCACTATGTAATGGCACCCGGGTCTGCCATTGCTTGTGATAGTTATGATTAGCGATAATACACTGCAGTACAGAATTACTGCAATTTATTATCAGAGTGATCATAGCACCGCAGGTTCAAGTCCCACGCAAGGCCATTTACTGAGGTCTCATGAGAAACGGTTCCAATCGGCCTGAGAGAAGTCCTGCCTCTAGAGAGACGTCACGGTTTTTAATTACCAATGATAATAAATGTGAGAATTATAATTCGAGTGAAACGTCTTTAAATAAAATAAATAAAAACAATTTCCCAAATAAATTGGGTTTTTATTGCCCAAATGTGGAAAAAAATCGTTTTGATGTTGTAAAAAACGTATCCTGTTGTTTATGGTGTGATTCTAGGGGCTTTCACCAAAATGACTATTGATGGTAAGTCCTCAGGTCAGGTGCTCAATAGTGGATGTGCCAGGGCCCGCCACCGAGCGGATCGAGCGACAGCTGACCACACCGGTATACACTCAGGTCAGAGCGGAAGCCACTGCACCGACCCCTCTGTGGTGGCCGTCGCTTGTAACTGCAGGCTGAGGTCTCATTGAAATCAGAAGGAGCTGCACCTGTAATTACAAGTACCGGCCACTACAGAGGGGTCAGTGCAGCGGCTTCCGCTCCGACCTGTGTATACCGGCGCTGTCAGCGCTGGGCGGCGGGCCGTGGCCCATCAACTATTGAGCACCTGTCCTGAGGATTTACCATCAATGGTATTTTCATGGAAAACTTCTTTAATACTGTAAAAAAAAACAATGGCAGAACTGATGTTTTGTCTCCCATCTGTTTATATGAAGCCAAACATGGTGCCAATAAGAGCGGCAGCTCGCCACGCAGCAGACAGCCCGCCACGCGGCAGACAGCCCTCATACGGCCATAAAGAAGTTGCGGCTTTTGTAAGGCGGAGATGAAAATCCACCCCAAATAGTTGCGTCCTTATGGCCAAAACAGGCCGTGTCACTAAGGGGTTAATAGAGGAGGGCCCACTTACTTGAGGCTGTCGTTGTGAGTCTTGTACTCCATGATGGTGTTTGGAGGGAGGTTGAGGACTCTCCTTAGGGTGTCCCGGATGCGGATGGTGCTGAGCTGGTCATTGGCTGTCTTGTTCCAGATGGAGAGGATGTCCTCCTGCAGGGGGCGGCACAACCGTAAGAGGAGGAGGAGTCAGTAGTGTCATGCCCCACCCCATGTGTAGAGCCTGTGATGTGGGCGGAGCATGACAATTCCTACTCCAGGATCAGAGAATGGCAGTTGATTCCCAGTAACGGAGCAACAGCCCCTCAGACCAGGTAAGCTGCATGCGGGGGAGGGGTATGTGTGACCTGGAACCTACCTGAAAGCGTATGGACACGACCACGCCGCAGATCTCCTCTCCCACCATGAACTGCTCCCCCACCATGGCCAGGATGATGTTCTCCCAGAACCTGGACGCCAGGCCCTTCCGAAGGCGGATTATCCACTTACCGCCGTTTTTATTGGCGTCATCCTGCGGGCGGTCACATACATGATTTCAGTGCGATGCAGCAGAGGTGACGGGTTAATAATGGGTTAATAATGGCTACAGGGGGGCGAGTGTAAAGTACATTCAGCAGATAATATAAAGTGATGAAAGTTCTGTAACTTTCTAATGGGGGTTCAATCCCTCACAACATAAATTTCTGCTTGCTGTCAGTGAATAGTAACATTTCTGTTTAGTTGTAAATCCCCTCCTGACCCAATACTTCTCACAGCTGAGGATTTGTTACATTTCTATCCAGTCCAAACAGCTGCAGCACAAATCTCCCTCCTGTCCTGAAAGTTAGTTACAATGTATCGGTTTAGCTCCCCGAGTATTACCTAGATCCGTGATGGCAAACCTATGACACACGTAGCCATAGTCGCTGACACGCGGCCGCTCACCCTGTTAGTGAATACAGGCAGGGGCCGCGGCTCCCCTGCTGGTATTCACTAACTAGCACTACTAGCAGCGCTGATCCCGGCGCACACTGTGATGTCAGTGTGTAGCTGGGATCCTCCTTCCCCCTTCCCCCGACGTCTCTTACTTGTTGGCTCCGCGGGAGCGTCCGGGGAAGAGGCGTCCTGCAAAACACTGACGTCAGTGTGCACCGGAAATCATCGCTGCTGGCGGTGCGCCGGGCACAGGAGGAGCGGAGCATCTACGAGGTAAGTATGTGCGTCTCATGGGGGGCAGTCACCACTGGGGGGCCGCTGTAAGGGGGGGCGGGGCCGCTGTAAGGGGGATAGATACTGCTGGGGGGGGCACTGTAAGGGGGGCAGATACTGCTGTGAGGGGCCGCTGTAAGGGGGGCAGATACTGCTGGGGGGCCGCTCTGGGTGGTGCCGTCGCTGCTGGGGTGGGGGGGGCGCTCTGGGTGGTGCCGTCGCTGCTGGGGGGGGGGGGCGCTCTGGGTGGTGCTGTTGCTGCTGGGGGGGCTGCTCGCGAATTTATGGATTTTTTTTCTCGAACAGTTATGCTCCGTTTTTTGGCGAATTTTGACACACCGAGCTCAAAAGGTTGCCCATCACTGTCCTAGATTGTACTATATCAAACCTTCTCAGCTGTGAGAAGTATTGGGCTGCCTGTCCACGGGCGTAGCGATATCCCCTGGCCGCCAGGGAGCAGGAGCCAGCTGACGGATAGGCTCACCGCAGAGAACCGCGGCATGCCGCACGCGAGCAGAGATTCGCTATGATTCTCCGCTCGTGGACAGGGGGCTGCGCTTTTCATAGCAACGCTATGGAAAGCGTTCACTGCGTTCCCCGCGGCCAGATTATGGCCGAGGGGAACGCAATGAAAATATGGCTGTGGACAGGCAGCCTAAGGTGAGGACAAGACATCAACCTCTGAATGTGAAAACAAATTGCATTCAATCACAGCAAGCAGAGATCCTAAAAATGGTGGCACACAAAGCAGCAGGGGCGGACTGCACTCACCTCCCACATAGGTTTGATGCCCTCCTTGAACAGATGGAAGTCGGTGTATCCTGAGAGGTCTCCAGGCCGCACTAGGTGGCTGTACACTCGCCAGAACTGCTCCACCTACAGGACAGCAGAGGTGAGGGGCACCGGCGCAGCCATCACTGCCGGCAACCCACACAGAGGAGGCGATACTCACTGATGCCACTGTGCCAAACTGTCGGATGTTCTGCTCGTAGTTGTGAGTGCTGGCCGGTCGGGAGGGCGTTCTCCGGGAGTACCAGAAGGTGTAGCGATACTGCAGCGGGTGCTCCCCGGGGGCCACGGCGACCTCCTGCACAACAAGAAGCAGAAGTGTCATACCTGGAAAGCATCTACAGACCCCGACCCGCCCCTCCAACACAGACATGCACTTCTTTACAGCAAACAAAAGACGGGACTCGGCCGCCGCTTCCCTCTCTCTCTCTGCGCGGGAGGACTCGGACGCCGCTTCCCTCTCTCTCTCTGCGCGGGAGGACTCGGACGCCGCTTCCCTCTCTCTCTCTGCGCGGGAGGACGAGGACTCGGACGCCGCTTCCCTCTCTCTCTCTGCGCGGGAGGACGAGGACTCGGACGCCGCTTCCCTCTCTCTCTGCGCGGGAGGACGAGGACTCGGACGCCGCTTCCCTCTCTCTTTCTGCGCGGGAGGACGAGGACGCCGCTTCCCTCCCTCTCTCTGCGCGGGAGGACGAGGACTCGGACGCCGCTTCCCTCTCTCTGCGCGGGAGGACGAGGACTCGGATGCCGCTTCCCTCTCTCTCTCTCTGCGCGGGAGGATGAGGACTCGGACGCCGCTTCCCTCCCTCTCTCTCTCTCTCTCTGCGCGGGAGGACGAGGACTCGGACGCCGCTTCCCTCTCTCTCTGCGCGGGAGGACGAGGACTCGGACGCCGCTTCCCTCTCTCTCTCTCTCTGCGCGGGAGGACGAGGACTCGGACGCCGCTTCCCTCTCTCTCTGCGCGGGAGGACGAGGACTCGGACGCCGCTTCCCTCTCTCTCTCTGCGCGGGAGGACGAGGACTCGGACGCCGCTTCCCTCTCTCTCTGCGCGGGAGGACGAGGACTCGGACGCCGCTTCCCTCTCTCTCTGCGCGGGAGGACGAGGACTCGGACGCCGCTTCCCTCTCTCTCTGCGCGGGAGGACGAGGACTCGGACGCCGCTTCCCTCTCTCTCTCTGCGCGGGAGGACGAGGACTCGGACGCCGCTTCCCTCTCTCTCTCTGCGCGGGAGGACGAGGACTCAGACGCCGCTTCCCTCTCTCTCTCTGCGCGGGAGGACGAGGACTCGGCCCCCGCTTCTCTCTCTCTGCGCGGGAGGACCCGGCCGCCGCTTCTTTCTCTCTCTCTCTGCGCGGAAGGACCCGGCCGCCGCTTCTCTCTCTCTCTGCGCGGAAGGACCCGGCCGCCGCCGCTTCTCTCTCTCTCTCTCTGCGCGGAAGGACCCGGCCGCCGCCGCTTCTCTCTCTCCTTGCGCGGAAGGACCCGGCCGCCGCCGCTTCTCTCTCTCCTTGCGCGGAAGGACCCGGCCGCCGCCGCTTCTCTCTCTCCTTGCGCGGAAGGACCCGGCCGCCGCCGCTTCTCTCTCTCCTTGCGCGGAAGGACCCGGCCGCCGCCGCCGCCGCTTCTCTCTCTCCTTGCGCGGAAGGACCCGGCCGCCGCCGCTTCCCTCTCTCTCTGCGCGGAAGGACCCGGCCGCCGCCGCTTCCCTCTCTCTCTGCGCGGGAGGACCCGGCCGCCGCTTCCCTCTCTCTCTCTACGTGGGAGGACTCGGACGCCGCTTCCCTCTCTCTCTCTGCGTAGGAGGACTCGGACGCCGCTTCCCTCTCTCTCTCTGCGTGGGAGGACTCGGACGCCGCTTCCCTCTCTCTCTCTGCGCGGGAGGACGAGGACTCGGACGCCGCTTCCCTCTCTCTCTCTGCGCGGGAGGACGAGGACTCGGACGCCGCTTCCCTCTCTCTCTCTGCGCGGGAGGACGAGGACTCGGACGCCGTTTCCCTCTCTCTCTCTCTCTGCGCGGGAGGACGAGGACGCCGCTTCCCTCTCTCTCTCTCTGCGCGGGAGGACGAGGACTCGGACGCCGCTTCCCTCTCTCTCTCTCTGCGCGGGAGGACGAGGACTCGGACGCCGCTTCCCTCCCTCTCTCTCTCTCTCTCTGCGCGGGAGGACGAGGACTCGGACGCCGCTTCCCTCTCTCTCTGCGCGGGAGGACGAGGACTCGGACGCCGCTTCCCTCTCTCTCTCTGCGCGGGAGGACGAGGACTCGGCCGCCGCTTCCCCGTCTCTGCCGCGCGGGAGGCCGGGGACTCGGCCGCCGCTTCCCCGTCTCTGCCGCGCGGGAGGCCGGGGACTCGGCCGCCGCTTCCCCGTCTCTGCCGCGCGGGAGGCCGGGGACTCGGCCGCCGCTTCCCCGTCTCTGCCGCGCGGGAGGCCGGGGACTCGGCCGCCGCTTCCCCGTCTCTGCCGCGCGGGAGGCCGGGGACTCGGCCGCCGCTTCCCCGTCTCTGCCGCGCGGGAGGCCGGGGACTCGGCCGCCGCTTCCCCGTCTCTGCCGCGCGGGAGGCCGGGGACTCGGCCGCCGCTTCCCCGTCTCTGCCGCGCGGGAGGCCGGGGACTCGGCCGCCGCTTCCCCGTCTCTGCCGCGCGGGAGGCCGGGGACTCGGCCGCCGCTTCCCCGTCTCTGCCGCGCGTCTCTGCCGCCGCTTCCCCGTCTCTCGCTGCACGTGGGAGGACCCGGCCGCCGCTTCCCTCTCTCGCTGCACGTGGGAGGACCCGGCCGCCGCTTCCCTCTCTCGCTGCACGTGGGAGGACCCGGCCGCCGCTTCCCTCTCTCGCTGCACGTGGGAGGACCCGGCCGCCGCTTCCCTCTCTCGCTGCACGTGGGAGGACCCGGCCGCCGCTTCCCTCTCTCGCTGCACGTGGGAGGACCCGGCCGCCGCTTCCCTCTCTCGCTGCACGTGGGAGGACAAGGACTCTGCCGCCGCTTCCTCTTCTCTCTGCGTGGATGAGGACTCGGCCGCCGCTTCCCTGTCTCTGAGCGTGCGGGAGGACGGGGACTCGGCCGTCGCTTTCCTGTCTCTGCCGCGCGGGAGGACGGGGACCCGGCCGCCGCTTCCCTCTCGCTGTGTCGGGGATACAGGCAGAGATGGGAGGACGGCGTACCTGTGTAACCTCAGCTGCCTTCACTTCTCTAGGCTCTGGGAGAAGACAGAGTGGCGCCATGCTTGGTCCCATAGACGTGAAGGCAGCCGGGGGTTACACTGGTACAGACTTGTGGGGCGCTCATTCCCAGCTCAGTGATGATAAATGCAGGTGTGGGACTACAACTCCCAGCAGAGCTGCTGCTGTCACACGTGTTGAACCTTCATTACCTATTACTTTTCAGCCAATCAGAGCCGCCTACTGCGGACACGTGGTGTTCTAGCAGTATAGACACACAAGCCCACATGGCAGCAACTTCCGGCGCACGCGGTGACGTCACCACACAACCGGAAGTGCCCTACGGTTATCCGCCTCGGCTCGCACCTTGGATCTGGCGGCGACCTTGGACTCCTCTTCCGGGACGGTAATGTCGCCGTTCCCTGAGACCCCCATGTGGGGCCCTTGGTGCCCGCCGGACGCGCTGTTCGTCCTTCTCTCAGTATCCCGGATATGCGCGCTCTCCCAGCTCTGCGTTCTGACGGACGAAGGGACGTAATGACGTCAGCACGTTCCGATGCGGAGGCGTGGTGTCTGACCATGATGGGCGGGGTAGTGTATTAATAGGACTGCGGAATCTTTCACCGCGCCCCCTGCTGGTAGAGTGTTGCTCCTTGAAGTCACTGGAGACGGAAACGTTTAATTTTAGCGGCGCCCCCTCCCCGCGGATCTGCGGCACGTTAGTGGGAACTCCTCAGCAGATCCGCCTGCGTGAGCGCCGCCTGCTGGCCAAGGGCAGATGTCTGGCGTGCCATGGGAAACTGATTCTTAATGCGCGCGAGCGGGAGCCAATTGCGGTTTCCACAAGCGGAGGAAAAATCGCGCCATGCGCCCTTTTTGCGCAAATTGTGAAGTCGATGGCCGCCGTCCGATCCGTCCGTGGTGATTGTGGGGCGGTGGCGGCGCTGCAGGGAGAGCAGAAGGTGCAAAACCAACCAATCAGTAGTGTGCGAGCCGAGCGGACCGACCGCGGCACAGATGAGGCAGCAGGAACGGGCGAGTGCCACTGCGGGCATGCAGGATCCGGCACTGCCATGTGCAGGGGCCACAAACAGCCCTGACCCGTGGCCCCAATAGTAATAGCATGCCCCTACCAGTGGCCCCACTATTAATAACGCCCCTTCCCAGTGGCCCCAATAGTAATAGCGTGCCCCTGCTAGTGGCCCCAGTAGTAATAGCGCCCCCTACCAGTGGCCCCACTATTAATAACGCCCCCTCCCAGTGGCCTCAATAGTAATAGCGTGCTCTTCCCAGTGGCCCTGGTAGTAGTAGCGCCCCTTCCCAGTGGCCCCAGTAGTAATAGCGCCCCCTACCAGTGGTCCCAGTAGTTATAGCGCCCCTTCCCAGTGGCCCCCAGTAGTAGTAGCGCCCCTTCCCAGTGGCCCCAGTAGTAGTAGCGCCCCCTATCAGTGGCCCCAGTAGTAATAGCGCCCCCTGCCAGTGGCCCCGGTGGTAGTAGCGCCCCTTCCCAGTGGCCCTGGTAGTAGTAGCGCCCCCTACCAGCGGCCCCAGTAGTAGTAGCGCCCCCTGCCAGTGGCCCCGGTAGTAGTAGCGCCCCTTTCCAGTAGCCCCGGTAGTAGTAGCGCCCCTACCCGAAGGGTCGTAGTGCACCTCTTTAATGGCCCTAATACTAATAGTGCCCCCAATAGCATTTTGTAGAATTTTGGTGCAATTTCTGGTGTAAACCCCCTCCTGCCAGCCGACTGGATGACCCTCCTCCTCCTCGGTACTGCAGTGTATTGTTACATGAATCCCCCCAGCTCTCCCGCACTTCAGATCCTCACAGCAGCAGACGGAAGGGGGCGACGGTGTGAGAAGAGAAAAGCTGGGTTCTGCTGCCTTATTACTTACGGAGCTTGGTCCTATTGCTGTATTTATGCATCAGACTTGGATCTGCTGTTATTTTTCTGTTATGAGCGTGGTCCTGGTATCGTATTTATGCTATGGGCGTGGCTCTAGTACTCTACTCTATGAGCGTGGTCCTGGTATCGTATTTATGCTATGGGCGTGGCTCTAGTACTCTACTCTGAGCGTGGTCCTGGTATCGTATTTATGCTATGAGCGTGGTCCTGGTATCGTATTTATGCTATGGGTGTGGCTCTAGTACTGTACTCTGAGCGTGGTCCTGGTATCGTATTTATGCTATGGGTGTGGCTCTAGTACTGTACTCTATGAGCGTGGTCCTGGTATCGTATTTATGCTATGGGCGTGGTCCTGGTATCGTATTTATGCTATGGGCGTGGCTGTAGTACTCTACTCTATGAGCGTGGTCCTGGTATCGTATTTATGCTATGAGCGTGGTCCTGGTATCGTATTTATGCTATGGGCGTGGCTGTAGTACTCTACTCTATGAGCGTGGTCCTGGTATCGTATTTATGCTATGAGCGTGGTCCTGGTATCATATTTATGCTATGGGCGTGGTCCTGGTATCGTATTTATGCTATGGGCGTGGCTGTAGTACTCTACTCTATGAGCGTGGTCCTGGTATCGTATTTATGCTATGAGCGTGGTCCTGGTATCGTATTTATGCTATGGGTGTGGCTCTAGTACTGTACTCTGAGCGTGGTCCTGGTATCGTATTTATGCTATGGGTGTGGCTCTAGTACTGTACTCTATGAGCGTGGTCCTGGTATCGTATTTATGCTATGGGCGTGGCTCTAGTACTCTACTCTATGAGCCTGGTGCTGCGGTTGTATAGTACTCTCGGGTTGCTCATCACTACAATGAATATATATAATTTTTTTGGGGGGGGGGGGGTGCGTGTTGAAATCCAATGGGATGCCATCTAACCTGCGGCGGCCCTGAAGGGCATACTAGGGTAACTGCGATTTGCAGCCACCGGACTTGGGCGTAACCCACATTGCACCCGTGAGCTCTCTGACACAACATGTCCCGTTTCTCATCCGTGAGGCAGGAATAGGGCGTCCATGTGTAGCGCCTCATAGGCTGCAGTGGGGCCATGTACACAGACAGCACTCACCCCCAAAACACTCCGATGCGCCCCATAGCTTCTAGGAACATGTCCTGCAGTCGTCTCTGTCCAGCGGTCGGGGGCTGTAGCCGCTCCTGGCTGTCCTGCGTGCTCATTGGCCCGGGTCCTGTAACTTGTAGCCACAGAGCAACGACTACTAAACTGTGCATAGGGGACAAGTGCCTGGGGTCTGACTGCTGGACAACCCACCGATCCTTAGAATGGGGGTCCTGAAGGTCCCACCCATAGTGCTGGTCACACATTCATTTCAGTAGGAATCACAGATTTCCCAGTGCTTGGGCCCGTCTGTCTCCGGTGGTCCCGCTGAAATAAACGGAGCGGCATTGTGCAGCTGATACTCCATTTGTGCAGGGACCTTCAGGACCGGTGGGGGTCCCGGAGTCATCTGCTATCCAGAGCCTTGCCTGAGAAGCCACATGAACTGGGCTCTCCAAGGTGGGGGTTGCGTTTAGAGCGGTCCAGCCTCCTCCGCATCGGTAGAGGACAGTTCCTCTGGCTTCTTCTTGACTCCGGAAGGATGACCCTCGGTCGCAGGCGGCTTCCTTGACCTTCCGGGCTCAGAGGCTATTAGAACCCACCAGTTTCTAGGCGGGAAGACAAGACCGTGGCCTCATGTCTAGTCGTAAGCCGCGCGGCATCTGGGACCTCTTCAGACACAACCGATAGAGGTGAGACCCATGGAGGAACTCCCTGGTCAGACCCTCAGATCATGTCTGCAGACCAGTCACTTCAGCGGTGGACAGACCTGAAGAGTGGCAAGAGCGTGGCAAGAGCATGGCCCAGTGCAGGACCACTAAGTCATCCCAGACAGATGTCTGTCCAGCCTTTGTTTGAACACTTCCATTGAAGAAGTCTTGGGTTTATCAGATGCCGTAGTCTGCACCCTGCTGGCCGCCCGAGGAACGGCAACCACTAAACTAGCAACATAGTCCGGCTTCACAGCGTGGTGTAAAGAAAGAGGGCGCCTGGCAAAGGCACATTCCTTGAGAGATCTCCTGCAGGATGGATGTGAGAAGGCGCTAAGCCCCATTATAGTCCAGCGTTTACTCTTTCTGCATATCAGGGTAAGTATCTACCTAAAGAACCTCTGCTGTAGTCGCCATTCAGAAACTGCGGCCACCTAGTGGCAGACCGCTGCTAAAACAGTCTTTCTGGTCTTAACAAGGATATGTGACCGTCCCTTTAAACCTTTCCGGGAGGCAGACCTGGGTGTAATGCTCTCCTCTTATTCTGTATATATACCGCACAGTACCGTTTACCCTGTCATCTATGGATATATATTTATGTATATAACTGCAAAGTTTTAGGCAAGAGCCGGAAAAAGGTTCAGAGTAAGAATGCAAAGGGAACTGAACAAAAAAATGTAAATCACAGCAATATTCGGTGTGACCGCACTTTATCTTCACTCCAGCATCAATTCTACATACTCTTGCACACCGTTTTTGAAGGAACTCTGCAGAGAAGTTGTTGCAGACATCTTGGAGAATTGAGCACAGCTCTTCTGTGGATTTCAGCTTGCTCCAATCCTTCTATCTGTTCATGTAATCCCAGACAGACTGGATGATGATGTGAGATCCGGGCTCTGTGGGGCCGTATCATCACTTCCAGGACTCCTTGTTCTTCTTTATGCTGACGATAGTTCTTCATGCCATTGGCAGGATGTTGGGGTCGTTGTCCTGCTGCAGAATAAACTTGGAGCCGATCAGACGCCTCCCTGATGATATTACATGATGGATAAGTATCTGCTGGCATTTCTTAGCATTGAGGACACTGTTAATCCTCACCAAATCCCCAACTCCATTGGCTGAAATGTATGAACCCTTCACATGTAAGAACCCTTCACCATGCTTCACTGCTGCCTGCAGACACTCATTATTGTACCGCTGTCCACCATGCTTCACTGCTGCCTGCAGACACTCATTATTGTACCGCTGTCCACCATGCTTCACTGCTGCCTGCAGACACTCATTATTGTACCGCTGTCCACCATGCTTCACTGCTGCCTGCAGACACTCATTATTGTACTACTCTCCACCATGCTTCACTGCTGCCTGCAGACACTCATTGTATCGCTATCCACCATGCTTCACTGCTGCCTGCAGACACCCATTATTGTACCGCTATCCACCATGCTTCACTGCTGCCTGCAGACACTCATTATTGTACCACTATCCACCATGCTTCACTGCTGCCTGCAGACACTCATTATTGTACCGCTCTCCATCATGCATCACTGCTGTCTGCAGACACTCATTATTGTACTGCTCTCCACCATGCTTCACTGCTGCCTGCAGACGCTTATTATTATACCACTCTCCACCATGCTTCACTGCTTGCTGTAGACACTCATTATTGTGCTGCTCTCCCCATGCTTCACTGCTGCCTGCAGACATTCATTATTGTACCACTCTCCACCATGCTTCACAGCTGCCTACAGACACTCATTATTGTACCGCTCACCACCATGCTTCACTGCTTGCTGTAGACACTCATTATTGTACCACTCTCCACCATGCTTCACTGCTGCCTGCAGACACTCATTATTGTACTGCTCTCTACCATGCTTCACTGCTGCCTGCAGACACTCATTTTTGTACCGCTCTCCACCATGCTTCACTGCTGCCTGCAGACACTCATTATTGTACCACTCTCCACCATGCTTCACTGCTGCCTGCAGACACTCATTATTGTACCACCATGCTTCACTGCTGCCTGCAGACACTCATTATTGTAACGCTCCCCCCATGCTTCACTGCTGCCTGCAGACACTCATTATTGTAATGCTCTCCACCATGCTTCACTGCAGACACTCATTATTATACCACTCTCCACCATGCTTTACTGCTGCCTGCAGACACTCATTATTGTACTGCTCTCCACCATGCTTCACTGCTGCCTGTAGACACTCATTATTGTACCGCTTTTCACCATGTTTCACTGCTGTCTGCAGACATTAATTATTATACCGCTCTCCACCATGCTTCACTGCTGCCTGCAGACACTCATTATTGTACTACTCTCCACCATGCTTCACTGCTGCCTGCAGACACTCATTATTGTACCGCTATCCACCATGCTTCACTGCTGCCTGCAGACACTCATTATTGTACCGCTCTCCACCATGCTTCACTGCTGCCTGCAGACACTCATTATTGTACCGCTATCCACCATGCTTCACTGCTGCCTGCAGACACTCATTATTGTACCACTCTCCACCATGCTTCACTGCTGCCTGCAGACACTCATTATTGTACCGCTCTCCACCATGCTTCACTGCTGCCTGCAGACACTCATTATTGTACCGCTCTCCACCATGCTTCACTGCTTGCTGTAGACACTCATTATTGTACCGCTCTCCACCATGCTACACTGCTGCCTGCAGACACTCATTATTGTACCGCTCTCCACCATGCTACACTGCTGCCTGCAGACACTCATTATTGTACCGCTCTCCACCATGCTTCACTGCTGCCTGCAGACACTCATTTTTTTTTTTAATTCAAATCTTTCACAATACAGTAAACAAAATCAGACCTTGAACAATTTTCGGTCTGGTACAGTACACTCTTGAAAACACTTCTGCTTTCTGACAAATGCATCACGGGGTACTGGGTATATTTGTATTTAAAGTCCAAAGCCAGTCTTAAGACAGACAAAACAGAATGGTCGGATGTGCGGCTTAACTAGTCAGGAGGGGGTATATATAGCGTGACACATAACTTCTCATAACCCAAATTTGGAATCCTGTAGGGCGTAATCCCTATTCCTGTAGGTTAATTAGACGCGTCTACCCCACAGGGGGCGCCGCGCCCATTCTGGACCATTATCTACAGAAT
Source organism: Eleutherodactylus coqui (assembly GCF_035609145.1). Classification (NCBI taxonomy): domain Eukaryota; kingdom Metazoa; phylum Chordata; class Amphibia; order Anura; family Eleutherodactylidae; genus Eleutherodactylus; species Eleutherodactylus coqui. The sequence continues at coordinate 328,751,750 of NC_089838.1, forward strand.
TCTTCTGGGAGGGTTAACTATCTTGGGCCTAACGCATGGCCTTATAACTCTACATTTAATATATAACACATAAGACATTCAACCTAGGGTCGGGGGGGTGGGGGAAGATAGGTAGGGGGGGTAGGGGGGGAGGGAGGGAGTGTCATAGTGACGATGGTACCTCCAATTTTGCTTCTCGTGGGGGGAGGGAGGTTCGTGGAAATTTTGCTCTCGATCCCCAGGTGACTTTAAGATCGGGGGGAGCCGATACACGAATCAGGCGCTCCCCTCGGGTATCCCTCGCAACGGGTCTTCTTCAACGTCCGGGGTGTGCTCTCACCGCATGTCTTAGCATAGTGTTAGGCTCTCCAAAAGGACAGGGAATCTCCTCTCCTCTGGGGGAGACGAGAGGAATGTGGGCCTGAAAGTACCTCCTCCCATATCCAGTAGGGGGAGGGGGGGTCTTTCCCTGACAGGGACATAAGCCCCGTATCAAGGTTCAGCAAATGCGCTTCCACCACTCCCATTCCTTAATAAATTTCTCCAGACACTCATTATTGTACCGCTATCCACCATGCTTCACTGCTGCCTGCAGACACTCATTATTGTACCGCTATCCACCATGCTTCACTGCTGCCTGCAGACACTCATTATTGTACCGCTCTCCACCATGCTTCACTGCTGCCTGCAGACACTCATTATTGTACCGCTCTCCACCATGCTTCACTGCTGCCTGCAGACACTCATTATTGTACCGCTCTCCTCCATGCTTCACTGCTGCCTGCAGGCACTCATTATTGTACCGCTCTCCTCCATGCTTCACTGCTGCCTGCAGGCACTCATTATTGTACCGCTCTCCACCATGCTTCACTGCTGCCTGCAGGCACTCATTATTGTACCGCTCTCCACCATGCTTCACTGCTGCCTGCAGACACTCATTATTGTACCGCTCTCCACCATGCTTCACTGCTGCCTGCAGACACTCATTATTGTACGGCTCTCCACCATGCTTCACTGCTGCCTGCAAACACTCATTATTGTACCGCTCTCCACCATGCTTCACTGCTGCCTGCAGACACTCATTATTGTACGGCTCTCCACCATGCTTCACTGCTGCCTGCAGACACTCCTTATTTTTTAACTTTGCTTTATTTTCATTAAAAGGGGTACACAGTGCAGAATAGATAAATTGTTGTTAGATGCATGGTATTCAGCAGAAGTTGTAACCTGTACTTTAGTGTCTAATACAAATGGATACAAAACATTTTCTGTAATTAAATTAACAATTGTAATAAACTTTTTAACAACAATATACAGTCCATGCTAGTCGTGTATATGTTTTAGATGATGAGAGTTAAAGGACGGGGGAGGGGGGGGGGGGGAAGGGTAAGGATCGTGGCTCACTGGATTTAATCTATAGATCAGGTGGAATGATTATCCAGCCAGCAACTCCATATTCCATGGAACTTTTCCGAGCAACTTCTATTATAGTAAATAACCTTCTCATAAGGGATTACGGGGTTTATCATCTGGATCCATTGCGACAACGAAGGTGGTTCTGTGGCCCTCCAGTGCATGGCTACCATCTTACGTGCTAAGAACAGGACTTCTCTCAGAAATATGCCAACATATTTTGGCCATGGTTCTTCCTCTAGTAGACCAAGCAGGATTATCTTGGGATCCAAACTTATATTGAAAGGTGGTGACAGAAGTGAGTTTATAAAGGTGACAATGTTAGGCCAAAAGTTGTTAACAGCACAGCAGTCCCATATCAGGTGCCAGAAGTTCGCTTCTGGTTGACGACACTTATGGCAAGAGTTGAAGGAGATATTGCCCATTTTGAAAAGGCGACTAGGAGTGAGGTATGCCTGATGTATTATATAGAGTTGAATTAGCTTGTTGTCTATAGCAGGGGAAACTAGAAGGTGGGACTCTGTGACGTCCGACCACTTCTCGAGTGTTAGGGATGGAATAGAAAGTTTCCACCTCCTCAAAGACTGGGAGTGGATCAGGGCTTATCCTTGCCGAAAGTAGGTGCGTACATAGTCTTGAGATTAGACCTTTAGGTACCTGGGATTTAAGAATCCCAATTGTGGGGTATTTAGAGATTTGGGTAGAGGCAGGGGGAAATTGAGTGTTTAGTGCGTGTCGCAATTGAAGAATCTAAATAATTGGAGCTGTGGGTAGTGTAGCGTCTCACGAAGGTGGGCAAATGTAGGAAACACACCGTCTGTGTATATGTCACCCAATGAGACAACCCCCAGGTTAATCCAATATTGGGGGTCCGGAAGTGACTGTAAGGCTGCTAGGCCGGGGTTGTCTCAGAGGGGGAGGTCAGACACCAGATCCTCAAATCGTTGAAGAGACTCTCCACACGCACATCGCTAGTTGGTGTATCGGTAACACATCAGACAAGTTGGTGCATTCTGGGAATTCCAAGTAATTTAGCAAGTTGTTACCCTTTACTTGGTTCGCCAGGTATTGGTCTGTAATGGGCATTTCCTGCTTTGAAAACCACGGTTGAATGTTTCGTAATTGCCCCGCCAAATAGTATAAATGAAGGTCCGAGGGGGCCATTCCAGCTTGGTCCTTAGGCCTTTGCAGTGATGAAAGGCTTAGTTTAGAACGGGAGGAGCCCCATATAAACGATATGATGAGGGAGTTAAAGGAGTGGAAAAATGTTTGGGGATGTTTATTGGCATGTGTTGTAGCACATATAGACATTTGGGCTGTACAGCCATTTTGACAAGATTTATGTGACCAGCTACCGAGAGCGGTAATTTGGACCATCGTTTGAATTAAAATTTTATAAATTCTTGTAAAGGAATAATATTTTCTGTCAAAGCATTATAGTGATCTCGGGACATGTTTATTCCTAGGTATCTAAATGTAGAGACCACAGCCAGTCCGTATCTGGAAACGCAGGGGTCAACTTTTGGGTTTTGGTCCGTATATAGAATTGTAGATTTCGACCAGTTGACGTTGTAGTCCAGAGAATTGGGAGAATTTATCTATATGAATCATAGCTTGAGAGAAGGAGGCCTCAGAGTTCGTTAAGAAAAGGAGTGTACCATCCACGTAGAGACCCAACTTACTCTCACCCCCCCCCCCCCCACAACTAATGCCAGTCACAGAAGGGGTGCACCTCAGACGAATCGCCAGGGCTTCTATAGCTATGGCAAACAAGGGGCATCCTTGGTGGGTGCCTCTTGAGAGCGGGAAGTCAGCAGAGGGAATACCATTTATTACGACGTTGGCTCTTGGGGATTTGTATTTAATTTTCACCCATTTCATGAAACAAGGTTCAAATCCAAAGCGTAAGAGGCAGGCCTCTAGGAAGTCCCATTCTAGGGAATCAAAGGCTTTCTTCATATCTAAGGATACAAGAGCCCAAGGCATATTAAACTGTCTACCCAACTGTATGACTGTCTGAGCTCTACGGTGGATTTCACTGGCATAAAGCCCGTCTGATCGGGGTGTATAATAGATAGTGACTTGATTTAATCTGGTGGCCAAGATTTTGGTTAAGATTTTGTAATCTGCATTGACTAATGAGATGGGGTGATAAGAGCCACAATCCATCGGGTCCTTATCCGGTTTGAGTATGACTATAATAGCTGCCTCATAAAAGGAGGGAGGTAAGGAACCCTCCAGTAAGGCTTTATGTAGAGTATCAAGCAGCGGTGGAGATAACTGGTCGTTATATTTTCGGTACACTTCCACTGGGAAGCCATCAGGGCCAGGGGATTTATTAAGGGCCATATCTTGAATTGTTGGTTGGATTTTGTCTAAGGTGATTGGGGCTTCCAGGAACTCTACTTGTTCAGCAGTTAGTGTTGGAAAAGTCAAATCGCGCAAGTCGTTTAGGGCATCTGGGGTGGAACTATTAGTGGAGGACCTATAAAGGTTATCATAAACTCCTTAAAGCAGACCATTATGGATTGGGCGTCAGTAAGTATATCCCCTTGCGAGTTTTTTATCTTCAGGATGGTATTCGTTTGGTTTTCTTGTTTGATCAAGTTTGCTAGTAAGTGGCTAGACTGGTTGCCCAACTCAAAATAGTATTGTTTAGTAAAAAATAACTTACGTCTGGTCTTCATATGAATTCGATGTCTGTGTAGACGGGAAAGGCCAAGCCAATTTGCTTTATTAGAGTCTGTGGGGTCAGAGATCTACAACTTCTCGGCCTCGACCGCCTGCATTTCTGCCTCCCCGTCAAGTTGGGATGTTGATTTTTTTTTTTTTAATATAGGAGACAGCAGATTTGAAGCATCCTCTGAGGTATGCCTTAAGGGTGTCCCATTTTAGGGCGTAATGAGTGTTTCCATCATGGATATGTGGATGGGGGTTTGATCCTCATCTTTTAGGATTTTAAGCCAGAATGGGTGAAGTTTCCAGTTAGGGGTTATCTTGTGATTGGGAAATTTCAGAGATCATAGAATTGGGCTGTGGTCCGAGATACCTCGGGTACAGTGGGTTATGTTAGAAGAGTATATAGCCAGTGTCGGGGAGCTTAATATTTAGTCAATTCTTGATAGGCTGTTATGGCCTAGAGAGTGACAGGTGTATTCGAGAGTATCAGGGTGGTGCAGACGCCGGAGGTCAATCCAGGCCACACTTTCGATTAGCTGTTGCATAGGAGAGCTAGTTATGTTGGAGGGGCAGGGGATGTCTGGAATCTGTCTTTAGCCGGGTTCATTACTTGATTGAAGTCCCCCATACAAACAACATATGCCAGGGGGTATTGGTGGGCAAACGCTATAGCAGCTTGTAGAATCTATAGATTGTTGTGGGGTGGGATGTATATGCATAAATTAATGTAAGGTTTGGAGTCTATCTCTGCATATACAGATACAAATCTCCCTTCAGGGTCTCTGCGGACGGTGATAGGGTTCCATCTCAGGGATTTATGGATAAGAATTGAAACTCCCCTAGAGAAGGAGGTATGAATGGAGCGACACCCATTGGACCCATGGTTTTTGGAGAGCATCAGCTTTGTCTATGGTGAGGTGGGTTTCCTGCAAGCTCACAATATGGGGGTTGCTTTGCCTGATGAAGGGGAAAACGGCCTTGCGTTTGGCGGCAGAACTTAGACCCCGCACATTCCGACTTAAGCAAGTTATCGACATTGGAACATATAGTTACATGAAATGCAGTTACGGTTCTCAGGTGGGCAAGCATATGGCATATACTAGGAGAGAGGTTATACCAGCACAGACAATAACCTGACCAGAACTAAATGTAACCAGTCTAAACCATTAATATTTGACGACCCGTTTAGTAATAACTTGACACGGGTGTCAAAGAAGAGGAAATCAGCTACAATCTTGTCTTAAGAGTAGCAGATGTTATGAAATTCCAGTGGCCTATAGGAGAACAAATTCCAATTGAGTCTATTGAGCATGGCAATGGGCTAGTACCATAGTTGTGCCCGTGTGAATAATTAGAATTGTCGTGAGTGCGCATTGTGGAACGATGTGGAGACAGGAACTAAATGATGCGACTCTTCTTTTCAAAGACAATCAGCGTCACCCACAGGTCAAAGGAATATGGAGACCACTGATGGCAGCGGAGACCATGTCAGCAAATCAAACAACACAAACCACCCGCCACAATCCGCAGACGGGCCGGGTACGCCATAGAGTATGGGATGTTTCTGTCCTTGAATCTCTTTTTGACTTCAGTGAAGGTAGCTCTCTGCTTCTGTAAGTCCGCAGAAAAATCAGGGAAGATGGAGATCACCGAGTTGTTGTATTTAAGGGGGCCCTTCAGTCTAGCTTGACGAAGGGCAGCGTCGCGGTCTCTACAGTTTAGAATTCTCGCCAGGAATGGACACGGAGGGGCGCCTGGCACCGGAGGCCTAGTGGGGACACGGAGGGGCGCCTAGCACCGGAGGCCTAGTGGGGACACGGAGGGGCGCCTGGCACCGGAGGCCTAGTGGGGACACGGAGGGGCGCCCGGCACCGGAGGCCTAGTGGGGACACGGAGGGGCGCCCGGCACCGGAGGCCTAGTGGGGACCCGGAGGGGCGCCCGGCACCGGAGGCCTAGTGGGGACACGGAGGGGCGCCTAGCACCGGAGGCCTAGTGGGGACACGGAGGGGCGCCCGGCACTGGAGGCCTAGTGGGGACACGGAGGGGCGCCCGGCCCCGGAGGCCTAGTGGGGACGCGGTGAGCTCTCCCTACTGTAAAGGAGGCAGAGAAGGTGTCATCACCCAATGTAGATTTTAGCCAGCTTTCTGATTCAGGTTGAGAGCCTTCAATTTTTTCGGGGAGGCCAACCATGCGCAGGTTGTTACGACGCAAACGAGTCTCCAGATCGTCTGTTTTGGATTGATAAAACTTTGATTGTCTTATTACCCTCTGTACCGCCGCAGGGAGTCCTCCACACTAGAAACGCGATCCTCCATCTCCGGCATTCTGCCTCGCATGTTTTGCAAATCTTGTCTTAACAGAGTAACATCTGACTTGACCTCCTCTATGTTGCCTGTGAGGGAGGACTTGCAGGCATTAATTGCTTCTAGGAGTTGGCGCACAGTTGGCTCTGGACCCTGTCCATGGTCGCCCTCTGCCTCCTTTGGGTGAGCAGCACGCGCCGAACGTAGCGTATGGTCAGGTGTGTTGGAGCAGGACGATTCTTTCAGTTTTTCGGCCGCTGTGCATCCCTTGGCTCGGGTGCCCATGATGAGCGGATATATTACAGAGGCATCTGAGTGTGTAATGGCTCTGTTATGCGATGGTATAGAGCAGGCGGCGCTGCCTGTGTAGCCCAGAGGAAGGGCTAGCTGGCGATTCAGATAGTATGGAGGGTCACGCGTATAGCGCCGAGTGAGTAAAGTTGCGGAATTCAGGAAATTGTGAGATTATAATGGCTGATTAGGGCCAAGAGTCTCTTCCAACGTCATGGATTACAATGTAATCGGGTCTCGTGAGGAATTCGTTAAAACGTGCAGCAACAGAAGGTAAGACGGTAGTCTGGTAGTTCGTCGCGCCGGCGGATTGGGGTCCTTTCTGAATAAACTTTGATTTGAAAGTGGTATGGTAAAATGTCACATATAAGTGTTGCTGCGTGCAGCCGCTGGTGAGCTAGGCCTCCATTGTGCGCACCGCGCCCGCCTCAGGAGTCAGCAGGGTCTCTCCTCCAAGGGAGCCACAATCCCAAAATGGTGGCAGATGGTAAAGGGGGTGTCTTCCAGTGGTTTATGTGCAAAAAGGGGGTCTCAGAGTAGGCTCCAAGGCCCGGTCGCTTCTAGGTCTAGATACAGTCCCCCCCACTGATATTAAGCACAGCCCCACAGTCTCTGGCAGGGACTTATTCGCCATCGCCGTCCTCAGAAGCCAGAGTCCAGGTAGAGGACCTCCCTTCCAATCGACACTCAGGCCGATGTGAAGCACCGCAGTCCCGCTGGGACAACTGGGTCTGAGGAATGGGGAGGTCCAGCACAGCGGGGCGACCGGTGCAGGAGGGTGGAACTCGGAACCAGGAGGGTGGAGCTCGTCCGGCGCCGCCTTAGCCGGGTCCAGGCCAGGGAGGGATCACCCCCTGGTCAGCGTAGGTGGCAGGGAGCCGCACGTATCGGTGAGCCGACAGGGGCCTGTGAGGCAAAGGATTACAGCAGCGTCGGGCAGGGGATTCCCCGACCGACTGGATCTCCGGTCAGTGTTGAGCGCCGTGGTCCCAAGAGAGCAGCAGGGGAGATCCAGTGCGGCAGGGCAGCCGGGGCAGGTAAGTGATTCCGCTGGATTTCGTTCGGTGTTGCCCCAGATGGTGCCCAAGTCTGGGCTAAAGAGGGATCACCGCAGGGTCCGCGAGGCAGGGAGTTTCAGCGGCGCCAATAGTACAAGGCGGGAGGCGCCAGCGGGTAGGGTGTTGGCGTGTGGCTCAGTTCCCGCTCCGGCCAGTGGCCTCCACAGCAGCGCCGGAGATAAAGCAAAAACTGTTCTCACCGAGCCAGTTCTCTTCAGCAGGAGCGATATGTCCGTTCAGGCTGGCAGGGTGTCAGTTAGGGTAGTGAGGCCAGTATATTTAGCAGGATTATGAAGGTCCCCCGGGGAGCTCCACTCAGATGCGACTCTCCATGTTGGTCGCTGGCCACGCCCCCCGCAGACACTCATTATTGTGCTGCTCTCCACCATGCTTCACTGCTGCCTGGAGACACTCATTATTGTACCGCTCTCCACCATGCTTTACTGCTGCCCGCAGACACTCATTATTATAGTGCTCTCCACCATGCTACACTGCTGCCTGCAGACACTCATTATTGTACAGCTCTCCACCATGCTTCACTGCTGCCTGGAGACACTCATTATTGTACCGCTCTCCACCATGCTTCACTGCTGCCTGGAGACACTCATTATTATAGCGCTCTCCACCATGCTTCACTGCTGCCTGCAGACACTCATTATTATAGCACTCTCCACCATGCTTCACTGCTGCCTGGAGACACTCATTATAGCGCTCTCCACCATGCTTCACTGCTGCCTGCAGACACTCATTATTGTACCACTCTCCACCGTGCTTCACTGCTGCCTGCAGACACTCATTATTATAGCGCTCTCCACCATGCTTCACTGCTGCCTGCAGACACTCATTGTACCGTTCCCCATGCTTCCCTGCTGCCTGCAGTCACTCATTATTATAGCGTTCTCCACCATGCTTCACTGCTGCCTGCAGTCACTCATTATTATAGCGTTCTCCACCCTGCTTCACTGCTGACTGCAGACACTCGTATGCTGTCATTTTTCTGCACCCCATTTTCTATGTTTTCATGTATAGTCGAGTCGCTCAGCCTTGTTTCTATGTGGAAGATAAGGCATTTTGGCTGCAGTTCTTCCATTAGGATCACTTCTGGGCAGACTTCTCCGAATAGTAGATGGTGTACCTGGTCCCACTGGTGTCTGCCAGATCTGAGCTGATGGCACAGCTGGACATCTTCCAATTTCAAAAGGAAATGAGCATGATGTGCCTTTCATCTGCTGCACTAAGTTTCCATGGCCAACCGCTGCAGCTACAGTCCTTAACATCGCCGGGTTTGGGTGTTTCTTCCAAAGATCTTGAACAGCCCTTCTTGAGACCCCCGTCTGCTGTGAAATTTTTGCCTGGGAGAGACCTTGCTACTGCTGTATAACTACCTTGTGTCTTCTTGTGATCAGTCTTGCCATGGTGTATGAGCTGTGACAGGAGACTGCCTGTTTCATAAATCTGCACACCCTCAGTCTAATACTTGGTGCCCCCTGTGACATTATGACATCATTCAGTCTTTTGGGTCGGGTCCATCGGCACGGCGCATCCTGACTTGGCAATCTTTGACGCATTCGGAGTGTTTCTGCAAGAAAGAGTGAGCAGATTGTGATGGCATCTTGTGTGTAGCGCCCTCTTCAGGTCACCTGCAGATCTTCAATTGGATCCAGGTCTGGGCTGCTGGGGCCATTCCAAAACATTGACCTTCCTCTGGTGAAGCCATTCTCTTGGTGATTTGGCGCTCTGCTTTGGGTCGTTGTCTGCTGAAAGGTGAAATTCTGAAGCCTGAAGGTTTTGGGGCAAAATGGAAGGATATTTGGGACTGTTCATAATTCCCTCCCCCTTGACTAATGCCCCAGTTCCTGCGGTCTGGGGGTCTTCTGGTGACGGCAGTGTTGGCTTTACACCAAACATCCCTTCTGGGATTCTGGCCAACAAGTTCCCCTCAGTCTCATCAGACAGAACACGTTCCCCACAGACTGCTGGCAGACCGGATGGAGGTTTTGGTAAAACATGGCCGGGCTTGGATGGTCTTCTTTGTTAGATATGGCTTCCGTCTTACCCCCCACCACCCCCCTGCCTTACAGTCCAGACATATGAAGAATACGGGAACTGGTGGTCACATGACTACACAACCAGGACTTAACAGACACTCCTGCAGCTCCTTTAGTGTTGCTGTTGGCCTCCCGGACCAATTGTTTTCTTGTCCTTTGATCAGTTTTTGAGGGACGTCCAGTTCTTGGTGAAATCACTGTTGTGGCAAATGTAACCCACTTCTTGCTGACAGTCTCCCCTATGCTCCATGGTACATGTAATGCCTTGGAGATGTTGTGGTCCCCTTCTTGCTGACGGTCTCCCCTATGCTCCATGGTACATGTAATGCCTTGGAGATGTTGTGGTCCCCTTCTTGCTGACGGTCTCCCCTGTGCTCCATGGTACATGTAATGCCTTGGAGATGTTGTGGTCCCCTTCTTGCTGACGGTCTCCCCTGTGCTCCATGGTACATGTAATGCCTTGGACATGTTGTGGTCCCCTTCTTGCTGACGGTCTCCCCTGTGCTCCGTGGTACATGTAATGCCTTGGAGATGTTGTGGTCCCCTACTTGCTGATGGTCTCCCCTGTGCTCCATGGTACATGTAATGCCTTGGAGATCTTGTGGTCCCCTTCTTGCTGACTGTCTCCCTTGTGCTCCATGGTACATGTGATGTCTTGGAGATGTCTTGCCCCCCTCCTCCTGACTGACACCTTCCAACAATCAGACCCCTTTGATGAGCTGTAAGATCTTTATGGACCAACTAAGAAAATGTCAGGAAAATCCCAGAAGAGCCGAACTTTATATGGGCAATCGGAATCACTCTAGATAATGGGGGCGGAGTGCAGACTACTAGTGAACAGGAGGTCACATGTGATTGGCCGATTCTGAACACAACCCCATCCCCGAATATAAGAGGGTGTGAACACTTATGCAACCACATTATACTAGTTTTGTTATTTTTGTCTCCCCCCCCCCCCCCCCCCCCCCCATCACGCTCTGCAGGGTACAGCCTCCCTGATTATTTATCCTTTTTGCCGAGCTTCGTAATCTTGACTATCAGGCTCATGGCGCAGCCGCCAAGGAAGAGACAAATCCAGGAATTCATGAAGGTCTCGGTCAGCAGGTGGTCTAAGATATAACTCTGAAAAGAAAGGACAGACATTAATATGTGAGCTCCTTAAAGCCCATTTAAAGGGACAGTACATATGAGCAAAGACTGCATGAGAAGGTAAGTTGGGATGTACCTGGAAGCAGTGGGAGAGGCAGCCGTTGGTGCGATGGCTGTACCCCACCGTGTTCAGAGCCTCCCGGGCAAAGTCATCGCTGGTCTTCACCAGTATGTTGGCGCTTGGATGTCGTGTCATGTTGGTGGACACTAAGTGTGGGAGGACAGACTGAGGAGAGAAGGGAGCCGTCACTTTGAGAAACTGTTATTTCCTGCAAATGGTGACTAAGGGCCTCACATTTACATAAACTACAGGAAATGGTGCGATCTCTATGCCAATAATAGCAGTCTCCAATCTGTTATATCATGTGTTATACTCCAGTCACACCCAGAGCTGCAGTCTCCAATCAGTTATATCATGTGTTATACTCCAGTCACACCCAGAGCTGCAGTCTCCAATCAGTTATATCATGTCTTATACTCCAGTCACATCCAGAGCTGCAGTCTCCAATCTGTTATATCTTATACTCCAGTCACATCCAGAGCTGCAGTCTCCAATCTGTTATATCATGTCTTATACTCCAGTCACATCCAGAGCTGCAGTCACCATTGTACTGTTATATCTTATACTCCAGTCACATCCAGAGCTGCAGTCTCCAATCTGTTATATCTTATACTCCAGTCACATCCAGAGCTGCAGTCTCCAATCTGTTATATCATGTCTTATACTCCAGTCGCATCCAGAGCTGCAGTCACCATTCTACTGTTATATCTTATACTCCAGTCACATCCAGAGCTGCAATCCCCATTCTACTGTTATATCTTATACTCCAGTCACATCCAGAGCTGCAATCCCCATTCTACTGTTATATCTTATACTCCAGTCACACCCAGAGCTGCAGTCACCATTCTACTGTTTTGAGAACATTAACAAAAGTGGCCGGCACTACTATGTGTCAGATGCTCTATAGCAGCACACTAATTGCAAAACACAATTTCTTTCCTTTGGTAATTAGCATTCTACTATTATATAATGCCTTATTTTCTAGTCACATTCAGAGCTGCATTCACAATTCTGCTACTTTCCGCATGCTTCTATCATATGTTAAAGAGAACCGTTCACCAGGTTTCATCTTTCTAAACTGTTGCTGTTTTGTAATATCTAAGCAAGACCAGAGCTGCGATCACAATTCTGCTGGTGCAGCACGTTTTATGCTTCAGTCACATCCAGAGCTGCGTTCACTTTTTCATCATGGTATCTGCCAGCGTTGTGTGGAGAGCCGCTCCTCTTATACCTCGGGAGACCTCACAGGGATTTGCTGGGAATGTTCTGTAAGGGGCAGCAGAGTTGTGACCGCAGCTCTGGGTGTGACTGGAGTAGTAGACATGTTACTGAAGATCAGTACATGATGGTACTTCCGAATGATTATACGGCAGCACTGTAGATTATACAAGGGTGGGCTCGGCCTGCACGTTATGGGGGCCCTCAGGGGCTCTCACATAATATAACGTCCGGACACACGTTCTCTCAGACATCCACCATAGTGTGTGTGTGTGTGACAGCTTTTACCTGCACTATAATCCCATCCGATCTGTACTCGACGTTGAGGGAGCGCGAGAAAAAGTCCATGAAGGCCTAAAAAAAGAGACCATGTGACGGTGAGATGATGGTGGGGGTCATAATGGTTATTTATTACAGCAGCGATGGAAGTAATAATGGTTATGATAGTGCTGGGAGTGATGATGCCAGTGACACCGATGATAGTAATAGTTCAAGGGCTGTCCCACTTCTATCTGTTTTGCTGCCGGAAGAAGACTGCTCCGTACATTGAGCAGTGGCCAGGGTTGGTACTGCAGGCTGAGTCTCATACACTTAATTAGGACTCAGCCTGCAGTACCCGCCCTGGCCACTGCTCAATGTACGGAGCAGTCTGCTTCCTGCAGCAAGAAGTGGGACAACCCCTTTAGGAATTATTAATATGGCAGAACCTCCAATAAAGTCTCCTGTCTGATGGTGAAGAAGTTAAAGAAGCTTATTTATAATAAATACAGTCTTTTTCAAAAACCATTCGGCCCCCAGAAGTTGTCATTTTACTATAAACTTCGTTCTGCAGTTCCATCTCAGCCAGCTACCTCGGAGGCTCCTTGTGTGTAGTGACCTCTTCTTTCACTTGTAGAGCTTGTTGACCACTAGACGCCTCTACGAAGAAGAGAAGAGATTTCCCCCCGTTACCAGAAGGGGGGCAATATTGGGATGGGTGAAGTTGGATTGTCGTATCGGTGAATTGTCCCCCACCGTCCGATCTGACCAGACTGTTAGGAGGTGTTGGGACCAGTGGATGTGTGAGGGCACACAAGATGACCGGGCTCTGGATGTCCCTACAGACCACCAGTAGAGAGGAGTGTCCGACCAGACTGTTAGGGGGTGTTGGGACCAGTGGATGGGGATACACAGTGTGACCGGGCTCAGGACCCCCTACAGACCACCAGTAGAGAGGAGCATCGGACCAGACTGTTAGGGAGTGTTGGGACCAGTGGATGGGGGGCACACAAGGTGACCGGGCTTAGGACCCCCTACAGACCACCAGTAGAGAGGAGCGCCTGACCAGACTCTTGGGAGGGGTTGGGACCAGAGGATAGGGGCACACAAGGTGACCAGGCTCAGGACGGCCCCTACAGACCACCAGTAGAGAGGAGGATCTGAACAGACTGTTAGAAGGTGTTGGGACCAGTGGATGAGCCACACCAGGTGACCAGGCTCAGAATGCCCCCTACAGACCACCAGTAGAGAGGAGCATCTGACCAGACTGCTAGGAGGTGTTGGGACCAGTGAATGTGTAAGGGCACATTCTCCTTAGTATATACATATAGAGGTGAGGTAGATTCTCCTCAGTATATACACACAGAGGGGAGGTAGATTCTCCTCAGTATATATACATAGAGGTGAGGTAGATTCTCCTCAGTATATACACATAGAGGGGAGGTAGATTCTCCTCAGTATATAAACATAGGTGGTGAGGTAGATTCTCCTCAGTATATGCACATAGAGGTGAGGCAGATTCTCCTCAGTATATACACCTAGAGGGGAGGTAGATTCTTCTCAGTATATACACATAGAGGGGAGGTAGATTCTCCTCAGTATATACATATAGAGGTGAGGCAGATTCTCCTCAGTTTATACACATAGAGGGGAGGTAGATTCTTCTCAGTATATACACATAGAGGGGAGGTAGATTCTCCTCAGTATATACATATAGAGGTGAGGTAGATTATCCTCAGTATATACACATAGAGGTGAGGTAGATTCTCCTCACTATATACACCTAGAGGTGAAGTAGATTCTCCTCAGTATATAGACATAGAGGTGAGGTAGATTCTCCTCAGTATATACACATAGAGGTGAGGTAGATTCTCCTCAGTATATACACACAGTTGAGGTAGTTTCTCCTCAGTATATACACATAGAGGTGAGGTAGATTCTCCTCAGTTTATACACATAGAGGGGAGGTAGATTCTTCTCAGTATATACACATAGAGGGGAGGTAGATTCTTCTCAGTATATACACATAGAGGGGAGGTAGATTCTCCTCAGTATATACACATAGAAGTGAGGTAGAGTCTCCTCAGTATATACACATAGAGGTGAGGTAGATTCTTCTCAGTATATCCACACAAAGGTGAGGCAGATTCTCCTCAGTATATACACATAGAGGTGAGGCAGATTCTCCTCAGTATATACACATAGAGGTGAGGTAGATTCTCTTCAGTATATACACATAGTGGTGAGGTAGATTTTCCTCTGTGTATATATACATAGTGGTGAGGTCGATTCTCCTCAGTGTATACACATAGAGGTGAGGTAGATTCTCCTCAATATATATATACATAGAGGAGCATTAGTTTCTGTATAGTTGAATGCAGTCACCTTCCTGGTTGCGGCTTTCTTCCGGTTCTAAATAAACTTCCTAAACTTTGTTGAAGCTCTACCAAGCCGAGTGGTGGAGAATGCGGGCATAGCATCTTGTGAACGATGTAAGTCTGATGTGAAATCTGTGTACAGAAATATTTCTTAACCTCAGAATATATTACCATTTATTAGCAGACGCTGTATTGATTATTGATATTGATTTTCCTCTTTCTCATAATTGTGCTGAGGGGAATGATGCTGCTGCTCATTATAGTGATGATGGTGATGATTTGAGTGCTTGTAATAGTTAAGTCAGTGATTCTGGTGATTAGAGTGATGATGATGATGATGATGATGATTGTGTTGTTGGCAATAAACCCTATTTTAGTACTAGGAAGTTTTAGACATTTTGTACCTTTTTGGAAGGGCTTCTACCCACTACTGCTTTTTTAACGCCGCGATATCGCTGTGTTTTTTTAATGCAGATGTCAGTTGGACTTTTTGTAACGTTTGTGCAATTTTTAACATCAGAAAGATCCACTGACATTTGCATTAAAGAAGCAGCGATATCGCAGCGTTAAAAACCGCTAGCGGGTAGAAGCCTTTTCTTCACTTTCGCACTTCTGACATTTACAATAAAAGCCGCCTAAAAGCTCATACAAAACTTCCATAGTTTTTGAACATCGATTCCCGGCAGATTCTCAGAATCCCTCTCAGCACGTTGGTGCAAATGTGCTAAAGGTACGAGCCCAAATCCCATGGTAACGATGTTAGTAATTATAGTGGGGGTCGTGGTATTGAGGATGGTGGTGAGGAGTGTCATGTTCGCGATAGTAGTGATGATGATGATGATGATGATGGTGATATGGCTTGTTGTAGTGAGGATGGTGATGTTGGTGGTTTATGAGTATAGTGATAACTAACCGTTGAGGATGGTGATGATAGTGATGTTTCTGAAAATATTTGTATTAATGAACACTTCAGCCATTGTAAAAGATCAGGCCCACGTCCCCCCAACATATAGTCACATTTACTGACCACAGACTGGACACGGATCCCCTACACACAGTCACACATATACTGACCACAGACAGGACACGGATCCCCTACACAAAGTCACACATATACTGACCACAGAGAGGATACGGATCCCCTACACACAGTCACACATATACTGACCACAGACAGGACACGGATCCCCTACACACAGTCATATATATACTGACCACAGACTGGACACGGATCCCCTACACACAGTCACACATATACTGACCACAGAGAGGATACGGATCCCCTACACACAGTCACACATATACTGACCACAGAGAGGACACAGATCCCCTACATACAGTCAAACATATACTGACCAGAGACAGGACACTGATCCCCCTACACACAATTACACATATACTGACCACAGACAGGGCACTGATCCCCCTACACACAGTTACACATATACTGACCACAGACAGGACACGGATCCCCTACACACAGTCACACATATACTGACCACAGACAGGATACGGATCCCCTACACACAGTCACACATATACTGACCATAGACAGGACACTGATCCCCCTACACACAGTCACATATATACTGACCACAGACAGGACACGGATCCCCTACACACAGTCACACATATACTAACCACAGACAGGACACGGATTCCCCCCACACAGTCATATATGTACTGACTGCAAACGGGACACGGATCCCCTACACACAGTCACACATATCCTAACCAGAGACATGACAGGGATCCCCTACACACAGTCACACATATACTGACCACAGAAATTACACGAATCCCCCCCACACAGTCATATATGTACTGACCGCAAACGGGACACGGATCCCCTACACACAGTCACACATATACTAACCATAGACAGGACACGGATCCCCCTACACACTGTCATATATATACTGACCATAGACAGGACACGGGTCCCCTACACACAGTCACACATATACTGACCACAGACTGGACACAGATCCCCTACAGACAGTCACATATATACTGACCATAGACATGACACGGATCCCCCCCACACAGTCATATATGTACTGACCGCAAACGGGACACGGATCCCCTACACACAGTCACACATATACTAACCATAGACAGGACACGGATCCCCCTACACACAGTCATATATATACTGACCACAGACATGACAGGGATCCCCTACACACAGTCATATATATACTGACTGCAGACGGGATACGGATCCCCCTACACACAGTCACATATATACTGACCACAGACGGGACATGGATCCCCTACAGACAGTCACACATATACTGACCACAGAGAGGACACGGATCCCCTACACACAGTCACACATATACTGACCACAGACAGGACACAGATCCCCTACAGACAGTCACACATATACTGACCACAGACATGACAGGGATCCCCTACACACAGTCATATATATACTGACCACAGACAGGACACGGATCCCCCTACACACAGTCACACATATACTGACCACAGACATGACACGGATCCCCCCCCCACAGTCATATATGTACTGACCGCAAACGGGACACGGATTATATACACACAGTTATATATATACTGACCATAGACAGGACACGGGTCCCCTATGCACAGTCTCACATATACTGACCACAGACGAGACACGGATCCCCTACATACAGTCAAACATATACTGACCAGAGAAAGGACACTGATCCCCCTACACACAATTACACATATACTGACCACAGACAGGACACTGATCCGCCTACACACAATTACACATATACTGACCACAGACAGGACACAGATTCCCCCCACACAGTCATATATGTACTGACCGCAAACGGGACACAGATCCCCTACACACAGTCACACATATACTGACCACAGAGAGGATACGGATCCCGCTACACACAGTCACACATATACTAACCACAGACATGACAGGGATCCCCTACACACAGTCATATATATACTGACTGCAGACGGGATACGGATCCCCTACACACAGTCATATATATACTGACTGCAGACGGGATACGGATCCCCTACACACAGTCACACATATACTGACCACAGACAGGACACGGATCCCCTACACACAGTCACACATATACTGACCACAGAGAGGATACGGATCCCCTACACACAGTCACACATATACTGACCACAGACAGGACACGGATCACCTACACACAGTCATATATATACTGACCAGAGACAGGACACTGATCCCCCTACACACAGTCATATATATACTGACCACAGACAGGACACGGATCCCCCTACACACAGTCACATATATACTGACCACAGACGGGACATGGATCCCCTACAGACAGTCACACATATACTGACCACAGACAGTATACGGATCCACCTACACACTGTCACACATATACTGACCACAGACAGGACACTGATCCCCCTACACACAATTACACATATACTGACCACAGACAGGACATGGATCCCCTACACACAGTCACATATATACTGACCACAGACAGGACACGGATCCCCTACACACAGTTACACATATACTGACCACAGACAGGACACGGATCCCCTACACACAGTCACACATATACTGACCACAGACAGGACACGGATCCCCCTACACACAATTACACATATACTGACCAAAGACAGGACACGGATCCCCTACACACAGTCACACATATACTGACCACAGACAGGACACCGATCCCCTACAGACAGTCACATATATACTGACCACAGACAGTATACGGATCCCCTACACACAGCCACACATATACTGACCACAGACAGGACACTGATCCACCTACACACAATTACACATATACTGACCACAGACAGGACACGGATCCCCTACACACAGTCACATATATACTGACCACAGACAGGACACGGATCCCCTACACACAGTCACATATATACTGACCACAGACAGGACACGGATCCACTACACACAGTTACACATATACTGACCACAGACAGGACACGGATCCCCTACACACAGTCACATGTATACTGACCAAAGACAGGACACGGATCCCCTACACACAGTCACACGTATACTGACCAAAGACAGGACACGGATCCCCTACACACAGTCACACATATACTGACCACAGACAGGGCACTGATCCCCCTACACACAATTACACATATACTGACCAAAGACAGGACACGGATCCCCTACACACAGTCACACATATACTGACCACAGACAGGACACGGATCCCCTACACACAATTACACATATACTGACCACAGAGAGGACACGGATCCCCTACACACAGTCACACATATACTGACCATAGACATGACACGGATCCCCCCCACACAGTCATATATGTACTGACCGCAAACGGGACACAGATTATATACACACAGTTATATATATACTGACCATAGACAGGACACGGATCCCCTACATATAGTCAAACATATAGTGACCAGAGACAGGACACGGATCCCCCTACACACAATTACACATATACTGACCACAGACATGACACTGATTCCCTACAGACAGTCACATATATACTGACCAGAGACAGTATACGGATCCCCTACACACAGTCACACATATACTAACCACAGACATGACAGGGATCCCCTACACACAGTCATATATATACTGACTACAGACAGGATACGGATCCCCTACACACAGTCACACATATACTGACCAGAGACAGGACACTGATCCCCCTACACACAGTCACACATATACTGACCAGAGAGAGGATACGGATCCCCTACACACAGACACACATATACTGACCACAGACAGGACACGGATCACCCTACACACAATTACACATATACTGACCACAGACAGGACACGGATCCCCCTACACACAATTACACATATATTGACCACAGACGGGACACTGATCCACCTACACACAATTACACATATACTGACCACAGACAGGACACGGATCCCCTACACACAGTCACATATATACTGACCACAGACAGGACACGGATCCCCTACACACAGTCACATATATACTGACCACAGACAGGACACGGATCCCCTACACACAGTTACACATATACTGACCACAGACAGGACACGGATCCCCTACACACAGTCACATGTATACTGACCAAAGACAGGACACGGATCCCGTACACACAGTCACACGTATACTGACCAAAGACAGGACACGGATCCCCTACACACAGTCACACATATACTGACCACAGACAGGGCACTGATCCCCCTACACACAATTACACATATACTGACCAAAGACAGGACACGGATCCCCTACACACAGTCACACATATACTGACCACAGACAGGACACGGATCCCCTACACACAATTACACATATACTGACCACAGAGAGGACACGGATCCCCTACACACAGTCACACATATACTGACCATAGACATGACACGGATCCCCCCCACACAGTCATATATGTACTGACCGCAAACGGGACACAGATTATATACACACAGTTATATATATACTGACCATAGACAGGACACGGATCCCCTACATATAGTCAAACATATAGTGACCAGAGACAGGACACGGATCCCCCTACACATAATTACACATATACTGACCACAGACATGACACTGATTCCCTACAGACAGTCACATATATACTGACCAGAGACAGTATACGGATCCCCTACACACAGTCACACATATACTAACCACAGACATGACAGGGATCCCCTACACACAGTCATATATATACTGACTACAGACAGGATACGGATCCCCTACACACAGTCACACATATACTGACCAGAGACAGGACACTGATCCCCCTACACACAGTCACACATATACTGACCAGAGAGAGGATACGGATCCCCTACACACAGACACACATATACTGACCACAGACAGGACACGGATCCCCCTACACACAATTACACATATACTGACCACAGACAGGACACGGATCCCCCTACACACAATTACACATATACTGACCACAGACGGGACAATGATCCCCCTACACACAGTCACATATATACTGACCACAGACAGGACACGGATCCCCTACACACAGTCACACATATACTGACCACAGACAGGACATGGATCCCCTACACACAGTCACACATATACTGACCACAGACAGGACACGGATCCACTACACACAGTCACATATATACTGACCACAGACAGGACACGGATTTCCCTACACACAGTCACACATATACTGACCATAGACAGGACACTGATCCCCCTACACACAGTCATATATGTACTGACCGCAAACATGACACGGATTATATACACACAGTTATATATATACTGACCATAGACAGGACACGGGTCCCATATGCACAGTCTCACATATACTGACCACAGACGAGACACGGATCCCCTACACACAATTACACATATACTGACCACAGACAGGACACTGATCCCCCTACACACAATTACACATATACTGACCACAGACAGGACACGGATCCCCTACACACAGTCACATATATACTGACCACAGACAGGACACGGATCCCCCTACACACAGTCACACATATACTGACCACAGACAGGACACGGATCCCCTACACACAGTCACATATATAATGACCACAGACAGGACACGGATCCCCCTACACACAGTCACACCTATACTGACCACAGACAGGACACGGATCCCCTACACACAGTCACATATATACTGACCACAGACAGGACAAGGATCCCCTACACACAGTCACATATATACTGACCAAAGACAGGACAAGGATCCCCTACACACAGTCATATATATACTGACCACAGACAGGACACGGATCCCCCACACACAGTCACACATATACTGACCATAGACATGACACGGATCCCCTACACACAGTCACATATATAATGACCACAGACAGGACACGGATCCCCCTACACACAGTCACACATATACTGACCACAGACAGGACACGGATCCCCTACACACAGTCACACATATACTGACCACAGACAGGATACGGATCCCCTACACACAGTCACACATATACTGACCATAGACAGGACACTGATCCCCCTACACACAGTCACATATATACTGACCACAGACAGGACACGGATCCCCTACACACAGTCACACATATACTAACCACAGACAGGACACGGATTCCCCCCACACAGTCATATATGTACTGACTGCAAACGGGACACGGATCCCCTACACACAGTCACACATATCCTAACCAGATACATGACAGGGATCCCCTACACACAGTCACACATATACTGACCACAGAAATTACACGAATCCCCCCCACACAGTCATATATGTACTGACCGCAAACGGGACACGGATCCCCTACACACAGTCACATATATACTTACCATAGACAGGACACGGATCCCCCTACACACTGTCATATATATACTGACCATAGACAGGACACGGGTCCCCTACACACAGTCACACATATAGTGACCACAGACTGGACACAGATCCCCTACAGACAGTCACATATATACTGACCATAGACATGACACGGATCCCCCCCACACAGTCATATATGTACTGACCGCAAACGGGACACGGATCCCCTACACACAGTCACACATATACTAACCATAGACAGGACACGGATCCCCCTACACACAGTCATATATATACTGACCACAGACATGACAGGGATCCCCTACACACAGTCATATATATACTGACTGCAGACGGGATACGGATCCCCCTACACACAGTCACATATATACTGACCACAGACGGGACATGGATCCCCTACAGACAGTCACACATATACTGACCACAGAGAGGATACGGATCCCCCTACACACAGTCACACATATACTGACCACAGACAGGACACAGATCCCCTACAGACAGTCACACATATACTGACCACAGACATGACAGGGATCCCCTACACACAGTCATATATATACTGACCACAGACAGGACACGGATCCCCCTACACACAGTCACACATATACTGACCACAGACATGACACGGATCCCCCCCCCACAGTCATATATGTACTGACCGCAAACGGGACACGGATTATATACACACAGTTATATATATACTGACCATAGACAGGACACGGGTCCCCTATGCACAGTCTCACATATACTGACCACAGACGAGACACGGATCCCCTACATACAGTCAAACATATACTGACCAGAGAAAGGACACTGATCCCCCTACACACAATTACACATATACTGACCACAGACAGGACACTGATCCGCCTACACACAATTACACATATACTGACCACAGACAGGACACAGATTCCCCCCACACAGTCATATATGTACTGACCGCAAACGGGACACAGATCCCCTACACACAGTCACACATATACTGACCACAGAGAGGATACGGATCCCGCTACACACAGTCACACATATACTAACCACAGACATGACAGGGATCCCCTACACACAGTCATATATATACTGACTGCAGACGGGATACGGATCCCCTACACACAGTCATATATATACTGACTGCAGACGGGATACGGATCCCCTACACACAGTCACACATATACTGACCACAGACAGGACACGGATCCCCTACACACAGTCACACATATACTGACCACAGAGAGGATACGGATCCCCTACACACAGTCACACATATACTGACCACAGACAGGACACGGATCACCTACACACAGTCATATATATACTGACCAGAGACAGGACACTGATCCCCCTACACACAGTCATATATATACTGACCACAGACAGGACACGGATCCCCCTACACACAGTCACATATATACTGACCACAGACGGGACATGGATCCCCTACAGACAGTCACACATATACTGACCACAGACAGTATACGGATCCACCTACACACTGTCACACATATACTGACCACAGACAGGACACTGATCCCCCTACACACAATTACACATATACTGACCACAGACAGGACATGGATCCCCTACACACAGTCACATATATACTGACCACAGACAGGACACGGATCCCCTACACACAGTTACACATATACTGACCACAGACAGGACACGGATCCCCTACACACAGTCACACATATACTGACCACAGACAGGACACGGATCCCCTACACACAGTCACACATATACTGACCACAGACAGGACACAGATTCCCCCCACACAGTCATATATGTACTGACCGCAAACGGGACACAGATCCCCTACACACAGTCACACATATACTGACCACAGAGAGGATACGGATCCCGCTACACACAGTCACACATATACTAACCACAGACATGACAGGGATCCCCTACACACAGTCATATATATACTGACTGCAGACGGGATACGGATCCCCTACACACAGTCATATATATACTGACTGCAGACGGGATACGGATCCCCTACACACAGTCACACATATACTGACCACAGACAGGACACGGATCCCCTACACACAGTCACACATATACTGACCACAGAGAGGATACGGATCCCCTACACACAGTCACACATATACTGACCACAGACAGGACACGGATCACCTACACACAGTCATATATATACTGACCAGAGACAGGACACTGATCCCCCTACACACAGTCACACATATACTGACCACAGAGAGGATACGGATCCCCTACACACAGTCACATATATACTGACCACAGACGGGACACGGATCCCCTACAGACAGTCACACATATACTGACCACAGACAGTATACGGATCCACCTACACACTGTCACACATATACTGACCACAGACAGGACACTGATCCCCCTACACACAATTACACATATACTGACCACAGACAGGACATGGATCCCCTACACACAGTCACATATATACTGACCACAGACAGGACACGGATCCCCTACACACAGTTACACATATACTGACCACAGACAGGACACGGATCCCCTACACACAGTCACACATATACTGACCACAGACAGGACACTGATCCACCTACACACAATTACACATATACTGACCACAGACAGGACACGGATCCCCTACACACAGTCACATATATACTGACCACAGACAGGACACGGATCCCCTACACACAGTCACATATATACTGACCACAGACAGGACATGGATCCCCTACACACAGTCACATATATACTGACCACAGACAGGACACCGATCCCCTACAGACAGTCACATATATACTGACCACAGACAGTATACGGATCCCCTACACACAGCCACACATATACTGACCACAGACAGGACACTGATCCACCTACACACAATTACACATATACTGACCACAGACAGGACACGGATCCCCTACACACAGTCACATATATACTGACCACAGACAGGACACGGATCCCCTACACACAGTCACATATATACTGACCACAGACAGGACACGGATCCCCTACACACAGTTACACATATACTGACCACAGACAGGACACGGATCCCCTACACACAGTCACATGTATACTGACCAAAGACAGGACACGGATCCCCTACACACAGTCACACGTATACTGACCAAAGACAGGACACGGATCCCCTACACACAGTCACACATATAGTGACCACAGACAGGACACAGATCCCCTACAGACAGTCACATATATACTGACCACAGACAGTATACGGATCCCCTACACACAGTCACACATATACTGACCACAGACAGGGCACTGATCCCCCTACACACAATTACACATATACTGACCAAAGACAGGACACGGATCCCCTACACACAGTCACACATATACTGACCACAGACAGGACACGGATCCCCTACACACAGTCACACATATACTGACCACAGACAGGACAAGGATCCCCTACACACAATTACACATATACTGACCACAGAGAGGACACGGATCCCCTACACACAGTCACACATATACTGACCATAGACATGACACGGATCCCCCCCACACAGTCATATATGTACTGACCGCAAACGGGACACAGATTATATACACACAGTTATATATATACTGACCATAGACAGGACACGGATCCCCTACATATAGTCAAACATATAGTGACCAGAGACAGGACACGGATCCCCCTACACACAATTACACATATACTGACCACAGACATGACACTGATTCCCTACAGACAGTCACATATATACTGACCAGAGACAGTATACGGATCCCCTACACACAGTCACACATATACTAACCACAGACATGACAGGGATCCCCTACACACAGTCATATATATACTGACTACAGACAGGATACGGATCCCCTACACACAGTCACACATATACTGACCACAGACATGACAGGGATCCCCTACACACAGTCATATATATACTGACTACAGACAGGACACGGATCCCCCTACACACAGTCACACATATACTGACCACAGACAGGACACGGATCCCCCTACACACAATTACACATATACTGACCACAGACGGGACACGGATCCCCTACACACAGTCACACATATACTGACCACAGACAGGACACGGATCCCCTACACACAGTCACACATATACTGACCACAGACAGGACATGGATCCCCTACACACAGTCACACATATACTGACCACAGACAGGACACGGGTCCCATATGCACAGTCTCACATATACTGACCACAGACGAGACACGGATCCCCTACACACAATTACACATATACTGACCACAGACAGGACACTGATCCCCCTACACACAATTACACATATACTGACCACAGACAGGACACGGATCCCCTACACACAATTACACATATACTGACCACAGACAGGACACGGATCCCCTACACACAATCACATATATACTGACCACAGACAGGACACGGATCCCCCTACACACAGTCACACATATACTGACCACAGACAGGACACGGATCCCCTACACACAGTCACATATATAATGACCACAGACAGGACACGTATCCCCCTACACACAGTCACACATATACTGACCACAGACAGGACACGGATCCCCTACACACAGTCACATATATACTGACCAAAGACAGGACAAGGATCCCCTACACACAGTCATATATATACTGACCACAGACAGGACACGGATCCCCCACACAGAGTCACACATATACTGACCATAGACATAACACGGATCCCCCCCACACAGTCATATATGTACTGACCGCAAACGGGACACGGATTATATACACACAGTTATATATATACTGACCATAGACAGGACACGGGTCCCCTATGCACAGTCTCACATATACTGACCACATCCGAGACACAGATCCCCTACACACAGTCACACATATACTGACCAGAGAGAGGATACGGATCCCCCTACACACAATTACGCATATACTGACCACAGACAGGACACTGATTCCCTACAGACAGTCACATATATACTGACCACAGACAGGACACGGATCCCCTACACACAGTCACACATATACTAACCACAGACATGACAGGCATCCCCTACACACAGTCACATATATACTGACTACAGACAGGACACGGATCCCCTACACACAGTCACACATATACTAACCAGAGACAGGACACGGATCCCCTACACACAGTCACATATATACTGACCAGAGACAGGACACGGATCCCCCTACACACTGTCACACATATACTGACCACAGACAGGACACGGATCCCCTACACACAGTCACATATATACTGACCAGAGACAGGACACGGATCCCCTACACACAGTCACATATATACTGACCAAAGACAGGACACGGATCCCCTACACACAGTCACATATATACTGACCACAGACAGGACACGGATCCCCTACACACAGTCACACATATACTGACCACAGACGAGACACGGATTCCCTACACACAATTACACATATGCTGACCACAGACAGGACACTGATCCCCCTACACACAGTCACACATATACTGACCACAGACAGGACACTGATCCCCCTACACACAATTACACATATACTGACCACAGACAGGACACTGATCCCCCTACACACAGTCACACATATACTGACCACAGACAGGACACTGATCCCCCTACACACAATTACACATATACTGACCACAGACAGGACACGGATTTCCCTACACACAGTCACACATATACTGACCATAGACATGACACGGATCCCCCCCACACAGTCATATATGTACTGACCGCAAACGGGACACGGATTATATACACACAGTTATATATATACTGACCATAGACAGGACACGGGTCCCCTATGCACAGTCTCACATATACTGACCACAGACGAGACACGGATTCCCTACACACAATTACACATATACTGACCACAGACAGGACACTGATCCCCCTACACACAGTCACACATATACTGACCACAGACATGACACGGATTCCCCCCAACACAGTCATATATGTACTGACCGCAAACGGGACACGGATTCCCCCCACACAGTCATATATGTACTGACCGCAAACGGGACACAGATCCCCTACACACAGTCACACATATACTAACCAGAGACAGGACACGGATATCCCTACACACAGTTACACATATACTGACCACAGACAGGACACGGATCCCCCTACACACAGTCACACATATACTGACCACAGACAGGACACGGATCCCCCTACACACAGTCACACATATACTGACCACAGACAGGACACGGATCCCCCTAGACACAGTCACATATATACTGACCACAGACGGGACATGGATTCCCCTACACACAGTCACATATATACTGACCACAGACAGGACACGAATCCCCTACAGACAGTCACACATATACTGACCACAGACAGGACACGGATCCCCTACACACAGTCACATATATACTGACCACAGACAGGACACGAATCCCCTACAGACAGTCACACATATACAAACCACAGACGGGACATGGATTCCCCTACACACAGTCATATATATATACTGACCATAGACGGGACACGAATCCCCTACAGACAGTCACACATATACTGACCACAGACAAGACACAGATCCCCTACAGACAGTCACACATATACTGACCACAGACTGGACACAGATCCCCTACACACAGTCACACATATACTGACCACAGACAGGACACGGATCCCCTACACACAGTCACACATATACTGACCACAGACAGTATACGGATCCCCTACACACAGTCACACATATACTGACCACAGACAGGACACGGATCCCCTACACACAGTCACATATATACTGACCAGAGACAGGACACGGATCCCCTACACACAGTCACATATATACTGACCACAGACAGGACACGGATCCCCTACACACAGTCACATATATACTGACCACAGACAGGACACGGATCCCCTACACACAGTCACACATATACTGACCAGAGACAGGACACGGATCCCCTACACACAGTCACACATATACTGACCACAGACGAGACACGGATTCCCTACACACAATTACACATATACTGACCACAGACAGGACACTGATCCCCCTACACACAGTCACACATATACTGACCACAGACAGGACACTGATCCCCCTACACACAATTACACATATACTGACCACAGACAGGACACGGATCACCCTACACACTGTCATATATATACTGACCATAGACAGGACACGGATCCCCTACACACAGTCACACATATACTGACCACAGACAGGACACGGATCCCCCACACACAGTCACACATATACTGACCACAGACAGGACACTGATCCCCCTACACACAATTACACATATACTGACCACAGACAGGACACGGATTTCCCTACACACAGTCACACATATACTGACCATAGACATGACACGGATCCCCCCCACACAGTCATATATGTACTGACCGCAAACGGGACACGGATTATATACACACAGTTATATATATACTGACCATAGACAGGACACGGGTCCCCTATGCACAGTCTCACATATACTGACCACAGACGAGACACGGATTCCCTACACACAATTACACATATACTGACCACAGACTGGACACAGATCCCCTACACACAGTCACACATATACTGACCACAGAGAGGATGCGGATCCACTATACACAGTCACACATATACTGACCACAGACAGGACACGGATCCCCTACACAAAGTCACACATATACTGACCACAGAGAGGATACGGATCCCCTACACACAGTCACACATATACTGACCACAGACAGGACACGGGTCCCCTACACACAGTCACATATATACTGACCACAGACAGGACACGGATCCCCTACACACAGTCATATATATATACTGACCACAGACAGGACACGGGTCCCCTACACACAGTCACATATATACTGACCACAGACAGGACACATATCCCCTACACACAGTCACACATATACTGACCACAGACAGGACACGGATCCCCCTACACACAGTCACATATATACTGACCACAGACAGGACACGGGTCCCCCTACACACAGTCATATATATGCTGACCACAGACAGGACACGGGTCCCCTACACACAGTCATATTTATACTGACCACAGACAGGATACGGATCCCCTACACACAGTCATATATATACTGACCATAGACAGGACACGGGTCCCCTACACACAGTCACACATATACTGACCACAGAGAGGACATGGATCCCCTACACACAGTCATATATATACTGACCACAGACAGGATACGGATCCCCTACACACAGTCACACATATACTGACCACAGACAGGACACGGATCCCCTACAGTAATATATAATGAGATTGGTGCTTGTCTATCGGGCCTTTGTGAATATGTATGATTGATTGGTTATATAATTGTTTGCTTTTATACTAAGAGTTACTGTAAGTTACTTTCGTTGTTGTCAGCAGCACAACCCCCACTCACACGGGGGGTGGGGAGGGGGGGGGGGGTGCTGCCGGGGAAAGCTGTTTTTTTTTGTTGTTCTTCATAAAAAGTGCGATCCCCAAACAAAGTTATGCTTCCTCTCTCATCGGGTTGTGTGAAGGTGCTGACGATCACCCAGCGATCAGGGAAAGAACCTTCCCAGGAGCTTCCTTGTCTGATCGTGTAGGAGGCTCCTCCAGCCTCATGCTGCATTATGGAATCCATTATAGGGCTTCTATAGAAATCTATACTGGACCTTCGTGTCGCTCTGATTCTATATAGAAACATGAGAAACAGATGTCATATGACTATTCATGGGCTTGAGTTGAAACCAGCTAATTAGTTGAATTATGAGACCCCTGAATGTGCTCTGAAAGAGAGGGGTGAGGCTGTCAGGAGATGCTCAAGTCTTGGGAAGAGACCGGCTGTTCACTGGAGCCTCTGTGATGGTACGCAAGTAAATCTGTTCGGGTTGATGTTCAGTGGCACTAGGTCTGGTACCAAGGGCAGGGTAACATGTTTAGCTAAAGGACAGACGGCCAGGAGTTTGTTTGGATGTCATGGACTGTGAAAAATGTAATAAGGTGTGACCATTGCTGGGCTGTGGAGCAGTTTTAAATGGAAACTACATTGTGGACGTGTATTCCTGAGGGGGGCGCCACCCGTTTTAGGACAAAAGATGGCGATCCTGATGTAACTGCCAATGTTTTCTATAGGTACCTTAGTAGCGCCGTACATCGTGATCATTGGATAAGGACGGGCCCCAGCAGCAGAGGAGAGGTTGATGATCAGACCTTTTTTCCTATGAAGAAAGAGAGGACAATGCCAGTCAGCATCCCATCAGTCATCGCCACATCGATATCTACAACCTCCCAGCTTGCATAGTGATATGGCTATGTGGGGACTCTGCTGTAGACGGGGTCCTGATCCTGGGGGTCGCTACAATCACTGCGATACCAAACTTATGCAGGCTTTTTTTTCTGTACTACTTTTACAAAAAAAAAATTTCTTTGCAAAAAGGATGAAATTATTTCCAGCCGCGCCTTCTGACCGCCACAACATGATTGTGGGAAGGCTTGTTGTTTGCAGGACTGCCTGTAGTTTCTCTAGCTGCCATTTTGGAGTTCCTGAGACTTTTGAAGCCCTTTTTTTTGGAGACTGGGTGACAAAAAAAAGCACAATTCTGTCGTTTTTTTTGTTTTTTTGTCTGACCACCTTCAATTTGTGGAATAAATAATGCGTACTTTAGTAGATTGAACTCTTCCGGACGCAGTGATATTACGTTTATTTTTTATTTATTTCATTATAAATACGTGGAAAGTTGTTTTTTTTGTTCGTTTTTTTACTTTTTGTTGCTTTTTTATTTTTAGTAAACTTTTCTTAAACTCAGCCTTACATTTTTTTTTAGTCCGCATAGCGTCTAATTTACGATCCTGGGATCACTCAGAGTGTAATGTAATACTATAGTATTGCACTATACTATCTATTAAAACTTTCTACAGGCTGATCATCAGTCCTGGCAGCCCTGGGGGCCTTCGGGTAGCCCCACGCAGCACTTTGTGATCTCATTGTAGGGGGCACTTTCAGGACGTCTGAACACTGATAAGGGCATTTAAATGGTTAACCTCCATGATCAGCATTCATGCTGCCGCGGCACGTGTCGGCTGTCAGGGACAGCTGGCACTTTCCGTGTACGGATGGGGATAGTCTCCCAGTCCCGCTCCATACAAACCTCACACACCCTGGAGTGTGAAAGGGTTAAGATATTGGTAAACTGTCCACAGATTGGCAAGGGTGCCAGGAGTTGCCCCCCCCATTAATCGGATATTGATGACCTATCCTGAGGATAGACTACCAATATCTTAGTCCTGGAAAGCCCCTTTAACCCCTTCCTGCTTCTGCCCCCTTTTTTTTTCCTCTCCACTTTCCTAAAAGTCCTAATTCCCTTTTCGCGGTTCCGCGGTCCCCTGAGGGTTCTTTTCTGTGAGGCAAGTTGTATCTTTAATGGTTTATAATTGTATAATATAATGAGCCGCAAACTGAAAAAAAACTTTCCAAGTGGAGAGAAATGGAAAAAAAATCAAACGGCGCAATTTTTGGCAGGCATTCGCTTTTATGATCACAAAGCCATAAAAATGTCGTTCTCTTTATTCCGTGAGTCAGTATGATTTCGGTGATACCAAATTTATATAGTTTTTTAACCCCTTAATGACACAGGGCGTAAGATTACATTCTGCACATTCATCGTGGTTATGGAGATCACGGCTGATTCTTACAGCCGGCACCCGCCTGCAACAGCGCCAATAAGCCGATCATCGGCTCAAGATACATAACCAGCATCAAAGTAGTTATCCCAACATGTAGGTGGGTTCGGGAAAAATTAGGGCTAGAAGGGGAAAGAGAGAATTTTAGCGAATAAACATGAGAAAACGAAAGGGTTGCACAGGGGTATCGGGTGAGGACCTATCATGGTACATAGTATTTATTAGATTTGCTGTTTTATTCCATTTCCTCCTGAGTATGGGGGGGGGACAAAGATGAGCACAGTTGTGGCACTGCATGTTCACTATGGAGGATTAATAATGTGCTGTTTTCATAATCCGGACTTTTGTGGATACGGTGACACCAATTTATTTTGATGAGATGACCAGGAAAAGAGTGTTTTTTCTTTTAAAACTGTTACTACTTTTTATTTTTTCTAATATTTAATACAACTTGCTTTTACTTTTTTTTAGTCCCCATCGGGGACTTGAACCTGGGATCGTTCATACAGTGTAATGCAATAATATAGTATTACATTATTATATTATGTTCTAATAGACAATCATTCATGGCAGTCCTGAGGGCCTCCAGAAGGCACCAGGCTGCCCTGACAATGGAACAGCCCCCTCCGATCGCACGGTGGGGGAGCCACTTGGAACCGCCAAATGCCGATCAGGGCATTTAAATACACGGACATATAGCATGGATGTCGGGGAGAGGTTAATAACCAGGCTCCCAGTGCTGCACCTTCAGATCTATGTAGACGTGCGCTGTAGGGCGTTTTTCTCGTAAGCGTCTTTTGATTACATACAATCTTTTTAGTTAATAGTTACACGAGGAACAAAGTATTTCCCGTCACCTTCAGGATTTACTGGTTAATCAGGGAGTAACTGGGATATTAAACTGTACAAAGTGCAGCGGTGCTGAGTACACTCTGCGAGGCCGGAGCCATGAGATAAAGCTTAATCGGTGCACAAGTGAAAGGTTCCCGAAGTTTATCATATAGTTTGTATTCGAGTTACTCAGCATTTTCCTCTTGCTGAGGGTGCGGGCAGACGAGCGTAGGCGTATTTACGTTCGCACGAGCGCAACGTATAATCGCCCGAGCGATCGTTTTTCACTGATCACGACCAGAGCTAGAAAGCGTATTTTCGTTTGTTCCTACTTTGCAAACGGTCTTTTCAGCGATCGAATATGCGTTGGCGCGTATTTCGGTCGCATATGTTCCGTTTTTTTTCGAATTGCCGTTTTTACGCGCCGTAAAATCGCCCATGTGAACGAATACATTCTAAACCATTGCCTCAGATGGTCACGTATATACG
Source organism: Eleutherodactylus coqui (assembly GCF_035609145.1). NCBI lineage: Eukaryota > Metazoa > Chordata > Amphibia > Anura > Eleutherodactylidae > Eleutherodactylus > Eleutherodactylus coqui. The sequence continues at coordinate 328,785,879 of NC_089838.1, forward strand.
TTTGGTCGCAAAAACGCGCCGTTTATGCGCTCGTCTGCCCACACCCTCACAGTGAATGACAATCTATATTCAGAGGAGGTAAGTCTGTACAACTCTAGTCCTACTTCCAGCTGAGAGGTGGCTACAGTTGTATCCAATGTAGACAATGCTCTGTGAGCTCAACAGGTGGCACTTCAGACTGATACATTGTTGCAAACTACCAGAGAGAGAACATAAGATGTCCAAATTGTGGCCCAAAGACTGGACAAGATCTGTCTTCATCACACTTCCAAAAAAGGGTGATGATCAAGAATGTTCCAACTAGCGCCCCATCACCCTCATACCTCAAGAATGTTCTAACTAGCGCCCCGTCGTCCTCATGCCTCACGCCAGCAGAATTATTTTAAAGATCATACAAAACCGCATTGTGACAATTGTTGAACGGGAACTGCCGGACGTTCAAGCTGGCTTCACCAAAAGACGTGGAGAAGACCCGAGAGTATCAAAAGGACGTGTTACAGCAAGGCATGGGACTGTGTGGAACATGACAAGCTTTGGAAGTGTCTGAAGCACATGGACGTCCCAGAACATACTGAACAGCTTATAAGGTCGCTTTACAACAACCAAGAAGCAACAGTCAGGACGACTTATGGAAACACGGATTGGTTCGGAGTCGAGAAAGGCGTACGGCAAGGCTGTATTCTATCACCGGGCCTTCTCAATCTGTACGCAGAAACCATCATGAGGCGATGCAATCTGGACCAATCAGAAATCGGAGTCAAAATCGGTGGCAGAAATATCAACAACCTCCGATATGTCGATGACACCACCCTGCTGGCCGAAAGTGAGAGGGACCTGGAATACCTTATCCAACAAGTGGAAAAGGAAAGAGAACGCATGGGACTGGACCTCAACTGCAGGAAAACGGAAGTCATGACCGCGGTAGGCAACGGTACAGTGAACATAAAGATTAACAATGAAGAAGGTGAGACGGTCCAAGATTTCATCTTCCTTGCTTCCAAAATTGATTGCAATGGGCAACCTAAACCCGAGATCAAGAGGCGGATTACACTTGGTAGGAATGCAATGCAAGGAATGGAAGAGATCTGGAAAAGCAAGGACATTAGCATTGCCACAAAAACCAGACTGGTCAATGCAATCGTCCCATAATGACGTATGGTTGTGAAAGCTGGACGCTTAGGAAGACAGACAGAAGGAGAATTGATGCATTTGAGCTCTGGTGTTGGAGGAGAATGCTGCGGATACCTTGGACCTCCATGACAGCGAACAAGGTGGTGTTAGATCACGTCAAACCGAAAATATCACTAGAAGGCAAAGTCATCAAACAGAAGCTCTCTATCTTTGGCCACGTGAAGCGCACGAACCCACTGGAAACAGGACTGATGCTCGGCAAGGTCAGTGGAAAGAGAAGATCAGGACAACAAGGAACAAGATGGCTGGATACAATCAAGGCCACCAGCAACATGTCAATCACCGAACTGAAAGAAGGCATGAAAGACAGAAACGCATGGAGGACATTGATCCATGGAGTGACCGAGCGTCATATACAACTGAACGGATACTCATCATCAGAGAGATCCCAGCCGAGGTTGATGTGTTTAGCCCATAGAAAACTATCAATACAATAGTATCCAGGATCAGCGGAGAGCGGGACCAGCTATATACGGCTTACTGCCTCTGAATGGAATCCGAGTGTTCTTACTTTCTGCAAGCAGAGATAATCCAACTGGTAAGGAATTAGAACTGGTGTATAAGACAGTAGTGGAACCTTTACCCCGTACCTCTGAACCATTTTAGGGAGCACAATCTTGGTCATCTGAAAAACATAAGCATGTGATCAAATGTAAGGAACCGGAAGGCTCTTTATCACCCTGCAGGAGGAGGAGCAGACTCATAGCCCCCTTCTGTATATATCACCCTGCAGGAGGAGGAGCAGACTCATAGCCCCCTTCTGTATATATCACCCTGCAGGAGGAGGAGCAGACTCATAGCCCCCTTCTGTATATATCACCCTGCAGGGGGAGGAGCAGACTCATAGCCCCTTCTGTATATATCACCCTGCAGGAGGAGGGGCAGACTCATAGCCCCCTTCTGTATACATCACCCTGCAGCGGGAGGAGCAGACTCATAGCTCCCTTCTGTATATATCACCCTGCAGGAGGAGGAGCAGACTCATAGCTCCCTTCTGTATATATCACCCTGCAGGGGGAGGAGCAGACTCATAGCCCCCTTCTGTATATATCACCCTACAGGAGGAGGAGCAGACTCATAGCTCCCTTCTGTATATATCACCCTGCAGGGGGAGGGGCAGACTCATAGCTCCCTTCTGTATATATCACCCTGCAGGGGGAGGAGCAGACTCATAGCCCCCTTCTGTATATATCACCCTACAGGAGGAGGAGCAGACTCATAGCCCCCTTCTGTATATATCACCCTGCAGGGGGAGGAGCAGACTCATAGCCCCCTTCTGTATATATCACCCTGCAGGAGGAGGAGCAGACTCATAGCTCCCTTCTGTATATATCACCCTGCAGGGGGAGGAGCAGACTCATAGCCCCCTTCTGTATATATCACCCTGCAGGAGGAGCAGACTCATAGCCCCCTTCTGTATATATCACCCTGCAGGAGGAGCAGAATCATAGCCCCGTTCTGTATTTGACACCCTGCAGGAGGAGGAGCAGACTCATAGCCCCCTTCTGTATATATCACCCTGCAGAAGGAGGAGCAGACTCATAGCTCCCTTCTGTATATATCACCCTGCAGGAGCAGCAGACTCATAGCTCCCTTCTGTATATATCACCCTGCAGGAGGAGGAGCAGACTCATAGCCCCCTTCTGTATATATCACCCTGCAGGAGGAGGAGCAGACTCATAGCCCCCTTCTGTATATATCACCCTGTAGGAGGAGGATCAGACTCATAGCTCCCTTCTGTATATATCACCCTGCAGGGGGAGGAGCAGACTCATAGCTCCCTTCTGTATAGATCACCCTGCAGGAGGAGGAGCAGACTCATAGCTCCCTTCTGTATATATCACCCTGTAGGAGGGGCAGACTCATAGCTCCCTTCTGTGTATAATCACCCTTCTGGAGGAGGAGCAGACTCATTGCCCCCTTCTGTATATATCACCCTGCAGGAGGAGGAGCAGACTCATAGCCCCCTTCTGTATATATCACCCTGCAGGGGGAGGAGCAGACTCATAGCTCCCTTCTGTATATATCACCCTGCAGGGGGAGGAGCAGACTCATAGCTCCCTTCTGTATATATCACCCTGCAGGAGGAGGGGCAGACTCATAGCTCCCTTCTGTATATATCACCCTGCAGGAGGGGCAGACTCATAGCCCCCTTCTGTATATATCACCCTGCAGGAGGAGGAGCAGACTCATAGCTCTCTTCTGTATATATCACCCTGCAGGGGGAGGAGCAGACTCATAGCTCCCTTCTGTATATATCACCCAGCAGGGGGAGGGGCAGACTCATAGCCCCCTACTGTATATATCACCCTGCAGGAGGAGGGGCAGACTCATATCACCCTGCAGGGGGAGGAGCAGACTCATAGCCCCTTCTATATATATCACCCTGCAGGGGGAGGAGCAGACTCATAGCCCCTTCTATATATATCACCCTGCAGGGGGAGGAGCAGACTCATAGCTCCCTTCTGTATATATCACCCTGCAGGGGGAGGGGCAGACTCCTGTTTTTTCCCTTCTACTCCTTATGGTATTGGTACTTACTTGTATCATGGATTGTAGATTGCAGTTCATTATGTTTTCAATTCGCTGGAAATCAAAGCAAATGGAGAGTATAAGTATTTCTCAAAACACAAAGCATATTTCTGGATCCGTCCGGGTTAGTTCTGTTCTGCTGCTTCTGTTATGGCCCATTTAGATGGAATGATTCTCAAAGTTCGTTAAGTGTTGAGAGTGAGTGATAACCGTTATCTGTAAATACGCGCCCGTTGTGCAGTGATCGTTATTCATTCATCCTTGTCTTTCAGTCCGCTTAAAATCTATCGTTTGGTTTATATGAAATCCCTTCAGTCGTTTAACGATCTTTGCCTCATTATTTCACCTGCAGTGACGCCTTTTAAACAAATTATCGTTTATTGTCCACTTTTCAACGATTATCGTTACGTTTTAACGGTCGTTTTTAAAAGCAAACCCTTCGCTCACTTTTGATCGCCTAAACGATATTTGAGCGATAATCGTTGCGTCTAAACGGACCGTAAGTCCCGCCTAGCGCGCCCGTTGGTTGGCTGCAGGAGCTGCCTCTTCCGTCAAACACCTTAGATGTTGCGGTTCATATTGACCGTGGTATGCAAGTGGTTAAACAATGGAAGAGCAACTTTTATGGTCTTTGAATGGAAGCTGATGACGGCTGGGCACAGTTATTATACTGCCCTGGTGCTGCAGTCTTCTAGATTGGCACCATAAAAGGTGACCTGAACAGCGGTGGACGGCTTTATTATGTGGGAGACCCATCCTGACTTAGAGGGTCCGGAGAGTTCACAGACCCTCCCTCTCTTTTTTACATTTTGTTATCTTGTGGCCTTATGCAAATTGAAAACATTACCCTCACCCAGGACCCCATAATGACCAAGTGAACACGGACGGCGCATTCATAAACTCTTGGGCCTGTTTTTGGCGTAAAAAAGTCGCACGTTTTTCCACAAGTGGTGTTTGTGTACAAAACTGCAACTTGTCTTCATTCTTCGCTGTCGCTGGCATTATTTTAAGTGTGTGGGGCCTGTGCAGAGACCGACAGATTACCTAGATTTTACTCCAAAAACTGGCGTAAATCACACCAAAAAGGTACACCAGGTCGGACCTGAATAGGCGCACAGAGTTGCCTGGGATGCGCTGCATACGTGATGAGGCATACGCCTCTTCTTGTGTTTATTGGGTCGAGGTAAGGCTTACTAAGTCCGGCCCGGCTCAGTACTTCGGTGAAGCACCTTTGGCGGGGATTCCAGCCTCTAGTCTTCTTGGGGATGATGCCACAAGGTTTTCACAGTTGGATTTGGGGATTTGAGGATTTTGCCCTCTGTCAGGCTGGATGCAGGCCGTCTGTGGACAGTCATGTTCAGGTCTCTCCAGAGATGTTGGATTGGGTTCAGGTCAGGGCTCAGGCCGGGTCACTCAAGGACATTCACAGAGTTGTACCTAAGTGACTCCTGTGTTGTCTTGGCCGTGTGCCATTGTCATGTTTGGAAGGTGAACCTGCTGCCCGGTTTGAGGTCTCTCATGTTCTGGATCAGGTTTTAATTAAGAATATCTCTGTACTTTGCTTCATCTGGCGTTCCATCAACCCTGAACTCTTCTTCCCCGATGTCTTAGTTTGGGGGTCGGCAGCTCTGGGAAGAGTCCTGGTTGTTGTTCTTCCATGTAAGAGTTATGGAGGCCACTGGACTCTTGGGAACTTTCAGTGCAGAAGAAATGTTTTGTAACCTTCTCCAGATCTGTGCCTCCACACAATCCAGTCTCTGAGCTCTACGGGCAGTTATTTTCCACTCTGTCATCATGGGGCGCTGAGTGCAGAATGATGGGGAAAACTGGAGGTTTTAAAATTTGCCTAAGGCCACAACATAACAAAATGTAAGAAAAAAAGTGAGAGGGTCTGAGGGTTTCCGGACCCCCGAACTGTTGTGTCCCACTCACATAGCTGAGCATTTGTTAAACTGCATCAGTATTGGAAATCTTCTGTGACCTAAACGGTGCAGCTTCACAAATCTCCGGGCCTGATAGTTTGCTATAATGTATAACTAGATACAAAGTACACACATTGTATCCCGCCTACTGTATACCGGAAGTGCACAACATCGTGCCTAGGGACACCATGCATGCTGCATTGGCTGTACGGTAGCTACCTGTTTCCCCGAAAATAAGACACTGTCTTATATTTTTTGCCCTAAAAGAGGCAGTGTCTTATTTTTAGGGGGTGTCTTATACTCACCTAGCCGGCGGCATCCCGGTTCCTCACGCTGGTCTTCTGTCGTTGTGGCAGGCTGCTGTGTCCTCCGCGCTGACAGCACTCTCTTCCTGGTAACTAACAGGGCTTTGAATACTCTGCCCCCAGCAGGCAAGTGCTGTGATTGGATCACGAGCGCCCCTAAGTGGCTGTGAATGATTGAGCGCCATCATTACTATGTTAGTCCTGATCTCGCCCCTTCAGACTATCACTTGATTGGTCCATTCATGGAGACATTAAGGGGTTATCTATTCACCTTGGACCAAGAACTTAAGTAAGTGGTGCATGCATGGCTCGCTGCTTGGCCAAAACAGAGCCATACAATGCCTAGAGAAGGCCAAACTTTGCCTCTATAGCAGGGCTGTCAAACTCATTTTTACCGAAGGCCCACATCAGCATTATGGTTCTAGTTCTGAAAAATTTGGGCGCAGGTCCCCCAACACAGATACTTGACTCGAAACTGTCAGATAGTCAGTGGAAAGGAAAAATTATGGCAGTTAGCAGAATCTTGTAAAAGCTTCCAAAAACTCCTTAGTGCAGAGCCCTTACGCTCTAGGTTAAGCAGCAGTACAATGCGATCCCCCTCAGGTGTGTGCAGCAGGCTATGGGATATGGATAGGCAAGCTGGTAGCGAGGACTAGACAGGATGTACAAGCCACCTCGCAGTCTGAGCCCCGGCAAAGAGCGCTGTACTGCAGAATAGGCTCAGTGGGAGAAGCAGACAGGGGAGGCACACCAAAGGCTTCAGAGGCTGCAGTAATGGCCACAGTGCTCAGTTCATTTGCACCCAACGTCGCAGTGTAGGTCCGAGATAGCGGTTACAATCTCTGTACCTGTTGGCAGGCCACAAAAGTCCACAGTGCGCCAGAGGGTCTTTCTAGCATAGCTTAGGCCCCTCTGATCTAGAATAGGCTGTTCTGCTTTCAGACCTCGCAGGCCACATAAAATGATGTTGCCGGTCAGTTTTGGCCCATGGTCTTTGAGTTTGACACGTGCTCTGTAGAGCCACAATGTGCTGTGCAGATAGGAGATCAGTATTCTCATATCTATCATCACTGACTCCTTGCTTTCACCATTCCTCATCACCCCTTCTCCTGACCATCTCTGAGGTTTCCTCCCGTGCTGCACCTCACTTCTCCTCACCGCACTCTGTTCTGTCTTCATCCTCTCCCATCTATATGGTGGTACTTACTTCTAGAACAGCAGTTGTGGCTCTTTATATACAGGTTGTCTCAAAGAAGAGGAACCATGTAACATTGAGCTCACCTTGTTGATATCCGGGACCTCATGAAACCTTGTTACTTCATTGAAGTAAGTCATCCCAACATTATTCACTGTAGTGAGAGAAAATACTAGTTAGGTTCTGTTTTCACTGGCGTTCAGCTCTTCTGTCATATAGGTCACATCACACATGAGTCTGGAGAGAGGAGATAGATTAGATAGACATGGGATCCTCAGATAACCAAATGTGTATGGTGCAGTCTGATTGACTTCAAGGGATAACCGGGAACAGGCACATTGGGTTTCATCAAATTCGATCCTGTGTTCCCCTAGCTAATCTCCCCAGAAGTGACCAACACCTTCCCAAATGGCTCCAGAGGCAACGTCATCTAGAAGTCAAAAAACATCTCAAAACAACCCAAGCCAAGATAGAAAGAGAACCTTCTAATCGGTGGGAGTTTAGCTGCAGGAACAATCACTGATCCTGAGAACAGAGGTCCATCCATTTCCCGACTAAATGGAGAACAGGTTGAGCATATGTACTACTGCTATATACATTTCTATGGGAGTGCTTGAAATTAACACGTAATAGTGTTCAGTAATCTCTACCGCTCCCATTAAAATCAATGGAGTAGCAGCTTGCATGCACAACCTCTGCTCCATTCATGCGGGGACCTTCGGACCTCCGTTCTTGGGATCCGTGGTTGCTCCAGCAGTCTGACTTGCACCAATCGGGAAGTTATACCCTATCCTGTGGATAGGGGGTAACTTTCTATCTCTGCACAACCCCTTTAATCTAAGGAACTACCTAGAATGCCGATGTCCAGGTCTTTCAAGGCCTTCTCCACCTTTGTATAAATCTCAGCTCCTCCCGTGAAATCCAACTGGATGATTTTGGTTTTTCGTCGGGTCAGGTTTTCTTTGGATATAAGATATATATGAGAGTTAAGTCTTCATTCTTGATATTGGATGTTTGGAGTAAACATTCATTGTTTACTCTGTATTTGTATTTTCTGTAGATGGTGACTTGTATCATGGGTGGCATCTTCTTGCTCCTTACCTATCTCTTTTGCAACTTTTTCAAGCTTCTCCAAAGTCCGACTGATGAGAATGACATCAAATCCCCTCTTGGCCAACTAGAGAGAAGACAAAGAAGTATGAGGCAGATGTAAGCAATACATCAAAGACTGATGGACCACAGTCTACTGACCTCCAGTGCATAGGCCTTCCCGATTCCATCTGTTGCGCCAGTTACCACTGTGGGAGAAGTGAACAGACTATTGTTATAGGGAATTTTCCTTTTTGTTCCAGTTCCTTATTATTTTCAAGATCTGTGCTTCCCATTTGAGAAAACCTACATTGACCTAGTTCTTGTTACGAGCTTGGATGTAAACACCCGAGACTACTAGGAGAATTTTTCTGGTTCTCCAGACACCATGGTCGGAAAGTCCCATCATTTAGTTTTCTTATATCACATGACTGATGATTTATGAGTATACCGGGTATTTCTTGCCTTCAGTTGACCTCCACTTCATACCACTTACAAAGGTGCACAAACATATTATGCAAGTGTAACAATGCTAGCTGGGCGCAAGATGGCAGAACTGAACTTTACCCATAGCAGTTGCCTTTCGTGGGTGCTAACGATATCTCCCAGTAGTCAGATACCCCCAGGACTTAACAATATGAAGCACATATAACACTAGTAGGTAACAAAGATGCAAGAATAGGAATTCACCAAAAGATGGCAGAAACATAATGGTGAATGTAATCGAATGATGATGTTAGTCAGATAATGGAGGAAATGGGTGATAGAGAACAGATCAGTGCAAACTGACCCTTGATCTTGCTTTCCATAAGTCTTCCCCTAATTTATTCCTGACACTGACCCTAACACCTGGCACCACTGTCCTTAAAGATATCCCTAATGGCAACTCCCTCTGTAACACTGACCCTGACATACAATGAGAGGGTTCTAAGAATCAGACTAGGAAAGCAAATTGAGCAGAGCCAAACTTAAAAGAAGGAAATACAGATAGAAGCAAGGAAAGAGCAAAGAAACTGCAAGGTGAAGATGCAAAGACTGGACTAGAAATAACCACAGGAACAAGATTACAGTGACAAGGAACAAAGCTACACTAGGAGCAAGATGCTAGAAACAAACAAGGAATAGTGGATTCAAATGTACATACCTTACGCTACAACCTGCAACACACTGCAGAGGCCAGGAATATATCAAGAAAGGCTAAACAATTGGGAAGTCCTTTCCAAACAAAGCTTAACTGCAGTGTTGTGGTCAACTAACCTACTTTAATGGATCTGCTGTGGGACAGTTATATAGTAACAGCTAGAACATTAGCAGCAGTTACTGTAACCAAGATCTTTATGAGTAAACATAAAGAGAGCGTGCGAGGGTTTCTCTCTCTCATAATGCTTCTCATATAAGCCTAAGAGCTCTAGTTTCTTAGAAGCTGCCTTGAGTACCTTTCTGACCTTGCCGACTATGATACACCTTGCTCTTGGGGTGATCTTTGAGATGGTTTTGTAACCCTTTACAGTCTGATGAGCATCAACAATTCTCCTTCTGAGGTCCTCTGAACTCTCCTTTGTTCGTGCCGTGATACATTTCCACAGGCGCGTTGTGAAGATCAGACTTTGACTCACAGCTGAATTACTGAAAGGCCCCGAATGTAATTTCACCTTCAAATTATCTGCTAATCCTAAAGGTTCACATACTTTTGCCTTTCGCAGACATGTGATGTTGGATTATTTTTTGCTTCTCTTTACTTACTTTTAGGATTTGTGTGAAGGTCTGATGTAGTTTTAGGTTAGCTCTAAGCAGATTTCTGCTCTATTGGCTGTTTCTCACATTATGCACTGTGCTGCCCACTCTGCTCACTAGTAGTCTACAAGTAACCACCGATGTACAGAGCCTTGCAGAAGCATTAACCCCCAGTGTACAGAGCCTTGCAGAAGCATTCACCCCCAGTGTGCAGAGCCTTGCAGAAGCATTCACCCCCAGTGTGCAGAGCCTTGCAGAAGCATTCACCCCCAGTGTGCAGAGCCTTGCAGAAGCATTCACCCCCAGTGTGCAGTGCCTTGCAGAAGCATTCACCCCCAGTGTGCAGTGCCTTGCAGAAGCATTCACCCCCAGTGTGCAGTGCCTTGCAGAAGCATTCACCCCCAGTGTGCAGTGCGTTGCAGAAGCATTCACCCCCAGTGTACAGTGCCTCGCAGAAGCATTCACCCCCAGTGTACAGTGCCTCGCAGAAGCATTCACCCCCAGTGTACAGTGCCTCGCAGAAGCATTCACCCCAGTGTACAGTGCCTTGCAGAAGCTTTAACCCCCAGTGTACAGTGCCTTGCAGAAGTTTTAACCCCCAGTCTACAGTGCCTTGCAGAAGCTTTCACCCCCAGTGTGCAGTGCCTCGCAGAAGCATTCACCCCCAGTGTACAGTGCCTTGCAGAAGCATTCACCCCCAGTGTACAGTGCCTTGCAGAAGCATTCACCCCCAGTGTACAGTGCCTTGCAGAAGCTTTAACCCCCAGTGTACAGTGCCTTGCAGAAGCATTCACCCCAGTGTACAGTGCCTTGCAGAAGCATTCACCCCCAGTGTACAGTGCCTCGCAGAAGCATTCACCCCCAGTATACAGTGCCTTGCAGAAGCCTTAACCCCCAGTGTACAGTGCCTTGCAGAAGCAGTCACCCCCAGTGTGCAGTGCCTTGCAGAAGCCTTAACCCCCAGTGTACAGTGCCTTGCAGAAGCAGTCACCCCCAGTGTGCAGTGCCTTGCAGAAGCATTCACCACCAGTGTGCAGAGCCATGCAGAAGCATTCACCCCCAGTGTACAGTGCCTTGCAGAAGCATTCACCCCCAGTGTACAGTGCCTTGCAGAAGCATTCACCCCTAGTGTACAGTGCCTCGCAGAAGCATTCACCCTCAGTGTACAGTGCCTCGCAGAAGCATTCACCCCCAGTGTACAGTGCCTCGCAGAAGCATTCACCCCTAGTGTACAGTGCCTCGCAGAAGCATTCACCCCTAGTGTACAGTGCCTCGCAGAAGCATTCACCCCCAGTGTACAGTGCCTCGCAGAAGCATTCACCCCCAGTGTACAGTGCCTCGCAGAAGCATTCACCCCCAGTGTACAGTGCCTTGCAGAAGTTTTAACCTCAGTGTGCAGAGCCTTGCAGAAGCATTCACCCCCAGTGTACAGAGCCTTGCAGAAGCTTTAACCTCAGTGTGCAGTGCCTTGCAGAAGCATTCACCCCCAGTGTACAGTGCCTTGCAGAAGCATTCACCCCCAGTGTGCAGAGCCTTGCAGAAGCATTCACCCCCAGTGTGCAGTGCCTTGCAGAAGCATTCACCCCCAGTGTGCAGTGCCTTGCAGAAGCATTCACCTCCAGTGTACAGAGCCTTGCAGAAGCATTCACCCCCAGTGTGCAATGCCTTGCAGAAGCATTCACCCCCAGTGTGCAGTGCCTTGCAGAAGTATTCACCCCCAGTGTGCAGTGCCTCGCAGAAGCATTCAACCCCAGTGTGCAGTGCCTTGCAGAAGCATTCACCCCCAGTGTACAGTGCCTTGCAGAAGCTTTAACCCCCAGTGTACAGTGCCTTGCAGAAGTTTTAACCCCCAGTCTACAGTGCCTTGCAGAAGCTTTCACCCCCAGTGTGCAGTGCCTTGCAGAAGCATTCACGCCCAGTGTACAGTGCGTTGCAGAAGCATTCACCCCCAGTGTACAGTGCCTTGCAGAAGCTTTAACCCCCAGTGTACAGTGCCTTGCAGAAGCATTCACCCCCAGTGTACAGTGCCTTGCAGAAGCATTCACCCCCAGTGTACAGTGCCTTGCAGAAGCATTCACCCCCAGTGTACAGTGCCTTGCAGAAGCTTTAACCCCCAGTATACAGTGCCTTGCAGAAGCCTTAACCCCCAGTGTACAGTGCCTTGCAGAAGCATTCACCCCCAGTGTGCAGTGCCTTGCAGAAGCATTCACCACCAGTGTGCAGAGCCTTGCAGAAGCATTCACCCCCAGTGTACAGTGCCTTGCAGAAGCATTCATACCCAGTGTACAGTGCCTCGCAGAAGCATTCACCCCTAGTGTACAGTGCCTCGCAGAAGCATTCACCCCTAGTGTACAGTGCCTCGCAGAAGCATTCACCCCTAGTGTACAGTGCCTCACAGAAGCATTCACCCCCAGTGTACAGTGCCTCGCAGAAGCATTCACCCCCAGTGTACAGTGCCTCGCAGAAGCATTCACCCCTAGTGTACAGTGCCTCGCAGAAGCATTCACCCCCAGTGTGCAGTGCCTTGCAGAAGCATTCACCCCCAGTGTGCAGTGCCTTGCAGAAGCATTCACCCCCAGTGTGCAATGCCTTGCAGAAGCTTTAACCCCCAGTGTACAGTGCCTTGCAGAAGCATTCACCCCCAGTGTGCAGAGCCTTGCAGAAGCATTCACCCCCAGTGTGCAGAGCCTTGCAGAAGCATTCACCCCCAGTGTGCAGTGCCTGGCAGAAGCATTCACCCCCAGTGTGCAGTGCCTTGCAGAAGCATTCACCTCCAGTGTGCAGTGCCTTGCAGAAGCATTCACCCCCAGTGTGCAGAGCCTTGCAGAAGCATTCACCCCCAGTGTGCAGTGCCTTGCAGAAGCATTCACCCCCAGTGTGCAGTGCCTTGCAGAAGCATTCACCCCCAGTGTGCAGAGCCTTGCAGAAGCATTCACCCCCAGTGTACAGTGCCTTGCAGAAGCATTCACCCCCAGTGTGCAGTGCCTTGCAGAAGCATTCACCACCTTCTTTTGTTTACATGAAAGCTTGAATTTTAAACTGATTTTAATTAAAATTTTATTTTAAGGACCTGAAAACATCGTCCAGATTGGAGCGAATTTAAATACAGAATAATCTTTGGGGGAAACCTGTGTCTGCGGGGATGTGAGATGTGAACGGAGGGTCATCTGCCAGCAGGACAAGGACCCTCAACATACTGGGTCTAAGGGGGAACATAGAAATGTGTTTTGGAATGTCCGAATCAGAGGCCAGACCTCAACCCCATGGAGAATCTGCAGCAGGACTTGCCGACCGCCGGACCCCAACCCATCTAGGGAGCGGTTGGAGAATAAGCAACAATCTCCATACCTAGGGGTGCGAAGCCAACAGAGACCCCAAGAGTATGTGCAACAAAAACGTTACCAAAGTAGCGAAAGTATTGAAGTATACACAAAGTATTGAGTCTCCGGGGGTGAATACTTTTGCACATAGAAGTTCTCTATTTCTTGTCTTTAATTACTGTTTGTTTGCACCTCCAGTGGTCAGCGTGTAATTAACAAGCCCCCTTAAATCCATTGTACTCCAGCCTATAATGCAATGGGGTGAATACCGTTACCAACGAGTGTTTTCATGCTTGATCTGGGCCATGTGTTAATCTACATGGCATAATGGAACCGTGTATGGGATGGGTCTGGGCTGTGAGAGTCAGACCCCCTATGAGCTGACAATACCGGTTGGTTGGAGTATTTGTGCTTTATTATTGGGGTAGTACATGGATCCCCCATGGTCATGGCGTACCCCAGCCCCTCTTACCTGCCCATCCTCCATACTTCTTGAGGTTGGTCCTCCACCACCGGGACAGGATATGATTTTTGCACCCGGCCAGCAGGCTCCATACCTGTTTCAGGAGGAGATATGATAGAGCCAGGAGCCCCAGCAGGTTGAGCCACTGGTGGCATTGAGACTCCTCCATGTTAGCGGTCCCTGTAGGTCCTATATGCTGTGCCGATCCTACTGTGTGGTTGCAGTCCTACCTGGCGCTCTGTGTGGTAATGTGTGATTACAGACGGCTCCCACGATATAACCTTATAATCATCCATGTGGGAAGGCTTAGCCGCTTGTATAATATTGCCTCATATGTAAATAGTGAAGATTGTACGCCCGCTGATATCCTCACCCCACCCTTGTTGGCCGTCCCTTTCTTTATTGCTGTTGAATGGGAGAAAATCTCTGCAGTTCTCCTCTTTAACCCCTTACGGATGCGGCACTTTTTTTGGGTTTCATTTTCAGTTTTTCCTCCTCACTACTGAAAAGCCCCAACTCTTTTATTCATCCACCCACATGGCTGTCTGAGGGCTTGTTGTTTGCAGGGTGAGTTGTGTTTTTCAATTATACTATTTAATGTACCATATAACGCCGTGAGAAACTTTTTATAAAATTGGCAAGAAATGGGAAAAAGCCATAAATTCCGCCATCTTTGGGGGGTCTTGTTTCTACAGCATACGCACTGAAGTAAAAATGACACGATAACGTCTTTATTTCTTGGGTCAGTACAATTACGCGGATACAAAATTTAGATTTTTTTGGCTGTACTATTTTCATTTTTTGCTGCAGATATATATATTTTTTTTATTATTTTCTGCCGCCATAACTTTATTTTTCCATCAATATAGTCGCGCGACGGATTGTTTTTTGGGGGGACATTTCAGTTTCTATTGGTACCATTTTGAAGTACATATGACTTTTTGATCGCTAATTATTACAATTTTTTTCTTAACCCCTTAACGACCAGCCCATAGTGTTTTTACGTCCTGCTCAAGTGGGCTTTATTCTCTGAGGACGTAAAAACATGCGTCCTACAGAGAATAAAGCCCCATGGGCTCTGGACGTGACAGCTCCATGCTGTCGGTGCCCGCAGGTAGCCGTCAGCATGGAGCTGTCATCCTGGGCTGCGGGCAGTCCCCCCCGGCATTGCGATTGACTCTATCCCATGGATAGCGCCGATCGCAATAAAGTGTAAAAAAAAGTTATAATAGTTAAAGATTCAGCTGCCCTGATGGATCGGATCCATCAGGGCAGCTGAAAGTACTTACCCGGCTTCCCTGATGTCTGCCGCGGAGAATGGGTCCTCCGGGACTCGGCGCGGCTCTTCTGCGCATGTGTGCCAGACGAATTACGTCACGCGCATGCGCAGAAGAATGGGAGCCCCGGGGAGTTTAAAATCTCCTGGTTCCCGGCTCCTGAAGGTAGCCGGGAACCAGGAGATGTCCCCGGGGACCACGGCGAGCGGTCCCCAGGCCCGTGATCGCCGCTATCCAGTGGATAGCGGCGATCGCGAAAAAGTAAAAATAAGGTTAATTTCACCTCCCCTCATGGATCGGATCCATGAGGGGAGGTGAAAATACTCACCCCCAGTCCTCAGCGGTGTTCCGGTCTTCCGGGACCTGGGTCCCCTTCTGCGCATGCGCGCCCGATGATTGACATCAGGCGCGTGCACAGAGAGGCTCAGGACCCGGGAAATTTAAAATCCCTCTGCTCCTGGCTGCCATGTGTAGCCAGGAGCAGAGGGATGTCACTGCAGAGAGGATCACTGTCATCCAATGGATAGCAGTGATCATTTAAAGTAAAAAAAGTAATTAAAAAAAAGTGTAAAAACTTTAAAAAAAAAGTTTAAAAACGCTTACATTTCATCTCCCCTCACGGATCATATCCGTGAGGGAGGATGAAATTACGTAGCTAAGGCCCCCGGATTTATCCGCAGACCTTACCACAGCTTCTGCGCACGCACCCGTCGCCAAAGCGGCGGACGCATGCGCAAAAGCTGTGGATTGCCAGGATAACTTAAAATCTCCCTGCTCCTGGCTACAAAACTGAGCCGAGAGCCTGGAGATTTCACGGAGGGCCGCGGTGAGCGGTTCCTGATCACGTGTTCGCCGTTATCCAATGGATAATGGCGATCACGTAAAAGTTTTTTTTAAAAGTTAGTTTCATCTCGATGAAACTTTTTACCGGAGGCCTCCGTATTTGCACCCCGACGCGATCCTCATCTGTGAACTTACCTGGATTCTGCACATGCGACCGCTGGCAGAATACCGGACACATGTGCAGGAGTCGGGGAGCCCAGGAAACTTAAAATCTCCTTGCTCTCGGCGACCAACGATCGCTGAGAGCCTAGCGCAGTGACGGGTGGCCTCGTTGAGCAGTCCCCGGTCCCGTGATACAAAGGTAGCGATCTACCTTTGGCCGGTCTCACATGACCGGATAGGAATTACGGATTCCGCATGCGTCTGATCTGTGGTAATACGCAGATCAATCGCATTGGATTACACAATTCCGCTCACATTAGCGGGTCGGAATTACATAATCCACTCGCAGAAAAGAGAACGCAGCAGGTTCTATTTTACCGTGGATATCCGCAGCATAGAGCCCATTGTGCTCCATGGTCATGGATATACCCGCAGCCCATACGCAACTACCCTGTATACGGGCTGCGGGTACCCGTGTCATCGCTAAGCAACGGTGCGAGAAATACAAACAAAAAAACGGTGTACTACGAATGACCGCCTGCGTGAGTAGGCAGTTATGCGCAGTACATTACGCGGCCGTACGCAGGGTCACAGCCGGGCTCACAGATGGGATCCGCTGCGGGCCTCCGCAAGTGGATTCCCCATAAGGCTGTGTGAGCCCGGCGTTATTCAGACCGCTACCTGTAATCCGTAATTTACAGGAAGCCCCGGGAACGCCCGCCTGCCTGCAGTTCCAGGAGCAGCTTGTTGAGCGTCTTCTGTGTGAGACCGCCGCACCTCATCAAGCTTACGAAGACTCACGAAACGCTACTTTTTACACCCCATAACTGCCACTGAGGTCAAAAAATACCCCCAAAAAGCATGAGAGGAGGGGGGGATACCCGGTTTTCTTGCCCCATGTGCCTATTCCAACCAGCCTCCGTAATTACCCCTGTCTTCGGACATAAAACGCAGTTTATATTATTACCTTTATCTAATAATTAGGGAATGCCAAAAAATGGGGATGGCGGGGGGGGGGGGTTATTTTTAGGAAGTCAATTTTTTTTCTGTATGTCAGCAATGGGGCCTGGAATTTATTCAGTTGTACCCTGAAATCCAGCGGGCATTCCCTCCATTATGGGCCTAGCCATGTGTCCTGTAAGTAGATTAGGGCCACAATGGGTATGTTTCTGAACACGGGACAAATGGGGGTATCCATTTTGGGGTGAACCTCTTCATTCCTATGTACACTGTACAAAAAAACCCTGTTTTTAAATTGACACAATTGCCAAAAAATGAAAATCGTAATTTTTTCCTTCTGCTTTGCTTAGATTCATTCAAATACTGTGGGGTCAAAATACGCAGTACTCCCCTAGATGAATTTGTTAAGGGGTCTAGTTTTCAAAATGGGGTCACTTGTGGGGGTTCTCCATCGTTTTGGTCACTCAATGGCTCTACAAGAGGGCAATGGGGCCTAAATCTCCTTCAAGCAAAATTTCTGTTCCGAAAGCCACCGGTTGCTCCTTTCATTTTGGGCCCCATTGTGCATACAGACATAAGATTAGAGCCACAATGGGTATGTTTCTGAGCACAGGACAAACAGGGGTACCCATTTTGGGGTGCAAGTCTTCATTCATATATGTGCTGTACAAAAAAAACTGCTTTTGAAATGACAGAATTACCAAAAAAATGAAAATCGTAATTTTTTTCCTTCGGCTTGGCTTAGATTTATTCAAAAACTGTGAAGTCAAAAAAGTCATTGTACCCCTAGATAAATTCGTTAAGGGGTCTACTTTTCAAAATGGGGTCACTTGTGGGGGTTCTCCATCGTTTTGGTTACTCAATCGCTCTACAAGTGTGCAATAGGGCCTAAATCTCCTTCAAGCAAAATTTCTGTTCCGAAAGCCACCGGTTTCTCCTTTCATTTTGGGCCCCATTGTGCATACAGACATAATACTAGGGCCACAATTGGTATGTTTCTGAGCATGGGACAAACAGCGGTATCCATTCTGGGGTGCAAATCCTCATTTTCATGTGTACTATAGAAAAAAGTCCTGTCTTTAAAATGACATATTTGCAAAAATATGAAATTTTAGTTTTTCTCCTCTAAATTGCATTGACTCCTAAAAAAAAACTGTGGGGTTAAAATACTCATGACACCCCTCAGTGAATACGTTAAGGGGTGTAGTTTTTAAAATGGGGTCATTTGTGGGGGTATCTCCCATGAGCCTTTCCAATCTTGGCTTGGTGTAGGAAAACAAAGTGTTCCTCAAAATGCTGAAAAGTAATGTTAAATTTGTACGTCTCCTAAATCGTAAAAAAAAAAACCGAAAGTTTTTCCAATGTGCGCCCAAAATAAAGTAAACGGATGGAAATATACATCTTAGCAAAATTTTCTATATTATGTTTGCACATATTTAAGATATTGCAGTTGAAAATGTGAAAAAATGACGATTTTTTCAAAATTTTCCCAATTTTGGCGCTTTTAATAAATAAACACAAATTCTACCGGTCTTTTTTTTCCACCTAAATGAAGTACAACATGTGGCGAAAAAACAATGTCAGAATCGCTTGGATATGCAAAACCTTTCTGGTGTTTTTCCATGCTAAAATGACACGTGTCAGATTTGCAAAATTTGGCCTGGTCATTAAGGCGCAAACAGGCGTGGTCACTAAGGGGTTAAAGAGCAGGTGACCAAAAACCACAATTTTGACGTTCTTGTTTTTGTTTTTTCATTTAGATTTTAAATGTTATAAATACGGCAAAAGGGTTTTTAAAACTTTTTTGTCAACTTTTTTTTAATAATTATAAAAAAAAATTTTAAACAAATTTTTTTTAGCTCCCATAGAAGATATGAACTTGGTTTGATCCCTCCTTTGGCGTGATGTAATACCATTGCATCATACTAAGATCTGAACAGCAATCTGCAAATGGCCGCCCTGGGGCTTTCAAAAGTCCCCCAACTGCCATGGCAACTGTGAAGCACCCCACAATCTCACCCATTGGGGCATTTAAATGCTTCTGTCAGAATTGACGTCAGCATTTAAAGGGTTAACAGCTCCGATCAGTGGCAGTGCTGATCGGAGCTGCCACCGGATGTAGCAACCAGACCGTACCTGCCCTTCCACTCCAACCCCTGTCCACACAAACCTGGAGCGTTCAGCGGTGAAGTTCCTGCTTTTGTAGAGTCACAGAAAAATAGAGATCCATGATGACTGTCAGAATGATATCAGCAGAGGCTTCTAGAGAGGTTGGTTGTCACCCGGTGCCATTCAGCGGGAGGACACAAGGACATTTCCAAGTTAATTGAGGGCAGGTAAGTCAATGATTAAAGCGAACGCCTGGTGCTTCCATTTATTCAGTAATGTTGATCGGCAATGACATACATTTCGGGAAGGTCCCAGGCAGGTTTTACTGAAAATAGCTGCAGGTTTTCGAGCCAAAGCCAGAAGGGGATTCCTGATATCTTGGTGACCGTTTACCTGAAGACATGTCCTCCTAGGTGGGAGCACGGCTTTATCAGGGCAACATTTAAGGCCTCCTTCCCACGAACGGATTTCCGCCGCGTAGTTCGCGGCGAAAATCCGCTGCGTTGCCCGCAGCTATTAGGTTCTATTGAACCTAATAGCACAATGCTCACGATGCGTAATTCCACCGCGGAATTACGCACCGCGATTTCTCCCGTCCTCACCCGCAGCATGCTCTATTTTCTGCGGGTGAGGACGGGCTGTACGCACTGACGGCTTCCATTGCAGTCAATGGAAGCCGTCCATTCACGCTATCTCCCGCTGTAACCAGCGGGAGATAGCGTGAAAAAACGCTTTCCCGCCCACCGCCGCGCGTCATATGACGCCAAATGACGCGGTCCGGCCGCGTCACGTGACACGGCCGGCCGTGCACGTGACACGGCTGGTGACGCGAGGGCGGTGGGCGGTGACGGGCGGTGACGCGCGGCGGTGGGCGGGGAAGCGATTTCACGCTATCTCCCGCAGGTAAGTATAGGGGCTCTGGGGGGCGCCGTGACGGGCTTCGCAGCGGAATATTACGCTGCGGAGCCCGTCACGCTCGTGGGAAGGAGGCCTAAGTCTTATGGTCAGCAATAGGCTAGATTTGCCATATTTTTCCTCCACAATTTCTCTTTTTTTTTTATTCCTCTGTGATTCACAAATTTATATAATTTACGGTGGAAACTGTTAGACAAACTGCCGCAGTCCACAAGAGAACTGCTACAAACTGCTGCAGTCCACAAGAGAACTGCTACAAACTGCTGCAGTCCACAAGAGAACTGCTACAAACTGCCGCAGTCCACAAGAGAACTGCTACAAACTGCTGCAGTCCACAAGAGAACTGCTACAAACTGCTGCAGTCCACAAGAGAACTGCGACAAACTGCCGCAGTCCACAAGAGAACTGCTACAAACTGCTGCAGTCCACAAGAGAACTGCGACAAACTGCTGCAGTCCACAAGAGAACTGCGACAAACTGCCACAGTCCACAAGAGAACTGCTACAAACTGCTGCAGTCCACAAGAGAACTGCGACAAACTGCCGCAGTCCACAAGAGAACTGCTACAAACTGCTGCAGTCCACAAGAGAACTGCGACAAACTGCCACAGTCCACAAGAGAACTGCTACAAACTGCTGCAGTCCACAAGAGAACTGCTACAAACTGCCGCAGTCCACAAGAGAACTGCTACAAACTGCTGCAGTCCACAAGAGAACTGCTACAAACTGCTGCAGTCCACAAGAGAACTGCGACAAACTGCCGCAGTCCACAAGAGAACTGCTACAAACTGCTGCAGTCCACAAGAGAACTGCGACAAACTGCTGCAGTCCACAAGAGAACTGCGACAAACTGCCACAGTCCACAAGAGAACTGCTACAAACTGCTGCAGTCCACAAGAGAACTGCGACAAACTGCCGCAGTCCACAAGAGAACTGCTACAAACTGCTGCAGTCCACAAGAGAACTGCGACAAACTGCCACAGTCCACAAGAGAACTGCGACAAACTGCTGCAGTCCACAAGAGAACTGCGACAAACTGCCACAGTCCACAAGAGAACTGCGACAAACTGCTGCAGTCCACAAGAGAACTGCGACAAACTGCTGCAGTCCACAAGAGAACTGCTACAAACTGCTGCAGTCCACAAGAGAACTGCGACAAACTGCTGCAGTCCACAAGAGAACTGCGACAAACTGCCGCAGTCCACAAGAGAACTGCTACAAACTGCTGCAGTCCACAAGAGAACTGCGACAAACTGCCACAGTCCACAAGAGAACTGCGACAAACTGCTGCAGTCCACAAGAGAACTGCGACAAACTGCCACAGTCCACAAGAGAACTGCGACAAACTGCTGCAGTCCACAAGAGAACTGCGACAAACTGCTGCAGTCCACAAGAGAACTGCTACAAACTGCTGCAGTCCACAAGAGAACTGCGACAAACTGCTGCAGTCCACAAGAGAACTGCGACAAACTGCCGCAGTCCACAAGAGAACTGCGAGAAACTGCTGCAGTCCACAAGAGAACTGCGAGAAACTGCTGCAGTCCACAAGAGAACTGCGACAAATTGCCGCAGTCCACAAGAGAACTGCGACAAACTGCCGCAGTCCACAAGAGAACTGCGACAAACTGCTACAGTCCACAAGAGAACTGCGACAAACTGCCGCAGTCCACAAGAGAACTGCGACAAACTGCGCAGTCCACAAGAGAACTGCAACAAACTGCTGCAGTCCACAAGAGAACTGCGACAAACTGCGGCAGTCCACAAGAGAACTGCGACAAACTGCCACAG
The DNA here is from genome assembly GCF_035609145.1 of Eleutherodactylus coqui. Taxonomy (NCBI): domain Eukaryota; kingdom Metazoa; phylum Chordata; class Amphibia; order Anura; family Eleutherodactylidae; genus Eleutherodactylus; species Eleutherodactylus coqui. The sequence goes on from NC_089838.1 coordinate 328,807,623, forward strand.
TCCACAAGAGAACTGCGACAAACTGCCGCAGTCCACAAGAGAACTGCGACAAACTGCCGCAGTCCACAAGAGAACTGCGACAAACTGCCGCAGGCCACAAGAGAACTGCGACAAACTGCTGCAGTCCACAGGAGAACTGCGACAAACTGCCGCAGTCCACAAGAGAACTGCGACAAGCTGCCGCAGTCCACAAGAGAACTGCGACAAACTGCTGCAGTCCACAAGAGAAATACGACAAACTGCCGCAGTCCACAAGAGAACTGCGTCAAACTGCAGCAGTCCACAAGAGAACTGCGACAAACTGCTGCAGTCCACAAGAGAACTACAACAAACTGCCGCAGTCCACAAGAGAACTGCAACAAACTGCAGCAGTCCACAAGAGAACTGCGACAAACTGCTGCAGTCCACAAGAGAACTACAACAAACTGCCACAGTACACAAGAGAACTGCGACAAACTGCCGCAGTCCACAAGAAAGCTGCGTCAAACTGCCGCAGTCCACAAGAGAACTGCGACAAACTGCCGCAGTCCACAAGAGGACTGCGACAAACTGCTGCAGTCCACAAGAGAACTGCTACAAACTGCCGCAGTCCACAAGAGAACTGCTACAAACTGCTGCAGTCCACAAGAGAACTGCTACAAACTGCTGCAGTCCACAAGAGAACTGCTACAAACTGCTGCAGTCCACAAGAGAACTGCGACAAACTGCTGCAGTCCACAAGAGAACTGCGACAAACTGCCGCAGTCCACAAGAGAACTGCTACAAACTGCTGCAGTCCACAAGAGAACTGCGACAAACTGCTGCAGTCCACAAGAGAACTGCGACAAACTGCCACAGTCCACAAGAGAACTGCTACAAACTGCTGCAGTCCACAAGAGAACTGCGACAAACTGCCGCAGTCCACAAGAGAACTGCTACAAACTGCTGCAGTCCACAAGAGAACTGCGACAAACTGCCACAGTCCACAAGAGAACTGCGACAAACTGCTGCAGTCCACAAGAGAACTGCGACAAACTGCCACAGTCCACAAGAGAACTGCGACAAACTGCTGCAGTCCACAAGAGAACTGCGACAAACTGCTGCAGTCCACAAGAGAACTGCTACAAACTGCTGCAGTCCACAAGAGAACTGCGACAAACTGCTGCAGTCCACAAGAGAACTGCGACAAACTGCCGCAGTCCACAAGAGAACTGCGAGAAACTGCTGCAGTCCACAAGAGAACTGCGAGAAACTGCTGCAGTCCACAAGAGAACTGCGACAAATTGCCGCAGTCCACAAGAGAACTGCGACAAACTGCCGCAGTCCACAAGAGAACTGCGACAAACTGCCGCAGTCCACAAGAGAACTGCGACAAACTGCTACAGTCCACAAGAGAACTGCGACAAACTGCCGCAGTCCACAAGAGAACTGCGACAAACTGCGCAGTCCACAAGAGAACTGCAACAAACTGCTGCAGTCCACAAGAGAACTGCGACAAACTGCGGCAGTCCACAAGAGAACTGCGACAAACTGCCACAGTCCACAAGAGAACTGCGACAAACTGCCGCAGTCCACAAGAGAACTGCGACAAACTGCCGCAGTCCACAAGAGAACTGCGACAAACTGCCGCAGGCCACAAGAGAACTGCGACAAACTGCTGCAGTCCACAGGAGAACTGCGACAAACTGCCGCAGTCCACAAGAGAACTGCGACAAGCTGCCGCAGTCCACAAGAGAACTGCGACAAACTGCTGCAGTCCACAAGAGAAATACGACAAACTGCCGCAGTCCACAAGAGAACTGCGTCAAACTGCAGCAGTCCACAAGAGAACTGCGACAAACTGCTGCAGTCCACAAGAGAACTACAACAAACTGCCGCAGTCCACAAGAGAACTGCGACAAACTGCAGCAGTCCACAAGAGAACTGCGACAAACTGCTGCAGTCCACAAGAGAACTACAACAAACTGCCACAGTACACAAGAGAACTGCGACAAACTGCCGCAGTCCACAAGAAAGCTGCGTCAAACTGCCGCAGTCCACAAGAGAACTGCGACAAACTGCCGCAGTCCACAAGAGGACTGCGACAAACTGCCGCAGTCCACAAGAGAACTGCGACAAACTACCGCAGTCCACAAGAGAACTGCGACAAACTGCCACAGTCCACAAGAGAACTGCGACAAACTGCCGCAGTCCACAAGAAAGCTGCGTCAAACTGCCGCAGTCCACAAGAGAACTGCGACAAACTGCCGCAGTCCACAAGAGAACTGCGACAAACTGCAGCAGTCCACAAGAGAACTGCGACAAACTGCCGCAGTCCACAAGAGAACTGCGACAAACTGCTGCAGTCCACAAGAGAACTGCGACAAACTGCCACAGTCCACAAGAGAACTGCGACAAACTGCCGCAGTCCACAAGAGAACTGCGACAAACTGCCGCAGTCCACAGGAGAACTGTGACAAACTGCCGCAGTCCACAAGAGAACTGCGACAAACTGCTGCAGTCCACAAGAGAACTGCGACAAACTGCCGCAGTCCACAAGAGAACTGCGACAAGCTGCCGCAGTCCACAAGAGAACTGCGACAAACTGCCACAGTCCACAAGAGAACTACAACAAACTGCCGCAGTCCACAAGAGAACTGCAACAAACTGCAGCAGTCCACAAGAGAACTGCGACAAACTGCTGCAGTCCACAAGAGAACTACAACAAACTGCCACAGTACACAAGAGAACTGCGACAAACTGCCGCAGTCCACAAGAAAGCTGCGTCAAACTGCCGCAGTCCACAAGAGAACTGCGACAAACTGCCGCAGTCCACAAGAGAACTGCGACAAACTGCGCAGTCCACAAGAGAACTGCGACAAACTGCCGCAGTCCACAAGAGAACTGCGACAAACTGCCACAGTCCACAAGAGAACTGCGACAAACTGCCGCAGTCCACAAGAAAGCTGCGTCAAACTGCCGCAGTCCACAAGAGAACTGCGACAAACTGCAGCAGTCCACAAGAGAACTGCGACAAACTGCCGCAGTCCACAAGAGAACTGCGACAACCTGCTGCAGTCCACAAGAGAACTGCGACAAACTGCCACAGTCCACAAGAGAACTGCGACAAACTGCCGCAGTCCACAAGAGAACTGCGACAAACTGCCGCAGTCCACAGGAGAACTGCGACAAACTGCCGCAGTCCACAAGAGAACTGCGACAAACTGCTGCAGTCCACAAGAGAACTGCGACAAACTGCCGCAGTCCACAAGAGAACTGCGACAAGCTGCCGCAGTCCACAAGAGAACTGCGACAAACTGCTGCAGTCCACAAGAGAACTGTGACAAACTGCTGCAGTCCACAAGAGAACTGCGACACACTGCAACAGTCCACAAGAGAACTGCGACAAACTGCCGCAGTCCACAAGAGAACTGTGACAAACTGCTGCAGTCCACAAGAGAACTGCGACACACTGCAACAGTCCACAAGAGAACTGCGACAAACTGCCGCAGTCCACAAGAGAACTGCGACAAACTGCCGCAGTCCACAAGAGAACTGCGACAAACTGCCGCAGTCCACAAGAGAACTGCGACAAACTGCTGCAGTCCACAAGAGAACTGCGACAAACTGCCGCAGTCCACAAGAGGACTGCGACAAGCTGCCGCAGTCCACAAGAGAACTGCGACAAACTGCTGCAGTCCACAAGAGAAATACGACAAACTGCCGCAGTCCACAAGAGAACTGCGACAAACTGCCAGAGTCCACAAGAGAACTGCGACAAACTGCCGCAGTCCACAAGAGAACTGCGACAAACTGCGGCAGTCCACAAGAGAACTGCGACAAACTGCTGCAGTCCACAAGAGAACTGCAACAAACTGCCGCAGTCCACAAGAGAACTGCGACAAACTGCAGCAGTCCACAAGAGAACTGAGACAAACTGCTGCAGTCCACAAGAGAACTACAACAAACTGCCACAGTCCACAAGAGAACTGCGACAAACTGCCGCTGTCCACAAGAAAGCTGCGTCAAACTGCCGCAGTCCACAAGAGAACTGCGACAAACTGCCGCAGTCCACAAGAGAACTGGGACAAACTGCCGCAGTCCACAAGAGAACTGCGACAAACTGCTGCAGTCCATAAGACAACTGCTACAAAACTGCGCAGTCCACAAGAGAACTGCGACAAACTGCTGCAGTCCACAAGAGAACTGCGACAAACTGCCGCAGTCCACAAGAGAACTGCGACAAACTGCGCAGTCCACAAGAGAACTGCAACAAACTGCTGCAGTCCACAAGAGAACTGCGAAAAACTGCTGCAGTCCACAAGAGAACTGCGACAAACTGCAACAGTCCACAAGAGAACTGCGACAAACTGCCGCAGTCCACAAGAGAACTGCGACAAATTGCCGCAGTCCACAAGAGAACTGCGACAAACTGCCGCAGTCCACAAGAGAACTGCGACAAACTGCTGCAGTCCACAAGAGAACTGCGACAAACTGCTGCAGTCCACAAGAGAACTGCAACAAACTGCTGCAGTCCACAAGAGAACTGCGACAAACTGCTGCAGTCCACAAGAGAACTGCGACAAACTGCCACAGTCCACAAGAGAACTGCGACAAACTGCCGCAGTCCACAAGAGAACTGCGACAAACTGCCGCAGTCCACAAGAGAACTGCGACAAACTGCCGCAGGCCACAAGAGAACTGCGACAAACTGCTGCAGTCCACAAGAGAACTGCGACAAACTGCCGCAGTCCACAAGAGAACTGCGACAAGCTGCCGCAGTCCACAAGAGAACTGCGACAAACTGCCGCAGTCCACAAGAGAACTGCGACAAACTGCAGCAGTCCACAAGAGAACTGCGACAAACTGCAGCAGTCCACAAGAGAACTGCGACAAACTGCCGCAGTCCACAAGAGAACTGCGACAAACTGCAGCAGTCCACAAGAGAACTGCGACAAACTGCTGCAGTCCACAAGAGAACTACAACAAACTGCAGCAGTCCACAAGAGAACTGCGACAAACTGCAGCAGTCCACAAGAGAACTGCGACAAACTGCCACAGTACACAAGAGAACTGCGACAAACTGCCGCAGTCCACAAGAAAGCTGCGTCAAACTGCCGCAGTCCACAAGAGAACTGCGACAAACTGCCGCAGTCCACAAGAGAACTGCGACAAACTGCCGCAGTCCACAAGAGAACTGCGACAAACTGCCGCAGTCCACAAGAGAACTGCGACAAACTGCCGCAGTCCACAAGAGAACTGCGACAAACTGCAGCAGTCCACAAGAGAACTGCGACAAACTGCCGCAGTCCACAAGAGAACTGCGACAAACTGCTGCAGTCCACAAGAGAACTGCGACAAACTGCCACAGTCCACAAGAGAACTGCGACAAACTGCCGCAGTCCACAAGAGAACTGCGACAAACTGCCGCAGTCCACAGGAGAACTGTGACAAACTGCCGCAGTCCACAAGAGAACTGCGACAAACTGCTGCAGTCCACAAGAGAACTGCGACAAACTGCCGCAGTCCACAAGAGAACTGCGACAAGCTGCCGCAGTCCACAAGAGAACTGCGACAAACTGCTGCAGTCCACAAGAGAACTACAACAAACTGCCGCAGTCCACAAGAGAACTGCAACAAACTGCAGCAGTCCACAAGAGAACTGCGACAAACTGCTGCAGTCCACAAGAGAACTACAACAAACTGCCACAGTACACAAGAGAACTGCGACAAACTGCCGCAGTCCACAAGAAAGCTGCGTCAAACTGCCGCAGTCCACAAGAGAACTGCGACAAACTGCCGCAGTCCACAAGAGAACTGCGACAAACTGCGCAGTCCACAAGAGAACTGCGACAAACTGCCGCAGTCCACAAGAGAACTGCGACAAACTGCCACAGTCCACAAGAGAACTGCGACAAACTGCCGCAGTCCACAAGAAAGCTGCGTCAAACTGCCGCAGTCCACAAGAGAACTGCGACAAACTGCAGCAGTCCACAAGAGAACTGCGACAAACTGCCGCAGTCCACAAGAGAACTGCGACAACCTGCTGCAGTCCACAAGAGAACTGCGACAAACTGCCACAGTCCACAAGAGAACTGCGACAAACTGCCGCAGTCCACAAGAGAACTGCGACAAACTGCCGCAGTCCACAGGAGAACTGCGACAAACTGCCGCAGTCCACAAGAGAACTGCGACAAACTGCTGCAGTCCACAAGAGAACTGCGACAAACTGCCGCAGTCCACAAGAGAACTGCGACAAGCTGCCGCAGTCCACAAGAGAACTGCGACAAACTGCTGCAGTCCACAAGAGAACTGTGACAAACTGCTGCAGTCCACAAGAGAACTGCGACACACTGCAACAGTCCACAAGAGAACTGCGACAAACTGCCGCAGTCCACAAGAGAACTGCGACAAACTGCAGCAGTCCACAAGAGAACTGCGACAAACTGCCGCAGTCCACAAGAGAACTGCGACAAACTGCTGCAGTCCACAAGAGAACTGCGACAAACTGCCGCAGTCCACAAGAGAACTGCGACAAACTGCCGCAGTCCACAAGAGAACTGCGACAAACTGCTGCAGTCCACAAGAGAACTGCGACAAACTGCCGCAGTCCACAAGAGAACTGCGACAAGCTGCCGCAGTCCACAAGAGAACTGCGACAAACTGCTGCAGTCCACAAGAGAAATACGACAAACTGCCGCAGTCCACAAGAGAACTGCGACAAGCTGCCGCAGTCCACAAGAGAACTGCGACAAACTGCTGCAGTCCACAAGAGAACTGTGACAAACTGCTGCAGTCCACAAGAGAACTGCGACACACTGCAACAGTCCACAAGAGAACTGCGACAAACTGCCGCAGTCCACAAGAGAACTGTGACAAACTGCTGCAGTCCACAAGAGAACTGCGACACACTGCAACAGTCCACAAGAGAACTGCGACAAACTGCCGCAGTCCACAAGAGAACTGCGACAAACTGCCGCAGTCCACAAGAGAACTGCGACAAACTGCTGCAGTCCACAAGAGAACTGCGACAAACTGCCGCAGTCCACAAGAGAACTGCGACAAGCTGCCGCAGTCCACAAGAGAACTGCGACAAACTGCTGCAGTCCACAAGAGAAATACGACAAACTGCTGCAGTCCACAAGAGAAATACGACAAACTGCCGCAGTCCACAAGAGAACTGCGACAAACTGCGGCAGTCCACAAGAGAACTGCGACAAACTGCTGCAGTCCACAAGAGAACTACAACAAACTGCCGCAGTCCACAAGAGAACTGCGACAAACTGCAGCAGTCCACAAGAGAACTGAGACAAACTGCTGCAGTCCACAAGAGAACTACAACAAACTGCCACAGTCCACAAGAGAACTGCGACAAACTGCCGCTGTCCACAAGAAAGCTGCGTCAAACTGCCGCAGTCCACAAGAGAACTGCGACAAACTGCCGCAGTCCACAAGAGAACTGGGACAAACTGCCGCAGTCCACAAGAGAACTGCGACAAACTGCTGCAGTCCATAAGACAACTGCTACAAAACTGCGCAGTCCACAAGAGAACTGCGACAAACTGCTGCAGTCCACAAGAGAACTGCGACAAACTGCCGCAGTCCACAAGAGAACTGCGACAAACTGCGCAGTCCACAAGAGAACTGCAACAAACTGCTGCAGTCCACAAGAGAACTGCGAAAAACTGCTGCAGTCCACAAGAGAACTGCGACAAACTGCCACAGTCCACAAGAGAACTGCGACAAACTGCCGCAGTCCACAAGAGAACTGCGACAAATTGCCGCAGTCCACAAGAGAACTGCGACAAACTGCCGCAGTCCACAAGAGAACTGCGACAAACTGCTGCAGTCCACAAGAGAACTGCGACAAACTGCCGCAGTCCACAAGAGAACTGCAACAAACTGCTGCAGTCCACAAGAGAACTGCAACAAACTGCTGCAGTCCACAAGAGAACTGCGACAAACTGCTGCAGTCCACAAGAGAACTGCGACAAACTGCCACAGTCCACAAGAGAACTGCGACAAACTGCCGCAGTCCACAAGAGAACTGCGACAAACTGCCGCAGTCCACAAGAGAACTGCGACAAACTGCCGCAGGCCACAAGAGAACTGCGACAAACTGCTGCAGTCCACAAGAGAACTGCGACAAACTGCCGCAGTCCACAAGAGAACTGCGACAAGCTGCCGCAGTCCACAAGAGAACTGCGACAAACTGCCGCAGTCCACAAGAGAACTGCGACAAACTGCGCAGTCCACAAGAGAACTGCGACAAACTGCCGCAGTCCACAAGAGAACTGCGACAAACTGCAGCAGTCCACAAGAGAACTGCGACAAACTGCTGCAGTCCACAAGAGAACTACAACAAACTGCAGCAGTCCACAAGAGAACTGCGACAAACTGCAGCAGTCCACAAGAGAACTGCGACAAACTGCCACAGTACACAAGAGAACTGCGACAAACTGCCGCAGTCCACAAGAAAGCTGCGTCAAACTGCCGCAGTCCACAAGAGAACTGCGACAAACTGCCGCAGTCCACAAGAGAACTGCGACAAACTGCCGCAGTCCACAAGAGAACTGCGACAAACTGCCTCAGTCCACAAGAGAACTGCGACAAACTGCCGCAGTCCACAAGAGAACTGCGACAAACTGCCGCAGTCCACAAGAAAGCTGCGTCAAACTGCCGCAGTCCACAAGAGAACTGCGACAAACTGCCGCAGTCCACAAGAGAACTGCGACAAACTGCAGCAGTCCACAAGAGAACTGCGACAAACTGCCGCAGTCCACAAGAGAACTGCGACAAACTGCTGCAGTCCACAAGAGAACTGCGACAAACTGCCACAGTCCACAAGAGAACTGCGACAAACTGCCGATGTCCACAAGAGAACTGCGACAAACTGCCGCAGTCCACAGGAGAACTGCGACAAACTGCCGCAGTCCACAAGAGAACTGCGACAAACTGCTGCAGTCCACAAGAGAACTGCGACAAGCTGCCGCAGTCCACAAGAGAACTGCGACAAACTGCTGTAGTCCACAAGAGAACTGCGACACACTGCAACAGTCCACAAGAGAACTGCGACAAACTGCCGCAGTCCACAAGAGAACTGTGACAAACTGCTGCAGTCCACAAGAGAACTGCGACACACTGCAACAGTCCACAAGAGAACTGCGACAAACTGCCGCAGTCCACAAGAGAACTGCGACAAACTGCCGCAGTCCACAAGAGAACTGCGACAAACTGCCAAAGTCCACAAGAGAACTGCGACAAACTGCTGCAGTCCACAAGAGAACTGCGACAAACTGCCGCAGTCCACAAGAGAACTGCGACAAGCTGCCGCAGTCCACAAGAGAACTGCGACAAACTGCCGCAGTCCACAAGAGAAATACGACAAACTGCCGCAGTCCACAAGAGAACTGCGACAAACTGCCGCAGTCCACGAGAGAACTGCGACAAACTGCAGCAGTCCACAAGAGAACTGCGACTAACTGCTGCAGTCCACAAGAGAACTACAACAAACTGCCGCAGTCCACAAGAGAACTGCGACAAACTGCAGCAGTCCACAAGAGAACTGCGACAAACTGCTGCAGTCCACAAGAGAACTACAACAAACTGCCACAGTCCACAAGAGAACTGCGACAAACTGCCGCAGTCCACAAGAAAGCTGCGTCAAACTGCCGCAGTCCACAAGAGAACTGCGACAAACTGCCGCAGTCCACAAGAGAACTGGGACAAACTGCCGCAGTCCACAAGAGAACTGCGACAAACTGCGCAGTCCACAAGAGAACTGCGACAAACTGCTGCAGTCCATAAGACAACTGCTACAAAACTGCGCAGTCCACAAGAGAACTGCGACAAACTGCCGCAGTCCACAAGAGAACTGCGACAAACTGCTGCAGTCCACAAGAGAACTGCGACAAACTGCCGCAGTCCACAAGAGAACTGCGACAAACTGCGCAGTCCACAAGAGAACTGCAACAAACTGCTGCAGTCCACAAGAGAACTGCGAAAAACTGCTGCAGTCCACAAGAGAACTGCGACAAACTGCCACAGTCCACAAGAGAACTGCGACAAACTGCCGCAGTCCACAAGAGAACTGCGACAAATTGTCGCAGTCCACAAGAGAACTGCGACAAACTGCCACAGTCCACAAGAGAACTGCGACAAACTGCTGCAGTCCACAAGAGAACTGCGACAAACTGCGGCAGTCCACAAGAGAACTGCGACAAACTGCGCAGTCCACAAGAGAACTGCGACAAACTGCTGCAGTCCACAAGAGAACTACAACAAACTGCCGCAGTCCACAAGAGAACTGCAACAAACTGCAGCAGTCCACAAGAGAACTGCGACAAACTGCTGCAGTCCACAAGAGAACTGCGACAAACTGCAGCAGTCCACAAGAGAACTGCGACAAACTGCTGCAGTCCACAAGAGAACTACAACAAACTGCCGCAGTCCACAAGAGAACTGCAACAAACTGCCGCAGTCCACAAGAGAACTACAACAAACTGCCACAGTCCACAAGAGAACTGCGACAAACTGCCGCAGTCCACAAGAAAGCTGCGTCAAACTGCCGCAGTCCACAAGAGAACTGCGACAAACTGCCGCAGTCCACAAGAGAACTGCGACAAACTGCCGCAGTCCACAAGAGAACTACAACAAACTGCCACAGTCCACAAGAGAACTGCGACAAACTGCCGCAGTCCACAAGAAAGCTGCGTCAAACTGCCGCAGTCCACAAGAGAACTGCGACAAACTGCCGCAGTCCACAAGAGAACTGCGACAAACTGCCGCAGTCCACAAGAGAACTGCGACAAACTGCCGCAGTCCACAAGAGAACTGCGACAAACTGCCGCAGTCCACAAGAGAACTGCGACAAACTGCCACAGTCCACAAGAGAACTGCGACAAACTGCCGCAGTCCACAAGAAAGCTGCGTCAAACTGCCGCAGTCCACAAGAGAACTGCGACAAACTGCCGCAGTCCACAAGAGAACTGCGACAAACTGCCGCAGTCCACAAGAGAACTGCGACAAACTGCCGCAGTCCACAAGAGAACTGCGACAAACTGCTGCAGTCCACAAGAGAAATACGACAAACTGCCGCAGTCCACAAGAGAAATATGACAAACTGCCGCAGTCCACAAGAGAACTGCGACAAACTGCTGCAGTCCACAAGAGAACTGCGACAAACTGCCACAGTCCACAAGAGAACTGCGACAAACTGCCGCAGTCCACAAGAGAACTGCGACAAACTGCAACAGTCCACAAAGAGCTGCGTCAAACTGCCGCAGTCATTAAGAGAACTGTGACAAACTGCTGCAGTCCACAAGACAACTGCAACAAACTGCCGCAGTCCACAAGAGAACTGCGACAAGCTGCCGCAGTCCACAAAAAGCCGCGTCAAACTGCAGCAGTCGTTAAGAGAACTGTGACAAACTGCCGCAGTCTGCAAGACAACTGCCGCAGTCTACAAGGGAGCTGCATCAAACTGCCGCAGTCCACAAGAGAACTGCGACAAACTGTTGCACTCCACAAGAGAACTGCGACAAACTGCTGCAGTCCACAAGAGAAATACGACAAACTGCCGCAGTCCACAAGAGAAATATGACAAACTGCCGCAGTCCACAAGAGAACTGCGACAAACTGCCGCAGTCCACAAGAGAACTGCGACAAACTGCCGCAGTCCACAAGAGAACTGCGACAAACTGCCGCAGTCCACAAGAGAACTGCGACAAACTGCCGCAGTCCACAAGAGAACTGCGACAAACTGCCGCAGTCCACAAGAAAGCTGCGTCAAACTGCCGCAGTCCACAAGAGAACTGCGACAAACTGCAGCAGTCCACAAGAGAACTGCGACAAACTGCTGCAGTCCACAAGAGAACTACAACAAACTGCCACAGTCCACAAGAGAACTGCGACAAACTGCCGCAGTCCACAAGAAAGCTGCGTCAAATTGCCGCAGTCCACAAGAGAACTGCGACAAACTGCCGCAGTCCACAAGAGAACTGCGACAAACTGCCGCAGTCCACAAGAGAACTGTGACAAACTGCCGCAGTCCACAAGAGAACTGCGACAAACTGCCGCAGTCCACAAGAAAGCTGCGTCAAACTGCCGCAGTCCACAAGAGAACTGCGACAAACTGCCGCAGTTCACAAGAGAACTGCGACAAACTTCCGCAGTCCACAAGAGAACTGCGACAAACTGCCGCAGTCCACAAGAGAACTGCGACAAACTGCTGCAGTCCACAAGAGAAATACGACAAACTGCCGCAGTCCACAAGAGAAATATGACAAACTGCCGCAGTCCACAAGAGAACTGCGACAAACTGCCGCAGTCCACAAGAGAACTGCGCCAAACTGCCGCAGACCACAAGAGAACTGCGACAAACTGCCAGTCCACAAGAGAACTGCGACAAACTGCCGCAGTCCACAAGAGAACTGCAACAAACTGCCGCAGTCCACAAGAGAAATATGACAAACTGCCGCAGTCCACAAGAGAACTGCGACAAACTGCCGCAGTCCACAAGAGAACTGCGACAAACTGCTGCAGTCCACAAGAGAACTACAACAAACTGCCACAGTCCACAAGAGAACTGCGACAAACTGCCGCAGTCCACAAGAAAGCTGCGTCAAACTGCCGCAGTCCACAAGAGAACTGCGACAAACTGCCGCAGTCCACAAGAGAACTGCGACAAACTGCCGCAGTCCACAAGAGAACTGCGACAAACTGCCGCAGTCCACAAGAGAACTGCGACAAACTGCCGCAGTCCACAAGAAAGCTGCGTCAAACTGCCGCAGTCCACAAGAGAACTGCGACAAACTGCCGCAGTCCACAAGAGAACTGCGACAAGCTTCCGCAGTCCACAAGAGAACTGCGACAAACTGCCGCAGTCCACAAGAGAACTGCGACAAACTGCTGCAGTCCACAAGAGAAATACGACAAACTGCCGCAGTCCACAAGAGAAATATGACAAACTGCCGCAGTCCACAAGAGAACTGCGACAAACTGCCGCAGTCCACAAGAGAACTGCGACAAACTGCCGCAGTCCACAAGAGAACTGCGACAAGCTGCCGCAGTCCACAAGAGAACTGCGACAAACTGCTGCAGTCGTTAAGAGAACTGTGACAAACTGCTGCAGTCCACAAGAGAACTGCGACAAACTGCTGCAGTCCACAAGAGAACTGCGACAAACTGCCGCAGTCCACAAGAGAACTGCGTCAAACTGCAGCAGTCCACAAGAGAACTGCGACAAGCTGCAGCAGTCCACAAGAGAACTGCGACAAGCTGCCGCAGTCCACAAGAGAACTGCGACAAACTGCTGCAGTCGTTAAGAGAACTGCAACAAACTGCCGCAGTCCACAAGAGAACTGCGACAAACTGCCGCAGTCCACAAGAGAACTGCGACAAACTGCTGCAGTCCACAAGAGAACTACAACAAACTGCTGCAGTCCACAAGAGTACTGCTACAAGCTGCCATAGTCCACGAGACAACTGTGACAAACTGCCACAGTCCACAAGAAAGCTGTGTCAAACTGCAACAGTCCACAAAAAGCTGCGTCAAACTGCCGCAGTCGTTAAGAGAACTGTGACAAACTGCCGCAGTCCACAAGAGAACTGCGACAAGCTGCCGCAGTCCACAAGAGAACTGCGACAAACTGCTGCAGTCGTTAAGAGAACTGCAACAAACTGCCGCAGTCCACAAGAGAACTGCGACAAACTGCCGCAGTCCACAAGAGAACTGCGACAAACTGCTGCAGTCCACAAGAGAACTACAACAAACTGCTGCAGTCCACAAGAGTACTGCTACAAGCTGCCATAGTCCACGAGACAACTGTGACAAACTGCCACAGTCCACAAGAAAGCTGTGTCAAACTGCAACAGTCCACAAAAAGCTGCGTCAAACTGCCGCAGTCGTTAAGAGAACTGTGACAAACTGCCGCAGTCCACAAGAGAACTGCGACAAGCTGCCGCAGTCCACAAGAGAACTGCGACAAACTGCAACAGTCCACAAAAAGCTGCGTCAAACTGCCGCAGTCATTAAGAGAACTGTGACAAACTGCTGCAGTCTACAAGACAACTGCTACTAGCTGCCACAGTCCACGAGACAACTGTGACAAACTGCAACAGTCCACAAAGAGCTGCGTCAAACTGCCGCAGTCATTAAGAAAACTGCAACAAACTGCCGCAGTCCACAAGAGAACTGCGACAAGCTGCCGCAGTCCACAAAAAGCCGCGTCAAACTGCAGCAGTCGTTAAGAGAACTGTGACAAACTGCCGCAGTCTGCAAGACAACTGCCGCAGTCCACAAGAGAACTGCGACAAACTGCTGCAGTCCACAAGAGAAATACGACAAACTGCCGCAGTCCACAAGAGAAATATGACAAACTGCCGCAGTCCACAAGAGAACTGCGACAAACTGCCGCAGTCCACAAGAGAACTGCGACAAACTGCCGCAGTCCACAAGAGAACTGCGACAAACTGCCGCAGTCCACAAGAGAACTGCGACAAACTGCCGCAGTCCACAAGAGAACTGCGACAAACTGCCGCAGTCCACAAGAGAACTGCGACAAACTGCCGCAGTCCACAAGAAAGCTGCGTCAAACTGCCGCAGTCCACAAGAGAACTGCGACAAACTGCTGCAGTCCACAAGAGAACTGCGACAAACTGCTGCAGTCCACAAGAGAACTACAACAAACTGCCACAGTCCACAAGAGAACTGCGACAAACTGCCGCAGTCCACAAGAAAGCTGCGTCAAACTGCCGCAGTCCACAAGAGAACTGCGACAAACTGCCGCAGTCCACAAGAGAACTGCGACAAACTGCCGCAGTCCACAAGAGAACTGCGACAAACTGCCGCAGTCCACAAGAGAACTGCGACAAACTGCCGCAGTCCACAAGAAAGCTGCGTTAAACTGCCGCAGTCCACAAGAGAACTGCGACAAACTGCCGCAGTCCACAAGAGAACTGCGACAAACTGCCGCAGTCCACAAGAGAACTGCGACAAACTGCAACAGTCCACAAAGAGCTGCGTCAAACTGCCGCAGTCATTAAGAGAACTGTGACAAACTGCTGCAGTCCACAAGACAACTGCAACAAACTGCCGCAGTCCACAAGAGAACTGCGACAAGCTGCCGCAGTCCACAAAAAGCCGCGTCAAACTGCAGCAGTCGTTAAGAGAACTGTGACAAACTGCCGCAGTCTGCAAGACAACTGCCGCAGTCTACAAGGGAGCTGCATCAAACTGCCACAGTCCACAAGAGAACTGCGACAAACTGTTGCACTCCACAAGAGAACTGCGACAAACTGCCGCAGTCCACAAGAAAGCTGCATCAAACTGCCGCAGTCCACAAGAGAACTGCGACAAACTGCCGCAGTTCACAAGAGAACTGCGACAAGCTTCCGCAGTCCACAAGAGAACTGCGACAAACTGCCGCAGTCCACAAGAGAACTGCGACAAACTGCTGCAGTCCACAAGAGAACTGCGACAAACTGCTGCAGTCGTTAAGAGAACTGCAACAAACTGCCGCAGTCCACAAGAGAACTGCGACAAACTGCCGCAGTCCACAAGAGAACTGCGACAAACTGCTGCAGTCCACAAGAGAACTACAACAAACTGCTGCAGTCCACAAGAGTACTGCTACAAGCTGCCATAGTCCACGAGACAACTGTGACAAACTGCCACAGTCCACAAGAAAGCTGTGTCAAACTGCAACAGTCCACAAAAAGCTGCGTCAAACTGCCGCAGTCGTTAAGAGAACTGTGACAAACTGCCGCAGTCCACAAGAGAACTGCGACAAGCTGCCGCAGTCCACAAGAGAACTGCGACAAACTGCAACAGTCCACAAAAAGCTGCGTCAAACTGCCGCAGTCATTAAGAGAACTGTGACAAACTGCTGCAGTCTACAAGACAACTGCTACTAGCTGCCACAGTCCACGAGACAACTGTGACAAACTGCAACAGTCCACAAAGAGCTGCGTCAAACTGCCGCAGTCATTAAGAAAACTGCAACAAACTGCCGCAGTCCACAAGAGAACTGCGACAAGCTGCCGCAGTCCACAAAAAGCCGCGTCAAACTGCAGCAGTCGTTAAGAGAACTGTGACAAACTGCCGCAGTCTGCAAGACAACTGCCGCAGTCCACAAGAGAACTGCGACAAACTGCTGCAGTCCACAAGAGAAATACGACAAACTGCCGCAGTCCACAAGAGAAATATGACAAACTGCCGCAGTCCACAAGAGAACTGCGACAAACTGCCGCAGTCCACAAGAGAACTGCGACAAACTGCCGCAGTCCACAAGAGAACTGCGACAAACTGCCGCAGTCCACAAGAGAACTGCGACAAACTGCCGCAGTCCACAAGAGAACTGCGACAAACTGCCGCAGTCCACAAGAGAACTGCGACAAACTGCCGCAGTCCACAAGAAAGCTGCGTCAAACTGCCGCAGTCCACAAGAGAACTGCGACAAACTGCTGCAGTCCACAAGAGAACTGCGACAAACTGCTGCAGTCCACAAGAGAACTACAACAAACTGCCACAGTCCACAAGAGAACTGCGACAAACTGCCGCAGTCCACAAGAAAGCTGCGTCAAACTGCCGCAGTCCACAAGAGAACTGCGACAAACTGCCGCAGTCCACAAGAGAACTGCGACAAACTGCCGCAGTCCACAAGAGAACTGCGACAAACTGCCGCAGTCCACAAGAGAACTGCGACAAACTGCCGCAGTCCACAAGAAAGCTGCGTTAAACTGCCGCAGTCCACAAGAGAACTGCGACAAACTGCCGCAGTCCACAAGAGAACTGCGACAAACTGCCGCAGTCCACAAGAGAACTGCGACAAACTGCAACAGTCCACAAAGAGCTGCGTCAAACTGCCGCAGTCATTAAGAGAACTGTGACAAACTGCTGCAGTCCACAAGACAACTGCAACAAACTGCCGCAGTCCACAAGAGAACTGCGACAAGCTGCCGCAGTCCACAAAAAGCCGCGTCAAACTGCAGCAGTCGTTAAGAGAACTGTGACAAACTGCCGCAGTCTGCAAGACAACTGCCGCAGTCTACAAGGGAGCTGCATCAAACTGCCACAGTCCACAAGAGAACTGCGACAAACTGTTGCACTCCACAAGAGAACTGCGACAAACTGCCGCAGTCCACAAGAAAGCTGCATCAAACTGCCGCAGTCCACAAGAGAACTGCGACAAACTGCCGCAGTTCACAAGAGAACTGCGACAAGCTTCCGCAGTCCACAAGAGAACTGCGACAAACTGCCGCAGTCCACAAGAGAACTGCGACAAACTGCTGCAGTCCACAAGAGAAATACGACAAACTGCCGCAGTCCACAAGAGAAATATGACAAACTGCCGCAGTCCACAAGAGAACTGCGACAAACTGCCGCAGTCCACAAGAGAACTGCGACAAACTGCCGCAGTCCACAAGAGAACTGCGACAAGCTGCCGCAGTCCACAAGAGAACTGCGACAAACTGCTGCAGTCGTTAAGAGAACTGTGACAAACTGCTGCAGTCCACAAGAGAACTGCGACAAACTGCTGCAGTCCACAAGAGAACTGCGACAAACTGCCGCAGTCCACAAGAGAACTGCGTCAAACTGCAGCAGTCCACAAGAGAACTGCGACAAGCTGCAGCAGTCCACAAGAGAACTGCGACAAGCTGCCGCAGTCCACAAGAGAACTGCGACAAACTGCTGCAGTCGTTAAGAGAACTGCAACAAACTGCCGCAGTCCACGAGACAACTGTGACAAACTGCCACAGTCCACAAGAAAGCTGTGTCAAACTGCAACAGTCCACAAAAAGCTGCGTCAAACTGCCGCAGTCGTTAAGAGAACTGTGACAAACTGCCGCAGTCCACAAGAGAACTGCGACAAGCTGCCGCAGTCCACAAGAGAACTGCGACAAACTGCTGCAGTCGTTAAGAGAACTGCAACAAACTGCCGCAGTCCACAAGAGAACTGCGACAAACTGCCGCAGTCCACAAGAGAACTGCGACAAACTGCTGCAGTCCACAAGAGAACTACAACAAACTGCTGCAGTCCACAAGAGTACTGCTACAAGCTGCCATAGTCCACGAGACAACTGTGACAAACTGCCACAGTCCACAAGAAAGCTGTGTCAAACTGCAACAGTCCACAAAAAGCTGCGTCAAACTGCCGCAGTCGTTAAGAGAACTGTGACAAACTGCCGCAGTCTACAAGAGAACTGCAACAAACTGCCGCAGTCCACAAGAGAACTGCGACAAACTGCTGCAGTCGTTAAGAGAACTGCGACAAACTGCCACAGTCCACAAGAGAACTGCGACAAACTGCAACAGTCCACAAAAAGCTGCGTCAAACTGCCGCAGTCATTAAGAGAACTGTGACAAACTGCTGCAGTCTACAAGAGAACTGCAACAAACTGCCGCAGTCATTAAGAGAACTGTGACAAACTGCTGCAGTCTACAAGACAACTGCTACTAGCTGCCACAGTCCACGAGACAACTGTGACAAACTGCAACAGTCCACAAAGAGCTGCGTCAAACTGCCGCAGTCATTAAGAAAACTGCAACAAACTGCCGCAGTCCACAAGAGAACTGCGACAAGCTGCCGCAGTCCACAAAAAGCCGCGTCAAACTGCAGCAGTCGTTAAGAGAACTGTGACAAACTGCCGCAGTCTGCAAGACAACTGCCGCAGTCCACAAGAGAACTGCGACAAACTGCTGCAGTCCACAAGAGAAATACGACAAACTGCCGCAGTCCACAAGAGAAATATGACAAACTGCCGCAGTCCACAAGAGAACTGCGACAAACTGCCGCAGTCCACAAGAGAACTGCGACAAACTGCCGCAGTCCACAAGAGAACTGCGACAAACTGCCGCAGTCCACAAGAGAACTGCGACAAACTGCCGCAGTCCACAAGAGAACTGCGACAAACTGCAGCAGTCCACAAGAGAACTGCGACAAACTGCTGCAGTCCACAAGAGAACTACAACAAACTGCCACAGTCCACAAGAGAACTGCGACAAACTGCCGCAGTCCACAAGAAAGCTGCGTCAAACTGCCGCAGTCCACAAGAGAACTGCGACAAACTGCCGCAGTCCACAAGAGAACTGCGACAAACTGCCGCAGTCCACAAGAGAACTGCGACAAACTGCCGCAGTCCACAAGAGAACTGCGACAAACTGCCGCAGTCCACAAGAAAGCTGCGTCAAACTGCCGCAGTCCACAAGAGAACTGCGACAAACTGCCGCAGTCCACAAGAGAACTGCGACAAACTGCCGCAGTCCACAAGAGAACTGCGACAAACTGCAACAGTCCACAAAGAGCTGCGTCAAACTGCCGCAGTCATTAAGAGAACTGTGACAAACTGCTGCAGTCCACAAGACAACTGCAACAAACTGCCGCAGTCCACAAGAGAACTGCGACAAGCTGCCGCAGTCCACAAAAAGCCGCGTCAAACTGCAGCAGTCGTTAAGAGAACTGTGACAAACTGCCGCAGTCTGCAAGACAACTGCCGCAGTCTACAAGGGAGCTGCATCAAACTGCCACAGTCCACAAGAGAACTGCGACAAACTGTTGCACTCCACAAGAGAACTGCGACAAACTGCCGCAGTCCACAAGAAAGCTGCATCAAACTGCCGCAGTCCACAAGAGAACTGCGACAAACTGCCGCAGTCCACAAGAGAACTGCGACAAGCTTCCGCAGTCCACAAGAGAACTGCGACAAACTGCCGCAGTCCACAAGAGAACTGCGACAAACTGCTGC
Organism: Eleutherodactylus coqui; assembly: GCF_035609145.1. Lineage (NCBI taxonomy): Eukaryota > Metazoa > Chordata > Amphibia > Anura > Eleutherodactylidae > Eleutherodactylus > Eleutherodactylus coqui. Next base: position 328,827,327 of record NC_089838.1, read on the forward strand.
AGTCCACAAGAGAAATACGACAAACTGCCGCAGTCCACAAGAGAAATATGACAAACTGCCGCAGTCCACAAGAGAACTGCGACAAACTGCCGCAGTCCACAAGAGAACTGCGACAAACTGCCGCAGTCCACAAGAGAACTGCGACAAGCTGCCGCAGTCCACAAGAGAACTGCGACAAACTGCTGCAGTCGTTAAGAGAACTGTGACAAACTGCTGCAGTCCACAAGAGAACTGCGACAAACTGCTGCAGTCCACAAGAGAACTGCGACAAACTGCCGCAGTCCACAAGAGAACTGCGTCAAACTGCAGCAGTCCACAAGAGAACTGCGACAAGCTGCAGCAGTCCACAAGAGAACTGCGACAAGCTGCCGCAGTCCACAAGAGAACTGCGACAAACTGCTGCAGTCGTTAAGAGAACTGCAACAAACTGCCGCAGTCCACGAGACAACTGTGACAAACTGCCACAGTCCACAAGAAAGCTGTGTCAAACTGCAACAGTCCACAAAAAGCTGCGTCAAACTGCCGCAGTCGTTAAGAGAACTGTGACAAACTGCCGCAGTCCACAAGAGAACTGCGACAAGCTGCCGCAGTCCACAAGAGAACTGCGACAAACTGCTGCAGTCGTTAAGAGAACTGCAACAAACTGCCGCAGTCCACAAGAGAACTGCGACAAACTGCCGCAGTCCACAAGAGAACTGCGACAAACTGCTGCAGTCCACAAGAGAACTACAACAAACTGCTGCAGTCCACAAGAGTACTGCTACAAGCTGCCATAGTCCACAAGAGAACTGCGACAAACTGCTGCAGTCGTTAAGAGAACTGCGACAAACTGCCACAGTCCACAAGAGAACTGCGACAAACTGCAACAGTCCACAAAAAGCTGCGTCAAACTGCCGCAGTCATTAAGAGAACTGTGACAAACTGCTGCAGTCTACAAGACAACTGCTACTAGCTGCCACAGTCCACGAGACAACTGTGACAAACTGCAACAGTCCACAAAGAGCTGCGTCAAACTGCCGCAGTCATTAAGAAAACTGCAACAAACTGCCGCAGTCCACAAGAGAACTGCGACAAGCTGCCGCAGTCCACAAAAAGCCGCGTCAAACTGCAGCAGTCGTTAAGAGAACTGTGACAAACTGCCGCAGTCTGCAAGACAACTGCCGCAGTCCACAAGAGAACTGCGACAAACTGCTGCAGTCCACAAGAGAAATACGACAAACTGCCGCAGTCCACAAGAGAAATATGACAAACTGCCGCAGTCCACAAGAGAACTGCGACAAACTGCCGCAGTCCACAAGAGAACTGCGGCAAACTGCCGCAGTCCACAAGAGAACTGCGACAAACTGCCGCAGTCCACAAGAGAACTGCGACAAACTGCCGCAGTCCACAAGAGAACTGCGACAAACTGCCGCAGTCCACAAGAGAACTGCGACAAACTGCCGCAGTCCACAAGAAAGCTGCGTCAAACTGCCGCAGTCCACAAGAGAACTGCGACAAACTGCAGCAGTCCACAAGAGAACTACAACAAACTGCCACAGTCCACAAGAGAACTGCGACAAACTGCCGCAGTCCACAAGAAAGCTGCGTCAAACTGCCGCAGTCCACAAGAGAACTGCGACAAACTGCCGCAGTCCACAAGAGAACTGCGACAAACTGCCGCAGTCCACAAGAGAACTGCGACAAACTGCCGCAGTCCACAAGAGAACTGCGACAAACTGCCGCAGTCCACAAGAAAGCTGCGTCAAACTGCCGCAGTCCACAAGAGAACTGCGACAAACTGCCGCAGTCCACAAGAGAACTGCGACAAACTGCCGCAGTCCACAAGAGAACTGCGACAAACTGCAACAGTCCACAAAGAGCTGCGTCAAACTGCCGCAGTCATTAAGAGAACTGTGACAAACTGCTGCAGTCCACAAGACAACTGCAACAAACTGCCGCAGTCCACAAGAGAACTGCGACAAGCTGCCGCAGTCCACAAAAAGCCGCGTCAAACTGCAGCAGTCGTTAAGAGAACTGTGACAAACTGCCGCAGTCTGCAAGACAAGTGCCGCAGTCTACAAGGGAGCTGCATCAAACTGCCACAGTCCACAAGAGAACTGCGACAAACTGTTGCACTCCACAAGAGAACTGCGACAAACTGCCACAGTCTACAAGGGAGCTGCATCAAACTGCCGCAGTCGTTAAGACAACTGTGACACACTGCTGCAGTCCACAAGACAACTGCAATTTCAGCAAAGATTTATATTTCAGTGAGACAACAACCCTAATGTACTGGAATGGCTTTAATACCACACTGTGATGTAGATGCACAAAACAAAGGTTCCTAACGTAAATGTGAACATAGTCTTAGGCACTTCGCTCTGCTCTGATTGGCTACAGCTGCTTATGTGTGCAACACTAGCCAATCAGAGCAGTGTGTAGTGTGATAGCCTACTGACGCACCATAAGCGTACATTGTGCATTGGGTAGTCCCATATGTCCAGGCCTTCCCATTGGTTAGCTCTTCACCATAAGAAGATATGTATCATGTGTAAGGTGTCGGGGTTAATTAAAGAAAAAATTCCTGCTCCTCATAATTAATGATCATATACTCACCTCTACAGCTTACCCTTAACTATGACGCTGCAGACCTCCATATCCCCAATGAAAATCACAGGCTGACTGCAGCCTGTAAATACATTGCCATAGGGAAGACCAGAGGGTTTTGCGCTAGAGTTTCAGGGTGCAAGAAAAGGTCGGTATAACATTTTTTTTATTATTTATAGGCATAGGGAGTGAGCTAAAAAAAAAAATCACATGGCCAGGAGGAGGATTATGGGGATGTGGCTAGAACATGTTAAAAGTGTGATGCAAATGAAAGAACACTGCCAGAGTTGCAGGAACTGTTTCGATACTTCAACGTCCTTCCTCACGCCCAAATTTTAGCGGGTCTAATCAGTGAAGATCTGGTATTTTTCTTTAATCCCCTTTTTATTTTTTGTAACAATTTTTGTATGTATGTATGTTATGTTTATATTCTCTTTTTTTGATAACTTTTTGTACTAAAGCTTAAAACTTTAATAAGTTCAGTCCTTGTTGATCTATGGAACTTGAAGACGCTGATAAAGTGTTAACCGCTACATTATCCAACCTTAGGCATCTGACTTGGCTTACAGTAACGCGATTAGTGGTGGCAGCGAGTATTTCTGGGGTGTGTAGGTCTGTTTTGGGGTGTACTCTATGCTTTATATTGCAATGAATGCATAATTGAGGGAATGGAAGTAGATCAACCCCCAGCACTCATGCCCACAGACATTGCACAGTACAACTTCCCTGAGTATTTATTGGTCCTTTTTGGCTAGTTTCAGCACTCTATCAGGCTCACGGTGCAGCCGGCAATGAAGAGACAGGTCTGAGAGTTCACGAAGGTTTTAGTCAGCAGGTGGTCTAAGATATAACTCTGTAAAGAAAGAATAGCCATAAATATGTGTCCCCTCGGAGCCCAATTATGAGCACAGACTCCATGAGAAGGTAAGCTGGGATGTACCTGGAAGCAGTGGGAGAGGCAGCCGATGGCTGTACCCCACCGTGTTCAGAGCCTCCTGGACAAAGTCATCGATGGTCTTCACTACAATGTCATCATTTGTAAAGCAGTTCATCTTGGTGGACACCAGGTATGGTAGGACAGACTGAGGAGAGAGGGGAGCCTTCACTTTCAGAAACCCATTTTTGGCACTTTTTGTGAATAAGGGAGATTAGGCTGTCTAATGATTGGCTAATAGGGTTTAGACCTTCTGTCCATACGGCAGATAAAATAGTATGATTTCTGTGTTTATAGGAACATTCCCCATTGTACTGTTATATCATGCCTTATACTCCAGTCACATCCAGAGCTGCATTCACAATTCTGCCGGTTTGTACTTGTACTCAGTTGCTTCTGTTATACTATATATTAAAGGGATCCTTTCACCAGGTGTCTCTTTTCTGAGCTGTTTGTAGCAGAGTATTAATCTTGACCGCTGTGTCTGAGTGACGGGAATGATGTCTTCTATGTCATTCACAGGCCAGTGAAGACGCCGATGTCCCAAGGTCCAGGGCAAGATTGGCGCACGTGGAGAGGAGCCGGACCTCTCATGGACAGACCCACGCATGCGCTGGTCCAGGTTCTGAGGCATCGCTGTCTTCACTAGCCTATGGAACACCTGAATTTTGATGGGTTTGGCCAATCAGCTGATAACTACAGGGGCCTCCTAACTAAACCCTGATGGCAGATGTCAGGGAGGGTAGGTCTGACATTTGTATTTCAACTGCTCGTTCATTTTGCTCAGGAGAGATAAGTTGCCACCAGAAGTGTCTGGAGGGGAAACAAGCATCTGGCAGCCGCTTATCTCTGCGCTCTACATTCAGTACGCATGCACACTTGGCCAGGTATGCATGTGTATGGGGGTGATTCCATAATGAATCATGACCAAAGCGATTCTGATCGTCTCCAGTAGCTATGGGGCTCGGCTGACCGCTCCAATACCAGCTGTTTAATACTTTATATACCATCGTTAATGCTGACTGGAGCATCTAAATGGTTAACAGGAAGAGAAAGCTCCCGCTGTCACACAATTGGTCATCCACAATGCTATTGCAAAGGGTTGCTGGGTTTTCATGGCTCTCGATGTAAATTAATAAAGATAATAGACTGAAATTCTGAAGTAGTGCAGTGTATTATCTGATGATTTTAGGATCGTAGGTTCAAGTCCCCAACTGGGATATAGAAAGAAATGTAAAGTAAGAAAAAAGGTATCATCAATGTTTAAAAAAATTGCTTACTTTGTCATTAAAAAGGATGTAGCAAAATCTACACAACTGGATCCGCTGCATCCGTAACCAACTCCGCAATAACATACATGCATTGTTTATTCTGCACGATGAGCATGGGATGAAAAGGACTAAACAAACCCAAAGTGCAGCTAGTCATCTCTCCTCCCAAAAACGGGGGGGTCTGCGGTACCACCAACTATGTACTGGGCTAGACAACCCAGGCACTAAGTGTTCCTGTAATCTTGGACAAATTAGGCCCACTATTCATGCCCACTATATGTTGGGCTGAAGTGGTCCCCACGTGGGTACTAACACTAACGGTCCAACGCGTTCCAATAGAGGTATAATCTTCAGGGACCTAAATATCCTCATACAGTGTTAGGGTAATAGGCCGATCGTGGGATGTCCCAGATGTAGATGGGTATCATACCCCACGATCAGGAAAGATGGTATCACTTAGAGCCCCCTACTTAATTAATAGGTGGACTAACGACCATCTGGACGGAGCCCATACTCTCTTAGGAGCTTCTAGTGCAATCTTATCAAAAAGAGACTCGGAGTTCGGCATCAGCAAAGTAGATGCTCACAAGATTGTTAATAGATAAGCTATCAGCCGGTGCCTGGCGGTCCACCATCAGGTTGTTGGTCATTCATTATTTCTTTCATTTGATTTATTTTTGGTTGTTTTTGCCACTATCTGATATTGTTCCTTTTAACAATCTTGTGAACAGATTTTTGGGTTTTCGTCGGCTCGGTTTTTCTTGGGATATAAGATACATATAAGAATTGGGTCTTCATTCTTGATGTTTGGAGTAAACCTCCATCTTGCATCTTCTGTAGATAATGACTTGTATCATGGGTGGCATCTTCTTGCCCCTTACCTATCTCTTTTGCAACTTTTTTTAGCTTCTCCAAAGATCGACTGATGAGGACAACATCCAATCCCCTCTTGGCCAACTAGAGAGAAGACAAAGAAGTATGAGACAGATGTGAGCAATACATCAAAGACTGATGGACCACAGTCTACTGACCTCCAGTGCATAGGCCTTCCCGATTCCATCTGTTGCACCAGTTACCACTGTGGGAGAAGTGAAGACTATTGTTATATGGAGCATGCTTTGTGTTTCAGTTACTTATCATTTTCAATATCTCTGCTTTATGTTGGTGAATGAAAGCATTCATTGAGCTAGTCCTTCTTTCACATTTAAATGTAGACACCAGAGGATACTAGGAGAATTTTTTAGTTTTCTGTTTCTTGACTGACGTCACATTTGGAAGATCCCACCATCTAGATTTTGGGAGTCATACGGCTGGTGGCTTTATTGGTATAGAGGACATTTCTCGCCCTCAGTTGACCTCCGATTTATACTATTATAAGGGTGCACAAACATATTTTGGCTGGACACAAGATGGCAGAACTGGGCAGTGGCCTTTACCATGTACTAGAGGTCTTAAAGGGGTGGTCTCGTGAAATCAAGTGGGGATCAGCACTTCTGTATGGCCATATTAATGCACTTTGTAATATACATCGTGCATTAATTATGAGCCATACAGAAGTTATTCACTTACCTGTTCCGTTGCTAGCGTCCCCGTCGCCATGGATCCGTCTAAATTCGCTGTCTTCTGGCGTTTTTAGACGCGCTTGTGCAGTCCGGTCTTCCTGGTGAATGGGGCCGCTCGTGCTGGAGAGCTGGTCCTCGTAGCTCCGCCCCGTCACGTGTGCCGATTCCAGCCAATCAGGAGGCTGGAATCGGCAATGGACCGCACAGAGCCCACGGTGCACCATGGGAGAAGACGCGCAGTGCATCGTGGGTGAAGATCCCGGCGGCCATCTTGGTAAAGGAAGAAAGAAGTCGCCACAGCGCGGGGATTCGGGTAAGTAATAAACTTTTTTTTTTTTAACCCATCCCTTGGGTTTGTCTCGCGCCGAACGGGGGGCCTATTGAATAAAAAAAAAAAACGTTTCGGCGTGAGACAACCCCTTTAAGGTAACCCCAGGACTTACAGTTGAGATGAAATAAGTGTCAACTGGACAGTCAAATGAGCAATAATATGAAATACAAAAGAAGTTTTGTTTTTTTTTCCCTTATGAATTTTACTTTATTGGAATTTTTGCCTTCCGGGTTCCTTTCTCCCTAAATCCTCACCCATGTATCATTGTACAGATGTAATTCATTACCATTTCCCAAATATGTATATATTTACTATTTCTATTGTAATTATTTGTCTGTTTTAACCCTTAATCTCTGCCTGCTCGTTCCAACATGTGGTGCAATTAACTCCGGCACACACCCACCACACCATCCCCAGCCATTTCTCCTCCTGACAAGCTGGCACAGGTAGCTACACACAGGTATTGCCTCTTTGATTTTCATTTGTATGTTGTCTATAAATGTCTTGTGTGTCTCATACCTCATAGCTGTTGACAAAGGCTATTGTAGCCGAAACGCGTCCGCCGCGGACCTGTGAGCTGTATGCGTTTTATTCAATAAGGTATATAATTGTTTTAACGGTAGCAGCTCCTCTCCACTTCTGTTTTCTTCACATGGAGTTTTGCCACCTCGGCTGCTTGAGGACGGAGCTCCTGTTGAAATTCTGATTTCCCTGTGATATTGGAGGATACTGCTGGCATGGTGAGCCCATACTTCTTCTTTTTTGGCTTATTTGTATACAGAACATCAATCTCTATTTTGCAAGCCCAGGCTGGAACTCTTTTGCAGAGATCTTGCAAACATATATATTAAGCATGATCATGTGACACACAACAGGATACATTTTTCAGACATAACCCAGGCAGTAAACCCATTCAGTGTAACATAGAAGATACTGACAACACATAGGCACAAGACAAATGTATGCATACATTATGGAGGGGTCCCGTTACTCTAGGCCACTACCCTTGCAATCCTCAGCACATTGCTTCCCAGTTACAGGGGTTCATAAACCCCGCCTCCAAGAAACTATGGCTCTGATTGGCTAAGTCACAGAGCTCAAGAACCAATCAATGCAGCACTCGATAAACCAGTCACAGCCATCGGAGCACTGCATTAATTGGCTGAGACAGGTGAGTTCCATGAAGAGTCTACTGTGGATGGTGGGAGTGGCAGTTATCTATATATATAAAGCTGAAAGCCCTCACTGACTGACTGACTGACTGACTCACTGACTGACTGACTGACTCACTGACTCACTGACTGACTCACTGACTGACTCACTGACTCACTGATTGACTCGCCAAAAGTTCTCCAACTTCCCGATGTCGTAGAAACATGAAATTTAGCGCAAGCATAGATTATCTCCAAAATAGGAAAAGAAATTGGGTCCCAACTCGATTATTCAATTCTAGCGCAAAAGAATTGGCGTCGAAATTTTACGTACATAATCTAAATCTCTCACTTCCCAATGTCATAGAAATGTGAAATTTGGCACGAGCATTGATTATGTCATAAATAGGAAAAGTTCATAGGTCCCAACTCGATTATTCAATTCTATGCGCAAAAGAATTAGCGTGCAAATTTTACGTACGGAATCTAATTTTCTCACTTTCTGGTGTCATAGAAACATGAAATTTGGCACGAGCATTGATTATGTCATAAATAGGAAAAGCTAATGGATCCCAACTCGATTATTCAATTCTATGCGCAAAAGAATTGGCGTCGAAATTTTACGTGCGGAATCTAATTTTTTCACTTTCCGGTGTCATAGAAACAGGAAATTTGGCACGAGTATTGATTATGTCATAAATAGGAAAAGCTAATGGGTCCCAACTCGATTATTCAATTCTATGCGCAAAAGATTTAGCGTCCAAATTTTACGTGCGGAATGTAATTTTTTCACTTTCCGGTGTCATAGAAACGGGAAATTTGGCACGAGCATTGATTATGTCATAAATAGGAAAAGTTAATGGGTCCCAATTCCATTATTCAATTCTGGCGCAAAAGAATTGGCGTCGAAATTTTACGTGCGGAATCTAATTTTTTCACTTTCCGGTGTCATAGAAACAGGAAATTTGGCACGGGCATTGATTATGTCATAAATAGGAAAAGCTAATGGGTCCCAACTCCATTATTCAATTCTATGCGCAAAAGAATTAGCGTCCAAATTTTACGTACATAATCTATATCTCTCACTTTCTGGTGTCATAGAAACATGAAATTTGGCACAAGCATTGATTGTGTCATAAATAGGAAAAGCTAATGGGTCCCAACTCCATTATTCAATTCTAAGCGCAAAAGAATTAGTGTCCAAATTTTATGTACGTAATCTAATTCTCTCACTTCCTGATGTCATTTTATATGAAGGAAACGTCGCATGGTTGCCTCCACGTGGTGTTTCCTGGGTAACGCAGAGAACTATGCAAAATGGTGAACATATGTTTTTCCTCAGTATCTCTAAAGTAACCACGACTTCATAAGATTTTCCGTGTGAACACCAGATAAACACCAGTACCAAATTAACTCGGGCGAAGCCGGGTATATCAGCTAGTATAGGATATGGAGGAGACTGTGGGATCTTTCACACAAGATGGAATTATCTGCAGCCGATTTTGTAAATTGTTGCTTTTTTAACTACAGAATGCAGAGATAATGGAGTCTGGTGGGGGGATGTCACCAGGTGTAGAGTGGACAACGGGGTCTGGTGAGGGGATGTCACCAGGTGTAGAGCTGACAATGGAGTCTGGCCATGGGATATCGCCAGGTGTAGAGCTGTCAACGGAGTCTGGTGGTGGGATATTACTAGGTGTAGAACTAACAACGGGGTCTAGCGGTAGGAAGCCCCCAGATGGTAAGCTTACAACGGGGTCTGGCGGGTGGATGTCACCAGGGGTAGAGCCCACAATGGGTTCTGGTGGTGGGATGTCACCAGGTGTAGAGCTGACAATGAGGTCTGGTGGTGGGATGTCACCAGGTGTAGAGCTGAAAACTGGGTCTGGTGAGGGGATGTCACCAGGTGTAGAGCTGACAATAGGGTCTAGCAGGGGGGATTTCACAGGTGTAAAGCTGCCAATGGAGTCTGGTGGTGGGATGCCACCAGGTGTACAGCTGACAACAGGGTCTGGCCATGGGATGTCACCAGGTGTAAAGCTGACAGCAGGGTCTGGCGAGGGGATGTCACCAGGTGTAGAGGTGTCAGTGGGTTCAATGGTGGGATGTCACTAGGTGTAGAGCTGACAACAGGGTCTGGTGGGGGGATGTCGCCAGGTGTAGAGCTGACAACGGGGTCTGGTGGTGGGATGTCGCCAAGTGTAGAGCTGACAACGGGGTCTGGTGGTGGGATGTCAACAGGTGTAGAGACGAAAATGGGGTCTGCTTGTGGGATGTCACCAGGTGTAGAGCTGACAATGGAGTCTGGCCATGGGATGTTACCAGGTGTAGAGCTGCCAACGGGGTCTGGTGGTAGGATGCCCCCAAGTGGTAAACTGACAACAGGGTCTGGCAGGGGGATGTTACCGAATGTAGAGCTGACAACGGGGTCTGGTAATGGGATGTCACCAGCTGTAGAGTGGACATCTGGGTCTGGTAGTGGGATGTCACCAGGTTAGAGCTGACAACAGGGTCTGGTGGGGGAATGTCACCAGATGTAGAGCTGACAACGGGGTCTGGTGGGGGATGTCACCAAGTGTAGAGTCGACAACGGGGTCTGGGGGTGCGATGTCACCAGTTGTAGAGCTAACAACGGAGTCTGGTGGTGGGATGTTACTAGGTGTAGAGCTGACAACGGGGTCTGGCGGCAGGATGCCCCCAGATGGTAAGCTTACAACGGGGTCTGGTGGGTGGATGTCACCAGGTGTAGAGCTGACAATAGGGTCTAGCGGGGGAATGTCACCAGGTATAGAGCTTACAATGGGGTCTGATGGTGGGATGTCACCAGGTGTAGAAACGAAAATAGGATCTAGTGGTGAGATGTTACCAGGTGTAGAGCTGACAACAGGGTCTGGTGGGGGAATGTCGCCAGGTGTAGAGCTGACAACGGGGTCTGCCGGTGGGATGTTTCTAGGTGTAGAGCCGACAATGGGTTCTGGTGGTGGGATGTCAACAGGTGTAGAGCTGACAATAGGGTCTAGCGGGGGGAATGTCACCAGGTGTAGAGCTTGCAATGGGGTCTGGTGGTGGGATGTCACCAGGTGTAGAGCTGACAATGAGGTCTGGTGGTGGGATGTCACCAGGTGTAGAGCTGAAAACTGGGTCTGGTGAGGGGATGTCACCAGGTGTAGAGCTGACAATAGGGTCTAGCAGGGGGGATTTCACAGGTGTAGAGCTGCCAATGGAGTCTGGTGGTGGGATGCCACCAGGTGTAGAGCTGACAACAGGGTCTGGCCATGGGATGTCACCAGGTGTAGAGCTGCCAATGGAGTCTGGTGGTGGGATGCCACCAGGTGTAGAGCTGACAACAGGGTCTGGCCATGGGATGTCACCAGGTGTAGAGCTGACAGCAGGGTCTGGCGAGGGGGATGTCACCAGATGTAGAGCTGACAGTGGGTTCAATGGTGGGATGTCACTAGGTGTAGAGCTGACAACAGAGTCTGGTGGGGGGATGTCGTCAGGTGCAAAGCTGACAACAGCTCTGGTGGGGGGATGTCGCCAGGTGTAGAGCTGACAACGGGGTCTGGTGGAGGGATGTCACCAGGTGTAGAGCTGACAACGGGGTCTGGTGGTGGGATGTTACCAGGTGTAGAACTGACAGCGGAGTCTGGCTATAGGATGTTACCAGGTGTACAGCTCACAACGGGGTCTGACAGTAGGATGCCCCCAGGTGCTAAGCTGACAACTGGGTCTGGCAGGGGGGATGTCACCAGGTGTAGAGCCGACAACTGGTTCTGGTGGTGGGATGTCACCAGGTGTAGAGCTGACAATAGGGTCTAACCTGGGGGAAGTCACCATGTGTAGAGCTGACAATGGGGTCTGGTGGGGGAATGTCACCCAATGTAGAGTTGACAACGGGGTCTGGTTGTGGGATGTCACCAGGTGTAGAGCTGACACCGGGGTCTGGCGGGGGAATGCCACCAAGTGTAGAGCTGACAATGGGGTCTGAAGGTGGGATGTTACCAGGTGTAGAGCTGACAAGGGAGTCTGGTTGGAGGATGTCACAAAATGTAGAGCTGACAACTGGGTCTGGTTGGGGGATGTGATCAACCAATCAGTTATGACATCGCAGCTTCTGAACCTTCCCGAGTTCACTGTTGGCCATGTTTCTGGGAGATGGAGACCATCCTCTGTGTGCGGTGCGACTACGTTCAGGGAGACCCCGTAAACTGACAGAACATGGACAGTGGAGCCTTGTACGAGCTGTGAAGGCATCACACACATTGTCTGCCCTCACTCAGGGAATCTCATAGAACATTGGAGCATCCATTAGCCCCAGAACCCTCTGTAGGGAACGGCATGTAAAGGGTTACCATGGACAAGCGGCTGCATACAACAGCACAGCAGCGCCTGCGATGGGGCTATGAGCGACGGGCTGTAAGTGAGTGGAAGCTGTAACACAGTACACCATCTTCCGATCGAATGGCGGCACTTGGGTGTGGCGGTTGTCTGCAGAGCGGTTTCTACATGACTTCATAGTCCTAACAGTGAAGTTTGGAGGAGGTTCTGTTATGCTGTGGGTTGTTTTACTGTGAAGGACTAGGGCCATTGGTTATAGTGAAATCCACCCTCAACACCACCGGGTACAGAGACATCCCGGACAATGTGGCATCATCTCCCCTGTGGCAGTACTCTGGTACAGCTCCGTGTCTCCACCAACATGACCGAGCACCATGTCATGTGGCACGCAGTGTGGAGGAGCAGAACCTCTGTAGACTTCATTGGCCCAAAGTCCGGATCTCAGTCCCATCGAGCATCTTTGGGATGAACTAGAATGCTGCATCCGTGCGCCCAACATACCCATAACCCCCCGCATCACTGTCTGAAGCTCCTTCAGGAATGGTAGCAAATCCCTCCACACATCTATGGAAATGTGGTGGAAAGCGGCCGAAGAGGGCGACTGCAGTCATTGAGGCCAAAGGCGACCTAAGACCAGATGGAGAAGTGGGAATAAACCGGAATCTCACCCCCTTCTGTCCATCTGATACTTCTCTCATCGCAGTGTACGATTCGGAGGTTATTGACAAATAACAAGAACACAATTGTTTATTAGTCCTTTCCATATAACAATTTATTTTGCGCCTTTTTCCTTTCTCGGCTACTTCTGCTTCGGCTTCCTTGTCTTCTCCAGGGCATCCATGGCTCTCTTGGCGAATTTTGCCATGAATCTGGAGCCCATGAGGGAGTCTGACAGGATGAGGTCCAGCAAGTAACTCTGCATGAAGAATGGAAGCGCATCATACAGGTCCTGCCCACTAGATGGCGCTATATATACAGGGTAGATGGAAGGCGTACAATACAGTGAAGTGCTGAGTCTAGCAGGTGCACATATGTACCTATAGTCTACCACTACGTATAATTAGGGTGCCCAAAGATATTACACTAAATTAATGGAAATGTACAATTTCATCTAAAACGGTCATTAGTTGGGTGAAATCTATCAATAATGATCATTTCAGCTGAGGGCTGACAGCATCGTCACCTAGAATTAGGGCAGATGCCCTTGAATTCTCCATCCGTGGTCCGCCATCACCCAATACGTACAGCGTGAACAGCTCTAACGGCCGACACGTAGTGAGGCCTGTGTACGGGTGCAGCACCAGGTGAGGGGTCATCCAGCCTCCGCCTACTTGTCTGTCATGGGTGTGTCCAGCTGTCCCCGCACTACGCCGTGCATTACACTCCAGTCACTACCTGAATGCCATGGGAGAGGCATCCGCTGGTCCGGTCGCTGTATCCCACCGTGTTCAGAGCTTCCCAGGCATAATCATCGACCCCCATCACCAGCAGATTCTGCTTCATATTCTGGTTCATGTTGGTAGAAACCGTCAGAGGCATCACAGACTGTGGGCACACGAAGACATGAGAACTGCTGTATCTAATCCTATCCCGTGTGATACTGTCTGCTGAGCTGTGTATCTAATCCTATCCCGTGTGATACTGTCTGCTGAGCTGTGTATCTAATCCTATCCTGTGTGATACTGTCTGCTGAGCTGTGTATCTAATCCTATCCTGTGTGATACTGTCTGCTGAGCTGTGTATCTAATCCTATCCTGTGTGATACTGTCTGCTGAGCTTTGTATCTAATCCTATCCTGTGTTATACTGTCTGCTGAGCCACGTATCTAATCCTACCTTGTGTGATACTGTCTACTGAGCCGTGTATCTAATCCTATCCTGTGTTATACTGTCTGCTGAGCCATGTATCTAATCCTTTCATGTGTGATACTGCCTGCTGAGACGTGTATCTAATCCTATCCTGTGTGATACTGTCTGCTGAGCTGTGTATCTAATCCTATCATGTGTAATACTGTCTGTTGAGTTATGTATCTAAGCTGCTGGGCAGCTGTATCTAATCTTATCACATGTGATACTGTCTCCTAAGCCCATGCGTCTAATCTTTTCATGCCTGATAGAGTCTGAATGAACCCCCCCCATCCCCCCCCCTCCATCCACCGGCGCCCGTATCCCCAGCGGGTCAGACGTTACCTGCACTGTAATTCCTTTGGATTTATATTCTATATTAAGACCGCGGGAGAAAAAATCCAGAAAGGCCTGAAAAGAACAGGATGTCATCAGGGTGGCTGACACCAGATAGCGGACAGGAAGAGCATGTTATCTGACTCCACAGAGGATGGCCATACCTTGGTGGCGCTGTATATGGTCAGCCTGGGGAAGGCATGATTACCGGCCTCTGAGGACATGTTAATTATCAGACCTTTCTTCCTGGGAAATGGAGAAACACAAGACAATGGTCATCATCTACTAGCCAACCAACACCCAATTGCACCGCTATATAAAGTCCAACCATCACTGAACCGCACGGCTATCTACAGTCCAACCATCACCAAACCATACTGCTATCTACAGTCCAACCATCACCAAACCATACTGCTATCTACAGTCCAACCATCACCAAACCATACTGCTATCTACTGTCCAACCATCAGCCAACCCCACTGCTATCTACAGTCCAACCATCACCAAACCATACTGCTATCTATAGTCCAACCATCACCAAACCATACTGCTATCTATAGTCCAACCATCACCAAACCATACTGCTATCTATAGTCCAACCATCACCAAACCATACTGCTATCTATAGTCCAACCATCACCAAACCACACTGCTATCTACAGTCCAACTATCACCCAACTGCATGGCTATCTACAGTCCAACCATCACCCAACCACACTGCTATCTACAGTCCAGCCATCACCCCAATCACACTGCTATCTACAGTCCAACCATCACCCAACCACACTGCTATCTACAGTCCAGCCATCACCCAATCACACTGCTATCTACAGTCCAACCATCACCCAACCACACTGCTATCTACAGTCCAGCCATCACCCAATCACACTGCTATCTACAGTCCAACCATCACCCAACCACACTGCTATCTACAGTCCAACCATCACCCAACCACACTGCTATCTACAGTCCAGCCATCACCCAATCACACTGCTATCTACAGTCCAACCATCACCCAACCACACTGCTATCTACAGTCCAGCCATCACCCCAATCACACTGCTATCTAAAGTCAAAGAATCACGCAACAATACTGCTATGTACAGCTTAACCATCAGCCAACCACACTGCTACCTACAGTCTAACCATCACCCGACCACATTGCTTTCTACAGTCCAACTATCATCCAACTGCATGGCTATCTACAGTCCAACCATTACCTGACCACACTGCTATCTACAGTCCAACCATCACCCAACCATACTGCTGTCTATAATGAGTAACCATCATCCAACTACACTGCTATATATACTGTCCATCCATGACCCAATCACACTGCTATCTACAGTCCAACTATCACTGAGCCACACTGCTGTCTACATGGTCTATTCACCACCCAACCACACAACTATTTATACAGTCCAACCATCACCCAACCACATTGCTATCTACAGTTCAAGCATCACCCAAGCACACTGCTCTCTGTACAGTCCAACCAACACCCAACCACACTGCTATGTACAGTCTAACCATTACCCAACCATACTGCTATCTATACAGTCCAATTATCTATAACAGGCAACCATCACCCAACCACTCTGCTATCTATACAATCCAACTATCACCCAACCGCACTGTTGTCTACACTGTCCAACTATCACCCAACTATACTGCCGTCTATGTAGTCCAACCATTACCCAACCATACTGCCGTCTACACAGTCCAACCATCATCCAGCTAAGCTGCTGTCTACATAGTTCAGTCATCATCAAACCACACTACTGTCTACACAGTCAAATCCTCACTGTAACACAAGACGATGCAGTATATATAAAGGTGCACAGTTTCGGACAAGTACCTCTGTATCATTTTTGGAAGTACAATCCTGGTCATCTGAAATGTGAGAATAAAGACATTCCACTAGGTTACCTGTAAGTGCACATATAGAGACATATAGGTCCCTGCTATCTGTACCAGATGCAGGAAGAGGGTCAGGTTTACAGCGGACACATCTGGTAATACGGATACGTACTTGTACAGTGGACATCATGTTACAGTTCATAATGGACGTCGCTCTCTGTTAGAAACAAAAATATTCCAAAAATGATTAATCACATCGCATTCTCTTAACCGTCCATTCGACCGAAGCCCGGTGACCGGCCCCTACAGATCATGTAATCCGATTATTAACTTTACAGTTAACTAATACTAAGTTCCCAAGTAATAATTACAGTAAACTGTAGCCGTGTGACCGAAGGACCAGCTGTTTATACTCAGGATAGTCCTGCGAGCCGGGGGTGGAGGTCCATATAGTCCAAGAGGTCTTCAGCTTGTGGAGAAATTCCAAGTCGGAGTTGAGATCCCTTCTGGAGTGTTCGCTTAACTTTTTAGTGACTCTGTGTTAGGGTGAATGCCCATGAATGGATTTCTATCGCGTGGCAGAAAGCCACGGGTGAATTCCGCAGCTACTAGGTTCTATTGAACCTAACAGCTTTCTGCCTGCCAATGCTCACATGCGGAATTCTACCGCTGATTTCCACAGCAGGAAATAAATCACGTCATGTTCTATGGGAGGTGTCCATTCATGTAATATTAACGGAGACCGCAAAAATCCGATCACCTCAACAGATTCATGAACTCTGGTGTATGCTGGAAGAAGATCCGTGGCCACCATGGAGTCGCCAATGGCAAAGAATTACAGTCTGTGCTGCTAAGAAATGATGCAATACACTTAGCTTCAGCAAACGAGCCTGGAGTAATAGAAAGTAGCGCCAATTTAGGTGATGCGACAACTGGGTTGCATGTTTCCTGTTCATGGATCTGAAAAGCGTTCCGGGCAGTCCCACCACGCCAGGTACCTCTCACAGAGCCACAGCGCTAACAGGAGTCCGATATTGCTGGATGAATACGGTGAATGAGGTCTGGACACCTATATACCACCGGGTGAGCAATGTATAATTCGCTGCTTGTGCGGCGCATGCCAACGGCAATTTGTATGAAAATGTGAATGCCCCATCAGAGTCTGATATCGAAACAGACAACTCGCTCTCCCACAACCTAGCAAGCTGGGGGTCTCCCTGGGGCACCTGTGATAAGATAATGATGTGGATCCTGGAGAGGACGCCGGTAGGGGGGTTCTTTTGTAGAAATAAGTCTTCAATCAGAGTCGGTAAAGAGTTTGATTGGTGGAGAACAGGAATGGTTTTTAGGAAAGAGGATAGTTGTAAATACTCCATCCAGGAGAGTTTGATATTTGGGAGGAGATGCCAGGAGGGATAGAAATTAAGGCAAAATATTGTTGAGTATGATGTTGCATAGCCGGATGTCTTCAGCATCTTGCCAACAAAGGAATGTACGCTTGTACATTGCAGGTGGGAATGCTGGGCCATGAAAAAGAGGAGTTAAAGCCCCTGTGCAGGTTGGGAGGTCACCTCTGGTCCTAAGCCCATCCCAAATTCTCAAGCAAATGGTGGAAAGGAGGGTGTGGGGAACAGAGGAGGGTCTGTCCTTATAATAATAGGTTTCTAGGTTGGCAATGAAGAGTATGAGAGTATAGGATGTTGGGGAATGGGAAATCGCAGTGTAGAAGCCTTAGTGAGGAAACTTGGTCTTTTAGGTTGCTCTTGAGGACATGAACAGAACTGGATGGCCTGTGTTAGGAAATACCATAGGAGAGGAGACGTCCTGGGTGGGACAGAGTGGATGAAGAGTATGATGGTTTTGGACGTCCAGCTGGTGTTTTAGATTGCATTGAAGACTTAAAACATAAGAGAGACTCGAATTGACTTTGATAGGGGGTGAGAGCAGGGGTTGCTATTGAAGGCACATGAGTATTGGAGTGTTGGATGGGACAAGTCCTAGATGATGAAGTATGATAAGAAGGGTTGATCTTGAATACATGAAGACTACAGGAGTGTTGGATGTTGGGGAATAATATCATAGGAGGAGAGACAAAGGAGAAGTCCTGGAAGGAGTGTGAAGACATAGGTTGACCATGAAGGCATGACCATCATGGGAGTTTGGGATGTTTGGAAATACCATAGAAGGGACAGGGGAGACATTCTAAGTGATGGAGTATGATAAGAAGAACTTTTTACATTGACCTTGAAGGCAAACAGAGTAGAGAAGTGTTTGACTGACTTCCTTAAGAGGGAGGTGTGAAGACTTAGAGGTGAGAACAGGAATAGGTGGGCTTCTAGGTGGACTTTGCAAGCATGATGAATACAGGAGTGTTAGATGTGATTAAAAGAAAATCATCAGGGGTTAGAGTCAGGGGAAACGTTCTGGAGGGGGGAGTGTGAATAGGAGATGTGAGAAGAGGAGAAAATCATATACAATGAGGAAGGTGATCCTGAGATCAGGAACATGACCTGAGATGGAAAGAGAAGTGAAGAAATGGAAGAGCAGAGGAAGACATGGTGGGAGTCAAGTCAGACAGTCAACAGTAGATGGGTTTGTTGGTGGACTATAGTGGTTGGCACAGCAGTAATCCAATGGGGGAAGACAGTGAGGGGTTGTGTTGGTCAGCAATAAATCTACGATTCCCAGGAGTTTCCTACACCCTCAAACATTCTTCCAAAACCATTGGGTGTCCAGAGGCAATCAGAGCATGTTGGAAGCTGTAGTTTTGTCATAGCTCACCATGACATTTGAAGTCTTGTGTAGTAAGATTGTCCATTCAACATCTCACTCACCTCACTGACATCAGGCACATCAAGAAACAGGATGGGGTTCTCATCGTAGAGCATACCAACGTTATTGACTGCAATGGAAAATCCAAAAATTTACTTCATCGGGAAAGAAAGGGGAAAACAAAAAACGGGGAGGTCAAACATACAAATCATGAAGGCAGAAGAAAGAGGGGAGCAATGGTGAGCATAGAAAAGAGGTGGCCCCTAAAATCAAACTGGGAACCTCATTATGATTCTGGAGTTTTCCACCCAAGCCCAAACTTCCTGATGTCTATTTCCGCCTCCACTGGGAGAATTCTCCCCTCTCCTTATCAACAATGTAGTTCTTTTGGTGAAGAGTTCCAAAGAGAATAGTACCATCCTGGGACCAAGTATCCCATAGTATCCTCATGGTCTTTGCTTTAGCTATTATCTCAGTATAGGGAGGCCCAGCACTCATCTCTTCTACAGTATAGGACTCTTTATTGGTGGAGGAGGGGTAGTGAGGAAATAGACCCTTAAAGGGATTGTCTAGTTGTAAACTACTAATGGCCTAGATTTACGATAGGCCATCAATAGAAGATTGGTGAGGATCTGTCACACAGGATCCCCACAATTCAGTTGTTCCATTGGCTAATTCACTCATACACTGAGCTGATTTCTGCAAGGCACAAAAGCTCTGTTCTCACTATAGTGGCAAGGCTTGGTATTACTGGCAAAATTCCCATTCACTTCAATGAAAACTGCCTGTAATACCAAATCTGGCCACTGCAGGGAGAACAGAATTGTCTGCTTCCTGCAGAAATCAGTTCAGTTTACAAGCATATCGGCTTGATGAACAGATGATCGGTGGGGGTCTCAGGTTATTGACCCCTGCTGATCTACTATTAATGACCTATCCTGCAGATAGGCCATTAGTAGTTTACAACTGGACAAGCCCTTTAGGGAGATTCTCAAACATACAACCTACAAAAAGATGGAGGCAGGCAGATGTATATGCAGGGCGGGGGAGAAAGGTGCTCTTCAGGCTTGCGAGTAATATACAAAGAAAGTCAGAAGTCAGGGACATGTGGGTGTCCGACCACAACAGTGAATACAAAGTCTACGGGACCCCGACCACGTAAGATCCTACCGAGGATGCCAATGTCCAGCCCCTTCAGCGCCTTCTCCACCTTGGGGTAAATTTCAGGTCCTCCTGTGAAATCCAGCTGGATAACTTTGGTTTTCCGTCGGGTTCGTTCTTCTGTGGAAGGTAGAAATTTCTGTAAGTGCCGAGAATATTTTCAGATGTTCTAGAAAGAAAATCAGTAATCCTCCAGTGTGTGCAGCTCCTAATGACCGTATGCCTATGTACTAAGCCCACTGTCGGAGTCTGTAGATCTAGACCAGGGGTGTCCAACTCATTTACACCCAGGGCCACCGCAGCATAAGGGTCAAGGGACATTTATAAGGGGTCATTTACATGGGTGCATCGGCTCTCTGTATTGTAGGCATGAAATAAATCACAGCAGATCCTATTCTGCATTGCATGTAGCTACCCCATAACACGGCTGTAGAGCGCTCGGCATATGTGATGGAGTAAAGGTGCATTTACACTGAAAGGTGATCGCTCAAACGTCAGTCTGAGTGACAGGTTTGAGCGATCATCTTTGCATAACTCTTAAGTAGTTAATTAGCTACTTAAAGAGTTAAATGCAGGCAGAGCGGGACACCGCTGATTGCAAGAACAAAGCAGCTGTTTTGTATATGCAAACATCTGCTTTGTTCTCACAGTTATCAGCACTGCCTCGCTGAGCTGATAGCTCCAAGAAACAGCAGGAGCGCTGACAGCTTCTTTGTTCTCGGAGCTGTCAGCTGGTATCCCGCTGAGGAGTCCCAATGGGATACCAGCTGAAAGAATGCTATCAGCGCTGCTCGCTGAGTAAATCAGTGTGCGGCACTGATAAGAGTCATTGGTGATTTCTAGCTTACCCGATGCAGTGCACAATGGCAGAGCATTTCGGTCAAAAGATGGCTTTTGAGTGAATTTTAAGAAATAATCATTGTGTCTAAATGAAACTTTACTCCCCTTCCACCTGTTTAGCACTGAGCTTCCTACCTTGGTGGGCAGCTAGGGAGCCCCAGTACCATCTCTTGGCAAGGGGAGGAGGTGTCACGGGCAGGAGCTAGTGTGCTAAGGACCCGCCCTCTCTCCGCCCCCTGCTGCAGCCAGCAATGGTGGAGCTTAGCTCTACCCCCGTCCTGCCCCCTCCCATAGCAAACAGCTGGCAAGGAGCGGAGAGGAGCAGGTAACAGGGTGGAAGTTTAGCACTCAGTGCTGCCATTGCCCTTCAAGACACACCTGTGGCGTGGCTTGATAAAATGCCAGTCAGATCGGGGTATAATGCAATACTATGGTATTACGGTATGCTGCAGGAGTCATGAAATGATCACGAGTTCAAGTCCCCTGTGGGGAGTAAGAAAAAATGTAAAAACTAGTAAAAAAAGTTATTAGAAAAAACAAAAACCAATAAAAGTTAAAAAACAACTTTTACCATATTTACAATAAAAAAATCTAAATAATGAGGTTGTTGCGTCCATAAAAGTTAGATCTACCGCAGTAACAAATATTTATCCTGCACAGGGAACGTTATCAGAGAAAAAAAAAACACAATGGCAGAATTGCGCTTTTAGGGCTTATTTACATGAGCGTATATCAGCGGGCTTTTTTACGGCCGGCCGATATACACTTCCATCTGGGCAGTGCCTTCCTTCCCTCCCCCTCACCTCTCTGCTTCTCTCCTCCCCTCCAAGCGGTTTGCAATAGGAGTGGGCGGCATGGGGGTGGAGCTAAGCTCCCACCCCTCCCCGCCCCTTGTCCATAGCAACCAATGGGAGTGGGCGGGGCAGAACCGAGCTTAGCTCCCATTGCAAACAGCAGATTGGAGAAGAGAGGCAGAGAGCCGGTGAGGGGGAGGGAAGGGGAGAACTGCTTAGATGGAAGCGGATATCGGCCGGCCGTGAAAACGCCATCCGATATACGCTCGCGGGAATAAACCCGTATGGTCACCCGGTCTCCAAGGAAAAAATATAATAAAAGTGATCAAAAGGTTTTATGTACTCCGAATTGTTACCAATAGAAACTACAGGGCGCCCTGCTAAAAATGAGCCCGGCACAACTATGTCAATGGAAAAATACAACCGTTATGGCGGCCAGAAGGCCAGAAGGCGGCGGCAGAAATGGGATTTTTTTTTATTTTAAATGTAATACTGTAGAAAATTAACTCTATAAATTTGGTATCGCAGTATTCGCACCGACCCACACAATAAAGTCATCATGGTATTTGTGCCGCAGTGCGTACGCCACAGAAACAAGACCTAACCCCGAAAAGATGGCGGAAAATAAAAAAGTTATTATTTTTTCAAATTGAGGACGAAGAAAAAAAAACGAAAATGAAAATTTTTAAAAAGGGGCGGCCCTTAAGGGGTAAAAGCCATCCTTACCGGCAGAGATATGAAGAATGAGACATTGAGGCTGGACTCATTCATTCTTCCAGTACATTGTTTATCTTATCAGTTCCTGGACAGGATCAAGGAGGTCTCCCAATACTGACAGGTCCTCATTCATGCTGCCAGTATCTGGAGTCCATCTTCAACCTTCAGTTATGCTGTCAGTATCCTGATAAGATAAATGATCTCTTCAGTCTGAAACAAGATCAAAAAGAGATACTAGATACAAAGTTGTCCTCCTACCTGTCCGGATCTAGAGATCTAGTTTCTCTTAGCAGTATAACAGATCCTTCCAGATACAACCTCTCTGTACATGGAGATCTTATTAGTGTTCGGTGACATCCTTGATTCTGTCTAGATGCAGCAAAGATAAACCAGATCCACAGATCTAGGCATGATGAAGGAGGACTTCTAGATACTAGCAAGTCGAATGAGTTGCCCCTCAAGTCCTTCATGTCTGAAGACTCATTCACCCTTGTTAGACATGGACGAGATACCCAAGATCTCCAGGTAAAGGAAAGAAGAAGAAGAACTTTGGATACTGTCAGGATGGAAACCAGATATAGAGTCATCCAACCTACCTGGATACCTCCTAGATCTTGTCCAGATAATGATAAGATAAAGAAAACCTCCAGAGGAAGACTGGATAAATGAAGATTATGGATACCCCAAATGCAGAGGAGTTTTCTAGCCTGCCTATATCTGCTGACCCCCTTGCCCCTATTTAGATATGAACAGGATAAATAGAGACAGGATGAAGGATGACTCGAAATACTGTCAGGATCAACCTCAACCTATGTGTATATGGAGAGCTTCTTGATCTGGGCTTGATCCCGTAAAGATAAACAAGGTCTCCAGATGAAGACAGGGTGAGGCATGACATACTTTCAGGATGAATTAGTCCTCCCTCAGCGATACCTCCTTTATCCTTCAGAGTCCTTACTTGTCATGGTAAGTAGGTTTCACAGGTCTGACAGTCACCAACCTGTGATGTACGGCAGCGGGAGGGGGGGGGGGGGCAGACTGCATGGTTGACTTATTTCCAGCTCCCTGTATCCTTCAAGCATGCAAGATGGAGCCCAAATGCCCCAATATATCTCGCTGCCACTACTGACCATTCCTGATAGGTCGGTCGGCCTCCTCAGTTTCCACCAGCCAACACACAACTAACAGACTTTGGGGTTATGGATCGCTTAAAGCATCAAGGAAACTGACTAATAAAGTTTAAAGCTTTATTCTAAAAAGGGTTAGCGGTAATTGGATAAACTATACAAAAGGAGATAATTACAGAAGGGGAGGAGCTACAAATACACACAAACAGTATAAAGCAAAAAGGAAGAAAATAATAGAAAATTCCAGTCTATGAAGTTGTATCACATACTCTTGGGTGCGGAGCACGAGGAACAGGGGGCAGGCCGGCATCAGATGCAACTCCTGGGTCTGACAATGGGGGGGGAAGATCCCTCTTCAGTTTCGAAGTCCCTCTGGGTCCCACCTCTGTCGTCCTCCTCATGACATCATTGAGGTCTGGCTAAATAGATGCACAGATCTTCCAGATGGAAACCCAATGTAGCATTTTGGCTATATTTCCCCAGAGCCCCTCCATTAGGGAAGCTATGGTCGCCATGTTTCATATCATGAATTATCATGAAGCTATGGTCGCCATGTTTCATATCATGAATTATCATGAAGCTATGGTCGCCATGTTTCATATCATGAATTATCATGAAGCTATGGTCGCCATGTTTCATATCATGAATTATCATGAAGCTATGGTCGCCATGTTTCATATCATGGGTCAGATGATTAGCTCCGCAGATAGGTGATTCTGTGTGTTCTGGGGGTCGCACAGTGGCACGAATGAATGCCCTGCATCCGTGGTACATTCACAGTTTTGAGAATATAATTGTTGTTGGGCTGGGACCTGCGAATGACCCATAATCCCGGTTACCATTTTTTTCTCCCATCTCAGTGGAGGGAAATCACAGTCAGCCAGTCTGGAGGATGCGTACTGGAGGGGCAGGGAGACCAGGGGATCTTCTGCAGATGGTTAATTTCATTATCACTACAACAAAGAGATTTCTTACTGGTCTCAAAAAGAGCAAATGGGATCAAAGCCCCCTCTGGTAGGTGTGAAAGGCAGGTGAATGAATGTTGATGAGCTCTGCTTGCCAGGAAATACACTTGACCATCTTCCTAGATCTACCCAACTTTTCCCAAACCAGAAAGATGGCAAATGGGTGACAGTCTACCAGTGTCATTTCACCACATTGCTCACACTGTGTATATCTCACAAACTCATTCTTAAGACTTCAGCCATCCCATCAGAGTTATGGTTTATCTTGTCTAAATCTAGAAGTTAATACATTACCTTTGGGTTTCCTCTCTAGAATCATCTCTTACCTATGCCCTTTGCAACCGTTTTCAACTTCTCCAGAGTCCGACTGATGAGGATGATATCGAAACCTCTTTTGGCCAACTATGGAGAAGAAACAGATGTATGAGGAGAAAAGAGTGATAGACAATAGATGTAGAGAGAGACGGACTGCTGTGTACTGACCTCCTCGGCATAGGCCTTGCCGATTCCGTCCGTTGCTCCCGTTACCACTGTAAAAATCATAATATAGGACAAAAATGTTAGTGGGGTATTGGACCTTAAATTTAATGGGACCAGAGTCTGGGTTGTTGATACGACACCACTCAGTTAGACTATGCTCTAAATTTGCCCCCCTCCAGTTTACTAGCCCTATACTGAATGGACAGAGGTCCAAAGATGCAGTTTACTAGCCCGTAGTCCTATGTGGACAGGACACAGTATTTGATGCCTACACTATTACATCCCCATAGAATGAAAGATCTTCCCACCTATTTAGGCCAATGAATTGATGGCATGACTTCAGTGCCCATCTCGGTCCCCTTCATAAACAAGTCTGCCCATCTATATAGATCATTTACAACCTTCAGGAAAAATTATTAGTGTGGCTAGATGGGTGCATGTAGCTCATATGACCAAACAGACCGCTGATGGGTATTCAAATCTCAAATCTCCTCTGCTGAGACACAGTTGGCCACAAGATTAAAAACTATCAGGTCACTCAGCTCAGATTGTTGTAGGGGTTTGCCGGAAGGAGAACATTTTTGGCAGTGCAAATGTTAATGTGCAACTATAAGCTTGAAGATGGAGAACAAAACTGTGACCTGTGCCAACATTTGTGCTCCTCTCTATTATATTTTTTGTTTTGCAAGGTCTGAGAACGCTATTCATTCATTAAAGAAGAAAGAAAAAGAGAAAAAAAAAACGTCAGAAAGAAGAGATCCGCGCTCACTGGTGAAGTGCACTGAGGACAAATTCACGTGTAGACAGTGGTGAAATGAAACACTTACTTGGAAGGAGGGGGGTATGATGTACAGATGCCCCCTCCTCAGAGTGTCCACCACAAGGTATAGAGCTGTGCTCCAAGTAGCAAGATGATATTCCAGATGTTGAAATCAAACGGAACTTTTAATACGGCAACGCGTTTCGGTGCAGAATAAGGCACCTTTCTCAAGCCATTAACATGTAAAACCAATACACAATACAAATATTTATACACAATTAAGAAAAGACATACCCTTCCCATGTTCATCTGTGCTGTGTGTCCAGCGTTCCCAAAGATGGGCGTACACTGATGACGTCAGCGGCACCATGTGATATGGTGGCCGCACTCTATATGTAGTGATGGAGTATCTAGGATGAGACTTCATTCGAACTAAATTAAGCTGATCCTAGGAGGTAAAGTGGAGTATATAGTAGTGTTTAAAAACGATAACCTTATAATGGTCTCGGCAATGTCTAGTTGCCGGACGGTGGGGGAGGAGCCTAATGATGCGTTCTGCATCATAGAGTTGCGCGCTGTTGTTGATATGATGACGCCGGCGTGGCTTAATTACCGGACGGTGGGGAGGAGCCCAATGACGCGCTCTACAGCCCTGAGTAGTGCGCTGTTCTTAATATACTGCCGCTGGCATAGTCCGGTTGCCGGGCGATGGGGGAGGGGCCTGATGACGCAATCTGCGTCATTGAATCACATGATGTGATGCCGCCGGCATGGAACAGCTACCGGGTGGTGAGGGGAAAGCCTCATGACGCATAACGCGTCACGGTGTCAGATAGTGAAACCCTTATACTGCCGGTGATGTACTACAACTATCTGGCAGTGGGAGGGGGGAAAAGGGGGAAGGGGGAGCTTCATGACCCGGTCCACGTTGCCATGGCAGCCGTGAAGTGGATATAATCCAAAAGGAGGAGCCACTATAGCTGTATTCTTATTGAGGCAGTGCCAAAGAGAAAGGGGGGCAGGTATAATAACATAAATAGTAATCTAGTGTTGGAACATTTGCCTACAATGGGAATGAATAATAACAAAAAAGAGTAACTACGGGTGGGGATAGAAAGTTCCCCTCACCACCCGGTAGCTGTTCCATGCCGGCGGCATCACATCATGTGATTCAATGACGCAGATTGCGTCATCAGGCCCCTCCCCCATCGCCCGGCAACCGGACTATGCCAGCGGCAGTATATTAAGAACAGCGCACTACTCAGGGCTGTAGAGCGCGTCATTGGGCTCCTCCCCACCGTCCGGTAATTAAGCCACGCCGGCGTCATCATATCAACAACAGCGCGCAACTCTATGATGCAGAACGCATCATTAGGCTCCTCCCCCACCGTCCGGCAACTAGACATTGCCGAGACCATTATAAGGTTATCGTTTTTAAACACTACTATATACTCCACTTTACCTCCTAGGATCAGCTTAATTTAGTTCGAATGAAGTCTCATCCTAGATACTCCATCACTACATATAGAGTGCGGCCACCATATCACATGGTGCCGCTGACGTCATCAGTGTACGCCCATCTTTGGGAACGCTGGACACACAGCACAGATGAACATGGGAAGGGTATGTCTTTTCTTAATTGTGTATAAATATTTGTATTGTGTATTGGTTTTACATGTTAATGGCTTGAGAAAGGTGCCTTATTCTGCACCGAAACGCGTTGCCGTATTAAAAGTTCCGTTTGATTTCAACATCTGGAATATCATCTTGCTACTTGGAGCACAGCTCTATACCTTGTGGTGGACACTCTGAGGAGGGGGCATCTGTACATCATACCCCCCTCCTTCCAATTAAGTGTTTCATTTCACCACTGTCTACACGTGAATTTGTCCTCAGTGCACTTCACCAGTGAGCGCGGATCTCTTCTTTCTGACGGTTTTTTTTTCTCTTTTTCTTTCTTCATTATATCTGGGGGAGTTCTTCATCTAGACCCCCCAGCCTGTATCTGCAGCTCTCCTTTACATTGAAGGATTGGAGCACTGAGGAAAAGACATTTTGTGACTGCATCCACACAGCTGAGCTAGTGTGGATTGGATCTACCTGTGGCGCTCTCTACTTTTTCTACATTCATTCATTAAAGGGTTTGTCCAGCTGTAAACTATTAGGCCTCATGTCCACGGGGAAAATCAGGCCCGCTACGGAGTCTCCATGGAGAATCTGCAGTGGGTCCCTCCTGTCCCGCGGACATGAGCGCTGAAAATAGGAATTTAAAAGAATTAACTCACCCGCAGCGGGCCGGGAAGGTCTTCTCTTCCCCACGGCCGGATCTTCTTTTTCAGCCGGCGGATGAACTCGGCACGCCGGTGGCACGTCGCTGGCGTGCCGCACGCATGCGCCGGGCACATCCGCCGAGCCGAAGCAAGAAAGATCCAGCCATAAGGAAGAAAAGACCCTCCCGGCCCGCTGCGGGTGAGTTGATTCTTATTTTAGGTCTTCCGCGGATCTGGACGGCTTCCATAGGCTTCAATAGAAGCCTGCGGGAGCCGTCCCCGCGGGAGACCCGCACGAAAATAGAGCATGGTCCAGATTTTTTGATGCTCCATTTTTAAAAAAATCACTTTTATTGACCATCCACGGGTATTTATCTACCCCGCGTGTGGTCAATGCATCCCTATGGGGTGCGGATCCGCGTGCGGGAGAAGAGTTAAAATCCGCTGCGGATTTTAATTCTTCTTTTGCCTGTGGACATGAGGCCTTAGGATAGGTCGTCAATAGTAAATGGCTAGAGGTCGCCTCCTGGGATCCCCACAGATCAGTTGTACTCTGATTTCTGCAGGAAGCAGGCAGCTCTATTTCATCTGCAGTGACCAGACTTGGTTCAACAGTCAAAGTTCCAATTCACTTACTTCAGTGAGATATTTGACTGTAGTACCAAGCCTAGCCACTGCAGTGAAAACGGAGCTGTCTGCTTCCTGACAAAATCAGCTCAGTTTACAAGACCATTTGTCCGGCGGAGTTTCTGCAAGGGTTCTTTTTATCTCCCCCTAAAAAAAATGTAATAAGAGCTATACAACACGTTATACGGACCCCGGAGTGCGGCCAGTAAAATATACAACTTGTCCCACAAAAAGCCCTCATACGTCTGTCAGCGAGTTATGGCTCTTGTAATGCGTCAATGAAAATCATTTGTGCTTAAGGTACACAATAGGCTGGTCCCTAAGGGGTTACCGCCGCATGATGTGGACTTCCGGTGGGTCAAGTCAAGTAAGGTTCGATCACAATGGAGCCCTGTGGTGGCTTAAGTTTGGTTCGCTTTAACCCTATTGGGGTCGCCTGGGATGTAGCGCCGTACTATGAGCACCACCACATTGCGGCTCGCAGGGCTTGTTGTCAGGAGTGAGAAGGTCATCAGGGGACACCGATTAACGATACGGCGCCGACGCAGGTCAGACGGGTTTTTGTTGCCTAAGTAAAGTTTTACTACATCGGCTAATTATTCATTAACTCAGATGGTGGACTTTCCCCTACCGCGCTGCGTGCCGAGGAGATGGAGCCGATAGCAGTCCGAAGGAACTGCAGAACGAGAAAGGACATCAGGAGGCCGGGGCAATCATGTGACAACATTACTAAGAAACCCCATTGGATATGAAGACGCAGTAAGGAGGAGTCTCTACAACTACCGCTGTGCAGAAGTCTTCACACCCTTCAGCCGCTGCCTGCGCCTCGGTGACCAACTCATTTCTCTGTTTTTTCCACTGCCCTAACTCTTCCGTTGACCGCCGTATGAGGGCTTGTTTTATGTGGGACAAGTTGTATTTTTTGGGTACATTTACTGCATTGTAGGACTTCTGCCAAATTTTTTATTTAAGGCCACTTGGGGGGGGGGGGGGGGGAGGAATTCTGCCATCGTTTTTTTGGATTTCCTCTTTATGGCATTCAGCATAAGTGATCTCATTATTCTCCTCCGGTCGGCACGATTCCGGCGATCCCTAGGTTATACAGGTTTTTATGTTTTGCTATTTTGGTACACCAAAAACACTTTTTTACAGATTTGCTGTTGTCTCTGCATCCCAGAGCCGGAGCGTTGCTCCGTTTCCATCGCCGGAGCTCTATCAGGGTACGTTGTGTTTTGTGGATGAGCTCGAGTCTTCATTTATCCCATTTTTAGGAAACATAAAACATTTTAATTGCTTTTATTCTATTTTTTTCCCCCAGAGGTAAGATTAACCAAACCTGTATTTCTGGCCTGTTTTTCCTTTTTTAATGGCGTTCACAGTGCAGTATAAACAATCCGTTGCGTTCATTCTGCGGGCCGGTGCGAAGACACCAATAACAAGTTTATATAGTCTTTATTTCCTTGCCACTTTTTCACACTTTTTAAAAAAGTTTTTCGTAATCTGTAACTTTTTCCTTTTTTTGTCAGTGGTGACACTTTGTTTGTGGGGTGAGTTGTACTTTTTAATGATACTATTGATTGATCCATATGACAGTTTGATTGCTTTCTATTCCATTTTTTGGGGAGCAGATGGGAAAAGCTGGGAATTTTTTGGGGGGGATTTATAGTTCCTAGTAAAGGGGGAAGGCGGGTTTTTGCTGTTTTTATTTTTTTCTTACTGTTTCCAGTTTTTGTTTTTGTCCCACTAGGTGACTTGAATATCACCACCTTTCATCATTCTTACAATACACTACTATACTCATAGGCCATCGTAGCTGTCAGACCCAGAGGCCATATTCAAGCCTTCGGGTGCTGTAGCAAGCCACCGGGACCCTACGATCACATTATGGGGGTCCGATGGGTGACAGAGGTAGCCCCCTCGCTCTGTCAGCCTTTTACATGTCCCGGTCACTTCTGTTTGACCAAGTACCAGGCTGTTAGCCAACAGTCATGCACCCACTCCTTCTGGTGACCCGTAACAGGCTTCTGGTGCAGTGCCATACAAAGGCGATTGAATGAAAATAAAACCTCTTAGCGGTTCCCATAAAAAGGAGAATGGGTGGTGGTTAAGGGGTTAAGTCAATGGGGCTTATTTATTATGGTACTTGTACCAAAACTGTGACCTTTTGGCCATTTACACTGGCCAAACCTCGCACATAACTTTTACTATAATCTACACCAAAGGCTGGCGCAGATGATAAACGTACCTACTCCAGTTCCTAGCTAAAGTAGGTTTTCATCTGGTGCCTGGTGGTGCTGCCAGGTGAAACAAATGCATGGGTTGAGGCTTTGCTTAGACCAGCATGTCAGATGCCATTTTAGGTAAATAAGCCCAATTATTCGGACACATTTTCGACTAAATCGAAGATCAGACTCCCACCTTGGTGCCTCATGTCTTAAGGCATTCCCGTATGTGCTTGGTTTTAGGTTGCAGTTCTCTTGCAGACTGCAGCAGGTTGTCCTCCAGCATTTCTATGTGTTCTGCTGCAGTGAAGCCTCTCCAAAATGTCCCCATTTACTACTCTAATCCTGCTGCAAAGGGGAAGGGGAAGACACATGCATGTATTGGTTATGCCTCTTGAGAATAGCCCCACAGCTACCTACCTGCCCAGCCTCCATACTTTTTAAGGTCCGTCCTCCACACCCTGGAGATGATATACATATTGAATCCTCTTAGGAATTTCCATACTTGTTTGAGGATGAGGTAGGATAGAGCCAATTGACCCAGCAGGTTGAGTCCCTGTGGCAGAAGAAACTCCATCTGTTCCCTCATGTAGTTCCTATATGAATCGCGCCAGGCTTTATCTGCATGTAAATTCCAACACGTCCCAACTCTGTCTGGCAGCAGGATGCATAAATCAATAAGAATTTTGATATAATGTCCCGCCCGACTGCACTATACATGGCAATGAGTAGGGTGGAGTATGTGCAGGTCGCAGGAGGTAGAGATCCAGATCTCTAGATCCAGTAGAAAATTAACCTTTGCTCTTTTGAGGTCCACACCTTGGTGAAATGAGTCAAGAGTAACCAGATCTACCTGGAGAAATGTCTAAAACAGAGTTCTAATACATCTCTAAGGTGCTGCTGTATAAACTGTAGGGAACCCATAAAAAGTGTGATTGCTGGAGGTTTAGATTCTCAAGGCTGGGTCATGAAGTGGCCAGATATGTGCGACCAAGCCTTCACTGAAGTGAATGGAGGTGCAGAAACCTCTGAGTGCTCATCAATGGAGGTCTAAAATCTTTTGAAGAATCCGCCAAATGAATCGTCCCATTGACAACTTATTGCCAACCTATAGTTTTGTTGGGAAACAAGTCATTAAAGACCACTTTTTTTTAACATGCACAGGGCCCAACCATCATCTATGTATTATCTTCAGTTCTTCAAAAGCTTAGATGACCTCCTTGTAGACCCATGGTCCTGTAATTCTATTGGCCTAGATCTAAGGGCCCCAACCTACAAATCTACCATCAGACTCATCCAACACATGCTGAATAAGCCCAATTAGCAAATCTACAATCTACGGCTGAGGTGCTACAAGATGTAGTCAAAAAGACTGCTATGGTACATGCATAGAGCAATTCGACAGGGCAGTCCAGTCATTGCGGGACCGTGTTAGTGAATGGTGAAACACCGATTCACTGCAGATGCAATGCAAATTAGCAGAGCACGGCCCAATCAGAAGACAATGCAAATGTCAATGTGAACTTGTGGGTTGGAATTTAGCATGATCACTTAGCTGGACCTGTGTCCATTCGGGGACTCAATGTGGACTGGTGCCTGACTCTCCTGCAGACGATGGTGGATGACTTCCTGGGTGATCGGCCCCTATCGTACAGAAGGAGGCTACTTCCAGTACAGTTTCATTACTTTAATCATAGCAGCGGTCCCACGGGACCTAGATAGACACGGAAAGCAGATTTCTGCTTCTTACATTCCACTCTTTAACTTACAGGGGCCACAACACAAAATTGAAATCCATTTTTCGGGAGCCCCAGTGACCTTTGCACCATACCATCGTGTAGCGCATCCATATCTTCCTATTCAAGTACACTATTGATTCTTCAATATAGAACACCAGTCCTGAGATGTAGAGCTTACTATAGCGACTCTATGGTCCCAGAAAAAGATGGCCGCCCGGCTTCTCTGACTGATGCACACACTACATTAGTATTTTAAAGCACTACATGTTGCTTTTATTGACCAATCAAACTGCGCATTGTCTAAGACTACCGATGCAGTGTGTGCATCAGTCAGAGAAGTGGAGCGGCCATCTTTGTTTGGGACCAGAGGGTCACTTTAAGCTTGGGTACCCAAATCTCAAGTCTCCTTCCATGATCTCTACCTGACTCTTATCCCAGTGTTTGCAGGACCCTTTCCCCGTAGATGATCAGATAGGGGTGGGGTAGTTGTATTGGTTTTCCTGGGAGACAAATGTTAAAGTATAACCTCAACTGTGATAACACAGCGCCATAAAGCGAGCATATGTTAGTGCCCCCGTGCAGGGTCATTGTTATTTTTCTAAGGTTTTAAAGCCTTGAGCTCATCAGACTTTCTGAATCCAAGCCTAAGGAAAAAGGGGGCATAAAAAGTGGCTTGTTCAAAAGTTTGTGCATCCTTACGGAGCAGAATGGAACGGTTTCGCAGGACGCCAACTTGAAGAAAAGTTGCCATTTGAAAAAAATTCT
This sequence comes from Eleutherodactylus coqui, assembly GCF_035609145.1. NCBI lineage: Eukaryota > Metazoa > Chordata > Amphibia > Anura > Eleutherodactylidae > Eleutherodactylus > Eleutherodactylus coqui. The sequence continues at coordinate 328,860,779 of NC_089838.1, forward strand.
TCACCAAAATCTGCACAGCGAACCTGCGGATTTGTGTGCAGAACTGAAAATGTTTACTTCTAGCAGCTCAGGTCAGAGCCTCCAACACAGATATGCAGCCAGCTTAACCTCTTCTTGACCGTTGAATGTAAATTTACATCGCTGCCGTCACATCAGTTTCAATGAATTTAAACTCCATCACTCAGCCGACGATCTTGTCTGCCCACAGCGGGTAAAACACCCCACACACACTCTTACTAACAATTAGCTTAGAATAAATCTGCAATTCATTAGTCGAGCCTTGTCCGTTTTAAAGCGAACCATAACGCCGAAGATTGTGTTAATAATTCATATTCCGGGTTCCAGCTTACCTGTGATATAAAAAGCTGCTGGTGGTAGTGTGTGTGTGTGTGTGTGTTTGAGCTTCCATTTTGCTTGCATGCAGAAGCCTAGGAAAGCTGGGTACAAATCGGCCTGTATTCCAATGACACCATGCTTGCAATTCCACAAGAGGGATCAGTTGAGGCTCTGTGGTGACAAGTGGTCCCAATGGTAAGAGCGCTTGGGTCAGTTGATCCGTGACAAATCGGTGATAGATTTCAGTGTGGGGGTCACTTGGTCCACCGCAGCGACATCCCTGTGAGGCGAGCGCTGCCGAGCGTCTGGAGTCAGAGCGCAAGTCATTTTAATGAGGCTGATGGAAATACCCGAGTGGGTGCCGCTCAGGTATCTCCGCAGTCCCACTGACTGAATGGAGCGCTGGTGCACTTGTACGACCGGCCTCCTCCTGAGGGGGGCAGTAACCCTGCAGTGAGGAGGACGAGGGGCATAAGACCTCTAGACTAGAGATTAGTGGGCATCTCAGCAGTGAGACCCTCATCTATCAGCAAGTTATCACTTATTTGCATGCAAGCTGAGAAGTTCATTAAAAAAAGATTGCATAAAAAGGCGGCCTGCGCAAAAGTTTGCAGACCGATTTAGAAGTTTGTTTTTGTAATGTCTGAAAACTAAAATGAGTTCATCAAGTCTGCTGAGCCCCGAGCAACATAAAGCATGAAGAATGGGCTGTTCACGAGTCTGAGCGTCCTTCCAGCTGACTCACTGGCATGCCTCATAATAAGGGTCAGACGGGTTATCATTACCTTCACCGAGGCGCAGCGTACCGACTGATGGGAGCAGCTTTATACTTCACCAATTAACATCAAGAAAAGGAAATAGATGCAAAACCCTGGGGGCCATCCAGCTGCATATATATATATATATATATATATATATATATATATATATATATATATATTGTGAGACGGTGACCGTCAAGGTGCTGGAGGGCAGGTATGTGTCGCCTAGGATGCTCTCCTATGCTGCCTTGGGGAACGCTTGGGCAGATACGTGCCACCGAGCAGCCTGGGCTCGGTGGAGGAAGCCGGCAGTATAGTGTTAGTAGCATTAAGCCACTAACACATTGTAGTATGTAAGTGGCTCCAAGCCACATAATCCGGGCCGGCTTTTCCTGGAGTGACCAAAGTGAAGGGTGGGATGGTCACTCCCACGTACCAGGTGAGGCTGGTACCAGGCCTTATAAAGCCTGGGCCTATAGGGCGTAGAGAGAGAGCTGAGACCTCTGCAGGTCTGAGAGGCCTGGCTGGCTGTGGGCAGGAGCCATTTGTGTTACCAGTACGTAGACAGGGACGCTCCATGTATAGTAAGTGCTCAGACGAGCAGGATTTACGTTATGTTTGCCTGATGTTAAGGCCTGTATTTTGCTTTGTTTGCTTGGAAATAAACCCAGGCAACGCCTGGACTAAAGACTTTATCCCATGTGTCACTGTCTCTGACTGCTTATGCCCAGGTTGCTACCGATCCTAAACGCTAATCCCTCACATATGGTGTTTGGATGCGGGCAGCGGTCTTAAAGAGACATACACCAATTAATGGACATTTTGCTGCAGCAGCTGGAGAACCGTTGCTAAGGGCAACCGCCCAACTGATATTGACTGGAGAGTGCTGTAACCCCCATGTTCTGGGTGAAAGCTGCAACAGCACAGCAACTAGACACTGCCAAGATGGAAGAACTGATAAAGCAGCTGGTGCAAGTTACCGTGCAACAACAACAAGCGTTTGCTGAGCAACAGCGGGTTAACCAGCAGCTGCAAGAGCAACTCCTGGCGGTGGCGCAAAGTGTGCAGAGATCGGCTGGTTCGCCCCCCACTACCCGTACCGTGGTACAGGCGGCCTTACAAAAGATGACACCCACCGATGACATCGAGGCCTATCTCGTGGTCTTTGAGAGAGTGGCCGAGAGGGAGAAGTTACCGGCGCCTCAGTGGGCTGAGGTAGTAGCGCCTTTCCTGACGGGAGAACCCCAAAAGGCCTATTTTGACCTCGGTGAGCAGGATGCCAAGAACTATGTTAAGCTCAAAGGTGAGATCCTGGCACGCTTGGGCGTGGACACCCATGTGCGGGCCCGACGAGTACACGCCTGGACTTTCGCGGACGACCTACCAGCTCGCTCCCAGATGTACGACCTGTTCCACCTGGTGAGAAAGTGGCTGCAACCGGAGGAGTCGTCCCCGGCAGAGATCGTATAGAAAGTGGTTCTGGATAAGTTTATACACTCGCTGCCCCCCGCAATCCAGCGCTGGGTGGGACAAGGAGGTGCCCAGGACGTGGACCAACTCGTGAGCCTCGTCGAGAGGTATAAAGCCACAGAGGACTTACTGCAAGCCGTGCCTCCTCGACGTTCCAACCCCGGGAACAGCAAGTCGGCCGGAGCACCGGGTAAGACTGTTCCGTATGTAAGGGGTGTCAAAAATGTCCCAAAGGGAGGCGGCTCAGAGGGGGATCATGTGGGACAGAAGAGGAGTCCCAACTGGACAGTCCGGTCCCGGGTAGAGCCCCAAGGGGACCGGGGCCCCATACTATGTTGGCGCTGTCATGAGCCCTGGCATATTGCCGCCAACTGTCCACTTACCGTGGAACCCATGGACTGTGACCCTGCCCGGCGGAGGTAGATGTTCGCACGGCCAGTATGTTCTGCAGAGACTGTGTCAGAGACTGATCGACCATTATGTCACCTAAAGGTGAATGACTTTGCGGTGACAGCTCTACTGGACTCAGGGAGCTTGGTTACGCTGGTGCACTCCAGCCTGGTCGATCCCACAACCTTCACCAGCCGTCGCATGGGGGTTGTGTGTCTGCATGGGGACACCAAGGAGTATCCTATTGCCCTTGTAAGACTTGATACTCCGTGTGGACTTGCCACCCATGAGGTGGGCGTCGTAAAATCCTCGGGAGAGACTTTCCCCTATTTTGGGACTTGTGGCGACACCGAGGGTCGTCTGCAAATAAGGTTCATGATAATGTAAATGTGTATGATGTGTGTCCAGAACCGTTTGACCCTGAGGGTATGGTTCCAGCAGTAGGGGTGACCCAAGAGAATGGGGATAACTTTCCCTTAACAGTACTAGCGGGTGAGACGGAGGTACAGGACGAAGTGGTTGCTATGCCTGACTTAGAGGTCTCACGTGCCAATTTCGGAACTGAGCAGCTCCGAGACCCCACCTTAGTAAAGGCCAGGGAAAATGTTAAAGTACTGAATGGGGAGCCTCAATTTCCAGGGGCTGATACTGTGTTTCCACACCTTGCAGTCAACCAAGAATTGTTGTATCAGGTTGACAAGGTCCGTGGGGAGGTTGTGGAACAGCTGGTGGTACCTCAGTCTTACCGCAGGATGTTCTTAGACCTGGCGCACAAGCATGTGCTGGGAGGTCATCTCGGGAGCGAAAAGACTAGGGAACGCATCCTTCAGCGGTTTTTCTGGCCGGGGGTACATGGTGATGTAAAACGTTACTGTGAGTCGTGCCCGGAGTGTCAGATAACAGCTCCTATGCCCCATTACCGGAGCCCCTTAGTGCCCTTGCCCATCATAGAGGTGCCGTTTGAGCGGATCGCTATGGACCTAGTTGGGCCCTTGGTAAAGTCTGCCCGGGGTCACCAACATATATTAGTGGTTGTAGACTATGCCACCCGTTACCCCGAAGCCGTTCCTTTATGCAATACGTCATCCAAGGGTATTGCAAAGGAACTACTTCACATGTTCTCCCGCACGGGCATACCAAAAGAGATCCTGACGGACCAAGGAACCCCCTTTATGTCAAAGGTCATGAAGGAATTGTGTAAGCTGCTGAATATTAAGCACTTACGGATGTCTGTGTACCACCCACAGACGGATGGTCTGGTTGAGAGATTTAATAAGACCCTAAAAACATGCTAAAAAAGGTAGTCAATAAGGATGGGAAGGACTGGGACTGTCTGCTGCCATATTTAATGTTCTCAATCCGTGAAGTCCCACAATCCTCCACTGGGTTCTCTCCCTTTGAATTAGTTTATGGCAGACATCCCCGAGGGCTCCTTGAGGTAGCTAAGGAGACCTGGGAGCACGAGTCCACCCCCTACAGGAGTGTTATTGAACACATCTCACTCATGCAAGATCGAATTGCGGCGGTCATGCCCATTGTTAGAGAACATTTACAGCAGGCTCAAGAAGCCCAAAGCCGGGTATATAACCGGTCCGCCAAGGTGAGAACCTTCAACCCTGGGGATCGGGTACTAACTAGTGTTAGTGCCCACCCTAGAAAGTAAATTCCTAGCAAAATGGCAAGGGCCCTATGAAATAATTGAGAAAGTCGGAGAGATAAATTATAAGGTATACCAGCCAGGTAGGCGGAAACCAGAACAGTTGTACCATGTAAACCTAATTAAGCCATGGAAGGACAGAGAAGCCCTGACTGCAGTGAGCACCCCCCATGGTACGGTCCCAGAGGTGTGTGTATCAGGGTCCCTGTCCAAATCCCAACAACAAGAGTCGAGGGAATTTATACAACGTAATTCAGATGTGTTCTCCGATATACCAGGGCGTACTGGCATCATAAAACACGACATTATAACTGAACCAGGGGTAAAGGTTCAGTTGAAACTGTACAGGGTTCCAGAAGCACGCAGACGAGCCATCTCAGAGGAGGTCAAGAAAATGCTAGACCTCGGAGTAATTGAGGAGTCGAAAAGCGAATGGTCCAGCCCTATCGTGCTGATACCAAAACCTGATGGCTCTCTGCGCTTCTGTAACGACTTCCGGAAGCTAAATGACGTGTCAAAATTTGACGCATACCCAATGCCGAGAGTGGACGAGTTAATTGAGAGACTGGGTCATGCCAGGTACTTTTCCACTCTCGACCTTACTAAAGGCTACTGGCAGGTTCCCCTTACAGAGAGCGCGAAAGAAAAGACTGCGTTTGCCACACCAGAAGGGTTGTTTCAGTACATCTGCCTACCCTTCGGTTTGCATGGAGCCCCAGCAACCTTCCAAAGATTGATGGATGTCATACTCGAACCCCATCGTCAATATGCGTCAGCATATTTAGATGATATCATCATCTTTAGCGAAGACTGGGACAGCCATCTACCCAAGGCACAGGCAGTACTGAACTCCCTTAGAAAAGCAGGGCTCACAGCAAACCCAAAGAAGTGCGCCCTGGGTCTTGAAGAAGCACGATACCTGGGGTATATAATAGGTAGGGGTATTATAAAACCCCAGATCAATAAAATTGAAGCCGTTCAGGACTGGCCACAACCCACTACTAAAAAGCAGGTGAGAGCCTTTTTAGGCATTGTAGGGTACTATAGGCGGTTCGTGCAGAACTTTGCTAGCATAGCAGCACCCCTAACAGACTTGACCAAGAACAGTAAGTCAGTCATGGTCAAGTGGAACCCTGACGCAGAAAAGGCATTCCAAGAGTTAAAACGGGCCCTCTGTAGACGTCCAGTGTTAGTCACACCCAATTTCAAAAGAGAATTTATTGTCCAAACAGACGCGTCTGATGTGGGACTGGGAGCAGTTCTGTCCCAGGAAGTAGAGGGAGAGGAACATCCCGTGATATATCTGAGCAGGAAGCTCACGCCACCGGAAAAAAATTACAGTATCGTTGAGCTGGAGTGCCTAGCCATCAAGTGGGCGCTGGAATCCCTAAAATACTACCTGCTAGGTCGGCACTTCAGGCTGATCACAGACCACTCTCCCTTAACCTGGATGTCACAGGCAAAAGAGAGAAACGCCAGAGCCACCAGGTGGTTCCTGACACTACAAAACTTCAGTTTTTCGGTAGAACACAGGGCCGGAAAGCTACAGGACAATGCCGATGCCTTATCAAGGACGCATTGCATGGTGGCTAAAGGTGTCCGACCCCACAGGCTCGAACAGAGGGGGAGGGTATGTGAGACGGTGACCGGCAAGGTGCTGGAGGGCAGGTATGTGTCGCCTAGGATGCTCTCCTATGCTGCCTTGGGGAGCGCTTGGGCAGATACGTGCCACCAAGCAGCCTGGGCTCGGTGGAGGAAGCCGGCAGTATAGTGTTAGTAGCATTAAGCCACTAACACGTTGTAGTATGTAAGTGGCTCCAAGCCACATAATCCGGGCCAGCTTTTCCTGGAGTGGCCAAAGTGAAGGGTGGGATGGTCACTCCCACTTACCAGGTGGGGCTGGTACCAGGCCTTATAAAGCCTGGGCCTACAGGGCCAGGAGGAGAGCTGAGACCTCTGCAGGTCTGAGAGTCCTGGCTGGCTGTGGGCAGGAGCCATTTGTTTACCAGTACGTAGACAGGGACGCTACATGTATAGTAAGTGCTCGGACGAGCAGGATTTACTTTACGTTTGCCTGACGTTAAGGCCTGTATTTTGCTTTGTTTGCTTGGAAATAAACCCAGGCAAAGCCTGGACTAAAGACTCTATCCCATATGTCACTGTCTCTGACTGCTTATGCCCAGGTTGCTACCGATCCTAAACGCTAATCCCTCACAATATATATATATATATATATATATATATATATATATACATACTCACTTTCAGTAACCTCCCTCCCCTAGTGTGTGTGTGTGTGTGTGTTTGTGTGTATATATATATATATATATATATATATATATACATATATACACTCATTGTCAGTAACATCTCTTGCCTAAAAGGAGTATGTGTGTGTGTGTATATATACATCAGTAACCTCTCTCCCCTAGAAGTGTGTGTATGTGTGTATATATGTGTATATATATATATATATATATACACTCCAAGTCAGTAACATCTCTTCCCTAGAAGGAGTATATATATGTATATGTGATATAGAGACTGGTCATTCTGTGTGCGGTTAGATTGCATTGGCAGCTTTCGGTGGACCGTTCAGCCGGTCCCTCACTCCTGCCTGTTGATGTTGGCATGTAGAATGGCCATTGTCTGACCCTGGTCCACCGCTGTGATCTCAATAACGCCTTCCATTCTTTTCTCCACTTGTCTGTTTGGTATAGCATTCGCTTGAGGGATCCTTGTGAATGAAGTCTGAGGGAAGCGTTCGCCCAGGAGTCGGATTCTCGCAGACATTGTGGAGCAGGGATGTATTAAGGAAGAATCTTTTACTACAGATCATAGGTTGTGTGAAGGCCCCAGCCTGATGTGATACTTACAGAATCGGGCGGGCCAGCTGAACAATGCGCACCTAAACTCATAGGGGTGCGGGCCCAGAACACCCCCAAATGGTGTATCCGCATACCTGGTAATAGTTTGTGCCATATCTGGTATCGCTAAGTAGATAAAATCATAACCGTAAATCTGCCAGGGATAGATTACCGATCAGAAGATCTGCGACAATATGGACGAAAAATTACATTGGGATTACATCGAAGTGGGCTACACATATATTCAACACACCCCTTGGTGATGTCGAAAGGAGACCGGGGGAGGGGGGGTCCAAGGAGACCATAAAGCAGAGGGGTTCCCTCTCCCATGTGTTAGTCCTGTGGGATTCGCTTAGGCTTAGGACTGCCCGTTGTTTCTGTGACTCAGCATTACCAGGACTTGGACCGATCCCCAACCTCGTATCTTTCCGGTATTTTATCCCTGCTTGTTTTTAGTACTGTTTATGTGTGTATTCCTTTATACTCCCGTGTAACAACCTTTTTGTATATCCTTTGTGTATATACATATCTGCACTGCTAGTCTTTTTAAGAATAAATATGCAATTTATTAGTTAAGCCGTGTCTGTTTTAAAGTGAATCATAACTCTGAAGATTGTGTTCAGAATTCGTAGTCGGGGTTCCAGCTTACATGTAACAGCTGGTGGTGGCAGCGAGTGTGTGTGTGTGTGGGGATTGTAGAGTACTGGAGCCGTTAGACCGGATCAGGGGGTGATTTGAGCTTTCGTTTTGCATGCGTGCAGAAGCCTGGGAAAGCTGGGTACAAATCTGCCTATAGTCTAACGACTGCCAGCTTGAAATCCTGTGATTGATCGAGGCTCTGCCATGTTCACCAGCAGCAAGAGTGCTCGGAATAGTTGATCTGTGACAAATTGGTGATAGAGGCGGGACCTGCTGGGTCTCCCCTCTCCCATCCATGACAATATACACACACTCATTGTCAGTAACATCCCTCCCCTAGAAGTTGTCAGATGGAGGGAAACTTTCTATTTGTGATTATAACATTGATATACGTGATTACAATATCAGAGCAGGAGGACCATTTATTGTGGAGAACCGACCCCTTGTAGGGAGGCTCTAGTACCCTGTTGTACCGCCTCTAGCTTGGATACAAGATGTGATACGGGAAGGCATGGAGACTCTAGTACCCTGTTGTACCACCTCTAGCTTGGATACAAGATGTGATACGAGCGGGCATGGAGGCTCTAGTACCCTGTTGTACCACCTCTATCTTGAATACAAGATGTGATACGAGCGGGCATGGAGGCTCTAGTACCCTGTTGTACCACCTCTATCTTGAATACAAGATGTGATACGAGCGGGCATGGAGGCTCTAGTACCCTGTTGGGCCGTCTGTAGCTTGGATACAATAGAAGCAGAAACCAAAAAGCGGCAACAGCACTCAAAATACATTTACTATCAGAGGTATACATACCTGTAATCAATACTCTAACCACATTAAATAATACAAGGTTATTGGTATATAATTCGATTGAATTACATTGGCCCATCTACCAACGTCCAGGGGACCGAGCTCTCAGATGGGTCCTAACACTAATACCAGGTGGTTTAATCTTAACCTGGGAAAGATGGGTACCTACCTGTCAGAATGCTCCTCTCTTGGGTCTAAGCCTACACATAAAACCAGGGAGGGTAGGATACCATTTATATGCTCCAGTAGGAGTGACCCTGCTTACAAAGGTAAAAATACAAATTAAAATACTGAATACTTTTTTTTGGAAAGTTTGATGTTGTTTAACAGACTAGCATTACTATGTTTTTTACTATCTATGTCCCCCATGACGTCATATAAGACCTCTGGGGGACATTTAAAAAAAAAATGTATTTGACACTTTCCCACTGTAGCTGGGGCATCCATAGGAGCCCCAATTACAGGGAAATCATCTTGTCGCGGAACCTTCCTTTGCGGAACCACAGCTTACTCAATTTGGAATGTTTACACCCTTCCATATTAATTCTGAATTGATAATGCGCATAAGAAGTTTTCACACTGACACAAGGTTCAGCATGCATAGCTTCCTCAATTCTAACTTTAATGATCGGCGTGTAGCCTATTTTAAGAGTTTAACAAATCCGCCCATCTGGGCAGGTCAAAGATTACATAGATACAACGTATTGTTTAATTATTGGATAAGCATCTTGCAATTCTTCCATCCTCCGGTCATCTGTGATTGGCCATCAGGTGGTGGATGAAATGAGTGGGTTGTCTTGGAGCCACGTGTGGTTCCTTCGATATGATTGGATGTTACATCATGAACTATAAATTGCACAAACCTCCCATGTTATTTGCATACGTTTCCAGTAAAATTGCTTGGGTAATTTCTGCGGTAGCTGCGGTTGTCCATGTCTGAGTTAACTGTCCTCCAAAATTGCAAAACAGATGGAAAATGTAACGTGTTTATACTATATATTATCTTGTCAGCGTTTTGAGAACAGAAGTTTCATGTTGGCTTCCCCATGTCAGCAGAGTTATAAAACAGATATTTTCATATGAGCGGAAGTACCTATTGCATAACTGTAAGAACATTATATTTGTAGCAAGACAGAAAGCGAATATGTATACAGAATGTTAAATTGACAACTGTCTACTGCCAAGGCCCACCGATCCATATAGATATATACTGGGCTTCCACCACAGACCCCCCTTGAAACTATCTGTTTCACTAAACTCGCCCTGCTCCGTCCCACCCCCACCGCTGACCCTAGACTCGCATTGTGTTGTACACTGGAGCTATTGCTGTCATGGGGGTATAGGATGGTTCGACATCATCGTATTCTGGATCCATGATGACGACGTTTGCGCTGACAGTGGGCTTTTTGTTGGACGTCGTAGTGGGACAGGTGGACCAGGCAGTCATCAGGGTCGGAATACACTGTATGCAACAACAAACAGAAATTAGGATGACTATAAAGGTGACAAATATAATCAGGTTAGGAGAGGTGCGACTTTTACTACTTCAGGTAAACACTGCATAACTTGTATAGAACCCCACCTTCTTGCCGTTACCTCGATTCATCAACAAGAGTGCAAAATCAGGACTATCTAATAACTGAACATCATGACTGAACCCCTGTCTCATTAGTAAGTGCATGATCATATATATTAGTCTGGAAGGAAAGAGCTACAAGCTGATTATTCCCACTTCCCTTTTCCAGAGGCGGCAAGGTAACAGGACCAGGGGTGTTGTAACACCGGCATGTTGCGTGGACATAAGCAGAGTGCACTGCAGATAAAATAAAGCAAAATCTTAGCGAAAACATATCAGTGTTCTAAATACACAATGTTTCAAAACTTATTTTTCTATATTTTTCCCTTCTCCTGTTAGGTACCTAACTGAGGAAAACAGACTAAGGTTAGCTCTTTTTAGTTAGTGCGGTCAGCTTCTTAATGGCAACTGCGTTTTTACCTGTGGGTCACGTTTTGTCTGGAATGTAGGTACAAGTCTCCCCTATCATCTTACAGACACTCCCTTTTTTGGCTAAAATCGTACCTAGTGCCATTCTATTTTGAAAAGTCGTAGTCGAGGTAGGTTCTATTGGTCGACTAGTCCCTATAAGGCGTCTCTAGTATAATTTATAAACTGCTGTTAATTATAATAAACATAATTAATCCAGTCAACATTTATTTACCCTAATGATCGGGAAAATGGACTCGAATCTAGTTTTAACTTGGTCTCTAATTTTTAAAACTTGTCAGGTACCCCCCTTGGCTATCCTATGATGTCAATGTATACGTGTAGATCAAAACTATCACCAGGAGCCTCTCTTCTCGCTCTAGCATAATGTTACAATACTAATAGCGTGCACAGGTACGCACGGCGTGGGACTCCCTAATCTTCACCCACACCAATGTCCCTCCTGGAGATAGTCCTAATGGTGAACACGTCCAGGTCGCCTCACCCTTGCGTCAGGGTTTTCCCACTGCCCGTAAGTCCCTACTCCTAGGAGGGGGGGATCCCTACCTCACCTCAGAGGGAGGCCATGGATTCCCAGGGCTCATTTCCGGGCATCCATACCCTCTATCTGTACAAGTTAACACCCCACAGGGTGTGCCCTCGCCGGAACCTAAGGTCTTCTGCACTATCCCTTGGCAAATGGGAATTCCACTGACAATCCATCTTAGGAGATCGGGGCAGGCACAGTACTAGTACATTTCTCCGTTCCTTTGGTAGCGTATGTGGTTGGCATTATCGGAACTGGCTCTTCATCTTTTTTAAACAAGGGAAATATTGGTGAGTTCCCCAAAAATCTCCCTCTATCCTGCCTAATTGCCTGGCAGGTGTAGTTTCCAGGGTAGTCAGTAATACTCTCTCTGGTGCAAGACACTTAAGTAGTTATAGAGTATTCCTTCTTCCATTTCTCACGGACAGTGTAATTAGCGGAAATGTTCGTGAAGAGACTAATAAACCACTCTTCAGCATCTACAGGGAGATTTAGGGGGACCATCCCCGAGTGTGGTCGGGCACTACCGCACACGCAACAGTTAGACTAGTTGCTCCTGTTAGCATTGTACCTCATCAACTCCAAGCAGAGATTCTGGTCAGAGTAGCCAGTCGCTACTGTCAAGGTGTCCTCAAAAGGTAGGGTCGGCTATGATCATCATGTTCGTCAAGGTCTTTATCTTACGGCAGAGGGGGTTAATTATGGGCACGGAACTAAGTGAAGGCTTCCATTCGGCTGCATCTACCATACCCCTTATTTTAAACTTCCCTAAGGGATCTGTCCTCCCGTACCGGTATGTCCCCAGACTATAAGTCTCCCCGTCCCCCGGGCTTGGATCTCCCATGGTTAATGTAAAAACCGCATTAAAACCAAGCAACATACTAAGTTCAGCCTTCCAATACCTGCTGTCCTTATTATTCTCAAGGAGGGTTATACGACTAATTAGGGATTTCCCGCTCTTATCTTTCTTATTTAAGGCACTTCGCGGTTTATAGGACCAGTCTATTCCTGCGTTCCATCCCACTAATCCCCAATAACGGCAGTCTTCTCCCCAGACGTTATCAGTGGCGCAAACATATTGTATTCCCCGGGTATATAAGTCATATAACCAGCTGGACTGAGCTAAATCTGGCCTGCGGTGGGATCTTGCGCCTAGACACGGGACCACAGTACAATAGTCGAAGGAATATGCGGCTACTTGAGCATTGAACGAGTTATACTAGAAGGTAACCATACCCCCATATCCTTCCGACTAAGGATTCCAGTTGCCACCCTCCTCTCTCACTAGCCCTAACCAGAGTAATGTCTTTGGCACAACTAAGACTGGTCTCCCGGATCTGAAGCTTTCTTACAGTATGAAGCATGGATGGATCCATGTAAGTCTTTCGGCTAGTTTCACAGCGGTGGCAGTAGTCAGAAGCACCTGGTAGGGGCCATCAAATCGGGGCTCAGGAGGGTGCTTCCTGGGGAACTTCTTGATGCGCACCCAATCCCCAGGCTGCAAGATATGTGTCCCAGTGTCTGCCTCTGAGTCTGGAAGAGAACACCTGTGTACCTTCGTTTACCTCATTCACTTCCGGTACCCTGTATCTGCAGATTACCTCATTCATGAGCTTCTGTGTGGTCATCTGCTCATTTACCTTAGTATCCGGGTGGGCCTCCAACCTGAAAAAGACTCGAGCAACAACAAGCACATATTCATACTCCCCAACAGGTGTGAGCTGAATGTGGTCAAATTGGCAATCCCTGAAATGGGTAGAGTGGTCAAGGCAAGTGTTATATGGCCACCTTACTTCTGTCCGGACTCGCATATGGCAAAGATCATGCTAACTGGACAAATGATGCAGCAGCTACAGAGAACCTAGGTGTCACCCATTCTTGTTCAGTGTCGACATCATCGCTGCTTTTGATTCTGTGTACCAGTTGGGCCATCATGGGGGACAGGGACCTCTGTAGGCAAGTTCTGTTGATTGTTCGCCATACACCATCCTGTTCTGTCGCTCCCGTCTTTTAGCCCATCTGCTTTCCTTCCTCGTTGACTTGTAACTGTAAAGTCCTTGACATATCAAAGTCCAAAGTTTTTATCAAAGTCCAAAGTTTTTATCACTGACTCATGCTGTCAGTATCTATTCTTCTTTCTTCCACGGCTTGAGGGCCGCTGCCTTTGCTGTGTTGTCGGCGAGGGTGTCATCTCTCGCTTCTCCGTTGTAGAAATCGGTGTGGATTCTCCATTGCCAGGTAGTAGTAGTAGGGTTTCCATGAGACTCTGCACCGCTGCACCATTCTTAATTGGCTGTCCTACTGAGATAACAAGCTGTCTGGCCTTCCATATTGGGCCATAATCATGAGCTATGCCAAATGCATTCCAGGAGTCAGTGTAAAGAGTTGCCGACTTACCTTCTACCACTCCACACGCCTCAGTGAGGGCCTCCGGTTCCGCTTCTTGCCCTGAGACATGCGGAGGCAGAGCTTCTGCGTTTAGGACATCTTGTTGTGTGACCTCTGCATATCTGGTTCGGAATCATCAATCCTCACCCTGATACCATCTACAAAAGAAAACTCAAAATATGCATCATTAACAGTGTGTACATCACTACAATAATGCACAGAATTTTAAACAATTTTAAAAAATAGCTGATCCGCCATACTCAGATCACCTATGCCTCCCCTCCCCCCAGGAATACCTGATTAAAAGAAGAGTAGCCGGATTCAAGGTATTACAACATTGGGAAGCTCAGAGCAATATTGGGGGAGGCATGGAAAGAGCACATTGTAGCCGGATCTAATAGGCCAGAGATAAGTGCTTGGGTTGCACTTGCATGAGTATGTTCTGGGTGTCATTTGGGGTGTGGACCACTAGGGGGTAGTCCAATACCAACTTAGAAGATTTGTCAACCATTGCCTGTACTGCTGCCACCGCAAAAGCAGATGAGGGAGCTCCTCAAGTCACTGGATCTAACCTCATTGCTGTGTTTGTCCTCCGTGCTTTTGTGTCAATACTGTCGTATAGGCGGCAGTATGAAACAAGGTCCAGAAAGGTGTGGAATTTGGCAACGGGTGTATGTACAGGTATGGCCTGCAGAACTTGGTTAGTCTTTGGAGGCCTTACAGCCTTCTGCAAGAGAAATTAACAGTGTAATTGTGGCCGGTTGGCAGTTTTTCCAAAGCATCAGCACACAGCACCTGATCTGCGTGGCTGACCCTTCACCCCTTTTTTTTTTTTTTTTTTTTAAACTAGGGGGATACTGTTTGACCCAGGGGTGTGTATCTGGGTCTCGTGTAGATTATCATGGTGGGTATATTCAATTTTCCTATGTCTGTCTTGTAGGTGTCCCATAATTTGTCAGGAACCGTGGAAAGCTGAGTTTGGGACAGGAGAAAAAACAAAACTTTTCCTTCTGGCTATCTATGATTCTTACCCCCTCCTTGGATAAGAGACGTGTTCTTGCATCATCTAGCTCCACCCCTCTGAGTGTGGCTAATCACTTACTTCCTTATTCTCTCATTCAAGGTTGGCAGTCCTTGGATACACATCACAACCCAATAAAGATAAAGTCTTATGCATCACACAATTTACATTTTACAAATTACGGGTCAATCTGCCCCGTTCCCCCTGTGGATACCTGGCCTTATCGTTACCTGCTTGTTTCCTATTCCTTGGCTTCTCTACCGTTTCTCTACAGTTTCTCTTACTCCCTGTAGTTTATTTATTTATTTTATATTGTCTGTGAATATACGTTACTTGTGCTGGGACTACAGGGCAAGTAACTTCCTCTTTTTAAGTCTCTCGCTCATGTGACAGCCCAGCGACAGGATTATAAGGGTAATTTTTACTTTTACAACAGTTTTTTTTTTTTGTCCCAGACTTCCGGCGACCGGGCAGATGCAGTCTTAGATGCCGGGCATCTCCATCTGATTGGTAATGTACTGCAATTCTCTCTATTCACTAAACTGTATTGAACGCTGGTGTCTTTGGCGTGTGTTAATACAGACGCCATTGCAGCCCACCTTTCTCTTCCTCTTTCTGACACTTAGGGAAATTCTAACGTCTAATGCATAAATCACATATATTATGTTGTAACTCTACTGTCACAGCGGTGACCACCTAACATTGTATGTGGTTACAATTGAATTGGGGGCTGCTGCGAGAGGTAGCGGGGGTCAGGGTAGGTCTG
Organism: Eleutherodactylus coqui; assembly: GCF_035609145.1. NCBI lineage: Eukaryota > Metazoa > Chordata > Amphibia > Anura > Eleutherodactylidae > Eleutherodactylus > Eleutherodactylus coqui. The sequence continues at coordinate 328,876,416 of NC_089838.1, forward strand.
TTAACATGTACGCTGTTGGGGACTTGGCAAACATAGACGTATTTTCTTGTGGGCATGGTGGGCTACGCAGTCTGTTACATCTGGGTCGCCAGTCAGATGGAGAGATATGTTACAGTTACAGTTTGTATTCTTAAGAGCCCCCTCAGGATGTGAGTGGCATATAACTTTTTACATTTGTATGACGGATGTATTTGTCTGAAGTTACAGTACAAGAATTGTTTCACTTTTATTAAGAGTTCCACTTCCTCTTTTTAAATGAAGTTAGTAGCCTTTTTTTTTTTTTTTTTTCTTTCTAAACAATTACGGGCACAGTTGAGCAGGACTGATACTACTTCTATATGACAGACAAATAAACTATTCCTATATAACAACTCAGCAGGATTAGCTCTACACAACAGACAAGCACACTAACTTTATATAACGGACAGGTAGGACACACAGAAAGATTGCTTGATTAATCAATGATAACTTGACTCTCCACCCTTTTCACACTTTCCTGGAGGGTGTAAGAATTAACCTTGGTACATTGTTTGCTGCCTTTCAATTTCAATCATGGCTGCCAGATTTATGATTATAGAAGTCTCCTCAGACGCCGGACACAGTATGCCCCGCCCTAGAGTCTCTAGCATTTCTGTCACTACACAGTTTATTAATCTACCTCAGACGGAGGGATCTACTCGTGGACATTTAAACAATAAACAAATTTGTGGACACACACAAATAGACAGAGCACCAGTACGGCTGGTTTGGTCTAAACTGCCCCTCGGGATACTGTCTGATAGCTCCCTTCTCCCGGACCCTACAAGCAGGCCTAGCAGGAGCGGAAATCCCATATCAGACTTTTCTCTGGCAGTCTCTCCCTCCCTGGGCCCTACAAACAGGCCTCAGGACTGCTGAGTCTCTGCGACAGGCCACCTGAACGGCTCCCTCCTCCCTCAGGAGTGGAAACACCCCGTACAGGCCCTCCCGGGGGCAGCTATTGATGTCACCAATTAACTAGTACTCTCAAGACAACAGGCATGCAAACATTCCTTTATATCTTATGACAGGTTCTTATCGAGTGATCGAGACTTATAAATACCTGTCGTTTGGTTCCAAATCACTTGGCCTTGGCACGGCACATAGGCGAGCCTGAACTTAGCCACACAGGTATAGATAATTAATTTATCTTACCGTGTTCTGAAGATTTTTTTATTGGGCCCACCAAGTCCAAGGTCGCACATGTCCGTGTCTCCTGTCCAAGCTCTATGGAACCCATCGATCACTCCCCGTACGGGCCACCAGCTGTCGCGGAACCTTCCTTTGCGGAACCACGGCTTACTCAATTTGGAATGTTTACACCCTTCCATATTAATTCTGAATTGATAATGCGCATAAGAAGTTTTCACACTGACACAAGGTTCAGCATGCATAGCTTCCTCAATTCTAACTTTAATGATCGGCGTGTAGCCTATTTTAAGAGTTTAACAAATCCGCCCATCTGGGCAGGTCAAAGATTACATAGATACAACGTATTGTTTAATTATTGGATAAGCATCTTGCAATTCTTCCATCCTCCGGTCATCTGTGATTGGCCATCAGGTGGTGGATGAAATGAGTGGGTTGTCTTGGAGCCACGTGTGGTTCCTTCGATATGATTGGATGTTACATCATGAACTATAAATTGCACAAACCTCCCATGTTATTTGCATACGTTTCCAGTAAAATTGCTTGGGTAATTTCTGCGGTAGCTGCGGTTGTCCATGTCTGAGTTAACTGTCCTCCAAAATTGCAAAACAGATGGAAAATGTAACGTGTTTATACTATATATTATCTTGTCAGCGTTTTGAGAACAGAAGTTTCATGTTGGCTTCCCCATGTCAGCAGAGTTATAAAACAGATATTTTCATATGAGCGGAAGTACCTATTGCATAACTGTAAGAACATTATATTTGTAGCAAGACAGAAAGCGAATATGTATACAGAATGTTAAATTGACAACTGTCTACTGCCAAGGCCCACCGATCCATATAGATATATACTGGGCTTCCACCACAATCTCTTGTAGTGACATTAGTCACTTGCAGAGCTGCCAATGTCTAGTATGACTCTCCAGCTTTGCTGTAGCAGGGAACCCCGGCAGTCACATGATCCCCCTGGGCTCCCGTAGTGAAAGCTACAGTTCTGCTTTCACTTTTTAGTACACAGTGCTCATTGAGCGCTGTGTACTCGGGGAAGCAGAAGGCAGGAAGGGTTAAAACCCCCTCCTGCCTTCTTCTCCGGGTTATCAGCTGTTACTAACAGCTGATAACTTGTTCCTGCCTTCTGATTGATTGCAGAGCAGGAGACTTAAAGCACCGCTGTAATTTTACTATCAGCAGTGCTTAAGGCCCAGGACCAGGCGCCGTAAATTTACAGTGCCTGGTCCTTAATGGGTTAAAGGAATATTTATTTTCTTGGAAAAGTTCTCCCCCTCTTTGTATATGGAGCAGCCCTTCGTGTCGCTGGTTACATTTTTGGTAAACAACACTTCCTCCACTCCCTCTTCATTCCGACTAATGAAGCTAACGTAAGCCAGCAACAAGGCTTCACTAGCTCTAACCGCTGACTCGTCAATCTTCATTACAAATTCTGTATTCGTTAACACGTCCAGAAGCGTTTCTCCCACGTCAGCCAGCATCTCGTCAATTCTTCTTGAAACACGACATTACCCAAAGGAATCGATTTCCCCACGGCACACGGGTCAGGCCCTGCATAGTACTGACCATCTCTAACTGCGGGTAACACAAGTGTTTCCCCAATAGTAGGGGATTTGCCACATTGCGCTAATAAAGAGACTTTATGGGAAGCAGGGAAGCTTTTGTCAGCATTGAGGGCAGATGTTCCCAATAGCTTGCCTACCGCGCTGCGGGACTCAAACTGTGACTTTAAACCTTGGAAAAATGAGACAGGCTCACCCAATTGGTCTGAATGCATTTTTACAAGGTGATCCCTCAGTGTGAAGGTTCATAGCTTCATGGGAAAATGACATCACAAACGAGGCACAAAATGCCTTATCACAAACGAGGCACAAAATGCCTTATCACAAACGAGGCACGAGGGAAGCCGTCCGTTTGTAGGAGACGGGATGGATCCGTACTTCAAGTGTTCAGTTTAATATTTATGGCATTTTTATAAAGTATGCTTCAATAACGCACTGCTTATATCGCTCTATCATATAATGAGGTGTGACTTTTATAACTCCGCTACAGGTCAATCACGCTGGGTAACCTACAGCACAACCTAACCTGCTGTGTTCTATAATGTCGCTGATTGGCTGGAACTTTCCCTTGTGTGGGCCTCTGGGAGTTGTAGTTTATATCAGTGTTCTGAAAAGACTACAACTCCCAGAGACCCACACAAGGGAAAGTTCCAGCCAATCAGCGGCATTATGGAACACAGCAGGTTAGGTTGTGCTGTAGGCTATCCAGCGTTATGAAGTGTGATTGATCAGTAGCCTCAGTTTTTTGTCAGTTTCAGATTTTACCGATTGTTTTCACACATTTTGGCGACAAAAACCGAGGAATCACTACAAATTTTTAGAAAAATGTAGTTACTACATGAAAAAAGATCAACAAACCGAACACAGAACGCCCCCTACTGCCCCTTTATGTTCTATCACCCCCCTGACGCCCCCCAGGGGCAATTACGCCCCTGTTAAGAACCACTGCCCTACACAAGCGGAAGAAAGAGGTCACTGCACACAAGGAGCCTCTGAGAACCTCTTATAGGCCAAGGGGGGGAACCATTTTTAGGGCCTCCGGTATAAGGACCGTCCATCTAATCACCACAACTCTCATCATTTACAGATCTGCCTGAGGTGGAGATGCAGGACGAGGTTCACAGCAGATCGATGACGTCTTCTGGGGCCGGAGGGTTTTTGACCCTGTGGTGGTTTGTAAGGTCATTAGGTTATTCTGGAACAAGATAACAGACGACGCGCTTCAGTTCAATGCAGAATCCTGAGTGCGCCCCCTAATGACTGGGTTATTGTTTGCAAGTTCAGAGAACGGAAAGGTCTTATTGGATGTTACCGTAAGCCACAAAAGGCATCGGGACACTTTTGCATGACCTCCCAACCGACTCGTGAGAGTTATTACTAAGGCCTGAGAACTGGCTCATCAGGAATCTGAGCTAAGCCAAGAAAATGTCCTCAGCCTAATGTGGCGCCTGCTGGTGAGGTGGCACTAGGTCAGGGGTACATGGCGGCTTTGGTTACAGCAGACCGAGTGATCCAAGATGGCGGTTTAGCCCTGTGAACCAGCAAATATAACAGAAGTCAATGCAGCCTCATTCCGACTCTCCACAAAATAAAAGAATCCAAGGTCAGTCTTTTTTTTCTTCCAACTACGGGTTGTGATTACTTGCTGCGCCCCGTGATGCCACGTTGCGCCCCGTGATGCCACGTTGCCCTTAAAGGGGTTGTTCATGATTAGAAAAAAAAAGGCTGCTTTTTTTCTGGAGATGGCACCATACCAGCTCCATTGAAGAGTAGAGCTGCGATACCACACACAACCTGTGGACAGGTGGAGAGCGGTTTTCGGATGAAAGCAGCCATGTTTCTTGCACCCTGCACAACCCCTTTAACCATTTCAGGACCAGAGATTTTTTATTTTCTCCGCTTTTCAAGAACTTTTCAATTTTTCCGTTGCCATAGTGACCTGAAGACTGTTATTTGCAGGACGGGTTGTTCATTTAAAGGAGATGTCTCGAGGAAGCAGTTAATTTTTTTTTTTGCCCAGTCCCCCCCATTAAGTACACATTACTAAGCCCCCCTGTAAATGACATTTCTAGCTGGTTCGTACTTACCGTTCCAGCGTTTCAGCAACTTATAAAAGTTTTCTCAAGATGGCCGCCGGCTCTTTCCCCGTCGCTCGCTGCAGCCCGACATGCGCGCTCCCGAGACGCCGCCAGCTGTGTCTCCATGGCAACCGGACGCATCGCAGCCGCCGACCAGACGCCCCGCAGCCGCCGACCAGACAGCAGGTAACCGACGCTAGCCCCCGGCTCCCCAGCGCTAGACCCTCAGCCCAGGTGAAGGCCCCGGAGCCCAGCGCTAGGTTCCGGAGCCCAGCGCTAGTTCCCCCGGCCTAGCGACAGCCCCCCCATCACAGCGGCAGCCCCCCCCGGCCTAGCGACAGCCCCCCCGGCGCAGCGGCAGCCCCCCTCGGCCTAGCGACAGCCCCCCCGGCGCAGCGACAGCCCCCCCCCGGCGCAGCGACAGCCCCCCCCCGGCGCAGCGACAGCCCCCCCCCGGCGCAGCGACAGCCCCCCCGGCGCAGCCCGGCGCAGCGGCAGCCCCCCCCCCGACCCATCACTTACCTGGGACGCTTCTCGGGGCTGCTGGGCTGGGCTGGGCTTCTCCGCTGGGCAGCTCCAGTTTCTGCACCTTCCTCTAACAGAGGATGGTGCAGAATGGCCGCTTCAGCGCGCTCCCGAGCAGTGACAGCTCGTCTGCGCATGCGCAGAAGAGCTGTAGCGGGGAGCACACTGAAGCGGCTCGTGCTGAATGGAGAAGACCGGACTGCGCAAGCGCGTCTAAAAAAGCAAGCTGCCAGCGAATTTAGACGGAACCATGGAGACGAGGACGCTAGCAACGGAGCAGGTAAGTGTATAACTTCTGTATGGCTCATATTTAATGCACAATGTACATTACAAAGTGCATTAATATGGCCATACGGAAGTGTATAGACCCACTTGGTTTCGCGAGACAACCCCTTTAATGTAACGTATGATGTACGGAAAAACTTTAACCATTTTTACAAGTAGTGAGAAATAAACGTAATTGCGCCATTTTTGGTGCAGTAAATAACATCTGGACCGTGTTGTTTGGTCGGTACGATTACAGCGACACCAAATTAATAGCGTTTAATGTTTTTCTATTTTTAAAAAGTGAATGATTTTTTTTCTTAAAGAAACACTCGCTTTCTGCTGCCGTATTCGGACGACTCGTAACTCTATGATTTTTTTTGCATTGGGCTGCGCGGGCTCGTTGTTTGTGGGCTGAGCTGTCGTTTCTCTCAGTACCATTTTAGGAAACTTACGCCGTCTTGATGACTTTTTATGCAAATTTTTTTGGGAGCCCGGATACCAGAAGGAAGAAAAAACCCTCAAAGGAATGGTAATTCTGGCCCTTTTCGTTTCCCTCCCGCACCGTGCGGGGTTAATAGTGGGAGATTTTACATTTGGACATTTACACACACAACTCGCTAAACAGAATCCAATAACAGAGAATGTGGAGAACAGGGGGCGATCCCCCTCAACAGCCCAACAAAGCCCACCCAAGGGATCAGGTAGGTAGAGGTTACAGGGAGCTACACTAAAGGGCCATTTAAATACTTCTCAGGGATGAGGGAATACAGGGGCACAGAGGACCACTACGGGGATGAAGGAAAGCAGGGGCACGGAGGACCACTACGGGGATGAAGGAAAGCAGGGGCACGGAGGACCACTACGGGGATGAAGGGAAGCAGGGGCACAGAGGACCACTACGGGGACGAGGGAAAGCAGGGGCACAGAGGACCACTACAGGGACGAGGAAAAGCAAGGGCAAGGAGGACAACTACGGGGATGAAGGGTAGCAGGGGCACAGAGGACCACTACAGGGACGAGGAAAAGCAAGGGCAAGGAGGACCACTACGGGGATGAAGGGAAGCAGGAAGCAAGGAGGACCACTACGGGGACGAGGGAAAGCAAGGGCAAGGAGGACCACTACGGGGATGAAGGGTAGCAGGGGCACAGAGGACCACTACGGGGATGAAGGGAAGCAGGGGCACAGAGGACCACTACTAGGGATAAAGGGAAGCAGGGGCAAGGAGGACCACTACGGGGATGAAGGGAAGCAAGGGCAAGGAGGACCACTACGGGGATGAAGGAAAGCAGGGGCACGGAGGACCACTACGGGGATGAAGGGAAGCAGGGGCACAGAGGACCACTACAGGGACGAGGGAAAGCAGGGGCACAGAGGACCACTACAGGGACGAGGAAAAGCAAGGGCAAGGAGGACAACTACGGGGATGAAGGGTAGCAGGGGCACAGAGGACCACTACGGGGATGAAGGGAAGCAGGGGCACAGAGGACCACTACTGGGGATGAAGGGTAGCAGGGGCACAGAGGACCACTACTGGGGATAAAGGGAAGCAGGGGCAAGGAGGACCACTACGGGGATAAAGGGAAGCAGGGGCAAGGAGGACCACTACGGGGATAAAGGGAAGCAGGGGCACAGAGGACCACTACGGGGATAAAGGGAAGCAGGGGCACAGAGGACCACTACGGGGATGAAGGGAAGCAGGGGCACAGAGGACCACTAGGGGGATGAAGGGAAGCAGGGGCACAGAGGACCACTAGGGGGATGAAGGGAAGCAGGGGCACAGAGGACCACTAGGGGATGAAGGGAAGCAGAGGCACAGAGGACCACTACGGGGACGAGGGAAAGCAGGGGCACAGAGGACCACTAGGGGGATGAAGGGAAGCAGGCGCACAGAGGACCACTACGGGGACGAGGGAAAGCAGGGGCACAGAGGACCACTACAGGGACGAGGGAAAGCAAGGGCAAGGAGGACCACTACAGGGATAAAGGGAAGCAGGGGCACAGAGGACCACTACGGGGATAAAGGGAAGCAGGGGCACAGAGGACCACTACGGGGATGAAGGGAAGCAGGGGCACAGAGGACCACTAGGGGGATGAAGGGAAGCAGGGGCACAGAGGACCACTAGGGGGATGAAGGGAAGCAGGGGCACAGAGGACCACTACGGGGATGAAGGGAAGCAGAGGCACAGAGGACCACTACAGGGATGAAGGGAAGCAGGGTCACAAAGGACCACTAGGGGGATGAAGGGAAGCAGGAGCACAAAGGACCACTAGGGGGATGAAGGGAAGCAGGGACACAAAGGACCACTACAGGGATGAAGGGAAGCAGGGGCACAGAGGAGCACTACTGGGGATAAAGGGAAGCAGGGGCAAGGAGGACCACTACGGGGATGAAGGGAAGCAAGGGCAAGGAGGACCACTACGGGGATGAAGGAAAGCAGGGGCACGGAGGACCACTACGGGGATGAAGGGAAGCAGGGGCACAGAGGACCACTACAGGGACGAGGAAAAGCAAGGGCAAGGAGGACAACTACGGGGATGAAGGGAAGCAAGAGCAAGGAGGACCATTACGGGGACGAGGGAAAGCAAGGGCAAGGAGGACCACTACGGGGATGAAGGGTAGCAGGGGCACAAAGGACCACTACGGGGATGAAGGGAAGCAGGGGCACAGAGGACCACTACTGGGGATAAAGGGAAGCAGGGGCAAGGAGGACCACTACGGGGATAAAGGGAAGCAGGGGCAAGGAGGACCACTACGGGGATAAAGGGAAGCAGGGGCAAGGAGGACCACTACGGGGATAAAGGGAAGCAGGGGCACAGAGGACCACTACGGGGATAAAGGGAAGCAGGGGCACAGAGGACCACTACGGGGATTAAGGGAAGCAGGGGCACAGAGGACCACTAGGGGGATGAAGGGAAGCAGGGGCACAGAGGACCACTAGGGGGATGAAGGGAAGCAGAGGCACAGAGGACCACTACGGGGACGAGGGAAAGCAGGGGCACAGAGGACCACTAGGGGGATGAAGGGAAGCAAGGGCAAGAAGGACCACTACGGGGACGAGGGAAAGCAAGGGCAAGGAGGACCACTACGGGGATGAAGGGTAGCAGGGGCACAGAGGACCACTACAGGGATGAAGGGAAGCAGGGGCACAGAGGACCACTACTGGGGATAAAGGGAAGCAGGGGCAAGGAGGACCACTACGGGGATAAAGGGAAGCAGGGGCAAGGAGGACCACTACGGGGATGAAGGGAAGCAGGGGCACAGAGGACCACTACGGGGATGAAGGGAAGCAGGGGCACAGAGGACCACTACGGGGATGAAGGGAAGCAGGGGCACAGAGGACCACTAGGGGGATGAAGGGAAGCAGGGGCACAGAGGACCACTAGGGGGATGAAGGGAAGCAGGGGCACAGAGGACCACTACGGGGATGAAGGGAAGCAGAGGCACAGAGGACCACTACGGGGATGAAGGGAAGCAGGGTCACAAAGGACCACTAGGGGGATGAAGGGAAGCAGGGTCACAAAGGACCACTAGGGGGATGAAGGGAAGCAGGAGCACAAAGGACCACTAGGGGGATGAAGGGAAGCAGGGACACAAAGGACCACTAGGGGGATGAAGGGAAGCAGGGACACAAAGGACCACTAGAGGGATGAAGGGAAGCAGGGGCACAAAGGACCACTAGGGGGATGAAGGGAAGCAGGGGCACAGAGGACCACTACGGGGATGAAGGGAAGCAGGGGCACAAAGGACCACTAGGGGGATGAAGGGAAGCAGGGGCACAGAGGACTACTACGGGGATAAAGGGAAGCAGGGGCAAGAAGGACCCCTAATAAAGGTGTAAGAAATAAAACGTCTGTACATATTTGGCAGAGTGGTAATTTATCAATAATTGTAATGATGTTTCTTCCTTTAATCCTCATCACTTGGGTTTTCCAGACCTTCACCTGAGGGCGGAGTCAGGTAAGTGAACCTTTTCAAAACCGAGCAGAGTGCCGCATTCTGTGGATGGAAGATAACCTGCTGACATGGTAAATGTCTTTTAAAAAAATGTTTGCCCCTGAGGGAGTGCCCTGCATATCCTGAGCTCCCTGCTTCATGAATACAATGCCAGAACTACAGTGAAGACCGTCACAGGTGGAGAAGATGGCAACACAGGCGAGGGGATAGTACCACAGTACAGATCGATATGCTGGGGCCCATTAGCGGCGATAAATACAAGACGTCTGCAGGCGGCGCTACTAGCAGAGATAACTTTATTGAAGAAGATCAATAACAACCAATTTCAACTTTTTTTTCAAATTCAACCTTTATACAATTTGCTACATAAAATATTTTTTCGCCTCCTTATAATTCTTCTCTCGAGTTTACAAAAATAGCAAATTCAGTTCCTCGCCCTCAATTGTCTCGTTGGGGGACGTCTGGAGTGACCCGCGTTCACACACGTTGGGGGAGGGGATCATAAATAGCTATAGATAGAATTCTGTGGGTGCTTAGAATCTTTACTTTTTTGGTATGGCCGCGGCCGTATTATAAAACCTCCTCACTATGAGGTACCTCGAATCCCGACTGAAGCAGCAGCAGCCCTTAACCCCCGGACTTTGGAGAGTCAGTAATTGTGGGGGCCTCCTTCTGTTCTCGGTGGTCTTTAGGAATAAAGTTTTCGGCGTAGAATGCACAACAGCCGGGGACACACTATTCAACAAACTTTATTTATAACCCCAGAGAACACTAGATTTTGATCCAGCATTTGCGCTATAGTGTGTTGTTGCTCTGGCACCATCTACAGGATCTGTTGGGAAGTGCAGATATATTCCTACTTTCCCCAACAGCTCTGCGCACCACGGATTAGAGGGGGCTATTTCACCCAAACAGAAGAGGAGATTAGTGTCGTGGGAAGCGGTGCGGGAGGTCGGACATCACATGGAAAGTGGACGAATCGCAACACACAGAATGCCTCGTTAGGATCCATTCACATCCAGAGCTGCGCTCAGAGATTTGCTGAGTCATTGCTAAGCCCAGAACTGGCAATGGAGTGAGTACTGCTGTTTTCCCACAATACACTGCAGCAGAACTTGTAATAGGTTGCAGCCTGCTAGCTGTATTGCGTTGTGGGAGATGTAACAGGCGCAGAACGCATCATCTGCCGACAACGTATCACACAGATACGAGAACAGCGCTGGCAATTTTAGGCTCATTCCCCACTGCTGCATTGCATTGTGGGAGATGTACCTACACAAGGCTACATCTCCAGCAATGTAGTGCAGCGGCGGCTCTTCTGTCCGGACGCTAGTTCCTGCAGTTCAAACACTAACAGGATGTGCAGTAGCATTGCGATTGCAGCTCTGGATGTGACTAGAGCACAACATGTGACAATTCTGTAAAAGCAGCAAGGAAGAATGACTTTGGATTATCGGTTTGGATAAAGTGCTTCTGGTCATAGAATAATGTTCAGTCACAAAATGGAGCCGACGACCGGCGAGATAAGTCAGGGGGGACTATTATAAGGGGGAAAGGGTATAGATATATATCACTCCGTCACCGTCTAGCGTCCGCAGAAAATGTGCTATCAGCTCTTTGCGGTCCCTGCGCCATCAGTAAACCGAACATATGTAGAAACAACTTGAGCCATAAAGATGCCCGTCCCCGTGTCAGGAAGGGGCGGACGAGCCCCTAATCCACATCGTGCCCTCTCCCCGCCCTGAATGTATATCTTATATATATTACTGTCACGCAGCTTGGAGGGGGTGGCGCCTCCCAATAAATTAAAATGCAGATAAAAGCAAACAAAATGGAGTAATAATTGCTGTAAGAGGGGGAGGAGTCAAAAAGTAGCGGGGAGGGGTATCCAGTGTGTGGGGATCGGCAGCAGACTCTTCTGTGATCCCCCATCATTCACCGTTCACCAGTTCATTATACAGCTGCGGTTCAGGGTCATGAAGTAGACCTGGCTGCTCCCGCCAGAGCGAACCGAGGCGAAAAACACCTGGAAGAGAGGCCAAGAGAAGCGTTAGCACCATGAGAAGCGTTACAGCGCCCCCGGAGGCCGGGATGTATGGTGTCCCCATTACCTTATCGTTGCGTTCACACAGGAACTTTAGTCGCTGAGCCCTCTTGTGCATGAAGACCCCGTCAAGGTGGCCGGTCTCCACCGAACGGATCTCGATGGCTTTCTCTCCCCACCCCATGATCTGGTTGGAGCAGATGTACGCTGGAGGAGAAGACAAAACATGTCAAACTATCAGATACGTCTAGAGGCAGGGAAGTATCCAACTGATTGATGCACTCAGGTATCTAATGGGCCTCGCTTAGATATGTCCAGAGAAAGGTAGGTATCTAACAGAATGTATCTAAAGTAGAGAGTTACATAGTGAGTTCATACATATCCAAGTTCGACTGGGTGGATGGCTGCTTGCATCTGGATGTATCCGAGCAGGAGAGGTTAGATCCCTGTTTGCAGCACGGTCTATCTAATGGGATGCCTTCCTGTGTTTTGATGTATCTATTGTTCTCACTTAGGTACATCCAGTCACAAACAGACATCTAACTTTTCCTGCTTGGATACATCCAGATGCAAGTCGACATCCACCCAGTCGTTCTTAGATATGTGCAAACTCAGGCAAGCAAGTAACTCTCTACTTTAGATACGTTCTGACTCTGGTATCTAACTACCTTGCCTTAGACATGGGCAGATACATCTAGGTGTAGGTAGGTAGGTGAAGTGCTCTCCTTTAGAGACATCCAGACACAGTTATGTATCTACCTGGTCCCTTTTAGATATGCCCAGACCAAGGTAGGTAAGTAACAGATGTCTTAGACTCATCCAAAAATAGGTATCTTCTTAGATACATTCTGAATACGGCAGGTATCCAACTGCTCCTCCACAGATACATTAAGTACCTTCTTTGTCTCCCTTAGATATGTCCAGATGCAGGTAGGTCTCCAATTCTTCTTCCTGTAGACCAGAGTTGCACCCCTCCAGTCCTCCGGGCCCCAACAGGTCAGGTTTTCAGAATTTCCTCAGTATTGCACAGGTGATGTAATTATTGTTACAGCTGTTCCAACTACAGGATATCCTGAAAACACGACCTGTTGGAGCCCCGAGCACTGCGGCTCTGCACCCCTGCTGCAGGTAAGTATCTAAGTGCTGTCCCTTAGATATCTCCCGACACAGGTGGGCATCTACCTGCTCTCGCTTAGATACGTCAAGATGCAGGTCCACCTCTAACTTGTCTCCTCTACATTCTGTACATCCAGGCGTAGGTGAAGATGTAACATCTCCAGCTTAGATACATCCAGATTCTAGCAGGCATCCACCTGGTCACCCTTAGATACATTCAAACTCAAGTATGTCACTTTCTCCCTTAGATGTGTATCTAATTTGTATCCATTAGATACATTCAGACTTCTAACTGAATCTACAGGAGACCAATTAGATACATCCCAGCACCTGGACATATCCAAGACACCTGTGGCTGGAGATATATATGTATCTAACTGATCTACCTTAGATACTTCCAGCCATTACTACAGGTAATCTAGGGCTGCACTTTAAGGAGTCGTTTTGTGGTTGTGGCCCCCGTTGCCCTTGCCGCTAGTTTAACGTGTTGAGTTCTGGTGACGCTTCCCCTTTAAATTGCGGCCTGACTCACCCACAGAGGTCGGCATCTCGCCCCACTGCAGCACCACGTCTTTGATGATCCTCCCGTACGTGTTCACATAGACCCCCTCGTCCTCATAGCACAGCAGCATCTCCATCCCGTCTGTGTTTGGCAGGAAAATGATGGCGTGGGGGTTAATCTGGCTCTGAATCTGAAGGACGACAAAGAAAGGATGAAGTCTTCCCCACTCGTCCGTATCTGGTCACATGACCGATGATGCAAAAGGCGACTCACGTGGACAGGAATGTAAATATCGTAGTTGTTCCCTGAGTCCACGTCCACTGCATGGAAACCGGAACAAGAACCGTAGATGACCTTTAACCTCTGCCCCTCCTCCACTGTGAGGTCCACGAGCTGTGGTCGGTGAGGGAGGTCTGTGAAGGACTGGAAGGGTTTACAAAAAGAGGGCGTCACGAACAGGAAGCATGTCTGTTGGCAATTCAATTCCTAAGGAAATAACCCCATTGCAAAAGTCATCAACCCCCTTGTAGGTTACCTTGAAAGCCATGAACTTGTGGTACGGTTTGGGGGCCCAGGCGTAGACCTCTACAGAGTTCTTCAAGGCGATCACCAGGAACTTGATACGCTCATACTTGACTGAGGAAGAAAGAAGGGATGTGGGTCAGGATGAGACCCGTCTAATGGGCCGAAGATCGAGGGGATACAATATTACGTGTTCTTACCAACTTTATAATGGACACATCCCTCCATGTCGCCCACCGTACTCCAGCCCTGCTTCTTCTCCACTTCGGGGTCGTTGTGGAGGATCTTGTTTCTGAGCCACGAGAGATAGTAGACGCGCAGCTTGTTTCTCTTACCTGGGACACACGGGGAAAAAGCCAAAGGTTATGAAGAACACTAGAGGCCGGACCACCTAGAGGGTGGGGTGCCTTTAGTTTGGACAGGGGTAGATCATTAGAGTAATGGGTGCCCAATAGATGGAGGTAAGGATACAGAGTGAGGCGTAGGGAGTATTGTCCTTGTCGGGAGTGTCCACTCACCACTGATGGTAATGAGGAGGTTCAGTCCTTCCAGGACATCCATCTGCTGGAATCTCCGCCGGGTGATCAGACTGTAGACCTTTCCTTGACCGCTGCGGTCTAGCAGCATCAGCCCGTTCTCAGTGCCGACCAACAGGTTCACCCCTGGTAGAGAACACAAGATGTGAGATGACAAGTGGTGGAAGAGAAGACCAAAACATTTGTGAACCTCCTGTCCTCTGCCCTTACCCCAGAGTGCGGCACAGAGGATCTCAGAGTTGAACCTCTTCTTGTACTTCCTGATCTCTGGGGTGTCGCTGTGCGGTCTGGTGTTAGTAGGGTTCACGTTCACCACTGATCCCTTCCGAGCCTCATATTTTAGCTGCTCCAATCGGGCCACATCTCCACTCACAAAGGACGCTGCACAGAGGACATTCTGGATGAAATATTTTTAAGGTTGGGGGGCGCCAACGCATCATAAAGAGGACTTGTGTACACTACCTGCCACCGGGATGGTGTCGCCTGTGCCACCGGTTGACTGATATAACCCCAGGTCTACAAACATGGTGAATGAGGTTTTAGGGGGAGCCTTCACCAACCCACGAGACTGATACTGCAGAGAGAGGGAGGGCATTGTATTATAGGTCGCCTTCATCATGTACGCACTCGATAATAAATCTACTCCAGAATCGGTCATTTTACATTTCACTCCATCTTATATAGCCGCAACTCAAGCAATTCTCACTTTTTAATGGTCCACCAGTAATCTCAGTATACAAAACCATCTCCACCTTCTCTTCTCCTATCTTCCGAGTCGTCGCTTGTCTTCCTACCCCTGGCGTCTTCATCTCCAGTACAACATCTCTTATTTCCAATGCTGTACACCACCAACTCCAGACCAATCATCTCAGATGTTCTACCCAACGATTCATCTGCATCTTCTATGACCTCCACACCGTATACCAGTGACTGGCACCACAACCGCTACTCAACACCTTCCTCAAGGCTTCCACTCTCACAAATACTAAATCCCTTTACTCCTCTCTAGTCACAGACAGATGGGTTCCCGTTTAGAGGATGTCGGCCCTGCAGAGAACCGACCAAAAATGTTTAATATTACAAAATAACTTATTGATCATGTAAAATGTAAGAGCCTAAAAGAAGAGACAAAACCTGCATAAACCTGGTGTGAAGTCAGCAGCGGGTTATGGGCCTATAACAGATACCACTTAGTACCATGCCAGTGTCGCAGAGACCCATGACTCTTGGTCTAATGGTATATACCGCCACAGGCTGTCATGTACACGAAGGTATAATGATAATCTCCTATCGGGGGCGGTGCAGCCGCATAGGACAAATATCACAGACCATTTATTAGTCTTGTCTGGGATATTTACGCCGACTGTATATGCAGTACCAGACATTATGTTGTAGCTCTCACAGGGCCGGTCCATATAATGCGTTAGACCCCATATACAGGGATGTATAGATTCTCTATATAACCCCCTCAGACCCGGACCGGAGGTCATCAGCCACACAGATGGGGCTCATCTCATAAGAGGCGGCTCTATTCATCACTTCCTCTGCATGTCGCTGCTCATTTCTACATTTGGTGACCGTCCCTCTCCGGTCTATATACTTGCCCCTCTGGGAGAGGCTGACTGGTGATGAGCTGTTCTTGAGCTGACGTCTCATTTTGCCGTTGTCATTGCGATAACCTTCTGATCCTATTCACATTGTTCCTTTCACGATCTCCCATCATCAACACGTTTCCTCAGCTAATTGCACTAATTGCTGATTCATCGGGATGTTTGAAGTTCTATTCCCCCGCTGGTATCTAGCCTTGATGTTGGGCTAGAGCCTCTGGGTTTGGTTTCCCAGTGTACGCTGACCGTCTTGGTAGGCACAGGTTTCGCCTATGTTCGCTGTAGCTCCACCTACTCTCAGAGGGGGCTCACACTCACTAGCACCAATCAGCAGCCATTGCTGGACGCCAGCCGCTCCCTGACGTAACATCGCGATCCTGCGTCAATTCTTGCGAGGGCCGCGCACGCCCTGTTCGAACCAGCATTACACTCACTGCCAACCCACGATTCTGTAATAGTCTATGGATCCCACACATACGTGACATACCAAGCTCCGCCCCCGATAGATTATCCTTATACCTTTGTGTACATTACAGCCTGTGGCGGTATATACCATTAGTCTCTGGTTGGTTAGACTGCGACACTGGCATGATCTGGTACTAGTAACGCATCTACACGTCCGTATCCCGCTGCTGACATCATACCAGGTTTAGGCAGGTTTGGTTTCTTCTTTAGCTTCTTATTTTTTAGATGATCAGTAAAGGTTATTTTTTTATATTTTTGGTAGTTCTCTACAGGGATTACTTCTACTCATCCAGTCCCGAAGTGTCCCCACTACAACCGACAGGTCCAATACTCTACATCTTGGGTCGCCTTCCTTTCTTAAAGCATCATGAATTCCCGCACTGCCTGACAAAATAACCAAAATTCCTCTTTACGCATCTTCCTTTCCCAACCGATGGGTCGCATCTCCAAATGTCTTTTCTTCTCACTCGATCCACAACTTTCTTTCCCAAATGTGTTCTTTTCTGACTACTCAACCAATAGGTCCCGGCTCTGAGGGTCTTTCCGTCTCAGTACTGAATCAGCTCCTTTGTTCAGAGTCTTCCCTTCTCAGCACTCCAAGTCCCATTCCCAATATTGATGGAACCCGCCGGTGTTACTGACACATCGATTTCAGGGTGTTTATGCACAAAAGTGACAATTCTCTTGCAGTGATCCTGAGAGATGGAAAACTATAAATCGCTGCATGTCCTATTTTGGGGCGATTCCTCGTACGGAATCACCGATTCTTTCCTAAGGGATCTTTAAAAACAAACCCACCACGTATTTGGCGCTCCCGCGGTGCGATGTGCACGGAACGGGATACAATTTACCAGTGAGAACTATTGGAAGCATTAGCAATCTTTTAACTCGTGATAATCCCAAGTACAAAGATAGGGGGCGATGTAAGGTAAAACGCACCATGCTCGCATCGAGAAGCGCTATATTACAAGTGCGATATCAGTCTGAGCTTCTCAGACTGACATCGCACTTGCCCATGTGCATTAACCCCTAGTCTTCCTTCCCTGATGCTCATCCAACACGTCCCATCTCCAGATGTCTCCCGTGTCAATACTCAATCGATAATTTCCCGTCCCTACATTCTCCTCTCTCAGGATTCCCATCTCCAAATGACTGACTCAAGCAACAACTTTATTCTGCAAAAGGTCTTGTCTCCTCGATACTAACGGAGCCCATTCTGCAAGGGTCTTCCCTACTCAGCATTCAGTTCCTTCTCCATACTCAAGCAATTAGAGCCATCTACAAATGTTCCCTTTCTCAGTACTCAACCAACAAGTCCCATTTACAAACCTCTTCGCTTCTCAATCAACCAACAGCTTTCTTCTCCTTAGGTCTTTTCTTCAATACTCAACCAACAAGCCCCCTTTACAAGAGTCTTCCCTTCCCAATACTCAACCAACAAGTTCCTTCTTTAAGCATCTTCCTTTCTGAGCATCAACAAGTCCCATCTCCAAACGTCTTCCCTTCTCAATGCTCATCCAACAAGTCCCATCTCCAAACGTCTTCCCTTCTCAATGCTCATCCAAGTCCCATCTCCAAACGTCTTCCCTTCTCAATGCTCATCCAACAAGTCCCATCTCCAAACGTCTTCCCTTCTCAATGCTCATCCAACAAGTCCCATCTCCAAACGTCTTCCCTTCTCAATGCTCATCCAACAAGTCCCATCTCCAAACGTCTTCCCTTCTCAATGCTCATCCAACAAGTCCCATCTCCAAACGTCTTCCCTTCTCAATGCTCATCCAACAAGTCCCATCTCCAAACATCTCCAACAGGTCCTAACTCCACTCCAAATGACTTCCTGTCTCAATACTCAACCAACAAGCTCTTTCTTTAAGCAGATTTTTTCAGTAATCAACCAAGTCCCATCCCCAAATATCTTCTCTTCTCAATACTTCACCATTTGTAAGACTCCCCAACTAGTCATATCTGGGTCTTCACCCCAAGATACCCTACAGGGATCCACCGTGTCAGGCCCTTCCATAGTGCATCCATTACTCACATCAGTTCCACTACCCTCCTTGCTAGGGGAGGAGCCCGGCCCCTTGGACTCGGTGGGTGAATGGCTCGGTTGCACCACATCTGGCAGGTTGGTGTATCCGTTACTATCGGCATGCAGCAGGTTCCGCTCCTCTTCTGGCGTCTGAGAGAAAGAAGAGTGATGGATCTTGTTCTACATCTACAGACTGTGTATTATAACACTAGGACATGATTATGTAATACTTTATCTGAGAGTATGACGGCACTCATACTCATACATGAAGATATTGCATTTCTTAAGTCTCACAAGACACTCCAGCAAGGTAGCAATTTTCTTTCCTCTACATTACATGAATGGCGTGTGATCACCCTCTTTATTAACGACTTAGGATGGTCATGTCTGCCAGGCGTAAAGGACTCTCCTCAAGAGGTTTCTTCTGGACCATGCTCCAAGTTAGGGAAGGAAAAAGACAAGATGGTCCACTCCAATGCAACTCAAACAGTGAGACAAGGGTGGAATCCTCTAGATTATTGCAGCTGTTCTCCTAAATAAGGAGGACCTCTAGAAGACACGAGCCGTTCATCTCTCCGGCTGACGTTCTGAGACCCTCTTACCCGCTGTACGATCATGGTGCCATCTCCATAGGAGCTGTCAGATGTGCTCCCCACCAGCTCTTCCACGTCGTGGACCACCATAGTGCTCACGCTGTCAGTATCCGCATCGCGACCATTTCGACTTCAGAGAGGAAAAATAAAAGGAATAATTTTAACGATTTCCCGCCATATTTCTGTTGGGGAAGGGGGGGGGGGGGGGGGAGGGGTTGACTGCTGACTGCTCGGTACCTGGCTTGTGAGTTTTCTCTACTTTGTTCCTGTCGATCTTGGTCGCCCTCATCATCATCTTCGTCGCTGCTGTCCATCTCATCACTGGAGGAGGAGTAGTCCAGCGCCTTTTTGGGGGGTTTTGGGACGTCTTCTGGGCGATCCTTCACTAATAAATGGTCCTGTGGAAGGACATTATAAAATAAGCAAGCAGGACATGTAGTTGTATATACGCTGTATACAGGGAGGGGCAGGAAGGAGAGTAGACTAACTATACAGTACAACTGACAGGCCACGACATACAAGGATGGGGTATTGTACTGCAGCAGACTACACTGTGATATACAACCTAGTAACGTGCGGTCATACAACACACGGACGTCTGCAGCCACACACAGCAGGTAATGCTCAGCTGCACACACCACACACAAAAGCAGAGTTATGAGCCATAGTAAACTACAATGTGACGCATACAAGGTACAGGTACCAGATGTACAGCCACATACTACAACGGGATGTATGTAAATGTACAGCAACACACTACACTGCAACATGTATATACATACCGGGTCATGTACAACCACACACACTGCGTAATATACAATCACACTGCACTGTGACAGTCATATACAGACCATATAATATACAGCCACACAATACACTAGCTGTACATTACCTGCCCTGTATGTATGACTGTCACCGTGTAGTATGTGGCTGTATACTAGTGTGTGTATATGACTAGGAATCTACAACCACACAGTAGTCTGATGTACAGTCACATACTACACCATGACATTCATACACACACACACTGAGTAATGTACAGCCGCACACTACATCGTTACACACACATATACTAGGTAATGTACAGCCGCACACTACACCGTGACACACACACTGGATAATGTACAGCCGCACACTACACCGTGACACACATATACTGGGTAATGTACAGCCGCACACTACACCGTGACACACACACACTGGGTAATGTACAGCCGCACACTACACCGTGACACACACACACTGGGTAATGTACCGCCGCACACTACACCGTGACACACACATACTGGGTAATGTACAGCCGCACACTACACCGTGGCACACACATACTGGGTAATGTACAGCCGCACACTGCACCGTGACACACACATACTGGGTAATGTACAGCCGCACACTACACCGTGACACACACATACTGGGTAATGTATAGCCGCACACTACACTGTGACACATACACTGGGTAATGTACAGCCGCACACTACACAGTGACACACACATACACACACAGGGTAATGTACAGCCGCACACTACACCGTGACACACACATACACACACAGGGTAATGTATAGCCGCACACTACACTGACACATACACTGGGTAATGTACAGCCAAACACTACACAGTGACACACACATACACACACAGGGTAATGTACAGCCGCACACTACAACGTGACACACATACACTTGGTAATGTACAGCCGCACACTACAACGTGACACACATACTGTGTAATGTACAGCCGCACACTACAACGTGACACACATACTGTGTAATGTACAGCCGCACACTACGTGACACACATACTGTGTAATGTACAGCCGCACACTACGTGACACACATACTGTGTAATGTACAGCCACACACTACAACGTGACACACATACTGTGTAATGTACAGCCGCACACTACAACGTGACACACATACTGTGTAATGTACAGCCGCACACTACAACGTGACACACATACTGTGTAATGTACAGCCGCACACTACAACGTGACACACATACTGTGTAATGTACAGCCGCACACTACAACATGACACACATACTGTGTAATGTACAGCCGCACACTACACCGTGACACACATCCTGGGTAATGTACAGCCGCACACTACACCGTGACACACACATACTGGGTAATGTACAGCCGCACACTACACCGTGACACACACATACTGGGTAATGTATAGCCGCACACTACACTGTGACACATACACTGGGTAATGTACAGCCGCACACTACACAGTGACACACACATACACACACAGGGTAATGTACAGCCGCACACTACACCGTGACACACACATACACACACAGGGTAATGTATAGCCGCACACTACACTGTGACACATACACTGGGTAATGTACAGCCACACACTACACAGTGACACACACATACACACACAGGGTAATGTACAGCCGCACACTACAACGTGACACACATACACTTGGTAATGTACAGCCGCACACTACAACGTGACACACATACTGTGTAATGTACAGCCGCACACTACAACGTGACACACATACTGTGTAATGTACAGCCGCACACGTGACACACATACTGTGTAATGTACAGCCGCACACTACGTGACACACATACTGTGTAATGTACAGCCACACACTACAACGTGACACACATACTGTGTAATGTACAGCCGCACACTACAACGTGACACACATACTGTGTAATGTACAGCCGCACACTACAACGTGACACACATACTGTGTAATGTACAGCCGCACACTACAACGTGACACACATACTGTGTAATGTACAGCCGCACACAACGTGACACACATACTGTGTAATGTACAGCCGCACACAACGTGACACACATACTGTGTAATGTACAGCCGCACACTACGTGACACACATACTGTGTAATGTACAGCCGCACACTACAACGTGACACACATACTGTGTAATGTACAGCCGCACACTACAACGTGACACACATACTGTGTAATGTACAGCCGCACACTACAACGTGACACACATACTGTGTAATGTACAGCCGCACACTACAACGTGACACACATCCTGGGTAATGTACAGCCGCACACTACACCGTGACACACACATACTGGGTAATGTACAGCCGCACACTACACCGTGACACACACATACTGGGTAATGTACAGCCGCACACTACACCGTGACACACACATACTGGGTAACGTACAGCCGCACACTACACCGTGGCACACACATACTGGGTAATGTATAGCCGCACACTACACAGTGACACACACATACACTTGGTAATGTACAGCCGCACACTACAACGTGACACACATACACTTGGTAATGTACAGCCGCACACTACAACGTGACACACATACTGTGTAATGTACAGCCGCACACTACAACGTGACACACATACTGTGTAATGTACAGCCGCACACTACATCATGACACACACATACACTAGGTAATGTACAGCCGCACACTACACCGTGACACACACATACTGGGTAATGTACAGCCGTACACTACAACATGACACACACATACTGGGTAATGTACAGCCGTACACTACAACATGACACACACATACTGGGTAATGTACAGCCACACACTACACTGTGACACACATACTGGGTAATGTACAGCCATACACTACACCGTGACACACACATAGACTGGGTAATGTACATACACATACACTGCGTAATGTACAGCCGCACACTATACTGCGACACACATACAATGGGTAATGTACAGCCGTACACTATACCGTGACACACACATACTGGGTAATGTACAGCCGCACACTACACCGTGACACACACATACACTGGGTGATGTACAGCTGCACACTACATCGTGACACACAAATACACTAGGTAATGTACAGCCACACACTACACCGTGACACACACACACACACACACACACACACACACACACACACACACACACACTGGGTAATGTACAGCCGCACACTACACCGTGACACACACAT
The DNA here is from genome assembly GCF_035609145.1 of Eleutherodactylus coqui. Taxonomy (NCBI): domain Eukaryota; kingdom Metazoa; phylum Chordata; class Amphibia; order Anura; family Eleutherodactylidae; genus Eleutherodactylus; species Eleutherodactylus coqui. The sequence goes on from NC_089838.1 coordinate 328,899,364, forward strand.
ACACTAGGTAATGTAAAGCCGCACACTACACCGTGACACACACACTGGGTAATGTACAGCCGCACACTACACCGTGACACACACATACTGGGTAATGTACAGCCGCACACTACGTGACACACACATACTGGGTAATGTAGAGCCGCACACTACACCGTGACACACACATACACTGGGTAATGTACAGCCGCACACTACACCGTGACACACACACACACACTGGGTAATGTACAGCCGCACACTACACCGTGACATACACATACACTAGGTAATGTAAAGCCGCACACTATACTGTGACACACACACTGGGTAATGTACAGCCGCACACTACACCGTGACACACACACTGGGTAATGTACAGCCGCACACTACACCGTGACACACACACACACACACTGGGTAATGTACAGCCGCACACTACACCGTGACATACACATACACTAGGTAATGTAAAGCCGCACACTACACCGTGACACACACACTGGGTAATGTACAGCCGCACACTACACCGTGACACACACACTGGGTAATGTACAGCCGCACACTACACCGTGACACACACATACTGGGTAATGTACAGCCGCACACTACACCGTTACACACACATACACTGGGTAATGTACAGCCGCACACTACACCGTTACACACACATACACTGGGTAATGTACAGCCGCACACTACACCGTGACACACACATACACTAGGTAATGTACAGCCGCACACTACACCGTTACACACACATACACTGGGTAATGTACAGCCGCACACTACACCGTTACACACACATACACTGGGTAATGTACAGCCGCACACTACACCGTTACACACACACATACATTGGGTAATGTAGAGCCGCACACTACAACGTGACACACACAATGTACAGCTGCACATTCAATCGTGACACACATACTGGGTAATATACAGCCGCACACTACACCGTGACACACACATACTGGGTAATGTACAGCCACACACCAAACCGTCACACATAAACTGGGAAATGTACAGCCCCACACTATACCGTGACGCACACATGCACTGGGTAATGTGCAGCCGCAAACTACACCGTGACACACACATACACTGTGTAATGTACATCCGCACACTACATCGTGACACACACATACTGGGTAATGTACAGCCGCACACTACAACGTGATACACACATACTGGGTAATGTACAGCCGCACACTATACTGTGACACATACAATGACTGCATACACAGAGTCATACAAACAGTAGGTAACGTCACCCTGAAGCACAGCATAAGGCCACTAACCTCTCCAATCGCTCTTTTATAACTCTGACAGCAGTAGAGAAAAGAAAGAGATTATTGCAAGACGTCTTGACCCCAAAAGTGTAACTGTATACCCGAACACAAACACTCCTCCTTTATACAGGGAAGGTGTAACCTTATACCCAGAGCCCCCATCTTGTGGGGTCATACTCACAGCAGGACGTCCCGGCCGGGAGCGATGCTCCTCTCCTGGGGTTTTGATGCCAGGGGGACTGATTGAAGACTCCTCCAGTTTATGAGGGGCTGCAGGAGACATTACACACATTAAGAAACCGAGACGGACAGACCCCGCTGCTTAATCCTTGGTTGGACCCCCTGCTGAGTCCGGTGATCTACATTGGCAGGGGATGGGGAGCAGCCGATTCTACCACTTCCTATATGGTTTTTCAGGAGATCTAAGACTTTTAATATGGCCCTTAATTGATCCCCCAAATAAGACCCTTACTGCCCAGAGAAGAGAGCGGCTGATACTAAACCTGCTCCAATCAGCTGCCCGGAGATCAGGTCCAGCACCTTATGATGGATGTGACCCCCCCTGCCTACAGGTGGGTGGATGGGGCGTCAGGTCATTACCTATACGGTTCCTCTCCAGTGACCCGGCCTGGGGTAGGTTCGGGTGAGGAGACTGCAGCAGGGAATCCCCTCTTTCCCAGCCACTCTCCGCACGGCGCAGGTCAGGATTGCTGCAAGACAAGAGTGGAGATCGTTAGACACCGTGCATGATATCAGGCGACACGGACAGACTGATTGATGGCAGCGGTCACCTCTACAGGATGACGAGTGGAAGAGAAGATGAACAACTTTGCAGTATAGAGGAAAATCCTTCCGTCGAAAACTTGAACCCCCCCAAAATAGCTAAACGTGGCGGGGTAGGGCGACTCACCTGGCTCTCACCGCCTGGACTGGTCGGCCTCCTCCAGATCCGCTCGTGTTCAGAGCAGTCGCTATGGACGTTGTCCTCTGGGGAACCTAGAACAACAATCGGTAGAGTGAGCTGCAGGCACATCCAGGGCTGAATTCACAATTCTGCTGCCTTAGTGCTGCAGGTGCATTGTGGGAGATGTAGTGTTCACACCAAGATTCTGGGAGATCCAAGAGCAAAGTTGGGGCAACAGAATTGTGAACACAGAATTTTTTCTTGCTGCTCTACAAAGTTATAAAGCCTTATTTCTCTAGTCACTCCCAGAGCTGCATTCACAATTCTGTTACTTTCTGAAGGACTCTCAGGCTGCAGAAGCTTGTATCTCTCTGCAGACGTAGTGACGGCACAGCGCATGGCGTGGATTCCAGGTCCAGTAGGCAACACTACATCTTCCGCGATGCAAGGAGTTTAAATGGAGGCAGAGGTCCGTTGTGAATGCAGCTCTGCAGGTGAATGGAGTAGAAGTTGTGAGGTCACTCAGAATCAGGTATATTGACCTGCAACTCTGATCCCATATGTGTTTAACAGAGAGGATTGTGGGAAAAGAAATCCAGCGACAGATACAGGTAAAGCCCAGCGCAGAGTTGAGACGCAGCGAGAAGTTAGACGTGTCCCGATGCCAGGCGGTCCGGAGGCCAGGAGAGCAGAGTAGTGTTAGTGACAGCAGCCATTAGTGTCTGAGGTGTAGACGGACGGCCTCCGTGGCCAGAGAGTAGTAAGTGCTGAATCTGGGAAAGCTGGATGTCCGCTGTTACGGCTCCCATAGGGATTTATTTAGGCAGAGGTTACACCCGCTCTTCCGGTAGATGCAGCAGAGGAAGTCATTCAGGGGTCTGGGAAAGCTGTATGAGCCGAGTGTCAGGGAGTAAGACCACTGTTACAGCTCCCATTGGGGATGTAGTCCAGCTTTCCAACATTCCTTACCCCTGATACTTTTGGGCATCCAATCGGAGTTTGAGGGTCACCAAAGGCCACCTTGCAACGAGGTACTGTTTGGTTGTTAATGGCATCTGAGGGCCCTTTAAAGCCCCCCTCCAGGGCTGCCATGTCTTTCTGCCTATTAGGACAGGCCTATGGACCATCCTAATAAAATACTGGTAGAGATAGCTTATACTGCAGTACTGAAGCATTGCAGTATATCGTATAAGCAATCAAAAGGGTTGCAAAAGAAAACGTAAAAATACGTGTAAAATTAAGATTTTTATTCCAAAAAATAGATTACTTGTAAAAGTTAAAAAAAAAAAAAAAAGCCAGTACAAAAAGTGCTCATCCTAAACTGCGGGGGTTAACAGGCAGACCCTCATGGCAGTGCTGACCGCCTTACAAAACACCTGGCTGCCATGACAGCGAGTGGCCACCCATAACCTCATGGTTACCGTGTGTATGGCTCCTGAGCCCACGGCATACAGCGGCACCAGATGTGCACTGTACATGTATGGGCCAGTTAATAAGGCAAACTTGCCCTTCAGAGGTCCGGTGACACCCTACCATAGCTGTAATGGCAGTTGTTACCCAGCTTTTCCAGGCTGCAGAATGGCAAATCCGCCTCATCCTACAGAGATACAGCAGAGGTGCAGCATCACTACATACCATAATAGCAACCATATTGCCACTCAGCTTTTCCAGACCCTGAATGCCAGAGAGAAAGAGGCAGGGGTGTTATCACCCCTTGAGAACCTAGGAAGGCCCTTCTGCATTCTGTCATGTTGGTCGTCACCCAGCTTTCCCAGAGAGAAGTATTAGCAGATTTAGGAAGAAGGTGGAAAGTACAGGACAGCGGAAAGCGGAGTTATACCGGCGGTCAAGAAGAAAGGGTTAAAGTGGAGCGAGAAGGACAGGGTGCCACTGTCGCTGACTGCTGCCGGTGGCTGGAGGACATCTTCACACCCCCTTTACCTTTGGAGGAGGGGTCTCTGGCTCCATTTTCACCCAGGGGCCCCTGTCTGGTCGGGTGGAAGGTATAAGGGCCACCTCTGGGGAGGGGTCAGAGCTCTGACGGGCTAGCTGGTTCCGGGAGGCAGGAGGCATCATGGCAATGGCGGGCTGGCGGCTGATCATGGGTGCCGACGGCGGGTCCTGTAGGGAATTGGGCCTGGGGTTTGGTTTCAGGGCCACACGGGCCTGTGGTGCGACAGTGCGGAGCGGCTGAGAGATGGATAAGACATGAATGAACAGCGAGGCTACAACCAATCCTGTGTAATCTATCGCTCCCTGATATCAGCCACAAGTGCAGAAAGACTCCTTGGTGACTGCTACTCCAGTGCAGAGACCATTATGGCCTGCTCCGCTTATAGCAGGGTTACCGGCCCTTTAAGGACGCACTCTGAAAACCTCCTTTTAACTGCTTACATATTTCATGGCGGTGGGAATTGTAAAGCGCGGCTCGCTGCCGATTACAGGCGGAGGTTCTTCTCATTATTGCACGGGTCAGCTACAATGAGGCAATTACACAGTCGCCGAGCGTGGAGAATTACCATTAGAGAGAGCGGACAGCAACCTTGTAAATCTGACAGTTACATCATGCTCTCCAGTCACCTCCAAAGCTGCGGCTACGTCGGTAACATTCGGTTATACATAATGTGGCTGCATTGTAGAAGCTCCATCACACTTCTGATGTGACACCGCATCTCTCACGACGCAATACAGCAGATTAACCCCTTCAGGACCAGAGTTGGCATTAAGTTTCGTTTTTTCCTCCTCGCCTTGCAAGTTGTATAATGTGCAGAAACACTCATACTAACATTTTTAATGAAAAAAAGGTAACTGCGCCATTTTAATTGGGGTGTGGGAGGATTAGAGGATCTAGAGCGAGTGCGGTGCAGTAGATATTGCACATGCCCTTTGCCCTGGGGGTCGGTGTCATTACAGCGATGACGCTTTATGTCATTTAATGCTTCTCTATTTTTAAAAAGTAGATACAATTTTAACCAAAAAAAACTGGATTTTTGTTACTTACCGTAAAATCCATTCCTCGTCCTGTTCATTGAGGTGGTGGTGGGGGGGCGAGGAGGGGGATCGCTGCTGCCAGTAGAAGGCGACAAAAAGCCCCCAAAATGTTAGCCCCTCCCACCAGCCTCACCCCTCCTGAGCTGAATGAGTCGGAGAGAGTAAATTAGCACATGAACTAACAGCAGCAGGTCAGGTGGGGGATCCCTTCTGGTGACCGCTGCCGGGGCTAGAGATGATAACCGGGCCGCCGCCGCCGCGTCCACCGCTGAACGGAATGAGAAAGGGATTTTATGTTTAAAAAAATCCTGCTTTCTCCTCCGTGTTATTGGGGAACGTTCCAGAGCAGCTCCTCGGGGGCGGGGAAATAAAACGGTGAGTGTGGTTGCCAATTACCCCGTGGGGGCACATCGACAGGGTCTCCAGAGGATACAACAAAGTGATGCACCTTGTAGGGCTTGGAGAGTGGCGCTACTGATGCCAACCATCTTGTTGACTCATAAGATGACCATTCTGTTGCGCCCAGATGCCGGCCGCTGTAAGGCCTGAAGCAGGTCGGCTAGTACAGTAGGAGGCCGGTATATAGCCGACCTCTGAAGAAGTGAAGTACAAAGAGGCTATAACACCTCAAAGTACAGAATCTTCTGCGCTGTTACAAAACAGTCCAAGGCTAGGCTTACATCTACGCTAACAACGCCCTGCAGCCTCCTAGAAGCTAGCCGCGCTCCGACGGGTCATGCTGGCCGGCTGGCGGTAGAGCGCTGTGCTTTATTGGCGTATTCCATCTTCTATAACACAGAGGGTCCTCAGAGAGGCTGATAATCCATGAACATGCAGCCAGAAAGAAGAAACTAGAAGGGATTTGTTCTTGCGTGCCGACAATGTTGTATAAAGGTTGGCTGTTAACCCCGTGTGAGACGTGTGAAGATATGAAGGGATCTACCAGCAATGATGAGATTATGCAGCGTAAGTTACTCCTCCAAAAGAGGGAAATTGGCCCTTTGGCTCACCAAAACCGCCATCAATGACCGCTAGGAATCACGTAGCGTTGCCGTCACCCCGGGAGGGAGAAATGTGCGACTTCAGTGACCGTAGAAATCCTTTAGGCCACATTTATACTTGTGCTTGGAGCAACCTGCCAGACAGGGGACGGAGAGCTGAAGAGGAACCCCGTTATGGCTCATGGGTCCTGTGCGGCTTCATGTGGAATCAATCAGCTTGACTAGAAGACTGTGCTCTCCCATTATGGAGCAGGAAATAGGAATCCCCTGACGAGAGGCAGACATCTACTAGAAATGGCTTTAGAGAAGTACCTGTGTGGGCTCTAGCAGATGATAGCAGTAGAGTATGGCGGTTGTATACGACAGGTCAGACACTCCCGGACAGTGGGACTGTATAGCCAGGATCTGCTATAGGGGGTAGTCACGCCCATTCTTCTGTAAGAGAGGGCAACGGGCTCTGTGCCACTCACCAGATCTATGTAATTACAGCAGACCCAGCGGTCCGCAGGACACGTAATCCTCCAATGGTAGGCTGTACTCCCACTGAGTGCGCTACGGCCCTTGTATTACACCATATACCAGCCCGGTCACCCAGACAGAGATCATTGTTGCTTGGTGGCTAAGGGCGTCTGGATTTCTTCTTCTTCCTCCCCGTGTGGGTCTATCTTGTTCTATGAGACCAGTAGGACACCTGGTGTAGACCGCTTTGCACGGGCTTGGAACCTTGGCGAGGCGTTACAGCAGGAGGAGTACGTGTACCCCAATCCAACCCTAGAGGCTGAGCGGTGGGCAACATGTAACACAACACCAGGAGGGACTGCTGACAAAACATTGCAGGGAAGTCCTTAAAGAGGACTGAGCAGCAGCAGTAGCAGTACGCAGTAAGGGCAGCTCACACGAATGCAACGCCATTGCGTAATATGACGAAGCAATGTTCGTGTGAGCTGCCCTTACTTTGTAGTCCCTTGGTGGGGAGGTTGCTGTATACTGTACTCCTCAGAGGGAGAACAGAAGTAAAATTCCACCCTGTATTGTCCAGTCCAAGGAAAAAAACATAGAATTCAAAATAAAAGTGAAAGTGCAGACACCAAGCTGGCGGGTCCACCCCCTCCTGCAGACGCCAAGCTGGCGGGTCCACCCCCTCCTGCAGACGCCAAGCTGGCGGGTCCACCCCCTCCTGCAGACGCCAAGCTGGCGGGTCCACCCCCTCCTGCAGACACCAAGCTGGCGGGTCCACCCCCTCCTGCAGACACCAAGCTGGCGGGTCCACCCCCTCCTGCAGACGCCAAGCTGGCGGGTCCACCCCCTCCTGCAGACGCCAAGCTGGCGGGTCCACCCCCTCCTGCAGACACCAAGCTGGCGGGTCCACCCCCTCCTGCAGACACCAAGCTGGCGGGTCCACCCCCTCCTGCAGACACCAAGCTGGCGGGTCCACCCCCTCCTGCAGACACCAAGCTGGTGGGTCCACCCCCTCCTGCAGACACCAAGCTGGTGGGTCCACCCCCTCCTGCAGACACCAAGCTGGTGGGTCCACCCCCTCCTGCAGACACCAAGCTGGTGGGTCCACCCCCTCCTGCAGACACCAAGCTGGTGGGTCCACGCCCTCCTGCAGACACCAAGCTGGTGGGTCCACGCCCTCCTGCAGACACCAAGCATTTTCTTTTTTTTAAAGAGAAGGGCAATGTGAACATGAACTTGAGATTTTATTGCTTGGACTATATACTGCAATACATCAGTGTTGCAGTATATAGCAATTTCTAATGTTGCCTTCAGTTGTTTCCAGCTGCTATGCAGTGACAGGAGAACAGAACGGAACATGGGAGTTCCCACTCTCAAAATCAGCAGGAGTCTCAATAGCGAGACCCCCACCGATCATCAAGTTATTGCCTTCCCTTTGCGTATCGTAAGGTCAGGGAATAACTTGAAATTCAGGTACAACTCTTTTAGAGGAATTGTCCATTTTGCATGCCACAGGAGCCGCACCTGCAATTACAAGCACCGGCCACTACACAGGGGTCAGAGCAGCAACTTTGCTTCATACCCCTGTGTCTAGCAGTGCTGACCGTGAACCCCAGACGATCAGCTACTGATACACTGATGATAGGTCATCAATAGTATTTCCCTGGACATCTCCTTTAATCAACAGAAAGAAAACGGTTTTTTTTTCCCCCAAGTTAATGTTGGCGCGCTTACCTTATGCTCCTGGAGGTCCAGTGGCCTTTGTGATGGAGGGGTTTGATTGGGGGTCCCGGATGACTCTACTGAGTTGAGTTTTGTGATGGACAGTGGAGAGTTCTGCTTGTTCAGCCTTGACCGTTCCTCCACCTGTAGAAAACATAAAAATCCCATACGTCGTCAAAATTAATCCGGCTTTACCAAAAGCAGACAGAGGTTGAGCAGCGGCTGTGTTTGACTCAAAAACTGAGCAACCAAGATCAAATATTGGGAGGGAGGATTACAGAAGGCACCACCGTACCTCTCTGGCCCAGGCGGGCTTCTCGCTGGGGTTCATGACGGCCCGGTTGTAGTGGTAGAGCGGTTTCTTCTCCTGCTGTTGCTGCTGCTGCTGTTGCTGCTGCAGAGACTTGAGATAAGCGTGCTCCTGCTGGAGTTGCCGCTGCAGGCGCTCCGACTGGCGCTGTTCCTCCAGCTGTTTCCGCTTGTACTCCTGCCCAGATAAAACTGGCTAAGCGCATGAGCCACACAAAGAACGCGACCAACGGCGAATGCGCCAACACACACACGTTGCACACTACTGGGTATAGTGGAGTATTATTCTACACTGCTAGGGGGCAGGCCGCCGGGTGTAATAATACTCAGTATCTATACACCGGATACAAAACACGGACAGAGGAGGAGATCGCCACCTACAGGAATAAACAGGGGAAGAGACGAGAGGGCGGCAGTGTGGAGATCACAGGAAAGGACAGCTGCAGCCTAATATCTGCCTTCTCTAGGAGAGCGACTGAGAGAAGCGCTGCTTGTGCCAACAAACCTCTGCTGACCGGGAGAGCAGAGAAGCCAGCAGGGTGTAATACAGGGAGGGGTGTCACTGTGCGGTAGATAAAGTTCAGGTATAATATGGCGGACCTTTCCGGAAAGGAGGATATGGTGTAGTAGTCACCATACGGGAGGGAATTTCATGGTGTACAAGAGTTGCTATAGAGGAAGGGGAGCACGGTGGAGAGCAGGGGGTCTGTATGAACAGGTGGGGAGGTCACGGTGGAGAGCAGGGGTCTGTATGAACAGGTGGGGAGGTCACGGTGGAGAGCAGGGGGTCTGTATGAACAGGTGGGGAGGTCACGGTGGAGAGCAGGGGGGTCTGTATGAACAGGTGGGGAGGTCACGGTGGAGAGCAGGGGGTCTGTATGAACAGGTGGGGAGGTCACGGTGGAGAGCAGGGGGTCTGTATGAACAGGTGGGGAGGTCACGGTGGAGAGCAGGGGGTCTGTATGAACAGGTGGGGAGGTCACGATGGAGAGCAGGGGGGTCTGTATGAACAGGTGGGGAGGTCACGGTGGAGAGCAGGGGGGTCTGTATGAACAGGTGGGGAGGTCACGGTGGAGAGCAGGGGGGTCTGTATGAACAGGTGGGGAGGTCACGATGGAGAGCAGGGGGGTCTGTATGAACAGGTGGGGAGGTCACGGTGGAGAGCAGGGGGTCTGTATGAACAGGTGGGGAGGTCACGGTGGAGAGCAGGGGGTCTGTATGAACAGGTGGGGAGGTCACGGTGGAGAGCAGGGGGGTCTGTATGAACAGGTGGGGAGATCACGGTAGAACGCAGGGGGTCTGTATGAACAGGTGGGGAGGTCACGGTGGAGTGCAGGGGGTCTGTATGAACAGGTGGGGAGGTCATGGTAGAGCGCAGGGGGGTCTGTATGAACAGGTGGGGAGGTCACGGTGGAGTGCAGGGGGTCTATATGAACAGGTGGGGAGGTCACGGTGGAGTGCAGGGGGTCTGTATGAACAGGTGGGGAGGTCACGGTGGAGCGCAGGGGGATCTGTATGAACAGGTGGGGAGGTCACGGTGGAGCGCAGGGGGGTCTGTGAACAGGTGGGGAGGTCACGGTGGAGCGCAGGGGGGTCTGTGAACAGGTGGGGAGGTCACGGTGGAGCGCAGGGGGGTCTGTGAACAGGTGGGGAGGTCACGGTGGAGCGCAGGGGGGTCTGTATGAACAGGTGGGGAGGTCACGGTGGAGTGCAGGGGGGTCTGTATGAACAGGTGGGGAGGTCACGGTGGAGCGCAGGGGGGTCTGTATGAACAGGTGGGGAGGTCAGGGTGGAACGCAGGGGGTCTGTATGAACAGGTGTGGAGGTCACGGTGGAGAGCAGGGTGGTTTGTATGAACAGGTGGGGAGGTCACGGTGGAGCACAGGGGGGTCTGTATGAACAGGTGTGGAGGTCACGGTGAAGAGCAGGGGGGTCTGTATGAACAGGTGGGGAGGTCACGGTGGAGCACAGGGGGGTCTGTATGAACAGGTGGGGAGGTCACGGTGGAGTGCAGGGGGGTCTGTATGAACAGGTGGGGAGGTCACGGTGGAGAGCAGGGGGTCTGTATGAACAGGTGGGGAGGTCACGGTGGAGAGCAGGGGGGTCTGTATGAACAGGTGGGGAGATCACGGTAGAACGCAGGGGGTCTGTATGAACAGGTGGGGAGGTCACGGTGGAGTGCAGGGGGTCTGTATGAACAGGTGGGGAGGTCATGGTGGAGCGCAGGGGGGTCTGTGAACAGGTGGGGAGGTCACGGTGGAGCGCAGGGGGGTCTGTGAACAGGTGGGGAGGTCACGGTGGAGCGCAGGGGGGTCTGTGAACAGGTGGGGAGGTCACGGTGGAGCGCAGGGGGGTCTGTATGAACAGGTGGGGAGGTCACGGTGGAGTGCAGGGGGGTCTGTATGAACAGGTGGGGAGGTCACGGTGGAGCGCAGGGGGGTCTGTATGAACAGGTGGGGAGGTCAGGGTGGAACGCAGGGGGTCTGTATGAACAGGTGTGGAGGTCACGGTGGAGAGCAGGGTGGTTTGTATGAACAGGTGGGGAGGTCACGGTGGAGCACAGGGGGGTCTGTATGAACAGGTGTGGAGGTCACGGTGAAGAGCAGGGGGGTCTGTATGAACAGGTGGGGAGGTCACGGTGGAGCACAGGGGGGTCTGTATGAACAGGTGGGGAGGTCACGGTGGAGTGCAGGGGGGTCTGTATGAACAGGTGGGGAGGTCACGGTGGAGAGCAGGGGGTCTGTATGAACAGGTGGGGAGGTCACGGTGGAGAGCAGGGGGGTCTGTATGAACAGGTGGGGAGATCACGGTAGAACGCAGGGGGTCTGTATGAACAGGTGGGGAGGTCACGGTGGAGTGCAGGGGGTCTGTATGAACAGGTGGGGAGGTCATGGTGGAGCGCAGGGGGGTCTGTATGAACAGGTGGGGAGGTCACGGTGGAGCACAGGGGGGTCTGTATGAACAGGTGGGGAGGTCACCGTGGAGCGCAGGGGGTCTGTATGACCAGGTGGGGAGGTCATGGTGGAGCGCAGGGGGGTCTGTATGAACAGGTGGGGAGGTCACGGTGGATTGCAGGGGGTCTGTATGAACAGGTAGGGCGGTCACGGTGGAGAGCAGGGGGGTCTGTATGAACAGGTGGGGAGGTCACGGTGGAGAGCAGGGGGTCTGTATGAACAGGTGGGGAGGTCACGGTGGAGAGCAGGGGGGTCTGTATGAACAGGTGGGGAGGTCACGGTGGAGAGCAGGGGGTCTGTATGAACAGGTGGGGAGGTCACGGTGGAGAGCAGGGGGTCTGTATGAACAGGTGGGGAGGTCACGGTGGAGAGCAGGGGGGTCTGTATGAACAGGTGGGGAGGTCATGGTGGAGCGCAGGGGGGTCTGTATGAACAGGTGGGGAGGTCACGGTGGAGCGCAGGGGGGTCTGAACAGGTGGGGAGGTCACGGTAGAGCGCAGGGGGGTCTGTGAACAGGTGGGGAGGTCACGGTGGAGCGCAGGGGGGTCTGTATGAACAGGTCGGGAGGTCACGGTGGAGTGCAGGGGGGTCTGTATGAACAGGTGGGGAGGTCACGGTGGAGCGCAGGGGGGTCTGTATGAACAGGTGGGGAGGTCACGGTGGAGCGCAGGGGGGTCTGTATGAACAGGTGGTGAGGTCACGGTGGAGCGCAGGGGGGGTCTGCATGAACAGGTGGGGAGGTCACGGTGGAGCGCAGGGGGGTCTGTATGAACAGGTGGGGAGGTCAGGGTGGAACGCAGGGGGTCTGTATGAACAGGTGTGGAGGTCACGGTGGAGAGCAGGGTGGTTTGTATGAACAGGTGGGGAGGTCACGGTCGAGAGCAGGGGGGTCTGTATGAACAGGTGTGGAGGTCACGGTGAAGAGCAGGGGGGTCTGTATGAACAGGTCGGGAGTTCATGGTGGAGTGCAGGGGGTCTGTATGAACAGGTGGGGAGGTCACGGTGGAGTGCAGGGGGTCTGTATGAACAGGTGGGGAGGTTACGGTGGAGTGCAGGGGGTCTGTATGAACAGGTGGGGAGGTTACGGTGGAGTGCAGGGGGTCTGTATGAACAGGTGGGGAGGTCACGGTGGAGCACAGGGGGTCTGTATGAACAGGTGTGGAGTTTATGGTGGAGTGCAGGGGGTCTGTATGAACAGGTGGGGAGGTTACGGTGGAGCGTAGGGGGTCTGTATGAACAGGTGGGGAGGTCACGGTGGAGCGCAGGGGGTCTATATGCAGAAAGGAGTGCCACAGTGTAGTACAGACAGGGGTATTAGCGTGTACATTTACCCCAGAGTCTCATTGTGGTATAATGTGCATTAGAGGAGTTCGGGAAATAATTAATGACAAGGCGAGGAGAGGCCGCACTAGAAAAGCGAAGAGGAGGAGCACCGATTTACCAGTAATAGGGCCTGTTCCTGCAGAAGCTGCTGCTGGAGGATTTCTAACTGTCTCTGTTCTTCCTCTAACTTCTGTCTGATATATTCCTAGAGAAGGAGAGATGCAGAGAGAGCCAAGAGACAGCTGGGAGAGATCCAGAGAGAACACAGGAAGGAGGGAGCCAGATTACACACAAACTTCCCCGCAACACGGACATGGCGACCACAGGGTTACAGACATGGGGGACGAGAAGATGCGGTCCTCCCTAAACATGGTACTCAGCGACAGTACAGAACTGTGTGACAGGGTGCAGGTTGACAGGTGACCAGCCCTCCCCCTGCATACATGAGGCATGTGTGACCCTTAATCCAGAAACATGCATGTGCCTACCCTGACCCATACAAGTATATCACCCTGCAACACTTCCCCATCATACCCCATGCTGCAGTGGTTTCCTGTGTGACACAGATCATTCAGCAGCGATGCACTGCATCATATTTGCCCCATGCTGCAGCGATTCCTGGTGTTATAAATATACTCCATGCTGAAAATACGGTGTATGATGCATGTACCCCATGCTGCAGCAATATCCTGTGTCATAAACATAACCCATGCTGCAGCGATAACCTGCCCATACATGTACCACTTTCCATAGCAATACCCTGTGATACACGTGTGTCGTAGTGCAGAGTCCACCTTGTCATTGTGGCACTGAGAGACTAACCTGCTCCCTCTCAGCCATCCTCCTCTCCTCCTCCCGCCGTATGTCGTCCCGTCTCCGCTGCTGTTCCTTTTCATGAAGTTTCCTCTGCTCTCGCTCACGGCGTTGTTGCTGCAATAATAAAGATGGAGATACAGAAACTAACAACAGACTGGGGCAAACAGTACGTAACACAACAAAGGAAGGTTCCCAATGTCACACCAATCAGGGTATACTGGGGGTAGTAAGTGGCAGAACACCACTACCTCAGCAAGGGAAAGACTTTCAGTTTGGGCTGGAACACAGTGACCACATCTATCCAAGCCCCTTCCACCTACCTCCTCCACGCGCCTGCGCTCCTCCTTTTGCTCTTCGATGCGTCTCTGGCGCTCATGCAGCAGCTGCTTGATGTGCGCCTCGGAGTCGCGGTGCTGAGGTCCCATCTGCTGCTGTTTCAGAGCTTCAGAGTTACTTTTGTTCTCCTGCTGCAGCCTCAGGAACTCACGTCTGAGCGTGGACTCGCCGGGCACGTTCATGATGGAGCTAGAAAGATGGGGGATATACTCAGGGATTTTGGAAAAAGGAGCCTTGTGTCGCCATGGAACGGCCACAAGGTGGTGCCAGCGAGTTGATGCGAGGTGCACGCCCTTACCTGGGCTCCCCTTCCTCCACGTGATTCTCCTCCTCATCCTCGCTGCCGCTATATTCGTATTCAGTCTCATCTGTGCATGGAAATAGGGAGGGGGGTGGGGTGGAAGAATACTCATAACATGTCAGTAGCAATTTCAGAAAGAGGTTCTGCAGCAGCTGGCATGCAGAAGAAGGTATAACGTACCACGACTGTGACCTCATAGTACCGTGATCTTTTGTATCTACTTGGCCACAGAACTTGTCATAATGTACAGCAGGGGGTGCATTATGTCACAGGGTATATAGGAGGCCTCTCCCGCGGACGTACCTTTCTCCACGCGCTTCTTCCGGGACCGGTCGATGTGATCCTTCAGCTGGATCCTGACCTGCCTTTCGGTGGGCTGGTCCCTAATAAAGGGGTACTTCAGGAGCTGCTCGGTGGGCGGGCGGTTCATGTAGTTCTTGATCAGGCAGGTGTCAATGAAGTCGATGAATTTCTTGGACCTACAGGAGGGGAAAAAAAAAACGTAACTGGACCCGCGAACGTGCATGTCGTTCATTATCAATCCTCTGAACGCAGCCAGCAGTATAAAGCATGGTGCGTTTTCTTTTATTGTGTATTCTGGTTGCCGTGGCTACACCTAGTCTATGTAAATCCATAATAGATACAGTATAAAAGCACATCACTGATTTGTATCCATATCAGTCACTAGCTGGTGGGCTGTATATGGGGAGTAGGGCTGTGTAGCGGGAGTAGTTGGTCATGTGACACGGGAGAGGATTTGGGCCGTCTCTGTTTATTTAGCAAGGAATTAATGCGATCCTGTATTATTTCCCATGTGGTCGGCATTATACGGCTTTGCAGCGATTAGCACAGTAATTAGACACTTACCACTTCTTGGATTTGAGTTTCGGGGGAGGGTTCCTGGGGATGAGGAATAAAGCTCTCATCGGATGCATGTCGCACAGCGCTGCGGAAAGAGCGAGGAGAGGACGTGAGGAAACATACAAGACGCCCAACAGATGCCACGGACATAATTAGCCAACGAACAGCATTCTATACGGCACCAGCAGCGGCGACCACAGGGTGATGGAGGCAGGGAACCAGTGATCTAACTAATGTGAGTAGAGTATAGACCAGAGGCCGAGGGCGCACGCACCCCCAGCCGGCACCAGAGGCCGAGGGCGCGCGCACCCCCACCCGGCACCAGAGGCCGAAGGCGCGCGCACCCCCACCCGGCACCAGAGGCCGAAGGCGCGCGCACCCCCACCCGGCACCAGAGGCCGAGGGCGCGCGCACCCCCACCCGGCACCAGAGGCCGAGGGCGCGCGCACCCCCACCCGGCACCAGAGGCCGAGGGCGCGCGCACCCCCACCCGGCACCAGAGGCCGAGCGCGCGCGCACCCCCACCCGGCACCAGAGGCCGAGCGCGCGCGCACCCCCACCCGGCACCAGAGGCCGAGCGCGCGCGCACCCCCACCCGGCACCAGAGGCCGAGCGCGCGCGCACCCCCACCCGGCACCAGAGGCCGAGCGCGCGCGCACCCCCACCCGGCACCAGAGGCCGAGCGCGTGCGCACCCCCACCCGGCACCAGAGGCCGAGCGCGCGCGCACCCCCACCCGGCACCAGAGGCCGAGCGCGCGCGCACCCCCACCCGGCACCAGAGGCCGAGCGCGCGCACCCCCACCCGGCACCAGAGGCCGAGCGCGCGCGCACCCCCACCCGGCACCAGAGGCCGAGCGTGCACACACCCAACCATTAGAGGCCAAGTGTACAAACAACATATCAATTACAACCGAAGGTCAAGTGTGTAGAGAACCAATCATCACCAAAAGTACAGACAGCCAATTGGCCAATTACAAACAATCATGCAATTACCAGAGGCCAAGTGGACTGAGAACGAGTCAACATGCACCAGGGGCCAAGTGTATAGACAACATCTCAATCATCACACTAGGATGACTACGGACAACCAAGCGTACAGAAAACCCACAAATCGTCAGCAGAGGGCGGGTGTACAAACAACCAATCACCAGCAGAGGGCGGGTGTACAAACAACCAATCACCAGCAGAGGGCGGGTGTACAAACAACCAATCACCAGCAGCAGAGGGCGGGTGTACAAACACCCAATCATCACCAGCAGAGGGCGGGTGTACAAACAACCAATCATCACCAGCAGAGGGCGGGTGTACAAACAACCAATCATCACCAGCAGAGGGCGGGTGTACAAACAACCAATCATCACCAGCAGAGGGCGGGTGTACAAACAACCAATCATCACCAGCAGAGGGCGGGTGTACAAACAACCAATCATCATCAGCAGAGGGCGGGTGTACAAACAACCAATCATCATCAGCAGGGGGCGGCTGTAAAAACAACCAATCATCATCAGCAGAGGGCAGCTGTAAAAACAACCAATCATCATCAGTAGAGGGCGGGTGTAAAAACAACCAATCATCATCAGTAGAGGCTGGGAGTACAAACAACCAATCACCAGTAGAGGGCGGGTGTACAAACAACCAGTCACCAGTAGAGGGCGGGTGTACAAACAACCAATCAGTAGAGGGCGGGTGTAAAAATAAACCAATCATCAGTAGAGGGCGGATGTACAAACAACCAATCACCAGTAGAGGGCGGGTGTACAAACAACCAATCACCAGTAGAGGGCGGGTGTACAAACAACCAATCATCATCAGTAGAGGGCGAGTGTACAAACAACCAATCATCATCAGTAGACCGCTTCCCAAATTAACACACATTGTAAAAACAAATTAATTACTACTCTGCTTTCCCGTAAAACAACAACTGGGGGTATAATGTACAGGGACTGTAATAACACTCACGTGGTGCGCCTTCTGCCATCTCTATAGCGGTGATGCCCAGAGACCAAATGTCACTCTGAAGAGAGAGGGGGAAAAGGTTACAACTGAGGGCGACACAGACGGAAGGGCATCAAGAGCCGCCCGGCACACAGAACGCCCGCAGCTCTTACCCTGTAGTCATATGTGGCATCCGGGTTTTCGTCACAAGCGATGACCTCTGGCGCCATCCAGTAGGGGGTCCCTATGAAGGTGTTTCTCCTCCCAACTGTGCGGTCCAGCTGGGCGCTCACTCCGAAATCAACTACAAGAAAAGTGCAAAGTGTGGGGTAAGAAAAAGGGCAGCTGAGATCCCACGAGGACGGCAGCGCCCGCCGCCTCAGACTACTCACCCAGCTTCACCTCGGCGTTCTCCGTCAGCAGCACGTTCTGCCCTTTGATGTCACGGTGGATGACTTTGTGAGCGTGGAGGTGGGAGAGGCCCTGTGGACAACACGAAGGGTTAATAGGACAGGAAGATGCGCTCATGGGAAATATAGGCAATCACTGAAGGTTAGAAGCCGCCGGTCTGCAGGAAGGTGACAGACTGCTCCCCCCGACTGCAGAGGCGTCCTCCGCTCACCCGCAGGATTTCCCGACAGATGTAGGCAATGCAGTCCTCCTTCAGAGCGTTCCCTTTGGTGTTCTTCACCAGATCCGTCACCGATCCGGCTCCGCAGAACTCCATCACCAGCTGCCGGGGCACACAGAGGAACAGTCAAAAGGTCCTGACTCACCCCCATTAGTCACAGCACATCCCACCCTCCAAATTTTCACCAGTAATCAAAGCAGATCACTTCTCTCAGGTAGTTGCAAATATTGTACTCCGGCATTTCCCCAGTAGTCACAGCAGAGCCCTTCCCCCTAGTAGCCGCAGCGGAGTCCCTGCACAGGTATTTCCCTAGTAATCACAGCAGAGCCCATTCACCCACATTTTGCCCATTAGTCACAGCAGAGCCCATTCACCCACATTTTGCCCATTAGTCAGAGCAGAGCCCATTCACCCACATTTTGCCCATTAGTCACAGCAGATCCCATCTCCTCCTCATTTCCCCAGTAGTGACAGCAGAGCCCTATCAACATATTCCATGCCGATTCCCAAATCTCCGGATCCAGTAGTCTGTGAGTGAAGGGAGGAACACAACTATCCTACTTCCTACTCCTACCACGAGCCTCCTGCTGGTCAGACACATGTAACAGCAGCTGCATCTACCTGCATCTACCTACCTGCTCCTGCACGGACAATCTAACTGCAGATTCTCACCCAGAGCTGGTCGTCGTTGCCCGGCGGGCTCTTCTTGATAAAGGCCCCATAATACGTTGCAATGTTCCGGTGGTGGGAATACTTCTTCAGCATGTTAATCTCCTGCTTGATCTCCTCCTCTTCATCCTGCGGAAAGAAAACACAAAATACAGCAAGAGGCCAAACTGTCACGATCTGGTCTGCTGCATCAATATAGCCCCCCCCCCCATCCCAAAGTATCAGCAAACAGATCCCTCACCTCAGTGACATCCATGACTTTGATAGCGGCGAGCTGACCAGTCTTAACATGACGGCCCTAGGAAGAACGATAGAGAAGACATTGGTCATTATATGTACATGTGTGAGGGGTGTCAATACTTAGAGGTTACACGGGGCGAGACAGGGCAGATCCATAGCCCCCATCTGTATACATATCACCCTGCAGGGGGAGGGGCACACTCATAGCCCCCTTCTGTATATATCACCCTGCAGGGGGAGGGGCAGACTCATAGCCCCCTTCTGTATATATCACCCTGCAGGAGGAGGAGCAGACTCATATCCCCCTTCTGTATATATCACCCTGCAGGGGGAGGAGCAGACTCATAGCCCCCTTCTGTATATATCACCCTGCAGGAGGAGGAGCAGACTCATAGCCCCTTCTGTATATATCACCCTGCAGGAGGAGGAGCAGACTCATAGCCCCCTTCTGTATATATCACCCTGCAGGGGGAGGAGCAGACTCATAGCCCCCTTCTGTATATGTCACCCTGCAGGGGGAGGAGCAGACTCATAGTCCCCTTCTGTATATATCACCCTGCAGGAGGAGGGGCAGACTCATATTCCCCTTCTGTATATATCACCCTGCAGGGGGAGGAGCAGACTCATAGCTCCCTTCTGTATATATCACCCTGCAGGAGGAGGAGCAGACTCATAGCTCTCTTCTGTATATATCGCCCTGCAGAGGGAAGAGTAGGCTCATAGCCCCCTTCTGTATATATCACCCTGCAGGAGGAGGAGCAGACTCATAGCTCCCTTCTGTATATATCACCCTGCAGGGGGAGGAGCAGACTCATAGCTTCCTTCTGTATATATATCACCCTGCAGGAGGAGGAGCAGACTCATAGCCCCCTTCTGTATATATCACCCTGCAGGAGGAGGAGCAGACTCATAGCCCCCTTCTGTATATATCACCCTGCAAGAGGAGCAGACTCAAAGCTCCCTTCTGTATATATCACCCTGCAGAAGGAGGGGCAGACTCCTAGCCCCCTTCTGTATATATCGCCCTGGAGGGGGAGGAGCAGACTCCTAGCTCCCCTCTGTATATATCACCCTGCAGAGGGAGGAGCAGACTTATAGCCCCCTTGTGTATATATCGCCCTGCAGAGGGAGGAGCAGACTCATAGCCCCCTTCTGTATATATCACCCTGCAGGAGGAGGAGCAGACTCATAGCCCCCTTCTGTATATATCACCCTGCAGGAGGAGGAGCAGACTCATAGCCCCCTTCTGTATATATCGCCCTGGAGGGGGAGGAGCAGACTCATAGCCCCCTTCTGTATATATATCACCCTGCAGGAGGAGGAGCAGACTCATAGCCCCCTTCTGTATATATCACCCTGCAGGGGGAGGGGCAGACTCATAGCTCCCTTCTGCATCTATCACCCTGCAGGAGGAGGAGCAGACTCATATCCCCCTTCTGTATATATCACCCTGCAGACTCATAGCTCCCTTCTGTATATATCACCCTGCAGGAGGAGGAGCAGACTCATATCCCTCTTCTGTATATATCACCCTGCAGGGGGTGGGGCAGACTCATAGCTCCCTTCTGTATATATCACCCTGCAGGAGGAGGAGCAGACTCATATCCCTCTTCTGTATATATCACCCTGCAGGGGGTGGGGCAGACTCATAGCCCCCTTCTGTATATATCACCCTGCAGGAGGAGCAGACTCATAGCCCCCTTCTGTATATATCACCCTGCAGGAGGAGGAGCAGACTCATAGCCCCCTTCTGTATATATCACCCTGCAGGAGGAGGAGCAGACTCATAGCTCCCTTCTGTATAGATCACCCTGCAGGGGGAGGAGCACAAAGTCACAGAAACAGACATTTAGCCCCTCCCTATTAAGGGCACCTCTGTGTACTGTATGTGCACGCAGGTACAAAATGCCAGGATAAGTCTTAGACCATTTTCCTGTTCTTGCACATCATTTTCTGTTGCCATGGGAATGAGCGCTACAATAATACTCCCCCGCTCATTCTCCTAATAACGCCCCCTCTGTTTCCGTCTCTCTCACCCACAATCCCCCTCCCCCTCCTCTCCGTGTGCCGTCTGCTTACTCTGCATTTTTTTCCTCTAGGTTTGCAGGCTGGCACTGCCAGTACAACAAGCGCTGACGACGGGCAGCCGAACGGTTATGAAGTAGCGACATCTTCCAGGAGAGGCCGGGCAGTGATAGAAAATACTGAGACCAGGGAGGCCGGCGGGGGAGCGGTGGGGGTGTGAAGGCAAGTGAGGAAGAGGAGTAAACAGCGGGGGAACGCAACCAGCAGTACGGTGTACATGGGGACAACAGCGAGCAGCGAGGACAGCAGGATTCTACCAGGAGAAGGGGCAGCAGCGGGCAGAGAATTGGGCGCTCAAAAGCAAGCAAACCAGAGAAGCAGCCAATGAGGAGCAGACAGCAGGCA
Source organism: Eleutherodactylus coqui (assembly GCF_035609145.1). Classification (NCBI taxonomy): domain Eukaryota; kingdom Metazoa; phylum Chordata; class Amphibia; order Anura; family Eleutherodactylidae; genus Eleutherodactylus; species Eleutherodactylus coqui. The sequence goes on from NC_089838.1 coordinate 328,920,521, forward strand.
ACGATTGGGATTGGTGGAGTAGTGGGTATGAGCAATACACAGCCGGCGTTAGTGTGGGGAGAGCAAGGAGACGGGGAGCAGGAAGAGGAGCCGAAAGCGAGGAGACGGGGAGCAGGAAGAGGAGCCGAAAGCGAGGAGACGGGGAGCAGGAAGAGGAGCCGAAAGCGAGGAGCAGGAAGAGGAGCCGAAAGCGAGGAGCAGGAAGAGGAGCCGAAAGCGAGGAGCAGGAAGAGGAGCCGAAAGCGAGGAGCAGGAAGAGGAGCCGAAAGCGAGGAGCAGGAAGAGGAGCCGAAAGCGAGGAGCAGGAAGAGGAGCCGAAAGCGAGGAGCAGGAAGAGGAGCCGAAAGCGAGGAGACGGGGAGCAGGAAGAGGAGCCGAAAGCGAGGAGACGGGGAGCAGGAAGAGGAGCCGAAAGCGAGGAGACGGGGAGCAGGAAGAGGAGCCGAAAGCGAGGAGACGGGGAGCAGGAAGAGGAGCCGAAAGCGAGGAGACGGGGAGCAGGAAGAGGAGCCGAAAGCGAGGAGACGGGGAGCAGGAAGAGGAGCCGAAAGCGAGGAGACGGGGAGCAGGAAGAGGAGCCGAAAGCGAGGAGACGGGGAGCAGGAAGAGGAGCCGAAAGCGAGGAGACGGGGAGCAGGAAGAGGAGCCGAAAGCGAGGAGACGGGGAGCAGGAAGAGGAGCCGAAAGCGAGGAGACGGGGAGCAGGAAGAGGAGCCGAAAGCGAGGAGACGGGGAGCAGGAAGAGGAGCCGAAAGCGAGGAGACGGGGAGCAGGAAGAGGAGCCGAAAGCGAGGAGACGGGGAGCAGGAAGAGGAGCCGAAAGCGAGGAGACGGGGAGCAGGAAGAGGAGCCGAAAGCGAGGAGACGGGGAGCAGGAAGAGGAGCCGAAAGCGAGGAGACGGGGAGCAGGAAGAGGAGCCGAAAGCGAGGAGACGGGGAGCAGGAAGAGGAGCCGAAAGCGAGGAGACGGGGAGCAGGAAGAGGAGCCGAAAGCGAGGAGACGGGGAGCAGGAAGAGGAGCCGAAAGCGAGGAGACGGGGAGCAGGAAGAGGAGCCGAAAGCGAGGAGACGGGGAGCAGGAAGAGGAGCCGAAAGCGAGGAGACGGGGAGCAGGAAGAGGAGCCGAAAGCGAGGAGACGGGGAGCAGGAAGAGGAGCCGAAAGCGAGGAGACGGGGAGCAGGAAGAGGAGCCGAAAGCGAGGAGACGGGGAGCAGGAGGAGCCGAAAGCGAGGAGACGGGGAGCAGGAGGAGCCGAAAGCGAGGAGACGGGGAGCAGGAGGAGCCGAAAGCGAGGAGACGGGGAGCAGGAGGAGCCGAAAGCGAGGAGACGGGGAGCAGGAGGAGCCGAAAGCGAGGAGACGGGAGCAGGAGGAGCCGAAAGCGAGGAGACGGGAGCAGGAGGAGCCGAAAGCGAGGAGACGGGAGCAGGAGGAGCCGAAAGCGAGGAGACGGGAGCAGGAGGAGCCGAAAGCGAGGAGACGGGAGCAGGAGGAGCCGAAAGCGAGGAGACGGGAGCAGGAGGAGCCGAAAGCGAGGAGACGGGAGCAGGAGGAGCCGAAAGCGAGGAGACGGGAGCAGGAGGAGCCGAAAGTAAGGAGACGGGAGCAGGAGGAGCCGAAAGCAAGGAGACGGGAGCAGGAGGAGCCGAAAGCAAGGTGGAGGGGAGCAGGAGGAGCCGAAAGCAAGGAGAAGGGAGCAGTAGGAGCAGAAAGCATTGAGAAGAGAACAGTAGAAGGCAAGATCAAGTAGTAGCGAGCGAGAAGACATTAAAAGGGGCATTCCCATTTGAGCAACTTAAGACTGAGACAGGAATACGATTTTCAGAAGTAGGAAGCAGCAGGAGCAGTCCGTATTGAGTCAGTTTACCTTATACACTTGCCCGTATGTCCCATTTCCGACCACTTCAACAAGTTCAAAGATTCCTGCAGGATCCTGGAAAACAGATTAGAGAGAGACATGAGGAGACAAAGATGCAGGAAAGTGTCCTCCCGGCAGTAATCAGACCCTGCGGCCGTGACCTTGTCTGTTGGGGGTACAGAGAAAGCTTAGTGTAGGGCTGTATTTACACAGCCGACAACTCGCATCACACGGCCCCCCCTGTTGGTGTACAATGTGCGAGACGCTGCAAGTCCTAATCTCTTGTGTGAATTGCATAAAAGTAGGACCTGCTTCCGTTTTTCCATCTCGCACTATTGGTGAGAGGAGACACGCCAACAATGCATAAATTCATTGCATGAGTTCTGTGTGTCGGGGAAATGCACGGACCTCGCGCAAAACATTAGGTGTAAGGCGATCAGCAGAGCGGAGAACACAGGACAGCGATGAGGAGAGCCTTATGGAGGAGTGTCAGGACTGTAAATTGTATTCTATGTTTGACAGACAGCTGGTGCAGCAACCAGCACAGAGTCAGAGGCACAGTGACTGGCACAGTGTGCGACGGTGCAATCACTGGCACAGGGTCGGAGGCACAGTGACTAGCGCAGAGTCAGAGGCGGCAGCGGTGCAGTCACTGGCACAGTGTGCGACGGTGCAATCACTGGCACAGGGTCGAAGGCACAGTGACTGGCACAGTGTGCGGCGGTGCTATCACTGGCACAGGGTCGGAGGCACAGTGACTGGCACAGTGTGCGGCGGTGCAATCACTGGTACAGGGTCGGAGGCACAGTGACTGGCACAGTGTGCGGTGGTGCAATCACTGGCACAGGGTCGGATGCACAGTGACTAGCGCAGAGTCAGAGGCGGCAGCGGCGCAGTCACTGGCACAGTGTGCAGCGGTGCAGTCACTGGCACAGGGTGCGACGGTGCAGTCACTGGCACAGGGTGCGACGGTGCAATCACTGGCACAGGGTGCGACGGTGCAATCACTGGCACAGGGTGCGACGGTGCAATCACTGGCACAGGGTGCGACGGTGCAATCACTGGCACAGGGTGCGACGGTGCAATCACTGGCACAGGGTGCGGCGGTGCAATCACTGGCACAGGGTGCGGCGGTGCAATCACTGGCACAGGGTGCGGCGGTGCAATCACTGGCACAGGGTGCGGCGGTGCAATCACTGGCACAGGGTGCGGCGGTGCAATCACTGGCACAGGGTGCGGCGGTGCAATCACTGGCACAGGGTGCGGCGGTGCAATCACTGGCACAGGGTGCGGCGGTGCAATCACTGGCACAGGGTGCGGCGGTGCAATCACTGGCACAGGGTCGGATGCACCGTGACTAGCGCAGAGTCAGAGGCGACAGCGGCGCAGTCACTGGCACAGTGTGCGGCGGTGCAATCACTGGCACAGGGTTGAAGGCGGCGGTGCAGCGACCTGACAAGATAAGTCTGGCTGCTGCGGTCAGGTTGGATTGGAGAGGGGAGAGTTTAGCGAGAAGACCGATGAGTAGTGAGCTGCAGTAATCAAGCCAAGAGTGTAAAGAAGACTGAAGACCCAACCCAGAGGACCCCAACTGCAAATGGAAGAGCGGTAGAGCCGAAGGATACACTGCACGGGCGGTCAGAGAGGCAGGAGGACCACCAGGAGAGCAGAGAGTCCTGAGAGCCGACAGAGAGGAGCTTTGGTGATCTGTGGTATCAAACGCCGCAGAGATCGGAGGATCAGTGCAGGACGGTCGCCGTTCAGAGGATGGCTTACCCTCTAGTAAGAGTGGTTTCTGTAGAATGTAGAGAGCACCAGACTGTAAGGGGTTAATGAGCGTTATCTGAGAGAGCGCTTATAGGGCGAGAGCGGACCAGACCATCCAGGAGATGACAGATGAAGAGAGCGTGCTTATAGGGCGAGAGCAGCCCAGACCATCCAGGAGATGACAGATGAAGAGAGCGCTTATAGGGCGAGAGCGGACCAGACCATCCAGGAGATGACAGGTGAACAGATTAGACGGTTGGCAGCACCAAAGGTTTCTTTAGTAATGGGGATATGACAGCGTGTTTATAGCAGGAGGGATAACATGGCAGGTATACAGGTGTAATATCTACAATATCATCCTGCTGTAGGGGGAATCATCGCCCAACATTCGTTAGAACGATCAAAAGTGAGCGATTGTTGTGCTTTTAAAGACGGGCGTTTTCACCTAACATAAATGGCGGCAGCGTCCGGCGTTAGATCGCTGGGCAGCATTAGATAATTGAGCGATGGTTTGTTTGACGGCGCGGGCATTTAGTGAAGGGAAGAAGAGCTGCTTAGTATCGTGACGATGGCGGCCGCGCTCATCTGGTCTTCATAGAAACCGGCTGTCTGATATAAGAGTAACGTAAGCCGCCAATTACAGCACAAAAAAATGGGCTGAAAAGCCCCCCCCCCCCCTCGACCGATACTGGAGTGAGGAAAAAACTAAAAACCTCAATACTCATTTGTCAGCCGGCGTCTGTGTCCCCGGCGGTACGGCCAGCTGCTGCAGTCTTCTCCCCGGCTTGCTTTTGAAATTCCCGCCGTGAGTGCTGTGATTGGATCGAGCGCCGGCCAATCCCAGCGGGCGCTTGATAAACCAATCACATCCATTCAGAGATGTCATTCTGAATGGCTGTGATTAGTTTATCGAGCGCCGGCTGTGATTGGCCGGCACTCGATCCAATCACAGGGCTGACAGTGGGGATTTCAAAAGCAAGCCGGGGAGAAGACTGCGGGGAGGCGCCGGCTGACAGGGGAGTACGGCTCGTTTTTGTTTACCTAGTACATACTCGGGTATAGCTCGGCTTATACTCCAGTCAAGAAGTCTTACCCATCTTTTGTGGTAAACCTTATTGACTCGGGTGGGCTAATACTCGAGTATATACGGTATATGGAAGACGCCAGCTAAACGGCTGAACGATGTCATTTTGACCAAACGAAAAGTGAACTGCCGAACGATGGATTCTAAGCCAACTGAAAGACAACGATGAACGAACAGGTAACGAAAAAGGCACGACGGGCGCGATTACACACAGCGACTATCGCTCAAAAGACGGCTTTGATGTACACACACTGCTGCACAGTCAGGGGGCGGACAGGAGTGTGTGTGTATGTATGTGTGTATATATATATATATATATATACACACATATATATATATATATATATACATATATATACACATACATACACACACACACACACGTCTGTCTTCCCCCGACTGTGCAGCAGTGTGTATGTGTATATACACACACATATATATATACACACACACACACACACACACGAACAGTCAGGGGAGAATACAGCAGTGTAATATACTATATTCTTCACCCCCAGTGAAATATATACTGCTCCACAGTCAAAGTAGAATACAGGAGTGTAATGCAGGTGTGCACTAGGTAATAACACACAGGTGGCGGATACAGGTATGTACTATATAATCCTCCCCTCATCCAGATGAGTAGGAGGACATGGAGCTTTCCTATGTTGACAGGTAATATATATAATCACCAGCAGCCGAGGCACTGGAGGATACAGGTGTGTTATATAGTTAGAAAGTAGTTACACCTCCAATGACACAACACAGGACCTTCATCAGGATTGACTCATGTGGAGATGCACTATATACAGGGCCATTACAGGTGTGTAATAAAATAGTACGCCCTAGTGAGGGGGAGGATGCAAGTATGTTATGTAGGACAAGCCTCCACACCCTGGTGTAATATATACAGTGAGGGAGGGGAATCCTACACCTATATCCTCCCGACTGGTGTATAGTATATATTATAGCAGGAGAAGGAGGGGTTATTTACACCAAACAGGGGGGGCTACAGACGTATGATATAATTAACCCCCCGCCCGCCCCCTTCCTCTGCTAGAATACATACTATACACCAGTCAGGTGAGCCTACAGGCCTCCTTCACACGGGCGACAGTCACGTTGCTACACATCACATGTGAAGCCGTGCTTTCCTACAGGTTCCTTCACACGTCCCATGCTATAACCCGGCGATATGCCCGTGAGGTCTTGTAGCCCACGTCTCCCTATGGAGCCTTCCTCTCTGTTGCATCGCATGTAATTGGGATTTTCATGCGCTGCACTTTGACTGCAGACAATCCTAGTGTCAGAGCGCTGATGTACGGCCGGGCTGCAGGGGACATTAAACACCACACATCAGCTCAGAAGCGCTGTCCGCCGCCGCAGCGGCTTCCTCTCGGCCCCCGCAGCGGCTTCCTCTCGGCCCCCGCACTATTCTCCTTCATCTGTTCTGGCCGGGGATTGAAAAATCCCCTCCTCCTGGAAGCGCTGGCTGTGATTGCCTGACACTTAGCCAATCACAGCCAGTGATCAATGAACCAATCACAGCCATTTATCGAGCACTGGCTAAGCGTCAGCCAATCACAGCCAGTGCTTCCAGGAGGCGGGGAATTTTCATCCCCGGCCAGAGAAGATGCAGCGGAGCCCCGGACGTTTCTGAGGTGAAGGGTACTTTAAAAAAAAATTAAAATTCAGCAGTTAGGACTTATTTTCGGGGTAGGGCTTACATGCGATTTTCTTGTGGCGATGCCGTGTCGCCTGTGTGAAGGAGGCTATAGGTGTATGATATATGACCCCAGCCCACTGTAATACATACTGTACCACCAGTCAGGGAGAGGACACAGGTGAAGGATATAATATCCCCACTCTTTTGCTGTATATACATATTATACACCAGACAGTAGAGTATAAAGATGTAAGATATATGTCCCCACTGTATACACATACTATACACCGGTCGGTGGGGAATACAAGTGTATGATACATGACCTCCCCCCCCTCCCCCACTGTATACACATACTATAAACCAGTCGGTGGGGAATACAGGTGTATGATACATGACCTCCCCTCCCCCACTGTATACACATACTATACACCAGTCAGCGGGGAATACAGGTGTATGATATGTGACCCCCCCCCTCCCCCACTGTATACACATACTATACACTGGTCAGCAGGAAATACAGGTGTATGATACTTGGCCCCCCTCCCCCACTGTATACACATACTATACACCAGTCAGCGGGGAATACAGGTGTATGATATATGAGCTACCGCCCCCACTGTATACACATACTTATACACTAATCAGCAGGGGATACAGGTGTATGATATATAAGCTACCGCCCCCACTGTATACACATACTATACACTAGTCAGCAGGGGATACAGGTATATGATATATGACCCTCGCCCCACTCCCCCACTGTATACACATACTATACACCGGTCAGCGGGAGATACAGGTGTATGATATAAGAGCTACCGCCCCCACTGTATACACATACTATGCACTAGTCAGCAGGGGATACAGGTGTATGATATATGACCCTGCTCCCCTCCCCTACTGTATACACATACTATACACTGGTCAGTGGGAGGTACAGGTGTATGATATATGAGCTGCCGCCCCTACTGTATACACATACTAGACACTAGTCAGCAGGGGATACAGGTGTATGATATATGACCCCGTCCCCCTCCCCCACTGTATACACATACAATACACCGGTCAGAGTGAGATACAGGTGTATGATATATGACCCCGCCCACTCTATTGTATACACATACTATACACCAGTCAGCAGGAGATACAGGTGTATGATATATGCGCTACCGCCCCCACTGTCTACACATACTATACACTAGTCAGCAGGGGATACAGGTGTATGACGTATGCGGTACCGCCCCCCTCCCCACTGTATACACATACTATACACGGATCGATGCAGGTGTATGATATATGACCCCACCCACTCATCCATTGTATACACATACTATACACCGGTCAGCGGGAGATACAGGTGTATGATATATGACCCCTCCCACTCTATTGTATACACATACTATACACCAGTCAGCGGGGGATACAGGTATATGATATATGACCCCGCCCACTGATCCATTGTATACACATACTATACCCCGGTCAGTGGGGGATACAGGTGTATGATATATGACCCCGCCCACTCATCCATTGTATACACATACTATACACTGGTCAGTGGGGGATACAGGTGTATGATATATGCGCTACCGCCCCCACTGTATACACAGTGGGTTGATACAGGTGTATGATATATGACCCCGCCCACTCATCCATTGTATACACATACTATACCCCGGTCAGTGGGGGATACAGGTGTATGATATATGACCCCGCCCACTCATCCATTGTATACACATATTATACACTGGTCAGTGGGGGATACAGGTGTATGATATATGCGCTACCGCCCCCACTGTATACACAGTGGGTTGATACAGGTGTATGATATATGACCCCACCCACTCATCCATTGTATACACATACTATACCCTGGTCAGCGGGGGATACAGGTGTATGATACATGACCTCCATCCCCCAGTCTGCACTATTATACAGATCGTCAGGCATATTCAGTCAGACGGATGCTCTCTGTAGCTGCTGGCACATTTCCCACACTGCACTGCAGCACGATGCTTTTCTCTCTGCGGTTTGGGAAATATTAACCCCGTCCTGCCTGTAGTCGGGGGGGGGGGGGGGGGGGATATAGACATGCTAGAATGGTTCACATAAGAGGCGGAGCCATGTAGAAACATCACACGGGACCGCTACAGCCATACAAGTCAGTGCCCAGGAGGGGGCGCTCTCCATGTAACTCTTCATGCCCCCAGCTACAGGGCCCCTGTCCACGGGAATATCCTGCAGCCAGCGGAGGGCCGGAGCCTCGGACAACATGCGGATATCTGTCCCTGGGAAAGCTGGGTGATCGCGGATGTAGGTTGGTTCCAAGAAGAGATCATCCACCCCAAGCCGTAGCCGAGCCGGCAGAAGTCAGAGCCTCCGCAAAACAGCGAGGACCGCAAAGACCCGCAGTACCCAACCGGCCCATTAACGGCCCCGCTCTGAACGTCACTCCCCTCCCCAGTTAAAGCAAGGCTAACCCAATGAGCCTCATTTTCCCCCTGAGGAGTCGCCACAGGCCCCCCTTCAACCCCCCCCCCCTCCTTTCCCAGTAGTCACAGCAGGCCCCCTTCACCTTCCCCAGTAGTCACATCAGGTCCCCTACTCGTGCTCCCTCCCCCCCCAGGTGTCGCGTCAGGCCCCCCTTCATCTCCCCCTTCCCCAGTAGGCACGGCAGGCCCCCTGCTCATGCTCCCTCCTTCTCCCTCCAAAGAGTCGCGTCAGGCCCCCCTTCATCTCCCCCTTCCTCAGTAGTCACAGCAGGTCCCCAGCTCGCGCTCCCTCCCCCACCAACTGAGGAGTCGCAGCAGGCCCCTCGCTCTCACACTTCAACCCCTCCCCCCCCCCCGAGAAGTCGCAGCAGGCCCCCAGCTCTCACTCCCACCTTCCCGACGAGTAGCGGCCGCCCCCCCCCCTGCTCTTACTTCCCCCGAGGAGTCGCAGAAAGACCCTTGCTCTCACTCCCCCCCCCCCCCAAAGGAGTTGCACCAGGCCCCCTGCTTTTAACCCCCCCACCCCGAAGAGTCACAGCATGTGTCCTGCTCTCACCTTTCCCCTCCCCGAGGAGTCGCAGCAGGCCCCCTGCTTTAAACCCCCTCCCCCTATGAAGGACACAGCAGGCCTCCTGCTTTAACCCCCCTCCCCCTATGAAGGACACAGCAGGCCTCCTGCTCTCACCTTTCCCCTCCCCGAGGAGTCTCGGCAGGCCCCCTGCTCTTACTCCCCCTCCCTCCCCGAGGAGTCGCGGCAGGCCCCCTGCTCTTACCCCCCCCCCCCCCCGAGGAGTCGCGGCAGGCCCCCTGCTCTTAGTCCCCCCCCCCCCCCCCGAGGAGTCGCGGCAGGCCCCCTGCTCTTACTCCCCCCCCCCCCCGAGGAGTCGCAGCAGGCCCCCTGCTCTTACTCCCCCCCTCCCCGAGGAGTTGCGGTAGGCCCCCTGCTCTTACTCCCCCCCTCCCCGAGGAGTTGCGGCAGGCCCCCTGCTCTTACTCCCCCCCCCCTCCCCGAGGAGTCGCGGCAGGCCCCCTGCTCTTACTCCCCCCCCCTCCCCGAGGAGTCGCGGCAGGCCCCCTGCTCTTACTCCCCCCCTCCCCGAGGAGTTGCGGCAGGCCCCCTGCTCTCCCTCAGGCGAGCCAACACAGTCCACAGGACTACTGGCTGGCGGTAACTATGGGTGGTCCGTTGTTTCTCGCCCCCCCCAGATGCAAACCACAGCAGCTCAACAGCCATGGGTAACACGGATCCCACAGGACCCCGCTCATAACTACCAGCACTAACAGGGCCAGTAACCCTGAAGTGGTCAGCGGCTGCTCCGAAATGGCTGATACAAGAGAATGCTGCAGGCGTACTGTCCCTTTAAATGAGCCTTCTTCCATCCAGGCCACGGAATGTCCCCCATTATCACAGCGCTCCTGTGTATTACGGTTAATGCGGCGTGATAATGACGGCGGGGAGGCTGGGAATAGTCCGCGCCGATCCTTACATAAACAGCGAGGCCAGCTGATGTGTCACACGCAATCATACCCCTGCCGGCGCCACCACAAGACGGGGTCCCTATCTGTTCCAATGCTTTTTCAGGATCTCTGCTTGCTGTCAGTCAGTTGACCGAACACATCTCACAGCTGAGGGGTTGTTACAATGTATCCCATCTAGAGAATCCTCTGTGAGGGAAGCACATCAGCGGCACAAGTCTCCCCAGTGTGACAGTTTGTTACAATGTATCAGCGCTCCATCCGTCATAGTGAGGCTGTAGGCAGCTCCCGGACATTGAGGAGACAGACCGCCGTAATGAGAGCGCCCGTCTCACGGTGAGTTTTCAGTCTCCGCTGAAGAAGCTGACAGCTGGCCTTATTGTGCATCGATCTAGGGTTAGGTTATACTCCGGTCACCTCCAGAGCTGAACTCACAATGCACACACCTGATACCTTGCATGAATCAGATCCCGAGTTACAATGTTTATACTCCAATCACATCCAGAGCTGCGTTCACATCTTCCCTCTGCCAGATTCCCTGCAGTCTGAGAGGCAACAATAAGGCAGCGCAGAATTCGGAATGCAGCTCTGGCTGTGACTGGAGTGACAGACACAACATAACGCCGAGTCAGCAGCGCGGTCAACACAGGAAACAACACGACAGCTCTCAAGAAACCGCAAGAAAGACGGTCGTCTAGGGAGTGCGAGACGCTGAGAACGAACCGCGCCGCTCGCCAGCAGGTTGGGGGGTCCATGCGTGAGAAACTCACCGTCTCTTAAAGGGCCGGAATCCAATCTAAAATAAGCCAGATCGCTGCATATGGGAAAGCTCTGCAATGTCCTAATGCTAACTCCAAAACAAGATCTGCTTGCAGTCAGTGAACAGAAAGAGGTGTGAGCAGGAAGAGGCTGAAAGATGAAGGGATAGCATCGTCATCCACGGTTCTGCCATTTCTCATCATTTAAGAACTGTTTCCTCCGTCCCCAGAGGATGTGCCACCAGCGGTGGGGTCTGTGCACGAGACACTGGTGGTCTCTTAAAGGGCCGGTATCCAGTCTAATCTAAATGAAGCCAGATCGTTGTGTAAGGACAACTTCTGCAGGGTTCCAGTGCACAATCTCTGCTTGCTGTCAGTGCATGGAAACCATCAGCGATGTGAGCAAGAGGTGGCAGGATGGAGACAATGGTATTTGCCTTCACTGCGCTTCTAGTGCTCATTATTTTCAAGATCTCCGCTAGCTGTCAGTTAATTGAAACAGTTTCACTTCCTCTCCAGAGGATTTGTTACACCGATCAACGGCAGCAAACTCTCAGCTCTGCCAGAGGGGCCGGTTTTAAACCCCCCAAAAGGCATAAATTACATTTTCTTTCAGGGTGTTTTGGCTGGTTGCCATTTTCAGCTTGCTGTCAGTGAACAGAACAATTCTGAAAACTCCTCCTAGAAGCAGTCCAGCTCACACAGCTGAGGGTTTGCTACAATGTGCCAGTAGACTAAAGACAGCAGCTGCACGATTCTCTCTCATGAGCTCCATGCTAACGGCTATCACACAGACATAGAAACGAACCCTCAGCTGTGTGATTGCAACACGTGAGAGGTGCAGACCATCCGCCTCCCACTTTTCTTGCTGCTCACGCGCTGCAGACCCACATCTGAGGGTTCGTTTCAGTGTGTTCGCGACAGGTGTCAGGATGGTTGTGTACACTGGTACACTGCAGCGAACCTTCAGCGGTGTGCGCAGGACTGACCACAAGCAGTCTTTCTCTTTCCTGGGTCCGTACCAACAAGCGTCACAGACAGACTGAAACGAACCCTCAGCTGTGTGAGCTCCCTTTACACCCCATTTGACCCTTTGCAGAGCCACCTTCGTGGCTGTGCGCCGCCCCCGGATGGCGTAATACGGAACAGCATGTTTGCGCATCAGCTTCCTGCCCCGTCAGTCCTGACACCAGCCGCCGACTACAACTGCACCCAGCTGGAAGTTAGATTGTCAGCTCATCGGGCGAGGCCAGAGACGCAACTCCTCCGTCTGACGGAGAACACGAACCCCATCACTTTCCTGATCACTTCTTTTTAACAACAGTCACCATGACAACCGGCGTCACCGCATGCTCTGGTCGCTATGGTAACAGGGCACCGATTACCGTGTCATTTCCTCAATTTTCATATATAAAAACGGCATTAAGAGGACGAGTGCGGTCGTGCTGGAGGGGCGGTCCCTTATGAAGACACGCCCACATTTGGCCGTTGAGTGTCACACGTGGCCCTAGTAGGGTTTGGGCTTTGATTCCTTCTAGTATTAAAGACCTCTGCTTGCTGTCAGTGCATCAGAAGAAACTATTCATTTCTCACGGCTGAGGGTTTGCTACAATCGTATCTCCTGCCTGACAGTTTGTTACAATGTATCAGCGCAGGTAACACGTCCAGGAGAGATACAACTGTAGCAGACCCTCAGCGGGACAAGTGGGATGGGGTTTCCAGACAGATGACTTGCCATCCATCCCGCAGGCCGCGCAAATGATGACAGATGCTGGAGCTCAGCTGTGATAGGCTAGTGCTGATCTCCTATCCGCAGGTGGGCAGTGGGGGGCGCTGTCTACCCCTACTATGATATAACTGCTGTAGTTTATCATGTTCTATCCTTCCTGTCATGGAAATTCTCTCTCCACCGTTAGCGCGCTTTCTGGTGAGCTGCAGGGTAAAGCATGGCGGGTTGGGGGGATGGTGAGGTGGGAGGATGTTAATATATGTTAATGAGCATGTGTGGTAGGCTCCGCCCATCAGGGAGCCCTCTGACCTATAATGAAGTGAGGGGACCGCCCACATTGGTTCATTTGCATATGTCACTATAGACTCCATATCCATACATGCCTGCCGTATCCAATCCCGCCGTGTGCCATACATGCCTGCCGTATCCAATCCCGCCGCGTGCCATACATGCCTGCCGTATCCAATCCCGCCGCGTGCCATACATGCCTGCCGTATCCAATCCCGCCGCGTGCCATACATGCCTGCCGTATCCAATCCCGCCGCGTGCCATACATGCCTGCCGTATCCAATCCCGCCGCGTGCCATACAGGCCTGCCGTATCCAATCCCGCCACGTGCCATACAGGCCTGCCGTATCCAATCCCGCCGCGTGCCATACAGGCCTGCCGTATCCAATCCCGCCGCGTACCATACAGGCCTGCCGTATCCAATCCCGCCACGTGCCATACAGGCCTGCCGTATCCAATCCCACCGCGTGCCATACAGGCCTGCCGTATCCAATCCCGCCACGTGCCATACAGGCCTGCCGTATCCAATCCCGCCACGTGCCATACAGGCCTGCCGTATCCAATCCCGCCACGTGCCATACAGGCCTGCCGTATCCAATCCCGCCACGTGCCATACAGGCCTGCCGTATCCAATCCCGCCACGTGCCATACAGGCCTGCCGTATCCAATCCCGCCACGTGCCATACAGGCCTGCCGTATCCAATCCCGCCACGTGCCATACAGGCCTGCCGTATCCAATCCCGCCACGTGCCATACAGGCCTGCCGTATCCAATCCCGCCACGTGCCATACAGGCCTGCCGTATCCAATCCCGCCGCGTGCCATACAGGCCTGCCGTATCCAATCCCGCCACGTGCCATACAGGCCTGCCGTATCCAATCCCGCCGCGTGCCATACAGGTCTGCCGTATCCAATCCCGCCGCGTGCCATACAGGTCTGCCGTATCCAATCCCACCACGTGCCATACAGGCCTGCCGTATCCAATCCCGCCACGTGCCATACAGGTCTGCCGTATCCAATCCCGCCGCGTGCCATACAGGTCTGCCGTATCCAATCCCACCGCGTGCCATACATGCCTGCCGTATCCAATCCCGACGCGTGCCATACAGGCCTGCCGTATCCAATCCCACCACGTGCCATACAGGCCTGCCGTATCCAATCCCGCCGCGTGCCATACAGGCCTGCCGTATCCAATCCCACCACGTGCCATACAGGCCTGCCGTATCCAATCCCGCCGCGTGCCATACAGGCCTGCCGTATCCAATCCCGCCGCGTGCCATACAGGCCTGCCTTATCTAATCCCGCCGCGTGCCATACATGCCTGCCGTATCCAATCCCGCCACGTGCCATACAGGCCTGCCGTATCCAATCCCGCCGCGTGCCACACAGGCCTGCCGTATCCAATCCCGCCGCGTGCCATACAGGCCTGCCGTATCCAATCCCGCCGCGTGCCATACAGGCCTGCCGTATCCAATCCCGCCGCGTGCCATACAGGCCTGCCGTATCCAATCCCGCCGCGTGCCATACATGCCTGCCGTATCCAATCCCGCCGCGTGTGACACACAATGTTGAGCTGGATACACCGCTGCTCCCATCCCGGGAGCCACCGCAGGGGACACGGGGGACAGGGGACACGGGGGACAGGGGACAGGGGGGACACGGGACACGGGGGACAGGGGACACGGGGGACAGGGGGGACACGGACGGTGGCGACACGGAGGACCAAGCCGCATCACCCAGACAACTGAGACAAACCCCAGCTGTGAGAAGGCACAGCTCTGCCCCTCCCACTCTCCATGTATCCGCCCGCCGTGCCCAAGTACTCCCTGAGCGCAGGACCCCTACCACCCCCCTCCGGCCGGCAGCCCCCCCTCCCCCCGCACCCTCTGCAGAGCGAGAGAGCAGCTTCACCCCAATGAAATTCGCATTACAATTTCTAGATGAAACCAATGGTAACGATCGCCATAATCATCGTGTCACTGAGTAACGGCTTCATCCTTCATCAGGTCTCATTATCATATAATGCTGTAGTATCAGAGGCCCTTCATGTTACCTCAGCAGTACAGCAGCCAATCACAGCGCAGCTTTCATGTTACCTCAGCAGTACAGCAGCCAATCACAGCGCAGCTTTCACGTTACCTCAGAAATACAGCAGTCAATCATAGCGCAGCTTTCACATGACCTCAGAAATACAGCAGCCAATCATAGCGCAGCTTTCACGTTACCTCAGCAGAACAGCAGCCAATCACAGCGCAGCTTTCACGTTACCTCAGAAATACAGCAGCGAATCATAGCACAGCTTTCACGTTACCTCAGCAGAACAGCAGCCAATCATAGCGCAGCTTTCACGTTACCTCAGCAGTACAGCAGTCAATCATAGCGCAGCTTTCATGTTACCTCAGCAGTACAGCAGCCAATCACAGTGCAGCTTTCGCGTTACCTCGGCAGTACAGCAACCAATCACAGCGCAGCTTTCACGTTACCTTAGCAGCATAAGAAATGAAATCTGAGCTCTGATTGGTTGCTATGGGCAACACACCTTTATGAAAGCTGTCTAAAAGAAAATGTTTCTGTTGCCCATAGCAACCAATCTACCTCAGCAGCATAAGAAATGAAAGTTGCGCTGTGATTCGTTGCTATGGGCAACAGAAACATAACATATATATATATGTATATAAACAGAGTGTCAGCTCCTAGGCCCGGCCCCCTCCTGTGTATATATACAGAGTGTCAGCTCCTAGGCCCGGCCCCCTCCTGTGTGTATATATACAGAGTGTCAGCTCCTAGGCCCGACCCCCTCCTGTGTGTATATATACAGTGTCAGCTCCTAGGCCCGGCCCCCTCCTGTGTGTATATATACAGAGTGTCAGCTCCTAGGCCGGCCCCCTCCTGTGTATATATACAGATTGTCAGCTCCTAGGCCCGGCCCCCTCCTGTGTGTATATATACAGAGTGTCAGCTCCTAGGCCGGCCCTCTCCTGTGTGTATATATACAGAGTGTCAGCTCCTAGGCCGGCCCCCTCCTGTGTGTATATATACAGTGTCAGCTCCTAGGCCCGGCCCCCTCCTGTGTGTATATATACAGTGTCAGCTCCTAGGCCCGGCCCCCTCCTGTGTATATATATACAGAGTGTCAGCTCCTAGGCCGGCCCCCTCCTGTGTGTATATATACAGAGTGTCAGCTCCTAGGCCCGGCCCCCTCCTGTGTGTATATATACAGTGTCAGCTCCTAGGCCCGGGCCCCTCCTGTGTGTATATACAGAGTGTCAGCTCCTAGGCCCGACCCCCTCCTGTGTGTATATATACAGAGTGTCAGCTCCTAGGCCGGCCCCCTCCTGTGTGTATATATACAGTGTCAGCTCCTAGGCCCGGCCCCCTCCTGTGTGTATATATACAGTGTCAGCTCCTAGGCCCGGCCCCCTCCTGTGTATATATATACAGAGTGTCAGCTCCTAGGCCGGCCCCCTCCTGTGTGTATATATACAGAGTGTCAGCTCCTAGGCCCGGCCCCCTCCTGTGTGTATATATACAGTGTCAGCTCCTAGGCCCGGGCCCCTCCTGTGTGTATATACAGAGTGTCAGCTCCTAGGCCCGACCCCCTCCTGTGTGTATATATATACAGAGTGTCAGCTCCTAGGCCCGGCCCCCTCCTGTGTGTATATATACACAGTGTCAGCTCCTAGGCCCGGCCCCCTCCTGTGTGTATATATACAGTGTGTCAGCTCCTAGGCCCGACCCCCTCCTGTGTGTATATATACAGTGTCAGCTCCTAGGCCCGGGCCTCTCCTGTGTGTATATATACAGTGTCAGCTCCTAGGCCCGGCCCCCTCCTGTGTGTATATATACAGAGTGTCAGCTCCTAGGCCCGACCCCCTCCTGTGTGTATATATACAGTGTCAGCTCCTAGGCCCGACCCCCTCCTGTGTGTATATATACAGTGTCAGCTCCTAGGCCCGGGCCTCTCCTGTGTGTATATATACAGTGTCAGCTCCTAGGCCCGGCCCCCTCCTGTGTGTATATATACAAAGTGTCAGCTCCTAGGCCCGGCCCCCTCCTGTGTGTATATATACAGAGTGTCAGCTCCTAGGTCGGCCCCCTCCTGTGTGTATATATACAGAGTGTCAGCTCCTACGCCGACCCCCTCCTGTGTGTATATATACAGAGTGTCAGCTCCTAGGCCCGGCCCCCTCCTGTGTGTATATATACAGAGTGTCAGCTCCCAGGCCCGGGCCCCTCCTGTGTGTATATATACAGAGTGTCAGCTCCTAGGCCCGACCCCCTCCTGTGTGTATATATACAGTGTCAGCTCCTAGGCCGGCCCCCTCCTGTGTGTATATATACAGTGTCAGCTCCTAGGCCGGCCCCCTCCTGTGTGTACATATACAGAGTGTCAGCTCCTAGGCCCGGCCCCCTCCTGTGTGTATATATACAGTGTCAGCTCCTAGGCCGGCCCCCTCCTGTGTGTATACATACAGAGTGTCAGCTCCTAGGCCCGGCCCCCTCCTGTGTGTATACATACAGAGTGTCAGCTCCTAGGCCGGCCCCCTCCTGTGTGTATACATACAGAGGATCAGCTCCTAGGCCAGGCCCCCTCCTGTGTGTATACATACAGAGTGTCAGCTCCTAGGCCGGCCCCCTCCTGTGTGTATACATACAGAGTGTCAGCTCCTAGGCCGGCCCCCTCCTGTGTGTATATATACAGAGTGTCAGCTCCTAGGCCGGCCCCCTCCTGTGTGTATATATACAGTGTCAGCTCCTAGGCCGGCCCCCTCCTGTGTGTATATATACAGTGTCAGCTCCTAGGCCGGCCCCCTCCTGTGTGTATATATACAGAGTGTCAGCTCCTAGGCCGGCCCCCTCCTGTGTGTATATATACAGAGTGTCAGCTCCTAGGCCCGACCCCCTCCTGTGTGTATATATACAGTGTCAGCTCCTAGGCAGGCCCCCTCCTGTGTGTATATATACAGAGTGTCAGCTCCTAGGCCCGGCCCCCTCCTGTGTGTATATATACAGTGTCAGCTCCTAGGCCGGCCCCCTCCTGTGTGTATATATACAGAGTGTCAGCTCCTAGGCCCGGGCCCCTCCTGTGTGTATATATACAGAGTGTCAGCTCCTAGGCCCGGCCCCCTCCTGTGTGTATATATACAGTGTCAGCTCCTAGGCCCGGGCCCCTCCTGTGTGTATATACAGAGTGTCAGCTCCTAGGCCCGACCCCCTCCTGTGTGTATATATATACAGAGTGTCAGCTCCTAGGCCCGGCCCCCTCCTGTGTGTATATATACACAGTGTCAGCTCCTAGGCCCGGCCCCCTCCTGTGTGTATATATACAGTGTGTCAGCTCCTAGGCCCGACCCCCTCCTGTGTGTATATATACAGTGTCAGCTCCTAGGCCCGGGCCTCTCCTGTGTGTATATATACAGTGTCAGCTCCTAGGCCCGGCCCCCTCCTGTGTGTATATATACAGAGTGTCAGCTCCTAGGCCCGACCCCCTCCTGTGTGTATATATACAGTGTCAGCTCCTAGGCCCGGGCCTCTCCTGTGTGTATATATACAGTGTCAGCTCCTAGGCCCGACCCCCTCCTGTGTGTATATATACAGTGTCAGCTCCTAGGCCCGGGCCTCTCCTGTGTGTATATATACAGTGTCAGCTCCTAGGCCCGGCCCCCTCCTGTGTGTATATATACAAAGTGTCAGCTCCTAGGCCCGGCCCCCTCCTGTGTGTATATATACAGAGTGTCAGCTCCTAGGTCGGCCCCCTCCTGTGTGTATATATACAGAGTGTCAGCTCCTACGCCGACCCCCTCCTGTGTGTATATATACAGAGTGTCAGCTCCTAGGCCCGGCCCCCTCCTGTGTGTATATATACAGAGTGTCAGCTCCCAGGCCCGGGCCCCTCCTGTGTGTATATATACAGAGTGTCAGCTCCTAGGCCCGACCCCCTCCTGTGTGTATATATACAGTGTCAGCTCCTAGGCCGGCCCCCTCCTGTGTGTATATATACAGTGTCAGCTCCTAGGCCGGCCCCCTCCTGTGTGTACATATACAGAGTGTCAGCTCCTAGGCCCGGCCCCCTCCTGTGTGTATATATACAGTGTCAGCTCCTAGGCCGGCCCCCTCCTGTGTGTATACATACAGAGGATCAGCTCCTAGGCCCGGCCCCCTCCTGTGTGTATACATACAGAGTGTCAGCTCCTAGGCCGGCCCCCTCCTGTGTGTATACATACAGAGGATCAGCTCCTAGGCCAGGCCCCCTCCTGTGTGTATACATACAGAGTGTCAGCTCCTAGGCCGGCCCCCTCCTGTGTGTATACATACAGAGTGTCAGCTCCTAGGCCGGCCCCCTCCTGTGTGTATATATACAGAGTGTCAGCTCCTAGGCCGGCCCCCTCCTGTGTGTATATATACAGTGTCAGCTCCTAGGCCGGCCCCCTCCTGTGTGTATATATACAGTGTCAGCTCCTAGGCCCGACCCCCTCCTGTGTGTATATATACAGTGTCAGCTCCTAGGCCGGCCCCCTCCTGTGTGTATATATACAGAGTGTCAGCTCCTAGGCCGGCCCCCTCCTGTGTGTATATATACAGAGTGTCAGCTCCTAGGCCCGACCCCCTCCTGTGTGTATATATACAGTGTCAGCTCCTAGGCAGGCCCCCTCCTGTGTGTATATATACAGAGTGTCAGCTCCTAGGCCCGGCCCCCTCCTGTGTGTATATATACAGAGTGTCAGCTCCTAGGCCCGGGCCCCTCCTGTGTGTATATATACAGAGTGTCAGCTCCTAGGCCCGGCCCCCTCCTGTGTGTATATATACAGTGTCAGCTCCTAGGCCGGCCAACTCCTGTGTATATATACAGAGTGTCAGCTCCTAGGCCGGCCCCCTCCTGTGTGTATATATACAGAGTGTCAGCTCCTAGGCCCGGGCCCCTCCTGTGTGTATATATACAGAGTGTCAGCTCCTAGGCCCGGCCCCCTCCTGTGTGTATATATACAGTGTCAGCTCCTAGGCCGGCCAACTCCTGTGTATATATACAGAGTGTCAGCTCCTAGGCCCGGCCCCCTCCTGTGTATATATACAGAGTGTCAGCTCCTAGGCCCGGCCCCCTCCTGTGTGTATATATACAGAGTGTCAGCTCCTAGGCCCGACCCCTCCTGTGTGTATATATACAGAGTGTCAGCTCCTAGGCCCAGCCCCCTCCTGTGTGTATATATAGTGTCAGCTCCTAGGCCGGCCCCCTCCTGTGTGTATATATACAGAGTGTCAGCTCCTAGGCCCGGCCCCTCCTGTGTGTATATATACAGTGTCAGCTCCTAGGCCCGACCCCCTCCTGTGTGTATATATACAGAGTGTCAGCTCCTAGGCCCGGCCCCCTCCTGTGTGTATATATACAGTGTCAGCTCCTAGGCCCGACCCCCTCCTGTGTGTATATATACAGAGTGTCAGCTCTTAGGCCCGGCCCACCTCCTGTATGTATGTATACAGAGTGTCAGCTCCTAGGCCCGACCCCCTCCTGTGTGTATATATACAGAGTGTCAGCTCCTAGGCCCGGCCCCTCCTGTGTGTATATATACAGTGTCAGCTACTAGGCCGGCCCCCTCCAGTGTGTATATATACAGTGTCAGCTCCTAGGCCCGGCCCCCTCCTGTGTATATATATATAAAGAGTGTCAGCTCCTAGGTCGGCCCCCTCCTGTGTGTATATATACAGAGTGTCAGCTCCTAGGTCGGCCCCCTCCTGTGTGTATATATACAGAGTGTCAGCTCCTAGGCCGGCCCCCTCCTGTGTGTATATATACAGAGTGTCAGCTCCTAGGCCGGCCCCCTCCTGTGTGTATATATACAGAGTGTCAGCTCCTAGGCCGGCCCCCTCCTGTGTGTATATATACAGAGTGTCAGCTCCTAGGCCGGCCCCCTCCTGTGTGTATATATACAGAGTGTCAGCTCCTAGGCCGGCCCCCTCCTGTGTGTATATATACAGAGTGTCAGCTCCTAGGCCCTGCCCCCTCCTGTGTGTATATACAGAGTGTCTGCTCCTAGGTCGGCCCCCTCCTGTGTGTATATATACAGAGTGTCAGCTCCTAGGCCGGCCCCCTCCTGTGTGTATATATACAGAGTGTCAGCTCCTAGGCCGGCCCCCTCCTGTGTGTATATATACAGAGTGTCAGCTCCTAGGCCGGCCCCCTCCTGTGTGTATATATACAGAGTGTCAGCTCCTAGGCCGGCCCCCTCCTGTGTGTATATATACAGAGTGTCAGCTCCTAGGCCGGCCCCCTCCTGTGTGTATATATACAGTGTCAGCACCTAGGCCCGGCCCCCTCCTGTGTGTATATACAGTGTCAGCTCCTAGGCCCGGCCCCCTCCTGTGTGTATATATACAGTGTCAGCTCCTAGGCCCGGCCCCCTCCTGTGTGTATATATACAGTGTCAGCTCCTAGGCCCGGCCCCCTCCTGTGTGTATATATACAGAGTGTCAGCTCCTAGGCCCTGCCCCCTCCTGTGTGTATATACAGAGTGTCAGCTCCTAGGTCGGCCCCCTCCTGTGTGTATATATACAGAGTGTCAGCTCCTAGGCCGGCCCCCTCCTGTGTGTATATATACAGAGTGTCAGCTCCTAGGCCGGCCCCCTCCTGTGTGTATATATACAGAGTGTCAGCTCCTAGGCCGGCCCCCTCCTGTGTGTATATATACAGTGTCAGCACCTAGGCCCGGCCCCCTCCTGTGTGTATATACAGTGTCAGCTCCTAGGCCCGGCCCCCTCCTGTGTGTATATATACAGTGTCAGCTCCTAGGCCCGGCCCCCTCCTGTGTGTATATATACAGTGTCAGCTCCTAGGCCCGGCCCCCTCCTGTGTATATATACAGAGTGTCAGCTCCTAGGCCCGGCCCCTCCTGTGTGTATATATACAGTGTCAGCTCCTAGGCCCGACCCCCTCCTGTGTGTATATATACAGAGTGTCAGCTCCTAGGCCCGGCCCCCTCCTGTGTGTATATATAGTGTCAGCTCCTAGGCCGGCCCCCTCCTGTGTGTATATATACAGAGTGTCAGCTCCTAGGCCCGACCCCCTCCTGTGTGTATATATACAGAGTGTCAGCTCCTAGGCCCGGCCCCACTCCTGTGTGTATATATACAGTGTCAGCTCCTAGGCCCGACCCCCTCCTGTGTGTATATATACAGAGTGTCAGCTCCTAGGCCCGGCCCCACTCCTGTGTGTATATATACAGTGTCAGCTCCTAGGCCCGACCCCCTCCTGTGTGTATATATACAGTGTCAGCTACTAGGCCGGCCCCCTCCAGTGTGTATATATACAGTGTCAGCTACTAGGCCGGCCCCCTCCAGTGTGTATATATACAGTGTCAGCTCCTAGGCCCGGCCCCCTCCAGTGTGTATATATATATAAAGAGTGTCAGCTCCTAGGCCCGGCCCCCTCCTGTGTGTATATATACAGAGTGTCAGCTCCTAGGCCGGCCCCCTCCTGTGTGTATATATACAGAGTGTCAGCTCCTAGGCCGGCCCCCTCCTGTGTGTATATATACAGAGTGTCAGCTCCTAGGCCCGGCCCCACTCCTGTGTGTATATATACAGAGTGTCAGCTCCTAGGCCGACCCCCTCCTGTGTGTATATATACAGAGTGTCAGCTCCTAGGCCCGACCCCCTCCTGTGTGTATGTATACAGAGTGTCAGCTCCTAGGCCCGGCCCCCCTCCTGTGTGTATGTATACAGAGTGTCAGCTCCTAGGCCCGACCCCCTCCTGTGTGTATATATACACAGTGTCAGCTCCTAGGCCCGGGCCCCTCCTGTGTGTATATATACAGAGTGTCAGCTCCTAGGCCCGGCCCCCTCCTGTGTGTATATATACAGTGTGTCAGCTCCTAGGCCCGGGCCCCTCCTGTGTATATATACAGTGTCAGCTCCTAGGCCCGGCCCCCTCCTGTGTGTATATATACAGTGTCAGCTCCTAGGCCGGCCCCCTCCTGTGTGTATATATACAGTGTCAGCTCCCAGGCCCGGCCCCCTCCTGTGTGTATATATACAGTGTCAGCTCCCAGGCCCGGCCCCCCTCCTGTGTGTGTATATATACAGAGTGTCAGCTCCCAGGCCCGGCCCCTCCTCGTGTGTATATATACAGAGTGTCAGCTCCTAGGCCGGCCCCCTCCCTGTATGTAGGAGTGTCAGCTCCGAGGCCCGGCCCCCTCCCTGTATGTAGGAGTGTCAGCTCCGAGGCCCGGCCCCCTCCCTGTATGTAGGAGTGTCAGCTCCGAGGCCCGGCCCCCTCCCTGTATGTAGGAGTGTCAGCTCCGAGGCCCGGCCCCCTCCCTGTATGTAGGAGTGTCAGCTCCGAGGCCCGGCCCCCTCCCTGTATGTAGGAGTGTCAGCTCCGAGGCCCGGCCCCCTCCCTGTATGTAGGAGTGTCAGCTCCGAGGCCCGGCCCCCTCCCTGTATGTAGGAGTGTCAGCTCCGAGGCCCGGCCCCCTCCCTGTATGTAGGAGTGTCAGCTCCGAGGCCCGGCCCCCTCCCTGTATGTAGGAGTGTCAGCTCCGAGGCCCGGCCCCCTCCCTGTATGTAGGAGTGTCAGCTCCGAGGCCCGGCCCCCTCCCTGTATGTAGGAGTGTCAGCTCCGAGGCCCGGCCCCCTCCCTGTATGTAGGAGTGTCAGCTCCGAGGCCCCCTCCCTGTATGTAGGAGTGTCAGCTCCGAGGCCCCCTCCCTGTATGTAGGAGTGTCAGCTCCGAGGCCCCCTCCCTGTATGTAGGAGTGTCAGCTCCGAGGCCCGGCCCCCTCCCTGTATGTAGGAGTGTCAGCTCCGAGGCCCCCTCCCTGTATGTAGGAGTGTCAGCTCCGAGGCCCCCTCCCTGTATGTAGGAGTGTCAGGCCCGGCCCCCTCCCTGTATATAGGAGTGTCAGGCCCGGCCCCCTCCCTGTATATAGGAGTGTCAGGCCCGGCCCCCTCCCTGTATATAGGAGTGTCAGGCCCGGCCCCCTCCCTGTATATAGGAGTGTCAGGCCCGGCCCCCTCCCTGTATATAGGAGTGTCAGGCCCGGCCCCCTCCCTGTATATAGGAGTGTCAGGCCCGGCCCCCTCCCTGTATATAGGAGTGTCAGGCCCGGCCCCCTCCCTGTATATAGGAGTGTCAGGCCCGGCCCCCTCCCTGTATATAGGAGTGTCAGGCCCGGCCCCCTCCCTGTATATAGGAGTGTCAGGCCCGGCCCCCTCCCTGTATATAGGAGTGTCAGGCCCGGCCCCCTCCCTGTATATAGGAGTGTCAGGCCCGGCCCCCTCCCTGTATATAGGAGTGTCAGGCCCGGCCCCCTCCCTGTATATAGGAGTGTCAGGCCCGGCCCCCTCCCTGTATATAGGAGTGTCAGGCCCGGCCCCCTCCCTGTATATAGGAGTGTCAGGCCCGGCCCCCTCCCTGTATATAGGAGTGTCAGGCCCGGCCCCCTCCCTGTATATAGGAGTGTCAGGCCCGGCCTCCTCCCTGTATATAGGAGTGTCCGCTCCGAGGCCCGACCCCCTTCCTGTATATAGGAATGCTGGTCCCCTTCTGTAGACTGTCAGCTCCTAGGCCCGGCCCCCTCTCTGTATATAGGAGTGTCAGCTCCGAGCCCCGGCGCTGGTCTCCTCCTGTAGACTGTCAGCTCCTAGGCCCGGCCCCCTCTCTGTATATAGGAGTGTCAGCTCCGAGGCCCGGCCCCCTCTCTGTATATAGGAGTGTCAGCCCCGAGGCGCGGCCCCCTCTCTGTATATAGGAGTGTCAGCTCCGAGCCCCGGCGCTGGTCTCCTCCTGTAGACTGTCAGCTCCTAGGCCCGGCCCCCTCTCTGTATATAGGAGTGTCAGCTCCGAGGCCCGGCCCCCTCTCTGTATATAGGAGTGTCAGCTCCGAGGCCCGGCGCTGGTCTCCTCCTGTAGACTGTCAGCTCCTATGCGCGGCCCCCTCTCTGTATATAGGAGTGTCCGCTTCGAGGCCTGGCGCTGGTCTCCTCCTGTAGACTGTCAGCTCCTAGGCCCGGCCCCCTCTCTGTATATAAGAGTGTCAGCTCCGAGGCCCGGCCCCCTCTCTGTATATAGGAGTGTCAGCTCCGAGGCCCGGCGCTGGTCTCCTCCTGTAGACTGTCAGCTCCGAGGCCCGGCCCCCTCTCTGTATATAGGAGTGTCCGCTCCGAGGCCCGACCCCCTCCCTGTATATAGGAATGCTGGTCTCCTCCTGTAGACTGTCAGCTCCTAGGCCTGGCGCTGGTCTCCTCCTGTAGACTGTCAGCTCCTAGGCCCGGCCCCCTCCCTGTATATAGGAGTGTCAGCTCCGAGGCCCGGCCCCCTCTCTGTATATAGGAGTGTCAGCTCCGAGGCCCGGCCCCCTCTCTGTATATAGGAGTGTCAGCTCCGAGGCCCGGCCCCCTCCCTGTATATAGGAGTGTCAGCTCCGAGGCCCGGCCCCCTCTCTGTATATAGGAGTGTCAGCTCCGAGGCCCGGCCCCCTCTCTGTATATAGGAGTGTCAGCTCCGAGGCCCGGCCCCCTCTCTGTATATAGGAGTGTCAGCTCCGAGGCCCGGCCCCCTCCCTGTATATAGGAGTGTCAGCTCCGAGGCCCGGCCCCCTCTCTGTATATAGGAGTGTCAGCTCCGAGGCCCGGCCCCCTCCCTGTATATAGGAGTGTCAGCTCCGAGGCCCGGCCCCCTCCCTGTATATAGGAGTGTCAGCTCCGAGGCCCGGCCCCCTCTCTGTATATAGGAGTGTCAGCTCCGAGGCCCCCTCCCTGTATATAGGAGTGTCAGCTCCGAGGCCCGGCCCCCTCCCTGTATATAGGAGTGTCAGCTCCGAGGCCCCCTCCCTGTATATAGGAGTGTCAGCTCCGAGGCCCGGCCCCCTCTCTGTATATAGGAGTGTCAGCTCCGAGGCCCGGCCCCCTCCCTGTATATAGGAGTGTCAGCTCCGAGGCCCGGCCCCCTCCCTGTATATAGGAGTGTCAGCTCCGAGGCCCGGCCCCCTCTCTGTATATAGGAGTGTCAGCTCCGAGGCCCGGCCCCCTCTCTGTATATAGGAGTGTCAGCTCCTAGGCCCGGCCCACACATCACCCCCCACAAGCCCGTTCTCACCCTCAGTGCGGAGAGGTCGATGTCATCCAGGCTCCGGGCTGGGGGGTCAGTCGCCATGATTTCGCTGCTCGGGGGAGGTAGAAGCGGGTCACATGGACTGTCCTCGCTGACAGCAGGGGGCGCTGCTCACATCACTCTCCGGCTGCAGCGAGTCACATGCTGCTGCACATCCACACTGCAATTACGACCACCGGGCGAGGGCCCCCCAGGCGTAGCCCCTCACTACAGGGGGGACCCCAAATCCTGGAAAAGAGCTTCTCAAAGTGTCCTGCAAAGTGTGAGACCGATCCCGGGACCCCCAGGCCGAAGGGCCACACAGGAAATGGGGTTCTGCAAGACTGGAGGATTCTGCAGATAGCCGGGGGGGTTACAGTCCCTGAGACCGCCGCTCTACGAAATCACAGAGTGCCGGGGGGTTACAGTCTCTGAGACCGCCGCTCTACCAGGTGAGAGTGCTGGAGGGTTACAGTCTCTGAGACCGCCGCTCCCGATGTCACTGTAGACAGAAGGAAACTTCAGCTTCTGTGACGGCCACTCCGGGGGTCTCTGTAGACGGTTAGGGTCTACATCCCTGTGACAGTCGCTCTGGGGGTCTCTGCAGAAGGTTGGGGGTCCACAGTCCCTGTGACAGCTGCTCCGGGGGTCTCTATAAATAGTTGGGGGTCTACAGTCCCTGTGACGGCCGCTCCGGGGGTCTCTGCAGACGGTTGGGGGTTTACGGTCCCTGTGACGGCCGCTCCGGGGGTCTCTGCAGACGGTTGGGGGTCTACGGTCCCTGTGACGGCCGCTCCGGGAGTCTCTGTAGACAGTTGGGGGTCTTCGGTCCCTGTGACAGCCGCTCCGGGGGTCTCTGTAGACGGTTGGGGGTCTTCGGTCCCTGTGACAGCCGCTCCGGGGGTCTCAGTAGACAGTTGGGGGTCTACAGTCCCTGTGACGGACGCTCCGGGGGTCTCAGTAGACAGTTGGGGGTCTACGGTCCTTGTGATGGCCGCTCCGGGGGTCTCTGCAGACAGTTAGGGGTCTACGGTCCCTGTGACAGCCGCTCCGGGGGTCTCTGTAGACAGTTGGGGGGTCTTCGGTCCCTGTGACGGCCGCTCTGGGGGTCTCTGTAGACGGTTGGGGGTCTTCGGTCCCTGTGACGGCCGCTCTGGGGGTCTCTGTAGACGGTTGGGGGTCTTCGGTCCCTGTGACGGCCGCTCTGGGGGTCTCTGTAGACGGTTGGGGGTCTTCGGTCCCTGTGACAGCCGCTCTGGGGGTCTCTGCAGACGGTTAGGGGTCTACAGTCCCTGTGACAGCCGCTCTGGGGGTCTCTGTAGACAGTCCGGAATCTCCAGCTCTTCCAACAGCCTGGGGGTCTCTATAGACTGTTGTCAGCTCCCAGCACTTCTGCCACCTACAGCGCGGTCCCGGTAGGGCAGCGGGACGGATTGGTGCTCGTGCGGGCGGCCGGTGCTCTCCCCGCCTCCTCCGCAGCTCCCGTCCGCGGTCCCCGCTACTTCCGGCTCCGTCCTCCGCTCTCGCTCGCCGAGGCCGCACCTGGAGGACGGCGCTAGAGGCTCCGCCTTCCCATCCTGTCATTGGTGGAGAAAGGCGCGGAGAGGCGGGGCTGCAGGAAGAAATATCACATGACGAGAAACCGCAGCGGCAACATAGGCAGCACCTGAGAGGGCGGAGCGTGTACGGGAGGAGGAGCTCGATGCGGATTTAGGAGGAGGAGCTAGATTACATTCTAGGAACGCGTGCGTAAGGGGTGTGGTCAAATCCAGATGAGAGGGGAGCGGCCATATCAGATCAGGGAAAGGGATTAGTCCTATAGGGAGAGGCGGCCATATTAGATAAGGGCAGGTGCTCTGAAAATAGGTAAATGGGTACCTTCTACCTACAGTTATCATGGAGGCAGCGTGTGCGTCCAGCCTGTCACAGAAAATACTCTCTAGTCACTGACTAATCCCGTGTATGATAATGATCACGTGTGATACCTCCTAGTACATTTACTCATGCCATGTGTGATACTGGTGTATCCAATCCTATCATGTGTGATACCTCCTAGTACATCTACTCATGCCTGTGTGATACTGGTGTATCCAATCCTATCACGTGTGATACCTCCTAGTATATCTACTCATGCCATGTGTGATACTGGTGTATCCAATCCTATCATGTGTGATACCTCCTAGTATATCTACTCATGCCCTGTGTGATACTGGTGTATCCAATCCTATCACGTGTGATACCTCCTAGTACATTTACTCATGCCATGTGTAATACTGGTGTATCCAATGCTATCATGTGTGATACCTCCTAGTATATCTACTCATGCCCTGTGTGATACTGGTGTATCCAATCCTATCATGTGTGATACCTCCTAGTACATCTACTCATGCCCTGTGTGATACTGGTGTATCCAATCCTATCATGTGTGATACCTCCTAGTACATCTACTCATGCCCTGTGTGATACTGGTGTATCCAATCCTATCATGTGTGATACCTCCTAGTACATCTACTCATGCCATGTGTGATACTGGTGTATCCAATCCTATCATGTGTGATACCTCCTAGTACATCTACTCATGCCATGTGTGATACTGGTGTATCCAATCCTATCATGTGTGATACCTCCTAGTACATCTACTCATGCCCTGTGTGATACTGGTGTATCCAATCCTATCACGTGTGATACCTCCTAGTACATCTACTCATGCCCTGTGTGATACTGGTGTATCCAATCCTATCATGTGTGATACCTCCTAGTACATCTACTCATGCCATGTGTGATACTGGTGTATCCAATCCTATCATGTGTGATACCTCCTAGTACATCTACTCATGCCATGTGTGATACTGGTGTATCCAATCCTATCATGTGTGATACCTCCTAGTACATCTACTCATGCCCTGTGTGATACTGGTGTATCCAATCCTATCATGTGTGATACCTCCTAGTACATCTACTCATGCCCTGTGTGATACTGGTGTATCCAATCCTATCATGTGTGATACCTCCTAGTACATCTACTCATGCCATGTGTGATACTGGTGTATCCAATCCTATCATGTGTGATACCTCCTAGTATATCTCATGCCCTGTGTGATACTGGTGTATCCAATCCTATCATGTGTGATACCTCCCAGTACATCTACTCATGCCATGTGTGATACTGGTGTATCCAATGCTATCATGTGTGATACCTCCCAGTACATCTACTCATGCCATGTGTGATACTGGTGTATCCAATCCTATCATGTGTGATACCTCCCAGTACATCTACTCATGCCATGTGTGATACTGGTGTATCCAATCCTATCATCTGTGATACCTCCTAGTACATCTACTCATGCCATGTGTGATACTGGTGTATCCAATCCTATCATGTGTGATACCTCCTAGTATATCTCATGCCATGTGTGATACTGGTGTATCCAATCCTATCACGTGTGATACCTCCTAGTATATCTACTCATGCCTGTGTGATACTGGTGTATCCAATCCTATCATGTGTGATACCTCCCAGTACATCTTCTCATGCCCTGTGTGATACTGGTGTATCCAATGCTATCATGTGTGATACCTCCCAGTACATCTACTCATGCCATGTGTGATACTGGTGTATCCAATCCTATCATGTGTGATACCTCCCAGTACATCTACTCATGCCATGTGTGATACTGGTGTATCCAATCCTATCATGTGTGATACCTCCCAGTACATCTACTCATGCCATGTGTGATACTGGTGTATCCAATCCTATCATGTGTGATACCTCCTAGTACATCTACTCATGCCATGTGTGATACTGGTGTATCCAATCCTATCATGTGTGATACCTCCTAGTATATCTACTCATGCCCTGTGTGATACTGGTGTATCCAATCCTATCATGTGTGATACCTCCTAGTATATCTACTCATGTCCTGTGTGATACTGGTGTATCCAATCCTATCATGTGTGATACCTCCTAGTACATCTACTCATGCCCTGTGTGATACTGGTGTATCCAATGCTATCATGTGTGATACCTCCTAGTATATCTACTCATGCCATGTGTGATACTGGTGTATCCAATCCTATCATGTGTGATACCTCCTAGTACATCTACTCATGCCATGTGTGATACTGGTGTATCCAATCCTATCATGTGTGATACCTCCTAGTACATCTACTCATGCCCTGTGTGATACTGGTGTATCCAATGCTATCATGTGTGATACCTCCTAGTATATCTACTCATGCCCTGTGTGATACTGGTGTATCCAATGCTATCATGTGTGATACCTCCTAGTACATCTACTCATGCCCTGTGTGATACTGGTGTATCCAATCCTATCATGTGTGATACCTCCTAGTACATCTACTCATGTCATGTGTGATACTGGTGTATCCAATCCTATCATGTGTGATACCTCCTAGTACATCTACTCATGCCCTGTGTGATACTGGTGTATCCAATCCTATCACGTGTGATACCTCCTAGTACATCTACTCATGCCCTGTGTGATACTGGTGTATCCAATCCTATCACGTGTGATACCTCCTAGTAGATCTACTCATGCCATGTGTGATACTGGTGTATCCAATCCTATCATGCGTGATACCTCCTAGTACATCTACTCATGCCCTGTGTGATACTGGTGTATCCAATCCTATCATGTGTGATACCTCCTAGTACATCTACTCATGCCATGTGTAATACTGGTGTATCCAATCCTATCATGTGTGATACCTCCTAGTACATCTACTCATGCCATGTGTGATACTGGTGTATCCAATCCTATCATGTGTGATACCTCCTAGTACATCTACTCATGCCATGTGTGATACTGGTGTATCCAATCCTATCATGTGTGATACCTCCTAGTACATCTACTCATGCCATGTGTGATACTGGTGTATCCAATCCTATCATGTGTGATACCTCCTAGTACATCTACTCATGCCATGTGTGATACTGGTGTATCCAATCCTATCATGTGTGATACTTCCTAGTACATCTACTCATGCCATGTGTGATACTGGTGTATCCAATCCTATCACGTGTGATACCTCCTAGTACATCTACTCATGCCCTGTGTGATACTGGTGTATCCAATCCTATCATGTGTGATACCTCCTAGTACATCTACTCATGCCATGTGTGATACTGGTGTATCCAATCCTATCATGTGTGATACCTCCTAGTACATCTACTCATGCCCTGTGTGATACTGGTGTATCCAATCCTATCACGTGTTATACCTCCTAGTACATCTACTCATGCCCTGTGTGATACTGGTGTATCCAATCCTATCATGTGTGATACCTCCTAGTACATCTACTCATGTCCTGTGTGATACTGGTGTATCCAATCCTATCACGTGTTATACCTCCTAGTATATCTACTCATGCCATGTGTGATACTGGTGTATCCAATCCTATCATGTGTGATACCTCCTAGTACATCTACTCATGCCATGTGTGATACTGGTGTATCCAATCCTATCGTGTGATACCTCCTAGTACATCTACTCATGCCCTGTGTGATACTGGTGTATCCAATGCTATCATGTGTGATACCTCCTAGTACATCTACTCATGCCCTGTGTGATACTGGTGTATCCAATCCTATCATGTGTGATACCTCCTAGTACATCTACTCATGTCATGTGTGATACTGGTGTATCCAATCCTATCATGTGTGATACCTCCTAGTACATCCACTCATGCCCTGTGTGATACTGGTGTATCCAATCCTATCACGTGTGATACCTCCTAGTACATCTACTCATGCCCTGTGTGATACTGGTGTATCCAATCCTATCACGTGTGATACCTCCTAGTAGATCTACTCATGCCATGTGTGATACTGGTGTATCCAATCCTATCATGCGTGATACCTCCTAGTACATCTACTCATGCCCTGTGTGATACTGGTGTATCCAATCCTATCATGTGTGATACCTCCTAGTACATCTACTCATGCCATGTGTAATACTGGTGTATCCAATCCTATCATGTGTGATACCTCCTAGTACATCTACTCATGCCATGTGTGATACTGGTGTATCCAATCCTATCATGTGTGATACCTCCTAGTACATCTACTCATGCCATGTGTGATACTGGTGTATCCAATCCTATCATGTGTGATACCTCCTAGTACATCTACTCATGCCATGTGTGATACTGGTGTATCCAATCCTATCATGTGTGATACCTCCTAGTACATCTACTCATGCCATGTGTGATACTGGTGTATCCAATCCTATCATGTGTGATACTTCCTAGTACATCTACTCATGCCATGTGTGATACTGGTGTATCCAATCCTATCACGTGTGATACCTCCTAGTACATCTACTCATGCCCTGTGTGATACTGGTGTATCCAATCCTATCATGTGTGATACCTCCTAGTACATCTACTCATGCCATGTGTGATACTGGTGTATCCAATCCTATCATGTGTGATACCTCCTAGTACATCTACTCATGCCCTGTGTGATACTGGTGTATCCAATCCTATCACGTGTTATACCTCCTAGTACATCTACTCATGCCCTGTGTGATACTGGTGTATCCAATCCTATCATGTGTGATACCTCCTAGTACATCTACTCATGTCCTGTGTGATACTGGTGTATCCAATCCTATCACGTGTTATACCTCCTAGTATATCTACTCATGCCATGTGTGATACTGGTGTATCCAATCCTATCATGTGTGATACCTCCTAGTACATCTACTCATGCCATGTGTGATACTGGTGTATCCAATCCTATCGTGTGATACCTCCTAGTACATCTACTCATGCCATGTGTGATACTGGTGTATCCAATCCTATCATGTGTGATACCTCCTAGTACATCTACTCATGCCCTGTGTGATACTGGTGTATCCAATCCTATCACGTGTGATACCTCCTAGTACATCTACTCATGCCCTGTGTGATACTGACAAATATAGAACAGGCAGCGCTGGAATGCGCCATCCAGCCCCCTGATTGAACACATGGCTGTGAGGCTCCATCGATTGCATGCATTCACACAGAGGAGCGTGATATGTGCCAGAACCCGCCGCGGCCTCACACTTCTCCCGTGACCGTTGTGGATGAGTTTTTGCTTAACCCCACATTGTATGGCTGCAGTGTAATGTTCACTGGCATGGATTAATATGGAGTGCGCGCCCGAAGCCCCCAGCGGTAAGAGCCGCGCCGCGTGCTACAATAACTCTGGAGTGACGGAGCCCAATACTGGAGATGTGACGTGTGTGTCTTACCATAGAATAACTCCCTAAAGGTTCTGCATCCCACTGATTCTCACCTTGTTTATTCACCACATGTCGTACTTCATTTAGGGGGTGAAAATAGATAGAATTTGTGTTTATTTATTAAAAGCGACAAAACCTTTAAAAAAAATTGTTA
The DNA here is from genome assembly GCF_035609145.1 of Eleutherodactylus coqui. Lineage (NCBI taxonomy): Eukaryota > Metazoa > Chordata > Amphibia > Anura > Eleutherodactylidae > Eleutherodactylus > Eleutherodactylus coqui. The sequence goes on from NC_089838.1 coordinate 328,954,123, forward strand.
TTTTTAAACATTTTCATATGCAAGATGTCAAAGATGTGCAAACAGCAAACATCCTGGACACATTATTCATAGTTGTGAGAAGGATAGATACCCCCACCAATGACCCCATTGTAAAGACTACCCCCCTTAATGTACTCACTGAGGGGGTCAGGAGGATTTTCAGGAATTAATGCAATTTAGAGGAGAAAAAACACAATTTTATACTTTGGTAAATATGTCATTTTAAAGACAGCCCCCCCCCCCCATAATGCACATGAAAATGAGGATTTACACCCCAAAATGGATCCCCCTGTTTGTCCCGTGTTCAGAGACAAACCCATTGTGGCCCTAATCTTATGTCTGTATGCACAACGGGGCCCACAATGAAAGGAGCAGCCGGGGGCTTTCAGAAAGGACATTTTGCTTGAAGGTGTTTTAAGCCTTATTGCCCACTTGTAGAGCCCATGAGCGTCCAAAACGACGGAGAACCCCACAAATGACTCCAGTTGGAAAACTAGCCCCCCTAATGCATTCCTCTGGGGTGCACTGCGTATTTTGACCCCACAGTTTTTGAATACATTTTCATTTTTTGGCAATTATGTCATTTTAAAAACTGTTTTTTGTACAGCACACACATGAATGAAGACGTTCACCCCAAAATGGATACTCCCGCTAGTCCCGTGTTCAGAAACATACCCATTGTGGCCCCAATCTACTTACAGGACACATGGCCAGGCCTATAATGGAGGGAATGCCCGCTGGATTGCAGGGCACAACGGAATAAACTCCAGGCCCCATTGCTCACTTGTGGGGAAAAAAAAAAATGGACTCCTTAAAAAAAAAAAACCTCCCTCCCCCCCTCTTCCTTTTTGGCGTTCCCTTAAGGCTCATGCACACGGGTGGCTTTTTGCAGCAAAATCTGGGGCTGCGGTCCGTCTCGGGGGTCCGCAGCAATAACCCCCCATGGCGTGCAGAAAACAATGGCAATTACTGCTTGTGAATGGGGAAGACCCACATGGCGGTGCGCTCTATTGTCCTGCAGTTCATGGAAACCGTCTGATCCACAACCCGTCTACAGCTGGCACTGCGAATGGGCCGCGGAGGCCACGGGTATCCCCCTCCTCTCATGCTTTTTTGGGGTATTCCTTGCCCTCGGTGGCGGGTATGGGGGGTAAAAAGTAGCATTTCGTGAATCTCCGTAAGCTTGATGAGGTGCGGCGGTCTCACACAGAAGCCACTCAACAAGCTGCTCCTGGAACTGCAGGAAGGCAAGCGTTCCCGGGGCTTCTTGTAAAATACGTATCACAGGTAGCGATCTGAATAACGCCGGGCTCACACTGCTGGATGTGGAATCTGCTTGTGGAGGCCCGCAGCGGATCCCATCTGTGAGCCCGGCTGTGACCCTGCGTACGGCCGAGTAATGTACTGCGCATAATGGCCTACTCACGCAGGCGGTCATGCGCAGTATGCCTTTTTGCTTGTGTCTCCCACACCGTCGCGATGACCCGGGTACCCGCAGTCCGTACACAATGCAGTTACGTATGGGCTGCGGGTATATCCACTACCATGGGGCACAATGGGCATTCTGTTTTCTGCAAATGGATTACGGAATCCCAACCCGCTCATGTGCGCAGAGTTGTGTAATCCGTGCATTTGATTGATCCGTGTATGACCGCGGATCAGACGCACGCGGGATCCGGAATTCCTATCTGGTCATGTGAGAACAGCCTGAGATAGATGGCTGCCTTGTTGTCACATGACACCGCGGACCGCGCCACGCGCCCAATGGCCACCGCTTCGAGCTCTCAGTGATCGTTGGTAGCCGGGAGGAAGGAGATTTTACATTTCTCCAGCAATCCTCGGGTTTTGCGCATACGCCTGCCATTTTGGCAATAGGCACAGGTGCAGAAGTGGGGGTAAGGTCTGCGGATAAATCCAGGGGCCTTGGGTACGCAGGTCCATACAGCCATAAGGGGGAGAGGAAACTGAGACTTCCTAAAACTTGATTTATTTTTTACACTTGATCGCCATTATCCATTGGCTGACAGCAATCATGTGACCAGCAATCGCATCCCGCAGCCGTCCGTGCCATCTCCATGCTCTCAGCTATCTTTGGAAGCCGGCAGCAAGGACTTCTTGGCTCCCTGGCTTTCTACGCATGCGCCCAGCATTTTAGGTCTGGCGTGCATGTGCAGAAGGCGTCGGGTCCTTGCAGTCGCGGGACATCAGCGGACGGAGCAGTTCCATCTCCCCTCATGCATCAGATCCGTGATGAGAGATGAAAACATTGACTTTAGCTTTTTTTTCTTCAGCATTTATGTGATCGCTGTTATCCGTCGGGTAATGGCGGTTGTATCTTTCGGCGTTTCAGCGCTGTAAACGCGACGCGGCGCCCGTTGAAATGAATGGGAAACATTTTTGTTGCCGTTGAAAACGCATCGATGCAGCTGAATTCACAGTAAACGCTGCGGTGACAAAGCTGTGTTTTTACAAGCGCCTGTGTGAGCGTGCGCCAATCCATCAGAGAGCCAACAGTGTGATGCCGCAGACAAATGCAAACCCAATTCTGGGATGTAACGGAGAAGCATCGAGTCGAGATCACAAGAGGTCATTATCCCCTCTACTCTTCCTTAGGCCGCCTGCAGACGGGCGGGTCGGATCCGGCTGCGAGGATTCTCGCCGCGGGACCTGACTCGAGCGCCTGCAGAGAGCAGCGCGTACTCACCCGCGACTCCGGCTGTTTGATGTGCCGGCTTGCCTTGCATGCGCAGACCGGAGCCGGCGGCCGGGCAGTGACGTTTCAGTGCGGGACTCTGCGAGCCCCGCACAGAAATAGAGCATGCCGCGATTTGTTTGCCGCGCAGCCGTCTGCATAGGATTGCCGCAGAATTTCCGCTTGTGTACAGGCGGCCCTAGTCAGACCTCATCTGAATACTGGGTCCAGTTCTGGGCACCCCACTTTAAAAAAGACGTAGACAAACTGGAGCAAGGTCAGAGAAGAGTTACCAAGATGGTGAGCGGTCTGCAAATCATGTCCTATGAGGAACGGTTAAAGGATCTGGGAATGTTTAGCTTGCAGAAGAGAAGGCTGAGAGGAGACTTAATAACGGTCTACAAATATCTGAAGGGCTGTCACAGTGCAGAGGGATCAGCTCTATTCTCATCTGCACAAGGAAAGACTGGAAGCAATGGGATGAAACTGAAAGGGAGGAGACACAGATTAGATATTAGACAGTGAGGGGGATCAATGAGTGGAACAGGTTACCACAGGAGGTGGTGGGTTCTCCTTCAATGGAAGTGTTCAAATAGAGGCTGGACAAATATCTGTCTGGGATGATTTAGTGATCCTGCACTGAGCAGGGGGTTGGACCCGATGACCCTGGAGGTCCCTTCCTATCATTCATGAGAACGTCACTCACCGTGTCACTACGGCTTCAGACTTGCCCCCCCTGGTTTGAGCAGAGCAATGCTCCCCCAAATGGATATAACGCATCTGACCCAGCAGCCGCTTCCAGATGAGCCCCGACCACACCAGCCTCTAATCCAGTGCCATTTTCTAGCTGCAGTCGACTACCAACCGCCACCCAATACTGGGACTAGTGGTGATGCATCATGGGCCAGTTAAGCGCTTCATCCAGGAGCAGCACCCCCTCTGTCCATGGGCGGTGTCCAGTATTGCGGGTCAGTCCCAATCACTTGAGATGCACCACCAGACCCCACCTGTGAACAGAGGGGGTGCTGTGACACAGTAGACCCTTTCTAGTCCTGGTATTCGTACACATCAGTGATCAGGCCACCCTCTAGCAGAACTTGTGATGGAGTTCCCCTTTAAGACGCCTCATGCAACAATAAGTAAATAACGGAGGTGCACGCTGGAGTAGAGGAGCGCCATTTTATTCCCGTACAGCCTGGGGGTAGGGGGTTCTTTTCAGAGATGCTGCAAGGACGACACCAACAAGAAGAATGACAAGCCCGAGACCCCCAGCCCCCCCCAGGACCCAGACCTCCAGCACACCGGACCCCTGCACCGCCAGAGACTGTCCTTGGTCTTCTCCCAGCACCAGTAGTGGTCCCACCGAGACCACCGCCTGCCTGTCCTCTGACCGCCGTCCTGCAAGAAGCACAACATGGCGTCACAATGTGATACAAGATGTGGAAGGGAGTCAAATTAAATATGCTGTGCAACAGATGGAGAGAAGCGTTCAGTCTACTCCACAGGTCACAAAACCAAATACTATAATCTCACACACACACGCGCACGCACGCACGCACGCACGCACGCACGCACACACCCTTGTAGGGGACTTGAACCTGCGATGCTATGACCACACTGATAATACATTGCAGTACTTCTGTACTGCAGTGCATTCTAGCTTCTTGTAGTGATCACAGGCCATTGTCTGGCATCCAGTTGCTATGGTAACCCATCAGCTCTGTGTAATTACAGTCCTTCCCTTTACATTTCACAATCAACACTGATCACAGCATATAAAAGGGGTAACAGCGGGATCAGAGCCCCCACTGGTCACAGCCGCCTCCCGCTGCGGATGCCACGGGCTCAGCTTTTGCGCCATCCATAGGACATGAAGGTTTATCCATTTGCAGGAGCCCCTTCCCAGCCAGGATGTACATTGATGAGCTGTCAGTAAAATCATATGGGTGGTGGGGGTCTGCCGCTTGGGACCCCCACTGGTCAGCTGCACGAGAGCAGCGGTGCCCATGCAGACCAGCGACATTGCGTCTATTAGTCACATGACCCGAGAGCAGCTCAGTGCTGTTCAAGTGAATGTGAGCAGCTATACCAGACACGGCCACTATGAAGTGTACGGCGACACTCGCTGAGCACTGTAGCAGCCATGTCACTCACACAATGGCTGCACCCACTTCAATCAGCTGATCGGTGGGGGTCCTGAGCCGTAAAGCCCCACTGATCGGATAGTGATGACCTCTGCTGAGGATTCTGTATCGCAACAGATGTAGCAGAGCTGATTAGTGCTGAAATAGTTCATTTTGCAGGCACGCTTTCCAGCAGTCCTATGTAAGGAAGTTACTGACCTGGTAGGACGTCTCTCCTGGCAGGTCTTCTATAGGACGGGCCCCAGACCCTGCTGTGACCGCTGGGGGCCACACAGCTCGGAGTGCTACAGCATCGGCAGATCTCATCGGGACCCTCAACAGCTGCCCAACTGAGGAGAAAGAGGGGCATCATTACAGCACCAGGCCTAGGCCCTGGTCGGCGACTAGTCTCACTACAGGCAGTGGTCGGTCCCTTTAGGGATGCAGAAATTTTGGGGGACGCTCTCCAGTTGCAACTTATTTTTCTGTTGCAGTGGCCTCATGGGGGCGGTATAACAGCCTGCGCCGTGGTAGTGCCACCACAGCAGCCGCAGCGCACTTCTACCCCGCATTCAGCCAAACAGGGTTAAAAAAAACAAACCAAGGGGACGCACGCAAAAATATCTTTACTTGTTATGTCTCTGTAGGGGACTCGAACCTGCAATGCTACGATCGCTGGGATAATACATTGCAGGACGTCTGGCATCCAGTTGCCATGCCAACCCATCGGCCCTCTGTAATTCCATGGCGGAGAGCCGATGTCATCAGAGAGGGGGCGCCCTCATTCTGGACACTTTACATGCCACGATCAACATTGACGCAGCACCTAAGGGGTAACAGTAGGGATCGTCCGTAGGTGGCGCTGCCTCCGCTTCTGAGCCCACATCATCCGTAAGATGTACATTTACGCACATTCGCGGGGACTCCTCCCAGCCACGATGGACATTTACACCCTGGGGTAGGAAGGGGTTAAACACGTAACATACAAACATGGAAACCGCAGCTGAATACAATGAGGACCGGGTCCGTATACAGCCAGTAAAGTCTGCCCGTGTGAGCGCAATCCGTAAATCGCAGCGAATACGTGTTACTGATCTTGTAAATTGCGGTATGGCAGCGGAGACCGCGTACGGCTGCGTGCGCAGTCCTGCATATCACACGCACCTGGATATAGCATACATAGAAGACATACGCTAAACTCAGGAAACAGGAGCGCTATAGAAGGTCTAACCTGATGCGTTGTCACCACCTGGTGGCCATCACTGGTAATACCACTACAATCCGTTAACAGCGTTTTCACTGCATGTATGTCGTCTTTACACACGTGTGGGAAAAAACAAAACAAAAATATGACAGACGCCAGATTCCCGGTCACGCGCAGCGTATACTCCGCTCATACGCGTCTCTGCGTGTGTATAACGTCACGGGCGACCTGCGGCGCTTTACGCCTACACCTGAGGAAGGCAGGCCAAGTACAGACCAGGACAAGCCACTGTTATTCCCCACATGCGTGAAAATCACGTCTGAACGCCAACAAGTCCAGGGGGCGGATGCTGTCCGCATTACGTGCGCAAAAACAGCATGCGGGATATGGACCGTAAGTATGCGGGTGTGAATGAGCCCCAGGGCCCCTTTACACGGGTGTTGGTCCGTATTTTAGTTTTCTACAGGCGCCATACAACAGTTTTGCGCTCCGGTAATCAGAGGACCTTTTTTTTTTGGACCAATTAACTTTCCCCCCATGAATAAACGCAGCGCAGCGCGGTCTCACCCATATTTACAGACCGCGCAGCGAGAACGCACGCAGCGAAAATGGTACGTTTTCCCGCAGACTAGAATTGCATACGTGTGAATAAGCCCCAACATGGTGGTCTCCTTCCTGCGGCGGCGGGTCATATTGGAGAGCACTGCAGGGAAGGTTGGAGCTCGGGGCTCATTCACACGGGCGCGGTTATGTCCCATACTACACGCAGAATAAACCAAACTGATTGGCTCTGGAATCTTCACACCAGCGCAATTGTCAGGCAACTTCTGATCACATGGGGGAGGGGAAAAAAAAAATGGTAGAGTTTACCATTTTCATACGTTTTTACGGAGCGAGCGGATGTCATTCTAGTCTATAGGAAGGCTTATATACGTATCAGACACGCGGTACGGGGGGCTCACTGATGACACAGGTTGGCAGGAGATATATCAATAATCGCCTCTTTGTTTTTTACATGTGCGCAAAAAAACAAACCAAAAAAACCCCAAAACACCTGCATACACAGTAAAAACACAACACATCACAGCAGCCTGTGTGAATGGGTCCAGGGGGTAACCTGAAGCATGATGAACCATACTTGCGTTTCCACAAACTACCACTAGAGGTCACAGTTCTGGCTGCAGGTGGCCCCACCTCCCAGGGCCACAGTCTCACCTGTTGGAGGATTTGCTGTAGGAGCAGGCCTTGTTCATGGGGTCGGGGACCTGCGTGTCAGCAGCCGCCCTCAGAGAGCAGGTGAGGTAGATCTACAACAGGGTGAAGAGTCAGGCGGGGCATGACATGACAACCCCTTAGGGGGCGCTATTACTACAGTTTGACTCTTACAGTGGACTCCTGGGAGTCCGTGAAGCGGAAAGCATCCACTATAAACTGCAGCTTGTCCTGTTGGGGTCTTGGAGAGCGGAAAGCAGAAGAGGAATCTTCTTGAGTCCCATCAATCAGGCACCTATGGAGAACGTTTATTAGTGTGGAGACCCCCATAACACCAGGGAGACAGGAATGGGGGTACATACCCACTGTTAGCAATAAGCTCATAGCGAGGGGTGGAGCTGATGTTGGGAGAAGTGGTGGCCACACAGCCGTCAATGAACAGGATCAACGGGACGTGGTTCTGGGTCTCCACCGAAGCCTCAACGTAGAAGACGTCTCCAAGGTGGAAGAGCAGCGATGACCTGGGGGCCGACCAGTCCTCTGTGGAGGCAACACTTCAGTCATAGCACATAAGGATACTCAATACAGGCAGGGGGTCCAAGCCTTCACCCTGCCTGAGGCCAAGTGTGAAATGGCGCCCACCCTACAAAATACCCAAACATTTTACAGGCATTGAAAGCACCAATTCACACGATACCCAACACATAAAACCTCGTCTGAAGTGACAAAGTAATAGTTCCCCCAATATTAAGTGACCCCCTTAACGGTACCAGTAAGAAACATACCAGCTGGGCAGCAACACACTGCCGTCTAAGGTGGTGGTTTCAGGTCGCCTCATGGTAGGGGCACCCCTGGGTACAGGTTTTCCACCTTACTGTGTCAGTCTTCACTGCACAGTAGTTTCTGCATTCTATTCATGAGACATGGATGCTCAGAGACCATAGATGTAGCCCCGCCCATAAACCAGAGCTTCACACTGCATTCACTGATAATATACATGGCTACCGACCTACCAGTCATCAGATGTAAGGAGAAGACCAGACGCTCTTCTGATGACTCCGTGGTGGCGAACGGAAGCCAAGTTGGCAGAAGAGAATTACTACTCACATTGGTGAATCTACCAAAGATAAGAAACCGAAAGCCTCATGTTATTATACCGTAGGGAAGGTAGCGATAGTTATATTCTTGTACATAGGGGGCAGTATTATAGTAGTTATATTCTTGTACATAGGAGGCAGTATTATAGTAGTTATATTCTTGTACATAGGGGGGCAGTATTATAGTAGTTATATTCTTGTACATAGGGGGCAGTATTATAGTAGTTATATTCTTGTACATAGGTGGCAGTATTATAGTAGTTATATTCTTGTACATAGGGGGCAGTATTATAGTAGTTATATTCTTGTACATAGGAGCAGTATTATAGTAGTTATATTGTTGTACATAGGGGGCAGTATTATAGTAGTTATATTCTTGTACATAGGGGGCAGTATTATAGTAGTTATATTCTTGTACATAGGAGGCAGTATTATAGTAGTTATATTCTTGTACATAGGGGGCAGTATTATAGTAGTTATATTCTTGTACATAGGGGGCAGTATTATAGTAGTTATATTCTTGTACATAGGAGCAGTATTATAGTAGTTATATTCTTGTACATAGGAACAGTATTATAGTAGTTATATTCTTGTACATAGGGGGCAGTATTATAGTAGTTATATTCTTGTACATAGGAACAGTATTATAGTAGTTATATTCTTGTACATAGGGGGCAGTATTATAGTAGTTATATTCTTGTACATAGGGGGCAGTATTATAGTAGTTATATTCTTGTACATAGGGGGCAGTATTATAGTAGTTATATTCTTGTACATAGGGGGCAGTATTATAGTAGTTATATTCTTGTACATAGGGGGCAGTATTATAGTAGTTATATTCTTGTACATAGGGGCAGTATTATAGTAGTTATATTCTTGTACATAGGGGGCAGTATTATAGTAGTTATATTCTTGTACATAGGGGGCAGTATTATAGTAGTTATATTCTTGTACATAGGGGGCAGTATTATAGTAGTTATATTCTTGTACCAAGGGGGCAGTATTATAGTAGTTATATTCTTGTACATAGGGGCAGTATTATAGTAGTTATATTCTTGTACATATTGGGGCAGTATTCTAGTAGTTATATTCTTGTACATAGGGGGCAGTATTCTAGTAGTTATATTCTTGTACATAGGAGCAGTATTATAGTAGTTATATTCTTGTACATAGGGGCAGTATTATAGTAGTTATATTCTTGTACATAGGGGCAGTATTATAGTAGTTATATTCTTGTACATAGGGGGCAGTATTATAGTAGGTATATTCTTGTACATAGGGGGCAGTATTATAGTAGGTATATTCTTGTACATAGGGGGCAGTATTATAGTAGTTATATTCTTGTACATAGGGGGCAGTATTATAGTAGTTATATTCTTGTACATAGGGGGCAGTATTATAGTAGTTATATTCTTGTACATAGGGGGCAGTATTATAGTAGTTATATTCTTGTACATAGGGGCAGTATTATAGTAGTTATATTCTTGTACATAGGGGGCAGTATTATAGTAGTTATATTCTTGTACATAGGGGGCAGTATTATAGTAGTTATATTCTTGTACATAGGGGGCAGTATTATAGTAGTTATATTCTTGTACCAAGGGGGCAGTATTATAGTAGTTATATTCTTGTACATAGGAGGAGTATTATAGTAGTTATATTCTTGTACATATTGGGGCAGTATTCTAGTAGTTATATTCTTGTACATAGGGGGCAGTATTCTAGTAGTTATATTCTTGTACATAGGAGCAGTATTATAGTAGTTATATTCTTGTACATAGGGGCAGTATTATAGTAGTTATATTCTTGTACATAGGGGCAGTATTATAGTAGTTATATTCTTGTACATAGGAGCAGTATTATAGTAGTTATATTCTTGTACATAGGAGCAGTATTATAGTAGTTATATTCTTGTACATAGGGGGCAGTATTATAGTAGTTATGTTCTTGTACATATGAGGCAGTATTATAGTAGTTATATTCTTGTACATAGGGGAGCAGTATTATAGTAGTTATATTCTTGTACATAGGAGCCAGTATTATAGTAGTTATATTCTTGTACATAGGAGCAGTATTATAGTAGTTATATTCTTGTACATAGGGAGCAGTATTATAGTAGTTATATTCTTGTACATAGGAGGAGTATTATAGTAGTTATATTCTTGTACATAGGGGCAGTATTATAGTAGTTATATTCTTGTACATAGGAGGAGTATTATAGTAGTTATATTCTTGTACATAGGGGGCAGTATTATAGTAGTTATATTCTTGTACATAGGAGGCAGTATTATAGTAGTTATATTCTTGTACATAGGGGGCAGTATTATAGTAGTTATATCCTTGTACATAGGGGGCAGTATTATAGTAGTTATATTCTTGTACATAGGGGCAGTATTATAGTAGTTATATTCTTGTACATAGGGGCAGTATTATAGTAGTGTCTGGGGTTTGTTGCGCCCTCTACAGGAAGCACTTACCTAGGGTAATAACACTCGATAGGGATCACAGCTGGGTTTTTGCGGGTTATGGGCATGTTCTGAGCATTAGCCGTTGGGTTAAGAGTAAGGCTGGTGCTGTAGATGAGCCAGTCAGGAGTCATCTGAAGTCAGAAGCAAGTTATCAAATTACAGGTTAGGAGACCCTCCAGTTTTCTGGGTGTGATACAGTAAATAAGCTCTTACAGTGGTATATATATGTATATAAAGACGAAAGCCCTCACTGACTCGCCAAAAGTTCTCCAACTTCCCGATGTCGTAGAAACATGAAATTTGGCGCAAGCATAGATTATCTCCAAAATAGGAAAAGTAATTGGGTCCCAACTCGATTATTCAATTCTAGCGCAAAAGAATTGGCGTTGAAAATTAACGTACATAATCTAAAATCTCTCACTTCCCAATGTCATAAAAACTTCAAATTTGGCACGGGCATTGAATATGTCATAAAAAGGAAAAGCTAATGGGTCCGAACTCGATTATTCTATTCTATGCGCAAAAGAATTAGCGTCCAAATATAATGTACGGAATCTAAATCTGTCACTTTCCCGTGTCATAGAAACTTACAATTTGGCACGGGCATTGAAAGTGTCATAAATAGGAAAAATTAATGGGTCCCAACTCGATTATTCAATTCTAAGCGCAAAAGAATTAGCGTCCAAATTTTACGTACATAATCTAATTCTCTCACTTCCTGATGTCATTTTATATAAAGGAAGCGTTGCATGGTTGCCTCCACGTGATGTTTCCTCGGTAACGCAGAGAACTATGCAAAATGGTGAACATATGTTTTTCCTCAGTATCTCTAAAGTAACCACGACTTCATAAGATTTTCCGTGTGAACACCAGATAAACACCAGTACCAAATTAACTCGGGCGAAGCCCGGTATATCAGCTAGTTTACATATAAGCCTGTCCGGCTCACACAGGTTCCATGTTTGTTACCTCTCAATATAAACATGAATTTTTGTTCACTGACAGCAAGCAGAGATTTTGAGAATAGTAGAAGCAGGAACAGTATACAATAAGACATCTTGTAACCTCAGCACCAGTATTAATTTACATAAAACAGCGCGGTGCCTTTAAGACCGGGACTACTGCAGCTAAAACAAGCACTTGCACAGTCACTGGTGACTGCAGTCTACAGCGCCATCTACTGCCATGCAGCTGGTGAGCACTGGTACTGCAGCCAACCACTACCGGAGGAAGCTACTTTTCATAGACATCAGTATAACAGCACCCCCCTCCAAATTTCAACCCCTGTAGGGGAAGGAAGGAGGGGGAGGGGGAGGGGGGGGGCAAACAATCTCCATGGTGCCACCAAGTGGACAATTTCAGAACTACACCTTCCACCAATTAAGGCACTGACGAGAGTTAATACCTGTAAGCTGTTCCCACATTCTTTCAACCCAGTTTCAAAAACCACAGTGGTGTGCGAGCTCCGGGGTCCAGCTCCGCAGGATTGGGGCCCCAGGGTGAGATCAGAGTCCCTCAGGGGCTTCCCATCCCCATAGAGATCCCTCTTCACAGTCACCACCATCCTGCCCTCCCCGCACTGCACACTGATGATAGAGTCAGGGGGCTGCAGCTCCCCAGCAGGGTGCCCTACAGACCCCCAGTCATTATCAACAGCAGGAGGGGATAAATGCCCCCCAGGAGCCACCATATCAATAGGAAGAGATGAGACCCCCTGATACCTCCAGTCATCACTACTTCCCCCAGACCGCCTCTGCCAGGGGGCCACTTGGCGGAGAACTCTGGACAGACTCCTTGAGAATACAAAGTCTTGTCTGAAGACTAAACCGATCAGCCCCAGACAGACCAACCCAACTCTATGCTGCCCCATAGTGGTCAGAGTGAGAACAACAGGAAGAGAGGTTCTTAACTTATACTTCCCCCGGTACCCCTGCGGCCGCCAGCTGTAAAGTGATGACAGCAGGAGGCGGATTTACCATCCTGGCACATAATATGCAGAGCTGAAAGCCCAGTGATTTCTATAGGGGGCGCTCTCACTTTATGCGCATGAAAGAATCCCGAAGCATGACCTATTTTGGCGAGTATTCGGGCGCATTCACACGCACGTATGGAACACATTTTTGCAGAGAATACAACCCAGTGATGTCATTCAAGTGACATCAGTGGTGCTGGTCCCGATAGGAGTCTGTAGGGGGGCGCAAATGTGTGCGTAACACGCAAGAAGATGGCGATACGCTGCGAAATTCTGCTGGAAACAGAACACATCCGGAGTCATTGGGCTAAATAGCTGTAATCCCGGGCGCGGTTGTGTTTAGTGCGCAATAAACACGGCCTGCGGGTGCAAAAAGTGCAGTAAAATGCACCAATACGTGCGCAAAAAAGCATCGTTCATGGCGCAAATCTGCTCGCCCGTATTCGTAATACGCAGCAATACAGACTAGTGCTCTGACATACGCCATCCGTTTTTTAAAGGCGCTCTTAAGCTGCAATGGGCGTTTTTTTTAGCATGTTAATCGCAGCACAGCCGGACGCGCTGCGACGCTTTAGAATTCGGGATCTTCGTAAGATGGACACGGACGCGTTCGGCTTTCGCTCGCGATTTTTTTTTCACAAATTTCATGAATTTCTTTTGTGAATAAAGCGCCAATTTGTATTTCTACGTACAGAAAAATGCTTCAGAATCCGCAGCAGGAAAAACGCGCGTTTTTGTAGCGGTTGTTGATGTGATTTTTATACAAACACATTGAAGAATGCGGCGAATTGCAGCAAAATGACGTGCGGCTCTTCGGGCGCAGCTTTTCCCGTGTCCGTACTGGCATCAGTCAGGGCGCAGTCAGGCGGGCGCGTCTCTGGAATGAGTTCCGTCCGATTGCGGTATAGATGGAACTGGCGCGTGGAATCCACGTTAGCGCCGAGCGGGACGCTCACTATGGTTTCTGCCAGTTTCTGGTCTACAGTATAATAACTCCGCCGGGCGGTCGGACGCTGCGCCCCCCCCCCCCCATACTGTTAACCCCTGAACACTTTTTAAACCTGCGCCGCGTAGGGTGCAAAAATGCTGAAAGCTGGACATTTTTGCGCAAGTACAGGCTGCCAACAGCCCATTGGTTTCTAATTGGTCGCTCAGACTAGCGTTTTTTTGACGCACGTATTACGGGCACAGAAAACTCGCAGCGTGCGCTATCTCGGTGCGTATTGTGCGCACATACACGCGTACATGCATGGGGATTGGCGGCACGCAGCATGTCATTACGGACTTACTGCATCGTCTGAGCCGCCTCACTGCAATTCACGCCAGAACAATGCGATTATTTACCCCTGAAGCGCCGGCGACGTGCGTGAAAATCACCGGCAGACGCGCTGCGTTCTTTTAAGCAGGTGTAAGAGCGCGATATTGGTCTGATATGGCGTGATATCGCACTTGCCTGTGTGAATGCGCCCTAAATCAGCCTCCGTGTATTCTGTGGGGCGCAGGGGGCGTGCGGCGCTACATTTCTCAGTTTCTGCCCTGACTGCGCCTCGTTTGCAGCGTCACACAATTTACCACACATGGTTGGCGATTCCCTTCCCATAGGATTCAATGTAACATTGCTCTGTATGCGATGTGTCATGGACTACAGGGGGGCTGGCTGGGGGCGGATGAGTCTTTTTCGTGGGACATCCCCTTAACCCCTTCCAGCCTGACCCGTCGATCACTTCTGACCTAGTTGGCCTCCTGTCTTGGTTTCCACTGATGATAGATGTGATCAGCTGAGTACAACGAGGCGTCGGGTGGAGAGATGGCCGTGTGACGGGTGGGGTATAAAGCTCGGCTCCCTCCACCTCTTCCTCATGTAGCTTGGTCTTGGGACAGGATGGCACTGTGGAGCAGATGGAGTTGGCTACTAGTGGTTCTCCTTTATGGACTGGGCTCTACTGATGCCTTAGCCAGGCGTCGGCGCCAGTCAGAGGCTTGGTGGAGACGTTCTCAGCCTGGATGGGGGTCTTCTAGAGCGCTTGGCCAGCCAGTATCTGAAGTGGGCTCTTCTAGAGGAAGTCCTTGGTCTCCAGCTCAGTCGGTGTCTGGGTTTGGCCCTCTGAGAGGTGTTCAGCCGGTGTCTGGATGGGATTCTAGCTATCCAGTAGGGGGCGATCAGCCTCCAGCCTCCCCCATCGGTGTGCAGTGTGGTGAGGACAGGATGGTGGTGACGGTGTGGAGAGACTTCTATGGGAACGGGAACCTGGTGAATCCATCAGACCTGACCCTGGGCTCCTGCCTGCCTCAGAGCTCGGACACTGTGGTGGTCTTTGACAATGATGTCCAGGCCTGTGGGAGCCGCCTACAGGTGAGCACATGCCAAAAGCTGGTGACCCTCTTTACACTAACTTTTACATCAGACATGGTCAAGTAATGGTTTCCACTGTGTGTGTGTTATTGATTGCCTAACCACAGGATGGGTTGACTAGAGGGGGTCCATTGACTGAGCTGCCACCAATCAGCTGACTCCTACAGGAAGCAGATAGCTCTGTTCTTGCTGCAATGGCCAGGCTTGGTATTGCAGGCAAAGTTCTAATTCATTTTAATAGGAACTTGGTTTTCAATGCAAAGTCGTGTGTGTGTGTGTGTGTGTGTGTGTGTGTGTCAGCTATTCTACTATTGAAGTCTTATTCTCAGGCTGGGTCAACTGCTCTACCCATTTAATCTTGGGGTTTTGTGCATGAAGCTTTTGTGGCCCCTGATGAGTTCTGTACAGTATTACCCATAGTGACTCTGTCCCTGGTGGGAGTTCTTAGCAGTTGCACTGAGGTCCTGGCACCTTGCGTCGGGGAAGGTAACTTCTTTGGGTTTCTCTCTTGATTGATCAGATGACTGCAGACTTCTTCATCTACAAAAACGTGTTGAACTACAACCCCGTCTCCATCGACTCTGCCATAATAAGGTCAAATCCTGCTGCGGTTCCCATATTGTGCTACTACCCTCGGTAAGTCTATGCTAGTCATGTCTTGTTCGGTGATCTCTGGGTGCCCTACTGTTAGGTCACTAGACTGCACACCACTATTGATCTTGTCTAGCATATGAATAGAATTCCAGGTGAGAAGTAAGGACTGACACAATGTAATCTGGTCTGACCTAGTAATGGGCAGTGTTTCTAGATTGCATCTATTAAACTGTCTTCTCAATAAGTTTATAAACGCCCGCCCATTCCCCAAACTGTCCCCCAGTGTGAGACTTCTTATCCTAAACTCTCCTATTAAGTTTATTTTTTCTCATAGACATGGTAATGTGAGCAGCAATGCTATCAGGCCAACATGGGCTCCATTTAGTACCACAGTCTCTACAGAAGACAGGCTGGCCTTCTCTTTATACCTGATGATGGGTAAGTTGGATGGAGGTAGCATGTGGTTGACTGCAGGGGGCGATGCGATCTGCTTCAGTTACCCTGCTGTTCTGGGGATGGCTCAATTGTGGTCGGGGGCCAATATCCATTGGGACGAGGAGCCACCTCTGCTCCCCACACTGTAGCATAGCTGCACAGACTGACTACTTCTTGCTCACGGCTGTTCCTAATTACTTCCCCTCTAAAGTCACAGTAACCTACAAATTGCTGTCAGCAGAACATTAAATCAACCATTGAGCAGTCAGCAACAGCATGCCCTGTCCCAGTAAGTTGGGTGGAGGTAGGATGTGGTTGACTTCACTATTTGACTCCTGACTCTCTCTTCTGTTGTCCGTACAGATGACTGGAGTGGTCGCCGGTCTTCCTCCGTCTTCCAGCTTGGTGACGTCTTTCACATTGAGGCCTCAGTGGAAACTGACAACCACATCCCAATGATCCTGTTTGTTGACTCTTGTGTGGCCACCGCTACGTGGGATGTGAACTCCAACCCCCGTTATGACATCATAGCCTTCAATGGGTACGTTGTGACTGGGGTTATACTCCAGGTTTTATGATCTACTAAACACCTACTTCTTGTTTAGGTGTCTGGTTGATGGAACACAAGATGACTCCTCTTCGGCCTTCATATCTCCAAGATCTCAGCCAGATAAGATCCAGTTCATGGTTGATGCCTTCCGGTTTGTTGGGACAGATGTATCAACGGTGAGAAACCTTATTAGTCTTTAGGAGACGAAAGCTGCCAAAACACCGTGAACAATTGTTCAGCTAACAGTTGTTTCTGGTGGCTCAGCCAAGCCGTTCAGGGAGGTAAGCTGCAGCCAGACAACTCTGGTGGCTTTCATCTCTAGGAACAAAGGGATCATGTGTTGAAACTTCCCTCAGATGCTACATGAAGGTAACTTGTAGAGTTGACACTTTGCCTATTCAGCATGGTCTTCTTCTAGATCTACATCACTTGCTCTATAAGAGCTGCAGCAGTCGACCAGCCTTCTGATCCGATGAACAAGGCCTGCTCCTATAACAAGATGACCGGAAGGTAACCTTAGACAAATTGAAGCTACTGTGTTCCAAGCTCTGGTCATGGTATGTGGTCTACACCTGGTGGTGGTGGTGGTAACGGGCACTTAAAGGCTTGGGTTGTAGTTCCCTGGTATTTAACTGCTGACATGTAGAGTCATTATCTGCAGGGTAATACACAATGCACACTGTCATGGAGAACACTAGCTGGGAAACGTGCATGGGTATCTGTACTTGGAGTGTCAACTGTACTTGGTATCTGAACCATGTTGGTGCTGGTCATGGCTTGGCATGGTGGTACTTGTAGTAGGATTGGCTCTCAGTGCTTCCATAAGTGTTGATGCTTCAAAAGATGCTGCAGAGTTGAGGGATTCTTTGTCCAGTAAACAAGGGTTGAGACTAATCACTTGACTCTTGACCCACTAGCAAAGCAACTATATTGGGTTCTTAAAGGTTGACAACTCCAATATCTTAACATGGTCATCCAATTCTGTGTTCCTTATTAGCTGGTCTGCTGTTGAGGGCTCCAATAACATCTGCCGCTGCTGTGACTCCAGGAACTGTGGGACTTCCCTTCGTCAGCCCAGACCATGGGACACCTCCTTTGGTGGATCAAGAGGAATTGGGAAGAGAGAAGCTGGTGAGTACTAGGGATGGGGTAGTCAGAATTCCTCCTTGTAGAGCATTACAAAGACTGGCCTCACACAGGCAAGCGAACAAAGCAAGGTTTTTGCAATGTAAGATGCACAAATATTAACCCCATTCCCTTGAATTGGGTCATACACATGAGCAATTCGATGTGGGAAACAAATTGCAGCATGCCCTACCTTGAAGCATGCTCTCACATTTCAGCGCCCATCGTCTTTAATGGGGGTGACGGCAGCATCACACCATGTACTAGGTGCGCACAAAGTGAGGTCTCCCAATCGAAAGCTATGAAACAATCCACCGCTGAGGTGGAGGATCACTTCTTTCCTGAAGTGATGCAAGGCTGTTTCCTAACTCTTCACATCTGCAGGTAAATTGCATGTTGGCAAGTGTGAACTGAAGCCATGATTCACAGCCTGATATCGCGCTCGCCTGTGAACTTGGCCTCCCAGTTCAGAGATTTTTTTATTTTTTTTTTTTCTTTTCCTCATAGTGCTCCTTGGTTGCACATAACACCTTAATCTAAGGAGAACCTTTTTAAAGGGGTGTTCTGGCATTGGTGTGTTAAATGTTGTGCACTCCTCATAAATGTGGTGGGTCTCCCAAGGTGGGCTGATGGACTCTGGTGTCTAACTGCGTTAACACCTAAAGATCAGTCTGAATGTAAATGCCTAATGGGATGGGGTCAGTATTGGGAACTGACCATTAAATGTCACATGACACGAATAGTCCTTAAGCAGCTGGGGGACCAGTGACTTTTTTTTTCTCTTCAGAGGACCCCCCTCATGACATGAAACCTCCCCCAGTGGCAGACTTTGATGCAGATCCCCATCACTTCCCCCTTTTCAATTGGATGTGTGAAGTCTGCTGTGGACCTGCACAAAAATCCCCACTGAAGAAAATAATATATTGTCAGATGCTGGCTCCACAGACTGGACCATCTGTGATTACAGTTACATTACTCTTAGTTATCACAAGTGGTGTGCCCTCTGGAGTCACTTACATTCTCTTCTCTAGCTAGCTCAGACCACATGGAACTTCTCCTGGTTACAACATGTCTAGTCAGAATTTGACAGACTCTTGTCTTTCCAACCATCTGGTTTCCGTATTCAAACTTCTACATAATGTCCCGATCTGTAATATATCAATAATGATCCACACAGTAATGGTACCCCCTCTGCCCCCTGTTGTGCCCCAACTGGTAATGCTTTGGTTTTGTTTCTTCTGTTTGGCACTAAAGCCCTTTGCAGCTACTAAAATACAAAATGCTGTATCCCATGTTGGTCCTCCTGGCCTCAAGCCTGCAAGGCATCAGGAGCATGGACTTCTGAGTAACACAAACACTAAAGCTTCCAGCCTCAGTATTAGTGAGGCCGGGGAGTGGCCATAGTGACTACTGTGTGATCGGTCTACTCTTGCTTTCCAGAGCAGAAGCCAGGAGTGGAAGCAGTGACACAGGAGTATAGCTGTTGTAGTTCTAGCCATGGATTACAGTTTGGACAGCTTTGGGGCAGCTGCCCCTGTCGTCCCACTGCCTAGGGCTATCAGCCAATTATTGTGGATTCATGCTAGTTAGATCTAGTAAAGTTTACTTCTCTCTATAGAAACTTCCAGTGTAACTACTTGAAATCATGGGCCGGGTAGCAGATGGTCTCAGGCACCATCAGCTGCTATAGTGAATAGGTAGCTTTGTAAAGGCTATTTCTACCAAGGCTCTTCGGACATGATCCATATGGAGATTTACGCCAGGTGGCCTTAACACTTTCCAATCCAATTTTGGATTTGGGGTTTTCTGGAAGGCTTTTTCTTTTTGCTGTTCTACAATGGTGCCATCTGCTGGCTGGAGCCTGACATACACACAGGCTTTAACAGCGGAGTGGCTGGCAATAGACAGTAAGAATACCCAGTTGGCCGTCTCCTGACATTGGAGCTGTAAAGGATTCAATCGGAGTGTAGGAAGATGTTAGACGATGGATTCGAAAAGGTTAAGCCCCATTTACACAATTATTGCTCAAAATTCGTTCAAACGATTGCTTTTGAGCAATAATTGTTGCGTTCAAATGCTTCCATCTTTCACTTCAGCTGAACGGTTACTTTTAGGGGAGCATAAAAGCCATTGTTCAGCGGGAAAGAGATAGCAGGGACCGCACACTGTTCTTCATGGGAGCAGCTGATTACATTGTAGTCAGCTGACAGCCCATTCAAAGACAAAGCAGCTGAATGCAAAGTCCAGACCAGATGCTGTGATTTGTGAACAGCTGCGGGAGGCTCAATTACACACAAATGAAAGTAATAGACACCAATGTCCATTAGCGGTTTATACAAAACTATTGCTGTTAGTCTTTCAATCATTTCAAAGATTGTGTAAATGAGCCTTTACTCTAACTTTTCCTGCAGGCCTTCATCCAGAGGAGCATGCTATGGCCACACTTGGCCCTCTATTGGTCATCGGGGCGGACACGTACCACGTAGAATCCATTGCAGAATACGTCCAGTCTCCAGAAGTCCCTGAAGAGTCCCAACCCTTAGAGCTGTGGGTTTTGGTGGCCAGTGGCTCGGTCAGCATGATGGTCATCATTGTTGCTGTAGTTGTCATTAGTATGTATGTTAAGAAGCTGTAAGTTATAAAGAATAAAGGCCTTTACCAAACAGATGTCTCTTTACTAGTGAGGATTCTCCATGAATATGGGAGGACAAGGGCTTGGTGGCCTGAAGGTGACAACTGACTGCTCTGGGCACTCGGCTCACCACAGCAGTTGTCACAACCCATTCCCTATGTTATCTGCAGCATGGAGTGGGAAATGTACAGTGAGGGGATGAGTACATGACTTCAGGTTTTCTTGAGCAGAAGATTTAGGGTGGTTGTCTTCATTTAAAAGTGACTCTGACCAAATTCAACCTAGTTTAGGAGGCACAGTATACCAAATAGTTTTACTAGGATGGGGCACAGAATCGTGTTGGTTACAGTCTCAGACTAAGTGCTGTGGCTGCTTGTTGCAGAAGAACAATGAGGGGCTTGGGTGGGGGAGGGGCTTTGAGATGGGGGAGGGATTGACACATCCTTCGGGCAGCAAAAGTATGGGGGCATACACCGATACACCCACAAAGCCTTGCTCATAGCGTAGTAGTACTAGTCTATGTGTGGTAACATCAATGCCCCTGGTATTGTCAAACTACTAACAACCACTTGTCTGTATGTGAGTGCTTCTTATGCTCCACCTCTGGCAACATCATTGCTCTGCCCCCCTGGTGACACCATCAAAGGTCCTACAACATATATAAAAAACAGTCTGACCGCCCAGAAGAACAGTTAGGGCTCTTGGAAGGGGAGGACAAAAATAACAAAATGAAAATACAACTAAACCGCTATTCTCTCAGACAACTCAGTAGTCCTGACAGAACACCCTGACCCACTACCACAGGTATCCGATGGGCTGATGGACCTACAGTGATGTCACTGCTGTGGGAGGAGCCAAGCTGTGGTTGTCTTGTGTGGTAATCAAGCTGCTGTGAGTGATGTGCTACCAGAAACACTGGGACTAGCTCTAATATATATATATATATATATATATAATTAGTAAGCCCTGACTGACTCGCCACTAATTCTCCAACTTCCCAATGTAGAAACATGAAATTTGGTAACGGCGTACATTATGTCCAAAATGGGGAAAAGTAAAGAGGTCCCAACTCGATTATTCAATTCTAGCGCAAAATAATTAGCGTCCAAATTTTACGTACGGAATCTAATTCTTTCACTTCCCAATGTAATAGAATTTGAAATTTGGCACGAGCATTGATTGTCATAAATAGGAACAGCTAATGGGTCCCAACTCCATTATTCAATTCTATGCGCAAGAGAATTAGTGTCCAAATTTTACGTATGGAATCTAATTCTCTCACTTCCTGATGTCATTTTATATGAAGGAAACGTCGCATGGTTACCTCCATGTGGTGTTTCCTGGGTAACGCAAAGAACTATGCAAAATGGTGAACATATGTTTTTCCTCAGTATCTCTAAAGTAACCACGACTTCATAAGATTTTCCGTGTGAACACCAGATAAACACCAGTACCAAATTAACTCGGGCGAAGCCGGGTATATCAGCTAGTTACTAGTTTATGATGTTGGTTGGCGGGTTATGAACGCGGCTCCAATCTGTCTGCCATCTGAAGACTTTCATTTTGTCACTTTCTGTTTAATTTTCAGAATTCCTTTAGTGAATTATCCATAGTTTCTATAATAGAGCTTTTCTGCGGATGGATGTGGATCATCCTGTGAAGTCCATCGTCTCGGTACTTTCTAGTGTAGTCACCTAGCACTATAAACAAAGACGTCTACAAGAGGAGAATGGACCCTGGAGACCTAGACTAGATTCACGGACCGATAACACACTTTCTACCATGTGAAACCAGCATTGCATCACTGCAGGGAATCCCTGCATACCTTATGCCTTCTATGGGGCGGCAGCCACACTGGGACCATTGAAAGCAATGGGAGAACATCGCAATCCGCTAAGACCTGCAGTGGCAGGTGATTCCTTCATTCCCGGGGGGAATCCCTTCACTCCTGCCGCGTCTCAAGGGATTCCCCGCCAGGATGAAGGAATTCCCTGCCGCAGCTGTAACAGAGGATCAGAGTTTTCCTATTGCTTTCAATGGTCCCACTGCCGCTCCACTGAAAACAATGGGCGATATTACAGGAAGATGGAGCATGCTGTGATGTTTCCGGCCTGGCATCACATCACGGTGCTATGTGGGAAAGCACAAGCCTCGCACGGTTTATCGCTACTGTGACACCTGCTTTATGCTGGGTTCACACAGGACGGAACTGTCGCGGAATTTCTGCACAGACTTTCTGCATGGAAGTTCCACCAGCAATCTTAAGCCCAAAATTAAGCAGTGAGTCGAACAAGATTTGCAAAAATCTCATCCATACGCTGCGTACAGCCCGTTGTGGCCAAGCCGCACTGAAACTAACCTACCCCGTGTAATTCAAAGCCGCGACGTGTCAATTTTATCAGCGGTTCCTCTGCTGGCGCTCCCCTCCCTAATGAGAGAAATGGCCACAGCAGAACTTTCAAAACCTGCGGCAAAACCTACAAGACTTCAGCTGCGGAAATCCCGCCGACTTTCCGTGCGGTCCCACTGGGGACATTCTGCAGGATTTACGCCCCGTGTGACCCCAGCCTTAGACTTCCGGTTCTCTGGTCTTGGTAGCCGGTTACTAACTCGCTCGTCCTCCCGCGGTTTCCTGACGCCGTCCCGTGCCGTCGTATCGCCATAGATGATACATTTCCAGGTGATTAACCCTTTCATCATGCTGATCAGTTTTATGCTGCACAACAGGTTTGTAATGTTTCCACACCGAATATGTTGGAAGTGCCAATGAAATAAATATGTTTGATTTTATCGAAGATTTCCATGTTTACTCCTATGAATAGTTGTCTAGGGGCCCCAGTACACTGCTTTGCCCGGGGGCCCATAATGCTGTTAAGATGGCACTGCCGTCTGAGTTCCTGAATGTACGATACGCAGCGCAGACAGGGGTGAGGATCTTGGAGTGCTGCAGCCGCGCCCGATGGGAACTTCACCGGCAGTGACAGTGCTTGATGATGGGGAGAGAACTTAGAGGGACCACTAAGGAAGACTTTATTACTACTAGGGTCACTAAAGGGGGCATTGTTACTATTGGGGCCTCTTGGAGTGGGCGCTGTTACTACTAGGGCCACTGAGAGGCGGCATTGTTACTATTGGGGCCTCTGGGAGAGGGCGCTATTACTACTAGGGCCACTGAGAGGCAGCATTGTTACTATTGGGGCCTCTGGGAGAGGGCGCTATTACTACTAGGGCCACTGAGAGGCGGCATTGTTACTATTGGGGCCTCTGGGAGTGGGTGCTATTACTACTAGGGCCATTGAGAGGTGGCATTGTTACTATTGGGGCCTCTTGGAGTGGGCGCTATTACTACTAGGGCCACTGAGAGGGCGCATTGTTACTATTGGGGCCTCTGGGAGAGGGCGCTATTACTACTAGGGCCACTGAGAGGCAGCATTGTTACTATTGGGGCCTCTTGGAGTGGGCGCTATTACTACTAGGGCCACTGAGAGGGCGCATTATTACTATTGGGGCCTCTGGGAGTGGGCGCTATTACTACTAGGGCCACTGAGAGGGGGCATTGTTACTATTGGGGCCTCTGGGAGTGGGTGCTATTACTACTAGGGCCACTGAGAGGGAACATTGTTACTATTGGGGCCTCTGGGGGTGGGCGCTATTACTACTAGGGCCACTGAGAGGCGGCATTGTTACTATTGGGGCCTCTTGGAGTGGGCGCTATTACTACTAGGGCCACTGAGAGGGGGCATTGTTACTATTGGGGCCTCTGGGAGAGGGAGCTATTACTACTAGGGCTACTGAGAGGGGGCATTGTTACTATTGGGGCCTCTGGGAGTGGGCGCTATTACTACTAGGGCCACTGAGAGGCGGCATTGTTACTATTGGGGCCTCTGCGAGTGGGCGCTATTACTACTAGGGCCACTGAGAGGCGGCATTGTTACTATTGGGGCCTCTGGGAGTGGGCGCTATTACTACTAGGGCCACTGAGAGGCGGCATTGTTACTATTGGGGCCTCTTGGAGTGGGCGCTATTACTACTAGGGCCACTGAGAGGGAACATTGTTACTACTTGGGCAACTAAAGGGGGCATTGCTACTACTGGAGTCACTGAGAGTGGTGCTACTACTATTAGGGCCTCTAAGTGGGGGTGCTGCAACTACTGGGGCCACAGAGAGGAGGCACTATTGCTATAAGGGCCACTGGAGTAAATCGTAAAATCATATGTCGTGATAGGCCACGCCCCTAACCCCCCCACGCCCCTTTTTTAGCTTGACCAGTATTTTTTGGTGACAAAGGTGGAAATCTATTTAGGGGTCAGTGGCAGCGTCTTTCCTTCAGGTCGTTTTCATACAGCTGAGAAAATCTTACGTGATTTGTGTGTTGGAGACGCGCTAATCTCACGCAAATATGAACTCCTTCCTTTTGAATAGTGGGCATACGCATGAGCGATTTTTTTTGTTCCCCGCATCTCATCGCAGTGCAAAAGAATCGCAGTATTCCTATCCATGGGCGCTCCCTCGGAACACCGTGCATTCCCCAACATCGGGGCCCGGCACAGCATCGCACGGCGTGTGAGGTGAACGTGAGTGCGAAGCGAGGTTTACCCATTGAGAACAGTGGCATACTCCGCGATCCTCCTCCGGCCGACGGCTTCTTCCCTGAAGTGATGTGAGGCGGTTTAACACAAAAACACCTCGTATCCGCGGGGACATTGCAGGCTGGTGAGCGCAATAATAGCCTGAGTTTCACAGCCTGATATCGCACTCGCCCGCGTGATATTAGCCTCCGGCTTCTGAAGAATATACGGTATAAACTATTAATCTGCATATAAAAGATTTAGCTTCAGTCGAAAAAACTTTTTGGGATTTTAAAGGGATCCTCCAAA
Source organism: Eleutherodactylus coqui (assembly GCF_035609145.1). Lineage (NCBI taxonomy): Eukaryota > Metazoa > Chordata > Amphibia > Anura > Eleutherodactylidae > Eleutherodactylus > Eleutherodactylus coqui. Next base: position 328,979,458 of record NC_089838.1, read on the forward strand.
CAAAATAACTTATCGCCTAACCACGGGTTATCATCTGATCAGTGGGGGACTGAGCACATGGAGCCCCACCAGTCATGAGATAAGCCAAGAGGATGAGTCCTCTTGGTGGAACCACCCCTTTAACCACTTCCAGCCTGAGCCGTCGATCTCTTCTGACCTAGTTGGCCTCATGTCTTGGTTTCCCCTCATGACAGATGTGATCAGCTGAGTACAACGAGGCGTCAGGTGGAGTGATGGCAGTGTAATGGGTGGGGTATAAAGCTCGGCTCCCTCCACCTCCTCCTTATGTGGCTTGGGCTTTGGTCAGGATGGCACTGTGGAGCAGATGGAGTTGGCTGCTAGTGGTTCTTCTCTATGGAACAAGCTCTACTGATGCCTTGGCCAGGCACTGGCGCCAGTCAGACACTCGCTGGAGACGCTCAGAGACTGGATGGGGGTCTTCTAGAGCGCTAGGCCAGCCAGTATCTGAAGTGGGCTCTTCTAGAGGAAGTCTTTGGTCTCCGGCTGAGTCGGTGCCTGGTTTTGGCCCTCTGAGAGGTGTTCAGCCAGTGTCTGGATGGGGCTCCAGCTATCCTGTAGGGGGTGATCAGCCCCAAGAGCCTCCAGCCTCCCCCATCAGTGTGCAATGCGGTGAGGACAGGATGGTGGTGACGGTGTGGAGGGATCTCTATGGGACCGGTAAGCTGTTGAAGCCCTCAGACCTGACCCTGGGTTTCTGTGGATTTGCACCTCAGACTACAGATACTATGGTGGTTTTTGACAACGGCCTTCAAGAATGTGGGAGCAGCTTGGAGGTAAGAACGGCTCTTGCATTCTGCTTCAGGGCGTCTTGTGAAACTTGAGGAGGCGCCACATGGTGGCATCTAGGTGTAGGGCTCCCAGCTGCTGCTACGGAGAGTGTTGTGCAAGGCGTTGAGTCAGGGGTGTCAAACTCCATGTTCAATGAGGGCCACATCAGCCTTATGGGTGCCTCTAAAGGGCCGACTATAACTAAGACTGTGTAGTAAGGGCTTGTTCACACCAGGGTGTTTGTGCAGCATATTATGCAGTGAATAGAACCGACTGATCTCACATGAGGGTATCTTATTTCATGCGATGTGCAACTGCATGCAAACAATTGTCGGCACGCCCTATTTTGGCGTTTTATGCGCTGCGGAGGGCCATTAAAGTGAATAGGCTGGCAGAAGTATGCAGTGTATCTGCTCACAGGGAAACGCTCCAATGGAGTTGAAAAAACATGGCGGAAGATATTTTTGGTTGTACGAATACACACAGCGCACTTGGATAACTGGAATGCACCTGTGCCTGTGAACGAGCCCTAATAGTAGCCCCAGTAGTAATAGCAACTCCAATGGCCTCTAGCTGTGCAGCAGCCCTATAGCCCGTCCACTCACCCGGCCTGCAGCTCATGTGCAGCGGAGTTTCATTTATTTATTTTTTTAAACTTCCAAAACTTTTTTCCTTTTTTTTTTTTTGCTATGAACTTAAACTAATAAAGAATCTTACACTGGGTATCGCCATGCAAGTAGAAGTCCAAAAGATTAAATATTTCATTCAAAATCCCACGTGGTAAAGGCTGCTGGGCCCCAAAAATATAAATAAAAATTGCCCTAAAAGACAAGTTTCCCAGAATGGTGGCAATAAAAAAACTATCCCCGTCAGTCCAACTGATGAAAACAGTTAGTGTCAGTACTTACTGTACACTGAACACTATAAACAATAGTGGGAGGGGAGTTTGTGTTTCTGTACAATAATGGTGGCAACTTAAAAAAAATCGAACTTTTTCTTAAAAAAAACAAAACCCTCATACGGCTATGCCAATGGTTAAATTAAATTTGAGACACTCAGGTGTGGACAAAAATGGAACGTCTTCAGTTCTGGAAGGGTTAAATAAGTGCCTGAATGCTGCCCCCTTGTGGTGAAATAAACCTGAGAATGCTATGAAGACCCTGCAGATCCGGTCCTCCGATTCTCCACAGTAGGAACCAGTTGACTAACCCTGTAGTTCTCCTTCCAGATGACTCCAGACTGGCTGATCTACAGCTTCAACCTGCGCTACACCCCCGCCACCTCCAGCACTGTGCCCGTTATCAGGGCCAACCCTGCTGTAGTGCCCATTCAGTGCTTCTACCCAAGGTTAGTCTACCCCAGTATTGGGGGGGGGGGGGGGGTTGTAAGGCTTAACACTTTCCAATCCACTGTGACATCTAAAGACATTATGGTTTAAGGCTGTACAGCTCCGATGTTGGCAGACGCCTGTTGGGGTTCTTACTGTATATTGCCAGCCTCTCTGCTGTCGGAGCCTATCCAATGTGTCACCTCATGCAGTACTGGCTTTAGCCAGCATATAGCGCCATTGTAGAACGGTAGGAAGAGTAAGCCCCCAAGAAAAAGCAGGCTACAAGTTGGAATTGGAAAGGGTTAAGGCCCATTTACACTAGACGCGTTTCAAACTATGCCTGACACTCGTCCCTGTGTCGCCGTGCTCCTGTACAGGAGTTAACCCAGCTGGCTCGCAGGCAGAGCGGCCAGCAGGGGGCAGGGCAGTGCAGGAGACTTCTCTCCTCTCCCTCCCACGCCCCCCTCCATTTGAGATAACACAGTGGCTGTTCGTTCTCCATTGGTGGTGAGCTTTATCGCTCATCGTTTAAGCTGAGCGATGATCTTCACTCATCTTTCATTCTGCATAAACGGCCGCTGTTCAATAGCGAATGGCTGCTGTGTATCTCAATGTAGAGGGGCGGGGGAGCGAGAGGAGAGAGGTCTCCTGCACTGCCCCGCCCTCTGTTGGCTGCTCCATGAACCAGCCTGCCAGAATGTGAACCCCTCCACATCTGCCAGAATCGGCGCTGGAACCAACTGCAGTCCCAATGATTGTTGTGACAGATGTCACAGGAAATCAGAAGGCCACTGCAGCCAATGAGAGGCTACAGCATCAGTGCTCACATCTGGAGGGCCTCTCATTGGCTATAGCAGTCCCCTGACTTCCTGTTAAATGTGTCACAACAATCACCGGGACCACAGTGGGGATGCAGTCTATCTTGTAGTAATGGTCTGACTCCTGTTTCCCTCTCCCTTGGAAGGGGAACCGATGACTAAAGATGACCATGCCATCTGGCCAAATGGTCAACCAGATGAGCACTACCTTTAATGACCTTCCTATCTGCAGGCTAGCAGGAGTTTGCTGCCCAGTGACTCCCAGCAGGAGGGAGTCTGGGTGCATTGAAATCTAATGTATGATTGTTAAATATGCAAATGGAAAAGGTGGAACAACACTTCTGCAGCATCACCTATTGACTTTGAATTGTTATAAAGCTTGTCTAAAAGGTCAGCCTCTGAGTAGATGCAGAAGGTGAAGCATTAGTTTGTTTCCCAGTCCTGATTCAGTGTCCAATCTTGCCCCAAGTAAGCCCAGTGTGAAAATAGTATTTCTTGTCTAGACACGCCAATGTGAGCAGTAATGCAATCAAGCCCACATGGATTCCCTTTGGCACCACAGTGACCACAGAAGAGCAGCTGACCTTCTCCTTGCATATCATGACTGGTAAGAAGCTTTCCAGCATTTCAACCATGGCGTAGTCTCAGCTTATGCTAATACTCCAATATATGCTCTTCAGATGACTGGAGTGCTCCCAGACCATCACTGGTCTTCCAGCTTGGTGACATCTTCTACTTAGAAGCCTCTCTGGACACACGGAACCATGTCCCAATGATCCTGTTTGTAGATGGCTGTGTGGCCACCACTACTCCAAATGTGACCTCCAATCCTCGTTATGAGATCATCTCTAATAATGGGTGAGTTGCTACCATCATCAATACTGCATTTCTATGGAGCCCGTTATCTACAATCATTCTGTCCTGAAGGTGTTTGATGGATGGGATGCAGGAGGATTCCTCTTCAGTCTTTGTTTCTCCAAGACCTCAAGTAGACAAGCTTCGCTTCATGGTTGATGCCTTCAAGTTCATAGATGGGGATCTCTCTACAGTGAGTATTACTAAAATACTGGCCTACAAGCAACCTGAGTTTCCAGAGGCTACAAAATGTGCCTCCACTTGGGTCACCTCAAAAGGGCAACCATATGTTTAAAATGGCCCTTAACTTAAAATGGTACTTGCCCCTACTTCCAAAAAATAGGATGTTTCTAAGTGACTTTTTTTGTAAATGTGTCCTAGATCTATATCACCTGTTCTCTGAGAGCTGCTGCCATCAACAAGACCCCAGATCCAATGAACAAGGCCTGCTCCTACAACAAGTCATCTAGCAGGTAAGAACTAATAGAACTCTGCTGGTATCCTAGGTTCAAATATCTACTACGACTCTAGATGGTGGCTGATCATTGACTGGATTACTTGGTTGATCTCCATCTCTTCTAGTTGGTCACCTGTGGAAGGCCCAAGTGGAATTTGCCAGTGCTGCTCCACTATGAACTGTACCACTGCTGCAGGCCAGACAATGACTTGGGACTCCTTCCCTGGGAGTCCAAGAGGACTTGGGAAGAGAGATGTTGGTGAGTTCTAGAAGTGTAAATGGCTGACTTGTAGCCTACATGCATATGGCACAACTTTCTGCTCCTCTGAAGAATATCCAGATGGTAGGACTATTAACATATGCTAGACATCTACAAAAGAATAAGCCTGATAGTTGAGGAAACTTCTGGAGAGATGTATGTTTGCTTGTGGTACTAGTTTGGCCTAGTGATACAACTTGGCTGTGGCCACCGAAGGGTGAACCTGGACATAGTCATGTATTGAAGCTTCTAGCATTTTCATATAGGTTTCTTGGGTGAACATAACTACAAAGTGTCCCAAGCACATAGGCTTTTGTCTTACATTGTACTATGACTATTTGAAGATATTACAGAAAATTAATTACTTGTCTCATTGCTTCACCCAGGTTCCCATCTGGAGGAGCATGGTCTGGTCACACAGGGTCCCCTTCTAGTCATCAGCACAAAGCCTATGCAGGATTCCAGAGCAGGAATAGCCCAAGCTTCCAGAAGGCGTGCAGGCCATGAACCTCTACGACTGTGGATGCTGGTGGCTATCGGCTTGGTCACTTCAGTGGTTGTGGTTGTTGCTGTTGCTCTTGTTATGGCTGGAAAACGTCTTCTGAAAAGACTTTCCTGCCTATCTGCATAGAAATAAAAAAGTTTTAGTTAATCCTTGTGCTGTTGAGTCAACTGGAAATTGGGAAACACTTGTATCTTCTACATGGGTGGCATAGGACCTTATAAGTAGCACATGGGGACCTGTTGAGTGATGTGCTGATAAAGAAGAAAAATTACAGGAAAACAGTATTTTGCTGAACAGGGGAAGAAGTGGAATGTAGATTAATGGGGCTCTCCAGAATTAGTTCTTCTTACCCACCTTGACCCTCCATTGTCCTCAAAAGTGCTCCTTCTTTCTGTATTACAAACCGTAAAATACCTCATTTTAGGAGTGGTGGTTTGTTTCCAACCTTACCCCCACCCAGTCTAAGTCTGGATTTATCCACCTGGAACCATAGTTCATAATTGTTAGGTACGTGTAGTGCATAAGTATAGACCTGGTCATGAGACAATGTACAGTAGTATAGGCGGAGCACCTGGACTTGCCATCAGGATGAGGCAAAGCTGGTTCAGTAGAGCAACAGGGGTCCAGTACCAAAAATGAGTGAAATAGTAGAAATACTACGAAAAATCATCAAATCTGCTGGAAATGATCTAAGGATCTGGAGACAAATAGTAGTGACCCTGTAGGATGCATGTTGAGGGTAGTCTTGTGACAGCAGGAGAAATACTGTTTGGGGAACTGCCCTAAAGATGTCAGAAGGTGAGATCATGGGTGGTTTAGCAACCCACCATTACTAGGACAAAGGGATACTTTTGGCTTCCATTTCATCTATTGACTCTATATATTTGTTCACATCCACACTTGGTTGGGCTGCACCAACGTTTGGTGGGCGATCAATAAGAGGTGATCACCAATCAAGTAGAAAAACATTGCACAATGCGGTTTAATTCGTGATCGAGACTCAGATATCGTATTAAATTTGATCTCCAGATTCTGGTGGATAAAACTCGTTGATCAAAGATCAATTGGCAAAATCCAAGATGGTGGCCTAGGCTGATAGGCTTTGCTTGGATGGTGAAATTACACCCATATTTGCTACTGGTAGCGGCCACGTTTTTACTATGAATACTGGGAAGATCACCTGACTACAGCCTCCAATCTACTTCGTGGTACATTTCTTCTAGGTTGAACCTTTGATCCTAGATCACTTAGTTTTGCAAATCTTAGATCAATTTTGTTTAAACCAACTTCAATAGCTGATCACACGTTACCGGACGTGGGGTCAACAACATGGTTGGTGCTGCAGGCCCTGAGTAGAGCCATTCATTCCATGGACTGTTATGCTAGTGGACTTGCTGCAAAAAATCTGCAGCATTTACAGAACAAGCCATGTGGAAGGGATTTAAAATCTTTACACAGTGCAAATATTTTCTGCGACGAATCCGCAGAATTTTTGAAAAAAGCTGCAGTTTCTGATTCTGCAACAAGTCTATTTATGCTGCAGAATTCAACCCTTGAAAAACATGGCCAAATCCGTAGGTCTTTGGTGCAGATTTGTCCACTACAGAATTTTTGTCGAATTACTGCAGATATTTCATTACGGAACTCCCGGAGCGATTCTGCCTTGTTAGAAGGATTTCCTGCGTAATTGCTGCTGGTAATCTTTTACTGAATACCTGCACCGATCTCGCCATGTGTGAACCTGGCCTAAGACTGCATTTATCCACCCAGAAGCATATATACCAGGCTCTACCCTCTCCAATCCATCCTGAATGCGGCAGCCGCTCATCTTCCTGTCCAGCCGCTACTCGGACGCCTCTGCCCTGTGCCGGTCACTGCACTGGCTGCCCGTTAAATACAGAATTCAATTTAAACTCGCTACCTTCATCCATAAAGCCCTCCACAGCGCAGCGCCCCCCTATATCGCCTCTCTCATCTCAATCCATCAACCAGCCCCGGCCCTCTGCTCTGCTAACGAAACCAGATTGAGCGCCCCTTTAATTCGAACTTCTCATTCCCGCCTCCAAGACTTCTCTAGAGCGGCACCAGTCCTCTGGAACGCACTACCAAAGGCTACCAGAGCAATCCAGGACTCGCAGAACTTCAGGTGTGCTCTAGAAACGCACCTCTTCAGGGAGGCATACCACATTCCCTAAACAAAGCCCTCTGTACTCCGCCTGATAACATGCTCCCTGACCTACTGACTGCAATCTCTGCTAGCCATTATAAACCGCTTCTGCAGTCATACTGTTTCTGCCGTCACACGGCCAAATGTCTGACCATTGTCTGTGTATAGCATCCCTCACTCTCCACACCGCGCGCATCTCCGCCATACCGTGCACATCACCATACTGCGCACATCTCCACCTCGCCATACCGTGCACATCTCCACCATACTGTGCACATCTCCAGCCCTTTACCTTCTGTACCACCCCATTACTTGTAGTATGTAAGCTCGTTGGAGCAGGACCCTCACCCCTATTGTCTCCATCAGCTGATTACTATGTAACCGGGGTTCTGTAATGTTTGTACTTTTGTCTTTCTGTATCCCCCTGTCTATGTAAGCGCTGCAGGATATGTTGGCGCTATACAGATAAAGTTTATTATTATATATGATGACTGTTAGATATGTGTACTCTCCTTAACAATGCACTGGGTTCATGGGAGAATGTACAGCAGTGTAGGTAGAACAACTAGACAACATGACACAATTGACTCTTCCTGTCCATGCATATTGATGTCTGTTCATAGGAGGTTGACGATACAACGATGATTGACAGAATCATAAAATCACAGAGGTGAGGAAAACAACAAAGACATTATTCACTGAAAAAGCCAAACATGCAATACCTGATATTCTGCAAAGCAGACACGGTCGCCATAGGCACAATCGCCGTAGGGCAGGCACAACCGCCATAAGCCCTAAAGATATGCAGTCAGCCAGACTATGTTGCTCCTCCACACCATAGTCTGGCTGACTGCATATCTTTAGGGCTTATGGCGGTTGCGCCTGCCCTACGGCAATTGTGCCTGCCCTATGGCGATCGTGCCTATGGCGACTGTGTCTGCTTTGCAGACTCAGGTAATGCAGAGCAACCTGCTGTTATATCAGTGGGGTTGATATCTTGTATGGTGGGTCACCACCCATCTATGGCTGGCATCTTTGGTATCGTTCACATGTGCAGGCTATTAGTATATGCAGTCACTCCTCCCCAATCTGGGCTGGGCTGAGTGGGTGACTGCATATTAGCCTGCAATGAACAAGTTGCTCCTCCACATTATAGTCTGGCTGACTGCATATCTTTAGGGCTTATGGCGGTTGCGCCTGCCCTACGGCAATTGTACCGGTGGCGATTGTGCCTATGGCGACCGTGTCTGCTTTGCAGATTATCAGGTATTGCATTTTTGGCTTTTTCAGTGTATTATGATCGATGGAATCATACCAATAACCAATCACTTTATTAGATAGCAAGACCAAGGTACAAATGGCAACTTTTAACAAGCCGACTTCAAGATGGTCATCAACCAGATACATATCAGAAAGGAGCTAGGAATGAGGTTGTCAGTAGCAATAATGGAATAAGCGCTCAATCCTTGCCTTGTTGTAAAATGCGGACAAAAGTATAAATGGCAATTCTAATATCCTGGTTCCTCAAGCTATAGATCAGAGGGTTGAACAAAGGAGTCACCAGGGCATAGAGTAATGTCAGACCCTTGTTGGCATTTATGAACTTCTCCTTCAGTGGAAATATGTATATGGTGGCTAATGTCCCATAATACAGACATACTGAACTCAGGTGGGAGCTGCAGGTGGAGAACGCTTTCTGTCTCCCTATTCCGGAGGGAATTTTAATGATTGTTTGTAGGATAGAGATATAGCTGCCCATGATGAACAAGAATGGAGACAAGATAATGGGGTAAGCAAGCAAAACCGTGACTAGTTCAACTGAAGACGTATCCGAACAAGAGAGCTGAACCAGAGGAGCAATATCACAAAAAAAATGGTCAATGACGTTCGGGTAACAGAATGTCAGTCTTCTTAGGAAAACATATATAACAATGGACAAGGAGAAGCCCAACAACCAGCAGATGGTGACCATCTGTATTTGATGTGTGAGGGTCATAATGGTGGCATAGTGTAAAGGTCTGCAGATAGCCAGGTGACGGTCAAAGGACATTACTGCCAACAACAAGCACTGGGCAATGGTTGGAACAGCAGACAAATAGAACTGGAATACACACTGAGAAACTGAGACTTTCCCTCCACCCTCCAGTATCAGCCGTAGCATGTTGGGCACAATGTCTGTGGTGAACAGGATCTCCGATAGGGATAGCTGGCTGAGGAAGAAGTACATTGGGCAATGAAGACTCTTTTTGGCTGCAACCAAAGCAATAACAAGGATATTTCCAGACAACGCCATGATATGAACAATCAGTAACACAATGAAAGTTAAAATCCTGAAGTTGTTGAGGTCCCCGAATCCAAGAAGAAGAAATTCCATGACCACTGTCTGATTCTTCTCATCCATTCCTCGAAGAGCAGAATAACCATCTCTCTCATCAACAATATTTATAAAGAATCTTTAAACTCTTACATGCAAACCGATGAAGAAGTTATTGGCTAATGAAAAGTTGGTATTTTGATAAATTAGTTGGTGACCTGCCGACCTGGGAACTTGTCATGAATCGGAGTAGTTGGATGTTATTGGCCTTGACTGACCAAGTCCATCAAAAATGTATTCTGAGGAGTTCCGTTCTGGTTTTGGTAGAATATCAGGTCCTTCTAATGGCATAAATCAGGGCTCAGTGCCAGAACCAAATAATAAGAGACAGAATATGAGACGGAGAGTCAACAGTAGTTGACTTGGCTTTTATTTCCGATACTCACTCATGAAGCCAAATTTACGAGTATTCTCAATTCTACAACCCAAAATTGTATTTGTCAGGTGGTGCTGTAGGTCACCACTCAATTCTATACTATACAAAAACTTATACAACTACAAGTCATCAAGACCCCACATGTACCCCTCCAATAGCTTGTCTTCCACAATTTCACCAGACATTAAACCCTTAAACACCAGAGTATTTCAGTCCTTAAAGGACCAGATACCTTTTAGCAATGTTGCCCATGTGGTGTTTTTATGGCCCTATTGTTTTTTTCCCGACTGGCCAAAATTATTTTTGCTGCAGATTTATTTTCATTACATATATATATATTTTTTGTAAGACCTTCTTTCACATACGGCAGAAATTTTTTTACCTATTCTTTATTTTATTAGGAGTAATGTGTATAGAAAAGTAAAATCAGAGGGGAGCGTTAACGAGGGCCATGTGGGTAGAGGCACTAGACTTTATCAGGTACATGGAAGAGCTCAGGAGCCCCGAGTCGGTGGTAGATCAGGGAATCGACAATTGTTCCAACACTTGGACAGTGTGGATAGATTATAGGGGTTTCATGGCGTTCTCTAAATGGCTTGCCGATGGGTCAACATAGGAGTTGACACGGTGCACTCCAATGACCCTAGTGGACAATGTCCTCTATGGTATGCGACAGGTGGGCTCATATACATACATATGTACTGGCCTCTTCTTTCTACCCCTTTGACTGTTTCGTTGCGGGGTTTACGCTCCAAACTATTTCCGAGGCCTCACAACCTAGCTCTAGCAGCAGGGCCCTTAGTTGGTCTTCCAGAGAGGGACAGGCCCGCAGGTCGCATAGTACACTTACATGTTTATTAAAACTTGTCCTGTTATGTAAGTCAGAATTTAATTATCGAGCTGCCAAGGTTATAACTAGAACAAGGTCGGTATTCAGGATCAGTATGTCCATTGCTATGTAGAACATTCTCATTTCTCTTCTCCTTTGGTATGTCAATGGATCATAGTCTACTCTATTTCCCTTTACAATGCAGTGTATCTCTTTGTAACCTTGATAAGCGGGTCATGTTCACTTGTTGTATGTGATTTGCAAAAGAAAACCCCAATAAATACATTTTAAAGAAAAGTAAAAAATAAGTTTTTGAAATGTATTGTTCCTTTTTAAAATTCTTATATTTACATTAGAATAAACTACAGGAATGGGTTTGTCATTTAGTTTTGGACATTTTGATATATCATTTGTATACACCTGGATTATAAAGCAGATATGGTGACACTTTAGTTTGACTTTGATGGTGGATCTTTTCCTTTTTTTATATATATTTTTAATTTTATTTGTAATTTTTTAAACTTATTTTTGTAACTTTTTTTTAAACATTTATGCTCCCCATGATGTCATATGAGACCTCTGGGGGGTAATTCATGCATTCTTTTAATTTCACACTTTTCCACTGTAGCTGGGACATCCATATGACCAGCATCCATAGAGGCCCCACTTAGAGGAGAAAACATCCGCCTTGTGTGCCAGTAGTCACTGTCAGAGCTGCTCAGGGGTCTGCTAAGCTACCACAGCCCTAACATGCTGGGGCTCATGGTTAAAAACCACTTTTGTATTTTCCTTCGGGTCCTCAGCTGTATCAGACAGCCAAGCACTCAACCTGCTCCTGCTTGACTACAGCCAGGATTAAAGCGCAGGACCAAGTGCCATATATTTACTATGCTTGGATCTTAATGGCTTAAAACATTAGTTAACTTTGAGTTGGCCTATCAACTTTGCACTACCAGATTCAAAGCAGAAGACAGCCCATAGTGAAAATCAAATACCTAGCCCAATTAAACTGCACTGGAACAACATTGCTATTGGTCCCCATTAGTGTTGAATGACATGATAGAGTCGAATCCTATTTCATGTTGAAGTTTGCTAAAAGTTCAGCTCATTGTGAACCCAAACCTTGGGCATTTCATCTTGGCCAAAATCACTAAAATGATCATCTTTTTCTTCCTCCTCCTCTTCTTCTTCTTCATTAAATTTGCCTTAAAAACATCTCAAAAGTACTTGGATGCCCTTCTAGGTGACCTAAGAGTGTTCTACAGGACTTTTGTGGCTCTTAGACAGTCTTATAGACCAGTTTTAGGGGTGTTGGTGAAGTTCCAGTTCAGTTTGTACTGGTTAGTAACGAACTCAACGTTTTGACCAAATTCGACGAACCGGCTAAACCTAACTTTTCAAAAGTTTACTCATCACTAGTCTGCATGGTTAAAAACTGCACCACAACTTTCCAGAGGTCATGTGTAGTACAGAAACTCAGCATTGTTTACTTCAATGAAGCAGAATAGCAGCAGCACATGGTCAGGTGTGGCCGCGGTTCTGAATAATCTCATTTTTATTCTTTAACAGGAATAACAAGAACGAGGATACATTATGGATGGTTTGTTGAAGGTAGGGATTGTTGAAGGTACTAGGTAGGACCTATGTAGAATTTTAAGTGAGGATTCAGCAAGTGTTATTTGATGGCTGCCTTTTAAGATGAATGTACAGCAGTGTTGCCAATTAGGTAAGGAGAGAGAGATATTAAGATCTGTCTCCCAACACTGCATAAATGGAAGTTTAATTCCTGATGGAGGCTGATTCATGCTGGCATACAATAGGGATATCATACCTGTTCGCAGTGGGGACCAGATACAGGTTCTTTCGAATGCTGTAGGGGTGAAGGTGGTGGTAGCGGGGCCCAACAAAGAGCGGAGGAAACTGTAACTTTGCCTCACTTCAAACCAGAGGCTGTCTGGGACAGAATACCTATCTGTCAACTGTTGCAATGTGAGGAGTCTGCCATGTGGCATAAAATGGTACAGAAGGATAATGTGCCTGGCGCGCCACCACGGGAAGCTGTCATGCTGTAGGCCCAAAACGACACTTGGTTAGGGATAACAGGTAGCAATAGGGGGAGAGGTGACATCATGGAATGCTTAAATCTATTCCTCCTCCAAATCAGAAATAAGGGGTAGGTTAGCGGTGAGAGATGCTGAATATTTGCCAACTCTAGCTTTCTGACCCAGAATACGGTTCCAAGGTCCACCGGAGCTAGGAGAGAAGCCTCTAGATCCACCCACAATGGTCTGCTTGAACCCGCAAATATAGGGGGAATTTGCGACAGCTGAGCTGAGAGAAAATAGTTTCTCAGGTCGGGGACTGATAGTCCTCTGACTCTTTTATGATAATGCATAACTTTTTGTTTGATTCTGGGTTTTTTTATTTGCCCAATAGATCACCTGTGGGGACATCCATGGGCAAACACCTGGAAAGATATAGAAGGCGTGGTAAAATTATCATTTTAACCGAGTTATAACGACCTATCCACGAGAGGGCAGGATGATCCCATTTCCTCATTTCTGCTTTTAAGGAAGTGAATAATGGGGGGTAATTCCATTTATATAGCGCGCCTATAGAGGAAGTAAGCCTAATACCCAGGTAGGTAATATCTTGTGGGCAGGCTTTGAATCCGATGTTTATCTCTATAAGCTTCTGTGTAGGTGAGGGAATATTGCAGAAGAGGGTTTCTGTTTTGTAATTTACTATTCGACCTGAGACTTCAGCGAATGAGTCTAGATTTGCTATTAGATTGGGCAGTGAGGTGAGGGGTCTGGTTAGCGTAAGGAGAATGTCGTCCGCGAAAAGACTGGCTTTATATTCCTGCTCTCCTACTGTAACATCAGATATGTTTGGATTCTTTCTAATGGTCTGAGCCAGGGGTTCCATTGCCAGTGCAGAAAGGACAGGGGACAGGGGGAAGCCCTGCCTTGTTCCTCTTTGAATAATTATTTTGTTGGCTGAGGAACATGGGAGTTTTAATTCTAATGAAGGGGTGGAGTAAAGTGAGCATAGCGCTGTGACGAAGCCCCCCTGAATGCCCGCCTTTTCTAAGATCGCGAAAAGATAATCCCAGGAGAGGCTGTCAAAAGCCTTCTCAATGTCCAGGGCAATGGTTATTAGTGGGGTTTTATGTGTTTTTGAGACATGTATAAGCTTTAGGAGTTTTCTTATGTTGTTTGGAGCCAGTCAGGAGGGGATAAAGCCAACCTGATCTTTGTGAATCAGGGAGGGGAGAAAGTTATTCAAACGGTTAGCTAAGATGCTTGTTAGGATTTTGTAGTCTAGGTTTAAAAGCGAAATTGGTCTATAATGTTTGGGTGAAGTGGGATCTTTGATTAACTTGGGGATAACCGTAATGTGGGCATTCAAAAATTCCCCAGGGACAGTTTTTCCCAATAAAATACCATTATAGAGGTGAGTTAAAGGGCGGGAGAGGGGCGCAATGAATTTTTTACAATATAAGGCCGTCAATCCATCTGGGCCAGGGGCTTTACCTCGTTTTAGATGCTTCATAGTCTCCTCCACCTCCTCCTCTGTGATATGTTGACTTAAGCGTTCGCTTTGTTGTGCCGTGAGCTGTGGGAGAGAGATATCTCTTAAAAAATCTTGGGGGGCAGTGGAGGATCTTTGAGGCTTATATTTGTATAGCTTACTATAGAAAAACTGTGGTTTTTAATGGCACCCTTTTGGGGTAAATATAATGTATTGTATAACTTTTATTAATTTTTTTGAAGGGCAGGGAGAAAAATACAAATTCTGCCAGTGTTTTTTTTTCAGCGTTAATCATACAGCATAAATGACATGATATATATATATTTTTTTCGGGTTGGTACAATTACGACAATATGAATATTATATATTCTTTTTAGGTTTTTCCACTTTTGCATAATACATTTTTTTTGGCATTTCCAACAAATAAATTAAATGTGAAGGTGCATGTAGGCCCTGGCTGCAACAAATACAGTAACAGAAACACTGGCTTTTTAAAAGTTACTTTTAAACGCAAGAAATGTAAGAAAAGTAAAATAAAATTGTAAGTAAATATAAAAGACCCCAGACCCCGTTCACCTCCACCAAAAAGAAAAAATATAATGAATGAAGATGTACGGCTGATACAATGGATGGCCTAATGTAAGAAATATTCATCAATTCTCATATCTTACCTGAAATATGCTGCTGTTCTGTGGAGAAGCAGGAGTGTCATTACTGCACGATGACATTATATATTGAGATGAGATCCTCTGGGGAGGTCCCAGAGTCCCACAGCTGATCTATTCATTGTTGTCTTTACTACAATTAGTTATAATGTAACTATGGACCCCAAACAATACTCAGTGGTTAGTAATGAGAAATGGCTGAACTTTTAAAGTTCGTCGGATTCCCTACATTTTTGAAAAAAGTTCTGAATTAGTTTCCAAAGAGGGGTGGTGAAGGTAGTGTTGCTCCTCTTCTCCTGTGGCTTAGTGGTCCATAATAATCACCTTTATGTGATTGTTCCCAGCAAGATATCTAGATATGATACCTTTTAATGGCTAACAAAATAACATGATGTTAATGTGAGCTTCCGAACCAACGCAGGGCTCTTCTTCAGGCTTAAATGAAATAGATCCGAAGAGGTTTGCAGATTTACACACACATACTTATGACAAGGCACAGACATGGATGTCAATATTTTCCTCTTAAAAGAATTCTGCAGCAGTGATACAAACATTTTTAAATGTCACTGATAATGGTGTGAAGGTTTTATGGTCCCTGAATTAGTGTTAAGGGGTCACCAGGCCAGCAGGGTAATCTGTGCTATAGATTTCTCATACTTCCCAGTCACGCGTAAATCCCTGTGAAATTCTTCTATGGCTTTGGGACTTGAAATTGCCCTTCAGTACCATAACTTTCATATCTTCTATGTCGTGTCTATGACTAGAAAAGTGCTCAGCCACTGGTAATTCTGTCTTTATAGCACATACATATTACATATCACCTTTTATTTTCTGATTTAAAGAAGAGAAGAACACAAAACACAAAGAAAACATACAAAATCCATGCAGATGTTATCGTCTGTCAGTTTTGAACCTAGGACCCCAGTGCTGCAAGAACAGAATGATAACCACTGAGCCACAGGGCCACCATCACATCACTTGTGATTTGATGCAAACTAAATTTTTAAGCAAAGCAGGGTTCGACTGGTTCAGCTCGCTCTACACTATTAGTAATGTTGTCATACACTGTTGGGGACTTGGAATTAAAACCAGACCTAGGGTTGGCATATCTGTGAGGTCCCCACAAGATTTGCATGGATTTCATCAAGCTTTTTCCAGATTCCTTCTTCTGCTTGTATAGATGTAGTGTAATGTCAGTTGTATTCCTATGATATTAACTATAGCACGTGACGAACATAACATGGTCAGACCCACTGGTTGCAGAGCACATTGTGAATAATTACAGTCTTGACACATGGCCGATTAATACACTTATTGTCAAAAACACTCCCGTTCCCAGAAGAAGTTGTCATTTTGCTGTAAAACTCGTCCAGCAGTTCCATCTCAGGAAGATCTGTAAATGATGAGAGTTGTGGTGTGATTAGATGGACAGTCTTGAAATATACAGGATAACCAACAGCACCACTTCTCACCACTCCAATTTGGTCGGACAATCCACATGCAAAAGCCATCAGGAATCTGAATATATTCCCTGCTGAATCCACACAATGCCAGTAATGTGGCAACATACAAGTTTCTGGGTGCAACATTTCTTTATTCTCCCATGACAGACAAGACTGAAGGCAGGTGGTCTGGACTCCTGACAGACCACCAGTAGAGAGGACCATCTGACCAGACTGTTAGGGGGTGTTGGGACCAGTGGATGTGTGAGGGCACACAAGGTGACCGGGCTCTGGAACCCCTGACAGACCACCAGTAGAGAGAAGCATCTGACCAGACTGTTAGGAAGTGTTGGGACCAGTGGATGGGGGCACACAAGGTGACCAGGCTCAGGACCCTCGACAGACCACCAGGATAGAGGAGCATCTGATTAGAATGTTAGGAGGTGTTGGGACCAGTGGATGTGTGAGGGCAAACAAGGTGACCGGGCTCAGGATGCCCCCTACAGACCACCAGTAGAGAGGAGTGTCTGACTAGACTGTTAGGAGGTGTTGGGACCAGTGGATGTGTGAGGGCACACAAGGTGACTGGGCTCAGGATGCTCCTACAGACCACCAGTAGAGAAAAGCATCTGACCAGACTGTTGGGAGGTGTGGAGATCAGTGGATGTGTGAGGGCACACAAGGTGACTGGGCTGAGGACACCCTCAACAGACTACCAGTAAAAAGGATTGTTTGATCATCCAACAAAGACAAGCAGCTCCAACTGTTTTGTTGTTCCCTATCCAGAGACAAGAGACACCATCGTTACACCCCTGTGTCAGTCGGAACCATTTCCAGGCAATTGGCTATGTGAAAATATTAATTTGATATGTTACACTTGTTATTTAAGGGTTAATATATAGTCTCATCCAGTTGTTCTTGAAATTAGTAGAAGCAGCATTTTCTGAAGACCATGTTTGACATTGTGTCCACATTCCTTTACTAGGATGATGTGGGCAATGAGTCACATAATTATTCATTAAACTATGTCATGATTTGTTAAGTTCTGGAAGGTGGTGCACCATGATAGGCCCCTATACTCTCTTTGTCTGCTCACACTATAAATAAAGTTAAAACTGACCTTGGCTTTTTAGAAAGAGTATAGTGCTGACTTGACACAATTAATATCTCTTGTTCTTTCTCCGATGATCATTGTTAATTAATTTAGACACATGAGAGAACTCAGATGCCGGTATCCTTATTACCAAATCTAAATGTAAAGGGTTACTCCAACAGCTGAAGGACAATTGGTCTCATGGTGCCCATTACATGTAGTGCCTTTGACACCAACACACTATCACTTCCATTTGCAGTGGTGTCATGAACAATGAAACTGGTCTATTGAGTGGAACCAGGAGTTGTCTTCAGTGATGAATCCAGGTTTAGCTAGGGGTGAGCACCTCAATCCTGCCTTTGCTGTGGAGATGAGTGGAAGACCGGGTTCAACATCTCGTTCGGACATTTTGAATGTCTAGTCATGCCCTTCAGACTTTGTAACGCCCCCGCTGTGTTCCAGGGATTTATGAATGCGGTCTTCCACGACTTCCTGGGGGTATTTTTGGTCATATATCTCGATGACATTCTGGTGTACTCCCCAGACTGGGATTCACATGTGCGGCACCTGAGGTTGGTTCTGACCCGTTTGCGTGAGTACCAACTTTTTGTCAAGTTGGAGAAATGCATTTTTGGTACTAAACAAGTGTCTTTCCTAGGTTATGTGATTTCACCCATGGAGATTCAAATGGAGTCTGATAAAGTGGCAGCAATCTCCCAATGGGTCAGACCAGACAACCTGAAAGCTCTCCAGCGGTTTTTAGATTTCGCAAATTTCTACCATAGATTCATTAAGAATTATTCTGTTATTGCTCAACCCCTGACCGATCTTACCAAGAAGGGTGCTGACTTGGTAAGATGGTCGCCAGAGGCCCTAGAGGCATTTAGTCGTCTCAAAAGGGCATTTACTGCTGTTCCGGTGCTAGTACAACCTGACGCATGGCGACCGTTCTTCATTGAGGTTGATGCATCTGAGGTGGGGGCGGGGGCTGTATTGTCTCAGGAAGTCAGCGGGAGACCTAGGTATAGTCCATGTGCGTTCTTCTCGCGGAAGTTCAGTTCGGCGGAACGTAATTACGACGTGGGTAATCATGAGTTATTGGCGATTAAGTGGGCTCTAGAAGAGTGGCGTCACCATCTTGAGGAGGCAAGGCATCCCATTACCGTGTATACAGATCATAAAAACTTGGTATATCTCGCCAATGCTAAGAAATTCTGATCTCGTTCCTCATCTACAAAATTGTCAGCAGGACGCTCCCTTGGGGGTGCCGGAGGGCAAATGGTTTGTGCCAGAGACCTTGTGTCTCAGAGTCATTGAAGAGTCTCACTCATCTGTTCTCGCAGGCCATCCGGGGCTTAAGGGGACTCTGGATCTTTGTACTAGACACTACTGGTGGCCAGGCATGTCTCGGGAGATCCGCGACTTTGTTAAGGGATGCTCTGTCTGTGCACGCAGTAAAAGCCGGCGGCGTTGTCCGGAGGGGCCTCTTAGACCGTTACCGGTGTCTTTTCGTCCGTGGTCGCATTTATCGGTAGATTTTATCACCGATCTACCTGAGTCTCAGAAGTTCACCACTATCCTAGATGTTGTAGAACGTTTCTCAAAGATGGCACATTTCGTGGCGTTAAAGAAGCTACCTTCTGCAATAGAATTTTCCAAGATTTTTGTAAAATAAATCATTCGTCTACATGGGGTTCCCGAGAACATTGTATCTGATCGCGGGGTTCAGTTTGTTGCGCAATTTTGGCGAGCCTTCTGTAGGAACCTGGGAACGTCGCTTTCCTTCTCGTCAGCATTTCACCCGCAGACTAATGGTCAGACTGAGCGGAAGAACCAGGATTTAGTGCAATATTTACGGTTGTTTGCTAGCGAAAAGGCTCATCAGTGGGCGGAGTTCCTGCTGCTGGCAGAGTTTGCGCTAAACAACCGTACTTGTTCTTCCACTGGGGTATCTCCATTCCTTTGCGTATATGGTCAGCATCCTCGCTTCCTTACAGCTATTTCTACTCTGTCTGCCTGTCCTGCAGCTGATGTTACCACAGATACGCTGCAGGGAGTATGGAAAGAAGTACAGAAGAACCTGGAAGCAATGGGGGCTCGTATGCAGTTGCGTAGTGGGAGGAGTCTGTCAGTATCTGAACCTTACAGGATGGGACAGAAGGTATATTTGTCTTCTAGAAATCTCAAATTGAAGGTTCCGTCTTTGAAACTGGTGCCGCGTTACGTGGGTCTCTTTGTCATCACGTGTGTAGTAAACCCGCTTGCTTATGATGAACTTGATTTGCCAGCTACATGGAGGGTTCATAGGGTTTTTCATAAGTCAATATTGAAACCTTTTGTCCCTTCGGTATTCCCACTTAAGAACCTCAATGATCCCTCTGATGACCATCAATGGACAAACAATAGTGGTTCCATGTATTTAAATGGATGGTGGTTTTACATGGTAGTAACCAAGTGTCTTGGTCCATTCTCATGAATAAGAGGAATGCTGATAAAAATGTCATAAAAGTCTGGTTAATGGAAATCTATTCCGTTACAGTACCCTTCCAAAAGTAATTAGAGCAAGAATCATAATCAGTATTTTTTGCCATATGTTTATACTTAGTGGGGCTCCCTTGGCCCTAATTACATCAGATACTCTCCATGGCATACTTTCAACCAACATCTGATACACTTCAGCTAATACTTCCCTCCATTTATCCTGCAAACTTCCCGTGCAATCTCTCAAAGAAGATGCATTGGCCCGTCAACAATCTTGCAAGTCGCATCGTCATTGGACAGTTCAACAATGAATGAACATGCTATGGAGTGATGGATGAAACTACTCTATCTTCAAATCAGATAGACTTGCCTGGGGAATGCCTTTTGTTGGAGTGTATTGTGCTAATAGTTAAGGATGGTCTAGGGATGTTTTACGTGGCATGGTCTTGGTTGGTTGGTTGTAGTGCCAAGAACCATGAACACGGAGGTGTGCCTTGCCATTTGAGACAATAATGTGCTGGGGACGATGTGGCAATACTCTGGGAATGGTCAGTTATACTTCCAACAATAAAACGTGTCTTGCCGCAAATCTACTGCTGTTTTATGTTGGTTTGAGGTTATGGATGTTCCACGATTGGACTGGCTGCACAGAGGCCTCTTTCGGCCCTAAGACATCAGATACTTTGCATGGCTTACTATCTATTAACGTCTGATACACTTCAGCTGGTATTTTCCTCCATTCACCCATTCAAAAACAGACCATGCCACGTAAAACATCCCTGGACCATAATGGAACCTCTGCCACACTTAACTGTTGGCACA
Organism: Eleutherodactylus coqui; assembly: GCF_035609145.1. Lineage (NCBI taxonomy): Eukaryota > Metazoa > Chordata > Amphibia > Anura > Eleutherodactylidae > Eleutherodactylus > Eleutherodactylus coqui. The sequence goes on from NC_089838.1 coordinate 329,000,254, forward strand.
GCACACTCCAGATGGCGTTCCCTAGGCTCCTCCACACCCAGGTACGTCCATGTGGCACTAGGATGAGTAGGATTCTGGGAAACATTGTTATGATCTGGTCATAGGGACAGGGGGCTAGACATTCTTCTTATAGTATTAGGTGGCTCTAGTTGATTAGTGTTTAATTTGATTCATTACAAATTCCATCTGTCTTAATATTACACAGGGGCAGAATTAACCCCAATAATTGTGCTGCTGTCAGGACTAAGGGAACACAGGTTAGCAATCATAATTAACGCTTCTGCTCCTAATCATTTCAATGGATAGTTGTTATACATTGTGATCACCAAATGAGTTGTCCATTATCAAGAAACAAGAGACCCAATGATAATTATATGACCTTTCATTTACTAACTTGATGTGTATTGCATAGCTGCAGCACTGAATGGGTTACTGTCTGGGTATGTCTGGAATAGTATCTATTTGTCATGTGACCTTGTTTTATAAATGTGGTTGCAAGGTGCATGACTGAGGAGAGTGGTTGTTGGAGTTTGTCTTGGCTGGTCCGATTCACCTGTCCATCCTGAGAGAAGCTGCCCTGCACACAGACACCTTTCATTTGTGTGTGGTGGATATGGAAGAGGCCGAAAGGATAGGAGACATGTGCTGAGGACCCCCTTCTTCTTCCCTAGATGAAGAAAGTGAGTGAAAGGCCGCAAGAAGTGCGAGTTCCCTCTGTGCAGTGTTGGGCGCAGATCTACTCCTCCGTGAGTGTGTATCAGTAGAGAGTCGGTGAGGTGTTCGTGAAAAAGTGTCTGGTACCGGAGACGCACAGATAACTTGGCCTGTGTAACTCACTCTGTCCTCCCATATTTCCTCACTGTCACACCACGTGTCCTCCTGCGCTACCTAATCTGCCAGTTAATGTCAAGTGTGGCCTGTATTGAACTTTATTACAAGTTGTGTTTAAGTAAACGGCTTTACCGACCATTTCCGGTTCTGCCTTTAAAAACCTCAACCCTGCGTGTGGACTCTTTATTCCCACTTAGAGAAATCACCACTGAGGAAGGAACGGTGGTGTCACCCGTGACAAAGGTGGACTCAGGTAAACCCTCAGAAGGTTAACCTAATTTTATTAGCCTGCACTCGGCCCCTTGGACGTGTCCCTGGTTACCCTCTGGATGGGAAACTGTAGAGCCACTGTGACAAGTCCTACATCTAATCCCCGCTGTCTCTGTTTTGGATGCTAATTTCTCCAGCAGGTTTCAGGGTATTCTGTAGATTCCCAATTATGTAGTATGGCATGTGCACGTCTTATAACAACCAATCAGACACAAGCTATAAGTCTCAGGTCTAAACTGGATCTGGTCGTACAATGCTCAGACCCTCATTTTATTGAAACACATAATACCTGCCCTTTATGGGCGTATAACACATTACATCAGTAACATATATAGGTTTTCATTCGTTGGGCCATATAGAATCCCCCGCCCCCTTCCCACACCCCTCTCAAGTCCAGTGTATGAGCCAGTCTTTGTCTCCTCAACAAGTGGTCAGGCAAAAGTAGCTTCTTTGTCTCAGAAGTTGAGGGTGGGGGAGGGCTGGGAAAACGCCCAACGTGGATACAGTTCTTCAGTCTTGCAGTATAGCAATGTGACTTTAACCCTTAAGAGGCTGCAGAGGAGCTTTACATTAGGCTAACATTATAGCACACATCTTTCATCATGCCATTGTCCAGCAATTACCATAATGAAATTATGCAGCCATTAGCCTCTACAGAGTTAAATCACTACAGCTGCGTAATACATCTAGTTTATACAAATCAATAGACATTTTACGCTAACTAATCATCATTTCTACAACATCTCCTAGGCTGGGGCCCGCTCCTTGGACGCTGCATTATTAGTGGGGCGTTATTCCTGCTAGAGAGTCCCCCCCCCAAAAAAAAAAACAACTTCTTGGTCCTATGGGAGTTATGAAAACCTGCAAATGTTTTTTAAATGCATTTTTAAGGGAACGTGTCATCAAGTTTTTACAATACAATCCATGATAAACCTTTAACAGCGCTGCTACTGAGATTTCCTTACCGCTAATTAGTTTTGTAATACGTGCCGCAGTGCCTTTACAATCTGCTTTTGAAGTTTTCCCGCGCTGTAGTTAAAGAGAGTCACATTTTTCCCTCAGTGCCGCGCCGGGCTGCCCCGGTTCTTGGTCAGCATTCACACTGCTTTTCCCATCTGTACTGTAATCCCGCGCAGGCGCCGTAGCAGACCCTGCTATCGCCTGCGCACCTTTGTTCCCTCTTACTTGCTGAGACTTCAGAGGCGTACTGCGCATGCGTCATGGGGCTTGTTACTCCCACAGTCATCTGACCTCGGACGCAGCAGGAGTAACAATCTTCAAGTCGCCTGCGCAGTACGCCGCTGGAGTTACAGCTAGTGAAGGAGAGCTGTGCGGTGCGGGGAGGGTTTGTTACGACGCCTGCGCAGGTTAACAGTGAAGTATAAGAAATCAGTATGCAGGCCAACCAAGAACAGGTCGGTGCCCGGCGTGGCGCTGAAAGACTAATTTGACTCTTTTCAGCTCATTAGAATACAGGGCGGGAAAATGTCAAACACATCTAGTAAATGTACCGCGGAGCGTATGACAAAAGTAATTAGCGTTAAGGAACTGCATTGTAAAAACTTCATGACGGGTTCCCTTTAACCCCTTGAGTGGCGGGTTTCCTACCACCCTGTCGTGCCGACCAGGGCAGGTTTTTTAAAATGGTCTAATCATTGAATTTCAACTAATTTTGCAGTTGCGTCTCAAGAGCCATAACTTTTTCATTTTTCCATTGACATGGCCATATAAGGGCTTGTTTTTTGCGGGACAAGTTGTGATTTTTTAAACAGGGGGGAGGAAAAAAAGAAATGGGGGAAAAAAGAAAAAAAGGGGCCATGTCATTAAGGGGTTAAATAATGCATTAACTTCTTTCTCTGGGTCATTACGACACATGGATACCACATGTGTGATTGTATTTTTGATTTTTACAAAGTAAAGGGAGACAAGTGTTTTAATAATTTTTTTATAATTTTTTTACTTTTTTTTTTTTGTCCCTTTATTTTTTTTGTCCACTTCCACAGGGACCCATCAGGACCCCTGATCACATTCCGGGGGTCCAATGGTGACAGCCCTTTACATGCTGCAGTCACATAGACTGCAGCATGTAAAGGGTTAACACAGCAGAGATCGGAGGTTTTCTCTGATCTCTGCTGTAAGAGCTAGTACCTAGCTGTCCTCTGACAGCCAAGCACCAAGCTCTCCCTGCCACAGAGATCATCGGCTTGCTTCTGACAAGCCGATGGTCTCTATGGCAACCTGTAAACAAAGCAGGAGATGCCGGCATATCGGGGACATCTTCTGTTGGTTTTTCAAAGCCCTTGCTTTGTTTTCTGTGGGTCTTTGCAGGCAGAGTACACTGTCACAGCTTGTGGCATTGTGCTCTGCAGCTCCCATAGTGATACATAGCCCGGAAATCTTCCGGGCTATGTCGCTATGAGCAGTGGAGCTCGTCCCGGAAAATTTCCGGGTGTGCCACTCAAGGGGTTAATGGATGTTGGCCATGCATGGCGGTCCTTGCCTGTGTTTCCCCTTTTTTCTACCAATTAGAATCTATGGGGTCAGTTTGATCTCTTTTTGAGCTACAAATAAACTAACATTTGTGTAGAACAGTAATACTGAGTCTGCGGGGATGTGCGCAAAATAATATCATTAGTATTAAAAGAAGCACTAACGAGTCTACTGACGATAATCAAGCCTCCTCCCTGAGGATCTGCTGCCATTATATAAAGCACTTCATTGTATGTGAACAAGGCATCTGGTTTTATGCATCACATACAATGTCAGGTAAGATTGATCACCCCATACACCAACATACATGATGGGTAACCAGGGTCTATGGAGGGTCTTGGGTGACCGTCACAGTCAACTCTACAACCAATGTCACCCGCATACATGTTCAGCCAGATTGTGAGAGGAGCTGCAGCCCCATCTGCCCAGGTTGGTCTGATGCTGATGCCAAACTGTAAGGTTCCCATTGCAAAGCTTGAAATGGGGCCACTATCGCCATCCACCTTCACCAGTAAGTGTGTCGAGGGCCCTAGAGGCTCATGGGTATTTGCTCTAATATCAATCTACTATAAGATTTCCACTGCATTTTCCATCATCCGCAGTCATCACTAACTACAGCTGACTGTTGAGTGTAGTTGGTCACAGTAGAAGCTGCTTCGCCTGGCACCCTGGTGGTTCCACACTTAATGGTGCACAGTTCCAACAATAACTATTCACATACACTGTCCAACCAAAAGCAATTAGGCAAGAATGATGAGTAGTATTTATTTTGATATATGTTAATACTTAGTGGGGCTCCTTTGGCCCTAATGACATCAGATGTTCTCCGTGGCAAACTTTCAACTAACATCTGATACACTACAGCTGGTATTTCCCTCGATTCATCCCACAAACATCTGGCAAGTTCTCTCAAAGAAGATGGATGCTGTTCACATTTCCTGACCCCATGTTCCAGTTTGTCTCAAAGATGTTCATTATGGTTCAAATGGGGTGTGGGTCAGTCCAATCATGGAACATCCGTATCCTCAAACCAATGTAAACCAGCATTGGATCTGTGACAAGGCACGTTGTCTTGTTGGAAGTATGGCTGACCATTCCCAGAGTATTGCCACATTGTTGTCTAGAATGTCAGGCTACACCTCCGTTGCAACTACAACCAATGGGCTGAGACCATGCCACGTAACACATCCCCGAACCATAATGGTACCTCCGCTGTACTTAACTGTTGGCAGAACACACCCAGGTAGAAGACGTTCCCCGGCATCCTCCACACCCGGGTACCTCATCTGATGTGAAGATGGAGTAGCATGATCGTCCCTCCATTGAATGTTTTCTCATTGCTCAAATGTCCAATGATGAGGCTCCTTGCACCATTGTAGATGGGTCAATGCATGTTCTTTGAGAGAACCCACCGACATTTGCAGGATAAATGGAGGGAGGGAAATACTAGCTGAAGTCTATTAGATGTTAGTAGAAAGTATGCCATTGACAGCATCTGATATCATTAAGGCCAAAGGATCCCCACTATGATTCTTGCTCAGATGTCCAACTACTTTTGGTAGAAGTAGTAGTTCAATATCAAGCTCAGCTCTTCTATATCTATAGTTACTTTTATCTCCTAGACTTTTAAGGTAGAGGGACTGCTTGTAGGTACTTCTGGGCAAACATGTGGCATGGTAGTGTTACCCAGGCCTTACACATTTTCTCATGAGCTTCTTTCATAATAATGCCCAAACCAATAGATGACCAACTCAGTATTCACGCAAAGAGTTGTATGAAAATATAATATGGCACCGATAGAAATCTATGAGTCCCTACTGTATGTAAATATGCCCTGGTCCATACAGAATGCAAGAGCCCCATCGAATACAATATCTTTGTAATAAGGAGCCATATGAAGACACCATAGAGCAGCATGCATAGTGACTTTGCCTTCCTCTGGATCAACCTTAGGGGGTAACAGGCTGAACTGGATGGACATGTGTCTTTTTTCAGCCTTACACACTATGTTACTTTGGATCCATAGTGTAGAACCATACCGGCTTCATGTGCCACATACAGTCTCCGCCATGTGCATGAGACCAAAGTCGTATAAATGGCCATTTAGTTAAGTGGCCCCAATGCAAAATATGTGACAGGTCCCCTACTTGCCATATTGGGGTCTTCTTATGAAACAGAGGGGCCTTTGGACCCACTCAGGCACCAATGCCAAAGTGCAACTGCTGTCAATGTACTACCATAGTTGCACCCTGGGCACTGGCATTAGATTTTACTTGCAATACTTTATAAAGGTGAGTCAATAATTATCCGCACTCCGGCTGTAGAATTTATTTTAATCAACTTTCAAAAAAGATGAATACATTATTTTTCGGCATAATCTCTCTGCTTTTCAGTGTATTTTGTCCATCCACCAACAAGCTTTCGTATTACCTCAAAAAAAAATTTTTTAGGTTAAGCTGCAAGCCACGAATGCGCCGCCGCTGTCTTCATCAGACTTGACTCTTCGTCCTCTTAGGGCTTCTTTCAGGGGATCAAGCAGGTGATATTCCAATGGGGCAAGAACGTGACTATAGGGAGGGTGCATTAGCACCTCAAAACAAAGTTTTCCCAGGTCGTCTCCACGACAGCACCACCTGAGATCGCCTCCTCCTGATAGGACAGGAACACACTGAGAGGTTAAAATCCCCCCCCCCATCCTCCCCTCCTCAGTGTTTTCCTGTCCTGCCAGGAGGCAGGATCACCGAGAGGGGCTGATGGAGAGGCCAGCCAGAAGAACTTACCAGCGGATCAGAGGGCAGTGGTCCAGCCTGTCCTCCCTTCCTGCAGAGCGACTCCCGGGACGCCACATGGGGTGGTTCCCCCGGGGGGTTCAAAGCGGGGCTCCAGCTCTCCTCAGCGCCGGCTTAGGACCGAGCGCGGCGCTTCCTGCTTCTCCTTAATGAGCATGGAAGGGGGCGTGGCACCGTGCCATGTGACTAACGTGATGATGTCATCGCGGCAAGCGCGGCCGTCGCTTGGAGGGGGCAGGGCTTAAAATTAAAGGCGCCAAATGCAAAAAATTTAAAAGGAACCTGAGAGAAGATGGCGCTGAGCGAGTAAAGGCCATTCAGTGAGTATTGGCTTACTGCACCAAGAGTGTCTGCAGCACCAGTAACAAGCAATGAGTGCTCCAGCACCAGAGATTGCGGAATTTTCAACCGCAGCGGGAACCGTAAGTAGCTAGTGGGGCAAAACAAGGCATGCATATTCGTGTACGTTATTTGTGAATGTTGCATCCTTACACGCAAAATTTTGTTTATCTGCCAGGGGGATAAAAGGGATGCCCCTCCCAGAGCCAAAGCGAAAAAGTGCGCAGAATGCGGCACAAGACTGCCGGCTTCGCATGTGAGGTCATTATGCAAGACATGCATAGCCAAGCTGGTCAAGGAGGAATCGGGGGGATTCCTCGAGGACATCAGGAAGCTTGTCCGAGAGGAAGTACGGTCAGCCCTGACGACTCCTAAAACGCCACCAAAGGGGGCATCGGGGGCGAAACGCCAAAGAAAAGCGTATAGCCCAGAGGAGCACTCAGACTCTGAAGAGAGTTCAGGATCGGAACCAGAAGAGCTGGTGCTCGAGGAGTCCTCAGAAGAAGAGGACTACAAAAAGTACCTCTTCCACAGAGAAGACCTAACGGAACTTATCAAATCCATTAGAGCCACGCTAAAGATGGAAGAACCCAAGGAACCCCGCACCATACAGGACGAGGTCTTTGGGGGATTGGGGGAAAGGTGGAAGCATACCTTCCCGGTCCACAACAATATATCCAAGATAATACACAAGGAGTGGAAGAAACCCGACACGGGATCCTTCTCCTCTAGGGGGGTTAAGAGGCACTATCCGTTTGAGGAGGAGGTATGCACGAATTGGGAAGAAATACCCAGAGTGGACGTCCCAGTGGCTAAGGTGGCTAAGGGGACAACCTTGCCCTTTGAAGACGCCACACAGCTGAGAGACCCAATGGATTGGAAAGCGAAGGGCCTATTAAGAAGATCTTGGGAGGCAGCTGCCAGTACGCTCAGACCAGGGGTCGCAGCCACATGTGTCGCTAGAACCCTGGGGGTATGGCTAGAGCAACTGGAACTACATATCTCAAACAAAACGCCGAGGAAACAAATTATAGATTCCCTCTCTATACTAAAAATGGCCACCAATTTCCTGGCGGACGCAGCGGCGGAGTTGGTGAAACTCTCAGCAAAAACAACGGCCCTAACCAACTCTGCCAGAAGAGTCCTGTGGCTGAAGTCATGGTCGGGTGACCTGGCATCAAAAAATAAATTATTCTCGCTCCCCTTTCACGGCCAGTTCCTCTTTGGTCCAGATCTGGACAAGATCCTAGAAAAGGCATCAGATAAAAAGAAAGGATTCCCGGAAGAGAAACAGCGTAAGGGGAAGACCTTCTTCCGGGCCCCAGCACAACGGCCGGAACCGTATAGGGGCAAAGGCAAGACGGGCCCCTGGAGTTACCCCAAGGGGGGCAGAGGGAGGAACTTCCTCTTCAACCCTCACCAGGGGGATCCAGCCAAGCAGAAGCCCTGACGCCATCCCAGTGGGGGCGAGGCTGCGGAGCTTCGCGGATCGATGGGCCTCAATTTGCAGGAGCCCGTGGATCCCGGAGATCCTGCAGCAGGGATACCGAATCGAGCTGGTATCTCTTCCCAGGAGAAGATACATTACTACCAGAGGTCCAGCGCAACAACTGCACCCGCTCCAGCAGGCGGTGCGGGACCTACAACGTCTAAAAGCAGTGTCCTTCGTGCCACAGAGAGAAGAGACCTGGGGGCATTACTCCAGACTCTTCCTAATAAAAAAAAACGTGCAGAGGCTCACGCATGATAATAAATCTAAAACCCCTGAACATTTTCGGCAAATATCGGAAGTTCAGGATGGAATCAATCACTTCAGCAGTAAGGTTGATCCCCAAGGGAGCCTACGTGGCATCGATCGACCTGAAGGACGCCTATTTTCACGTACAAATCCACAGGGACTCACGAAAGTACCTAATGTTCGCGCTAGAGATGGGCAAGAGGACAAGACATCTCCAATTCAGATGCCTGCCCTTTGGAATCTCCTCAGCACCCCGCATCTTCACGAAAATCATGGCGGAGGTCGCAGCCTACCTAAGGCAGAGGTCGATTCTGATAGTCCCCTACCTGGACGACATCTTAATTATAGCCGAGTCCAGAGAACTCCTAGCAGAAAACCTGACAACGGTGCTCAACCTATTACAGTTCTTAGGTTGGATAATAAATTGGGAGAAGTCCAGCCTAAACCCCAGCACGGAGAAGGTGTTTTTAGGCATAACACTCGACTCAGAAGCTCAATGCTCCTTCCTCCCCGAGTCAAAAGCGCAGAAAATCCGACAGATAGTAGAATCCTTCATTCAGAGATGGTCATGCTCAATCCGGGAGGCTATGTCCCTCCTGGGAAGCCTAACATCATGCATCCCGGGGGTAGCATGGGCCCAGGCGCATACCAGACCTCTGCAAGCAGCAGTTCTCTCAGCATGGGACGGCAAGCAATCCTCACTAGAAATGAGAATGCAGATCAAGAACTCTGTGAAAATATCCTTGCGCTGGTGGACGTCCCCAGGAAATCTGGGAAGGGTAGTCCACTGGATATTGAATCCAGCCGTGCAGGTCACGACAGATGCAAGCTCCTGGGGGTGGGGGGCGCACGTTGGAGACAAGCTCCTACAGGGCCCATGGCCGCTGGGGACGAAACACCAGTCCTCAAACTACAGAGAACTACAGGCGATCTGGAAGGCCCTACAGCACCTGGGGGACACAGTAAAAAACCAGCACATAAGAGTGCTATCGGACAATACCATGGCAGTAGCCCATATTCGGCACCAGGGGGGCACGAGGTCGCCAGCTCTACAGAGCATCACACAAAGAATCTTTCGCTGGGTGGAGGGCCACATCCTCTCATTATCGGCAGTACACTTGAATGGATCCCTGAATCAGAGGGCAGACTTCCTCAGCCGAAGGCGTATAAACCCAGGGGAATGGTCTCTATCCCAGGAGGCATTCCGGATTGTGATGGACAAATGGGGTCTGCCACAACTGGACCTGTTTCCAATCCAGACAAAACGCCAAGGTAGAGAACTTCTTCTCCCTCAGACGGGAGGACCGGCCAACAGCGGTGGATGCCCTGAGCCAGGATTGGGGAGGAGAACTGGTGTACGCCTTTCCCCCAATTCCATTAATCCCAAGGGTGTTGTAGCACTTCAGGTCACAGGCATGCACCCTGCTCCTAGTGGCTCCCTTTTGGCCAAGAAGGAGCTGGTTCAGCCTTCTAAGAAACCTGAGCATCCAGGAGCCAGTCACCCTTCCGGCTCAATCGAATCTCCTAACGCAGGGGCCCCTGAACTACCCCGACATAAGCAGACTCCATTTAACAGCCTGGTTACTGAAGAATCCATACTGAGGGTCAGGGGGTTCTTGGACAAGGTAGTCAGGACGCTAATGGCAAGTAGGAAAGAGACAGCCAACCGCATATACCAGAAAATCTGGAAGAGGTTTATCTCTTGGAGACAGGAGAGGGACTCCTCGAGCAGCGGCGCTGACATCCCATTGATCCTGGACTTCCTGCAGGAGGGCCTGGATATGGGCCTCTCCCCAAGCACCCTAAGGGTCCAAACGGCTGCCCTTAGCGCCCTATTTGACACTAAGCTAGCAGGGGACAGGTGGATCAGTAGATTCCTGACAGCGGCAGATAGGTTGCGACCTAGATCCACCAACATATGCCCAGACTGGAATCTGAATTTGGTCTTGGGGGCCATGTCAGGGGAACCCTTCGAACCAATTGAGGGGCTCTCAATAAAAATGCTCACAGTTAAAACAATCTTCCTAGTGGCCATTTCCTCAGCCAGACGGGTCAGCGAGCTACAAGCCCTATCCATCCGCCACCCGCTCCTTAAAATAACAGACACCAAGTGCCTTCGAGTGCGGCTGGCTTGGTGAGAGGGAGCCGGTGGGGAGAGAGCAGACTACAGCCTGGAGAAAGGTGTGGCATCAATGGTGAGAGCAGGGCCGGCATGGGTCCGGAGCTGAGATGTGTGAGCTGTCAGGTGGGTGGCCCAGTATGTGGGCAGAGGAGAGGAGACTACAGCCCTGAGAGAGGGGTGGCATGGATTTTGAGAGCTGGGCTGGTGGGGGATGGGAGTAGAGATGTGTGAGCTGTCAGGGAGATGGCCAGTACATATGGGGAGACGTGTACAAGATGCACGGACGTGGGCGTGGGAATCTGTGAAGGTGTGTGTGTGGGAGCCAATTGGCAGCTGTGGGTGTGACCTGGGCATTACCTGTAGCTCAGCCCAAGGTGGTTGGTGAAGATAAGTGCCAGTTACAACCTCCCTAAAATTCTGCCCTCGATGAATATGTTGTTCTATAGAAAACCACTAATAATATTGTGGCCTCACCATAGGTTTTCCTGCCTAGTCATGTTCTGTTTTCTGCTATCCAGGGAATGGATGGGAAGAATCAGTCAATGGTCACAGAATTTCTCCTCTTGGGATTTGGAAACCTACACAACCTCAGAATTGTTATTTTCATCTTCTTTTTGATCATCCACATCATGGCTTTAACTTCTAATATCTTTGTGGTGGTTTTGGTTGGGGTCACCCAGAGCCTCCACTCCCCCATGTACTTCTTTCTCAGCCAGTTGTCCTTGTCAGAAATCCTGTTCACCAGTAACATTGTGCCCAACATGTTGTGGTTGATACTGGTGGGAGAAGGACGACTGCCGGTATCCAGATGTTTATCTCAGTTCTACTTATTGAGTGTCCCAAGCATTGCCCAGTGCTTTGTGTTGGCTGCCATGTCCTTTGATCGAAATGTGGCCATCTGCAGACCATTACACTACGTCTCCATTATGACTTTCACCCATCAGCTTTGGATGGTCACCTCCTGCTGGCTGTTAGGGTTCACCTTTCCTCTTTCGGTTTACGTTTTCTTAAGCAAATTAGAATTCTGCTGCCTTAATGTCATCAACCATTTCTTCTGTGATATTGCGCCTCTTCTACGATTGTCCTGCTCCAGTACATCATCTGTACAACTGGTTACTGCAGTGGTCTCCTTCCCAGTCCTCTTGATTCCGTTCATAATTATAATAGTCACCTACATTTCAATCATCCGGACCATCCTCAAGATTTCCTCCAGCACTGGACGACATAAAGCCTTCTCCACCTGCAGCTCCCACCTGATCGTTGTGTGCGTCTACTACGGGACGTTGTCATCCATTTATATCTTCCCACCAAGAGATAACTCCATAAATCTGAACAAAGGCATGTCTGTACTGTACACACTGGTGACTCCCTTGTTTAACCCTTTAATCTATAGCTTAAGAAATCAGGACATCAAATGTGCCATTTGGAAATACTTTAAAACATTGAAGCTGTGGGAAAAGCCATAATAGAGAAGACCTCCTAGACCTAAAAAAAGGCTTCCATTCTTCAAACCATCTTGACCATCCACAAAACTCCTTCCGATAAAAGCTTTCCTCACCTCATCATTGCGTGCTTTGATACCAATTATCCATAATATTAAAGACGCTAACAGCTAAAGTGCTTAATATTGATTAACTGGTGGCAATGGTGCTGGTCAATGGGTAGGATATAATATGCAACAAGTGATCAGTTGGTTCTTGATGTTTTGGAAGAGGAAAAAATTGGGCAAGCATGAGGATGTGAGTGACTGACAAGAGCCAAATTGATGACTAGGTCAGAGCATCTCCAAAATTGTCGGACTTGTGGGGTGTTTCCGATATGTAATAGTGACTACCTTCTCACAGTGGTTATAGACTCCTAGAATGGTAGAGTTGAAAGTGACCTCCAGAGTCATCTGGTCCAACCCTCTGCTCAGTGCAGGATCACTAAATCATCCCAGAAAGATATTTGTCCAGCCTTTGTTTGAACACTTCCATTGAAGGATAACTTACCACCTCCCGTGGCAACCTGTTCCACTCATTGATCACCCTCACTGTCTAATATCTAATCTGTGTTTCCTTCCTTTCAGTTTCATCCCATTGCTTCTAGTCTTTTCTTATGCAGATGAGAATAGGGCTGATCCATTTGCACTAGAGATGAGCAAGCACACTCGTCCGAGGTTGGTGCTCGTTTAAGTATTTGGCTACTCGAGATGCTCGCTACTGGAGTCGAGCACCATGAGGTACTCGAGTCAATTTCATTTCCCCTCCTCGCATGTTTAGCGCCATTTTTTAGCCACTAAACATGAAGGGAAGGCATTACCACTTCCTGCTGTGACATGCCAGCCCTATCCCAACCCACAGTAGTGAGTGGCTGGGCCGATTAGGTGACCGCCGAGTACTTAAACTGGTCCCGCCCCCGCGGCTCGCCTCAGATGCATGGTGGGAGAGGTTAGGGAAAGAGTTTCTGCTGAGATAGGGAAAGTGTTAGTGTAGGGTGCGGTTAAGCAGGGATCTTGACTTCAAGAACCCAACAGTCCTTCTTAGGGCTACTACTCATTGTGTGCATTACGTTTTTGGCTGGCTGGGAGCAGTAGTGCACCAATTTCTTCAAGCATCAAGGCCTGTGCAGAGTATATCACATCCACCAATCGCTGTGTGTGGGGAACTAGCCTTAATTCTCCATGCTAAACAGTGGGTTAATTTTTCCTGGGGCTCTGCAGAGTATCTCACATCCCCTAATCGCTGTGTGTGGTGAACTAGCCTAAATTCTCCACACTTAACAGTGAGTTAATTTTTCCTAGGGCTCTGCAGAGTTTCTTACATCTGCCAATGGCTGTGCGTGGTGAACAAGACTAAATTCTCCCCGCTAAACAGTCGGTTAATTTCTTCTGCCCTGTGCACAGCATCTCACATTTAGCATTGTCTGTGTGCGGTGAAGTAGCCGCAGTTATCAGCACTATCCACTGGGTTACTTTTTTCTGCCACTCCATACAGTCTCTCTTATCTACAAGTCTCTGTGAGCGGTAAATTAGCCCTAGGTATACGCACAAGACAGCGGTTTGATTTTTTCTGTCACAGCATAGAGCCTCTGGAATCTACAAGTCTCTGTGTGTGGTGAATTAGCCCCAGTTCTCAGCGCTATATAGTGGGTTAATTTATTTGGCCCCTGCTCTATCCTTTATTCGACATGATAAAGAGTAGGGGCAAGGGTTGAGGATGTGGACGTAGACACGAATGAGGGCATTCAAGTGAGGGTGTGGGCAGAGGCCGAGGTCATGGGCGGGGTGAATCAGAGCCGGCTGCTGAAGGATTAGGAGAGCACCACGTCTCTCCGCTCCCCAGCTTCATCCCACATTTTGTGGGTCCGCATGGTAGACCTTTATTACAAGCACAGCAGTGCGTGCAGGTCCTGTCGTGGATCGCGGATAACGCGTCCAGGAATGTATCAAATCCCCAGTCTTCTACGCAGTCCACTCCTACTGGGCTAGGGACTGCACTTCTGAATTCTCTGGCTGCTCCTCCTTTCTCCAAGCCTTGTCACACCAGAAAAATGACAGATTCTGAGCAGGCAGACTCCTAGGAAATGTTCTCGGATCCCTACCCTGAGTGGGAAATAATGGTTCCTCACCCACCTGAGGAGTTTGTCGTGACTGATGCCCAACATTTGGAAATTTCCCAGAGTCCGGGTGATGAGGCTGGGGACTTCCGGCAACTGTCTCAAGAGCTTTTGGTGGATGAGGAGGAGGATGATGATGAGACACAGTTGTCTGTCAGTGAGGTTGTTGTAAGGGCAGGAAGTCTGAGGGAGGAGCGGACAGAGGATTCAGAGGAAGAGCAGCTGGACGATTAGGTGACTGACCCCACCTGGCTTGCTAAGCCTACTGAAGACAGGGCTTCAGAGGGGGAGGCAAGTGGAGGAGCAGGACAGGTTGGAAGAGGCAGTGAGGTGGCCAGGGGGAGAGGCAAGGCCAGAGGCAATAATCCCCCAACTGTTTCCCAGAGCACCCCCTCACGGTAAGCCTCCATGCAGAGGGCTAGGTGTTCAAAGGTGTGGATGTTTTTTAGTGAGAGCGCGGACGACCGACGAACAGTGCTGTGCAACCTATGCCGCACTAAGAACAGCTGGGGAGCCACCTCTACCAGCTTCACCAGTATGCGCAGGCATATGATGGCCAAGCACCCCACGATGTGGAACGAAGGCTATTCACTGCTCCGTGTCACACCACTGCCTCTTCCCCTGTGCCACAACATGCCACACAGATCCAATCCCCCTCCCAGGACGCAGGCACGCGTGCCTCCCAGCCTGCACCCACACCCCCACCTCTGCGGTCCTCCATTGCCTCCAGCAATGTCTCCCAGCGCAGCATTCAGCTGTCGCTAACACAATTGTTGGAGTGAGAGAGGAAATACGCCACCACCCACATGCACAATCTTTAAACGTGCATATTGCCAAATTACTCCTGGAGAGGCTGCCATACAAGCTAGTTGAAACGGAGGCTTTAAAAAACATGATGGCGGCAGTGGTCCCTTGGTACTCGGTCCCCAGTCGCCACTTTTTTTCCTGGTGCGCCGTACCCGCCCTACACCAGCACGTCTCCCGGAAAACATAAACTGTGCCCTCACCAACGCGGTTACTAGGAAGGTCCACTTAACGACGGACACGTGGACAAGTACTGGCGGGCAGGGATACTATATCTCCCTGACGGCACATTGGGTGAACTTGGTGGAGGCTGGGACTGAGTCAGAGCCTGGGACCGCTCATGTGCTACCCACACCGAGGATAGCGGGTCCTACCTTGGTGAAGGTTTCTCGTCGTATTATGCCACCTCCTTCAAACCCCCCTCCTCCTCCGCCACCTCCACCTCTCAATTAAGAAGTGTGAGCACGTCTCCAGCAGTCTGGAGCGCGCGGCTCGGCTGCACAGCGGTGGGGAAGCGGTGGAGAAAAGGCAAACTGCCCCATAGATGTTACAGGGTTTGACCGAGCAGACCAACCTCTGGCTTTCGCCGCTGAGCCTCCAACCCGCCATGGTCGTGTGTGACAACGGCCGTAACCTGGCCCACGTGTTCAATCTGGTGGTTCAGCGGTTTCTGAAAAACTACCCCCACTTGTCTGACCTGCTCGGCAAGGTGTGCCGCGTGTGCACACATTTCCGCAAGTCCACCACGGATGCTGCCACCCTCAGAACACTGCAACATCGGTTCCAGCTGCCAGAGCACCGACTGCTGTGCGACGTGCCCACACGGTGGAATTCTACGCTGCACATGTTGGCCAGGCTTTACGAGCAGTGTAGAGCAATTGTAGAATACCAGCTGTAACATGGCCGGTGGAGTGGTAGTCAGCCTCCGCAGTTCTTCACAGAGGAATGGGGATGGAAGGCAGATATGTGTCAGGTCCTCGGAAACTTTGAGGAGTCTACACAAATGGTGCGTGGCGATGCAGCCATTATTAGAGTTACCATCTTGCTGCTTTGCCTGCTGAGAAGCTCGCTGTTAAGCATAAAGGCCGAAGCTTTGCGGTTAGAACAGGAGATGGGGGATGACAGTATGTCCCTTGATAGCCAGACCACCCTCATGTCTGTATCTTAGTGTGTTTTGGAGGAAGAGGAGGAGGAGGAGGGGGAAGAGACTGCTGCCCACACTGCAGAGGGTACCCATACTGCTTCCCTCTCATCTGTTCAGCGTGTATGGGCTGAAGAGGAGGAGGATCATAAAAGTCATCCTCCTAGTGAGGACAGTGATGTGTTGCATACTGGGACTCTGACACACATGGCTGACTTCATGTAAGGCTACCTTTCCCGTGACCCTCGCGTTAGATGCATTCTGGCCAACATGGATTACTGAGTATTTACCCTTCTCGACCCACGGTATAAGGAGAACCTTTCCACTCTCATTCCTGAAGAGGAAAGGGGTATGAGAGTGATGCAATACCACAAGGCCCTGGTGGAAAAACTGATGCAAAAGTTCCCATCTGACAGTGCTAGCGGTAGAAGACGTAGTTCAGAGGGCCAACTAGCAGGGGAGACACGGGGAGAGGCAGCATGTCCAGCGCAGGAGGGGAACACTCTTCAAGGCCTTTGCCAGCTTTATGGCTCCCCAGCCTGACTGTGTCACCACTCCCCAGTCAAGGCTGAGTCGGAGGGAGCCTTGTAAAAAGATGATGGAGTACATAGCCAATCGTACCACCATCCTTCGTGATCCCTCTGCTCCATACAACTATTGGGTGTCAATGCTGGACACGTGGCACGAACTTGCGCTGTATGCCCTAGAGGTGCTGGCCTGCCCTGTCGCTAGCATCTTATCAGAGAATGTGTTTAGTGCTGATGGGGGGATCATCACGGATAAGCATACCCGCCTATCAACTGACAGCGCCGACATGCTTACACTCATTAAGATGAACAAATGCTGGATTTCCCCAGACTTCTCTTCTCCTCCGTCAGAAAGCAGTGGATCATAAAGATTCTTTTATCTGCCACAGGAGAAATATGCATCCTCTCTCTAACCCCAAAAAAGTACTCCTCCTCCTCCAAAAACAGCACATCATTACGCTGAACTGCCAACTTTTCTGCGGGCCAAAAGGCTCTGTTAAAACCAATTTTTTCGGAGGGCTGCCTCCAGGCTCTGTTACAATTTAAGCAACAACAAACTCTATCTTTAAAAAATGTTTATGGGTTTCACCTGTCCTCGGCTAAACCTATTTTTTAGGGGTACACTTGTACTCTTGGTACACCAATTTGTCAGGCCTTCGCCTATACTCAGAGCAAACTAATTTTTTCGGCCTTTGCCAATACTCTTGGTAAACAAATCTTTTCAAGTGTTCACCTATACTCTTGGTACACCAATGTTTGAGGGGTCCGCCCATACTCTTGGTAAACCAATGTTTCAGGGGTCCGCCTATACTCTAGGTACACCAATGTTTCAGGGGTCCACCTATACCAGTGATGGCGAACCTTTTAGAGCCCCAGTGCCCAAACTGCAACCCAAAACCCACTTATTTATTGCAAAGTGCCAACACGTCAGGGGGCGGAGCTTATCACGACGTATGATTTTACCTCCGTCTTTCTAAAAATGCACAGGGCTGTTTCAAAATAGACAGCGTTCAGATTTTAACTGCTTTTTGGATGCAGAAATGCTGCATAATGTCCTCAGCGGAAATTTATGTGAAAAATTCTGCAGCATTTCTGCATCCAAAAAGCAGTTAAAATCTGAACGCTGTCTATTTTGAAACAGCCCTGCCCATTTCCGCCACCTGTAAACATACCCCAGTGGTAATAGTGGCACCCCACAGCGCCCCCCCCCGCGTACTAGTGACACCGCACAGCGCCCCCCTGCGTACTAGCGACACCCCACAGTGGCCCCCCGCGTACTAGTGACACCCCACAGTGGCCCCCGCGTACTAGTGACACCCCCCCCAGCGCCCCCGCATACTAGTGACGGCCCTGCACGTACCAGTGACACCCCCCCCAGCGGCCCCCCGCGTACCAGCGACACCCCCAACGGCCCCCCGCGTACCAGCAACACCCCCCAGCGGCTTCCAGCGTACCAGCGACACCCCCCAGCGGCCACCCTCATACCAGCGACACCCCCCAGCGGCCCCCCTCGTACCAGCGACACTCCTCAGCGGCTACCTGTGTACTAGTGACACCCCCCAGCGCCCCCGCCTAGCAGCAACACCCCCCCAGCGCCCCCGCGTAGCAGCGACACCCCCCCAGTGGCCCCCCGCGTACCAGCAACACCCCCCAGCGACCCCCCGCGTACCAGCGACACCCCCCAACGTCCCCCCACGTACCAGCAACACCCCCCAGCGGCTTCCCGCGTACAGCGACGCCCCCCCGCGTACCAGCGACACTCCCCAGTGGCTCCCCGTGTACAAATGACACCCCCCAGCACCCCCGCGTAGCAGCGACACCCCCCCCAGCGGCCCCCGCGTACCAGCGCCCCCCCCCCCAGCGGCCCCCCGCGTACCAGTGACACCCCCCCAGCGGCCCCCCGCGTACCAGTGACACACCCCTCAGCGGCCCCACAGTCTGTGCTGAAGTCGCTCTGTGTCCTGCTCTCCAGCTGCTGCTACCGCCGCTCTCTCCAGCCTCTGCTGGTAGTGGCTGTGCTCATGCCTCCGGCGCTCCGTCTCCTGCTACCAGCGGCTGCTGCTGCGGCCGCCGGCGCTCAGTCTGCTGCTACGGCCACCAGCGCTCCGTCCCCTGCTGCCGCCGCCGGCGCTCCGTCTCCTGCTGCCGCTGCCGGCTCTCTGTCTCCTGCTGCAGGGGAGCCGCGGCCCCTCCAGGTACTCACTAGTGGTGAGCGGCCGATGGCTCTGCATGCCAGCAGGGAGGGCTCTGCGTGCCGCCTCTGGCACGCGTGCCATAGGTTCGCCACCACTGGCCTATACTCTTGCTACAGAAATGTGTCAGGGGTTTGCCTATACTATTGCTACAGAAAGGTTTGGGTGGTTGACCTATGCTCTTGCTACAGAAATGTTTCAGGTGTCCGCCTATATTCGTGCTACAGAAATGTTTCAGGGGTTCGCCTATACTGTGGGTGCACAAAGGCTTTCCCATTGTGGTGTTCAGCTATCTGATACATACACAGAATGAATTGGACAGATGTGTTGGCAGAGGCCCGGGTCCTGGGCGGGGTGCAACTCTGCCATGTTTGGGCACTGTAATTTCTTCATGTTTAATACTGTCCTTGGGTTTCATAGGCTCGCCTATGCTGTGGGTGAACAAAGGTTTCCCAGCGCGGTGTCCAGCTGTCAGGCACAAATACACTGAATGACTTGGATAGGGTGCAAATGGCATTCCCATTGCGTTGTTCAGCTATTTGACACTTACACAGCATGAATTGGGCAGAAGTGTGGGCAGAGGCCGAGGTCCTAGGCGGGGTGAAACTCTGCCATGTTTGGGCACTCTCTTTTCTTCATGTTTAATACTGTCCTTGGGTTTCATGGGCTCGCCTATGCTGTGGGTGCCCAAAGGTTTCCCAGCGCAGTGTCCAGCTGTCTGGCACAAATACACTGTATGACTTGGATAGGGCACAGAAGGCTTTCCCATTGCATTTATCAACTATCTGACATATACACAGAATGAATTGTGTGGGGACACATGCGTTTCCCATAGATATGTTACTTACAGTCAACCAGATGGAAGCTGGGACCGAACCTGACCCTGGGCTTTTCTCACGTGCTTCCCACATAGAGGATTGCGGGTCCTACCTCGGTCATGGTTTCTCGTGCTTATTATGCCACCTCTCCCTCCTGCTTGGGGTCTGGGGATCAGCGCTGGTCGACATGTATTTGCTCTCTTGTTACCACAGTTATCTGAGACACTGGTTTGGACCAATCAAAAGAAGCGTAACTGAATTAATGAGACGCTCACAGCAGTACTAGCATCCGAGTCTATTTTATGCCCACGATTGCTGAGGGTGTGGGCAGAGGCCGAGGTCCTGGTGGGGAAAGCAACTGCGCCAGGTTTGGCTTGTGGAACTTCTTTGTGGTTCATCCAGTCTATGGAGCGATGAAAGGAACCGTAACTGACGGCACATTGGGTCAACCAGGTGGAGGCTGCGACCGAGCCTGACCCTGGGCCCGCTCACGTGCTTCCCAGTATTGCGGGTCCTACCTCAGTCACGGTTTCTCTGGCTTATTATGCAACCTCCTCCTTGGGGTCTGGGGATCAGCGCTGGTTGGCATGTAATATCTCTCATGTTACAAATTACCACAGTTATACGAGATACTAGATTGGAGCGTTCCCAGGAAGCGTAACTGAGTTAGAGACTTTTACAGGGTCACTCACTGTATACCTGTGGTATCTGCTTTTGCGACACCTCCGGCTTCAAACCAATCTTTGGAGTTAGGCCTCCTTCCCACGAGCGTGACGGGCTCCGCCGCGTAATATTCCGCTGCGAAGCCCGTCACGGCGCCCCCCAGAGCCCCTATACTTACCTGCGGGAGATAGCGTGAAATCGCTTCCCCGCCCACCGCCGCCGCATCACCGGCCGTCACCGCCCACCGCCGCCGCGTCACCGGCCATGTCACGTGCACGGCCGGCCGTGTCACGTGACGCGGCCGGCCGCGTCATATGGCGTCATATGACGCGCGGCGGTGGGCGGGAAAGCGTTTTTTCACGCTATCTCCCGCTGGTTACAGCGGGAGATAGCGTGAACGGACGGCTTCCATTGACTGCAATGGAAGCCGTCAGTGCGTACAGCCCGTCCTCACCCGCAGAAAATAGAGCATGCTGCGGGTGAGGACGGGAGAAATCGCGGTGCGTAATTCCGCGGTGGAATTACGCATCGTGAGCATTGTGCTATTAGGTTCAATAGAACCTAATAGCTGCGGGCAGCGCAGCGGATTTTCGCCGCGAATTACGCGGCGGAAATCCGTTCGTGGGAAGGAGGCCTAAGTATGCGCTGCTACATTGTGAAGATGTGTAGAAGTACTGACACTTGAGTCCCCTTTATGCCCACATTTGCGGCTCCTGACAATTTTGTGACGGAGGTGCCACGGGATTGGAGTTATGATCGTACGTCAATTAATCATCAATTCTCATCAGCATTGTGGGCTATTGCCCACACTTTCAAAGAGGGTCGCTGCCAGGCCCTGTTAACCCTCTGCAGTGTGTGTCTCCGTTTCCTCCTCATCCAATACGCAATTATAAATAGACATGAAGGTGGTGTGGCTATCAAGCGAGCGTGTGGCATGAGGGCAGCTGAACGCCGCGCAGCGAAAATTTTGTGTGCGCTGTGGAGGCAGGCTCGTGCGGGGGGGTTGGACAGTAATGCCAGCATGTAACCCAGGAGAAGAGGTAGTGGTGTCACCCACAGGCGTTGATTGGCTTGGTTCAGCTAGTGTGGTACTTAGCTAGGATGTGCCAGCGCATCTGCCTTGCTGCTTATGGTCTGTCCCAAGTAAATTGTTAGGGGGGTGGCCACCAGGCTCTTGCCCCCAATTTAGCTTAATAATGGGACATAGTAGCCTCAGATGCACCCATGCATGCTGCCCCTGCTGTTCCCTATCCGTTTCAGTGGTGTTTCCATGTCTTTCTGATGTTTTCAGGTGTTTCACACAACCTCTCCTATGCGGAGCATCGGTCAGCTTGAAAAATGCTCAAGTCTCCCATTGACTTCAATGGGGTTCGTTACTCGAAACGAGCTCTCAACCATTACGAAAAGTTCAACTCGAGTAGCAAGCACCGAACATTTTGGTACTCGCTCATCTCTAATCTGCACTGTGACAACCCTTCAGGTATTTGTAGACAGCTATTAAGTCTCCTCTCAGCCTTCTTTTTCGCAAGCTAAGCATTCCAGATCCTTTAACCATTCCTCATAGGACATGATTTGCAGACCGCTCACCATCTTGGTAACTCTTCTCTGAACTCGCTCCAGTTTGTCTATGTCTTTTTTAAAGTGCGGTGCCCAGAACTGGACACAGTATTCCAGATGAGGTCTGACTAAGGAAGAGTAGAGGGGGATAATGACCTCACGTGATCTAGACTCTATGCTTCTCTTAATACATCCCAGAATTGTGTTTGCCTTTTTGGCTGCTGCATAACACTGTTGACTCATGTTCAGTCTGGGATCTATTAGTATACCCAAGTCTTTTTCACATGTGCTGCTGCTTAGCTCAATTCCTCCCGTTCTTTATGTGCTTTCTTCTTGCCCAGATGTAGGACTTTGCATTTCTCCTTGTTAAATACCATTCTGTTCAAGCTTTTCTAGATCTTTTTGAATACTCTCTCTCTCTCTCTCTCTCTCTCCCTTCCCTAGTGATAGCTATTCCTCCAAGCTTTGTGTTGTCAGAAAATTTGATCAGTTCCCCATCAATTCCCACCTCCATTTCATTATAAAAATGTTGAACACCACAGGGCCTAGGATAGAGCCTTGTGGTACCCCACTTGATACATTCTTCCACTTGGATGTGCAGCCATTTATGACCACTCTTAGAGTACGATCACTCAAACAGTTGTGAATCCACCCAACAGTTGCCTTGTCAATCCCAGATTTGGTCAATAAGTATGGTATCAGATACTTTGTCAAATGCTTAACTAAAGTCAAGATATACTATATCGCATTTCCCTGATCAACCCACTCAGTGATTCTGTCATAGAAGGAAATTAGATTCGTCTGGCATGACTTGTTTGTTATAAACCCATGCTGGCTCTGGTTAATTATTCCATTATCATCCAAGTACTTGCATACATGCTGTTTAATAACTTGTTCAAGGATCTTTCCCAATATAGTAGTCAGGCTCACAGGCCTGGTCCAAGGAATAACAACCGGTGGACATGGTGGAATAACTGTGGGCAAGGTCATGGGTGGACCGTGATTCAGACTTTGAAAACTGAACCACAGCCTCCTACTCTGCGTACTGTATATACAACTGGTCAAGGATGTCCAAAGAGGCCCTTTGAACAGAAAGTGTCAACCGCTGCGTTCTCCGCTCTCTTTACCTCATGCCATTTATTCCGGAAAGTTTCTGTGTCAGGTTCTGAAACAAAGAGTTCTGTGGGCATTACCGTGCTACGAGGTCCATCTTGGGAACAGTACCAACACACTGCATGCTGCAAGATTCCCGGTAAGTCATGTGACTGGGTGTTTGCAAGTCGCTTTCCAGTGACTGTCCAGATCAGGGTAGAGAGACCCTCAAGCCCTGTGGCCTCTCCCACGATTAAGCTATACCTGTTAAGATTTCCTCTGCCCAAGTGGCCTCTTCACCTTATGCGGCTGTGTAGTCCCAAACCAATCAGAATTGACCATGCTGACCTTGACCGCTGCTGAAAGTGCTTACAACAGGCATGTGAGCATGAAAACTGGACCATGGAGCAATAGTAGAAATCAGCAGGATCTGATAAATCATGTTTTACATCATGTGATTGGCCGGGTGCGTCACCTAGGGAAGAGATGACACCAGGATGCACTATAAGAACAAGACAAGCGGGAGGGGCAGTTTGATTGGCAATGTTCTACTGGGTACTTGTATCCTGTCATTCATGCGGATTAGACACGTGCCATATACCTAACATTGTACAGGCCAAGTACACTCTTCATGGCAGCGTTCCCACTTTCTCTCACTAAAACTGGGCAACATGACCCTGTCGACGTAGGGCTATGGGAATCAAGGGGCAGCCACTCACTTTGTTTTAATCCCTCCACTCCAACTGTTTATATGACTATTACCTATGGAGTGAGGTATGCATTATTTGATGTTGCCATTGTATATCAGGTACTATGAACAATCCTATTACGACTATGATGAGTTACATGTAGACGTTATCAGCTGAGGTTCCCTACAGGTTTCCTCCACAAGGGTTTCTTCCCCTCCTGAGTGCTGTAGGATGACACTTTGGGAGTCGGGGTTTGCTGTCTTTAGTCCATTTTTCATCGATTTTGCCTGAACAGCTTGTTGTCAGTTCTTGGCACTGAAATAAGTGTACAAGAAAAGGAAGTCAAATTTATCTAAGAAAGTGTAATGGCATGTTTTATAAGCTGTCACAGCTTAGATTTTGAGGATTCTGGTAGAAGTTGCAGGCAAGTTATGGTTTTAACTAATTTTACCTAATAAAGAATGTTAAAGGATTATTCCCATCAGTGGCTGAAATTACATTTTCCATTCATACGCTGGATGGGTGAAAACTAATAGATCACTGGTGATCAGACCGCTGGGATTCCCACCAGTCCTGAGAATTTGGGACCCGTGTCCCCCCTATTTCACAGTCCATGATCCCTTCTCCAATTTCTGTAGTATGGAGTGGAGTCACTGGTCGCACATTTGCGGCAGCGACTCTATTCATATCAATGGTGCTATGCTCGGCTATTTCTGTCAGACCCATTGAAATAAATGGAGCAGCCCCCCTCTATTCATTTAATTGGGACTGACAGAAATAGCCAAACACTGTGCTCAGTTATCTCTATTGGCCCATTGAAATGAATAGAGAGGCAGGACGCATACAAGGCCACAGCTCCATTCATGGGCCTGATGGGGAGTGAGCGCCATGAGGGGAGAAGCCATCTGTAGAATAGAACAGCTTCTCCTCAGATCCCAGAGACGGCAGCATATGAGTGGGACGAGAGGGCACTAAAGCACACGGGGTAATGAGACATTTATATATATAAATTATATATCATAGAGACACTTCTTACCGTATATACCGGCGTATAAGGCGACGGGGCGTATAAGACGACCCCCCAACTGTCACCTTATACGCCGGTATTCAGTGGAGAAAAAAAAAAAAATTCATTACTCACCTGCCCCGGTGTTCTGTCGCGCTCCGGCAGGATGTCGCTCGCTCCGGCAGGCTGTCGCTCGCTCCTCGTCCCTGGCGCAGCATAGCTTTCTGAATGCGGGGCTTGAAATCCCCGCTTCCAGAAAGCTAATACACACGCCGGCAGCCATGACAGCATTGAATGGCTGTGATTGGCTGAAGGCGCACGTGTTAGCAATCACACTATTCAATGATGTCATTGAATAGTGTGATTGGCTGAAGCCACGTGCGCTTTAGCCAATCACAGCCATTCAATGATGTCATGGCTGCCGGCGTGTGTATTAGCTTTCTGGAAGCGGGGATTTCAAGCCCCGCATTCAGAAAGCTATGCTGCGCCAGGGACGAGGAGCGAGCGACAGCCTGCCGGAGCGAGCGACATCCTGCCGGAGCGCGACAGAACGCCGGGGCAGGTGAGTAATGAATTTTTTTTTTTTACACTTTTTTTTTTTTTTGAATTACCGGCGTATAAGACGACCCCCGACTGCAGAGCAGATTTTTCGGGGTTCAAAAGTCGTCTTATACGCCAGTATATACGGTAATAAAATGTAATAGGGGAACAGAACACTTTTGTCTACAGCGGTCCTAAAAAAATTTACAGAATAAGCTGATAACAGATATTGCTTAGAATCACCTATTCGGAATATAAAAAAGTGTAAGTACCCTTTCATTTAATAAACAAAAAATAAAGAACATGTTAGTCAGCTAATTGGCTGAGAGAGAAACATTCAGGCAGGTGCTCACGAGTCGGAGCTCCCCGGGGTCACTCATAACAATTCTACACCTGTAGTCATAAAAACTGCACAATATGTTGAAGAATACATTATTGATTAGAATGACATACAGTTACAGAATACAAGTATTTATAGAAGTAAGAAACAAATCACTCTGACGGGTTTATAATAAAAAAACAAAAAAACTAACTCATTCTATAAAAAACAAGCCCCCTTCTCCTGTTCCCGCCAGCACAGATATTAATGGTCTTAAATACTTTGTGGCCCTGCACAAAATTAAAAAAGGTGCCTGAAACTCAAATATTTTACCAATATAACAGGCACGTTTAGAAGACAGAGTGCAGCAAGCTGCAGCGAGACCCTGACGGGTAATCTGTAGATTCTCGGTGAGCCGGTCAGTCAGTCAATGGACTGCTATTCCAAAGCAAAAAATGCATATAATCTCCGACCTGCATTGTTCCCTGCTTTATGAGTGCAGTTTCTGAGGCTAGAAGGGGTGATGGACCTGTGATGATATCATAAACATGTGACCAGGAGTGCACAGGTCCTACACCAAGAAGTTTAGGGCCAGTCTGCAGCCTGCAAAAGAGCTGCAGGAGAGAAAGGAGGAGCGGCCGAGGAGCTCTCCATACAAACTCTTTCACTTCCAGCATCACCTGTGTTCCTGCCAGTCTGGGAAGGGTAGAACGGGGGACAATGCTGCAGCCAATGGGGAGGGGGGAAGAATGATACAGCCAGAAAGGGAGGGGGTGAGAAGGGTCTGAAATCTGCCAATTATAGGGGAATGGGGATTAGTGGTGCTACACATTTTTTTATTTCTTTAGTACGTTTTAGATGGTTATGCTATGACGATGGCATATAGTGTTAATGGAAAGGTATGTTGTGCAGCACTGTGGTGTTTTGAGCTGCTGGGGAGGTAAGTTGCGCTGCACTGCAGTCTTTGGTACAGCTAGGTGGAATTATGTACTCTGCATGGTGATATATCGCACCGCACTGTAGTATTTGTTCCCTGGCGAAGTCCGAGTAGAAAAGTCTGAGAAAGTTTGATTTACGCAATACATAGCAGCCTGTCACGCTTCCACCCTCCTGGACTCCTCTTCAGCTGTAAGGGGAAAACAACATTAGCTCCAGGATGCATTGTGCACCATCATTTTTCCACCGTATGGGTAAGAGCGATATTGCATGCGGTCTGGTGGTGTGCAGGCCTGCTTTATAGCTGCAGTCAGGCCTTGGCTACAATGTCATTCCCTGCAATTTCAAGAATGGCGCTAACGTGTTAAAAGATCAGGAACAGAAACTCCAATATCCTATGCCCACCCTCCCTGTGATACACAGAAAAAATTACTTACATACACATAATAGAAAGACTGTTTGATTGTGAGCCCCAATGGGACGCGGACCGCGGTAAGTCGTGAGAATCTCTGCACAGCGCTGCGGAATATGTATGAGCTACATAAATAAGGTTACCAATAATACAACTATACAAGGAATAAATAATACCGCTACACTAAGACCACTAACATCACCGCTCACCAGCGCCCTAATACCACCATACTATTAAAAAGAAAGCACCATGCAAAGAGCAATATTACTCCCATACAGTGACCATATTATGGTAGATCCCAGCTCTACACCGGCAGTCTGCAGACTGAATAAATGATTCCAGTATTGTTATATACTATGATCACAGGTGATGTCCTCTCTGATTGTAGTCATTCACTTTTCCTGTCTTTGCCATCTAACCCAGAGCATCATGATGACTTGTTCCAGCTATGACTTGTGTCTGCAAACTTTGTTGCCGATGTAGTGGCCCAGAGTTAACGGGCCCCTCCATAAGTATGAATTATTCTTGTGCCTACATGTCAGTGTCTTATATGTTGCATGAATATGATGTGTATTATATAGCTGCAGCACTAAATGGGTTAACTGTCTGGAAAATGTATCTTGTTGTGTGTCATGTGACCTTGTTCCATATATGTGTTTGCAAGGTGTGTGCAAGAGGGATTCTGTTCCGGACTTGCAAGAGAGTGGAGAGGAGAGTGCTGTTCTGCGAGTGAGCCGCACAGACACCATTAGCTCTGTGTGGGCCGGAATGGAAGAGGCTGAAAGGTATCCACCAGCCTAGCCTTGGCCTGCTTTACCCAGGAGATACCAGTGCGACCCCTAAACAGTGAGAGAGAGAGAGGAGTCGCCATGAAGCGTAGAGTGCCTGTCTGCCAAATGTGAGCGTCGTCCGGTAGAGAGCTGGAGAGAGTGAAGGAGATTGACCGGGAGCAGAACCCTGCATATAACATGGCCCGTGGACTCGTCTGTTATCCCATGAAACCTCCCTGTCACACCAGTTTGTGTTTTTGCACCATTTTCCTGCTGGAGTGTATTTGACTGTTGAACTGTTATACTCAAGTTAAGGAGCACTGCCATCCATTCCCGGCTTTGCTTATTTTCTACCATCTGGATTCACAGCAGAAGAAGGAACAGTGGCGTCACGAGTGACAAAGGAGATTCAGGTAAACCACCATTTGGATTACCCCCATGAAACTCCCCCAGCAGTAACTTGGCCGGGTCCCATGCTACCCCCAGGGGAGGAGATGGCAGAGCCCCATGACAAGGTCTCAATCTACCCCACTATCTCCGCGGCTGTAGGCTCGCTCCTCGGACGCTGCACGGAGACATCTTTGGCTCCTCACTTTTCCAGCACCTTCCCTACCTTCAAGCTTATACTCAGCCTGATCATAAGATGAGTGGAGCATCTGAGTCCTGTAAAGTCAGCTGCCTGGCCCAAACAGCTTGATGATGTAGCATGGTTGTGGTACATACGTTGGGACAATGACATTGTGTGCGATACCACTATCTTGTAGGCCTAAAGGGACTTGTGATCTATGGGCTCTCTGCCCTGTCTTAGACTTCAACTGTATGCACATCCTGAGGACATGCATACAGAAAAAAGTGGCACTATCCTTGGGTTTACACTCCATCCCCAGAATGGCTAAGTGTCATGGCACATAAACTGTTAAGTTTCAGAATGCAATAAGTGTTTGTATTTCTATCTTGATTGGACTATTGAACCTCACACAGAAAAGAAAACCTATGCTGTGTAGTCTCAGAATTAAGGATTAAAAGATAAGAGAAGTCAACAGAAAAATAGCAATACTAAACGGTGTTAACATAAAGACATGGTCAATAGGAATAGACTATAATGAGATAATAATACTTTTACTGCAGCTATTTCATTGTCTAGATGAGCCTTAAGAGCTTTGAGACTGTTTTGTAGCCTTATGATCAGTAATCTTTGTAACCTTTGTAATAGAAACCTTTGTATAATAACGCCCTCTCTCTTTCTGTATAAGAACTTGTAATGTCTTCATTTAAACAGAATTCTCTTGGGTTTTCATGAGAAGAGTCTTGGTATAACACAAAGTGCCTCGCAGTATTTATAGATACTGCTAGCAATCTTCTCATCACACGCTTCCATATCTACCAATTTGGCACCTGGCTACGAGGTCATCAGATCAGTACCAGTATTGTGCGATAATACTAAGTAAGCAAGCCGTTCTGGCCACAGGCTCCACCCACTTGTCAGAGTTGGAACCAGGTGAGAGAGGAGGCGCTGCTGCTGGTGTGAGGTGCTTCAGGGGCTCAGTAAAAGAGATCCAGTCTCCTTTATGACATGTGCAGGTCACATCACAGCCTACCACCGCCCCAAAAGAGCTAGCTCCATATATGGAACGTGAGAGGATAAGCCCTAACATATAGGCAATGCGCCAAGGGGGAAGAACGATCTGAGTGTTAGATGGGCACCATATTGATTTTAAATGTAAAGAGTGATACAATACATATAGAAATAAGAGGTGGCACAAGGTCAAGGACTCAAAGTGGTGGAGGCCACCATTCAAGAGACCACAGACCGGCACCGGCCCTGTGTGCAGATGTGCCCCCATTGCTGGGGAGTGCCATAATCATGCTGCTGACTGAAAGAGGAGATGGGCAGAGTAAGCTGCACAATGAGCAGATCAAAGAGGCCCAGCAGTGACCGAAGGGCCGTACAAAGGTCTGCGCAGATGGTGCTGCGCAGATGAAGCTTCAAAAAGTGAGTCACAGTGAGCAGAATAGAGGGGGAGGCCCTGTGCATCACGGAGAGTAAGCAGAGAGGAGTCAATGACTTCCCATGATTTGAGCATACATGTTGGATACGAGAGAGGAAGACTCATGACAGCCGGTGGTTGGCCGGTGTATGCCAAGAGAGATGTAGACGTCAAGAGACAAGTTGCTGAGCGATGAGACGAATCTGAAAATAATTTATATTGTATATGTATTAATTATCAGCCCAAACATTTGCTGCCGTTTGTAGTCGGAGGGGCACTTTATGTGGCCAGAGCTTATTGCCGGTGCAGGTTCAGTACATTTGGTGCCATTTTTTCACAATGCAATGATGAAATCTGCATCAATAAAAACAGTATTAATAGTTCTACTAAATGAATAAAACCACTAACGAGTCTACTGACAATAGCGAGGGCAGCGGAGGCTCCCAGGAGGGACTCGTGGTATTATATAAAACGGCTTCAGCTGTGTAATTAAATGCATCTGGTCTTCACCATAACAGATCATGTCAGGTGAGATACTGCACGGACATCACCCAGACATCATCCATCATCAGTGTCCTTCCACAGGGATCAACATGGAGAGATCTGATCCCAGGACCCACGGAGCAGCAGGACCGGAGACCATTTAGACTTCATACACAAGGATCAGTAATAAGGCCCCTATAGGAATCTATAGACCTATATGGTGCTTCAGTTTCATTCTGCAAAATTTGACATCCTCTTTCTGAAACAGCGCCTCACCTGTCCGTGTCCAGTAATACAGCGTAGCTCCCTTGAAGTGAATGGGCCTGACCTGCA
Source organism: Eleutherodactylus coqui (assembly GCF_035609145.1). Classification (NCBI taxonomy): domain Eukaryota; kingdom Metazoa; phylum Chordata; class Amphibia; order Anura; family Eleutherodactylidae; genus Eleutherodactylus; species Eleutherodactylus coqui. The sequence goes on from NC_089838.1 coordinate 329,030,700, forward strand.
ATACTGCACTGCGGGCGGGTACAGCGGGGTTTTTGGAAGACTACAGTCATGCTTTTCCAAACCTGGTCTCCACAAAGCCCGATCACCATTTACAAGACTCTTCACCGTTTTTCGTTGTTTTTGTTTTCTTATTTTTGTTTCCGCCTTTCGAGAGCCAGAACCCTTTACTTTTGTACTAACATAGTATGAGCGCTTGTTATTGTGGGTCAAGTTGTACTTTTAAAGGGATTTCCTAACATTGGTGGCAGTCGGGGGACGAGATGTGTGTAGGATAAAACACCTCACCTCTGGCCGCTCGCTGCTCCCCCCCCCCCCACACTGCTGGCCACCACACCGGTCTGCTGCAGCCCGTGGCATGCGGGGGTCACTTACACAGATTTTGCATTGTGGCCCCGGAGCTTCTTGTTCGCCTCTGCCCAAAACTATATACAAGAAATTACCCGGAAAACCCCATAATGGTACAATTGGATCATCCATGTAATGTACTGAGAAGCTTTTTTAGTGAGGGGCAATGAAAGAAAGCAGCAGATCCAACAACGCCTTGTATGGTCAAGATATTTATGTTACCAAAATTGTATTCTAACAACAAATGTGTCTGCTTCGTGTTACTCTTTGTTTACTATAAAAATCCAATAAAAATTATGGGAAAGAAAAAAAAAGTATCATCAGCAGTTCTTTCCTTGGGAGGCGGGGGGGGGGGGGGGGCGGGGTTAGTTATACTGCGTTCACGGTGCACTAAAAATTACATTTGCTTTATTCTGCCGGTCAGCGCGATTACGACACCAAACTATATATATATATACACAGAGGGAGAAACGTTTTTAGGATTTACTACTTCTTTAATAGTTAGAAACCTTTCATTATCTTTCTTACTGCTTCCCATCCCCACATTGTGGCTCCTGGATCTTGTGATTCTTCCATCGATGATACAGTGTGAGGCTTGTTATTTGCAGGCGGTAGTTTTTATTGGCCCCATTTCTGTGACTTTTTGATTGCTTTAGTTTTTATACAATAAATGGGACAAGTGGGGATTTTGTAATATTTTTTTTAATATTTTTAAATATCTTGTTCAGTCTTTTCTTTGTATTTCGTGCCCACGGGGAGCTTGTACTTGTAATTGCTTGATTGCTTGTACTATATGCCGTAATACTTCTGTATTGCAGTATATAGCACTCTCCAGTGTTTCCTATTGGCAGCCCTTGGAGCCGTCATTAGGCCCTAGATTGCCATGTGAACCCATTTGGTATCTTATAACCTTGCCACGGAAGAGACTACCTTCACCCAGCTGCGGAGATGCTGCGTTCATCTATGAATGACTGTCTGATTACTGTGAATGGAGCCGGGTAACTGGAGCGATCTTCAGCCCATCCCGCCTCCATTCATTGCTGGGATGACTGCCAGGCACTGCTGCGCCCAACAATTGCCCCGTGTGAGAGGGCCCTAAGACACTACATGCTGCTCTGATTACAGGTTGTTTGGCTTGGGCCAAAATTCAGCGTTTTCTCCTCCTTCTGACTCTTACCTCCATCATCAATTTCCAATCCTCCTCCAAACTCCTTCACAATGTCTTAGATTCTGAGCGTTCACGTAGCGTTATTTTACACGCTGTGTGACTCCGTTCGGGGCTTCTGTAACAATTGCTGGAAATGGTGCCGTGATGGAATCACCAAATGGAAGCACAGGAAGCCATCCACTTCTGTAGTGTAAGGGTACGCCACTTTGTCGCATGTTTTACAAGGTTCCCATTTGTTTCCACCATAGTTGGTGTATCTATCAGTCAACAGCGCTATTTTATACTCCAAATGGAACGGAAACAAAAGGGAATCTCAGGTGAAACTCACAGCAGGCTATACACGGACACTTGTCGCTGTACGGTCTGATCTGCGCGGATCTGTGCACATCGCATGTCTTCTCCATTAACTCACAAATCAGTCCTTATCCATACTAATATTATACATACTAAAATAATTCTGTCTGTTTGTTACCTTTTCGCGACAGCGGAGGGGAAGGGGATGCTTATCATAAGCTATGCCTACCCAAATGGGCAGACACGTGAGGGCAGAAGTCGTTGTCGCACATATGTGATTATTAAGCTAGCAGGGATACTCAGTGTTCCCCGTGATTAAAACTTGAACCAAAGACTCATTAACATGGATTGAGACATAGCATTTGTGATGACGATCAGTAAGGCTGAAGGGCTAACACTTAAGGCAGCAGGTGTACATTCAGAAAAACACGTTTTTCTGATGGGCAGCTGTATGTGGCGGCTCACGAGTATACAGCCCACAAACCTTTACATCCTAGCAAAGGATGACGATACCAAAAACCCACAGAACTGTACTGAAAGCAGAGTGCTGCTACATTGCTTTCACTATTTCCACTTCTTATGTTGTAAAATACTACAAAACACAGATTAGGGAAAAAAATATATAAATTCTACGTGGACGAGTTTGCAGGTAACGAGCTAATAGGCTATAATGGAGCTGAGTGCCATCTGTGAAATTCACAGCCAACACATGGATGGAAAATACGGCAATGTGAATTGGCCCTTACGTTTTCTGCAGTCTGACCGCGCTCCTTGTGAGACTGTCAGGTGGGGCGCTGGGGGTGGTGTAGCATAGGGCCCTTCTACACGGGATGACTTGTTGGGCGCAGATGTTGAACGGGACGTCCCAGCAATGATCAATCTAGGCATTTACACAGGAATGATCATCCGTAGTGGATGAAGGCGGAGTGGCCGGGGATCATTCACAGTAAGAGGCAGTCGTAGGTGACGGGTCAGTCCGTTGTTCAGGTTTCTGCCTGCAAAAATTGAACAACTAGTGAACAAATTTGTCGTTTGTCATTCGGTCTGTCGGCATTTACACTGAAGTATAATCCTTCAGATTCCAGCGGAATGGTTTATCCTCCCATGTAAGAGGCCCCTCGGCCGCCACAGTATCATCTATGGACAGGTAGAGCATCTCGGGGGTACGGAGGCCGGCAGGAGAATCAGCCCCGTGGCCTTCAGCCACTGAAGAGCTCTTACACATTGTCAGATGGTCGTCCGGGAACCGCATGCATTTTTAATCCAAAAAACAGACGAAAATGTAGCATCTACCGGACCTGCAGGCTGCAGCGGGTCACATAGTCAAACATTTACCGGACCCATAGGCTGTAGCGGGTCACATAGTCAAACATTTACCGGATCCGCAGGCTGCAGCGGGTCACATAATCAAACATTTACCGGACCCGTAGGCTGCAGTGGATCACATAGTCAAACATTTACCGGATCCGCAGGCTGTAGTGGGTCACATAGTCAAACATTTACTGGTCCCGCAGGCTGTAGTGGATCACATAGTCAAACATTTACCGGACCCGTAGGCTGCAGCGGGTCACATAGTCAAACATTTAACAGACCCGTAGGCTGCAGCGGGTCACATAGTCAAACATTTACCGGACCCGTAGGCTGTAGTGGGTCACATAGTCAAACATTTACCGGACCCATAGGCTGTAGCGGGTCACATAGTCAAACATTTACCGGACCCGTAGGCTGCAGTGGATCACATAGTCAAACATTTACCGGACCCGCAGGCTGTAGTGGGTCACATAGTCAAACATTTACCGGACCCATAGGCTGTAGCGGGTCACATAGTCAAACATTTACCGGACCCGTAGGCTGTAGTGGGTCACATAGTCAAACATTTACCGGACCCGTAGGCTGCAGTGGATCACATAGTCAAACATTTACCGGACCCGTAGGCTGTAGCGGGTCACATAGTCAAACATTTACCGGACCCATAGGCTGTAGCGGGTCAGATAGTCAAACATTTACCGGATCCGCAGGCTGCAGCGGGTCACATAGTCAAACATTTAACGGTACAATTTAATTTAAACATTTAATTAAGTACAATTTTGAGGTTTTTTTTCTGTGGCCTAATACCCTCACATCTTACTCTTACTTCTGCTTTCTAGGGAATGGACATGAAAAATCAATCAACTATCGAAGAATTTCTCCTCTTAGGATTCGGAAACCTTCATAACTTCAAAGTGTTAGTTTTCACTATGTTTTTGATCATCCACATCCTGGCTTTGACAGCCAACATCCTTGTAATTGTCCTGGTTGGGGTCACCCAGAGCCTCCACTCCCCCATGTACTTCTTTCTCAGCCAGTTATCCTTATCTGAAATCCTGTTCACCGGTAACATTGTCCCCAACCTGTTGTGACTGATACTGGTGGGAGGAGGAAGAGTATCAGTAGTCCGATGTCTAGTCCAGTTCAGCTTTTTATTGAGTGTCCCTACCATTGCCCAGTGCTTGTTGTTGGCGGCCATGTCCTTCGATCGACATGTGGCCATCTGTAGACCTTTACACTACGCCTCCATTATGACCTTCACCCATCAGCTGCAGATGGTCGCCTCCTGCTGGCTGTTGGGGTTCATCTTGGCACTTCTTGTATACATTTTCTTAAATAGGTTAACATTTTGTGGTCTCAACACCATCAACCACTTCTACTGTGACATTGCTCCTCTACTAAGGCTCTCCTGCTCCAGTACGTCTTCCGTAGAACTGGTCACTACTGTAGTGTCCTTTCCTGTCCTTTTGTCACCATTTGTGTTAATTATAGTAACCTACATTTCAATTATCCGGACCATCCTCAGGATCCCCTCCAGCATTGGACGACATAAAGCCTTCTCCACCTGCAGCTCCCACCTGATCGTTGTGTGCGTCTACTACGGGACGTTGTCATCCATTTATATCTTCCCATCAAGAGATAACTCCATAAATCTGAACAAAGGTCTGTCTGTACTGTACACACTGGTGACTCCCTTGTTCAACCCTCTAATCTACAGCTTGAGAAACCAGGAGATCAGAGACGCCATTTTTAAATATATTCAATCATTGAGGTTGTGGCAAGCATTGTAGACTTATGGACACAAGTCATTGGATATAAAGTCATATTATGATTTCAGTACATTAAATTTCCATGTTTTGTACTCCTAGATGTAAGTTAGATTAGCTGTCAATTGACCTCAGAGCTAGAGAATCCATTTCAGGTAATGCTAGAACATTGGAGATGATAGTCCTGCTGGAACAGAAGAAGAAGAGAACTATACAGATTTGAGATAGCCCTAAAAGATGAAAACTGCTGTAGGTGAAACAATATAACCCCCCCGTGTGCTACAGAGGAGTCATGAATTCATCTTATCGGTGGAAAGTTAGTTTGAGATGGTCCTCGAGACCTGGTCTCGACAGGTGAAAAGTACCTATAGGTGGACACACAACCTAAAACACACATTCAGCAGAAGGAGGAGTAGAAGATTGGCCTAAGAGCAGAAGAACAGTTTTGGATAGTGTAGTGGCCCAGAGTTAGCGGGGCCCCTCCATAAGTTTGAATGTGTTTGTCCTGTGCAATGGTACTGTCAGCATCTTCTATGTGTATGCATTTGATGTGTATTGCACCTCTACAGAACTGAATGGGTTAATGACTAGGTTATGTCTGGAAAATGTATCATGTTGTCTGTCATGGGTTTGAAATCTATATGCGTTTGCAAGGATGCTGGTGTGAGCAGTACACTTAGTCAGAGTCCTGCAAGGTGTGCAGTAAGGTGAGAGTCAGCCCAGACACAGCCACTGCCTTATCAGCTCATGTGGAGACACGGAAGAGGCCGAGCGATGCCCTGTTGTGCGGCCCGGGATTACTCTGCCTGGGATGTGCCGGTGCTACCACTGAGTACCGGATGAGACGAGGGATCCTGGCTTGGAGTGTTCTGGCACCGTAAGCATGAGTGTGCACCTGTAGAGAGTTGGAGAGAAAGAAAGAGTCACAGGGAGCGGGATCACACAGATAACATGACTGTGGATTGTCCGGATTGTCCCGTGTATCCTCCCTGTCAACCACCTTCTCTTGCTGTATCTGTGCCAACGTGTTGTGGAAGTTTCAGTAAACGGACATTACCGACCGTTCCCGGTTTTGTTAAAAAAAGTTAACCCTGTGTGTGGACTAAGTTATTTTACAACGACAAGCGACAAGCTTCACCACAGTGGATGGAATGGTGGCGTCATGAGTGACAAAGAACATTGAGATAACTTCTGGTTACTATTCCCCTGTGACCTCCCCCATCAGTAACTTGGATGGGAGTTCACAGGGAAGGAGATGGCAGAGCCACCATGACAGAAATCATCTTTATTTGCCCCACCATCTCCTTGGCTGTGGTTCCACTCCTCGCACGCTGCCATAGACCTAAATAGTTTGAAGCATCGGAAGGTCATAAGATGACATTGAGCTAGAGAGGAGGCATAAATTGGCTCTATGACATGCAGAGTATGAGATTGCCTTCCAGCCCTAATGATGAAGACTGTGAAACATTTCAAGACAACGGTGAGCTACAGATAGTGACCCTAGGGGTAGAGAGTGAGCTTGACATAGCCATTTGTGGTAATATTTTGCTGAAGAGGAGTTGTAAATTGATTCTAATTTGTGTGAAGTTTGTGGTCTGAGATCATTCTAGAGCTCCAATAATGACAACACTAGAGATGGAAAGCACCTGAAGGTGGAAAACCAACATCAGGCCAGCATTCAGCTAGAGAAGTAGTGGACAGCCATAGGAGTCAAAACCGATAGTCCTAAGGCTATGTTCACATGGGGCGGATTTGCTAAGGATTTTCTGTACAGAAAATCTGTGGCATTTACAGGAAATGTGATTTTGCAAATCTCGTCCACATCTGCAGGAAAAATCCACACAAAATCCCACGCAATGCAAATTATAAGTCTGCAGTGTGTTACTTATAGCACTGGATTTTAGGCGCGGATTCCACATCTTTTAATGGAGTGAAGTCCACACTGAAATTGCACCAAATGGTTCTTCATGCTGACCTTCCACAGCAAATCTGCCCTGTGTGGACATAGCCTAACGAGGCGAAGCATCAAAATATGATGAAATCGCATGAGACAACCTTGAGCTAGTGAGGGGGCATGAATTGACCCAATAGGGTGCTTAGTATGACACTGACCTAGAGTTCTGATGATGACAATCCTACAGCGAAAATTAGCTGAGGATTAAAAAAACAATGCTAGACAATCTTGAATTAAGAGGAGCCAAGAATAGACCCAAGGGAAAGTTAGTTAGAGATAAATGTTGCAATGGAGGGTATTTGAAGATAGAGAAACAATGTGAGATAAGGGGAGGAAGACCTAAGAAGACCTCAAGGTTGGATTTCAGATAGGCAAAGGCTGGATGTTCTTATGGGCAGGAATATCCAAAAAGGTTGGGAAATATTATGAAACTAGATTTTCAAAGCACAATTGTTAACAATCCCTAAAAGAAGGAAGAATGGGAAGTATTTAAAGAGACCAAGATGGATGAAGACAGAACTTACACACCATCACGTTTGCTTCAAAACTGTGAATCAAAATAATCACTCTAGTACTGTTCCCACCACATTACCAGGAAAACAAGTTATACGTGGTCACGATAACAAAGAAGAGAACTGTCCCTACAGGCTCTAGAAGGTGACAGTCCCTACCTAATAGTGAGTGACCTGTCCTGATAAGGACGCATTCACCCACATTCCTGAGGCACTCACTATCCCTGCAACCTATAGCAAAAGATACCACTGTATAAATAAAGAAATTCACAAAATAAACCACCATACTTATCTTTAAGAGTTGCTGGGGGGAATCACAGAACCCAGTTGCTGGAGGACACAACAGTACCTCCACTTCTAGGAGAAGCCTCGGGACCCTTAGGCCCCGGTCTACTGGGATTAGGTCTATGATAGTTCTTTAGAAGACGGCCCACATTACCATCCATGTCATTTCCTCTGGCCCATAACCCTGACTATGTATCAAGTACTGTAATGTGTTTCTTACACGATGGGAGTCTACAATGTGACTGATCTCAAATTGGAGATCTCCAACAACCACCACAGGGGCAGGAGGGGATGAACCATTCCTTGAATCGACATACCATTTCAATAGCATACCGTTTTGTGAAATACATTAGCTATCCTCAAAGAGGTAGGAATCTCCAACCTAAAAGAAACCACATTGACTCTATGATTTTGAACAGACCAATAAACTGCGGACCCAGTTTGAAAGACTGTTGCTTGAGTTTAATGTTATTGGTAGACAACCAGACTATGTCTTCCACCAAGAAGTCAACCCCCACAGAACGCCTGCCATCAGCTACCCACTTGTAATTGCATACAGTCCTCTTTATATTTCTCTGGACCTCCTCCCAAATTGTCTCAATGAAAGAGCTTTAGAAAACGAACCAAAACAAGGGTGGAATTAATAGTTACAAAAAATTGGTGATGTGCCTGTAGACCCCAAGGACCTATTATTCAGGGCTAACCCTGCCAAAGGCAAAAATTCTGCCCACTTCTCCTGATTATCTGAAGCATAACACCCTAAGTATTGCTCCAAACTTTGATTACACATTACCGTTTGACCATTGGTCGGAGGACGATATGTAGAGGAAAAGGAGAGTTGAATTCCCAACCGACTACACATAAATCACCAAAGTTTAGAAACAAATTGTATTTCAGAGAGAATATGCAAACACAATGACCAGTGTGCCTGCCTTGGATTAAGCCTTTTAGATGCCTTGAGGTAGATCAAGTTTTTGTGGTCAGTGAACACCGTCATTTTATGTTGTGCCCCTTCGAGGAGATGACTCCTTAAAGGCCAACTTGAGGGCCAGCAGTTCCCTGTCCCCTATGTCATAATTTTGTACTGCTGCAGAGAATTTTCATGAGAAAAAGGCACAGGGATGAAGGTTCCACAGTGTGTCAGGACCCTGAGAAAGAACAGCCCCGATCCCAATCTGCGAGACATCCATCAAAATTTAGATGAACCTTCCCAGTCATGTTTGAGAGGTCTAACTACTCCAGAAAATCCTTGAATAAACTTAGCTAATAATTATACAATAATTAACAAATCCCAAAAGTCTCTAAAGAGCTTTAACATTTTCTGGTCTCACCCGAACCTTCTCTGAGTCCATCCTGAAACCCTTCGGAGTGAGAATATTACCCAGAAAAGAAATCTCTTGAACCACGAAAACACATTTCTTTTTCTTTGCAAATAAGTCATTCTCGTGCCCGAAGTACCTGACGAATATGTAACACTTTAGATTCATAAACTGGAGGAAAAATAAGCATATCGTCCAGATACACCAGTACAAAGGGACCAATAAACTTGTGTAGATCAAAAGTCATAACAAAATTTGCAAAATCTCCCTCTGGTGGGTTAAAGGCCGTTTCCATTCATTCCTCTCTTTGACCTGAATTAGATTATAAGCACCATGTAAATCCAAGTCAATAAACCAACTGGCAGACCTTAACTGACTAAGAAGATCTGGGATCAGTGGCAATGGCTATGGATCTTGCTTCATAATTTTATTTAACTCCCTGAAATCTAAACTAGGTGGCAATCATCCATCCTTTTTCTTGACAAAGAAAAAAACAGCGGCCAATGGAGAGTGAGAAGAACAAAAATGCCCCATTCTCAGACTGTCTTGGATTTAATCCTTAATGGCCTTTCTTTCAAGAACCGTTAGATTGTACATACTGCTTTTGGGTCATTTACAGCCTAGGAAAACCTGAATGGAACAATCCCCTACCCTATGAGGGGGTAACCTGCCTGCTTCCTCCTCAAAAAAGACGTCCACAAACTCCTGAACGAAGTCGGGTAATTCAACCACTTGAAACGCAGTCACCTTTAAGGACATACAGTCTCGACTATAAGAAGGATTAATATTATCCCCCTTTTCCCAATTCACCAGTGTGTTATGCAACCACAATCAAGGCAAGCCCAGCACCACTTGTGCCAGAGTGAACTCCATGACATACAATGCAATGGTCTCGGTATGAAACACACCAATTTTAAGAAATACATCTGGGACAACATATTCAAAATCTTTCTGTGACAAGGGAGTGGCGTCAATAGTAGATACTGGAATTGTGTGCTCTTACCCCTAAACCAATGCATTTGACCACTTTACGATGAATCAAGTTAACACCAGATCCACAATCCAAAAACACCGTAACAAAATAATTTCCATCAACAGAAAGGATCTCAGTGGGAAGATCCCAGCTGGAGGATGACATACAGGCAATCTGTGGGCCCAGGGGAACCTTCCCTCCAACCTCCAGACTACCTAGTATCTCCGACAAAGATCCGAGACGTGGACAAGTCTGGACAAAGTATCCTGTTAGGCCACACGGAAAACAACGTCCACCAAACTGGACCTTGCCCCCTCTCCTAGAACCACCAGACACAGATAATAATAATAATAAACTTTATTTGTATAGCGCCAACATATTCCGCAGCGCTTACATAGACAGGGGGATACAGAAAGACAAAAGTACAAACATTACAGAACCACGGTTACAATCGTAATCAGTTGATGGAAACAATAGGGGTGAGGGTCCTGCTCCAACGAGCTTACATACTACGAATAGTGGGCTGATACAGAAGGTAAAGGGGCTGGAGATGTGCGCAGTATGGCAAGATGGAGAGTGAGCGATGTTATACACATAGACAATGGTCAGACTTTTAGCCGTGTGACGGCAGAAACAGTATGACTGCAAGAGCGGTTTATGATGGCTAGCAGGGATTGCAGTCAGTAGGTCAGGTAGCATGTTATCAGGTGGCATACAGAGGGGTTTGTTTAGGGAATGCGGTATGCCTCCCTGAAGAGGTGCGTTTTTAGAGCACGCCTGAAGTTCTGCAAGTCCTGGATTGCTCGGGTAGCCTTTGGTAGTGCGTTCCAGAGGATCGGTGCTGCTCTGGAGAAGTCTTGGAGGCGGGAATGAGAAGTTCGAATTAAAGGGGCGCTGTGGAGGGCTTTGTGGATGAAGGTAGCGAGTTTAAATTGAATTCTGTATTTAACGGGCAGCCAGTGCAGTGACCGGCACAGGGCAGAGGCGTCCGAGTAGCGGCTGGACAGGAAGATGAGCCTGGCTGCCGCATTCAGGATGGATTGGAGAGGGTAGACTCTGGTGCAGGGGAAGCTGATCAGCAAGGAGTTGCAATAATCGAGCCGGGAGTGGATGAGGGCAACAGGAAGCGTTTTAAACGTGTCCACGGTGAGAAAAGAGCGGATTCTTGCGATGTTCTTGAGGTGCAGCTGACATGTTCGGGCCAGAGATTGGATATAGGGGGTAAAAGAGAGATCAGAATCAAATATGACCCCAAGGCAGCGGGCATGTTGTCTAGGAGTTATGGTGGCGCCACACACTGAGATGGAGATGTCAGGATGAGGTCGGTTAGTGGAGGGTGGAAATACCAGTAAGTCAGTTTTAGAGAGGTTTAGTTTTAGGTAGAGAGAGGACATGGTGTTAGAGACAGCGGACAGACAGTTGGTGATGTTTTGGAGTAAAGGTGCAGAGATGTCAAGGGAAGAGGTGTATAGCTGGGTGTCGTCAGCACACAGGTGTATAGCTGGGTGTCGTCAGCGTACAGGTGGTATTGGAGGCCAAATCTCCTGATGGTTTGTCCAAAAGGGGCTGTGTAGATAGAGAAAAGGAGGGGGCCGAGGACCGAGCCCTGGGGGACCCCAACAGCAAGGGGAAGAGGAGGGGAGGTAGAGCCAGCAAAGGAGACACTGAAAGAGCAGTCAGATAGGTAGGAGGAGAACCAGGAGAGGGCAGTGTCCTTTAGGCCAATGGAGCGTAGCATACTGAGGAGGAGTTTGTGGTCAACAGTGTCAAATGCTGTGGAAAGGTCGAGGAGGATGAGTAGGGAGTAATCGCCCCTCGATTTGGCTGTCAGTAGGTCATTGGATACCCTTGTAAGGGCAGTTTCTGTCGAGTGTTGAGGTCGAAAGCCAGACTGTAGGGGGTCTAGGAGAGAGTGCTCTGATAGGTAGCTTACAAGGCGGGAGTAAACCAGGTGTTCTAGTAGTTTGGAGATGAAGGGGAGGTTTGAGATGGGTCGGTAGTTGGCAGCATCAGTCACGTCAAGAGTCGGCTTCTTTAGCAGTGGGGATATGATGGCATGTTTGAAGGAAGAGCGAAAGATGCCAGAGGTCAGAGAGAGGTTGAATATAGTGGTGAGATGGGAGATGACCACTGGGGAGAAGGAACGGAGGAGGTGAGAGGGGAGGGGGTCGCTAGCGCAAGTGGTGGGGCGAGCAGAGAAGAGCAATTTGGAGACTTCTTCCTCTGTCGCTGTTGTGAGTACAGACAGTGAGCAGGAGCTAGATGCAGTGCTGACAAGACTAGGGTCAGGGCTAGTTTGGGATTGGGAAGTTATTTCCTGACGGATGTCATCAATTTTCTTTTTGAAGTAAGCAGCCAGCTCTTCAGCACTGAGATCCGTCACCGGGGGCTGCGGTTTAGGGCTGAGAAGGGAGTGAAAAGTATCAAAGAGCCGTTTAGGGTTGTGCAATAGTGAGGAGACTAGAGAGGTGAAATAAACTTGTTTGGCATGGTGGAGGGCGAGGTTGTAGGTTCTGATCCTAATTGTATGGACTCCTCCGCATCCACCGAGTCCATAGAGAACCCAGGTTTTTGTTTACCATGTCGTTCTCTCACATGTTGTCCAATGCAAATGGCCAAAGACATGCGAGGCACTGGATGCAAAACCATCAGGTCTTTTATTTAATCATAAAGACCAAAGCAAAACCATACTTGATTTTAGGAGTTGCTGGGGGGAAGCACAGAACCCAATTGCTGGAGAAACCTACACCTACTGAAGGAGACTGCATAAATTGAACAGCACAGAACCAAGGTAGGTTGGAAATAAAAACCCTCCCTAATTGCCCTCAGGTGTACTCCAACAGCTAAAGCTAATAATGGATTGTGGCTTGCAACAGAGACCAAAAGCAATGAAAAGGGACTTTGGGGGTATGTCAAAAGCAAAAGAAAAGTCAAACATGCTATTGGATGCTTACAGGATGAAAGTGGTGAATTGGTTAAGAATGATGTTGAGAAAGCTGAACTTTTAAATTCCTGTTTTGTATCTGCTTTCTCTCAGAAAGTAGATGGAACATCCACTGATCTTCTTTGTGCTATTGGAGGAATAAAAGAATGCAGGCTATCTATAAGCAGAGAGATGGTGAGGGAACACTTAGTAACTGAAATGAATTTAAGTCTCACGGTCCAGATGAATTACATCCTAGGATACTAAAGGAAGCAGCGGAGGTAATTGCTGAACCACTAGCCATAATCTTTGAAAATTCCTGGAGAACAGAAGTCCCAGAAGATTGGAAAAGGGCAAATGTTGTCCCTGTCTTCTAAAAAGGGAAGAAGGTGGATCCAGGAAACTACAGGCCTGTGAGCCTGATTTCTATACTGGGAAAGATCTTTGGACAAATTATTAAACAGCATGTATGAAAGTACTTGGATGAGAATGGAGTAATTAACCAGAGCCAGCATGGGTTTGTAACAAACAAGTCATGCCAGAATTTCCTTCTACAATGGAGTAATTGATTGCGTTGATCAGGGAAATGCGGTGGATATAGTATATCTTAACTTTAGTAAAGCATTTGGCAAAGTATCTCATACCATACTTATTGAAAAATGACCAAATATGAGTGTCACGTTGTGCTCCTGGAGCCTGTTTAGTAGTTTTATAGGTTACCAGGAGTGCCCTTTCACAGTTGTGGGATGATTGAGCTGGCTGGGTGTGGAGTTTTCCAGCCAGCCAATCACCACCTGTCTGCTGTAAATAAATGACCGACGCCCTTGCTGGTCATTTATCCTTCACATTCTTTCCTAGAACCCTGGTGTTTGGAGTCTTGCAAGTCTTGCTTGGTGTTGCTGCATGCTTGAGGTTCTAGGTAGAATTCTCTTGTCTGTTGAAGAGAACAATGTCCTGTTCTGCTTTTATGCCATTTACCATGTATCGCAAGCCAGGCTCCTAGGTTCCAGCATGTGGCCACCCCTATTGGGATGATTGACGCTTGCAGGCAGGACTCCTTGGTGTTTGAGTTGTCTTGTTAGATTATAGAGTCACAAGACAATTAGGACCCTTGTTGTGGGCTCAGGAGCCCAAGTATCTTGGCCTAAATACGAACAAATACCTAGTACGTACTTTAGTTTTTCCATCTGCTTATACGTTTGGTATTCTTGCTAAGTGTTTTTGGCATTTGTCAGTCATGGATGTCTGCTTACAAGTCTCATTTGCAGCTCACTTTGTTATGGTGTTAAGCATGTATGCATGTTCCCCTGTCCCAATCCTTTCCCTTCAGCCTTCTATTTGCGTTCGTCCTGGGTGGGGTGTGCATTGCGCTCAGGGTGAACGTGACAATGGGATTGACAAGGCAACTGTTAGGTGGATTCACAACTGGCCAAGTGATCGTACTCCAAGAGTGGTCATAAATGGCTGCACATCCAAGTGGAAGAATGTATCAAGTGGGGACCACAAGGCTCTGTCCTAGGCCCAGCGTTGGTCAACATTGTTATAAATGATCTGGAGGAGGGAATTGATGGGAGACTGATCAAATTTGCCAACAACACAAAGCAAGGAGGGATAGCTAACACTAGGGAAGAGAGAGAGAGTATTCAAAAAGATCTAGAAAGCTTGCACAGTGGGCAGCGACTAACAGAATGGTATTTAATAGGGAGAAATTGGAAGTCCTACATCTGGGCAAGAATAATGAAAAAAAGCAAATACAGAATGGGAGGAATTGGGCTAAGCAGCAGCATACGAGTATGTGAAAAAGGCTTGGATATACTGATAGATCACTGAACATGAGTCAACAATGTGATGCAGCAGCAACAAAAAAGGCAAACACAATTCTGGCATTAAGAGATTATTAAGAGAAGCATAGAGTCTAGATCACGTGAGGTCATTATCCCCCTCTACTCTTCCTTACTCAGACCTCATCTGGAATACTGTACTGACTTGCTGACATTTGTAGTTGGAGGGGCACTTCATGTGACCAGAATTTATTACTGTGCAGGTCCAGCAAATTTGGCACCATTTTTTACAATGAAATTATGAAATGTGCATTAACATGAACAAGTCATGAGATAATTAATAGTTGTAGTAAGTAGATAAAACCACTAACGAGTCTACTGACAATAGCGAGGGCGGTGGAGACTCCCAGGAGGGTCTCGTGTTATTATATAAAACGGCTTCAGCTGTGTAATTGAATACATCTGGTCTTCACCACAACAGATCATGTCAGGTGAGATACTGCATGGACATCACCCAGACATCATCCATCATCAGTGTCCTTCCGTAGGGATCAACATGGAGAGATCTGATCCTAGGACCCACGGAGCAGCTGCTGACTGGTTGGGGGATGCAGGACCGGAGACCATTTTGACTTCATACGCAAGGATCAGTTATAAGGCCCCTATAGGAATCTGTAGACCTATATAGTGCTTCAATTTAATTCTGCTGAATTTGACATCCTCTTTCTGAAACAGCGCCTCCCCTGTCTGTGTCCAGTATTACAGCGCAGCTCCCGTGAAGTGAATGGGCCTGACCTGTAATACTGCACTGCGGGCGGGTATAGCGGGGTTTTTGGAAGACTACAGTCATGTTTTTCTAATCCTGATTACCACTGTCAAGATGCTTAAGTCTTTTTCGTTGTTTTTGTTTTCTTATTTTTGTTTCCGCCTTTCGAGAGCCTGAACGCTTTACTTTTGTATTAACATAGTGTGAGCGCTTGTTTTTTGTGGGTCAAGTTGTACTTTTAAAGGGATTTCCTAACATTGGTGGCAGTCGGGGGACGAGATGTGTGTAGGATAAAACACCTCACCTCTGGCCGCTCGCTGCTCCCCTGCCGCTGCTGGACACCCCACCGGTCTGCTGCAGCGCGTGGCATGCGGGGGTCACTTTTACTTTGGGGGCAGGAGCTTCTAGTTCGTCTCTGACCAAAAGTATATAAAAGAAATTACCTGAAAAAAGCCCTGTAATGGTACAATTTGATCTACCATATAATGTACTGAGAAACTTAAAAATATTTTTAGGTGAGGGACAATGAAAAAAAGCAACAGTTTTTTGGGGAGGTGGAGGGGGGTGTTTTTAGTTTTACTGCGTTCATGGTGCAGTAAAAGTTACATTCACTTTATTCTGTCGGTCAGTATGATTACGACAACAAACTATATATATTTATACAGAGAGAGAAAAAGTTTTAATGCTTTACTACTTTTAAGTCAGAAAAATGAAAAAAGCTCATACAGAATGGGAGGAATTGGGCTAAGCAGCAGCACATGTGAAAAAGGCTTGGATATACTAATAGATCATAGACTGAACATGAGTCAACAATGTGATGCAGCAGCCAAAAAGCCAAACACAATTCTGGGATGTATTAAGAGAAGCATCGAGTCTAGATCACGTGCGGTCATTATCCCCCTCTACTCTTCCATAGTCAGACCCCATCTGGAATACTGTGTCCAGTTCTGGGCACCCCACTTTAAAAAAGACATGAACAAACTGGAGCAAGTTCAGAGAAGAGTTACCAAGATGGTGAGCGGTCTGCAAATCACATCCTATGAGGAACGGTTAAAGGATCTGGGAATGTTTAGCTTGCAGAAGAGAAGGCTGAGAGGAGACTTATTAGCTGTCTGCAAATATCTGAAGGGCTGTCACAGTGCAGAGGGATCAGCCCTATTCTCATCTGTGCAAGGTAAGACTAGAAGCAATGGGATGAACCTGAAAGGGAGGAGACACAGATTAGATATTAGACAGTGAGTGGATCAATGAGTGGACAGTAGAGATGAGCGAACGTACTCGGATAAGCACTACTCGTCTGAGTAATGTGCTTTATCCGAGTACCTCTTTGCTCGTCCTGAAAGATTCGGGGAGCGCCGCGGAGCGGGGAGCTGCAGGGGAGAGCGGGGAGGAACGGAGGGGAGATCTTTCTCTCCTTCTCTCCCGCCCGCTCTGCCCCGCTCCCCGCTGCGACTCACCTGTCAGCAGCGGAGCGCCCCGAATCTTTCAAGACGAGTACAGCGGTACTCGGATAAAGCACATTACTCGGACGAGTAGTGCTTATCCGAGTACGTTCACTCATCTCTAGTGGACAGACATCGGTCTGGGATGATTTAGTGATCCTGCACTGAGCGGGGGGTTGGACCTGATGACCCTGGAGGTCCCTTCCAACTGTACCAGTCTATGATTCTATTATTTTTCTTACTGCTTCCCATCACCACATTGTGGCTCCTGGATCTTGTTATTCTTCCATCGATGATACAGTGTGAGGCTTGCTATTTGCAGGCTGTAGTTTTTATTGGCCCCATTTCTGTGACTTTTTGATTGCTTTAGTTTTTTATACGATAAATGGGACAAGTGGGGATTTTGAACTTTAACTTTAATACTTCTGTATTGCAGTATATAGTACTCTCTAGTGTTTCCTATTGGCAGCCCTCGGAGCCGTCATTAGGCCCTGGATTACCTTGCGAACCCATCGGTATCTCATAACCTTGCCGCGGAGGAGACTGCCTTCCCCTAGCTGCGGAGATGCTGCGTTCATCTATAAATGACTGCCTGATTACTGTGAATGGAGCCGGGTAACTGGAGCGATCTTCAGCCCATCCCGCCTCCATTCACTGAGCCTCTATTGCTGGGATGACCGTTGGGCACTGCTGCGTCTGACAATTGCCCTGTGTATAAGGACGCTACAAGCTGCCGTGATTGTGGGTTTTTGGCTTGGGCAAAATTCTGCGTTTTCTCCTCCTTCTGACTCTTCCCTCCACCATCAATCTCCAATCCTCCTCCAAACTCCTTCACAATGTCTTAGAGTTCAGATTCAGATTTTTTCCAATGAATTTGCATGTTAGAAAGCGTTGACGTAGTGTTGTGGTACGCGCTGTGTGACTCCGCTATATTTGGAGTATCCATCAGTGCAGACGACAGCGTCATTTTATACTCCAAATGGAAAGGAAACAAATGGGAACCTTGTAAAAAACATACCAAGTTGGCGTCCCCTTCACAGTAAAAGTGAATGGCTCCTTTTGTTTCCATTTGGGGACTCCATAACGGAGCTACTGTAAGGTCTGCTACTCATGTCTGCCACCCTCTTGCGGTTCCGGGCAGCGGCAAGCATCATTCAGCTATTTCTGTGCATATGGACCCTGTCTGTTTTCATCCAGCACTGAGAGGGTTAAGCAGTCCCCTGGCTCTCAGCTCAGCTGTGGGATTAATGGACAATCATTTCCCTATTTAAGCTGAGCTGATCTACTTCCTGGTTGCCTCAGTATTGGTGTTTCCTCTCTTCACACCACTGCCTGGTCTTCAGTCTCTGGACTGTTTGTCTATTTTGACCTTTGTCTGCTTGTTTTGTTTGTTCCTTTGCCTTGTACTCTGTAACTGTTTGTGTGTCCATTTCCTTTTGTCTGTGCTTCATTTTCATCTCTGCAGTAAGTTAGTTCTGTGCTGTGTCTTCGTTCTTGTGTTTCAGTACTTCATCCCTGTTTTCTGTCAGGGCTAGTCAGGCCCAAGGTTCCAGTGTGGGACTGCCCTTTATGGGGCGATTACCCTGCTTGTAGGCAGGGCCCCCTCCATCTCCCTGCTTACCTTAGGGCCAGTTACCCATCTGTAGGTACTCCTTCTGCTGGGGTCAGCTGCCAGTCACCCGGTCTGGTATAAAAACCAGGCTGGTTAGTTAGCCCAGTGGGTCTACATCCAAAATCCATAACAGCTACTTTCAGCAGCTGTCATGGAACCCGTGAGCAGAGTCCCACCGAGAGTTAAAGAAGGCTGTATCAACACTCCCCAAGTTGCATTTTCTCCCATGCATGTCTCTCCATCACTGCCAGCCTCCCCACCTTAGGCTGCCTATCCACGGGCGTTGCGGTATCCCACAGTGGATCTCCGCCACGGGAGCTGCCACCTGGGAGCAGGAGCCGGCAGAAGGATCTCCACTGTCAACCTATCTGACAGCTAGGCAGACCGTTGAGAATTGCGGAAAGGGTGCATTGCGTTCCCCGTGGCCAGATTATCTCTGCGGGCAATGCAATTCAATAACGCCCGTGGACAGGCAGCCTTAGGCTGAATTCATGTGGCCATACGAGAATCTCGGTGTAACTCACACCAGACAAAATGTGGACAGTTGTCACTGTGCGGTCCGATGTGCGTGGACAGTGGACGGTGCAGTTCCTCTTCTTGTCTGTAAAACAGGATGAATACAGGATACACAGCGATTGATTCACATGGACTATCAGTCCCCATAGGCTATAATAGGGCTGAGCGGAAAATTAAAAGCCAACACATGGATGGAAAATATGACAAATATGTGGATTGGCCCTTACTTTTTCTGCAGTCTGACCGCGTTCCTTGTGAGACTGTCAGGTGGGGCGTTGAGGTGGTGTAGGATAGGGCAATTTTACCTGGGATGACTTGTTGGCCGCAGATGTCGGACGGGACGTCCCATCGATGAACATTTCTTGCTTTTACAGAGGAACAATCATCACTCAGTGAATGGAGGTGGAGCGGTGAGGATCATTCCAGCCGCCTCCATTCACAATAAACAGGCAGTCATTCATAGATGGATAACTGCCTGTTCACATGGCCGATCCATCCTGCAGTTTTCTGCCTTTAGAAACCGAACAACAAACAAGTAGCAGATGAATTGTCGCTCAGTTGGGGCAGCATTTACATGCTGGATGCGGGAATCTGAACAACTTATCCTCCCATGTAAGAGGCCCCTCGGCCACCATAATATTATCTATGGACAGGTGGAGCCTCTCTGGGGTATGGAGGCCGGCAGGAGAATCAGCCCCGCGGCCCGCAGCCACTGAAGAGCTCTTCCACATTGTCAGATGGTCGTCCGGGAACTGCATGTATTTTTACTCCAAAAAAACTGATGATATGTAGCATTTACGGATAGTGGGCTGCACACATCTGACTGCACGCATCTGACTGCACGCATCTGACTGCACGCATCTGACTGCACGCATCTGACTGCATATATCTGACTATGTCTAGCAAGGCATACCTTCTGTGTGATTTTTTTGGGGGGGAATTAAAAAGCATCGGCGATGACACTTGTCTGTTCCACAAGAAAAGGTATGAAAACAAATAAGTTTTCTTCAAAAATTGCAGTCAATGGAAGACGTATGGAAACATGTGGCTGTACGTTTCCATACACTTACATGTTTACTTTTTTTAATTAAATGCCTTAAAAGGGAATAAGGACCCTGGAGCAGGGCATTGTATGGGCTCTATTGGTGGCAGAGGCAAGGACTCTAATTGGCGACGCTTTCTGTCCCTCATGATGGATTTGGATGTAAAACATACGGTAGGTATCAAGTGTGACTGTACCAACTGCATGACACCAACTCGAATTTGTAAAGAGTATCAAGCCTGGTCTGCAGAAGTGGAGTTGGCTTTAGCCAGTAGGCAACACCAGGGATCTTGACCTTGAAATCCTGTTGGGTGGTCCTCTGCCATTCTCTCATCTTGGACTGTGTCACCGGAGACTGCTGGACTGGAGGATGAACCTACACTGGGCATGTCTTTGGAGTATTTAGACTGGTTTTGTATGTGATAGACGTTGTACTGCCGGCATGTATAAAGCCCTGACTAATCCTGCAGTTGTGACCAAGACTGATAGCACTGCCGAGCTTTGTTCAAGCGAGTTCTATGAATCTAATAAACTGTAACCCTTAAACTGTATGCCTTCTAAGAGAGAGTGTACCTAACACACTGTGTGCACTTCTTAGGACCGTTCCATTGGTCTTGCTGTAATAGACAGAGGAGAGGGGAGAGGCTCCTGCTGCAGTTAGTTGCCTTACAGCTATAGGCCAATTTGCTGTGAGATTTGTGAGAAGGGGATGATGGATGATGGCGTAAAATACAATTTTGAGGGTGCCTATATTTCATAGCGTAGTATTCCCTGCAGCAGGAGCCTCCCCCACAATTGCTTCTATAATTGGTAGGTGGCCTTACAACCATAGACAAGCCTGAGCTGGATTATGTGGAATGGAGGAGGGGACAATGGCTGATCTATTGGGACACATTAATTAAGTACAATTTTGAGATTTTTTCTGTGGCCTAATACCCTCACATCTTACTCTATCTTCTGCTTTCTAGGGAATGGACAAGAAAAATCAATCAACTATCACAGAATTTCTCCTCTTAGGATTCGGAAACCTTCATAACTTCAAAGTGTTAGTTTTTACTCTGTTTTTGATCGTCCATATCATGGCTTTGACAGCCAACATCCTGGTAATTGTCGTGGTTGGGGTCACCCAGAGCCTCCACTCCCCCATGTACTTCTTTCTCAGCCAGTTGTCCTTGTCCGAAATCCTGTTCACCGGTAACATTGTGCCCAACATGTTGTGGCTGATACTGGTGGGAGGAGGACGAGTATCGGTGGTCCGATGTCTAGCTCAGTTCTACTTTTTAGGAGTCCCAACCATTGCTGAGTGCCTGTTGTTGGCAACCATGTCCTTTGATCGGCATGTGGCCATCTGCAGACCATTACACTACGTCTCCATTATGACCATCACCCATCAGCTGCAGATGGTCGCCTCCTGCTGGCTGTTGGGGTTCATCTTGACACTTATTATCTACATATCTTTAAATAGGTTAACATTTTGTGGTCTCAACACCATCAACCACTTCTACTGTGACATTTCTCCTCTACTACGGCTCTCCTGCTCCAGTACATTTTCTGTAGAACTCGTCACTGCTATGGTGGCCTTTCCCGTAATTTTGTCACCATTTGTGTTAATTATAGTAACCTACATTTCAATCATCCGGACCATCCTCAGGATTCCCTCCAGCATTGGACGACATAAAGCCTTCTCCACCTGCAGCTCCCACCTGATTGTTGTATGCGTCTACTACGGGACGTTGTCATCGATTTATATCTTCCCACCAAAAGATAACTCCATAAATCTGAACAAAGGTCTGTCTGTACTGTACACACTGGTGACTCCCTTGTTCAACCCTCTAATCTACAGCTTGAGAAACCAGGACATCAGAGGCCCCATTTTTAAATATATTCAATCATTGAGGCTGTGGCAGGCATTGTAGACTTATGGACACAAGTCATTGGATATAAAGTCATATTATGATTTCAGTACATTAAATTTCCATGTTTTGTGCTCCTAGGTGTAAGTTAGATGAACTGTGAATTGGCCTTAGAGCTGGAGAATTCCTTCCAGGTAATACTAGAGTATTAGAGACAATAGTCCTGCTGGAACAGAAGCAGAAGAGAACTATACAGATTTGAGATAGCCCTAAAAGATGGAAACTGCTGTAGGTGAAACAATATAACCCCCCCGTGTGCTACAGAGGAGTCATGAATTCATCTTATCGGTGGAAAGTTAGTTTGAGATGGTCCTCGAGACCTGGTCTTGACAGGTGAAAAGTACCTATAGGTGGACACACAACCTAAAACACACATTCAGCAGAAGGAGGAGTAGAAGATTGCCCTAAGAGCAGAAGAACATTTTTGGATAGCCCTAAATAGTTTGAAGCATTGAAAGTCCATAAGACGACCTTGAGCTCGAGAGGAGGCATGAATTGGCTCTATGGGGCACAACTTACTATATGGACCCTCAAACTAATAGATTTAAAATATAACTTTTATTTGTGATACTTAAAATAAAGAAGAACAAACACACATACACTTATCATATAAAATAAGGAGGTATCAGAAAATGCATATATTCTGATAAATGCCACTTTACTAGATAGGTAAAGACCAAACAAGTGGAGTGGCAAAAAGGTTATATTCCACCGTTATGTAATATTGGTCCTAGGTCTGAAAGAACGAGATTAATGCGCAGGAGTCATCCTGATGATAAGGAATGATATTAGTAAAGACCTGAGCATTAATATGACCCAATGCCACTTTATTAACAGGAATGAGAATGAAAGTAGAAATCTACTCTTCTGGATAGATTGTGACCATAAATAAAATTCCTGGTCAGAAAAATGCCGTAAAGCTCTTGTTTCAAAAAGACCAGCTAGAGTTGGATTATCAATGCTAAAGCTCTAGCTAAGGTAAAGTCCCCCCACTCAATAATGATACCCTCCGTAAGGAAACAGAAACAAAATCAATAAAGAAATAAAAAGAACGGCGGCATGTCAGTCCTGGTGGTGGGCTGACAGCTGCCGTTTTCTACTTTCATTCTCATTTTTAGATGAGTTAAGGGATACCAGATATTTGCTTTTCTGGAGATCCTACTTTGATTGACGCCACTATTTAGCGTTCTTTGCTAGTATCTATTCCTTACAGCCACCATCTGGTTTTACGATCTTGATTGCAATTGCTCCCTGAGGAACCCACACTCTGTGGGGGAAACGCGTAGGGTTAGGGTAATATCATCGCTTAGGTTCTTTTTGGCATTGCCATCGTTAATTATGAGGATGCCACCTGAGCAATAATCTTTGAAAATAAATTCATTTTCTTCCAACAACTTTGGATCAAAAACTACATAATAGTCGAGTGCAATTGTTTCATTCGACTTGGCTGATTTCTATTCCTGTTAATAAAGTGGCATTGGGTCATATTAATGCTCAGGTCTTTACTAATATCATTCCTTATCATCAGGATGACTCCTGCGCATTAATCTCGTTCTTTCAGACCTAGGACCAATATTACATAACGGTGGAATATAACCTTTTTGCCGCTCCACTTGTTTGGTCTTTACCTATCTAGTAAAGTGGCATTTATCAGAATATATGCTTTTTCTGATACCTCCTTATTTTATATGATAAGTGTATGTGTGTTTGTTCTTCTTTATTTTAAGTATCAAAAAAAAAGTTATATTTTAAATCTATTAGTTTGAGGGTCCATATAGTAAGTTTTGCCAAATTTCCCTTTGGACTAATACTGCCCCTGTGAAACTCCTGGCTCTATGGGGCACAGAGTATGAGATGTCCTTCAAGCCCTGATGATAATCCTTAAGTATCCGAGGACTGAGAAACATTACAAGACAACGGTGAGCTACAGATAGTGACCCTAGGAGTACAGAGTGAGCTTGACATAGCCATTTGAGGTAATATTCTGCTGAAGAGGAGTTGTAAATTGATCCTAATTTGTGGCATGCTTACGGTCGTAGATCATTCTGGAGCTCCAATAATGACAACACTAGAGATGGAAAGCACCTGAAGGTTGAAAACCAACATTAGGCAAACAATCAGCTAGAGGAGATTTGCTAAAGGATTCTCTGTGCAGAAAATCTGTGGCATTTACAGAAACAGCAAAGGGGATGTGATTTTTGGTGCGGATTCCACCTATTTTAATGAAGTGAAGTCCACACCAAAATCTGTTAAAATCTGCATTACAATCTGTACCAAATGGTACACTTTTTGATACTTACATTCCGCAGCAAATCTGCCCTCTGTGGACATAGCCTAAAGATGAGAAGCATCAACTATACGATGACTGGTCGTGGTGAGGCTGGTAGTGGTGGTTCCCGGGCTGATCTTGGCGTGACACAGGTTGCACACCACTGTTCGTCGGTCGTCCACGCTCTCACTGAAAAACATCCACACCTTTGAAGACCTAGGCCTCTGCACGGTGGCTTGGCGCGACAGGGTGCTTTGGGAAACAGTTGGGGGGAATATTCGCTCTGGCCCTGCCTCTACCCCTGGCCACCCCACTGCCTCTTCCAACCTGCCCTGCTGCTGCACCTGCCTCCCCCTCTGAAGACCTGTCCTCAGTTGGCTTAGCAAACCAGGTGGGGTCAGTCACCTCATTGTCCTGCTGCTCTTCCTCTGAATCCTCTGTGCGCTCCTCCCTCGGACTTACTGCCCTTACTACTACCTCACAGATAGACAACTGTGTCTCATCATCATCGACCTCCTCACCCACTGAAAGCTCTTAAGACAGTTGCCAGAAGTCCCTCGGTCTCATCACCCGGACCCTGGGAACTTTCCAAAGGTTGGGCATCGGTCACGACAAACTCCTCAGGTGAGAGAGGAACCATTTGCTTAGCTCTGCCCCATCCCACCCCCTCCCATTGCACAGAACGAGCGCGGAGGAACGAGAGGTGAGCCTGCAATGGGGAAGGAGGGGAAATGGGGGATGGCCTGGTAAGCATTTGCGCCGGGCAAACCAGGCCATATGAACAGGCGCACAAACATTTGATTTATGCGCCCGTTCACCTGATTTTTCTCTCCCAACATAGACTATATCGGCCGGACGTGAAAACGGCAGCTGATATGCGCCCGTGGGAATAAAGCCCAAATCCGAATCAACCTGGTCCTAAGGGTCCTGGGGCCCCTTCTGAAAGGGAAGGTACTGTTTCGTCAGTTCTGGGATTGCCGCTTTACTGATAAGTCCGGTGCTGTGTTTTTTTTTTAAATCAAGTTTTATTAAATTTTTTGAATTAAATTCCAGTTTACATATAATGGTAAGATAAGCAATTCTTTGGCATATAGTCAAATAAACTTTTGCATATTCTTTTACATATAATAACAACTTCTTGACAACTGAGGAGGCTGGCCTCATTTCTCCATTTACGAACTGTCCAGTCTCTGTAGAGCTCATGCCCTCCAGTGATAAGGGGAGAATAGAGAAAATGTAGGCAATATCGAAATTGGGAAAAACCGACTGGATTCATTAGGTGACATATGCCAGCCTCTTGCCTACCAGTCCCATATTCGACGCAATCAGTCCGAGGAAGTAGCTCTCAAACATTAACCGCGAAGGACACGGGTAGAGGCAGCCTAAGGTAAAGTCGGAGATAGGAGAGCCCGCAAGCTCGGGGTAAAGAATAGAATAAGGGTTTAGGGGGGGAGAAGTAATATAAAGATAAAATAAGCTAAAATAAAATAACTAAAATAAAGTGTGGGGGCTAGAGGGAGAGGGGTGGATCGGGTGAGGAGTGTGGGGGTGGGGGAGCTGGTTGGTACATAACAGTATAGAAACTTTATCGTGTCACTCTCTCTCTTACCCTGTGCCTGACCATCTCATTGCACCAATGCAGTTTGCGCATCAGTGTTCAACGCCCGAGGTCCAGACCGCTCGCCAATGTTTTTGGAGGTCAGGTAATGGCAGTGTCAGTGTCTTCGAAGGTGGGCCTCTGCCCCACGTCCTCGGGCCAGTGGAGGGGGGGGGGGTGTACATACTAATTTTTCTCTCTCATTTCTCTCCAAGGGTGCCAGGTAAGGATAAAATCCTCATGGGAGCCCCTTGACCAGCTTGTCAGCTCCTCTAAGTTGCATATCGAATCAACTTATTCCCTCCACTGGTTCAAGGAGGGCGGGGATTGTTGGAGCCAGTTTAGAGGAATCAAAGCTTTGGCTGCGTCTATTAGAAAGGCTATTAGTTTGTGTCTATAGGGATGAAAGTTCGCGGACAGTTTCCACAGGAAAATCATGTCCGGTGAGATTGATAGGTTTGGGGAGAGGGCTTTTAAGTCTTCCTCTACCTCTTTCCAAAACTGGGTGAATTTTGGGCACTCCCATCATATATGGAGATATGACCCTATCTCGGCATTGCACCTCCAGCACCTGTTATGGGGAGCTAATTTGTAGTTGTGTAGCCATTGGGGGGTTTTGTACCACCTAACTAGCAATTTGTAGTGGCTCTCTTGCATGAGGACACATGGGGATAGGCCATAGGCTGTTCTGAGAATGAGCTTGACATCTGCCGTAGACAAAGAGATCTTTAATTCCTTTTCCCAGGAGCTTAGGAAGGTGGGTTTGGCAAACAGAAGATGGGCTATGTGGCACCTTCGAATATTGGAGATTTTCCTAGAGTTTAAATTACCCACTTCCAGTGTTTTTTCAAAGTTTGTCTTTGGCCTAGTGGATTTGAATTTGACTAAGAACTCGCCCAGGATCTTTTTCATGTGTGCTAACTGTAGAAAGGATAATGTATTGTTAGGAGCCAGTGTGGTCAGGATGTCCTCCGGGGCCTATGGGCCTGTATCTGAATATCACCCACCCCACTCCCTCTGAATTGCTTCCATATGCTTAAGGAGCCAGGGTCAGGTCTAGCTCCGAGCAGTCTGCAAAGACTTCGGATTGGTGTCAAAGGAGAAGGATCTGGAGCTAGTGCCCCCTTGAATCTGTCCTAGGTCTCGCAGGGTCCCCTAAGCAGGGGGTTAAAGTCCTTCGCTCTGTAATGGTTCTTTACCGGAAACCATAGGTCCTCCAATAGGGAGTCATCATATGAGGCCACTGCAAGTTCTTGTAACATCAGATCTCTGGACGGGTGTGTTAAGTCCATCCAGTAGCTGAGTTGGATGGAATGGTAGTAGTCCTGGACGTTCGGCAAATCCATCCCCCCCTCCATTCTCCTTCTAGTGATCAGACTGTACGCAAGTCTGGGTCTCTTTTGTCTCCATACGAAGCTCGTGAAGATCACTCGTAACGTTTTAAAGAAAGATACTGGGAGATGGATTGGGATCATGCGCAATTTGTATAGGGCTATGGGTAGGACATATGATTTTAAAATGTTTTTCCTCCCAAACCAGTAGAGGGGTGGAAGATCATAAGACCTCAGTAGTTTTTTGATTGAGCTGGTCAGTGGTTGGAAGTTGTGGAAGTATAAATCCTCGGTCCTCTTGGTTAATTTTACTCCCAGATAGTCTACCACTGTCTCGGACCAGGTGAAGAGTGAGCTGGATCTTAGCGGGGGACAATGCGTCTCTGGGATTGAGATATTAAGAATCGTGGACTTGGCAAAATTTACCTTAACGTTCGAGAGAATGCCAAAGTCCCGTAGAAGCGAGGCAAGTCTGGGCAAGCTCCTCTCCAGTTTGGTGATCATGAACATTATGTCATCCGCGAAAGCGGCTGTTGACAATATACGCGAGTGGACGCTTAGGCCCTTAACAATCGGGTCTTGTCTTACCCACTGAAGGAGGGGCTCCATAGTGAGGATAAAAAGCGTAGGAGAGAGAGCGCAGCCCTGACGGGTCCCGTTTTGGATGTCAAACGGAGGGGAGAGTGAGTCATTTATTTTTAATCTGGCGTGTGGCTTCGAATATAGGGAGAAAATAGCTGAAATAAATGCCGGGGGAAAATTGAAGCGGAGAGTACCCTTTCCATCAAGACCCAGCTCACTCTATCAAAGGCCTTCTTGGCATCTGTGCTTACGAAGGCCATTGGTATTTTGCGGGTTTGGACGTATTTGGCGGCGTGAAGTGGTTTGAGGCAGTTTTCTCTGCCCTCCCTACCGTTTACAAAGCCTGTCTGTTCTGGGTCTATCAAGGCTGGGATGAATTCTCCCATTCTCCTAGCTAGGAGTTTGGCCCAGATTTTTATGTCTAGATTGATAAGCGATATGGGTCTATAGCTGGTGCACCGGGTCTTTACTTTCTTTTTGAATAAAGAACCGCCGGAGCCGGAAGCCCGCAGGGCGGTAGGCGGGAGGCAGGCATGAAAGGGTTAACGGGGAGGAGAGGCGTCATCGGGCGCAGTGGGTTCTGGGAGGGGGCGGGGCCTCAACCGGGAGGTACTATAAAAGAAGCAGAAGCACGGGAGAGGCCCAGAGCGGCGAAAAGAAGAGGAGAAGCAAGCAAAAGAGCACGAAGCAAAGATCAAGCATCGGGAGCGCTGAAGAGGAGCGGCGAGCGCTGAATAGGAGCGGCGTGCGCTGAAGAGGAGCGGCGAGTGCGAAAGGGGAGCGGCGAGCGCTGAAGAAGGGCGGCGAGCGCTGAAGTGGAGCGGTGAGCGCTGAAGAGGAGCGGCGAGCGCGGAAGAGGGTCGGCGAGCGCGGAAGAGGGTCGGCGAGCGCTGAAGCAGGAGGGGCGAGTCGGCAGCAGGAACGACAGGTGCGGAAGGAGTGACGGAGAAGCGGGATCGGCGGCTGAAGGCGGCGGGTGAAGAGCGGTGAGAAGAGCAAGCCGGGGCGGCGATCGGCAGACGGCGAAGAGGGCAGAGGACGCGCGGCTTACCGGAAGTCACGTGGGACCCCCGGACAGCGGCAGAGCAGGAAGACTCCGTCCTGAGCAGTGAAGCAGGAAGAAGAGGAGAGCCAGCAGCGAAAGCAGCAAGGAAGCGCCCGAAGATCGCAGTACCTGAAGAGATGGAGGCGGTCCTTTCCAGAATCCGGGCAGCGGCAGAAGAAAGAGGTCTGGAGTGGCTCTTAGAGCTTTCGGACGAAGCGCTCGGTGCAGCGGCAGGATCTTCAGCGATTGATACCAACGTGGCATCGGCAGCAACACAGGAAGTGGCGGCAGGAAACGCGGAGATGGCGGAAGCAGATCGGGTGGAAGGAAGGAGGTCAACCAGGGGTGCGGGGCCGGCGGCGGCAGCACCAGCGGGGCACGCAAAAGAGCTTAGGCCGCGGAGGGCCCGTGCGCCAGAGAGATTGAGCCCCGAGCACGGTCCCTCACGCAGGCAAAGGATGCAGAGTCTCTCCCCGGCCCCCCCGCGTAGTAGGCTCCCCCCGGCAACACCGACAGGCAGGGGGAGCAAGGCGGGGAGAACTCCCGCGAAACGGAGGAGTGCGGCGGGCAGCGTGAGGCCCCGTGCTGAGAGGGGGGCGGGGCCAAACGCTAACCTGAATGCAAAGAGCAGAGGGAGAGGAGGTGGCGGCTCTGCAGGACGAGAGCAGCCTTGCAGCGGGTCAGGTGTGGAGCGGCCTGGAACATCTCTGGGTCTGACGGCGAGCGCATCAGGAAGGCGGTGGACATCGACAGAGGTGACCCACGGTCAAGCGGGGCCAAGAAGAACGGAGGCGGTTGCGGTTCCGGCAGAACGGTCGCAGCACGGCGAAGGAGATCAATCGGGAGGTTCGGCGGCTGGTGGGTTCACAGCCCCTACGCAGCCAGGTGAGTTAAGCTCTTTGTACAGTATGTCCAGCAATGTTAGCCGCGCAGCGCATGTGGGGAATAGCGTTGCGCAAGTTGCAGGGGGTAGCGCAGCGACAGGAACCACACCGGGTGTAGGCGGCGAAGCAGGTGCAATGCTGGGGCTTATGTTAGATTTCTTGAGAAGGCAGGGGGGGGGGGCCACAACCCGTCGCCTGTCGCAGCATGGAGCTCGCCGTGCAGTGCGTCATCCAGCATGGTAGGACCGCTTGCTGGGGGGACTGGGGTAGGACAGGCGATGGGATCCATGCAACCCCCCCCGTTGGCGGAGCGGGGGCCCGTAGGGGCCTCACAAGTCACCGGGGAAAGCCTCCAAGCGGGGGCCGTGGGGGGTACCACGGAGGTAGGGGCAGCAGCAGGGGTTACAGTGGCGGTACAGACAGAAAAGGACGGGGAGGGTATACGGCTAGATGACAAAGCAAAAGGCGAAGTATACGTCTGCTTTGAGGGACCGCTGGGGGCCCATCTCAAAAAAGAGGTGAGGGAAAAGATCTGGAAGGATGAATATGTCGAGATATTCTCCCTCCTCCCCTTGGAAAAATTCAATTTGGACAAGGGGAAAAGAACGGAGTTTAAGAAAGAGGAGGAGGAGAAGAGGAGATGGCGCCTGATCCCCCAGACGTTCGCTAATTGGCTGCAGGCGTTTGCCATTTTAGCGAGCGTGATAGGCGAAAAAGCGCCGGCCAATTGTTCCGGCCTTTTTTGCTATTTGGACTCAATAGGTGAGGCATATAGGGTATACGGGGGGCAGACCTGGCTGCGCTATGATGAGCAGTTCAGGCAGCGTAAAGCGGTGCGCCCATCTATCAGATGGGAGCATAAAGACATTGGATTATGGTTGAGAGTAATGGCCCCCGCGCGATTTGGACAGCCCTTTCAGGGCGGTGGCGGGTCGTTCGGCCTGGCCTCTAGTTCGGCAGGAGGTCAGGGGAGCTCAGCGGGGGGAAGTAGGCCCGGGTACTGTTGGCAGTACAATGAGGGGCAGTGCAAGTTCGGTGCAACCTGCAAGTTTCGCCATGCCTGCTCCCATTGTAGCGCAGGGTCCCACGGGGCATCGAAATGTTTCAAAAAAGGGAAAGGAAAGGGTCCCGGCGGTTTTACAAAAAGGGATGACCCCGGTGATTCTGGAAGAGATGGTACCTCATCTAAATAGATACCCTGATAGAGAGAAGGCGGAGTTGCTTTTTAGGGGTTTTAGGGATGGTTTTCACATCCCGCCCCCGTTACATGGGGTCCCCTTTTCGTTGAAAAACTTGCGATCGGCGTTAGATTATCCGGGGGTGGTGACGGAGAAGTTAAAAAAGGAAGTGAGCTTGGGGCGCATGGCGGGGCCATTTAAAGAACCGCCGGTGCAAGATTTCGTGGTGTCTCCTTTGGGAGTGGTTCCAAAGAAGGAGCCGAATAAATTCCGGCTGATTCACCACTTATCGTATCCAAAGGGCGCATCGGTGAACGACGGAATAGACCCTGAGCTATGTTCGGTGGTGTATACATCGTTCGATGCGGCGCTTCAGTGGATTAGAAAGTACGGGAAAGGAGCATTGATGGCGAAGGCTGACGTTGAGTCGGCTTTTCGCCTGCTCCCGGTAGCACAGGAAAGCGTTAGGTTGTTGGGGTGTTTTTGGGAAGGGAGTTATTTTGCAGATCGTTGTTTACCCATGGGATGTTCCATCTCATGTGCATACTTCGAAGCATTTAGTTCATTTGTAGAATGGGTGGTGAAGGATACGGCGGCTGTGCAGTCGATCATTCATTACCTGGATGATTTTTTGTGTGTGGGGCCCGGGGGATCGCCAGTTTGTGCGAACTTGCTGGGCACCTTACAGTGGGTGTCGAGGCGGTTCGGGGTGCCGTTAGCACCCGACAAGACAGAGGGGCCCACTACATGTCTAAGTTTTCTGGGCATCACCATTGATTCAGTGGCAATGGTGTGTCGTTTACCAGAAAATAAGTTGTGTGATTTACGAGAGGAGGTCCGCGCGGCGCAGAGAGGGAAAAAGATCACGCTAAGAGGGCTGCAGTCACTGTTAGGCAAGCTGAACTTTGCCTGCAGGATCATGCCCATGGGCCGGGTGTTTTGTAGACGGTTGGCGTCAGCAACGGCGGGGATTCGCGCACCACACCATTTTATCCGTTTGGGGGCCAGTCACAAGGCAGACCTTGCAGTGTGGTCCACCTTCCTTGAAAAATATAATGGCAGATCGGTAATCATGGGTGAGGTCAGCAATAATGTGGACTGGGAGTTATATACTGATGCGGCAGGGAGTGCAGGGTTCGGGGCCTATTTTCAGGGTAGATGGTGCGCGGGGGAATGGCCGGAGCGGTGGAAGCAAGAAGGATTGGTACGGAACTTAGTGCTATTGGAGCTATTCCCAATAGTGGTGGCCATCACGCTGTGGGGTGACCACTTCCGTGATAAAAAAGTAAAATTCCACTGCGATAACATGGGGGTGGTGCAGGTAATTAACAGCCTTTCGGCATCATCCCCCCCTGTGGTAAACTTGCTGCGTCAGTTAGTGCTCCAAGCGTTGTCATTGAACATGTGGGTGGTGGCGGCTCACGTTCCAGGTGTCGAGAATTCAATTGCGGATGCTCTCTCTCGGTTTCAGTGGGAGCGGTTCCGGACACTGGTGCCGGGTGCACAGCTGGTGGGGAGAGAATGCCCGGATCAAATCTGGAACGTGGTAAGCGAGCAGTGGGGGGCCTGATAGAGCGGTCACTGGCTCGGCGAACTAGGGCAGCGTATGGCGCAGCATGGCGGGAGTGGGAGGAATGGTTGAGGAAAGGGGGGGGGGCACATTCAGAGGACGATAGAGTAGGCCTGCTGTTGAGCTGGTTGGGGAGAAGCGCGGAATTGGGGAGGTCAGTGGCACAAGTTAATCAATTTATAGCGTGTATAGCATTTGGTTTTAAGTTAAGGGGGGTGGGGGATGTGACAAAAAATTTTTTGGTAAAACAGGCATTAAAGGGTTTAAGGAAAGGTAGGGGGAGTTTAGACACTAGGCGGCCGGTTTCCTTTGACGTCTTGGAGAAATTGGGTAGAGCATTGGACATTGTATGCGGGAGTGAGTCTGAGAGGCGGTTGTTCCGGGTAGCCTTTTCACTGGCATTTTTCGGGGCATTTAGGATAAATGAGTTGGTGTCTCCCAGCAGGACTTCCGGGGGCGGGTTGCAAGTAGGGGACGTAAGGGTGATAGAAGGGAGGTTGGAGTTGCGGATTCGTCGATCTAAGACGGACCAGCAGGGTTGGGGACAGGTAATCCAGCTAGGCGAGGTGCCAGGGGCCTTTATGTGCCCTAGGAGGACATGGGAGCAGTATACTGGAGGGTTAGAATCTCGGTCAGGCCCCTTGTTGCGCCATGAGAATGGCCAATTCTTATCCCGTTTTCAATTCATAGCAATATTTAAGCAGGCATTGGGGGTAGCAGGGTTTGACAAAGAGCAGTTTGGGTCACACTCATTTAGGGTGGGAGCAGCAACGGAGGCGTCAGTAAGGGGCATGGGAGTGGAGGCGATAAAGAGAATAGGTCGTTGGGAGTCAGGACGTTTTGAATCCTATGTACGCCCCCACCTGCTTTAAGCCTAGGGGTGGGGGGGGGGGGGACATATAGGGGCGGTTGTTAACAAATTGTATCGTTGTTTTTGTTTTGCAGATGGTCACCCAGCCTTAGTATGGATCTTGGGCCATTCATATGTATTCTGGGGGGCGGAGAGAGTGGGGGTGCGGGCCAACGGTAGACAATTAAGGTTCCCGAAGAGTGAAGCACTAATTAGGTGGTTGGGGATTAGAGGCTTGTCGTGGGGCACTGTTTTAGAGGAGGTGGAAAGGAGGGTGAGATGGGATAGGGCACCGGACGTATTGGTGATACATGCGGGGGGGAATGACTTGGGAAAGAGGAGATTTAGGGACCTATCGAGGGACATTCGGTATGACTTCCTTAGGTTACAAGCGTCATACCCGGGTGTAGTGGTGGTTTGGTCCGAAGTGGTGCCAAGGAAAGTGTGGAGGGGGGCGCTTTCAGAAAAGGGCCTAAACAGAGCGAGAGTGAAGCTGAATAAAGAAGTCTCGCGATTTGTGGGGGGAAAAGGGGGAATATCGGTGCGGCACATAGACCTGGAGAAAGGTATTGGCAACTATTGGAGGTCAGATGGCGTCCATCTGAATGAGATCGGGATGGACTTATGGATGGAGGGCTTGCAGGAGGGCATTGAGCGCGCGCTGTTGGTGTGGAGGGCGGCGCAGGCTCAAGGGGGTCGAGCCTTGCTTGCTGTGGCGGGGGAGGGAGAGGGATCCTTGGAGCCCGTATAGAAGATAGTGGGGGAATGGCAGGGGCTACATAGCCCCCTTTTCCCCTCCTTTGCCGTAATTTGTGGCCTGTCGCCTCCGGGGTTACAGGGCGGAGCCCTGATAGTCGGGGGGAGAGGCTAGCCAGGGGTGGCTAGCCGGCCTCGGGGTCGGTAAGAGACGGCGGCCGGAGGTTAAGGGAGAGTGTCGTCGGTCTCCCGAGTCTGCCGACCTGCGGCGGGAGGAAAAGTTAGAAAAGGTTCGGGGATAGCGTCGCCTGAGTCAGCCAAGTTGCGGCGGGTGGCCGGGACAGCTATCCCCTTGTTGGTGTGAGGCGGCAGGATGTGGTAGAGACAGGGGGTGGGCTCCAAGGTCCTCTTCCAGGTTTACATTTGAGGGATATTGTTATTATTGAGGTTGGGGGTGAAATAAGTTTAAATGTATTAATGTTGTTTGTGATAATAAAATGGCTGCTGTGGCCAAATTTATCCAACAGATGGTGTCGGTGGTTTGTGCGGCGAATGGTAGGTGGGGAAATGGTAAGGGAAGGTCATAGCAGCGACAACTCCGTTATACCCGGGTCAGGGTAATATGCGCTTCTTGGGCCTGTTTGGTGAGCTCGGCTCCGTTTAGTAGGGCATTAAACGTTTCGGTTAGTCGGGGCACTAGCTGTGTCTTGAAGGTTTTGTAATAAGTCAGAGAGAGACCGTCCGGCCCCGGGCTTTTGCCTTGTGGAAAGGAGTTTATGACTTCCTCTATTTCCCTGTCAGTGATCGGGGTCAGTAGAGCGGACGCCTCTGTCCCATCTAAACTGGGCAGATTTAGAGATTTCAATCTTGTCGCTGGTGCTCTGTCTGGCGTTGGGAGTCTCTGTTTTCTTAAAGGGGTTGTCCCGCGGCAGCAAGTGGGTCTATACACTTCTGTATGGCCATATTAATGCACTTTGTAATGTACATTGTGCATTAAGTATGAGCCATACAGAAGTTATCAGAAGTTATTCACTTACCTGTTCCGTTGCTGGCGTCCTCGTCTCCATGGTGCCGTCTAATTTTCAGCGTCTAATCGCCGGATTAGACGCGCTTGCGCAGTCCGGTCTTCTTTTCTGAATGGGGCCGCTCGTGCCGGAGAGCGGCTCCTTGTAGCTCCGCCCCGTCACGTGCCAATTCCAGCCAATCAGGAGGCTGGAATCGGCAATGGATTGCACAGAAGCCCTGCGGTCCACCGAGGGTGAAGATCCCGGCGGCCATCTTCACCAGGTAAGTAAGAAGTCACCGGAGCGCGGGGATTCAGGTAAGCACTCTCCGGTTTTCTTTTTTAACCCCTGCATCGGGTTTGTCTCACGCCGAAAAAAAAAAAAACCGTTTCGGCGCGGGACAACCCCTTTAAGGTTATGCAGTTGGGAATAAAATAGTTGGAACTCTTTGGCTATATCTGATGTGGAGGACACTAGGGTTCCTGACTGTGTTTTTATTGCGAGGATGGCGTTTCTGGTCTTGGTCTTTTATAGCAATGCAGTCATAAGTTTACTGCCTCGGTTCCCGTGGGCGTAGAAGGCCTGTTTGAGATACATGTGTTTTTTATTAAATTTGTCTGTGAGGCAGTAACGGAGTTGGTGTCTTAGGGAAGCAAGCTCTTCTAGATTATTTTTAGTCTGAGAGAATTTTGTTACATACTCTAGTTTTGCTATCTGAACTAATAATTTATCAATTTGTCTCTGTTTCTGCCTCTTCACCCTCGTGCCGAGTGCTATCAGCAGGCCTCTCACAAAGGCCTTGTGGGCCTACCAGACTGTGGGTAGTCCTACACTTCCATCCGAGTTGTTTTTAAAATATTCCTCTAGTAAATCTCCTATGTTAGATCTTTCCTCCAGAGAGTCCAATAGCGAGTCGTTCAGCCGCCATCTCCACTCGCTGGGGGTAACTTGAGGTATGTAAATGTTAATATGTACTGGAGCGTGGTCCGAGACAGTGATAGAGCCTATACTAGCTTTTTTTCAGGCAAGTTAACAGGCTGGAGCAGGAGAAGAAATAGTCTAACCTCTGGAAGGAGGAGTGCACTTGAGAGAAATAGGAGAAGTCTTTGGAGGAGGGGTAGAGAAATCGCCAAACGTCCAGGACCCCCAGATCCTGTAAAGAACGATGTAGTTGTTTGGGAGACCTGAGACCGACCTGCCGAGGAATCCAGGAGTGGATTCAAGGTAACATTCAGATCCCCTCCTATTTTAACGTGTCCTTCCGCAAATTGCTTAAGAGTCTCTAACTGTTTGACGCGCCAGGAGACCTGTTCTGAGTTAGGTGCATACAGATTAGCGATTGTCAATTGAACCTCTGAGAAAAAGTACTCTTCCTTCTCCTTCTATATACTGTGTATCGAGTTTGAAGGGAGTTGACTTGTGAAACATTATAGCTACCCCTTTGGATGCTGAATTCGGATGGGTATTGTGGAAGTGTTGTTGGAAACCCAATACCGGGAGTGGGAAGCATCTGTTATTTTTAAAGTGTGTCTCCTGTAGCAATAAAATTTTGGTCTTGCATTTTTTAAACAAGTGAGCGACGTTATGTCTCTTACCCGGAGAGTTCAGACCTCGGACGTTGAATGACGTAAAGTGCACGGAGGCCATGGTGCTGCTGAATCCACAGACAGTAATTAAACCTGCAATTCAAGTGAGGAGAGAGAGAGAGTGAACACACCAACCTGCAAAGAGTGCTAGGACACAAGTACGCCCACAGCTTTATGGTTAGTAGGCCTTAGTTTTGGAAGAAGTGGGAATGTGTGAAAGGAGAAAGAAAGAAGAGCGAAAGGAGAAAAAAAAAGGGGGGGGGGAGAAGAGGAGGGGGGTGAGTGGGTTAGGGAAGGATAGCGTGTAACTAGAGCGGGTACACAGGGTGGGAGTCTGAGAAGCCGCAAATCGCACAATCCCGTTTCAGGGAGGGAGCGCGATGAGCCTCCAAGCAGAGTCCCTGTGTCTCGTCAATAAAAGAGGTATGGAAAATTTAACAATAAGTAACTGTGTTAGTTAGACCTGGCCCAGGGGGGGTCAGGCCCCATCGCGGAAGTATATTAAACAGGGGAGTGCGGTTGTGATCAGGTTAACATGAGAGAACTGAGTCCCCATAGTGTAGATCCAACTTCCCAAACAATACGTCAACCAAAACGAAGATCAAGGGGTCCTCTAGTAGGAGTGTCAATTTTTTTCCCTCGACCCCAAGGGGTCAACAACACCTCTACTCCTCAGGTGCCCTCATAGAGTGCTCCATCTTTGCTCTTCTTTCTCTTTCCTCTCGGGGATCTAGAGTTTCCTGGGAGGTGGTCCGCCCCAGAGGTAGAAAGCAAGGGAAGGGACGGCAGGTCCGGGAGTGAGGCCAACTAAGAACCTCAATCGGCTCCATTTCTAGAAGATGCCAACATTTCTGTAAGTCCTTAGGGGAGCGGATGTTAATTCTTCGGCCTCTGAGGTTTATTCCCAGTCCGAATGGGAACAGCCAAGAGTATTTGATATCTCTAGCTCTCAGTGCTTCAAGCAAGGGTCTCATCAGGTGGCGTTTGGCCAGTGTAGTCGGGGCGAGATCCTGGTATAGATGTATGGGTTTCCCAGTCGTACTGTAAGTCCTTGTTGTTTCTTGCCGCCTCTAATAATGCTTGTGTATCTGGGAACGCCAGGAGCTTGCATATTATATCTCTCGGAGGGTCTGACCCCGAGGGTGGGGGGTCTCAGAGATCTGTGAATGCGTTTGATAGGTACTTGTGAGGCTCTTTTTTGGCCTAGGAGGAGTGCGAACAGCTCTATGGCGATCTTCGGTAGGGCCTCTGCCGCCCATGTTTCTGGAAGTCCTTTAATTCTTATATTATTTCGCCTGTTGCGATTTTCGAGATGCTCTTGCATGATCAGAGCGTGGTTTAACTGATAATGGTGTTCTTTGACTGCCTGCGCCAGCTCTGTTGAATGTGCAGTGAGGATAGTTGAGGAGGTTTCCAGATCCTCAATCCTTCTTCCCATAGATTTAATTTCCTCTTTGATCTCTGAGAGGTCTGACATAATGGGTTGTAGTGCTCTGGTAATTAGGTCTCTCATGAAACTTTTAGAGATTTACTCGCCCTCCTCCCCATCCGAAGAGGCCTCCTCCTCTCTCTCTGTGCTCGAGGGGGCCGAAGTCGTTAGGTTCAGCGTTTTCTTACTAGACGGGTGAGGCGATCTAGATACCCTCTCTTTAAGAAATCTTTGCATATCGGATTGACCCTTGGAAGGCTGGGGTGTGCTCAAGGTGTCGCTACTTCTATCTCTATTGTTTTTCCCCATGATGCATTGAGAATGGCTTATGGTTTTAGTAGTACGATGGAGCCCGCCCTCTGGTGCGTCTCCCTTAGGCGGCCATTAGACAGCCGTGGTCTTGTGTCACCACTGAAAGACAGTCGTTATCAGGGACTAACTTTGTGCGATGGTGGCGACTGAGGACGCTGATGAGATGAAGAGAGAGTGCTACTGGGGCGCCAGCAAGCTCAGTAATTGGGTTAGTTCGTTAGAACTCTGTGGTCAGAGTTCCGTGAAAAATTCAGGCTTGGCCTGTGAGAGCGGGGTAGGCAATCTGTAAGGTTCCCTGGGCTGCTCTCTCCGAGGGGCTAGTGGAGCCGCTTTGTGCGTCGATAGCGACTGAAGGCGCTGATGAGGTGCAAAGATAGCGCTACTGGGGCGCCAGCGAGCTCAATAATTGGGTCAGTTCGTTAGAACTCTGTGGTCAGAATTCTGTGAAAAATTCAGGCTAGGCCTGTGGGAGTGGGATAAACAGTCTGTAAAGTCCCCTGGGCTGCTCTCTCCGAGGGGCAGGTGGAGGATACCTGGGGAGTATGATCTTCAGCCTCCGGGGTCGTTTGGGTCTGATCCTCTCAAGGTATGTAGAGGGGGGGCCCACGGCCTGCTGTTTTTGGCGGGGTGCGGTGGTCCTTAGCGGGTGCAAGCGCAGTCCCACCCGGTGGAGGGGAAGAATCGAGCGGCGGGGGCGTTATATGCAGGTTAGCGGGGCTATTCTGCGTATCAGCCTGTGTCTGACCTTATCAGGGCCTGCACTGCAGCTCGGTGTAGGCAGAGAGCTTCTAGGCCTCCTTTCGGTCTTGCTGGACAGGCCTCCCTCCTTCCTTTCCGTCCCCCTGGTTGGCCGACGCTGTGCCGCACTCTCCCACCCAGTCAAACCTCGCTCGGGGAGTCTTGGCTGTCAGTGTTCCGGTCCGCCACTCGGTTCCTTCAGGCATGAAAATCGAGGCCCCGGCTTCACCAGCGCCACTAGGCCTCACCAGACTTCTGTGGCCGAGAGAGCCCCGGAGCGTCTCTAAGTGATCCTTAGCCTGCAGAGATGCCAAGGCAGGTAATGAGCAGGATATCCCGCGGACAGAAGCGCTGGTAAGTCCGTTTTTCTGTCCCGGTTGCAGGAGCGAGGTCTCCGTGTGTGCGCTCTCTCTGCTGGCCAGGCCACGCCCCCTCCGATGCTGGTTTTTGGAGAGGTTTTTACATCTTCTGGTTCAGTCGGTGTGGTATTAGGTGTGACATACTTAGCCGCACCTGTGGATAATTACTAGGGCTATTTAACCTGGCTTGAGTCTGAGCTGAACTGCGGTTAATTTTTCAGTCCCTCTCTGACTGGGCTAGCAGTCAGAAGCTTACTCCTGGATCGTTCAGCTACTTGCTGCATCTCAAACTGCGTTTGTTTGCATTGTAGTTTTGGTTTTCTGGTTTTTGTTTCCTTTCCCCACACAACATTAATTAGGGTCCGAGGCACGCGGTCAGGGCTGTCCTTATCAGAACAATCACCCTGCTTTCAGGCAGGGCCTTTCACAGTTTTTGGTTGTATAGGGACAGTGTTTTCCATATTTTGGTTCCATTTTTGTTTTGTCTTTATTTATCTGCATTTGTGGTAGATCTGCGAGTGACAGATCCAGCGGATCCAGGTTGGACATTACACAGGCTTTCCCAAGTGCTGCTAACTCAGATAGACCACAGCCCAACCGGTGTGTGGTAAAGCGAATCCACATCAGTCTTTCTGAGACCTTTCTTGCCCGGGCCATTTCTAGCAGATATCTATCTAGAATATTGTAAGTGTCCTTTACAGTCCTTCTTTTGCACCATAACACTGGGTCCTGACATTGTTCAGAGTGTTGTGTGCATTGTGCCCAGGGGCGTAGCTATATGAAGTGCAGAGGTAGCAGTCACTACCGGGCCCTAGAGCCTTAGGAGGCCCAAAGGCCCCTATATCATTTAAGAAAGAACCAGTATTATAAATGGCACATGGATGGATGGGGGCCATGTTACAGATTTTGCATTTAGCCTCTACCTTAATCTTCTAAGATTCTAGCAATGCCCGCGCTTGCTAGGGCTTTATCGATGGACTTCTTAGAAGACCCAATGATGCAAACGAAAGTTGTGGGAAGGCCCCCATGCTGAAGGTTTGCATCTGGGCCCCTGGGTTTACTCCAAAGTCATGAGATAATTAATAGTTCTGGTAAACAGATAAAACCACTAACGAGTCTACTGACAATAACGAGCGTGGCGGAGGCTCCCAGGAGGGTCTCGTGTTATTATATAAAACGGCTTCTGTTGTGTAATTGAATACAACATCTGGTCTTCACCACAACAGATCATGTCAGGTGAGATACTGCACGGACATCACCCAGATATCACCGGTCAACAGGTGATGAGTGTTCCTCTATTTAATGGAGTCAACATGGAGAGATCTGATCCTAGGTCCAATGGAGCAGCTGGTGACAGATTTGGGGGATTTCAAGCCCAGAGAGTATTTAGGCTTCATGCACAAGTCTGTATTATGGATCTGCGTTGTATGGATAAATTAGTAAGGCATATCAATGAAGATGTAAAACGCAACTTTAATATCTACAATAAAAGCACCAAAATACATACACGATCTGTAAACAAACAATACATATCCAAAAACTGAAACAAAGGGGACCACCAGGAAAACCGCAGTCAAGTAAGAGGGGGCATGAGATGCAAACTATCCTCATGGGATTCCTATAAGACCGCCCGAATAGAAAAAAAGTACCTGCCCTGACAATGGCAACCCCTTCTGGAATCTCTCCCTGTACTACCCTTAAAATTCCCTACAAAATCAAGCATCATCCCAACAGGTTCCCCCACCTGATATCAATTCATCCAGGGACATAAATTCATCCTCAACTGGATATTTGCTACAAAAGCAAAAAAATGCAAACACCAATCAAGCAAAGATCCAAGGGACACGGGTGAAATCCGTTCATACATAGTCCCATATATCACCATGGAGCAGAAATAACAACATCAATGGACCATACTCAGAACCCTAATAGGGTGACTCGCTGTGGCCACAAACGACCATCACAGATCTCTGGTCCGGGCTCCACTAGGGATAGGTTGCATCTCATGCTCCCTCTTTCTTGACCCAGGCCCTCCCTATTGGCTCTATTTTTGCACATTTTTGATATATATCATTGATCTATAGACCATATGTGTATTTTGGTACTTTTATTGTAGGTATTAAGTGTTTTACATCTTCATTATGTGCTCAACACATTAAGTTCTTGTGGTGACATTTGAACAGTAATGAGATGCCTATAGGAATCTGGGGACATTTACTCCAGGTTCATGTAGCGGTATATGGAGGTTGTAAAAGAGTTGGGGTGAACCACCAGACTATTAAGGACTTCTCCCCCAGAAACATTTCTACTATGGGACAATGCAGTGCCATGTGGAGTTACCATAAGGTGGTAGATGAGTTGCCTATGGTTAAAGGGACTGTCCCACTTCTAGCAGGGAGCAGACAGCTCAGTACATTGAGTAGTGGTCCAGGTTGGTACTACAGGCTGAGTCCCATTCACTTCAATAGGATTCAGTCTGTACTACCAACCCAGACCACTGCACAATGTACGAAGCTGTCTGAAAACAGCTAGAAGAAAACGGCCATTCATGTAATACATGGTTAGCACTCGTACAGGGGAGTGTTTGTCCCTTCTGGCTAATACGGTAGGTCTATACTGAGACTCTAATAGTGGCAGCATAGTTGTCATTGTTAAGGCGTTACTGTGGCATGGCAGTTTTAGGGGAAAACTAACCCCCTTATGGGAGCACTGCAGTATGGCCATTTTATTGGTGCAATGCAACACTCACTGTTATGGGAACATTGGGACTCTAACTAGGATCTCTATGGCTGACGTGCTTACAGTGGCATTGTAATGGACTCTCTTTTTGTGGCATTGTGGCTATTACTATTATGGGGATACTATGGTATGGCACTATTAATGAAAAAAATGTAATTGACACATTTAGGGTATGTTCACATGGTGGATTCACAGTGAATTCCACCTAAAAAAAACAAACAGTGAAATCTGCAGCTTTCTGCTATGGTTTTTGGCATTGGTCTGTGCTCAGATTTTGCCCTGTAAATGGGCAAAGTCTGAATGCCGAACTGCCAGAGTGGAAAATCAAACTTCTGTGCGAAGAAGTAACATGTCACTCCTTGGTGCGAAAACACAATTTTCTGTATCGGAATTCAGCATGCGGATTTTGCCATCGCCGGAGTGTAATCTGATCGTAGATCTGCACCAAAAGCCGTGGACTCTGACACTGTTTTTAAAGGCAAAATTTATGCAGAAAACACCACTATGACTTCCGCCATGTAAACACACACTTATGGGGGCGCTGTGTGTCACCGTTATGGAGTAACAACAGCTGACAACTAGAGATGAGGCAGCACCAAGATGCTCGGGTGCTCGTTGCTTGAGTCAAACTTTCCGCGATGCTCGAGGGTTCGTTTCGAGTAACGAACCCCATTGCAGTCAATGGGCGACTCGAGCATTTTTGTATATGATCGATGCTCGCTAAGGTTTTCATTTGTGAAAATCTGCAAAACCTACGAAAGTGATGGAAACGACACAGAAACGGATAGGGCAGGCGAGGGGCAACATGCAGTTCTGCATCTCAGGCTCTCAGGTCCCACTATTAAGCCACAATAGCGGCAAGAGTGCCCCCCCCCCTAACAATTTTTACTTCGGACAAACCCTCATTAGCAATGCATACCTTAGCTAAGCACCACACTACCTCCAACAAAGCACAATCACTGCCTGCATGACACTCCGCTGCCACTTCTCCTGGGTTACATGCTGGCCACCCCCCCCCCCCTGCACGACCCAGTGTCCACAGCGCACACCAAAGTGTCCCTGCGCAGCCTTCATCTGCCCTCATGCCACACGCTCGCGGCATAGCCACACCACCCTCATGTCTATTTAAAAGGGCGTCTGCCATGAGGAGGAACTGGAGGCACACACTGCAGAGGGTTGGCAGGGCCAGGCAGCGACCCTCTTCAAAGGGGGGGGGGGGGGGCGATAGCCCACAATGCTGTACAGAAGCAATGAGAAATTGACGTTCCATCTTCACTCCAATCCTGTGCCACCTCCGTTAGGAGCTGCAAACGAGGGCATAAAGGGGACTCAGGTGCCAGCCCAGCACTTCTACACATCTCCACAATGCAGCAATACTCGGTGTGGGACGTATGTGAGCGGGGCCTGGGTCAGCCTCTGTCCCAGCAAACACCTTGTGTGGCCCAAGGTGCTGTGAGTGACATAGCAATGGGGACTCCATGTGTCCACACACTACTCATTCTGTTTGGGTGTCGGATACCTCATCGACAATGCAAGGGGTAAACCATCTGCACTCTGCACCCTACCCAAGTCTGTCAGTATTTTGGGGACAGCCAGGTAAAACACCTCAATGGGAAGTCTGTGTGCACCCACAGCATGGGTGGCTCCCAGGAACCCAAAGACGGTACATAAAGAAATCCCATTGCAGTGCCCCGGATAGCTGAGGTTACGCGAGAGAAAATACATATTGGCTTCGGCCCACACTTCATGCCCTAGACAGTTTGGGTTTTTTCAAAAGTGCCAGGCAGGTACAACTCCGCTATGGGAAGTCTGTGTGCACCCACAGCATGGGTGGCTAGCAGGAACACACAGACGGTACATAAAGAAATCCCATTGTAGTGCCCCGGATAGCTGAGGTTACGTGAAAGGAAATACATGTTGGCCTCGGCCCACAATCCATGCCCTAGTCAGTCTGGGTTTTTTGGGGGGCCAGATCGGTAGAACACCAGGATGGGAAGACTTAGTGCACCCATAATATACACAGACCCCTGTAATATTCCTGTAGCAAAGGTATAAGCTGACCCCAGTAACAGTTATGTTGCAGAAGTCTAGGGAGACCCCAGTAACATTTCTGTAGTAACAGTATAGACAGACC
Source organism: Eleutherodactylus coqui (assembly GCF_035609145.1). Taxonomy (NCBI): domain Eukaryota; kingdom Metazoa; phylum Chordata; class Amphibia; order Anura; family Eleutherodactylidae; genus Eleutherodactylus; species Eleutherodactylus coqui. Next base: position 329,074,922 of record NC_089838.1, read on the forward strand.
CCAGCAACATTTCATTAGCAGAAGTATAGGCAGACCCCTGTAACATTTATGTAGCAGAAGTATAGGCAGACCCCTGTAACATTTCTGTAGCAGCAGTATAGGCAGACCCCAGTAACATTTATGTGCCAGAAGTATAGGCAGACCCCAGTAACATTTATGGAGCAGAAGTATACGCAGACCCCCTAGTAACATTTATGTAGCAGCAGTATTGGCAGACTCCTGTAACATTTCTGTAGCAGAAGTATAGGCAGACCCCAGTAACATCCTTGTGGCAGCAGTATAGGCAGACCCCTGTAACATTTCTGTAGTAACAGTATAGACACATCCCAGTAACATTTCTGTAGCAGAAGTATAGGCAGACCCCAGTAACATCCTTGTGGAAGCAGTATAGGCAAACCCCTGTAACATTTCAGTGGCAGCATTATAGGCAGACCCCAGTAACATTTTTGTAGCAGAAGTATACGCAGACCCCTGTAACATTTAAATGGCAGCAATATAGGCAGACCCCTGTAACATTTACGTGGCAGAAGTATAGGCAGACCCCTGTAACATTTTTGTAGCAGCAGTATAGGCAGACCCCAGTAAAAGTTCTGTAGTAATAGTATAGACCAACCTCTGAAACATTGCGGTACCATGAGCATAGGCGAAGGCCGGAAAAATTAGTTGGATAAGAGTGTAGGCGTGGGCCTGAAAAATAAGTGTATCAAGAGTACAAGTGTACCTCTGAAAAATTTATCAACCGAGAGGGCAGGTGACACCCATAAATATTTTTTTAAAGATACAGCTCACTGTTGTTAAATTTGTAACAGAGCCTGTAGGCAGCCCTGTTGAAAAAATTGGTTCATGTAACAGTCTCAATACTTTTGAAACTTTGAAAAATTGTAAAAACATTGGTAGATGTAAATGAGCCTTTTGGGCCGCAGAAAAATTGGCCGTTCAGCGCGATGACATGTTGTTTCTGGAGGAGGAAGAGCAGGAGGAGGACTAATGTCAGAGACAGTTTGACAAAGCTAAATGCCCCATTTAACCGGTGATATAGAGGAGAGTGCTTTTATCTGCGGTTGCAGCGAAAAGAATCTTTAGGTTCTGCTGCTCTCCGCCGGTGGAGAAGAGAAGTCTGGGGAAATCCAGACTTTGTTCATCTTTATGAGTGTATGCATGTCGGCACTGGCAGTTGACAGGCGGGTATGCTTATCTGTGATGATTCCCCCAGCTTCTCTAATAAGACGCTAGCGGCAGGGCAAGCAAGCACCTCCAGGGCATACAGCGCAAGTTCGTGCCACATGTCCAGCTTTGACACCCAGTAGTTGTATGGAGCATCACGGAGGACAGTGGTACAATTGGCTACATACTCCCTCGCCATCTTTTTACAGTGCTCCCTCCGACTCAGCCTTGACTGGGGAGCCATAAAGCTGGCAAAGGCCTTGGAGAGTGTTTCCCTGCCTGCGCTGAATATGCTGCCTGATCTCTGCGCCTCCCCTGCTACTTAGCCCTCGGAACTGCGCCTTCTGCCGCTAGCGCTGTCAGATGGGAAGTTTACCATCAGTGTATCCACCAGGGCCCTGTGCTATTGCATCACTCTCGAACCCCTTTCCTCTTTGCGAATGAGAGTGGAAAGGTTCTCCTTATACCGTGGGTCGAGAAGGGTGTACACCCAGTAATCCGTAGTGGCCAGAATGCGTCTAACGCGAGGGCCACGAGAAAGGCAGCCTAACATGAAGTCAGCCATGTGTTCCAGGGTACCAGTATGCAACACATCGCTGTCCTTACTAGGAAGATCACTTTCCGGATCCTCCTCCTCAGGCCATACACGCTGAACAGATGAGAGGCAAGCAGCATGGGTACCCTCTGCAGTGGGCCCAGCTGTCTCTTCCCCCTCCCCCTCCTCCTGCTTCTCCCCCTCCTCCAAAACGCGCTGAGATATAGACATGAGGGTGCTCTGACTATCCAGTGACATACTGTCTTCCCCCGCCTCCGTTTCTGACCGCAAAGCGTCAGCCTTTATGCTTTGCAGGGAACTTCTCAGCAGGCATAGCAGAGGAATGGTGATGCTAATGATTGCAGCATTGCCGCTCACCATCTGGGTAGACTCCTCAAAGTTTCCGAGGACCTGGCCGATGTCTGCCATCCAGGCCCACTCCTCGGTAAAGAATTGGGGAGGCTGACTACCACTACGCCGCCCATGTTGGAGTTGGTATTCCACTATTGCTCTCCGCTGCTCATACAGCCTGGCCAACATGTGCAGCGTAGAATTCCACCGTGTGGGCATGTCGCCCAGCAGCCAGTGCTCTGGCAGATTAAACCAATGTTGCAGGGTCCTCAGGGTGGTAGCGTCCATGGTGGACTTGCGGAAATGTGCGTAGACGCAGCACACCTTGCCGAGCAGGTCAGGTAAGTGCGGGCAGTTTTTAAGAAACCGCTGAATCACCAGATTGAAGACGTGGGCCAGGCATGGCACGTGTGTGAGGCTGCCGAGCTGCAGAGCCGCCACCAGGTTACGGCCGTTGTCACACACGACCATGCCCAGTTGGAGGCTCAGCGGCGAGAGTCAGAGGTCGGTCTGACCCTGCAACATCTCGGGGGCCGTGTGCCTCTTGTCACCTAGGCTGAGTAGTTTCAGCACGGCGTGCTGACGCTTGCCCACCGCTGTGCTGCCACGCCACACCGACTGCTGGCGACGTGCTGCTCAGATTTCTTAATTGAGAGGTAGAGGTTGCGTAGAAGGCGGCGGAGGGTTTGGAGGAGGTGGCATAGACCGTCGCAGATGCCAGGACCGAGGAAGGACCCGCTATTCTGGGTGTGGGTAGGACGTGTGCGGTCCCAGGCTCTGACTCGGTCCCAGCCATCACCAAATTCACCCAGTGTGCAGTCAGGGAGATATAGTGGCCCTGCCTGCCAGTACTTGTCCACGTGTCCTTGGTTAAGTGGACCTACCCAGTAACCGTGTTGGTGAGGGCACGATTGATGTTGCGGGAGATGTGCTAGTGTAGGGCTGGGATGGCATACCGGGAAAAATAGTGGCGACTGGGGACCAAGTAGCGTGGGACCGCCGCCTCCATCATGTTTTTGAAAGCCTCCATTTCCATAAGCCTGTACGGCAGCATCTCCTGGCTGATCAATTTGGCAATGTGCACGTTTAAAGCTTGTGCACGGGTGCGTGGCGGCATATTTGCACTTGCGCTCCAACACTTGCGCTAGCGATAGCTGGACACTGCGCTGTGAGACATTGCTGGATGGGGTCAAGGACAGCGGAGGTGTGGGTGGAGGTGCAGGCCGGGAGGTGCTCGTGCCTGTGTCCTGAGAGGGGGTTTGGATCTGAGTGGCAGGTTGGGGCACAAAGGGAGAGGCAGTGGTGTGACCCGGAGGCGGTGAACAGCCTTCATCCCACCTTGTGGGGTGCTTGGCCATCATATGCCTACGCATGCTGGTGGTGGTGAGGCTGGTACTGGTGGTTCCCGGCTGATCTTGGTGCGACACAGGTTGCACACCACTGTTCGTTGGTCGTCCGCGCTCTCACTGAAAAACATCCACACCTTTGAAGACCTAGGCCTCTGCACGGTGGCTTGGCTCGAGGGTGTGCTTTGGGGAACAGTTGGGGGATTCTTTGCTCCGGCCCTGCCTCTACCCTTGGCCACCCCACTGCCTCTTCCAACCTGTCCTGCTGCTGCACTTGCCTCCCCCTCTGAAGACCTGTCCTCAGTTGGCTTAGCAAACCAGGTGGGGTCAGTCACCTCATCGTCCAGCGGCTCTTCCTCCGAATCCTCTGTGTGCTCCTCCCTCGGACTTACTGCCCTTACTACTACCTCACTGATAGACAACTGTGTCTCATCATCATCGTCCTCCTCACCCACTGAAAGCTCTTGAGACAGTTGCCGGAAGTCCCCAGCCTCATTCCCCGGACCCCGGGAACTTTCCAAAGGTTGGCCATCAGTCACAACAAACTCCTCAGGTGAGAGAGGAGCCATTTTTTCCCAATCAAGGCAGGGACCCGAGAACAGTTCCTGGGAGTCTGTCTGCTGATCAGAATGTGTCATTTTCATGGAGTGAGGAGGCTGGGAGGAAGGAGGAGCAGCAGCCAGAGAATTCAGAGTTGCAGCAGTGGACAGTGTAGAAGACTGAGCGGTCGATAGATTGCTGGATGCACTTTCTGCCATCCACGACAGGACCTGCTCACACTGCTCTGTTTGTTATAAAGGTCTACTACGTGGACCCAAAAATTGTGATATGAAGCTGGGGACCCCAGAAACTTGCCTCTCTCCTAATCCCGCAGCAGCCGGCTGCGATTCACCTGGACCAGGAACTCAGCCTGTGCCCACACCCTCAATTGGACCTCCACGTCCTCGCCTGCGTCCACGTCCACGTCCACGTCCACATCCTAAAGGCCTACCCCTACCCCTCAGCATGGTGTATTACGGAGAGAGCAGACGCAGAGCGGTGTGAATAATTATGGAATTATTGGCCTGCAGTTGGCGGCTGACAGCAGTTATGTAACGCTAACTCCAGGCAGAAACAAAGAATAAGGAAGGCTGCAAAACAGGCCTAGCCGTGCAATAGTGATGCAGTACAACTCCCACCAGGCACCCAGTAAAGTTCAGAGGGTCAGAGGTAGCCCAACGAAGGAGCTTTTATTTTAATTTTTTTGAAAAAGAATACAGGCTATATAGCGTGTATATGACTTTCCCTCTATCAGGGGCTGTGGCCGTACGCTGTGCGTGAAGTTCACGGCAGACACAGAGCGGTGTGAATAATTATGGAATTATTGGCGTACATTTTCACGCTGACAGCAGTTATGTTACGCTAACTCCAGGCAGAAGCAAAGAATAAGGAAGGCTGCAAACAGGCCTAGCTGTGCAATAGTGATTCACTACAACTCCCAGCAGCCAGGCAGTAAAATGCACACGGTCACAGGTAGCCCAACAAAGGAGCTTTAATTTAAATTTTTTTGAAAAAGAATACAGGCTATATAGTGTGTATATGACTTTCCCTTTATCAGTGGCTGTGGCCGTACGCTGTGTGTGAAGTTGACGGCAGACACAGAGCGGTTTGAATAATTATGGAATTATTGGCGTACAGTTGGAGGCTGACAGCGGTTATGTAACGCAAACTGCAGCCAGAAAAAAATTATACGCAAGGCTGCAAAAAGGCCTAGCTGTGCAATAGTGATGCACTACAACTCCCAGCAGCCAGGCAGTAAAATGCACACGGTCACAGGTAGCCGTAAGAAGGACCGTTGGGGGTCTTGTAGACAGGATTCGACACTACCACTGTCCCTGCCTCACCAGTACTGCCCCTATACTCTGTATAATAGACTGCAGACTGAGAACGCTATAGCTGTAATAGTCTGCAGAGCCCGAGATGAAAAAAAAACCATTTTTTTGTGCAAAACTGCTTCCAGCAGCCACAACAGTAATGCACACGGTCAGATGTGGCCCTAAGAAGGACTGTTGGTGTTCTTGAAGACGCTAACTCTCTCCCTATAGCAGCAGCACCACTGTCCCTAATCTCTGCCAGCGTGTGTCTGTGGCGAGCCAAGGGCGGGATTGCTTTAAATACTCGGCGGTCACTTGATCTCACCAGCCACTCACTGCAGGGGGGTGGGATAGGGCTGGAACGTCACAGGAGGAAGTTGTAATGCTTTCCCTGCATGTCTATTGGCCAGAAAATGGCGCAAAACATGCAGGGAAGGAAATGGAATTGACTCGAGCACCGCGTGGTGCTCGTCTTGAGTAACGAGCATCTCGAACACCCTAATACTCGAGCGAGCATCAAGCTCTGACGAGTGCGCTCGTTCATCTCTACAGACAACGTAAGGTACAAACTTTCTTCATGACGGTGGAGGTCTAATCAATGCATTAAAAGATAGCAGCTGAATGGATCATAAGTGGGTGTAATATTCCTCCCTTCGGACATAATTTATGATACAACAGAGGTTTCCTTTGGACTTCAGGAAATCTGACAATTTAATTTCTCTGCTACATTTTACACATGGTCAATCTTGACTGGGCAGCCAGTAATAGAGTCTTGTAGCAATCTTGTCCCAGTGTTATTTCCATCTGATCTCTTACACTTTAGTCTGCGTGATGTGGTCGGGTTATGTTGAAAGATGGAGCTTTGTGTGCTGGGTCTCCTATTGCAGACAGAGCGGTGGGGAGAGGCTCCTGCTGCAGGCAGTTGCATTACAGGTAGAGCATATCTGCTGTCAGACAGTGGCCAATCTCATTACATACACATTAAAGTATAACATTTTAAGACTGCTTTTATTTCTCTGCTCTTACTCCGTTTTCTGCTCTAGAGGGAATGGACGAGAGAAATCAATCAACAATCACAGAATTTCTCCTCTTGGGATTTGGAAACCTCCACAACTTCAAGATTTTAGTTTTCACTCTGTTTTTGATCGTCCACATCATGGCTCTGAAAGCCAACTTCCTGGTAATTGTCCTGGTTGGGGTCACCCAGAGCCTCCACTCCCCCATGTACTTCTTCCTCAGCCAGTTGTCCTTGTCCGAAATCCTGTACACCGGTAACATTGTCCCCAACCTGTTGTGGCTGATACTGGTGGGAGAAGGAAGAGTATCGGTGGTCCGATGTCTAGCCCAGTTCTACTTTTTATTGAGTGTCCCTACCATTGCCCAGTGCTTGTTGTTGGCGGCCATGTCCTTTGATCGACATGTGGCCATCTGCAAACCATTACACTATGCCTCCATTATGACCTTCACCCATCAGCTACAGATGGTCGCCTCCTGCTGGTTGTTGGGGTTCATCTTGTCACTTCTTGTATACATTTTCTTAAATAGGTTAATATTTTGTGGCCCCAACACCATCAACCACTTCTACTGTGACATTGCTCCTCTACTACGGCTCTCCTGCTCCAGTACGTCTTCCGTAGAACTGGTCACTGCTATAGTGGCCTTTCCCGTAATTTTATCACCATTTATGTTAATTGCAGTCACTTACATTTCAATCATCCGGACCATCCTTAAGATTCCCTCCAGTATTGGACGACATAAAGCCTTCTCCACCTGCAGTTCCCACCTGATCGTTGTGTGCGTCTACTACGGGACGTTGTCATCCATTTATATCTTCCCACCAAGAGATAACTCCATAAATCTGAACAAAGGTCTGTCTGTACTGTACACACTGGTGACTCCCTTGTTCAATCCTCTAATCTACAGCTTGAGAAACCAGGAGATCAGAGACGCCATTTTTAAATATATTCAATCATGGAGGATGGGGCAAGCATTGTAGACTTAGGTACACGAGGCTATAGATATAAAGTCATATTTATGATTTGCCATGTTAAATTTCCATGGCTTCGTTCTGTCATTAATTGACCTTAATGCTGGACAGTCAAATTTAAAGAACTCGCCTGGAGACTAAAAGATCCTGTTGGCACAGAAGAAGAAAATAGCTATACCAATTTGAGATACTCTCCACTCCATAGGGTCCAATAAATAGCCTAATAGTCCTCTTGGAGTGGCCAAATTCTTGTCTTGTTGTAACAAGTGCCAAGTGGTCCGTATGTCAAGAGTTGAGATAGTCATAGAAATAAAGAGTATCTGAAGATGGAGAAGCAATGAGACAACGTCGAGAAATTATAAATTGATTCTATGGATGGTACGTAAGTTTGAGATGCTGGAAAAAACCATCATAGAGGTGAGCAGTACCAAAATACACTGTGAGAAACATTCTGCTAGGGAAGAGGTAAATCACCCAAGAAGCAAGAAAATTACTTACAACAGCCAAAAAAAGCGAGAATTACCAATAAAATAATGAAATGACATGACAGAGGAATTATGCATTGACCCTATAAGGAAGGGATTAGGTTGAGATAGCCGTAGACCCCTATAATGATAGTTCTAGAATATCTGAAGGCAGAGAAACAATGAAAGAAAACTTGGAACTTGAGGCAAGTCACAAATTGATGCTATCAAAAGAGTATTTGTTTGAGATACACATAGAAATGGAGTGTATTTGGAATATTCAACTAGGGAAAAAAATGCATAGACCTCAAAAGTAGTACAACCATTTACAACAGCTCCAAAACTGATGAAATTACACGAGACAACCTTGACCTAAAGAGGAGTCATGAACCGACCGTATGAGGGGCTGAGAGTCAGTTTGAAAGAGCCGTGGAGCCTCGATAATAATTTCACTGTAGAGTATCTGTAGACGGAGAAACAAGGCAAGGCGACCCTGAGCTCGAGAAGAGTCATGAAGAAACCCAATGGGGTAAGGAGTCAGTGTGAGATAGCCATGGAGCCCTGATGATGATCGTGCAAAAGATGAAGGTTATCTGAAAACTGTAAAATAATGTGAGATAACCTTGTGCTAGAGAGTTTTCCTGGGGTAGACGGTTCGTATGAGATCATTCTAGTGCAGTGGCCCAAAGTTGGGGTTCACTACTGCACCTCAGTATGCATGTTTTATGTCTGTCTTGTAGTCATATTTTAATTGTGGAATGCATCAGTTTTGAGTGCATTAGAGTCTGCGGGCATGGAAGGGTTAATGTCCATGTCTGGTGTTGTCTGGAAATTGTATCATTTTGTCTATTCGTGGATTGGTTGATGGTGATGAATGTGCAATTGGGTGATTGCATGAGAATTCCAGAGTCAGAATCTGAAAGTTAGTGAGAGAGAAAGACAGAATGAGAGAGAGATAGCAGAAGGAGATGGAGAGATGGCCTGCCATCATGCCAGAGCCTGACCATACCAGGAATACTCCTTTTATCAGCTACTCCAAGAGAGTATGGATGCCCAGACATGCCTGAACCACGTGGGAGTACAGAGTAAGAATCGCATGTAACCAGAGACGGTGAGAAATTGCAAGTCTGCGAGAGAAGTGAGTGTTTGGCCGTGGTTAGAGATAAAGTTTAATGGGGAGGAAAAACCTACAGATAACTGGGACTGCAGAGGTATAATACCTAGAGATGAGCGAGCACCAAAATGCTCGGGTGCTCGTTACTCGGGACGAAATTATCGCGATGCTCGAGGGTTCGTTTCGAGTAATGAACCCCATTGAAGTCAATGGGCGACCCGAGCATTTTTGTATTTCGCCGATGCTCGCTAAGGTTTTCATTTGTGAAAATCTGGGCAATTCAAGAAAGTGATGGGAACAACACAGAAACGGATAGGGCAGGCGAGGGGCTACATGTTGGGCTGCATCTCAAGTTCCCAGGTCCCACTATTAAGCCACAATACCGGCAAGAGTGGGCCCCCCCCCCCCAACAATTTTTACTTCTGAAAAGCCCTCATTAGCAATGCATACCTTAGCTAAGCACCACACTACCTCCAACAAAGCACAATCACTGCCTGCATGACACTCCGCTGCCACTTCTCCTGGGTTGCATGCTGCCCAACCCCCCCCCCCCCCCGCGCGCACGACCCAGTGTCCACAGCGTACACCAAATTGTCCCTGCGCAGCCTTCAGCTGCCCTAATGCCACACCACCCTTATGTCTATTTATAAGTGCGTCTGCCAGAGGAACCGCAGGCACACACTGCAGATAGTTGGCACGGCTAGGCAGCGACCCTCTTTAAAAGGGGCGGGGCGATAGCCCACAATGCTGTACAGAAGCAATGAGAAATCCAATCCTGTGCCACCTCCATCAGGAGCTGCACACGTGGGCATAGCAATGGGGAACCTATGTGCCACACACTGTTCATTCTGTCAAGGTGTCTGCATGCCCCAGTCAGACCGCGGCTTTTTATAAATAGTCACAGCCAGGTACAACTCCGCAATGGGAATTCCGTGTGCACCCACAGCATGGGTGGCTCCCTGGAACCCACCGGCTGTACATAAATGTATCCCATTGCAGTGCCCATCACAGCTGAGGTAACGTCCGATTAAATGCAGGTGGGCTTCGGCCCACACTGCATGCCCCAGTCAGACTGGGGTTCTTTAGAAGTGGACACATGCAGTTACACTGTAGGCGAGGGCCCCGAAAAATTGCTGTACCAACAGTACTAATGTACCTCAGAAAAATTGCCCATGCCCAACCAAGAGGGCAGGTGAAACCTATTAATCGCTTTGGTTAATGTGGCTTAATTGGTAACTAGGCCTGGAGGCAGCCCAGTTAAAATAAAAATTGGTTCAGGTGCAAGTTTCAACGCTTTAATGAGCATTGAAACGTATAAACATTGTTTACAAAAGTATATGACTGAGCCTTGTGGGCCTAAGAAAAATTGCCCGTTCGGCGTGATTATGTGAGGTTTCAGGAGGAGGAGCAGGAGGAGGAGGAGGAGGAATATTATACACAGATTGATGAAGCAAAAAGGTCCCCGTTTTTGATGGGGATACAGAACGATGCTTCCATCCGCGGGTGCAGCCTACGTATTGTTTAGGTATCGCTGCTGTCCGCTGGTGGAGAAGAGAAGTCTGGGGATATCCAGACTTTGTTCATCTTGATGAGTGTAAGCCTGTCGGCACTGTCGGTTGACAGGCGGGTACGCTTATCTGTGATGATTCCCCCAGCCGCACTAAGCACCCTCTCTGACAAGACGCTAGCCGCAGGACAAGCAAGCACCTCCAGGGCATACAGCGCGAGTTCAGGCCACGTGTCCAGCTTCGACACGCAGTAGTTGTAGGGGGCAGAGGCGTCACGGAGGACGGTCGTGCGATCGGCTACGTACTCCCTCACCATCCTTTTACAGTGCTCCCGCCGACTCAGCCTTGACTGGGGAGCGGTGACACAGTCTTGCTGGGGAGCCAGAAAGCTGTCAAAGGCCTTAGACAGTGTTCCCCTGCCTGTGCTGTACATCCTGCCTGATCTCCGCGCCTCCCCTGCTACCTGGCCCTCGGAACTGCGCCTTCGGCCACTAGCGCTGTCGTATGGGAATTTTACCATCAGTTTGTCCGCCAGGGTCCTGTGGTATAGCAACACTCTCAAACCCCTTTCCTCTTCGGGTATGAGAGTGGAAAGGTTCTCCTTATACCGTGGGTCGAGCAATGTGTACACCCAGTAATCCGTAGTGGCCAGAATGCGTGTAACGCGAGGGTCACGAGAAAGGCATCCTAACATGAAGTCAGCCATGTGTGCCAGGGTACCTGTACGCAACACATGGCTGTCCTCACTAGGAAGATCACTTTCAGGATCCTCCTCCTCCTCCTCCTCCTCAGGCCATACACGCTGAAAGGATGACAGGCCAGCAGCATGTGTACCCTCACCAGTGGGCCAAGCTGTGTCTTCCCCCTCCTCCTCATCTTCCTCCTCCTCCTCCTCACCGCGCTGAGATATAGACAGGAGGGTGCTCTGACTATCCAGCGACATACTGTCTTCCCCCGGCTCTGTTTCCGAGTGCAAAGAGTCTGCCTTTATGCTTTGCAGGGAACTTCTCAAGAGGCATAAAAGAGGAATGGTGACGCTAATGATTGCAGCATCGCCACTCACCACCTGGGTAGACTCCTCAAAGTTTCGAAGGACCTGGCAGATGTCTGCCAACCAGGCCCACTCTTTTGAAAATAATTGAGGAGGCTGACTCCCACTGCGCCGCCCATGTTGGAGTTGGTATTCCACTATAGCTCTACGCTGCTCATAGAGCCTGGCCAACATGTGGAGCGTAGAGTTCCACCGTGTGGGCACGTCGCAAAGCATCGGTGCACTGGCAGATGAAACAGATGTTGCAGGGTGGCAGCGTCCGTGTGGGACTTGCGGAAATGTGCGCAGAGCCGGCGCACCTTTCCGAGCAGGTCTGACAAGCGTGGGTAGCTTTTCAGAAACCGCTGAACCACCAAATTAAAGACGTGGGCCAGGCATGGCACGTGCGTGAGGCTGCCGAGCTGCAGAGCCGCCACCAGGTTACGGCCGTTGTCACACACGACCATGCCCGGTTGGAGGCTCAGCGGCGCAAGCCAGCGGTCGGTCTGCTCTGTCAGACCCTGCAGCAGTTCGTGGGCCGTGTGCCTCTTATCTCCTAAGCTGAGTAGTTTCAGCACGGCCTGCTGACGCTTGCCCACCGCTGTGCTGCCATGCTAGGCGACACCGACTGCTGGCGACGTGCTGCTGCTGACACATCTTGATTGCGAGACAGAGGTTGCGTTGGAGGAGGAGGAGGGTGGTTTAGTGGAGGAAGCATACACCGCCACAGATACCACCACCAAGCTGGGGCCCGCAATTCTGGGGGTGGGTAGGACGTGAGCGGTCCCAGGCTCTGACTCTGTCCCAGCCTCCACTAAATTCACCCAATGTGCCGTCAGGGAGATATAGTGGCCCTGCCCGCCTGTGCTTGTTCACGTGTCCGTTGTTAAGTGGACCTTGCCAGTAACCGCGTTGGTGAGGGCGCGTACAATGTTGCGGGAGACGTGGTCGTGCAGGGCTGGGACAGCACATCGGGAAAAGTAGTGGCAACTGGGAATTGAGTAGCGCGGGGCCGCCGCCACCATCATGCTTTTAAAAGACTCTGTTTCCAAAACCCTATACGGCAGCATCTCCAGGCTGATAAATTTGGCTATGTGCACGTTTAACGCTTGAGCGTGCGGGTGCGTGGCGGCGTACTTGCGCTTGTGCTCCAACACTTGCGCTAGCGACGGCTGGACGGTGCGCTGATAGACATTGGTGGATGGGGCCGAGGACAGCGGAGGTGAGGGTGTGGGTGCAGGCCAGGAGACGGTAGTGCCTGTGGATTGAGAGGGGGGTTGGATCTCAGTGAACGGTTGGGGCACTGGGGGAGAGGCAGCGGTGCAAACCGGAGGCGGTGAACGGCCTTCGTCCCACCTTGTGGGGTGCTTGGCCATCATATGTCTGCGCATGCTGGTGGTGGTGAGGCTGGTGGTGGTGGCTCCCCGGCTGATCTTGGCGCCACAAAGGTTGCACACCACTGTTCGTCGGTCGTCTGCACTCTCAGTGAAAAACTGCCAGACTTTTGAGCACCTCGGCCTCTGCAGGGTGGCATGGCGCAAGGGGGGGGGGTTTGGGAAACAGTTGGTGGATTATTCGGTCTGGCCCTGCCTCTACCCCTGGACACCGCACTGCCTCTTGCAACCTGCCCTGCTGCTGCCCTTGCCTCCCCCTCTGAAGACCTGTCCTCAGTAGGCGTAGCAAACCAGGTGGGGTCAGTCACCTCATTGTCCTGCTGCTCTTCCTCAGAATCCTCGGTGCGCTCCTCCCTCGGACTTACTGCCCTTACTACTACCTCACTGATAGACAACTGTGTCTCATCGTCATCGTCCTCCTCACCCACTGAAAGGTCTTGAGACAGTTGCCGGAAGTCCCCAGCCTCATCCCCCGGACCCCGGGAACTTTCCAATGGTTGGGCATCAGTCACGATAAACTCCTCTGGTGGGAGAGAAACCATTGCTGCCCAATCTGAGCAGGGGCCCGAGAACAGTTCCTGGGAGTCTGCCCGCTCCTCAGAATGTGTCATTGTAATGGAGTGAGGAGGCTGGGAGGGAGGAGGAGCAGCAGCCAGAGGATTCAGAGTTGCAGCAGTGGACGGCGCAGAACTCTGGGTGGACGATAGATTGCTGGATGCACTTTCTGCCATCCACGACAGGACCTGCTCACACTGCTCATTTTCTAATAAAGGTCTACCGCGTGGACCCTTTAATTGTGAGATGAATGTGGGGATGCCAGAAACGTGCCTCTCTCCTAATCCCGCAGCAGTCGGCTGCGATACACCTGGATCAGGAGCTGACTTGGGCCTCCGCGTCCTCGCCCGCGTCCATGTCCTCTAGGCCTACCCCTACCCCTCAGCATGCTGTATTACCAGTAATGCAGAAACAGAACGCTGTAATTAAATGTGCCGCTTATTGGCCTGTGGTTGGAGGCTGACTTCGCTTACGGAACGCCAGGAAATAATTTTGCGCAAGCCTGCTGTAACACTTAGCTGGCTGCGTATGAATTAGGACGACAACTACACCCAGCACAGACCCAGTACACTGAGGACAGTCACAGGCAGCCCAAATAGATTTTTTTCCCCAAATGTTTTTGGAAAGGCCCACTGCCTATATTCACTGTATATGTCTTCTCTCTCTGCGTCACCACTACTGGCCCTGGACTATGTTAAATAACTGCAGACTGTTGCACTGTGGACTGGAATACAGCGGTGATTTAACAGCCAACACAGAGCCAGGAAATAATTTTGCGCAAGCCTGCTGTAACACTTAGCTGGCTGCGTATGAATTAGGAGGACAACTACACCCAGCACAGACCCAGAACACTGAGGACAGTCACAGGCAGCCCAAATAGATTTTTTTCCCAAAATGGCCCACTGCCTATATACACTGTATATGTCTTCTGTCCCTGCCTCACAATATATGTCTTCTGTCCCTGCCTCACCACTACTGGCCCTGGACTATGTATAATTACTGCAGGGCGCAATGCTCTGCACGGCCGATATACCAAAAAAAAAAAAAAAAAGTGCAACACTGCAAAAAGCAGCCTCAACAGTACTGCACGCGGTCAGATGTGGCCCTAAGAAGGACCGTTGGGGTTCTTGAAGCCTAAAATTACTCCTAACACTCTCCCTATAGCAGCTCCGGCACCAGCAGCACTGTCCCTGATCTCTGTCAGAAGGCATCAGTGGCGAGCCGCGGGAGGGGCCGATTTATATACTCGGGTGACACCTGATCCCGCCAGCCACTCACTGCAGGGGGGTGGTATAGGGCTTGAACGTCGCAGGGGGAAGTTGTAATGCCTTCCCTGTCTTTCTATTGGCCAGAAAAGCGCGCTAACGTCTCAGAGATGAAAGTGAAAGTAACTCTAACATCGCGTGGTACTCGTCACGAGTAACGAGCATCTCGAACACGCTAATACTCGAACGAGTATCAAGCTCGGACGAGTACGTTCGCTCATCTCTAATAATACCCCTAAAATCCTCGCCACTCCAACACCCTGTAATGCTGTTGTGTGCAAGAACTGTTCATTTCTGATTGTTCAATCAAGTATAAGTAAACGGACAGAGCCGAACGTTCCCGGTTCCTGTCCAGAAAAGACTGTGTGTGGTCTACTTTATTCCTATGGCGGTTCCACATCAAAAGATGGAACGTTGGCGTCATGAGTGATAAACAGGACTTCATGTAACTTAGGTTATTTTTGTGGTGATCTTCCCCAACCAGCAATGAGGTCAGATTCAAAGCCACCCGAAGCGAGGAGATGATAGCCCCATGACAAGGCTTTCACTCTACCCCGCTGTCCCCTCGACTCAGGGCCGGCTCCTTGGACGCGGCCCTAGAGCGCTAATGATAACAGTTCTAGAAATGGAGGTTGATTTGTAAGAAGGAGACAATGGCTGATCTCATTAACAATGAAGGACAAATTGTAGGGAGGGCACAAGGTTTCATCACCTTAGAGATCTTAGGGCACACATGTTAAAATGAGGTGGTGGGTCTTGACTTTATGTGGCCGATTGTGCAGCAAACTCGCCCAGCCTGCAGCTCCGGTCGGTCAGTGCAGAGTCTGTGACTTCTGACCTCTTCCCCCGCAGTGTCTGTGTGCGCCATCCTGTATACAGTGCAGCTGCCAAGGGGAGAGGTCAGCGGTCACAGAATTCAGTCCGGTGCTGCAGGCTGGGCGATTGGAATAACTGTAGGGATGCTGCCCAACCAGAGGCCAATAGGAGGGTTGCAAATTCAAGTTCCCTATGGGGTCTCAAAAAATTGTAAAAATGTGTAAATACATTAATTTGAAAAAATAAAATGCGCTAAAGGTTTCCCCAAATCAGAATAATAAAAACAACAAAGGCATTTTGAATTACTCTGTTTGTAAAAGTCTGATCTATCACAGTAATGCATTAATTTACCCTGCACAATAAATGTCGTCAGAAAAATTAGATAAAACCACAATTCACTTTTTTGGTCACACAGTTTCTAAGAAAAAAATGTAATAAAAAGTGATCAAATAGTATGTACACCAAAATGATGCCAATATAACTACAGAACATCCCTCAAAACATGAGCCCTCACACAACTCTCTCTCTCCCCGCCCCCACGAGCCTGCTCGGACCAGTATGCAGTTACTCGAGAAGAGCAATGCTCACTCAAGTAACTGTTTCATCCGAGCGTGCTCGCGCATCTCTATTTATAAACTTTTCAATATGAAAAAGAAAAGCATGAATCGTACTAAGAAAGGGACAACCTTAGAGTCCTTGTTGTAAAAGGGCTTAAAGGGGTTGTCCCGCGAAAGCAAGTGGGTCTATACACTTCTGTATGGCCATATTAATGCACTTTGTAATGTACATTGTGCATTAATTATGAGCCATACAGAAGTTATTCACTTACCTGCTCCGTTGCTGGCGTCCCCGTCTCCATGGTGCCGTCTAATCTTCAGCGTCTAATCGCCCGATTAGACACGCTTGCGCAGTCCGGTCTTCTCCTTTGCTGAATGGGGCCGCTCGTGCCGGAGAGCGGCTCCTCGTAGCTCCGCCCCATCACGTGTGCCGATTCCAGCCAATCAGGAGGCTGGAATCGGCAATGGACCGCACAGAAGCCCTGCGGTCCACCGAGGGTGAAGATCCCGGCGGCCATCTTCACAGGGTAAGTATGAAGACGCCGGACCGCGGGGATTCGGGTAAGTACTATCTGGTTTGTTTTTTTTATCCCTGCATCGGGTTTGTCTCGCGCCGAACGGGGGGGCTATTGAAAAAAAAACTGAATGGGGCCGCTCGTGCCGGAGAGCGGCTCCTCGTAGCTCCGCCCCATCACGTGTGCCGATTCCAGCCAATCAGGAGGCTGGAATCGGCAATGGACCGCACAGAAGCCCTGCGGTCCACCGAGGGTGAAGATCCCGGCGGCCATCTTCACAAGGTAAGTATGAAGACGCCGGACCGCGGGGATTCGGGTAAGTACTATCTGGTTTGTTTTTTTTTATCCCTGCATCGGGTTTGTCTCGCGCCGAACGGGGGGGCTATTGAAAAAAAAAAAAACCCGTTTCGGCGCGGGACAACCCCTTTAACTGGGGAATAAACAATGTCTCTTACGTAAAAAACCTTTTGATGAATAGAGTTCAGCTTACAGGAAATGAAAATAGTTAGCAGGTAACAACAGTCTACCGACCAGGAACTTCTCACAGACGGAGATATGTTGTCGCCAGTGACGTGGAAGGCAAAGTCGGAGCCTCCAAAATCTAGAACGAAGGCCCTTAAAAGTTCTGGAATATAGTCCCTCACAACGGAGTTCCAGTGGTGGATTAGTATCCAACGCGGGTATTCTGCCTGAGAGGGTGTGGGGGCTCTGCTGCATCCCTGGTAGCCACATCAGGTCACTGAACGGTAGTGGGAGATGTAGAATTGGTGGGCAACTAGATTAGTTGTGGGAACTTCCTCCCAGTAGAATGGCTGCCTCCCGAGGCACGGTCTGGCTGCAGCTTTGGAGATAGGGCATTGCCTTAGGTGCCTGCATACTGGATCCATCTTGCTCAGGTGGAAGTTTGTTAAAGTCTAGCACAAGGAGTCTGCAGCCGCAGGCAACTCCTCTCCCGAGGGTTGTTAGAGGTCACTTTGATAGGGGAGTCCTCCCCCCTACATTGGCCCGGCCAGGGTGCAATCTTTTTGGTGCCAAAACACTTGGCAGGAAGATTTTGGCATGAGTGAGCTGGAGAGAGGAGAGCATTAGAATTTGGGCGCCATTTTGAGCAGTCCCAGGCGGAACGTGCAGTTCAAACATTTGTAAATTATTTGAACATTTCTTCTTTATGGGTAGTTCTTCTGCATTACTGCAGGCATGACTGTGTGGCACAGAAGATTCAATCCTGTTCGTAGTGACGCCAAGAAGAAGTAGGTTGCTGCAGCTTCCCGTAGGTGACCCCAGACATATGGCATGCGCTGAGGAGCTGGGAAGACAAGATGCTGGCTTGTAATGGTGTCCCTCCTGGAGGGACGCACACAACCAAGGCATCGCTGGGCCTCTTCCAGACACCCCCGGCCTGGGGATGCTCAATAGATGGTGGAACAAGGATTGTGGTTGTCACGGGTGATCCCACCAGCATGAATATCGGCTGGGAAATAAATGAGCCACAGGCAGTGATATAGTACCTTAGGTCCCCAGGAAAGGTCAGGGCCTGAAATAACTTTACTTTAGCTGAAACTTCAGCAATACACAAGGCACAAATTACAGATTGAGAAAGTGCAGGCAACAGATAAGCTAGAGTACCTCCACACGGCAGACCCAGACTTCAGGACGCCTGTGTGTGATGAATTAAAGGAGCGTACCTCCACTCAGCAGACCAAGACTGCAGGATGCTGGAGTGTGAACAATGAGAATAGAGTGCCTCCACCTGGCGGTCCCATACTGCAGGATGCTCGGGTGTGAAAAAAAGTGATAATAGAGGAGTACTTCTGTACTAAGCCTTGGGATGAAATGTTCACTTGTTGCTCACTCTCTCTTTTGGAGGCGCACTCCTTCATTGATACAGGCACTCGGGAAATCTCTCCTCTTCTTCCATCTTCAACACATGAGGGCTGAAGGTGCCTCTCTCATACTAACATGTGACAGAACATAAATTGATATATTTACAGTCAGCTCACACTTTGCAGACATTAACCCATCATTTGATGCAGCTGTGCAATACACAACAGAATGACAAGACAGTTTTACACAGAACATCTACATAAGACATACATGTATGACATTATGGAGGGGGCCAGGAAAGCATGTACTAGGCCACTACAGTAAGGCAAATCAACATCAGTCTTTGACACCTTCCTTGCCCGAGCCATTTCTAGCTGATATCTATCTAGAATATTGTAAGTATCCCATACAGTCCTTCAGTTGAACCATCACACTGTGATCTTACATCATTCTGGGTGTTGTGTGCCCAGGGACGTAGCTATAGGGGGTGCAGAGGTAGCAGTCACTACTGGGCCTTGGAGCCTTAGGAGGCCCAAAGGCTCCTCCATCATATAAGATAGCACCAGTATTATAAATGGCACATGGATGGATGGGGGCCTTGTTGCAAATTTTGCATTGGGGCCCCTACCTTTAGCCTCTACCTTAATCTTCTAATATTCTAGTAATATCTGCGCCTGCTAGCGTTGCATCAATGGACTTTTTAGGAGACCCAATGACGCAGAGGAAAGTTGTGGGAAGGCCTCCATGCTGGAGGTTTGCATCCGGGCTCCTGGGTATACTCTGAAGTCATGAGATGATTAATAGTTCTACTAAACAGATAAAACCACTAACGGGTCTACTGACAATAAGGAGTGCGGCGAAGGCTCCAAGGAGGGTCTCGTGGTATTATATAAAACGGCTTCAGTTGTGTAATTGAATACAACATCTGGTCTTCACCACAACAGATCATGTCAGGTGAGATACTGCACGGACATCACCCAGATATCACCTGTCCACAGGTGATCAGTGTCCTCCTATTCAAATGAGGCAACATGGATAGATCTGATCATAGGTCCAATGGAGCAGCTGATGACAGTTTTGGGGGAATTCAAGCTCACAGAGTATTTAGGCTTCATACACAAGTCTGTATTATGGATCTGCGTTGTATAGATAAATTAATAAGGCATATCAATGAGGATGTACAATGTACTCTAATATATACAATAAAAGCACCACAATATACAGAGCTTATAGACTAATAATACATACTCAAAGACTGAAAAAAAAATAAAACAATGGGGCCACCAGGAAGAACGGGGTCAAGAAAGAGGGGGCATGAGATGCAAGCTATCCTTGTGGGATCCCTATAAGCCCGAACAGATTAAAAAGTACCTGCCCTGACAATGGCAACCCCTTCTAGAATCTCTCCCTGTACTACCCTTAAAATTCTTTACAAAATTTAAGCCTCATCCCAACAGGTTCCCCCACATGATATCAATTCATCCAGGAACATAAATTCATCCTCAACTGGATATTTGCTACAAAAGCAAAACAATGCAAACACCAATCAGTCAAGCAAAGAAAATGCAGCAAAGATCCAAGAGATGCAGGTAAATGTGTCCATACATAATCTTATGTCACTGCAGAATAGAAATGAGGTTCTGGGTATTGTCCCTTGATATTAATAGGGTGACTCGCTGTGGGCCCAACAAACATCACATATCCCTGATCCGGGCTCCACTAAAGATAGGTTGCATCTCATGCTCCCTCTTTCATGACCCCAGCGTGTACATTTTTTGATATACACTACCGTTCAAAAGTTTGGGGTCACATTGAAATGTCCTTATTTTTGAAGGAAAAGCACTGTACTTTTCAATGAAGATAACTTTAAACTAGTCCTAACTTTAAACAAATGCACTCTATACATTGCTAATGTGGTAAATGACTATTCTAGCTGCAAATGCCTGGTTTTTTGTGCAAAATCTACAAAGGTGAATAGAGGCCCATTTCCAGCAACTATCACTCCAGTGTTCTAATGGTACAATGTGTTTGCTCATTGGCTCAGAAGGCTAATTGATGATTGGAAAACCCTTGAGCAATCATGTTCACACATCTGAAAACAGTCTAGCTCGTTACAGAAGCTACAAAACTGACCTTCCTGTGAGCAGATTGAGTTTCTGGAGCATCACATTTGTGGGGTCAATTAAACGCTCAAAATGGCCAGAAAAAGAGAACTTTCATCTGAGACTCGACAGTCTATTCTTGTTCTTAGAAATGAAGGCTATTCCATGCGAGAAATTGCTAAGAAAATGAAGATTTCCTACAACGGTGTGTACTACTCCCTTCAGAGGACAGCACAAACAGGCTCTAACCAGAGTAGAAAAAGTGGGAGGCCGCGTTGCACAACTAAGCAAGAAGATAAGCACATTAGAGTCTCTAGTTTGAGAAACAGACGCCTCACAGGTACCCAACTGGCATCTTCATTAAATAGTACCCGCAAAACACCAGTGTCAACATCTACAGTGAAGAGGCGGCTGCGGGATTTTGGGCTTCAGGGCAGAGTGGCAAAGAAAAAGCCATATCTGAGAGTGGCCAATAAAAGAAAAAGATTAAGATGGGCAAAAGAACACAGACATTGGACAGAGGAAGACTGGAAAAAAGTGTTGTGGACGGATGAATCCAAGTTTGAGGTGTTTGGATCACAAAGAAGAACGTTTGTGAGACGCAGAACAAATGAAAAGATGCTGGAAGAATGCCTGACGCCATCTGTTAAGCATGGTGGAGGTAATGTGATGGTCTGGGGTTGCTTTGGTGCTGGTAAGGTGGGAGATTTGTACAGGGTAAAAGGGATTCTGAATAAGGAAGGCTATCACTCCATTTTGCAACGCCATGCCATACCCAGTGGACAGCGCTTGATTGGAACCAATTTCATCCTACAACAGGACAATGACCCTAAACACACCTCCAAATTGTGCAAGAACTATTTACAGCAGAAGCAGGCAGCTGGTATTCTATCGGTAATGGAGTGGCCAGCGCAGTCACCAGATCTGAACCCCATTGAGCTGTTGTGGGAGCAGCTTGACCGTCTGGTACGCCAGAAGTGCCCATCCAACCAATCCAACTTGTGGGAGATGCTTCTAGAAGCGTGGGGTGCAATTTCACAAGCTTACCTCAACAAATTAACAGCTAGAATGTCAAAGGTGTGCAATGCTGTAATTGCTGCAAAAGGAGGATTCTTTGACGAAAGCAAAGTTTGATGTAAAAACAATGTTATTTCAGATACAAATCATTATTTCTAACCTTGTCAATGTCTTGGCTCTATTGTCTATTCATTTCACAACGCATGGTGGTGAATAAGTGTGACTTTTCATGGAAAACACAAAATTGTTTGGGTGACCCCAAACTTTTGAACGGTAGTGTATATTTTAATCTTTAGACCAAATGTGTATTTTGGCACTTTTATTGTATGAATTGTGTTTTACATCTTCCTTATGTGCTGAATACAATGTAAACGTTATTAGTCTTCACATTAGTTTCTTGCGGTGACATATGAACAGTAATGAGATGCCTATAGGAATCTGTGGACATTTACTCCAGATTCATGTAGCGGTATATGGAGGCTGTAAAAGAATTGCGGTGAACCACCAGATTATTGAGGTATTCTTCACCAGAAGCATTTCTACTATGGGAGAATGCAGTGCCATGTGGAGACACCATAGGATGGTACATGAGGTGCCCATCGCTACAACGGCTGTCCCATTTCGTACATCGTGCAGCCACCAAGTGAGTCCCATTAACTTCCATGGTTTTTCCACCTTCTACCAGCCAACCTCCCCCCCAACATCTCCATATCAGTATCTGGCACTACCATATCCCCCAGACAGCATGCCAGCTGCCTTGAGAAGGGAAGGGGTGATGGGGGGTGGGAGTCACACTGGACTCTGACCTCTCCTTTAGCCCCCACATCCAACCTCTGGCCTGAACATGCCACCTGCACCTCAGGAATATTGCTAAAGTATGGCCGTTGCTCACCACCGACATGCTAAAGACACTTGTTGATGCGCTAATCCAACCCCGACTCGACTACTGCAACTTGCTGCTCATTGGCCTCCCTCGCACCAGACTTTCCCGGTATAGAAGTCAGGCTCACAGGCCTGCAGTTTCCTGGATCCACCTTCTTCCCTTTTTTGAAGATAGGGACAACATTTGCCCTTTTCCAATCCTCTGGGACTTCTGTTCTCCAGGAATTTTCAAACATTATGGCGAGTGGTTCAGCAATTACCTCTGCTGCTTCCTTTAGTATCCTAGGATGTATTTGATCTGGATCTGGAGACTTGAATTCATATAAATTAGTTAAGTGTTCCCTCAGCATCTCTCTGCTTACAGATAGCCTACATTCTTGTATTCCCCCAATAGCACAGGGAAGATCAGTTGATATTACATCTACTTTCTCAGAGAAAACAGATACAAAATACGAATTTAAAAGTTCAGCCTTCTCAACATCATTCTTAACCAATTCACTATTTCCATCTTGTAAGCATCCAATAGCATCTGTGACTTTTCTTTTGCTTTTGACATATCCCCAAAATCCTTTTTTATTGCTTTTGGCCTCTGTTACAAGCCTCAATTCATTATTAGCTTTTCTGACACTTGCCCTACAGTTTCTGCAGACCCCATTATATTCTTCTTTAGATATTCTCCCCCTCTTTCCATTTTATAAACATATTTTTCTTTGTTTTTAACATGTGTACAAGTCCTGTGTTCATCCATCGTGGTCTCTTTAAATGGTTCCCATTCTTCCTTCTTTTAGGGATTGGTAACGATTGTGCTTTGAGAATCTCATTTCACAATATTTCCCAACCTTCTTGGACATTTCTGTCCTTAAGAACATCCAGCCATTGGATTCTTCCTCTTTCTGAGTTTATTAAAATCTGCCTTTCTGAAATCCATCCTTGAGGTCTTGAGTTTTCTCAGGTCTTCCTCCCCTTTTTATCCAAAATTCAAGGATCACATGATCACTGCCTCCTAAGGTCCCAGCCACCCTTATTCCTCAACCATTTCCTCCCTGTTGGTAAGAATTAGGTCCAAGATAGCAGATCCCCTTGTTTTCTCTACTACCTTTTGGAAGATAAAGTTGTCAGCAAGAGCGGATAGGAATTTGTTGGATCCATTACATTTACCTGTAAGATTCCCAACAAATGTCTGGATGGGTAAAATCTCCCATGATCACTATGTTGTGCTTTTTGGAGAGCTTGGCCATCTGATGTAGAAAGAGTTCATCCATATCTTCTGCTTGTCCAGGCTGCCTATAGTAAATGCCTACAATGGTGTCCTTTCAGTTGTTCTCTCCTTATATTCTTACCCAAACAGTTTCTACAGAACTCCCAGCTCTGAAGCTTGAATCTTGATGGAGATGAAATCCGTAATCAGATCAGTGCCAAAGACGGTGGAAAAAAACCCTGAATTTTGACGCATTTTTTAGAGGCTAAACTCATGCTGAAAACTCTGCTGTAAAGTCTGGCATGTGAACACACCCTAATGGGGGCGCAATGTGTCACTGTTATGGAGTAACATTAGTAAGGTGCATCCGTTCTTCATGATGGTGGAAGTCTAATCAATGGAGTTAAAAGATAGTAGCTGCATGGATCATAACAGGCTTCCAACAGAAGCTTCCATTGAACTTCAGGAAATCTGAAGCCTCATGCTGAGCTCTGCAAACAGCTCCTGGAGGCTCATTTACATGCAAATGAAGATAATAAAATGCTAATTGACATTGGTATCCATTAACACTTTATGCAAAATGATCGCTAAAACTTTCAATGGTTTGAAAGATTATTTTTGTGCGTAAATGGGCCTTCATACAGTTTTGTAGCAATCTTGTGCAAGTGTTACTTCCATCTGATCTCTTACACTTTAGTGTGGGTGATGCGGTCGGATTATATTGAAAGATGGAGCTTTGTATGCTTGGTCTCCTATTCCAACAGAGCAGTGGGGAGAGGCTCCTGCTGCAGTCAGTTGCATTACAGGTAGAGCATATCTGCTGTCAGGCAGTGGGCGATCTATTAAATACACATTAACACCTTAATGCTCCAGGGGGTACAGTTACATCATGGAGGTTCGGGTTTGTATGGAGGGGGATCAAGGGTCGATCCCTCTCCATACAATGCAGAAACCAGCTGTTTCTTATAACAAACACCCACCCGCAACAGCTCCCTTGAGCAGCATGGCTGATAGAAGCTATTAACCCTTCAAATGCTCTGATCAATGTGCAGGGGTCCTGAAAAGCCCCTGACTACGAGATTGCAGGGTGTCTTGCAGTTGCCATCAAGCCCAATAGACTTGATAGACTGCCTCTCAGATCGCGGTATAATGTAATACTTTGCTAATGCATCATACTGCAGGAGCCATCAAATCACTGCAACTTCTTGTCCCCTGTGGGGGCCCTAAAAAAAATGTAAAAATTACTTTTAAGTATTAGTAAAAAAAATAAAGGTGGTAAAAAAAGTTTTAAAAAACCCTTTAGCTATATCTGTAATAAAAAAAATCTAAGTGAAAAACATTTTTGGTATCGCTGTGTCCATAAAAGTCTAATCAAAGTAGCACATTATTTACTCCACATGGCAAACGTTGTCAGAAGAAAAAAAAACCTTTTTAGTTATGCGGTTTTCAAGAAAAAAAACGACATAAAAAGCGATCAAAAAGTGATCTGTATGGTATCGGCCGAAGCTACAGAGACTCTCAAAAAATACCCCACACTCAACTATGCTGACAGAACAATAACAAAGTTATGAAGTCAGAAGATGGCGGCAGATGATTAAAAAAAATACAATATATCTTTAGAGAAAAAAAAATACAGCAAGAAAAAAAAATCTAAAATTGGGTATTGTAGTAATTGTGCTGATCTTCTGCTCTATAGGGAATGGACGAGAGAAATCAATCAACAATCACAGAATTTCTCCTCTTGGGATTTGGAAACCTCCACAACTTCAAGATTTTAGTTTTCACTCTGTTTTTGATCGTCCACATCATGGCTCTGACAGCCAACATCCTGGTAATTGTCCTGGTTGGGGTCACCCAAAGCCTCCACTCCCCCATGTACTTCTTTCTCAGCCAGTTGTCCTTGTCCGAAATCCTGTTCACCGGTAACATTGTCCCCAACCTGTTGTGGCTGATACTGGTGGGAGAAGGAAGAGTATCGGTGGTGCGATGTCTAGCTCAATTCTACTTTTTAAGTGTTCCAACCGTTGACCAATGCTTGCTGCTGGTAGCCATGTCCTTTGATCGACATGTGGCCATCTGTAGACCATTACACTACCCCACCATTATGACCATCACCCATCAGCTACAGATCGTCACCTCCTGCTGGCTGTTGGGGTTCATCTTGGCACTTCTTGTATACATTTTCTTAAATAGGTTAATATTTTGTGGCCCCAACACCATCAACCACTTCTACTGTGACATTGCTCCTCTACTGCGACTCTCCTGCTCCAGTACGTCTACCGTAGAACTGGTCACTACTGTAGTGGCCTTTCCTGTCCTTTTGTCACCATTTGTGTTAATTATAGTGACCTACATTTCAATCATCCGGACCATCCTCAGGATCCCCTCCAGCACTGGACGACATAAAGCCTTCTCCACCTGCAGCTCCCACCTGATCGTTGTGTGCGTCTACTACGGGACATTGTCATCCATTTATATCTTCCCATCAAGAGATAACTCCATAAATCTGAACAAAGGTCTGTCTGTACTGTACACACTGGTGACTCCCTTGTTCAACCCTCTAATCTACAGCTTGAGAAACCAGGAGATCAGAGGCGCCATTTTTAAATATATTCAATCATTGACAGTATGGAAACCAATGAAAATTTAGAGACATGTGATTTGTCCCATTTAATTTCCATGGCTTCATTCTGTTATTAAGTAACCTTAATGCTGAACAGTCCATTTCAAAGAACCCTATCTTGGAGACGGTAGGTCTTGTTGGCACAGAAGGAGAAAATAATTATACCAATTTGAGATCACAATCTATGGCGGTCCATTAGATAGCCTAATAGTCTTTTTACAGTGGTCAAATTCTAGGCCTGATGTCATGAGCGCCAAGTGACAAGCGTGTTGAATGGTACTTTTTTTTTTCTTTGAGTCTTTTTCCATGGGCTGATAAACTGAGAATAGACTTACTGAGACAAAGAAAAATTAATGTGATTCTTTGTCCCGATAGGCCAGCTATACATCTCCCTGTTCCACTGATGTACCACCAATCAGCCAATTAAAAAAGAGAGTTTGCTCATTTGTCGACTGATCATTGGTCCCTTTATCCAGCTCGATTGGCAGATGAACAAATGATCAGAAGAACACTTAGGCCCGATAGGAAAAAGAACCATTAAAGACTTTGCGCTTAAGAGTAGCTAAATATTGAAAAGCACTGCAAGACAACTTTGAGCTAAAGAGGAATCATGAATTGACGCCAGGGATCAAGAGTTGAGATAGTCATAGAGATAAAGAGTATCTAAAGATGGAGAAACAATGAGACAACGTAGAGAAATTATAAACTGATTCTATGGATGGAAAGCAAGTTTGAGATGCTGGAAAAGACCATCAGAGGTCAACAGTACCAAAATACACTGTGAGAACCATTCTGATAGGGAAGAAGTGGATCACCAGGAAGCAAAACAATTACTTACAATAGCCAAAAAGGGGAGAAGTATCAAAAAATAATGAAATGACATGATAGAGAGGAGTCATGCATTGATCCTGTAAGGAAAGGATTAGGTTGAGATAGCCATAGAGCCCTTATGATGATAGTTCTAGATTATATGAAGACAGAAACAATGCAAGACAACCTTCAATTCGAGGCAAGTCACAAATTGATGCTATAAAAAGAGTATTAGTTAGACACACCCATAGAGATAGAGTACACCTGAAGATGGAAAGCCAATGTAAGACCACCTTGATCTAGAGAAGAGTCTTAAATTAATTCCATAAGTAGAAAGTATGTTTAAGATAGCCCTGGAGGCCTATAGAAGACCACCATGCAAGTGAGAAGTACATAGAGGTTGAAACACAATGTGAGGCATATATTCAACTAGGGAAGAAGGAGATAGCCCTCAAAAGCAGTAAAACACTCTTTACAACAGTCCTGAAATTGATGAAATTACATGAGACATTCTTGACTTGGAGAGGAGTTATGAACTGACCGTATGAGGGGCTGAGAATCATGGAATGGTAGAGTTGGAAGGGACCTCCAGGGTCATCTGGTCCAACCCCCTGCTCAGTGGAGGATTCACTAAATCATTCCAGACAGATATTTGTCCTGCCTTTCTTTGAACACTTCCATTAAAGGAGAACTCACCACCTTCAATGGTAACCTGTTCCACTCATTGATCACCCTCACTGTCTAATATCTAATCTGTGTCTCCTCCCTTTCAGTTTCATCCCATTGCTTCTAGTCTTTCCTTGTGCAGATGAGAATAGGGCTGATCCCTCTGCACTGTGACAGCCCTCCAGATATTTGTAGACCGCTATTAAGTCCCCTCTCAGCCTTCTTTTTTGCAAGATAAACAGTCCCAGATCCTTTAACCGTTCCTTATGGGACATGATTTGCAGACCGCTCACCATCTTGGTAACTCTTCTCTGAACTTGCTCCAGTTTGTCTATGTCTTTTTTAAAGTGAGGAGCTGAGAATTAGAAACAATATTCAAGAGGAGGTCTGATTAAGGAAGAGTAGAGGGGGATAATGACCGCACGTGATCTAGACTCTATGCTTCTCTTAATACATCCCAGAATTGTGTTTTCCTTTTTTGCTGTTGCATCACATTGTTGACTCATGTTCAGTCTATGATCTATTAGTATACCCAAGTCTTTTTCACATGTGTTGCTGCTTAGCCCAATTCCTCCCATTCTGTATGTGCTTTCTTCATTTTTCTTGCCCAGATGTAGGACTTTGCATTTCTCCTTGTTAAATACCATTCTGTTAGTCACCGCATACTGTGCAAGCTTTTCTAGATCTTTTTGAATACTCTCTCTCTCTTCCCTAGTGTTAGCTATCCCTCCTAGCTTTGTGTCGTCAGCAAAGTTGATCAGTTTCCCATCAATTTCCTCCCTCCAGATCATTTATAAAAATGTTGAGCCTTGAGGTACTCAACTTGATACATTCTTCCATTGGGATATACAGCCATTTATGATCCCTCTTTGAGTACGATCACTCAGCCAGTTGTGAATCCACCTAACAGTTGCCTTGTCAATTCCATATTTGGTCCTTTTTTCAATAAGTATAGTATGAGATACTTTATCAAATCTACACTACCGTTCAAAAGTTTGGGGTCACCCAAACAATTTTGTGTTTTCCATGAAAAGTCACACTTATTCACCACCATGCGTTGTGAAATGAATAGAAAATAGAGTCAAGACATTGACAAGGTTAGAAATAATGATTTGTATTTGAAATAACATTGTTTTTACATCAAACTTTGCTTTCGTCAAAGAATCCTCCTTTTGCAGCAATTCCAGCATTGCACACCTTTGACATTCTAGCTGTTAATTTGTTGAGGTAAGCTTGTGAAATTGCACCCCACGCTTCTAGAAGCATCTCCCACAAGTTGGATTGGTTGGATGGGCACTTCTGGCGTACCATACGGTCAAGCTGCTCCCACAACAGCTCAATGGGGTTCAGATCTGGTGACTGCGCTGGCCACTCCATTACCGATAGAATACCAGCTGCCTGCTTCTGCTGTAAATAGTTCTTGCACAATTTGGAGGTGTGTTTAGGGTCATTGTCCTGTTGTAGGATGAAATTGGTTCCAATCAAGCGCTGTCCACTGGGTATGGCATGGCGTTGCAAAATGGAGTGATAGCCTTCCTTATTCAGAATCCCTTTTACCCTGTACAAATCTCCCACCTTACCAGCACCAAAGCAACCCCAGACCATCACATTACCTCCACCATGCTTAACAGATGGCGTCAGGCATTCTTCCAGCATCTTTTCATTTGTTCTGCGTCTCACAAACGTTCTTCTTTGTGATCCAAACAGCTCAAACTTGGATTCATCCGTCCACAACACTTTTTTCCAGTCTTCCTCTGTCCAATGTCTGTGTTCTTTTGCCCATCTTAATCTTTTTCTTTTATTGGCCAGTCTCAGATATGGCTTTTTCTTTGCCACTCTGCCCTGAAGCCCAAAATCCCGCAGCCGCCTCTTCACTGTAGATGTTGACACTGGTGTTTTGCGGGTACTATTTAATGAAGATGCCAGTTGGGTACCTGTGAGGCGTCTGTTTCTCAAACTAGAGACTCTAATGTGCTTATCTTCTTGCTTAGTTGTGCAACGCGGCCTCCCACTTCTTTTTCTACTCTGGTTAGAGCCTGTTTGTGCTGTCCTCTGAAGGGAGTAGTACACACCGTTGTAGGAAATCTTCATTTTCTTAGCAATTTCTCGCATGGAATAGCCTTCATTTCTAAGAACAAGGATAGACTGTCGAGTTTCAGATGAAAGTTCTCTTTTTCTGGCCATTTTGAGCGTTTAATTGACCCCACAAATGTGATGCTCCAGAAACTCAATCTGCTCACAGGAAGGTCAGTTTTGTAGCTTCTGTAACGAGCTAGACTGTTTTCAGATGTGTGAACATGATTGCACAAGGGTTTTCTAATCATCAATTAGCCTTCTGAGCCAATGAGCAAACACATTGTACCATTAGAACACTGGAGTGATAGTTGCTGGAAATGGGCCTCTATACACGTTTGTAGATATTGCACAAAAAACCAGGCATTTGCAGCTAGAATAGTCATTTACCACATTAGCAATGTATAGAGTGCATTTGTTTAAAGTTAGGACTAGTTTAAAGTTATCTTCATTGAAAAGTACAGTGCTTTTCCTTCAAAAATAAGGACATTTCAATGTGACCCCAAACTTTTGAACGGTAGTGTATATATATAAAATTGAATGTATGCGTGTCTGTCTGTTTGTCCTTTATGCGCTACTACACCATTCATCCGATCGCCATGAAACTTTGGGAAGTTGTTGAGTACACTCCTGGGAAGATTATAGGCATAGTACAAATATTCTATGATAATTGGCGCGTGCGAGCGTCGTCGACAGTTACGACCCCCCCACGTAGATCGTTCGATTTCCATCATTGCCACTAATTCTCTCACTTCCCGATGTTGTAGAAACATGAAATTTGGCACGAGCATTGATTATGTCATAAATAGGAAAAGGTAATGGGTCCCAACTCGATTATTCAATTCTATGCGCAAAAGAATTAGCGTCCAAATTTTACGTACGGAATCTAATTTTCTCGCTTCCCAATGTCATGGAAACTTGAAATTTGGCACAAGCATTGATTATGTCATAAATAGGAAAAGCTAATGGGTCCCAACTCGATTATTCAATTCTAAGTGCCAAAGAATTAGCGTCCAAATTTTACGTACGGAATGTAATTTTCTCACATAGAAACTGGAAATTTGGCACAAGCATTGAATATGTCATAAATAGGAAAAGCTAATGGGTCCCAACTCCATTATTCAATTCTAAGCGCAAAACAATTAGCATCCAAATTTTACGTACGGACTCTAATTCCCTCACTTCCTGATATATGTAAATGAATGTATGTCTGTCTGTCTGTCCTTTATGCATTACTACACCATTCATCCAATTGCCATGAGACTTTGGGAAGTTGTTGAGTACACTCCTGGGAAGATTACTGGCATAGTACAACTATCCTACGATAGGTGGGTTGCGTACGAGCGTCGTCGACAGTTATGCCCCCAGACAAAGATCGTTTGATTTCCATCTCAAGCACAAAAGCAAAAGGCATTACGAGCGACGGGATGAGTGTTCAACCAGAAAATGATGCACCGCCGAACGTTTCGCAAGACAATTGCTGGATATTGAGAATGCTGAGGTAAAATGAAAGCTGCGCTGTGATTGGTTGCTATTTCTTATACTGCTGAGGTAACATGAAAGCTGTGCTGTGATTGGTTGCTATGTCTTATACTGCTGAGGTAACATGAAAGCTGTGCTGTGATTGGTTGCTATGTCTTATACTGCTGAGGTAACATGAAAGCTGTGCTGTGATTGGTTGCTATTTCTTATACTGCTGAGGTAAAATGAAAGCTCTGCTGTGATTGGTGGCTACTTCTTATACTACTGAGGTAACATGAAAGCTGTGCTGCGATTCGTTGTTATATATTATACCACTGAGGTAACATGAAAGCTGCGCTGTGATTGGTTGCTATATATAATACCGCAGAGGTAACATGAAAGCTGCGCTGTGATTGGTTGCTATTTTTTATATTGCTGAGGCAGAATAAAAGTTGCGCTGTGATTGGTTGTTTCTCTTACTGCTGAGGTAACATGAAAGCTGCGCTGTGATTGGTTGTTATATTTTATACTGCTAAGATAACATGAAAGCTGCGCTGTGATTGGTTGTTATATATTATACCACTGAGGTAACATGAAAGCTGCGCTGTGATTGGTTGTTATCTAGATATATATGAATGAATGTATGTATGTATGTATGTCTGTCTTCGCAGCAACGCGCGACGGGTAAGCTAGTGCTTTATAAAAAGGTCAAGAAAAACTATATCCACCACATTTCCCTGATCAACCCAGTCAGTAATATAATTATAGAAGGAAATTAGATTAGTCTGGCATGACTTGTTTGTTACAAACCCATGCTAGCTCTGGTTAATTACTCCATTTTCATCCAAGTACTTGCATACATGCTGCTTTTATAATTTGTTCAAAGATCTTTCCTGTTATAGAAGTCAGGCTCACAGGCCTGTAGTTTCCTGGATCCACCTTCTTCCCTTTTTTGAAGATAGGGACAACATTAGACTTTTTCCAATCTTCTGGGACTTCTCCTGTTCTGCAGGAATTTTCAAAGATTATGGCGAGTGGTTCAGCAATTACCTCCGCTGCTTCCTTTAATATTCTAGGATGTAATACATCTGGACCTTGAGACTTGAATTCATTTAAGTTAGCTAAGTGTTTCCTCACCATCTCTCTGCTTACAAATAGCCTGCATTCTTTTATTCCCCCAATTGAACAGGGAAGATCAGTTGATGTTCCATCTACTTTCTGAGAGAAAACAGATATAAAATAGGAATTTAACACCATTTTCATCTTGTAAGCATCCAAGAGCATCTTTGACTTTGCTTTTGACATACCCCTAAAATCCTTTTTCATTGCTTTTGGCTTCTGTTGCAACCTTTAATTCATTATTAGCTTTAGCTTTTCTGCACTTGTGCTACAGTTTCTGCAGACCGCATTATATTCTCTTTTAAATATACCCCCCCCTCTTTCCATTTGATAAACCTATTTTTCTTCTTTTTTAACATGTGTGCAAGTTCCATGTTCATCCATCCTGGTCTCTTTAAATGCTTCCCATTCTTCCTTCTTTTATGGATTGGTAACGATTGTGCTTTGAGAATCTCATTTCACAATATTTCCCAACCTTCTTGGACATTTCTGTCCTTAAGAACATCCAGCCATTGGATCATCATTTTGAAACAGCCGCAGAGTCTTGATAATGATAATTCCAATGTAGGGTATGTTTAGACTGAGAAACAATCCAAGACAACCTTAAGCTCGAGAAGAGTCATGAAGAGACCCAATAGGGTAGAGAGTCAAGGTGAGATAGCCATAGAGCCCTGATGATGATCATTCAAAAGATGAAGGTGGTCATCTGAAGACTGTAAAACAATGTGAGATAACCTTGTGCTAGAGAGAAGTCATGATTTATTCCTGAGGTAAAGGGTTGGTATGAGATCATGCTAGAGCCCCAGTGAGAACAGTTCTAGAGATGGAGTATCTGAAGGTTTATTTGTGAGGAGACACTGGCTGATCTCATTAAGAACCAAGGCCTAATTGTAGGGAGGGCACAAGTCTTCATCATCTTGAGATCCTGGGGTACAGGTTAAACTCAAGGCCTGTGGGCCAAATCCAACCCACCACCTCATTTTATGTGGCGGGCCATGCAGCGAACTAACAGGCATTCCACTCAACCAGCCTGCAGCTCAGCTCTGGCAGTGCAGAGTCTGTGATGTCTGACCTCTCCCCTCAGTAGCTATGATGCATACAGGATGGCACACATGGACACTGGGGTGTGGGCAAGTGGAAAGCCTGTAGGAATGCTCCCCAACCAGATGCCAATAGGAAGGGGGGGGGGGGTCGCTGTTACTGCTGGGACTACTGTGGGGGTCACTTACTACTGAGGCCAATATAGGGGACATTGCTACTATTGGAGTCACTAAGGTGGCACTATTACTACTGGGGCCACCAATATAGTGGACCCATTATTGGGACCGTTATATGGTAGGTGGTTGCGGTGTCACTACCAATACTGGGGCCTTTGTGCAGAACAGTACTACTACTGCGGCTGCTATGGGATACATGATTACTACTGGAGTCACTTATTAATAGAGCCACTATTACTATACAGTCTTACAATTACAATTGGCTCTTCGAAGGCAAACCTTAAGGCTGATGTGGCCCTAGCTGAAAAGGAGTTTCACACCCCTGTCCTACGGGGTCTCCGTTCCCCACCTTTCTATCCAATATTCATCTTGAATTACACCCCTAGCAGTCAGTATTTATATGCTACAACAGCTCTAACTGTAAAGAACACTTACTTAGATTGATGTCCCACCTCAAAAAGGTACCTACTTTCTAAGCTGAACAAGCCCAAGTTTTTTTTTTAGCTTGAGGAGACCTCCCAGTCCATGTTATAATAATGTAGTCTCAGACCTATGCTAACCAGATAGCAACCCTTTAAGCCTCGCCGTGACTGCTGGCGGTTGGTTAAATCCATTGAAGGAATCTTGCCAATCCAAGCAGCTTGAAATTTTGGAAGGAACACAAGATAAAGGTTGACTAAAAGGAAGATGACGGTGAGCTTGTAGGGGAAGGGTCCGCAGCGGGTGATGGTTGAGGTAATGTTAGGCTGTGGGAAAGTGAGCTGTAGAGTACAATATTCCAATACATATTATATTTATATATCTCACAGCATGTCCCATTTTAATGTCATTTCGGAAGAAAAGTCGCCCTTTCAAGTCTATGGGTGCGTTAAAAAGATTGCACGCGTCTAATGTGACTGCGATCCGTTTTTATTGCATGTAGTCATGGTTATCTTAGAAAAATTAAAAAGAACAGAAAAAAAAAAAACTGTTGTAAAATGGATGAAAATTGTGCAGAAGAATCACAAAAACACATGAAAATCACAACCCCCCCCCCAAAAAAAAACCCCATGTGAATCCCCCTTATCCGACACGTTGTATGCAGTGAACCATTATATCCCGGCAGCAGCACACTCCTCTCCTGTAATACTCCGCTGGTCGCGATGACATCCGAGTGACGGGACACAAGATAAAGTACAAAAGGAGTGTTTATTGGTAGTGCAGCCTCCAGTTATCCCCATTAGTGTTAACCCTATAATACCACAGGTCGCTGCATGGAAGACATTGTACCGGAGGATGAGGCGCAGTCCGAGCCCTTCGGTATTCTGGGTTCCCGTAGAAGCAGCCGAGGTGTCAGATCTCCGTATTACAACATGGAGCTGGTTGACGAGAGATGGACGTCCTCCGTGAGAGAACCCAAAGTCCTACAACACACGGGTCCCCTTCCTCAGTCCCAGACAGAGGACCACTGAAGTGTCCGGTTAGGGGGGGAAAGGCAGTTATGAGAGATTACTAGAGATCAGGTAGGAGGGGATCCTATGTGCAGTGATCTGTATGGGCAGTACAGACGTGATCTTCTGGGGATACAAGGCTTACAACAGAGCGGTGATCTCCTGCAGATACTGTGAACACAGAGGAGGGATCCCTGGGGATACCGGCCATACAAAAGGAGTGATCTCTTGCTGATACTGGCCAGGGGCAGAAATGATCCCTCATGTACACCGTGTACACAGATGAGTGACCTCTTCTGATCACTTAGACGTGATCAGTTTTAAAAACTATTGTATGTATTGAGATCACTAAATAAACAGAGTGGTGATCTCTCAGAGACATAGAGGAATGATCTCTCCTGGACAGGGTGTATACAGAGGAGAGATCTCTCAGGGATCTGGTGTTAACAGAGGAGAGATAACTTGTGGATACTTTATATACAAAGGAATGATCTCTTGGGATATATAGATAAGTGATCTCCTGGTGAGACTGGGCATAGAGGAGTGATCTCTCAGGGATCGGGTGCACACAGAGGAATAGCCTTCTTACCACTTTTTAGTGATGTGTTTTAAATACTGTGTATTTGCAGAGTGAAGATCTCTCAGGGATCAAGTGTAAACAGAGGAGAGATCTCTCAGAGATATAGAGAAATGATCTATTGTCGATAGTGTGTATACAGAGAAGAGATCTCTCAGGGATCAGGTGTACACAGAGGATAGATTACTTGTGGATACCTTATATACAAAGCAGTGATCTCTTGGGGGATATAGATAAGTGACCCCCCTGGTGAGTGATCTCTTGTGGATCGAATGCACACATGGGAGTGGTCTCTCGGGGATATTGTGTATAAAGAGCTGTGATTGGTGATCTGACACTGTGTACACAGAGAAAGGATCTCTGCTGATTACTAAAAAGTGATCAGTTTTGAATACTGCATAATTGCAGAGCTGTGATCTCTTGGGTGATACAATACATGCAACAGACTGGTGATCACTCCGGGATAGTTGGCATACGGAGCAGTGACATCCTTTGATGACTTAGAAGTGATCGGTTTTGGATACGGTGTATACAGAGCTCTGAGCTCCTGGAGATACAATGCGGTAATCTTTCACGGATCAGGTCTACACCGAAGGGGGATCTCACCGAGATGGGCGCACACAGAACGGTGATCTCTTTTGATCACTTAGAAGCGATCTGTTGTGATTACTGCAGAGTGATGATCCCTCCCTGTACAATGCAGTGATTGTGGTTACTGCGTATACGCTGCAGTTTTCCTGTACGACACGAAGGGTGACAGCAACATGAGAAGTGATCACGGTCACACAAGGACCGACGGTTCTGCAGATCTTCTGTATTATTGTCCGAGATGTTAAAAACTGTGGTGATCCCCTCCGGTTGGGTCACGTCCAGACCTCGGTGGGGATCACTCCCTCTTTACTATTGAGCGGCGGCAGAAGATTCTCCTCCACAAGGAAGTACAGAGGGAACTCCACTAGGTGGCCCCGCACTCGGCCAAGCATCTCCCGGGACAGGCCGGGGTCTGTGCAGGCCAGGCTTTGTATGCTGGTATACGCCTGGCGCACCCGGTGGCTCTGCACCGTGTTGGTCGGGAGGCACCGGAACACCTTGTGGGGAAGAAGACAAGACAGTAAGAACATCTCTTATAGATCTCCCATCTGCAACAACCAGCTGTGGATGCAGCTCTGGATGTGACTAGAGTAGAAGACCTAATAGAAATCAAGAAGATAAGATGTTTATAGGGTGCTGATAACACCAATACCTGATCATAAAGTGCCGTGTTATTCAGCGCCGTCTGGTTCCACACGTCATTATAAAAATGATCGGATATCGGATCGGAGACGTCCAGACACGGCGGCTTCTGTGACCCGAGGAGCGTCCTAACAAAGAGAGAGGATGTTGAAATAACTGCAGAGCGGGGCGGCGCAGCTCCAGAGCGGGGCGGCGCAGCTCCAGAGCGGGGCGGCGCAGCTCCAGAGCGGGGCGGCGCAGCTCCAGAGCGGGGCGGCGCAGCTCCAGAGCGGGGCGGCGCAGCTCCAGAGCGGGGCGGCGCAGCTCCAGAGCGGGGCGGCGCAGCTCCAGAGCGGGGCGGCGCAGCTCCAGAGCGGGGCGGCGCAGCTCCAGAGCGGGGCGGCGCAGCTGCAGAGGGGGGAGGAGCAGCTGCAGAGGGGGGAGGCGCAGCTGCAGAGGGGGGAGGCGCAGCTGCAGAGGGGGGAGGCGCAGCTGCAGAGGGGGGAGGCGCAGCTGCAGAGGGGGGAGGCGCCGCTGCAGAGCGGGGCGGCGCCGCTCCAGAGCGGGGCGGCGCCGCTCCAGAGCGGGGCGGCGCCGCTCCAGAGCGGGGCGGCGCCGCTCCAGAGCGGGGCGGCGCCGCTCCAGAGCGGGGCGGCGCCGCTCCAGAGCGGGGCGGCGCCGCTCCAGAGCGGGGCGGCGCCGCTCCAGAGCGGGGCGGCGCAGCTCCAGAGCGGGGCGGCGCAGCTCCAGAGCGGGGCGGCGCAGCTCCAGAGCGGGGCGGCGCAGCTCCAGAACGGGGCGGCGCAGCTCCAGAACGGGGCGGCGCAGCTCCAGAACGGGGCGGCGCAGCTCCAGAACGGGGCGGCGCAGCTCCAGAACGGGGCGGCGCAGCTCCAGAACGGGGCGGCGCAGCTCCAGAGGGGGGAGGCGCAGCTCCAGAGCGGGGCGGCGCAGCTCCAGAGGGGGGAGGCGCAGCTCCAGAGGGGGGAGGAGCAGCTGCAGAGGGGGGAGGCACAGCTGCAGAGCGGGACGGCGCAGCTGCAGAGCGGGACGGCGCAGCTGCAGAGCGGGACGGCGCAGCTGCAGAGCGGGACGGCGCAGCTGCAGAGCGGGACGGCGCAGCTGCAGAGCGGGACGGCGCAGCTGCAGAGCGGGACGGCGCAGCTGCAGAGCGGGACGGCGCAGCTGCAGAGCGGGACGGCGCAGCTGCAGAGCCCTACTGCGGTTATGACCAGGGGCAGAGTGCCGACCCAGGGAGCCCGCCAGGTTCTGCTAACAGGAGTTGCCTTTTAAGTTAATTGACACTAACGGCCCGGCTCTGTGCCTTCTACTGGAACTAGTCAGCCTTGCGCCGCATGTTGGAGTAAAACTAATTCAAAGTTCTCACTACATATCTGCCTCTTTACTGCGCCATCCTTGAGTGGGACCCCGAAGTAAGGGTCAGGGGCCACACACAAGAACTGACCCCCTTATAAACTGATGGGGTAGTAGGAAGGCGGCCGGTATAGTATGAGAGCAGGATAATGTAGTAGTATGAGGAAGGCTTGTACAGAATAAGGGGATGCGGATGATGCAGTCGTACTACTATAAAGAAGGCTGTTATCGTATGAGGGGATGATAACTAGTAGTAGTATTAGTGGCAGCGTATGATGAGCAGGCAGGTGTAGGAGGAGGAAGCCAGGATGATAGAGTCTTACTAGTAGTATAAGGTGCTATGGTGGAGTACTACAGTAAGGGAGGCTGGCGTGGTATGAGGGATGATGAGGATGATGATGTAGTACTATTATAAGGAAGGCTGATATGGGATATGTCTACTGTCAGCAGGACGGCAGCGCCCCCACATGTAACAATCACTTACTTGAAGCAATCCATGCGCAGGCTCAGTGCATATCTCCCCGCCTGGTACGGCTTCCCATCCATGACAGAGTTCTCATATTCTGCATCTTCCACCAAAATGGCCAGTTCACTGTCCCTCTTTCCCAGCATGCTCCGGTCATTGATATTAGCCGAGCCTCCACAGAGAACCAGAAACGGAGATAGTCATACACGGCCACGTCCACGCATACCCGCCTATAATAGCGGCCGACTGGAGATGGGCGGAGGGCGTGATCACCCGCAGTACCTACCTATGATGACTCTTCTGTCATCCACGATGAGCATTTTGCTGTGTATGTAAATGAGTTCTGTGACCAGACATCCATCAGGCATTTCCCCGTGCGTCCTCAGGCCACACACCGACAGGTACTGACGCCAGCCGTCGCCCACTATGAGGAGAGGGTGATAAGCACACAGGACTAGTTACAGAAGGCCATACAAGACCAGCTATGAATGGCTGATCACTGATCTGCTCCGATAACACAGGTATATTGGACCATACAAGCTATATGTGGGGATGGGGCCTATAGGGAGGGGGCCGGGACCTAAGAAGCACTCAGGGGGTTATGTTACGCTTCTCTATAATAAGGTATGTGGGTGAGGGAAACACAAAAACCTGTCTCCAGACGGGAGGTGTGCAGCAAAGTAAGCCAGCAACAGTATGACCTCTGGAGGTGTTATATACATTATATCCCCATCCATATCTCGCACTTACTTTCTTCCTTCAAACGAGAAATTATAGAATTCTCTCCACGGCAAAGAGAACTGCAAAGGAAGAAAGTGGGGTTAAAAATCTAGATGTTTTGTGAAAGACTTCCACAGAATCTAGCCGCGCTCGAGGCCCAGGGCAGGCCGGCGGGCGCTCGAGGCCCAGGGCAGGCCGGCGGGCGCTCGAGGCCGGCGGGCGCTCGAGGCCGGCGGGCGCTCGAGGCCCAGGGCAGGCCGGCGGGCGCTCGAGGCCGGCGGGCAGGCCGGCGGGCGCTCGAGGCCGGCGGGCAGGCCGGCGGGCGCTCGAGACCAAGGGCAGGCCGGCGGGCGCTCGAGACCAAGGGCAGGCCGGCAGGCGCTCGAGACCAAGGGCAGGCCGGCGGGCGCTCGAGACCAAGTGGATGATCTATGCCAATGCTTCTTAACTCCAGTCCTCAAGATCCTCCGACAGGTCATGATTTGAGGATATCCTATAGAGTAGTGTTTCCCAAACTCTAGACCCCATGACCCTCTGACAGGTCATGTTTTCAGGATTTCCATAGTATTGCACACATGGTGTTACTATTATCCGTTCCTCAGACGTTGCCACAGCTGTTCTTACTACAGGATATCCTTAAACCAGGACCTGTTGTGGGATTGTAAGGACTGGAGTTTGGGAGACCCAGAGCTTATAGAGAGCTTGTGGCGGTTACTGAGGTGCTGCGAACAATGACATCACCTGTGCAATACTAAGGGAATCCTGGAAACATGACCTGCTGGTATTTAAGGGCCAGTGAGAGTTCTAGACCAACATCAGATCAGTATATTAAATCAGTGAAGGTTCTAGATTTATGTTAGACTACACATCCAAGCAGTCGGTCATTAGTCTCAGGTTTACATTCGACGAATCCACCCATCAAGCATCTCGAATAGATGGTGATCCCTGGATGTGCTATATAGAGAGAATGCTTGTGGCAATTCCAGGTGCATAGGATCCCACTTGTGAAATACAAAGGAAATCCCAAACACATGACCTGTTGGGGCACTAGGAGTGGACACGGTCTAGGCGATGTCCAGGAATGATGAGGAGGAGGATTAGATTTTGTCATTTTTTTTCCAGACTTTGAAACCAGAAATAGAGATTATCCAATTAAATCAGCCTATAGAGGACAAAGTGC
Organism: Eleutherodactylus coqui; assembly: GCF_035609145.1. Taxonomy (NCBI): domain Eukaryota; kingdom Metazoa; phylum Chordata; class Amphibia; order Anura; family Eleutherodactylidae; genus Eleutherodactylus; species Eleutherodactylus coqui. Next base: position 329,115,327 of record NC_089838.1, read on the forward strand.
CGGACCATCAGAGATCCTGGGCTAAGGCAAGAGAAGAGGAACGTCATAGAACGAAGAATAATGGGTCTACTTAATAAACCTCCCCTCCTCTCCATCACCAACGATAGGTCTTCTGGTGGCCGGTGTTACCTGTATGTGAAGTGCAGTATGGCCTGGATGGAGTTTCCGCCTCCTAACTCGATATTACCCTCGAAGCCAGGTAACAGAGGAATCACAATGTAGACGCGGAATGTTCTGCCTTCTCTGTAACAATAGACAGAAGAGTTAGAAAACAGCAGTGGATGCAATTATTTCCCACGAGGGGCACTATTCTGGAATCTGTAGTCAGAGTAGCCGAGGCGCTCCAACTTTTTAGCTTTTTTCCTCCTGAATCGGCATTCTTATACACTTTGTCAAAAACACTCTGCCCCCCAAAGGAAGTTGTCGTTCTCCTGTATAACCCGTCCTGCAGTTCCATCTCAGGCAGATATACAAATGATTAGAGTTGTGGGGTGATTAGATGGACGGTCTTGACACCGGAGGCCCTAAAAGTGGTTCCCCCCTTGGCCTATTAGAGGCTCTCGGAGGCTTCTTGTGTGTAGTGACCTCTTCTTCTGCTTGTGTAGAGCTTGTTGGCCACTAGACGCCTCTACGACGCAGAGAAGAGATTTCACCCCGTTACCAGAGTCTGAGAGGGGCGCATTATTGGGATGTGAGAAGCTGGATGGTTGTATCGTTGAATTTGCACCCCACTGGGCTGTTCTGACCAGACTGTTGGGACGAGTGGATTTGTGAGGGTACACAAGGTGAGAGGGCTCAGAAGGCCCCCCACAGACCACCAGTAGAGAGAAGCGTCTGACTAGTGGATGTGTGAGGACATAAGGGGACCGGGCTCAGGACGCCCCCTACAGACCACCAGTAGAGAGGAACATCTGACCAGACTGTTAGGACGTGTTGGGACCAGTGGATGTGTGAGGGCACACAAGGTGAGCGGGCTCAGAAGGCCCCCTACAGACCACCAGTACAGAGGAGCATCTGACCAGACTGTTAGGGAGTGTTGGGACCAGTGGATGTGTGAGGACATAAGGTGACCGGGCTCAGGACACCACCTACAGACCACCAGTAGAGAGAAGCATCTGACCAGACTGTTAGGGGGTGTTGAGACTAGTGGATGGGGGCACACAAGGTAAGCGGGCTCAGAAGGCCCCCTACAGACCACCAGTAGAGAGGAGCATCTGACCAGTGGATGTGTGAGGACATAAGGTGACCGGGCTCAGGACGCCCTACAGACCACCAGTAGAGAGGAGCGTCTGACCAGACGGTTAGGAGGTGTTGGGACCAGTGGATGGCGACACACAAGGTGAGCAGGCTTAGAAGGCCCCCTACAGACCACCAGTACAGAGGAGCCTCTGACCAGACTGTTAGGGAGTGTTGGGACCAGTGCATGTGTGAGGACATAAGGTGACCGGGCTCAGGACGCCCCCTACAGACCACCAGTAGAGAGGAGCGTCTGACCAGACTGTTAGGGGGTGTTGGGACCAGTGGATGGGGGCACACAAGGTGACCGGGCTCAGGACGCCCCCTACAGACCACCAGTTGAGAGGAGCATCTGCTAGTCCGACAAGCATCAGCAGCTCCAATTGTTTTGTTGTCCGCCATCCAGAGACAGGGGGCGCCCTTGTTACACCGCTACGTCTGTCGGAGACAACTCACGTCTTCAAAATTTATGCACCACTGAAAAGTATGTGTGCCACCTCAAAAAAATGTATTTATGCTCCTCAAAGTATTTCTTTAGGGGCCATATGTACATGCCTTACTACCAAAAAATGTGTGCCTTCCCTCCTCCCAGCAAAAAAACCAGTATGGAGACCTCCTAAATAAAAAGTACAGATGTATTCCTTCTTAAAGGTAACCTGTCATCAACCATAAGCCTCAAACTAAACTTTGGTGCTTATGGCTTAGGTAAGAAGTCCGAGCAGTGGTGTCTCATACTCACCTGGTTCTTCATTCCTGTGAAGTCAGCGTGTGCCAAGCTAGTTTGACCATTTTCGGAAGGCTGTGTGCATACATTCCCATAGAGATGAATGGGAGTGCATGCAAGCATCGAGGGACACTGCAGGACTGGGGTACGGGATATGTGGTTACAGCTGCCCGGACTCGAAGGGATTGGGGTACCAGGTAAGTAGGAGTTACCGCTGTCCGGGCTCCAGGGGATCGGGGTACCGGGTGAGTAGGAATAAAAGCTGGCCTGGCTCCAGGGGATCGGGGTACCGGGTGAGTAGGAGTAACAGCTGGCCTGGCTCCAGGGGATCGGGGTACCGGGTGAGTAGAAATAACAGCTGTCCGGGCTCCAGGGGATCGGGGTACCGGGTGAGTAGAAATAACAGCTGGCCGGGCTCCAGGGGATCGGGGTACCAGGTGAGTAGGAGTTACAGCTGGCCGGGCTCCAGGGGATCAGGTACCGGGTGAGTAAGAATAACAGCTGGGCAGGCTCCAGGGGATCGGGGTACTGGGTGAGTAGGCGTTACAGCTTGCTGGGCTCCAGGGGATCGGGGTACCGGGTGAGTAGGAGTTACCTCTGGCCGGGCTCCAGGGGATCGGGGTACCAGGTGAGTAGGAGATACCGCTGGCCGGGCTCCAGGGGATCGGGGTACCAGGTGAGTAGGAGATACCGCTGGCCGGGCTCCAGGGGATCGGGGTACCAGGTGAGTAGGAGATACCGCTGGCCGGGCTCCAGGGGATCGGGGTACCGAGTGAGTAGGAGTTACCGCTGGCAGGGCTCCAGGGGATCGGGGTACCGGGTGAGTAGGAATAAAAGCTGGCCTGGCTCCAGGGGATTGGGGTACCGAGTGAGTAGGAATAAAAGCTGGCCTGGCTCCAGGGGATCGGGGTACCGGGTGAGTAGGAGTAACAGCTGGCCTGGCTCCAGGGGATCGGGGTACCGGGTGAGTAGAAATAACAGCTGTCCGGGCTCCAGGGGATCGGGGTACCGGGTGAGTAGAAATAACAGCTGGCCGGGCTCCAGGGGATCGGGGTACCAGGTGAGTAGGAGTTACAGCTGGCCGGGCTCCAGGGGATCAGGTACCGGGTGAGTAAGAATAACAGCTGGGCAGGCTCCAGGGGATCGGGGTACTGGGTGAGTAGGCGTTACAGCTTGCTGGGCTCCAGGGGATCGGGGTACCGGGTGAGTAGGAGTTACCTCTGGCCGGGCTCCAGGGGATCGGGGTACCAGGTGAGTAGGAGATACCGCTGGCCGGGCTCCAGGGGATCGGGGTACCAGGTGAGTAGGAGATACCGCTGGCCGGGCTCCAGGGGATCGGGGTACCGAGTGAGTAGGAGTTACCGCTGGCCGGGCTCCAGGGGATCGGGGTACCGAGTGAGTAGGAGTTACCGCTGGCCGGGCTCCAGGGGATCGGGGTACCGAGTGAGTAGGAGTTACCGCTGGCCGGGCTCCAGGGGATCGGGGTACCAGGTGAGTAGGAGTTACAGCTCCAGGTCACCTAAACTATAAGCACCATAACTTAGTTGATGACAGGTTCCCTTTACAAGGAGCATTTAGCGCGGCTCTGCTGTTCACTTGGTGCGACAAATGTTCATCCGGTTACTTATATTACTTATATAGCCTGTTGCGATCTATTGACAATGTTGTGAACCACCCAAGTCATGAAAAAACGGAATACATTTGTCCGTGCGCCCCCCCCCCCTCACCTGTGCAGCCCTCCACACCTGTGCGGCTTCCCCCCTGTAACCGCCCCCCCCCCCCTCATCTCACCTGTGCGCCCCCCCTCATCTCACCTGTGCGCCTCCCCACCACCTCATCTCACCTGTGCGCCTCCCCCCCACCTCATCTCACCTGTGCGCCTCCCCCCCCCCTCATCTCACCTGTGCGCCCCCCCTCCTCATCTCACCTGTGCGCCTCCCCCCCCTCATCTCACCTGTGCGCCTCCCCCCCCTCATCTCACCTGTGCGCCTCCCCCCCCTCATCTCACCTGTGCGCCTCCCCCCCTCATCTCACCTGTGCGCCTCCCCCCCTCATCTCACCTGTGCGCCTCCCCCCCTCATCTCACCTGTGCGCCTCCCCCCCTCATCTCACCTGTGCGCCTCCCCCCCTCATCTCACCTGTGCGCCTCCCCCCCTCATCTCACCTGTGCGCCTCCCCCCCTCATCTCACCTGTGCGCCTCCCCCCCTCATCTCACCTGTGCGCCTCCCCCCCTCATCTCACCTGTGCGCCTCCCCCCCTCATCTCACCTGTGCGCCTCCCCCCCTCATCTCACCTGTGCGCCTCCCCCCTCATCTCACCTGTGCGCCTCCCCCCCTCATCTCACCTGTGCGCCTCCCCCTCCTCATCTCACCTGTGCGCCTCCCCCTCCTCATCTCACCTGTGCGCCTCCCCCTCCTCATCTCACCTGTGCGCCTCCCCCTCCTCATCTCACCTGTGCGCCTCCCCCTCCTCATCTCACCTGTGCGCCTCCCCCTCCTCATCTCACCTGTGCGCCTCCCCCTCCTCATCTCACCTGTGCGCCTCCCCCTCCTCATCTCACCTGTGCGCCTCCCCCTCCTCATCTCACCTGTGCGCCTCCCCCTCCTCATCTCACCTGTGCGCCTCCCCCTCCTCATCTCACCTGTGCGCCTCCCCCTCCTCATCTCACCTGTGCGCCTCCCCCTCCTCATCTCACCTGTGCGCCTCCCCCTCCTCATCTCACCTGTGCGCCTCCCCCTCCTCATCTCACCTGTGCGCCTCCCCCTCCTCATCTCACCTGTGCGCCTCCCGCTCATCTCACCTGTGCGCCTCCCCCCCCTCATCTCACCTGTGCGCCTCCCCCCCCTCATCTCACCTGTGCGCCTCCCCCCCCCTCATCTCACCTGTGCGCCTCCCCCCCCCTCATCTCACCTGTGCGCCTCCCCCCCCCCTCATCTCACCTGTGCGCCTCCCCCCCCTCATCTCACCTGTGCGCCTCCCCCCCTCATCTCACCTGTGCGCCTCCCCCCTCATCTCACCTGTGCGCCTCCCCCCCCTCATCTCACCTGTGCGCCTCCCCCCCCTCATCTCACCTGTGCGCCTCCCCCCCCTCATCTCACCTGTGCGCCTCCCCCCCCTCATCTCACCTGTGCGCCTCCCCCCCCTCATCTCACCTGTGCGCCTCCCCCCTCATCTCACCTGTGCGCCTCCCCCCTCATCTCACCTGTGCGCCTCCCCCCTCATCTCACCTGTGCGCCTCCCCCCTCATCTCACCTGTGCGCCTCCCCCCTCATCTCACCTGTGCGCCTCCCCCCTCATCTCACCTGTGCGCCTCCCCCCTCATCTCACCTGTGCGCCTCCCCCCTCATCTCACCTGTGCGCCTCCCCCCTCATCTCACCTGTGCGCCTCCCCCCCCTCATCTCACCTGTGCGCCTCCCCCCCCTCATCTCACCTGTGCGCCTCCCCCCCCTCATCTCACCTGTGCGCCTCCCCCCCCTCATCTCACCTGTGCGCCTCCCCCCTCATCTCACCTGTGCGCCTCCCCCCTCATCTCACCTGTGCGCCTCCCCCCTCATCTCACCTGTGCGCCTCCCCCCTCATCTCACCTGTGCGCCTCCCCCCTCATCTCACCTGTGCGCCTCCCCCCTCATCTCACCTGTGCGCCTCCCCCCTCATCTCACCTGTGCGCCTCCCCCCTCATCTCACCTGTGCGCCTCCCCCCTCATCTCACCTGTGCGCCTCCCCCCTCATCTCACCTGTGCGCCTCCCCCCTCATCTCACCTGTGCGCCTCCCCCCTCATCTCACCTGTGCGCCTCCCCCCTCATCTCACCTGTGCGCCTCCCCCTCATCTCACCTGTGCGCCCCCCCCCTCATCTCACCTGTGCGCCCCCCCCTCATCTCACCTGTGCGCCCCCCCCTCATCTCACCTGTGCGCCCCCCCTCATCTCACCTGTGCGCCCCCCCTCATCTCACCTGTGCGCCCCCCCCTCATCTCACCTGTGCGCCCCCCCTCATCTCACCTGTGCGCCCCCCCTCATCTCACCTGTGCGCCCCCATCTCACCTGTGCGCCCCCATCTCACCTGTGCGCCCCCCCACTCATCTCACTTGTTCGCCTCCCCCCTCATCTCACCTGTACGCCTCCCCCCTCATCTCACCTGTGCGCCTCCCCCCTCATCTCACCTGTGCGCCCCCCCTCATCTCACCTGTGCGCCTCCCCCCTCATCTCAGCTGTGCGCGCCCCCCCTCATCTCACCTGTGCGCGCCCCCCCTCATCTCACCTGTGCGCGCCCCCCCTCATCTCACCTGTGCGCGCCCCCCCTCATCTCACCTGTGCGCGCCCCCCCTCATCTCACCTGTGCGCCCCCCCTCTCATCTCACCTGTGCGCCCCCCCCTCATCTCACCTGTGCGCGCCCCCCCTCATCTCACCTGTGCGCCTCCCCCCTCATCTCACCTGTGCGCGCCCCCCCTCATCTCACCTGTGCGCGCCCCCCCTCATCTCACCTGTGCGCGCCCCCCCTCATCTCACCTGTGCGCCCCCCCCTCTCATCTCACCTGTGCGCCCAGCATATGCGCTGGATGATGGCGTTTGCAATCAGGTTCTGGATTACTTTTCCGTCTGCAGAACTGATGAAAAACTGGTTCTGAGAAGAGAAAACAGGATAATAAGGTGCTGCATCCGGGCGGACGGCTTCTCTACAGGTCCGTGATCCGGGTCACATCCCTCTTGTACCAACACTTGGTCTCATGGCTTCTCGGCCCAACCACATTGTAGCATCACTTCTCTTTTTTTGTAATTTGGAATATGTTCCAGTAGCGGATTAGTGTTAGCGGGCGCGGAGCAGGACAGTGGTGGGCCGGGCGGCTCTCGTCCGGGGGTGACTTCAGCCCCAAGGAGAGTTTGCCCAGAAATCTCAGGGGCGCCACAGCAGAAATTGGAAAAAACTTTTCACAAAAAGGCAAAATTTGTGAACTTTTCTGGGCCGTCGGCAGCCGCCTCTAGGTGGCGCTAATTGACTACAGCTTTTATATAGCTGCAACTGAACATAACGGAGCTGAATCTATCCATCTATCGAGAACCTCCCAGTGGGTACAGCAGGGCACCCGGCCAGGTACCACGCAGCTCTGCCCCCTTATACTTGGGGGAAGCAGCAGTTTATAAGGAGCCTCGTCACTAACCAATCAGCTACGAGCAGGGTCTGACCAATGCTGGGATGGCAGAGCAGCGATAGGACGGCGACACGGAAACAAAAGCACAATCCGTCTTGTACAGTCAGTTTTTTGATCTTGTTCCTCAACCCTGGCAGCAGATGAGTCACCTGCAGGGTGCCAGCAGGCGCTGCGCCAACAGAAGGGCTGGCGCTTCCTGCCCCTACTTGTCAGCTCACGGAGGAAGTGGTTGCACATCCTACGCCCCGGGCGCCCCCGAGACGTGACAGGAGGAGACGGGCTAAACCTCTGCTTACAGCAGTGCAAGCGCTTCAGCCGACACTTAACCCCTTAGAGACCGTTGCAGTGTTACGGCTTCCATCCTTCTTTCTTGGGTTGCTGTGTCTCCGTGATGGGCGGGGGATTCTTCATGCCTGCTTGACTGACATGTTATTCGGCTTTTTGGTTTCACTATTGTAGATGGGATATCCGTAGAAGCCCCCCACCCGTTAAACAAATATACACACACACACACACACACACCTTTTTCTCCACAAAAAATCTTCTAAAATGGATAAAATACCACAAAAATAATAAAAAAAAACAACTAGCACACCGCACCACATAATGATAGGTATTACTGCATTCAAAATGATGCAAATGCGGAAAATATGTAGTAATTTATCGCACGCGGCGCACGCCGTAAACATCATCTAAAGCACTAACACCGGAATTGTTCATTTTCTTTGCCTTACAAAAAATGTAGTAAAAACAATCCAAACAGGCCCAAATAAAACCTGCAACGCTTCCCGCTGAGAACCAGACCTCACGGAGCGCCGCTGCTCGAAACGCTATGGATTTTTTATGTAGATTCAAGTACTTTCTTTAAAAAGGGTGTTTTTATTCCACAAAAGTACTAAAAAACAAAACAAAAACACACACAAAAAAAACAACAAACACACACAACAAGCCCTCATACAGCTGCCAAGGACTTGGCCCTTCCAACGTGACAATGAAAACCGCTTGGTCCTTAAGGCAAGAGAGGCTGGTCACTAAGGGGTTAAAGCTAGACATCCCCTTCAATGCCCCCAGCTGGCGTATGGGGAACACTGAACATACTATGGATTTGCTGGACTCTGTGTGTGTGTGTGGGGGGGGCTATGACTTACTACCCACGCTGTAGATACTGCAGAACCTCTTGGAGAGGCTCACAAGGCCCTGGTCATACAAGTGCTAACCTAGAAGCCAATGACTGTACCCCTTCGATGTGACTGAGCGCACGGCGGCGTCCTCACCTCTATGTAGACGTAGTGCTCCGCGTGGGATATGCAGTGCAGGTAAGCATTAAGGATGGAACATTCGTTACACCCCGCGGACCAGCGATCCACCGAGCGCAGCAGCTACACAGAGAGAGAGAGAGGTTAGAGGACGACCACAGACAACTCCAGCCCGCTGCGGGCACATCCTACTGCACCTGCACGGTGGCGCTGTAACATCCCGGGACCGTGTAACTGGGTCTGTCCGCTGTGGTTTGAGATTTGGGAAGCAGAAGAGGGAAGGACGGACCTTTATACTTGTTTTTCATTGTCTAAAACACAGGAAAAAAGTTACATCAGTAAAATGTACAACTGACATCAGCGTATTATATGTATCCTCGTGTGCTTCTCACTTTGTTAAAGTTCCACCTCTGGATGAAGTGTCGGGAGGCATCTCTAGCCGCTTTCCCATGAATCACGGCACCCACGTCCCTCCACGGCATTCGGGGATTTTTCATCCGATCAATGAAATCTGGAATAGTATAAGATGACAAAAAAGTGAGCGGAGAGCAAAGGGGGCTATGAGGCTGCTCCTCCTGCAATGTGAAATATACAGAAGGGGGCTATGAGTCTGCTCCTCCTGCAGGGTGATATATACAGAAGGGAGCTATGAGTCTGCTCCTCCTGCAGGGTGATATATACAGACAGGGGCTATGAGTCTGCCCCTCCTCCTGCAGGGTGATATATACAGAGGGGAGATATGAGTCTGCTCCTCCTCCTGCAATGTGATATATACAGAAGGGGGCTATGAGTCTGCTCCTCCTCCTGCAGGGTGATATATACAGAAAGGGGCTATGAGTCTGCTCCTCCTCCTGCAGGGTGATATATACAGAAGGGGGCTATGAGTCTGCTCCTCCTCCTGCAGGGTGATATATACAGAAGAGGGCTACGAATCTGCTCCTCCTGCAATGTGATAAATACAGAAGGGAGCTATGAGTCTGCTCCTCCCCCTGCAGGGTGATAAATACAGAAGGGAGCTATGAGTCTGCTCCTCCTCCTACAGGGTGATATATACAGAAGGGGGCTATGAGTCTGCTCCTCCTCCTGCAGGGTGATATATACAGAAGGGAGCTATGAGTCTGCTCCTCCTCCTGTAGGGTGATATATATACAGAAGGGGGTATGAGTCTGCTCCTCCCCCTGCAGGGTGAAATATACAAAAGGGAGCCATGAGTCTGCTCCTCCCCCTGCAGGGTGATATATACAGAAGGGAGCTAGGAGTCTGCTCCTCCTCCTGTAGGGTGATATATACAGAAGGGAGCCATGAGTCTGCTCCTCCCCCTGCAGGGTGATATATACAGAAGGGAGCTATGAGTCTGCCCCTCCTCCTGCAGGGCGATATATACAGAAGGGAGCTATAAGTCTGCTCCTCCTCCAGCAGGGCGATATATACAGAAGGGAGCTATGAGTCTGCTCCTCCTCCTGCAGGGCGATATATACAGAAGGGAGCTATGAGTCTGCTCCTCCTCCTGCAGGGTGATATATACAGAAGGGGGCTATGAGTCTGCTCCTCCTCCTGCAGGGTGATATATACAGAAGGGGGCTATGAGTCTGCTCCTCCTCCTACAGGGTGATATATACAGAAGGGGGCTATGAGTCTGCTCTTCCTCCAGCAGGGTGATATATACAGAAGGGGGCTATGAGTCTGCTCCTCCTCCTACAGGGTGATATATACAGAAGGGAGCTGTGAGTCTGCTCCTCCCCCTGCAGAGTGATATATACAGAAGGGGGCTATGAGTCTGCTCCCCCCCCCCCCTGCAGGGTGATATATACAGAAGGGAGCTATGAGTCTGCTCTTCCTCCAGCAGGGCGATATATACAGAAGGGAGCTATGAGTCTGCCCCTCCCCCTGCAGGGTGATATATACAGAAGGGGGCTATGAGTCTGCTCCTCCTCCTACAGGGTGATATATACAGAAGGGGGCTATGAGTCTGCTCTTCCTCCAGCAGGGTGATATATACAGAAGGGGGCTATGAGTCTGCTCTTCCTCCAGCAGGGTGATATATACAGAAGGGGGCTATGAGTCTGCTCCTCCTCCTGCAGGGTGATATATACAGAAGGGAGCTATGAGTCTGCTCCTCCTCCTGCAGGGCGATATATACAGAAGGGAGCTATGAGTCTGCCCCTCCCCCTGCAGGGTGATATATACAGAAGGGGGCTATGAGTCTGCCCCTCCTCCTGCAGGGTGATATATACAGAAGGGAGCTGTGAGTCTGCTCCTCCCCCTGCAGGGTGATATATACAGAAGGGAGCTATGAGTCTGCCCCTCCTCCTGCAGGGTGATATATACAGAAGGGAGCTATGAGTCTGCCCCTCCCCCTGCAGGGTGATATATACAGAAGGGGGCTATGAGTCTGCTCCTCCTCCAGCTGGGTGATATATATATGTATATGGGGCTATGAGTCTGCCCCTCCCCCTGCAGGATGATATATACAGAAGGGGGCTATGAGTCTGCCCCTCCCCCTGCAGGGTGATATATACAGAAGGGGGCTATGAGTCTGCTCCTCCTCCTGCAGGGTGATATATACAGAAGGGAGCTATGAGTCTGCCCCTCTCCCTGCAGGGTGATATATACAGAAGGGGGCTATGAGTCTGCTCCTCCTCCAGCTGGGTGATATATATATGTATATGGGGCTATGAGTCTGCCCCTCCCCCTGCAGGATGATATATACAGAAGGGGGCTATAAGTCTGCTCCTCCCCCTGCAGGATGATATATACAGAAGGGAGCTATGAGTCTGCTCCTCCCCCTGCAGGGTGATATATACAGAGGGGGGCTATGAGTCTGCTCCTCCCCCTGCAGGGTGAGGACTGAAGTGCCATGTTTCACTCTTACCCTCAAATGGTTTGTCCAGTTGCACCCAGTCTCTGAGGATGAGGTTGCTGTAGTCTTTGCCCAGCCAGGTCTGGCACACCATGTTGGGGTCTTGTGTTTGGTGGTCGGCAGCCGCGGTTCCATTCTGGTGAGAGACAGCGGGATTCCACCTTAAAGGAGCAGGGAGACAACCGACAAGAGGACAGACAGTGAAAGAGAAGAGAAATCAGAGAAGAGGAGGAGATGTAGGAGGGTTATGGGGCGTCACTAGGAGTATTATCATTGGGTGTATGGAGGTATTAATAGAGGGGTTATATTAGGTAAGGAGTAACATACGTTGTAGTGAGGGAGGAGTAGTAGGATTGTTACATGGAACAGTAGGAGGTTATATGGAGTAATAGGATCATGGTGGACCAGCACAATGGTGATATAGTAAAAGGCATATCATACAGTACTGCGGTTGACCATTGACTTGGCAGAAGAAGACAAGAGCCATGGAGTAAGAACAGTAACATATGGGGTTACAGGTTATCATCTCCTGGTGGGACATTTCTTGTTTGATGGATACCTGTGTCTGTTTCTCCGTAGATCCAATATCAGTCAGCCGATAATTATGATCATCCCATCGCCCATAGGCCAAGTCTAAACCACCCAGAAACACAACAGACTGATCAATGGCCACCATCTTCTCATGGTGAGCCCAGAGGACCACAATAGAAGAGACGTGATCCGGGTGACGCATCACCTAAAAGACAAGCAGAGATGAGGGGATCCAAGTACTCGCCTTGGCCGTGTAACACCAACAAAGCTTGGCTTCCTCACCTTTATATTAGGGTGAAGGAGCATTAACACTCTCTTGCTGTAATCACTGTTAATACCGAGAGCCATTTCCACCTCCTTAAAGAGTATGACACAAACCCGCACTCCGGCCTCCTGCAAAGAAGAGCAAAGCAAGACCGCCATGAAGAACACTGTCCACCAAACTTCAATGGTAATTGTTGGACCTGACCCTACGGTGTATGACTACTAAGAGGAGCCGGACAATCAAGGCCTGCTTAGAGCGGTCAGAAACCTCAGAACTTGATACAGTTACCAGGTCTTGATTTGTGTATAAGGCTTCAACCCGACTATCATTGGTGTTGCTTGGGGTAAAAGGATCAACCAATTTTGTTTTACAGTGTTTTAATGTGAGTCCACTGTGTCATCACAACAGTAGAGTTCTTCGGGGGGCATTCACCATCTGAATGTGGTACATCGATAGTCTTCCACCACAGGAATTCAGAAATGAGGGGGTTGCCTTTGTAAACATCAAGGAAGCTCAACTCATGATGAAGCCTTCACTCATGGGCCACCATGGAGTCCAAGCAGCGGCAACCTTCACTGACCCAGTTTTGTCTTGATGTTATACCTCGAGAGCTGATCAGATCTTATATTTGATGAACCACTAAGCCTCAGGCCATACTAATAATTCTCAATGGACAATATAGCCCAGAGGGCTAAAGTCTTCTTTCACATGGTTGGCTGATTAAACTCTAATCCAGGTGTTTCCCCAACTCCAGTCCTCAGGGCCCCAACAGGTCACGTTTTCAGGATATCCTATAGAAAGAACACCTGTGGCAATGTCTGAGGCACCAACCATAATTACATGATCTGTGCAATACTGAGCAAATCCTGAAAACATGACCTGTTGGGGGTTCCTGAGGACTGGAGCTGGGAAACACTGCTCTAATCTGAGGGTAGTCATGATCCTTCCTAGTCTACACTGAAGGGCCACTTTACTTTAGACCCCCATCTAGTAGCACTTTGAATCTCCTTTGGTCTGTTCTTTGGATGGAAAAAACTTGTCCCTCTAATGGGTCAAAGTAGGATGTCCGGAATCCTTCCACAGGATCCCCTTTTGCTTTTATCTCAGTCACGCCATTCTCGGTCTCTTCTTCACACTGTTACATGAGAACCCCCCCCACAGTTGGCAGTGAGACCCCAGCTAGTCTAGCACTGATGACCGGCTCTGCTGGAAGTCGCTCAGATGACTGGATTTTCCCATCTAATGTGGACTCACACTGAAACTGATCCACAGAAAACCTGTCACGTGATTTTATGCTCCGGGGTCACGGCAATGGTTTCTAATAAAGGAACGGCTGTTCAGTGTCCATGCTCTACATTAGAACACCAAATTGGCACCATAGAAGCACTTATTTTGCCCCGAGTCTGGGGTGTCTTCATAGATTATTCCTTCTACAACTTTTTCTCCTACCTGATCACCACATTGACCCCAGAGCCGGTAATGTATATCACTTGTCGGACGCACAATGTTAACCCCTTTTTTTTACCCAAATAACTTGGTCTGTCGAAGCCTAAATTGCATTGATTTTACTTCTATTGAGATGTTGATTAGTGGGTCACCTCCTGTGATCCCCACTGCCACCAATGACCATGAATAACATAATACCATAAACGCATTCTCCCTGATTAACAGGTAATTTTGGCTCGAAGCAAGAGAAAACTTCAGTACTGACCGCCTTCCGCTTCAGGATAATGTCCAGCCTGAACTCATCATCCCACGCTGGCCGCTTCAGGTGGACTTCTGGGCTGAGCCTACACAGGTGAGATCATAAATGAGAGGACAGGTCAGGATTCTTAGGCACCCATGGTCCACATATGGCAATTTCCTATGCATACTGAACACTTTTAGCCTCCGTTGGGCTGTTGGCGCTCCGTGGGTATAGTCAGCATGTACATTTGCGCTTTGCCCAGCACACATGCTAAGCGGAGATCACAAACCTGATGTGAACATAGCCTAAGATGTGCAAGGCCTCCATACTCTTGGCTCTAGAACGTCCTGCTCATTTTTTTTTTTATTAAACTTTTTTGCATAGAAACACAAACATTACAAAGTAAACTGCTCCCCCAGCAGATATCAGTTATACCCTCCGGTATATAATCCAGACAGAACAGGTGAGAAAGAACAACCTGCATGCAGACATATAACCCAAGAGTCATATATGACATAGTCATAGACTATACAGGCGTACACCACAGCCTCTCATGGCACACTGGACAGCGGCATATTTCCCATAACCCAATTAAGGGCTGATGCCCACAGATGGATTATCGCTGCGGAATTCACGGCCAGACACCCGCCACGAATTCCGCAGCAAGGTCTGTCCATAGACATGCGGTGTTAATAGAGTCTCCCCTGCCCACTCGCAGGGAAGAATCGCTGCAGGTTTCCATTTTGTGCGGAAAAAAAAAAAATCACAGTCAATTTTGCAGTCAATAAAAGCCGTCCGTCCCGCGATATTCTGCGCAGTGGGCACCGAGTATCGCGGGAATCCATGTCATAGCCCAGCGTCGGTGCGTCATGCCATGCACTGTGCATGCACGCCGGCTCGCCGGGCGAGAGACTCGGGGCATGTCCGGACAGGTGAGTATGGGGTCTCTGGGGGTTGCCAGGTCCGATTCCGCTGCAAGATTTCGCACCTAACCGCGATGCCCGCAACTTCTCCTACTACGAGGAAGGTTTCCTCTCCAAATACACACACCCTTCCCAGATGAACGACATGGTTTACAGTATTTATGTATTCTCTACAAGAAGGCCTCACATGGAATACTGCGGACAGTTCTGGTCACCGGTGCTCAGGAAAGATGTTACAGTGCTGGAGGGGGTTCAAAGAAGGGCAACTAAACTAATACATGGAATGACGGGACTGGAATACCCAGAGAGGCACCAAAACTGGGATTATTTACCCAGGAAAAAAGACGGCTAAGGGGCGACCAAATAACTATGTATAAATACATGAGGGGACAATACAAGGATCTCTGCCATGATCTGTTTACACCCAGGACTGCGACGGTAACGAGAGGGCATCCGCTACGTCTAGAGGAAAGCAGGTTTCATCACCAACATAGAAGGGGGTTCTTTACTGTAAGAGCAGTGAGGCTGTGGAACTCTCTGCCTGAGGACGTGGTGATGGCAAAATTCATAGAGGAGTTTAAGAGGGACTAGATGTCTTAGAGT
Source organism: Eleutherodactylus coqui (assembly GCF_035609145.1). Taxonomy (NCBI): domain Eukaryota; kingdom Metazoa; phylum Chordata; class Amphibia; order Anura; family Eleutherodactylidae; genus Eleutherodactylus; species Eleutherodactylus coqui. Next base: position 329,130,562 of record NC_089838.1, read on the forward strand.
GTACTAGAGTGGAAGGATATTACAGGATATAGACATTAAATAACCAAGAGGGTTATTAATCCGGGTCTTAGAGTCAGGTAGGAACTTTTAAATTTTGATCCAGGGATTATACTAACCAGCCTTCCTCTGGATCAACAAGGGAAGGTTGGAAATAGGCTGAACTAGATGGACATTGTCTCCCCTGAGCCTAACATACTAAGAAAGACGACTGGAGAGCCAGTGTAATGCTAACAACTTCCAGGCTGACTTATCGCCACTTTTCCCATTATCATCAGTTAGTAAATCAGTAGTACAGCCGGAGACACATACTAGGCGTTCTACAAGTATCACTGCCTGGAAATCTGTAGATAGAATGTCAATTATGGACCTCCAATAAGTATGTAGAAGGAGACTGTTACAAAACCTACGCATGATGTCCGCAGAAGCCATTGGACAACTAGAGTCGGCCCCAACACCCATCTTACCTGCCTGTAAATGCGATGCAGAAGGAATATCTGCGATAAACATCTAGCTTTACTCAGAGAAGATTTGGGGACGGCTTCTAAAGTAGCACTATGGTGTTCCTGCCTCAGACTTAGTTCTAGCAGATATAGGGTACCCATCCAAGTAGTTGGCTAATAACGCATGAGATAACCCAAGTTACACCCTTTTCATCCAAGGTGGTCTACAAACTGCGTCCTCTTGCACCCTCAAAGCCGCCCTCCTTCTCTGAACCCAAAAGCATGCCGCAGCTGAGAATATTGAAAATACAACATTGTGGCAATGAAAGTCCAGCTGGAATTGCTTCTATGTTTTGTAGAACCCTGAAGATATAAGATAATGAATGTAAAGAGCTCCTGCGTCCTGTCAGAGCTCAAACCCCATAAGGTTATGCAGACTGGGGGGATATTTAGTATACCCTTCAATTTGTTGCAAGGATCTAAACTTCTCCCATGACTTTTGTATTAAGGTTAAACCAAGCCCCAAGGGCCTGTAAGTGGCCCGCTTTTAGGGCCGACGAGAGGGAGTTAGACCCAACTACCTGACGCAAGGCCATCTCTATAGATCCAGAATTCTGCCAGACTCCCCAACCACTAAAATGTTCTAATTGTCAAACCAAAAAACAAAGCCCGGGATTTGGGAGCGCTCGGCCACCCTCATCCTTTACCCTTTGTAACACCTTGAGTCTAATACATGGTTGTTACTTCTGCCATAGAATACATATTATAGAATCTGTTAGCGGAATGCAGACTGGAGTCCAGTACCAAAAACAGCCGGCACCCACATTGTATGGGGTGGGATTGGCTCCCGATCCCCGTCCATACAAACCCTGCATACGTAGGATGCAACTGTACATCATGGAGCATTAAGGGGTTAATTAAATTCACCCACCATACCACAGAGAATCCCAATTTACACCATGGCGATATCTCCCGGGTCCGTTGTGGAATGCTGTTCCCAAATCTAGAGCTTACCAATTGTGAAGCTGCCCTCGCTCTCAAACCTTCCAGTAGGGAACAGTCTCTAGAGGACTTTTTTTTAAATTCGTTTTATTTATTAAATAACAATAAACAGTCTATGAGATACATATCAAAGAGGATTTACATGGTACATAGTGATGTAAATAAAATCAGGGTCTTGCATCGGGTTAACATCGTTTTGTTGCTGTATCACTCAGATTGTCTGATCATATATATAGAACAATAAACTTTTTTAATTTATAAGAACAGTAAAAACCAACTTCTGCTCTTTCTTGCTTTGGGTCTTGGGAGTTGGGAGTTTTGGGTCTTCCAGGCGTATGTCGATGGGAAGGGGGGGGGGGGAGGGTTATTGGGTGAGTGGGAAGGGGGAGGGTTAACGTAGGGTAAGTTTAATTTTACTCAATGGTTAGGGTGGAGTGTGAGCCTAGCCAGGCTCCCCATATTTTTTGGAATTTGGTCGGGCATCCTCTTTTTTGGTATATGATTTTTTCGTATGAAGTTACCGTATTTACGGATTGGACCCAGTGTGAGATCGAGGGGGGCTCCGCTGCCATCCATTTCATAGCTATTTCTTTGCGGGCTAGGAATAGCGTCTTTTCGAGGAAAATGCGGGTGTGGTATGGCCATGTCTCCTCCTCCAGTAAGCCGAACAACGCCACCTTGGGGTCTAGTTCAATGGATAATGGGGGTCGTAGAAGTGAGTTCATGAGGTTTGTCACTTTTAGCCAAAATTCCTTGACGAAGTAGCACTCCCAGATCAGGTGCCAAAAATCGGCCCCCGGTTGGCGGCATCTCTGGCACGAGTCCGGGGTGGCGCCACGCATTTTATGTAGTCGTTTGGGGGTGAGGTAGGCTTGGTGTATGATGTATAGTTGGATTAGCTTATTGTTTACGGCAGGTGACACTGACAGATGGGATTCAGAGACGTCTTGCCATTCCTCAGGTGTGAGGGAGGTGATGTTGCGCTTCCATTTATCAAATGCTGGGGGAGGGTTGGGGTTTATTTTGGCTGAGAGGAGGTGTGTATATAGGGCTGATATTAGGCCTTTGGGTCCCTGGGATTTGAGGATGCCTATTGTGGGGAACTTGGTTATGCGGGTTGTGGAGGGGGGGGGGGGGGGGGAATTGGGAATTTAGTGCATGTCTCAGTTGAAAGAATCTAAATAGCTGGAGGTGCGGGGCCTGTAACCTGTCGCGTAGTTGTGTGAATGTGGGGAGCGTTCCATCTATGTATACGTCTTTTAGCGTTTGTCCTCTTTGGGCGATCCAGTACTGTGGGTCTGGGACAGACTGTAATGCAATAAGGCCGGGGTTATTCCAAAGGGGGAGTTCTGGTACAACACCTTGGTATCGTTGCAGTGTCTTTGCTTCCCTCCATACATTGAGAGCTAGCTTATGAAGTGGAGTTAATTCCGAGGTTTTGGTGTGTTCCGGGAATTCTAAGAAGTTCAGGAGATTATGACCCGTTACTTGCTTTGCAAGTTGTTTGTCTGCCATAGGCAGTTCCCTTCCTAGAACCCATGATCTAATATTTCGCAATTGTCCTGCTATGTAATAGAGCCGGAGGTCCGGGAGGGCCATTCCAGCTTGCTCTTTGGGTCTTTGTAAGGTTGATAGGCTCAGCTTGGAGCGCGAGGAGTTCCAAATAAATGTTGTGATTAGGGAGTTTAAAGTCTTAAAGAATTGCTTGGGGGCACTCACTGGCATGTGTTGTAGTATGTATAAGCATTTGGGTTGGATGACCATTTTTATGAGATTTATGCGTCCAGCTACAGATAGTGGTAGTTTAGCCCATCGTTTTAGTTTGTGTTTTGTGTTTTCTATAAGTGGGTTTATATTGTCTATTATTGCATTATTATGGTCATATGACATGAGCATTCCCAGATATTTAAATGTTGAGACTGGTTTTAGACCATATTTTGCTACATAGGGGTCGTTTTTTGGGTTAGCTTCTGTGTAGAGGATTGTTGATTTGGACCAATTGACATGTAGTCCGGAGAAGTGGGAGAATCTGTCTATGTGTGTCATGGCTTGGACGAAGGAGTTTGATGGGTTTGATAGGAATAGGATTGTGTCGTCTGCGTATAGTCCTAGTTTGCTTTCCAGGTCTGACCATTTAATGCCGGTCACGCTGGGGGCGTTTCTTAATCGGATCGCCAGTGCCTCAATGGCTATGGCGAACAGGGCCGGGGATAGAGGACACCCTTGTCGGGTGCCTCTTGTTAGTTGGAATTCCGCCGATGGGACCCCATTGACAATAACGTTTGCGCTCGGGGACTTATATATGGTTTTGACCCACTGTTGAAAGTTGGGTCCAAATCCGAAGCGGATCAGGCAGGCTTCCAGAAAAGCCCATTCCACCGAGTCAAATGCTTTTGCCATGTCAAGTGAGACTAGGGCCCAGGGCATATTATATTGTTTGCCTAGCTGGATGGCCGTTTGGACTCTACGGATATTTATGGTTGTGGATTTTCCTGGCATAAAGCCCGTCTGGTCAGGGTGTATGATGGAGAGGATCACTTGATTCAGCCTGGTGGCCAGAATTTTAGTTAGAATCTTGTAATCTGTGTTTACAAGTGATATAGGCCGGTAGGAGCCGCAGTCTGTGGGTTCTTTCCCAGGCTTCAGGATCACTACTATGGAGGCTTTGTAAAATGAAGTTGGGAGTGCTTTGTCTAGTTGTGCTTGGTTTAGTACTTCAAGGAGTTGTGGGCCTAGTTGTTCGAAGTATTTACGGTATGTCTCTATTGGGAGTCCGTCGGGTCCTGGTGATTTATTAAGGGCCATGTCTTGGATTATTAGTTGGATCTCTTCCAGAGTGAAGGGGGCCTCTAGGAGATCGACCTGCTCCTCGGTGAGGGTTGGGAAATTTAGGTCATTTAGATACTCTAAAATGTCTGCCGTCTCTAGAGGACTTGTGATAACAATGTGGACATCTACTAGACTCGAAGAACTAGCCCCACGCTGCAGGCTCCTAATAAAATGGCCAAAACCATTCTGATATCTATTGTGTGAGGATTGACTCAGGTCGGTGTGCGGAGCAGACCGGGACACCAGTACATCAGTCCAAAACAGGGCTTTATTTGGGCAAAGAAAATAAACTTCTCAGGCTTTAGTTTTTCAGGCCAAACAGAAAACAGTAAATACCGAAAATATGCAGCTCACCAACCAAATCCAGACACGAAGGGGCGAGCCCGTGATCGCTCGACAAGACGTAGAGCTAAATGTGCCAGAGATGAAGCTATTAGCCCCATCTTGGAAAGTTAAGATCCTAAACTTCATTAATCCACGTTAAGAATACCCATTCACAAACACAACATGGCAGCTTCCTGACATGTTCCTTGTCAACGGCCCTAGTCACAAAACACTACAACTAAAGGCACATATTGGTAGCAGTTGGAACCTTAGGTGTAATAGCCGCAGGTCTGGAGAGTAATCAGGGATGAGTCGAAAGTCAGCAACGGGAGGTCTCTGTCTGCAGCACAAATGGGTAATGTAGTCAGATGGAAAGTCAGGAGTCGGTATCAGGAGGTCTCGTCACAATAGCAGAGGAGCAGGCGGAAGTCGAGCTTGATAAATCAATGCTGGGGAGCAGAATAATCACGCACTGTGGGAGTGGCAGGGCTAAACGGGAACCAGGAGCTAGGGACAAGAACAAGGTCATACGGGGGAGCTTCTTCAGCAAGCCGGATAGCTCACTGGGGAGAGCCACCAACTGGAGCACAGGAGGTTGTGGGTTTGAGCCCTGATAGTAGCTGTGCCAGACATGCGCTGGCAGAAGCTGCAGTGTTGTGATTGTGAATGGGCATTGTTAACATGGATTAATAAAAGTTTAGGATCGTCCCTCTCCAAGCCGGGCGAGCTTGCTTGTTCCACAGCACAAAACAAACACCTGCTTTTCCCAGCAGTGAATAAACATTTCCTTGTGACCCGACCAGCTAGACGGCGTCCTACCAGCCATCTGAGGACAGCAAGATCACAGCTAGCGCAGATTACCGTCTGGGTGAGCAGCCAGACGCATGGGTTATTTTCTCTGTGCGGTTCACCCAAGTACCTGCCTTGCACTTCTTTAAAATCCTCGGTAGTGGCCTCATGGGAAACACTGGCAAAGTTTGTGGAGTACAGAACAAAACCAGTCCTGGAGAGGGAAGAATGACAGATCCTCCTCCAACCTGCCTGCATCCAACAATCCAGTCCTGGAACCACAACAAGTACCCCCCCCCGACTTCCCCGTCACCATCTCACACTATATACACGGCATTCGTGGAGTCTTTAGAGCCTTCACTTTTTACATTTTGTTTTCCTCCTTATTTGCATAAGGCCACAACAAAAGAATATGGTTTCCCCATCTTCACTCAATACCCAATAATGACAAAGTACGGAATATTAGAATTTGTAATTACAAAATACAATACCATTCAGCATTGCCATAAGTATTCACACCCCGCACGCAGTATTAGGTGAGGCACCTTTGGCAGGGATTATAGCCTCCCGTCTCCTTGGGGATGATGCCACAAGGTTTACATGGTCTCCACCACAAGAATGGGTGCAGACGTGGGATTGTCCTGGGGGAGGACGCCCCCGGCTGGTGACTGGCCCCCCAACTCTCTGCAGTAATTCCTCTGCAATGCAAAGCTCCCTTGGCTGCTGCTCGGGTCGTTGCGGTCCATCTTTTCCCTATGAAACACTTTGCCCGCTGCTAGCACTGTTGAGCTCCATTTGTTTGGTATGATGCGCTCCCATCCACCGCTGTGACAGTCCCCGGCGGCCTCCAATGCTGTCCCTGCTGTGTGTGCGCCCCTTTGCTGTCAAGTTCACTCAGACCCCGCGCTCCATTCCACAGCTGTCACAGCCGCCGCTGCCGACAGAGACCCGCAGGGGAGCGGAGTAGCCGTCAACAGCCGCATCCCCAGAAGCTGTGGTCAGCGCTTCTGGGGATGCCAAAAAGTTCCATCTTGGTTTCATCAAACCAAAGAATTTTGTTTCTTGCACTCTGGGGGCCATTCAGGTCCTTTTTGGTAACTCCAGGCGGCGTTCATGTGTCTTTTACTGTGGAAGCTTCTTTCTGGCGGCTCTCCCATTAAGCCCAGATTGGTGGAGGCTGTGGCGATGGTTGACCTGCTGGAAGTTTCTTCTATCTGCACAGAGGATCTATGGAGCTCAGCAAACGTGACCACTGGGTTCTTGGTCGCCTCTCTTACCAAGATCCTTCTCCCCCGATGACTTAGTTTGGTGGGTCGGCAGTTCTAGGAAGAGACCTGATTTTTCCAAACTTCTTCCATGTAAGAAGCATGGAGGCCGCTGGGCTCTTGGGAACTTTCAGAGCAGCAGAAATGTTTTGTAGCCTCCAGATCAGCACATCCATAAAAGCCTGTCTCAGTATTGTTCCGAGGGCGGCATCTCCAGTATTAGATACAGTGTATTGTTCTGAGGGTGGTATCTCCGCTATTAGATACAGTGTATTGTTCTGAGGGCCGTATCTCTGGTATTAGATACAGTGTATTGTTCTGAGGGCTGTATCTCTGGTATTAGATACAGTGTATTGTTCTGAGGGCCGTATCTCTGGTATTAGATACAGTGTATTGTTCTGAGGGCTGTATCTCCGGTATTAGATACAGTGTATTGTTCTGAGGGCCGTATCTCCGGTATTAGATACAGTGTATTGTTCTGAGGGCCGTATCTCCGATATTAGATACAATGTATTGTTCTGAGGGCCGTATCTCCGATATTAGATACAATGTATTGTTCTGAGGGCCGTATCTCCGGTATTAGATACAGCGTATTGTTCTGAGGGCCGTATCTCCGGTATTAGATACAATGTATTGTTCTGAGGGCGGTATCTCCGGTATTAGATACAGTGTATTGTTCTGGGGGCCGTATCTCCGGTATTAGATACAGTGTATTGTTCTGAGGGCCGTATCTCCGGTATTAGATACAGTGTATTGTTCTGAGGGCCGTATCTCTGGTATTAGATACAGTGTATTGCTCTGAGGGCCGTATCTCCGGTATTAGATACAATGTATTGTTCTGAGGGCGGTATCTCCGGTATTAGATACAGTGTATTGTTCTGAGGGCCGTATCTCTGGTATTAGATACAGTGTATTGCTCTGAGGGCCGTATCTCCGGTATTAGATACAATGTATTGTTCTGAGGGCCGTATCTCCGCTATTAGATACAGTGTATTGTTCTGAGGGCCGTATCTCTGGTATTAGATACAGTGTATTGTTCTGAGGGCTGTATCTCCGGTATTAGATACAGTGTATTGTTCTGAGGGCCGTATCTCCGGTATTAGATACAGTGTATTGTTCTGAGGGCCGTATCTCCGATATTAGATACAATGTATTGTTCTGAGGGCCGTATCTCCGATATTAGATACAATGTATTGTTCTGAGGGCCGTATCTCCGGTATTAGATACAGCGTATTGTTCTGAGGGCCGTATCTCCGGTATTAGATACAATGTATTGTTCTGAGGGCGGTATCTCCGGTATTAGATACAGTGTATTGTTCTGGGGGCCGTATCTCCGGTATTAGATACAGTGTATTGTTCTGAGGGCCGTATCTCCGGTATTAGATACAGTGTATTGTTCTGAGGGCCGTATCTCTGGTATTAGATACAGTGTATTGCTCTGAGGGCCGTATCTCCGGTATTAGATACAATGTATTGTTCTGAGGGCGGTATCTCCGGTATTAGATACAGTGTATTGTTCTGGGGGCCGTATCTCCGGTATTAGATACAGTGTATTGTTCTGAAGGCCGTATCTCCGGTATTAGATACAGTGTATTGTTCTGAGGGCCGTATCTCTGGTATTAGATACAGTGTATTGTTCTGAGGGCCGTATCTCCGGTATTAGATACAGTGTATTGTTCTGAGGGCCGTATCTCCGGTATTAGATACAATGTATTGTTCTGAGGGCCGTATCTCCGGTATTAGATACAGTGTATTGTTCTGAGGGCCGTATCTCCGGTATTAGATACAGTGTATTGTTCTGAGGGCCGTATCTCCGGTATTAGATACAGTGTATTGTTCTGAGGGCCGTATCTCCGGTATTAGATACAATGTATTGTTCTGAGGGCCGTATCTCCGGTATTAGATACAGTGTATTGTTCTGAGGGCCGTATCTCCGGTATTAGATACAGTGTATTGTTCTGAGGGCCGTATCTCCGGTATTAGATACAATGTATTGTTCTGAGGGCGGTATCTCCGGTATTAGATACAATGTATTGTTCCGAGGGCCGTATCTCCGGTATTAGATACAGTGTATTGTTCTGAGGGTGGTATCTCCAGTATTAGATACAGTGTATTGTTCTGAGGGCCGTATCTCCGGTATTAGATACAGTGTATTGTTCTGAGGGCCGTATCTCTGGTATTGGATACAATGTATTGTTCTGAGGGCCGTATCTCTGGTATTGGATACAATGTATTGTTCTGAGGGCCGTATCTCTGGTATTGGATACACTGTATTGTTCTGAGGGCCGTATCTCCGGTATTCGATACAATGTATTGTTCTGAGGGCCGTATCTCTGGTATTAGATACAATGTATATTAGCAGCAACGTGCCACAGTGGACCGACTGACCCAGCAGTACAACAGGTACCTTGTGTCGACTATGGCTCAATAGACAAGCGTGTCCCGGATCACTGTCAACAACGCCTCACATGAGCCCAAGAAAGAAGTCAATGGACCTTGTAGACATGGCAGAAGTTCATCTGGAGTGAGTCCCATTTACCACTGAACTATATGGATGGCCGGGTCTGTATCTGGTGTTACCAGCATGCAGCTATATCCCATGGTTGCACTGTTGGGGTTCAACAGGCCGGTCGTGGCGGTGTCATGATCTGGGGAGCAGTTTTCTAGCATGGCCCTAGGATTCTTGGTCATCATACCACAATCCTTGAATTGTGAACTCTACAGGGAGCCATTAGCTGACCATCTGCACCGATATCTTCAGGAAATCTGGTTGGCTATAGTGCCATGCCTTAACAGGACAACACTCCGTGTCACCAAGCTTGCATCACAAAGGAGTGCTTGGGGGAACAAGACTATGAATTCTCCACATTGCCTTTGGTCCCCAAACTCATCATTTTGGGGATATACTAGTAATGGCTGTGAGATCTGCTCCAACTTATCTGCAAAATGCGCACCAAGTGACGGAGCTGCTGCAGTGGTCCCGGGTCAAGCCAAATACGGAGGATGTTCACCACCTTGTGGAACCTGTTCTCCAACATCTGAAAGCTGTGATTGTCCAAAGAGGTGGACCAAATGCAGTGATCAGTGTAAAGCACAGTACTTGATGTCACCATATTGGAGAGAAGTTGCCCAGATGTTGTAGGCAGCCACAACATTGTAGATAGTTGTTCTATGTAAAAGTAGACCTTGTGACCGACGTACGGTACATCGTCCAAAAGGCGTGGATTTAAGCTTATGGGCATTGAAGCAAAACTCCTATCATAGATTCCTAAATACTCACTATTCATCTACAATACGGCTCTCCAATTATGCAACCGATGGGTTTTTGAACCTCTTCCATGCAACAGGATCCTACGTGCGACTGCAACAGTCCGAACAGCACTCCAATGGTATCAAAGCTAACAGTGCGGCTGACCCCAGACACCCTACGGTGGTCCACACGTCCTATAGACATGCCATACAACGTTACCCCACAACTCTACTTACCACCAGTCGGTGATGTAGATCTCCTCCCGCGCCTGCAGCAGCGCATCTGCAACAGCAGCAAAATAACTGGCACCATTAACAAACCTGGAGGGAGACGGGAACAGAGAATAGTAAAACAATGGCTAGAGAGTGGAAGACGGCCTAAAGACATACAAGGAGGAGAGCGGTGGAGGGGGCGGAGAGCGGTGGAGGGGGCGGAGAGCGGTGGAGGGGGCGGAGAGCGGTGGAGGGGGCGGAGAGCCGTGGAGGGGGCGGAGAGCCGTGGAGGGGGCGGAGAGCCGTGGAGGGGGCGGAGAGCCGTGGAGGGGGCGGAGAGCCGTGGAGGGGGCGGAGAGCCGTGGAGGGGGCGGAGAGCCGTGGAGGGGGCGGAGAGCCGTGGAGGGGGCGGAGAGCCGTGGAGGGGGCGGACAGCCGTGGAGGGGGCGGACAGCCGTGGAGGGGGCGGACAGCCGTGGAGGGGGCGGACAGCCGTGGAGGGGGCGGACAGCCGTGGAGGGGGCATCCTCACCACTTTACTTGGGTTTTCTGCCTCACTGGTGCATGAGCTTCAAACCGATGAAGAGTCAGAAAGTCCTTCCCATGTTCCTCCGCGATCTGGGTGATCTGATGCTTCCACCAGCGGGCCTGGCGATACCCGCTGAAGTTCAGGATCAGCGTTCTGTAAGAAAGATACATCAGCATATAAAATCCCTCGGGAAAGTGAGGCAAAAAGTTGTGAATCAGCTGACGTTACTTGTGTCACTCCAGTAATCAGTGATTGTATCTAATAAGTATCACAACTGATTCTACAGCCGTCTGACAATCCTATTGTATAGCCCTGTGTCAGGCTGCTGCAGTAAAGCACGGTATTTACTGTAAATGCATGTAAATCCACGCCCCAACTGAACGGCGAAGAACTAGTTTGCTCTTCGTTCAGTTTCTGCATGCAGATAACCAGACGACAGAGCGGCCGCGGCAGCAGGCAGGCGTTCACTTATGACCCCCGTCCCGCTGCGCCTCCATTCACTGGTGTAAAAGGAATGATTACCGCTGCAGCGACCCATCAAGCATCGGCGTCCGACAAGTCGGCCCGTGTAAAAGGGCCCTAAGAGACCATGCCTGAGCAGATGGAGAGTTATTACTGTGACCCGCATGCAACGTGCCGCCGCCGGCAGAAAGCCTTCCACATCCTCTAAGGAAAATATTAAATGTGCAGATCACAAGGGGCGGAGGAGGGGCAGAGGGACGGGGCGGGGGTTACAGACTATTTTTTAGAAGTCCCTAGTGATAAGTCCTTGCTACGAGGTCACATTACTCAGATTAAGAAGGTCACTTGATTTTCCAAAATTAGTAAGAGATGATGGGAAGAGGAAGCTGCCCCTCCCCTCCAACGCAGAGCCGGGATCAACACCAAGAACAGAGCAAGCAAGTACGGTCGTAACCCATCATGGCGGTGACCACCAACCTGCACCCTCGAGCATGCCCGGCAGCCTGCAGCAGGATGCATCAGCCTCTGGGTGTGAACACTGAATGTTTCACAAACAGCAAGCAGAGGTCTTGGGAATGGCGAGGAGGCTGTAGGTCTCTACAAGAGAGTTTGGAGCCCTTTAATGCGTCTCTGGTTGATCATTTGGAATCGTTCCCATTCAGACTCCTGGCAGCGCTACCTGGAAGCGACTGAGGCAACGAGATTCCAGCAACGGCGAATCTGCAGGAAAGGTCCTCATTATCTGATCGGGAGGGGGGGGGGGGGACGGACTTCTGCTAATCGCTGCCACGTCACTGCATACCAGGCATAGCTACGGACATTTCATAGAGGCTGCGCCTGGTATAGAAGCTCAGTCCCATTCACTTGTATGGGGCTGAGCTGCCGTACAAAGGCCACATGATGGATGAACAGGACGTCACTGGCCTGAGAAAGTGTTACAGCGCCCCCCCCAAGCACTGCGACCCCTTCAAGCAGCTGATCCATGGGGGCGTTGAGAGTCAGACGCCCGTGGATCGGATCCTGGGGATAGGTAATCAACTTGCTGATCCTGGAAAACCCCTTTACTTGTGAATGTGCTGATTGGCGAAGGCCCCTGGAGGTTGGACTGTAACCAATCAAATATTGATAGTCTAAGATGGGCCTTCATTGACAAAGTCCAGCCTGGAGAACTCCAAGATACGGCATATTATGAATCATCATCATAAACTAAGGCAGCTGTTCATTCAATGACCCATTAAAGGGATTGGCTCAATGAACGTATGATTTCCGGGGGTCCGACCACTGGAACCATAACCAATCATGAGGACAGGGTGTCCTGAATCCCCTCTATGAATGAAGCAGTGGTCACACATGAGCATTACCACTCCATTCACGGTCTACTAGACTGGTGAGGATGGAGCCCTGTACTTTGCGAGTGAAGCCCTTACCGTATATAGTTCTCTATGCTGACTCCGTATTTCGTCTCAGTTGTTTTTTTACCAACTTCGATTTTGAATTGTGGATCGTAGAGCAAAACAAAGGAAATTTCTCCAGAGTCTGGTTTTAGGTAGAGAAGGAAGGAGTCTTTTACCACGAGCCACCTGCAGAAGATGTAGAGAAGATATGGTCTACTCAAGGGAGTCATCACACAACATGAAAAACACGTAGTAAGACCACACAATGTAGTAAAACCATGTAATGTTAGAGCAGCATACAGTATAAAAGGCGCATAAAATGTCCACATAATGGTGGAAGCCCAAGGCGGCGGGAAAGCCACGGGAAGCCCAAGGCGGCGGGAAAGCCACGGGAAGCCCAAGGCGGCGGGAAAGCCACGGGAAGCCCAAGGCGGCGGGAAAGCCACGGGATGCCCAAGGCGGCGGGAAAGCCACGGGAAGCCCAAGGCGGCGGGAAAGCCACGGGAAGCCCAAGGCGGCGGGAAAGCCACGGGAAGCCCAAGGCGGCGGGAAAGCCACGGGATGCCCAAGGCGGCGGGAAAGGCACGGGATGCCCAAGGCGGCGGGAAAGGCACGGGATGCCCAAGGCGGCGGGAAAGGCACGGGATGCCCAAGGCGGCGGGAAAGGCACGGGATGCCCAAGGCGGCGGGAAAGGCACGGGATGCCCAAGGCGGCGGGAAAGGCACGGGATGCCCAAGGCGGCGGGAAAGGCACGGGATGCCCAAGGCGGCGGGAAAGGCACGGGATGCCCAAGGCGGCGGGAAAGGCACGGGATGCCCAAGGCGGCGGGAAAGGCACGGGATGCCCAAGGCGGCGGGAAAGGCACGGGATGCCCAAGGCGGCGGGAAAGACACGGGATGCCCAAGGCGGCGGGAAAGACACGGGATGCCCAAGGCGGCGGGAAAGACACGGGATGCCCAAGGCGGCGGGAAAGACACGGGATGCCCAAGGCGACGGGAAAGACACGGGATGCCCAAGGCGGCAGCAAAAACTGAGATAGCGAGAAAGATGACAGAAGGAAGAAAATATACAGTGTAAGGAGTGTGCCAGGGTAAGAAAGAAGGCAAAATAAGAAGTCACATACAGTACAAAGGTATTTGTAGTACAGAAGTCCCCTCTATCAATACAGCAAGACATTTATGGCACAGAAGTCCCCTCCACTAGTACAAGAGACATTGACTATATAGAAGTCACCACCACCAGTTTGAAGGTGAAGGTCCTTGATCCATATTTAATAGAATAGAATCTGACAACTCCGGCCCCAACCAGAGCTCTGATACTATATGGAATATCTAAGCTACAAGACCGAGGTTCTTGGTAAAATGACTGCTGCTGGGAGATTTATTGGTCCATAAACTTGAGGGACTCCAAGATGGAACCAAATCATACTTTGGGTCTCCAGTGTTCTTTTCTGGTACCTACAATGGTCAGAAGTGCCCTAGCCAGAGCTGTAGGACTATTTGGGCACACAATGCAAAGAAATGAGATGTAACTGTTGTGCTGTTTATATAATGCTAGTGGATTTCTGATCTAGATGGACCATTCAGTCAAGGTTGGACAGAACAGTCCTACTTCTCCTTCCACCTCTGATCTGAAAGAGGTTAGGACAGATAAGGGACAAGATTATATCACAATCTCTGAAGACGGAAGTTACAGGATCATTGAAAGAATAAGGAACATATAAGATGCCCAGAGATTTTACCTTTTGGACCAACGGTAACAAATTTGGTGATGGCCGAAGCAATTGCAACCTTGAATTCTATGACCACCGGATCTCTTCAATATAAAACCTTCCCTACAAGATAAACATACAAAAGGGGGGGGGGGGGGGGGAGGGAGTTAAAAAAACAGCTGTGGGGACCTTAAACAGTAAAAATATGTATTCTTGGAAGGCCCCCAAATACATTCTTGTACTTTAGAATAGATGATAGAACTACGACACTTTGACCCTTGGGATGGCAGGGCAATGGTAGAGTCACCCTTGTGGGTCCAGCCAAGTGTTGTTCACCACCAGCCTAGACACCGAATACTCACAATCCTTTAGTCCCAAGGTCTGGAATGAAGGAGAGCCGACTGACATCCAGAAACTCCATCTGTAAGAGGAACGTATGCGGTCAAGTGACGACATGTGACCTTGTCAATCATCCCATCACAACAAAAATCATTCTACTGATTGATGCCACCTCCGAATTATAACCGTGTCATTAACCTAAAGTAGACATTTGAGTGGGGAAACCAGAAGTTTACCATGTAGAATACATCTACATACCCAAACGGACAACAGTCTACACATAGGGACGTCTCACTAACAGCAAGGCAGCTTCTGTTTTATTTGCATCTCCATTGCTTGGGGGGGGGGGGGGGGGGGGTTCGGGTTGCCAGACACTGGGACACTGTTGTGGCATTAAGTGTCTGGAGATGGAAGAATTGTTCTTCTGAGGTCTCTACTTTCCTTGATCCTGATCTACAGAATAGGAGAGCTGCTGCTGGAGCTCAACAATAAGAGCGAGCTTCAGTTATATTGTATATACAGCATATCAGCATCATCTGGTTGCAAAACCATCCCAGGAGGTTCCTTCAGCAGAGGTCCGAGACTCCTGCTTACTGCTAAGAGGGGTTGTGGCATTGCGGGAAGAGACCAACACCTTCAGCTTCCGATACTTCTGATAAATTCCATGTCCGTTTACAGAGTCCTATTAATTTCAGTAGGACCCTGTCAGTTTGTCTTGGGGATACAGAAAGTCTATGAGTCAAGTCTTCATCAGCTGAAGGGGTAAGGAGTTTACTAAATAGCTGCAGACCCTACATTATGTAAACTGAGACCCCACTGATGACCTCTTCTCCAATCAGGGGTTTAAAGGCACAAATAACCAGGTTAGCACAAGGGCCGATAATGGCTGCGCTCTACAGAAGGTAAGAGTAGAGCGTTCACCAGTATATAAAACCGAATATTAGAGAAATCAGCAGCACTGGACCGGTACTAAAAATATTAGTGCACGCCTCCCAGCGCGCGATCCACGGGCCTCCCAACGCGCGATCCACGGGCCTCCCAGCGCGCGATCCACGGGCCTCCCAGCGCGCGATCCACGGGCCTCCCAACATATAAAAAACAGAAGTCCAGGCAGCGCGCCAAAGAGAGGTCCCCTTATGTGAAGGATGGTACAGGAATGGGCTGGTAGTGAGGGGGTGATAGACAGGGCAGCAATCGTGGTGGTGGCTTCCCTCTGGTATAGGGTACATCCACAGGTGGCTTTATGTACTGTCCCAGTGACAGGGCTATCTGCCAACAGCCACCAGTAATTACCGCAATCAGTTTGAATGTTGCCATCAAAACTGGCCATGCAGCTAAACAGTCAGCAGGGAAGGGGACCCTTTCCTGTGCCCCATTGGCAGACACCCATGATGCAATCGGGGGTGCCAATAAATCAACATGGCAGCTTTGACTCTACTAAAGGTTCCCAGGGGTGCCATACATGGATGTCCATCAAGCCCTGGTGCCGTGCTTCATTGGCAACGCTAAAAAGCATATAATTGCAATTTCAAGCCCCCTGTGGGGACTAAATAAAAAAAATGGAAAAAAATATTTCATAGAAGTTTTTTTTACTTAATTTTTAACAGTACCAAAAAAAGTTAAAAAAAAGAAAGAAAAACAAAAACACCCCTTTTTCCATTAAAAGCTAAACAATTAAAAAACCCTCTACATTTGGCATCACCGGGTATATAAAAAAATGGCACCAATTAAAACTACAGCTCACCCCACAAAGGAACGAGCCCTCACACGGCCAAATTAATAAAAAAAATTTAAAGACGTTACATGTGTCAGAACACGGCGACGGACAGCAACGTAGGTTTAAATATAAACTTAGTGTTGCTGTAATCGTATCGACCCGCAGAACAAAGTCCAGGGGTCATTTTACTGCACTGTAAATGCTTCAAGAACTAAACCCACCAAAGATGGCGCAATTGCAATTTTTATTCATTTCTCCACACTTCCAAAAATGTAAAAGTTTTTCCAGACATTAAATGGTACCATAAAGAATGTAAGGCTTGAGGGACAGTTAGGAGGGGGAGCCTCATGGGATCTTGGAGCTTTAAGTACATGATGGATGGATGATATGTCACCCTCTATGGAGCCTCATGGGATCTGGGAGCTTTATGTACATGATGGATGGATGATATGTCACCCTCTATGGAGCCTCATGGGATCTGGGAGCTTTATGTACATGATGGATGGATGATATGTCACCTTCTATGGAGCCTCATGGGATCTGGGAGCTTTAAGTACATGATGAATGGATGATATGTCACCCTCTATGGAGCCTCATGGGATCTGGGAGCTTTATGTACATGATGAATGGATGATATGTCACCCTCAATGGAGCCTCATGGGATATGGGAGCTTTATGTACATGATGGATGGATGATATGTCACCTTCTATGGAGCCTCATGGGATCTGGGAGCTTTATGTACATGATGGATGGATGATATGTCACCTTCTATGGAGCCTCATGGGATCTGGGAGATGTATGTACATGATGGATGGATGATATGTCACCCTCTATGGAGCCTCATGGGATCTGGGAGCTTTATGTACATGATCGATGGATGATATGTCACCTTCTATGGAGCCTCATGGGATCTGGGAGATGTATGTACATGATGGATGGATGATATGTCACCCTCTATGGAGCCTCATGGGATCTGGGAGCTTTATGTACATGATGAATGGATGATATGTCACCCTCTATGGAGCCTCATGGGATCTTGGAGCTTTATGTACATGATGGATGAATGATATTTCCCCCCTTTATGGAGCCTCATGGGATCTGGGAGCTGTATATACATGATGGATGGATGATATGTCACCCTCTATGGAGCCTCATGGGATCTGGGAGCTTTATGTACATAATGGATGGATGATATGTCACCCTCTATGGAGCCTCATGGGATCTGGGAGCTTTATGTACATGATGGATGGATGATATGTCACCTTCTATGGAGCCTCATGGGATATGGGAGCTTTATGTACATGATGGATGGATGATATGTCACCTTTTATGGAGCCTCATGGGATCTGGGAGCTTTATGTACATGATGGATGATATGTCACCTTCTATGGAGCCTCATGGGATATGGGAGCTTTATGTACATGATGGATGGATGATATGTCACCCTCTATGGAGCCTCATGGGATCTGGGAGCTTTATGTACATGATGGATGGATAATATGTCACCCTCTATGGAGCCTCATGGGATCTGGGAGCTTTATGTACATGATGGATGGATGATGTGTCACCCTCTATGGAGCCTCATGGGATATGGGAGCTTTATGTACATGATGGATGGATGATAGGTCACCCTCTATGGAGCCTCATGGGATCTGGGAGCTGTATATACATGATGGATGGATGATATGTCACCCTCTATGGAGCCTCATGGGATCTGGGAGCTTTATGTACATGATGGATGGATGATATGTCACCCTCTATGGAGCCTCATGGGATCTGGGAGCTTTATGTACATGATGGATGGATGATATGTCACCCTCTATGGAGCCTCATGGGATCTGGGAGCTGTATATACATGATGGATGGATGATATGTCATCCTCTATGGAGCCTCATGGGATCTGGGGAGCTTTATGTACATGATGGATGGATGATTTATTCTACCTTTATTTCTTTATTTTTCTTTCTCTTTTTTAGCGTTTTTACTGTTTTTATTGCTCCATTATACTCCTGTCCCCATCTTGTCTGGACTGCCCGCTCACACCGCTGCCCTGCGCCTTGTACTCCTACTCTCATGCTGATCAGCTCTACATCTACATGGTCTTCGAAGTGTTCTAGATCTTGCAGATTATTACCAATTTTGTAACTAAATTATTGTGTAGTTTGAAGTATTTATTCTGACATTTTCATCTACTTGCTGTTTTGTCCGTCTATATGCCGTTATCGCCGGTATCATCACCCCATATTCAGGTTATCTGCCTTATTTGCTTTTCCCATTTGTCCGCTTCTTCAGTATATCTCCAAGCTCTGACGCTTTATGCCTTGACTCTTCTCTTGTGATCTAATGCCATGCTCTATTGTAACTGCTTTTCCTTGATTATATATCAAAAGTGTGATTGAGTTATGTATTTAAAGTTGCGGGATAGTCACATGATGTGATCACATGACTCACGCGACGTCATCTCCTCTGTCCCTGCGGTCTGATAAGTGTAGTTGCTACTGTGCTAGTCAATAAACGCCTGATGAAGGCCTCATTATGGGGCTGAAACGCGTTGCCCGCCGGTGATCCTCCTGCCTGTTTACTCTGTCTTAGCGCCATTTAGCCTTGTTTCTCTGCACTGACCCGGAGGCTTCGGCTGTCCGTTTTGGGAAGGCTGCGGCTACCAGGACAGATCCATTGGCTTGCCTATTCCACATTCAGTACCATCAATCCTCTTCTCCTCCTTGCTGAACACCGCAGACCTGCACTACTGTTTGTTTCATCTCATATGGTCAAGTCAATGGGGAAAAAAACAAAAACCTATGGCCCTTTGAAGGGGAGGATGAAAAAACAGAAATAAAAAAGTGATCTCTCTCTGGTACTGAAGTGGTTAAACTAACAGTGACTCAATACTTCTATCAACAAAGGAAACATTCTCCATTCAGTGAAAGAAGGAGCGAGGCAGCGCCCCACCTCACCCCGAGACGTGTCACCTCACAGAGCGCCTCTCAAACAAGACCAAGTGTATGAAGCAGATATTAGTCATCAAGCCATGGCTGCCACCCCCCCACCCCCCCATCTGTAAGACGTTGCCCAAGTCCGTCTTCCCTCACCATGGCATGATAGTTCCGGTAGAAGGACTTCGCCAGTAGAGCATTGAGGTACTCTGCCAGGTACTTCTGCAAGAGAAAGACATTCACTCTTGTTTATTTAGTATCACAAAGAAGTTCATGTATATAAACTGAAGGTGTATCTAAGCCTATCATGTGTGATACCAGCTGCTGATCCCGAGTATCCAAGCCAATAGGTAAAGGAAATGCTAACCTGTTTACTTGAGGTCACTCGTGAAGACTCTCCAGAAGCACGGGGCAGGGAGGGCATCTCCTCAGACGTGGGGTGAGCCCGGGACCGCATCACATTAAACCTGCAGACGGAGCAATCGATTAGAACCTCGAATGACCAGATTATCATGTCGAAGTTACTTAGATACACAGTTGTGGTCATCCGAGACGGGGTGATGCTTGAGGCAGGAAACTCTGGATAAGGTTATCAAGTACCAGACAATAACAATCAGAGACTGAGGTTAAACTTGTGGGTCATTGACCCACTGAAGGACACTACAACAAGGGGTTTGTGGCCGGAGCTCAGGGGTCACAACTACAAGGAAAAGGTTTCCATAAAGATAATGACAAATACCCGGCCGGCCTTCGTGAGGGCCACCACAAGACCTCAGATTATGGAAGGACAATGAGTAACCTTCGGCCTCCCCATTAGACATCATAGAGCCGCACTTCTTACCGAGACAGCGGATTCAGGGGCAGCAGGGAGACAAAGATCTTGTGTCTGAGGAGATCCCGGTGAAGCTCCTGGAAGTGTTTGAACTTCTTTTTAATGGTCCATTGGAAGGGGCCGTGTGTGAGGCTTATGGAATACAATGTGCTGGTCCGAACCTGCAGAAGAAGGCAACACATCACATCAGGTGCTGTCTATGGAGAAACCTCTCCGCAAGCCTGAAGACCACCAGATGAGACTCCTCGGAAGAGACTGCCAAGAACATCACATCCTAGGAAGATTAACACCCGTCCCAGAGTGGAGAACCAATCCAGAAGACCTTCGTACCAGGCAACCTAGGGTGCTCAACTCGTAAGGGTTCAACTGTATAATCTAATGTCTATTGATAACCTATATACTGGGTTATACATCACCCTGCAGAGGGAGGAGCAGACTCATAGCCCCCTTCTGTATATATCACCCTGCAGGGGGAGGAGCAGACTCATATCCCCCTTCTGTATATATCACCCTGCAGAGGGAGGAGCAGACTCATAGCCCCCTTCTGTATATATCACCCTGCAGGGGGAGGAGCAGACTCATAGCTCCCTTCTGTATATATCACCCTGCAGGAGGAGGGGCAGACTCATAGCCCTCTTCTGTATATATCGCCCTGCAGGAGGAGGAGCAGACTCATAGCTCCCTTCTGTATAAATCACCCTGCAGGAGGAGGGGCAGACTCCTAGCCCCCTTCTGTATATATCACCCTGCAGGAGGAGCAGACTCATAGCTCCCTTCTGTATATATCACCCTGCAGGAGGAGGGGCAGACTCATAGCCCCCTTCTGTATATATCACCCTGCAGGAGGAGGATCAGACTCATAGCCCTCTTCTGTATATATCACCCTGCAGGAGGAGGGGCAGACTCATAGCCCTCTTCTGTATATATCACCCTGCAGGGGGAGGGGCAGACTCATAGCCCTCTTCTGTATATATCACCCTGCAGGAGGAGGAGCAGACTCATAGCTCCCTTCTGTATATATCACCCTGCAGGGGGAAGAGCAGACTCATAGCTCCCATCTGTATATATCACCCTGCAGGAGGAGGAGCAGACTCATAGCCCCTTCTGTATATATCACCCTGCAGGAGGAGGGGCAGACTCATAGCTCCCTTCTGTATACATCACCCTGCAGGGGGAGGAGCAGACTCATAGCCCCCTTCTGTATATATCACCCTGCAGGGGGAGGAGCAGACTCATAGCTCCCTTCTGTATATAATCACCCTGCAGGAGGAGCAGACTCATAGCTCCCTTCTGTATATATCACCCTGCAGGGGGAGGAGCAGACTCATAGCTCCCTTCTGTATATATCACCCTGCAGGAGGAGGAGCAGACTCATAGCTCCCTTCTGTATATATCACCCTGCAGGGGGAGGGGCAGACTCATAGCTCCCTTCTGTATATAATCACCCTGCAGGAGGAGCAGACTCATAGCTCCCTTCTGTATATATCACCCTGCAGGGGGAGGAGCAGACTCATAGCTCCCTTCTGTATATATCACCCTGCAGGGGGAGGAGCAGACTCATAGCTCCCTTCTGTATATATCACCCTGCAGGAGGAGGAGCAGACTCATAGCTCCCTTCTGTATATATCACCCTGCAGGAGGAGGAGCAGACTCATAGCCCCCTACTGTATATATCACCCTGCAGGAGGAGCAGACTCATAGCTCTCTTCTGTATATATCACCCTGCAGGGGGAGGGGCAGACTTCTAGCCCCCTTCTGTATATATCGCTCTGCAGGAGTAGCAGACTCATAGCCCCCTTCTGTATATATCTCCCTGCAGGGGGAGGGGCAGACTCATAGCCCCCTTCTGTATATATCACCCTGCAGGAGGAGCAGACTCATAGCCCCCTTCTGTATATATCACCCTGCAGGAGGAGCAGACTCATAGCCCCCTTCTGTATATATCACCCTGCAGGAGGAGCAGACTCATAGCCCCCTTCTGTATATATCGCCCTGCAGGAGGAGCAGACTCATAGCTCCCTTCTGTATATATCACCCTACAGGGGGAGGAGCAGACTCATAGCTCCCTTCTGTATATATCACCCTGCAGGAGGAGGAGCAGACTCATAGCTCCCTTCTGTATATATCACCCTGCAGGAGGAGGAGCAGACTCATAGCTCCCTTCTGTATATATCACCCTGCAGGAGGAGGAGCAGACTCATAGCTCCCTTCTGTATATATCACCCTGCAGGAGGAGGGGCAGACTCATAGCCCCCTTCTGTATATATCACCCTGCAGGAGGAGCAGACTCATAGCCCCCTTCTGTATATATCACCCTGCAGGAGGAGCAGACTCATTGCCCCCTTCTGTATATATCACCCTGCAGGAGGAGCAGACTCATTGCCCCCTTCTGTATATATCACCCTGCAGGAGGAGCAGACTCATAGCTCCCTTCTGTATATATCACCCTGCAGGGGGAGGAGCAGACTCATAGCCCCCTTCTGTATATATCACCCTGCAGGGGGAGGGGCAGACTCGCAGTGCTTTATGGGTAGATTCTGCCATCTTCTCACCTTGGAGCCGCTGGTATAACGCTCGGTCTGTAGTATATTTGCAGTCACGGCGAAGCCTTTGAGGAACACGATCCCTTGGTGCTTCAGGGGCTTCATGTCGTAGACGGTGAGGAAATTACTAAGTTGGGAATCTGGAGAGAGAATAAAATATGATATAATTGCACCTTATTTGCATAAATCCGCCCCCATGATGACATGGAGGTCAGTAATTGGCTGCCCAGCGACCCCACAGACGGCGGGAGGAGAGGTGCGGCACGTTGCGAGGGGCCCTTTTACAATAATACTGGGTGGTGTGGATTCCAGTGATATTCGGTCAGTGTGATCGCGGCCGCCGACTGAACAGCCGAGGAATTGTACGTCCTTCATGATATGCAAACATAAAGATAATCGTTCAGTCGTCGCTAATCGCTTTATACAGATGACGACCATTTAGTCGTCCCATTCACTCACTGACCAACGATCACATGAGCGAGCGAATGACGAAAAAATGTAAAATGGTTACCGGTGTGAGAGAACTGCATGTAAAACAAACGACTCAACGGGCGGACAATGACAATTTCTCACTCCATGTAAAAAGAGGCCAAAGATGGAGATCTTCATACCTCCCTCCCTATACATCTTTATATCCCCCCTCCTCCCCCCGTCCATCTTCATACCCCCCTTCCCCACCCTGTCCATCTTCATACCCCCCTTCCCCACCCTGTCCATCTTCCTACCGCCTTCCTCCTTCCTGTCCATCTTCATACCCCCCCCTCCCCACCCTGTCCATCTTCCTACCCCCCTCCTCCTTCCTGTCCATCTTCATACCCCCCATCCCCACCCTGTCCATCTTCATACCCCCCTTCCCCACCCTGTCCATCTTCATACCCCCCCCTTCCCCACCCTGTCCATCTTCATACCCCCCCTTCCCCATCCTGTCCATCTTCCTACCCCCCTCCTCCTTCCTGTCCATCTTCATACCCCCCTTCCCCACCCTGTCCATCTTCCTACTCCCCCCTCCATCTTCATACCGCCCTTCCTCCCTGTTCACCTTCCTACCTCCCTGTCCATCTTCCTACCCCCCCCCCATCTTCATACCTCCCTCCCCCCCCCCTGTCCATCCTCCTACCCCCCCTCCATCTTCATACCTCCCTCCCCCCTCCCGTCCATCTTCCTACCCCCCCTCCATCTTCATACCTCCCTTCCCCACCCTGTCCATCTTCTTAACCCCCCCCATCTTCATACCTCCCTTCCCCCCTGTACATCTTTTTAACCCCCCACCCCATCTTCATACCTCCCTTCCCCCCTGTACATCTTCTTAACCCCCCCCCCCATCTTCATACCTCCCTTCCCCCCTGTCCATCTTCCTACTCCCCTCCCTGTACGCAGCTCATATATTATCCACTACATTTCTTGTGCCCTCTCTTGTGTCTTGAGTCGTCTTCTCATGCTTCCCGTTGGCCCCAGTGGGAAGGACCTAAAACAGGTCTGTGCAGCATGAAGAGGCAGCCGCATGTATAGCAAACAGACCCGCCCGCGCTGGCTTCAGGACCTGCCGCTACTTGTACTGCCGATCACCCAGAGGAGTCCTCTAAATACAGAGGGGAGAGGCGGCTAGAGAACAAAGGAAGCTGTCAGCGCACACAAGTAGTCAGCCAGCTAATGGCGGAGCACCAGTCCTACTCCACCAACCAGAAACCTCCAATATCAGGGACCAATAGAGGAGGGGCCACAGGCCGGCCGTCACTGTAAGGAGATTACTGGGACTGTAAAGAGAATTAAAAATAAATACAATTCTGTCATTTCCCCATACACTACATGTACATATTACTGCGCTTCATGCTGCGCTGCGGCCTCACGGCTCTAATGTACGTACAGGGAAGCACTGATCGTCAAAGGTCCGGGGGCTCTAATAAAGAGGGTCTGTCTGCAGTACATGGCCACTTTATTAGAGACCCCAGGCCTCTCACGATTGGCGCTTCCCTGTTAGAGCTGTGACCCCGGGGTGCGGCATCGCGACCCCGCGACCCCCCCGGGGTGCGGCATTGCGACCCTGCGACCCCCCCGGGGTGCGGCATCGCGACCCCGCGACCCCCCCGGGGTGCGGCATCGCGACCCCGCGACCTCCCGGGGTGCGGCATCGCGACCCCGCGACCTCCCGGGGTGCGGCATCGCGACCCCGCGACCTCCCGGGGTGCGGCATCGCGACCCCGCGACCTCCCCGGGGTGCGGCATATAATCACATGACAAGTTCTCCGTGGATCAGCTTCAGTGTGAATCCGCGTTAGATGTGAAAATGCAGCGATCGGAGCGACTTCCAGCGAGGCCCGGTCAGCGGTGCTGGACCAGTCGGGGCGGGATGTCACTGCCGGCGTGTGGGGTATACGTATGTAATGGTGGGGAGAGTATACAGAGAATGTACGGCCGAGGGACCGAGGGACGGAGGCCTCATGGAATCCGGAACGGGTTAAGGTCATTGTAATGTGACGGTAATGGAGGTTACAGGGCCGCTTAATTGTTTTGTCCATCTTTGTCGCGGGCATCTGTAATTGGGGGATTGCCGCCCGCCTCCTGCCGGTGGGCATCAAGGTGGCTTAGAGTTCAGTGATTGGATAGTAGACTTGGGTCGGTGGGACTGAGTCTGTATTTATGGTTTTCAGAGTTGTGTTTATCGGTAACCCCGTGTAAAATACATACAGCGGCCATTAAAATCCGTAAACGGAGTCTGTGGCTTATTCTAGGTAGAGTCTAACAAATGGGGCGCGAGATTCCACGGCGCCATCGGGGAAGACATCAGCAGAAGGGGATCCTGTGGATGGAAACAACCTGAGGGGTTGGAGGAGGATGTCAGGAACCGGTCTGACCAACAGCCGTAACCGAGCACAACGCTGGAGCTCCAGCTAATGTAAGCAGACGCTTATAGCCCGTCCACGCCAAGACATGGCGGATGACCCGTCCCAGCGCCATTGTATCCAAGAGAAACAGAAAGCTCAATAACTGTATCACGAAGAAGTGATATTCCTGCAGAACGGTTTGATCACCTGGTGGGATCTACCCCACGGCCAATCACTGCAGCTCTAGAGGCCAAAGGGGTCCAGCGCTACCAGATGGGGGTCTCTAATAAAGTGGCCGCTCTGTCTACACAAGATTAGACCAACATAACAAGTGATGAAATTAAACATCAACCCGCGGACTCTGACCGCTGTGGAATATGTCACCCGCCCTCTGCGGCGGGGCGTTCACCCCCTCCGACCTCAGACCGTGTCCATTACTGGCAGGGAGAGGCGCCCTCAACCATCTGCTGGGACTCCCCGGACGTGGCATTACTAGCGCCTTACCACCTTAATAAAGCCTGACCGTCATTAACCCCTTAATCATAATGCTCTTCGTGTTCCATCGCCGGCGCCGTCTGCGGGTTGTATAATTACCATATCATCCACTGGAAAACTTTTAATAAAGTCTAAGTGGAGTAAAAGGGAAGGAAAAACAGCAATTTCGCCCTCTTTTGGGGGGTCTTGTTTCTATGGTTACCAAAAACCATACAAACAGCACATTTACCCCATCGGTCGGTACGATTACGACACCAAATGTCAGTTTATTTTTTTCTTCTGTTCTACTTTTAAAAAAATTAAAGTTCTTTAAAAATCCGATTATTTTCCGCCGCCGTGACTTTATTCTTCCGTTGACACAGTTGTGCGCGGCTCGTTTTTTGCGGGACGGCCTGTAGTTTCTATTGATACCAGACTGCAGCACATGGCACTTTTGGATCGCTGTTTATTCCACTTTTTCTGGGAGACTGTGTTCCCTTGTCTGACGACGCTCAACGTGGGGGGGGGGGGGGGGGGTAGATATGTTACTTTAGTAGATCAGACTTCTAGGGAGGCGGCGATTAACACATAAACTTACTTTGTAACCTTCATCATTATGTGACTTCTCATTTTCAGTCCCGGCCCCGCAGGCGTTTGATCGGTCACACAATATAATGGAATACCATACCGTAGTTTCACACTTTCTGACATGCCACGGGCACCCCTTAATAGGCAAACTGTCATGGCAGACCTGGGGGACTTCAGAAGGCCCCAAGCTGCCATGGCAACCGAACAGCGCCTCATGATTGTAGGGGTCTGATTGGGACCCCTGAATGCGCGTTGGGAAATTCAAAACACAAACTGCTGCCCTTACAAGTGAAGTACTGCGCACAAGGGGAACACGGAAGCATTCATGAGGACAAGTACAAAACGGCGCCCCCATTGAAAGCAGCAAAACACAAGATACCGAACACATACTGGAACCACTGAGAGTTGTCTGGAGTGGCAGAGTAATAGTGACCCCCCCTGTTAGCGGGCCCCAGCAGCAACACTGACCCCTCTGCTAGCGGGCCCCCAGCAGTAACACTGCCCCCCCCATTAGCGGGGCCCCAGCAGCAACAATGACCACTCCCTGTTAGTGGGCCCCAGCAGCAACACTGATGCCCCCTGTTTGCGGGCTCCCAGTAGCAACACTGACCCCCCTGCTAGCGGGCCCCATTAGCGGGGCCCCAGTAGCAACAATGACCACTCCCTGCTAGCAGGCCTTCAGTAGTAACACTGCCCACCCCCTTCCCCCATTAGTGGGCCCTGAGTAGCAACACTGACCCCCGTTAGGAGGCCCCCAGTAGTGCTGGGCTGCAACCCGACAATCATTGAATTTACTTCCTCTGCAGCTCTGGTCTGGCAGCTGCTGCTCTCCATCTGTGACCCCTGACCTCTCCCTCACGTGATCCCCGACTTCTCCCTCCTGCATCTGCGCTGCACATAGGCCGGCGTTTGCATGCAGGAACGCAGATGCTGGGGGGGTGGAGGGGGTCAAGAGTCACAGACTTGCTCTAACGGCGGCACCACCGGACAGGAGCTGCAGGTGAAGCCAGTCCAAAAAATAATTACCATTAATAAATACTGCCCGGGGGCTAGTAAGTGTAGTGCGGCCCCCCAGAGCCGGCACGTATGGGCCCCCCGGCATAGACCATGGATCGGGGCCCCATTACCTCCATCATCTTCCCGGATAGAGTCCAGCTCATCCAGTTCCAAGTCCAGCGCCGCCGTGTCCAGCTGGAAGCAGCCATCGGGGGAGTCGGGAGACTGCATGTTAGGAGACACCTGGAGGGGCGAGAGAGGTACGTTAGGGGGATATACATATACCATCAGCTTATACTCACGTCCCCCTGGGAGGGAGGGCTGGCCCGATCTCCAGACTGCATGGGTTTGGGAATTGACAACCATTACCGGAGACAGAACTTTCCCGAGTTGTCGCTTCCCCTCCCCCGCTGCCTATATACAGTATATTGCTCACTATATAGCTGCAGTTGCCACTGGGAAAAGCTCACAGTATGTACCTCCCATCAAGCCCAATACTAGCTGTATAAATCCCTATAGAGTGAGCTCCCCCTAGTGGTGATCGCAGGCAGGCAGAATTAAGCAATCTTTCGATTCGTAGCCCTGAAAATAAAATGATATTCCCATCTCAGCTAAGTATGGCAAGAGATGGAAATAGAAGCCTATAAGCAGAAGCCGTATATCCTGAGGATGTGCCACAAAGGTCCAAGATGGAATACCTCTTTAACAAATGGCAGCACGTTGGATGGAGCGCTCAGTTTTGGGGAGGGGGTCCCAGTCTGAGTGTTTTGGTACTGGACCCCATGTAATGTA
Source organism: Eleutherodactylus coqui (assembly GCF_035609145.1). NCBI lineage: Eukaryota > Metazoa > Chordata > Amphibia > Anura > Eleutherodactylidae > Eleutherodactylus > Eleutherodactylus coqui. Next base: position 329,158,810 of record NC_089838.1, read on the forward strand.
GCCATTCACTTCACCACTACTGAAAGCCAATATATCCATAGGAATCAATACAACAGCGCCCCCAAGTGTCCTGCAGTGGTGAGTAAAGCTTAATGTAACTGATTTTAGGGCAATATCCATATGGTAAATTTCCACTGGTCAGTAGGATAGGGGATCACTGATGGGGGTCTCACTGCTGAGACCCCCGCCGGTATTGAGTTCAGGGGTCCCCTGTCCCCCTCACTTGGGATTACTGCACCCGCTCAGTGAGGAGGAGACTGAATGGAGCGCTGGTCGACCAAGTGCACTAATGCGCCATTCACCGTCATTGGGACTGCGGAGACGGCCGTGCCGCCCATGATTGTGAATGTTCGTCAGCTCCACTGAAGTGAATGGCGCGCTGAGCGCACTTACTCGGCCAGCGCTCCCTTCATACAGACTGCATCGCAGTGGAAGGCAGAGCAAAGCATGGGAGCCCCGTCCTGCAGATCAGCGGGGGTCTCAGCAGTGAGACCCTCACAGTGAACAAGTCATCCCTTATCCTATAGGTGGGGGATAACTTACAACCCCTGTAACCAACCACATTATTACTGCATGCATACAAGCAATGCCAGCCGGCACTGAGGTGGCACCCCGTGGCAGAGGGGGTTCTTTACTGGCACTCCAGTCACAAGAAGAAAACACAACATATAGTACAGCCTGTCTGTATTCTGCTTGTGCAGCAGGATAGCAGTATATACACACCAGAAGAGCTCCGTGAACAAATACTGTACCAGAACCAAGCTCAGTACATAATACCGGAACCTAGCTTCATGCATAAATACAGCACCAGAAGCAAGCTCAGTACATAAATACAGCACCAGAACCAAGCTCAGTACATAATACCAGAACCTAGCTTCATGCATAAATACAGCACCAGAACCAAACTCAGTACATAAATACAGCACCAGAACCAAGCTCAGTACATGATACCAAAACCAAGCTCCATATACAAATACAGTAACAGAACTAAGCAATACTGTTGCAGGTGCACCGATAAAAAAAATAATATATATATATATATATATTATTCCGCAGCTTTCAGGTAATTTTTTTTATTATTTCCTCACCAAGCTGGGTACTCGTTTTACCGGCCTCAGAAGGATGGAAGTCAACCTTGAGCCAGCTACCTGGACCACACGGGGATTGAACTTTCAGGTCGTGAGCAAGAGCTTAGGACTGCATATCGCTGCCTTAACACTCCACACCACACGAGACCTAGAGGGGATGACTGCGGTGCCTAGGAGCATCAGAGGATGAGCCACGAGGAGGAGGGTTCATGTAGCGCCACAAGACGCTGCTGCATGGAGGAAGATCATCTGGCCGGGTGAGCGCCTCCAGGCTACATCTACCTGGTGCCCACCTAAGCTGGCAGCCAGCGCCCTGTGTGAACGCACGGACTGCATATAGCCAAGGCTGCCCATGTGTACAAGTTTTTACTCATTTGGCCATTCTTCAGGCCTCCTAATGAAAAGCCCCCAAATAGCGACAGGCCCGACCTCCACAAGGACACCGTGCCCATCTGGGGAGACATTGTCCGTTTACCCCCAATCATCCCCTCCCCCACCTATAAAAAATAAAATCGAAGCTCCTCCTTCAGAGCCAGGACCGATGCCCCTCCTTCGTCTGCCAGGCGTTGGCACGCTGGGTATTCTCTCTCCTCCAACTCCTTAAGGCCCTAATTAAACTCGCTAGTGTTTATATGAAGTAGCATGAGGTTACTGTAAGTGTGGAAACCCGATCCGAGGCGTCGGCGGACGGCCCAGGAAGCCGCAGAGAAAATATTTACATCAAGAAGTGATTACACAGCCACGCAGCGCCAAGACGTGGCTGCCGCGCCAACCCCGGCTTACAGGCCGTCCCAGGGGCACCTCGTAGAGAGCAGGGTGCATCACAGCATGCAGGAGTCCAGGAAAGCTGGGTGACATCCTGGCTGTCCGACACCAGGGCCTAGGGGTGACCACTACCCCGGCACCCACTACAGTTACACCCACGCTTCCCATCTGACTCTTAGGGGACCTTCAGGTGGAGTCGCTGCAAGCTGGACAACTCAGCCCATCATCTGTCAGACACCACTGACCCCCCACTACATGCCGCACTAATATCCGGACGCCCGGAGAATCTCAATGTGAGAGAAGACAAAGCCCCGGCGGACGACTATTGTGTAACGTCCAAGACAAGCTGGAGGTCAGCGGTACTCTGCCAAGGAACCTCACACCTACCAGCAGGAAACACTGCAGGGGAATCCAAACATTACACATGGGAACTGCAAACAGTGTAATACGTCTACACCGCTCCCGACAATACCAATGCTTATGTTATACCAGCTGTACATATAGAATTATATACGGGAGAAACTCTGCTTATACCAGCATGCTCCTTACCACTATACATAGGAGAGGTATAACTTATACCAGCTGTGCATATATGATTATATACAGCAGATACCCAGGTTATACCAGCATGGTACATCTCACTATATACAGGAAATGTATAGCCCATGCCAGCTGTACATATATAATTATATACAGGAGAAACCCAGATTATACCAGCATGCTCCATATCTCTATATACAGGAAATGTATGGCTCATACCAGCTGTACATATATAAATTATATACAGAAGATACCCAGGTTATACCAGCATGGTCCATATCACTATATACAGAAGATCTATAGCTCATACCAGCTGTACATATCCAATTATATACAGGAGATACCCAGGTTATACCAGTATGGTCTCTATTACTATATACAGGAGGATGTATAAAACTTCTACCAGCTGTATATATCCAATTATATGCAGAAGATACCCAGGGTACACCAGCACGCTCCATATCACTATATACAGGGGGGGGGGGGGTATGTACAACTTATACCAGCTGTACATATATAATTATATACAGGAGATGCCCATGGGTATACCTAGCATTCTCCATATCACTATATACAGATGTATAACATACCAGCTGCACATATATAATTATATACAGTAGATGCCCAGGGTATACCCAGCATTCTCCACATCACTATTGTAGCACTGTCTGCGTTGGGAGGCTGTGGGGTTCAGCAAGGACAGAGTCACTCGCACAGTTCATATAAAATCCATCCAGCTTTAATTTTATGCCAGCAATATAAGCTCAGTGTAGAATCAGCTACATGCAACACATAAACCAATAAAACACCTGCCCGGCTGGCCACTAACTAGACTAGGCCACTAACAAGTGTTTTTCTCACCTAGTAGTAACATGCGGTGTTGGTCAGCCGTTCAGTGGACTGGTGTTCATTCTCAGGCTCAGACCTTTATGCCCCAGTAACAAACTCAGTGGAGACAACTGAGATAATTGGGAGCTAACAAGTCCTGTACTGATGCGTATATTCCCTCCAGTAAGTTCCCTGTCCCATGCCTACATATCCCCCTTCTTCTCCAGACCGGAGGGCTGGCATGATTGGCCATCATACAGTACACCCTAGACAAGGTGTCCGCATTACCTGTGACTTGTCGGGTCTACCTTCAATAGTACAACTGAAGTTCCATCTCATCAGCCTTATGTTCCCCTAGTTCTGCTTCATCCAAGTCCAGGAGGCATGATCTGATACCAGCCTGCACTTGCTGCCCAGGAGATAATGTTTAAATGCCTCCAGTGCCCACTCACCTGCTAAACACTCCCGCTCTACAATGGGCTAGGTTTTTCTCTGCAGCAGACCACTTCCGTACATTACTGGATGCTCCTCACCATTTAGTGTCTGAGATAACGCTACGTCCCACCCGCATCAGAAGGGTCTGTTTGTACTGGACATTCCTTGGTGAAGTCAGGCACAAAGTTGGCACAAAGCAGACTTCAGGCTCTGAAAAGCCTTTTCTGCCTCTGGAGTCCATGTCACCATCACGGACTGTCAACTTTTAGTCAAGTCAGTCAATGGTGTAACTATGGAGGCAAAATTTGGCACAAACCTGCAATAGAATCATGTGACACTAAGAAAGTCCCTGACTCGTTTCTTCGTTAAAAGCCTCGGCTAATCTTGCATGGCCTCCACCTTATTAATCTGAGGTTTGATTACTCCTCGGCCAAGGATGTAGCCAAGGTATTTGGCATTCTTCCAAGGCTAGAGTGCCCTTCTCTGGGTTTACGGTCAGGCCCACATCCCTTATAGCACCCAAGATCGCCTGTGCTTTGCAAAAGTGACTTTCCCAATCCGAAGTGTAACTGACCACATTGTCCAGGCATGCAGCTGACCAGCCACAATATGGCCTCAACATGTGGTCCATCAACCTCTGAAAAGTAGCTGCTGCCCTGTGCAATCCAAAACAAACCACCTGGGGTGGAGAGAAGAGTTTTCTCTTTGGCTTTATCCAAAGGTATAAGCCCGCACCCCTTTGTAAGGTCAAGAGTGGTAACGTATCTGGCATTACCTAATCCCTCAATCAGCTCATCTACCCTCGGCATGGGATAAGCATCAAACTTGGTGATTCAGTAATGACTTCAGAAAAGTCAACAAAATCTCCAAGTGCCATTTGGCTTGGGGATCAAAACAATGGGGTTTGACCACCCACTTTTTGGCTCCTCAATCACTCCTAGATCAAGCACAGGCTTGACCTCAGCAGAGATTGCTTCTCTACGCACTTCCGGTATCCTGTACGGTTTGAGGCTTACGCTCAGTTATGTCATGCTTTATTAGATGGGTGCGCCTCGGCCGGACAGAGAACTTGGTTTTATTTCTCTGTAGGAATCTTTGGCCTCTCGTGGTTGGCGTACTGAGAGGGTGTCTCCTATTCTGACCACGGGAATGGGCTGCTGCAAATTTTCCTTCCCAATGGTCTGAGTCACCTCAAGTTTCCCCATCCTGCCAAGGCTTAATTCCACTGACATGGTAGATCTGGTAAGGCTTTCTTCTCCCCGGTTGGTGTAATTTATCATTTACTTCACAAACCTTCTCTACGATTTCATAGGGATCTTAGCACTTGGCGAGAAATTTGATCTCAACCGCGGGCATCAAGACCAGGACTCGGCCCCCAGGGTTAAACATTCTAACCTTGGAGGACCAATACACTCTGCTCTGGGCCTCTTGCGGCCTTTGCAGGTGTTCCCATACAATAGGCATTACAGTAGTACTCCAATCCCGAATTTGTACCTCATGCTCGCTAACACTTTTGTAGGGAGTAGACTGTTTCCCATGTCTCGTTGTAGTGTCCCAGAACATCATCCTGGTCTCCTCCATAAATGTCATACATGTTCTGTGCAAATCGGTTAGGTCTATTTTCTGTATGTATGTTGCACAGCTGCAGCGTCTGAAGGGTTAACTGTGTTAAAATCATTGCCTGTCAGCTCTGCTGCTGAATGCATCTTTCCTACTGTGTTATGTCGTACAAGTGAGGTTATAAAAGAGTGTCTGACAGCGGGAGAGGGTGTTGATGATCATCCATCTACTACCCATGCTGCTGGAAGACCCACAGTGATGCAGGGAAGCACCTTTAGCTTCCCTGCATTAAAAATGGAGAAGGAGAGGCTCCCTATGAGGAGCTGAGGGATCTTCCCTGATCCGCTGGAGAAACCGCAGGGGCACAGGGAGACACCTCTGGTTTCCTTGTGTCTAATATGGAGGAGAAGGAGAGACATCCCTACCGCATGGAAGAACGAGGGAGTTACTAAATTCCCCAGAGTGAGAGCAACCCCCAAGTAATTCTGTATACAAAGACCCACCATACCAGGTGCCCATTCACAACACAGGTGTTTTTCCTGTGCGGCCATCCGTCATTAGGATCACCACACAGAGGTACATAATTGTGACGCCCACGCGGATGTTGTGCAGGGTGCATCTAGGCTAAGCAGTATTTCTGAGTAATTTTGTCTGCCAGGGTGTCTGCGGAGTGACCCCTACTCTTTCCCTCCTCCAGAGTACTCCCAAATTCCAGGACCGGTGACCTATAGATAACGTGGACTATAGGGCCATATTGTTCCGGTGTATCCTCCCAACCTATGAGCTCCAGTCTGTAATACCTGAAAGTGAATTGTACCTGTAACTACCTGTTCTACAGAGTTTATTTACGTAAAAGACGTTTTACCTGGCATAACCGTTCCTAAGGACCTGAGGGACTACACACAGGTCTCCATTTTATTACTCCGCTGGTTAGATTAATGGTGTGTGGGAACGGTGGCGTCACAGCGCGATATATACTACAACCCTCCCCCCCCCCCCATATCCCCTTTATTGGCACTCCCAGCCAAAAGGAGTGTCGAGGTTCGGCGGGCAATCTACACTGGCCTTGGTTGCGTGTCACCCCTGCAGGACCAGAGCCTGGTAAGTGCCACCGAGACACGTCAGCACTTCACCCTTCCAGCTCTTCAGGTTAGCCAGGTGCTGAGGGTCACCCCTCTGGGGTGTTGTAATAGACCAACTCAAGGGAGAGAACTTGGTAGACACCTGCGGTACTTCTCTACTGTAGATCATCAGGTAAGGTAATAGACGGTAATAGACAGTCCCAGTCCCAGCCATCTTTGGCTACTACCCTTTTTAACATTTGCTTTAGGGTCCTGTTAAACCTCTCTACTAACCTATCTGTATACAGAGGTATGTAGGTGCTTGATTATAAAGAGTTGGCATAGCGCTCATTGTCTCTGACTTGAATGGAGGATCTTTGGTTAGCGAGGATTTGTTTAAGGATTCCTGTCCTGGAAGACATCTAGAACAATTCTCATGCAATACTTTCTAAAAGGGACATCTTCATGATAACGAGTAGCATAGTCTAGGACGACCAGGATATACTGATGTCCTCTCGCCAACTTGACTATGGGACCCACTAGATCTATACCAATTCTCTCAAGTGGTCCTCCTCTCCATTATTGAGACCCTAGAAGGGTCCTACACAGAGCTGTCGCTGAGATGCGGTGGATCGGGCGTCACCTACAGCCCACAACGGGATAAATGCAATGCCTTTTAAGAGAAGGGAAATCTGAAAAGCAACAGTGTCCAACAGACCCTTGCTATTGGTTGCTGGTAGCCACATTTCTCATTAGCCAGTCTGCCCTATGAGAAAGTTTTTGGAATTGGCTGATGGTGGTGTGACAGAGAGGGGAGGCGGTGATTGGTCAGCGGAGGGAGAGAAGAAAAGGTTGCGAACAGGACAACCGGGAAGTCCAAAGAGGAGTTTAGAGGGTCTTTCTAGGAAAAGCAAGACGTATGTGCAGTGAGAAAGATGTGAGAGAGAAGCGGTGAGGAGAAGCCGGGGAGTGGGACAAGGAGCGGAGCGTGGAGAAGGTCTGCTACGGGTGAGCCGTCGTGAGGAAGAGTCCGGAGAGGCCCTTCTTCCCACCGGAGTCAGGAGCAAGCCTGTAACCGTGAGGAGAGCGCCCAAGCGCCTTAGGCGGAGTCCAGTCCGTGGGTGAGGCAGCCCAGCATGCAGTGCCTAAATCCATTCAGCAGGAGTGCATGGAGGCCGGCGCCAAAATCTCCACGGTCACAGAAGCCCCCGGGTCCACTTAAGGCCATTAATTCATTATTTAGGACACAGCTGAGCCAAGTTGTAAACAAACTGCGACCTCAGACACCTCCCCGATGGCTCCGGCCACCTAACCGCCATCATGCGCCTGGCGAATATCGTAAATAATTGTATGCAGAGAAACTGCGAATGTTATAAACCTGCGGAGGTCAGTAAACCTCTGCAATGTGGTTCTACTACCCCGTTTCCCCCAAAATAAGCCCTACCACGCAAATAAGCCCTAGTTACATTACAAAAATAAAAATAAAAAGAGATACCTTACCTAGCAGGCTCGGCCCAGGTCCTCGGCTGCTCTCCATAGCACAAGTTCCCGCAGCCCTCGGCTGCCCACACAAGATCATAAATCCCACCTCCACGAAGCCATGGCTGTTCATCGAGCTCTGCATCGATTGGCTCTTTGTGCACTGCTCAGCCAATCACAACCATCACGTCCAAGGCTTTGGATGCCATAACAACCCGTCAGAACCCCACAATCACATTGTGGGCGTCCGATGGTGGACAGAGAGCCCCTCCCTCTGTCAGCCTTTTTACATGTTGTGGCTGCATTGACCGCGGCATGCAAAGGGTTCAACAGCGGGGGATTGGTGGTTTCTCCAATCCTGAGGTTTGAGCAATTGCCAGGCTGTTACCCAACTGCTGAGAACCCGCTCCCCCTGGTGCAGGAGATCCGTGCCAGGCTTCTGATCCAGCCCCACTAAAAGGTGATTGGATCCGAATAATGCCCCGTAACGGTCGCCATAAAAGGCGTGTGGGCAGAAGTTAAGGGGTTAAGATCCTTGTAAGTGGAGAACGTGAGTTCTTCACTAGCTAGAGGTGGATCTGCCAAGACTGAGGTGCCCATCATAGAGCCTTCAGCAGTGTGCCAGCTCATCACCACCACAGGGATTGGCTCCGAGCCGTTAACCCCTTAATGACACGGCCTATTTTGGGCTTAAGGACGCAACGATTTTGGACGGATTTTCATATATATTTTTCAAAAGCCATAACTTTATTTTTCTGTCGCCGCGGCCGTATAAGGGCTTGTTTTTTGCGTGGCGAACTGTAGTTTTTATTTGTGCCGTTTTTGGGTACATCGACTATATTGTAAAACTTTTATTATTTTTTTTATGATAACAGGGAGAGAAAACGCATCAATTCTGACATAGATTTTTTTATTTTAGTGTTAATTATGCAGCATAAATGACATGATCCATTTTTTTCTGCGGGGTCGGTCCGATACAACCATACCAAAATTCTTTTTTTTTTTTTAGGTTTTTGTACTTTTCTGCAATAAAATCCCTTTTTTGGTATTTTTTTTTCTAAAGTCGCTACATTCAAAGTCCTAGAACTTGTTTATTTTTCCATGGAGGGAGCTCCACGAGGGCTACATTTTATTGGTACCATTGTGGGGTACATACGGCTTTTTTGATCACTTTTGGTTTTTTTGGGAGGCAAATTGCTAAAAATTTGGGATTTTTTTAATGCTAATCTGAGAAAAAGCCCCCAAAAGGTTTTTTTTTTACATTTTTATTTTTTGTCCATTTTTCTTTTTTCACACCCTTGTGTTCCTGTGGGGGGCGTACACCATACTAGTGATGATTGCTATGATAAGGCAGAAGTCCTACAATGCCTTATCGCTTATTACAGCGATCACAGGCAATGGCAATACAGGATATGCCAGTATCTGGAGTCCTGTTGCCATGGCAACCAGTTGGGCTCTCTGCAATCATATCGCGAGAGCCCGGCAATGTCACAGAGGGAGCACACTCCCTCTGTGAACCCTTCCCATGCTGCGATCTACATAGATCGCGACAGGGAAGGGGTTAATAGCGGGGGGCGCATCTTCGTTGCACACCTGCTGTTGCAGCGGGAGGCCGGCTATCAGTGACAGCCAGCTGCTGGATAGCGCGAGATCTCTTCTGATCCACGACGTACCCTTACGTCATATGCAGGGAAGGGGTTAAAGTAGTATTCAAGAACTTTTACCAAGTAGGTTCTACTAAAATGTCCAAAACCCTTGTTGGAGGATCGTATAGAACACCAAGACCCTACAGGCCGCACCGGTCCGGACGCCCCACAGGGGACATACAGATAAAAGAGGCGGAAGTCCAGACTCACAGGGACAACACAACTGTCTGGTGGGTCTGGTCTACACACCCCTGATAAAGGGCCAAGAAGGAGGAGTCACTTCAGATCCCCCTCCACGGGACCCCTAGGCTTTCAATGGAATTCTACAGCTAACGAAAATCTTTTAGGGTGAAAAAACCCAAAAGCTAAAATAATAATGTGGTTTCATAAATCTGCACGCCCAAAAACTAACACTTGGATGCACCCTGTGACTGAAGGCTTTGGGCCAAAATCCATGGATATTTGGGACTGTTCATAATCCCCTCCCCCTTGACTAAAGCCCCGTTCTTGCATCAGAACAACCCCACACGCCTCCCGCCCAGCCCAGACATATGAAGAACACGGGAGCTGGAGGTCACATGACTACACAACCAGGACTTGCCAGAAACTCCTTTGCTGTTGCTGTCGGCCTCCCGGACCAATTGTCTTCTAGTCTTTTTATTATTTCTGAGAGTTCACAGTGATGTCCCTGTTGTGCCAAATGTAACACACTTCGTGCTGACAGTCTCCCCTGTGCTCCGTGGTACATGTAATGCCTTGGAGATGTTGTAGTCCCCTTCTTGCTGATGGTCTCCCCTGTGCTCCATGGTACATGTAATGCCTTGGACATGTTGTGGTCCCCTTCTTGCTGACGGTCTCCCCTGTGCTCCGTGGTACATGTAATGCCTTGGAGATGTTGTGGTCCCCTTCTTGCTGAGGGTCTCCCCTGTGCTCCATGGTACATGTAATGCCTTGGAGATGTTGTGGTCCCCTTCTTGCTGACGGTCTCCCCTGTGCTCCATGGTACATGTAATGCCTTGGAGATGTTGTGGTCCCCTTCTTGCTGACGGTCTCCCCTGTGCTCCATGGTACATGTAATGCCTTGGAGATGTTGTGGTCCCCTTCTTGCTGACGGTCTCCCCTGTGCTCCATGGTACATGTAATGGTCCCCTTCTTGCTGAGGGTCTCCCCTGTGCTCCGTGGTACATGTAATGCCTTGGAGATGTTGTGGTCCCCTTCTTGCTGAGGTCTCCCCTGTGCTCCATGGTACATGTAATGCCTTGGAGATGTTGTGGTCCCCTTCTTGCTGACGGTCTCCCCTGTGCTCCATGGTACATGTAATGGTCCCCTTCTTGCTGAGGGTCTCCCCTGTGCTCCGTGGTACATGTAAAGCCTTGGAGATGTTGTGGTCCCCTTCTTGCTGAGGTCTCCCCTGTGCTCCATGGTACATGTAATGCCTTGGAGATGTTGTGGTCCCCTTCTTGCTGACGGTCTCCCCTGTGCTCCGTGGTACATGTAATGCCTTGGAGATGTTGTAGTCCCCTTCTTGCTGATGGTCTCCCCTGTGCTCCATGGTACATGTAATGCCTTGGACATGTTGTGGTCCCCTTCTTGCTGAGGGTCTCCCCTGTGCTCCGTGGTACATGTAATGCCTTGGAGATGTTGTGGTCCCCTTCTTGCTGAGGGTCTCCCCTGTGCTCCATGGTACATGTAATGCCTTGGAGATGTTGTGGTCCCCTTCTTGCTGACGGTCTCCCCTGTGCTCCATGGTACATGTAATGCCTTGGAGATGTTGTGGTCCCCTTCTTGCTGACGGTCTCCCCTGTGCTCCATGGTACATGTAATGGTCCCCTTCTTGCTGAGGGTCTCCCCTGTGCTCCGTGGTACATGTAATGCCTTGGAGATGTTGTGGTCCCCTTCTTGCTGAGGTCTCCCCTGTGCTCCATGGTACATGTAATGCCTTGGAGATGTTGTGGTCCCCTTCTTGCTGACGGTCTCCCCTGTGCTCCATGGTACATGTAATGGTCCCCTTCTTGCTGAGGGTCTCCCCTGTGCTCCGTGGTACATGTAATGCCTTGGAGATGTTGTGGTCCCCTTCTTGCTGAGGTCTCCCCTGTGCTCCATGGTACATGTAATGCCTTGGAGATGTTGTGGTCCCCTTCTTGCTGACGGTCTCCCCTGTGCTCCGTGGTACATGTAATGCCTTGGAGATGTTGTAGTCCCCTTCTTGCTGATGGTCTCCCCTGTGCTCCATGGTACATGTAATGCCTTGGACATGTTGTGGTCCCCTTCTTGCTGACGGTCTCCCCTGTGCTCCGTGGTACATGTAATGCCTTGGAGATGTTGTGGTCCCCTTCTTGCTGAGGGTCTCCCCTGTGCTCCATGGTACATGTAATGCCTTGGAGATGTTGTGGTCCCCTTCTTGCTGACGGTCTCCCCTGTGCTCCATGGTACATGTAATGCCTTGGAGATGTTGTGGTCCCCTTCTTGCTGACGGTCTCCCCTGTGCTCCATGGTACATGTAATGCCTTGGAGATGTTGTGGTCCCCTTCTTGCTGACGGTCTCCCCTGTGCTCCATGGTACATGTAATGGTCCCCTTCTTGCTGAGGGTCTCCCCTGTGCTCCGTGGTACATGTAATGCCTTGGAGATGTTGTGGTCCCCTTCTTGCTGAGGTCTCCCCTGTGCTCCATGGTACATGTAATGCCTTGGAGATGTTGTGGTCCCCTTCTTGCTGACGGTCTCCCCTGTGCTCCGTGGTACATGTAATGCCTTGGAGATGTTGTGGTCCCCTTCTTGCTGAGGTCTCCCCTGTGCTCCATGGTACATGTAATGCCTTGGAGATGTTGTGGTCCCCTTCTTGCTGACGGTCTCCCCTGTGCTCCATGGTACATGTAATGGTCCCCTTCTTGCTGAGGGTCTCCCCTGTGCTCCGTGGTACATGTAATGCCTTGGAGATGTTGTGGTCCCCTTCTTGCTGAGGTCTCCCCTGTGCTCCATGGTACATGTAATGCCTTGGAGATGTTGTGGTCCCCTTCTTGCTGACGGTCTCCCCTGTGCTCCATGGTACATGTAATGCCTTGGAGATGTTGTGGTCCCCTTCTTGCTGACGGTCTCCCCTGTGCTCCATGGTACATGTAATGCCTTGGAGATGTTGTGGTCCCCTTCTTGCTGACGGTCTCCCCTGTGCTCCATGGTACATGTAATGCCTTGAAGATGTTGTGGTCCCCTTCTTGCTGAGGGTCTCCCCCGTGCTCCGTGGTACATGTAATGCCTTGGAGATGTTGTGGTCCCCTCCTTTCTGAGGGTCTCCCCTGTGCTCCATGGTACATGTAATGCCTTGGAGATGTTGTGGTCCCCTTCTTGCTGAGGGTCTCCCCTGTGCTCCATGGTACATGTAATGCCTTGGACATGTTGTGGTCCCCTTCATGCTGACGGTCTCCCCTGTGCTCCATGGTACATGTAATGCCTTGGAGATGTTGTGGTCCCCTTCTTGCTGACGGTCTCCCCTGTGCTCCATGGTACATGTAATGGTCCCCTTCTTGCTGAGGGTCTCCCCTGTGCTCCGTGGTACATGTAATGCCTTGGAGATGTTGTGGTCCCCTTCTTGCTGAGGTCTCCCCTGTGCTCCATGGTACATGTAATGCCTTGGAGATGTTGTGGTCCCCTTCTTGCTGACGGTCTCCCCTGTGCTCCGTGGTACATGTAATGCCTTGGAGATGTTGTGGTCCCCTTCTTGCTGAGGTCTCCCCTGTGCTCCATGGTACATGTAATGCCTTGGAGATGTTGTGGTCCCCTTCTTGCTGACGGTCTCCCCTGTGCTCCATGGTACATGTAATGCCTTGGAGATGTTGTGGTCCCCTTCTTGCTGACGGTCTCCCCTGTGCTCCATGGTACATGTAATGCCTTGGAGATGTTGTGGTCCCCTTCTTGCTGACGGTCTCCCCTGTGCTCCATGGTACATGTAATGCCTTGAAGATGTTGTGGTCCCCTTCTTGCTGAGGGTCTCCCCTGTGCTCCGTGGTACATGTAATGCCTTGGAGATGTTGTGGTCCCCTTCTTGCTGAGGGTTCCCCCTGTGCTCCGTGGTACATGTAATGCCTTGGAGATGTTGTGGTCCCCTTCTTGCTGAGGGTTCCCCCTGTGCTCCGTGGTACATGTAATGCCTTGGAGATGTTGTGGTCCCCTTCTTGCTGACTGTCTCCCCTGTGCTCCATGGTACATGTAATGCCTTGGAGATGTTGTGGTCCCCTTCGTGCTGACAGTCTCCCCTGTGCTCCGTGGTACATGTAATGCCTTGGAGATGTTGTGGTCCCCTTCTTGCTGACTGTCTCCCCTGTGCTTCGTGGTACATGTAATGTCTTGGAGATGTTTTGCTCCCCTCCTCCTGACTGACACCTTCCAACAATCAGACCCCTCAGATGTTCTGTAAGATCTTTACCGACCAACTAAGTACGGCCTGATTCACACGGGTGACAGCGATATGGCGTCGTGAGAAAACCGCAGCCGTGTTCTGTGCAGTACTGCTGCATTTTGTCACAGCGGCATTACTATTTTGTAGCGCTCTCTTGCTGGGAGTTTTGGGAGGGGGGGGGGATGAAATATAAGCCCTATACCAAAATTAAGACCTGCCTGCAAAAAAAAACCACACACACACACAGACACACACACACCCTTAGAGGCCTTCCAATGCGATGGCTGTGATTGGTTCATTGAGCACTGCAGGGATTGGCTAAGCTGTGGAGCTCGAGAGCCAATGCTTCCTGGGGGTGAGATTTTCAAACCCCCTGACCAGGAAGCGCTGGCTGAAGACTACAGGCAAGTGTGACGGAGCTTCGGGAGGAGAAGCGGAGCGGACAGCGCCTGTTAGGTAATGTATTGTTATTCTGTAACGTAGCTAGGGCTTATTTTAGGGACAGACAGGACTTCCTACTGTAAAAGCTGCACTGCACGAAAACCGAGATTTTGTGTGATGCAACACAAAGGAAGGCTTAGGGAAACATGGGCTACAAAACAACGCAAGTCACGGCTGTATAGAGCATGGTAGCGGCCTACAAAACATGGCTAATGTGAAGGAACCCATGGGAGAGCGCGGGCCTCACCTACAGCGATGTGTAAACGCGGCCCAAACATCGGGGTGATCCTCCTAGAAGAGCCGGACTTTATATGGGGATCGGAATCACTCTAGATAACGGCGGCGGAGTGCAGACTACTAGTGATCAGGAGGTCACATGTGATTGGCCGATCCTGAACCAACCAGATCCCTGGACACAAGAGGGTGTGAACCAATATAATGCCGGGTGTTTTTACGTCAGGGCCAAAAGATAGTCCTGGAACTATCTTTTAGGCCGGAATGTCGGCCGCTGCATGGGCTCCTATGGGAACCATTAACAGCGGCGGGAGGTGGGAGAACGTTTAGCAGCCTGGCTGCTCAACTCCCTCCCTCTGCTCTCTTACCCATTGCAGGCTCACCTCTAGTCTGCTCCCCGCTGGCTCTTTGCAATGGGAAGGGGACGGGGGTGGAGCTAAGCACCAGCCCATCCCCTCCCATTGCTGGCTGCAGGCAAGGGGCGGGACATGGGCGGAGCCAAGCTCCCACCCTCTCCCCACCCCATGTCCATAGCCATCAATGGGAGGCAAGACGGGCCGGCGCTTAGCTCAGCCCCCTCCCATTGCAAAGAACGAGCAGGTAGGAGAGCAGAGGAAATAAAAATAAATTTTGGTATTTGTATAGTGCCAACATATTCCGCAGCGCTTTCAGGTAATTATTACTTATTACCCCCCACCAAGCTGGGTTCTCATTTTACCGACCTCAGAAGGATGGAAGGCTGAGTCAACCTTGAGCCGGCTACCTGAATCATGCGGGGATCGAACTTGCAACTTTCAGGTCGAAGGCGAGAGCTTACACTCTGCGCCACACGAGGCTCGAAAGGGGCAATGGCATGGTAGTCTCTGTGTATATGCGCCGAGACCCATGCCATCTGAACGGGCACACAAACATTGGATTTGTGCTCCTGTTCACCAGTTTTAGCTCTCCCAATGTAGCGTATATCGGCCGGCTATGAAACGGTGTCCAATATACGCTCGTGGGAAAGCAGCATTACAGAGGAGATATTCAGGCACCCCCCTAGAGAATACAGAGAAAAGGAATATCAGCAGACCTTCATAGAACAAAGCATACAAGCAGACCTCGCGTCTACCGTACTTTGGCCGATCGTTTACACAGACTGGCCACTCAAATGGAGAGCCGAACGGTCAGGACTAGAGTCACACTAGTCTATATAATTATTGGGCGCGAAGGTTCAGTTCATTTGATTTACAGTCATTGGCCAGTCTATAGATTATACTGAAACACAAGCTCAACCATTCACTATAAAGTGATCACAGCTCACCTCCTCCTCCTCCTCCATGCACAAGTCATAAAGCATTCCCAACTCACTCTTCCATGGAGACCAATTAGCCATCGCCAAACTATGGGTTCTCATGGTCAATGTGGCTGCTATACAGCACCGCTCAGAATACAGCAGCTTAGGCAGGATGGCCGCCCCCCCCCCCCATAGTCAAGTACAGACAGGATGGCCGCCCCCCCCCCCCCCATAGTCAGGTCCAGACAGGATGGCCGCCCCCCCCATAGTCCGGTACAGACAGGATGGCCGCCCCCCCCCCCCCCCATAGTCCGGTACAGACAGGATGGCCGCCCCCCCCCCTCCCATAGTCCGGTACAGACAGGATGGCCGCCCCCCCCTCCCATAGTCCGGTACAGACAGGATGGCCGCCCCCCATAGTCCGGTACAGACAGGATGGCCGCCCCCCATAGTCCGGTACAGACAGGATGGCCGCCCCCCCATAGTCCGGTACAGACAGGATGGCCGCCCCCCCCCCATAGTCCGGTACAGACAGGATGGCCGCCCCCCCCCCATAGTCCGGTACAGACAGGATGGCCGCCCCCCCCCCATAGTCCGGTACAGACAGGATGGCCCCCCCCCATAGTCAGGTACAGACAATTCAAAAATATATTAAAAATGCCATTCAAAAAATAAACACATCTGAAAAAACATTTACAGTATGTGGTTGGAAATTAAAAATAGACAGGCCATACATTCCCTTTAAGGAGCAGTACTGGGGAGCGCACCTGAGGACACCTGACCAACCTAAAGCTGAGATGTCCAGTCTGTAGTGCTGGAAGAAAAGTGGATATAAAAGACCAGGTTGATCTATAATTGGGGATTGGAAGGGGGGGGGGGGAAGAAGAGCGCTGCTCCCTTACATAGTGCAGTGGGCGGTCCCTTCCTCCAGCAAGGTCCTGGAAATTACTAGGGATTGTGAGACTGGTGGGACTGCTGGGGTCTGTAAGCTGCACAGAGTACTGCACAGAGGCCGAGCGTGTCACGGACTGCAGAGACTTGTGTACTGGGAGAGGCTGCTGCTGCAGAACGGAGGGCTGCTGATGCAGAACGGAGGGCTGCTGAGGGCCAATGGACCCGATCGTACCATTTGTGTCATTGTGTGAACGAAGTCCCAGGATAACGGCCTGTAGAAGGGTATCAGGAGCGTCCAGACTGGAACCGAGAGCAATTAGTGAGGAATGCCTCTGCATGAGGTCGTTAGTGAGGTCAACCTCAAAAACAGCTGAACATAGAGAGACTATTGGGCATTAAGCAGGTCGCCAGGCATCTAACCCGGCTCTGTGTGACAAGATTTTCATGGTTTGAACATTTAGCAAAACGGCTGAGATTTTACTGGAAACGACTCTGGGACGTTTGGCTAATTGTCTTAAGTAGCTGCTTAACTGCCAGTTGCAATCAGTACTTTGAGTTCCTACGAACTGTGAGCGGTAATCCACAATCAGCGAGTTCAGACTGAGGTTCGGCTTGTTCTATCTGTGGTGTATTGTCGATACTGTAGTGAATGTTATTCTATAGAAGGCATATTAGGGTCAGATGCTACAGAAACTTGGCTCCACGGGGCTTAACTAAGTTCTGCCCAGGATGTGGGTGTAGATGGAGTCAAGAGGCCCGAAGGAAGATCATGACCTTCTAACCCTAACCCTTCTCACTCCAACGTGCCAGCTATGATTTGCTGTATTGCCCTTGATGAAGCCTTAAAAGGAGATTAAAAGACATTCTGAATTCCTGAGACTTTAGGATATAAAAACTCACTAATGAAACCCTAACGTCAAGAAGATGAAGCCTTCTCCTGCTTCCGAGCGGTGGGGCGACTATAGCGGCTACAGAGGATGCAGCTACTTACGGGCCCTGAACCTTAGGTGATGCAGAAGGTCTCTTCTCCAAATGAGGACTCCAGTCCTATAAATTAAACGTTCTAGTTGCGGGCCCGGTTACAGATCTTGCATTGGTGCCTGGAAGCTTCAAGTTACATCTCTGCTTACGGAGATCCTCTGGGGAAGAATCCAGGTAAAATGACAGGAATAAGGCACCCAGGAAGGTCTTCAAACAGGAGGTCTCTAATCTGAAGATCTCAGATCCTCCTTGCAGATGTGATTGCCACCAAGAAATACGTTTTCCAGGAGAAGAAGTTGGAGGGTGCATCCTGCGGGGGCGTAAAACGGGGAACTCATAAGGAGCTTCAGAACAATAAACAAGACCATGATGGGACGGAACGTTGAATTGAAGGTCTAATTTCTTGCACCTCTGAAAAATCTTATTAGCAGCTCAGAAAAAAAAAAATAAACACAACTTCAGAAAGAGTTTTGATAGCAGAAAAAGTGGACCTTCAGCATTCGGAAAGCCCCAATGAAGAAATTGGAGGACTGAAGAAAAAGTGAAAGCAGGAAGATCATTAACTAGTTTCTAGAACTGGACCAGACTTGCTAAAATACTTTATCTGTATCTACCTTCTGGATGGCAAAAGAGTATCAATGATGGTGTCCGTCAAGGCCTTTCTGTGTGAGGTTTAACCTGTCAGCTGGTGGGGCTTCTTTGGCCCAAATGACAGTAGAAAGTATGCCACGGAATATCTGATAACGTCTGATACACTTCAGCTGGTATTTCCCTCCATCCACCTTACAAATGTCTGACGAGTTCTTTCAGAGAAGATGGACGCTGTTCATATTTCCTGACACGACATTCTGGTCGTCCCAAAGATGTTTAGTAGGTTCAGGTTGGGACTCTGTGCAGGAAAGTCAGATCATGGAATTTCCATATCCTCAAACCAATGGAAAATAGCGTTGGATCTGTGGCAAGGCACGTTGTCTTGTTGGAAGTATGGCCGACCATTCCCAGAGTATTGCCACATTGTTGACAGCACATTATTGTCTGGAATACCGTACCTCCGTGTTCACGTTTCTTGCCACTACAACCAACGGGCTGAGACCATGCCACGTAAAAACATCCCCAGACCATAACGGAACCTCAGCCATTTATAACTGTTGGCACAACACACAGGTGTTCCCCAGGATCCTCCAGACCCAGGTACAACCACCTGATGTGAAGATGGAGTAGTGCGATTCGTCACTACATAGAATGTTCTTCCATTGCTCAACTGTCCAATGATGATCCTCCTTGCAGCATTGTAGATGGGCATCTTCTTTGAGAGAACTCACCAGACGTTTACAGGATACATGGAGGGAAATACCATCTAAAGTGTATCAGGCGTTTGTAGAAGGTACTCCACAGAGTGTCTCTGTTGTCATTAGCGCCAAAGCAGCCCCACAAAGTATTAACGCATGGAAATAAATACTACTTTGATACTTGCTCAGGTGTCCAGTTACTTTTGTAGACTTAGCTAGTCCTATTACATTCTTTGGACCCATGAAGGTTAGTCGCTCCTGCCTGTTGCTTAAAGGGATTCTGTCAGCAGATTCATGAAGTCTATGACTCAGAGCCTTGAGGCGGGTCGTGCTGGCTTCTCCCTGACTCAGAGCTCTGTTCCAAGTCTAACTTCATGTAACCAGTGAGGTCATCCTCCATCATTCTGGTACAGGGTCACCTCGGTCTCATCCTTTCCATAGACTCTTCTACCAGGTCCAATGGCTTTCTTAGAGGTTTTCCAGTATAGTGTTCCCCAACCTTCCCGTTCTTAGAGGTTACCGGCAGTTTACACCTTAAGACAAGCCCTCTGCATTGACATTAATTAAGATGATCGCTCCGTGTAAATGGGCCTTTAGGCAGATGGTTCAGTGTATTTCCTGCCAAGCAGAGTTCATCAGTATTCATTCACCTTTATCATTGTATCCCTTTTTATCTCCGCCCAGTTTGTGTGTATTTGTGGCTCCTCCCCTTTCTGTAATTATCTCCTCTTGTATATTATCTTAGTACTGCTAACTCTTTTTAGAGTAAAGCTTTAAACTTTATTAGTCAGCTCCCTCTGTGGCCCCATCCTGCATGAGCGCAGGGTCTGAGGAGCTGGGATTAAGCCGACCCTGCGGTCCGCCCCTGGGTACTGTACGCCACAGGTTGGTGACAGATCTGTAAACCATGACAAAGATGATCACATCGCAGCCTCCCGACTATATACTGGTGGTTAGGGTCTTTAGGTGACTATAGAAGGTAGACGGATCCCGGAGCCCAAAAATTGGCCAAGAGCACTGTACACAAGATCAGCCTTTGTCCCACTTCACAAAACAGGTGATGCACAAGAGAGCGGCAGTTTTTGGACCATCGTTCTCATAACGCACACAAGCAAAATTCTGCTACAGATCATTCAAAAACGTAGGGCCTTCACTGACGCGGAGCGCCCTGATGTTCAAGCTGGGCTCCGCGGAGGGTGTGGAATAAAGACCAAATCTCAAAACGCGCTGGGTCATGGCGAAGAGGCGGGAACACCAACTGGACATATACCTTCATCGCCTACAGCAAAGCGTTTGGTGGTGTACAGGACAAGCTGAGGAAACGCCTAAAGCAAATGGGAATATCAGAGTCTGGGAGAATTAATAGAATCGCATCATGAGAACCAAGAAGCCGCAGACAAGACGGACTTTAGTCACACTGACCGGTCGGAAATCAGGAGAGGCGTCCGACAAGGCCTTCTATCCCCAGACCTGTCCAACCTGTCTGCTGCAGTGATCATAAGGCGATCTGGAGGAACCCCCAACTGGAGTGAACATTGGTGGATGAAGATGATGATCTCCGATATACTGACAACTGAACCTGGAATACCGAATTAGAAGAAAGCGAGCCCATAGGAGTGTCCCTCAATAAGAAACAACGCTGCTGACA
Source organism: Eleutherodactylus coqui (assembly GCF_035609145.1). Lineage (NCBI taxonomy): Eukaryota > Metazoa > Chordata > Amphibia > Anura > Eleutherodactylidae > Eleutherodactylus > Eleutherodactylus coqui. The sequence continues at coordinate 329,179,367 of NC_089838.1, forward strand.
ACAGAGAGCAATGCTGTACCTGCACAACAATCAACGATGAAGAAAGTGAATCTGTCCAAGATTTCACTTTCCTTGGATCCAAGATCGACCGCAGTGGCGAATCGGAGCCTGAACTCAAACGAAGGATCCGCCTCGCCTGCAGGGAATGGCGGATATGGAAGAGCGGAGACATCGGCATTACAAAGATCCGAATCACCAATGCAATGCTCCCCCAATAACTACATCTGCGGGCGAGAGCTGGACACTCATGAAAGTAGACCGTAGACGGATGGAGGCCTCTGAGCCGCGGTGCCGGCGTACACCATGGACAGAGATGGTCACAGATCAGGCGATCCCAGACCGTGTCCGACCAAAAGTATCACTACAAAGCAGAATCCCCAAACAGCGGCGCTCATACTTCAGTCATACGAGCCAATTCTCTGGAAACAACATTGATGCAGGTCACAGTCAGCGGGTCAAGAAGAAGAGGACGCCAAACAACACACAGGCTAGATACAATCAGGGGGACACGAACAGGACTGTGGAAGCGGCCAAAGACAGGGAAGCATGACGTATGCTGATCACAAGATGACCGAAAGTCAGCAACAACTGAACGGATAAATCATCATCAACATAGATAATAAAATCACACTGTCCTCCCAGCAGGCAGAGATGGTACTGGTCCAACTGGCCACGTGATGAGCATCAGACCAGAGGCTGCACTGCATGGAAGTGAGTGCAATATATATAGGAGATTTACAGAGTGACAGGCCATCAGTGAGGGGTGCGGTGATGGGAAAGGCTCTCTGCTGGCCCTTTAATTTACAGTGACATAATGAGATAAAAGGCAACACCGACCAGGAAACCGCTGATCAGTCTACTGTCCAAATACTTCGGAGCTGGTCAGCATGCAGGAAATCCTAAAGGGTTAAAGAAGTTGTACCAAGATTACAAGTTATATAATGCAGAATGCAGTCCTAAGCTCTCGCTCACGACCTGAAGGTTGCGAGTTCAATCCCCACTTGGTTCAGGTAGCCGATTCAAGGTTGACTCAGCATTCCATCTTTATGAGGTGGGTAACACAAGTACCCAGCTTGGTGGGGGTTAATAAATGAAAAAAAAATAAATGAAAAAGCACTGCAGAATAAGTGGGTGCTATACCAATAATACCTCCCTTCCGTGATGTCCACAGGACAGGGTACAACTTGCTGATTGGTTCCTGAGCAGGAGGCTGGGTGTGGGTCATACAGGCGTACCAACACTCCATTCACTTTCAGTGGGACGGCTGCAAGCGCTCGGGTATTCCCATCAGCCCCAGTGAAAGGAATAGTGCTGACCATGCAGCCAGCGCCTACTTCATGTGGATGTCACTGCGGGGTGAGAAGTGACCCTACAGCAACAGGCAGAGGGACATGGGGACACAGCTCTTAGATGGGTGGGGGGGTCAAAAAGTCAAAATCGCTCCCTACCCTGTGGGCATCGGAGACCTTGTGATTCTGGTACAACGCCTTCAACAGTTTTGCCAAACAGCTTAAAGTCTCCCCGCCCGTCAGAGACCGATGACCGCAGGGGCCAGAGGCAAAGTCATGAAGACCGTCACTGCCCAAATAGTTCTGTGTATATAGGTATATACATACACTAGTCCATACCCCCATATAGATGTTACACACACCTGTGCATGTACCTGGGGTCACACACTGAGCGGCCCCTTTATTAGACCCCCATCTAGTAGCGGAGGAACCCCTTTGGTCTTCAGATCCGCAGCAGATCATCATGGCGTAGATCCCACAAGGTGGTTTAAGTGTTCTGCAGGAATACCGGCCCCTGCGGACAGGAAGCTTTTTGTAGTTCCCGCAGATTAGATAGCGGTGCTGGCATGTTCTGACAGGAAGGGGTCAGCGATTCATGCTGCTTGTGCCAAATTCTGACCTCCCATCAGCACGGGGCAACAGAAATCTGGATCCATCTGACCAGGAGATGATTTCCCGCTGCTCAGTGATACAAGGTTTGCGCTCTTTTGCCCGCTGGTGTCTCATCTTTCTGTTTCTCTTCGACACAATGGCGCTGCAACCGGTCGTCTGCTGTCATAGCCCATCAGTGCCAAGGGGCGGCGAGGTGTGCGTCCAGACACCTTAGTTGGAGCTCTGGCGTTATATTCGACTGCTCCTGTTGGTGAGGATTCCTGACATCCTCCTCTGACCCCTTTCAGCAACAAGTTTCTGTTCACAGGATCCCCTTTTGTTACATGAGGCAGTCCCGGCGGCAGTGCCCCCCCGGCCCGGCTGGTCCAGCACCGATGGCCGGCTGGATGGGAGTCGCTCAGATCGCTGGATTTTCCCATCTAATGTTGATCCACGGAAAACTTGTCACGTGATAATATGTCACACGGCGGGGTCACGGCTCTAACGGGGCAGCGCCAATCCAATGGTGAGCGGGTCGGGGGCTCGAACATGCCGGGTGCACGCGGGGCGGATCTGCCGTGGATGGTCCGCAGCGCTCATTCTGTAACAGTCTGCCTCTAATCCAGAGTCATGTGACGCAGGGTGTATTGGGTATTTTTGTGCAGAATTCCGCCCCCCCCCCCCATCGCGAAGAGACGGAATCCGCGGCGGCGGCAGTGACATAACCGACCCACCGCAGAGGTAAAGTCTGCACGGATTGTGTGGATGTTAGTCGCAGCTTGCGGACGAGCTCTACGAATCTCCGTGCGGGCGGTCCGCAGAGAGGTGACCCTGCAAATCCGCCCCGTGTGAACCCCCCTAAAGGGGCCACTCAGTGTACCAGTCCAGATACTGCCCTCCTGCAGGACAGCAAGGGGTTAAAGCAGGTACAGGTGTGGCGGCACTACATAAATAATGCAGCAGGGGCCGCGGCTGTGCGACGACACCGAGGACATGGCGTACACGGTGCATATGGTAGAGGATACGGGACCCCCACACTATACAGACAGGTGAAGGATCACATGACCAAACCGCAACAGCCAGCTCTGCTACTCCGGCACCGGCCAACACCGCAAAGCCATCCGAGAGTCCTCCATTAGTCATACACAACCTCCACCGCACACAGCTCTGCTACTCCTGCACCGGCCAACACCACAAAGCCATCCGAGAGTCCTCCATTAGTCATATACAACCTCCACCGCACACAGCTCTGCTACTCCGGCACGGGCCAACACCGCAAAGCCATCCGAGAGTCCTCCATTAGTCATATATAACCTCCACCGCACACAGCTCTGCTACTCCGGCACGGGCCAACACCGCAAAGCCATCCGAGAGTCCTCCATTAGTCATATACAACCTCCACCGCACACAGCTCTGCTACTCCTGCACCGGCCAACACCACAAAGCCATCCGAGAGTCCTCCATTAGTCACATACAACCTCCACCGCACACAGCTCTGCTACTCCTACACCGGCCAACACCACAAAGCCATCCGAGAGTCCTCCATTAGTCATACACAACCTCCACCGCACACAGCTCTGCTACTCCGGCACCGGCCAACACCACAAAGCCATCCGAGAGTCCTCCATTAGTCATACACAACCTCCACCGCACACAGCTCTGCTACTCCGGCACGCATGACATCACTGACACTTCCGTGCAGGAATAGCAGAAATCCCCAATACTACACCAAAAACTATTAGTCAACTCTGCTACCTCTGCATTGTCCATACAACCAACACTACACCCCCATCCATCGCTGCAACGTCATGTCCTCAAGAACACAGCCGGCTCTGCTACTCCAGCAACAACCACAGTGCAGAACAAGTAACTTGGCTCCCCTCCCAGGGATGAGGACTCTGCTGCGCCTGCAGTCTCAGCACTGCAGCCAGCTCTGCTGTTCCTGCGCAGCCTGTAGAGTGCTGCAGTGCAGCAGAGCTGACACTACCCCCATCTGTGGCTGCAGCCTCCCCCAGGTCACACACCGCCACCAGCCCACCAGCTGTCACCTCTGCTGCTGCTCTTCACCTCCAGCACTGCATCTCACTGCACCTCCATCCTGAAGCCTCCAGCAGCCCGGCCTGCCACTGCAGCCGCCCCTCCCTGTGACATCCAGCCCAGGAAGACAGCAACGCCCAGACAGGGCGAGCCTGGAGGACAGGATCCTGACAACCAGCACTAGAGCCGGGCAGAGCGATGCAGCAGAGCCCAGACAGCGCACTGCAAGAGAAAGTCACCGCTACCCCATACAAAACTTATAGGGGTAGTTACAGACAAGTCATATACAGCTCAGGCTATACGCTACTACACCGTATATATATACAGCCCAGACAGGGCGAGCCTGGAGGACAGGATCCTGACAACCAGCACTAGAGCCGGGCAGAGCGATGCAGCAGAGCCCAGACTGTGCACTGCAAGAGAAAGTCACCGCTACCCCATACAAAACTTATAGGAGTAGTTACAGACAAGTCATATACAGCTCAGGCTATACGCTACTACACCGTATATATATACAGCCCAGACAGGGCGAGCCTGGAGGACAGGATCCTGACAACCAGCACTAGAGCCGGGCAGAGCGATGCAGCAGAGCCCAGACTGTGCACTGCAAGAGAAAGTCACCGCTACCCCATACAAAACTTATAGGGGTAGTTACAGACAAGTCATATACAGCCCAGTCTATACGCTACTACACCGTATATATATACAGCCCAGACAGGGCGAACCTGGAGGACAGGATCCTGACAACCAGCACTAGAGCCAGGCAGAGCGATGCAGCAGAGCCCAGACAGCGCACTGCAAGAGAAAGTCACCGCTACCCCATACAAAACTTATAGGGGTAGTGCCAGAGGACAAGTCATATACAGCCCAGTCTATACACTACTACACCATATATATATATATATACAGCCCAGACAGGGCGAGCCTGGAGGACAGGATCCTGACAACCAGCACTAGAGCCGGGCAGAGAGATGCAGCAGAGCCCAGACTGTGCACTGCAAGAGAAAGTCACTGCTACAAAACTTATAGGGGTAGTTACAGACAAGTCGTATACAGCTCAGTCTATACGATACTACACCATATATATATATATATATATATATATATATACACATATACATATACATATACACATACACATACACACACATATACACACATACAGCCCGCCTCCAGTCCATACACTACTACCCCGTATATATACAGCCCAGCCTCCAGTATATACACCGCTACCCCATACAAAACTTAGAGGAGTAGTTACAGACAACAAGTCATATACAGCCCAGCCTCCAGTATATACACTACTACGATGTATATACACAGCCCGGCCCCAGTCCGTACGCTACTACACCGTGTCCTGTATATACACACACAGCGCCCAGCTCCAGTCTATACACTACTACCCCGTGTCCTGTATATACACACAGCCCAGCTCCAGTCTATACACTACTACACCGTGTCCTGTATATACACACACAGCCCAGCTCCAGTCTATACACTACTACACCGTGTCCTGTATATACACACACAGCCCGGCTCCAGTCTATACACTACTACACCGTGTCCTGTATATACACACACAGCCCGGCTCCAGTCTATACACTACTACACCGTGTCCTCTATATACACACACAGCCCAGCTCCAGTCTATACACTACTACACCGTGTCCTGTATATATACACACAGCCCGGCTCCAGTCTATACACTATTACACCATGTCCTGTATATACACACACAGCCCAGCTCCAGTCTATACACTACTACACCGTGTCCAGTATATATACACACAGCCCAGCTCCAGTCTATACACTACTACACCGTGTCCTGTATATACACACACAGCCCAGCTCCAGTCTATACACTACTACACCGTGTCCTGTATATACACACACAGCCCAGCTCCAGTCTATACACTACTACACCGTGTCCTGTATATACACACACAGCCCACCTCCAGTCTATACACTACTACACCGTGTCCTGTATATACACACAGCCCAGCTCCAGTCTATACACTACTACACTGTGTCCTGTATATATACACACAGCCCAGCTCCAGTCTATACACTACTACACCGTGTCCTGTATATACACACAGCCCAGCTCCAGTCTATACACTACTACACCGTGTCCTGTATATATACACACAGCCCAGCTCCAGTCTATACACTACTACACCGTGTCCTGTATATATATATATACACACACATCCCAGCTCCAGTCTATACACTACTACACAGTGTCCTGTATATACACACACAGCCCAGCTCCAGTCTATACACTACTACACCGTGTCCTGTATATACACACAGCCCAGCTCCAGTCTATACACTACTACACCGTGTCCTGTATATACACACACAGCCCGGCTCCAGTCTATACACTACTACACCGTGTCCTGTATATACACACAGCCCAGCTCCAGTCTATACACTACTACACCGTGTCCTGTATATACACACACAGCCCGGCTCCAGTCTATACACGACTACACCGTGTCCAGTATATACACACACAGCCCAGCTCCAGTCTATACACTACTACACCGTGTCCTGTATATACACACAGCCCGACTCCAGTCTATACACTACTACACCGTGTCCTGTATATACACACACAGCCCAGCTCCAGTCTATACACTACTACACCGTGTCCTCTATATACACACAGAGCCCAGCTCCAGTCTATACACTACTACACCGTGTCCTGTATATATACACACACAGCCCAGCTCCAGTCTATACACTACTACACCGTGTCCTGTATATACACACAGCCCGGCTCCAGTCTATACACTACTACACCGTGTCCTGTATATACACACAGAGCCCAGCTCCAGTCTATACACTACTACACCGTGTCCTGTATATACACACAGCCCGGCTCCAGTCTATACACTACTACACCGTGTCCTGTATATACACACACAGCCCGGCTCCAGTCTATACACTACTACACCGTGTCCTGTATATACACACACAGCCCGGCTCCAGTCTATACACTACTACACCGTGTCCAGTATATACACACACAGCCCAGCTCCAGTCTATACACTACTACACCGTGTCCTGTATATACACACAGCCCAGCTCCAGTCTATACACTACTACACCGTGTCCTGTATATACACACAGCCCAGCTCCAGTCTACACACTACTACACCGTGTCCTGTATATACACACACAGCCCAGCTCCAGTCTATACACTACTACACCATGTCCTGTATATACACACACAGCCCAGCTCCAGTCTGTACACTACTACACCGTGTCCTGTATATACACACACAGCCCAGCTCCAGTCTATACACTACTACACCGTGTCCTGTATATACACACACACACAGCCCGGCTCCAGTCTATACACTACTACACCATGACCTCTATATACACACACAGCCCAGCTCCAGTCTATACACTGCTACACCGTGTCCTGTATATACACACACAGCCCAGCTCCAGTCTATACACTACTACACCGTGTCCTGTATATACACACACAGCCCAGCTCCAGTCCATACACTACTACACCGTGTCCAGTATATATACACACAGCCCAGCTCCAGTCTATACACTACTACACCGTGTCCTGTATATACACACACAGCCCAGCTCCAGTCTATACACTACTATACCATGTCCTGCATATACACACACAGCCCAGCTCCAGTCCATACACTACTACACCGTGTCCAGTATATATACACACAGCCCAGCTCCAGTCTATACACTACTACACCGTGTCCTGTATATATACACACACAGCCCAGCTCCAGTCTATACACTACTACACCGTGTCCTGTTTATACACACAGCCCAGCTCCAGTCTATACACTACTACACCGTGTCCTGTATATATACACACACAGCCCAGCTCCAGTCTATACACTACTACACCGTGTCCTGTATATACACACAGCCCAGCGCCAGTGTATACACTACTACACCGTGTCCTGTATATATACACACAGCCCAGCCCCAGTCTATACACTACTACACCGTGTCCTGTGTATATACACACACAGCCCAGCACCAGTCTATACAATACTACACCGTGTCCTGTATATACACACACAGCCCAGCGCCAGTCTATACACTACTACACCGTGTCCTCTATATACACACACAGCCCAGCTCCAGTCTATACACTACTACACCGTGTCCTGTATATACACACACAGCCCAGCTCCAGTCTATACACTACTACACCGTGTCCTGTATATACACACACAGCCCAGCCCCAGTCTATACACTACTACACCGTGTCCTGTATATACACACACAGCCCAGCTCCAGTCTATACACTACTACACCGTGTCCAGTATATACACACACAGCCCAGCTCCAGTCTATACACTACTACACCGTGTCCAGTATATACACACACAGCCCAGCTCCAGTCTATACACTACTACACCGTGTCCTGTATATACACACACAGCCCAGCGCCAGTCTATACACTACTACACCGTGTCCTGTATATACACACACAGCCCAGCTCCAGTCTATACACTACTACACCGTGTCCTCTATATACAAACAGCCCAGTCTATACACTACTACACCGTGTCCTGTATATACACACACAGCCCAGCTCCAGTCTATACACTACTACACCGTGTCCTGTATATACACACACAGCCCAGCTCCAGTCCATACACTACTACACCGTGTCCTGTATATATACACACAGCCCAGCTCCAGTCTATACACTACTACACCGTGTCCTGTATATACACACACAGCCCGGCTCCAGTCTATACACTACTACACCGTGTCCTGTATATACACACACAGCCCAGCTCCAGTCTACACACTACTACACCGTGTCCTGTATATACACACACAGCCCAGCTCCAGTCTATACACTACTACACCATGTCCTGTATATACACACACAGCCCAGCTCCAGTCTGTACACTACTACACCGTGTCCTGTATATACACACACAGCCCAGCTCCAGTCTATACACTACTACACCGTGTCCTGTATATACACACACACACAGCCCGGCTCCAGTCTATACACTACTACACCATGACCTCTATATACACACACAGCCCAGCTCCAGTCTATACACTGCTACACCGTGTCCTGTATATACACACACAGCCCAGCTCCAGTCTATACACTACTACACCGTGTCCTGTATATACACACACAGCCCAGCTCCAGTCCATACACTACTACACCGTGTCCAGTATATATACACACAGCCCAGCTCCAGTCTATACACTACTACACCGTGTCCTGTATATACACACACAGCCCAGCTCCAGTCTATACACTACTACACCGTGTCCTGTATATACACACACAGCCCAGCTCCAGTCCATACACTACTACACCGTGTCCAGTATATATACACACAGCCCAGCTCCAGTCTATACACTACTACACCGTGTCCTGTATATATACACACACAGCCCAGCTCCAGTCTATACACTACTACACCGTGTCCTGTTTATACACACAGCCCAGCTCCAGTCTATACACTACTACACCGTGTCCTGTATATATACACACACAGCCCAGCTCCAGTCTATACACTACTACACCGTGTCCTGTATATACACACAGCCCAGCGCCAGTGTATACACTACTACACCGTGTCCTGTATATACACACACAGCCCAGCTCCAGTCTATACACTACTACACCGTGTCCTGTGTATATACACACACAGCCCAGCACCAGTCTATACAATACTACACCGTGTCCTGTACATATACACACAGCCCAGCCCCAGTCTATACACTACTACACCGTGTCCTGTATATATACACACACAGCCCAGCTCCAGTCTGTACACTACTACACCGTGTCCTGTATATACACACACAGCCCAGCTCCAGTCTATACACTACTACACCGTGTCCTGTATATACACACACAGCCCAGCCCCAGTCTATACACTACTACACCGTGTCCTGTATATACACACACAGCCCAGCTCCAGTCTATACACTACTACACCGTGTCCAGTATATACACACACAGCCCAGCTCCAGTCTATACACTACTACACCGTGTCCAGTATATACACACACAGCCCAGCTCCAGTCTATACACTACTACACTGTGTCCTGTATATACACACAGCCCAGCTCCAGTCTATACACTACTACACCGTGTCCTGTATATACACACAGCCCAGCGCCAGTCTATACACTACTACACCGTGTCCTGTATATACACACACAGCCCAGCTCCAGTCTATACACTACTACACCGTGTCCTGTATATACACACACAGCCCAGCTCCAGTCTATACACTACTACACCGTGTCCTCTATATACAAACAGCCCAGTCTATACACTACTACACCGTGTCCTGTATATACACACACAGCCCAGCTCCAGTCTATACACTACTACACCGTGTCCTGTATATACACACACAGCCCAGCTCCAGTCCATACACTACTACACCGTGTCCTGTATATATACACACAGCCCAGCTCCAGTCTATACACTACTACACCGTGTCCTGTATATACACACACAGCCCGGCTCCAGTCTATACACTACTACACCGTGTCCTGTATATACACACACAGCCCAGCTCCAGTCTATACACTACTACACCGTGTCCTGTATATATACACACAGCCCAGCTCCTGTCTATACACTACTACACCGTGTCCTGTGCATATATACACACAGCCCAGCTCCAGTCTATAGACTACTACACCGTGTCCGGTATATATACACACAGCCCAGCTCCAGTCTATACACTACTACACCGTGTCCGGTATATATACACACAGCCCAGCTCCAGTCTATACACTACTACACCGTGTCCTGTGTACTAGTAGTGTATAGACTGTAGCTGGGCTGTGTGTGTATATAGATGACACGGTGTAGTAGTGTATAGACTGGAGCTGGGCTGTGTGTATATATACACAGGACACGGTGTAGTAGTGTATAGACTGGAGCTGGGCTGTGTGTGTATATACAGGACACGGTGTAGTAGTGTATAGACTGGAGCTGGGCTGTGTGTGTATATATACAGGACACGGTGTAGTAGTGTATAGACTGGAGCTGGGCTGTGTGTGTATATATACAGGACACGGTGTAGTAGTGTATAGACTGGAGCTGGGCTGTGTGTGTATATATACAGGACACGGTGTAGTAGTGTATAGACTGGAGCTGGGCTGTGTGTGTATATAGATGACACGGTGTAGTAGTGTATAGACTGGAGCTTGGCTGTGTGTATATATACAGGACACGGTGTAGTAGTGTATAGACTGGAGCTGGGCTGTGTGTATATATACAGGACACGGTGTAGTAGTGCATAGACTGGAGCTGGGCTGTGTGTGTATATATACTGGACACGGTGTAGTAGTGTATAGACTGGAGCTGGGCTGTGTGTATATACAGGACACGGTGTAGTAGTGTATAGACTGGAGCTGGGCTGTGTGTGTATATACAGGACACGGTGTAGTAGTGTATAGACTGAAGCTGGGCTGTGTATATAGAGGACACGGTGTAGTAGTGTATAGACTGGAGCTGGGCTGTGTGTGTATATATACAGGACACGGTGAAGTAGTGTATAGACTGTAGCTGGGCTGTGTGTGTATATAGAGAACACGGTGTAGTAGTGTATAGACTGGAGCTGGGCTGTGTGTATATATACAGGACACGGTGTAGTAGTGTATAGACTGGAGCTGGGCTGTGTGTATATAGAGGACACGGTGTAGTAGTGCATAGACTGGAGCTGGGCTGTGTGTATATACAGGACACGGTGTAGTAGTGTATAGACTGGAGCTGGGCTGTGTGTATATACAGGAGACGGCGTAGTAGTGTATAGACTGGAGCTGGGCTGTGTGTGTATATATACTGGACACGGTGTAGTAGTGTATAGACTGGAGCTGGGCTGTGTGTGTATATACAGGACACGGTGTAGTAGTGTATAGACTGGAGGTGGGCTGTGTGTATATACAGGACACGGTGTAGTAGTGTATAGACTGGAGTCGGGCTGTGTGTAGTAGTGTATAGACTGGAGCTGGGCTGTGTGTGTATATACAGGACACGGTGTAGTAGTGTATAGACTGGAGCTGGGCTGTGTGTGTATATATACAGGACACGGTGTAGTAGTGTATAGACTGGAGCTGGGCTGTGTGTGTATATACAGGACACGGTGTAGTAGTGTATAGACTGGAGCTGGGCTGTGTGTGTATATATACAGGACACGGTGTAGTAGTGTATAGACTGGAGCTGGGCTGTGTGTGTATATATACAGGACACGGTGTAGTAGTGTATAGACTGGAGCTGGGCTGTGTGTGTATATATACAGGACACGGTGTAGTAGTGTATAGACTGGAGCTGGGCGCTGTGTGTATATACTGGACACGGTGAAGTAGTGTATAGACTGGAGCTGGGCTGTGTGTGTATATACAGGACACGGTGTAGTAGTGTATAGACTGGAGCTGGGCTGTGTGTATATACAGGACACGGTGTAGTAGTGTATAGACTGGAGCCGGGCTGTGTGTGTGTGTATATAGAGGACACGGTGTAGTAGTGTATAGACTGGAGCTGGGCTGTGTGTGTATATAGAGGACACGGTGTAGTAGTGTATAGACTGGAGCTGGGCTGTGTGTGTATATACAGGACACGGTGTAGTAGTGTATAGACTGGAGCTGGGCTGTGTGTATATATACAGGACACGGTGTAATAGTGTATAGACTGGAGCTGGGCTGTGTGTGTATATAGAGGACACGGTGTAGTAGTGTATAGACTGGAGCTGGGCTGTGTGTGTATATACAGGACACGGTGTAGTAGTGTATAGACTGGAGCTGGGCTGTGTGTATATACAGGACACGGTGTAGTAGTGTATAGACTGGAGCTGGGCTGTGTGTGTATATACAGGACACGGTGTAGTAGTGTATAGACTGGAGCTGGGCTGTGTGTGTATATATACAGGACACGGTGTAGTAGTGTATAGACTGGAGCTGGGCTGTGTGTATATACAGGACACGGTGTAGTAGTGTATAGACTGGAGCTGGGCTGTGTGTGTATATATATTGGACACGGTGTAGTAGTGTATAGACTGGAGCTGGGCTGTGTGTGTATATACAGGACACGGTGTAGTAGTGTATAGACTGGAGCTGGGCTGTGTGTGTATATAGAGGATACGGTGTAGTAGTGTATAGACTGGAGCTGGGCTGTGTGTGTATATACAGGACACGGTGTAGTAGTGTGTAGACTGGAGCTGGGCTGTGTGTATATACAGGACACGGTGTAGTAGTGTATAGACTGGAGCTGGGCTGTGTGTGTATATAGAGGACACGGTGTAGTAGTGTATAGACTGGAGCTGGGCTGTGTGTGTATATAGAGGACACGGTGTAGTAGTGTATAGACTGGAGCTGGGCTGTGTGTATATACAGGACACGGTGTAGTAGTGTATAGACTGGAGCTGGGCTGTGTGTGTATATACAGGACACGGTGTAGTAGTGTATAGACTGGAGCTGGGCTGTGTGTGTATATATACTGGACACGGTGTAGTAGTGTATAGACTGGAGCTGGGCTGTGTGTGTATATAGAGGACACGGTGTAGTAGTGTATAGACTGGAGCTGGGCTGTGTGTGTATATACAGGACACGGTGTAGTAGTGTATAGACTGGAGCTGGGCTGTGTGTGTATATATACTGGACACGGTGTAGTAGTGTATAGACTGGAGCTGGGCTGTGTGTGTATATAGAGGACACGGTGTAGTAGTGTATAGACTGGGGCTGGGCTGTGTGTGTGTATATACACAGGACACGGTGTAGTAGTGTATAGACTGGGCTGTGTGTGTATATACAGGACACGGTGTAGTAGTGTATAGACTGGAGCTGGGCTGTGTATATATACAGGACACAGTGTAGTAGTGTATAAACTGGAGCTGGGCTGTGTGTATACAGGACACGGTGTAGTAGTGTATAGACTGGAGCTGGGCTGTGTGTGTATACAGGACACGGTGTAGTAGTGTATAGACTAGAGCTGGGCTGTGTGTATATCTACGGGACACGGTGTAGTAGTGTATAGACTGGAGCTGGGCTGTGTGTGTATATACAGGACACGGTGTAGTAGTGTATAGACTGGAGCTGGGCTGTGTGTGTATATATACAGGACACGGTGTAGTAGTGTATAGACTGGAGCTGGGCTGTGTGTATATACACAGGACACGGTGTAGTAGTGTATAGACTGGAGCTGGACTGTGTGTGTATACAGGACACGGTGTAGTAGTGTATAGACTGGAGCTGGGCTGTGTGTGTATATACAGGATACGGTGTAGTGTATAGACTGGAGCTGGGCTGTGTGTATATACAGGACACGGTGTAGTAGTGTATAGACTGGAGCTGGGCTGTGTGTATACAGGACACGGTGTAGTAGTGTATAGACTGGAGCTGGGCTGTGTGTATATACAGGACACGGTGTAGTAGTGTATAGACTGGAGCCGGGCTGTGTGTGTATATACAGGACACGGTGTAGTAGTGTATAGACTGGAGCTGGGCTGTGTGTATATACAGGACACGGTGGAGTAGTGTATAGACTGGAGCTGGGCTGTGTGTATACAGGACACGGTGTAGTAGTGTATAGACTGGAGCTGGGCTGTGTATATATACAGGACACGGTGTAGTAGTGTATAGACTGGAGCTGGGCTGTGTATATATACAGGACACGGTGTAGTAGTGTATAGACTGGAGCTGGGCTGTGTGTGTATATACAGGACACGATGTAGTAGTGTATAGACTGGAGCTGGGCTGTGTGTATATATACACAGGACACGGTGTAGTAGTGTATAGACTGGAGCTGGGCTGTGTGTGTATATATACAGGACACGGTGTAGTAGTGTATAGACTGGAGCTGGGCTGTGTGTGTATATATACAGGACACGGTGTAGTAGTGTATAGACTGGAGCTGGGCTGTGTGTGTATATACAGGACACGGTGTAGTAGTGTATAGACTGGAGCTGGGCTGTGTGTATATATACAGGACACGGTGTAGTAGTGTATAGACTGGAGCTGGGCTGTGTATATACAGGACACGGTGTAGTAGTGTATAGACTGGAGCTTGGCTGTGTGTGTATATACAGGACACGGTGTAGTAGTGTATAGACTGGAGCTGGGCTGTGTGTATATACAGGACACGGTGTAGTAGTGTATAGACTGGAGCTGGGCTGTGTGTGTATATACAGGACACGGTGTAGTAGTGTATAGACTGGAGCTGGGCTGTGTGTATATATACAGGACACGGTGTAGTAGTGTACAGACTGGAGCTGGGCTGTGTGTGTATATACAGGACACGGTGTAGTAGTGTACAGACTGGAGCTGGGCTGTGTGTGTATATATACAGGACACGGTGTAGTAGTGTATAGACTGGAGCTGGGCTGTGTGTGTACATACAGGACACGGTGTAGTAGTGTATAGACTGGAGCTGGGCTGTGTGTGTATATAGAGGACACGGTGTAGTAGTGTATAGACTGGAGCCGGGCTGTGTGTGTATATATAGAGGACACGGTGTAGTAGTGTATAGACTGGAGCTGGGCTGTGTGTGTATATACAGGACACGGTGTAGTAGTGTATAGACTGGAGCTGGGCTGTGTGTGTATATACAGGACACGGTGTAGTAGTGTGTAGACTGGAGCTGGGCTGTGTGTGTATATACAGGACACGGTGTAGTAGTGTATAGACTGGAGCTGGGCTGTGTGTATGTAGAGGACACGGTGTAGTAGTGTATAGACTGGAGCTGGGCTGTGTGTATATAGAGGACACGGTGTAGTAATGTGTAGAGGACAGTTTTTTTCTTCAGTTGAAATATGTGCGTTTTACTTTAGTATTGTTATGTGTCATTTTTTATGCACATTTTGTACTCGCTGATATCCCCGGCTTCGCCCAAATTAATTTGGTACAGGTGTTTATGTGTTGTTCGCACAGAAATGTTTATGAAGTGGTTGTTACTTCAGAAACGAGGAATCAAATATTTATACACATAGAGGAGCGATAGATTCTCCTCAGACTGCATGTACGGATGTCCCACTGCAGAATAGACCACCCCGCCCACTCTCCTCACTTTTTACCCTTATAGGTAACGCCCCTTTTTAGCAATTCTACCCCTATACTGAAGGTTGCAGCCTCTTATTAGCATTAAAGGCATGCTCCATCCTTGCAGTCCATGGCCGCTTCCTTATGTATTTTACAGCCGTTCAGTATATTCATATACAGGTCAGTTAGATTCTCCGCAGTATATGCACACCGAGGTCAGATTGTTCTCTGGATATGCACATAGAGGTCAGTTAGATTGTTGTGCCAAATTTCACGCTTCTACAACACCAGGAAGTTACATTACATAGGGGTGCACTTACTTTTGCATTAGGCATTGAATAATCAAGTTGTGACCCCTTTACTCTTCCTACTTAAGAATGGCCGTGCCAAATATTATGTTTGTATGACATCGGAAAGTTAGAGAATTAGTGGCGAGTCAGTCAGTGAGGGCTTTCACCTTTAGATAATTACTGGAAAGCTGATCTGAGCTTGGAGTATAACCCATCCTCACAGATTAGTTGGGAGAATTTACAAAGAATAGAAACAGCAGAACCTCAGCAAAGTTCGCAGAGTGCATCAGCTTTTACTAAACCAAATTGTGTCAGTTGCTGCACAATCCGCGGTAATGTGGGAGGAGCCAAGGAGCAGCCCGACAGTCGGGGTAGAGTTTTTAGATGTAGAGTGAGCGAGTTAGGAACAAGCCAGTGAACAGAGCAGAAGCAGAGACCAGAGCTAACCCAGTGACAGTGCAGTGAGAAAATGGAAGTGCGAGCACCAAAAAGTTTTGCACTGAAAAGACAGAGAAAGCATGAGAGTTTATACAGAGCAGAGGGGTAAGAAAGCAACCCAGTGTATGTACTAATCATGGAAGGAAAGAAATGGCTTGTCTACCAGTAGCAGGAGAAAGACAAGGGAATGTCTGTGCTTAAGTAATAAAGTGAAGAAAGGAAGTAATAGTTTAAAGAAATACAGAGTAAAGGAAAATTGAAACAGCGGTAATAGCCTGGGGTAGAGAAGAGTTGGCTGCACTCGGAAATAGTGGAAATGTGCCAAATGTGCTTTCTGGACAGATGTACATACTGTGTATGAATGGACCCTCCATCTCAGGAAATAGTTCAAGGCCCATAATGTGAAGGGCATGCTACTGAAGACTCGCCCCCGTGAATCAAGTGTTTATTGTTTCAATGGTTATTGTGACTCCTGGAGTCCTTTCTCCAGGGTCATCGGGTCCAACCCCCTGCTCAATGCAGGATCACTAAATTATCCCAGACAGATATTTGTCCAGCCTTTGTTTGAACACTTCCATTGAAGGAGACCTCCCCACCTCCCATGGTAACCTGTTCCACTGATTGATCACCCTCACTGTCTAATATCTAATTTGTGTCTCCTCTCTTTCAGTTTCATCCCATTGCTTCTAGTCTTTCCCTGGGCAGATGAGAATAGGGCTGATCCCTCTGCACGGTGACAGCCCTTCAGATATTTGTAGGTAAAAGGTAAAGTCCCTCGGTGTGAGCACTGAGTCGTGACTGACTCCTACGGTGACGTCACACTGTGACATTTTCTTGGCAGAGTCATCTGCCGACATCTGCAGGAGATTCAGCTATGATCCGCGTTGGGCCTTCTTCGGGATGCTTTCGCATGGGGCGTACTACGTCTCCGTACTTTAGTCATAGCAGCCGTGCCCCCGGACTTAGGCTGCCTGCCCACGGGTGATGATCCGCTCGTGATAAATCGCCCGCGGATCACGCTCTGTAAAGCTTCCCATAGGATTACTATATAAAGCGCAGCACCGGCATCCACGAGCGCAGAATCCTAGCAATGCACAGCTCTCGGGATTGTCAGCGCTCTCCCTCCTTCCCCATAGCGGAATATTGCTAGCGATATTCCGCCTCGGCCGTGGACAGGGGCCGTAGAGAGACAGAGGAACCTATTTTTTTTTGCTTCTTACATGCTGCTCTTCAACTCTGCAATTGGGTTTTACCCCCTCTCTCTTACAGGGGGCCACAACACACAACTGGAATCCATGTTCTGGGGCCCTGTGGACGATACCATCTTGTAGCACATCCATACCTTCCTATACAATATGCTCTTGTTATATCACTATGGCACATCAGGACTGAGATATAGCGCTGGGTGGGTGGGGGGGGGGTGGGGGGGGGGTTGACTGCACCCTGTTAAGTAATATTAAGAGTGAGTACTTTCACATGGCGACTTTACGTGATCCTTGTCCCGTGTGAACGCAGGAGTCGTCAGGCGCTGAGAGATCCATCATTAGTCGCTTGGTTTCAGCTCAGTGGAGTGAAGGGACCAGTCAGCAACTTCTCTCTCCATTCACTGAAGGACTATCGCTCCTGTATTAATCAGGTAGATGGAAGAACACCGCTGCAGCGCCACCTACTGGAAGACAGTCAATGTTAGACTCTTTCTACAAGCCGTATAACAATGGCTCCTGTGGTAAAGCCTGGGAGCGATAGTCGCTGGGACGACTGGGGCTCTGAAGTGGCCGAATGTTGTAAAAGAACCATTAGGCCGCCATCGCACGGCTCGCTTTCTAACGCCGCAGTTT
The DNA here is from genome assembly GCF_035609145.1 of Eleutherodactylus coqui. NCBI lineage: Eukaryota > Metazoa > Chordata > Amphibia > Anura > Eleutherodactylidae > Eleutherodactylus > Eleutherodactylus coqui. The sequence goes on from NC_089838.1 coordinate 329,197,880, forward strand.
GGAGCGCTGTTTGCTCTATTTTCATGCGGTCAGCGCCTTATAATGCACCTCATCCCCATCACAATATTGGGGTGCGTTAAAAAACGCTGAAATCACAGAAAAACGCCACAATTTCCAACAGCATTTTGAGAAGGCATGCGAGAACATCTGCAGCCGAACGTATACACAGATAGCGAGGAATGAGAAGCCACAAAGATAACAGATGATAAGTCTCATGAGGACTGAAGATAAACTATTATAGGCCGATAACAGCCACGCGTTCGGCGCCCGGAGGACAGAAGGACGCCATCGTATTAACAGATTAGCCGCTCTGACTGAATTATAGAACAAATACACACCTCAGTACACAGAGCTCCGACAGGTGCACAAGGACCCCATATAATAATGTCACACCTGAGTACACGGAGCTCCGACACAAGGGAAGCCCAGGCCAAGGGAGCCATGAGTATATGAAAGGTGTAGGAGAGCAATTTGTGAGGAGAGACGAAGCGAGGAGGAGAGCCGTCTCGCCAGAAGAGGACTAGAGGCGATGAGGAGAGCCGTCCCAACGGGAGAGGACTAGAGCCATCCCGCCGGGAGAGGACTAGAGGCCAGACGATGAGGAGAGCCGTCCCGCCGGGAGAGGACTAGAGGCCAGACGATGAGGAGAGCCGTCCCGCCGGGAGAGGACTAGAGGCCAGACGATGAGGAGAGCCGTCCCGCCGGGAGAGGACTAGAGGCCAGACGATGAGGAGAGCCGTCCCGCCGGGAGAGGACTAGAGGCCAGACGATGAGAAGAGCCGTCCCGCCGAGAGAGGACTAGAGGCCAGACGAGGCGATGAGGAGAGCCGTCCCGCGGGAGAGGACTAGAGGCCAGACGAGGCGATGAGGAGAGCCGTCCCGCCGGGAGAGGACTAGAGGCCAGACGAGGCGATGAGGAGAGCCGTCCCGCCGGGAGAGGACTAGAGGCCAGACGAGGCGATGAGGAGAGCCGTCCCGCCGGGAGAGGACTAGAGGCCAGACGAGGCGATGAGGAGAGCCGTCCCGCCGGGAGAGGACTAGAGGCCAGACGAGGCGATGAGGAGAGCCGTCCCGCCGGGAGAGGACTAGAGGCCAGACGAGGCGATGAGGAGAGCCGTCCCGCCGGGAGAGGACTAGAGGCCAGACGATGAGGAGAGCCGTCCCGCCGGGAGAGGACTAGAGGCCAGACGATGAGGAGAGCCGTCCCGCCGGGAGAGGACTAGAGGCCAGACGATGAGGAGAGCCGTCCCGCCGGGAGAGGACTAGAGGCCAGACGATGAGGAGAGCCGTCCCGCCGGGAGAGGACTAGAGGCCAGACGATGAGGAGAGCCGTCCAGCCGGGAGAGGACTAGAGGCCAGACGATGAGGAGAGCCGTCCAGCCGGGAGAGGACTAGAGGCCAGACGATGAGGAGAGCCGTCCAGCTGGGAGAGGACTAGAGGCCAGACGAGGTGATGAGGAGAGTCGTCCCGCCGGGAGAGGACTAGAGGCCAGACGATGAGGAGAGCCGTCCAGCCGGGAGAGGACTAGAGGCCAGACGATGAGGAGAGCCGTCCAGCCGGGAGAGGACTAGAGGCCAGACGATGAGGAGAGCCGTCCAGCCGGGAGAGGACTAGAGGCCAGACGATGAGGAGAGCCGTCCAGCCGGGAGAGGACTAGAGGCCAGACGATGAGGAGAGCCGTCCAGCCGGGAGAGGACTAGAGGCCAGACGATGAGGAGAGCCGTCCAGCCGGGAGAGGACTAGAGGCCAGACGATGAGGAGAGCCGTCCAGCCGGGAGAGGACTAGAGGCCAGACGATGAGGAGAGCCGTCCAGCCGGGAGAGGACTAGAGGCCAGACGATGAGGAGAGCCGTCCAGCCGGGAGAGGACTAGAGGCCAGACGATGAGGAGAGCCGTCCAGCCGGGAGAGGACTAGAGGCCAGACGATGAGGAGAGCCGTCCCGCCGGGAGAGGACTAGAGGCCAGACAATGAGGAGAGCCGTCCAGCCGGGAGAGGACTAGAGGCCAGACGATGAGGAGAGCCGTCCAGCCGGGAGAGGACTAGAGGCCAGACGAGGTGATGAGGAGAGCCGTCCCGCCGGGAGAGGACTAGAGGCCAGACGATGAGGAGAGCCGTCCAGCCGGGAGAGGACTAGAGGCCAGACGATGAGGAGAGCCGTCCAGCCGGGAGAGGAGAGCCGTCCAGCCGGGAGAGGAGAGCCGTCCAGCCGGGAGAGGACTAGAGGCCAGACGATGAGGAGAGCCGTCCAGCCGGGAGAGGACTAGAGGCCAGACGATGAGGAGAGCCGTCCAGCCGGGAGAGGACTAGAGGCCAGACGATGAGGAGAGCCGTCCAGCCGGGAGAGGACTAGAGGCCAGACGATGAGGAGAGCCGTCCAGCCGGGAGAGGACTAGAGGCCAGACGATGAGGAGAGCCGTCCAGCCGGGAGAGGACTAGAGGCCAGACGATGAGGAGAGCCGTCCAGCTGGGAGAGGACTAGAGGCCAGACGATGAGGAGAGCCGTCCAGCCGGGAGAGGACTAGAGGCCAGACGAGGTGATGAGGAGAGTCGTCCCGCCGGGAGAGGACTAGAGGCCAGACGAGGTGATGAGGAGAGCCGTCCCGCCGGGAGAGGTCTGGAGGCCAGACGAGGTGACGAGGAGAGCTGTTCTGTCACACAATATCCTCAGGTAACGAGGCCCCGTCCCTCTTACAATTTTGATGGGAAACCACCAAATTCTGAAGTAAAATGTGAGGAGTTGTGATGCAAGGAGGCCCGGTCCTCTCAAAGGTGTGAGAGGAAGTTACCAAGCGGAGTCCATGTTGTCATCTGCATCGGGTTCGGTTCTCTAGCCGTTATGGAAGCGGAGAGCTTATTCTCCTGGCTGAATGGATCCGTCTTATGACGAACCGGACAGTGGTGAACGGACCCCACTGACTACAACAGGCGTCTTCAGTTACCGGTCAGCCGGCTAAGAGAAGTTACTAACACAGATGGGACCTGCCACAATGTGAGGTTAAGGGTAGAGCGGTCTGCGCACACGACTAATACATGCATGTGTCGATTGTATTGGTCAGTAGGGTTATAATGGCTGCCTGGTGTTTATACTGCGGTCCTCCTCTGCCCTCACCCATCTACTCTAAGACCCCTTCACACGGGCCATACGCATGGCAAGGAGCTCATTCACATTTCAGTTGCACAAACAGAAACAAAAACACAGCATGCTTTATTTTCCAAGACTTTTGCGCACCGGAAGTCCCCATAGAAGTCAATGGGGATGCACAAATGTGCGCAGAACGCCAGGAGATGCGAGAAACACTGCGGAATTGTGAAGGAAAAACATCTGGAACTCCGACTAAATTACATTTCAAATCAGCGAGTTTTTTTCCTGCGAACATAAAAACTACCATAAAAACACAGCAACGAGCGCGCAGAGAAGATTATTCATTCCGCAAAAGCGACGTCTTCACCGGTCTCTTCACACGGGACAATAAATGTCCAGATTCCTGCGATCCAGTGAGAACCGTTCTCCGTAATCCCCTGCAGAGACTAACGGCGAGCGATATAAATATAATTCATACGTCTGACAATAATTGTTCTGTTTCTGCAGGCATAAAAACGGACTGATGGTGGACCGCGTCAGCAGGCGGTACCGTGTTTCCCCGAAAATAAGACACCCCCTGAAATTTGCAGAAGTCCCAAATATAAGGCACCCCCGATAGTAAGGCATAGTAAAGTGTACAGGCAAGTCAAGAGGCCTGTCCCCTGCTGCCATCCCGGTTGTCTCCTACCTCCAGATGTATAGGTAGATCTGCAGACAGTCTGCTGTTATCCTGTCCCTGCTGTGCTGTACGAGTGTGCTGTTGTGAGCTCCCATTGCTGGCTGAAAAAGTCCATACTGTACGTTCTGTTCCTGCTGTACATGTCTGCTGTGATGAGCTCCCCCTGGTGGCCGGAAGCTGCAATACCATCCCTGCTTTCAAGTGGTACAGGAACTTCTGTCTGCAGACAGGTACGTTACTTTACAGCCCTTATTTTTTTATGGCTCTGTGTGTGAGTCAGGCAACCTGTGTGATTCTTAAGGCTGGGCTCTCACAGAGCGTATTTCCAGCGGAAATCTCGCAATTTGGCCACAGCGATAAACAGCGAGATTTCCGCCGGGAAAGCGCTGCTTCAAAACCCACGGCACTCAGCCGCTTGTTTTGAAGTGACCTGGCTGCACGCTTTTCCGTTTCTGTGGCCGGTGAATCCGCACCACAACACCGGCTTCTCCCAGCTTTGCCGTGACAGATTCGTTGTCCCATGTGGACGAGCTTTCTGAGAAATTTTGTCCACAAAGCAGGCCAATTGAGGGATTAGCGGCCACAGACAGATTTGCCGCAGCGAAATAAGACACCCCCTGAAAATAAGACGTAGCGCACATTTGGGAGCAAAAATTAATATAAGACGCGTCTTATTTTCGGGGAAACAGGGTATCATCTGTGACCGACGGCCTGTCTACTGTGAATGAAGGTGGCCGGGCGATCTCTGGCTGACTCTGCCTCCAGTCACGGAGCGACGAGCATCAACCGCTTGTGCAGCGAAAAATTGCCCCATGTAAAAGGGCCTTAAGTTGCGTCTGCCAGGATCTCGGCGCCCTCACACCGCCGGTAGACATTGTGTGTCAGTGGGATCAATAGCGGCGATCCCTCCGGTTACAGCAGCACCATGATACAACATCCTCCGCATATGGTGGGCTGTCCTCGGCCGTTGGAACTAGAAACCACATTAACCATACAAGGTCAGCGACAGTCCGGACCTGCAGCTCGCAGCACTCGATGCAGAACCCAGCCAATCAGCGTGGACACTTCTTTGGTTAATCTCTAAAACACAGCAGTGCCTGCACTGACTGACTGTCTAGCAGCGCCTCTCTACAGTACAGTACTACACGGCGGGCGCTAGTCCCCGCGGCAGGGCCTCTATGCCACTACATGGTGGGCTCTGGCCCCCGCGGCAGTGCCCCTCTATGTTGCTACATGGCGGGCGCCGGCCCCCGCAGCAGGGCCTCTATGCCACTACATGGCGGGCGCCGGCCCCCTCTATACTACTACATGGTGGGCGCTGGCCCCCCACAGCAGGGCCTCTTTACACCTCTACATGGTGGGCACTGGTCACCCTCGGCAGGGCCTCTCTACCACTACACGGCGAGCGCTAACCCCCCTCAGCAATTCTTTTCTATACCACTACGCGGCGGGCACTGGCCCCCTCTATACCACTACGCACCGGGCGCTGGCCCCCGCGGCGTGGCCCCTCTGTGCCGCTGCGCGCCGGGCGCTGGCCCCCTCTGTGCCGCTACGCGCCGGGCGCTGGCCCATGCGGCAAGGCCTCTCTATACCACTACACGGCGGGCGCTGGCCCCCTCTATACCACTACACGACGGGCGCTGGCTGTCTCCTGTAGAGCCAGGTGCGGGCGGCTCCATGGTATTTTCCAGGCACTGTGTGTTGTGTACCGGACCCCGAGGAAGCTGCGGTCCTCACATAGGAAGTGACTTACAGCCTCCAGCAGGCTGCCGCCTCCATGTAGGGACTTGCTGCATCTGCAGTCGTCTAGATTCACACCTAACATTAAGCACTCGTCCGTCCTGCGCCTGTGAAGAGCAGACATTGATCCATCCATGCGGCCCTTTTGTTTTATTGCTTCATTACGTCACTTTTTTTTATGGTTGTGAAAAAGAAAACATTTTTCAGCATTTCGTAAAAAAAAAAAAAAACGAGCAAAATCAGCCATTATAATCGGTGCGTGTGTTTGCTGCACGCAAATGACCATGACCTGCGGGCGCAAGAAGTGTAGTAAAATACACCGATGCGCGAGCATAAAAGCATCGCTCATGTGCGTCTGGCCGAGGGCGCGGTCACACGTAGGGGAAACACTGCGGAGCTCCTGCAGCAGAGAAATCCACGGCAAATTCTGCAGCATTTCGGCATAAAATACCTCAAAATCACGAATCGGATGCAGATCCGCGGACGATTTTGCAGCTACAGCGCTCCGCCCACCTCCCAATACATCGTGCCCCGTCAGACATCACCCAGCAGCCTCTAGTGACCGCCACGCCGCTGGTCAGGTGATGCCACGTCCAAATCACCTGATCAGTCTCAGCGCTAAGAATTTATTTTTTGTGAGTACGCAGAAACACGCAGTGAACACGCACAAAAACCGCAAGAACAACCAGACACGCAGCAAGTCTGCGCGGCTTCAGTGTGTGAAGATGCTGCGTACCTTACGCACATAAAGTGCATACGCCCGTGTGAGCGAGACCGCAGCGCACAGAACTGAATTTGCGTTGGATCTTCAGGGTGCGTTCACACGAGGCAACAAAAACAATACAAGAAAGAACGGGCGTGTTTCGCCGCAGTGCGGTTTATCACAAGTGTATGACGAGCACGCACTGTTTACAACGTGGGTTTAACAAAAACCAAACTGCTCCTATGAGCGCCCCCTCAGGAAGATCTGCATGAGAGACCCGTCGTAAAGCGTGGCCGTCTGACGCGGCTGGGCATTCGCCTCGTTCAGTGCGGCTACTTCGCATCAGGAAGGCAGATTCTGCCCCAAGCTCCACCATGTGAACACGGTCATACGTACACAACCAGAGGCGGGGCTGGAAGACCCCGCCCCCTGCGCATCATCTGCTACATATAATACCGGGGTCTTTGTATACAATAGAAGGGCCTGTGGGCCCAGTAGTGACTGCGACCTCTGCGCCCCCTATGGCTGCACCCCTGTACACTTTCATGTCACATCGAAGGGCTAAACACGCACAGCGACTACTGCGGGAATTTTTACTCCAGTTTTGCGTTCGTACCGTTTACAGAAAGAGACAAAAAAAACCACATACACAACATACAAAAAAACATGTTACATCCGAATATATTCTAACACGTGTGTGTATATATAGACCAGCCGTACATGTAACACAAGCATATACAAATCACCTGTATAAATAACACAAGTACTTATGGATCATGTGACAGCCCCAGACTATATCCCAACAGATTACATTCCCTGCAGAGTCCACATGTATACAGCATGCTATAGGTCCATATCAGCCGTACCTCTCTGATGTGCTGCAGGGAACACATCTCACCCAGAGCTCCCAATCATACCAGCACAGAACCCCACCCAGTCAGTAGATCCACCTGAGCAACCTGCAGCCAGCCTTCTGCACATGTCTCCACTGCTAAACTCCTCCAACTCAAATACATACCTCCACCCAGCACTCGCTCTACAGTCATACCTCCACCCAGCACTCGCTCTACAGTAATACCTCCACCCAGCACTCGCTCTACAGTCATAGCTCCACCCAGCACTCACTCTACAGTAATACCTCCACCCAGCACTCGCTCTACAGTCATACCTCCACCCAGCACTCACTCTACAGTCATAGCTCCACCCAGCCCTCGCTCTACAGTCATACCTCCACCCAGCACTCACTCTACAGTAATACCTCCACCCAGCACTCGCTCTACAGTAATACCTCCACCCAGCACTCACTCTACAGTAATACCTCCACCCAGCACTCACTCTACAGACATAACTCCACCCAGCACTCACTCTACAGACATAAATCCACCCAGCAATCACTCTACAGTCATACCTCCACCGAACACTCACTTTACAGTCATACCTCCACCCAGCACTCACTCTACAGACATAACTCCACCCAGCACTCACTCTACAGTCATAGCTCCACCCAGCACTCACTCTACAGACGTACCTCCACCGAACACTCACACTACAGACATACCTCCACCCAGCACTCACTCTACAGACATACCTCCACTTGAATAACCTGCAGCCAGCCTTCTGCACATGTCTCCACTGCTAAACTCCTCCTACTCAAATACATACCTCCACCCAGCACTCACTCTACAGTCATAGCTCCAGCTGGCACTCACTCTACAGTCATACCTCCACCCTGCTCTTCCTCAACAGTCATACCTCCACCCTGCACTCGCTCTACAGACACAACTCCACCCAGCACACACTCTCCAGTCATACCTCCACTCAGCACTCACTCTACAATTATGCCTCCACCCAGCACTCACTCTACAATTATGCCTCCACCCAGCACTCACACTACAGTCATAGCTCCACCCAGCACTCACACTACAGTCATAGCTCCACCCAGCACTCACTCTCCAGTCAGTAGATCCACTTGAACAACCTGCAGCCAGCCTTCTGCACATGTCTCCACTGCTAAACTCCTCCTACTCAAATACATACCTCCACCCAGAACTCACTCTACAGTCATAGCTCCAACCAGCACTCACTCTACTGTCATAGCTCCGCGCAGCGCACACTCTACAGTAATACCTCCACCCAGTACTCACTCTACAGTCATACCTCCACCCTGCACTCGCTCCACAATCATACCTACACCCTGCACTCGCTCTACAGACACAACTCCACCCAGCACTCACTCTCCAGTCATACCTCCACCCAGCACTCACTCTACAAGTATACCTCCACCCAGCACTCACTCTACAGTCATAGCTCCACCCAGCACTCACTCTACAGACATAAGTCCACCCAGCACTCACTCTACAATTATACCTCCACCCAGCACTCACTCTACAGTCATAGCTCCACCCAGCACTCACTCTACAGACATAAGTCCACCCAGCACTCACACTACAGTCATACCTCCAACCAGCACTCACTCTACAGTCATAGCTCCAACCAGCACTCACTCTACAGTCATACCTTCACCCAGCACTCACTCTACAGTCATAGCTCCACCCAGCACTTGCTCTACAGTCATACCTTCACCCAGCACTCGCTCTACAGTCATACCTCCACCCTGCACTAGCTCCACAGTCATACTTCCAACCTGCACTCGCTCTACAGACACAACTCCACCCAGCACTCACTCTCCAGTCATACCTCCACTCAGCACTCACTCTACAGACACAACTCCACGCAGCACACACTCTACAGTCATAGCTCCACCGAACACTCACTCTACAGTCATAGCTCCAACCAGCACTCACTCTACAGTCATACCTCCACCCAGCACTCGCTCTAAGTCATACCTCCACCCAGCACTCACTCTCCAGTCATAACTCCACCCAGTACTCACTCTACAGACACAACTCCACGCAACACTCACTCTACAGTCATACCTCCACCCTGCACTCGCTCTACAGACACAACTCCACGCAGCACACACTCTCCAGTCATACCTCCACCCAGCACTCACTCTACAATTATACCTCCACCCAGCACTCACTCTACAGTCATAGCTCCACCCAGCACTCACTCTACAGACATAACTCCACCCAGCACTAACTCTACAGTCATACCTCCACCCAGCACTCACTTTACAGTCATACCTCCACCCAGCACTCACACTACAGTCATACCTCCACCCAGCACTCACTCTACAATTATACCTCCACCCAGCACTAACTCTACAGTCATACCTCCACCCAGCACTCACTTTACAGTCATACCTCCACCCAGCACTCACTCTACAGACATAGCTCCACCCAGCACTAACTCTACAGTCATACCTCCACCCAGCACTCACTTTACAGTCATACCTCCACCCAGCACTCACTCTACAATTATACCTCCACCCAGCACTAACTCTACAGTCATACCTCCACCCAGCACTCACTTTACAGTCATACCTCCACCCAGCACTCGCTCTACAGTCATAGCTCCACCCAGCACTCACTCTACAGTCATAGCTCCACCCAGCACTAACTCTACAGTAATACCTCCACCCAGCACTAACTCTACAGTCATACCTCCTCCCAGCACTCGCTCTACAGTCATAGCTCCACCCAGCACTCATTTTAAAGTCTAATTTAAACGTATCATCACATGATACTGTCTTCTGACCTGTGTATCTAATCCTATCCCATGTGATACTGTCTGCTGAGCTGTGTATCTAATCCTATCCTGTGTGATACTGTCTGCTGAGCTGTGTATCTAATCCTATCATGTGTGATACTATCTGCTGAGCCATGTATCTAATCCTATCCTGTGTGATACTGTCTGCTGAGCCGTGTATCTAATCCTATCCCATGTGATACTGTCTGCTGAGCTGTGTATCTAATCCTATCCCATGTGATACTGTCTGCTGAGCTGTGTATCTAATCCTATCCTGTGTGATACTGTCTGCTGAGCTGTGTATCTAATTCTATCCTGTGTGATACTGCCTGCTGAGCGATGTATCTAATCCCATCCTGTCATACTGCCTGCTGAGCTGTGTATCTAATTCTATCCTGTGTGATACTGCCTGCTGAGCGATGTATCTAATCCCATCCTGTCATACTGTCTGCTGAGCTGTGTATCTAATTCTATCCTGTGTGATACTGCCTGCTGAGCGATGTATCTAATCCCATCCTGTCATACTGTCTGCTGAACCGTGTATCTAATCCTATCCTGTGTGATACTGTCTGCTGAGCTGTGTATCTAATCCTATCCTGTGTGATACTGTCTGCTGAGCCATGTATCTAATTCTATCATGTGTGATACTGTCTGCTGATCTGTGTATCTAATCCTATCCTGTGTGATACTGTCTGCTGAGCTGTGTATCTAATCCTATCCTGTGTGATACTGTCTGCTGAGCTGTGTATGTAATCCTATCCTGTGTGATACTGTCTGCTGAGCCGTGTATCTAATCCTATCCTGTGTGATACTGTCTGCTGATCTGTGTATCTAATCCTATCCTGTGTGATACTGTCTGCTGAGCTGTGTATCTAATCCTATCCTGTGTGATACTGTCTGCTGAGCTATGTATCTAATACTATCCTGTGTGATACTGTCTGCTGAGCTGTGTATCTAATTCTATCCTGTGTGATACTGTCTGCTGAGCTGTGTATCTAATCCTATCCCGTGTGATACTGTCTGCTGATCTGTGTATCTAATCCCATCATGTGTGATACTGTCTGCTGAGCTGTGTATCTAATCCTATCTTGTGTGATACTGTCTGCTGAGCTATGTATCTAATACTATCCTGTGTGATACTGTCTGCTGAGCCGTGTATCTAATCCTATCATGTGTGATACTGTCTGCTGAGCTGTGTATCTAATCCTATCCTGTGTGATACTGTCTGCTGAGCTATGTATCTAATACTATCCTGTGTGATACTGTCTGCTGAGCCGTGTATCTAATCCTATCCTGTGTGATACTGTCTGCTGAGCCGCGTATCTAATCCTATCCTGTGTGATACTGTCTGCTGAGCTGTGTATCTAATCCTATCCCGTGTGATACTGTCTGCTGAGCTGTGTATCTAATCCTATCCTGTGTGATACTGTCTGCTGAGCTGTGTATCTAATCCTATCATGTGTGATACTGTCTGCTGAGCTATGTATCTAATCCTATCCTGTGTGATACTGTCTGCTGAGCCGTGTATCTAATTCTATCATGTGTGATACTGTCTGCTGAGCCGCGTATCTAATCCTATCCTGTGTGATACTGTCTGCTGAGCTGTGTATCTAATCCTATCCTGTGTGATACTGTCTGCTGAGCTGTGTATCTAATCCTATCCTGTGTGATACTGTCTGCTGAGCTGTGTATCTAATCCTATCCTGTGTGATACTGTCTGCTGAGCTGTGTATCTAATCCTATCCTGTGTGATACTGTCTGCTGAGCCGTGTATCTAATCCTATTTTGTGTGATACTGTCTGCTGAGCTATGTATCTAATACTATCCTGTGTGATACTGTCTGCTGAGCCGTGTATCTAATCCTATCATGTGTGATACTGTCTGCTGAGCCGTGTATGTGATACTGTCTGCTGGGTTGTGTATCTAATCCTATCCTGTGTGATACTGTCTGCTGAGCTGTGTATCTAATCCTATCCTGTGTGATACTGTCTGCTGAGCCGTGTATGTGATACTGTCTGCTGAGCCGTGTATCTAATCCTATCCTGTGTGATACTGTCGGCTGAGCTGTGTATCTAATCCTATCCTGTGTGATACTGTCTGCTGAGCTGTGTATCTAATCCTATGCTGTGTGATACTGTCTGCTGAGCCGTGTATCTAATCCTATCATGTGTGATACTGTCTGCTGAGCTGTGTATCTAATCCTATCCTGTGTGATACTGTCTGCTGAGCTGTGTATCTAATCCTATCCTGTGTGATACTGTCTGCTGAGCCGTGTATGTGATACTGTCTGCTGAGCCGTGTATCTAATCCTATCCTGTGTGATACTGTCTGCTGAGCCGTGTATCTAATCCTATCATGTGTGATTCTGTCTGCTGAGCTGTGTATCTAATCCTATCCTGTGTGATACTGTCTGCTGAGCCATGTATCTAATCCTATCCTGTGTGATACTGTCTACTGAGCTGTGTATCTAATCCTATCCTGTATGATACTGTCTGCTGAGCTATGTATCTAATCCTATCCTGTGTGATACTGTCTGCTGAGCCGTGTATCTAATTCTATCCTGTGTGATACTGTCTGCTGAGCTGTGTATCTAATCCTATCCTGTGTGATAGTGTCTGCTGAGCCATGTATCTAATCCTATCCTGTGTGATACTATCTGCTGAGCCGTGTACCTAATCCTATCCCATGTGATACTGTCTGCTGAGCTGTGTATCTAATCCTATCCCGTGTGATACTGTCTGCTGCGCTGTGTATCTAATCCTATCCTGTGTGATACTGTCTGCAGAGCTGTGTATCTAATCCTATCATGTGTGATACTATCTGCTGAGCTGTGTATCTAATCCTATCATGTGTGATACTGTCTGCTGAGCTGTGTATCTAATCCTATCCTGTGTGATACTGTCTGCTGAGCTGTGTATCTAATCCTATCCTGTGTGATACTGTCTGCTGAGCTGTGTATCTAATCCTATCCTGTGTGATACTGTCTGCTGAGCCGTGTATCTAATCCTATCCTGTGTGATACTGTCTGCTGAGCTGTGTATCTAATCCTATCCTGTGTGATACTGCCTGCTGAGCCGTGTATCTAATCCTATCCTGTGTGATACTGTCTGCTGAGCTGTGTATCTAATCCTATCCTGTGTGATACTGTCTGCTGAGCCGTGTATCTAATCCTATCCTGTGTGATACTGTCTGCTGAGCCGTGTATCTAATCCTATCCTGTGTGATACTGTCTGCTAGGCTGCTGTATCTAATCCTATCCTGTGTGATACTGTCTGCTGAGCTGTGTATCTAATACTATCCCGTGTGATACTGTCTGCTGAGCCGTGTATCTAATCCTATCATGTGTGATACTGACTGCTGAGCCGTGTATCTAATCTTATCCTATGTGATACTATCTGCTGGGTTGTGTATCTAATCCTATCATGTGTGATACTGTCTGCTGAGCCGTGTATCTAATCCTATCCCGTGTGATACTGTCTGCTGAGCTGTGTATCTAATTCTATCCTGTGTGATACTGTCTGCTGAGCTGTGTATCTAATCCCATCCTGTCTGATTCTGTCTGCTGAGCTGTGTATCTAATCCTATCCTGTGTGATACTGTCTGCTGAGCCGTGTATCTAATCCTATCCCGTGTGATACTGTCTGCTGAGCTGTGTATCTAATCCTATCCTGTGTGATACTGTCTGCTGAGCCGTGTATCTAATCCTATCCTGTGTGATACTGTCTGCTGAGCCGTGTATCTAATCCTATCCTGTGTGATACTGTCTGCTGAGCCGTGTATCTAATCCTATCCTGCGTGATACTGTCTGCTGAGCTATGTATCTAATCCTATCCTGCGTGATACTGTCTGCTGAGCTGTGTATCTAAACCTATGTGATACTGTCTGCTGAGCTGTGTATCTAATCCTGTACCCCCGAGGGGACGTCTCACACGGGATGGATTGGTCCGCAGGACGCAGCACAGATATGGATTTTGGCAGATGTTACATTTTGTGTAATTGCGGGTTCCGCCCCGTTTGGTCGGTCACATGTCCACTCGGCCTCCGTTTCTGTATCAGAACGCTTTTCTGCTCCGGAATTCAATATTGCAGTTTTGAAGACGAGCGGATTTTACCAGCAGCGAAATTCGCGCCCCACGGGGATAACATTGTGACGCAGAAACCTCCGCGAGGACTAACTCCGCCCCCTGTGGGAGGCTTCTAATAGTGCGCCAGTTGTCAGCCTGGCAGCACGACGCACAGTGTGAACAGACCGCAAGTGATGTCACATCGCTGGGCAGCGCTACAAAAGCACAAAGGCTTGTGGAGGTAGCTGAAGCCTCCATCACAGATCCAGCTCTGCTACATCTGCCTCACTCTGGGTCCCAGTGCCGGGTCGTTAGTCAGACCGCCCCCACCTGTGTGAGGTGCTGCACCTGCTCCTCAGCTGGGGTTATTTAGGAGCTGCACTAGTCAGACTGGCTGGCTGCTCTGAGGGGCACAGACTTATGTAGGGAAGGTTTGTGCCAATAATCCCCTCATATATTGTGCCGCTGCATGCGGGCGCTGCTGGCATCACACAGATGTGATAGGCGTTATCTGGACAGCCTGGTGAGTGCGCTCTGGGGGGCTCCAACTTTATTTTTTCTTTTGGTTACAATTTAAAGTTTGCTGGGGCCGCGGTTGGCCCGCTGAGGGTCACCTTAGCGTCTGCTGGGGCCGCGGTTGCCCTGCTGAGGGTCACCTTAGCGTCTGCTGGGGCCGCGGTTGCCTCGCTGAGGGTCACCTTAGCATCTGCTGGGGCCGCGGTTGCCTCGCTGAGGGTCACCTTAGCGTCTGCTGGGGCCGCGGTTGGCCCCGCTGAGGGTCACCTTAGCATCTGCTTGGGCCGCGGTTGCCCTGCTGAGGGTCACCTTAGCGTCTGCTGGGGCCGCGGTTGCCCCGCTGAGGGTCACCTTAGCATCTGCTTGGGCCGCGGTTGCCCCACTGAGGGTCACCTCAGCATCTGCTTGGGCCGCAGTTGCCCCGCTGGGGGTCACCTTAGCATCTGCTGGGGCCGTGGTTGGCCTGCTGACTGTTTGCTGGGTCTGTACTTGTTGCAAACTTTGACTTTTTAAATCTCTTCTGTATGCACTAAACCCTCCCAAGTCAGTGACGTGGTGGGTAGTTGGGGGTCAGGCGGTGAGTAGTTGGGCGTATGCAGCAGTCTGTACCTGTTGTATGTGACCACCTTGTAGTGCCCCCTCCACCTGCCTTTCCCCCCTTAACTGGAGCATATTAATTGGTGTCCTCCTTTCCTGGTATGATCTGTGGATCCGCTTGGGATGCCTAGGAGTTTCCTGTGATCCAGGGGCGTAACTATAGGGGATGCGGTTGCACCCGGGCCCAGGAGCCTTAGGGGGCCCATAAGGCCTCTCTTCTCCATATATGGAGCCCAGTACTTTGAGTAAAGCATTACAGTTGGGGGCCCTGTTACAGGTTTTGCATTGGGGCCCAGGAGCTTCAAGTTACACCTGCTGTGATCAGTGAGAATCTGAACTTATCGCTCAGTCTAGATGCTGCACAACTGAATGATTGAGCATTTTCCCCTCATTCAGTTTCTGCCCACATAAGTGATTGACATTGGCCCGTGTGAACAGGCAGCGCATCATCTATGACAACTGCCTGTTTACTGTGAATGGAGGCGGGCTGGAGTGATTCTCCCCCCTCCCCCCCCCCCCCCCCCCCGTTGCGCTCCGCCTCCGTTGATCAGTGGTGACCGCGGCTGTATAAAAGCCCAGCAACAACCTCCTCTGGGACAACCTGCTGGCATCTGCCCCCAACAGGCTGTCATGTGTAAAAGCACCCTGTGGGCCCCACTTGTTACCTTTGGGTGTTGGATGTGTATTCTAGCTGATGCCTGCACCAACGTTAAACCAGGGTCACACGGGCGTGAGCGCGGTTACTCGTGTATTTACTATATCTCTTGCATGTACATAATATCCGCACCCCCGCTCCCATTTACTAATAGGTGCCATCTGCATACGCAAATGCGCAGGAAAATAGCTGTGTCTGAGTGCGCCATTGTAATCAGTGTCCACTCGCTGTTTATCGCGTGCAAGTTCTTCCGTGTGATGCTAGCTAACACACGAGGGGGCAACATGTCCTCTGCGAACACGCGGCCACGGACAGGTCACTAATAACTGCATTGTTACGATGACACGGGTGCGACTGAAGAGCGAAGTGGTGTAAATGCGTAATGTGAACGGGGGGCGTTGGGGGGGGGGGGCAGCGTGTGATTAGAGGGATCCTCCTCTGGGGGATGGGGGGTGGGGGTGTCCATGCTATGGAGGGCTACTGCTGGGGATTATGGAGCGCAACGGCCACTCCGCTGCAAAAATTGGCCGTGGATCTTGGGCCTGACAGCTAATGGTGTTTAACCCATTATAGCACTCCCGGATATGCGGGGGATCAGTACTTCGCTGTGTTTATGAAGAGGAGGCAGGGGGTCTTCTCGTTGTAGTCGGTCGGTGGTGACGGGAACTTTGGTTCCCAGGATTGACTATCATTGATTGTAGCTTGTTCCTAGAGGGTTGGAGTGATGGCCTGAGAATCGGAGGTGTAACGATCTGCCTTTCCCTTTAAGACCCGGCCAGCAGGGTGGAGAGCAGTTTGGATCGGTTCTCTTGAGGAGTTCTGGAGTTTTGTCCCACCTTGATGTGATCTGATAACTCAGATCCTGGAATTGTGTGAATTATGTGAGATCTGTCTTACTTCCTCTGGTGGAAGAAGTGTGTCCAAGTCCCAACTAACATGTAGGAGGGGCTGTCATTGCTGTATAACGGGGGCGGATACATTCTGGAATGTTCCTCTTGGTGTGATGGTCCTTCCAGATTGATCTGTGACAGAGAAGGTCATGATTGGTCGTTAATAACCTGGAAGTCCTCGCTCCTCCGATGAGAGGATCCCAGTTTATATTTAAGCCCATGTTAGGCTGAATAAAGCCTCAGCATGGATGGTGGAGCCCTTGGGGACGGGGTAGAGTGTTTCAAAAGCTCTTTAACATGTTCGGTATTAGTTTTCGGAAGGGCGGCTCCCTACTGATATCTGGGATTTACTTTAATTTCTTGTTAGATTTGGCTCCCATTTGGTTTTGATGGCTGCGCCTGCATTTACAAGCGCCGACCACTAAACACAATAAAACATTTTGCGCACTTTCCGCATCTTGTTTACAAAAACCTCCTTAAAGCCACGTTTCACGTAGTCTCATCCAACTGTCCATATAATAACCTGAACGCACTTTGTATCCCGCGTGATACAGGTTATTAAATGCTTCCTCTGTTTGGTTCGCTCACGGTGCTCTGAGTTGGGTCCGAAGACCTGTGATCGGGCCGGAACGCTTCGGAAGTCCGTAGGCGAAACATATGGAGTTGTGGACAAGGTGGTTAACCCCTTACTGAAATGAAGAGACTAACGAGCGACTACTTGAGCCATATAAACAGGCAGTCATTCATCTAAGTGACGGCCTGTCCACTGTGAATCGAGGCTGTGGCCGGAAGATCTCCAGTGTGCTCTGCCTCCATTCACTAAACAACCACCGCACGCTCGGCCTCTGGTGCCCCCCACTGGTTGTACTTATTTAGCTGACCTACATCTAACATATGACTGGCTTAAAGGGAACCTATTGTCACCTTGAGTCCCACAAACTACATTATGGGCTTTGATGGGTTCCCTTTTAGATCTTGCCTACCTATGGTGGAATTGGGTCAAAATAATGGTTGGATACTCCACCATTCTTCCACTAATGCTGGCCATACTGACAGTTTCCTTCTGACAAATGAGTGGTTGGCCAGCTAATCCCACTCCTGTGACCTGTTTCATGCATCAGCTATTACTTATCACCTATGCCAGTCGTACAGTTGGCCACTGTGGTCCTGTGAACTCTCTGGATGTACTATGACCACAGTTTGCTATCTGCATGTATCCTCGTACAGGAGATAAAGGATATTCTTTGTTTTCAGGTTCTGGTCATTGGGTCGGTCACCGATGGTTGGTTATCTGGAGAGGAGACTGTGCAGCTTCTTCCCTCTGCGGCCACCTATGGACCACATGTCTGATCAGGTAGCTATCACTATTGGGGTCTTTGTGCTTCTTGTGGTTGGGGGCTATTAACCAACAATCCTCATTTTGCAGTTTTCTTTGCTGGTGGTTCCTGGTGAGAACTTGTGGCGCTCCGTTCTTGGGATGGTCTGGAAGAGCATATATGGTCATCCGGTTTCTTTCATGTTCACCTTAAAGGATAAGTAAGGTATGTAATTATGGAGTCTACAAGTACAAAATCTGTCAATACGGTTACCTCCTGTCCCTTTATAGCAGAACATAGTATGGCATGGAGGCTCCATATGGACTTTCACTTCATGCGTGAGTCCAGTACTACAGGTTTAGAGCAGTTCCTACAGAATAGTGCCCACCATGTATGTTGTACTTCGTTATTGTGGTCCATCTAGTGACTATGGCTAGCGAAATTCTATTGGAAGTTTCCAGAAAGTGACTTGTAACATACTTAAGTTCTCCTTCATGATTTCTGGGAGGACCAAGGAGATGTTTTATAATGGGTTGTAAGATGCAAGAACCCATGGGTTCACATACAGGCTAGGTGTTACTAATGGGCTTTATTCTGACGCTCCCGCCTTTTTACATTGATGCATCAGAATACTGCCAGGGGTCTTTCTGTCTGGGGACATTGCAGTGCCTAGTCTTACAGCAGGGACTGGAGAACATACCCAATACTGCTGTTTAACCCTTTACGATCTGTGGTCATTGCAACAGCAGCATCTAATAGGCTCATAAAGGGAGGGGGCTCCCCCTATCGCCCATCGGACCACTACAATGTGATTACAGGGTCTATAGTTTGCTATGGTACCTAGAGACTTGGACATGGCCCCTGGGTCTGCCCTCTAAGGTGGCTGAGATTCATAGGCATTATAATACACTGCTATACTGAAGTATTGCAGTGTACTATAAGAATGATGGAAGGTAGTGATATTTGGTCCTGTGGTGTTTCAATTAATTTTAGTGTATGAGGAAAAAAAGTTAACCCTGCCGTTCCCACTTTAGGGCAGCTGGACACAGCGTAGTTTGCTGCATACCACCTGCATGAGACAGTCACGCGGTGCACAGCAAGTATGCAATGATATTGCGTTCTTCTAGCATGGCGATTGGCGGCATGCAGCATCTGTGTGCCTCTGTAATACACAGCACCCTTTAGTGTGCACGTACTTCATGCAAGATGTGTGAGCGGCAGCCTGGGAGCCTATGGAAGTCTGGTACAGCATATTATGTGTATGAAGTACACTGTGACCGTACATTCGTGTGGAGGAGCCCTCTGTGCGCATGTAAATAAAATGCCAGGATAGTATATCTTATTAATCCTGCCTCTAGAGAAAACAGAATGAAGTGTGGTAGAAGTGTTTTATGTTCCTGACCGTGGGATCAATGACGACTGAAGTTCATCCTGCAAATAACAAGCCCCCATAGAGCTCCGTCAAGGGAAAACTAAAAATGTTCTGGCCCTTAGAGTGCGGCGACACAAAGGCAAATATCAAAAATAATATACATTCTGTGTGCAAAAATAACAAAACATAAAAACTGTGTTAACTTGGTATGGCCGGAGTTGTCAATGGGGAAAATGACACCATATTATCCTGAACGCCTTAATTAAAGAAATTAAAATAAATCTGTTTAAGAATCCCGTACATCACACGTGCCCCGAGACGCTGCTGTTAAAACAGTAATAACCAATGGGTGTAGATACAGGATGTGATCAAAGGATGCAAACAAGATATACAAACGGCAGATCATCAGGATATGGAAAAGTAGACAACTACACTGAACGGTCAATGGAAGCCATCTGTCCTGCATGGGTACCGCGTGCCAACCGCGCTTTAAGCAGCACTCGCTCCTGTGTATCCGCACAGCGGTGAGCATCACTGGGACCCGCTGTCCGGCATAGTTCGCCCGGACACTCATCCGTGTAAATGGGCGATTAGTCTCCAGGAATGTGAAGAATGTTCAGCTATGTGAATGCTGAGCTCTATGAATGCTTCAGCTAACATTCCCCTATACAGGACAACTGTCAGACATAAGCGCCCAACAGCCCGTCCTGCAGGCTATCGCTCCCAGGCTTTACACAGGGGTGATGATGGTTCTGTGAATGGAGGTGGACGGGCTAGAGATCTCTTCTGCCTCCATTCACAAAAACCAAGTGACTATTGGGCCGTGTCAACAGGCAGACGTTCAACTAGGATCCTTTCCAGTGATACCTTGTTTCCCTGAAAATAAGACACAGCATGATTTTCCAGAATTTTTGAGGATGCAAAATGATTTTTCAGGCTTTTTGAGGATGCTTGAAATATAAGCCCTGCTAACAGTTAATTAAAAAAGTCAATATAAAGTGTCCAGGCAGCTATACATGTAAAAAAGTTAAGCCTTTTTGAACAAAAATTAATATAAGACACTGTCTTATTTTCAGGGAAACATGGTAATTTGGGCTATAATCTCCCGTGTGAAGATGCCTTCAATGACTGTTGAAACCAATTAGCGCTACAACACATCTGGTAAATATCTTCTGTCTCATTGGCTTTGTCTTTGATTTCAGGGTCAACTGTCTTCTCCACAACATGGACTTATTCCCCCATGAACATCGGAGTCCTACTACAAGTGACCTGAGCGACCACCTCACGTACCGGTGACCTTTTACTTGTATCAAGTATCGAAGCTGCACTGTTTCTATCGTATCTGTGCAGGCTGGCCACCTCCAAGCTTTGATCCGTCGTTTGAGATGCATGAGCTTTCACTTCAGGTGAAGGTTGAGGTCTGGCATTGGGTCTCCTCTGATATATTTGAAGTCTTTGACTGCCATCACTAAATGGTTTGGTCCAGGTTGACTCTTACAAGCATTTGGGAGGAATGTATTGTGTAAACTGGATACCAGTAACGGGTTCCTCTTGATGGTCAACCATGTCGTGTAATTGGCATATCTTCTGAGGGGTTCAATGTTACTGTAAAGTTTGAGTTCATGGCCTTTTTAGAAGAGTCTGAGAAGATCCTTGAAGGGGCTCTCTGGGGAGAGACTTCCCCCAATTCAGTCTGGGTCCGGCAGGGCTGGTATCTCCTCTCCTGGCCCAGTTCCACATGTACTCTTCCTCCCCCTCATTGTTAACAACCTTGCAAGAGGTGGACTAATTTTGATGACTAAGGGCTAATGTTCATACCTTTTAATACTTTTGGCTAATCTCTGCACTGGTAACTGGGATGGTCCAGTAGTCTGTTCCCCCTTGGACAGCCCCTTTAAGGTGTTCTCAACTCCAGTCCTCAAGACCCTCCAGCAGAATACTCAATATGACCTACTGTTGGCTACTAGCGTCATACAATGCTGGTTTATGTTGTATTCCCCCCCCCCCCCACTACATTGTTTGGCTTTCTACATATTATTGCCACAACTCACTCACATGGCCTCCGTCTACAAGTGGTGGGCCTCAATCAGGGTCGTCAAAGTGAAAAATGTATTTTGAGAGTATTTTTAGAACTGCAAAGGGTAATTCATGAGTCACTAGTGGTGATTGTCCCAGGAGGGATCTTCAAACGTGATTGGTCTCTGAGGACTTGCTGTAAAGGAGTCTTCAGATTAGTGTATGTAGATTATAAAATGTGATGTGGGAGGGAACATTGTAAAATGAAGTGTACCCGCCTCATACTGGCCCGCTGCTCCATCCTGCCTGCCCGGTTTTGTCTGCACTAGCTGCAGTGGCTACATGTGTTTACAGATGGCTTTCTTCAGTAAGCTGCTATCGGGCTTTTATTGTCTTAACATAAGAGAGCAGTTTTTTATTGGGTTAAATAGTAACTCTTCTGTATTGATCTCACAAGGTGACATCTGTATAATCATGTGATCGCTGTAGCAAATCTTATCAGTTACCAACACACCAAACAGGACGCACAGGGTCAGGATGCAGCACCGGAGCAAAGAATTGGTGCACTCGCAGTGATGGGAATAGTGTGTGTGGGGTGGTTTTCTCTTATTTTATTTTTGTTAATCTGTGGGTGGCATGGGGGATAAAAAAAAATAAAGCTGACACCCCCCCTTAAGACTCTTCTAAAAAGGCCACATGGGGTTCATCATAGTTGAATGTACAATCAATACTGTATCTAAAGTCAGTAACTGATTAGGTGTAACCATTGTAGGCTTTTAACTAGTGTTGTCCATAAGGTGACTATATGCTAAAACCCGGTATTCTAAGAGGCTGGTGGTGCTTGTGGGGATCTCGGCCTGAACCGGAAATAAGTGTATATTGTATGGCTGAATGCAAAATCCTAACTGTTCATCCGGGGCCCTGTCCTAGCCGCTGGTGGAGTTGGTACTACAAGCCCATTCAATACTGTCTGAAAAACCTTCTTCTAGCCCAAAAAATTATTCAAAGCAGTTGCCACACCCCTCCTCCAGTTCTCAGGTTGACTGTCAGTGGGTGAGGGGAGTGCCAGTGGAGTCTTCAGAGGGTGAAGATGATGTTACATCCTGAGACTCTGGGGGTGGCGGGGGTTGTCAGAAGTATGAAGGGACAGTTTCTGGCTGAATGTCTTGTGTTTTTCGGCCAAACATTGGACTGGATCAACATGTTGTGCTAGATATTAAGACTGGAGATGTGAAGGGGCTACAGGGACGATCACAATGCTGAGGTTCTCTACTAATGTCCTCAATCTTGACAAGGTCGGAGCTAGATCTCAAGTTCTTACTACTTTGGCCCATCCATTACACAGGACAACTGCTGTAAAGCAAAATAAGGGAAATGAAATGCATTGCTACTTATGGCATGTGTGTGGTGAAAGCCCTCGTTGGACTCACTCGCCACTAACATCCCAGTGTCGTACAAACATGAAATTTAGCACAACCATTCTTTAGGTTCTAAATGGGAAAAGTAAAGGGGTTGCAACTTCAATACTTAATTCTAAGCATGAAAAACTGTGGAAAAAAAATGTATATATATTCTGAAAGTCTGTAAAGTACATAAGGAAGCTGCCATGGACTGCAGGGATGGACAATGCCTTTAGGGTTAAGAAGGGGCTGCAACCTCCAGTCTGGGGGTAAATCTTTGAATAAAAGGGTTTGCTACCTTTAAAGGGTAGAAAGTGGGAAGGGTGGCGCATTTTGCATTAGGACATCTGTACATGCAGCCTGAAGAGAATCTAACGCTCCTTTGTGTATACATATTTTATTGCTTGGTTACTCTAAAGTAACCATGACTTCCTAAAATTTTCTGTGCGAACACATAAACGCCTGTACCAAGTTAACGCGGGCGAAGCCGGGTATATCAGCTAGTATCATACATGCATGCATAGAGATGACAGCATCAGTATGGCTAAAACGAGTCCATTGTCAGTGCTTCACCACTCGTGACGAGCCATGTTTGGCCCTTACTCATAGTATATACAACTATTGGAAAGCATTGATCATAAGTGTCATGGATACCCAGGGCTCAAGGCCCATGACGTGGGAGCTCACCACAGGGTCGACTTAATCTCAACTCCCTCAACAATGGAGCCTATGTCACACAATGGAGCCTATGTCACACCCAGACACGGTCTGGCCCGAAAAAAACCTCTGCTACCACTGAACGTATTACTGCAAGCAGGTCGGCCACCTCGATCCTGTTCACTGACTGCAGACACTTCTGGGACTCCAGCAGCCCAAACTGCCAATCTTATCAGGTTCTCTGGGTTGTTACTAGAGCTACAAGGACAGACTAATACAGATTTAAGGCTTTATTTCAAAAGGGTAGAAATGTTTATAAAAAAGGCATAGGAACGTAGAATTGCCCTTTTATTTTCAATGACTATGTATGAAAGATGAAATGCTAGCTCTTATGGATTAAATCTTGTGAGGAGGGTGGGGGGGCAATTCTCTACATTTACATGGTCTTCTAGAAACTGACGATTTGGGTTTGTTCTCCTAGTGTCTTTAAAGTCCTCTAAGATGCACATCTGACCTTAAACCCATTACCTTGGGGAGAGGCCGGCTGTATGTGCAAAACCCCCAGATGGAGATGCAATTCCCCCCAGGAGGTGCCCCAGAAGGAAAACTACCCAACATGTCTTTATATTGTGAATTCACCCGTCTACAGATGCTGAACACCATATACAAAGGTCTCTGGGATCTACCCTCTGGCCTGTCCTGTGGGTGAATGATGGGGGCGTTGGTGCCTTGTGTTCAGCAGTACTTCACGATCCTGTAGATATCTCCTTGCTATACCTCACCACAGAAACCTAACTCATTATTTCTCCTTTATTGTAACCCAAAAGCGCAGAGTCTGGTGGTCGTGTATCTGTGAATAGGTGGGGGGACAAAGAAGGCTCTACAACTCTATACACTGGTGACCGTGGGAGGATGAGGTGTATGTGCAATATATATATTTGCTGACCGCTCCAGACTTATATCTACATCCGCTGCATGTGGGGTGTCCTGTAATACTGCCCGGGGCTTCTATGCTAAAAGCCCACTTGATAGGCTTACAGGACATCACCGGGCCTCCTGACCTGTGGCGGTCTAGTGAATGCATTAATATAATGGGCTTTAGGGGGCCCAGAACGATAGATATAGGGAGTGAGAACTTTTAATAGATGGATCTATAGGGGAAAGGTTTTCCTAGAACTATGTGGGTTTATTGTACTCAATGGGGGATACAAACTAGTCCATTCGTATCGCTTTGGGCTCCAATTTAACAGATCAGTTGAAGAACTTGTACCAAAAGCATATGGGATAACGTGCTGATCAGTTGGGGTTCTCCAGAGTGGGGCTCCCATGTCCTGCTCTGATTGTCACCTCAGGGGTCGCTTCGCCCCCTGCAGTAAGCCTGCTGTAAATGCAGCGCTGGCTGAGCATGCAGAGTTGGCGTTGCTCAGGTACTGCAGTGAACCCGCTTTAAAATGAATGCAGCACCGCTTGGGTATCTCCGGCAGTCCCGTTTGAAAGTGAATAGGGCACTAGTGTGGGGTGCTCCATAAGTCCTCAGACAGAAAAAGGGACGCCGGACCCCTATTCTTGAGGTTGAAGGGTGTCTCGGCAGTGAGGCTCCCACCAATGAACAACTTATCCCGTAGCCTGTGGGCTCATATATCAGAACTCTGCACTCCAATGTGATTGGGCTGATATGTTTGTGCCTCCTGTGTCTCGGCTTCCACATTGTGGCATTATAATGAAACAGAAATGGCTGCAACGATTCACCCCTCCCCCTCTTATCCAACATACATCCAGCAGCAAAAAGTATCTCCGGTTACTACAAGTCCACAGACCTTGATCAAAGCCTTCAGGGTAACTTATCTTGCCTTATCAATGTGTAATGAGTCGGAGGTTGGTGTCATGCTGGCATATGTCCTTCTCCCACCCGCCTATACTTCAGTGAAAATTTGGGGGATTGGTGTTTATAATCTGGTTCCTGCTCCCTGGTGTGATGTAGTGGTGCAAAGGCCCCCAGGCAAAAGTCCAAGGAGTCAGGCTAAGTAACAGAAAACCCATATTTATTAAGCATCTGCATAGTAAGCGGGTAATGTCCAAAACAGTCCACTTCTGTAATATCCAGATGTAGAGGTGGTGGCTGGAGGTACTCCTGCCCTCTCGGAATGCTTGGCACAATCCTGCACCCTTAATCCTCCAATCCCTGGAACCAGAACAATGGCTGCTGCTTCTGTTCCCCATAACTAGTGTCTGATTTCTGCTGAACTTTATGGAACGTTGCAACTACTTTTATAACTTTGGGTCCTTCAAGCAGCATAACCCTGACTGAGGGCTGGAAGGCAAGAGAAGTGCTGAGGAACTGGGGCTTCCCAGATCTTCCAACCACCGTTTCCAGTACATTAATAGTCCAACCAGGTAACATGAATGCAATCATTGGCAGTATGCCTGCTTGCAATATGTTATAAACACACCTCCTTCTTTCCCGGAACTAGATTAATACTATGTAGTGACTGTTCTGGGTCCCTACAAACGAAGATGGAACAAGGTGCTTGGTGCCTTATTGTATGTGGAAGGGGAGCAGCTCTAGTTTGGCAGTGCATATATGGCAACAGTTTAGGTTCGCATCAGTGGTTGGGTTATATTTATTTTTTTCTTACCACCTGTGTCCCCCATAATGTATAAGACCTCCTGTGGGCCATCCACATTGTGAAATAAAAAACGTTTCCACTGCAGCTGAGGCATCTACGGGAGCCCCAATTAGAGGGGAAAACCTTACCCCTATAGCAACAGTAGTCACTAACAGAGCTGATCTGGGTCGCCTAAGACCCTGTAGCTCTGCTGTGGCAGGGGGAGCCTGGTGGCCATGTGATTGTCTGATGGAACAGAAGTGTCACTTCCACTTTACTTATTCATTACATAAGTCATTGAGCCTTATGTAGTCTGCAAGAAAGAACCACTTTTGCCTTCTCCTCTGGGTCCTCTGCTGTGACTAACAGGACCCAGCCTACCCCTGCTACACTGCAGGAGCTTTAATCTCACGCACTATTTTTGCTGTCTTCCAAGGTTAAAGCCCAGGACCAACTCTGACTTTACGACACTTGGTCCTTATCGAAGCAATATACAGGATACAAGTGACAGACTTACCATTTAAGCATGCGGCGCAGAGAGAAATTGTCCGACTGCTTCAGAAAAAAGGAAGCATGGGCTGCTAAACCTCTTTGGATCTATGTGCCCTCCCATTAATATATAGTAGAACTAGAACTTCTTCAATAACTTTAACTGCCTATGAATGTTTCAGCCCTTAGTAGATCAGTTTTGTGTAGAATCTGACAACCTGTTTAACCTCTCTGCAACACCACAGTAATCTAGTATGAAAGGTACATGTTCTGCCTATTGACCCCCCCCCCCCCCCCCCCAATGTTGATCCAGAGGAAGGCCAAAAAACCCCAATGAGGTAGAGGCCAATTTTCCTAATTTAAGCAGAAAAATTCCTTCCCGGCTCCAATCTGGCTCTCAGAATAATCCCCCGGATCACCAACCACCTGAGTAATCGGTGATATAACATGTATTGTAACGCTGAAGAAAAGCATCCAGATCCCTCATTGAATGGTTGTGATTGGTTAACGCAGCGCCAGCTTTCATTGGCTGATGCTGCACTGAGTTGGCCAATCAGAGCATTAGCTTTTTGGAGGCATTTAAGCCCCACCTCCAGAAAGCAATGATCTGTCGGTGTGTAGGAGGGAGCGACAGCCTTGATTTAAAATTTTTTTTTTTTCCCCAGCTTAGTCCATCATATAAGGCTGTTGCACTTGGTACAAATAGTTACATAAATCACGTTTGAGGATTCACAAATAATATAACTTTTTATCAAAACAGTCTTTTGTCGGTTACTAAAACTACGTGTTTTTTTAAATTCTTCAATGCAGGTTCCACAGCGCTGTTTTCCGCCCTTGTAAAAGCCTTTGAAATCCCCTGTAAGGTGTTTCTTTTAGGATTCTCAAATAGACCGGGGGACAGATTATTTCTCAAACTTCTATTTCTTCTTGCTAGGCAGGGAACCCCCTTCTGATATGACTGAGATCCCCATCCTGTCTTAGTATGGGTAAGAACTGCATACAAAAATTCTTCATTTTATAACCTCCTTAAACGGGGTAATAAACACTAATGTTTGTGGATCCTTCATCCTCAGATCCTATAGTGGTCTTCCCATTACTCTACACATGCATGTTCATTGGTCCCAATCAGGCTCTACTGAAGGATGTCTCTCTGTATCCCCGTTTCTGTAATCTCTTACAGATTGAATTTGTAGCAGCAATGACGTCTGTCTTTGTGGCACAAGCTCTCTTGGCTCTTATGAATCCCCCTACCGGTACTGCATCCATTGTGTATTTAGGGGGTGCACTGGTTGCATGTAGGATGGTATTTCCTGAACAGACAGGTGTCTATTTCAAGGGAATCCACATTACCTGAGTGATAAGTCCAGGAAGGAGATCTCTTCCTTGTGGTGAGAACTAGTGAAACGCAAGTTAAAAGCATCTGCTGCATCATCATTCCATATGATATCATCAATGTACCGAACATACTGCCCCACGTGGCCACAAAAGGGATTATTCCATATGATGATATCAATGTACCGAACATAGCGCCCCATGTGGCCATAAAAGGGATTATTGTTGGGAAAAAATGAACCACTCCTCCCACCAACTCCTAGGATTTGTGGTTGTTGGTGAGACTTTAGAGCCCATCAGGGCTCCTGCAATCCTGGGGGGGGGGGGAATCTTTGGGAGTCATTTTTTTTTGGACACCAAGTCGGCTTCTTTACCTTTCGAAACTCCTCCTTCCACTCCATCAATGAGCAATTTAGATAGTTGTGAGATACAGTCCTGTGTTGGATTTTTCTCTTATCTCCTGTAGGTGTTGGTCTCATTCAATATATCCTAAGCCTGTTGAGAATGTTAGTGTCCAAATCGACCACATCCCCCCCCCCCCCCACCCCGTTATTTGATTTTTCTGATGGCCAAATTTTTGTTGGATAATTTTTTTAGTTCCCATTTTTTTTTTCTTAAAGAGATAACTGACTGTTCCTACTATAAATGAGGGATGCACCAGAGATAAATGACTGTTCCTACTATAAATGAGGGATGCACCAGAGATAAATGACTGTTCCTACTATAAATGAGGGATGCACCAGAGATAAATGACTGTTCCTATTATAAATGAGGGATGCACCAGAGATAAATGACTGTTCCTTCTATAAATGAGGGATGCACCAGAGATAAATGACTGTTCCTATTATAAATGAGGGATGCACCAGAGATAAATGACTGTTCCTACTATAAATGAGGGATGCACCAGAGATAAATGACTGTTCCTACTATAAATGAGGGATGCACCAGAGATAAATGACTGTTCCTACTATAAATGAGGGATGCACCAGAGATAAATGACTGTTCCTACTATAAATGAGGGATGCACCAGAAAAGTAAAATAAAATAGATGGTTTGGTGAAAGAGAAATCACTCACCTGGTGCCTCGTTCGGTAAATCTACCAAAAATTACCTCACTGGCATCTCCAATCCAAGTTGGCGTGTAGCAGGTACTTTATCCCACATCCGAAGAGAGACGCAAAAAATCCCCAAGCGACCACCATAAGTTGGGGGCTTGTAACATTAGCAATAGCAGAAAAAAAATAAAGGATTTTTGCGCTCGTAGGGATAAATGTATAAATCGGGAAGATGAACGAATCAAATATTATATACTGAGCAACGCGTTTCGGCGGCAGACCGTCGCCTTTTTCAAGCTCCCCAAATGACAGTAACAAACATACACTTATACGTACATCAATAGTATAACTCACATGTTCCTATCAAGCCGGGACAGGCTGGCGTTGTACACCGTAAACAAAAAGGGGGCGGACTCCCGCTACCCACAGTGTGTGATACGTCATCACGACGCCTCTTGGAGCGCACGTTGCGTCCCAAGTATTCAAAAAACTTTATTAAAACAATGCTGAATGAACAGCGATCACAGGTCCCGTTTTGCCAAGCTGTTTCTCGAAAACCGTATTAAGGGAACTACTGTATCTAAACTATAGTGGTTTCTAATTAGAACAGTCTGTAAATATTATATTACATAACGGATGTACAGAATATGAAAATTGTCACTATAAAACCCAAAAATATTATAATGAAAATACACATCTAAACAAATTATAACCACATTTATGCTAAAAAAAAAAGGCTAAAACAAAAGGAAGGTTGGAAGCCAAGACGACGTCGGGATTAAATTTTTTTTCCAACATTTTGTTGAGACCGAATGGAACTCGTGTTTAACCTATGAATCCAAAACCTTTTACGCAATGTGGTAATGGATTTCAGATCGATACGTTCTAAAGGAGTTCTCATTTTTGAGATATCAGCACTATGGAAATCATTAAAATGGCTCCGCCCACATACGTTAATTTGCATGGGCATTCCACTAATTGTATAACTTTAGTCGCACGACCTCCGCTGGAGGGTTGGACATTTAGTTGTGTTAAAATGAATCTCGGTTCTCTTATGTGTAATGACTGCAGCACTCATTTTTTATGAAGGCATTTAAAAACTCCCGGTTTAATGGAGCTGGTGGACTTTGGTTTAAAGTATTATCGCCCCGTCCAAGCCTGACAAAATATAAAGTGTTGTATTTCTTTTTCTAGATGACCAGACAAAAAGGGGTTGTTTAACAAAATCGGCCAATGTTTCTTTTTTTTTTTTTTTTTTTAAATGATCTTTCTGACAGCTACATTATCATCATTGAACCAAGTAATGAAAGCAGGATTTTTTTTTTTTTTAATAATAATTTTTATTTATTTTTTTTTATTTACCTCTAAGTTATTTTCTAACCTTTTTGAAGAATCTATATTCACTAATTTTGTTATATAATAATAATATAATAATCTTTATTTGTATAGCAAATATAGTATTAGAGACATAGTATTAGAGACAGCGGACAGACAGTCGGTGATATTTTGGAGGAATGGTCCAGAGATCTCACGAGAGGAGGTGTATAGTTGGGTGTCGTCAGCATAGAGATGGTATTGGAGGCCAAATTTGTGGATGGTTTGTCCAATTGGGGCAGTATAGATAGAGAAGAGAAGGGGACCAAGGACCGAGCCCTGGGGTACCCCAACAGCGAGAGGAAGTGGAGCAGAGATAGAACCAGCAAAGGAAACACTGAAAGAGCGGTCAGAGAGGTAGGAAGAGAACCAGGAGAGAGCAGTATCCTTTAGACCAATAGAGTGGAGCATAGTGAGAAGGAGGTCATGGTCGACAGTGTCAAATGCAGCAGACAGGTCAAGGAGGATTCGTAGGGAGTAGTCACCTCTCGACTTTGCAGTCATCAGGTCATTTGTTACTTTTGTAAGGGCAGTTTCGGTCGAGTGCAGAGAGCGGAAACCAGACTGGAGGGGGTCGAGGAGCGAGTTGTCACAGAGAAAGCGAGTAAGGCGGGAGTAGACCAGGCGTTCCAGTAATTTGGAGATAAAGGGGAGGTTTGAGACGGGTCGGTAGTTAGCAGCATTAGTCGGGTCCAGGGTTGGTTTTTTAAGCAGAGGGGATATGATGGAGTGTTTAAATGAGGAGGGGAAAGTGCCAGAAGTTAGGGAGAGGTTGCAGATTGTGGTGAGGTGAGTAATGAGAGCTGGGAAAAGGGAGGGGAGAGGGTCGCTAGCGCAGGTGGTGGGGCGGGCAGCGGAAAGGAGCCTGGAGACTTCTTCCTCTGTCGTTGGTTCTAGCGTAGATAGTGAGTAGGTGCTGGATGCAGTGCTGATGAAGCTGGGATCAGGGCTAACCATGCAGCTTTCAGAGATTTCTTTTCGAATGTGGTTGATTTTTTTTCTTTGAAATAGGCAGCTATTTCTCCAGCAGTCAGGTCTGTCGCAGGGGCCTGTTCCTTGGGGCTGAGGAAGGAGTGAAAGGTCTCAAAGAGTTGTTTGGGGTTGTGGGATAGTGAGGAGACAAGGGAGGTGAAATAAACTTGTTTGGCATGGTGAAGGGCTAGGTTATAAGTTTTAAACATGAATTTGAAGTGGAGGAAGTCTGCTGGCAGCTTTGACTTTCTCCACAGCCGCTCGGCGCACCTAGAGCACCGCCGGATGAAGCGCGTTTGGGACGTGAGCCAGGGTTGCCGTGGTCTGCGTTTGACAGCTCGCGTCACGGGCGGTGCCACTTCATCCAGGGCACGGCTGAGGGTGGTGTGGTAGTATTCGGCTGCCAGGTTAGGGCAGGGGAGGCGAGAGATGGGCGATAGGGAGGACTGAATAGTTTCAGCAAACTGTTTAGTGCGGACAGACTGGAGGTGCGATAGATAGGGTCAGGAGAGATGCTAGGGTGCCTGATGGAGAAAGAGAGAAGGTTGTGATCCGAGAGTGGAAGTGGGGAGTTAGTAAAGTGAGAAGCAGAGCAGAGATGGAGGAAAACTAAGTCGAGAGTGTTGCTATCTCTGTGATTAGGGGAGTCAGAGATTAGCGATAAGCCAAGGGAGGAGGTAAGTGTTAAGAGACGGGAGGCAGATGAGGAGCTAGAGTCATTAGTAGGAATGTTGAAATCACCAAGGATGAGGGTTGGGATTTCACAGGATAGGAAGTGGGGGAGCCAGGCAGCAAAGTGGTCTAGGAACAGGCGGGTAGGACCTGGGGGGCGGTAAATAACTGCGACACGCAGGGGAAGTGGGCGGAAGAGTCGTAGGGTGTGGACTTCGAAGGAGTGAAAGGTAAGCGAGGGAGCTGCGGGAATGACCTGGAAGGTACAGTTTGGGGAGAGGATGATGCCTACTCCTCCGCCGCGTCTCTCATCCGATCTGGGGGTGTGGGAGAACTGCAGGCCATCATAGGACAATGCAGCGGGGGAGGTAGAATCGGACTGCTGTATCCAGGTTTCCGTGAGAGCGAGCAAGTTCAGGTGTTTAGTAGTGAAAAGGTCATGGATAGTTGGGAGTTTGTTACACGCAGATTGGGAGTTCCATAGGGCGCATTTGAATGGGGCAGGGAGGCATTTTGGTAGAGAACAGTACGGGGTGGGCCTGGGTTGGGGGAGATGTCCCCTGCAGCTAGGAGTAGCAGAGTAGCAAGGGTGAGCACATGGCTAGGGGATTTGTTTGGGTGGCTGAGGTGTTTCTTTGCAGTATTGGGGGGTTGAAGGCGACTTAGGAAGTTGAACAGTGCATGGGAGCCATACATGGGTGAGGAGAGGAGGGAGGGGCAGATGTGGATGGAGTGTGTTGGGGCTGGACGTTGGAAGAAAGTGTGAAGGCTTGAAAAGAGGATAGTGATGGAGATCAGTGCAAAGAGGAGAGTATTTTCCGCCAGGCTTTGGACAGTTGTGCATGTTACCTGTCTCCTGCTCTGTCCAACTGCGCTGTATAACTGCATCATTCTACAGCATCAAACACTTGTTGCTGGACACTTCAGGTGAGGCATGGAGGGTAGAACTGACTTTAAAGTTCTGGCTCCAGGACTTCAGCTGGGAGGGACTTGTTACATTTCACTAGTCAACCAGCTGACCCACCTTTAGATGGCTAATGAACAAGATGGGGGGGGGGGGGGGAGGGGGGCTTTATTGCCCTCTTACAAAAACAAACTGTGTCCAGTAACACTAAGATGAGACGGGGAGAAAACTATTTGGGGGAGGTGATGAGGAAAATACATATAGTACAAATAGTCAATTCAATTTATATGAAGCAATGGGACATACCATTGCGCACAGATTATGACACATTTAAAGGTATCACAGCAGATTCAGTGGAGGGAAGGCGGAGCAATCAAATTCAGATGGAGTGGAGCAATGGATGAGTGAAACATACCTGTTGGTGAAAGAAAGAAGGTAGATGATTATTAGTAACTGCGCTGTATAACTGCATCATTCTACAGCATCAAACACTTAGTGCTGGACACATCGGGTGAGGCATGGAGGGTTATATGCATCTTCTACACTTTTTATGGGATTTTTTTTCTTTAAAACACTCTTTAATCGCTGCTTGTTCTATAAAATCTTTATCGAGTGTGCAATTTCTCTGTTCTCGTTTGGCATGACAGCTGTGATAATCTAAATAAGAGTTTTTATCAACCTTCTTAAAATAAGTGTTTTTTTTTTTTTTTACTAATTATTTTACTATTATTGGGCATTAAAAGCAAATCTAAAAACACGATTTGGTCCCGACTAAAAGTACATGTAAATTTTAAATTATCATTATTTAAACTGTCAACATAAGAATTGAGACTGGATTCTGAGCCTCTCCGTATAATTAAAATATCATCGATAAATCTTTTGTAAAAAACTATATTGGTAGAATAAAATTTTCAAAGTTGCCCATAAAAAGGTTCGCAAAGCCCGGTGAGAATTAACAGCCCATAGCTGTAGCTGGGGTCTGTAAATAAAGTGTTTTTATATAAAAAAAATAATTATTCTTGAGTATAAAATCAATAGCTTTTAAAATTTTTCTGATTTTAAAAGGCATAAGGGGGTCATCGTTTAAAAACTTCTCGCTAGCTAGAAGGCCTAAATTCTGGGGGATATTAGTATACAGGGATTCTACATCTAATGTACAGAATAAAAAAACCTTCTTCCCACGTTAGTTCATCAATTAAATTTAATGTCCCGTATCTTCCAAATGTCAGGCGTGATGTAACCGGTTTCTGTAGGAGTCGATCGACAGACTCTGCTAATCTGCCTGTGATAGAACTGACGCCTGAAGTTATGGGTCTTCCAGGTGGATCGGCAATATTTTTATGTATCTTTTTACTGTTCCTAATTTTTCAAATTTCAGTATTTTTCTCCAATCTTATGGAAAGAACTCATGAGTCATGACATATTGGAAGTCATCCATGCATTTGCTTCTTCGGATAGAAGGTAGGGTTAGGCGTCGGATTTGATATTAGTGAGATCCGCTTCTATACGCGTTCCGTGACTTTCACATTCCAAATCTTGTAAAACCAATTAATGTTACAATTTCTTTAAAATGCTCATCAACAAATTCACTGGAAGAGAAAGGGGATTCATGATCTTTGTGTAGAAAATGTCATTGTTTCACTTTTGGAAAAGTGTTTCTTTAACAAGTTTATTAGAAGTCGCACGGTCATGTCCAATAGTGTTAGATAGATTGGAGCCTGAATGGGGCGGGACACTTAGTCCTCTATTCACTATAAACTCTTGGTGTACGGAGGATTACATTATTCTCTCCTTCCTGCTCGGATATCTCCGTATGTTCGTGTTGCCTCCTTCCCTGTTTTTGAACTCTTTTTATGGCTAGCGTATCTGATTGGTGCCTCCGGACTGGATAGGTTACAGCTGTTTCCCCTTCGTTGGTTAAATCCTCCCTCTCTGCGGTAGAGCCCTTAACGCGATTGTTGGTTTCTCTTTCGTTTAGCTCTTAAAATTGATTTTATTTCTCTTTATAAGCGGGATTCCTCCTCCAAACGTGGACTTCTTCTTTTCTTTCATGGTCACCTGGATCTCTTTGTAACTTTTTCTTTTTTTAATTACCATGATAGACTCCTCCCATTTTAATAACTTTTCTTAAACTTTCATTGACCGCTTCATATTCCTCACGTTGTAATTCGTCATAATACTGGTTTCTGTGTTTTTAATGTCGGTCTTCAACTCGACCAGCTTCAATTCTTCATATTCCACAATAATTTCTATTAATTTTGTGGAACACTCGGTGAGATCATTCTACATATTAAACTCCCCACCTGATCCGTTCTAATGCACGCCAGAGCCCTACAATGCCCACACACAGCTGCCACCACCAATGTTCAGGCATTGGACCCGATTTATCAATTATGCGTACCATCTTCAGAGTATTATGGTTCATTAACCCGGACAAGGCTTGAACTGATTGTAGATTTATTCTAAAAAAGGTCTAGCTGTGCAATATATACAGAATGTACAAAGGTATACAAGAGAAAAGGTTGCTACATGGGAGAATAAGGAATATAGTATGGATACACACTCAGCAGAGTTAAAATAAAACAGGAGAAATTAAAAGTTACCAGGTT
The DNA here is from genome assembly GCF_035609145.1 of Eleutherodactylus coqui. Lineage (NCBI taxonomy): Eukaryota > Metazoa > Chordata > Amphibia > Anura > Eleutherodactylidae > Eleutherodactylus > Eleutherodactylus coqui. The sequence continues at coordinate 329,233,233 of NC_089838.1, forward strand.
TTGGGAAACACGGCCCAAAGGGGTCTGGGCGGCGGAGAGCCAGAACATAGGAAAGTCCATATACCGCAGTATAGCTCCGTGGATCGACCCATTGGACCTGAGGGGTCCCCCATTTAGAGTCCCTCAGTGCACACCTCCTGCCCACCCCCTCTGAGGTCATACAGAGAATGGAGGGTTGGACTTGTAGGAACCCTGGGGAATCATTATTTATTTTTTTGGTCATATCTCAGCGGGAGGGCCTCAGATCGTGAAGATAAGCCGGCCATATTCCTGGTCATGATTTTATTGACGCCTGGATATCCCACATGACACAAATTATAACCAGGGATGGGGTTATGTAACTGTAGAGTGGATGCGTTTTGTCTGTCTGGGCCCCCCCCCCTCTTTTTTAAATCTAATTTGTATCCTGCTGGGACATTCACACGACCAAATAATCTTATCAGAGATGTCCCCAATATGAATTCTTTTGGCCCCAACCAGTCTGGAAGAGGAAGGGCCTAACAAATAAAATTGTTTTTCTAAAACATAATTAACAATTGGCATGTATCCTCATGCTAATACCACCCAACAATTACAGGTGGGAGAGAAAGAATTGGGGGTTATTTACATCACAGCACAGCTCTTGTCCAGGCAGGTGAGACAATGCTTTTCCTACATGCACATAACAGGCTGGGGATGCGCTGCTAAACCTGTCGCTCCTTTCCACCTATTCAGGGGTTATACAGTAGATACAAAATGGATTGCTGGATATAAGCTGAATACAAGTCAAGGTCCACAGAACAAGATGGCGGACGGCCTAACGTCTCCATGTACAAAATCTTATATTACATGTAGTGTTTTGATCACTGTCCTCCTACTTGGTGAAAGTTCAATGGTGAGAGGTTCTCATGTATAGAATGTAGATAGAGATGGGTCACACAATCTGAGCCATCTCTAATAGATCTATTCAATCCATTCATGGCTATTGGGAACTGTTAGCAGAAAGCCAAACCTCAACATGGAGGCCTTGTCTGGATGGTTTGACCAGAGGCAGCCAGCAACAAAAAAAATGCCTAACTAGCTAGTGGTGCGGATTGTCTACCTATGCTTGATAAGATTGTAGGGCTAAGGAAAGGACCACAGCACTCACAAAAGATCCCACAGAATGAATTCTAATGGGGGAGGGAAAGAGACTTAACAGTCAAAAAAATGCAAATCGTAGAAAGGTGGCAGCGTAAGATGATGCAGAAACACGAACATGGACTCCACACCTTGTTTCTTATGTTTTTGGACTTGAAAAAGACCAAGGAGATCAAAACACTGCCTGCTTTTAACTCTTAAAAAAAAAAAATTTTTTTCATCATCTTATGCTGCCACCTTACTACGATTTTTCATTGTAAGATTGTATGGCTCACATAGTGACTCGCTGGATTGATAAAAAATATTCAGTTCCCAGCAGAGTATTTCTCATTCACTCCCCCCCCCCCCCCCCCCCAAAAAAAAAAAAAAGTCTAAACAAAAGTAACGACATTAGAATCAGCCCATAGTCTGGATGGTAGACCAGAGCATGTGAGGCTCCCTGCTCAGCCAAAGCTTATATAGTGGGTGAGAACCACCCATGGGGCGGGCCTTCAAACAGCCCATCCAATCACTGTAAAGTAAATACCGGTCAACTTACAGGCTCCTCTATCAGGTCATCAATGCATGCTAGTCCTCTATGCCTTACCGCAGATGGAGTATGTTCATCTGTCAGCCTATATACATACCACACACTTTGTGGCCAATGGATGTCTACAAGTCACTTATAACATTACAATGTTGTCCCTCTGGTTGTCAGGGCAACCAGCATTACCCCGCCTCTCCCGGGTTTCCTCAGATACTAGTTATGACTCGTATGAAGGGTAAAGAAAAGTGGCGCCATCTTGGAAGCTGGCAAGGCGCTGATCTATGCTGCAAGCCTTCCTGAAAGTAACGGAAGACAGTTACCCAGCTAAATATACAGCGCTGAGTCCTATCCATCTAGTCTATTGATGGCTATCAGAGGCAGAAACAATAATTACATAGAAGTGAGTTGGGCTGCAGCGTCCATCTTTACTGACTATTATGCACATGACTTCAGATTACCGTTCATATATATTCATGAAGACCAGGAATGGTTCATATATTCATGACCTATCAATTATGGTATTATATATTGTAAGCATTGCATAGAACTACGATGAGTCCCTATTGTCTGCAGCCTAGGCAGTGGTTGGTCATAATGTGGGGATAGCATGTGGACCTCATTGATCGTAGTAGTAGAATTATGGAAGCCATAAGATATGGTGCATTAGTGATCCTGGTAGAAGAATCCAATAGCATTGCTATATGGCCTATAGAAACCAGAGCCTTGTTTTAATCTATTATAATGGATCGGAGGAGTATTGGTAATCCATCATGGGTGACTAACAGGCCGTCGGGCTCAGAGATCCTAGAGAAAACTGAATACAGATTTCATTAATCCCTTTTGGGTGTTCCGTATCCAGTCTGGAGATCCAAGACTCTTCTTTCTGGAGAAGGAGCGGATCAATGTCCATTTTCTTTATACTCCTCTTAAGCAATTCAATTCCTTGAGCCCTTAAACAGTCGGGGTCACCGTGATGCTTCTCCCATACATGATTTGCTGACTGGGTATTTTTCCTTTCTGTGTATGTTGCCCACGTGGCCCAGTATGCGTCTTCTCAGTAGTTGCCGTGTTTTACCGACCTATTGCATTGGGCATGGGCAGGTTATGGGATATACCACGTTCTTAGTAAGGCAGTTGGTGACCTCTTGTATGTTGTAGCATTTCTTCATGGTGGCAGAGATGAAGTATTGCCTTCTCGCATGTATAGACATGCCGCACAGTTGAGCATGTGTATGTACCTTTTTAGTTTAGAACTCGTCCACCAACTTCTTTGTACTGACTCAGACTTGTAGTGACTCTTCACTACATGATCGTGGATATTGCGCCCGCTTCAGTATGCAACACTTGGTGACTGCGGCAATATCGCCTCCAAGTCTTTGCTGGCTGCTTTCACACGGGCTACAAAATCGCACAATTTTGTCACCTGTCAACCAGCAACCTTTTTTTCATTACTCCATCCACTTTAGGGTTAACTTCATCAGCCAAGGTTGCTTTGATCTCACTTGCAAACTCCAAGTCCTGCATAATTATCAGTGTTCATTCTGCAGCTCCGCTTTCAGCCACCTTCTTCTCGCGCCCCCCCCCCCCCCCCCCGTCTCATAAATCACTTGTAGATGTCAGTCAGCAGGTTGCTATTAGTGACCATCAGTTTCACCCAGGACGTTCTTTATAACAGCAGCCGTTGGGTTAAACTTGGTAACGGCACGTTCATCAAATAACTCACTCTTATTGCTGCTCGTTACAGTGACTTCTAGAGGAAAATGGCTCCGGTGTGCCGCCTTTAACTTCACTTTAGAAGCCAATTCACAGGTACTTTTGAGTAAGATGCATTATGTAACACACTTGTAACATTGAATCTGTTAGTCTTTTTTTTTAAAGTCCACACTGCACCCCTTCACGAACCCCAGGAATCATCTCCCCACTCCCAAGGCTTTCTGGGTGGCAGTGCAGCTCCTACGAACTTGGACATAGTTCACACCAAAGCTTTCTTTCATGCTCTGCTGCCCGGGTCGAGTGTCCAGGCCGGGGGATGCCCGGGTGGGTGTACGCCTCCAGGCTGTAGCACCAACACAAAAAATTTGTCCACAAACTTGTTTGTAGCTGTTCTCTCTTGCACAACACATGCACCTTGTGGCCTTTTTTAAGTTTCCACAGCCTTCTCAGAGCCGCACTCGCCACCGTAGCTCTGGCTTCTCGGGGCTCCGCTGGTTCTCTCCTCAGCTAGCAGAAGGACTGACTGATATGGAGCCCTCTGCTGGTCACTCTGCTAACTGCACTAGCATACAACTTGCAGACAAGCTCAGAAAATAGGCAGAATCTGTCACTAACCTACAGTCGCACTCACTGCTCCTGAGGGCTTTATTCTCTATTGTGGAGGGGCATCTTAAAGCAGTCTCTGCAGGGGCTCCGGTCTGACAGAGCCGAGAGGCGACAGACTAAACCACACACCCCATGAACAAGGGGGGATGGTAGCGATCAGCTCCTGCCCCCCCCACCCCACATTTCTGCTGACTCCAAGGACCCCCCCCCCCTTTTAAACCACCCCAGCAAGCATGGCATAACCGCCTTATGCCTGCGCCGTACCCCACAAAACCAATGCTCGCTCTATCCTTTCCTGCACCCCCTCCAACCACAAATCCGTGCCAATTTTGTTGAGGTGCACCCCGTCCCTTCTCCAATAGTTCCCAACTCCTGATTCCAGGTCTATATGGCGTACCACTACACCCCCCCCCCCTCCCGGTTAAGATTAATTCTGGCCTTATCCATCGCCTGTACTGACCGCGCATACCGCCAAACTTTTCTTGGGACTATTTCGGACCAAACCAGAATCAACCCCCGGTACAGCGTCAGTAGACCTAACATGTCATACCGTATGTCCCTGGATAAATCCCTGAAAGGTCTCCGTCCCCGGTCATTACCCCCGACATGCACTACCAAAATATCAAGCACCACGTCCAACGTAACTAAGCTCTGAACTACCTGCAGAACCCAAAGCCATGCCATCCCCTTAACTCCAATCCACCGTATTACTGCTGTATTCCTGCTAAATTGCAGTTGTCTGCCATCTGGCCTGACCCTGACCCTAGCCCCCCCCCCCCCCCTTCAATTAACATAGGAATGGCCCATTAACCAGACAAGGACCGCTCGATCTGTAACAAAGAAACCAACAGTAAACAACAACCCGACTTGTGCAATTACTACCCCATCCTTATAACAATGCGGACTAATGTAAGATTTAAACCTCCCCGACTTCCAACAGCCAATTCTCGTTACCGCTAGACTGTCCATACCCCCCTTTGCTGCCTCTGTCGCTGTCCCAGCCCTAAATGAATGTGTCCCAAAATTGGAACTATCCAGGCCCAGTTTTTAACCAGCGCCGGGAACTGAAATCTGGACCAAAAACAACCATCCCTATGCCATAAAAACGGCCCTGCCCTAGCGCCTGACAAAAAAAACTATGCTCCTTCCAACACTTAACGGGAAGCAGGATACCTCCACGAACCTGCCCCACTGTTAACCGACGACCTTTCCCTTCTTGATCCATCTTGGAACGGCAGATAAAAATTTCTAGAGGCCCATTTATCAGTTTAAGATCCTTTACTTGCAAACCCCCACCTATCTTACTGGGCAAAACTAGTTCACCCACTCGAAGAGCCCCAAAAATGCCAATGAAAAAGCCAACTTAAACAGTGAACGCACAAAACCATTGTCGCATACCTGCGATACGCAGGGGCAGTGGGCGGAAGAGTCGCAGGGTGTGGACTTTGAAGGAGTGGAAGGTAAGCGAGGGAGCTGAGGGAATGACCTGGAAGGTACAGTTTAGGGAGAGGATGATACCTACTCCTCCGCCACGTTTGTCATCCGATCTGGGGGTGTGGGAGAACTTCAGGCCACTTCAGGCCCCCCCCCCCCCCCGTGCTGCGATTCGTTATATATTATACCACTCTCCCCCCCCCCCCCCCCCCCCTTCTTCCCCCCCCCCCCTCCTCCCCCCCCCCCCCTCGTGCTGCGATTCGTTGTTATATATTATACCACTGAGGTAAAATGAATGCTGCGCTGTGATTGGTTGCTATTTCTTATACTGCCGAGGTAACATGAAAGCTGCGCTGTGATTGGTTGTTGTTTCTCTTACTGCTGAGGTAACATGAAAGCTGCGCTGTGATTGGTTGTTATCTAGATATATAAAAACGAATGAATGTCTGTCTTCGCAGCGACGGGTAAGCTAGTCAGTTTATATAAAGCAATGGGACATACCACTGCGCACAGATTATGACAAATTTAAAGGTATCACAGCAGATTCAGTGGAAGGAAGGCGGCGCAATCCAATTCAGATGGAGTGGAGCAATGGATGAGTTGGACATACCTGTTGGTGAAAGAGAGAAGGTAGATGATTATTAGTAACTGCGCTGTATAACTGCATCATTCGACAGCATCAAACACTTGTTTTTGGACACTTAGTGCTGGACACCTCTGGTGAGGCATGGAGGACATCTATCAGAAGATGATATAGAAATACTACCCTAACAGAACCACCTATTGGATGGAAACATTCTTACAATCAATTTCTGAATTTTTATGAGAAAAACAAAAAATAATTAGGAGGGGGAAACCTGTCTTGACCTCCTTCAGACCTTTTATATTTCCCACTTATGCAGGAATCCCGGGCTGAGGTTCATTCCATTCTTGGGGGTATCAAACATGGCCATAAACCTATACTCCCAAATTCTTCTGTGGCGCTGTGACATGAAGTTGCCCTTCAGTATGATAACTCTTATCTTCTCTCTGCCATGTCAGTGACCGCAAACATGTTTTGCCACAGGTAGTTCAGTCTTTCTCTCTGTAATTGAGTGGTGAAGAGATCTCGTCCTGGCTCTCAGTTTTTGTCCTGTTTCCCCCAACAGGACGTTTACTGCACATGATCAGGTACACAACATCATACGTGGAACATGTGAATGTCCCCGGGATCTCATAGTCCTGCTGTGTGTTGGGGATCCGTATCCTGTCCGCAGTCATTACATGTCAGCAGGTCTTGCAGCTCCTTACATTACAGGGATAAGCTCCTTTTTGTGTGTCGGAGGACAATGCACTCCTGATTATAAAGTTCCTCAGACTTAGAGGTTGCCTGTAACACAGAAGCGGAGGGTCCGGGAATATGGTGATCAGACGGTTATCCTTATGTAGGGTATGGTGGAGTTTCCTTGCAGTCTTCCTTAGTACCTCCAGCTGTGGATTGTAGGTCACTACTAGAAAAAAATTGAGAAAATGAAGTATGGAAGGTAAATACACACTTGCCCAGTGCTCAAAGGGTTAGCCCAGCCCTGGGAGAACCCTCCAGCACCCTTTGTCCAAGATGGCGTATAGAAATCACTCTTAGTCTCAAACTCACCCAGCGGTGAAGAGACGTCCAGGGTATACAAGTTCTTCTGGATCACCAGAAGCTCGCTATTATACAACCGTAGTGAAGTAGAAAATGTCCCCCGTGCTGCAGAGGACTACGAGTGTGCCTTCTGAATATGATTAAAGCTTATTTTAGCTACGCGCTTCAGCACAGAAGTGTGCCTTTATCAAGCCTAAAGTACAGAAAATCCCAACATGACCTTTATACATAAACGCTCCTCAGTGAGGCATTGCTGAGCGGCACCTCGAGGGGTCCTCTGATGGAATTACTGAGGAGGGGTTAATTCCCTCTAGTGTAAACAATCACATGACCTTGCTTGGACCGCTTGCGTGTGCTCCATTTCTTCAACAAACTTTATCAATACTCACTGCATAAGCAGAGAGAAATATATTATACTACCGCTTATGAATGGATATAGATCCTTCAATCACTACAAGTATTACTTCATTCATTCTCCAACTGCTGCACATAGAAATATGTATTAAAACCAAAATAATCTAGATCTAATTAAAATTCTGTAAGAATATTTATCTGTAGAAATGATAAAATATTAAATTATGGCCTTTTATATTTAATACTGAAACATTTCTTAAATCTATTTTATATTATACTTAACTGAGGAGAAAAGGAGAATTTTTACTAATTTCATAAATCTATAAAACTGAATAAAGACTAGATGCAAGAAACTTTAGTTACATTTTCTCTAATACTTCATTGAAACTACGAGGGGTTAAAGTCTTCAAGCGGTATACCCCGTACACTTCCTGTCTTGGGGAGCGGCTGTCGATCCCTTTTTCCCCTGCTCTATCGGTCCTCTCTGGTCTTCATTATGTATTCCTCTACCATGTCTGGATGTACCCGGTTTCTCGCAGCCCTTTTTATTACATCTGTTGGTTTATTCTTAGCCTTCATTGTTTGAGGTTCTTCCTACATATCGGATGCCGCACCGGCATTCTGACATCTAATTACATCACTATTACATCGCATCTTTTTGTCTGATGTGGATTTTGAAATTCTCCTCAGTTCCTTTCCTATTTTCTCTAAATACGGGTCTCCTGGCAGAATGTTCCGGTTCTTCTTGATCATCTCTTTAATTTCACCGTTACTATACTTTGTGAAAAGCACTTCTTCCTTCAGCATTTTTTCGTCTTTCTTTGTGATTTCTCGTTATGTCCTTCTCCTTTTCCTGTTTGATTTTTAATCATCTTTTATTAGACTCTCCGGATTTCCTTTTTCTTTAAAGCGAGTTGTAATCCTTTTTGCTTGTATTTAGAACTTTCTCTAATGAACAATTCCTATCTATCCTTTGTAGCTGACTCAGGTATGTTCTTCAAACTTTTTAAACAGCAACTTTTGTAATCTAGAGTGATTTTTATCCACTTTTTTGAAGTGCGTTTTGGTGTTGATTTTATAGTCCTCACAGAATAGAACGACCTAGAAGATTAATTCATCTATTGTATCGGTGAACCTCAAGTTACTATCAAAATTTAGCTTGATGATGAATGACCTCAATCGTTTCTATGCCCTCCCATACCAATATTATGTCATCTATAAATATAGTTAATTCTGGCATCTTTTAAATGTTTTGTTTTCAAAATGACCCATATATAAATTTGTGAACAATGGGGTGAATTTACTCCCCATCGCTGTTCCATGTATTTCATAAAATTCTTTATTGTATAGAAAATTATTGTTTTTCTATCTAAAATCAATAGAATTGGCTATAAATAGTTTTTGGTTGTGGGGCATGAAGGGGTCCCGATCTGAAAACCACTGAACTGCTTGTATGCCTAAATCATGGGGTATTCAGGTATATAACACATCCACATCTACAGTGCACCATAGATGACCTTCTTTCCAATTAATGAGATATGGACTCCAATAGATGTCCTGAATCTTTAATCTATGTTGGCTAACTAGTACTTCTGTAATCTATCTATATACTGATAACCTACTAGTTGCTGAACTGGCTCCGCTTTAAGGGGTCTTCCGGGTGGATCTTGAGTGTTTTTGTGTATCTTTGGGATATGATAAAAATAAGGAATCTTCGTCTGTATGTGATTTAATGTACTCTGCCTCCTCTTCAGATAAAGCTGCTTCTAGCATCGCTTTATTTATCATCTGTCATAAATTGACAAGTGTCTCTGATGTGGGATCCCTGTTTATTTTCTATTAAGGATACACTCGCCTCATGGTACGACTTTCATCCATAACTACTATTCTCCCCCCCCCCCCCCCCCTTCCCCTTGTCAGCTCTTCTGATTGTTATCTTTATGTCGCTCCTAAGTTGGTTTACAGTAATCTTTTCTTGAGGAGTTCCATTTTGCTGCTTGATATTTACTTTCTTCTTGTTAAACCTTGCAGTGCTGTAGAGTCCTTCCATATGTGGCCTCCGGCTTCTATCGGATACAACGTGCTTTTTGGTTTCACTTCATTCTGGGATCATTGATATTAAATTCTATCATCTTTTCTTCGCATATTTTATCCTGATTAATTATAAAATATCTACTTTAACTTTTTGATGCAATTATTTAAATCTACAAATCAAACTTGGAGGAGTTTGTCATGGGGCAAAATAATGATCCTTCAGAGGGCAAATCTAAGTCTGTTTTAATAATCGACTTGAAATATGAAATGTATTCCTAATTTGGATGACTCTTTATTTCCACATCGAGGTGATTCTTCTTTCCTTTATTGGCGATGTGTTTTTCCTTCCCTCCTCTCTTGCCCCTCTTATATCGATATGTTTTTTCTGATGATTGGTGTTTTCAGCTTTGACGATGTAAGAAACTGCTGACTTTTGGTTCTGGTTATAGGCGGGGTGAATTCCGATGTAATTTTCTTTTTCTTCACAGGAATGGTATCTGGTTGAAGTATTGGAGTTGTCTGGTCTTTTGGACGAGCCTCTGAAAAATGATTTGATTTCATGCTTTGAAATTGGGAGGTGAATCTGTTTGACTTTAGGAAGACTTCATCTATATTCCTTATTGAAGGAGAAATGGTTACTGTTGTGGGGATTCCTAGAGGGGGAAGGGGTGAGTGAACAATATTATGTGGTGGCTTTATACACAAGGACCGCTGGTCTCTCGAAGTATTGCCAATAGTATGATGATTATGGTTGCTATCAGGGACTTGGATATCAGGTTTCTCTGTGGTGTTGACTCCCTTCTTATAGATTACGTCCTATTACATATTCTAGTGTTCCCTGTCCAATGAGTGATCTTTTTGTATTGTGCGCATGCTAATCTTTTTGGTGATTTGCTCATCAATCAAGGTGGGATGGTTGCCCTGATTTTAAAATTGTCCTTTCAAGAGGGTATAGATGTTCCTCTGTTGGGTTGGAGCAGCACTGGTTTTATCTAATGGCCTGGCTGTAGACTGTGTACGTTTTGATGTACTTAGGATGGTAACTGTCCCATCTGAGGTATGTGGAACGATCAATTGGTTTCCAGTATAGAGCTATGTGTATTGAGTTTGAAACTTTTATGGTGGTGTCCAAAACATTGACTTCTGTATGTGAGTAGCTTAATGTCAGGTTTATGGTGGGGTGGAATGCATAGAATCTCTCATAGAATGTTGTTTTTTTTTGTTCGGTGGTGTTCCACATGGTTTATGATGTCCTCAATGTAGCAAAGTAGGCCAATGGTTTGTTGGGGTAGGAGGCCAGAAAGTCACTCTCCAGTTTTGCCATGAAAAGTTTGGCTTATTGCGGTGCCATTTTACTGCCCATGCTGGTTCCAGTGAGTTGCAGGAATATCTTTTTGCCAAAAGAGAAATAATTGTGTGTGAGGATGAATCTTGTGAGTTGTAACACCGATTCAGAGGCAACCCCATAAGCCTCAAGGTGTGCCTGGCAGGCAGTCAGTCCATCTTTGTGTGGGACTTTGAAGTATAAGGACCCCACATCCATGGTGGCCATGATGGTGCCATCTGGGAGCGGACCTGAGGTTGACAGTTTGTTCAGTATGTCCATGGTGTCCTGCAAGTAGCTAGTTGTGTTCCTCACTATTGGTTTGAGGACACCTTTCACCTATCCTGAGATTTTTTTTTTTTCAGTGGGGGTTCCCACACCTGAGATAATTGGCCTCCCTGGGTTGCCAGCTTTGTGTAGTTTGGGAAGCATGTAGAATACTCCAACCCTGGAGTTCTCCGGTATACAGTCCAAAAGTTTTGTGGAACCCACAGACTTCTGATGATCCTTTTTAATTCCCCTCATATATTTCTGAGTCTGCTCTTAACCCAGTTTGGTGTAGTATCTGGTGTCCTTCAGCCATCTGTCAGCTTCCTTCTTGTAGTCTGATGTATTCATGAGGACTTGAGCACCTCTTTTATCTGCAGGCTTAATGGTGATCTCCTTGTTTTTGAGTGCATAGATGGCCCTTCTTTCGTCCATATTGATATTAAATGCTTCCCTTCTCTGCTTGTCCAGTATAGTAGATTTCACCTCATGTCTAAAGGAGTCTATATATTTATCCAAAGTTGGGTTGCGGACAGTAGGCGGTTTGTCCAATCAGAATTCTTCCTGGCCCCTAGTTCCTCCTGTGTTTGGGTGCTTGCAGGTCCTGTGTCCTCTTTGTCATGGAAGAACTCATTCAGTCTTAGTCTCCTGAAATATTCTTCCATGTCCCTGCAGAGTCCAGTTGTGTCAAGTGTTTTGGTAGGACAGAATGAAGGTACCCTGGTAGGGGGCGATGTCCCAAAAGCTTGCTGTAATTTTATGGATTTTTGTTAACCATTAAAGGGTATCATATCTACAAGATTACTTGGTTTCTCTTACTGAGAACAATCCCACTTTACTGGCGACACCGGACCAAACCTTTTTTTCATATTACTGGACCTGTTAAACACAGCGCTGAAAAATGTCACTCATTTAGTACTTTGGTACTGCACACAGGACTGAGCGTTGTAAGACCAGTGACGCCCAGCAACCTTATAAACATCCGGGGGCCGGTACGGACACAACACCTGTTACGATCGTGTGGGCATCCTAAGAATGGGAGTCCACATGATCGTACCCAGAGGGGGATTGAAAGGAGGGGATGGACGTACACAGGTAGCACAAGGGTCACACGGAATTCACACAGGTTTCAGGCAACTGACCCTGTTCTACATGGGAGGATAGCATGGCCCTACCTAAGCGGGGACCATTGCCCCAATAAGGGCAGCCCAGCGGTCTTCGGATCTGGGCCCTAGCTGACCCTAGGAACCACGCCACAGACCAGGAGACATACACATGCTACATGACAGAGACAGAACCAGAGGATACACAGCATACAGCAGCCACAATGCAACCACTAGAATAGATGATAAGCTGAATAAATACCAGGTATTGGTTGACATTTTGTACAAAACATGGAAGCTAGCGGGCCACTTCACGGCTCCTAGTTATACCGCTAGTCCCTACACTAACCAGGAGTCCAGCAAAACCAGACAGAGTACACACAGAAAGCTGCAACAGGACAGGATACAGATGGCAGGTCACGCAGCAAACTGACACGAAACTGACAGAATTTAAACGTACAAACTGACATGAACCAGCAAGACAGAAATCACTCAGCAAAGCTTGCAACAGAACAGAGCACTGGAAACACAGCCAGCTGCATCAGGAACAGGACAGAGTACAGGGCACACAGCCAGACAGACTCCACTCAGAGATCACATGCACACAGAAGGAACTCACAGCAAGTCTGAGTCCTCATACCAGGGGGAATAGACAGAGCTACACAAGCTCACATAGGGAACTGTGTCAAGTTACACCAACTGACACACAGAACAGTCAGTCAACTACACAAGCTGACATAGGGAACAGTGTCCAGTTACACCAACTGACACCCAGAATAAGACATAAGACCTTTTGGAGGCTGCACCTGTAAAGGGGGAAGGAAAAGGGGGCTGCATGTACTGCAGACTAGTACTACAGGTGTCCAAACAATCTTGGGGAAGCAGAGAGACAATAGACCTACTTGCAAACACAGATCAGAGTGGGAACAAGCTGAACATGACTGATAACAAGTTACAGGACACTGAAGTAACATGAGTGCTCACCCTGGGGTCCAGCCAGAGACTGACCAGGAGCTGGGTTTGTATGTGAGCACTGACCCAGGAGATTGGCTAGCAGGAAGTACCACACCCAGCCAGCTCAATTAACCCTTAACCACCTGACTGTGCTGCTAGAAGTACATAGTACAAGAAATCCCAGCAGCACACGTAACAAAACCGATGGTGTTCTATAATAATCACAATATCATGCATTCTAATAGGAGTTCAACATGGAAACTGAAATAATCAGACGGGAAAGTCTATATGTAGTTCACAAACAGAGAGCCCTTCACAGATTAGACTAAAATTATATCTTTATTTTAAACTCTCTAAAAACATAAATGGGCTGACAGACAGATTGAACAATTGAACAAGGGGTGCAGATGTACACTTGCTAGATATTATTGTGTTCAATAGAGTCAGATGAGTTTTATAGAGCTTGATAGATAGCACAAGTCAGTTTAATAAAGTATTAGATGTTCATGATATGTTTATACAGTTGGCGTCTTATGGCAAATGTCATATATCGCAAATGTCACTTATCGCAAATCAAAGGCTCAGAGGCTCGGCTCAACGCGTTTCCCCACTCCGCAACGAGTGGTTCATCAGGAGCTGAGGTATATAACTGACTGATTTAGTATAGCTTCAATTAGCTTTAGAGATGTTTGCTAATTCCCCTTATGGTCATAGGACCTGATAATTTAAAGTGGTGGTTGGCTAGATATCATACCTCCCATAGATTCCAGCAGTAGGGATCTGGTCTTGGATCACATGCAATAAGAGACCACTATAGACCAGTTCTATTAGGATACAAGGTCCATGACCAGAAAGGGTCAAATTAATGGCCCATCCAATCTTGGAGCGGACTACTATATATGATATATCACGGTTACCATCTCCTTCTAAAATTACCAACTCCAGATGTATAATATAATGGTAGTGAGTGAAGGAGGTTTTACGTTTGAGCCGTGCTAAAGTCCTTCCAGTCGTCTAAATCCAGATTAGTTGCCCTATATCCCTGGGTACCTGATAGTGCTCAGCAGGGATACGGCTATATAATAAATTCCTGAAAGGACTGATAGTTTAGTCACGCAAAAACTAAATATCCTGGAGCCCTAGTACGAAGTAGCCTAAGCATCACCAAAAGATAAAGAAAAATAAAGTGGTAAGGCCTGTGGCTCTGATGGTTAACCACAGGCAATGATTTGTATCTCAGCGTCAGCACAAGATATACCTCTTCATGGTCCACCCACTGGGAGGGGATAGAGGCATCAGCCAATGAAGGACTTGCTGGGAATGAATGAGAGGAGGAGACGGATGGCTTAACCCAATTTACGTTTCAGAACTAGGACAATACTCCATTGAAAGTCACCACATGGATAAATATATATTTTAGATGCCTTTAGCAAACTAGACACCATATCAGATCACTTATTCTTGCAGCCGATTACCTCTGTGCTCACCGTATACAACATCCAGCCACGGAGCTTAAGCGGCCCGACGGCGCATGCCGTGATGACGTCACTGCGTCCATCACGTCATCTCGTGTGCGTGGCTGTGCGGAATGACGTGGCTGCAAGCAGGGCACGTCATTCATTCATAAAATCGAGCCAGAAAAGCGGAATTACATTGTAATCTAGGTATTTGGTAATAGACCTAGATACTGATAAATAATAGGGGGAAGTCATATATTCAAGCATTCCCCAATAGTTTCTTAATAGGCAAATGATAAAGTCCGCATCAGGATACCCAATTATGGATGAGGTTTAAGAAAAATGTCAATAAAGGTGTATGTATGTATATACACATCTGTACTGATACCAATACATATTATATCAACTTGATGACAGTATAATAGTTTATAAGTTGTGTACAGTGCGATGCGTAAAAGGCAGAGGTAATGGTGCTTAGCCGTTCTTTAAATATGAATATTAGATTAAATGATCAAGGCATAAATTAGTATGGTGACAAAAGTTAGAATATGAAGGTAAGTAGTCCGTCAGTAGTAATACCGTCATGCATAAAGGTCATGGCCCTACAATGGAGGACACCATTATTCAAACGCAGAGATGTCCTATTTACGCAGAGGAGAGAGGTAAGTACTGATATCATAGAGTTCATCCAAGATTCAAATTGCCAAATTAATGTTCATGATGATGCTCAAAATCGAGTATATGGCTATTATGCCGGAAACGGTTCAACCAGAGAGGGAAGAAGGAAGAAAGGGGGGGGGGGGGGGGGCATTCCCAAAGTGCATTATAGATTCATCAGAGTTACAGAAAACAAAGCACAGACTTTCATTTAATCCTACTGGGCTAAGGGTATTCATCCGGTAGATCCATGCGGCTTCTTTTTGTAGTAGGCGCTTGTCTGTATTGCCTCTGCGGCCATGTGTCCTTAATAATTCAATCCCTTGAAATGCAAGGGAATCAGCGTTGCCATTATGCATGGACCAGACATGGTCCGCCAGAGGTGTAGACTCGTGTCATTGTATATTGCCCACATGGCCCAAAATCCTGTGATTGAAATTCTTGAATAGTTTTCCCTATATAGTTTTTGGGGCAAAGACAGGTGGCCATGTAGACAACATTCTTAGTCCCACAGTTGATGAAATCACGACATCGGTATGTTTTATTAGTAGAAGCGCATGTAAAAGAGTTCCCTTTTTGAATGTACGGACATGCTAAGCAGCCGTGAAAGGGAAGGTGCCGCATAGTCTGTTGGATTCAAGCCAGGTCTTCTTGGTGTCATCTGAGTGTAGGTGGCTTTTGAGCAAATGGTCTTTAAGGTTGTGGCCCTGGCGGAAGGTCATCATTGGTGCCGGTGATAGTCACCAAGGTCAGGATCGCTCTGCAAGATGTCCCAATAATGGTTCAAAATGCTACAAACTTGTTGAGGCTGTATCAAAGGTCCCTATCACCTGGATACATGGGTCGGTTAAGTGCTCACGTGGTGTTAAGAGAGGTACGTTTCTGTTGAGGAGCATGATGGAAAGCCTTATAGACTACATCCTCCGGATATTTTCTATCCTGGAAACGTTTTATAAGTTTCTTCTTTCCTTGAGGAAAGCCATAATCATTAGAACAATTCCGGCTTAGCATAAAAATTGCCCCTTGGGGATTCCCCTCTTTAGAGGAATAGGATGATGACTTTGCCAACCAAGCAGGCTATTTGTAACTCTTTCTTTACGATAGTGTTGACGAGATGGTACCATCCTTGTTGTTCTGGATTAGTAGATCCAAAAAAGGTAAAGTTGTGGAATTAATCTCACTGGTCACATGGAGATTTAGAGTATTCTGATTAAGTGAGTCCACAAAGTTCTCAAAGGAAGCAGAAGTTTATTTCCAGAAACGAGGATGTCGTCGATATATCAAAGCCATAAGATGATGTGATCTGACCACATGACGTTGTTATAGACAAACCTTTCCTCCCACCAGCCCAGGTACAGGTTGGCATAGGATGGGGCACAGGGCATCCCCATCGCTGTACCCCTGAGCTGGTGGAAGTACTTGGTGTCAAACAGAAAATAGTTGTGACTGAGGATGAATTCCAGAAAATCCACAGTGCGTTGGTTATGGTTCTTGAAATGAGACCCTCTTGTAGGAAAAACTTTACTGTTTGTAGGCCAGCTTGATGCGGAATGGAGCTATAAAGTGCTTCAATATCAAGTGACACAAGAAAGGTGTCAGGTTCCACTGAGATACCGTCGAGTAAACGGAGAACATCCATAGTATCTTGAACGTAGAGATAGAACATATGGACGCAAGATTTTGTCGATATACACACTCAGATTTTGGGTGAGGTTATCAACCCCGGATACAATGGGTCGCCCTTTAATCGGATTGGTACCTTTATGCACTTTTGGCAATGCATAGGTGAAATAGTAGTGTAAGAACAGAACTTCTCCACAAACACCAGTAAGGTGGGACAAGAAAAAGAAATTGCCAGCCACAATGAGTCTGGACCTTATGACTCCAAAATAACACTGTAGAAACGGTAGGATCGTGGCAGCAATAAAGATGCAATGATTACTCCAACGTGGTTTAGTCCTCCATGCAACGTTTCGATCTGAGCATCAGATCTTTGTCAAGCATAATACAAACATCAAGTGCACACTTTATATAGCAATCACCATTAAAAACTAATACAGTACAGCAGATAACTGATACGTTCATACCTGTGTAGTACATGCTTCCGCTCTCCATGGCGTCCGGAGTCCTCCGCGTCACTAAAGAGACACTGCGCATGCGCGGGAGTATAGAGAGACCGCGGCCCTGAAGAGACCGGTATCAACCAACACTAGCGACAGACGTCACCAGGGTGACACCGCGCATGCGTGAACACATAAACATATATCCCGAGATCACGGACTATAGTAAGAGATAGCGCCGCAAACCCCAACCTACTGCGCAACTGCTGACGGCCACACGTAACTGTAACTATGGTTACAGGTACACATATATCTTGCAATGTGTATAGATAGAATACATCATAATCAGGGCCGTGGCGCATATAATGTACCACATGACCATGAATGGGGGCAAGTAGCTATCGTCAAGCAATATACATCTGGCACATATTATATATGTAATAAAAGATGGCATTATGTGACTCAATTGCTATGTCACAAGAAGATAAACCAGATAGCGCCTCAAGGTTGACATTCAGTGGAAACCAACACTATTTTGATCCTCCGATACCTGGGGGAGAGCTGCAGAAATAATTGGGGTCTCTCATGAGAGTGGTCCCAAAGGAATAAAATACAAAAGAGCTATCAGCAAACAAAATTTTCTGCGCTCAATAAATAGTGTGTAACCACAAATAGTAATCTGTCAAAGAATATATAGGAGTTACACTTACTGGGGAGGAGGGGGGTATGATGACCATGAGCCCCCTCCTTGAAGTGATGACTCCTTCAGCCTCCAAATAGATGTTTACCACACGTTTTAGAAGTGAAGCAATAACACCTTTAATTCCAAACTTCGCTAAAATAACAGGCGACGCGTTTCAGTGCACACAGGCACCTTTCTCAAGCCATAATACAACATAAAATCATCACATATATATAGGAGATGGATTACTTACAATACATGCCGCTGGTGGGGGCAGCCATGATGGAGGCGTGTCCCACCAAGGCCGCTATTGCTAGGCGCTCCTTGCGTTGATACACGTCACCGCGCCGGTCAAGTGACTGACGTGATGACGCTGTTTAATCTAACACATGCCCTAAATATGGTCACCACCATCGGGAGACGTGTTTTGTGGTGGGTGTCGGGACGCTGGTCAGGTGACCGGCGTAATGACGTAGGTTCACCACAGCACGCCCCCATAGCTCATCAGCAGTGATAGAATGTCAGGGCACCGACCATGTGACCGGCGCCGTGACGTCGGCACATTATGACACGCCTCCATCATGGCTGCCCCCACCAGCGGCATGTATTGTAAGTAATCCATCTCCTATATATATGTGATGATTTTATGTTGTATTATGGCTTGAGAAAGGTGCCTGTGTGCACTGAAACGCGTCGCCTGTTATTTTAGCGAAGTTTGGAATTAAAGGTGTTATTGCTTCACTTCTAAAACGTGTGGTAAACATCTATTTGGAGGCTGAAGGAGTCATCACTTCAAGGAGGGGGTTCATGGTCATCATACCCCCCTCCTCCCCAGTAAGTGTAACTCCTATATATTCTTTGACAGATTACTATTTGTGGTTACACACTATTTATTGAGCGCAGAAAATTTTGTTTGCTGATAGCTCTTTTGTATTCAATTGCTATGTATAACTGATCAATAATCATATATGTATGTACACCAAAGAATAAATATGTATAAACAGGGGTAATAGGACCAAAATCACCAAAATATCAGAGGCAAAATTCATATTGGATGACACAAATTGGGTCAAGGTAATAGTAAAGAGGGTGCATATAGGAAGACTTGATCCGGAGGCTTAGGATATGGAGGATATGGAGCATGTGTAGTTATTGCTGAATCCGTAAAAAAACAAGAGTGTGTAAGTTAAAAAACAATACATAACTGTAGATAAGGTCATAATCACCAATATGCTATCTCAGTACACAAAAAATTCCTTAATATACACAGGTAGATCAAAGATGAGGAGTAACTGGATATTCAATGTCCTTTAGGGGCAAGGGTATCTAATTCGTGGATCCATTTTATTTCCTTCCGCTTGAGTAAATTAACCCGATCTCCACCTCTAGGAAGTGGAGCAACCCAATCAATTACCTTTAAATCTCAGTTGAGTAACGGAGTGTCCTTGTTCAGAGAAGTGTTTAGGGATAGGTAAGTCAATTTTTGTTCTAATAGTACTCTTGTGATTTGTTATACGACTCCGTACTTCCATCGTCGTTTCACCAATATATCCCAACCCGCAAGGACAAGTGATGAGAGAAATTGCGAACGACGTGGAGCAGGTAAATCTCTCAAAGGGTATTTTTTGCCAGTGATGGGGTGCTTAAAATGGTCACCTCTAAGCATGTTGCTGCAGCATGAACATGCTAAACATGGAAAGTTGCCTTTTTTGCATAAAGTGAGCGTCTGTAGAACTAATCCTCCACTTGGTTGTCAGAGGTCTCACAAGTCTGTCTCTTATCTTGCGTCCCCTTTTATAAGCCAATATCGGTGGTTGTTCAAATTCAGGTATGTCTTTACAACAACTGCTGATAATCGGCCAATGTTTCAAAAGAATATTCTTAATTCTACCACTAGCCGGGCCATAGACAGAAACAAAGGGGATCCTAGGTTTTCTAGGAGTCTCGGGCCTATCAGCGAGAAGGTCACTCCTATCAATTCTCGTAATTCTTTCATATGTAGAACATGGCAAGGAGGAGGGGTATCCTCTTTTTAAAAACTTCTCACACATCTCGTCTAAACGGACGTCTACCATAGTCATTCGTAATGCGGAGAACCCGCAACAATTGGGACCAAGGCAAGGAATCCATCATTTGTCGTGGATGGTTACTGTTGTAATATAGGAGAAAGTTCCTGTCTGTATCTTTAACGTACAGGTCTGTATTCAAAGTCGAGCCCTCTCATGATATTAATGTCAAGAAAATGTATATTGTCATGTGAGTAGGTCATTGTGAACTTGAGTTCGGGAACAATGCTGTTAATAAAGCCTTCAAATGTTCTTAATTCTGATTCAGTACCCTTCCATAGCATAAAATGTCATCAATGTAGCGGTACCAACACACCACCCTATGCCAATGGTCGGAAGTATGTATAAATTGTTCTTCATAGAACCGCATGAACATGTTTGCATAGGTGGGCGCTACATTCGAGCCCATAGCGGTACCCTGTCGCTGCCGGTAGTACACCCCTGTGAACAAAGTAGTTGTAGTCTCCTCAATTCAGACAGAACTGTGTTAATGGGGTCATTTGACAGTAAACCATAAGTCGATGTGTCACTGAGTAATCATTGGCACATTTCGATGTATTGTGGCCTATTCATTATGATGATATTTCCGCCTTTGTCGGCTGGTTTGATAATGATCTGTTTTCTTTTCCAGATTTCTTAATGATTCGAGTTCCCCTTTCGTTGAATTAGGGTGGGAATTTTTTGGGGTCCCTAATGTCTTCAAATCGTTTTTTACCAATTTTTCAAAAATGTCAATTTCGGAGCATTTTAGTGACGGGGAGGTTAGATTTGTTAGGTTTCAAGTCTGTAAAAGGACCAGTACCTTGAATTCTGAGATTTTCATCCTCTAACTCTTGAGCTTGGAGTCCGGGAAGATCTGATTCATCTAGGCCCAGTTCGTTCAGTTGGTCCCTATTTTTGATAGCAAAATATTTTTTCCAACGTAACTTGCGAGTGAAGAGGGAGATGTCCTTCGTCCACACGAACGGATCAGAATGGTGATCTCCTTGTTGTTTTTGAGTACATATACGCCATTCTTTCCTTGATATTAAATGTTTCCTTGAGACATGAGGTGCAAAAGAGAGTCTACATATTTATCCACAGTGGGGTTGCGGCCAGTAGGAGGTGTCCAATCAGAATTCTTCCTGGCCCCTAGTTCCTCCAGTGTTTTGGGTGCTTGCAGGTCCTGTTTCCTCTGTCATGGAAGAACTTTTAGTCTTAGTCTCCTGAAATATTCTTCCATGTCCCTGCAGAGTCCAGTTGTGTCAAGTGTTTTGGTAGGACAGAATGAAGGTACCCTGGTAGGGGGCGATATCCCGAAAGCTTGCTGTAATGTCATGTATTTTTGTTAGCCATTAAAGGCTATCATATCTACAAGATGACTTGGTTTCTCTCTCACTAAGAACAATCACACATTGCTCTACTGGCGACACCGGACCAAACCCTTTTTTTCATATTAATGGAACTGTTAAACACAGCACTCAAAAATGTCACCCATCATATAGTACTTTGGTACCGCACACAGGACTGAGCGATGTATCACCAGTGACGCCCAGCAACCTTATAAACATCCGGGGGCCGGTACGTACACAACCCTGATGGTGCTCTATAATGATGAATCACTATCATGCATTCTAATGGGAGTTCAACATAGAAACTGAAATAAAAGTAAAAATAAATGACTCATTAATCCAATTCCTTGTTTACTTAACGGGTATGATGACTTTGTGCTGCCTGTAATCCTTATAAAGACCAAAAACCACAGGGAATACAAACCCCAATCCCCTGAGGACTGGATACACTAGGATTAATCCTGGAGAACTACACCGGCCTATTACAGCAGATAACAGGAAGAGCTTGATACCCAACACCTGAGCCTATTCGGACACTGCTCCGCACATAAAACCTACAAAAGGGTCTCAAGCCAAAATTAGTTATCAATTAATCTGGTGAATCCATCTGGCTTCCCTCCTGAAGGACCTTCCTACCCAAATTTCCCTTCCTAGCGGATTGTGAGACAACGTCAGCAATGGTAAAACTCAGATTCCTTGGATTACCCCATGATCCTACCAAACATGGCTAACTATCAGAATGTCCCGTTTATAACGAATGTCACCCACCGGTTGGTGACTCATGTTGGGAACTGGCTGCATTACAATTGGTTCAAACGAATTTACAACCCCTGAACCAGGTGTTGTACGCTGTCCTTGACATTGATAGCTTGTATGCAGAGGCGTAACTTGAAGCTCCCGGGCCCTGATGCAAAACTTGTAACAGGGCCCCCCAAATATAATGCTTTACTCATAGTACTGGGTTCCCTATATGGAGAAGGGGGGCCTTATGGGCCCCCTAAGGCTCCTGGGCCCGGGTGCAACCACATCCCCTGCACCCTCTATAGTTATGCCCCTGCTTGTATGTATAATCTAAATAAATGGAGGGTATAGAGTCTGTACACCCGGTTTTAAAATGCCAGGTTTTTGTCAAGTTAAAAAAAACAATCTGACAGCTGAATCATTTCAGATTTATTTCCCCCTATTATCCCCCGTTATCTCTACAATTCCACTGAAAACAAACTGAAATCATTTTAGGGTGGTAGAAAAAACAAAAAAAGTGGTTGCATAAATCTGCACACCCTAAAAACTAATATTTGCATGATGAATCTTTTTGACTTTGGCAGCATTGAGTCTTTTTGGGTCAATGTCTATCAGCATGGTGTATCTTGACCTGGCAATCTTTGCCCACTCTTCCTTGCAAAAGTGCTCCAAATCTGTTAGGTTGCGAGGGCATCTTGTGTGTAGCGCCCTCTTCAGATCACCTGCAGATCTTCAATGGGATTTGGGTCTGGACTCTGGCTGGGACATTCCAAAGCTTTGATTTTTCCCACTGGTGAAGCCATTCTCTTGGTGATTTGCAGATCTGCTTTGGGTCATTGTCTGTTGGATAGTGAAATTCCTCTTCCGCTTTTTAGCTGAGGCCTGAAGGTTTTGTGCCAAAAGGGACAGATATTTGGAACTGTTCATAATTCCCTCCCCTAGATTAAAGCCCCAGTTCCAGCAGCAGAACAGCCCCCCCCCCCCCCCCCACATAATGCTGCCCCCACTAGTGTCACTGTGGTCTGGGGGTCTTCCGGTGATGGCCATGTTGGCTTTACACCAAACATCCCTTCTGGGATTCTGGCCAACAAGTTCCCCCCTCGGTCTCCTCAGACAGAACACGTTCCCCACAGACTGCTGGCAGACAGGATGGAGGTTTTGGTAAAACATGGCCAGGCTTGGATGTTCTTTGTTATATTTTTCCAGACTCTCCTCTGCACTCTGAATTTCTAAGCCCTTTCACAAAAGACTTCCTAATTTTATTGAAACTTTCTAAAAACATACCCACTAAGGGCACACGGTTGTGGTGTGGGAGTGGATACTATGATGATTCCAATCCACATCCACCAACCAAGAAACACCTGCATAGATTCCGTGACTGCTCCTCCCTCCAATTTAGAGATGGTTAAATAAAGATGCAACGCCCTTCCCAAGTGCCCTGTGATATCTGGAAGGAGGCAGACTCCTATGGTAGAAAGTCAGACATCTACCAAGTAGTAAATAACCAAGGAAGAGGGGATTCCCCTGCTTGCTAGTATCCTTAGCTCAGAGAAAATAAGAGGCATAGCCCATGGCCTTGAGGATGGGCCAGGGAATGAAGGGCTGGTCTGTGAAGCCCCATCTTTATAGTGTGTGAGATGACTACCCCTGGGGGGGGGGGGGGGGGGGGCGGGCAGGCAATGGCCGCACCTCCCCTTGGATGTACGCCCCTCATCCGTGTAAAGACTGCCAGATAAATGCCGATCATGTCATAACTCCAATAAGCCCTCTTCAGTAAAAACTCACGGTCTCTTCTAATCCATAGTAACACTGCCCTTAGTATCAGGAGCAGATCGCTAAACAGCCCCTATTGGCCTCCTGTGTGTATTGCAGGAGTATGTATTATCTCAGCCAATCCCCACTGCTGTGGGGTGGAGCCAGAACTCATGTCATACGGCGCCCTCCAATCGTGGCGGCTCACATCCGGTATTGTGTGTGTGTGTGTGTGTGTGATGCAACATGCTCAACAAAGGCCGGCGGCGTCCGTAACTATAGCAACGGTATGTATGACATCTAGCGGCGTCTTCACGCTCGGTTCGTGCGTCAGTAATCATGGCAGCGCGATCTGTGTCCGGCAAGTTGCCGGGGCAGCATAGTAATGTATCCACTTTACTGTGTGATAGAAGCATCGGTATCCATAGTGACTGGGAAGCTCCGGAACCATTGGTAACCAGACAAATCGGTGCCCTGTTCATGCTCCCCAATATCGCTGCATCCAAGGTTGGAGTTGTATATATTAAGGACCAAGAAACCAACGTTCTGCTTTAAATGTGTGCATATTAGATAATGTTGTTATTGACTACCTTGATATAATGTGGTCGGAGCTGATTAAATTATATCCTCGAGAAGAAAAAATATCATATGGTGTATAAATCCTATTTGGAGAGGTTTATGAAGGCGTGCCATCATGTAGCATGGGGATTCAGTCATTTTTCATTGAAGAGCTAAAGAGTATCATTCCAGCACTCCTCTAGAGGACAGTCGAATGATAGTTGTTCATTTAACCCAAAGGGCTGGAGGGAGCCGAGTCGATATATCCACCCCACCTCTTTCTTAAGTAGCATCTGGTCAATGTCTCCCTTCTGTCTGAGCTTACTAATTCAATGCCTTGGAATTTTAGGCCATCGGGGTCACCTGAATGTCGATCCCAGACATGGGTTGCAACTGATGTTTGTTCCTTCCTGCGGACATTACCAATATGGCCTAAGATCCTACGTCTGAATTGTTTTCCCAATGTACTGTTTTGGGCAAGGGCATAAATCACGTTAGATGTTCGGCAGTTGATGAAATCCCTCGTTTTTTATATATCTTATTGGTTAGTAGCGAATTGAATGAGTCGCTCTTTTCGATGAACGAGCAAGCAGCAGTTTGCACAAGCAAATGTCCCCTGCAGTTTGGAACTGGATAGCCAGTTCTCGCATGATTCATTGGGCTTCAGGTAACACTTCACCAGATGGTCACGTAAATTGTGACCACGCCGATACGCGATTCTCGGAACAGATGGGACCTTGCCTTGGAGGTCTATCATTTTGTAGGACATTCCAATAATTGCTTAGGATGTTTCGGACTGCTCTGAGCGGTATCAAACGTCCCTATTCTTAATTCCGGGGATGTATCGCGTTTCCGCGGAATCAGGTCGGACCTATTGCAATTTCGGGCTTAGTTCTCAGCCTCAACAAGTATCTGTTGGATAGTCCCTTCTTTGGAACCTGGCCTTTGGTTTGGCACATTCCATATTAAAGGAACCCTCCGCAGAGCAATTGCGTCGAAGGCGCAAAAATTGCCCCTTTGGGATACCTTTTTTTTAAGAGGATATGGATGGATTGTGGCTATCTGTGGCTGTGGTCTTGCGGAATAGATTGGACGGGATGCTACCATCTGGTTGTAACGTAACTAAAATTTCCAAAAAGGCCATAGAGGTTTCACTAGTTTCTGCCATAAATTTGAGGTTAAGGTCGTTGTTATTTAACCATGTCACAAAGTTAGTAAATGGAGATCTTGTCCCAGTCCAAAGGATCAGAATGTCATTGATGTAGCGGATCCAAGAGAGAATATTGTCTGACCAGATATTTATTCTCAACACGTATTTTTTTTTTTTCCTCCATCAGCCCAGGAACAGATTTGCGTAAGATGGGGCACAAGTTGTCCCCATCACGGTACCCCTGAGCTGGTGGAAGTACTTAACAAACTAAATAATTGTGTGATAGTACAAAACTTAGTAATTCCATGACAAACGCATTGTGAATGTGATAATGGGATCTTTCTATGAAAGGAGAGATTGCATGACATCCAATGTGATGTGGCATTGAACTATATAATGCTTCAACGTCCAGGCTGACTATCATGGTATTAGGGCCTACATGTATACCTTCTAGCTGGCGAAGCACGTCCATGGTATCACGTGCAAACGAAGGTAGTGCCGAGACAAAGGGTTTAAGTATTTTATCCAGGTAAATACTGGAATTTTGTCAGGTTATTAATACCTGACACGATAGGGCGCCCTTTCAGAGGATGCGTGCCTTTATGAACCTTAGGTAGTCCGTAGAATGTAGCTGTTCTGGGATTGTTTGGTTTCGTGAATTTATATTCATTTTCACTAAAACATCCCTGGTCCTTTGCTGTATTCAATATATAAATCAGAGCTACCTGGAATGTAGTTGTGGGATCTACCTTCAAGACTGCGTAAGTATCTTTATCATTGAGAAGATCAAGGCACATCCATATATAGCGATCCCTATCCATTAATACCACATTTCCACCCTTATCGGATGGCTTAATGACCACATTCTTGTTACTCTCTAGGCTTTTAAGAGCTTTCAATTCATTTTTTGTCATGTTGGGCTTGACAGTGTGGTTTGGTTGGAGGGACTTGAGGTCCCTCAGGACCAGCTTTTCAAAAGTGTCGTTCAGGGCAATTAATTGGTGGTGGATTAGATTTATTTGGTAGTTTACAGTCAATACTTGGCCTAAGCCCCGGTGTTTCATTCTCCAAACTCTAGAGGGTCTTGAGTCCCGGAATATCCTCTACTGTTAAACCAATTTCATTTGCGAGATTTTTATCTTTAAAGGCAAAAAAAATGTTTCCATCTTAATTTTTGAAAGAAGGAGATGTGCTTCACCCAGACAAACGGCTTGTAGTGGGTCATCGGGACGAAAGAAAGCCCCCCCCCCCCCTCTTCAATACCCTCACCTCATGTTGATTGAGTTCATATGTAGACAGGTTGATAACTTGCATTTTGTCATCAGAGTATATGATCCTCGCTAGGTGTTACTGGGTTTATACACCTTGTAGATTCCATAAGTGTCGCTGGAGAAGCCCTGCGCCCCCTTAAAAAAAAAATAATGGGAGATGGGTTGTCCCAAGAAACTTTCTTGGTTGGGACTGGTCTGGCCCCTACCGCGGTACCTTCCACGACCCCCTATTTCTGCAAGGGGGAAGGGGGGGGGGGGTAAAGGGATGTGTTCTGGTCTTGAGCCCTCGTTATCAGATGGCTCAATCTCAGAGGAGCTTGGTTCGGTCTCAGAGTATATTCAACATACAGCAGATACTCAATTTTCTCAAATTGGTAAGGTCCCGTAGGAAAAGAGAATGTTTTCTATCTTTAATCTTTTGTGTAAATATTATCCTGAAGGGACTTTTCGAGCTATGGGAATACAGGGTCTGTACTGAAAGACTTGACTTTTCTCTATACCATCTTCCAGCAATTTCTGGTTTCTGATCAGTAATGTTTTTTTCTTCCTCTATAAGGAGTCCTATAAGTCTGAGAAGATTCTGTTGATTTGGTTTCCCACCTCTTCATAAAATCCGTATTCCTACACCGGACTGGTGGTAAAACCAGATTTCTCAGACCCCTAGGAATGATTTACTTTCTAGGTACTTTTGAAGGCCCTGGATCTCCCACCAGCATCTGGTAAATTCTTTATAAACTCGTATGAGGTCCGTGAATGTGGTCTGGATAGAAGGATTTGGGGGTTGTGAACTATAACTTCCCTCAGAGAATACTGTACTGGCCTCTGATAACCATTCATTAGTAATAGTGTTTTGTGATAAGAAATCCTGCCATTACTCAAAGTAGAACTTTAGAGTGCAGAGGAGAGTCTAGAAAAATGTAAGCCCTTTCACAGAAGACTTCCTAAAAACTAATTTTATTGAAACGCTCTAAAAAACATACTCCCTAAGGGCACACGGTTGTGGTGTGGGAGTGGATACTATGATATTGCCAATCCACATCCACCAACCAAGGAAAACAAAACACACAGCCTTCGACGAATAAGGAAATGCTGATCATGTCCTAATAACTCCAATAAGCACTCCTCAGTAAAAACTTTAGAGGGTTTTAATAAAATCAGTTTTTATGAAGTCTTCTGTGAAAGTTCTTCATTAGAAAATCAAAATGTAGAAAAGAAAAAAGCTCCACACTTTAGTGATTGGGGTTTATCCTTAATTGACCCAATGGTCCGATTGTATTAAGTTTTTCATCACATAGAATGCGTTTCAGTGCTGGAAAGCGCCTTTTTCAAGTGTTATTTATATATATATATATATATATATATATATATATATATATATATATGTGTACACTTGCAGCAGCCCACATCAGACGCCAGGCTCGCTCTCGCTTTATAGTACTTTATTCTTTTTATCTTCTATTATTCTTTCAAAGGTTTACTAGTTTATCCAGATATTTCTTTAATATTTCTTAAAATATAACTTTTATCTACTTTTTTGAAATGCATTTTTGTTTTTTGGATTTTTTTTTCCCCCCTCCCTTCATGTGAAAGTTCCAGGTTTAAAAAAAAAAAAAAAAAAATTTACAGGGATCTAAATTGTCTAAAGTGGAGATTATTTTTTTAATTAGCTTTTATCAAGGATTTAAATATTCTTAGGTCACTTTCAGTCCCTTCCCATATAATTAAAATATTGTTGATAAAACATTGGTGGAATATAATGCGAGGATCTGTGAATTTCTTGTTCGAAGGCTTCCATGTAGAGATTTGCAAAAGCAGGTGTGAATTCTGTCCCCATTGCTGTACCCTGTAATTATTTTATATGTGAAGGTTTATAATCTAAAATATATAGAATCTAAAATTAACTCGATCGGACTTGGTGGCATAAAGGGAGTCTTTATTTAGAAATGACTCAACTGCTAGAACCCCCTAGTTTATGGGGAATGTTGGAATAGAGATCTTCTACATCCAGAGTACACCAGAGATATGTCTCCCTCCATTCAAAATTAGAGTATGGCCCAATATGCTCAGACTGGAAAGCCAGAGAAGAAAAGAAGGTACTCTCTCGAAAAAGAGAAGACGCCTGGCTGATGGTAGGCCAGGTGAAACTCCACCCTCGATGGTCCCAGGTCGTCATATACAATCAAATACCAACATCCATCCACTGGAGTGTAAGATTCGAGTTTACTAAGGACACCATCCGTAAAAGTCTAGTGTACAGAACGGAGGTAAGGTCTGGTGCACCTCCTTCACTCCATGACTGACTTTGTCTTCCAAGGCGCTGTCCCTCCTTTTTTGTTCTTCCCCATTCAAAATTTTCTATTAGTCCTACTACATGTCCTGTGTGTCTTTAATGTAGGCTGGTAGTTTGGTGACTGATCTCTGGAGGGGTTTGTCCATGTATTCTGATAGTCTGCTTGTTATCAAATTAACTCCAGCAATTATAGGTCTTCCGGGAGGGTTTGTCGCATTTTTGTGCACCTTAGGAAGGTGATAAAAGTATGGAAGTTCTGGTTCTATTTGGCTGTTTTCCTTCTTTGGAGGTTAGTCCTCTATTTTCCATAATCCACCATTGTTAGGATCGTGTTTAGGTTATATTTTTTTCACACATTTCTGTGAGATCTATGCATTCTGATAAAACATTTTATTGAATGGACCTTTTGCTTCTGTTGGGTAAAACTTGCTGTGTGGCCTCAAATCTGTTGTGATGGGATCTTCTAAATTAAATTTTATTTCTTGTCCTAGTTTTTTGTCTTTATCCATTATGTAGTAACGATCTATTGTTCTCTTTCTAATGAATTGATTTTAGATCTATAAATCAAATAGATTTGAGTTTCTCGATGGGCTGAATGTTGGTCTTGGATAATGTCTGTCTTATGTAACGTGTAGCTTCATATATTAGAGATGCCATATTTTAGTGCCTCAGTGGAATCTAGTTCCTTATTCTCATCAAAGCTTTTCTTCCTATCTTTGTTCTTATCTCCTATTTTTTTTTCCCTCTCTATTTTGAGGTCCTTTTTTTTTGAGTTTTCGGTGTTAGCAAGGGGTAGAATTGATGTATTTTTGATGTGGGTACAGGTGGTGTGACCAATATTGTATTTTTTTTTTTCCCCCTCCCACTGGGGCGATCTCTATTGTAGGCACCCGCGATACTGTGGTGAGGTTTGGGTGGGGGAGAGTTAGATTACAGGGTGTGAGATGCCTCCCCAAGGAGATGTGTTTTCAGGGCCTGCTTAAAATTTTGTGTTGCGGGGAGGTGGTACGCAACACAGGTTTTAGGAAGCAGTAGAGCCACAGAGTTAAATAAAACCATTTTGTTCTGTGATGTCCTCTGCTCTCTGCAGATCGTGGCTCCAGTGGGTTCTTGTGGCTCCCAGTGTGTCTCCTTCCAGATGCTGTGTTCCTCTGTGTCCCATAATGTCCTTAAGTTATGGCAGCACCTTCTCTTCTCGTGCCCGCACCCTCAGACCGTCTCTGCTCAAGTACCTCTCCCTAGTCACCACTCTTTTAGCCCTTGCACCGCTTCTTGCTGCGCTCTAGTGACTGTTGGACCTGTGAATGGGGATGGGCTCACACCTATCCACTATCCCCTTTGTACAGAGACGACCTGTATGGAACACCTTCAGGTTTGGCTCTTATGTAGTGTCTGCAAGCCAGGTTCCCAGCCGAGGAGACAATGGGGTAATGAAGTAGCAATATGTCACAGGTGGCGCTACAGTCTCCTCTATAGCACCGTATCAGAATCCAACTACGTTGCTGTCAAGGGGAGATCACCTTGAGTAACTTTGGTTACCTTGTAATACTCAAGTTGTCACTGACGTCAATGTTCCTAAATCAGCAACGGCTCACCTTGCTTGAATAGAGTGATCTACACAGAAGTACTTTTCCAACAAAAACCGGTAACTTGCGGTTCTGTCCCTTTTTTACTTGCAAAATTTCCTTCTTCCACACAAACAGATGTGTAACTTGAACTTTAACAAGCAATGCAGTAGTAGACAAAGTCCCACCTTTTTGCTGTTTGTGCTCTCATATGAGATGCAAAAATACATAACCTACCACCACCCAGTCGTAGTGGTCACTCTTATATAGGGAATGCAAAGAAGTTGGGAAACAGGTTCTATGTGAAGGAACATCTGTTTTGTCGATTTGCGTCCAGTCTGTGGTCAGTATATGTGACCCTGTGGTGGAGATCCATATCCTCTTTGTGATCAGTATGTGGTATCCAAGAGAGAATCCCGCAGCTCCCAGGCAATACGCTAACAGCGCAGAGGTATCCAGCAATGTATGCCAAGCCACTGAAGGGACTATGGACCTCCAGTCCCCAAGTCAGACATCAATAAAGAAGTGGCAGCATCCGTTAAGGGTTTTAAAGTAAAATCAGCAACTTTATTACTCCATATTCAAAGCGGTACAGGCAACGTT
Source organism: Eleutherodactylus coqui (assembly GCF_035609145.1). Taxonomy (NCBI): domain Eukaryota; kingdom Metazoa; phylum Chordata; class Amphibia; order Anura; family Eleutherodactylidae; genus Eleutherodactylus; species Eleutherodactylus coqui. The sequence goes on from NC_089838.1 coordinate 329,264,474, forward strand.
TTGACTACAGTTAGTCTTTGTCAAGCCTGTGATCAGTATGTGTGTTGGGGATCCGTATCCTGTCCTCAGTCAGTACATATCAGCAGGTCTTACAGCTCCTTACATTACAGGGATAAGTTCCTTTTTGTGTGTCAGAGGACAATGCACCCCTGATTATAAAGTTCCTCAAGTTAGGAGGTTGCCTGTAACACAGAAGCGGAGGGTCCGGGAATATGGTCTTCAGGCGGTCATCCTTGTGTAGGTATGGTGAAGTTTCCTTGCAGTCTTCCTTATTACCTCTAACTGTGAATTGTAGGTCACTACTAGAGGCACACGATTGTTTCTTTCCTTCTCCTTGTATTGGAGTAGTTGATTTCTGGGTAATCTGGTGGCTCTGGTGATTTGGCCATCAATTGAGGTGGGATGGTAGCCCTGATTTATAAATGTCTCTTTAAGATGATATAGATGTTCCTCTTTGTCTGTGAGGCAATAGCAGATCCGGTTGTATCTGATGGCCTGGCTGTAGATGATGGACACTTTGTGTTTTAGGGTGGAAGCTGTCCCATCTGAGGTTTTTGGGCAGATCAATTGTTTTTCGGTTTAGGGATGGTCTGTATTAAGTTGTTTGAAATTTTCATAGTTGTGTCCAAAAACGTAAATTTCAGCATATGAGTAGCTTACGGTCAGGTTTAAGGTGGGGTGGAATGCACTGAATCTCTTATGGAATTTTTATTCTTGTTTGGTGTCAGTCCAGGTGATTATGATGTCATCAATGTAACAGAAATGGGCCAATGGTTTGATGGAGCCGGAGGCCTGGAAGTCCCTTTCTGTTTCTGCCATGAAGAGGTTGGTGTATTGTGATGCCATTTTTACTGTCTGGCTCCTGTGAATTGAATATGTAGCTTTCTTTACCAAAAAAGAGAAATGGTTGTGCCTGAGGGTTAATCTTGTGGTATAGCTAGAAAGGCGCACAAACAGATTCCAGTTTGCATTACATATACCTTGCCAGAGTCCTAATGGGAACTTTAACTACAGATCCCTTAAATAGTCCATAGAGAGCATAAAAAAGTGGCAGCATAAACTGAAGATCCAATTCAAAAAATACTTTTCTCCATATTTTAAAGAAAAAAAAAACTAGTTTCAGCCTCCCTTTGCCCTTTTCAAGCTTAGAATGGCAAATACATTGTAACCATGACCAACAATGAATAGTGAACAATAGAATTTGACTCGACTCCTCAAACGGTCTCCAATGTACAGAAATCCCTGCAGAGTATCTATTCTGATGATATTGGTACAACCTCGAAGTAGATGTAAAGTTTTGGATATAAATATAGCTTAATGAAATATAGAAGTTATTGTTTACAGAACTAATCAACCGGCTCTGGGTTCATATGGAGTCACGAGGAGATGGGATGTAGTTAGGAGACCAAATGGTTGGATTAAACATTCCTCCAAGACCTTTCTACTGCTCCTCACTTCTATCGCTGCTGCGGCAAATTGTGCAAGAAATGGATAAACCCAATAATCGGCACTAATCCTGTCTAGCCAAACCAACTGGATTATATAGAAAGAGAAGTGAATACTCATCAAGATACGATCAAATTAAATGTATATCAAATCACAAGTGTGGCCCTACAGACTCGGGCAGAAGTTGACAAATTAAATCACCACCAATATTTTTATCATTTTCTGTCCTCCTGATTTTGATGCAGATAGGATCAAGATGTTAAGGACTTGATCAGAGCTTGAGACCCAAGCAGAGGAGGCGTACCGGGACCGCAAAGCCCATCCCAACCTGTAATACAAGAAGAACAAGTTAAAATTGAAATGACAGAAAGAAATGTGTCAATTCATGGTATCGACACACTGAAGGACAACCTCAAGGGAACCGAGCTAGATATACGGAATATAATAAGGACAATGGGGGCCGAGGTGTTCAAAGTTTATATCCACCTGTTCGTTTTTTTTTCTTCAATATCGCAGTAGGTCATCGCCTCTGAGGGCAGGACATGGTCTATAACCCGGAATCTAAGTTGACTAAAGGCTCATTTAGACACTATTATTGCTCAGAAGCCGTCTTTTGAGCGATAATCGTTGTCTAACTGCTCTGACATCACGCAGTTTTCGTTAAACCGTCACTTATCCTTGTCTTTCAGCTTGCTGACAATGAGCCTTATCAGGGATTCACAGCAGGATACAACTGATACTATTTCAGCTGTATCCCGCTCCCTGGTGACAGGCAGGGTATAAAGAACAGACCGGTCTAGCTGCTGTATAACAGCCGGGCGCTCAGAGCGGGGAACAGCTGGATACAGAAGACACCTTGCTTGTCTTCCGCATGCTCCGCTCCAAGCTCCCTGTCTCCTTCCTGTGCAGGGTCGATGTTATTGAACAATCAGTTCTCTTTGTAATTTTGATTATCAAGGAATGAAATGGTCTTTTCCTCAATTTTTGAGGTAACTGAGATTGTCATTCACATTCAGATGTGCTATGAATTCCCTGAAGCTGTCTGCAGAGCCTGCCCAAAGAATTAGAACATCATCAATAAATCTCACCCACAATAGGACCTTAGAGGTCCATTTGGCATTGGGTTCTGTGAACACCAGTTGTTCCTCCCACAGCACAGGAATAGGTTGGCGTACGATGGGGCACATGGATGCCCCATCGCCATGCCCCTGAGCTGGTGGAGGAACTTGCTGTGAAATGTAAAATAGTTGAGGGTGAGGATATAGGAGAGAAGATCCCTAACGAATGGAATGGACTCCTTCTCTACTTGAGGAAGTGACCAACTGACACCAAACCAGCAGTATAGAGCTATAAAGAGACTCTATATCCGTGCTGGTGAGTAGTACTTTAGGTTCGATCACTATCCCCTCCAGTTGTCTTAAAACATCGGTTGTATCCTTTACGGATGATGGTGGAGCCTGGACAAAGTATTTCATCAATGTAGATGCCACAATTCTGTGTTAAACGATCTACACCAGACACTATTAGCCTGCCCTTCAAAGGGAACAAGTCCTGTGTGTATCTTAGGGAGAGAAGAAACGTTAGGTATCCTTGGGTAGACTAGAAACAAAAATTCAAATTTTGCTTGACTGATTAGTTTATTGCCCATAGCTTTCAAAAGGAGAAGTCTTATGTTATTCTGAAACAGCCCTGTGGGATCTGAGGGTAAAGTCCAAAGATTGCCTACGTCATCAAGGTGTTTATTACACATCCCAACATAGCCAACCTGTGACATTACCATGACCCGTGGAGGCCAGAAGGCCCCTTTGCTGTAACCATCCCCATTTCCCAATAAGACAAACCACTTCTCTTTTGGATAAAATGGCCACAGCAGCCTATTGACAAACTATACATAACAGTAACTAACAAATTACAAGGGGGAGTCCTTGGAGCCACAAAAATCGGGTGCCACCACAACCGCACTAATAACACTGCCCCCCGTTGGACAAACAGGCTCAGCGGCACCACAAGCTGCCCTTAGGTGGCTACTACTATTGCAACTTACAGCCGGCGGAGGGTCTACTGCCCCACCACCACCAGCCAAGTCACCACACCAGACACAATACAAATTACCCAAGAAGGGAGTCTTAACGGGTGAGACTGTGCCCACCCTACGCCCCCTACACAATTTCCAACGACTCCAAGGACCCCCACCCACCACAGCCAGCACGGCTTACACCTCAGCCTGTGCCACCCCCAATAAACTCAACGCCCTTTCTATACCTTCCTGGACCCCCACGGCTCACATGTCAATACCCACGTCATTCAAATGCACTCCGTCATCTGCCCAATACTGTCCAACCCCCTTCTCCAAATCCGCATGTCTCACAAACACCCCCCCCCCCCCATTCCATGTGACAAATGTTGAAATGTGCCTATTCATCCTCATCCTAGCCCTGTTAATGCCTACCAATGATCTAGCAAATCACCACTGCTTATGCGAGATAATTTCGGACCAAACAATCACCATTTTTGGGAACCTCTTACGAAGCCGCTGGAAATCATCCTGAATATCCTGTCTTAACTCCCAAGCAGGGCGACTCCCCATGTGTAATATAAGGATATCAGGACTCCTATCTAACCGCCCAAACCTCTCCACCTCACGCAACACTGGGCACCACTTCATTCCCCTGATTCCCAACCAACGAACTGCAACCTCCCTCCTAAAGCTCAACTGCCTCCCATTTAGCCGAACCCTGGCACGCTCCGCTGCCCAGTACACGTATGAGTGTTCCAACAGCCACACCAGAGCCGGTAGCTCATGACCTGTAAGAGGATAGAAAAAACCATGTATCAATCCCAGTTCTCCCCACTCTTTCCTTATTGCATAACCACTTCCAGCATGTCATGCACTGGTCACATAATGGTTACCTAGTGGTCACACGACCACTCCTGGCCTGATACTTGTCTGTCAGAGCCGAATTTAATATACAAGGGTCCGGCAGCCCTCAAACAAATCTCCCCCCCCCCCCCCCCCAATAAGGTGAGGTATACTTGGGCACAGCCACCAGTCAGTGGGATCATGGACCTCCAATCCCAGATCAATCCAAGACAATAAAGAGATGGCGGAAGCATCAAAGGTGTAAAGTAAAATTCAAGATCCTTTTATTGCTCCATATCATTAAAAGGCAACTGTTACAGCACTCAGACCCCCTGAGCGCCAGGTGGGGTGCCCTGAACTTACCGCACCCCACTGTCCCTGCCTACTTGCCTCGGCCCTGGCTAACCCCAGGCGGACAACTGGACGGCGGTCCCTACCCTTGGCTAGGGGGGACTGCACAGGTGCAAGCTCACTCCGGCGTCACTATAATGCTGCAGGGGCCATATAAACTGGAAGTATAAAAGTACATCCACTGCAATACCGGAACTTGCCACAACCAAGATGGCCGTCGCTCATCATTGCGCATACGTCAAGATATCAGTCGCTTATAATAGCAAAGGACACAACAGTTCATGCCACCTCCAAGATGGCTGGCATATCACCCAATGCGTAACAGCGCCGGAATGTGTCCAAATGGTACCAGTATCCATATAGTCATGTAGGACGCAAAAGTACTACAAAAACGGTCCGGGCACTATGTCCATACCTATGGACAATTAGTAAATCCGTAGTCTAAATGGAGAGTCCTACACTCTGTCATTCCCATAATAGTAAGTCAACAGTTTTCCTTTGGTTAAGTAAGGGATTAATTATATAGTCCCCACCATAGTCTTACTAATTACACAAATTCTGGTCCGCACAATATATGAAATGTTCTGTGGAAATATCAAATGCAGTCATTCATTTGCAAACCCCATATGTTAAAGTCCACATATAGTAAATACAACAAAACAAGTGCACCAAAATTTATCATAGATTTCAAATATAGAAGGCCATAAAGGTGGCTAGAAAATGTTTGTCAAAAAATTTTTAACAAGAAAGTTTAAATGCGCCCATCCACAGGTGGAGACATGGAGAGTAGATCCAGAGTACACATCGACCCTGTGAAAAACAAGACCTCCTCAAAATCCACATAGAGACAAATCCAAAAGATATAGGGTGAAAAAAACCAACACAATAAACAACACATTATCCATATTAAAAGCCTATATTGGGCTAAGACAAACCCAGTACGAGGAAAAAGGTCTAGATAAAAGGCGAAAAATGATAATCCATATTCAGACCAAGGGGGTGTATTGTGTTCAGAGTAAAAATCCAATAGAACTCTTTTCTTAAGGATATGTTCCCTATCCACCAATGCATGTCCGACCTAACTAACTAACTTATCCCTCAAATTGGTAGATCTTCTATGACAGTTTCATTTTGAATTCTGTCACGTTTTTGCAGCCCATCGATGGTAATGGCCAATGGCGATTATCACCAAGATCCTCCCACTAAAGGGATTGAAGGTTGAAACAAAAGGTGTCCTTCCCGAGGATTCTTTGAGTGGTCTGGGGTGGAGTATATTACGGTCACATGCACGTGCCCCATTAACAGCTGTTGAGATGAGGGTTTCAGGATATCCCCTTGATGTAAATTTATCCGCCATGAGTTGTAGTCGAGTATCGACCTACTCGTCATGGGTGATCCTTCTGACGAGTCGCAGCTGACTCCAGGGGAGACCATTAACTACTTCTCGGGTGGTAACTATCATATTGTAATATGCTATTCTGATCAGTATCTTTAGTATAAAGATCAACGCTCTACCCACCATCTTTAAGAATCACCCTTGTGTCCAGAAACTGTATACGTTCAGTGGAAAAATTCAAGGTAAACTGGAGCTCGGTATATTGACTGAATGAACTGCTTGAATTTTAGAGTTTTCTGAACAAAGAGCCCCTCCAAATGACAAAAACATCAACTATAAATCGGAGCCAGATCAAAACTGTACTCCAATGTGTAGATGGATAGATAATGGTTTCCTCAAATTTACGCATGTAGATATTTGCATACAAAGGCGCGATGTTAGACCCCATGGCAGTGCCCTGCCGCTGCTGGAGAACACCCCCCAGTAGTACCTGCTGAGGATGAACTCAAGCAGCAACAGGACAAAGCCATGGCTGCCCGGTGCCCAATTGCATCCCTCCACATAATATCCAACAGCTGCCAAGCCTTTGTGATGCTGAATCGATGTATACAGGGCCACCACATCAAATGTCACAAGTATAAGTGGACCCGTTATCTCCACATCCTGAATTTTACATAGAAAATCACTAATGTCACGAATATACAACAATGCATTTTCTGCAATAGGTCGTAGTAGTCGATCAAGGAATCTGGCCACATTAGAGAAGATGGAGTTCCGGCCTGAAACAATAGGTTGGTGGATTTTGAAGATCTTTGTGGATCTTGGGTAGAATATATAGTACCGGTATCCGAGCATGTAGAACATCAAGAAACCGTACTAGGTCCACATCAATAATACCATCAAGCATAGCATCATCCAGCATCACCCTTAGTTGGATCTGTAATCTAAGGGTGGGGTTGTTCAACGTAATATAAACATTACTGTCATTTGGTTGACGTTGAATCTCGTTATATTGAGTTGTATCAAGTATGACAATCGCCCCACCCTTGTCCGCTGGTTTTATCGTTCTATTCCTATCATTGGGGAGACCTTTTAAGGAACATCTTTCCTCTCTACTCAAATTGTTTTGCCTTCTATTCGATAGTTTCGGGGCCCGAGATCTCAATACCTTTAATGTCATTTTCTACAAGTGTAATGAAGGTCTCTACGCAGTGGTCAGAGCTTGTCTATCAGACGCTTCATGACACCATAGTGATCATCCTGATTACACAGCGCCATATCTCTCCTATAGTACTGAAAAGGCCCATGTCCTGCATAAAGTCTGGCTTATTAAGAGCAAAGTCTACCCTGAGAGAAGACCACCTACTGCCATGGCTATGTGTAGGCATAGGCCCTATAGGAATATATAATGTATTAAAGATCCCTTGTGTATGAGATTCCATTGAAGTGTCACATAATCCTGTGCTATCCTATCCCACTTCTGTGCAAACACTGAAGCACACCCAAACCCTATAACATGCTATTGTTAACCAGTCATACAAAACCTGACCTGAGGGTGTTTTAACTTACCACTAGCTATGGACATAGGCAAGCATTTGTCTTAGACATCCCAAGTGTAGTCTTTACAACCTTACAGGTGGCTGGTGATCACATAGGTATCGGCAAATAGCTGGACTAGATCCATACCCATTGGGCATCATCCCTAAATAGCCATAATGTTCAATCACGGAGGCATAAACCAAAATTTTCAGTATGCTCTATTTTTTTCTCATGGACACAGGACGAATCAATAACTCTTGATCATGGCCAAAAAGCCGAATACTGGCGACTTAAAGTCTTCATATTATGAAAATCGGGATAGATCAATGGCATTACATATCATGGCATCGGGCAAATCAGCATCCAACAGTAAATCATTTTCTTTATGCTTGAGACCTCCCTTGTGGCAGGATGGGTATTCATGCTGAATCGCAAGCTCCTGGTGTCTTCAACACCCCAGAGGGTGACCCTGGGCACCTGGCTAACATGAAGAGCTTGGAAAGTGATAAAGAAAGTAATTAGGAGTGCACCAGATGTATTTACAGCGGGGGAGGTCCCGCTGTAAAGGGTGTTGCATAGTCTCGCGTTACATGGGTCTCACGTTACATGGAATGCACGTAGCATTCCAAGTTCTGAATTAGCTTTATTGCACTTTGTCTGCAGACATAGAAGTCCGCTAGATAATCCGATCAGAGAACACAAGCATATTAAGTATATGCTCGTATGGAAACTACTGTATGAAATCCATAGGAATTCCCATACATACATACATACATACATACATACATACATACATACATACATACATACATACATACATACATACATACATACATACATACATACATGTAAAACTGCAGGAATTTATAATAGGTAAGTATAAAAATGAAATAAATATCCATAAAAAAACTACATGATTACTTATCTTAATGTTTCTAACTAGTAGATGTTCTAATCAGCTGATCCATAATATAACAGTGCCTAAATTAATTGGGGGTGGTACCAGAGTACATAGTACCACCATGTCTATAAGGAAGAGTTAATAATCTTGATTTGGAATATAAAGTAATTTTTCTAGTTAGTGATTCCAGAATACTAAATACTAATATCCCATTACATACGGTTCCTGAGCTGATTTTTATATGTAAACCAGGTGTCACATTTACAATTTTTTTCAAAGATTTTGTTTAACCCTTGAGATGCCGGGGTGTTAAGTCTATGTATCCTGGGGTGTTCGAGATTGTTCTTGTTTGTTGCCCAGTTAGCGGTCGTTAACGATGCGGTTTCAGTAGATATCTTTTGTATACACATTTTCAATCAGTTTACCGTATATACCGGCGTATAAGACGACTTTTGAACCCCGAAAAATCTGCTCTGCAGTCGGGGGTCGTCTTATGCGCCGGTAATACAAAAAAAAAAAAAGTGTAAAAAAAAAAAAAAATTTATTACTCACCTCCCACGGCGTTCTGTCGCGCTCCGGCAGGATGTCGCTCACTCCGGCAGGCTGTCGCTCGCTCCTCGTCCCCTCCGCAGCATAGCTTTCTGAATGCGGGGCTTGAAATCCCCGCTTCCAGAAAGCTAATACACACGCCGGCAGCCATGACAGCATTGAATGGCTGTGATTGGCTAAAGCACACGTGGCTTCAGCCAATCACACTATTCAATGACATCATTGAATGGCTGTGATTGGCTGAAGGCGCACGTGTTAGCAATCACACCCATTCAATGATGTCATTGAATAGTGTGATTGGCTGAAGCCACGTGTGCTTTAGCCAATCACAGCCATTCAATGATGTCATTGAATAGTGTGATTGGCTGAAGCCACGTGTGCTTTAGCCAATCACAGCCATTCAATGATGTCATTGAATAGTGTGATTGGCTGAAGCCACGTGTGCTTTAGCCAATCACAGCCATTCAATGATGTCATGGCTGCTGGCGTGTGTATTAGCTTTCTGGAAGCGGGGATTTCAAGCCCCACATTCAGAAAGCTATGCTGCGCCGGGGACGAGGAGCGAGCGACAGCCTGCCGGAGCGCGACAGAACGCCGTGGGAGGTGAGTAATAAAATTTTTTTTTTTTTTCTCCACTGAATACCGGCGTATAAGGTGACAGTTGGGGGGTCGTCTTATACGCCCCGTCGCCTTATACGCCGGTATATACGGTAGTTGGATAGTTTTTTTTGGTTTTTTTTTCTTTTAAAACATTTTTTTATAATAGCAGCCTGTTCTTCATGGTCTTAGTCTGTTGCGCAGTATCTTCTAATGCGTTTTAATTGTCCGTAGGGGATGTTGTTTTTCCATTGTTTACTGTGGCAGCTTTTAAAATCAGGATAGGTATTTTTGTCGCCTTTTTTTAAAATGTGTTTTCGTAATTTTTTTTGTGTAAGAACGAAGTCTAAAACTATTATTTGTTCTTTATTAATAGTACTAGTAAACTTTACATTAGTATTTTCATTTAGTTTCTGAATGTATTGTTGTAAATTATTTTTGAGCCTTTCCAAATAATTAAAATATCATTGCTGAATCTACGATAGAACACTGTTGGGGTCTAAACTGTACAATTTTTCGAAATTACCCATGTATAGGTTAGCAAAAGATGAAGCAAAATTAAAACCCATAGCAGTCCAGGGATATGAAGAGAAAACGTGTTATTTTTTTATATAAAAAATATTTTATTTTTAAGAATAAAAACTATAGCATTTAAGATAAATTGGTTCTGATTAAGTGGCATTAAGGGGTTATCGTTTAAGAATGTTTGAACTGCTAAAATTCCTAAATTGTGGTTCATTTTGGTGTGGAGTGATTCTACGTCGAGGGTACACCATTAGATGAGCGAGCACCAAAATGCTCGGGTGCTCGTTGCTCGAGTCGAACTTCCCGCGATGCTCGAGGGTTCGTTTCGAGTAACGAACCCCATTGAAGTCAATGGGCGACTCAAGCATTTTTGTATATCGCCGATGCTCCGGATAGGTCTTCACTTGTGAAACTCTGGACAACATCAGAAAGTGATGGAAACACCACAGAAACGGGCAGGCGAGGGGCAGCATGCAGGGCAGCATCTCGGTCTCCTAGGTCTCACTATTAAGCCACAATAGCGGCAAGAGTGCCCCCCCCCCCCAACAATTTTTACTTCGGTGTGCCTCATTAGCAATGCATACCTTAGCTAAGCACCACACTACCTGCAACCAAGGACAATCACTGCCTGCAGGTCACACCGCTGCCACTTCTCCTTGGTTACTTGCTGCCCAACCCCCCCCCTCCCTGCACGACCCAGTGTCCACAGCACACACAAGTGTCCCTCCACAGCCTTCAGCTGCCCTCATGCCACACCACCCTCATGTCTATAAGTGCGTCTGCCATGAGGAGGAACCGCAGGCACACACTGCAGAGGGTTGGCAGGACCAGGTAGCAACCCTCTTTAAAAGGGGCGGGGCGATAGCCCACAATGCTGTTGAGAATCGATGAGAAATTGACGTTCGATCTTCATTCCAATTCCGTGCCACCTCCGTCAGGAGCTGCAAACGTGGGCATAAAGGGGACTCAGCTGCCAGCCCAGCACTTCTACACATCTTCACAATGCAGCAATACTCGGTGTGGGAAGTATGTGAGCGGGCCCAGGGTCAGCCTCTGTCCCAGCAAACACCTTGTGTGGCCCAAGGTGCTGCGAGTGACATAGCAATGGGGAATCCATGTGTCCACACACTACTCATTCTGTTTGGGTGTCGGATACCTCATCGACAACACAAGGGGTAAACCATCTGCACTCTGCACCCTACCCAAGTCTGTCAGTGTTTTTGGGACAGACAGGTAAAACACCTCAATGGGAAGTCTGTGTGCACCCACAGCATGGGTGGCTCCCAGGAACCCACAGACGGTACAGAAAGATCCCATTGCAGTGCCCCGGATAGCTGAGGTTACGTGAGACAAAATGCATGTTTGCCTCGGCCCACAATCCATGCCCTAGACATTCTGGGTTTTCTTTTCACAGCGATGGGAAGACTTAGTGCACCCATAGTATACACAGACCCCTGTAATATTCCTGTAGCAAAGGTATAAGCGGCAACAGAAATGTTACTGGGGTCTGAAGTATTGGCAGACCTGAGGGTCCTGCTCTAACAAGCTTACATACAAGTAATGGGGTGATACAGAGGGTAAAGGGACTGGAGATGTGCACAGTATGGCGAGGTGGACCGTGAGGGATGCTACACGCACACAATGGTCAGGCCATACAGTTCGAAATCGGGATGACTGCAGGTGCCGGTTGATTTCGGCTAGCATGAACTGCAGTTGGAAGGACAGGGAGCATGTTATCAGGCATAGTACAAAGGGGTTTAGTTTGGGAGATGTGGTTTGCGTCCCTAAAGAGGTGCGTTTTTAGAGCACGCCTGAAGTTTAGCGTGTCAGTGATTGCCCGGATAGTTTTGGGTAGCGCGTTCCAGAGGACCGGTGCTGCTCTGGAGAAGTCTTGGAGGCGGGAATGAGCGGTTTGAATTAAAGGAGCGCTTTAAAGTGATCTAATTTCGTTAGCAGAGTGGAGAGCCCGGGCTGCATGGTGAATTGAGATGCGGGAGGCGATATAGGGGGGCGCTGGGCTGTGGAGGGCTTTGTGGATGAAGGATACAATATAGGGGGGCGCTGCGCTATGGAGGGCTTTGTGGATGAAGGATACAATATAGGGAGGTGCTGCACTGTGGAGGGCTTTGTGGACGAGGGTAGTGAGTTTAAATTGAATTCTGTATTTGATAGGCAGCCAGTGCAGTGACCGGCGCAGGGCAGAGGCGTCCGAGTAGCGGCTGGACAGGAAGATGAGCGGCTGCAGCATTCAGGATGGATTGGAGAGGGTAGAGTCTGGTGCAGGGGAGGTCGATCAGCAACGAGTTGCAATAATCGAGCCGGGAGTGGATGAGGGCAACAGTAAGCATTTTTAGCGTGTCCACATGTTTAGGCAAGCGATTTGGATGTAGGGGGTGAAGGAGAGATCTGAGTCTAATATGACCCTGAGGCAGCGGGCATGTTTGGGAGTTATGGTGCCACACACTGAGATGGAGATGTCAGGATGAAGGTGGAAACAGGAGAAGGTTAGTTTTTGAGAGGTTCAGTTTTAGGTAGAGAGAGAACATAGTGTTAGAGACAGCGGACAGGCAGTCAGTGGTGGTCTGGAGAAATGTTGCTGTGATGTCACAGGAAGAGGTGAATAGCTGGGTGTCGTTAGTATAGAGATGGTACTGAAAGTCAAATCTCCTGATAGTCAGTCCAATGGAGGCTGTGTGGATGAAGAGGAAGGGGCCAAGGATCGAGCCCTGGGGGACCCTAACAGCCAGAGGAGGGGAGGTAGAGCCAGAAAGCAGACGCTGAAGGAGCAGTCGGATAGGCAGGAGGAGAACCGGGAGAGCAGTGTCCTTTTTAAGTAAAGAGGATTGGCAGCACCCAGGAATCCAATGAAGGAATGAGCACAGATCAAAGAAAGTCCATCCTTTTATTGGAGACAATGTCTAACATGTCCAAACGGCAATGTTTCAACCGGCTCACTGCGGTCTTTGTCAAGCTTATACACACAGCATATAAGAAGCCCCTTAAATAGTGAAAACCACTCCCCCCTAAAATCATTACAATTAGACTCGCATGTCATCTCCACGGTTCATTCTGCAGCTCCGCTTTCAGCCACCTTCTTCTCGCCCGCCCCCCCCCCCCCCTGTCTCTCATGTCTCTCACTTGTAGATGTCAGTCAGCAGGTTGTTTTTAGTGACCATCACTTTCACCCAAGACTCTCTAACAGCAGCCATTGGGTTAAACTTGGTAATGGCACATTCATCACATAACTCACCCTTACTGCTGCTGGTTACAGTGACCTCTAAAGGAAAATGGCTCTGGTGTGCCTTATTTAACTTGGCTTCACTTTAGAAGCCAATTCGCAGGTACTTTTGAATAAGATGTATTATGTAACACACTTGCAACATTGTCACAGTTCTTAAATCCCAACTGCATGCCTTCATGAAACATGGGCTTCATCCATACTCCTTATGCACAGTCCATCAACCATACTCCATTCAGGAGTTTTCTCAGGAACCATCTCAGGGCAGCAAACATTATAAGCTCCTCTCTGGGATCTCACAGGCCCACATCTACTCCAGCATTGAGACTACAACCCCTGAGTGTGGCAGGAACCAAAGCTTTTACCTTCCTTCCTGCGACACCCACACAGATGTTCTCTCATCAGTTAGCAGCATGACCACTTTGGAGCCCTCTGCTGGTCATTCTGAAAACTACACTATCGCACTGTATTCCCCTTCAGTGCTGGCACCTCTAAAGATGCCTTTCTCAATATACATGCATGTAGTACACTCGCCTCACCTAAAATTCCCCACTGTTTTCTTTCTTGCCTCCTTTTCTGTTTTTCTTTTTGATCTTACTATTGATTGTCCTGTCCCTTATACTCTTTCCACACTCACACCCACAGATCTCATTGGTTCATTCTCATTGTTCTGTAATAGTTTTTTTTCCTACTAAAAGCTAATGTCTATCTTTCCCCTAATGTGCTGTTGAGTGCTCCTCTAAGTATCTGTTCTGGATTTCCTGTGCTTTTAAATCTCTTCAGGTCTTTGGACAGTTTACATTCATACTGTGTGGAGCGATATCCTTCGGGGGTTCAGTTTTTCAGAGGTTGTGGATGGCAGCCGCCCCAATGTAGAGTAGACTATGACTTGCTGTCTTGCGGTTCTCAGAATACCAGAATATTCAATACATTGTACGGTATATCACCAATCTCCAAATCCAAGATGATTAGACTTGTCTCAGATATTTCATAAGATGAAGTCCGGATAATAAAACTATTGTCCATTAATCTTATCCATATTAATACATCATGAGATCACTCTTCATATGTTTTGTTTAAAACTAGTCTCCTCCCGTCATTCCAGATGTGTTTGTATATGTTGGGGCACGTGGCGCACCCATAGCGGTTCCATGTATCTGATGGAAGGATTTCTTACCGAATACAAATACTTGGTGCTCTAGAATGAAGCTCAAAAGTTTTAAGGGGAGGTTCTGCTCCTTCATTTGTGTACTTCTAGATTCAGTATTCTGCTGCCCTTTTATCCCCATTATGTGGCATTGAAGAGTACAGGGCTTGAAATCCAGGCTCCCAAATGCCTTGCAGCCTTATTACATCTGTAGTGTCCCTAACATATGATGGAAAGGATTCAACAAAGGGTCTCAGGTTGGTATCAACATATATTAGCATTTTGTGTAAGATTCTCTAGATGATACTATGGGGTGACCTTTTAGAGGGGGTGGGGTGGTATCTTTTTATGAATTTTTGGTAGACAGTAAAACAAAGGTTACTGGATGGGAGGGAAGCATACATTTACATTCACTCATCTAGAAGTCTCTTCTTTTGCTACTTCAAGTAGCTGCTTCAGACTTTTTCTATTGGAGAGCATTGGACTTGGGACAGATTTTTTTTTTTTTTGTAACATTCTTGATCATTGCGATCTTGAGACTACACCTCTCGTACATTTCTTGGGGCATTATCACAATGGTGTCCCCTTTTTTTTGTCTGAGGGTTTCATTAGGAGTGTCATTTCCCAGACCCCGCGATGCAGTTTTCTCATCCTGGGATGGATTCTTCCGCACAGACGGTTTTTCCAGCACCCTGAATTTCTCGACAACTAAATCTGTTTTTTTTTTTTTTTTTTATAACTTAGGAAAGGTGTTTCCTGCACTTTGGGTGATTCTATGAATGGTCCCTCTGTAAGTAGTCGCTGCCTTTCCTCTGATAACTCGGGATCCCTCAAACCTCTTAGATGCCGTGTGTCCAGACCAATTTATTGCATTTCTTTTGATCCACAGAGGCAATAAATGTTTTCTCTTGCCATTTACACACAAACCCGTTTAGGCTCTTGCTCCAATTAAGGCATCAAACATAGTTGTTGGTTCACATTTCAGACCCTTTTAGTAACAATTTCTGAACTTGAAATGTATCTGATAAGCTTTTTTTTCAGTTTGTAATTGATCACTTTGTATCTTTCTAGGTCTCCTTTCTGTCCTGAAGCATACATTGGGTTATGGGTTGGGGATTCGATAACCTTCTAGTACTCCTTCCTCAACCTAATACTCTACTTCTCAGCCCTGATCTTCCTCCAGGTGTTTTTCTCTGGTTATCCTGTAGTATGGACTTGAGGAATGTGTAGGGATCAACTAGGGTCAGTTTTTAGGGCAGTTAGGGAAAAGCCTCCAGAATAGGGTTGCCCTTTTCAGGGCGATCACCATCTATGTCCATCAGGGAACAATACAGGGCTCTGCCTTCTATGGGCAGGTAGTCATACCGAAACCAATATATTTGTCAAAAGCAGCAACCCTGTGGGGATCCCCTAATAATAAACTTATTTATCACATATAAAGCTTCACCTACAGATATCCTGTAACCGCAGGAAGCAATGACTATACAGACTCAGTCTGAACATATAAACCACCTGCTTCACTAAATACATTAGAGAACAGTGGCCGTAGCGCTCACTCCACCGACTCCAATATGATGGCTTATGCACACTGAGCCATAGACGCCAATGTGGCCATGTGAACTAAAGCATATATGACACTAGTCACTAACTGGTATCAGTGGTACTAATATACTGAAAGCAGCGCAATCAGTTGTGAGGATCTAAATGCCTGCAGCATAGATGTGAAGCTAAAGCTATCACTAGAGCCCCCTGACATGTTTCGCCATAGAACTGGTGTCGTCAGGGGTACATTGAGCTATAGATTGAGTGCCCAGCTGTAACAGATGTGTATATCAGTAAGAGGCGGGATCAGGATCATCCCCACCACCAATCAGCTGTGTGAGACAGAGGGATCCACCAATAGTGGCTCTGAATGTAAAGCACAGGCACCAGTGGCGGCCAGTAGAGTAACACATAACATTCAGGTATTCCCCATGATGATCAGCCACAGCAATGCTTAGTAGATCAAAACGGGCCGATGGGATAAATGTCTCGATAAGACCTAGATGTGGGTATAGTTTACACTGATATCCAAGCAATCAATACTGGAGCGACATATCGGAGCGCTCACACATTCTAGCTTCAATGTGCGATCATACATTTATATCCCTCTAACACTTACCTGGTTCAGTCATAGCGGCATAAAGCCAACAGCCGGATATGATGGTGTAAAAACCAAAAAGTTATCCCCGTCCTTCTGAATAAAGAAAGTCACCGTATTAATACTCAACAGTGTTAAATGTCAAGAGAGACCTTCAGATAAATGCCCCAAAATCAAAACCCTCTTCAGTCCCAAGGGTGTTTTGCTCTTCAGGTGAAAGATCCATCTCGCCTCTTCTTTCAACAGGACAGCCTCTAGATTACCCATCCTCGGGCCCAAGTGGACCTGACATATACCACCGAACCTCCCGCTACTAAGTATACCGCCATGTGCTTCATTCATCCGCTCTGTATGTCTGTTCTAGTTCTAATACGGCTCTGATGCTTGGAGAGTCGGGGTCTGAACTCCTCAATAGTCTTACGACCCACGTTTTTGGGCAGATCGCCCCATTCACTACAGCTCTACTTCTGTGCTTTATGGAGGTTTTATGGCATATGTCTTATCAATGGGATTTCTAAAAGATGTTGTATTCATTACCAAAGTGCAAAAAAACCCATTCCCATGTGGTCGGCAACCTAGCGTCTCTTATCCCTTCCAGACTAAGAGACTGGGGGGACCCTGAAAAATGGCCATGAGAAAGCCTGTTCTTTAATTGTGACCTCGGTGGAAGGTGATGCTCAAATCGGTGTTGATGGCTTCAGATAAAAGGATCAGTCAATACCTCCACGGAATAGAGTAAATATGGTCTGTGTGGCCATCATAGGTCCTGATACACCTGATCCCAAGGATAGCCATACAGAGGGGGAGCGGCACTCAGGAACTCTAATATTCCAGAAGTATAAAATGATAAACTTTTATTTATTCCCTCAATAAAACAACGTTTCGACCGAGGCGGATCTTCGTCAAGCATTGATACATACACAGAACGGTGTCTATGTGTATTTATTACACACGGACACAACCCCAGCCCCTCACCTAATCAGTGACAATACACCCTCTGTATTACCTTTCCCGTTAGCTGTGGACGTCCCACAATAGGTGCCGCCACCCTCCAACATCACAGATGTGTATAACATGCAGGCATGTTGTGTTACTCCCAGACGCCTCACCTTCTTCACAACGCATGTGCAAACCACCCCTCACCCGGCATTGGTGACAATCGCTCCTGCGCATGAGCAATCACACAGCGACCTCCCAAACTCTAAGGCCTCATGTCCACGGGGAAAATCATGGAGAATCCGTAGCGGGTCCCTCCTGCCCCGCGGACATGAGGGCTGAAAAGAAGAATAAACTTACCTGCAGCGGAGCGTGCAGATCTTCTCTTCTTCGTGGCTGGATCTTCTTTCTTCCGCCGGTGGATGTACTCGGCACGCTAGCGGCGTGCCGCACACATCCGCCGGGCCGAAGAAAGAAGATCCAGCCGCGAAGAGAAGATCTGCACGGTCCGCTGCGGGTAAGTTTATTCTTATTTTAGGTCTCCCGCGGATCCGGACATCTGCCATAGACTTCAATAGAACCCTGCGGGAGCCGTCCCCGTGGGAGACCCGCACCTAAATGGAGCATGTACATTATTTATTTATTTTTTTTTCATGCTCCATATTTTTTTAAATTCCCTTTTATTGACCATCCGCGGGTATTTATCTACCCGTGGGTGGTCAATGCATCCCTATGGGATGCGGATCCGCGGGCAGGAGAAGAGTTAAAATCTGCTGCGGATTTTATTTTTCTTTTTCCCGTGGACATGAGGCCTTAGTCTTGCAATCTCACCATGGCATTCGCACATGCGCAGTTTCCCTGGCAACTGATAACACTCCAGCATTACGTGGTGGTGGTCCACAACTTCATAGTGAAGGATCACCATCAATGGTTGAATAGGTGGAATTAAACCACAAGTGGCAGACCAGAATGTTTACTCCATAATGGCACAAGCAAAAAAAATTGTTAGTGTGTATATAATTAAATAAATGCAGGCTGTTAGAACGTAACTGTCATAAATGAGGGTAGAACATGTGTACATACATGAGTATACGCATAGCATAATAACATAGTATGTTAGGCTGAAGGGAGACTATGTCCATCTAGTTCAGCCCGTTTCCACCACCCCCCCCTCCCTCCCACCTTGTTGGTCCAGAAGGCAGAAAAAAACCCCAAGCAGCCAATTTAGCTAATTTTTGGAAGAAAATATTCCTTCTGGACTCCACAATTGCAGCCAGAGTAATCTTTGGATCAACATTTGAGATAAACAACCCGCTGCTCCTGTAAGATTTATAACCTATAATATCCTTCCTCTCCAGAAATACATCTGGTCCCTCTTAAACTCCTCTAAGGATTTTGCCATCACCACTTCCTCAGGCAGAGAATTCCACAGTCTCACTGCTCTAACAGTAAAGAACCCTTTTCTGTGTTGGTGATGAAACCTGCTTTCCTCTACACATAGAGGATGCTCTCTCGTTACCGTCATGGTCCTGGGTATAAACAGATAACGGGAGAGATCCTTGTATTGTCCCCTCATGTACTTATACATGGTTATTTGGTCGCCTCTTAACCTTCTTTTTTCCAGGGTAATAATCCCAGTTTTGGTGCCTCTCTGGGTATTCCAGTCCCGTCATTCCATGTATTAGTTTAGTTGCTCTTCTTTGAACCCCCTCCAGTACTGTAACATCTTTCCTGAGCACCGGTGACCAGAACTGTGCGCAGTATTCCATGTGAGGTCTGACAAGTGCCTTATATAATGGGAGGATAATGTTCTCGACCCTCACCCCTATACCTCTATTAATGCACCCCAAGACTTTATTAGCTTCTGCAGCAGCTGACTGGCATTGGTTACTCCAGTTTAGTCTACAATCCACTAGTACCCCCAGGTCTTTTTCCATATCACTTTTCTCTAGCAGTACCCCATTTAGTGTATATTGGTGACATCTGTTTCTCCTGCCCATGTTCTTTGTATTAATTATATTGTAGAAGTTCATATTGTCTGTAAATATTGATATTTCACTGTGCAGCCCTGCTTTCAGGTTTTTGATATATTGAACAGAATGGGGCCTCATACTGAACCCTGTGGCCCCCACTAGTGACTGTGGCCCAATCCGAGTACAAACCATTTATTACCACCCTCTGTTTTCTATCTCTGAGCCAGTTATTTACCCAGTGTGACAAGGGGGTTCATTGGCCTCTGGATCACCATCCACACAGTCAGAACATGGCGCACCTTGTGCAAAAATATGCTCCAGTAAAAGATTTCTTTAAGCTCCTGCCAGCCTTTATTCACCGCATATAACACAAATCATACACAGTCCAACATAGCTTGGGGTTCACAGCCCACGGGGTGCTGTCACTAACCCCTCCTGGGGCGTTTGGAGGGCATCTTCCTCCGTCAGACCAGGTGACGGAGCCTGAGGTCCAGTGTGGACCACTTGGGTCTAAGTCCCTGATACGGCTCCTTTCACCGCCTCTCTGGCTCTCCCAGCCAAGTCTTTGTATTTCTGGCAGGAACTGGCTCTTTTGTAGCCATTTCCTGCTACACCGTTCAGGTGTTAACCTTTACCTTTCCCCTCTTTTAGCTGTTAGACTGCCTATCTAGCACCCTCTGCAGGCCAGTCTTTCACTGCCCTGCTACACCAGATACCCACATTTTCCCCCAGCCCAAGCTGTCTCATTTTATAGATCAGCCTATTATGCGGCACGATGTCAAATGCTTTAGAGAAGTCCAGCTATGAGATCAATAGACTCTCCCAGGTCCAGCTTAGAGCTCACTTCATTATAGAAGCTGATCAGATGGGTCTGACATGATCGACCCTTCATGAACCCATGCTGGTGTCAATATGAAAAGTGCATCAGCAGCACAAATATTTCACACTTTCAAGGGACAGACCCGTATGCAGTCGCCAGAAGAGAAGCTTCAAACCAATGCTTCCAAAGTAAAGTTCAATCGTCCAAAGAAGACTGGCAGCCTAACCAGATACAGTGTAACAAGTGGTCTTTATTAGCCCATCACCACGTGTCAGCGAATGTTTCGGCTGTAACGCCTTCCTCATGCTCATAGAACACACGACATAGCAAGTAATATATAGTCCCAATAGCATGGGCAACTACCAATTATATTAATGCATACGCCCCCACAAATCACCTGTAGGCTACCCTGCATCTTGATGGCAATCCACGCGTATTCCATGCATCACACGCCTGTGTACTAGCGGCGTCTCTATAGAGCCACTGCGCATGTGCAAGGTGATCCACACAGCGCATTCGCACGAAAATCGCTGTGGCGCATGCGCAGCGCTATTTTATGGAAGACCAATTCGGAACAGGCGCCATATAGTCGATGTCTCGCTGCATTAAGGGGAAATATAGAGGTACAGAGCTCCATGTTAACCTTGTATGGCCATTTTCTTGAAGACCAATTCGAGACAGACACCATATTGTCAGTGTCTCAATAAGTTAGTAAGCGCATATACAAAATTGGAGCACTATATTAACATTATATTATAGGTCCATATGATGGAAACAGTAAAGGAGTATTACGAGAGTATATGGATCCACAACCTCTTATATAGATCCATAGAAAAAAATGTAAGCAGCCTATGCATATTGAATTAATATGCATGGAATATGGGTTATCTATGATATACACCAATTGTAGTATTCACGGTAACCACAACCTTAATTACTCAAACCCGAATTTGCTCTCATTATGGTATCCATGACTACAATCCTGTTCCCATATACGCACATAAATACTGTTACTCACATAGATGCCAAATATATAATCCACAGGTACATGACACAAGATCACTATGGTTTCAAATGCACATGTTCGTTCTTGATCAGAATTAGAGATGAGCGAGCGTACTCGGCCACGCCCCTTTTTCGCCCGAGCGCCGCGATTTTCGAGTACTTCCGTACTCGGGCGAAAAGATTCGGGGGGCGCCGTGGGTGAGTGGGGGGTTGCAGCGGGGAGAGGGAGAGAGGGCTCCCCCCTTGTTTCCCGCTGCTACCCCTGCTCCGCCACGCCTCCCTCACCCCCCCCCCCCCCCCCCCGGGCGCACCCCGAATCTTTTCACCCAAGTACGGAAGTACTCAAAAATCGCGGTGCTCGATCGAGTAATTACTCGAAACGAGTAGGTTCGCTCATCTCTAATCAGAATTAATCAAAATATAAATAATTGCAGTATAATTTTTAATCTTCAGTTGTGGTGTAGGTGAACGCGCGGCCGTCAGATTCAGACTCCTGGGAAGTGAAAATAAAAAACATATAAATATAGATTCACATATAAAAAATACACAACATATAGACAATTACATACAAGACTAAAAACTACTCGACAAACTACAGAAAATGATGGGCCTAAGTTTAACTATGTGGCTGATAAGCCTATTCCATATTCCGTCCCCTAGGTGCCATAGTATCTAGTTCGTAAATCCACTTCAATTCGCGTTTTTTTTAGTAAGAGACCACGATCACGGCCTCTAGGTGATGCATGGTCTATTACTCTATCTAAATTGGCTAATCCTATGGCCCTGCTCTAAAAAATGTCGGGAGACTGGTGATTCTTTGTTTTTAGTCCTGATGGTACTTTTGTGCTTCACCATTCGTGATCTAACCTCCAGGGTGGCCTCTCCAACATATCCCAAGCCACAAGGACAGGTGAGGAGGTAGATCACGAATGATGAAGCACATGTGTATATCTCTAATCTTGTATTTATTGCCACGTAATGGATGGAAAAAGTGGTCCCCCTTGATGAGGTTCCCACAGCAAGAACAATTCAAGCACGGGTAGTTGCCTTTCTTTGGTGGTTTGAGGGTTAGTTGTTTTCCAACCCCAACACTGGCGTAATGCGAATGCACTAATTTATCGCCAATGTTGGATCCCCTCTTATAGGCCATCAATGGGGTATTAGCGAACTCCAACTTCTGGGCAGCCTAATTTCAATAAGGGCCAATGCTTCTTGATACCTGAAATGGATCGACTAGCCATGTTGTATGTGGAAACAAAAGGCACTCTAGCACAGCCATCCTCTTTTGGCTTGGGGGGGAAAGATCACTCTGTTTCAAAGCTCTTAACTTTCTCGCAGGCTACTTGAACAACATCATTCGGATATCCTCTATGATGGAACTTCTCACATATCTTTTAACCTTTCATCTATTGTTTCATCATGCATTATGCGTCCCACACGCAGTAATTGACTCCACGGCAGGGATCTTTTTTTCATTGCCTGTGGATGATTACTGTCGTATAACAATATGCTGTTACGGTCCGTATCTTTGATATATAGATCCGTCTTTAACTTCACATCTGTCTTCTTTACCAAAACATCCCAAAATTGCATCTCTTGCTCTGAATGTGACAAAGTAAATGTCAGTTCTGGGTATATCGAGTTGAGGAACCCATGGAAATCCATGACTTCAGTCAATGTCCTGTCACAGAGGACAAAAATGTCAATGTATCGACCCCAGTACCTCAAGGAGGATTTAAATGGTGATACATAGATGTGTCTGTCTTCCAGATCTCTTACGAAGATATTGGCATATGCTGGTGTGCTGGTGCGGAGTTATTCCCTTGAGTTATTCTTCGATTGCGTCTCTCAGAAACCCCTTGAATATTTTCCCAGTTACTGTAGTGAGACTTACCGGCCTGTAGTTACCAGGCTTTCTTTTGGACCCCTTTCTGTATATTGGAACCACACTGGCAATGCGCCAATCCAGTGGTACAACCCCGGTCTTGATAGTATCATAAATATTAGAAATGGCGGCCTAGCTATCTCATCACTTAGTTCCCTTAGAATGCTTGGGTGTATTCCATTTGGGCCTGGTGATTTTATTGATTTCAAACCTATTTAACCGGCTCTGCACTTCCTCCTGTGTTAGGTATGCTATATGTAGCGGGGGGTTCATTCTATTCCCCTGCATCTCATGAGACATTTCTTTTTCATTCATGAATACACTTGAAAATAAACTATTAGATTTGCCTTCCTCTCATCGTCTTCTATGGTTTCTCCTGCATTATTTGTTAAAGGGCCAGTGCTCTCAGTACAAATCCTTTTACTGTTCATATAGTTGAAGAATAGTTTCGGGTTGTTTTTGCTCTTTGGCGATCAGTCTTTCTGCCTCCTCCAGAAATTTTGCTCTTTTCTTCAGATTTTGTTTTTAGCACTTCTTCGCTGCCTTCTTGTTTTAGTAGTTTAAACGCTTTCCTTTTTTTGTCCATGCTACATCATCAGGAACAGCCAGTCAATATGCATGTACATCCATCACATTAACTAATAGATATAATCTGCTACAGACACTAGTCAAATAAGCTTGTACCAGAACGCCTATGGAGAAAAATATTGTGTCAGCATAACACTAGGCCTAGGCATAAGGCACTTAGATGAATTCTGCCATATATATACGAGAATTAACTTTACCTTCAACACATGTAGTGTACCATAAACCTAAAAACACGGAAGATACAGATAAAAGTAAAACCACTACCAGTCGAAGTCCTATTAGCCAATTCTTTCTGAATACATAATCTAAACACATGTATGCAGTCAATGGATGGCAACTACTGCCGCCGAACGGCCATGATAAAGAAATGTAATTGGGAGACCGCCTGTTGAGTTACAATTCATGATGATGTATATGTGTATTTATTCAAAGTGATGCCGAGAGTACATCAAACGTAGTGGGAGCCCTCCTGCCAAAAAAAAAAAAAAAATTCCATTTTAACGCTAATCGTTTGAGCCTATTTTCTCTGTCCTGTTCCCGATTTATAGTGTTGGTAGTCCACCATTTATAACCCTAAACCTGAGTTGGTGAACAGTATGCCCTGCCACAATAAAATGTTTAGCCACATAAACATCAGCCCTGCCCATCCTAATGGCGCTCTTATGTTATGGTAATGCATTTTTCACTTCAGTAGTAGTTTCCCCAATATAGGTGTCCACAAGGGCACGCTATCATATAGATCTATGTGGAAAGGCAAGACAATCTATTGTTAATGATATACCTGCCCAGTACTTGGGTGTGTGAATGTATCTCTTAATGATATTGTTGCAACAGGCGCAAGACGGACACGGAAAGCGCCCTTTCTTGGATTAAGTAAATGTGTTCTGTCCTAAGCTGTCTAACGTTTCCCAGTTTTGACCAACCTATCCCTGATGATGAAATCTCTGATATGCCATAAGAGGGGGTGCTATGAATTTGGGCACCGTAGGAAAACGGGATGGCATGGGCCAATGCCTGCGCAAAATACAAAATTACCACTTTGAGGACAAAATATGGAGACGAATGGGATACGACCGTCCTGATCACCTTTAGAAAGAAAGATGGTCACGGGGGAATACATGTGCTCTATTGTTAATATTTATTAAGCTCATCGGGATATCCTCTCTCATGTTTCTTGCATAGTTGGTCCAACCTATATTCCAGGCAGTCATCCACTATTCTTTTACTTCTAAGCATTTGGCTCCAGGGCAAACATCTTAGAGTATTAGGTGGATGATAACTCCTGAAACAGAGTACATTCTGGTTGGCTGGCTTTTGGTACAAATCGGTTTTTAGCTGGCCATCTGACAAAGACTAGCACATCCAAAAATTGGATCTGGTGTCTCGAATATGTAATGGTAAGTTACATCAGCCAGAATGTTGTTAAGCTCTGAATAAAATATGTATGCCTCCTAAATAGAATTCATAAAGAAATTGGCGTAGCTAGGGGCCACATTCATCCCCATAGCTGTTCCATAATTTGTGGTAACAAATGCCATCACAGATGGTTTTTGTACAGGATGTCCTCTAAGAGCATCATGGCAAAGCTCCAAATGTTTGGTGGCCTATTTGCTGCTAACATTTGGCTTCTTGCAGCTTCCAAACCAACCTCGTGTCCTATGATGGTGTACAGGGAAGCTACATCAAATAAACAGAATGGTATCCTCGATAATTGCAAGCTCTCCACATGTTATACAGTCAGGCAGTGCATAAAACATTAGAAACTCCGTAGTGTCACACACATATGAACAAGCAGTGTGTACTAGTGGCTGAAGAATTTGGAGGAATTGCTGTACAATGAGCCCCTCCCAGATATAATTGGGCGGCCTGGTGGATCTTCCAAACTCTTGGGAATTTTAGGCAACGTGTACAAAACGGACATTACCGGGAATCTGGGACACAAATAATCTCTAAGCTGTAAATCAAGCATTTCCTGAGAAAATGCATCCTCAAGAACTACCTTCACACTTATGAGGTGCTATTGGAATGGATTTGAATCAAAAATTTTATGTTGGCTTCGGCCAATTGGCCCGAAATGTCTTTGATATTTTACCATATCCATAACGGCACCGTTCTTGTCAGCTGGCTTAATAGTTATAGCAATGTCCTCGCTCCACTGGTTTAATGCTCCATTTTCAGCCCTAGTAAGGCTATGCTGTGGACGATTTCTATAACTTTGTGCTCTAAGCTCCATGATGTCTGTGAGGACCTAACTTTTTAATAGTTTCAATAACCGTTATTGACTGGAGGCATAAAAGTACTCCTATTGGTTAGGAGGAAAAACCATCCTGGGAGACTGATGGGGCAAATTCCATGACTCAGAGGCAGAAAAATGCATTTTTTTAAAAACTTCATAAACAAAAAAATTGTCTGCCATCGAAAGCCAACTGAAACCAGTTTGACTTGGGTACCAGGCAATAGGGGAGAGCTTTTGACAGGACAGAAATATCAGATGCACTTAGAACTTTTAGAGGAAATATTAACCAACATGTTCTCACTTTCTGTGTCAGTTATTGCTCCATCTGCCAGACCACCGATCTTGTCTGGATCCCTTTCATCATTCTTTCCGGATATCTTGTGCTTACGCCCACCTTTTCTTCTATTCCTTTTCCTTGCTTGTGTGAATTGCCCCTTTTTGCATGAGGGGGACGTGCATCTAAAAAAGATCCATGGCCTCCAGCAAGACCATCTCTAACTGAACCCTCAGTTGAGTCAGATGTCCCAGAAGTAACATGTTGAGGTGCCTTGCGTTGATAGTTGGGTCTTCTACTAGCAGGAGGGATCCTTCCATAGGATTGGGCATCGCTCCTTGGTCCCTGCCAGTTGCAGATGTGTGTTTTCATAGTCTTCCATGTCCCTGTGCCATTTTGACCATTTTGTAGTCTCCCCTTCATCCTTATATCATTTTAAGTCCCCTTCCACCTTTGTCTGTATGCAGACCAATCCTCATGTGGCATCAGGGATTGTAGATCCCACTTTACATCTTTTGCTAGTTCAGAACAAGCTGTAAATATTCCAGATTTAACACGAGGTCAATGGCACATTTATTGCAAGTATTGGCAAACTTGGTACAAAACTTGGAGTCCTTTATCATGAGTGTAGGATGTACCTAAGGTCTCAACCCTCTGGGAATACATTTAGCCATGTAGTAGTCCTTAAGGGCTCATGTCCACGGGCAAAATAAGAATTAAAATCCGCAGCGGATTTTAACTCTTCTGCCCGTGGATCCGCACCCCATAGGGATGCATTGACCACCTGCGGGTAGATAAATACCCGCGGATCGTCAATAAAAGGAATTTTTAAAAAAATGGAGCATGAAAAAATCTGGACCATGCTCCATTTTCATGCCGGTCTCCCGCGGGGACGGCTCCCGCAGGCTTCTATTGAAGCCTATAGAAGCCGTCCGGATCCGCGGGAGACAAAAATCAGAGTTTACTCACACGCTCCGGTTCTTCTCTTCTCCGCGGCGCCATCTTCTCTCAGTCGCAGCCGGATCATTTTGCTTCGGGCCGGTGCATGCGCGGGGCACGTCACCGACGTCATCCTGCACATCCGCCGAGCCGAAGAAAGAAGATCCGGCCGCGACGCACAGAAGATGACGCCGCAGCGAAGAGAAGAAACGGAGCGGATGGGAGGTGAGTTTATTCTTATTTATTATTTTCAGCCCTCATGTCCGCGGGGCAGGAGGGACCCGCTACGGATTCTCCATGGAGAATCTGCAGCGGATCTGATTTTCCCCGTGGACATGAGGCCTAAGAATGACCGCATGAAGACGTAAGGAAATAAGTTTCTTGATAGTTGACTCGCATTTTCTTTGCAAAATCCGAATATTAGGAACACCTGAGAAAAGAACAGTCCATGTCCGTTTTAGATAGAATTCTGTCTGCATCTGCTTGTGTATATGCAAACACATCGGAGATACCTGGGGTTCCATCATCCAGGTGAAGTGTGAGATCCAAGATGTATTTAAATTCTTCTAAAGATAATCCCGTCTCTGTCCCTCCCTGGAGGAGAGTGTATTCACATATTAAACACTGCGATCCTATCTCAAAATACAATAGCTTCTTTCATTTCCAATAGTCTCGCTGTCGTGATTTGTCCATTATTGCGATATTCCCTCCCTTGTCCGAAATCTGATTGTAAGTCTCAAAGCTTGTATTTCTTGAGGGGAAAGGACAGAATTACTAATTTTCTTACTGGGTTTAATCGGCACAATATCACTTGTAACCATCCTAGTAAAAGCCTCTGTACTGATAGACTGGTGGGCTTGGGATCGCTTTCGATTTCTGACATGATGTAGTAAAGAGGGCCTGAATATCAGTAATCCCGATTGTTTTGTTTTCGGTTAGCAAATCACACAGCGTCTCCAGCGCCTCCAAGTTCTTTTGTCGTTTGTGTTGTCTCTATAGGCAGTTCTGTTTAATTTTGAGATTTATGTTATATTGGGATTTTCTAGAAAAAAGATGCACATCTTTAACCCAATCGAAGTGCGAGAATGGAGGCGTAGGTGTAAAAAAGGGCCTTTTTGAGGACAAACTTGGGCTTCATTCAATTCAAGGAAGGAGAGCCTTCAGGAGCAGGTAGTTCATTGATTTAATTCAACTTAAGAGAATAAAGAAGGGCAACATGGAGAAGCTGCAATCTATGTGCAAGGAGAAAGGCAGACTGGTTAGAGGGTAAACATCAAATACTTAGGGAATTTCCAACTTATCATGCCTAAGGAAGCTTCAGAAAAGACCGGGGGACCCTGAGGGATATCCGATATACAAAACTAAGGGTACTGCTGCAATGATGGAACTCCTGTGCCGAAAGCACAAACCTGTCACTTGGCTGATGGCGTGACATAACCCACCTAATGAGGGGCCTCGGGACCCTCAACACCAGGTTTGGCATAGGCACATATGTTGCAGGCCTTAATATCATTCCAGACTTCCTGCCTCAGATTGGGCTACTAGTTCTGGAAACCAGTTTGCAGGTTGTATCTTTACCTGGATGTTAGAACCAAATAACGCAAACACAACAGCACTTGTGCGGACCTTATCACATAAGGGAGGCTCCTTCCAGTGTGTTGTGAGCTCCGAAAAGGAGTCTGGATCTGTGACCCCCTATAAAGTCCAGCAAGAAATGATGTGTTTGAGCCGCAGCGCAGTGTGCCCGAATACCTTAATGCATGGCGGTAAAAGAATCCCATCTTTATTGAAGCCTCACCAGGGCTAGATGCCAACGTTTCGGCTGTCGCTGCACTCTTTGGCAAGTCACCAAAGCCCAGATACACAAAGATATTATATATATAATAACTTTGTGTATCTGGGCTTTGGTGACTTGACAAATATATAATATATAATATATAATATAATATACTTACAAGTGACAATAGTCAGCAGGTGTTACCTCACAAAAACCAATATAGCCCGGCTGCAGGTGCGGGGATGGTTTCAAGGCATCATATGGAGCAGCCCAGGTCATTAACCGCCTCAGTGGTCAATGCCGTCACGCTGGCATCCAGTCTGAGCATGTGCAGGATCACCTTGGTGTTGGATATGTGTATATACATCCCCTCTGGCTGATTACCTGGATGTTATGTATCCTGCACCTCAGACAACACCTTAGTCCATAACTGAATTGGAACATGCGGTATTAAACCAATAGACGATTTGAACAATGGGTGTCAGGGCCTTGATGAGCTTATAGACTGAGGCCATGGGGTGACAGGAGGTAGTGGTGCTTGTTCTGTACAATGGGCCGGCCATCTTTATAAATAGGGTAGTATACATAAAGCTGTATGAGCCGCTCATCTGTTATCTCTGTATATACTGATATAAGGTATATTAAAGGTAATCAAAAGAGAAGTAAGTCGGCAGCACTCGTCAGTATGCCACAATCTGGCGGAGTAGATGAATCGGAGAGGCTCGTCCCAACAGGACCGGATCCTGGGTCCACAATAGCAGTCCGGGGAATTTATGAAGGAGACGGCACCAAACTGTGCATAAGTAGAAAAGTTAAAAGCCTCCATTCCCCATGGTGCAAATGCCAGCAACAATGTTTCAACCCACAATGGGTCTTTATCAAGCTGGTTTGACAGAAGACTAATGCTTCACGGAGACGGGAGAATGATCTGGAGGGGATGGGTTCCAGTGGTGTCACAATTTGGTGAGGTCGTTATCGTGTACGAGACACACTATGTTTAATAAAACCTGAAACTATATTATAGCGATGTTGATTGATTCTCGCCCTTAAAGATCTAGTCGTCCGTCCGATATACTGAAGTCCACAAGGACACTCTAATAGATAGATTATCCATGTGGATTCGCAGTTTAGATGTTCTTTTAGGCTCACTGTTTTACACTCGCGTTTCACAAAAACTTCCTGTTTACCGGTGGGAATAGATACGCAACATTTGCAATGACTTTTTTAAACATCTAAGCGCCTCCACTAGATCCACTGGATTTATCTCGACTCGTTTTTAGATTCCAGAGTTTTCTCAGTGGGTCTGAAGGAGCAATTATACTTTGAAGAGTCTTATTTCTTCTATAGATGATCTTGGGAGTATCTGGAAGTTCTTTAGATAAGAATGGGTCCTTTTTTTAGTAGGTCCCAATTCTTTTTGATTTTTTTTTCTATCGCTTTATATTGTGTATATTGTGTATTATACTTTGTCAGGAATAGAAGCTTTTCATTTAGATCTTTCTTTTCATTCTGAGTCATTATCTCCCCCCCCCCCCCCCCCCCCCCCCCCCAGAGGGGGTCTTGTCTCAAACAAAACCTTGTCATAACATCTTCCACTACAGCCAGAGGATAACCCTTTTCAATAAATCGTGTATTAATTATAGCGGCTTGTTCTTTAAATCCCTCGACCGATGAGCAGTTCCTTCTCAGTCGCTTCAGCTGTCCATATGGAATATTGGTTCTCCAACATTTTTTATGGCAGCTTTTAAAACTTAGATAGTTGTTGCCATCCGTTTTTTTAAAATGTTTGTTTTTGTTTTTCCATCCCTTGTGGAGATCACCAAATCCAGAAACACCATTTCTGTTCGATTTGATGTTGCGAGTGAACTCCAACTGATGACTAGGATCAACAATGATTGTCAGTTGGAGTTCACTAGCGGTGCCACACTTCTGCCTATAGAACCTGTCTGTATATGAAGTTGTTGTCCAAATTCTAATTGTGTCAGAACAAATTGAGCACAGGCATTTAGTTAAGAGATCAGGCATTCACGGTCTGCCTCTAATCCCTTGGCGGGTACGATATTCATATATAACGATGTGATGTCAAGTGTGGCAAGCATAGGGTCATCTGAGATGGTTATTTCTTTCAGTCTTACCAGGAAGTCCCAGGGTCCTTAATATAGGAATGTGCGCCTAATGCAACATCACGTAGGATGCGGTCAAAGCGGGAACAATTATTCAAGATCGATCTGATGCTAGATACAATAGGCCAACCGGGTGGATTGATGAGGCTCTTGAGGAGCACATAGATGTACGGTGTAGTGGGAGAATGACCCAAAGCTTTATCAATGATTCCAGATAGAAGAGCCTCATCAATAATGTTCGTAAGTAGACCTTGTAAACGTAATCTCAGATCACCCCTCAGTAATTCATAAACCAGGGGGTAACTCAATTGCCTCATGACCTCGCTATGATCGGAGATGTCCATGATGACAATGGTTCCCCCCCTTATATAATGCTGAAATATCCAGCAGCACTCACAAATGGGAAAACCCTGGGGGGGGGGGGGGGGGGGGGAGAGAATCTTCTAATATAATAAATGAAAAGCCATCAAGGAAGTGGTGAACACTCAACTTCAGAACCCCCAGAATATATCAGAGTATGGCAGCATAAAAGGTGCAAACTAGCTTCTTAATAAGCAAAAGCCTTTATTGTTCCATAGTCAGAAATGTAGGCAATGTTTCGACCAGGGTGGTCTTTCTCAAGCCTAAATGCCAAACATCATATATACATAAATATACACCTATATCTATCGCACATTACATATGCACAACATCCTAAAGACATAAAGCCACATAGATAGTTGTTTTTCAGATTAGTGTTGCATACCGCTATCTGACAGAACACTGTAGCAAGTCCATGTTCCGAATGCCCATACTCAAATGACACTCGCTTATATACATTCATCTGTATTGGCATGTCAGGCGTGGAACCTCCCATTCTCTGAGTAATTTCCGGCGTCCCTACAGCACTACCGGCATGTCAATTGTCATAGTAACCAAACAGTATATGTATAATGCCTAATCGGTTCAATCCAATGGTTTCAGGCGCGTGCGCTGCGTGATCCAATGACGTTAGAGCGTCACGTACCACGTCTTATACGTCAGTGCGCATGCGCTGCGTGATCCAATGATGTTGGAGCGTCACGGTACCACGTCTTATACGTCAGTGTGCATGCGCTGTGTGGATCGCATAACAACCCACAGTCTGTCTTCTGTGATTCACTGCACCTGTGCCGTATAGCTCATAGACGTCAGCGCATGACGCGCTACATCAGTACGCATGCGTTTCATATTTTTTTGCCGTAGCTTCATAATAACATAGTGGTATGTCAGATGGCATATAATGCGCTATAGCCACTAGGGCAGCACCCATGAGTTGTGTATCAATAGTCTTTTCAAACGTATGTATGGTCATTTAACAAGACCTAAACCATAAATCTCAAAGCTGGTTAGCATACCCTCAGATCATACCATGTCTATGGGGGCTAATAGACATCAATGAGTAGATTGCTGGATGTTAGAAGGTAAGTAAAACGTAAACCACCTTCTAGTGGGGATAATCCTTTATTAGCAATTTTTTACATAGAATTTCAGTATACACTCTTTCATCTAATCGTCAAGAAAAGGACCATAAGGAAGAACTTTAAAAAGTTCTTTAAATCTTTTGAGGGCCACATATCAAAGTCAAAATGTAACACTAGCCAGTCAAATGGGTCATCTGGGGACATGGAGTCAAACACCATCTGAGTCTAGATATATGGCATATAGTGGTAGTCAATATTCATGCCCTTTGGAGACGAGGTATCTAGATCAGGAATGCATCTAAGCTTTCTTCTTCAAAAGTGCTTGACGATCACCACCTCTTACGGAGGGGGGGGGGGGGGCATGGTCTAGAACACAGTATCGTAGCTGGCTGATCTTATGGTTTTTTTGGCACAATGTTTCAGTATTGAAGTGTTGTTGTTGTTGTTGTTGCTGTTGCATATTGTACTTTTATGCTTTAGTAATATGTGTTCGTTCTTCAAGTGTCGCCTCGCCTACATATCCAATACCACATGGGCATGTTAGGTAGACAACAAAGGTGGACGTGCATGAATATCTGTCTGATTCCGAATCTATGTCCCGTATAGGGATGGTAAAAGCTGTCGCCTTTGATCATGTTGCCACGGCACGCACAGCTATGGCACGGATAATTTCCTTTTTTCAAAGCGGCTAATGTAGTTGCTGTAGTCACTATCAGAAACCAACAGTGGCTTCACCAATGTATCCTTTTAGTGGGGTGCCCTCCTATAGGCCATAATTGGTTGTTCTTTGAACTCCGCTACATGATCACATCCATTGAGTAGCAGAGGCCAATGTTTGTTAATGATACCTGTGACTTTTACTGGCCGCCCCATAGGTAGAGACAAATGGACTTCTCGTATTGGCTTTGGTTTTAGTGTTTTGTTTAAACAACAAAGTATCATGTTCAATCCCGCGCACTTTGCTCGCGGTATTCTCAATCAAATGTGGGGGGTACACCCTCATTATAAATTTGCAACTCATTTGCTCCAACCTGGCATCAATGTGGGAATCATCCGTAACTCTCCGGACGTGTAATAACTGGCTGAACGGTAAGGATTCAAACATTCTATTAGGGTGATGGGTGGTAAAATGCAGAATGCTATTCCTGTTGTGTTTTACAAACACGTCCGTAGATAATGTGTCAAGATTTTTGTACACCAACACGTCAAGAAATTGAATGTTCTCCATTGACGAAACCAGCGTGAATTGTAACTTGGGGTAGTTTGAGTTCACTTCTATTTGAAAATCTAACAAAGTTAATAGTGAATCATCCAAGATTTAAAAAAAAAATGTCGTCAATGTAGCGTAACCACAATTAAACTGCCGGCCAATGTCTGGAGTGTTGTACAAATTGCTCCTCGAACCGCCGCATGAAAATATTGGGATAAGCAGGAGCGGCATTAGAGCCCATAGCGGTGCCCGGTCGCTGCCCATAAAACACCCCTGCCCCCCCCCCCCCCGAAGATAAAATAGTTTTTTGAGAGTGTGAATTCGAGTAGCGACACGGCAAACTCTACACATCCATTAGGGAGGCCCGGGTTCCACTGCCTCTAAGCCTCGATGATGCTCTATACTAGTATACAGTGGTGTCACATCAAGAGATGCCAACACTGTGTTGGGGCCAATTTTCAGATTTTTTTTAAATTTTGATTTAAAAATCACTTGTGTCCTGTACGTATGAAGCTGCTTCCTCCGCATATGGAAGTAATATTTTGTCCAAAAATGTAGCCACATTGCTAAAAAGAGAATGCGCCCAGGCGATGGGAGCGCCCAGGCGATGGGAGCGCCCAGGCGATGGGAGCGCCCAGGCGATGGGTGCGCCCAGGCGATGGGTGCGCCCAGGCGATGGGAGCGCCCAGGCGATGGGAGCACCGACCTTAGTGAGTAAAATCTTCTCGTTATTGAAACACGTGCTTTATAAAATCAGGAACGTGGAGAACGCGTTTCAGCTCCGTTGAGCCTTGTTCGCCTCATACCCCCTTCACAGAAATAGACTTAAAATAACATTTTATTAAACTTGGTTAAAAAAACACTGGGATAACTTTTTGGACAAACAAAAGACGACAAGACACAAAGACTAGGGTTGTGATGACTGATCATCGTGATGGATGGAATACCTCTGGAATGAGCGGTCTTCACTGGGTAGTATGATATTCCCCAAGACTGTGAGATACTAATTCAAAAATGGTCCGGGGACAATTAAGTTTGGACACCAAAGAGATAAACTGATGTATTCTCTGTGTATTGATTTGTTTATGTAGTATAGTAGGAAACCGGGCTGTTTGTGTGATTATTAGGCTCTACTAATGTCGATCTGTATCTCAGTCCGTTATTAAAGAGGCAAACCCTTTTAGATAAAAGGAAATATCCCGGATGCAATCCTCTTTATATCGCGGTGATATAGGCATACCTGGTGGAATGTTAGAATCGACACTAATAAATATCTTTCAAGAAATGTTTGAAGCTGATTCTGAGATTTAGAAGACCATTACTATGATCTGATTGGTCATAGATCAATTGCTCGTAGGTCATCAATCATCTGCTCGACGCGTTTCCCTGTTCCAATAGTGGACAGTTCATCAGGAGCTAATTGCCAGATGGGCAAGAACATGTGATATGTAGTGCTTGAAATCTCACTGAAAATGATAGTTCTTAGATGGTAATACTGACTACCATCAACGAAGGCAGAGTGCCCCTAACTAGTTCCCTACTCTAGAAGACATGTAGCCAAGTATTAGAGAGAGAGCATAAGATGATAGCATCTGTAGCTCTGATGGTGAGCAAACGGGTATGAAAGCCCCGCTATTTAAGATCTAAATTGACCGCCCATAGGGGGTGTGTCTGCTATCCCAGCCATTCACAAAGATGGGTGTGGCTGAGGGTATTAGGAAACGCCTCTGTGATATCTAAGGTGCCCACGGTGCTCACCAGGATTATTTACTGCTTAGAAGTAAAAGCCAAAGAGCGGGATACAGCCGGTATAAGATAGTACTGAGCGATTACGTATGGTACTTACCGATCGGGTGTACTCCGCAATAGTACCGCTCAAGTCACCGGTGCGCTGGATATGTCTGGAGCGCATAGCGTGTCATGACACTTGCCACATGGCCGTATGAATGATGAACTGGCAGCATAAACGGATGTATGAAGGTATAAAAGCGTTTTATTACCCCATTACAAATGAATGCGCCGTTTCGGCACTGCTGTGCCTTCCTCAAGCTAACATACAAATGACAAGACATGGTATATATAGCAATGATACATCCACCTTGGACCAGACATGGTATATATAGCAATGATACATCCACCTTGGACCAATCATGGTCTTCATAAAAAACACACCTATGACAGCAATTATCTTCCACCAATTGAAGTGCCAACAACACATAGTGCAAACACCTGTCAGG
Organism: Eleutherodactylus coqui; assembly: GCF_035609145.1. NCBI lineage: Eukaryota > Metazoa > Chordata > Amphibia > Anura > Eleutherodactylidae > Eleutherodactylus > Eleutherodactylus coqui. Next base: position 329,300,548 of record NC_089838.1, read on the forward strand.
TACTACGTGGCTGATTGCCTTATTCACATGTCATCGTCCTGTTCAGTCGGCGTCTGGTAGTGATGCCATTCCACCACAATACAGCGCATGCGCAAGAGCGCTGCGCTCGCGAGACTTTGAACTGATATTAAAATTGCTTTACAAGTCCCAAAAAATCCCCATAGTTGCGGCGCATGCGCGAAAAGTGCTATGCCCGCGAAACTATGACGTAACTCTTATCATTCACTTGCCTCAGCTTCCAATAGTAGTGGCGCATGCGCAAAAAGCGCTATGTCCGCGAAATTCTGACATAACAGAGGCTTATTATATCTATTACCCATGCGCGGAATTGAAGAAAATCTGTTTAACCATTCAATAAAATGGACCCCAAACAAACGGCGATCGCATTAATAATGGCTCCAAAGGTCAATTCTATAATGAATGCATGGCTATTAAAGCCATATAGATGTTAGAATATAAGAATGCTCGGTGTGATAATCTGACAGCAAAAAATACCAGAATATGGCATTTGTACCTAGTACAGAAATAAGGGCTCCACTATTAAAGGGGACCATAGCAACAAATAGGAATAATGTTAACCTTATATATATAATCTCGTTACTTGTACAGTGCCAACTCATTCCGCAGCGCCCTCAGGTAATTATTACTTATTACCCCCCACCAAGCTGGGCCCTCACTCCACCGACCTCGAAGGATGGAAGGCCGAGCCGGCCACCCGAATCATCCGGGGATCGAACCTGCAACCCTCAGGTCGTAGGCTTACACTCTACGCCACACGAGGCTCATCTATGTGTCACCCACATGTTATTGTCGGGATACTGGGAGCCATAAATCTATAGATGCGTGAATAAAAATCCCTCGCTATACAGAGCCATTGCTTGTCCCACTTCATTCATATTGAGTTCTAATATAGAATTTTAAGTCATCCCAATATTGTAGTGGTTGATCTACTCAAACATCGGATCCTTATTGTGCATTATATTACCCATAGATGTCTATGGCATACTTTCTATGCCTTCTTCTGTGTATAAATGTCCCTTATACTGTCAGTAATTATGACACCAAGTAATGTAAATCATAAAATTAACGAGACCAAAAAATATTAATGCAATATATTATATTAAAGATACTTCAATGCCGCGCATAATGTGATAAATATACAAAAGTGAAACATGAGGAGAGGATGACCAAATGAAAGCAACCAACATCACGGTATCCCTGCAACACAAGAAAAAAAAGACGATATTAGTAGACATATAACATACACTTTATACAAAATTAATATCAAATCATATCAACCATATTCTGAAATGACTGAAAGACTATCTACAAATGTGGCTGATAGGCATATTCATGATTCAGTCCTCTTGGGGACATAGTGTCCAACTCAAAGATCCATTTAAGTTCCCGTTTTTTGAGGAGTGTCTCCCTATCTCCACCTCTGGGTAGGGCGGGGACATGGTCGATCACCCTAAACTTAAACTGACTGCATGTCTAGCTTCGACAAAATGTCGAGAGACAGGCAATGTCATGTTCTTGGTCCCGATCGTGCTCTTGTGCTTCACCATACGTGACCTCACCTCCATGGTGGTTTCACCAACATAACCTAAGCCGCAAGGGCAGGTTTTGAGGTAGATCACGTATGATGAAGCACAAGAGAACCTTTCTTTAATCCAAGATCTGTTGCCTCTAAGTGGGTGAAAAATATTCACCCCTGATTAAGTTGCTGCAACAGGAACATGCATAGCATGGATAGTTACCTCTTTTTGGAGGGATCAGGGTAGTTTGGATAGAGGATTTTTTTGTCATGAGATGGGAATGAACCAGTCTGTCTCCTATACTGGTTCCTCGCCTGTACGCCATAAGAGGAGCATTAATGAATTCAGGGATCATGACATTGCCAAGAGTCAACAATGGTCAATGTCTTTTAATTATGTTCTTAACTCCACGACTCATGTTATGGGTTGAAACAAATGGTAATCGGTTAGAACTTTCCTGTTTAGGCTTAGAAGTTAGAAGATCTCTCTGAGGGATGACTCTAGCTCTGTTTGCTGCCTCCCTGACAATAGATTCAGGGTATCCCCTTTGTAAGAAACGATCACACATATCATTGAGTCTAAGGTCGACTGTCTGATCATGCGCGATCCTTCTTACTCGCAGTAACTGGCTCCAAGGAAGGGAGTCTTTCATAGAGATAGGATGGTCACTACTATAAAGTAGTAAGCTGTTTCGATCGGTGTTTTTGACATACAGATCGGTAAACAGTCTGCCACTTTGTTTTTTCACAAGAACATCAAGGAAATGAATTTCCGAGGTAGAGTGGCACATCGTAAACCTCAATTCAGTATGAATGGAATTCAGAAAATTATGAAACTGCTGTAGGCTTTGCAGTGAACCATTCCACAATACAAAAACATCAATAGATCGTCCCCAATATACCAATGATGTTCTGAATGTGGAATTGTAGATATGTTGTTCCTCAAACCCACGTACGAAGATGTTGGCGTACGTGGGCGCCACATTCGAGCCCATTGCTGTACCCTGTCGCTGCCTGTAGTACACCCCCTTGAACAAAAAATAATTGTTCTCAAGGATGTACCCAAGCAGCGCCAGGGCAAGATTGGCACAACGAGGGGACATGTCGGAGGCAGCAAGAAATGTTCTTACCGCTCCCACCCCCTTTGCATGATTAATGGAGGTGTACAGTGATGTTACATCAAAGGTAACTAAGATAGTTTCCTCTAACATCAAATCTCGAGATTTTATTTAAGAAATCAGAGGCGTCCCTGAGATAAGAATCAGCCGTCTCCGCAAGGGGTCGCAAGATCTTGTCAAGAAATCGAGCGACGCTACAAAAAAGGCGTCGTCACAGAAGCAGATTAACGTCTAAATTATTAGTAATAAAGCCCTTTCACAGTTTAGACAAATCTAAAATGATAATTCTTTATTAATTATATTTAAAAATTACTTGAACGAACACGGGGCACAACACAGAAGCCACTGGGTTGATGGAGATATGAGAGTCTCTTCAAGGACCTAGGTGCCACATCCTAATACTGCTTCCCTCTGTATACAATCATAGCAGAGAGGAAGAGCATGTTATAGGAAGTTGGCAACGTACAGTGGCTTTAATTAGCGAACAATTAAAAAGAACTCGGACCAAATTCTATACTAGTGTCCCTCTCTTATGCTCTTAGTTCACTATCAAAGTAACAAACAACTCAGCTACCATCACTAGATAGACTCAGCAATGAAGCTTAAATGATGAGCATAGTATAGTTTTAAACAGAGGGAAAATAAGTTTCTAGAGAGCTGTGTTGTAATAAAGGTTGATTGAAATGTATCATGCAGTGGTGCGGATCTTCATATCATTATTCAGAAACCTATAAGCCTCTCTAGAAACCCTCTTATGCTTGAATTCATGCGAGCAAAAGAGAAAGGATATAAGGACAAGTTGTGGGCCCAGTATAATGTCAGTGAGCACACTTCTCCTTCCAGGGCCTGTTTAGTAGTCCTGGATTCTTAATTCATTCAGATTACTAATATCGGCATTGATGCACTCATAGTTAGCTCTCTCAGTACTGTATAATCTCTTTCCATTTATTCTCAACGCGTTTCTCCGCTAATAATGGCGGGTCATCAGGAGATCAATGAGTTTAGTACTAAAGGATCAATTTTATATGTTTATTAGTCCACAAAGCACGAATCATTGGTGCTTGTTCATAATGTATTTCCGAGTTTACTCCGAACCAATATCAAGCATATACTGCCAAGTAACGGTAATATCTCGTGTTTATATAGGGGGAGACTCTTTGAGGTATTAGAATGAAAGTGGCATTAGAGATGTGGGCTAATAGTGGGTCTTGAAGGACCTTTTTGCCAAAGGATGCCCCCTGACCAGACCGAGACTGTTGTCCAAGATAGTCTATATAACAGCTAGGTCTGATTCAGTATCTCAGCATGCACAGTAGCAACTCTTTGACTGTGCCTGAGAACGGGCAATATGAAGCAGATAATGTCTGTAGCGGCAGTTGTATTAGAGGAGACCTCTTTAGAGAATAAGCCCTCTTTAGAGAATAAGCCCTCTTGTGCCAACATGGATAAAGCGTGCACAGTAGTAATTCTTTAGCTGTGCCTGTGAACGGGCAGAATAGAGCAAGTACTGCCTATAGCGGCAGTTATATTAGAGGAAGCCTCTTTTTTAAAAATTAGAGAATAAGCCCTCTTATGCCAACAAATAAATAAAAGTGACCCCTGTCAAGTAGTGCAAGGCTCAGGTTTTCCAATAAAGATGGTATAGGCAAAACCTGAGTCTGATCTAGTAGCTAGATATATGCACAGTGGGGTCACTGTAGCAGAGTCTCCATCTGAGATATAGTGGTATAGAGTATAGCATGAATAGAGCAGCGCCTGTGGCCTTGGTGGTAGGTCAGGGCTATCTGAGCTATAGAGAAGTGTCTGCCCTTATAAAGCACACTTAGCTCCTCCCAGGGGGTGTCTGTTTCAATCCACCAATCAGCTGGTCTCAGGGTGGGTGGAGATCATCTTGACTTTGTTGTCTGTCTTGTTATAGTGGTATAGTAGCTTTGGGGGAGTGACTGTCAATATCTGAAATCATAAGCGCCTGTATGTTTTATCAGAGTTGTTTACTCTGATTGCCGATTACCCGTATAGTTAGCCGATCACTCCAGGTTGTTATAAAGGAGAGAGACCGGACTGTACACTGCAGAGCCTCCCCCTCTATGTTCAACACCACTGATTGGTTAAAGAGGGGGGCGCTGGCTGCATTGCTTTGTATTGTGGAGCCTCCCACATTAGGTTTTATGCCGCTGATATGTTTAGTGGGGGGGCGCTGGCTGCCGCACTACGTGGTGACGTCATGACGCCGCAACGTCAGGGTCTCTCATGCTAGAATGTAGTTGTAAAAGCGATGAGGGCCGGCGCTGTCTGCGTCACCGCGTCATGACGTAATGACGCGGATGACGCTATGACAGTCTCCGCCATATTGCTTACTGGCAATGCTGATATAATCTCAGTATTTTATGTGGAAGGAGGCTATGCACCAGTTATACATGTATGGAATCGGCGTGGCGGCGCTATGATTACTATTAGTACAATAGTACACAGTGTCTTTTGATCACGTGGTATAACTAATATACCCGTTATTCACTATGACAGTGTGTCTTCAACATAGGTAGTGTACATTGTTGTATTATAAAATCTAATAGAGTGGATTTATTAGACAGCTCCCCTAGCTGACCTAGTATAATAGTATATAGGGTGTAAATCAACCTCGAGACAGGACTTGGTAAGTATAAGAAGGATATAGTTGCCCTTAAATTTTTGGAACAGTAGCATTATTATTCAGAATGCCACAATGCTATGGTATTGTAATGCCATGATAACCAGTCCATAGTGTCAAACAGGCGTATTGTAAATACGCTGTACAAAAGATGGTAAAGGGATGAATTAACTTTTTAGATGGTTGATTACTGTATATCGGTGTATTAGCTACTAGGTCTATGTTTAGTGATTATTAGCATGATCTCGGATTGGCCAGACATCTAGAGTGGTTGTGTACTCCTCTGTGACTCATATAAAGCAATTGAAAATTAATGGCTCATTTAACCCTTTTGGGTATACAGTATCCATTCTGAAGATTCATCTTGCTTCTTTCTGGAGGAGGAATTTGTCGATATCTCCCCCCCTTACATCTGTCCTGATGAGTTCAATCCCCTGAAATTTTACACATTCGGGATTTCCCTCATGTTCTTCCCAGATGTGATTCGAGATGGGGGTCTTTTCTTTTCTTCTTCTTATTCCCGATATGTCCTTGAATTCTTCTTCGAAATTCCTGTCTTGTCTTTCCAATATACTGTTTTCTACATTTGCACGTTACGAGATAGATCATATTTCGAGTAGTACAGTTAAAGAAATTACGGGTCTTATAGATTCTTCCAGTGGCCGTTGAGAAGAAAGTGTTGCTTCTCTCTACATAGCTGCATGAAACGCATCTCAAGCACGGAAATGTTCCGTTTGGGACATTTCTGGTTAACCAATTGTCATTGTGTTTTGGTTGATCAAAGTGGCTATAAATAAGGTGATCCTTGATGTTTCTGCCCCTGCGGTATATTATCCTGGGTTTTTCTGGGATTATGTCTTTGATGTCCTTATCATGCGACAGTATTTCCCAGTATCTATCTAGTACTTCCTTGACTTGTTGATGTCCTGTGTCAAATGATGTGGCACTTAGGTCCTTGAAGAGACTCTTATATCTCCATCAACCCAGTGGCTTCTGTGTTGTGCCCCGTGTTCGTTCAAGTAATTTTTAAATATAATTAATAAAGAATTATCATTTTAGATTTGTCTAAACTGTGAAAGGACGCTACAAAAAAGGGAATCTCTCCCAGAGACAATAGGACGTCCGGGAGGATTTTTTGCGTCTTTATGAATTTTCGGTAGGGTGTATAGCGTGGGCACCACCGGGTATTTAACATCCAAAAATTTGTACAATTTCTCGTCAATAATGCCTGATTGAGAATCATTCTGAATGAGGCCCTATTGATTTTGAAATCTGTAAGTAGGATCATAACAATCTTTCATAGATCTCAGTGTTATTTAATTATCTCTCAATTTCCTGTATGTACATAGTGGTATCCATTATCACTATGGCGCCGCCTTTATTGGCCGGCTTGAATATAATAATTTCATCTTTTGATAAATTGGAGAGCAGTTTTTTCAGATCTGGTAAGATTGTTTCAACCTACCACCTGTACTCAAGGTTTTGATTCTCAAGTGTTCACTATCTCGTTGTACTGCACTAACAAAAACCTCAACCTGATGGTTAGATGTGGGAGGCTGAAAGTTGCTTTTTACGTAGACCAACTACCGCAAGGGAAAAAGCCTCCCGGGAGGTGGTCTGCCCCTCGGAAGGGGTAGATTGTGTAGAGAAAAAGCTTTTCAATCTTAAATTACGAAAAAAACGGTGGAGGTCACGATTCAAATCAAACCCATTGATTTGTGAGGTTGGACAAAATGAAAGACCTTTTGTTAGAACCATGGTCTCTATTGGTGACAATACCCTGGATGAAATATTTACCACAATCCCTTCATTACTTTTTTCGATTCCATCAGGGGAGGTCTCTTGATGGACCGGGTGGTCTCTCCATCCGGACCTCTTAATTGTCCTGTGGTGCTTGCGTCCTCCTCAGCGTTTGGATTCATAGGGCCCTCCTTTCTTTTGCCTCTGGTCAGAGTTGTGCGACCTAAAAAAGATGTAGACACGCCCCTCGCATTATCATTTTTAGCTGAATCGTCTGTGGAGATAAAGCCCAGTTTGGTTTTTCGTCGTGAGGCTCTATTTCTCGGTGCACGCCTTCTTGGTCGCCTAGATCTTGCAGTTGAATCAAAATTCTCATTAGATTTATTTTTAGTCGCTTGCCAGCTGAATGCACGTCCTTGGCTGTAGTCAGAACATACCAAGAAAACGAAATGGTTTAGAGATGTTGATAACTCCTCTTGATGTCATTTTAAAATTATCATCTTTTTCTCTGTTTACTCCAGTCTTCCTGGGATAATACTTCCAATATGCTGTTCTCAATAGCTGTAAGCCGTGATGCACTTTCGGCAATTTCAAGCTGTAAAAATTCTACGTTGAGAATCATATCGAAGGAAAATCTGTTTACTATTCCTTCAAATTTTGCGCAAAACGCTTTATTGCCCACCATTAGCGTAGGTCGGACATGAGGACGTAATCCTCGAGGTATTCGCTTTGCCTTGTAATACTCGCACAATGTAGACATATGCAAAGTGAGTTTTTTTTTTTTTTACTGATTCCCATTTACGTAACAGCATGTCCGCTGTAGGAACACCCAGATAAGGGTTGTGTGGCTCCAGATAGAATTATATTCTATTCTAGGCGTTTTTCTAGCCTAATTCACTAGATCTTGCCCCTAGATTTCGAAGGTTGCAAATCTACCTGATCTGTCAGGGTATCGGTATATAACCTAAGTCCCTTTCTATGCTCAGACGCTGGTACAAATCACCAGTAGTCCGGCTTTGCAGAGAGGTCAGCAACGCATTAAAATAACAGAGGATCTGGCAGCAGCTCCAGCCTTGGTGGTAATCTAGGGGCAAGATCTAGTGAATTAGGCTAGAAAATCGCCTAGCATTCTGATGGATTGTTGCCAGTTTGCAAAAAGAGCCTCAGATTTATTTTCTGGCAGCACATCGGTTTGTCTAGAAATAGACACCATTGTACGTGCAGCATAGCTGTAACCAATTTAGGGGATCATTGTAGATGACCCTTTGGTTACTGAGCGTTGTTAACTCACCAGTCATTAACGAGTGTGCAGACGCTAGCTATTTTTAAGATTGTCAATTTTTCGCACTCTGAACAATTAATTCCATCGGTGATTAAAAACCTATGGCATTAAAGTACATATAAGTATAGAGTTGCTGATCCTGGCCGTGTCATCTGGTTCTAAACGCTCGGTGACAATGCTCCTGAAGAATCGCGTAGGCGAGGAAACGCGTTGAGCACTATATAGAGAGAACGAGCACTATATAGAGAGAAGAGAACCGAAAAAGAGATTATTTATCTTAGTGGTAAAATCCAATATTCTTCCAAAGGATCATGGTTTTTTGGTACTATATCCCTGTATATCGACAAACTAACACAAGTGATCGCATAAATACCGGTTGATGCGCTCACGTGTATGAGATTTAAAATAGTCTGCAAAACACATTGCAGCAGACCATCTTGAATAAAAACCTGAATGAAGTGTTCTATGAGATATACAGAGGATAACGAATCGCATCATCTGCATACAAAGTTCCTTTATGAAAGCCTGTGTGTCCGTCTAGGATTTTAGAATATATTACTGAATTAAAAGTGAAGTCTTACCAGGATTAGGCAATCAAAAAATGCAAAATGTTCTGCCGCAGTCAGTCACGTGACCGCGGCAGACCAGGCGCAAGATTTATGAATGAATGACGTACTGCCATTAGTCATGTGATCGCCGTAGTGACGTCATGACACGTGTCATATGGCCGTCTGTCATGTGATCGCAACAGAACGGGCGCCAGATTATGAATGGATGATGTGCTGTTAGTCATATGATCGCACATAGTAACTCAATTAAAGGAAACCCACAGCTGAAGTCACATGAGCGTCATCTGTATCCCGATATCGTAACTAGCATTATTATCGTGACTTTTATACATGTGTCACCTAAAAGGGGGTAACTATTATAGATATACAATATAGATGTAAAAGAATGGTATAATATATGAGCGATTAGGCCGGGGCTACTATCAAACAGAGGTGAATTAGGACAACTATGACCTAAATAAATATTATAGGCTTTGCCGAATCTAACCATGTTTGGTTTGGGGTTTGGGGTGCCAGATAACTTTTGACCAAATGGTCCCTCAAATTGTGGCCCCTCCTAAAGGTAATCATTAATGTGTTTGGTACTATGTCAGAGAGATCCGCATGACGTGTTAGAATGTCCCAGTAATGTTCCAATATCTGTCGAACTTGTTTAGTGCCAGCATCATAGGTTCCTATGATACGAGAAATGTGGGTGCAAGAGCGATTACGTGGGACCAATAACTCAGTTCTCGTCTGTTGAGCGGCATAATTATATGCATTATGGATCACATCATCTGGATAATGTCTTTCTCTAAAGCGTTGTTTCAGCTTTCCACTCTGTATGGAAATCTTGTTTGTCAGAGCAATTGTGTCGAATCTGCAGAAATTGGCCCTTGGGGATACCCTTAAGTGGGAGAGGATAGTAATAAAGATGAGCGAACACCAAAATGCTCGGGTGTTCGTTATTCGGAACGAACTTCCCGTGATGCTCGAGGGTTCGTTTCGAACAACGAACCCCATTGAAGTCAATAGGCGACCAGAACATTTTTGTATTTCGCCGATGCTCGCTAAGGTTTTCATGTGTGAAAATCTGGGCAATTCAAGAAAGTAATGGGAACACAGCAACGGATAGGGCAGGCGAGGGGCTACATGTTGGGCTGCATCTCAAGTTCACAGGTCCCACTAATAAGCCACAATACCGGCAAGAGTGGGCCCCCCCCCCCCTCCCAACAACTTTTACTTCTGAAAAGCCCTCATTAGCATGGCATACCTTAGCTAAGCACCACACTACCTCCAACAAAGCACAATCACTGCCTGCATGACACTCCGCTGCCACTTCTCCTGGGTTACATGCTGACCAACCCCCCCGCACGACCCAGTGTCCACAGCGCACACCAAGTTGTCCCTGCCCAGCCTTCAGCTGCCCTCATGCCACGCCACACATGTCTATTTATAAGTGCGTCTGCCATGAGGAGGAACCGCAGGCACACACTGCAGAGGGTTGGCACGGCTAGGCAGCGACCCTCTTTAAAAGTGGCGGAGCGATAGCCCACAATGCTGTACAGAAGCAATGAGAAATATAATCCTGTGCCACTGCCATCAGGAGCTGCACACGTGGGCATAGCAATGGGGAACCTATGTGCCACACACTATTCATTCTGTCAAGGTGTCTGCATGACCCAGTCAGACCGCGGTTTTTAATTCATAGACACAGGCAGGTACAACTCCCTATTGTGAAGTCCCTGTCGACCGACAGCATGGGTGGCTCCCTGGAACCCACCGGCGGTACATAAAAATATCCCATTGCATTGCCCAACACAGCTGAGGTAGTAATGTCGTGCTTAATGCAGGTGGGCTTCGGCCCACACTGCATGCCCCAGTCAGACTGGGGTTCTTTACAAGTGGACACATGTAGGTTACACTCCGTGTGCACCTACAGCATGGGTGGCTCCCTGGAACCCACCGGCGGTACATAAAAATATCCCATTGCATTGCCCAACACAGCGGATGTAACGTCAGCTGTAATGCAGGTGGGCTAAAAATTAATTTGATTACACTGTAGGCGAGGGCCCACAAAAATTGCTGTATCAACAGTACTAATGTACATCCAAAAAATTGGCCATGGCCAGCCAAGAGGGCAGGTGAAACCCATTAATCGATTTGGTTAATGTGGCTTAAGTGGTAACTAGGCCTGGAGGCAACCCAGTTTAACGAAAAATTGGTTCAAGTTAAAGTTCCAATGCTTTTAAGAGCATTGAAACTTTTAAAAATTGTTCAGAAAAATTATTTGAGTGAGCCTTGTGGCCCTAAGAAAAATTGCCCGTTCAGCGTGATTACGTGAGGTTTCAGGAGGAGGAGCAGGAGGAGGAGGAGGAGGAATATTAGACACAGATTGATGAAGCAGAAATGTCCCCGTTTTGGATGGTGAGAGAGAACGTAGCTTCCATCCGCGGGTGCAGCCTACGTATTGCTTAGGTATCGCTGCTGTCCGCTGGTGGAGAAGAGAAGTCTGGGGAAATCCAGGCTTTGTTCATCTTGATGAGTGTTAGCCTTTCGGCACTGTCGGTTGACAGGTGGCTACGCTTATCTGTGATGATTCCCCCAGCCGCACTAAACACCCTCTCCGACAAGACGCTAGCCGCAGGACAAGCAAGCACCTCCAGGGCATACAGCGCGAGTTCAGGCCACGTGTCCAGCTTCGACACCCAGTAGTTGTAGGGGGCAGAGGCGCAACACATGGCTGTCTTCACTAGGAAGATCACTTGCAGGATCCTCCTCCTCCTCCTCAGGCCATACACGCTGAAAGGATGACAGGCAATCAGCCGGTGTACCGTCAGCAGCGGGCCAAGCTGTCTCTTCCCCCTCCTCCTCATCCTCCTCATGCTCCTCCTCCTCCTCCTGTACGCGCTGAGAAATAGACAGGAGGGTGCCCTGACTATCCAGCGGCATACTGTCTTCCCTCGGCTCTGTTTCCGAGCGCAAAGCAGCTGCCTTTATGCTTTGCAGGGAATTTCTCAAGATGCATAGCAGAGGAATGGTGACGCTAATGATTGTAGCATCGCCGCTCACCACCTGGGTAGACTCCTCAAAATTACCAAGGACATGGCAGATGTCTGCCAACCAGGCCCACTCTTCTGAAAGGAATTGAGGAGGCTGACTCCCACTGCGCCGCCCATGTTGGAGTTGGTATTCGACTATAGCTCTACGCTGTTCATAGAGCCTGGCCAACATGTGGAGCGTAGAGTTCCACCGTGTGGGCACGTCGCACAGCAGTCGGTGCACTGGCAGCTTAAAGCGATGTTGCAGGGTGCGCAGGGTGGCAGCGTCCGTGTGGGACTTGCGGAAATGTGCGCAGAGCCGGCGCGCCTTTACGAGCAGGTCTGACAAGCGTGGGTAGCTTTTCAGAAAGCGCTGAACCACCAAATTAAAGACGTGGGCCAGGCATGGCACGTGCGTGAGGCTGCCGAGCTGCAGAGCCGCCACCCGGTTACGGCCGTTGTCACACACGACCATGCCCGGTTGGAGGCTCAGCGGGGCAAGCCAGCGGTCGGTCTGCTGTGTCAGACCCTGCAGCAGTTCGTGGGCCATGTGCCTCTTATCTCCTAAGCTGAGTAGTTTCAGCACGGCCTGCTGACGCTTGCCCACCGCTTGCCCACTGCTCTTCCTCCGAATCCTCTGTGCGCTGCTCCCTCGGACTTACTGCCCTTACTACTACCTCACTGCAAGACAACTGTGTCTCATCGTCATCGTCCTCCTCACCCACAGAAAGTTCTTGAGACAGTTGGCGGAAGTCCCCAGCCTCTTCCCCCGGACCCCGGGAACTTTCGAATGGTTGGGCATCAGTGATGATAAACTCCTCTGGTGGGAGAGGAACCACTGCTGCCCAATCTGAGCAGGGGCCCGAGAACAGTTCCTGGGAGTGTTCCCGCTCCTGAGCATGTGTCATTGTAGTGGAGTGAGGAGGCTGGGAGGAAGGAGGAGCAGCAGACAGAGGATTCGGATTTGCAGCAGTGGACGGCGCAGAACTGTGGCTGGACGATGGGTTGCTCGAAGCACTTTCTGCCATCCACGACAGGACCTGCTCACACTGCTCATTTTCTAATAACCGTCTCCCGCGTGGACCCATGAATTGTGCGATGACTGTCGGGACGCCAGAGATGTGCCTGTCTACTAATCGCGCAGCAGACGGCTGCGATACACCTAGAACAGGAGTTCGGCCTGTGCCCACACCCTGACTTGGCCCTCCGCGTCCTCGGCCGCGTCCACGTCCTCTAGGCCTACCCCTACCTGTGCTGTGTCCCTGCTAATGTGTCACAGAACGTGAGGGTAGCAGAGTTATTAACTCTGGCAGAGCAGGTATTTTTTTCCCAATTAAGGAAAGCAAATGGCGAAGCCAGCAGTAAACCGTAGCTGGGTGCGTCTGATTTTTTTAACGTTGTACACGCAGCTCACACGTGTCCACAGCCCTTAGGACGGACAGAGGCAGGTCAAATAGATTTCTTTTCCCTTTTTTTACACCAAAAGGACCCACTGCGTATATTCAATGAATAATAACTGTGTTGTGGCCCTGCCTACACAATTCTTTCCCTGCAGTATCAATGGAGGGTGCAATGCTCTGCAGAGGCAATTTTGAGAAGAAAAAAAATATGCAGCACAGCTAACAGCAGCCAGCACAGTACTGCACACGGTTAAATATGGCCCTAGAAAGGACCGTTGAGGTTCTTGAAGGCTACACTCACTCCTAACACTCTCCCTGCCTATCCAACACTTCTGTCCCGAATGCCGGGTGCAACGCTCTGCAGAGGCGATTTTGAGAAAAAAAAAAAAGAAGTCACTGCTAACAGCAGCCAACACACAGGTATTACTGGCCCTAATAAGGACCTTTGGGGTTCTTGAAGCCTACACTAACTGCTATTTCTCTCCCTACAGCAGCTCCGGTACCAGCAGCACTGTCCCTCATCTAACTCACAAGGCATCTGAGGCGAGCCGCGGGAGGGGCTGACTTTTATACTCGGGTGACATCTGATCGCCCCAGCCACTCACAGCAGGGGGGTGGTATAGGGCTTGAACGTCACAGGGGGAAGTTGTAATGCCTTCCCTGTCTTTCAATTGGCCAGAAAAGCGCGCTAACGTCTCAGGGAAGGAAGTGAAATTAACCCGAATACCGCATGGTGTTCGTTACGAATAACGAACATCCCGAACACCCTAATATTCGCACGAATATCAAGCTCGGACGAATACGTTCGCTCATCTCTAGATAGCCTACTAAGTTGGGATAGTTACTATTAGTGGCCATTGTCTTTCGGTATAGAGTGGATGAGGTTAACCCATCAATGTTTTTAGTAATCAAAAGGTCCAGAAATGCCACAGATGTTGTATTGATCTCTGATGTAATGCAGAAGTTCAAATTGTTTACGATGAGTCCACAAAGTCACTAAATGAATTTTCGGTACCTTTCCAGAACAATAGCACGTCATCGATATATCGCAGCCATAGAACAATGTGTTCAGACCAGACGTCAGTGGCATAAATGAACTTTTCCTCCCACCAGCCCAGGTATAGGTTTGCATACGATGGGGCACATGATGTCCCCATCGCTGTACCCCTGAGCTGGTGGAAGTACCTGTTATCAAAAAGAAAAAAGTTATGTGAGAAGATAAATTGGAGAAGATACAATATGCACTAATTATGCTGTATGAACTGTGAGCCTCTCTGTTCCAGGAAGTAATGAGTGGCTTTGATGGCCCCTCATGTGGGATAGAGCTATAGAGTGACTATGTCTAATGTAGCTAAGAGGGTGTCTTTACTGATTGGATATGCCATAAAGTTGACGAAGTACATCCATTGTGTCCCGGATGAAAGACCTTAATGATAAAACAAATGGTCGCAGTATGGTATCAATGTATATGCTCACATTTTGTCAGATTGTCAACTCCCGATACAATGGGTCTGCCCCGAAGTGGATCGGTCCCTTTATGGTTCTTTGGGATGGCATAAAAAGATGCCACTGTCGGTTTTATTGGATACATACATTCGTACTCCCTCTTATCAATACAGCTCGTCAAGGGCTCTACGCTTCTCTTTATTGAAACCCGTGCTTTATAAAATCAGAAGCATGGAGAACGCGTTTCAGCTCCGTTGAGCCTTGTTCACCTCATACAGACCGTCACTACCGGCTCATTTACATAACATATCTAATTAAAATCAGCTGATTAGTAACCCCTTATGGACTTAGTGTTATCTACGGCCTCGTTCCCTTTAGGTTAGCAGTAGCCATGTTAAATAAATACATTATGGATTTACACGGTTGAAGATACATTATATGAACATATATAGGAGAACATGTCTAAGAACATATTGACCCGGATTGAAATCGAGAAAACACTTATGTTTTTAAAATAGTTGGATATTAAATAAATTGACATCAACTTTACAGAGATGGTAAGATATTATATTCTAATTTTTAGACATAAATGTGATAAATGAAGATAAATTGATAATCAGACCATTTATAAATCGATCACATATAAATATCACATTTATAATATTTGTGGTTATTTAACTCTACAACCCTAATATGTGCTGCACTCTATTAATCAGAATATGGACATAAACAAATATGAAAACACAACCTAAAAAACAATATTAAACTATTAAAAACTAGAGATGAGCGAACACCAAAATGTTCGGGTGTTCGTTATTCGGAACGAACTTCCCGCGATGCTCGAGGGTTCGTTTCAAATAACGAACCCCATTGAAGTCAATGGGCGACCAGAACATTTTTGTAATTCGCCGATGCTCGCTAAGGTTTTCATGTGTGAAAATCTGGGCAATTCAAGAAAGTGATGGGAACGACACAGAAACGGATAGGGTAGGCGAGGGGCTACATGTTGGGCTGCATCTCAAGTTCACAGGTCCCACTATTAAGCCACAATACCGGCAAGAGTGGGCCCCCCCCCCAACAACTTTTACTTCTGAAAAGCCCTCATTAGCATGGCATACCTTTGCTAAGCACCACACTAGCTACAACAAAGCACAATCACTGCCTGGATGACACTCCACTGACACTTCTCCTGGGTTACATGCTGCCCAACCGCCCCCCCCTCCCCCCACAGCGCACACCAAAGTGTCCCTGCGCAGCCTTCAGCTGCCCTCATGCCACGCCACACTCATGTCTATTTAGAAGTGCGTCTGCCATGACGAGGGACCGCAGGCACACACTGCAGAGGTTGGCACGGCTAGGCAGCGACCCTCTTTAACCCCTTCCCGCTCCTGGACGTACCTGGTACGTCATGGCAGCCTGGTACTTCCCGCAACATGACGTACCTGGTACGTCCTGGAGATAGCGCGGGATCACATAAGATCCCGCGCTATCCCGCAGCGGGAGCCGGCTGTCAGTCACAGCCGGCGTCCCGCTCCAACAGCGGGGGGGCATCGGAGATGCGCCCGCCGCTGTTAACCCCTTCCCTGCCGCGATCTAAGTAGATCGCGGCAGGGAAAGAGTTCACAGAGGGATCGCGATCCCTGTGTGTCTCCGGCCGGAACTCGCGATGTTATCGCGAGAGCCCGGCCTGTCACCATGGCAACAGGACGCCAGACACCGGCGTCCTGTATTGCCTGTGCCTATAATCGCTGTACAAGCGATAAGGCATGGCAGAGCAGTAGCTTTGCCATGCCTTATGACAGCGATCATAGGCATAGTGCTGCAAGTCCCTCAGAGGGACTCAAATAGTGTAAAAAAAAAGAAAAGTGTAAAAAAAAGAAAAATGTAAAAAAAAAATGTAAAAAACCCCTTTTTTTATGCTTTTTCTAATATTAGCATAAAAAAAGGGAAAAAAAAACTAAAACCCCACATATTTGGTATTGACGCGTCCGTAACGACGTGTACAAAAAGTTGAACACGCTTTCTATTTTGTACGACAAAAAGCGTAAAAAAAAACGCTAAAAAACAGAGGCAAAATGCTAATTTTTAGCATTTTGCCTCACAAAAAATGCAATAAAAGTGATCAAAAAAGCCGTACATTTCCCAAAATGGTACCAATAAAAACTACAGCTCGTCTCGCAAAAAATAAGCCCTCATAGAGCTCCGTACATAGAAAAATAAAAAAGTTACATGACTTTGAATGCAGCTATAGAGAAAAAAAAAAGATTTCCAAAAAAAGGGGGTTTTATTGCAAAAAAGTGTAAAAACCTAAAAAAAATATAACAATTTTGGTATCGTTGTTACCGTACCGACCCGCAGAAAAAATTTAGTGTGTCATTTATGCTGCATGATTAACGCTGTAAAAAAAAAAAAAAAAAATCTATGGCAGAATTGATGCGTTTTCTCTCCCTGTTATCATTAAAAAAAAAAATAAAAAATTTACGATATTGTCTATATACCCAAAAGTGGCACCGATAAAAACTACAGATCGCCACGCAAAAAACGAGCCCTTATACGGCCGCGTCGACGGAAAAATAAAAAAGTTATGGCTTTTGAAAAATGGAGATGGAAAAATACCAAAAAATCGCTTGGTCCTCAACGCCAAAATAGGCCATGTCATTAAGGGGTTAAAAGTGGTGGAGCGATAGCCCACAATGCTGTACAGAAGCAATGAGAAATAGAATCCTGTGCCACCGCCATCAGGAGCTGCACACGTGGGCATAGCAATGGGGAACCTATGTGCCACACACTATTCATTCTGTCCAGGTGTCTGCATGCCCCAGTCAGACCGGGCTTTTTAATTCATAGACACAGGCAGGTACAACTCCCTATTGTGAAGTCCCTGTCGACCCACAGCATGGGTGGCTCCCTGGAACCCACCGGCGGTACACAGAAATATCCCATTGCATTGCCCAACACAGCTGAGGTAGTAATGTCGTGCTTAATGCAGGTGGGCTTCGGCCCACACTGCATGCCCCAGTCTGACTGGGGTTCTTTATAAGTGTACAGATGTAGTAAAAACTCCGTGTGCACCTACAGCATGGGTGGGTGCCAGGAAGCCACCGGCGGTACATAGAAATATCCCATTGCATTGCCCAACACAGCTGAGGTAGTAATGTTGTGCTTAACCCTTTCCAATCCAATTTGTATATGGTTTTCCTAGGGGGCTTACTCTTTTTCTGCTGTTATACAACGGCGCTATATGCTGGCTAAAGCCAGTACTGCATGAGCTGACACGTAGGATAGGCTCCGACAGCAGAGAGGCTGGCAATATACAGTAAGAGAACCCCGACGGACGTCTACCAACAACGGAGCTGTACAGCCTTAAACCCTAATGTCTTCACAGGTCACACAGTGGACTGGAAAGGGTTAATGCAGGTGGGTTTCGGCCCACACTGCATGCCCCAGTCAGACTGGGGTTCTTTACAAGTGGACACATGTAGGTTAAACTCCCTGTGGACCCACTGCCTGGGTGGGTGCCAGGAAGCCACCGGCGGTACATAGAAACATCCCATTGCATTGCCCAACACAGCTGAGGTAGTAATGTCGTGCGTAATACAGGTGGGCTTCGGCCCACACTGCATGCCCCAGTCAGACGGGTTCTTTAGAAGTGTACAGATGTATTAAAAACTCCGTGTGCACCTACAGCATGGGTGGCTCCCTGGAACCCACCGGCGGTACATAAAAATATCCCATTGCATTGCCCAACACAGCTGAGGTAACGTCAGCTGTAATGCAGGTGGGCTAAAAATTAATTTGATTACACTGTAGGCGAGGGCCCACAAAAATTGCTGTATCAACAGTACTAATGTACATCCCAAAAATTGGCCATGGCCAGCCAAGAGGGCAGGTGAAACCCATTAATCGCTTTGGTTAATGTGGCTTAAGTGGTAACTAGGCCTGGAGGCAGCCCAGTGTAACGAAAAATTGGTTCAAGTTAAAGTTTCAACGCTTTTAAGAGCATTGAAACTTATAAAAATTGTTCAGAAAAATTATTTGAGTGAGCCTTGTGGCCCTAAGAAAAATTGCCCGTTCAGCGTGATTACGTGAGGTTTCAGGAGGAGGAGCAGAAGGAGGAGGAGGAGGAATATTAGACACAGATTGATGAAGCAGAAATGTCCCCGTTTTGGATGGTGAGAGAGAACGTAGCTTCCATCCGCGGGTGCAGCCTACGTATTGCTTACGTATCGCTGCTGTCCGCTGGTGGAGAAGAGAAGTCTGGGGAAATCCAGGCTTTGTTCATCTTGATGAGTGTTAGCCTGTCGGCACTGTCGGTTGACAAGCGGCTACGCTTATCTGTGATGATTCCCCCAGCCGCACTAAACACCCTCTCTGACAAGACGCTAGCCGCAGGACAAGCAAGCACCTCCAGGGCATACAGTGCTAGTTCAGGCCACGTGTCCAGCTTCGACACCCAGTAGTTGTAGGGGGCAGAGGCGTCACCAAGGATGGTCGTGCGATCCGCTACGTACTCCCTCACCATCCTTTTACAGTGCTCCCGCCGACTCAGCCGTGACTGGGGAGCGGTGACACAGTCTTGGTGGGGAGCCATAAAGCTGGCCAGGCCCTTAAAGACTGTTGCACTGCCTGGGATGCACATGCTGCTCGATCTACGCACATCCCCTGCTACCTTGCCCTCGGTACTGCGCCTTCTGCCACTAGCGCTGTCGGCTGGGAATTTTACCATCAGCTTGTCCGCAAGGGTCCTGTGGTATAGCAACACTCTCGAACCCCTTTCCTCTTCGGGAATGAGAGTGGGCAGGTTCTCCTTATACCGTGGATCGAGCAGTGTGTACACCCAGTAATCCGTCGTGGCCAGAATGCGTGCAACGCGAGGGTCACGAGAAAGGCATCCTAACATGAAGTCAGCCATGTGTGCCAGGGTACCAGTACGCAACACATGGCTGTCCTCACTAGGAAGATCACTTTCAGGATCCTCCTCCTCCTCCTCCTCCTCCTCCTCAGGCCATACACGCTGAAAGGATGACAGGCAATCAGCCGGTGTACCGTCAGCAGCGGCCCAAGCTGTCTCTTCCCCCTCCTCCTCATCCTCCTCATGCTCCTCCTCCTCCTCCTGTACGCGCTGAGAAATAGACAGGAGGGTGCCCTGACTATCCAGCGGCATACTGTCTTCCCCCGCCCCCGTTTCCGAGCGCAAAGCGTCTGCCTTTATGCTTTGCTGGGAACTTCTCAAGATGCATAGCAGAGGAATGGTGACGCTAATGATTGCAGCATCGCCACTCACCACCTGGGTAGACTCCTCAAAATTACCAAGGACATGGCAGATGTCTGCCAACCAGGCCCACTCTTCTGAAAGGAATTGAGGAGGCTGACTCCCACTGCGCCGCCCATGTTGGAGTTGGTATTCGACTATAGCTCTACGTTGTTCATAGAGCCTGGCCAACATGTGGAGCGTAGAGTTCCACCGTGTGGGCACGTCGCACAGCAGTCGGTGCACTGGCAGCTTAAAGTGATGTTGCAGGGTGCGCAGGGTGGCAGCGTCCGTGTGGGACTTGCGGAAATGTGCGCAGAGCCGGCGCGCCTTTACGAGCAGGTCTGACAAGCGTGGGTAGCTTTTCAGAAACCGCTGAACCACCAAATTAAAGACGTGGGCCAGGCATGGCACGTGCGTGAGGCTGCCGAGCTGCAGAGCCGCCACCAGGTTACGGCCGTTGTCACACACGACCATGCCCGGTTGGAGGCTCAGCGGCGCAAGCCAGCGGTCGGTCTGCTCTGTCAGACCCTGCAGCAGTTCGTGGGCCGTGTGCCTCTTATCGCCTAAGCTGAGTAGTTTCAGCACGGCCTGCTGACGCTTGCCCACCGCTGTGCTGCCACACCGCGCGACACCGACTGCTGGCGACATGCTGCTGCTAACGCATCTTGATTGCGAGACAGAGGAGGAGGAGGAGGAGGAGGGTGCTTTAGTGGAGGAAGCATACACCTCCGCAGATACCAGCACCGAGCTGGGGCCCGCAATTCTGGGGGTGGGTAGGACGTGAGCGGTCCCAGGCTCTGACTCTGTCCCAGCCTCCACTAAATTCACCCAATGTGCCGTCAGGGAGATGTAGTGGCCCTGCCCGCCTGTGCTTGTCCACGTGTCCGTAGTTAAGTGGACCGTGGCAGTAACCGCGTTGGTGAGGGCGCGCACAATGTTGCGGGAGACGTGGTCGTGCAGGGCTGGGACGGCACATCGGGAAAAGTAGTGGCGACTGGGAACTGAGTAGCGCGGGGCCGCCGCCTCCATGATACTTTTGAAGGACTCAGTTTCCACAACCCTATACGGCAGCATCTCAAGGCTGATGAATTTTGCTATGCGGACGGTTAACGTTTGAGCGTGCGGGTGCGTGGCGGCGTACTTGCGCTTGCGCTCGAACACTTGCGCAAGCGACGGCTGAACGGTGTGCTGAACTACACTGCTGGATGGGGCCGAGGACAGCGGAGATGAGGGTGTGGGTGCAGGCCATGAGGCGGTAGTGCCTGTGTCCTGAGAGGGGGGTTGCATCTCAGTGGCAGGTTGGGGCACAGGGGGAGAGGCAGGGGTGCAAACGGCCTTCGTCCCACCTTGTGGGGTGCTTGGCCATCATATGTCTGCGCATGGTGGTGGTGGTGAGGCTGTTGGTGTTGGCTCCCCGGCTGAGCTTTGCGCAACAAAGGTTGCACACCACTGTTCGTCGGTCGTCAGGCGTCTCAGTGAAAAACTGCCAGACCTTAGAGCACCTCGGCCTCTGCAGGGTGGCATGGCGCGAGGGGGCGCTTTGGGAAACACTTGGTGGATTATTCGGTCTGGCCCTGCCTCTACCCCTGGCCACCGCACTGCCTCTTGCAACCTGCCCTGCTGATGCCCTTGACTCCCCCTCTGAAGACCTGTCCTCCTGAGTAAGCGTTGCACAGCAGGTGGGGTCAGTCACCTCATCGTCCTGCTGCTCTTCCTCCGAATCCTCTGTGCGCTGCTCCCTCGGACTTGCTGCCCTTACTACTACCTCACTGCAAGACAACTGTGTCTGATCGTCATCGTCCTCCTCACCCACAGAAAGTTGTTGAGACAGTTGGCGGAAGTCCCCAGCCTCTTCCCCCGGACCCCGGGAACTTTCGAATGGTTGGGCATCAGTGACAAACTCCTCTGGTGGGAGAGGAACCGCTGCTGCCCAATCTAAGCAGGGGCCCGAGAACAGTTCCTGGGAGTGTTCCCGCTCCTGAGCAGGTGTCATTGTAGTGGAGTGAGGAGGCTGGGAGGAAGGAGGAGCAGCAGACAGAGGATTCGGATTGGCAGCAGTGGACGGCGCAGAACTGCGGGTAGACGATAGGTTGCTCGAAGCACTTTCTGCCATCCAGGACAGGACCTGCTCACACTGCTCATTTTCTAATAACCGTCTCCCGCGTGGACCCATTAATTGGGCGATGAATGTGGGGACGCCAGAAACGTGCCTCTCTCCTAATCGCGCAGCAGTCGGCTGCGACACACCAGGATCAGGAGCTCGGGCTGTGCCCACACCCTGACTTGGCCCTCCGCGTCCTCGGCCGCGTCCACGTCCTCTGGGCCTACCCCTACCCCTCAGCATGCTGTATTACCAGTGATTTGATTTCACAGGCAGGAAATAAATTGGCGCAAGACTGCAGGCCAAATATAATTTTTGCCCTTTTTGGAAAACGAAAGGCCCCACTGCCTCTAGTGAATGAATTATCTAAGTTTAATAACTGTGCTGTGTCCCTGCTAATGTGTCACAGAACGTGAGGGTAGCAGAGTTATTAACTCTGGCAGAGCAGGTATTTTTTTCCCAATTAAGGAAAGCAAATGGCGAAGCCAGGAGTAAAACGTAGCTGGGTGCGTATGATTTAGCAATGTTGTTCACGCAGCTCACACGTGTCCACCGCCCTTAGGACGGACAGAGG
Organism: Eleutherodactylus coqui; assembly: GCF_035609145.1. Taxonomy (NCBI): domain Eukaryota; kingdom Metazoa; phylum Chordata; class Amphibia; order Anura; family Eleutherodactylidae; genus Eleutherodactylus; species Eleutherodactylus coqui. The sequence continues at coordinate 329,323,236 of NC_089838.1, forward strand.
CTGGACAAATAGATTTGTTTTCAGTTTTTTGGCACCAAAAGGCAGCACTGCGTATATTCAATGAACATGAGAAGTTTAATAACTGTGCTGTGTCCCTGCTTATGTGTCACAGAACGTGAGGGTAGCAGAGTTATTATAAGTCTTGGAGAGCAGGTATTTTTTTCCCAATTAAGGAAAGCAAATGGCGAAGCCAGCAGTAAAGCGTAGCTGGGTGCGTATGATTTAGCAATGTTCTTCACGCAGCTCACACGTGTCCACCGCCCTTAGGACGGACAGAGGCTGGACAAATAGATTTGTTTTCAGTTTTTTGGCACCAAAAGGCAGCACTGCGTATATTCAATGAATAATAACTGTGTTGTGGCCCTGCCTATACAATTCTTTCCCTGCAGTATCAATGGAGGGTGCAATGCTCTGCAGAGGCGATTTTGAGAAGCCCAAAAAAAATGCAGCACAGCTAACAGCAGCCTGGACAGTACTGCACACGGATAAATATGGCCCTAGAAAGGACCGTTGAGGTTCTTGAAGGCTACACTCACTCCTAACACTCTCCCTGCCTATGCAGCACTTCTGTCCCTAATGCCAGGTGCAACGGTCTGCAGAGGCGATTTTGAGAAAAAAAAATTTGCCACTGCTAACAGCAGCCAACACACAGCTATCAGTGGCCCTAATAAGGACCTTTGGGGGGTCTTGAAGCCTACACTAACTACCAATTCTTTCCCTACAGCAGCTCCGGTATAAACAGCACTGTCCCTCATCTAAATCACACGGCATCTGAGGCGAACCGCGGGAGGGGCCGACTTTTATACTTGGGTGACACCTGATCTTCCCAGCCACTCACAGCAGGGGGGTGGTATAGGGCTTGAACGTCACAGGGGGAAGTTGTAATGCCTTCCCTGTCTTTCAATTGGCCAGAAAAGCGCGCTAACGTCTCAGGGAAGGAAGTGAAAGTAACCAGAACACCGCATGGTGTTCGTTACGAATAACGAACATCCCGAACACCCTAATATTCGCACGAATATCAAGCTCGGAAGAACACGTTCGCTCATCTCTATTAAAGACCTTTTTACTGGGAAATAGCCTAAACGCCATTATTTATCTCAAATCCTGAATACATTTCCCAGATATTAATATTTCCTACAAAAATCATCAAAATAAATGTTATGAAAAAAAAACAAAAAACTAATATATAAAAGGACAGTTTTTTTTATATTAAGACCCCCAGGAAACCTAGTATCCAAGGTCAAAATCCAAAAGCCTTCACGTTTGAGTAGATGTTTTGTCCACATTAAGTTTTCTTTTATTGTTAAAGGGGTTGTCCCGCGAAACAAAGTGGGGTTATACACTTCTGTATGGCCATATTAATGCACTTTGTAATGTACATCGTGCATTAATTATGAGCCATACAGAAGTTATTCACTTACCTGCTCCGTTGCTAGCGTCCCCGTCGCCATGGTGCCGTCTAATCTTCAGCGTCTAATCGCCCGATTTAGACGCGCTTGCGCAGTCCTGTCTTCTGTCTTCTGAATGGGGCCGCTCGTGCCAGAGAGCGGCTCCTCGTAGCTCCGCCCCGTCACGTGTGCCGATTCCAGCCTATCAGGAGGCTGGAATCGGCAATGGACTGCACAGAAGACCTGCGGTCCACCGAGGGTGAAGATCCCGGCGGCCATCTTCGCAAGGTAAGTAAGAAGTCACCGGAGCGCGGGGATTCGGTTAAGTACTACCCGTTTTTTTTTTTTATCCCTGCATCGGGTTTGTCTCGCGCCGAACGGGGGGGCTATTGAAAAAAAAAACCGTTTCGGCGCGGGACAACCCCTTTAATTCCTTCAATGCCAAAATATATAAAGCTCTCTGTATTGCCACCGTGCGCCTCCAAAAAATGTTTAACGACCCCTGCGTGTCCAGCATTGCGATTATTAATAGGTCTAATGTGTTCCGTTATACGGGTTCTCCATTTTCTTACACTGCAACCAACAGTTTTTCACATAAATACACGAGATGACATAAATCACATTTGTTGTATTGCAGTTAATATATTCTTTGGTTTTAGAACTATTCTTGACTTTATATTTGTTTTTCTAACAGTTTTAGTGTTCCTTTGGTGTATAGGCTCTCTTCCAATTATAAATGGTCTTCGTTCCATAATCCTTTACATCACGTTCCAATTTCCTTTCACTTGTAATATCGCGTCTTCAATTTTAGCAAGATTATCTTTTCTTCTTCTTTTACCGATGTAGTCAGTGTCTTCCAATGCTCCTATGTTATCCCTTATTTCTTTAATCCTGGTCTCTTCTGTGTCCACAATAAGCTTCATCAGCTGTAATGGGCAATCTGAGAGGATCTGTCCCCATTGTTTTTTGAAGTCATCAGAGTATTCGAATGTGGAGATCTTTTTGAGGTGTAGACCCCTGGGGATCGTGCTTGGTTCTATGTAGCGTTTAAGGCTGTGCATGTCCCATCATATTAATTCTTTCTTTTTATTTCTTTCCAAGTTATTAAGTCTCTCTGACCCCTTCACTGCCCATATTGCTGGATGTAGTCTGATTAAACATTTGTGCTAGATTAACTAGCCAATCCTCATTTTCAAAATCCATTTCATATGAGGGTTAAAGCACTTTCAGAGGGTTAACATGTACCTCTTAATAATATAAAGTATAAATCCGAACTTCTTATAATGAGCTTGTCTGTTTATTCAGGCAGGTGATGAATGATCGATAAACATATATCTTTCATGAAAACCGGTTATCTCGCCTTGCTTCGTTCATATGCGCTCACTGAATGTTGCTTTGATAGAGAATGAGAAATACTCACGTCCGAAAGCCACTCGATCAGGTGGTTAGATTAATGGAATGCGTCCCGACAGTGGGAGGCGTCCCGACAGTGGGAGGCGTCCCGACAGTGGGAGGCGTCCCGACAGTGGGAGGCGTCCCGACAGTGGGAGGCGTCCCGACAGTGGGAGGCGTCCCGACAGTGGGAGGCGTCCCGACAGTGGGAACACGGACTTTAGGGAGTAAAATCTTCTCTTTATTGAAACACATGCTTTATAAAATCAAACATGGAGAACGCCTTTCAGCTCAGTTGAGCCTTGTTCACCTCATACAGACCATCACTACCTGTTCATTTACATAACATATCAAATTAAAATCAGCTGATTACTAACCCCTTATGGACTTAGTGTTTTATCTGCGGGGTTAGCAGTAGCCATGTTAAATAACTACATTATGGATTTACATGGTTGAAGATACATCATATGAACATATATAGGAGAACATATTTAAGAACCTATTGACCCATATTGAAATTGAGAAAACACTTATGTTTTTAAAATAGATGGATATTAAATAAATTGACATCAACTTTACAGAGATGGGAAATGTTATATTAAATTCTAATTTTTAGACATAAATGTGATAAATGAATATAAATAAAATTGATAATCAGAGCATTTATAATATTTGTGGTTATTTTACTATATAACCCTATTATGTGCTGCACTCTATTAAACATCATAATATGGACACTTTTCATACTCTATCAAAGCAACATTCAGTGAGTGCATATGGACGAAGCAAGGTGAGATGACCCATCTTCATGAATGCTAAAAAGAGTTGCAACTTGACCCAATGGGCCTACCAGGTGGATTTTTCAAGTCCTTATGGATTTTCGGTAGAATATACAAGGTTAGTATTTTGGGATGTAACACATCCATAAATCTCACAATATCCGAATCAATCACACCTTGAGTAAGTGCATCGTTTAACAGAACTCTCAGTTGTATCTGCAGCCTAGATGTTGGATCGACCCTCAGGGTCTCATACACATTTCTCACTCAATTGTGTAAGAATTTCTCTCTGATACTTAGTGGTGTCCATAACCACGATGGCGCCCCCTTCATCTGCAGGTTTGATAGTCAAGGTTTTATCATTGGATAAATTCAGGCGTGCCTGTGATTCATGTATATTCATATTACTCCTATTGTTACTTTTATACATTGTAGACTAAGTTCTTAGCTTAGAGATGTCTTTCTGTACCAAGGCAATATATGCTTCCAAACTGTGATTAGAAGTCGGTGGCTGATATTGGCTTTTGCTGCGCAGTCCAACCCCAGACAGGGAAAAAAAAAACACGGGTGTTTGAACGGCACAACACCGCCAACAGAACCACCCGAAAACATACTCTTCAATCGTAAGTTTCTATTAAAAAGTTTGAAATCAAAGTCTAGCTGGAACCCATCTACATACGTCGTCTTAGGGCAAAATGAGAAGCCTCTAGATAACACTTCTGTTTTGGCCATGCTTAATACCCTGGATGATCTATTTACCACCAAGCTCATTTCTGGATCCTGAGTCCTAGTGCTTTGCTCTGGGTGATAGATCTTGTTTTGATCTGAGGAACTTCTCTTAGTCGACCTCCAATGTCTGGCACCTCCTCTCCGCTGGGAGTGTCTGTGCCTTCCTTTTTCTTCCCTTTTACCGCTGCTCCCCGATCTAAAAAAGAAGGGTTAGAAGCAGTCGCACCTCTGAGGGAATCATCGGTGGAATAGGATCTATCCAAAGAGCAATTGGCCCTCATTCTGCCGTCTTGCTCTAGATCTTCCCTTCTTTAGACCCAGACCTTGTCTTATTGAACCTCTCTGTTGATGCCAATTAAAGACTGTCCCATTATCAGAATCTCGCAGATCTCTAAACCACTTGGTCCTCTTAGTGTCTTCTAGATCTTCCCTGTACTTTAAAGGCATATCAAATTTACTCCGTTGAAGATCCCATTCAGTTTGTGGAATCTTCAGTAGAACCTCTTGCTCCATAGTTAAGATTTGTTCCTGGCAAGCTTTCAATTCTTGTTATCTTCTGAAAAAGATCCGAGAGTTCTACCTTTCATTAATGACCCTCATATCAAGGAAGTCAACCGTCTCAGGAGAATGTTAATGTAAATTTTAACTCCAGCAAGATGTTGCTCAATGACTCCTAGAACACAATGAGTTCCACAATACAAATATGTCGACAATTTATCTCCTCCAACAAAGTACATATTGCCAAAGTGGAGGGACATAGACCTGAGAATGTTCAATGAAATCCATAAATATATTTGCATACGTGGGACCCATATTGGACCCCATTGCAGTGCCACATTTCTGCCTATAGAACCTATTTCCATATATGAAGTTGTTGTCCAATACAAATTCTAATTGTGTCAGAACAAACTGAACACAGGCATTAGTTAAGAGATCAGGCATTCACGGTCTGCCTCTAATCCCTTGGGGGGGGGGGGGGGTACGATAATCATATATAACAATGTGACGTCAAGTGTGGCAAGCATAGTGTCATCTGAGATGGTTATTTCTTTCAGTCTTACCAGGAAGTCCCAGGGTCCTTAATATAGGAACCTGCGCCTAATGCAACATCACGTAGGATGCGGTCAAGAAAGCAGGAAAAATTATTCAAGATCGATTTGATGATACAATAGGCCTACCGGGTGGATTGATGAGGCTCTTGGGGAGCACATAGATGTACGGTGTAGTGGGATGTTCCACAAAGAGAATCACCCAAAGCTTTATCAATGATTCCAGATAGAAGAGCCTCATCAATAATGTTCGTAAGTAGACCTTGTAAACGTAATGTCGGATCACCCCTCAGTAATTCATAAACCAGGGGGTAACTCAATTGCCTCATGACCTCGCTATGATCAGAGGTGTCCATGATGACAATGGTTCCATCATTATAAGCTGGTTTTATCGTCCGAGATGTATGTTCTTTCAACGTATTCAAAACCTTAAACTCTTCCATAGACAGATTAGACCTACAGGTACGTCTAAAGCTCTGTGTATGTAGGCAGCTTAAATCCCCCTTGAGCAGCCCCATATAGGGTTCAATGGTGGGGTATGTCACTGGCGGCTGGAAATGGCTTATTATGTAAATCGGTTCCCTTTGCAGTAAATACATCCTGGTGACCTATCTCTGCCGGTGCCCCAATAGTGTGGTTGTCATCAGTAAATAACTTCAGTTTCAGTTGTCTAAAAAAGCTGTCAGAATCAAGATGGAGCCCAAACCAATGCCTCACTGGGAAGGGACAAAGACAGACCTTTTAGATAGTAGTTTTAATTCTAAGTCGGACAGTACCTGTTTGTTGGAGATACTCACTACCAAGGATGTATCTGCTAACTAGATATTAATGGTATTCTGTCATGGAGGTGGGTCATACCGGCTTCACACCGCCAGCATCGTGCAGACTGACCATTCTCTCCCTCTTTTGATCTTCTCTCCCTCGCTATACTCAGTCACAGAGGTGGTCCGCACTGGCTGTTTTTGCCAACTTGAAAACAGCAAGTTCGACTACGACTTCAAAGGACAAGTGGGTTGATGTGATACAATGTATTAATGCAAATGCATAAATGATAAGGTTATATAAAAATAGGTGATTATCGCATAAACTATCACCGAAGGAACCACTAATTGTTAAAATTTAATTGACTCTTAAGTAGCCCCCATGTTTTTATTTCCGGGTGGCTAATTAGGGGTTATATAGAGCCACAACAGACTTTAATATGTGGATATTAATAACCCCTTGTTCAATTGGATACGGATAGATCTAGGTTTCAACATCTATCAGAACTCCTATTACCCCCTTCTCTTAGTTTCTCACACCTTCGGCAGGGGAAATTCATTTAGAGTCAGATTTTGGTTTTGCCATCTATCATAACTACTTTTAGCCCCTCCTATTCGCTTCTAGCACCATCGACGTGTTTCTGCAGCTACTAGTAATGTAGCTGCGTCATCAGGATGGTATAGGACATGTTTTCGATGTGAACAGCCCGAGCGGCTGTGAATGAATGAGCAGAGATGGTCTGTAGCCGTACCTCAAGGCTTAAATAGCTCAAGCCACACCTCCCTCCACAGGGGCCCGTCACTGCTGCTCCAATGGGCTCTCCCTGTCAAATGTCCTATTTGGCCGACTTATCGCGATGGAACGGTGGTCCCGCGCATGCGCAGAGCCACCATAGGTCCGGGACACCAACCATTGCTAAGTGCCGGCCTGATGACGTGGCGGCGCCCGGGTGCCATGGTGACGCGGCACTCGGGGAAGCGGCTGATAGCCATGAGACGGGGGCAGGACATAGTTTACCCCTGATGGGACGATGAATCAAATGGACATGGTGTGGATTCATATTTGGACTAACGCATGGGCAAATATTACATTTAGAAAAGTATTTCTTTCAGATGGTACATATTTTATTATAGATCTGGACGTTCGCAGAGCGTACGCTCATCCCCAGATTGTAAATATAACTAGTGTATTGCACATGAGGTCGTACAGCTGTGGGTGCAGTGGGTTGCATTTATAGATAAAGCTGATGAAACAAAAAGGCAGCAGTAATGGTTTTCATCATGTATGTATTATACCACATTAACCCTATAGGGACATAGTAACCGCTCTAGAAGTAAGTGGAGCTCATCTATGTCTTGCACTTTATGATAAATATCGGGATATTGTATTGTGTATTAATCATATTTGTTATTGACTGTTGGACACGACAATTATTGATTTTATATGTTGCATCCACTATGATGCCCACTTTGATAGCACGTAATTAACATTTTCATAATTATGCCAGATATTTTCTGGTGCATCAATCATATTATGGACAATATAAGACACAACCATTATGATTTTATATGTTCTGTTCATATATTTATTGTATCCCATTGGCCCACTAGAGGAAGTTTTGCCGACTATATGACCATAAGGATCTTCATTTGCACGCTACACATGCTCATAGTAAACCAAATATATGTAGTGCCATAAATTGTTGTAACGACACGGACCAAAATAGGTCCTCATGCACTACATTTACTTCCAGTATTCAGGAAAATTGTCCCTTAAACTATCGCCCATTATCTATATAAATGCAGTGAATGATAAACTTTCATTAAGGCCTTCGGGAGCGCAACAATCCAGTCTGTGGATCCATCGAGTTTTGTAATAATCCTTTGTCCACATTTCCTTTCCTTCCATTATCCCTGACATTTTATTAGCTCCGGGTCATTATTGTGTTTTTCTCGCACGTGTACTGCCAAGCTGGTGGGACACGTGGCTTTGTAAATGACTCCGGTCGACCTGCAATTTCTGAAGTCCCTTATTTGATATGTCCTTCCGGTAGATGAACTGGTAAAGGTCACTCCACGTTTTATAAACCTGCAAGCTTTGCATCCAGCACATCGATATGTGCCCTTGAGTGGTTCAGATCCTAGCCAGGTACTAGCCGATAGTTGTGATGTAAAATGGCTATGCACCAGTCGATCACGCAGGTTTCGTCCACGTCTATATGTAATCAGGGGTTTCATAGGAAGATGCTCAACAAGATCCTTGTTTCTCAGAAGAATGTCCCAGTATTTATTCAGGATGTTTGTTTTTCGATTGATCGTCATACGTGCCTATTATTCGGATCTTCCCATCTCCATTAGACCTTTGTTTTGTGTTCAAGAATTCCTCTTACATTTTTTCGCAAAATCATTAGCTCTTCCTACCACCTCCCGAGGGTACCCTCTACTCAAAAATCTCTGACTCATCTCCTGAGATTTGACTGAAAAGTCACAATCTGAGGAACAATTTCGTCTTGTGCGGATAAACTGACCCTTTGGAATACCCTGTTTAAGAAAAACAGGGTGGTGACTGTCCCAATGCAAGAGGGTATTGGTGGCAGTGGCTTTGCGAAAAATGGAGGTCTGCAGGGAACCATCTTTCAACTTGGTTATAAGGAGATCCAAAAACGTAATCTTTAGGGAATCGATTTCTGCAGTAAAATAGAGACCTAAATTGTTGCTATTCGGATGGTCTACAAATTTGTGGAAGTCTTCTGTTTCTCCTGTCCACAATATCTGCACATCAATGAATCGGACCCAGAGCTCCACTGATGTAGTCCAAGTCTCTTTAGTCTCACAGAATACAGTTGTCTCCTCCCACCAGCCCAGGTACAGGTTGGCATAACTGGGGGTGTCCCTGGGCTTGATACGGTTGCGGTATCTCGATCATCCCACGATTTCTTGTCATGTAGTGGGTTCTAGCCTGGCCTAAAAAAGGGCCATTAGAATTTCCTCTACCTCTACTTCTTATTCTGTTAGCACCTCTTCCTCTCCTTTTTTCCATAAAACCACCTCTTCTGGTTGGTTCACTGTTTGAATGTTCACTCTCGGATGAGCTCATTTCTGTTAGTGGTCTGGTATCATATACTCTATTCTCTGTGAAATCCCGTAAATCCCTGATATTGATGGTGTTTACGTTCTTTGAGATATCCTGTATATTTCTCGATTGTGAGTTTTAATAAATTTTCTCTTTTTCATAATCGGTCTCCGCCGAAAATTTCCTTCCTTTTATCAATTCCTCCAATAACAGATTCATTAGTCTCAGTGAACGATCTGTTGATTCTCTTTCCCATTTGTTCATAAACTCAGTGGTCCTTAATTTGGGGGGTGGTAATATGTGGACCCTAAGTCCTCGTGGTACAATTTTGTTATTTAGGTAGTTGGTAAGGGCCTGGACTTCCCACCATGTTTTCACAAAATCTTTATATGCTTTCGTGATGTTTTTGAAAGCCTGATTTATTGATGTAATTTGCGAATGCATGTCCGTTTCCTTGTCAGAAAACACCGACTGGGCCTCCACTAGCCAGGAGGCTGTATTAATGCTCACTGCTACTGATTAGGGACTCTTACTCATGGTATTACAAGCGGGATACTTTTCTTTTGGCTAACTGTTTTTCACTTCTCTGACTATATCTCTGATTATAGAATCTTAGTCCTGGTACTACAACAGTATATCCTGGTGCTATAGTCTCACGGTATATTCCTCTACTATAGCATCCTCCTCTAGATGAACCCGAGGTGTGTGACTGTGTTCACCGTTGTTTCGATATATCGGTGAAGGCTAATGTCAAACGGAACAGCAGCGAGTTCTCTTGTTGCTATTATATATATTGCGCAATTTGAACTCAGATTAAATCAGTCTGTAGAATGCTATTGAGCAGTCTCATACACCTCATTTCATCGTAAGGGACCAAAGTCATGCAATCAGAATCAGTGATCCAAAGAAGTTTTTCAAGGAACATATATCAAAATCCAGCGCTATAGTTTAAGGCTACATACATACATACATACATACATACATACATACATACATACATACATACATACATACATACATACATACATACATACATACATACTGCTTTCATTCACTCATAAGTAGCCCCCATGTTTTTATTTCCAGGTGGCTAATTTGGGGTTATATAGAGCCAACCGGCAGCTTCTTGGGAACCATACTGAGGACATTCCCCATCACAGATCCAAAATGCTTGTAACTCCCCTCAGACAGCCACCTACCCACCATCAGGGCAGGAGGCTATATCACTCTCTATCTACAATTAGCCTAACAAGTGAATTGTTCTCTCTCTGTTCTGATGCTCAGTTTAGACAGCTTAGCTATATGGTCATGATTGTTTGACCCAGGCGTTAGCTAGCCATAGTAGCAAACTATATCACTTTTTTCTACAATTAGTTTAAAAAGTGAATTGCTCTCTCCTCAGCGCTGCTGCTAAGTCTGGATAGCCTATTTGCATGGTCATGATTGTTTGACCCAGGCTTTAGCTAGCTTTAGTAGCAAGTAGTTTGAACGGTCTGCAGCTGCAGATTGAGCCTTAGGGGTATTGCTCCCTTTCTTAAGCACTGAGATCCTAGCCAGGATAGCCTGACAACTGTGTCACTATTCTAACGTCTATTGGGTGGCATCAGGCCACTCAGACCAACGTCAGGCCAGCTAGAGGTGGGCTACATTATTCTCACCTTGGACGAATTGTTTCCCTATGACACTGCGATCTGTCATATGGCATCACCCTATAGTATACCTCGGGGGGGAGGAAACAATCTCGAGGTTCTAAATTCAATGTTTACCAACACTAAGATATGATAGGCACCAATTCAGACAACAACTATCTTAATGTTATAGGTCATACGTCTGTTGAATACGGATAGACCTATGCACCATCTTTTAATCTGGCCACCCGGTTCTTGAAAAGTCGTTGGTCCGACTGAAATGCATTGAACCTTGAACGAACTATGTACTCTGAATGAATTAGAACCTTGAATCTCTACTAGTGGAGATCATCTCAATTCACTAGGGCCTAATATATGGCTCATCTATTTAGGCTACTTTCCTATAAGATCAGAAAGTGTCGAGCCAGAGTGCCAACTAAATTAAAGGGAAATTAAGCAAGTTGGTGTAATATATCATACTGACCTCTAACTATAAAACTCAAATACCCCAGATTTATATTGGACTCCACCTGAGTTACTGGCGGCCCTCTGATCGTATACTCCTATAACACTGTGACGTCTATGAGCACGTGTGTCTGGTTTTTGTTTGTTTTGTCCCCATTATTTGGAGACGGTCTTGAGCCCAATGTTTAACGCATATTAATAAAGAATTGTTTTAGGGACCTTTTGTGATTAGAACTCCCCCAAACCCTCCCCTGTCCGTTATACTAGTATGATCTAGTGCTTGAATATCTGCATCGCAAATATTAATGCATGGAGTTGCTTGTCTGAAAAGGTCACAATCTGAAGTGACCATCAACCAGATCAGACAAACAAAACTGATGCTTAAACCAACGGCAGCATTAAGCATCGAAAATACATAAGGCCTTGGTTCAGTCTTAAGACAATGATAATAGATTTGCATGATTAATTAGACAATAGATCACAACTCTATAGATAATGGTGGTAGAATTACAAGACAATGGTGACACTGTGCAGATAATAACATGGCCTCCAGCAAGTCTATAAGACTCAGGTATACAATCCTTATAATTTATACATTGAACATTCATGGCTGTATTGATACAAGACGCAGGGCTACAAATAGCCAATTATAGTTGCACCACACTGGCCTATTGTCCCCCCTCCCCCCATCCCTCCAAGTCAAAGGTTATCAACCTGCTGACAGGATACCTTTAAGTTGTATGGGGTGTGGTAGAACTTGACCCCTTAATTCCCCAGTACCAAGAGGGAATGTAATTTACTGCAGAATGTAGGCAGCAGACATGCCACATTTGTTGCAGATTTTGACACATTTTAATGTGCATAATCAAACCCCTCATTTTTATAGAATCATAGAATGGTAGAGTTGGGAGGGACCTCCAGGTCATCGGGTCCAACCCTCTGCTCAGTACAGGATCACTAAATCATCCCATACAGATGTCCGTCCAGCCTTTGTTTGAACACTTTCATCAAAGGAGAACTCCCCACCTCCTGTGGTAACCTGTTCCACTCATTGATCACGCTCACTGTCTAATATCTAATTTGTCCAGGCAATTAGATATTGACAGCAGCACTCAATTGATCTACCACTGGTATGAGGCTTAGAAAATGCTAGAGCCCAAATAGGGAACTGACTCCACAGGTCCCCAGGTATCCAAATGAAAAGTAAAGCGATAGGGCAGCATCCAGAAGTAGATAACATTTCTTCTTTTATTGATCCATTAAGAGGATGAAGCAAGTAGCCACGTATCGGCCCTACAATTGGGCCTCTGTCAAGCTAATGCTCCATACAACAGGGTCATACATAAATAGTATAAGTCCACCAATCAACATTCACAATAATAATATATACATTAACATCACATGTGTGCAAGACAATTCACCTGCAGAAATCCACTGCGTGGGAAAAGAACGATGGCGGCAACCCAGTTCCAGTATGAGATACATTGCGTCTTCGGATCACACTGAGCATGCGCAGCCGTGACGTCAGCGTGCTCGGACGTATGACGTGCATTACGTCCTCGGGTCACACTGGGCATGTGCGGCCGTGACGTCAATGTGCTTAGACATGCCGGAGATTCCTATACGGCTACTGCGCAGGTGCGAAAGCTCCGAAATGAAAAATACGTCATGGAGGAGTCCCAGCTATAGAATAGCGCTATAGGACATCGACTCCCATGGAATACGTATCGTAGCAATGCCCCGATAAAGGCTATTGAAGAAAAACCACTGTCACAGCTATTTAGCATATATGCATAAAACATCTATATTAACAGGGGAGCGTGTACTCTATTGTAAATGCCCATACCACATCAAATATGTGCATAGCCACATATCGGCTATAGAAGTTCACCAAACGGCTACTAATATCAAGGATATATGTAATAAAATTGATAGTAAACCAATTAATCCTTTTTTTTTTAAGAAATAATGTTTCACAAACTTTCATTAAAGATAAATATAGAAAATACTTGGAAAAACATGAACTGCACTATATATAAGTGAGCATCAATTAATAAAGAGATATATCCCTAATAGGCGTCCGCATGAGAATATGCAATTAGACAAATAGACGAAATCGCAGCAATGGGCAAAACATATACAGGGTGCCACCATGGAAAATTCTCCAGTCCCACTACGGATCTGCAAAAAAACAAACAAAAAATTAAATTAAAATCACAAACGCTGAACAGGAAAACCGTAATTAATCCACAAATGGTAACGGATTATATTCAAGATTGAGTCCCAACGGATGAAGAGAGTCAAGCTCGAAGATCTAACGAGCTTCCAGGAACTTGAGTCTCTTCTCGGTTACCACCTCAAATGCTAGTTGGTACAGCATCAATAATTTGATATCGTAATTGGCAAACATTATGATGGACTTCATTAAAGTGTTTAGCCACTGGGACATCCTTTCTACCCGTGCGGATAGTGCTCTTGTGCTTTGAAATACGACTTCTGCACTCAAGCGTCGTTTCACCGACATATCCTGCCCGTGTGGGTTGCTCTATCACATACACTGCAAAGGACGTACTGCATGTATACCTGCCCTTGATGGTCTATCTCCTGCCCGTACGGGGATGTGTGAAAGTGCTGCTATGTACCAAGTTGTTGCAGCTGGCGCAATTCAGACAAGGAAAATTATCGGACTTGAGAGGTACAAGAGTCATTTGTTTAGTCCGTTTTGCAGGCTCCCTCACTGTATGAACCACTTTTATCTCTAAGGTTGGCCCCTCGACGAGATGCAAAAATAGGAGGACTTTGGAATTCTGGAATCATATCATAGCATCTTGTCAGTAAAGGCCAATGGCGTCTAATTAACTGGCCCATACGGCCACTCATAGGTCCAAAAGAGGACACAAATGGAATCCGGGCGATGATGCGTTTCTTTGGTTTTGGAGTCAAAAGAGACGCATGATCCAATTGTCGTGCTTTATCACAGAGCTCGGAAGTCAGCCTCTCAGGGTACCCCCGTCTGCGAAATTTGGAACACATTTGCTCCAAACGCTGATCAATATGCTCATTGCAAACGACACGTCGGACCCTGAGCAGCTGACTCCAAGGCAAAGAATCCCTCATCCTTGGAGGGTGGCAAATCTCATAGGCTAGCAGGTTATTTCTATCTGTAGGTTTGGTAAACAGATCAGCTCGAAGACGCCCCGTCCGTTTATAGACCACGACATCGAGAAACTAAACAGAGTCGACAGAACAGGTAATGGTAAATTTCAAATTGGGAACCAGACTGTTGAGTTCCTCATGGAACTGTGTAAGCTCTTGTTGGGTACCCTCCCAGATGATGAAAACATAATCTATGTAGCATACCCACATCCTCATTTTGTTCCAAAGCTCTAATTTGTAGATAAGGGACTCCTCAACGTACGCCATAAATAAATTGGCATACGTTGGGGCAACATTCGTGCCCGTTGCGGTCCCTCTGCGTTGCCTGAAAAAGGAATCACCATACAGAAAAAAGTTCCTATTAAGGACCATTTCTAATAAAGTGAGAAGAAAGGTTATTTTCCTATTACTGAAATTCGACCAGGATAGATGGTAATTCACAGCCTCGAGTCCTCTATCATATTGGATGTTGGTGTACAGTGATGTAACCTCAAATGACCCGAGTATCGATGTATCCGATACCTCAGCTTCTTTGATTTTTAAGCAGGAAGTCAGAGGTATCGCGCACATAAGATGAAGTTGATACCACAAATTCTCTTAACACCCTGTCAAAAAATCTTGAAACATTATTCATAAGTGACCCCCAGCCAGACACAATTGGGCGGCCGGGTGGTTTACTTAAATCCTTATGAACCTTTGGCATGGTATAAATCACAGGAACCACAGGATGAGGTACAAACAAAAAAGCTTTCAGTTTCGCATCAATGATCCCGATAATATATGCATGCTTCAAACATAAATGAAGCTCCTTCTGATAATCAGCAGTAGGATCCATAGTCAGGGGCGCATAGGTCTCATGGTCAGATAATTGCATCATCAGTTCTTCATGGTAATAAGGAGTCCATCACCACCACCGCCCCGCCTTTGTCAGCGGGCCTGATGGTGCTGGACCCATCTTCACCAAGACCATTAATGGCCTCCATCTCCTGCTTAGTTACATTATGTCTAATGGGGTATCTATACTCCCGATGTCTCAATTTGCAGATCTCTTTAGACATGATATCCGCAAAAGTCTCTACCCCATGAAAAGTACCTGGTGGTTGAAATGTACTACGGTTCCGTAAGCCCAGCTGGTTGGCAGAGAAGTCCGTTGCAACCGAATCCGAAGTGGCAGCACCTTGCTCCTGGGAAGCACAAAAGAAAACGTTCAATTTCAAAGTCCTGTAAAACCTACGTAGGTCAAGGTCATACTTGAACCAATTAGTACGTGAAGTGAAACCAAAGAGAGAGTCCCCTTGAAAGAGCCCGAGTCTCATTCGTGTTCCAAGATCTACTGGATATGTTCACTACCAATGACTCTTGAGCTACTGCGCTCTCTGACGTTGTGATGCTCGGGTTCGTATGCCCGCTTGTGGATTTGAATCTTCTGTGGTGTCACTTACCGCCCCTCCTCCGGTTCCATTTTTTCATGGTTGTCTATTTCTCATTCTTGGTGGATGGCGCGGCTCCAAAAAAGGCACCCTATCAGATGTGGATGCATTAGACGCTTTGTCACAAGAATCAGAACTCGCTGAAGTGAATCCAAATAATCGTTTGTTTGCGTCTGTCGTTGTTGAGATCTTTGGAAACCACCAGGATGCCTAGAGTATTTCTTGGCTCTCGTACCTTTTGGGACCTGCCAATTAAAGACGTGTCCCGTTCGGTAGTCTTCGCTGTCGTGGAACCATATGGAGCGTTTCATTTGTCTCAGTTTCTTCTTGAATTTTTTTAGAATTAATATCCATTTTTTTCTTTGAAGGCACACCACTCATCAGATTTTAAATACGTAGTTAGCTCTCTTTCACACATGGCAAGCGCTTCATGACCAGATTTAATCTCTCTGTAGAAACTCCATGTTGAGGAGGATGAGGTCAAAGGCATAATTATTAGTAATGTGCACAAATTTCAAACAAGTCCTCATCGTCAATCATGAAGGTCGGTCTAATGTCAGGGCGCAGACCTTGAGGAATTCGTCCTGCTATATAGTACTCACGTAAGGTCACCAAATGAAGTTGATAAAAAATAAGACGTTTATTGAAGTTCTCCCATTTCCGTTGTAACTCTGTGCGGTTGGGACCACCTAGAAAGTTTTCATCCAGTTCAGTGTCAGAGATAATCCTGTTCGCATCTGCTTGCGTATAAATGAATGTCTTGCCGCATCCAGATCCATTAGGATCTAATGTGTCTCCTCCCTTTCAGTTTCATCCCATTGCTTCTCGTCTTTCCTTGTACAGATGAGAATAGGGCTGATCCCTCTGCACTGTGACGGCCCTTCAGATATTTGTAGACAGCTATTAAGTCTCCTCTCAGCCGCCTTTTTTGCAAGCTAAACATTCCCAGAACCTTTAACTGTTCCTCATACGACATGATTTGTAGACTGCTCAGCACCTTGGTAGCTCTTCTCTGGACTTGCTCCAGTTTCACTTTTTTGGGTGGGCTGCCCAGAACGTGACACAGTATTCCAGATGAGGTCTGACTAAGGAAGAGTAGGGGGGGGGGGGGGGGATAATGACCTCATGTGATCTAGACTCTATGCTACTCTTAATACAACCCAGAATTGTGTTTGCCTTTTTGGTTGCTGTATCACATTGTTGACTCATGTTCAGTCTATGATCTATTAGTATACCCAAGTCTTTTTTCACATGTGTTGCTGCTTAGCCCAATTTCCCCCATTCTGTATGTGCTTTTTCATTTCTCTTGCCCAGCTATAGGAGTTTGCATTTCTCCTTGTTTAATACCATTCTGTTAGTCACTGCCCACTGTGCAAGTCTTTCTAGATCTTTTTGAATATGGTCTCTTCCCTAGTGTTAGCTATCCCTACTAGCTTTGTGTCATCGACAAATCTGATCAGTTTTCCATCGATTCCCTCCACCAGATCACTTACAAAAAAGTTACACTGGGCCTAGGACTGAGCCTTGTGGTACCTCACTTCATACGTTCTTCCACTTGGATGTGCAGTCTTTTATGACCACTCTTTAAGTATGATCACTCAACCAGTTGTGAATCCACCTCACAGTTGGCTTTGCAATTCCATATTTGGTCATTTTTTTTTTAAGTATGGTTTGAGATACTTTGTCAAATGCTTTACTAATGTCCAGATATACTATATCCACCGCATTTCCTGATCAACGCAGTCTGATTCTTTTGTAGAAGGAAATGGCATTCGTCTGGCATGACTTGTTTGTTACAAACCCATGCTGGCTCTGGTTAATTACTCTATTTTCATCCAAGTACTTGCATACATATGGTTTAATAGTTTGTTCAAAGATCTTTCCCGGTATAGAAGTCAGGCTCACAGGCCTGTCGTTTCCTGAATCCACTTTCCCTTTTTTTTGAAGATGGGGACAACATTTGCCCCTTTCCAATCTTCTGGGACTTCTCCTGTTCTCCAGGACTTTTCAAAGATTATGGCGAGTGGTTCAGCAATTACCTCTGCTGCCTCCTTTAGTATCCTAGGATGTAATTCATCTGGACCTTGAGACTTGAATTCATTTGTTAGCGAAGTGTTCCCTCACCTTCTCTTTGCTTATAGATGGCCTGCATTCTTGTA
This sequence comes from Eleutherodactylus coqui, assembly GCF_035609145.1. Classification (NCBI taxonomy): domain Eukaryota; kingdom Metazoa; phylum Chordata; class Amphibia; order Anura; family Eleutherodactylidae; genus Eleutherodactylus; species Eleutherodactylus coqui. Next base: position 329,341,245 of record NC_089838.1, read on the forward strand.
TTTCCCCAATAGCACAGGGAAGATCAGTTGATGCTCCATCTATTTTCTGAGAGAAAATGGATACAAAATAGGAAGTTCAACCTTCTAAGCATCATTCTTGACCAATTTACCATTTTCATCTTGTAAGCATCCAATAGCATCTTTGACTTTTCTTTTGACATACCCCCCCCCCCCCCCAATCTTTTTATTGCTTTTGGCCTCTGTTGCAAGCCACAATTCATTATAAGCTTTAGCTTTTCTGACACTTGCCCTACAGTTTCTGCAGACCATTATATTCTTTTTTAGATATTCCCCCCTCTTTCCATTTGATAAACCTATCTTTCTTCTTTTGTAACATGTGAACAAGTGTGTTCATCCATTCCGGTCTCTTTAAATTCTTCCCATTCTTCCTTCTTTTGGGGATTGGTAACGATTGTGCTTTGAAAATCTCATTTCACAATATTTCTCAACCTTCTTGGACATTTCTGTCCTTAAGAACATCCAGCCATTGGATTCTTCCTTCCCTCTTTCTGAGTTCATTGAAATCTTTCTGAAATCCAACCTTGAGGTCTGCATTTTCTCAGGTCGTCTTCCCCTTTTTATCAAAAATTCATGGATAGCATGATCCCTACCTCCTAAGGTCCCAGCCACCCTTACTTCCTCAACCATTCCCTCCCTGCTGGTAAGAATTAGGTCCAAGATAGCAGATCCCCTTGTTTTCTCTTCTACCTTCTGGAAGATAAAGTTGTCAGAAAGAATGGATAAAAACTTGTTGGATCCATTACATTACAAATGTCTGGATAGGTAAAATATTTTTTTTTTTCTTTCCACTTCTACTCCTCCAAATGTATTAATTAGCTGTATATTTTTACCTGGCTTTTCACTTACCTTACCATATTGTTTAGTTTCATGCTCTCCTAATAAGGGAAGCAAGGTGTCCACCAATTATATGATGGATTGCTTGCTAGAGACGGGTTGCACCTTACAAAAACAGGTAAGCACCTAAGTAATTCACTCCTTGCTCTGGAAAGCCAAATCTTTGCTGCCTGTGCCATCAATGTAGCCAGTTGTTCACCTCTAGAATCCTGTTCCATCTTCTCATCCATCTTCCCAGTGGATGACCATGGAATAAGACCACCTGTGCTCCTAGTTCCTTCACCTTCTTTCCAAGGTCGTTAAAGTCTCTGCAAGGTTCTTTTTGCTGTGTCATTTGTCCCTACATGCATTAGTAGGAATGGGTGGTGTTCTGTAGGACTGAAGAGTCTTAACAGCCTATCAGACCTATGTTTGATTTGTGCACCTGGAAGACAGCACACCTGTCGTGAGGTTGTCAGGTCTGCAGACAGCGGCCTCTGTTCCTCTCAATAGGGAATCCCCCACAACTAGCACTCTCCTTTTTTTTTCTTTTTCAGAACAGCACTTCTTTTTCTCCATTCAAGAGGACTATGTGTGCTTACTACAGTTTTGTGCGTAGTCATTTCTTGCAGTACCCCTTTCTCCTCCTCCTGCCCTGGAACCAGTACCAACCACCCTCCTTCCCGCTTGAGAACCTGGTACCGGTTCCTGAGCAGTATGGGTGCTGACTGACCCCTGATCCTCCTGCTTCTTTGGGTCACATGCTTCCATTCCTCGACTTCTGCAGGTACACTGGATATTTGACGATTTTCTTCTACTCTGTCAAGGAAATCTTGCGAATCCTTGCCATATTCCTGCTTAGTGATTCTTTGCTCTTCCCAGAAAGCACAAGGAATACACAGATCTTCCTGCAGCTCCAATCTCTGGTCGACACCTGACTATCTATCTAGCACATTTCTCACCAGCACGAATGAGGTTATTACAACGTGAGCAACTGGCACATGTGAAATTACTGGCCTTATAGGAGTCAAAAAGAGTGAAGTCTGTTTCAGTGATTTCGGCAGAGTACCAGATGCATGCACAAGTTTATCTCCAAAATTCGAGGTCCTTCTATATGACATAAGTGGAGGTAACCTGAATTTTTCAATATGAAAACAGTTTTTGGTTAAGATAGGCCAATATTTTCTTATAATTTTAGAAATTGGTCCACTACCAGGGCCATACATAGAAATAAAAAACCCTGGCTAGTTTAACCACTCGACTTCTAGGTGCCAATAGTTGAGGGCGCGATAAACTTCTCGCCTTTTAATGGAAGCAGATGTAACAAGCTCATTTTAATAAGCTCTAGTTTTAAATTTTTTACGCATTTCATCCGATCTCTGGTCTACCCTATCTTCATGAGTTATATACAAATAAAAAGGAAAGATCTTCAGCGCTCAAACCATGCAAAAGGAAAATAGTGCAGAGAAAAAGTAGGCAAATGGTGACTTCACGGAGGCGCCTATGTGCAGGTTGTCAGGAGGTGTTGCGCAGCGTTACGTTCTGTGTGGTGACGTGTGTTCGTTTAGTCACATCTCATTGAGCGATGGCTCAATCGTCATTCCGGTGCGTCACATGACGCGACGCTAGGCGTAGTGACGTGTTGTCACGTGGTCGCGTCACATACTGGCATGGCATTGGGCGTGGTGACGTGTTGTCACGTGAAAGCATCGCATAGAGATGCAGGGGGGCTCATGTGCTCAGATGAGGGAGGTAGCATGACCTAAAGTCTAGTGTAATGATGTATTATCACATGATCGCACTGTGTAATGATATTGCCGTCATGTGTACTTACAAGAAAAAAGTTTCAGCACCTATCTTGGGGCAATGACTTAGTCATACTATTCAGACTATGCTACTAGGTAATGCCACATAGTGACGCATGGATCACAGGATTTTAAAAAATAGGGAAAAGTATTTTTAAAAAAGATAATGAATAAGGGATGGATACATAAATTGGTGACACACCAATTGTATAGAAGTACCCAATCAATATGATGGTGGATATATCTTAGTCACAGGTATTGATATTAGTCTAAGTAATTTTCCTCATAGATGACAAATTATGGTGACTCAACCCAATGTCACCATATCCTAAAAGAATAATAAAGGGTTGGGTTAAATGATTACACCCAACTGCATAATTAATTAAACCCAATTGCACATAGACACATTGTATTGACATGATATTGGGTATATTCGTAAGTGTATAAACATGATAACATTAATCTAAATGGTTGTCCTCATAAGAGAATGTGCAACCCACTACCTCTATTTTTCAGAGTACATGTATATATTAAATTCTTCGGTCTAAATAATTATAAAATATTACAGTAATATAGTATTAAGATTCTTATAGTAAATACTATTACCGTTAGACAAGAGTGTAAGGCCCCATGTCCACGGGCAAAAGAATTAAAATCCGCAGCGGATTTTAACTCTTCTCCTGCCCGCGGATCCGCACCCCATAGGGATGCATTGACCACCCGCGGGTAGATAAATACCCACGGATGGTCAATAAAAGTGATTTAAAAACAAATGGAGCATGAAAAAATCTGGACCATGCTCCATTTTCGTGCGGGTCTCCCGCGGGGACGGCTCCCGCAGGCTTCTATTGAAGCCTATGGAAGCCGTCCAGATCCGCGGGAGACCTAAAATAGGAATTTTGAAGAATTTACCCATCCGGAGCGGACCGGGAAGGTCTTCTCTTCCTCACGGCCGCATCTTTCTTGCTTCGGCTCGACGAGTTCATCCGCCGGCCGAAAAAGAAGATCCGGCCGTGAGGAAGAGAAGACTTTCCCGAACCGCTCCGGATGAGTAAATTCTTTTAAGTTCCTATTTTCAGCGCTCATGTCCGCGGGGCAGGACGGACCCGCTGCAGATTCTCCATGGAGAATCCATAGCGGGCCTGATTTTCCCCGTGGACATGAGGCCTAAATTCTTATTATTGAACGGACAGTTAAGTAAAAATACTTCTATAAAAACCATAATGGTGTGCTGAATTCGTAGTACTTCCTTGGAAATTTTTTACAAATTGTCAAATTTTTTCCAAGGTCTCGTTAAGGCCGTATGGAGTTAGAGTGTTGAAATGGAAAATATAGAACATTTCCTTCCTTTTCAGTTTCGAAAATTCGCCAACTGGAACCTGCTCCACTGGGGTGATTTTGAGATGAGACTGATTAGATGCATGGTGTGTCAAAAAATGTTTGGAAACACTGTTTCAAGAAGCTATTTTTTTATATTGGATCTATGTTGGTTTAGGCGGTTACGTGGAGTATTGACCGTACGTCCAATATAACGTAATTTACAGGGACACTCTATTGGGTATAGAACATAATTGGTTCCACAGTTTAAGAATTGACTAATGTGCCAACTCTCCCCCCTTTCCTTGTCACTTAGTCTTTTGTAATGTCCCAATCTTTATACTCTAAAGATTATATCTGTTACGGCACTCTGACCCCCCCCCCCAAGCGCCAGGTTGGGTGCCCTGAACTTTCCGCACCCCACTGTCCCTGCCTACTTGCCTTGACCCTGGCTAACCCCAGGCGGACAACTGGACGGCAGTCCCTACTCTGGCTAGGGACCTGGCGACTACAAGGAAGAATCTAACTAGCGGGGGACAGAGTGCCAACAGAAAAGGCAGATGGAGTGACCAACAGGCAAGCTGGACTAGAAGCTGACGAACAAACTAGGGACTGACTGAGACTAGCTGCAGACAGAACTGACGACGCTGACAGAACCAATAACTGGCAGTGAGCTCAGATCACTGCCAGTCTTTTAACTACAAGGCTCCGCCCAGGGGTGGAGAGTGGGAGGAGGCAACTCCTCCCACTGCTGATGAAGGATGGAGTGCGGGCAGCACCCTACAGGCGGACACGCCCACACCACCGGCCACCCCCGGGAGAGCCCCGACCCCAGAGCTCCAGGACGCCAGAGCCGACGCCGCCGACCGCGTGACCCCGCGCCGCCCTGCATGGTAACAATATCTGTGTTCATTGTCTTTGTTTCGTGAAACACCACGTTAGATATATAAGCAACCACCTGAAAAGCAATCTGTATCACGTTTTTTAGAAGTGAATCTTCTCAAGCTTAATCCTAGGTGCTCATCTGATGCTTGTGTTTGGTATTGTGATGACGAGAACTGCCTTTACCTGTAATCTTGGAAACCTCAAAAATCTGATTTAAAAAAAAAAAAAAAATTGACTAATGTGAAATGGGGGAGTGTCTACCAGTATCCATTTCTTTTCGTTTGTGACAAATGCTATGACAGCATTTGCACATGGTTTTGCCACATTTATAAACTCCTGGAGTCTGCAAGAGGAGAGTATGTTTATTCCTGAGTTTAGATTTAAGTTGACGTGGTTGGGAAGGGGCTAGGATGTTTCCTAGTGTACGGCTTTTTCTGAATATAATTTTTGTAAAAGGGGATGTTTCTGACGTCGGATATGGATCCGACCTCAAGATATGCCAGTGTTTTCTTACAATATCTTTTAATTCTTTATGATTTTGAGTTGTAATGGGTAATGAGATTGCAATCCTGATTCTGGGATACAGAATCTTTGATAGGGAATGTGTTTTTATGGATTGGGGGTTTGATGTCCCTACCTCCCTGTTTAGCCCTAATGTGGGAGATCAATGTTTTAGGAGATTTCTTGTCCCTAAACCTTTGGGCGAAGATGTTTGATTGTTTGTTATATTCTGTAATGGTAGAGCAGTTGCGTCTGATACGTTTGAATTGACCGAAGGGAACATTTAATTTCCACTGTTTAGCGTGGTTACTGCAGAAGTCAAGAAAACTATTAGTGTCTACAGTTTTAAAGTGGGTCGCGGTTTGTATTCCGCCTGCATCAATGTAGATGTCAAGGTCCAAAAAAGTGACCTGAGTATGGCTAATTGATCCTGTGAATTCTAGGTTCCATGTGTTTGAGTTTATCTGTTGAATAAAGTTTAAGATCTCTACTAGAGTGCCATCCCATATAGGGATAATATCTATAAATCTTTTGTAGAATTGGATGTGGGGGTCAGTGAATTTTTCTTCAAAGGCGCCCATGTAGAGATTGGCGTAGCATGGGGCACATTTTGTGCCCATCGCGGTCCCTCGGGTTTGTATATAGAAACAGTTATTGAATTTAAAGAAATTATTATGGAGAATGAAATGAATGGCATCTAAAATGAATTGTTTTTGTCGGGAAGGGATTAGTTGGTCTTTATCTAAATGGTATTTTACTGCTTGAAGGTCCTAGATATGCGGAATATTGGAATAGAGCGCACTAACGTCTAAAGTCACTCAAATGTAAGTGTTTCCATTTAATATTCTGTAAAAGTTGTATAATATGTATAGTGTCTTTTTAGATATGATGGTAGTTGGGTTACTATGCGTTGGAGTTGCTTGTCTATGTATTGGGAAAGGTTACTAGTTAGAGAATTAATGCCTGCTATAATGGGCCTACCAGGGGGTTCTGTTATAGATTTGTGAATTTTGGGAAGAAAATAAAAGTAAGCTACTTCTGGGTGTTTTGGGCATAGGAACAATTTTTCATCTTTAGAGATACACCCATCGTAATAGGCTTCATTAATCAGGGAAGTTAATTTTATATTTTAGTTCTACAGTGGGATCTGTAGATAGAGGTTCATAAGTTTGGCAGTTGTTTAGGATACGTGTTGCCTCTTCAAGGTAATATGTTTTGTCCATTAGGACTATTCCCCCCCCCCCCCCCCTTTGTCACCTTGTTTTATGACTACCTCTTGTTCGTTAGCCAATAATTTTTAATAAGTTTTTGTGTTGAAGAATAGTTAAACTGTTCTTTTTCCTATCTTTATGCAGATTGGACTGATCTGTTAGTTGTTTAAAGCCTGCTAGAACTCCATTATAAAACACTGATCTGTGGACCTTTAGACTCCACAGGATATAAGGTACTAGGTGGTTTTAGACTAGTAAACAGAGGTTTCTCTTCTTTGGGTCGCATGCTTCCATTCCTCGACTTCTGCAGGTACACTGGATATTTCTTTTCCTTCAACATTTTGATTTTCTTCTACTGTCAAGGAAATCTTGCTAATCCTGGCCATATTCCTGCTTACAGTGATTCTTTGCTCTTCCCAGAATGCACAGGGAATATACAAATCTTCCTGCAGCTCCAATCTCTGGTCGACACCTGACTATCTATCATACAGTGTTATTTTTTCACGAGTACGTGGATGGAAGCACATTTCTCACGAGCACGAATGAGGTTATTACAACACGAGCAATTGGCACATGTGAAATTGCCGGGCCTCATAGACGTCAAGAGTGTTTCAGTGATTTCGGCAGAGTACCAGATGCATGCACAAGTTTATCTCCAAAATTCGAGGTCCTTCTATATGACATAAGTGGAGGTAACCTGAATTTTTCAATATGAAAACAGTTTTTGGTTAAGATAGGCCAATATTTTCTTATAATTTTAGAAATTGGTCCACTACCAGGGCCATACATAGAAAGAAAAGAAACCCTGGCTAGTTTAACCACTCGACTTCTAGGTGCCAATAGTTCAGGGCGCGATGTACTTCTTGCCTTTAATGGAAGCAGATGTAACAAGCTCATTTTAATAAGCTCTAGTTTATTTTTTTACACATTTCCTCCAATCTCTGGTCTATATTCTATCTGAGTTATATGCTGCACTGGTATCGGCTGACTCCATGGGAGGGAATCAACCATACATAGTTGGTGACAGCTATCAAACAATAGGAGAATATTCCTATCGATTTTGGTTTACAGAATGTCCGTAGTCAAACTATGCCCATTAATACTGACTGAGACATCCAGAAATTGGATGTTCCCCCTAGAGCAGTTGGGTGTGATTTTCAACTCCGGGAATATATTATTAATATGCAACTCCACGTAAGGAACCTTTTCAGAACGGGAAAATGTCATCTCTATACTTCCACAATCCAAGGACAAATGCCCAGGATGTGGAGGTATAGATGTACCTCCTTTTCACATAATCCATATATGTTTGCATAAATTGAGGCCACTTTGGACCCCATCGCGGTTCCATACAGCTGCTGAAAAAATTTTTCACCAAAGTTGAAAAAATTATTAGTCAACACAAATTCTAGAAGTCTCAAAATAAACACTACAATCTGATTCGGCTAATCCGTAGTTACCAACCGTTCCTCTATAGCTTCTAGTCCTCGAACGTAAGATATTTGTATAAAGTGATACTACATGAAAGGTAATTAGTAGAGTCTCCTCCAGAATGGTAATCTCATCGATCTTATTGAAGAAATCACTAGTGTCTCTGATATAGGAACATGCTTCTTGCGTGAATAGTCTCAGGACCAAATCCAAAACTCATGAGGGATTATTCAAAAGTGACTCTCCCCCTGTGATGGGTCTACCGGAAGGGCTAATGAGGGTTTTGTGGATTGTAGGAAGAATATAAATGCATGGGGTGATGGGGAAACACAATCACCAAATGATCTGCCAAAGCTTGATCAATAATTAAATTAATACATGCCTTACTAATCCTCCTGCTTGGTTGTCTTTGGAGTCTTGTTGTTGGATCAGATTCTAAGCACTTATTCACTTGAGTCCCTAATTGTCCTTTAATTTTGGTCATAAAGTCTATTGTATACATAACAATTGCTTCCCCCTTATCCTCTGGTTTGATGTTTATAGATTGATCTTGCTTTAGGTCATTAATGGCCCTTCTTTCAAGTCCAATCAGATTAGACCTATTCCTAGATTTACATTTTCGGGCCCTAAGTAGTGAAATGTCACCCATCACTAATCTGATGAAGGTATCAATAGTGGAAACCATCAGTGGGGGTTGGAAACTGCTCTTACTGTGCAGACCCACTCCGGCAGAGGTGAACCTGTTGGGTGTGCAGGACTGGGCAGCAACTGTGGGGGTTTATCAGAGAAATACAGTTTACATTTCAATCTACGAAACAGAGCATCACAATCCAGATCGAGTTCGAACCAATTCGTATGCGGTGTAGGGCAGAATGATGGGCTCTCAGAAAGTACCTTAACTGCAGTAGTCGTCAGAGTAAATCCGCGGCAGCATATGAAGATGCAAGTGAAACAGAAGTTTGTATTCCTCCATAACACCCATAGCTGCAACGTCTCGATCTCAGTTGAGATCTTTGTCAAGCATAAACACCACATAAAACATACCCCACATATAGAGACCTTGTTAAAATCAAATACACAACAGTTGGGACAAAGTGGATACCGTGGTAACACGTGCGGCCATCGTTAGTGGCGTCCGGATACTCCAGCGCAGAGTCTAGCTGATCGCGCATGCGCGGGAACATACAAGTCCCGCGAGAGTGGCGCGGCACTTACGTCGTCCCTGCAGCTGCAAACAGAGCGCATGCGCCTCGGAGGGCAGGATTATAGCCAAGGTCTCATATATATGGCCAATCTACGTAATCTCAGTACATGCATATAGAGCGTATGCGTCGCAGAGCGCAGGTCTGTTGCGGCGGTCTTGTATATGGTTAATTAGCAACATGAATTAAATGGACAAGCGGATGGATGTGTAAATAAAGTGGCAGCACCATATAGAGATCACAAGGATAAGTATATTCGTGGAAATCACTCCAATGCTGCATAGATACAAGCCTGTGTTATAGGATAAAGGCTCATAAAATTAAGACATCCATATCAGTCCAATTCTGTGCAATGTATAAAAAACACGAATGTAGCGCATTTAATAAATTGAACCATACAGAAGGGCAAAGGCTATAGATGGATTGTATACAGTATAATAGCCGTATAGCCCATCCACTTAGATTGCACCATCACCATAAGTGTAGTGGTTACAAAATAGACTATAACAGCCCAAAGCTGTATCTGAATAAGTCACACAATACATACCTCTACTCTAACATAATAGGACATATATATGTACAATAGGGTCCTAACCAACACAGAGGCTAAAAGAGGGGCCCATATTACACTATAACAAACCTACATCTGTAGCATTTACCAATCTCATTATAATGGTGTTGCATCCATCACAAGGCATATACGATTATAGATATGGACTACAGATCCAAATACAGGCAATAGACCCATAGAAAGACCTCGCCACTCAAGTCAATGCAACAAACAGTGCTCGTTATTGAGAAGTGGACAGAACACAGAAAATTATTTTGAAATGTATTCATCAAATTTTAATCTCGAGGGAACGGCGATCAGGGCGCCAGAAACGGGACACACGTTGGTATCATATCTGGAGCACAGAAAAACAAAAAAACAGTATGGTTAAAAACAGAAGAAACCATTAGTACATAAGTCTTAATCCTATCAGTACATTCAGTCCTTATAGATGTGCGACAAATGGGTCCTCAATATTAAGACCAGAAGGAGAAAGGGGATCTAACTCATGTATCCATTTTAATTCTTTCCGTTTAAGTAGACGTGTCCGATCCCCACCTCTCGGTAATGGAGCTACCCAATCCATAACCCTGAATTTGAGTTGGCTGACTGTATGTCGATGTTCGTAAAAATGTTTAGGCATCGGTAAATTTTTTTTTTTTTTTTTTTTTGTGACTCGTACTTTTATGGTTAGTGATACGGGTACGAACTTCCATCGCTGTTTTGCCCACATATTCTAAGCCACATGGGCAGGTAATGAAATATATGGCGAAAGACGTGGAACAAGTGACCCTTTCTTTGAGAAAATATCTCTTGCCAGTAGTAGGGTGCCTGAATTGATCCCCTTTTAGCATATTGCTACAGGAGGAGCAAGATAAGCAAGGGAAATTACCCTTACTTAAAGATGGTGTATATTGCATCAAGCCACCACTGGGGGTTATCAAAGGTCTAACGAGCCTATCTCTTATGTTTCGACCCCTTTTGTAGGCTATCATAGGAGGTTGGGCTAATTCAGGGATATCCCCACAACGGCTATTAATCAAGGGCCAATGTTTATAGATGATATTTTTAACTTTACCACTCAAAGGTCCATAGGTGGAAACTAATGGTACCCTGGGTGCTTTAGGAGCATGTATTTGGTCAACCAGAAGTTCATTCCTACTAATTCCTCTAATTCTCTCACTTGTAGCCCGTAATGGGGTAGATGGATAACCCCTCTGTAGGAATCTTTTACACATATCAATACGGGTGTCTATCATTGCATCATTTGTGATGTGGTTAACCCTCAGTAGCTGAGACCACGGTAGTGAGTCTACCATTTGGCAAGGGTGGTTGCTGTTATAATACAGAAGGGAATTTTTATTAGTACTTTTGATAAATCTGTACATAATGTGGACCCTTCCCGTATTGCCTTCACATCCAGAAAATTGATCATTTCCCTCGAAGTCATGGTAAATTTTAATTCCGGATAGATACTATCCAGGAATCTATGAAATGCCGACCGTTCCATTTCTGTACCTCTCCAAAGCATAAAGATATCGTCGATAAAACGATGCCAACAGATCACAGAATGCCAGGATTCAGATGGAAAAATATGTTCTTCGTACAAACGCATAAACATATTGGCGTAGATGGGCACCACGTTAGATCCCATAGCGGTACCCTGCCGCTGCCGGTGGTACACCCTTGCAAACAAGAAATAATTGTTCACAAGGATGTACTCCAGCAGCGACAGGGCAAACCGCCGGCATCCCACCAAAAGCGGCAAATTATCAAGATAGGGTTTTAACTGCTGCTAGACCTCGTGTATGTGTAATTGACGTGTACAGACTGACGACATCAAAAATTACCAGTATAGGGGATTCAGATATTGTACAACTACCAAGCTTTCTCAGAAAATCACCAGTGTCCTTTAGGTATGACCGGGATTCCTCTGCGAATCCCCTGAGGATCTTATCCAAAAAATGGGCACTATTTGAGAATAACGAATCAGTCTGCTACAATTGGTCTACCTGGTGGATGGTTAAGATCCTTGTGTATTTTTGGGAGTGTAGAAAGCTGGTACTATTGGATGAGACACATCAAGATATATTTGTAACTGGCTATCTATAACCCCCTCCAGAAGTGCATCATTGAGGATGATCCTCATCTGGACCTGAAATTTTGGGGTTTGGATCGCCCATGTGCACATGTCAGACAGATTTACACTTTTCATTACGGCGTCACAACGGCACTTAATGCATATGCGAGGGTTTAACATCTCGTGAGTCATACCACCAAAGGGCTTTCTATGCATAGAATGTAAAAAGTCTGCATATACCTAGTATTTTTAGTAAATTTGCCCATAACTAGATGTTCTCATTTGATACTATACTCACTGTTATATGGTTGCTATAATGACACGTATATTGTCATTATAGCAACCATGTAATTGTGAATTTGGATTTTTTCTTTTTAAAAGTAGTCACACCCACTTCCCCCTCCTATTTTTTCCCCTTCTCCGAGAAGTCCTTTTCGAATGGTTGGAGGGCAACAGTGTTAGACAGTTATTGATGGTTTGATGGAAAGGAATGTGAGGGAGGGGTGAGAAGTGGAGGGACTCTATTCTTAAAAAAGGCGGTGACTAACCTGTAGGAGAATGAAAGGTCCGTTTCAACGGGATGTGTGGTGGGATTACGAATCAAGGAAAATGGAGCTGGTGCATTTCCTGATGGAACTGAAGTAGTGAAGACAGATGGAGGGGGTGAAGATGAATCTAAAGTACTGAAAGGCAAAATGGCAGACCTTGGAGTGGATGTAGCATGATGAACAGAGGGTGTTTGTGAAGCAGTAATAGTGGGGGAGACTTCAGTCTGTGGTCTTCCACTCGATTAAAAGGATGGTTTCAAGATGATGGAACTGGAGCAAGAAGGGGCGATGACCTCATTATTGCAGGAATTACCACTAATAGGGAGTGATGATGATTTATTGGTAAAGGTCCTAGTCTACCCTGACCAGGATGCATGATCTGAATTCCGGGGGTGGTTTTGTCGAAGGAGGCTGATATCTTGTATTCCCAATGGAAAGTTTGTTTTTGTTCATAATCTAAAAGATTCCATCTTAGTCTTTTTTAATTTTGCAGAAGAAAATGTTTACTTCTCGGGGGTTAGTGAAACCCTGGGCATATTCAAAGTTGGCCTTGGTGCACAACAAGGAGAGACAGGAAAGTCTCTTAAAATGAAGACTTGGGCTTTTTCGTTTCTCTATAATCTTGCCTAGAATTAAATCTGATAAGGTCTTCAACATGAAGGACTATTCTCCAAAAAAAACTATCAGTCGGGAATGCAGATTTATTAAAGACTTCTTAGCCCCAAGGGGCAACATAATTGACTTCCTTAGTGTATATAAAGACAATCGCTAGAATGTCTACACAAGCTCTAAGTTTCTATTTCAGAATGTCATTGTTTGGGAACTAGTCCCTGGAGGCATGTCCCCAAGACAATGACCTCCAAAGACAGATGGTATGGATGATAGATTAACAAGATCTGTGTCCACTCTGGAGCGATTTTTATTTATTTATTTTTTGATCCTGATGGGAAGAATGATCGTTCTTTTTTTTAGAAGGTTCTTTTCTACGTTGAGCCGAAAAAAGGGATGCCAGATCCCGGGAGTCAGGAACCTATGAAGAGAAAGATCAAAAGTGAGCAGGACTGTGCCTCAGAAATTATATTTAAGGCAAATAATAAACAGGGGAAGGCTGAGGACTCACCTGGTGCAAGCGGGGAGGCCCTTGGGTGGCGACCAGCCTGCTAGCACCTGTAGACCCAATGAGCCAATGCTTATGTCCCGCAGAGCATCCTATGGGTAGGAGAGCAGCAGAAAAACTCAAAATAAAAAAAGTTTATGAACAGAAGACAAAGGAAAAACTGTGCTCATAAGAGTTGTTAGGAAAAGGAATTGGGAATGATGTCCCTTTCATGAAGAGGGGGTATGGACCCTCGTTAGAGAATACCCTCCCCTTTAGATTAAAAACATCAGGGAGAAATCCAGTGATCAGTAGGGAAATTCTTTAATCCAATATAAGGTGCAACGTATTATCGCATGTAATAGGAATGGTGTATCTATTCATTGGGGTATGAACTTACCCACCAGCTGGAGGCACCAATCCACTCAGAGCAAGCCAATAGACACCAAGGGAGTACTCGCTGCCATTATTCATCTGTGTGCAGCGCAGACGCAGAAACTATACACTTCTCACGCGTTCTCAGCCGGCATATTTACTTGCGCGTCACATGACCCGGACGTCAGCACGGCATCACGCCGTATCGCGCATGCGCACAGCAGTACGCCGTCGCCATATTACTAAAGGGCACAATAACCAGAGTGTCCCCTTGTTGTATATTATCTGATATAAAGTACTTTAATTATGGAGTGACATCCTTTCTTCTTTAACACAAAATTCTTTATTAAGTATCACAAATACAATTAAAAAAAACTAAAAATAAATGTCAACCCAAATATCAGACCAGTATCAAATCAAATAACATTGCATCAAATCTCAAAAAAGACTCCATTATGTCAAACAAGAGGAAAAGCTCTACTCCTCTGGTATTTGTGCCCACAGCTGGCCGGAGCATCCTCCTCCCAATTCGGAGGTCTGAAATATAAAAAACGCAAAAAACACTATCAATAACTCTGCAAAAGATGGAAACCTATAGCAATATCCTGATATTGTTGATCTCTAGAGGTTCCATTATATCACTATACATATAGTAGGGGATTATAATCAAGGTTAAGAGCCCTAGGATGGATGGTATCCAATTCATGGATCCATCTAGCCTCTAGGAGTTCCAACCGTTTCTCTCGATCTTCACCTCTGATATGGTTGGGCACTGAATCAATGATCTTGTACTTAACTTGGCTCACCGTGTGCCCAGCTTCTTTGAAATGCCTGGGAACTGGCAGATCTATCTTGCCAGTTCTAATGGTACTCTTGTGGCCAGAAATCCTCCTAATCTCATTCGTGGTCTCTCCAACATAATAGAGGCCACAAGGGCATATGATCACATAGATTACAAAAGATGAGTGACACGAATAATGCCCATATAGATCTTGCCCGATGTGCGAAACTATCGTAGGAAGAAGATCCGCAGCAGACCAGGAGATGTTAAAAATGATCCTTTATTCCAGTTCCATAAAAATAGGAGTTACAAGCAGCGACGTTTCGACCATTGCTGGTCTTTATCAAGCTTATAATTTTTTTAAATTTTTTTTTTTTATAAAACCAATGCATTAAATGTTTTTCTCAAACTTCTAAGGTCTTCATTTTATAGATCCAACACATCTCTCCTTTTAAGAGAGAATCGTTTTGAGTGGATTTTTTCTATGGGTGTGGCTTTTAAGCCAGCGAAATCACTATTACGGTGTTGAAGGAAGTGTCGGGATACGCTGTGGTTAAGGAATCCTTTGATTATGTTGTTCCTGTGTTGTCCAATGCGTATTCTTAATGCGTTGATGGTCCTTCCCACATAACCTAATCCGCATGGACATTCTTAATAGTAGATTACAGAATTCGTGGCGCAGTTTAGTATATTTTTAATAACGTTGTGTCATCCAAGGGGACTTTTATTTCTTTTCTGCCGTGGGTGATAAGAGCACAGCATTTGCACCTCGATTTTCCGCATTTAAAGGTACCTTTTATGCTATTTAAATGGCGTTATTTCCCATTGTTTTTAATCTTTTTTTTTTTTTTTTGGTGTTTTGAATCCGTTTGTGTGGGCATGAGGGAGCTGCTAATTCTTTTATAGTCTTGTTCCTCCTGACTGTAAGGGTTGGATTAGCGGCTAGTGGGTTTTTATAAGAAAGGGTCCTCTTTTAGGATGTTCCAGTGATTTTGGAGTATTTTCCGGATTTTGGCATGTTGAGTACTGTGTTTTGTTATGAATCTTGGTGGTTTATCAGAAGATTTTTCATCACAATCTTGTTTGTTTTTTATTTTTATTTTTTTGTCATTTCTCTTTTCTCATTTTGTTTCAGAGCCCTTTTGTAAGCTTGCTCCACTAGTTGGTTAGGATATCTTTTTTTCTTTGAATCGTTTTTTTAGGATATCTGATTGGGTTATGAAATCTTCAGTTTTTGTACAATTCCTACCTAAACGGGTAAATTGTCCGTAGGGGATATTGTTTTTCCATGCTTTTGCATGACAATTTTTATAACGGAGATAACTGTTGGTGTCAGTTCTTTAAAAAAAAAATTTAGTGATAATTTCTTGATTTTTCTACGTATATTTCTATATCTAGAAATGTTGCTTTGGAATGACTATGCTCTTCCCTGAAGCTTAGGCCCCAATCGTTCTTATTTAGTTTCTCAATGAAGCATAGGAGACTTTTTTCGTTTCCTTCCCAAATGAGGAAAATGTCATCGATATATCTGCAATAGAATTTTATATTGTGGTCTTCTATTTCTTCTTCAAACGCCCCCATGAAAAGGTTTGCGTAAACCGGCGCGAGTTTTGTACCCATGGCGGTCCCTTTTTGCTGTAAGTAGAATTGCTCTTTATAGGTGAAGTAATTATTGTGTAGTATAAATTCAATGGCTCTCAATACAAAATCTTTTTGGTTCTCAGGCATCTTATCGTCTTTTGAGAGGAAATGGTCTACTGCCTTAATTCCTTTTCCATGTGCTATGTTGGTGTATAGGGCTGTAACATCCAATGTACAAAATATGTATCCGTCTTGCCATTTTATCGGTCTTATAGCTTCCAGAAAATCTGCCGTGTCTTTCGTGTATGCTGGGAGGGTAACTACTATTCTTTGAAGTGTCGTGGATTTCCTTTTGTGTCCAACGACTTACTTAATTTGGAATGTTTACACCCTTCCAGATTAATTCTGAATTGATTATATGCGCATAAGATATCACACTGACACAGGTTCAGCATGTATAAGCTTCCTCAATTCTGCTTTAATGTTGGGTGCGCAGCCTCTTTTAAAAGAGTTTAACATATCTGCCCATTTGGGCAGGTCAAAGATTACATAGATACAACGTATTGTTTAATTATTGGATAGGCATCTTGCAATTCTTCCATCCTCCGGTCATCTGATTGGCCATCAGGTGGTGGATGAAATGAGTGGGTTGTCTTGGACCCACGTGTGGTTCCTCCGATGTGATTGGATATTACATCATGTATTAGTAATTGCACAAACCTCCCATGTTATTTGCATAAGTTTCCAGTAAAACTGCTTGGGTTATTGCGCTAGCTGTTTTCAGACTGCGGTTATCTATGTCTGATTTCTACTTCTCCTAAAATTACAAAACAGATGGAAAATGTAACGTGTTTATACTATATATTATCTTGTCAGCAAAGTTTAGGGAATAGAAGTTTCATCACAGAAAGTAGAGATATTGCATAGATGTAAGAACATATATCTATATCTGTATCAGAACAGAAGGCGAACATGACATTTTGTTATACAAGAATACAGGTTCATTGTCCATTACCAAAGGCCCACAATCCAATATGGATATATTGGATCTCCACTACAGAAGTAGGAGGTCAACATACTCAGATAGGGCTGAAGTGATGGAATTAGTGCCCGCTATTATGGGGCGACCGGGTGGGTTGCTTTTATTTTTATGCACTTTGGGCAGAATGTAGAAATATGGGACATCTGGATGTTTGATGTGAATATAATGCATTCCATCTTTTGTAAGACAGTCCTGTTTGATCCCCTCTTTCAATAATACTGATAGTTCACGTTCAATTCTCGAGTGGATCTTCTTTAAGTTTTTTTTTATAGTATTCCTGATTTTACCAAAATTTTTTCCACTTCTTCTCTTTCATATTGTTCTATGTTCATTATTACTGTTGCTCCGCCTTTGTCCGCCTTTTTTTATGACGATACGCTCATTTGAGGCTACGCTCAATAGAGCACTTCTCTGTTTTCTGTCTCTGTTGGTCTGTTGATATTCATTCATCTTAGAAACATTTTATCAAAAAGTACTAAATGACTTGACTATGAAACCACTTTTACTTTCCAGTGGGTAAAATTTGCTACTTTATTTTAGACCCGTATTAATGGGTTCTAATCCCCTATTGTGTGAAGGAGAAGAACAGTCTGTTAGTGGAGATTTGTTTTCTGAATGTTTCTTTATTTCGAAATGTCTCAGTATTGTAATTTTCCTGATGAATGTATTGAGGTCCACGAAGAGATCGAATAAATTGGCGCTGGTTGGTGGGCTGAAGGAAAGACCTTCTAAAAAGGAAAGAATTGTACGCACTAGCAGAAGGTAATCCAAGATGTTGAATATACCTTTAGATTCTTCTTCTTCCGTGGTTACTTCTTCGTTGAGGGAATGTTTTTCAGACTTTTGCTAATGTTTTTCCCGGCTCTTCTCCCCCTTCTCCTTTTGATAATCTTCTCTGGTTGTTTGGTGGTGTTTTTGTTGAATTGTAAAAATGCGTTATTGTGGTCCTTGGTCCTTGTACTGTTTTTGTGCTTTTTAATGTGGTACTCCTGGTCGTCCTCGGGCTCACTCGGTGTTGTGCTAACGTGAGGTTTTATTGTGGTTGTCGCTGGGGTCGACTGTTCTATCGATGTTTCCTTCTGGATATCCCCCTGAAGTAGTGTTTTCACAGTTAAATCTAATGGGCATACTGAAACATTGTTTATTTCTTCGGGGGGGGGGGGGGGGGGGGCATTTGACTTTTCGCCATTTAGTTTTCTATAAATCAGGTCACACTTCTGTCCACATAATTTCATTGAAATAGACTGCATCCACTTCAGCCATTCAACCCAAAAGAATCTGAAGAAAAGAAAAAAAAGAAATAATTAAAATCAAAATCAATATAGCAACTATTAAATCCAAAACCGATATCACAACCCCAGTAATACAATCGCATAATTACTCTATCACGTTACATACAACAGTGGATTATAGTCTAGATTCAGGCCACTGGGGCCAATGCATCCAGAACAAAAATCCACTTCGCCTCCAGTAATTTTAACTTTCGCTCCCTATCTCCTCCCCTCCTGTCCTTGTTGACCATGTCAATAACCCTAAAACGCATTTGACTAACAGACTGATTAGTCATTAAAATGCTTTGGGATTGGTAAATCAAGCTTTTTCGTTCTGATATTACTTCTATGATTAGCTATCCTTTTGCGGACCTCTGTGGTGGTCTCGCCTACATATAAGAGGCCGCAAGGACAGCTAATCAAATAAATCACGAAAGAGGACCAACAGCTATACCAGCCTTTGATGGCAAAGCGTTTGCCAGAACGGGGGTGCGTGAAACTGTCACCCTTAATCATATTGTGACAGGCTGCACACCCCAGGCAAGGAAAATTGCCATTTTTGACTGGGGCCAAAGTTCTCAGAATAGGTCCTCCCAGATGGTGGACCAGAAGTTTGTAGCAGCCGGTCTTTCAAATTACGGCCACGTCTGAATGCCATCATGGGAGGAGCAGAAAATTCCACAATTCCAGGATGGCATCCAGCTAGAACATGCCAATGTTTGTTCAAAATGTGTTTTATCTCATTGCTACGTGGTCCATACGTAGAAACGAACGGTACACGTGCTATAATTTGAGATCTCACAGAGGAACTAAGAGTAGAAGCCCGATCCCACTGTTTGGCCCTATCTTGCTGCCAAGCTACCAAATCCCGTGGATACCCACTGGAAATGAACTTCTCACACCATCTCCAGGCGTTCATCCAGATACTCATCAGTCACCACCCGCCATACCCTGAGCATCTGGCTCCAGGGTAAAGATTTAATCATGGACGGCGGGTGGCAACTGGAGTAATGCAACAAATTGTTACAGTCCGTGGGTTTTGTGAATAGATCCGTTTTCAGGCTGTCACCCTGTTTGATCACCAAAACATCGAGGAATTGTATAGACGTATCAGACGCTACCAACGTGAACTTCAACTCTGGCAAACTTGTCACAGAGACGGAAAAAGTCTATAGACGAAATTATTTGGCTCTTATCACAGTTAGACTAAAATGTATATACTTTAATGGAAATTTAACTTAAAAACATGAATGGGCTCACACACATGCGTATCGCATGGACGAACAAAACAACCACACAAAAACACAAAGGTCGCCTCTTCCTTATCTCAGGAAACTTATGGAGGCTAGAAAAATCAGTATTGATAAAGGACTCCTAATGTTATGTCCTCTATTTTTTATTTGTATCACATAGGAGGTAGGAGGAAGGCTCTATCTGCTGTAGGGCGCCTGTAAGTATAATGCCCCCCGCAGAATATTTTAGGTAGGGAACCTCTTCCTAACAAAAATTCGCCCCTCTGTGATTACAGTATAGCGCTTAGCGCATGACGAGATGGTTCAAATAGGAGAAACTCCAAGAGAACTAGACCCTTATGCGCAAGAATTACGGCGCAGACCAGGGTTATTCAATTGCAGTATGCTCGGCTCAACGCGTTTCCCCACACGAATGTGGTTCATCAGGAGCACAAATATTTTGAAGGAAGAATAATAAATCAGGATGATAACTGATTCTGCTTTTTGTTGTTTTTTCGTGATGAATAGATATTTTAAAATATTAGAAGAGGGTGGCTTGGGAAAGCGCAATTTATGTGCTCGATCATATATCGACTGGATCACAGCATCTGATTTATTCAGGACAATTTCGAGCACTAAATCGCCATGGCGTGTCTCTATAGCCAGGTTCTTGGGAAATCCACACAATGGATAGCTATAGTGACAAATAACAGTACAGCTAGGGCTGAATGCGATTCACCACAAAAAGCCCACAAGTAGATCTTGCCCAGAACTAGGTATTGATTGCCGCAGGCAAAAGAAGTTGTTGCAGAGATAAATGCAACAGCCCCAAAAAGGCTAATAATAAGCCCAGAGATTTTTTGACCCTTATTTGGTGTATTAGCTGCAGATGGTGCAGCCAGTTTCAGGAGTCAGCAGCTCATGAACAGCAAATAGTTCTATCATAAAACCCAGTGAGGGTATTAGAGGAGCTATCTAATAGAGCCTGCAAGTAGATGTCAGATATCTAATTCGCCAAAGTATCCCTAAAAGCACCCAATAATAGAAAAACAAATAAATAAAAGGATAAAGCCTGTGGCTCTGATGGTGAGCCACAGGAGTAATGCTGGATTGACTGGAAGTGTGCCCATATATAGTAACTTACTGGAACGCCCCAAGGGAGGGGATTGTAATATGGCCCAATCACTGTTGTCCAGAAAGGACAGGGGCCGGACTATCATAATTATACTCTGTAACTCGATCGTAGTGCAAATAGGAGGATGCTGACTCACATATATGAATGACAGACAAGTTCAGAGTGACTAAAAACAAGTCTGATCACTTGTCTGAAGCCTTGATTGTTGGATAATCTTCATATTGGCTCCGGACGGCAGGGTGAGCTGCCGCGCATGCGCGTGACGTCATCACGCCTGCGTGCGTCCCCGATGACGTCATAACGCCGGTCATGTGATCGCTAGGTAGATCACATGAATGGGAACAAAGTCCCATTGCTAGTAAGGGCAAAGGAGCAGTTCTGGCAGCTGTGATTTGCAGATGACAGAAACAGAAGAGGATAAATAGCAGCAATAAACTTTGCACTTTAATTGTATAGTTTAATAAAGATATTAATATTGTATATTCTCAGATTTAGAATATAAAGAGCAATATGTAGTTTACGATAGGTCTTGATATTTTATATTAGCAATTAGATAAACATAATCCAGTAAGGCATACTAATAATGATGAAATTGATATTTGATAATCAGACAAAATGAATGATTCCCATAATAGGGTGTTAAGAGGCCGAGCGAAGGGCAGGGGCGGTTTGTCAGAATCTCAGATATATAAGTAACATCGAGGAGAGTATATCAGATGATTTTTCATTATAAGAAGCAGTTAAAGCATAGGCTTTCGTTCAAGCCAGAAGGACTGAGGCTATTCATACGAAAGATCCAAGATGCTTCTTTCTGCAAAAGGCGTTGATCTGCATTTCCTCGTCTACCGTGTGTGCGCAAAAGCTCAATGCCTTGAAATTTTACGGACTGTGCATCCCCATTGTGTGCCAGCCAAATGTGATCCGCAAGAGGTGTGGATTCGTGTCTTTGGATGTTACCAACATGACCCAGAATCCTACGGCGAAATTCCTGGATTGTCTTTCCAATGTAGTTTTTCGGGCACGGACAAGTAGCCATGTATATGATATTTCTGGTCTTGCAATTGATAGTCATGGCAGTTGTACGTGCGATTAGAGACAGCACAGGTAAAGGAACTTGACTTGTGGATAAATGGACAGGCAGCACAAGAGTGACACGGAAAAGTTCCTCGTGGTCGATTTGACCCTAACCAGGTCACTTTGGAATCATCAGGTGATAAATGGCTTTTGACGAGGTGGTCTTTTAAATTATGACCACGTCTGTATGTTATACACGGTTTAGGGGAAATGTAGTCTCTGATATCATGGTCATTCTTCAGAATGTCCCAATAGTGAGATAATATCTCGCGTATCTGGAAGCAAGCGGTGTCATAGGTACCTATCACTCTAGAAGAGTGATCGGTAGAGCGTATTCGTGGTGTTAGTAGTTTGGTACGTTGTTGTTGAGACGCATAGTGGTAAGCCTGCAAAATTGTTTCTTCGGGGTACCCTCTTAAACTAAAGCGTTGCATCAGTTTTTGGCTCTCTTGATGGAATGCAGTTTCATCGGAACAATTCCGTCGTAAACGAAGGAATTGTCCCTTCGGAATACCACGTTTTAAAGGGAGGGGATGGTGACTCTGCCACCCCAATAGACTATTGGTAGCAGTCTTTTTCCTATACAAGGTAGATGAGATGGTACCATCCTCATTTTTGGAGATCTGAATGTCCAAGAAGGGTAATGTAGTAGAGTTAGTCTCACTGGTTACGCGTAGGTTGAGGGTGTTGGTGTTTAATACGTCGACAAAAGAATCGAAGGAGGTGGATGTACCTTTCCATAGAATGAAGATATCACCTATGTATCGTAACCAGAGTACGATGTTGTCTGACCATTGTGAGTTATTGTAGATGACCTTTTCCTCCCACCAGCCCAGGTACAGATTAGCATAGGATGGGGCACATGGCGTCCCCATCGCTGTACCCCTGAGCTGGTGGAAGTACTCGGAGTCAAACACAAAATAGTTGTGTTTAAGAATAAACTCTAATAGGTCAATGACACACTGATTGTGACTCTCAAAATGTACACCTCTTTGCTGGAGAAAAAAAGATACTGCCGTCAGGCCACCTTCGTGGGGGATAGAGCTGTATAGTGCTTCAATATCCAATGATGCTAATATGACGTCTGATTCAATAGTGATGCCCTCGAGGATCCTCAAAATGTCCATTGTGTCTCTGACATATGACCTTAGCGATAAGACATAAGGACGTAAGATCTTAACATATAAACTGATGTTCTGGGTAAGATTATTTACCCCAGAGACAATGGGACGTCCCTTGATGGGATTCGTACCTTTTATGTACCTTCGGTAATGCGTAAAATGTAGCAATAGTAGGAGACGAAGAGTACATAAAGCGATATTCGTTAACGTCAATATTGCCACTGGTCAGTTTTTGTTGCAACAAGTTCCTACTAATCTGTTTCTGATGCAGCTACGGATCACTCAAAAGGGTGCTATATGTAGCAGAGTCATTCAAAAGTCGGCGACACATGTCCACGTATTGTGATCTATTAAGTACTACCACATTACCCCCTTTATCCGCTTGCTTTATAATGATCTTAGGGTTTTTTTCCAGAGTTTTTAACGCCTTGATTTCTCCTTGAGTCAGATTTGAGTTTGGTTTATGATTGGTAGTTAGAGTTTTCAGATCATTTTTCACCAATTTCTCGAATATATCGATTTCGGGACTATGAAGAGACGGAGGATTACTTTTGCTAGATGGTTTAAGATCCGTAAAAGGACCAGAACCCAAAGTTCTAGAGTTTTCGTCCTCGAGGTCTTGTAACATCTGAAGACCCTGAAGATCCGATAGATCCAGGCCCAATTCTTTAAGATGTTCTCTGTTTTTGATGGCAAAAAAACTTTTTCCATCTTAATTTGCGAGTGAAGAGGGAGATGTCCTTTGTCCACACGAACGGATCAAAGGGGGTCGTGGGGACGAAGGACAGCCCCCTCTCCAACAAGCGCAACTCCTGCAACGACAGGTTGTGGTCGGACAGGTTGACCACCTTCAACCTATCTTCAATAGGAATTGAGTCCGTCTCAGTTATATGGGTCATATGAGAAATCACTCCTATATTGTCTCTCGAATCTAGTTGAGAGATGGGAGATTGGGGATTAGTTGGTTGTGTCATTGGGTAATAGGCGGTTCTCGTTGCCCCCTCAAAAAATATTGGGATATAGGAGGTTCGGCAAATACTCCTTCTTGCGGTTTTCTACCACGGTTTCTATTTCTGGGTTGAAACCGTGTCTTGAAACGACGCGATGTTAAACGGTTGGAGGGTACCAGTTCACTCTCAGACAGATCCGAAGAACTAGGATCTGTCTCAGAGCGGCCTGAGGTGTTGGTGTAAGCCCTGTTATCCTTAAAATCAAGGAGATCACGATTAAACTGTGTGTTTCCGGTCCTTGATTTGTGTCGTGAATTTTTCAATGTTAGTATACAGGACCTTCTCTTTAATAGAGAACTCAGGATCAGAACTGAATGCTTTAACTCGTTCTATCTGCTCCCCCAATTTTTTTTGGTTAGCCCCAAGTGTGGATTTTTCTTCATCCAATAACAATTTGATCAGTTTGAGGGAGGCTAAGGTGGATTCATCTTGCCATTTTTTGAGAAATGTGGGATTTTGAAGACGTTTTGGTGGTACAATTGGATTGTAACTCTGGCAAAAAATCATTGAGTTCCCTATAGAAAGCTTCCAGTTCAAAAGAGCCATTCCATATGACAAAAACGTCATCAATGTACCTCCACCATACTTGGGCAAGGGCCCAGGATAGGGAGGTACAGAGAAGCCTTTCCTCGACATGGCGCATAAAGATGTTAGCGTACGATGGGGCCATATTCGGCCCCCATCGCCGTTCCCTGCACTTGTCGGAAAAACCGATCACGATACACAAAAAAATTGTTAGACAGAACCAATGTCAATAGAGTCAAAACAAGGGTCACACATCCTGTAGACAAACTGGACTCCGATAAATAATGACCAACTGCCGAAATGCCATTCTCGTGTTTGATGGTGTACAATGAGGAAACCTCAAATGACGCCAAAATGGCACCATCCTCAATGGCGACCTGATTTAATTTACCCAAGAAATCGGAAGTATCCTTTAATGTAGGACACCGCACCCGTTGCATACTGGCGAAGTACTCTATCCAAGAAACTAGATACATTGTTATATACCGAGCCTCTACCCGACACTATCGGTCGTCCAGGGGGGCATTGAAGATTTTTATGAATCTTGGGTAGAGTGTAAATTTTTGCAATTACTGGGAATGTGGGAAGAAGAAAATCAAATAGTTGTTGATCAATCAGCCCCTCACATCTTGCCTGATCAAGAACTGCTCCCAACTCATCCAAGGAGTGACTAGTAGGATCATGTATCACCGGTTCATAAACTGTTGTATCCGCCAATTGTCATTAGCTCATTGTAGTAGTAATCTGAGTCCATAATAACTATGGCTCCAACTTTATCGGCTAAGTGAATAGTCAGTTCATCGTTACTAAGAGATGTAATCGCCCGCCAGTCCACCTTACTCATGTTGGAGTGATTTTTATGGCAAAATTGGCGAGACCGTAAGTTGGAAATATCACGGCTCACCAATTTGGCGTAAGTATCCACAGCCGGCCCACAATTCCCTGGAGTGCTGCTCTTCCTCTCTTCATTTGGCTTTGCAATCTGAACCAGTCAGTGTTTTGTGTGGGGCAGAATATTAAGCCCTTTGACAGAACTTGCACTTGTAAGGTAGACATTACCTGTGATGAGATATTGACTACTAAGTTCTCTCCATCATCTGTTGTCGAATCCCGGCACAAGTTGTCATTCTCCCGGAGCCCCTTATGTGACTTCCGGTGCCTCTTGCCCCCTCTCCTCCTCTTACAGGCAACGGTTGATGCAGCCCCCAGACGGGGGAGGTCGTTCTAAAAAACCGACCGCATTCGATACTTCCTCATTTAATGGACTCAATAGAGGAATCTGATCCCCTTGAGGACCACCCAAAGCGAGTAAGAGTCTGGCATCCTCTTGAGCTCTTCACATTACGTTGGTATCTGACCCTTTTGTGGCTGGCCTGTTTTATCCGGCTTTTGCCATCCATAAATCTGGCCCGTTCTGTAGTCTTCCAAATCTCTGAACCATTTATTTCTTTTAATGTCTTCAATCCCTTCCTTGTGGGTTTTCAATATTCTTTCCAACCAATCAGTGTTTTTTGAGGTCATCCACCATCAGCATACTGCGCAGTTCCTTCACGGCCAACGCACAAGTTGCAATCTCATTTGCAGATATTCCAAGTTCAGTAAAATAAGGTCAAATGAGTATTTATTAGATATACTCATAAATTTCTTACAAAATTCAGGCTTTTTTGACATTAATGTGGGACGTACATGAGGCCGTAGTCCTCTAGGAATCCGCTTCACTGATTAATACTCTCCCAATGTGACAGCATGCAATTTCAGAGATATCAGCTGTTTAGTTAAGGTCTCATGTTTCTTAGAGATTGACCTCCTATCAGGAGCACCTAAGAATGCAGAGTCTTTCATAATGCCAGATAAGATACGGGTAGCCTCTTCATCTGTATATGCAAAGATTTTAGGTATAGCAGGAGTCCCCATCTCCATAATTGTTGAACACACTCTTGTTCCCAAATGGTGCAGCAAGCCAAGTTAGTCCAAATTGACACCGTAGAAGTCTATTGTAAGGCTGCCGCACACAATCTTCCCTCAATCCAGGGGGGGGGGGGGGGGGGGAGGTATAGTTACAAACTTTTTTCTTGCCAGGATGTGGACTGAATATCCAATTCTAATCACAGCATTCCAATTTCATGTAAGCAGCACGAGGGGTTTAAATTATCCACAGCATGTCTTCATATAAAGCAGAAGTTCTTTATTTAATCCATTCTTTGCATTTTTGCCGCAACATTTCAACTGCTTGCCGCAGTCTTTATCAAGCCATACAGAGAACGCATACAGCAGTCCGCGGGTGGAAGCTGGTAAAAGCAGGGTGTATTAAAATAGGAAAAAATGTTAAAATTGTGCTTCATCGGGAGACCCCCCCCCCCCCCCCCACCACCACCACGACAAAGAACCTCCATAAAATCCAAGTGCACCTTGAAAGCACTGTAGATGTTGTATCTTGGAAGACCCACAGTGGTATGCTGATGCCGTTGTACTTTCTGTTTACTGTATCCAAGTTATTCCAACATGTCCTTCGGAGGATGAGACCTCCTGGATCAACCCTGTCTTGAGGCCTAAAAGTAACTTTTCCCCTTCACTTCAGTCCCCATCTGCCGCCTGCCCATAGCAGATGTAGTATTTACAGAAGTCTTTCATAAGTAGCAAGGTTAAGGTGATGCTTGTGAGCAGCGGAGGCGAGGCAACTTCCCTCTCGAGGTGTACTCTCAACATATAAGCGCAGCATATCCCAGTATGTATAATGTGAAATCTTAAACAGATGTTTTATTGTATTGTGGCAGGCCGGGGTTACTTGCCTCTTGGATCATCGACCTCTCGGTGTCACACGTGTAGAAACAGTCCAGAAACTTGGATTTCTTTTAAATCTGGCGCCTGCCAGTTTTATTGTATCTCACAGCAAACGTGTACAACATACAGTTCATTTGTACCCCACTGGGGTAAGAGTCTACTAGAGTATGGAGTCCAGGAGCCGCAGATGGGTGCAAAAACGATTCTATCCCCATGCTGAGGATATTCGTTTATTGTGATCCACAAAGATGTTTCGGCTGGTGCACCAGCCTTTATGCGTCTGTCTGATAGTGGGCGATTGACTTGATAAACGGATATTTTTGGTATAATTTACCGTTAAATCTTTCTCGTCACGTTCATTGGGGGACACAGCCTAGACCATGGGATATATAGCCACTGCCACTAGGAGGCAACACTAAGCACAAGTGTTAGCTCCTCCCACCAGCTATATCCCCCCAGCAGGCACTCAGCTAATCAGTCTGTATGCAAGCAGTAGGAACAGCCAGCGGGAGTACGATCATAAAAATACATTTTATACACACCAAACATATAATGTTTTGGGCTAATTTTCTGCCATAAATGACCGAAGAACAGAAAGTTCCAGCAACCGTTCTTTAACAAAAAAGGGGTGGGCGCTGTGTCCCCCAATGAACGTGGCGAGAAAGATTTTACGGTAAGTTATACCAAAAATATCCGTTTCTCGTCCGTATCATTGGGGGCCACAGCCTAGACCATGGGACGTCCACAAGCAGTCCCGAAAAAAACACATTGGGTGGGTTATTTACAAGGTTGACCGTGTGGTCAATGGACCGCCGCCTGCAAAATCTTTCGGCCGATAGCGGCGTCCGATGATGCAGATATGTGAACCTTATAAAACTTTGAAAATGTGTGTAAGGACGTCCAGGTGGCTGCCTTACATACTTGAAGTGCCGAGGCTCCGTGACGAACCGCCCAAGAGGCCCCTACCGCCCATGTGGAGTGGCCCGTAACCCGAAATGGTGGAGAGCGTCCTGAGGTGTGATATGCCTTTGCTATCAAGGACCTTATCCACTTTGATATGGTTACCTTTGAGGCTGCCGAGCCCCTCCGGGCCCCCTCCGGAATCACAAAGAGAGTGTCTGTTTTACGAAACTCTCTGGTTCTCTTTACATAACTTTTCAATGCCCTTACCAGGTCCAGGCGGTGCAGTGCCTTTTCCTTCGCGTGTACCGGTGTCGGACAAAAGAAAGGCAAGATGATATCTTCATTGATGTGGAAAGCCGAGACCACCTTCGGCAGGAACTCTGGAGACGGCCTTAGCACCACTTTATCCTGATGGAAAGTCATATAGGGGGTCTGTACTGACAGAGCCGCCAGTTCCGAGACCCTACGAATAGATGTAATAGCGACCAGGAATACTACCTTCCAGGTCAGGAGCCACATGGTTATTTCTCTCATTGGTTCAAATGGCTGGTCCATCATAGCCTCCAATACAAGGTTGAGGTCCCAAGCTTGGACCAGTGGTTTTAACGGGGGCGTCGTATGGGCGACTCCCTGTAGGAATGTTCGCACTGCCATTCTGTTTGCGATTGGTCTCTGAAATAGCACCGTAAGTGCTGACACCTGCCCTCTTAGCGAACCTAATTTTAATCCTGCTTCGAGGCCCGATTGTAGAAATGCCAGGATTCTTGCCAATGAAAATTGCATTGGGTGAACGTGTCGTTCTTCACACCAGCCAAGGAAATGCTTCCAGACCCTGTAATAAATTACTGACGAGGCCGGTTTCCTGGCCTGTATCATTGTTCGAATCACAGTTTCTGAGAAGCCTTTCCTTAACACTTCGTTTAACGGCTTGGCCATTGAGACCGTAGAGACCTGGAATCCGGGTGTAGTAAAGGCCCTTGGGACAGCAGGTCTCTTCGATCCGGCAGTTGCCATGGCGCGTCGATCAGTATGTCCATGATGCTCGCGTACCAGCTTCTTCTTGGCCAATCTAGTGTTATTAATATTGTTGGCAGTCCTTCCTTTTTGATCTTCCCTAGTACTCTTGGTTATAGTACAAAAATACCAGCGCTCCAGTGTTAGGAAAATATAGTAGACAAAAGATAGGGGAATATGTCTATAACACCAAAAGTTTAGCAGCATTTAGCACTTACTTCTCAGGGGTGCTTGTTGAAAAGCACCCCTGGATCCCGGAAAGCAGGCAGAATCCAAATAAGTAAGGAAATCTTTATTTTGCGACGCGTTTCGGCCGAGCTGTCAGCCTTTCTCAAGCATATGGTAGTATACAGCATGTTAACAATTTATAGAATATGCATACCTGTGAAACCAAGGGCATTGGGTCGTGTCTCCCCAAGATGACGTTTCATCCTGTCAGCTAGAAAATATGGAGGGGATCATGCAGAGGAGCAGAGTTGAATAGCTCGCCCATCTGTGCATTAGGGTCACTACGTCATTGATGGGCGTGGTTATCGCGTCATCAATGATGCAACGCCCCCGGCGCCACCCAATTGGATCATTGCATCATGTGGGCGTGTCTATCGCCGTGTCACTGATGACGCGGCGCATCCTACGTCACCTGGCTGGATCTTAATATCATAAGGCCACAGACGTTAGTGTAGGCGCCGCGGCCCGTAAGGTGTAGCAAAAAGATCATATGACTGCAGACGTCACTCACAGACTGCGACGCCCTGTGGAATATAGCCGCAAGAGACATGTGACCACAAACGTCACTCATGACCTTGAGATCTAAGGGGTGGTGTCAGACATCACATGACTGCGAACGTCACTCAGGGCGTCGCAGTCTGTGTGGAGTATAGCAGAAGGAGACTCCATATGACCGCAAACGTCACTCATGACGTTGAAGTCTAAGGGGTGGTGTCAAGAAGATCACATGATCGCGGACGTCACTCATGACACTGGTATTCATGAGTAGCGTCACGTGATCGCGCCTGTGTCGTCAATGATGTGTTATGGCGTGGATCACGTGACTCAACTCAATTAGGCGTCACATGACTATGGATATCATGGATAACCCGACTTGGTTGAGACAGAAAAATATAAATAAATACATGATGATCTACCTATTCTATGACTATATCTATATATATATATATCTATATCATATGAATGCATATACAGTAAATAGACATCTATATAGTTAAATGGGTGTATCAAATTCATACAGAAAATTTACACGGAAGAATATATGTATATACATATATAATATATATAACTGCATGCATATCTATGTGGACATATATTATGATTATCAAAGGTAGACGGATGTGACATCAGTTACTAAAAT
Source organism: Eleutherodactylus coqui (assembly GCF_035609145.1). NCBI lineage: Eukaryota > Metazoa > Chordata > Amphibia > Anura > Eleutherodactylidae > Eleutherodactylus > Eleutherodactylus coqui. The sequence goes on from NC_089838.1 coordinate 329,371,919, forward strand.
ATTAGTGTGTGTGTGTGTGTCTGTATACACACAATCAGGACTATAGTTATTCACTATGGATAGATATACTGTAGATTTTAGATTTGTCAATTAAAATTATTATAAAAGGTATATAAATATATTTAAATATGTTTTAAAAGAACCTAAAATTTCTCGAACACCTCATTTAATCCATTTGGTGTGAGGGTGTTGAAATAAAATATATAATACATTTCCTTAGTTTTTAGTTTTGCAAATTCTCCTGTATTTATTTTTTCCACCAGGGTTATTTTCATAAGGGATCTAATCATAAAAATGCAGATAAGGGGGGAGGAATAGTTTTAATGAACAAAAAATACTACTTAGAGGAATCGGCCCGGATCTTAGGCGATCGAGATCAATATAAACCTCTTTTGGGAGATCCAACCCCTATCTTTAAAACTCATTTAAACCAGCTAATAGAAAAAGCTTTTACAGATGGAGTCATCACCAAAGATGAAAAACTTTACTTATTCCCACAACAGCCTGAAACAGCATACTTCTATTTTCTTCCAAAAATCCACAAATCCATAAATAATCCCCCTGGAAGGCCAATTATAGCCAGTATTGGCTCGCTCACAAGTTTTTGTCAGAATACATCGACAAACAGTTACAAAGATTAGTGACCCTGTTACCGGCCTACCTAAGGGATACCTCACATCGATTATCCCTATTAGAACCCATTACATGGAAAAATACATTTTTTGGGGGTTAGTTTAGATGTTGCATCACTCTATTCCAATATCCCTCCCTCACAGGGTCTACAGGAAGTCAAAACCTTTTGAACTGGAAATGTCTTCCTTGCTCCTCGAAGTGAAGAAACTTTTGGTGTGTTTCCCGGATGGGAACATGGAGGTATGCGTCCTTGATGTCTGAGGACAAAAATTCCCCCGGCTCCATGGAGGCTATCACGGATTTGATCGACTCCATCCAAAAATGCCTTGTTTTGATGAACTGATACAATCGCCTTAAATCTAGTACCGGTCTGACTCTGCCGTCTTTCTTGGGTACTAGGAAGAGATTTGAATAGAAACCTTGCTTCTCTTGCGCAGCTGGCACTGGTTTCACTACCCCCTGTGCCAGAAGGTTCTCCACTGCTAGTCATAGATTGGCTACTCCTTCCAGGGTGGCTGGCACCCTGGATTTGCAAAACAAATCTTGCGGTAGAGTCACGAACTCGATCGAGTACCCGAAGGCCACGATCTCTCGCACCCAGACGTCGTTCATGCGACTCCACCATGTCTCCCGAAATCGGGAGAGTTTGCCCCCCACCCGGGTGACACTGGGTGGGGGCGGGAACTCATGCTGCGTTTTTCGATCCCGAGGCCCTCTATGTTCCTGGCCAGGATAGCCATGTCTGTTTTGACTTGAAGGTCGGGCCCTTCCCTGGGTCAGTCGGGGCCCTCCTAGATTGGGACCACTGCCCTGTGCCAGGCCGGGGTGTGAAACGGCGAAAGGACTGAACGTTTTTTTCTTTAATGGGGCTCTTTTCTCGGTGGTATTTGTGGGAGGGACTTTTGCCGCCTGTCGCGTCCTTTATCAAGTCGTCCAACTTAAACCCAAAGAGCCTATTGCCCTCGTAATTTTGTTAGGACCATTTTTGACGCCACATCGGCTGACCAGCTTTTTAGCCAAAGGGTTCGTCTCACCGCGACAGATGCGGCGGATGCCCGAGCCACGAATTTAGCTGCATCCAGTTCCGCCGCGCACACGAACTTGTTGGCCCGTATAATGTCTGTCACTTCTAGTAGCTCACTGGGTGGAGCGCCCGCCAAGATGTCCTTCCGCAGCTGTTTAGCCCAGGCTACCAAGGCTTTGCTTACTTATGTGGCCATGAAAATCGGCTGCAGGGCGGTGCCTGCGGACTGAAAAACTGATTTAGCTAATGTGTCGAGTTTTCTGTCCTGAGGATTTGTCAGTGTTGCCACCTCGGCTGTTGGTAACGCTGTGCCTCTGGTTGGACGTGACACCGGTGGGTCCACCGCTGGGGGGGCTGCCCACTTTTTTATCAGATTCCCTGGGAAGGGGTATGTGACCTCCCAAGTTTTTCCGGGTTGCCTAAACTTTTTATCAGGATTCTGCCACTCCTCATTAATGACATCCGCGAAGTCCTGATGGTCCAGAAAGGCCTGACGTGGCCTCTTTTGTCGTTTAAATAACACCGTGGACAGGGTTGTTTCTGCGGGCTCTTCCGGCATCTAAAGGGTCTCTTTTACAGCTATTACGAAGCGGTCCATTAGGGTCGTCAATCGCGACACCTGTTCATCATCCAGATCAGAAAGAGATGACCGTTCGTCATCTTCTGATCCACTACTTTCGCCTGCTGTTTGGGCCGTGTCCTGCGAAGCCCAGGAACATGATGCCCGGGGGGAGTCTGGGTGGGTTCGGGCCGGTCTTGCTGAGTACCGAGACCGAGAAGAATGTCTGGACCGGTGGTATGTCCGGACGGATTCCCTGGAACCATGATCGTTGAGACCGTGTGGATTTAAAGTGTTAAAATGAAAAATGTAAAACATTTCCTTGGCTTTCAATCTGGAAAACTCGCCGCTGGGGATTTGTTCTGCTGGGGTAATTCTAAGAGACGGATCTGAATTATGATGAATAAAAAAATGTTTAGACCCTATGTTTCAAAAAGTGGCTTTTGATATTGAATCTGTTGGTTTGCACGATTGCGTAGTGGAATAATAGTACGTCCAATGTAACGTAAATCACACGGACATTCAAGTAGATAGATATAGATGAAAGGTAGATGTGATTATTTGTTTTAGACTTGGATTTAAATTGATGGGGATGGGAAGGGGCCAAAATATTACCTAACGTTCTACTTTTCCTAAAAATCGTGTTGGGCAAGGAAGGGAGTTCCAGTGTCAAGCATGGGTCGGCCTTCAGGATGTGCCAGTGTTTGTTATATCTTTTAGTTCCTTCTGTTTAGAATTGTAACGGGTAATTAAACAAGAGCTATGACTGTAATTTTAAGGGTTTCCTTTTATTTAAAAACTTTTTGGACTGTAGGGATTAAACGGTCTACCCTCTTTTGCCTTATTATACGAGTTATAAATCAACGTTTTGGGATATTTTTTTATCCCTAAATCTTTGTGATAGAATGCCAGATTGAATTTCAAAATTTTCAATGGTCGAACAGTTCCGCCTGATGCGTTTGAATTGTCCGAGGGGTACATTGAGTTTCCATTGCTTAGCATGGTTACTCCAAACGGGAATTTTTCTTACCGATAATTCCCTTTCTTGAAGGCATCATGACAGCATACACCTGGAGGTTGCTCACCTGCTGACCTGATGAGACAGGAAGAGGCAGAACATAAAAAGCACCTCCCCTCCACCAAACACCAGTGCGTTCCAAATAACCACAGTGACAGTATACTTAACCAGAAGGTGTGTTTTATTGGCACCACACACCTCAGACAAAGAAATCCTAAGCATACACATTACCTCTTGTGTTTAAACCAACAAGGGTAACTGTGTCGGTAGGGGGGGGGGGGCAGGGGATGGGGGGTGGGGGGAAGCCCATATGCTGTCATGATGCCTTCAAGAAAGGGAATTGTCGGTAAGAAAAATTCCCGTTTTCCCTCCGACATCATGACAGCATACACCTGGAGGAATACCAAATAACTGGCATGGGCTTTTTTAGGGAGGGATTACTGCTTGAAGCACCTTCCTCACGAAGGTTGCATCCTCACTAGATTTTAATGTCCAGCCTATAAGGTTTAATAACCTTATGACTAGAAGTCCACGTGGCTGCGTTACAAAACTGTTCGATTGAGGCGTGCGCTCTTTCTGCCCAGGAAAATGCCACCGCCCGAGTGAAGTGGGCTTTCAAACCTTCTGGGGGAGGAATGCCCTTGGCCTTGTAAGCCTCCTGGATGGCTCTTCTGAGCCACCTGGCTATTGAATCTCAAGAAGTGGCCTTCCCTTTGGCCTGCCCCTGAAACTGAACGAAAGTTAGTCAGTCTTTCTGCAACTTTCCGTTGCCTCAAGGTACGCTAACGCAGCTCTTTTAACGTCAAGATTATGGGGCCTCTGCTCCATTTCGTTTTTAAAATTTAGACAATGGCTGGAATGACTATTGGCTGGCCTCCGTGGAATTCTGACAAGACTTTGGGTTGGAGGGAAGGGTCTAAGGAGAATACGATCTCATCAGGGTGCATATATGGGGCCCTTTGCGAAAGGGCCTGAATTTCACCCACGCACATAGCCGACATAACTGCCACAAGGTGGGCTACCTTGTACGTCAGCAAGGCGATGGATAGGTCTCTAATAGGTTCAAACGGGGGAAAATCGCAGAAGGCCTGAAGGACTATAGTCAGATCCCAGGGGGGAAAGCACCATCAGCTTTATGAATGGATGCAGTCTACTCGCCCTTCTAGGGAATTTCCTGATCCCCTTATGCTCAGCAAGTGTGAGATCAAAGAATGACCTCAAAGCCACTACTTGGGCTTTGAGGGGATCTGGACTCAACCCTTTATCCGGGCCTGCCTGGACGAAATTTGAAATTTTACGAATGTCTGATTGGATGTCCTGACCCATCCATTCTGAGAATTTTTCCCGACTTTGGAATAAATCTTTTCTGTCAAGGGCATAAGGCTCTCGTACATAGGAAAAGGTCCATCATCTAACGGGGTTTCCACTAAGAATTTTACCCGTTCAAGATCCAGACTGTACGCCTGAACTTGTGAACCTCCAGATAGAGGAGAGGACCCTGCAGCAATAGGTCCAGTCTTAACGGAAGATGGAGAGGCTCTCCCACTGACAGATCTCAGGAGAGGAAACCAAGGTCTTTTGGGCCAATAAGGCGCTACTAACGTTACTGACAGCCTTGGCCGCAGTAATTTCTTAGGAGTAGCGGAATCAGGGGTAAAGGGGAAAAAGCGCAAGCTAAGTCCCAAACCCAGGGGTGAGAGGGGGCGCCCGTGCCTAATGCTTGTTTCTCCGAGTCTCGGGAAAAGAGAAGACGGCAATTGGTATTTGCGCTTCACGCAAACAAAACTATTTTGGGTGCCCCCTATTTGTCCCGAGTAGGCTAGACACTTCAGGATGGAGTCCCCACTCTCCTGCATCTACTTTCTTCCTGCTAAGAAAGCCCGCGACTGAATTCTCGGCTCCTTTTATACGGAAGGCCGACAGTTACTTAGTTGTGGGTTCTGCCCATTGAAGGAACCTTCCCGCCAAATGCTGAAGTAGAGGATTCCAGGTGGTACCCTGGTGGGGAATGAGTGGCACTGCCATCATGTTATCGGAAAAATTCCTCACATGCTTCATCCCTAAACGGTTTGCAGGCGACGTCGGGTTTCCCAAACCTCATTACGTTCTCTAACGTTAGATAACCTGGATCTCTCATGAGGGTCCTAAGTACCCTGTATATGGCCACCTTCAAAGGTGACCCCTCACCTTCTTGCGCTGGCATCAGTTATCGCAGGATCCCCATTAAAAGGTTGTCTGAGGACAACCGCCAGCGGAGTGAGGATCTAGCCCTAATGGAAATAGGGATTGTCCTGTCAAGTGAGGACTGACTTGTCCCCATTCTGGAGGATAAGTGTCTGTCTGGAGATCACCGCTGTGGAACTAGGCCCAGGGAACCACTCCAATGCATGAAGTCATTAGCCCCAGGATCCGCATCGCCTCTTATTGAAACTGTAGATTTTTTATATAGAGCAGAACATTCTCTAGAATGAGCTGTTTCCTTAGAGGAGGAAGGGATGAACATTGGAGACGAAAATCCAAAATGACTCCTAGGAATTTTTTCCTGGTGTCCGGATCCATATTGGATTTCAAATCATTAATGATCCAGCTCAGACCCTTAGATAGCCGAAGCGTGGACCCCCAGTGTGACCTCAGAATAGTGAGGGGATCTGCCACCAGCAGGAACCCATCTGCTGAGCTATGCCCCCTTTCAGATGGGTGATGATAATCCCACGATTGTGCAGAAAGGCTACCATTTCAATCACCCCTTTGGAAAAGATCCGTGAAGCAGAGGAGATTCCAAAGGGAAGGCGCCATTCTCAGCGCAAATTTAGGAACTTTTTGCGAGTTGACATAATTGGGGATGAGATAATACTCATCCTTTATGTCAATCGTAGCCATAACGTTATCCCTACCAATCGGGGGTTGCGGTTCTGATCGTTTCCATCGGTGGGAGCCATCTGGTTGGGAACCAGAAAGAGAGGGGAGTAAAACCATTTCCCCCATTCCGTGTTAGGGATGGGGATAACTGCACCGATATCCAGCACGATCTGTTCACCCTTAAGTAGAGCCTGCTCTAGGGTTGGTGCCGGGATGACTGTCACGGTGGAACCGGAGCCCGTACTTGGACCCAGGCCCACACAGTCCGAGGTTGAAATAAATCTATTTGGAGGGCGGGGTTCTAGCTCAAATCTTGTACCCCTCCGTCACCAGGCCTGCGCTTGTGGGATCGATTCCTGTCATTAAGATCGTTTCCCAGCATGTGGTAGGCGCCGTCAGTAGCTATGTTTCTCCAACTAGTGCAGAAGTGAACTAATCTTCTGCGGACATGAAGATGCAGGTTGAGGGACAACAGTAAGAGCCTTACCGCTTCCTCCGGTCTTTCCATTCCCCACTTATGTTATAGACGAGGGACATGGAATTAAGGCGCTTTTTGCGGAGTCTGATGACTAGCCGCCCCGAAAGGGTAGGGTACACAACCTATTTTTGGAGGTCATGTCTCTTGACCACTACTTTATCCTTGAATGACTGCCGCAGTGGTGCCGGAAAGCCCGTCCTTGGACCCAGGCCCAACCAGTCTCCGGTTAGCTCCCAGATGAGGTACTTCCCACTGGGGCAACCGGGGCTGGCAGAAGAGATGCTCGTGTTGGATAGGGCTGCCACGCGGGATCCGAAGCAGACCGTAGAAGCTGACCTAGTCAAACCGCCGTAGAGCGAGCCACCAAGGTGGCCGCAGTATTAGCTTTATAATGAAGCTGGATGTGGACCAAGCCTTACGCATGGTCATGTCTACTTTGTTGCCCTTGAGTGGGACGTATCTTCAGATGGCGTCTCCTCAAGGATAGCCACTTCATTGTCTGCAAATAAAGGACACTCCTAAAATTCTTTTAGAAATTAACGGAGCTTGATCCATACAATTCCAACCATTAAGGATCAATGGTTTAAGTGTGGCGTTTACAGGGAATGTAGATTTACGTTGTGGAAGCTGACTCGCAACATGACGTCCTGCACAGTGCAAGGTTTCTCTGTTAGCGTTTTTTCAAAAACAAGATATTTTTTCTCTCCCTGCGACACTTCCAAGATCTACAAGATCGAAATCTTCTGCCATGTCAGTCAGACTCTAACACTGCCGGAGCAGACCCTCTTGTGCCCCCTAAGGGCCCTGGTTGGAGGCCGAGAGGTAGGACAGTTTCTTCCCGGATAACTGACTGGATTTCAGACATGGGGGAAGATTTTTCTTCCTGTAGAATTGTCGCTGAGCAGGAAGCGCACAATGTTTTAGAATAGGAGTCATCAAGTTTTGTAAGCATACAGGACGCTTTTTACTTCTCCTCCTAGCCTCCCTAGGTTTTTGAGTATCCCTGTCGTATATGACAAGGGAGAGCTCTATTAGTAAGGGAAGTGTAGTGCAGGTGTCTGTAGGTTGGCCCACAGGACCACTTACAGTTTGGAGATTCTCTGGGTCCTCTCTTGGCCGACATCCTGCGCTTGTGGGATCCATTCCTGTCCTTAGAATCGATTCCTAGCGTGAAAAAACAAAACACCAGCCGACTCCCCCTGGTGCAGGGGCTTTAAATTTTGAATCTGGTGCCAAGCCGCGCCAGGCCACGCCCCCTTTGTGCGCTCCATCGAGGCCATGCCCTCTTACGGAGCGTCTGGCGTCACACTCCTTGTGTTCTGCCCGCTACAGCCGGGACCCAGAGATGGCGGTCGCCGCCTGGTTGACGACCGCGGTGGTGCCGGAAAGTCCGTCCTTGGACCCAGGCCCACGCAGTCCCCGGTTAGCTCCCAGATGAGGTACTTCCCACTGGGGCAACCCGGGGCTGCCAGAAGATGATTAGAGATGGCGGCCGCCGCCTAAATGATGGCCGCAGTGGTGCCGGAAAGCCCGTTCTTGGACCCAGGCCCACGCAGTCCCCGGTTAGCTCCCAGATGAGGTACTTCCCACTGGGGCAACCGGGGCTGCCAGAAGAGATGCCGCCGGTAAGTCCTGGAACCTCCGGCATGGGACAGCATCGCTGGAGCTCTGCCGCTGCTGTCCTGGAGGGACAGGAAAAGCACTGGTGTTTGGTGGAGGGGAGGTGCTTTTTATGTTCTGCCTCTTCCTGTCCCATCAGGTCAGCAGGTGAGGAACCTCCAGGTGTATGCTGTCATGATGTCGGAGGGAAAAACTGTTGGCATCAACTGATTTAAAATGCGTTTTTGGTATGTATGGTGATAGTTCTTCCTCAAAAGCTCCCATATATAAATTGACGTAACAAGGGGCGCATTTGGTCCCCATTGCCATCCCTCTTGTTTGAATATAAAATTGGTGGTTAAACTTAAACTTAAAATAATTATGGAGAATGAATTCAACTCCATTTAAAATGAACTGTTTTTGCCAGACTGGGATCAAATTGTCTTTATTTAAAAAGTGTTGACTTGCTCGCAGACCTTGGTCATGAGGGCTATTCGAATAGAGTGCACTTACATCTGAGGTTACCCGGATATAAGAGTCTTTCCATGTTATCTGTTGTAATAGATATAATATATGTGAGGTATCTTTCAAATAGGCAGGAAGGTTAACTACCAGACGTTGTAACTGTTTATCCATGTATTGTGATAAATTGCTCGTTAATGAGCCTATCCCTGCAATAATGGGTCTTCCCGGTGGTTTTGTGATGGATTTGTGAATTTTGGGTTAAAAATCTGCCACTTCAGGGTATCTAGGATATAAAAATTGTTTCTCCTCCTTGGAAGTACAATTCTCATGGTAGGCCTTATCGATTTAAAAGAAATAATTTTTCTTTTAATTCAGGGGAAGGATCCGTAGGAATTGGTTTATAGTTAGGACTATTACTTAAAATTCGGGTTGCTTCTTCGAGGTAGTAGGCTTTATCTATTAAAACTATCCCCCCCCCCCCCCCCCCTTGTCTGTTTTATGACCAAATCTTGTTCATTGGCAAGTTTTTTGATTAATTTATGTTGAGATGATTAATAATTCTGAGAAACAAAAAAAAAGTGATAGTTAATTTAACTAATTCTTTAAAACCCATCAGTACCTCATTGTAAAACATTGCGATATGGCGGCCCTTAGATTCTACAGGATAAAATCTGCTGGGTAATTTTAAATCTGTATACAATGGTTTTTCCGCTAAAGGATTCTCTATACTTGACTCAATAGGGAAACTATGGTTTTCTAATGTATCACTCTGAATGTTTTTATCTTTTATGTTCATAAACTGACGTTGAAAAGACACTTTGCACTTGTGTTGATCCACGAAGAGCTCAGAGATCCGGGTTACTAGATGGGCTAAAGGAAAGGCCTCTGATAGAATATCCACTTCTCTCTAATTAAGAGCATACTTAGAAAGGTTAAAGATTCCCACTTTTAGCGCCTCAATGTTGCAGACTGTATTTTGCGGGTTGCTCTTAACTGTTTTTGAGGCTTTGCTTTTTTTTTTTTTCCTCCACCGCCACGTTTGCCTCTTCTTCTAGCCTTTTTTGGGTTGATAGGAGTCTGCGCGGAGATTTGTAGAATTGAGTAATTTTCTGTGTGCCTCCCATGTTTATATTTGTTTTCTGTTGTAATGTTTCTCCTTTGGTATTGGTTATTATTGAAGAACTTCGAGTGACCCTTATGTTGGTCGTGGGTCTCAGCTAAGGGGGACCGGGAGATGGTCTCCCCTAAAAAAGGTTATGATTAGAGATGAGCGAACCTACTCGGCCACGCCCCTTTTTCGCCCAAGCGGCACGATTTTTGAGTACTTCCGTACTCGGGCTAAAAGATTCGGGGGGTGCCGTGGGTGAGTGGGGGGGGGGGGGGGTTTGCAGCGGGGAGTGGGGGGGGGGAGAGGGAGAAGGCTCCCCCCTGTTCCCCGCTGCTACCCCCGCTCTGCCACGCCTCCCCCCAGCGCCCCCCAAATCTTTTCACCCGTGTACTGAAGTACTCGAAAATCGCGGTGCTCGATCGAATAATTACTCGAAACGAGTACGTTCGCTCATCTCTAGTTGTGATATAAGATTTGGTTGTGGCATATGGGGGGTGGGGGTAAGGGTAGTGTCTGTAATAGGACAATTCATATTGGTAGGGATCTCCAGTGAAATGCATTCCTGATTATGTAAAAAATTAATTAAATCCGTAGGGCTTCACGGAACACTTGTTATGAAAGCCCCTCGGTATCCTTTTTGGCTGCATAATATTCTATTAAAGTTGCCAAATGCATAGTGCGTTCCAATTGGTAGAATTCACAAAGGTTAACTTAAGTGGGTATTCAACATTTTTTATGACTTCCTGGTTAGGAAAGTGCCAGGAGCGGATAGGAGTAGTGTATATTATACCAGATAATTATTGGGATCAGGTAGTTCCGCACCAATCAACTGTCATGATGATCTTAATAAAAGAACAACATTTGTAAACTGCTCTTCCACAAGAGCATAAAATAAAGTACAAAAAAGGGTTGTTTAAAAATAGTCAACCACTATGAAAAGACGACATTATAATAAATGTTGAAACATGAGATACCATCTGGAGCTGATGTGGTTTGCCATCGGCAAAAAAAAGGGGAGAGGGAAAAAAATACAGATGGTAGGAATAAGAGGAGGGTTAGGAAGAGGGGAGGATCGCCTAAGGGAGGAGGAGAAAAAAGAAGGGAACGGATAAAGATGATGTGATGCCTCCTCCGGGGCTCGTCTTCCTGTTTGTTCTTATTGATTATTGCTTCTCCACCCTTCGATCCTGATCCCTTCTCCCATTCATGTAGATTTCTTTAAATCTCACTGGTGTATTTCGTTTTCTTTTATACTAAATTCATAAATCGTATACCATGTTAAGATTGGGAAAAAAAGGACTCTGGGAAGAATAAATCAGGTGATACCAAATATATCATTTAGATTTTCTCCAAGGCCGAAGGGTATTAATGTATCCAAAACATTTCACGTTTCTTAAGATGGGAGAAAGCTTTTGAGTGGATGCGCTCCAATGGTGTGACCTTTAAGTGGTTAATGTTGCAAGCATGTTTCTCGAGGAACTGTCTCGATACACTAGGTTTTGTGTACCCTTTCAATATATTGAAGCGGCGACTGTTAATTCTGGTCCTCAGAGTATTGGTTGTCCGTCCTACATATTGTAAACCACACATACATTCCAATATATTAAATCAGAACGGCAATTTAAAAACTCTCTAACGTTAAAAACTCCCCCGTCTGTATTTACTGTCTTTCTCCCAGTATAGATGACCTGACGACATTTACACCCAAAGTGGCCACACTTACAAATTCCCACAAGTTTACCTAAAAACTTGTCCTCCACATTGATTATTCTATTGTTCCCACTTCTTGGACACGATGGTGCGAGAGTATTTTTAAGGGAAATATATTCCTATGAAAAAGTAATGATGGGGCTTCTTGTATTTGATTTTTCAAGAAAGGGTCATTTTTTAGAATATCCCAGTGTTTGTTCAAAATATTTCTAATGTCTTTATGTTGAGAACTATAGTTAAGGGAATTTTGGACTTGGAATTAAAGGACACTGGTTTCTTCTTGATGGTGGTTCATGTAAAGCTTTTGTATACCCAGATTCCACCAGGGGTACAGGATACCCCTTTCTTTCTAAATCTATTCATCAATATCCTGGCTTGTTCTTCAAATGTTGAAATAGTGCAGCAATGTCACTTCAGGCCATGAAACTGACCATAAGGTATGTTTGTTCTCCATGCTTTGGCGTGACCGCTATTAAAATTGAGATGGCTGGGCGTGGCTTGACCAGCAGCGGGAAAAGAGCGCATCTCAGGAGCTCCCGACCGGCGTGACCTTAACAGCGGTATCCCGGGGCTCCACGGACCCCCACCGACCACAAAGTACCACCGCTGGCACCGCGAGGAGCAGTTTGAGACTCTCCGTGGGTCGCTAGGTGCAGGAGAAGCAGTGCAGCCTACCCGGGGAGGCGCATCCCCGGACTAAAGTTACGGGCACGGCCGCCCGCCGGAAGCACCGGACGAGCGGCGGTGACTCCCTCACTACAGGGCACAAGTGCGGCTGCTCGCGCCCGGGACTGTGCGGCTCCCAAGACCCCCGCAGGAACCACCGCGGCAACAAGAACGCCAACGCTACGGCCCGACCGGAGGCTGCGCGACCCCGGACCCAGTGAGTCAGACAAGCACACACCTCACTGATAAGGTGAGGGGGAGCGTTAAAAAGCCAGGGGACTCCACAGGGCGACAGAGAGAGACCAGAAGGGCACATACAAAGAGACGGTGTGCACGGAGTGGGACAATTCCCTCTCCCCTGGACATTATAGGCACACAACTGCCCCGTCCCCAGAATCACCCCACTTACCATCATGGGAGGCAGTCAGGAAAGGAGGTGAAGCCCCGGGGACACTGTGTGCAGCGGAGAGGGGAACCCATGGAGCCACCCCTCCCCCCTAGCAGAGAGACACCATCAGTACTCGGGGGAGAGAGCTGAGGGCTCGGTGAAAGTAAAACAGTAGAGACATTAATAAATCCCTGCTGCCACCTTGTGGTCACCCAACAGAACAGCACCCCACAAAAGCACAAACCCTGAATTGCGGCAAGACTGCTGGAATACAAGTGTCCATATAGCCACAATAATACAGGCCCACTAAAAAGAGGCAACTGAGCCCGCACATTACCACCGTACCTAAAAAGCGGGATCGCATAACAAGCTGATCACTCAAGCTGCAACAGACGTGGCCCCACAACGCCAGAAGCATATACGCCATAAAGCCACACCACCAACTCTCAAATCCTGCAAACGCACTCAGTTACCCTGAAGAAAGGTACCCAACACTGCAAATCGCCACGAGTACCTCCCTAGGGTGCTGGACCATGCCGGCCCCCCACATCTAAGGTGTGACACACGGGTGGCCTGAGAAAGACGTGCTGATGTCTCCCTAGGCCACAACAGGGCTGGACCTATGCACATCACAAGTAAAGTCCCACAGTTAGCACAGCGGAACCTGAACTAAATCCAAGATGACCAAAACGAAAGGAAAGACCTCTCGGGAATCGCAGCCGACACCTCGGGGTACCCTTCCAGAACTATTTGCGTCTCAAACCCAAGGCGATTTTATTCTCTGGGTCAGCACCCCCAAGCCCGGCAACCTCTGAACAACTAGCCAATGTAGCGATGTCACAAGATAACCAAGATACAGAGGCCCAGGCACTTACGGGCCCCCAGATGGCGCTCCTAAACCAGATGAAATCTGTCTTCAAAACGGAATTATCCCAAGCAGTAAAAGACTTTACTGACCAAATAAGAGACCTCGGACAGAACAGACAAACTGGAGCGAATTACAGAGGACATTGTAGATACTCTGGAAGAAGACAAACAACGCCTCGAAGATGTTGAATCCAGACTAAGCCTTATGGAAGCCAAATGCGAAGATCTGGAAAATAGGTCCAGGCGAGCCAACATCGGGATCCGAGGCCTCCCTGACTCAACAGCTCTGACAGAAGCAGCTACTGCCCTCTTTTCCGCGCTCTTACCTAACACGGATTTACAGCAACTGAAAATTGATAGAATACACCGGGCCTTGACGCGTCCTCCCAATCCGGAGCTACCCCGAGATGTGATTCTGAAAATGCACCACAGTGAAATACGAGACCAAATCCTGACAGCAGCCAGACAACTCTCCCACCTCCCAGGACTACCAGCCTCAGTCCAACTGTACGCTGATATAGCCCTGATTACACTAGCAAAACGCAGGTCACTACGACCTGTGACCCAAGCATTACAAGCAGCTAACATAAAATACAAATGGGGCTTCCCCTTTGCCCTTATATTCCAACACCAAGGGAGATCATACACAGCAAGAACCCTACAAGAAGCCTACCAAGCTGCGGAGACAGCTTGCATACCAGTCACGGATACGGCTCCCCCGAGAGGTCTACCACAACGTCCCAGGCAAAATTGGACCACCACAGGACCGACCAGAAGACCACCCAGACCAACCTCTACCCCAGCCAGGCCAAGAACGACTCAAGACACGTGAGCATGAACCATTTGAGGGGTCACCCTCGGATGGCTAAGGACTATGGACATACCTGACACTAACACTATAGTAGACAATAGTCTAATTGGGTAGAACCATAAGTCTACATAAGCCTTAAACCAAGAGTATTCCATAATGGTTAGTGTAGTTTAACATAGACACATCATATGTTATTTTCTGGTTTTGCTCTAATCAGTTTATCTAAGCTCCGCGACCTGCGGCCTCCCTCCCCCCTGCCCGGAAAAACACCGGGCTGGGGACAGGGACCCCGCGGACAAGTCTTAATGATAAGGGATGTTGAACTTTTTATTTGGTTTGATTAGTTGACAAACAGTGCGGGTCTGGCCCTGCTTTCTGTGTTGCCCCACAAAAAGATGACTGCCGAACACCCACGAATGGGGAACGCATTCAGTTATCCCCGTTGGAGCCTTAGGACCCTTTCCCCAGTTCACCAGTTTGTTAACCCCAAAACTGAGAAGTTTAACACTCAGCCCCCCCCCCCCTCCCTAGGTCGTCAGGTAAACACAAATTCCCTACATGCTCTAACACCCAACCAGAGAAACTAAGTCCACAAAAAAGGTCAAAAGCGATTGAATTACATCCCTCATGGTACAAGTAATTTCTCACAACATTAGGGGCTTCAACTCCCCTCAGAAGCGTAAACAGGCTTTCCTATGCTATAAAAAGCAGCGCCCAGAAGTGATATGTATCCAAGAAACCCATTTCTCCCAAACCTCCACCCCTAAATTTTTCCACCCACAATATTCTAGATTTTATACTACTTCTGCCCCCACAAAACGTAGAGGGGTCTTAACTCTTTCACAACTTCCTACCTCTGAACATAAAACAGGTGGAAACAGATAAGGAAGGGCGTTTCTGTATAGTATTAGGCACACTTTATGACCAACAGGTAGCATTCGTAAATGTATACGCTCCGGCAGAAAACCCTCTTCCTATGCTTCTGCTACTCAGCAAGAAACTAAAACAGTACCCACTAGCAAAACTGATATGGGCAGGGGACTTTAATCTCCCATTTTCCCCGAAATTAGATAGAACGGCGACCAACCCTGATAGGTTTTCGGGAATACAATGAAAGAGGTGGGAGGACTCCTCACTTTCAATAGTCGACTGCTGGAGAGAATTGCATGGCCCTAAAAGGGGACACACGTATTACTCTCCGACAGCGCATCTATATTCCAGACTAGATTACATCTTAGTCTCAACGTCCCTCGTACCGACATTAGCACAGATTAGACACATCCCTTGCTCATGGTCGGACCACGATGTAGTATTATCCTCCATGATTTGGACAGCAAGTACTCACACAAAAACTAGATGGCGACTAAATGAGGCAATATTGAGAGACCCAAATATGCTCACCCAAATCACAAAAGACATCACAGAATATTTTGAACTAAACACCGAGCACAATTCATCCCCCATGTGGATTTGGCTAGCACAGAAGGCCTATATTAGGGGCCACCTAATTAAACTAGCATCCAGAAGAAAGAGAGGGAGGGGTCAGGCACTCCTTGACCTAGAAAAAAACCTTCTCCTACAGGCATTGAACCAACGACACCCCTCTCTGGCAACAATGAAATCAATCACAGATATTAAACTGCAAATAAACATACTTCTGTCACACCAGGTAGAAAAAGCCCTCCAGTGGACTGGGGCGACGTACTACAAACTCGCCAACAAACCGGACCGACTCCTAGCCGCTAGCCTGAGAAACAGAGCTAGAGTTAACAATGTCTTCAAAATAAGTACACCCCAAGGAAAAGTAACCTCCAATCCAAACCTAATATATGACACATTCCAAAACTACTACGATAAACTCTATAGGGCCCAACCAAATAAAGCCCCACCTCCAATGACATCACTTCTAAACGCTCTGAAACTTCCCTCCCTCTCAAGTTCCCAACTGGCCCAATTAAATACAGAAATATCAGGGGAGGAAATAGCCGCAGCTATAAAAAATCTCAAATTAGGAAAAGCGCCCGGTCCGATGGATTTACTGCCCTCTATTACAAAAAATTTAAAGATATCCTTATACAACCTTTAGAAAAAATCTTCCAGAATCTTATGAAAGAGGGAAAACCCACCTAATGAATTCCTTGACTCTCAACTAACGGTAATACCAAAAGAGAATAAGGACCACTTATCACCTAAAAACTATAGACCCATCTCATTGCTCAATCTAGATTATAAACTATTTACATCCATTCTCGACACGCGGTTAAATCACTTTCTCCCCTCTCTGGTCCATAAAGGCCAAGTCGGGTTCATACCATCGAGACAAGCTTCTGACAACATACGCAAGGTACTAAATGTTATAGATCACGTCTCAAAATGAAATACCCAAATGACATTATTGGCACTAGACCTAGAAAAGGCCTTTGATACTTTATCATGGAACTATCTTTTCTGGGTTCTCCAGCGCAACGGGATCAAGGGACCATTTCTATCCGCTATTAGGGCACTATACTCAACACAATCTATGTTCTAAAACTCCCCACCACAAAAGAAACCCCTATCAAAATCCATAGAGGGACCAGACAGGGCTGCCCCCTTTCCCCGGCTCTATTTGCTCTGGCTATTGAGCCGCTGGTTACAGCTATCCGCACCAATCCAAATGTGAGGAGTAAAGATGGAGATAAAGAATTTTAAAATAAGCTTATTTGCGGACGACCTTCTGCTAACCATTAAATTCGGTAGGGATATTAATGGTTGGGTTATGAACACATTAGACAAGTGGGCGGAACACTCAGGACTCGGAGTAAATATAGACAAGTCGGATATAGCGTTCATAAACACCCAGGAAAACCTCAAAATTACTAAACCTTAACTTCCAATTTCAATATAAACCACACTATATAACCTACTTGGGTATCAACCTAACCACCTCCATTTCTGCTCTATATAAATGGAACTACCCCCCTCTACTCAAAACTCTAGCGGCAGACCTAATAAAATGGGATAAACCAGGTCTTTCTTGGATAGGAAGAATAAATTCAATCAAAATGGTGACTTTACCGAGGATACTATATCTGTTTAGATGTATACCGATACCCATTCCTACGCATACCATCCGCGAATTTCAACAAACCATATTTAAATTTATATGGGCTAACAAACGGGCCAGAATTAGGCATACGGTAATGCACTTCCATCGCAGCTTGGGGGGACTATCAGTCCCCAACTTGATGAAATACTACAAATCAGCCCGAATAGCCCAATGGATAACTTGCCTGAGTGAAAAGGGGAACCCACTTTGGGTAGAGATGGCGAGAAGCCGCATTCGGTAGCCCACTTGATCTGGTCCACGAGCCCTCTCCCCTCGCGAATCCTGCAAATGAGCCCTCTCTCATACTATTCTCTCATACTTAAATCGTGTGCTCCTCCACAGTAAGAGATGGCTTCTAAGCCCTCCCCACTATTACCAATAGTCCCTAATCCACAGTTTGCCCCAAGTCTCGACTCAGCCCAATTCGCCTGGTGGAGAGGAAATGGCATACACACTCAGCCATTTCTATAACAAAACAAAACTACTCTATACAACAATTCATAGACACCTTTAAAGCTCCTACACAAGAATACCTCAGGATTAACCAGGTATTTCACTTTATCCGCTCCATACCAGCGCCCTCTACACTCCCCCCACCTACTCCATTTGAAAAGCTCTGCACAAGAGACCCTTCACAAAGAGGATCCCTCTCACGTATATACAATATGCTGAATAAACCTGAGACCGAAGGAAAACTATTGTTTATGAAAAGGTGGGAGGAGGACTTGGGAGTGGAAATGTCCTTAGAGAGATGGCGACATTGTTGCGCCACGATTACAAAAGGCAGCCATCAGGTTACCCTCGTAGAAACATCAGTAAAAATTCTACACAGGGCATACTTGGTTCCGCAGAGACTACACCATATGTTCCCGTCCTCCTCTCCGCTTTGCTTCAGGGGATGCCAGGTTTCGGGCAGTATGTACCACACTTGGTGGACGTGCCCGGAGGTGCCAAAACTATGAACGCAAATACACTATGCTAAAACAAATCTTTATTGGCCAGATATCCAAATCACCCACAACATTTCTTCTAGGAAATCGGGAACCTAGGATTAGATTTAAAGCTCATAAGCTAATACAGGTTGTTTGTATGGCCGCAAGGATCCACATCGCTTCCAGATGGAAATCGCCAAGCCTCTCCTTCTCAGAGGTTATGAACAGAATCTCTACAATTATGCTGTACGAAAGAATTCACGCTATCCAGACGGATACATTACCAAACTTCCTAACTACATGGCAACCTTGGATCAACTATCTAGCGATCCCGGGGCTGCATAACATCTCCTCTACCACGTAAGAACCCTAAACACAAACAGACCTTAAACCCCCAACAAACCTATACTCGGCAGGAGATGTGGATCCTCGACGACCCCCTGTTTCGTTTAATTCCCCCTGTTATCCCCTCCCCAATACTTTAAACCAAGAGTAAAAGACTATACTGTACTGCAAACCAATGTGTACTAGAATGCTGAATATAAGCCCCCTGCGTGGGGAAACAAAGATGTACATACTTGTTACACTCTTGGAAAAAAACCCTTAATAAAAACCGTTGAAACTAAAATTGAGATGGCTATTGGTGTCGGTTTCCTTGAAGTGGGTCTAGGTGCTCGCTATTTCACCAATTTCTGAGTGGAGTTTCAAATCTAGAAACACAATCTTTTGTTTGTCAATGGTTCCAGTAAATTCTGAATTCCATTGGTTTTGGTTGATCTGCAACATAAAATCTTCCAGGTCCTTGGACCCCCCTTGCCATACTAATCATCTACAAATCGCTTATTAAATATCTGATCTTTAATAGAAAATTTATTTTCAAATTCCCCCATGAAAATGTTTGCGGAACTGGGCGCAATTCGTGTTCCCATGGGAGTACCCCGTGTCTGTATACAAAGTTTTATCATATCTAAAATAGTTATTTTCTAAAATGTAGAAGATTCCAATAAAAAATTTCTTTGGACTGGCATCAATAGGTCGTCCATCAAACATGTTCTAATAGCCTGAACCCCCAAGTCGTGTTGGATATTGGAATATAGTGCACTAACATTGGAGGGTACACCAGGTGTAAGTTTCGTGCCACAAAAAATCCTTTATATAATTCAACAAGTGACCTGTATCTCGTAGATTGGACGGAAGATTTACCGCGTACCGTTGTAGGTGGTGATCAATATAACAAGATAAATTACTTGCAATTGAACCTATTCCGGACACGATTGGTCTTTCGGGTGGGGAAAAAAATTATCTTTTTGGCAAGTGGCGAACATGAGGAATTTCTGGGTTATGGATTACTATAAAATCCCATTCATTTCTTGACAAGCAATTCCTTTCCAATTCATCATTAATCAACCAGTGAAGAGATTCAGTGATTTCCTGAGTAGGACCCCCCCCCCTAACTTCCTGTAGTATTAATCACTTAGGATCCTAATGGATTCTTTATCCTAATAGGATCGATCCATGATAACGATCCCTCCCCCTTATAAGCATTCTTGATTACAATTTCATCATTCTGGGATAATTTTTTAAGAGTTATCCATTGCTGTTGGTTCAGATTGTGAGGGCCTTCGGAATCCTTTTGGTTAAGATCTTTAAAATCCTGTAGAACCCTTTGGTAAAATAAATTGCTATAGCTTCCTTTTACTTTCTATAGGATAAAACGTACTGATGGGTTTTAGGTCAGTTAAAATCGGATCTTTTAGGTGGAAGGAATTCGATGACGAATTCCCTTCTCCACATGTTCCTCTGTCCGAGTTGGTCTGAATTTTTATCGAAAAATGACGACAAAGGGTTAATTTCCGGATGAAATTATTTAAGTCCACAAATAAATCAAACAGGTCAGGTGGTTTAGAAAGACATAAGGACAGACACTTTGCAAGATGTATGGCTTCTTTTCTCCATAAGGTATAGCCTGAGATATAGAAGATGCCAAGAGTACTGGCTTTTTGGAAAACTATTTCTTGATTCTGGATATGACTCTTGTTCTTTTTGGAGAGCCGCGTACCACCTCTCTTCCCCCTACGCCTTGGACACTGTTTCTGCATATCGGGGGTGGGATGGAATGAGATGTCTTCAGGAATTGGGTGACCTTTGGGTGGGTTAGCTGGGATTGGAGGGTCGTCTTGCTCTTGCTCATGCAACCCCTGAGGTTAGGGGATTTTGGATAGGATGGGGGGGGGGGGGTTCTTGTAAACCTGTTGGCACATGAGATAAATCTAGGTCTAAAAAACATGAGGATGTAGGTTGGGCGAGGAATGGATGGTGATCCACGGAGCCAGGAGACGGGGGAATGGTTTCAGAGGTGAAAAAATTAAAAGGATCGGGTGTCCTGAGGGATAAGTTCAATATGGCTAGTGGAGGTGAATATTGCCTGTATGGATGAGATGGTTGCAAGGGACCTGGAGAGCCTGTGGGTGTGTAAAGGTGTAAGTTTAGCAATGTAAACCTGGGATACATTGTGAGATGCGGGAGGACTAAATGAATCTGTGGAAGTATGAGATATGGGGTTTGTAGTTGGATTGAGAGATGGGGTTTGTAGTTGGATTGAGAGATGGGGTTTGTAGTTGGATTGAGAGATGGGGTTTGTAGTTGGATTCCTAGATGTAATGTTACATACAGATGGATACTGAGTATTATGTGATGGTGTCGTCTTGTATCTAATAATACTATTATTTCTAGATATCCAGGTGTTCCTGGAATGATCCCTTTTTCTGTATATGCCTGACGTTTAGGTTCGTCCGGTACAGGGAACCGTTGTCATACACATTGGTGGTTTTAGATTTAAGGGGTTCATAAGGGTTTTCGTGAGTCCTGTGAGGTTTGTATACTTGGCTATTGCAAAATATTCTTGTTCGATTTAACCATGTAGGGGGGGGGGCGAATATTCGCAGTAACAATATTGCCAGTAGAGAAAGTTACCTTTAACCCTTTCTTGGGGGCATTCTCAGGGGTCTCACTTGGGATTTCAGATGGGAATGAATTTGTTGTACAGTTCCTATGACCCCTTTAATATTCCCACAAGTTTTTTTTTTTTGGATTGATAATCCATGCAATCCCTTTTTAGTTTACCTAGTTTCCTGGAGAAAAGTGTAAATTCCAACTGGTTGGTATATGATAGGACAAATTTGAAATCCTCAGCTTAACCTAAATCCGCCAAAAAAAAACAGCTCCTTTGAGTGTCCCAAGGGCCAATGACCTACCTTTTTGGATCATTTTAGCGAATATTAATTCTGAAAATGTTGCCATCTTAATTCGCCATTCGCCCGAAAAGGTATCATAGTTAGGAAAAGTTGAACGAATATTTACCCTACGGCCCCTAGGTGCAATCTTATTTTCTTGGTATATGCATAAAAATAAGAAATGTGTTGACAAACTATGGCATCATGTTATTGATTTGTTAAGTTCAATCCTGAGTGATTCCCTAAAGGATTGTTGAACCCCCAGGGGTTCACCACAGACGAAATCTCCCTTTAAAGTGGGTAATATAGATGAATATTAAAAAACTTAGACGTTCATATTTGTCTTTTTCAGAGTATTAATCAGTCTCAAAGGAAGTGTTCTCCATTCTTCCTTCAATAAATTCATGGTCCTAGTCGCTTTTTCCAAGAAGATAACCAGATACTGCTTCGGATCCATGTAGTGAAATCAAGGAGTATGTAGGGACCAGCGCCTTGGAACCAGGGAAGACAAACAAGTTTCCCGGGTGGTACCGTACTTCTGGATCTTCACACAATCCGCTCCAGTGGAGAGCCGCATGCAAAGTGAAAAATATATTCCCCCATCAAAAATGGTGGGGGTGAAAGAGAATTAGTGTCCGAGCACAATAGAAAGTTTTTACTAAGTTAGGAAGATCAGATTAGACTCACCCGGCAGATGGGAGGGAGATCAAAGGGGAGAGTCACTGGCTCACAGCTGAAGTTCCAGGAATGCTTTATACACAGATATGCACTGGGTCCACATCCGGAAGGGGAATTCAAAGATTCCACTTTATTATAAAAAAAAATGGGTCTCAAGCAGGGGACCCGGGGTGTAAAATGCCAAAAGGCCAATAATACAGAAGGTATACAGTGCGACGCGTTTCGGCTAACAGTCCTTGTCAAGCATATAAGAAAAAAGAAAGGGGGGAAAAAAGAATACAAACGGTAGGAATAAGAGGGATACATGGGGGAGTGGTGGCGCATGACGCTACACCCGCCCCTGGAGGACTTCAGACGTGAACGCTTCACGAGGGGACATTGAACGTGATGACGCATGCGTCACGCACATGAGAAGATACTGATGTCCTACAGTATGAACAGCGTTCTCCATCTAAGTGCCCCTTATTTATAGCCGTTCCTTTTTCTTAAGGGGCACTTACATGGAGAACGCTGTTGTAATTTTGGCGCGATAATGGCACAGAATTGCCTAGAAGCAAGCGCCCCCTGTGGTATTTTAATTGACCTCTCATTAAGCTCTCACCAATTTGAACAATTTTTGCCCTGGACCTTCCATGGTTGCGGCTTCATTAAGGGACCTTTTGGCACACTTCGCGGATGTAGTTTTTCCAGTCCACGTTTGCATTTGAGTGACCAAACCGCACATCATTTTTGAAGCTTGCATAATCGACAGATCTTTTGCCCAAAGGTAAATCGCACAAAGTGCACCCTTGATGGAAAGCCTTGTATGTGATCTGGAATCAGCTGCAGCAGTTGCAAAAAGTGATACTTTAGCGTCTACCTCATCAGCTTCTCAAGTTTGCTCTGTACAATAGTGTGTTTGACTGATCTGAATTTCTTACATTTCGAGCATCGAAATCCCTCATGGGTCTTCCCACACCGAGCATAGGCTCTCTTGGCTGCTGTAACTAGGCCTGCGCATCCCATTGTTCTGAGGAGGCCTTTTTCTGGCTGTTTGATCTTCATGATCAGCCAGCTGATCAGCAGGACGCAGTAGGGCAGCTTGCTGGGCAAAATGAGTAGCAACTTCTTCACTGGAAGTAACAAGGCAAAATTTGTACATATTGGAATCTGAAGCCATGGTTCTACCACTAGTAAATGTCTGATGCTGCAGCGTCCTGTTGGGTGACACAAGGCACACGTTGAGAAGCTGGGAGGGTACAGTGGTCACTTGTCACGGTGGCACTTACCAGGCTCCCCCCCCCCTCCCCCGGAGGAACACACGCAGCTTCAGCCAGAGCAGCGCTGGGCCTTTTCCGGACACCCCTAGGATAGGAATGCTCAATAAACTAGAGAACAGGGATGATAGATGTGACGGGTGACGCCATCCACCGGTATAACCCTCAGCCCCAGACAAAAGTAACATACCTCAGGTCCCTGGGAATGGTCAGGGCCTGGCAAAACTTGACTGAACACAAGTTTCAGATGGTATAATTTACACAAAACTGGCAATGCAGGTAAAAAAGCCAGACCGGAGTACCTCCACCCAGTGATCCCAGACTTCAGGATGGCCGGATGTGAAAACAAATGGGTGTATCTCTATGCAGTGATCCCCATAGATCAGGACGGTCACATAGGAAAAATAATCACGGAGTACCTCTGCACTAAGCCTGGCTGTAGGCACCTTCTCTTCTCTCACGCTGTCTCTCCTCCACAGTTCCTGTTATCTGGACCCTCAGGAACCGTTCCCCTTCTTCTATACTTCACCACATGAGGGTTGAAGGTACCCCCATGTGGCTGGCGCACTCAGGAACCCAGAAGCAGTGGAATCCTCTGAAGACCACAGAATGGAAGCTCCAGAACCCACTCCAACACTCATATTTATAATCTCACTCATCCCACATGAAAAAACAGATTGCAAGAGACTGGGAGATGCTTGCAATGTATCAAACACTTAACTCCTCACTTGCTGTAGCTGTGCAATACACATAACAGAATGACAAGACACTTTTGCACAGCGCACCAACACAATACACTACATGTATGACCTTTATGGAGGGGGCCAGGATAGCATTTACTGGGCCATTACAATGGAGCATGGTCTTGCAAATAATCCAAGCCAGCAAGGACAGCTCCGCCCATCAATTGATAACACGTCTATTAAGAAGTCTGCCAACAGTCCTTGAGTGGAGTTCGGTGCCACATTGTACTAATTGATGAATTCAATTGATAAGTCCCTGAATGAAGGAGCACCCATAGAAGTTTGGAGGTACAAATTGATAATAGCGTAATGAGAGGATGCTTGTTTCTACGTAATTCTATGCCATTAGCTCGCCAAAATTATGGAAAATGTGTCGTTGGGCCCTGGATTTTCGGACTGCTGTGGAAGCGGACATGATGGCACTCAAGAAATATGAATGTTCCACGTCCTTCGGCGAAATGAACAAACTCTAGAGGGCATTATGAAACGCCATATAGCACCAGGGCGGAAAATTGGCTCAGATGAATGGGCTGCGTACCGAAATGTTCCAAATTGGCCGGGATTCAATTATATCCGTAAGACTGTTAGTCATCAGCATCATTTTGCTGACCTGTAAGCGGTGCCAATACGCAATGTATTGAAACTACCTGGGGACACGTGAAAAGCCACATTTTGAGACGCATGAAGGGAGTGTCAGCATGCCGGACATTTGGTGCAATATTTGTGGAAAAAGGGCCTGAGAAAACCCCCCTACAAGGACAGAATCGCGGGAATCGCTTCTCCGTTCCCTTAAGTGTAACTAACTGGGTTTAATGTGACATTGCTGCTTTGTCGATTGCTTCATACGTTTTGGCATTGTTCTTGGGATGCGTACAAGTATAATAGCGGTGCTGCTGGCCTTCAACCCAAAATGGGCCACATCCTTAAGGGGTTAAAGGACGCAACAAATTTTTGGGGACTTTAATTCCCACTTTTGAAGAGCCCTTTTTTTTTTTTTTTTTTTTTTTTTTTTTATTATTGCCATAGTCATGGCCGTATAAGGACTTGTTTTTGCCATTGTAAAGTGTGTTTTTTTTTTTTATTGGTACTTTTTTTTGGGTGTGTATTATGTATTGTAAAGCTTTTTTTAGCGGGTGAGGTGGGGAAGAAAACATCAATTCTGCCATGCAGTGTTTTTTAATGTCAGCTGTTCACCCCCGCTGAGACAGCTGCTGATGCCGATCCACCTCCAGAGCTCCTGAATTGTAGGCAGGACGCCTGTAGCTGGCATCCTGTTGCCATGTGTTGCCCAGTGACTTCACAGAGGGAGGGAGCTCCCTCTGTTGTGTAGCCTTTGCATGTCTCCACCAAGTTGCTGCTCTCAGAAGCTCACTGAAGGCTCATAGCTCATCAGAAGCTTCCACTGAGCTATGCACAGATCTATGATGGTGTGTATTTGGCTGCCAATGAGAACCTTTGGGCATTTCCTTTACCCAAGGCCATCTCCACCGATAATCCTGGTGGAGACAAGATACAATAGTATCCACCTGCAGATCTGGTTCACAAGATGGCGGTGCAGTACAGCGAGTTCAGTCAGTAGGTATAGCCGAGGTCTGCTTCACAAGATGGCAGTGCAGTACCCTGGGTTCAGTCAGGTGGTATAGCTGAGGTCTGATTAACAAGATGGCCGATCAGTTGTAGAGGAGCAGGTATGAGGGAGGATAGCTTGGTTAGAGGTACACGGCAGAATATACACGCAAGGAGGGAGGGAATTGGGCCAGGTTTATATAGGAGACTAATTAGGGAAGGTACAAGACACGGGGTGGACTAGACAAAGAAACACGGAGCCAAGACATGGAACGAGACAAGGAATGAGGAACACAAGGCTATGAATCAGAGAGCTATCCAGCCTGCTGACTGTCTCTGTGTGAAGGGCTGCCACTAGGGGTGCAGGAGGTTGAAGGTGTGAATCCTGGCAGTGTGGTTTTTCACGCCTGGAGATGCAGATATGCGGATTAGTAGCCCCAACATGGAGGGGTTGCTGCATTTTTGAATACTTAATTCATGGGAAAAGGGTTTTTTTCCCCCATATTACAGACTTCTGTCACATTCCGACAAAGACCTTCGGGGGGCAGCAGCTGTGTAAGATTTTCATTAAAGCTAGAAACTGTCTCTCCCAGCACAGAGACTGCTCCAAGATGGCCGACCTTCTCTCCTGTTCTCAGCGGACGCTGTTCATAGACAGCAAGGATGGATTCACTTCAACTCCGCTGCGAACCATTGAAGACACGCAGCAATGTCCTCACTGATGATCTGTTAGCCAGCAGCAGGACTTCAAGTACTAGAAGGTATAGGGACCATCAGATGGACCTCTGGGAAGAGACTTGGGGCTGGCGATGCATCCCGGGACTTCTAAAAAGGAATGGTTTCCAAGAGGCTGTAAATTGTCACGTTCTATCATTGTCATTGAAGGGGAAATGATGCGCGGCTGTCGGAGATGAAATGCATTATAAACTTCAACTCGCACTGTAAGCTCGTAGCGGGCGCCGAACACCCAGCTGCGGTCAGGCCTCTTCCTAGACCATTACTACTTTGTGCCCCATGTCTTTCCGATACCGATCCCGGCAGCTCCTCCACGTCCATGCATCTGACACTTCATAAAAATGGCAAAAAAATCCCTAAAATGTGGGCGTAAATTGTGTGTTAACAGTTGAATCCATCACACGGCGGCGTGGGAGGAGTTTAAACGCTATGTATGTACACCGGGCTGGTTGACTCGCACGTAGTGGGGAGTGGGGGGGGGGGGGGGGGGGGGAGGCAGGACCAAAAAAATAAGGCAATTTAGCAAAATGATTTCAAAGGTCGTTTTACACCCAAAATGCCGCCTGCTCAATGGTACACGCCAGGAACGGGCTTTTTTTTAATTTGCATAGATTTCCACAGTAAGAAGCGTGAAAATGCAACATGTCGCAGACCCCCCAAAATACAAACAGGACGTGAATAAAAACAAAAGTCTGCGCTCCTAGAACATGTAAGGTGGTAATCCCCAGCAAATCGTCAATCCAAGAGAAAATAAGGGATAAGGGCGGCACTTCGGAGCAGGGGGTGTATCGGTCAAGAAGCCCCCTCCTAGAAGTGTCGACTCCTCGAGGTTTTCCCGGTCGCAAGCAGTATTGTACAAAAGGTAGATCACATCTTTACTTTATTCCCGGGTAATGCGGGTGGCAACGCGTTTCGCTGCGCGCAGGCACCTTTATTAAGCTTATAATAACTTTAAAACTACCAGTACATGCATATATATATACAGTTGTTACCTCTCCCTTTCGGTTTTCCATTGGCGTCCAAGGGGAGGAGCGAGGAGTGATGCATCATCCCGCTGGCCTCGTGACCATGTCACGTCACTCGCGCCGGCCGTGTGATGTCATCACGTTATTACGGAGGTCATGTGATCATGTGTGCGTCATAGCGCTTCTCTCACGTGGTGTGGCCATGTCGTTACGTTGGATCATGTGGCCTTCAAGTGTATCTTGTTGCCGTAGTAACCCATGCTGTGTGTTTGTAGCGTCATGTTTTATTCAAGCGCGGCATGTCCCGGATCAATTAACAGGCGCATCTATGAGCTCAACAGAGCAATGTGAAGAATGGCAGTATATAATGGCTGCTCAATTGGAGCAGATGGTAACTTAGAATGTTAATTAGGTGTAGTACACATGATCACTTACCTCTGTATTGTTTTCGGGAGTGATGTGTTATCCATATATATATATATATCCATTGTGTGGTAAAAAAAACCATTTGGTGGAATACAATAAAATCACAATTAAAATTTTAAAATTAAAAAGTTTGTTTTCCAGATGTGAAAAAGGTGCATATTTAAATACTCTTAAAGATTCCTTTCCAGCACTTCATTAACCCCTTAGTGGGATCAGTGTTTGCATTTTAAACATCCAGCACATCTCTCTTCTCTTTAATAGAGAGAAGAGGTCTGGTATAATCTTTTCGAGGGGTGTTAGTTTTAGCCCCGTAGGGTCCTTGTTGTGCACCAGTTTAAAGTGCCGTGAAACGCTATGTTGATCAAAGCCTTTTCTGAAGTTTCGGTGGTTGTTCAGGCGTGTTCTTAGTGCGTTTATTGTGCGGCCTATATATTTAAGGCCACATGGGCACTCTAATAAATAGATTACATATTTTGTACTGCGTGTCAATAGAGATCTGTTTCTGTGGTTTTTTCACTTTGGGGTAGAGGGATTTCTTTTCTACCATTCGTAATGGACACGCAGCATTTGCATCTCGGCAGGCCGCCTTTATAGGAACCTTGGATGGGTTTCAGGAAGCGGTTTCTTGTTTTCTCACTGTTAATGGTGTAACCTCTTATGGTTCTTGGGACGAGAAGGGGCTATAAGATCTTTTATGGTTTTGTTTTTACGGAAAACCATGGGGGGGGGGTTTCGGAGATGGTGTTTCCCAAGGAAGGGTCCTCTTGTAGGATGTTCCAGTGCTGCTGTAATAATTTCCTAATACTAGTATGTTGCATATTATTCTTTGTAATGAGGCTTGATTTGAGCCGGTTCTTATCCTCTGATTTTTTTTCCATGCTTTCCCCATTTGTAACTTTCCGTTCCACAGGTGGTTGTTCAGTGGTTAATGCTTTCCTATAGGCGGAATCAATAAGGGGGGTGGGATATTTTTTCTCCTTGAACCGTTCTCTCAGGGTTAAGGATTGGCTTTCATAATCTTCGATCTTGGTAGTTTCTTCGTAGGCGGCTTGTCCGTATGGTATGTTATTTTTCCATCCTTTTGCATGGCAGCTATTAGATTTTAAATGGCTATTAGTGTCCGTTGGTTTAAAAAGTCTTTGAAGTTTTTATAGAAAATGACCCGATCCACACAATGTCTAAAAAGATGGCTCGATCTTTGCTAAAACTGCCGGTGAATTCCAGTCCCAGTTCTTATGCTTCATCTCATAGATGACATTTTTGAGGCTCTCTTCCTCTCCCTCCCATATACAAAATGTCGTCGATAAAACGTTGGTAAAATTTAATCTTGGGCTTCTGAATTTGTTCTAACGCTCCCATGAAGAGGTTTGTGTATATTGGCACAAATGTTGTCCCCATCGCTGTCCCTTTACTTTGAAGATTCGGTCTTTGTATGTGAAGTAGTTTATGATAAATGTAATCGCGCGGAGAATGAAGTTTTTCTGGTGGTCCGGCCTTAATGGGTCATTTGTTAAATGGTTACCGCAGCGATCCCTTTATCATGCGGGATGTTCGAATAGAATGCCGTAACATCAGGAGTACATAGAAGATAGTGTTGTTGCCAGTCTACGCTTTTAAGATTAGCTAGAAAATCCTTCTTATCTTTCAAATGGGCCGGTAATTTGATCACCAATCGCTGTAATTGCCGCTCTATGTACTCAAAGTGCGCACGTGATTGAATTCATGCCCGCGATGATGGGGCGGCCCGGAGGTTCTTTTCGGTTTTTGCGAATCTCAGGCAGAAAATAAAAATATGGCGTTTCGGGGTCTTTGACGCAACTATAATTCTTTTCCTCTTTTGTTAGGCAATTATTTGCTAGGGCGCCAGCCATTAGCTTATTGGGTTCTGTTGAAATCTTCTTTGGAGGATTTTCTTTTAATTCCGTACAATATTCCATGTCCCCTAAAATTCTTACGGCCTCCGCTTCAGAGTATTGCTTCTTCATAATAACGGTGGCCCCTCTATCAGCCCTTTTTATGACAATTTGGTCGTTTTTAGCTAAATTTAGTAGGATGGTTTTTCTGTTTCTTATTTTTTATATAATTTGGACCTGAAGTGTCAACGTTACACATGGAGGTAAGATCCTTTAAAAGGTCTCAATGAAACGGCCTTTATTCTCTAGTGGATAAAAGCGGCTCTTTGGGTTAGGGTCCGTTTTTATCGGGTCAGAAGCAGGATTTTGTGATCCTGCTAAAGTAGTTGTTGGATCCTTATCTGAAAATTTCTTAATTTCAAAATGGCGTCTTCTGGTTATCTTTCTAACGAACGCATTCAGGTCTACAAACAGATCGAACATATTGGCATTCGTGGGCGGGCTGAGCGACAATCCATCAGCTGGGGCTTCTTTTCTTTTAAGAATGTAATTGGAAATCTTGAAGATGCCCTTTGATTCCTCTTCTTCCGTGGATACTATCTGGTTCCTGTGTGCACCGAAACGCGTTGCCACCCGCATTACCTGGGAATAAAGTAAAGATTTGATGTACCTATTGTAGAATACTACTTGCGACCGGGATAACCTCGAAGAGGCGACACTTCTAGGAGGGGGCTTCTTGACCGATACACCCCCCTCCTCCGGAGTAAGTGCCGCCCTTATCCCTTATTTTCTCTTGGATTGACGATTTGCTTGGGATTATCACCTTACATGTTCTAGGAGCGCAGACTTTTGTTTTTATTCACGTCCTGTTTGTTTCTTTTCTGGGGGTCATTCTCTGTGAGAGAAACCCTCATATTGTCGTTGCAGCTCTCCTTATTTTGGAAAGGCTATGAAAGTGTTAAGGCAACTAACCCACCATTAACCCTGGCGCTATCTGAACTATTTTGAGTTACCTCAAAATACACGGTGTTGCGAGGCAAGAATTAGGACGGCCTTTAGGTTGGGTTCACACCAGCTGGGTTCATTCCCGCTGGAAACCCTGCGAGATTTCCGCCGGGAGAACCGCCGCGGAAAAACCCACGGCGGCTTTGAAGCGCACCGGCCGCTCTCTTTTCCGTTGCCGCCGGCACTCCCATAGAGGAGAGCGCGGCCCCAACGGAAAGAAAAGATAAACAGACATGCTGCATATTCTGAAACCGCAGCCGCGGTTCCAGCCTGACTTACTGCAGCGGATTGGCCGTCCCGTGTGGACGAGATTTCTGAGATCTCGTCCACATGGCTGGCTAATCCCGAGATTAGCGGCTGCGGGCGGATTTGCCGCGTGTGAAACCACCCTTAGGGTAACATGGGCAGGAAAATGGGTCAAATCACAGCCAAATAGGAGGTGCAGCGAGTTTTATTGTTCGTTCGTCTCTCCTCATTGCAGTGAGAACCTGCTCATGGGAATAAACTTGTTGAAGATAATGGGTTTCAGGTTTGTACAAGATTGTGGCCCCTAGCATCGGACATGACAGTGTGCGATTCCCACTCGTGTGTGACAGTGCCCCGCACAAAGGGCTATACTACCCAAATAACCTCTTCCCGGGAGGCTGAGGCTAGTTTGATCCTGTCTGACATATATGTTCCCCACGCGGTCTTCGATCCACCAAAGTGAGAGGGGAAAGAGATCGTTCACATACAGACCTTCCAGTCTGCTCCTGCAGGCGAGTCGTCGCGCTCGCTCCCGCATTACATATTTGCGCAGTGTTTCTCTTGAGCATAGAAGTGTATATTTCTTTTTTCCCATTCGCATTAGCTGTCTGTGCGCCCATAAATACATGCGAGCAATACATCACGCTGTCATGGCTTTAGCTTTTCTGACACTTGCCCTACAGTTTCTGCAGACCCCATTATATTCTTCTTTAGATATTTCCCCTCTCTTTCCATTTGATAAACATACTTTTCTTCCTCTTTAACATGTGTACAAGTTCTGTGTTCATCCATCCTGGTCTCCTTAACTGCTTCCCATTCTTCCTTCTTTTAGGGATTGGTAACGGTTGTGCTTTGAGAATCTCATTTCACAATATTTCCCAACCTTCTTGGACATTTCTGTCCTTAAGAACATCCAGCCATTGGATTCTTCCTATCCTCTTTCTGAGTTCATTGAATTCTGCCTTTCTGAAATCCAACTGCAGCGACCGAGACACGAGGCACACCACTGAGATGGTAGTGCCACCTTGACCTCCCTAAGATCTACCCCGCCAACTCCTCCCTTGAGGGACGCGTGTGATACTCGGCCAAGGCACTGACGGGCCCCTCCAGGCAGCGCTAAGGTAGCGGTTACCTGAATAATTGGTGTAGTGGAATGGAATAATCTTGTCACAGGTGACGCCACCATTCCTTAATCCCATAGGATATCCGACGGGAAAAATAACACTGTCCACATAGTTAACTTGAGAAAACTCGGTTGTTGGGAATGGTCAACAACTGGACCTTTACTTGCAGATTGATTATCTGGATACACACACTCACAATTTGTGGAGATTTCACATGCCAGTGCAGAAAGAACCAAGATGGAGGTCAAGGAGGAGAACACAGGATGACACCGGACCTACAGTCAGTTATCTGTATGGCTCCACTCCTGGACACGCACTGTAGGACGACGACAACACTCCACTGACACTCACTTACTGAAGGTCTCAAGACATTGCACAGTGGAACCTTTTTCTCCTCTTTCTCTCCTAAGGAAGGAATCCTGGCATTAGACCATTAGTAATACCTCTCTCCTCCTTCCATTCTTCACCACATTAGGGTTGAAGGTACCCCCATGTGGTCGGCAGTCCTCCACACGCAACCTTGAAGAGAATGGAAAGCTCCTCTCTTGCTCCCCTTGCACTCGCATATATAACTTGCATACCCACGTGACAACATAACTAGTTACATTTTCCAGACATATCCCAAGCATTCACAGGCATTAACCTCTTACATGCTGCAGCTGTGCAATACACAACTGGTAACAAGACAATTTGCACAGTGCACTGAAGACATGACCTGTGAGACAAATACAAAACCGTTATGGAGGGGCCAGATAAAGATACTTCAGGCCACTACACAGCCTTGAGGTCTGAGTGTTCTCAGGTCTTATTCTGACTCAATAACATGGCTGCAAGCGTACAGTCTGAGGAAACTGTTCTTATAGTTATGGACCAGTACTCACACCTGGTACATGTTATCAGACAGCATCCAACTCAACTGCAGAGGCATGTGAGAAGATTCCAGGGTTTATTTAGGTAGAAATCTTGTAGAATGCACATTCAGCAGTAGGTAAAAAGAATGATGATGAGCCAAGGCACAGAGTAGGGACTTAGCACATAGGCTATAGACAGGAAACTCCCTAGCAGGAGGAAAAGGAGGAGTTATGCAATACAGGGGGTACAGAGAACCAGAAGGGACAAACTAAAGAAGGCAAACACTTGCAGATACAGTACAGGTTATACATGTCAATGAATAGAGTCAGGTAGATGAGACATGACAGGTCTTCCTCTCCTTATCGCAAAATTCAAGGATCACATGATCACTGCCTCCTAAGGTCCCAGCCACCCTTACTTCCTCAACCATTCCCTCCCTATTGGTAAAATTTAGGTCCAAGATAGCAGATCCCCTTGTTTTCGCTTCTACCTTTTAGAAGATAAAGTTGTCAGCAAGAGCGGATAAGAATTTGTTGGATCCATTACTTTTACCTGAGAGATTCCCAACAAATGTCTGGATGGGTAAAATCTCCCATGATCACTGTTGGGCTTTTTTGAGAACTTGGCCATCTGATGTAGAAAGAGTTCATCCATATCTTCTGCTTGTCCAGGTGGCCTATAGTAAATGTTTGGAAAGAACCAGGATCTGACCCTTGACTGTTCCCCTAGCACTAAGTATTAGGGAAAGTTTCCATACGGATTAGTGTGTCAATACAATTCTACAGGACCTCATCATATCTGGTTGGTGTAAGGTCAAGCGATTCCTCAATTGAATCTTCACTAGTCACGTACATAGTGGGTGAGGAGAGTGTGGTCTTGTCTTATGTGGCTTATGCCTCTTACACAAGGTACATTACAGCATCCAACAATTTAAAAAAAATAAATAAGTAAAAGTACAAAAATAGTTATACACAGGTTAATCAGCGTGGCTTTCCATCCGGAGGCCCAGTCCAGGAACCCCCATGTCGAAGACGTATCAACCCCAGAGTTTTCTGCTAGTTACAGATAAAAAGGATTAAACAACCTAGGAGAAAGCATATAGTTGTCATGGTGGGGAGACTTTTGGCCAGGAGCACTTGGTATGGGCCGTCAAATCTGGGTTCCAGAGCTCTGTGGACGTGTCCTGATGGGTTACAATTTTAATGATTAACATAGGTTTACGCCTTAAGGGGTGGGTTACCTCTCCATTGGCTAGCGGTGAAATCAGCCCTCCAGGACTTGTCTTTAAAAAGATAGAACTTTATTCCTCCATAAAATAGCTGCGACGTTTCGACCTTGAGGAGGTCTTTATCAAGCATGTAGCAGATTTCAAAAACACATACATATATATACAGCCTACACCAATCACAGACTCAATAGAATATACACATCTAAAACATAGACCTCCATCCCAGAAGGTGTGGCCGACCATATCGCAGTTGTTGCCTCTCACATAGTAAAGCCTTATATAGATTGTGAGCCCATAGTATATAGACCTTGTATGTAGAGCCCCGCAGCGTCCTATGTGCACGACGGAGTCTGCACAATACTAGCTAGTCAGCCCATACTCAAGCAGAGCATAATCCATGCTCTGCGCATGCGCGGGAACACAGCGCGTCCGCGAGACATCAGTCCCTGATTTAGATCGTCAGCCCGTATCCAAGCCAAACATTATCTTTACCTGGCGCATGCACGTGAATACAACGCACCCACGAGACCTCCGTCCCCTCTCACGGCTTCCCATTAGCTCATACGCAGAACTACAAAGCTGAGCCCAGATAACGCGAGATCTGCGGAAACCAGATATGATCTCCTGGCATCACCCCAGTGTCTCGGCGCATGCGCACATCGGTGCTAAGGTAATCCAGCATCCATATTAGCAATGGGCAAAACAGTAACATATAGCCAACGAGCATATTTAGATAATCATGGAAATATGCATCAAAAATCTAATCCAGATCTACAATAGACACACTAAAAAACCAAAACTCAGCCTATAATCTGACATGTTTATATATTAGACCTCAAAATGGAGACCAAATCTCAAATTTACTCATGCGGAAAATCTTTATTGAGCAACGTCAAAAAAGTACAGTATCCCCAGGGAAGGCAATCCATTATGATAGTCAACTTAGCACATATTTAATAAACCCCCTTTATAAGACCATGATCAGCAGGGATGAAGTAAGGGCTACTCTCTCGATGGATGTCATCAATTTGTGGAGGAAGCGACCACTGAGATACGGAGGACCAGTCACCCCTATAAACAAAGCCTATAAGAAACATTACATATAAACTCAAAATATCGAACAACCCTTAATATTATTGATGTTCCAGACTATAATCAGGAACAGCAGCAGAAAACCAAACACTAAAAATAACAAAAAAAGAATAAAATATAAATCAGCAAAACTCCAGCCCAGCATACAATGGTTTCTAAGTAAATACCAGTAACATCGGCAAACAAAACCTTCACAGAAATGGTGCGGAATTGTATTCCAAATTGAGCCCTTCGGAGCCAACGTGTCCAACATATAAATCCATTTCAGCTCTAATCTCTTGAGTTGATGTTCTCTATTCCCCCCTCTAAACGAGCTGGGTATCCCATCAATCACCCTGAAGTGTAACTGACTAATGGAGTGTCGAGCTTCCAAAAAGTGTTTAGCTACAGGTACTTCTTTATTTTCAGTACATATAGTGCTTTTATGTCTTGAAATCCATTGTCTGTCCTTGTGGATTACTTTATGTTGGAGAGACAACAGAAGAAATCAAACAATCATGTAAATAACGAAATCCGATCTGCAAGAGAAACGCTGACTTATTGAATAACTCTTGCCCGTTGTTGGATGAGAAAACCTATTGCCCTTGATGAGATGACTACATTGGGCACATCCCATACAGGGGAAACAGCCATCTTTAACATGCCGTACTGTCTTATCCGCCCGCATGTCTTGTATATCCCCGCTCGTTTGACTGCTCGATCACGTATACTAACACCCCTACGGTATGCCATAAGGGGAGGAAATTGAATATGTTGGATGGCCGAATGACATCCCGACAAAATGTTCCACTGTTGACTCAGTATATTCGCAACATTAGCGCTAGCCGTGGAAAAGGTGGACACAAAAGGAATACGATTATTGTTAGAGGCCCTACGGGCGGGAAGTTGTTCTCTGGATTTATCACGTGCCCTTAGAGGACTGGAGAACTACCCTTTTTGGATATCCTCTGGCCAAAAATTTATTGGCCATTTGGTCTGTGATCTACTTTTCTGTCTTCCACCACCCTGCAAACACG
This sequence comes from Eleutherodactylus coqui, assembly GCF_035609145.1. Taxonomy (NCBI): domain Eukaryota; kingdom Metazoa; phylum Chordata; class Amphibia; order Anura; family Eleutherodactylidae; genus Eleutherodactylus; species Eleutherodactylus coqui. The sequence goes on from NC_089838.1 coordinate 329,408,142, forward strand.
AGGCAATTGACTCCAAGGGAGTGACTTAAGGGTTCCAGGAGGATGGTGACTGTGAAAGTCCAAAACATTATTGCAATCTGTAGGTTTGCAATATAAATCTGTTTTGAACTTGCCATCATGTATACTAACCAATACATCAAGAAATTGTGTTTGTACTTCAGAATACATAACCGTAAATTTCAAATTTAGTAGTATATTATTCAAATATTGAAGTTTAAATCGCCTTCACTGCCCTTCCAAATGAAAAAAACATCATCAATATACCTCCACCAGACCTGGACAGAAGTCCAGGCTGGGGAGGTATAGATGAAGGTCTCTTCAATGTATGCCATAAATAGATTGGCATAGGCAGGGGCCACGTTCGACCCCATGGCTGTGCCACGTAATTGACGATAAAGTTGCAGATTGTAGCTGAACACATTCTTGAGAAGGACATCCTCCAAAAGGGACATGACAAAGCTCAACTGGTTATTCAAGAGATCGGATTTCATCAAATGCCAGTTGACCGCCTCAAGGCCCTCCAGGTGACGATCGTGTATAGTGACACTACATCGAAACAACCTATATAACATCGCTCAGTGATGGTAATATCCTGTATCTCAAACTATTTGTGACAGACATTAGATGGTATATTAGGGACAGACATTAGATGGTATATTAGGGACATGACGGATTTTTTGATTAAGTACCTGATCCAAAAATTCAGAGCAATTGTTGAAAAGGGATCCACGGCCAGATATTATAGGGCGACCCGGAGGGTCCTGCAGATTCTTATGCACCTTCGGTAGTGTGTATAGGATCGGCATAATTGGAAATTTAGGGCACAAAAACGTAGCCAATTTAGACTCAATGATTCCCTGACTACATGCCTCATCCACATCATTAGCTAACGGAGCACTGTTGGGTGGGGTTGGTGTCAAGCACATCTGTATCTGATAACTGACCTATGATCTCAGTGATATTTATTAGTGTCCATGACCAGCACCCCACCCCCTTTATCAGCTGGTCTGATGGGTAATAGCTGTATCAGCGCTAAGAGCATTCAGAGAAGAACGTTCTGCCAAAGTTAAATTGCGGAGCAGTTCTAAAAAACCACAGAGTAATCTAAGACGCTCAATATAAGCCATGACCAACCGTGAAGAAGTATCTATAGCTGCGTCACTTACTGTTGGAGTAAAAGTGCTTTTATTGTGTAGGCCCATTGAATCTGAATGAAAACCAACAACCCTTATTTCCTCCAGATGCAGCGGGCCGATCACAAAAAAATTTCTTTAATTTCAATTGTCTGAAAAAACGTTTACCATCCAAATCTATAGAAAACCAGTCTGGTAGAGATGTTGGACAGAATGAGACCTTTAGTCAATAGACATGAATATTTCTTCTAAACAACTGTCGCCTGTAGATTTACAACGAGAGAGTCCAATAGTCTCACCACCTAGGTCTGTGTTCGCACTCCCGACCTGGTTTGGACCGTCCTGGGTTGTCTTGTGGGTACCTTGATACTTTCGACCAACTCTCCTCGTACGCTTCCTCTTGGTCGTGGATGTGCATTGTTCTGTCCCTCTGGTCGCTTGTCTAAAAAAGAGGAAGACGACGACCTAGAGGGAGGTAGAGTAGATTGCATGTCATCATGGGATGCACATCGGTGGAATCAGACGTAGCAGATGTTGTATTGTGTTCCAAATTTCTATGTCTCCAATATGGCTTCCGATTCCTCATTCCCGGTTGTTGTCTAGGCCTCATCCCCTTCCTGTTAGGGTTCTGCCAATTAAATATGAATCCAGCTTTGTAGTCCTCGGCGTCTCTAAACCATTTGGCACTTTTAGACATCTCCAACTCAGATTTAAATTTGGATAAAGACTCGTCCATTTTTTTGCGATATTCCAGCCAGTCCTGATTCATCATCAAGTCCTGTAATTCAGTCTCCATTCTAGACACGGCCTCAGAATATAGTTTGATCTCTTTCTGGAGAAACTCCAAATTCAGTAGTATGATGTCAAAGGCGTATTCATTGGTAATAACAAATTTGGCACAGACCTCAGCATCATTAAAGTAGGTTGCATGTGTGGGGGTGGGGTAGTGACGTGTTACTATTCAGACACATGATTTCTAAGAAATGAAGATGAAATAGAATTAAATTTATACAAATGAACGTTAGCCCAGTGGAAGGCAAAAGGTAGGGGTGGAAGCTTTCTCATCAGCAGGAGGGGCAAAACTGCTCTGAAAGTGTATGTATATATTTATTGCCTAGTCTATGGGACTGTGGTCCACCATCTGGGCCATAGGTTCTATCAGAGCACTTTAGACTGGGAGGCAGGGGGATTGTACCATTTGCCCCACCAGAAGTATTCTTAGCGTTGTGCTCTTTAATCTTGGGCAGTGTGACCTTATCTTGTACTCTTTTGGTACCCCTGATAAATTCTGATCATCTTTTTAGATAGTTCTCACTATCTGGTATTTCCAACCTACCGATAGTGTATGTGTGTGGGTGCTTGTTGTCCGTTGTCGTCTTTGGTGTATGTGTCAGCCCTAAACCTTTTTTAGGTAAGATTATTAACCTTTAGATCTTAATTCATGTAGTCTATACTGTGAAAGTCTCTAGGCCTGTATGTGTCCCCGTATCCTTCACATTTGTTTCCCATGCTATGTGTGTAGAAACACTTTAGTTTGTGATCGGTGTCTCTTGCTCCTCTACTTTCCTTGAGAATGTTTTGTTTGAGAACCTTATTAGAAGTGGAAAGAAATATCAAATGTATTAGTTGTATATTTTGGCCTTTCACTTCCCTTCCCATATTCAAGTTTAAAGCTCTCCTGAGGCGTAAGAGGGCTCCTGCCAAATATATTACATAGTATGTAAGGCAGAAAAGGCATATGTCCATCCACTTCAGCCCATTACCCCCCAATGTTGATCCAGAGGAAGGCAAAAAAAAAAAATGAGGTAGAAGCCAATTTTCCCCATTTAAGGGAAAAAATTTCCTTCCTGACTCCAATCGGAATAATCCCTGGATGAACAACCCTTCTGAGGTTATTAATGATTATAACCTTTATTATATCGGCCAAGAAAGACGTCCAGGCCACTCATACTTGTATCAAATTTATCATCACCATCACCGGAGAGTTTCATAGTCTCACTGCTCTTACAGTAAAGAACCCCCTTCTATGTTAGTGTAGAAACCACCTTTCCTCTAGCTGTGGAGCATGCCCCTTGTCACTGTCCTGGGTATAAATAGATGATGGGAGAGATCTCCGTATTGACCCCTGATATATCTAAAAATAGTTATTACAGCGCCGGCTTGGTACAGTCCTGGGTATAGATGACTAGAGATCTCTGTATTGTCCCCTGATATATTATACATGGTTATTAGAGCGCCCCCTTGCTACAGTCCTGGGTATAATAGATGATGGGAGAGATCTCTGTCTTGTCCCCTGATATATTATACATAGTTATTAGGTCGCTCTTCAGCTGTCTTTTTTTCTAAACTAAATAATCCCAGTAGTGATAACCTCTGGGTATTGTAGTCCGCCCATTCCCTTTATCACTTTAGTTGCTGTCTTTGTACCCACTCAAGCTCTGATATGTCCTTCTTGAGTACCGCTGGTGCTCAAAACTGTCCACAATATTCCATGTGTGGTCTGACCAGTGACTGGTAAAGAGGAAGAACAATGTTCTCATCATGTGGCCCTAGACCTCTTCTGATGCCCCCTATGATCCTATTTGCCTTGGTAGCAGCTGCCTGACACTGGTTGCTTCAGTTAAGCTTATAGTTAACTAAAATCCCTAAGTCCTTTTCCATTAAAAAGTATCACCAGCAGCCCATTGAATATCCCCTCAGGGGTACGACTCGGGTGTGATGCAGCAGCCACTGGGGCATGGACAAGGTGCCAAGATTTCAGCAATAGAAAGTAAAGTGGCCGCATCAAAAAGGTGCAGAAAATTCCAAAACAAACTTTATTCCAAATTGTAGGTCGAAACGTTGCTGTGCACTTCCTTTTTTTTTTGTTAAGGGATAATAAAGTTTGTTTTGGAACTTTTCTGCACCTTTTTAATGCTGCCACTAGACTTACTACTGCTCAAGTCCTTCATGTCAGTGTTTCCTGGTGGTTTCCCATTTGGCGTGTAAGGTGACATGGACTTCCTCGCCCATGTGTAGAACTTTACATTTATCAGTGTTAAATCTCATTTGATACTTTTTTGCCTCCAACGTATTCCGATCCGTTCACACCCACATTCTGTCCTCTCATGTGTTAGTTACTTACATAGTTTTCATAGTATCTATAAATATTGATAGCTTACTGCACAATCCTTCTACCAGGTCACTAATATATTAAAAATAGGGCCAAATACTGCCCCCTGTGGTGCCCCACTAGTAACGGTGACCCCTTCAGTACTGCCCCCTGTGGTACCCCACTAGTAACGGTGACCCCTTCAGTACTGCCCCCTGTGGTACCCCACTAGTAACGGTGACCCCTTCAGTACTGCCCCCTGTGGTACCCCACTAGTAACGGTGACCTCTTCAGTACTGCCCCCTGCGGTACCCCACTAGTAACGGTGACCCCTTCAGTACTGCCCCCTGTGGTACCCCACTAGTAACGGTGACCCCTTCAGTACTGCCCCCTGCGGTACCCCACTAGTAACGGTGACCCCTTCAGTACTGCCCCCTGCGGTACCCCACTAGTAACGGTGACCCCTTCAGTACTGCCCCCTGTGGTACCCCACTAGTAACGGTGACCCCTTCAGTACTGCCCCCTGTGGTACCCCACTAGTAACGGTGACCCCTTCAGTACTGCCCCCTGTGGTACCCCACTAGTAACGGTGACCCCTTCAGTACCGCCCCCTGTGGTACCCCACTAGTAACGGTGACCCCTTCAGTACTGCCCCTTGTGGTACCCCACTAGTAAAGGTGACCCCTTCAGTACTGCCCCCTGCGGTACCCCACTAGTAACGGTGACCCCTTCAGTACTGCCCCCTGCGGTACCCCACTAGTAACGGTGACCCCTTCAGTACTGCCCCCTGTGGTACCCCTCTAGTAAAGGTGACGTAATCAGAAAGCAGAGGGTGGTTATAAATGGTACATACTCTATCACTGACCAGTTACTTACCCACTTAGACACATTGTCGCCCAGACCAAGCATTCTCATTTTATATACCAACCTTCTATGCGGCACAGTGTCAGACGCTTTGGAAATGTGGAGATGCACAAGATCCAGGGGCTCCCCGGTCCAGTCTAGAACTGACCACCTTATAAAAGCTGATCAGGTTGGTGTGACGGGAGCGATCTCTCATAAACCCATGCTGATAATTATACGGCTATTCTCCTTGATGTCCTCCAGGATGGCGTCTCTTAGAAACCCCTCAAACACGTTGCTTCACCTTAAAAACATGGCTTGTCCCTATACTTGAAAAATTCGGACCAACCTCTAACCGAGGGCACAGTCTACTCGCTGTTAACCATGTAGTAGACTTTCTTCCTGAAATATGACTCTTCGCTAATCTTTTCCTTTAAGGAATCTTCCTTCCTGATATGTAACCGAAGGTGTCGCCACCCCTCCCCCCCCCCCCCCCCCCCCGTAAACCGGGATCCAACAATAAAATGTCCCAGTGGCCTGTAATACCCCTTGACTGCCTTAGAAGCCTCATTAAATACTCCCCGCTAGCACTAGTATTGGGGGATTGTAACAGAGTGCGAGATCTTTGGCCGGAGCTCACGGGAATGCTTTTCTAAGAACGAAATCTGGATTTCCCTTATAAAGGAACCATCGGTGTAGTCTGTCTGCTTGTCGAATAAAATCAACCCTCTCTGAACAGACCCGCCTCAAATATGGGCCTTGGGGGGTCCCTTTTTTCAAGCTGTCTGGTGGAAGGTGTTCTAATGGAGATAATGTGGCCTTTGGCATACTATAGACGGTGGTACATAACTCAACGGTGTTTGATTGTGAAATGCCAGCATCTAGGAAGGGTAAAACATGGAGTTCAATATTGAACGTAAATCGCAAGCCTGTTTTTTTTTTTTTGTTTTTTTTTTTTTTAGTTCACTCAAAAAGGAACAAAGGTCTTCTGGTTGCCATGCCAAATGACAGACTCTGTCCGTGCGGGCCGTGTGAACAGCTACCTACATGAATGCAACCAATTTTATGACTGGAGAGATGATATGGAGTTGGCATGTGCATACACGACCGGTCACCAATAGCACTAACCAAATGTGCATACAAACACCCTCAGGGGAAACTGGGAGGTCAGACCCAACACCACACCGGACAGCCTCACACTCGCTAATGTACAATAACCAGACAGATGATGGTATCTAGAAGTACGTCTGAGTTATTTTGTTTGTATTTTGGCCTAAACACAAGTCCATGTCAGGGGTCCTGGTTGTCTTGAGTCACTAATCTAACATGATATAGTCCGAATCCTCCTCAGGACAAATATTGCCCCATAAGGTGATGCACATAACTCCTTTATGTATACATGAAGGGTACGATGGATATATGATGCAATTAGCATCAGTACAAAGTCCTATAATATGTCATTTCAATTGTAAGAAGGAATTATCAATCGTTTTGTCTTTACGGACGGAGCCTCGCTGGTGAAACGACCATGGAGCATGTTACCTTTGATTCGCAGAATTAAATGGATTTAAACTCCTGACATTTATGGTGTTCCTTTAAATTCAATTACCCCTTAAAGATATTAGATGAAAGATGTAAAAGACACGCACTCGTTGAGGCCTTTGGGTGAACAGGAATCTAATCTGAATATCCAGGCGCATTCTTTCTGCAGCAATTTGCGATCAATGTCTCCTTCTGCCATTGTTTCTGATGACTTCTATGCCCTGAAAACGAAGTACATCCGGGTTGTTATCATGTTTATCCCGTATATGTTTAGCAATGCTAGTATGTTCACCCCGGTTTATATTCCCTATATGGGATAACACCCTCCTTCGCAATTGTTGCGTTGTCTTGCCCATGTAATCAACGGGGCAAGAACAGGAGGCCAAGTACATGACTCCACTGGTTTTACAATTTATAAAATCTCGTATTGTTTTCCAGTCACCGAGCTCCTAAATGAGGATCCTCTCTTCATAAATTTGCAGGCTTTACACCCGGAACAGGGGAAACAGCCTATGGGTAGATCTCTTGACAGCTATGTATCGGAGCTAGGTAATGATGATGATGGATAAGACAATCATGGAGGTTCTTCCCCCGTTTGTATGTCACGAGAGGTCTTTCAGATAGATAGTTTGCGAAGTCGTTATCCTTTAGGAAGATGTTCCAATGTTTTTCAAGGATTCGTTTCACTTCTTTATTCTTGTCATCATATGTTCCAATTATACGGATCTTCCCATCTCCTATCATCTTCGGTCGAGGATTCAAGAATTCTTCATGTCTCACGTCTTTCACAAACTCCGATTCGGATGCAACTATTTCTTCGGGATAACCACGGTTTTTGAAGCGTTGGGACATCTGGGTCACCTTTTCTCTAAAGTCAATCTTGTAAGCAGTTTCTCCTGGTTCGGATCATCTGCCCCTTAGGGTGGTGGATTTGCGGTAAATGGTGGTTTCCAGTGTTCCTAATTTTGATTTCTGGATCCGAAGGTCCAGAAATGTGATGGTGACCGGGTCAATTTCAGCCGTAAAGAAAAGGTTCAGCTTATTTAAATGTTTGACAAAGTTGGTAAATTCCTGTTAAGCCTCTCCAGAGGATGAGGACGTCGTCTATGAATCTGATCCATAGATCTATTTTTGACATCCAGCTCTCGTTGCCCTCACAGAACACGGATTTTTCCTCCCACCAGCCCAGGTATAGATTGGCGTAACTGGGGGCACAGGGACTCCCCATTGCCGTACCCCTGAGCTGGTGGAAGTACTTATCCTCAAATAGAAAGTAATTTCTGTGAAGGACAAACAAGAGCAGTTGTAACAGGAAGTCGTTGTGGGGCTTTAAATGAATACTACTTTGTTTCAGGAAGAATTCCACAGCTTGTAGTCCCCCCTCATGTGGGATGGATCTGTATAACGCTTCTACGTCTTGGCTCGCTAACTTAATGTCAGCGGTGATGGATAAACCCTGTGTAGAACATCTGTGGTATCCTTTACATATGCCGGTAATGCCTCCGCGAACGGTCTCAACAATAAATCCAAGTATTTGCTGATCCCTTGGGTGAGGCTGTCCATTCCAGATACAATTGGCCTTCCTTTCAACGGCGACAGCCCTTTATGTACCTTCAGAAGGCTGTAAAAAGTGGCAATATGTGAGTTTTGTGGTAGGCAGTATAGAAATTCCCTCTCCCCTATTAGTTGGTTTTCTTTAGCTGGTAATAAGATATCTCTCAATTCGCTGGTAAATTTATCAGTAGGATCCCGAGGCAAGATTTCATAGCTGGTTTTGTCACCCAAGATATTGAGGCACATCCTTCGATATATTTCTCTACTCATCACCACAATATTGCCCCTGTTATCGGAGGGCTTTATTATGATTGTGGTATCTTTTTCCAAGGTCACTAGGGCTTTCTTTTCTCCCGTTGATAAGTTCTGATAACCATAGGTTTTATTACGGGACAGATCCACTGGTTCCCTCTTGACCAATGCCTCAAATATATCGATGAAGGGTGACTCCCCAGAAGGTGGCATACTCGAGTTTTTAGGTTTCAGTTCCGTGAAGGGTCCTTTTGCTGGGTTCCTCAGATTTTCCTGTTCTAACTCGTCTAGCATGCTGATAGCCTCCAAGTCTTCAATCTCAAGACCTAGCTCAATACATTTCATTATTTCTACGTAAATTACGCTCGTAAAAAAAAGTCCCTTGTCCAGCTAAAACAATCAAATTTATTTGTGGGGATGAAGGCCAACCCTTTTTGGAGAACCGATTGTTCGTCTACTGATAGTGCTCTAGGTGATAAATTAATGATCTGTAATTCCTTCTCCAGAGGCGATATGGTGGGCTGGTCTTGGTACTTTGAGGGTTGTTGTGTATAGTCTCTAGGGATGGGACTATAGTGCTCCCATTCAGTTCTTGGGAATTACCTAGTCTCACATCTCTGAGTAACTATTGTTATTGGGTCATCATATTTCTTATCATATATTGTATGATCGGCTGACCTAAAAAAATGTCCTTCATTCGGGAATCCTCTCCCTCTGCCACGGGTCTTAAAGTGGGAACCACCTCTACCCTTAGATCTATTTGGGTAGATACCTCGTTTAGATATAGTTTCACTCCCTGAGACTTCGCCTTCTGAGGAGCTAAACTCAGACTCCGTAAAGGCTCTTACTTCATAGGCCTTATTTTCATTAAAGTCTCTCAAGTCCCTGTTATATTGGAAGTGTTTTCGTTCTTTGAGAAACCCCGTATATTTGTCGAGTGTCAATGTGAGCGTCTGTTACTTTTTTATATATACAGCTTCACCCGGAAATTTCTGTATATCTTTTAATAGGTCATCCAAGATTTTACTATTTTTTTTTTTTTTACGATTTTGATTTTTCTTTCTCCAGTAATAGGTTCATGAGTTTAAGTGAACCCTTGGTTACCTCCTTCTTCCATTTTTCCATGAATTGACTTGTTCTCAGTTTGGTTGATAGTAAAATTTGTATTCGTAATCCCCGAAGGACAATTTTACTCTCCAAATAATTGCTTAACCCCTGAACCTCCCACCATGATCTTATAAATTCTTTGTATGCTTTCGTAATATTTCTAAATGCTTGGTTAATGGAAGTGGCTTGACTGTGCATATCCATGTCTTGGTTGGTAGAGGCCAAATCAGTGTTCTCCAATAAAGGGGTCGTATCAATAGCCCCTGTTAAAAAACCTGCCATATCTTATAGAGTCACGGTCACCGTGGCAGTAACGTCCTTTGATTTGAAAGAGGATTATCACTGAAAGGACCAATGGTCCTTTCGATACTATTCTAACATAACTAAAACCACAAAAAGGAACCCTGCCTACAAGAGGGGGGAATGCCTGCTCTGATCCCAAGTGCCAATATACCCGTGTGCATTGGGCCTTAGACATGTACTGAACAAGTCATTGTAAAGTCAGCTCACCTCATACAGAAGAACCCCCCACTGGGAATATCAGGCATGCATAGATGAACAGGAGCTCGTTCACGTGTCCACACACAGAGGAAGGGGCAGGAGCGTCAGACCAATCTGACCTGAAAGGAACAGGTCGGATATCCCCCACCGGACAACATACAGGGCATTAGATGTCTGTAGCACCTGATAAAGGGAAGGGAGAAGGGCCCGCAGAACAGAAGGGGCCCTTCACAGCTAAGGAAATGAAGCCTTACACTCTTTTGTACAAGTTGTGAAGGAAAAAACCTCCATAGGATCTTGTATGTTTGATGGCACAAATGGCCTCTTGGACAGAGCCAGTTCTGACCGATGAAGGCACAACCCTATTCTATTGATGAGAACTCGATCTCCACATGTTACATCTTTGCCATTTACGAAGGTTTCTTGCACACAGATTATTTCTCTCAGATTTTTGGACCAAAAATTCAATCTGAAAATCCGACAGAAATGGCGCCTCTCCGCCTGCCGGGCTCTATGCTCGCGAGCTCTTATACTCGGGCGGAGAATCAGAGTAAAAAAAAAAAATCAGAGCATGTCCTATTCTTGTCTGGTTCTCAGATGAAAGTAGTACATGTACGGGGTTCTGTACACCAGACAGCACATGCGCATATATACTGTCCAATCCAAGGGGCGCCCGAGAATCTCAGGCATGACTTTTTTTTTTTAGTCGATGTACAAGTAAGCTTTGTGAATGTATGTTCTCTCAACAGGGCTTGAGGGGCCAGCGCAGAGTGTTAAGGCAGCAGTATGCAGCGCTAAGCTCTCACTCATGACCTGAACGTTGTGGGTTCAAACCCAACGTAGTTCAGGTAGCGGCCCAAGGTTGACTCGGCCCTCTGTCCTTCCGAGGTCGATAAAATGAGAACCCAAAATAATAAACGACCTGAAAGCGCTGCGGAATAGGATGGCGCTATACTGGGCTATAAGCGCAACATTGGGCTGAGAAACTCTACTTGATATTGTGCTCACCAACATGCATTTTCATGTCCAAAATGCCTCCTATCACTTCAGTAAAGTAGCGATCCTCCGGCAAGTTTTTAAGGGGAATGTGATGTGTTTTAGTGTCCCGTTGACAATACGTTCCAAGTAATGCGTAAAGATAGGGCCTCGTTCTTGTGTATGACGCCATCCAAAAGAATGGGGTTCATATTTGTCCAAGACCTCTCAACGCACAAATCTTGCAAGATTTTCTTGCCCTTGTGAAACCGGCCTCAGCCTTCTCAATATGTGGCGCTGTAGAGGTTGTTTTCTCTGGTAATCCTCTATTTGCGTTGCCTTTGTGGTATGCAATGTATAAAATCTGTATTCCTATATCCTATCACGACTTCCTAGACTTCTGTAAACGGGGCCTTTAGGAGGTTTGTAAAGACCCACCATTGATTGGATTGGCATTTTATGGCATGTTTTCTGCTCATGGCTGATGTAATCTACAAGTGTAACCCCGCACTCTTTGGGTGTGTTTACCTTTTGAGGTGTTTAGAGGGATATTTTGAAATGGAAGGATGTAGAATATCTCAACTTAAGCGGATAGTCGCTGCCTCCTTTTGATAAACTTGATGCCCCCTCTGTTTTTAAAAGGCTAGCGACCCTGATCAAATGTAAATTTCAGACCCCAGGAGTTGAGTGGATGTCCAGATGGTTAAAGTGTTGTCTATGTGCCTTAGAGACACCGATATCCATTACCCTCGGCTATCACATCATCAGTAAGTGCAGCTTGGTCCATACATTCTGATCAGATATCTGAGTTTCCAGTGTTTGATTCCTCTACTGCTCAGGAAATGAAGCGTTACGGTCCTCGTGGGGATTGGAGGGCGCTAGTTTCTTTCGTAAAACTCCTGAAATAAACCTCCATAGAATCTTGTATGTCTTATGGCACAAATGGCCAGTACTAGGCTCTAAGTGGCCAATGAAGGCATCATGTCCCTATTCTTATAACTAGATTTACACTTTTTGCACTCTTGACAGCTTAATCACCAGGGTTGGGTTTGGTTCTTCCTTTTGAGGTTCTATGAAACATGTTTCTGGAGTTGGGAGTCCATCCCTATACGCTCCATAAATGGGCCTATATTGGTATATTTCTCTATTAGGGAGATTTTTATTTCCTTTTTTTGCTGTAGTGTCAGACATAAATAGACCACAATGACCAAAGTGAACAGAACAAGACAAAACTCATACCCGGTCTGTAGTATGAATCCTCAGCACAGGCGTATAATGAAAGGTAACGCCTATATACAGTATAGAAAACACCGCATCAGCCATTCACAATAAAGAGGACTGAAACTTTGTTTTAAAGTCTGATATTAAGATTGCTCGCCATTCCTTTTCCTGAATCTGGTTTCTAAATTTGGTGATTGTTCTTCATTAAATCCGTGCTTGTCGAAGAACGGTTTTGTATTTAATATTGACAAAAAATACAGACAAAAACCCCGCTGCTTAAATAACCTGCACTACTATAGAAGTGAGAAAACAACGCTTCAGAGTCAATTGTTTAAGTCAAAACATTTTATTGTAAGGTGTGAACACGTGACGGCCCTCACTGCCGCTATAACACGACCTCGAAGTATCATCACTGAACTCTTTATTTGTATCTTCTTATACTGAACTACATTTAAAGAAAAGGGAACTTGTGGTGGGCAAGGACTTGAACAAACCGGCATAACTTGGTGTGACCGGAGTCCCCATGGCGGTCCCCTTTACCCGATGTTGTAGTCTTCACCAATGTGAGAAAATGTTATGAAGGATGACGTTTAATCCTCTGAATAAATGGATTCTAATTGGATAACTGACATTTCTGATCTAATAAAGTCTGCAGGTCTAAATGGTTTGATATGTTAATAAAGTGGTGACCACTAAAGTAAAAACCTGGCATCGTATGTGAGGTCTTGTAGGGTCCTTTAGAAAAAAAAAAAAGGATGGTAATCTAATTCCAATTACTTCTAAATACAAACCTAATAAATCTGATGGGCCCAGTAATGGAGTCACCTGGACATTGTGGGCCTCCAGCGTGGGTTTTCAAGTTTGAGAATTTTATATGAAAGTTTCATAAAATTGGAATATGTGGATCTTGTACTTGTGGAAATGGTTCCTTCTGCTTCAGGTTGAAATGTCTTGAGGATTTTTGATATTCATCAGATATATTGGTATAAATCATATCTAAGATATCACTGAAACAACAAGACCCGCCGAGCTCCCTGCTATCTCAGGGACGTCACAGATATTTGGATATTTAGTTGAATTATTCTCCGTAATCTTTATTTTTGGAACTTCTCAAAAATCTTTCAAGACCGTATGATAAAAAAAACCCCAAAATCCAATCTATAATGGTGTGGATACAAGGATCTCCATTAGAAGTCATCTGGGAATTGAACTTGTCTTTTTAATCTTTCTGTAGTTTGGGGGGAACTAAGTTGCTTCTTGTGGGGGGCGCAGTGTTGGGGTTGGGAGAGTTATGTAGGTCATGCAATCATCCCTGGGAAAAAGTATGCAAATAGTTGATGGAAAAATACCTCCACAGCGCCACCTATTGGAAGGCGACTTCTCTAGAAGGCTACTTGCACACATATGATTTTTGAAAATGAGACCAATGGCGCCTGTTCATTAGTCTGGCTGCATGCACATGAGTAGAAAAACAAAAAGCTCATGTGCAAAGTCTGAGTAAAGAGAATAATCGTAGCATGTCCTATTGGTTGATTCTCGGATGAAAGTAGCCTTTGTAGGTGTTCGGGGTTCTGTACACCAGACAGAACATCCATGTATTGTCCGATCCAACTTATTCCCAAGCATCTCAGGCATAACTTTTTTTTTTTTTTTTTACAGCCAGTGTACAAGTAATCTTCCTGAATGTCCGTTCTTTCTACAGGTCTTACTTCCTCACTGGTTGGACTTGTCCTTTATCCTTCTCAATAGGTGGCGCTGTAGAGCTAGTTTTCTCTAACTATTTGCATTGCCTTTGTGTCCCACAAGGAGGTATGCAATGTATAAAATGTGTGTGCTGTAGTCATATAGCCTATCTCTTCCTAGACTTCTGTTAACGGGTCCTTTGGGAAATATGTAAAGAAAGACCTATCGTTTATTAGGTTAGTATTTATGGCATGTTTTCTGCTCATGGCTGATGTCCTCTCTGTATACTGTAGCAGACTGAGCATAAAACATTGAAGATACACCCATGTAAATGAGCCCTAAGATGGTCACTCTGTATTACTTGCACCTAGTATGGACAGCATAAACCTCCAAAAATGCACACTTACTAAATGCGCAAAATTGCATGCAGTAAAAACACTGCATGGATGAAAACTGCATACGCTCGTGCAAATGAGGCCGTAGCTATGAAACATGACTAATGCAACGGATGCAGTTGGTGCTTCTATGGAAGTCAATGTATAATCTAGCATCACCATGGGATGTACTAGGTCAGCTCTGCGACATCTGTATCTAACGTGTAGTATAATGAATCACAGTTGCATCCCACAACCAGCAGCACATGCTCTGCCACACAATCAATCCAAAATAGGTCCGCACACAACTTCCATAAAACCTTTCAATATGATACATGACAATTAAGTTGTTACAATATAACAGAGAGGAGTCTCCAATGTGCAGCAGACAGAAGGAAAGCATACAACGTATCAAGGTCATAGAATAATGTAGAAGTTCAAAAATGCATGTATGCAAAACCATATATCAACAATCATTTAATCGTATAGAATGACACATCAAGCATACAAAAGACAGAACCTACATATATACGCAACAGTACATAATGCATAAAGCCCACCTTACTACCAGCACAGTATGCCTCCCTTCCACCTGTCTGCTGCACATTGGAGACTCATCTCTGTTATATTGTAACATCTTTTCAATTGTAATGAATAAAATGTAGAAAAGTTGTTTTATGGAAGCTTTGTGTGCTGACCTATTATTTTGGATCTGATCTAACACCAACTGGTCTGTAGGGAGGGGTTTCTACTTGTAGTTTACAATTCCCATCATCCTTCTGGCTTTTGTGAGTTTTCCAGATACTACATGGTATATTATGTAACTTGTGCATTTTTCTATATAGAGGCTTGTATGTCAAATGTATTCTAGCATATGGACTGATATGTTGCATATCTAGATTGTAAGCTCTTGTGCAGGCCAAATGTCTGGAGTGTAATATGTCATGTGATGCATCGCTGCTGTTCCACTGAATGTCATTGTAGATTATCGATTGCTACCAATAAAATGTCTAAACTACCTGTAGAGTCTTGTGTGTATGTGGACCCCTCCGGGTGGGTCACAGTTAGCTGTGGAGAAGATTTAGGATAGAGATACTCTTTCCACTTTTAGTAAATAGATGCAATACCTGACACAGCCATGGACAAGAGGGGCGCTGTTCCTAGTGGTGGAAGGGGAATCCTTCTAATAGCATACAAACTCTCCTATCTGTAACCAGCATATCGGTCAGCCATATTTTTTTTTACAAAGGTAACAAATCTTTTTGGGTGCAATGAAGGAGACTGCGTCCCACCAGCTGGTGCCGCTCTAAATCAGAGCGTTAGACTGCTGCTATATGCGGTGCGCCCCTACGGCAAAATACAGACTTGTCACTTCAGTCAATATGACGAGCCCAACGTAACCTGTGGAGTTCCGGATGTGGTCTGCAATGCTGTATGTAATGGCAGCCTTAAAGGGGTCCCACCAAATCTATTAAAGCTTATTTACAAATAGTCAATACTCCAAAATCACAGTGGGCGTACATGAGTACAGCTGCGTGTACAATCAGATCGACCCCCAAAAGATGGTCTCAATACACAGAAAAGGAATCTATAAAAACTATTTACCAATCAGTCTAAAATATTACTATTTAGAATGTACAAGTTTCACAAGAGAAGCCGCCGCCATCAGCCACAGTCCATCAGTCAGACCTGCCGCCGCCATCAGCCACAGTCCGTCATCAGTCAGACCTGCCGCCGCCATCAGCCACAGTCCATCAGTCAGACCTGCATCAGTACAATGGCTGCTGATACAATGTATAACCAGTATCACAATACATTGGTAGCGGTCACATGTTACCCCCATCTGACTGATGATGGACTGTGGGTGAGGGCTGCACTACCATGTGACTTGTATATTTTAGAATGATTGGTAAATAAAGAATCTTCTAGATCCCTTATCTGTGTTGGATCTTTTGGGTTGATTTATTTACAAATCCGGTCTAAAAGATAAACTGTGCCAACTTCAGCATCCTAAAATTTAACAGATTTATCATTCAGCAGCGCTGCTGGGGTAAGCTGGTGCATCGCCGAACTCTCTGTAGTCTATTTGGCTTTGTTCATACCAAAATGTGTCCAAACTTTGGCGGAGTTATTGGCCACGCCCCTTTTCATGGTAATAAGAAATACTGTCAAAGCGTCTAAAAACACATGATAAATATGGAGGAAACCGATTTTCCTGCTGTTTACACTGAATGATCGGTCAGGATTTTAAGCTGCTTAAAACTGGATGAGGATCGTCCCAGAGCGGCGTTCGGTCTCTGCAAGCTTCTACACAGGCGAATATCATTCAACCTCAACAACCAGAACGCTAATCACCCCATATAAAAAGAGCCGTCAGTCTGGACGTTATTCAGCTGCGCTCGTCCGTAAATTCTTAACCCCTTAACGACGGCCCCATCGGGAAACTACGTCCTCAGCAAGTGGGCTTTAGTCCTAGAGAATGTAGTTTTATGCGTCCTCTTAGGATTAATGCATACCTGCCTGAGGACGTGACAGCTCCATGCTGTCGGTGCCCGCAGGTAGCCGACAGCATGGAACTGTCATTCCAGGATGCGGGCAGTCCCCCCCGGCATTGCGATCGCAATAAAGTAAATAAAAGTGGTAAAGTTAGATATTCAGCTGCCCTGATGGATCGGATCCATCAGGGCAGCTGAAAATACTCACCCGGCTTGTCCACGGTGTACCCCGAAGATCTGGTCCTCCCGGACCCGCCGCCAGCCTACAGCACATGCGCGCCAGACGATGACATCATGCGCAGAAGCCCAGGAGCCTCCAGCAGATTTAAAATCTCCTGGCTCCTGAAGCTTGCGTTTCATCTCCCCCCACGGATTAGACCCGTGAGGGAGGATGAAATGACGTACCTAAGGCCCGCGGATTTATCCACGGACCTTACCCCAGCTTCTGCGCAGTTGCCACAATGGCAGGCGCATTCGCAAAAGCTGTGGTAATTTAAAATTCTCCCAGCTCCTGGCAACAAAACTTAGCCGAGAGCCTGGAGATTTCACGGGGGTCCGCGGTGAGCGGTTCCTGATCACGTGTTCGCCGTTATCCAATGGATAATGGCGGTCACATAAAAGTAAAAAAAAAGTGAAGGTTCATCTCCCCTCACCAATGCGATCGGTGAGAGAAGATGAAACTTTTTACCGGAGGCCTCCGTATTTGCACACCGACGCGTTCCTCCTCCGTGAACCTTCCCGGATTCTGCACATGCGACCGCCGGCAAAACAGCGGACACATGTGCAGGAGTCGGGGAGCACAGGAAACTTAAAATCTCCTTACTCCCAGCAACCAACGGTCGCCGAGAGCCTGGGGCAGTGACCTACGTTAGGCCGGTCTCACATGACCGGATAGGAATTACGGATTCCGCATGCGTCTGATCCGCGGTAATACGAAGATCAATCGCATTGGATTACACAATTCCGCTCACATTAGCGGGTTGGAATTGCGCAATCCACTCGCAGAAAAGAGAACGAAGCAGGTTCTATTTTACCGCCGATATCCGCAACATAGAGCCCATTGTGCTTCATGGTCATGGATATACCCGCTGCCCATATGCATCTACGTTGTATACGGGCTGCGGGTACCCGTGTTATCGCTAAGCGACGGTGCGGGAAATACAAACAAAAAAAAGTACTGCGAATGACCGCCTGTGTGAATAGGCAGTTATGCGCAGTACATTATGTGGCCGTATGCAGGGTCACAGCCAGGCTCACAGATGGGATCCGCTGCAGATTCCACATTCGCCCGTGTGAGCCCGGCATTATTCAGACCGCTAGCTGTAATACGTAATTTACAAGAAGCCCTGGGAACGCTCCCCTTCATGCAGTTCCAGGAACAGCTTGTTGAGCATCTTCTGTGTGAGACCGCCACAGCAAGCTTACGGAAACTCGCAGAGCGCCACTTTTTACACCCCATCCCTGCCGCTGAGGTCACAAAAAATACCCCCAAAAAGCATGAGAGGAGGGGGGATACACTGTTTTATTGCCCCATGTACCCATCCCAACCAGCCTCCGTAATTACCCCCGTCTTCGGAAATACTACACAGTTCACATTATTACTTTTATCTAAGATTTGGGGAACGCCAAAAAGGGCACGGAGGGAGGGGGATGTTTTTAAGGTGTCAATTTTTTTTTCCGTATAAGTGGGCAATGGGGCCTGGGATTTATTCAGTTGTGCCCTGAAATCCAACGGGTGTTCCCTCCATTATAGGCCTTGCCATGTTTCCTGTAAGTAGATTAGGGCCACAACGGGAATGTTTTTGAACACGGGACAAACAGGGGGATCCATTTTGGGGTAAAGGTCTTCATTCCTATGTACACTGCACAAAAAAACAGTTTTTAAATTGACAAAATTTCCTTCTGCTTTGCTTAGATTTATTCAAATACTGTGGGGTCAAAATACGTAATACACCCCTAGATGAATTCATTAAGGGGTCTAGTTTTTAAAATGGGTTCATTTGTGAGGTTCTTTATCGTTTTGGACGCTCAATGGCTCTATAAGTGGGCAATGGGGCCTGGAATTTATTCCGTTGTACCCTGAAATCCAACGGGTGCTCCTTCCATTATAGGCCTAGCCATGTGTCCTTTAAGTAGATTAGGGCCACAATGGGTATGGTTCTGAACACGGGACAAACAGGGGGATCCATTTTGGGGTGAAAGTCTTCATTCCTATGTGTGCTGTACAAAAAAACCCAGTTTTAAAATTGATACAACTGCCAAAAAAATGAAAATTGTAATTTTTTCCTACTGCTTTGCTTAGATTTATTCAAAAATTGTAGTGTAAAAATACGCAGTACACCCCTAGATGAATTCCTTAGGGGGTCTAGTTTTCAAAATGGGGTCATTTGTGGGGGTTCTCTGTCGTTTTGGCCGCTCAAGGGCTCTACAAGTGGGCAATGGGGCCTAAACCGCCTTCATGCTAAATTTCTGTTTTGAAAACCGACTACTCCTTTCATTTTGGGCCCCGTTGTGCATCCAGACATAAGATTAGGGCCACAATGGGTATGTCTCTGAACACTGGAGAAACGGGTATCCATTTTGGGGTGCAAGGCTTCATTCATGTGTGTGCTGTACAAAAAAAAAAGCGGTTCTTAAAATGACAGAATTTACAAAAAAACGAAAATCACAATTTTTTTTCCTCTTGCTTTTTGCTTGAATTCATTCAAAAACCGTGGGGTCAAAATGGGCAGTACACCCCTAGATAAATTTATTAAGGGGTCTAGTTTTCAAAATGGGGTCATTTGTGGGGGTTCTCTTTGGTTTTGGCCACTCGAGCTCTACAAAAGTGCTATGGGGCCTAAAACGCCTTCAAGCAAAATTTATATTCTGAAAGCCCCTGACTGCTTCTTTCATTTTGGGCCCCGTTGTGCATCCAGACATAAGATTAGGGCCACAATGTGTATGTTTCTGAACATGGGAGAAACGGGGGTATACATTTTGGGGTGTAAATCCTCATTTTCATGGGCACTATAGGAAAAATATGTCTTTAAAATGACATATTTGCAAAAAATATGAAATTTTATTTTTTCTCCTCTAAATTGAATTAATTCCTGAAAAAAAAACTGTGGGGGTCAAAATACTCCTGACCCCCCCTCAGTGGATACATTAAGGGGTGTAGTTTTTAAAATGGGGTCATTTGTGGGTGTATCTATTATTCTGACACTTATGAGCCTTTGCAAACTTGGCTTGGTGCAGGAAAACAAAGTGTTCCTCAAAATGCTGAAAAGTAATGTTAAATTTGTACGTCCTCTAAATGGTTAAAAAAAACACAAGTTTTTCAAATCTGCATTCAGAATAAAGTAAACAGATGGAAATATATATCTTACCAAAAATGTGTACAGTATGTTTGAACATATTTGCCATTTTTTCACATTTTCAACCGTAATATCTCAATTTTTTCAACATTTTTCCAATATTGGTACTTTTAATAAATATACACAAATTATATCGGTCTCTTTTTACAACCTAAAGGAAGTACAACATGTGGCAAAAAAACGTCAGAATCACTTGGATATGTAAAGCCTTTACGGAGTTATGCTACGTTGAACGACGCATGTCAGATTTCCAAAATTTGGCTCGGTCACTAAGGCGCAAACAGGCTTCGTCACTAAGGGGTTATACTTAGACGCACGGACAACTGAAGATGACGCTTTTGTACACGAAGGTAAATACACGAATCCGGTCATAATTGAGGTTCTCCTCTTTAGTTGGGTTTTTGACAAATTTTATTTTTAAACCAAGATAAGCCAATTTCTCTGAATAACGAACGCTCTGGACTCAGCAGGCGGCTGCGCCGCTCCTCCGCTTTACAGGTTTGTCTTATGACCAATTTTCTTTACAATTTTCATAAGAAATTGAATGTTAATCCATCCAGGCAAAGAGCCTTAAAATCAGTGACTAAATATAATATAATAGTCATTTAATGATTTAGGATTTCATATTTTGGGGATTTCTATTTGTAATGCGGCTAGTAAAGCCTGCGCCCCCGATCTGCATAGGATGGGTTTGGATGAGAGATTTGTTAACCTGCTCTATGCGATGACCGGCTACGAGCGAGGGTAAAGGGTTGTTTCCAGACAGATGGTAATAGAGGGGGATGTGGCAGGGGTCTCTCCTGTCCCTTCCTCGGTCTTGGCAATGAAGCCCCTGGCTCGTTTGAGGAGCCCAAAATCCCTGTATTTTAAGGCCACCTATCAAAATGTGCCTTTGGACCAGCAGAGCCTTAATCCGGCCCGGACAGCGCCCCCTGCATTACATTATACTCCCCGTACTCCTGAAATGAACTGCAAAATGCCCAGAAGTAACAGAAAAAGTAACATTTTAGGGGAAAATCTGAACAGAAGATGAGTTGTACTTTGTGTTCCTGTTCATAGACTGTGAGTGTGTGTAGATGGGGAGGTAGAGTGATGGAAGCTAGATACACATAGTGCATACACACTGAACACAGATTACTGGCTCCAATCCCCATTGGCCGACTGTCTGGATCGGGGCAGCTTCTCTCATCGTCCCAGGAGCGGATGGGGGGCTAGAGCTGATGCAGAACGCAGCAGGGGACTCGGCCCAATTGTTCAGGGGTCAGGCAATCTGTGGAGACACAACCCTGTTCATCAGTCATTATCAACAGCGCACAAGGAACAAACAATGTGCCAAAGAGTTCAGTCCAGTAACTGGTCACCACTAAACTACTGTAAGGTCCCGGAGCGCGGGGTTACTGCTTACTGGGCCGAGCAGCAGAAACCTCAGGATGAGAGACCCCTCTAATTGTGGAGCTCCACCTCATCAAGACCACCACTGGGGGCGCTCGGTCCTGTATGAGTTGTTCTCAGTAGACCTCTTTTTGCACATGAGTTACAACCAGCCATCAGAATTAAATATTGTCTGGGTCAGTCATATAGTAACTTGGGGGCAACCCTGAGCCCCGCCCCCCAGGACTCCACCGGCCGCCTGGGGGTGTTTCTTGGTGCAGTCAATGACCATTCCGCCCCTGTAAGTAACACATTACTGGCGGCAGTGACCCCATTCTTGTAGGGATTATTTATTTCCAGCTGTTGGGTTTGCGCTCTCTGCTTTGTATGGTATATTGGACAAGGAGCGATATAACTGCCTAAACACAGTTGTCCAAATCTGACAGTGAGAGTAACGGAGGACCCTGCCCAGAAGAGCTGACACTCTACCACAGAGGAGGAAATGACACAGAAGGGTCTTTGCAGCATGACTTGTTTCTCTGTTATGCACAGATTGGCCATATCCAGTGCTGCCCGCAATAAGTGTATTGTGATGGTCAATGTCATAACGGCGACACCACCTGGGCACATAGAGGTATTACAGGTGTTCTAATCTACACCCTAATAAATGGCAAACAGCTGCCCACATGAGAGAAAACTCCGTGGGCACCAACACAAATCAGACTCTAGTATGTGGTATACAAACCAGACTTCAAAGGCTGGAGATGATCTGCAGAGAGATGGAGAAGAACCAGCAGCAGTACAGGCCTCTGCTCCTAATCACCACTAGGGGGAGCTCACTGTATTCTATCTGGGCTCCAGGCTGATACCTTGTATCCAGTCTATACAATCCTATGTGATACAAAGTTTGGACACAGACTGATATTTTGTGACTATTCACCAGCAGAGAGCTGACTGCAGTGGCTCTGGAAGGCCCGATGTCCGCGGCCGGGTTTGATTTGTCGATCCCATGTGGGAGATCTGCAAACCAAGCTGCCCATAGGGATGCATTAGTACCAGCAAATCAACTAAAGCATGTGGATTTTGACTTGCGGACCAGTAAACAAATCACAGCATGCTCGATTTTCTGCGAGTTCCCGCATGGATGGATTCCATTGAACTCATTGGAAGCTGTCCGATCCGCGGCCCGCCCGCCGCTGACACTGTGCGCGCGCCACGGATCCGCGGGAAAGCAGGAGATGTAAAATAAAAATGCACCACGCATACGCCAGCCGGCCAGCCCACCCGCACACTCCGCAGTGCGGAAGATCCAGCTGGAACGGAGAAGACCCGCACTGCATCCGGACAAGTTAGAAAATGTCCATGGCCGTGAGCACGGGTGGATTCCACTGCGGGATTCTGTACTGGGGATCCGAGCGTGACCGTGGTCATGAGGCCTACAAATCTCAGCCTCTGGTGTAAACAAGGGTTCTATTCACTGATGGCAAGCAAAATGGTGAGGAATGCAGACAAGAACATTGCAGAGCCCTTTTAATGATTATTTGAGGAGCTCAGATATGCCGTCACTCCAACTCCCCCCACCCCCCACCTCATTAAAGGGCTTCCCCAGGCAACGCCTGCTGTCAGACCTGAGACATTGAGCTGGAGAGGAAGCCACTGCCCCCACCTGTGTAGTGGCTGGTCCTTGTAATTGTAGGCACAGCTTCCATTGATTTCAATTGGAGCTGCAGGTAAGACCGTTGGCCACTACACTGTGGTCAGCAGCAGCGACTGCTCCGACTCCGGGGGATCCCGGCGAATGCTGCCTGGGAACTCCCTTTTTAGGATACAGATTCTCCTTGTAGACGTCCAACTAAACAGTTTTCTTCCTTGTTAGAGAGACAAAACTGAGAAAAGCCCCATCTATACACAAGACTTGGTAGCCGATCTGCAATAACATGGCCGTCAGGGTACGGGCCCCTGGGTGGAGCTGTATTACTACTATATTGATAATGAACTCGCTATTCCAGATCTGAGCCGCATTCCTACTTGTACAGCGTAATACTACATAACCAGATAGGTATGCCAGACAGCGGGGGCCTCGCTATAGGGGGCGCACAGGATGCGGTCACACCCGGGCCCTGCAGCCTCAAAAGGGTACAATAGACTTAAAGAGGCACAATAGACTTATCTATCCATAGGGTAGGTGAAAAGTCTGATCAGTGGACTCGCACCAGTCCTGAGACTGGAGGTCCCATGCCCCCCCACCCCCTCACTGCAGGCTTGGCTCCACTCCCAATTGACTTTTATCACCTATCCATACGATAGTAAGTCCGATTAGTGAGGGTCCACCGATCCCGACAACAGGGGTCCTGTGTCTTCTCATCACTGTGGCTCACTGCACCCACTGAGGAGGTGACTGCATGGAGCAGTGCTCTGCTCACACATGTGGGGGCGCCGCTGGTCTATTCCCTTTCAATGGGACTGTTGGAGAGAGCCGAGCGCTTGTAGTCTTATCTCAGTCCACATCAGTGAAATGAATGGAGCAGCTCGGCCACTACTCATCTCCTTCTCCTCCTTGCTGCGGGTGGGTGCAGTGAGCCCACAGGGAGGAGCAGGGAGGGTCACGGGACCCCTGTTCCTGGGACCAGTGGGAGTCTCGGTGGTAAGACCCCCACTGATCAAACAAAGTGATTTTCCAAGCAAAATACTATTAATGACTTCTCCTCAGGTCATCAGTAGTTGGTCGTCTAGCATCCGCCACTCAGGACCCCGGCCAATCAGCTGATTAGACACCCACTATCAGTGCCCCGATACACAGTGGTCTGAGCGGAGGCCACTGCTCCGACCTCTCTGTAGGGGTTGCCGCTCGGCCCAACCCCTGCGTATGTTCACTGACAGACGGCACCCAATCACCTGATCACTGCAGTCAGTCATTCAGGACGTTGGCCAATCAACTATTGATGGACTATCCTGAGGGCAGGTGATCAATAGTATTTTGCATAAAAACCCCTTTAACCCCTTAGTGACCAAGCCTCTTTGCACCTTTAGTGACGGAGCCAAATTTTGGAGATCTGACGTGTCACTTTAACATAGAATAACTCCGTAAAAGTGGAGAAGGTTTGTGAAGGAGGATCGTGTCGGGGTTCAAATGCAGAGGCCTCCGTAAGAGGTTTCATCTGTTTGAAATCCTGCATCGGTGAGGGGAGATGAAACTTCCACTTTTACATGATCCCCATTATCCATTGGCTAACGTCGATCATGTGACCAGGAACCGCTCACTGTGGCCCCCCATGACATCTCCAGGCTCTTGAATACATTTGGTAGCCAGGAGCAGGGAGATTTTAAATTTACCAGACAATTCTTGACCTTTGTGCATGCGTCCGCCATTTTACTGAAGGGCGCATGCACCGCAGCAGGGAAAGGTCCGCGAATGAAGATCCCATTGGGGGACAAATTCGTGGACCTTAGATATGCAATTTCATCATCCCTCACAGATACGATCCGTCAGGGGAGATGAAACTTTAACTTTTTAAACTTTTTTTTTTTTTTTACACTTTTTAACTTTTTACATGATCAGCATAATCCGATGGATAACAGTGATCATGTGACCAGAACCCCATACAGCGGCCCCCGGTGACCTCACCCTGCACTCAGCTATCTTTGACAGCTGGGTGCAGGGAGATTTTAAATTTGCTGGGCTCTCCGTCCTTCTGCGCATGTGTGCCACTTCGGC
Organism: Eleutherodactylus coqui; assembly: GCF_035609145.1. Lineage (NCBI taxonomy): Eukaryota > Metazoa > Chordata > Amphibia > Anura > Eleutherodactylidae > Eleutherodactylus > Eleutherodactylus coqui. The sequence goes on from NC_089838.1 coordinate 329,433,355, forward strand.
GAATCTGAGAAGTCAGCGGCAGGTCCAGATCACCGCGGGACATCGTAGGGGACGGAGGTGAGTATTTTCAGCTATCCTCATGGATCCAAGCTGAATCTTTAACTTTTTAAAACTTTTTATTTACTTTCATGTGATCGCTGCTATCCCTGCAGCCCCCCTGTTACCACTTATGACTTCCGTCAGCATGGAGTTGTGTGGTCCACAGCTTGCAGGGCTTTAATCCCCAGAGGCAGCATGTTTTTAGAGCCCTGAGGGGTTAAAGCTGGTCCGGCAATATGCCCATGACACACGAGGTTTTGTAGCCCATGTTTCCCTATGGAGCCTTCCTCTCTGTTGCATCGCATGTAACCATGATTTTCATGTGATGCAACTTTGACAGTAGGAGATCCTCGTGTAAGAGCTCTAATCTAAGCCCTAGCTGCAGGAAAATATTTAAAAGACATACATCACCTTACAAGCGCTCGCTGCCGCAGCTTCTCTCTGGGTCCCGGCACTGCTTCTTTTCTTCATCTTCTGGCCGGAGATTGAAAAATCCCCGCCTCCTGAAAGTGCTGGCTGTAATTGGCTGACGCTTAGCCAATCACAGCCATTCATCGAGGACTGGCTAAGCGTCAGCCAATCACATCCAGCGCTTCCAGCAGCCGGGGATTTTTCAATCCTTAGCCAGAAGATGAAGAAGATGATCAGGGTCGGGACCCAGGGAGAAGCTGCTGCGGCGCCCCAGAGAGTGCGGGAGAGATGTTTACTTTTTCCCCCTTCACTTACAGCTTAAAATCATTGCATGTGACGCTACAAAGTCGCGGTGTTGCTACGAGAAGGTGCAGCAATGCGATAGCTCTGTGACTTTCTGGCAGCGATGCCATGTCGCCCGTGTGAAAGAGGCTTTAGGCTGCCTGTCCACAGGTGTAGCGATATCCCATGACAGATCTCCGCCGCGGGAGCGGCCTGGGCGCAGGAGACAGCTGATGGTTCTCCGCACTGAGCCTATTTGAATCCTGGGAGCAGAGAATCGCTATGATTTACACTTATGGACGCTGCTGCTGCAACGCTATGCAAAGCTGCAGACAGCGTGATTCGCCGGCAGAATCCCGCCCGTGGACTTGCAGCCTTAGTTGATGTCACCCATCTTTCCCAGACCCCGGAGTGGTATATCTGCTGGTTATACAGTGATCCATGAGCAGTGGAGATCTGTCACGTATCTACATGTGGGGGACACTTATTACTACACTCACCGCCCTTCTGCTGGGCAGCCTGCGCCCTGTTCCCTAACTGATAAGACCCCAGCGAGGTGTGAGGGGGGGGGGGGGGGGGGGTGTGACGCGACAATCTTCAGAAGTCTCTATAGTTATAACTCTGCCAAACTGATAACCTTTGTTAACCCTTTAGTGTACCTGGGAGTGCCCCAAATAATGTTGCACCCACAGCTTTAAATACTCACACCCTCTGAAAATATTTACTAAGTGTCTGCTGCCCTACAAGTCGTCAGCCAAAGGAGGAGCACAGAAGTGTTAAAGGGCCACCAACCCGCCATCAGCCGGAACAGTAGGCTGCAGTATGTAAAAAATCTCATAGGGTGAGAAGATGCTTCTATTTCCTCTACAGTACAGGCTCTCCCTAACTATTTCCAAGATCTCTGCTTGCCGCCAGTGAATGGGACCATTCATATACAGTACTGTGGTAAAGTTATAGGCAGCAGTGGAGATGCTGCACAGTAAGAACGCTTTCAGAGATGGAAGGGTTTAATAGCTTGTTTTTGTCAATTAGCAAAATGCACACAGACTGAACAAAAGAGAAATGTAACCCATCCATGTTTGGTGTGACGTACGCCACCTCCAGGACGCATCAGTTCTTCTCAGCGCACTCACACAGTCAGGGATTTTGTAGGATTCTAGTCGGCTGTATGAGTAACCAATTATACCAGACAGCTGATGATTGTATCTCAACTTATATATGAACATGCTGATCATTAACTGCAAGACAAACAGGAGGGATATAACCAGGGGCGTACCTAAAGGCTCAGGGGCCCAGGTGCAAAAGTTCAGCTCAGGGCCCCCTGGGGCCTTCACCCCCCACCCCATTGTACCCATACCTAGACCGTGCTGCATACAGCTGCAAAACTAATTTCCATACATGATCTAGCCCCTTGGTGTAATTTTTGCAAACCTGACTCCTTTCCTGCACTACATGAAAATGTGTTTGTTTGTAGCCCCTTAGCCCCCCCCCCCCCACACACACACCTACTTTTTACCGCTATTTGGGCAATGTCCCGAGTGCTGCACTAACCGCGGTTACTCAAGCCTGCGCTCAAATGCAGTGTTCCTGTCGTCATGATTTTCGAGAGCTGTCTGTTCTTTTTTTTTGCGTTTTCATGTTTTTTAACGCACCTCCTCACCCAACACAATGATGGGGTGTGTTAAAAAAAGCGCTTGCAAACGCTTTACCAAGCGTTCAAAAATGCCCCTGAAATTGCGGTAAAAATGCCACAATTTCAAGCTGCGTTTTCTGAACACATGTGTGAGAGTGGCCTTAGGATGTGTTTGGTTTTTGTTGTACTTTTGAACCACAATTAAGAAAAACACATTAAAAAAACTGCATGCGCCAAATACATTATTTAGAAGCTGCAGACACTATTAAAAACCGCATGTGGTTTTGATGCATTTTAATTGTGTGTAAATTGTGCAATTCTATACAGTAAAATGTATAAAGGCCCATTTACACTGGACGAGTGTCGGGAAAACTATGCCTGACAATCGTCCCTGTATCCCCGCACTCCAGTGCTCCTGCACGGGAGCTAGCACATGGAGCGGCCAGCAGGGGGGCGGGGCAGTGCAGGAGATTTCTCTCCTCTCGCTCCCCCACCCCTCTCCATTCACATAGCACAGGCGCTGTTCGCTATGGAACGGCGGCTGTTTAAACTGCATGATGAGCGATGATCGTCATCGCTTATCTTTTGTGCTTCTAAAAAATAAGCGATGATGATTATCGCTCATCGTGCAGTTTAAACAGCCGCCGTTCCATAGCGAACAGCGCCTGTGCTATGTGAATGGAGAGGGGTGGGGGAGCGAGAGGAGAGAAATCTCCTGCACTGCCCCGCCCCCCTGCTGGTCGCTACGTGCGTGAGCCAGCTGTGCTAGCTCCACGGAAACGCGGGGATACAGGGACAAGTGTCAGACATGGGGGAGAGCGGTACACTAATGAGTGCCTGCAGGCAACAGTGCAGCATGGGGGGAGAGCAGTACAATAATGTGTCTACAGGCAGCAGTGAAGCATGAGGAGAGTGGTACAATAATGAGTGTCTGCAGGCAGCGGTGATGCATGGTGGAGAGCGGTAGAATAATGAGTGTCTGCAGGCAGCAGTGAAGCATGAGGAGAGTGGTACAATAATGAGTGTCTGCAGGCAGCGGTGATGCATGGTGGAGAGCGGTAGAATAATGAGTGTCTGCAGGCTGCAGTGATGCATGGTGGAGAGTGGTATAATAATGAGTGTCTGCAGGCAGCAGTGAAGCATGGTGGAGAGCGGTATAATAATGAGTGTCTGCAGGCAGCAGTGAAGCATGGGGGAGAGTGGTACAATAATGAGTGTCTGCAGGCAGCAGTGATGCATAGGGGAGAGTGGAACAATAATGAGTGTCTGCAGGCAGCAGTGAAGCATGGGGGAGAGTGGTACAATAATGAGTGTCTGCAGGCAGCAGTGAAGCATGGGGGAGAGTGGTACAATAATGAGTGTCTAGAGGCAGCAGTGATGCATGGTGGAGAGCTGTACAATGAATGTCTACAGGCAGCAGTGAAGCATGGTGGAGATTAACCAAAAGATAGGCACAAATGCTAAATAAATGCAAAAACACTCTACCGTATTGCTATGAGAACATAAAAAGGGATCCACACATAATGCTTAGAATAATTAAAATAGATAAACTTTATTACAAAACAAAATAGTTAACATATAAATAGGAGAAAAAGAGTATCTGGATAACAGGAACAGGACTTGAACAATGGAATAAAAATTTGTGATATAAATAGGATAACAATATATACAATAGTGGATCTACTAAGTCATATATAATATAAGCCACAAGCAAGGCAATAAATTAGGACTGACAGATCACACAAAATATAAATACAAAGCTGTTACCACATGCTAGTCAAGACCTGCATCCTGAGCTCAGCATGACTGGCATGTACCGTATATACCGGCGTATAAGACGACTTTTGAACCCCGAAAAATCTGCTCTGCAGTCGGGGGTCGTCTTATGCGCCGGTAATACAAAAAAAAAAAAAGTGTAAAAAAAAAAAATTCATTACTCACCTGCCCCGGCGTTCTGTCGCGCTCCGGCAGGATGTCGCTCGCTCCGGCAGGCTGTCGCTCGCTCCTCGTCCCGGCGCAGCATAGCTTTCTGAATGCGGGGCTTGAAATCCCCGCTTCCAGAAAGCTAATACACACGCCGGCAGCCATGACAGCATTGAATGGCTGTGATTGGCTGAAGGCGCACGTGTTAGCAATCACACTATTCAATGACATCATTGAATAGTGTGATTGGCTGAAGCCACGTGCGCCTTCAGCCAATCACAGCCATTCAATGCTGTCATGGCTGCCGGCGTGTGTATTAGCTTTCTGGAAGCGGGGATTTCAAGCCCCGCATTCAGAAAGCTATGCTGCGCCGGGACGAGGAGCGAGCGACAGCCTGCCGGAGCGCGACAGAACACCGGGGCAGGTGAGTAATGAATTTTTTTTTTTTTCTCCACTGAATACCGGCGTATAAGGTGACAGTTGGGGGGTCGTCTTATACGCCCCGTCGCCTTATACGCCGGTATATACGGTATATGAAACAAAAAATAAACTGTCCCACCTTGCTTTCTTGCGCTGCAGTCTTGGTCCCATAAGCAGGTATACTCACAAGCCTTCACATTGCCATCCGGCTACTTTGGCTTTAGTTAGACACATATATTTTAAATGCAGGAGTCCGGCTATTGTGAAGAACCTCGCTTTTATTCCAATAACTTCGTGCTCATACAGACAAACAGAGTACGCGTTTCGGTTCGCAGAACCTTGCTCACCTCTAACTGACAGACATTGCATGGACTTTTAAAAGGCTTAACATTAGAGATGAGCGAACACCAAAATGTTCGGGTGTTCGTTATTCGGAACGAACTTCCCGTGATGCTCGAGGGTTCGTTTCGAACAACGAACCCCATTGAAGTCAATGGGCGACCAGAACATTTTTGTATTTCGCCGATGCTCGCTAAGGATTTCATGTGTGAAAATCTGGGCAATTCAGGAAAGTGATGGGAATGACACAGTGACGGATAGGGCAGGCGAGGGGCTACATGGTGGGCTGCATCTCAAGTTCACAGGTCCCACTATTAAGCCACAATAGCGGCAAGAGTGCCCCCCCCCCCCCCACTGTCAGCATAAAGATCGTTCTCCTCTGCCACAGCTGTAACAGCTGTAGCAGAGAAGAACGATGTTTGCCCATTGAATTCAATGGAGCGGCAATACAGCAGGTTCCACTGAATGCAATGGGCTGCCGGCGATCGCAGGATGAATGGTCGGAAAGGGGTTAAATATATAACCCCTTTCCTGCAATTCATCCAGAAATGTGTTACACTAAAAATATATACCGGCGTATAAGACGACCCCCCAACTGTCACCTTATACGCCGGTAATACAGTGGAGCAAAGAATAAAAATCATTACTTACGTTTTTAGATGATCTGCGGCGCTCCTGCAGGCTGTCACTCCCTCCTAATCCACGGCAGACAAGCTTTCTCTATGAAAGGCTTTAAATCCCTGCCTCCAGAAAGACACGTGCCTTCAGCCAATCACAGCCAATGACAATGATGTCATTGAATGGCTGTGATTGGCTGTGTTTCTGGAGGCGGGGATTTCAAGCCTTGAAATCCCCGCCTCCAGAAACACAGCCAATCACAGCCATTCAATGACATCATTGTCATTGGCTGTGATTGGCTGAAGGCACGTGTGCTTCTGGAGGCAGGGATTTAAAGTCTTTCGTGGAGAAAGCAATACTCTGCCGTGGACCAGGAGGGAGTGACAGTCTGCAGGAGCGCCGCAGATCATCTAAAAACGTAAGTAATGCTTTTTATTCTTTGCTCCACTGTATTGCCGGCGTATAAGGTGACAGTTGGGGGGTCGTCTTATACGCCCCGTCGCCTTATACGCCGGTATATATTTTTAGTGTAACACATTTCTGGATGAATTGCAGGAAAGGGGTTATATATTTAACCCCTTTCCGACCATTCATCCTGCGATCGCCGGCAGCCCATTGCATTCAGTGGAGTCGGCTGTATTGCCGCTCCATTGAATTCAATGGGCAAACATCGTTCTTCTCTGCTACAGCTGTTACAGCTGTGCCAGAGAAGAAGGATTTGTCTTCTATATGTTCTCAATGGGGTCAGCGCTGCTGCCGCTGGCCCCATTGAGCGCATATAGAATGCATCTGTGGCGAGCCGCGGGAGGGGCAGATTTCAATACTCGGGTGACACCTTATCTCCCCAGCCACTCACAGCAGGGGGGTGGTATAGGGCTTGAACGTCACAGGGGGAAGTTGTAATGCCTTCCCTGTCTTTATATTGGCCAAAAAAAAGCGCTAACGTCTCAGGGAAGAAAGTTAAATTAACCAGAACACCGCATGGTGTTCGTTACGAATAACGAACATCCCGAACACCCTAATATTCGCACGAATATCAAGCTCGGACGAACGCGTTCGCTCATCTCTACTTAACATATAATTAGTGAATTAAAAACACATGTAGTTAACCCCTGCATTGATTGTCTCAACCTTGTTGTCATGGTCAGTTCCTCCTGCAGGAACTGACACACGTCTATTTGTATATAGAATATATAGTATATAGTAAATAGTATATATTGTAGGACAAAAAATGAATATTTAAATAGACTTGATGGACATTGTAATGAAAGGATCAGGGTTTCAAAGGAATTTAAGGCAATTTACTTATTAATCCATATATAAACCACAGACAATTTATGTGATAGCATATTAATATATGTATGGATAACATACTATGAGGAAAGAACAATGTTTATGGATCATCATATCATGCACCGACTTAACATAACAGGATAAGGTTATTCATTTGGTATGTTGTAAATATTATTACATAAACCTATGCAAAAAAAAAAAAAAATGCAAGAAAAACGCAAAAGTGACTGGCATGTGGTAACAGCTTTGTGTTTATATTTTGTGTGATCTGTCAGTCTTAATTTATTGCCTTGCTTATATTATATATGACTTAGTAGATCCACTATTGTATATATTGTTATCCTATTTATATCACAAATTTTTATTCCATTGTTCAAGTCCTGTTCCTGTTATCCAGATACTCTTTTTCTCCTACTATTTATATGTAACTATTTTGTTTTGTAATAAAGTTTATCTATTTTAATTATTGTAAGCATTATGTGTGGATCCCTTTTTATGTTCTCATAGCAATACGGTAGAGTGTTTTTGCATTTATTTAGCATTTGTGCCTATCTTTTGGTTAATCTCCACCATGCTTCACTGCTGCCTGTAGACATTCATTGTACAGCTCTCCACCATGCATCACTGCTGCCTCTAGACACTCATTATTGTACCACTCTCCCCCATGCTTCACTGCTGCCTGTAGACATTCATTGCACAGCTCTCCCCCATGCTTCACTGCTGCCTGCAGACACTCATTATTATACCGCTCTCCACCATGCATCACTGCAGCCTGCAGACACTCATTATTGTACCGCTCTCCACCATGCATCACTGCAGCCTGCAGACACTCATTATTATACCACTCTCCACCATGCTTCACTGCTGCCTGTAGACATTCATTGTACAGCTCTCCACCATGCCTCACTGCTGCCTGCAGACACTCATTATTGTACCACTCTCCCCCCATGCTTCACTGCTGCCTGCAGACACTCATTAATATACCACTCTCCACCATGCATCACTGCAGCCTGCAGACACTCATTATTGTACCGCTCTCCACCATGCATCACTGCAGCCTGCAGACACTCATTATTATACCACTCTCCACCATGCTTCACTGCTGCCTGCAGACACTCATTATTCTACCGCTCTCCACCATGCATCACCGCTGCCTGCAGACAACTCAATATTGTACCACTCTCCACCATGCTTCCCTGCTGTCTGCAGACACTCATTATTGTACCACTCTCCTCATGCTTCACTGCTGCCTGTAGACACATTATTGTACTGCTCTCCCCCCATGCTGCACTGTTGCCTGCAGGCACTCATTATTGCACCGCTCTCCCCCATGTCTGACACTTGTCCCTGTATCCCCGCGTTTCCGTGGAGCTAGCACTGCTGGCTCACGCACGGAGCGACCAGTGGGGGAGGGCGGGGCAGTGCAGGAGATTTCTCTCCTCTCGCTCCCCCGCCCCTCTCCATTCACATAGCATAGGCGCCGTTCCCTATGAACGGCGGCTGTTTAAACTGCACGATGAGCGATCATCATCATCGCTTATTTTTTAGCAGCACAAAAGATGAGCGATGACGCTCATCGCTCATCGTGCAGTTTAAACAGCCGCCGTTCATAGGGAACGGCGCCTATGCTATGTGAATGGAGAGGGGCGGGGGAGCGAGAGGAGAGAAATCTCCTGCACTGCCCCGCCCTCCCCCACTGGTCGCTCCGTGCGTGAGCCAGCTGTGCTAGCTCCACGGAAACGCGGGGATACAGGGACAAGTGTCAGACATGGGGGAGAGCGGTGCAATAATGAGTGCCTGCAGGCAACAGTGCAGCATGGGGGGAGAGCAGTACAATAATGTGTCTACAGGCAGCAGTGAAGCATGAGGAGAGTGGTACAATAATGAGTGTCTGCAGACAGCAGGGAAGCATGGTGGAGAGTGGTACAATATTGAGTTGTCTGCAGGCAGCGGTGATGCATGGTGGAGAGCGGTAGAATAATGAGTGTCTGCAGGCAGCGGTGATGCATGGTGGAGAGTGGTAGAATAATGAGTGTCTGCAGGCAGCGGTGATGCATGGTGGAGAGCGGTAGAATAATGAGTGTCTGCAGGCAGCAGTGAAGCATGGTGGAGAGTGGTATAATAATGAGTGTCTGCAGGCTGCAGTGATGCATGGTGGAGAGCGGTACAATAATGAGTGTCTGCAGGCTGCAGTGATGCATGGTGGAGAGCGGTACAATAATGAGTGTCTGCAGGCTGCAGTGATGCATGGTGGAGAGTGGTATAATAATGAGTGTCTGCAGGCAGCAGTGAAGCATGGTAGATAGCGGTACAATAATGAGTGTCTGCAGCCAGCAGTGATGCATGGTGGAGAGCAGTACAATACAGAGTTATCTGCAGGCTGCAGTGATGCATGGTGGAGAGTGGAACAATAATGAGTGTCTGCAGGCAGCAGTGAAGCATGGTGGAGAGCCATACAATAATGAGTGTCTGCAGGCAGCAGTGAAGCATGGTGGAGAGTGGTATAATAATGAGTGTCTGCAGGCTGCAGTGATGCATGGTGGAGAGTGGAACAATAATGAGTGTCTGCAGGCTGCAGTGATGCATGGTGGAGAGTGGAACAATAATGAGTGTCTGCAGGCTGCAGTGATGCATGGTGGAGAGTGGAACAATAATGAGTGTCTGCAGGCAGCAGTGAAGCATGGTGGAGAGCGGTATAATGAGTGTCTGCAGGTAGCAGTGCAGCATGGTGGAGAGCGGTATAATAATGAGTGTCTGCAGGCTGCAGTGATGCATGGTGGAGAGTGGAACAATGAGTGTCTGCAGGCTGCAGTGATGCATAGTGGAGAGTGGAACAATGAGTGTCTGCAGGCTGCAGTGATGCATGGTGGAGAGTGGAACAATGAGTGTCTGCAGGCAGCAGTGAAGCATGGCGGAGAGCGGTATAATAATGAGTGTCTGCAGGCAGCAGTGAAGCATGGTGGAGAGCACTTATGGCCCTTTTCCACGGCTTATAGCTCATTCAGATACCTGCATCTGCATATCGTTCATTGTAATTGCTGCCCTGACTGACGAACGAGAATTCGTTCGCTTCTCGTTCTGTCGTTCAGCTTTATGCCTGCATAACCGGAATAACGATCAGCCTGTGTCAGTTCATTGATGAACGCCTGCCTGCTTACTATGAATGGAGGCAGGTGGGACGGAATGATCCTGCCATCATTCAATCACCAGAGCTGATCATTGCTGTGTAAATGCACAGGAGCGATTCGCTGGGACAACTGTTGGGCATCTGAACCCAACAGGTCATCTCCTATAAAAGGACCCTAACTTCCATCCTTGCTGCAGGAGCTTGCAGTGCCTCTCCAGAGCACGCTGTGGGCGGAGCCTCCTCTACTCCTGTGGCTTCCAGTGCCTCCCCTGAACCTTCATTCTGCACGGTCACTGCCAGTGAGGCTATGCAACTTCCTGCACAGCATAGCTGGACTACCTCAAGCATCGGAGGCAGGGAGGAGATGGGCGGAGGAGTCTGCTATGCTGTGCCAGCAAATCCAAAGCCAGTTGCATCAGGATAGATATGGTGGTGTGACTGTAGCTTCCACTGAACGGAACATGTGGAGGTGCTGGGGGGAGGGGAGCTGGAAAGGAGGTGGGGAATTGGCCCTGGGCTCATTTTAAAGAGTATGGAATGGGAAGGACACACCAGCCCTCCGGACCTGGGGTGCTAAGCCAGACACTATCTTTGGGGGCCCATTTGCTTTGGAGCCATATCATTTTTGTGTACACCACTGTCCTACAGACCTCTTATGATCTGTAAATATCTTTCTGTGCCCCCCAGATGCAAACAAACAGAGACCATGAGATGCCTGGAGGTAACTGGACCTTGTCCGCAGGGTCGCTGTATGACTGACCAGATCTGATGCATCACAGCTGTCTATATACGACTAGTCCATCAGTAATGACCATATTATATCCATTACTTGATTCTGTCCTCATCAGTGTAGGAAGTGGTGAAGTCCGGATCCTAACTCACCCTGATGACTACCAACCGTACCAGCAAGTGCGTTAACTCACTCAAGTGCCACTCTAGATGCCATGGCTACATTCACAGAAGATCTTAACTCCTCCCCCAGCGCCTACGTTCCTGCACATATTGGACATAGGGCTGGCGGAGTCGGAATCTTCTCTGAACATAGCCGTGGAATCTAGGCCAGAGCTTGATGAGTTAAAGCACTTGCTGGTACTGTTTTTCGCCTAACTGGCAGTCCAGGAATGGGGAGGGCACTGTTACTAGTTGATGCCACTAGGAGGAGGTGTTTTTACTTGTTTGGGCCACTAAGGGGGACACTTAGTATCTCTTCTATAACTCCAACTTATAAGTATCCTCAGCTAATATTAGTTCGGAACACTTTAACTTTGTGGGGCCAAAGAGGGGGTACTGGTAGTAACAGGTGATTACTGAGAGGTTTATTGGGGTAATGGCAGGATGCAAAGTTATGTAAGGGGCTGCCTAAAAGGGGGATTAACTGGTCGCCATGGCAACCAACTGTGAGATACAACAATCTGTGCGAAAAATCGGCCCATGCGACAATTTTTGCAACACTTTGAATTGAGCGTGCCCAGGAGAGCATGGACTGATTGTACGAGGAAATGAATTGTGTGCTGCGACACAGCAGTAGAGCAGAGACTGCAGTTGTTGTGGGAGGTGCTGCTGGTCAGGCAGAGTGCAGACGTCTGCAGAGCAGCAGCTGCCAGTAGAGGAGGAAATCGTGGGACACATCCCTGAGAACGATCTGCAGAGAGGAAAACAGGTGCTAGTGCTTCTTCAACAAGTCCCACATACTACTGACTGCACAATCGGAAAGGGAGCATCGAGACACTGACTTTTTTCCTTCTCAAGCGGCAAACTGTAAGTGAGATCAACCCCAACATGGGTCGTACGTATGCTCGCTGATAGAGACACACAACAGGCCTGTTATATAGGGAGAAGCTGCAGGTATGAACCATGGCTGAAAAGTCTTCAAGGCGGTCTGGGCCCAAATATAATGCAAGTGGACATCGCCAATCAGAGAAAATGTCGCCCGTGATCGCTGTCCATTTATTCAGACAGCGGTGGCAACATCCTCACACCAGTATTCCTCCCCCCCCCCCCCCCCCATGTTACAGCAGGCACTATACACTCCGGTAGGTAGCATTCTCCGGGCACTCTAACAACCCAGATTCATCTATCAGGCTTCCTGATGAGAAGAGGTGAGTCATGATTGCAGAGAACATGTTTCCACGGCTCCAGTGACGACGTGCTTTACACCACACCGGCTGATACTTGGCATTGTGCATGCTGATCTACTGATATAATAAAGAGTAAGCACTAACTCATTCAATCTGCTCAAAAGGATCCATGTTAATGGGACAACCACCGCAAACGCATTTCAGACCACTTGTAGGTTGTTAGCCATGGAGTTAGTGTGACTTCACCCCTGCGGTAGGGCTTTACAAGTCCAATGGAAATCGCTGGGGAAATGGAAAAGTTGAATTCAATTTTTTGAGCGCAGAAATTGAATTAAAATGGAACAGAGAGACGAAAATGTGACGGAGCCCCAATGCAGGTGTGTGAGGCTAGGGGTGTTATGTATCTGCCCATCACACAAGTACTGTGAATGTGGTATAATCAGAATGTGGTGTTACATTACACTCTATGTGCAATCAAACATCGCAAGTTCAAATCCTCTATGGGGACTAAAAAAAATCTACATAAAACTGGGTCAAAAAAAGTTTTATCAAATATTAGAAAAAAATAATAGATAATTAAAAACAATTTCCCCACATTTATAGTAACCGAAATAAAAAAAAAAGCATATCTGGTATCACTGCGTCCATAAAAGTGTGAACTATCAAAGTAGCACATTATTGTCCCACACGGGGAACATCACTTTTTTGCCCTTTTTTTAGTCACCTGGTCTCCAAAAAACATGTTCTAAAAAGCGATCAAAATGTTGTAATTACTCCAAAATAGTATCAATAGAAAATACAGGACGTCCTGCAAAAAACGAGCCCCCGCACGACTGTCAACAGAAAACTAAAAAAGTTACGGCGGTCAGAAGACGGCGAGAAAATAATTTTTTTTACAAAGAGAAAGATATTTTGCTTCTTAAAACTAGTACAGCAAAAAAAACCAAAAAAAACTCTACGTTTTGTATCATCGTAAAGCCAATAGAATAAAGTTCCCCGTCCCTTTTTGCCACCATGTGTATGCCGTAAAACAGGAGCGCCCGAAGATGGCAAGATGGTTTTCTTTTTTTTTTTCCATTTCACACAAGTTTTTCCGTACATTATACGGTTCGTTACACGGTGCCATCTCAAAGTACAACTCGTCCCGCAAACCTAAAAAATCCCGCAGACCGCCAGCTTCATTTTTTTTTTAATTAGTGAGGAAAAAACAAAAGTGTAAAAAAAAAAACAAGGGTTTAAGGGGATATAATAACTTTCTGTACCAATTTGTTTGCCATTTCAATGGCTTTTGTTGCGCTGGGATAAGATAACTTGTAGAAAGTTATGACAGACAGGTTCCACTTTGCTGCGTCTGTAGATGTTCATTTATAGTTTGCAGAGCGCGGCATGGGGGGTGCGAGCCTCTGCAGAGCGCGGCGTGTGCGGGGAGAGTCTCTGCAGAGCGTGGCGTGTGGGGTGCGAGCCTCTGCAGAGGGCTGAGTGTGGGGTGAGAGCCTCTGCAGAGGGCTGAGCGTGGGGTGAGCGCCTCTGCAGAGGGCTGAGTGTGGGTTGAGCGCCTCTGCAGAGGGCTGAGTGTGGGGTGAGCGCCTCTGCAGAGGGCTGAGTGTGGGGTGAGCGCCTCTGCAGAGGGCTGAGCGTGGGGTGAGCGCCTCTGCAGAGGGCTGAGCGTGGGGTGAGCGCCTCTGCAGAGGGCTGAGCGTGGGGTGAGCGCCTCTGCAGAGGGCTGAGCGTGGGGTGAGCGCCTCTGCAGAGGGCTGAGCGTGGGGTGAGCGCCTCTGCAGAGGGCTGAGCGTGGGGTGAGCGCCTCTGCAGAGGGCTGAGCGTGGGGTGAGCGCCTCTGCAGCTGGGCTGAGCGTGGGGTGAGCGCCTCTGCAGCTGGGCTGAGCGTGGGGTGAGCGCCTCTGCAGAGGGCTGAGCGTGGGGTGAGCGCCTCTGCAGAGGGCTGAGCGTGGGGTGAGCGCCTCTGCAGAGGGCTGAGCGTGGGGTGAGCGCCTCTGCAGAGGGCTGAGCGTGGGGTGAGCGCCTCTGCAGAGGGCTGAGGGTGGGGTGAGCGCCTCTGCAGAGGGCTGAGGGTGGGGTGAGCGCCTCTGCAGAGGGCTGAGCGTGGGGTGAGCGCCTCTGCAGAGGGCTCAGTGTGCGGTGAGGGCCTCTGCAGAGCGTGGCGTGTGGGGTGCGAGCCTCTGCAGAACTCTCGGCACACAATGTTCTGCACTCTCACCGCAATGTATATTCAGTATCAGGAAACCAAGATTAGAAAATCCTCCTTCCAATAAGGTTGGGTGGGGTATGTAGCATACCGGGCACCCAGGGAGGGGCAGCGGGAACGTTCACCTGTAGACTAGAGGCGGCTGTCCCTCGTGCCAATTTTAGGGTTGATCCTCTGTATTATGTTAAAGTGCAGCGGTCTCCAACCTGAGCCTCTAGCTGTTGTGGGACTATAACTCCCAGCATAGCCAAAGCTTTCAGGACATGCTGGGAGTTATAACTACACGACAGCTGGAGCACCGCAGGGTAGAAATCATGGCCCTAGTACTTGGAGCTGCATTGTCATAATACTGAGGTCCAAAGCCGGTCTATAGCGAGCTTATATGATACCACTAGGGGGAGCTCACTGTATACTGTTATATTGTGTACTAAACGCGATAGTATGGAATCAGCTCCTGAGCTCCCCCTAGGGGAAGCATAACATGGTATGCATATGTCTATGCAGGGGTTTTGTAGCTCTGACCCTTATAATAATAATCTTTATTTGTATAGCGCCAACATATTCTGCAGCGCTTACATAGACAGGGGAAATACAGAAAGACAAAAGTACAAACATTACAGAACCCCGGTTACATAGTAATCAGCTGATGGAAACAATAGGGGTGAGGGTCCTGCTCCAACGAGCTTACATACTACAGATAATGGGGGGATACAGAAGGTAAAGGGCTGGAGATGTGCACGGTATGGCGAGGTGGAGATGTGCACGGTATGGCGAGGTGGAGATGTGCACGGTATGGCGAGGTGGAGATGTGCACAGCATGGCGAGGTGGAGATGTGCACAGCATGGCGAGGTGGAGATGTGCACGGTATGGCGAGGTGGAGATGTGCACGGTATGGCGAGGTGGAGATGTGCACGGTATGGCAAGGTGGAGATGTGCACGGTATGGCGAGGTGGAGATGTGCACGGTATGGCGAGGTGGAGATGTGCACGGTATGGCGAGGTGGAGAGTGAGCGATGTTATACACACAGACAATGGTCAGACATTTGGCCGTGTGACGACAGAATCGGTATGACTGCAGGAGCGGTTTATGATGGCTAGCAGGGATTGCAGTCAGTAGGTCAGGGAGCATGTTATCAGGGGGGTACAGAGGGGTTTGTTTAGGGAATGCGGTATGCCTCCCTGAAGAGGTGCGTTTTTAGAGCACGCCTGAAGTTCTGCAAGTCCTGGATTGCTCGGGTAGCCTTTGGTAGTGCGTTCCAGAGGACCGATGCTGCTCTGGAGAAGTCTTGGAGACCGGAATGAGAAGTTCAAATTAAAGGGGCACTCAGTCTGGTTTCGTTAGCAGAGCGGAGAGCCCAGGCTGGTTGATGGATTGAGATGAGGGAGGCGATATAGGGGGGCGCTGCACTGTGGAGGGCTTTGTGAATGAAGGATACAATATAGGGGGGCGCTGCGCTGTGGAGGGCTTTGTGGATGAAGGTGGCGAGTTTAAATTGAATTCTGTATTTAACGGGCAGCCAGTGCAGTGACCGGAACAGGACAGAGGCGTCCGAGTAGCGGCTGGACAGGAAGATGAGCCTGGCTGCCGCATTCAGGATGGATTGGAGAGGGTAGAGTCTGGTGCAGGGGAGGCCGATCAGCAACGAGTTGCAATAATCGAGCCGGGAGTAGATGAGGGCAACAGTAAGCGTTTTCAGCGTGTCCACAGTGAGAAAAGAGCGGATTCTTGCGATGTTCTTGAGGTGCAGCTGACATGTTCGGGTGAGAGTTTGGATGTAGGGGGTAAAAGAGAGATCAGAGTCAAATATGACCCCAAGGCAGCGGGCATACTGGGAGTTATGGTGCCACACACTGAGATGGAGATGTCAGGATGAGGTCGGTTAGTGGAGGGTGGAAATACCAGCAGGTCAGTTTTAGAGAGGTTTAGTTTTAGGTAGAGAGAGGACATGGTGTTAGAGACAGCGGACAGACGGTGATGTTTTGGAGTAAAGGTGCAGAGATGTCACGGGCAGAGGTGTATAGCTGGGTGTCATCAGTGTAGAGGTGGTATTGGAGGCCAAATCTCCTGATGGTTTGTCCAATAGGGGCTGTGTAGATAGAGAAAAGGAGGGGGCCGAGGACCGAGCCCTGGGGGACCCCAACACCAGGAGGGAGAGGAGAGGAGGGATCTGAGGACCGAGTCCTGGGGGATCCCAACAGTAAGGAGACGAGGAGGGGAGGTAGAGCCAGCAAAGGAGACGCTGAAAAAGCGGTCAGATAGGTAGGAGGAGAACCAGGAGAGGGCAGTGTCCTTTAGGCCGATGGAGCGAAGCATACTGAGGAGTTTGTGGTCAACCGTGTCAAATGCTGCAGAGAGGTGAAGGAGGATCAGTAGGGAGTTATCGCACCTCGATCTGGTTGTCAGTAGGTCATTGGATACCCTTTTAAGGGCAGCTTCTGTCGAGTGTTGGGGTCGGAAGCCAGACTGTAGGGGTCAAGAAGAGAGTTATTTATATATATATATGAAGAAATTACAGGGCCACTCAGGCAAAAACACGTTTCCATCCCTACGCCACTCACCTGATTGGCTGTCACACTCTGGAGGTCTCCACTGTGCCTTGCAGCCACTTCCCTGAACTGCAGCCCCCTGTCTGATACGTATTATCTTGAGTTAGATTTTTTCTTCCAGTTCACAGCGATCCCATGATGCATCAGCGCAGCATTAACTAGAGGCTATACCATTTCTGTCTGCTGGGAGGACAGTTTAATTATCATTACCTTCTATATTCAACTAAATAAGCTACAGCCCATACATATATAGTCAGGAGAATGAGCTGTGATCTCCTCTATTATACCTGTGTGATCATCATCAGTAACTGTGACATGAACATCTATATCCCCCTCTAGGCAGTTTCTGTGGTAGATCTATGTAACAGCATCACACAGACTGAGATACTCATTAGTTTCAGACGTCATATCCCCATACTATGGCCTCCGGTCTACCGTGGATTATAATGGCAGAGTAGTGATTTGAGTATTATCTGAGCGATCGTAGGATTAAAGATTCAAGTCCTCCACAGAAGCATGAAAAAAATAAAAATTGTCAAAAAAAAAAAAAAAAGTTAATGGAAACCTCTTTGCATAATTTTAAGGGGTCTTTTTGCAAAAAAACAAAACTATTTATACCAACCTGTAGAAAAAAGGTATCCTGTTGTTCATCACATAGCGAATTGATGTGTTCTTTCCATCACCCCTCCCAAAAAATAACAGTTGTACAAGATCTTATAGGAACTCCAAAATGGTACTACTACAAACTGCAGCTCCCTACACCATGAACAAGAGCCCCATATAGGGATGTCGACAGAAAGAAACAAAAAGATATGGCTTTTGAAAAGTGAAAATGAACCCCCCCCCCCCCCCCCCAAAAAAAAAAACAAAAAACTATTGTGTCCTTACAGGGTTAAACTCCACAGGTTACTGTGTAATGCAAGGACCAAGCGATCCTCCAGATTGAACCCTTCCTTATTGCAGCTATTCACCCTGAAGAGCTAAACTGGGTCAGCAGTAGAATCCGGATTAATGTCACCCCCCCCCCCTCCCCCCTCTTTAACATATTAAGGCATAAGTCCATCTAGTTCAGCCTATTACCCACCAATGTTGATCCAGAAGAAGGCAACTTAAAAACAATTCTCCTCTGAAGAGAAAAAAATCCTTTTTGACTCCAATCTGGCAATCAGAAAAATCACCGGATCACCGACCCTTCTGAGGTTATTAATGATTATGACATATAATACTGTATCACTCAAGAAAGGCGTCCAGACCCCTGTTATACTTTATATCGAATTTGTCATCACCACAGTCTCAGGAGAGAGTTCCATAGTCTCACTGCTCTTACAGTAAAGAACCCCCTTCTATGTTGTGTAGGAACCTTCTTTCCTCTAGATGTAGAGAGCGCCCCCTTATTACCGTCCTAGTCCTGGGTATAATAGATGATGGGAGAGATCTCTGTATTGACCCCTGATATATTATACATAGTTATTAGAGCGCCCCCTTGTTACAGTCCTGGGTATAATAGATGATGGGAGAGATCTCTGTATTAACCCCTGATATATCTATACATAGTTATTAGAGCGCCCCCTTGTTATATTCCTGGGTATAATAGAAGATGGGAGAGATCTCTGTATTGTACCATATTTATACATAGTCATTAGAGGGCGCTCCCTTGCTACATTCCTGGGTATAATAGATGATAGGAGAGATCTCTGTACTGACCCCTGATATATTATACAGTTATTAGAGCGCCCCTTGGTACAGTCCTGGGTATAATAGATGATGGGAGAGATCTCTGTATTGTCCCCTGATATATCTATACATAGTTATTAGAGCGCCCCCTTGTTACAGTCCTGGGTATAAATAGATGATGGGAGAGATTTCTGTATTGTACCATATTTATACATAGTCATTAGAGGGCGCTCCCTTGCTACACTCCTTGGTATAATAGATGATAGGAGAGATCTCTGTACTGACCCCTGATATATTATACAGTTATTAGAGCGCCCCTTGGTACAGTCCTGGGTATAATAGATGATGGGAGAGATCTCTGTACTGACCCCTGATATATTATACATAGTTATTAGAGCGCCCCCTTGTTACAGTCCTGGGTATAAATAGGTGATGGGAGAGATCTCTGTATTGTACCATTTTTATACATAGTCATTAGAGGGCGCCCCCTTGCTACAGTCCTGGGTATAATAGATGATAGGAGAGATCTCTGTACTGACCCCTGATAAATCTATACATAATTATTAGAGCGCCCCCTTGTTACAGTCCTGGATATACAGTAATGGATGATGGCAGAGCTCTCTAATACAGAGGCATAACTTGAAGCTTCTGGGCCCCAATGCAAAATCTGTAACAGGGCCCCCAAATATAATACTTTATTCATAGTACTTGGCTCCCTATATGGAGACGAGAGGCGTTATAGGTCCCCTAAGGCTCCTGGGCCCGGGTGCATCCGCATCCCCTATGGAGCCACTGCCCTAATACATCTATAGATAATTTTTAGAGCACCCCCTTGCTACAGTCCTGGGTATAAATAGATGATGGGAGAGATCTTTGTATTGTCCCCTGATATATTATACAGTTATTAGAGCGCCCCCCCCCATTACAGTCCTGGGTATAAATAAATGATGGGAGAGATCTGTGTATTGTCCCCTGATATATTTATACATAGTTATTAGAGCGGCCCCCTTGTTACAGTCCTGGGTATAAATAGATGATGGAAGAGATCTCTGTACTGACCCCTGATATATTTATACATAGTTATTAGAGCGCCCCCTTGTTACAGGCCTGGGTATAAATAAATGATGGGAGAGATCTGTGTATTGTCCCCTGATATATTTATACATAGTTATTAGAGCGGCCCCCTTGTTACAGTCCTGGGTATAAATAGATGATGGAAGAGATCTCTGTACTGACCCTTGATATATTTATACATAGTTATTAGAGCGCCCCCTTATTATAGTCCTGAGTATAATAGATGACAGGAGAGATCTCTGTACTGACCCCTGATATATTTATACATAATTATTAGAGCACCCCCTTGTTACAGTCCTGGGTATAAATAGATGATGGTAGAGGTCTCTGTTTTGACCCCTGATATATTATACATAGTTATTAGATCGCCCCCTTGTTATAGTCCTGGGTATAAACAGAGGATGGAAGAGATCTCTGTACTGACCCCTGATATATTTATACATAGTTATTAGAGTGCCCCCTTGTTACAGTCCTGGCTATAATAGATGATGGGAGAGATCTCTGTACTGACCCCTGATATATCTATACATAGTTATTAGAGCACCCCCTTGTTACAGTCCTGGGTATAAATAGATGATGGGAGAGATCTCTGTACTGACCCCTGATATATCTATACATAGTTATTAGGGCGCCGCCTTGTTACAGGCCTGGGTATAATAGATAATAGGAGAGATCTCTGTACTGACCCCTGATATATTTATACATAGGACTATAATAAGGGGGCGCTCTAATAACTATGTATAAATATATCAGGGGTCAGTACAGAGATCTCTCCTGTCATCTATTATACTCAGGACTATAATAAGGGGGCGCTCTAATAACTGAGTATAATAGATGACAGGAGAGATCTCTGTACTGACCCCTGATATATTTATACATAATTCTTAGAGCGCCCCCCTTGTTACAGTCCTGGGTATAATAGATGATGGGAGAGATCTCTGGACTGTCCCCTGATATATTTATACATAGTTATAAGAGCGCCCCCTTGTTACAGTCCTGGGTATAAATAGATGATGGTAGAGGTCTCTGTTTTGACCCCTGATATATTATACATAGTTATTAGATCGCCCCCTTGTTATAGTCCTGGGTATAAATAGATGATGGGAGAGATCTCTGTACTGACCCCTGATATATCTATACATAGTTATTAGGGCGCCGCCTTGTTACAGGCCTGGGTATAATAGATGATAGGAGAGATCTCTGTACTGACCCCTGATATATTTATACATAATTATTAGAGCGCCCCCCTTGTTACAGTCCAGGGTATAATAGATGATGGGAGAGATCTCTGGACTGTCCCCTGATATATTTATACATAGTTATAAGAGCGCCCCCTTGTTAAAGTCCTGGGTATAAATAGATGATGGGAGAGATCTCTGTACTGACCCCTGATATATCTATACATAGTTATTAGGGCGCCGCCTTGTTACAGCCCTGGGTATAATAGATAATGGGAGAGATCTCTGTACTGACCCCTGATATATCTATACATAGTTATTAGAGCACCCCCTTGTTACAGTCCTGGGTATAAATAGATGATGGGAGAGATCTCTGTACTGACCCCTGATATATCTATACATAGTTATTAGAGCACCCCCTTGTTACAGTCCTGGGTATAAATAGATGATGGGAGAGATCTCTGTACTGACCCCTGATATATCTATACATAGTTATTAGAGCGCCCCCTTGCTACGGTCTTGGGTGTAATAGATGATGGGAGAGATCTCTGTATTGTATATAAATTTGCTATCGCTGTCTGCAAAATTCCAGATTATTAAAATATCACATTACTAGGACCACATGGTGAAGATCGGGAGAAAAAAATACACACAATGCCAGAATATTATTTTTACCCGCATCCAAGGAAACCCCCAAAATAGTATTAATAAAGACAACAGCTAGTTGTGCAAGAAATAAGCCCCCATATAGCATAAGTTAAAGAAAAGTTATGGGAATTAAAGGATGGTGACAGAAAGCAACTTTTTTTCCAGTCATACTACATAAAAAAGCTCCTGGACTTGGCATCGCCATAACTGTACTGACCCCCAGAATAAAGAGAACATGTCATTTATCCAGTACATTGAATTGCACCATTGAAAAACACAACCTGTCCTGCAAGAAGTCCGTCCTCCTGGGGATATGTCACCTGAAAAATCAAAAAGTTTATGATTTTTTGAAAAAGGGGAGGAAAACAGAGAAAATGAAAGTGTTGTGACAGGAAGGAGTTAATAGTGCCTTTTCAGGTTGCCGCACTCTAAAGAGTTAACTTTGCATCTCTCTACATCCGCAGAGGCTCACTTCTTATAATTAACTTGATCTCTAACCAAAAAGTAAATTTTAGATGTAATACGCCTCATTAATAATTAATTAGCCCACATGGACATGAGCTGAAGAGATAAGGGAGGAGGGAAAGCTGCCACTTCACATAGCTCAGATAAGGGACAAAGGAACGCGAGCTGGAGAACTGCGACTGAAGAGGAGAACTTTTGCAAAGGTTGTGGGGAAACAGCCCCTTTAAGTCGCCATGGTATGGTGGCAATCCTTGACAGAACAACCTTGAAGATCTTAGAAGACCAACATGAACCTGTCTCAGTGGATCTCTTCAATCTTTCAGCTCCAGAGACCAATGTCTTCTCACCAACATCTTAATGAAAGCAAACCTCTTCAGACTTCACAACTCTCAAGCCAAGTGGAGCTTACCAGAGCTCGAAATGTTGGCTCGGATGGACTGAATGATCTGTTCCAAGAAAGAATTACTAAACTAGGAGGCAAGGAGAACATACTACTGGTGGGGGAGGCTGGGTACAGTCTAGAAGATGACACAGGCACTAGTACCATCTTGGAAGAATTGTCTTCTGCTCTCTTTCAATCACCCAAAAAGGACAATAGTTGGAAAACCAGCAAAAACAGTATTAATGGACCCAAGACTTCTCAGACTTGTATCACCTCACAATCTCCATCGAAGTCCAGGATGCTGGAATTTCCCATCATCTTGATGGTGTTTCGGGTGCGACATATAATGGACTCTACAAACGCAACTAAAGAGATCTTGAAGGATATCCAGTTGAGGACGGGGGAGTTTGGATCAGCCATTGTGGGAATGGTCTACTCTTGGGAGGGTTTCATACATGAGGACAAGGTGGCATCCAAGGAACAGCTAAGAAACTTGATGGATCAGGTCTTCAAGGAGCAGCCATGGGGAGTCTGCTGCTACAACAGATCTGAACCGAAATCAATCATGGAGGTAAAGAGGACAATCACTGAAACCATGGGGGCGGCAAAACCCACAGGTAAATGAATCCTCCGTCATCGAGGTTACACAATACCATACATTTGGAGACTTGCTTGAAGTCTTCAACTTTACCTTTACCCAATTGGAAAAGATAACTGAAGACTCAAGATATAGGAGGGTGGTGCCATATGTACAACTGAGGCAGATAATTATCCTGTACTGATCCTGAGTTACATCCTGTATTATACTCTAGAGCTGCACTCACTATTCTGCTGCTGGAGTCACTGTGTACATACATTACTGATCCTGTACTGATCCTGAGTTACATCCAGTATTATACTCCAGAGCTGCACTCACTATTCTGCTGGTGGAGTCACTGTGTACATACATTACTTATCCTGTACTGCTCCTGAGTTACATCCTGTATTATACTCCAGAGCAGCACTCACCATTCTGCTGGTGGAGTCACTGTGTACATACATTACTTATCCTGTATTGATCTTTAGTTACATCCTGTATTATACTCCAGAGCTGCACTCACTATTCTGCTGGTGGAGTCACTGTGTACATACATTACTTATCCTGTACTGCTCCTGAGTTACATCCTGTATTATTCTCTAGAGCTGCACTCACTATTCTGCTGCTGGAGTCACTGCAGCTCTGCAGTATAATACAGGATATAACTCAGGATCAATACAGGATAAGTAATGTATGTACACAGTGACTCCACCAGCAGAATAGTGAGTGCAGCTCCGGAGTATAATACAGGATGTAACTCAGGGTCAGTACAGGATAAGTAATGTATGTACACAGTGACTCCACCAGCAGAATAGTGAGTGCAGCTCCGGAGTATAATACAGGATGTAACTCAGGGTCCATACAGGATAAGTAATGTAAGTACACAGTGACTCCACCAGTAGAATAGTGAGTGCAGCTCTGGAGTATAATACAGGATGTAACTCAGGATCAGTACAGGATAAGTAATGTATGTACAGTGACTCCACCAGTAGAATAGTGAGTGCAGCTCTGGAGTATAATACAGGATGTAACTCAGGGTCAGTACAGGATAAGTAATGTATGTACACAGTGACTCCACCAGCAGAATAGTGAGTGCAGCTCTGGAGTATAATACAAGATGTAACTCAGAATCAGTACAGGATAAGTAATGTATGTATAAAGTGACTCCACCAGCAGAATAGTTAGTGCAGCTCTGGAGTATAATACAGGATGTAACTCAGGAGCAGTACAGGATAAGTAATGTATGTACACAGTGACTGCACCAGCAGAATAGTGAGTGCAGCTCTGGAGTGTAATACAGGATGTAACTCAGGGTCAGTACAGGATAAGTAATGTATGTACACAGTGACTCCACCAGCAGAATAGTGAGTGCAGCTCTGGAGTTTAACCCCTTGAGGACATGGCCGATTTTGGCGTTGAGGACCAAACAATTTTTGGAGCATATTCATCTCCATTTTTCAAAAGCCATAATTTTATTTTTCCGTCGACGCTGCCTTATAATGGCTTGTTTTTTGCGTGGCGAGCCTTAGTTTTTATCGGTGCCATTTTTGGGTACATTGACTATATTGTAAAACTTTTATTATTTTTTTTTATGATCGTAGAGAGAGAAAACGCATCAATTCTGCCATAGATTTTTTTTTTTAAAGTGTTAATCATGCAGCATAAATGGCACAATACATTTTTTCTGCAGGCGGTACGGTTACAATAATACTAAAATTCTTATGTTTTTTTCCAGGTCTTTTCCACTTTTCTGTAATAAAACCCCTTTTTTTTTTAAATCTTTTTTTTTTTTCTCTAAATGTCTGCATTCAAAGTTTTATAACTTTTTTTTATTTTTCTATGTACGCAGCTCTGTGAGGGCTTATTTTTTGGGAGACAAGCTGTAGTTTTTATTGGTGCCATTGTGGAGTACATATGTTTTTTTTTAATCACTTTTATTGTGTTTTTTGGGAGGCAAAATGCTAAAAATTTAGTTTTTTAGCATTTTTTTAACGCTTTTTGTTGTGCAGTTCAATTTATTGTATGGGTCTTTATGGACACGACGATACCAAATATGCGTTTCTTTGTTGTTTTTTTATGCTAATATATGAAAAAGCATAAATTTTGTACATTTTTTTTACATTTTTAGTTCTTGTACATTATTTTATCTTTTTTTTTTTTTTTTTACACCATCTGTGTCCCTCTAAGGGACTTACCGCTTCGATAAGGCATTGCAGGACTTCTCTCCTGCAATGCCTTATCATTTTTTACAGCGATCATAGGCTCTGGCAATACAGGACGCCGGTATCTGGCATCCTGTTGCCATGGCAACCAGCCCGGCTCTCTGCGATTATATTACGAGAACCGTCTGAAGTTACACGGCTCCTGCTGCCGGATAGTGTGAGATCTGTTATGATCTCGCGCTATCCCTATCACGTAAGGGTACGTCATTTTGCAGGAAGTACCCTGCTCCGATGACGTACCCTTATGTCATGGGGAGAGAAGGGGTTAATATAGGATGCAGCTGAATTCAGTGTTCAGATACATTAATTGTACTGCAGTAATCCGGCTTTTTTAGTAAAATACTTCTAAAACTGACTCGTGGAATGGCAGACGTGAACTTTAAGCTATTTTTTCAGTAAAATCTACAAAAACAAGGCTCTTGAGCCTCTTAGGTAATGATTCTATTCAGTAATCACATTACAAACAATGATGCAATCATGCGAGTGCGCGCAGCCTTGTTGTAAATTCTTCTAACTGCGCAGGAAAATGTATTTTTTCTAAATGTTTTTTAAAAAGTTTTTGCCCCATAAATTGTAGAGATTCTGGGTCCTTTCAGATGGGCAAATAAACTGCCTGCAACGAGCGCCGATGGACAATGTAGTAAGTCAGTGGGTGCCTGAGAGGTTGGTAGGAGCGATCAGTTCCCCTCCTCTCATGCAGGTTACATCTCCTGTTTACTCCAGAGGTTGAGGTGTGCACAATGTTTTTTATGCCCACATAAAGCCCTTTTACATGGAACGACTGTTGGGCGCTGAGGCACCTGGCAGCCATCCCAGCACTATTACAGAGGAGCGATCATCACTCAGTGAACGGAGGCGGCGCGGGCCGGGGATCCTTCCAGCCACCCGCCTCCATTCACAGTAAGCAAGCAGTCGATCATCGATGAATGGCTGCCTGACTACACGGGCCGATACACCCGCAGACCAACGATGATTTATATGAAAGATCCGATCAGCAATTTTATCACTAATTGTTCTTTCACTGCATGCATTCACATCAATCTAATGAGTGGCTTGTGGATAATTGTGCCGTTACGATCCATGTCAAACTAGTGTTTCGTTGCTTGCTATGGATGGACATGATTAGATTGGGTAGTGATTGGGAATGAACGTTCATTCAGACGATCTTCAGCATGTGTAAAAGGCCTTTAAATGGAACCTGTTGGGTTCTGTAAGCTGCCCGGACGCCTCTTTGTACATTTGGTGCACTTCCCACCAATTCACTTTTTACTTAGACTGGTGTATGAAATGCTGGTCTACATAAATCTGTCCCTAAATTTTGTTTAGCGTTGTTGGGTGATATTGTAAAGGGACCAGCAGATTTAGGAAGGAAGAAAGGTCAGCAATGGCTCCCCTAAACACCTCGGTAAGTCAGTTGTCACTTCCTCTGCGCCGTGTGCGGCAGCACCTTGTACGACTAGATGAATCATCCTCTTCCCAGATCTTCTCCTCTCTGGCACCTCATCACAGGGGAGGAAAGAGCCCGGAGGAGGATGAGTCATCCAGCCGCACAAGATGATGCCATGCAGAGAGAGTAAGATGACTGGGTAACAACTTAAAGTGCTCTTGGGTTTGGCTTGTGAGGGATTTTTAACCCAGGGGGGCACTAATATCTTATGTGGCAAAAAGGAGACACTATTATGTTATGGGGACATAAAGGGGGCAGCATTACTTTATGGGGGTACAAAGAAAGGCAAGTTTTGCACCACCGCCCTTGAGCCTTTAGTGAGGCCAGCTAGAATGTCTGTGTACCTCTCCTGACATATGTTAGTACAAACCAATATTTGCTATACAATGTGCTATTGGGGTCCAAGTACAATGTTAGAGGTAAGCTGAGCTCTGGAGACTATCACCACATCAACTCTTAGCGTGATCAAAGTTATCTGTTTATTGATTGACAGGCCGCAGCTTTTATAGAGACACATGATCTAATTACAATAATTTGAATCTATTACAATTCATTTATCACCATTGGTCAAAGAAATATAAACCTGCAAGATAAGGAATTTAACATCTAAATTGCTGAAGGGAACGCAGCACAGACGCAGTAAAATCCTACATGATTACCTTCTCAGAATACAAAGATACTTTAATATGAACAATTGTTTAGAGTGAGAGGAGAACAGGACACAAAGACCTGAGAGATTCAATCTAGGCCTTGGAATGCTCTAATCATCGAGGTCCCTTCTTATTCTTCAATACATTTTAGCAAATCTTGTAAAAGGAAAAGTACAAAATAATTGACACAGAAGATGGCTACAGGCTCACAAAATGGCTACACATAGTGAAATGAATCTGACCCCATATTCTATCCTAACACATATCCTTTTGCAGTGGCGTCCAGTCCTTCCAGCCTCAGGTTCTGATGCCACAGTTGCCAGAGAACCCTATATACCCTCCCTTCAAAACTTTTTATAGGGATTATCCAGCAAGTTAAATTTCTTACTGGAATGAGCAGAGTCAGAACTGCCACTTTTGGTTGCATTTTGATATGAGGTCACGTGGTGTCGTGGCATCCATTGTCAATGACATTATAGGAGAGCGACATGCTGTCGACTCTTTAAAATAATAAGGCAAGGCCCTCTTTTTATCACTGCATTGGTGGTATCATTTTGGTACTATATGACAATATGGCATTACTATAAAGGCTGAAATTAGGAGAATGATGGACACGGCTACATTATTCCTGAGGGCTCCATTTCTAGTAAACTGTCCCTGTTCACCTCAATAAGTTGTATATACAATTTTCTTTTAGTAATCAATATAAATTCCATAAATTTTTTAAATTTGTTTTTCAGAAGGATATCAGTTCAAAGAAGAGGACATCTTTGAGCTCGAAAGATCATTTCGAGAACTGGTTACCCAGTTGGGAGGTAAAGAGAGATTTCTCCTCCTTGGGAGCATCTGTCCATCAAGCCGTAATTCTGAAAGGGCTCGGGTTTTCAAGGAAATTACCAAAGCCCTCTTTGATGATGACTATTGTAAAATGGACACCAATGAAGAAGAGGACAACACAGTGACACCAGAAAGGCAAAAGAAGTCAACCAAAGAGTGTATACAGCTCCCCGAACCAAAATCCTTTCCTTACCCACTGATCTTGGTGGTCTTTCGCTCAAAGTTCCTCAAGGAGGATGTTAACATAGCTGAAGTCAAAGAAATACTTGCTGACATCAAAACGAGGGTTACAATGTCCTCTACACAAGTGATTGCGGTGGTTTGTAGTGAGGAGCCTCTGGAGAAAACCACAGAGCAGAGGTACCAGATCCTGTTGCAGAAGATCCTTCGTCAGACGTTCAGTTGTCCAACTGGGGTCTGCAGCTTTGTGAGGACAAACCTAGAATCGGTGGAGGGGGTGAAGAGATGTGTGTGCAATGTCTTAAAACACCCCTTTAGATGAGCTTGATGTCCCTTATACAATCAAACCTTCCCAAAAGACAATATTTTTGAAAAGACCACACAAAATCAGTCTAGGTAAAGTAATGCCTGTTTTATCCTTGGTGGCCTTTTGTTCAGAATTCCTCAAGGATGAAGTCAAGATGACTGGGGTCAAAGAACTACTGACGGTTACAATGTCATCTTCTCAAATAGTTAATGTTTTTAGGTATGAGACTTCGGAAGAGGTTGAAGAACCAACGTATCAGACTCTTCTGGGGAACATCTTTGTCAATGTTCAGTCAACAATTTACTTATCCTTGTCTTAATGCTGGTCTCCTGTAGGCCATAAGATGAAGTGGTAATAAAATAATATATAATAGATTTGACTGTGCTTATAAGTTTTTACTTGAGGTTGTGGTAGTGGGCACCATCTATTCAGGGTACTAACAGATCTTCTTTTGGAGCACACAGAATATTGTACTATGATCAGGTAATAAAGACCCCACTAATGAATAGTGCGATGATATCACCCCATAATGTTACACAGATGATGTCCCTGTAGGATACCATGAAGAACTTGGTTATCACATGACTGTATTCACCTACCAACTGCCAATTATGGAGTAGAAGGGAGGAACTACCCATGCAAAATTGATACACTTGTTGCCCAGGCTCCTTGTTTTCACACCAGATACCTCTCATAAGAGCCGCAATGCTCCCTATAAAAGCCACAATACCCTCTTCCATAAGTCCATCCCACGCTTACCTCCTGTGGAGTTACATCCACACAATAGAAACAGTAACTCCTTAGGAGGTGGAAACTGCTGGCCCAAGATACTGGAGTTCTGGTAAAAAGAACCAGTTCACGTGCCTCTGTTGTCCTTGCCAGGTGCCGCTACTGCATTTATACTTATTGACAAAAAAAATAATTCAGCAAGAAGGAGATGTTGGGAATGGACGTACCTTCATGTGTCAGTGTTATGATGATACATGTAATTACAATATTAGAGCAAAGGGATAAGTTTATTGGGGAAACTGTACTATTCACATGAGGCTCTAGTACCCTGTTGGGCCGCCTCTAACCTGGATACATGATGAAATATGGTCAGCCATGGAGCCATACGGGTTCTGTATCATATCGTGTAGCATATTTGCCCACAGATGTTGCAATTGGACCTCAAGATCCTGCACATTCATAGGCTGCTGAAGCTGGTGTCCCAGCAGGTCAAATAAAAGCTCAGTGATAAATCAGCTGACCTGGTAGGCCAAGAAAGGTTGGCAGCCTGGTGGAGGGAGTTCTGGGAAACCCCCTAGAGTATGCAGCCGAGCATTATCCTGCTGCCTCTTGGAGGCCGCCATGAGAGGAACACGTGGCTGCAGGATGTCCTGAACATATCGCTGAGCTGTCATTGTCCCTCGTATCACTACTAGGAGGGACCGACTATCATATGCCATGGCCCCCCCAGACCATCATACCAGCAGGGGGCACTGTGCCGCTCCACAGCAAAGGCAGGATTGAGGCGCTCACCCCGAGGTCTCCAGACACGAACACGACCATCGTCAGCGCCCAAACTAAACCTGAAATTGTTGCTAGAGACTATATGGTTCCAGTCTGTAGAAGTCTGATAAGCAATTGGAAATGGCCGGGCATAGACAGGGGTCTAATGAAGGTGCCACCTGTCTCTGGAGGGCAGACAATGAAACTGTTGGATCTGCTTATTTTTGTTGGCGGATGAAACAATCATCTACTGGTGGTATGTGTAAGCCTCCCAAAGTCTGTTCATATTATGTGCTCT
Organism: Eleutherodactylus coqui; assembly: GCF_035609145.1. NCBI lineage: Eukaryota > Metazoa > Chordata > Amphibia > Anura > Eleutherodactylidae > Eleutherodactylus > Eleutherodactylus coqui. The sequence goes on from NC_089838.1 coordinate 329,463,702, forward strand.
CACACATCAACTGGTCCCAACACCCCCTAACAGTCTGTTCAGACGCTCCTCTCTGGTGGTTTGTAGAGGTCACCTGAGCCTGGTTACCTTGTGTGCCCCATCCACTGGTCCCAACACCTCCTAACTGTCTGGTCAGATACTCCTCTCTACCGGTGGTCTGTAGGGGGCGTCCTGAGCCTCGTCACCTTGTGTGGCCTCACACATCCACTGGTTCCAACACCTCCCAACAGTATGGTCAGACACTCCTCTCTACTGGTGATTGGTAGTGCATGTTCTGAGACCAGTCGCCGCCTTCTGTGCCCTAATCCACTGGTCCCAACACCCCCTAACAGTCTGGTTGGACACTCCTCTCTACTGGTGGTCTGTAGGGGCATCCTGAGCCCAGTCACCTTGTGTTCCCTCACACATCCACTGGTCCCAACACCTCCTAACAGTCTAATCAGATGCTCCTCTCTGCTAGTGGTCTGTAGTGGGCATCCTGAGCCCGGTCACCTTGTGTGCTCTAACACATCCACTGGTCCCAACACCCCTAACAGTCCGATCAGATGGTCCTCTCTGCTGGTGGTTTGTAGGGCTTGTCCTGAGCCTGGTCACCTTGTGTGCCCTCATCCACTGGTCTCAACACCTCCTAACAGTCTGGTTATATGCTCCTCTCTGATGGTGGTCTATAGGGGGCGTCCTGGGACTGGTCACCTTTTGTTCCCTCACACATCAACTGGTCCCAACACCTACTACCAGTATGGTCAGACGCTCCTCTCTACTGGTGATCGGTAGTGTGCATCCTGAGCCCAGTCCCCTTCTGTGCCCTTATTTATTGGTCCCAACACCTCCTAACAGTCTGGTCAGATGCTCCTCTCTACTGGTGGTCTGTTAGGGGTTTCCTGAGCCCAGTCCCCTTCTGTGCCCTTATTTATTGGTCCCAACACCTCCTAACAGTCTGGTCAGATGCTCCTCTCTACTGGTGGTCTGTTAGGGGTTTCCTGAGCCCAGTCACCTTCTGTGTCCTCATCCACTAGTCCCAACACCCCCTAACAGATGACACGTCAGGTGCTCCTCTCTACTGGTGGTCTGTAAGGGGCATCCTGAGCCCAGTCACCTTGTGTGGCCTCACACATCCACTGGTCTCAACACCTCCTAACAGTCTGGTCAGATGCTCCTCTCTACTGGTGGTGTGTAGGGGGCGTCCTGAGCCTGGTCACCTTGTGTGCTCTCACACATCCACTGGTCCCAACACCTCCTAATACTCTGGTCAGATGCTCCTCTCTACTGGTGGTCTGTAGGGGGCGTCCTGAGCCCAGTCTTCTTCTGTGTCCTCATCCACTGGTCCCAATACCCCCTAACAGTTTGGTCAGATGCTCCTCTCTGCTGGTGGTCTGTAGGGGGCATCCTGAGCCTGATCACCTTGTGAACCCTCACACATCCACTGGTCCCAACACCCCCTAACAGTCCAATCAGATGCTCCTCTCTGCTGGTGGTCTGTGGGGGTTGTCCTGAGCCCAGTCACCTTGTGTGCTCTCACACATCCACTGGTCCCAACACCTCCTAACAGTCTGGTCAGATGCTCCTCTCTACTGGTGGTCTGTAGGGGGCATCCTGAGCCCAGTTTCCTTCTGTGTCCTCATCCACTGGTCCCAACACCCCCTAACAGTTTGGTCAGATGCTCCTCTCTACTGGTGGTCTGTAAGAGGCGTCCTGAGCCCGGTCACCTTGTGTGCCCTCACACATCCACTGGTCCCAACACCCCCTAACAGTTCGACCAGATGCACCTCTCTACTGGTGGTCTGTAGAGGGGGTCCTGAGCCCAGTAACCTTGTGTGCCCTCACACATCCACTGGTCCCAACACCTCCTAACAGTCTGGTCAGATGCTCCTCTCTACTGGTGGTCTGTAGTGGGCGTCCTGAGCCCAGTTTCCTTCTTGTCTATATCCACTGGTCCCAACACCCCCTAACAGTTTGGTCAGACGCTCCTCTCTTCTGGTGGTCTGTAAGAGGCGTCCTGAGCCCGGTCACCTTGTGTGCCCTCACACATCCACTGGTCCCAACACCCCCTAACAGTTCGACCAGATGCTCCTCTCTACTGGTGGTCTGTAGAAGGGGTCCTGAGCCAGGTCACCTTGTAACATAGAGAAAGAGTTCCCAGAGTGCATGTGGGATGCCATGTGGCCAATTTAATATTAGTACATGATCCAAGCAGGCAGAAAGGTATGTCCATGGTGGTAACTGGCACAAGTGTGATCGGAAAATGTGCACAGGGAAAGGTGTTTGTGATACTTCAATGCTTCATTGCTGACTTAATGTGCAAAGGCAGATCGCCATTACTATAATGACACGCTATTACTTGAGGGACATGATAATGACACGCTGACACTTGGGGGATGGGATAATGACGCGGTGATACTTGGGGGATGGGATAATGACACGCTGATACTTGGGGGACAGGGTAAATACACGCTGACACTTGGTGGACAGGATAATGACACGCTGACACTTTGGGGATGGGATAATGACACGCTGACACTTGGGGGACAGGATAATGACAGGCTAACAGTTGGGGGACAGGATAATGACACGCTGATACTTGGGGGACGGGATAATGACACGCTGACACTTGGGGGACAGGATAATGACACGCTGACACTTGGGGGACGGGATAATGACACGCTGACACTTGGGGGACGGGATAATGACACGCTGACACTTGGGGGACAGGACAATGACACGCTGACACTAGGGGGACAGGATAATGACACGCTGACACTTGGGGGACGGGATAATAACACACTGATACTTGGGGGATGGGATAATGACACGCTGATACTTGGGGGACGGGATAATGACACGCTGATACTTGGGGGACGGGATAATGACAAGCTGATACTTGGGGACGGGATAATGACACACTGACACTTGGGGGACGGGATAATAACACACTGATACTTGGGGGATGGGATAATGACACGCTGATACTTGGGGGACGGGATAATGACACGCTGATACTTGGGGGACGGGATAATGACACGCTGATACTTGGGGGACAGGAGAATGACACGCTGACACTTGGGGGACAGAATAATGACACGCTGACACTTGGGGGACGGGATAATGACACGCTGACACTTGGGGGACGGGATAATGACACGCTGACACTTGGGGGACGGGATAATGACACGCTGACACTTGGGGGACGGGATAATGACACGCTGATACTTGGGGGACGGGATAATGACACGCTGATACTTGGGGGACGGGATAATGACACGTTATTACTTGGGGGACGGGATAATGACACGCTGACACTTGGGGGACGGGATAATGACGCGCTGATACTTGGGAGACGGGGTAAAGACACGCTGACACTTGGGGGACAGGATAATGACACGCTGACACTTGGGGGACGGGATAATGACACGCTGATACTTGGGGGACAGGATAATGACACGCTGACACTTGGGGGACGGGATAATGACACGCTGAAACTTTTGGGACGGGATAATGACACGGTATTACTTGGGGGACGGGATAATGACATGCTGACACTTGGGGGACGGGATAATGATGCGCTGATACTTGGGGGACAGGGTAAAGACACGCTGACACTTGGTGGACAGGATAATGACACGCTGACACTTTGGGGAGGGGATAATGACACACTGACACTTGGGGGACAGGATAATGACACGCTGACACTTGGGGGGACAGGATAATGACACGCTGATACTTGGGGGACAGGATAATGACACGCTGACACTTGGGGGACGGGATAATGACACGCTATTACATGGGGGACGGGATAATGACATGCTGACACTTGGGGGACGGGATAATGACGCGCTGATACTTGGGGGACAGGGTAAAGACACGCTGACACTTGGTGGACGGGATAATGGCACGCTGACACTTTGGGGAGGGGATAATGACACACTGACACTTGGGCGACAGGATAATGACACGCTGATACTTGAGGGACGGGATAATGACACGCTGAGACTTGAGGGACGGGATAATGACACGCTGACACTTGGGCTACAGGATAATGACACGCTGACACTTGGGGGACGGGATAATGACACGCTGACACTTGGGGGACGGGATAATGACACGCTGACACTTGGGGAGACGGGATAATGATACGCTGACACTTGGGGAGACGGGATAATGACACACTGACACTTGGGGGACAGGATAATGACACGCTGACACTTGGGGACGGGATAATGACATGCTGATACTTGGGGGACGGGATAATGACACGCTGACACTTGGGGGACGGGATAATGACACGCTGACACTTGGGGGACGGGATAAGGACATGCTGATACTTGGGGGACGGGATAATGACACGCTGACACTTGGGGGACGGGATAATGACACGCTGACACTTGGGGGACAGAATAATGACACGCTGACACTTGGGGGACGGGATAATGACGCGCTGATACTTGGGAGACGGGGTAAAGACACGCTGACACTTGGGGGACAGGATAATGACACGCTGACACTTGGGGGGGACAGAATAATGACACACTGATACTTGGGGGACAGGATAATGACACGCTGACACTTGGGGGACGGGATAATGACACGCTGAAACTTTTGGGACGGGATAATGACACGGTATTACTTGGGGGACGGGATAATGACATGCTGACACTTGGGGGACGGGATAATGATGCGCTGATACTTGGGGGACAGGGTAAAGACACGCTGACACTTGGTGGACAGGATAATGACACGCTGACACTTTGGGGAGGGGATAATGACACACTGACACTTGGGGGACAGGATAATGACACGCTGACACTTGGGGACGGGATAATGACACGCTATTACTTGGGGGACGGGATAATGACATGCTGACACTTGGGGGACGGGATAATGACGCGCTGATACTTGGGGGACAGGGTAAAGACACGCTGACACTTGGTGGACGGGATAATGGCACGCTGACACTTTGGGGAGGGGATAATGACACACTGACACTTGGGCGACAGGATAATGACACGCTGATACTTGAGGGACGGGATAATGACACGCTGAGACTTGAGGGACGGGATAATGACACGCTGACACTTGGGGTACAGGATAATGACACGCTGACACTTGGGGGACGGGATAATGACACGCTGACACTTGGGGAGACGGGATAATGATACGCTGACACTTGGGGAGACGGGATAATGACACACTGACACTTGGGGGACAGGATAATGACACGCTGACACTTGGGGACGGGATAATGACATGCTGATACTTGGGGGACGGGATAATGACACGCTGATACTTGGGGGACAGGATAATGACATGCTGATACTTGGGGGACGGGATAATGACACGCTGACACTTGGGGGACGGGATAATGACACGCTGACACTTGGGGGACAGGATAATGACACGCTGACACTTGGGGGGGACAGAATAATGACACACTGATACTTGGGGGACAGGATAATGACACGCTGACACTTGGGGGACGGGATAATGACACGCTGAAACTTTTGGGACGGGATAATGACACGGTATTACTTGGGGGACGGGATAATGACATGCTGACACTTGGGGGACGGATAATGACACGCTGACACTTGGGAGACGGGATAATGACACGCTGAGACTTGGGGGGCAGGATAATGACAGGCTGACACTTGGAGGACAGGATAATGACATGCTGATACTTGGGGGACGGGATAATGACACGGTGACACTTGGGGGACGGGATAATGACACTCTGACACTTGGGGGATGGGATAATCACAGGCTGACACTTGGGGGACGGGATAATGACACGCTGATACTTGTGGGGATGGGATAATGGCATGCCGACACTTCGGGGCGGGATAATGACACGCTGATACTTGAGGGACGGGATAATGACACTCTGATACTTGGGGGACGGGATAATGACACGCTGACACTTGGGGGACAGGATAATGACACGCTGAGACTTGGGGGACGGGATAATGACACGCTGACACTTGGGGGACGGGATAATGACACGCTGACACTTGGGGGACGGGATAATGATACGCTGACACTTGGGGAGACGGGATAATGACACACTGACACTTGGGGGACAGGATAATGACACGCTGACACTTGGTGTACAGGATAATGACATGCTGATACTTGGGGGACGGGATAATGACACGCTGATACTTGGGGGACGGGATAATGACACGCTGACACTTGGGGGACAGGATAATGACATGCTGATACTTGGGGGACGGATAATGACACGCTGACACTTGGGAGACGGATAATGACACGCTGAGACTTGGGGGACGGGATAATGACACGCTATTACTTGGGGGACGGGATAATGACATGCTGACACTTGGGGGACGGGATAATGACGCGCTGATACTTGGGGGACAGGGTAAAGACACGCTGACACTTGGTGGACGGGATAATGGCACGCTGACACTTTGGGGAGGGGATAATGACACACTGACACTTGGGCGACGGGATAATGACACGCTGACACTTGGGGGACGGGATAATGACACGCTGACACTTGGGGAGACGGGATAATGATACGCTGACACTTGGGGAGACGGGATAATGACACGCTGACACTTGGGGGACGGGATAATGACACGCTGACACTTGGGGGACGGGATAATGACACGCTGACACTTGGGGAGACGGGATAATGATACGCTGACACTTGGGGAGACGGGATAATGACACACTGACACTTGGGGGACAGGATAATGACACGCTGACACTTGGGGACGGGATAATGACATGCTGATACTTGGGGGACGGGATAATGACACGCTGATACTTGGGGGACAGGATAATGACATGCTGATACTTGGGGGACGGGATAATGACACGCTGACACTTGGGGGACGGGATAATGACACGCTGACACTTGGGGGACAGTATAATGACATGCTGATACTTGGGGGACGGATAATGACACGCTGACACTTGGGAGACGGGATAATGACACGCTGAGACTTGGGGGGCAGGATAATGACACGCTGACACTTGGGGGACGGGATAATGACACTCTGACACTTGGGGGATGGGATAATCACAGGCTGACACTTGGGGGACGGGATAATGACACGCTGATACTTGTGGGGATGGGATAATGGCATGCCGACACTTCGGGGCGGGATAATGACACGCTGATACTTGAGGGACGGGATAATGACACTCTGATACTTGGGGGACGGGATAATGACACGCTGACACTTGGGGGACAGGATAATGACACGCTGAGACTTGGGGGACGGGATAATGACACGCTGACACTTGGGGGACGGGATAATGACACGCTGACACTTGGGGGATGGGATAATGATACGCTGACACTTGGGGAGACGGGATAATGACACACTGACACTTGGGGGACAGGATAATGACACGCTGACACTTGGTGTACAGGATAATGACATGCTGATACTTGGGGGACGGGATAATGACACGCTGATACTTGGGGGACGGGATAATGACACACTGACACTTGGGGGACAGGATAATGACACGCTGATACTTGGGGGACAGGATAATGACACGCTGATACTTGGGGGACGGATAATGACACGCTGACACTTGGGGGACAGGATAATGACACGCTGATACTTGGGGGACGGATAATGACACGCTGATACTTGGGGGACGGGATAATGACACGCTGACACTTGGGGGACAGGATAATGACACGCTGATACTTGGGGGACGGATAATGACACGCTGACACTTGGGAGATGGGATAATGACACGCTGAGACTTGGGGGGCAGGATAATGACACGCTGACACTTGGGGGACGGGATAATGACACTCTGACACTTGGGGGGATGGGATAATGGCATGCCGACACTTGGGGGCGGGATAATGACACGCTGACACTTGGGGGGACAGAATAATGACACGCTGACACTTGAGGGATGGGATAATGACACGCTGATACTTAGGGGACATGATAATGACACGCTGACACTTGGGGGGACAGAATAATGACACGCTGACACTTGAGGGATGGGATAATGACACCCTGACACTTGGGGGACGGGATAATGACACGCTGACACTTGGGGGACGGGATAATGACACGTTGACACTTGGGGGACAGGATAATGACAGGCTGACACTTGGTGTGCAGTATTCTGGGTCTCCAGTTCTGCTCTATTAGCCCCGTATTCCGTTCTGAAGGGGTCGGGGGGGGGGGGCTCTGTATGATGCCGGTATAAGGATGTGATGACATATGATCTGGTCTGGTAATAATGTGTGTCGTGCTGCAGGACCTACATGGAAGGTGTCGGATGATCGGATCCAGTTATCATGGTAGAGAGGCCATATAAGAGAATAAGAGAGGAGACATCCCCCCTCTCCCTCCACACACCCGGATGGCTGCTGGTGGCGGACGCCTTGCAGCTCCCTTTATGGCTCTTATTTAGCAATGACCGAATTATATCAACCATTCTTGGATATTCCTGACTGATCCCCTCAGATTAACCCTGGAGATGAGCAGTGCCGGTGTCATTTGGCAGCTGCTCATCCCCCCTTGTGTTCCTGACTACCACGAGGGATCTGGCAACTACTACTGTCAGCCATATTGGCTCTAATGGGGGTTATTTCTCTGCCATTGTCACCTTGGTGGCCCTCGTCCTCGCAGTTGCTGATACCAACCTATTTCTTTCATTGGTCCCTGATCAATGCACAGACTGACCAGAGCCTTTACCCCATTCATAGTGGTGCAATTAGGAAACAAAATCTAAAGGAATGCTGGGAAATGTCAGTATTGGTCGAGGAAGTAACCAACGAGGGGGAACACTTCCAATGCATCGGCATTCTGATCTCTGGGGTTCATGATTCTATACAGACAGTCCAGGGCCTGCCAAAGGGTTTGTTATAATGTCAAACATACCTACTAATTCCTGAAGAATGAAAAGGGTAACAAGATCAGTGCAAACAGTTATTTTTATTAGGCCACACCCATTTTACATTTAGCCACACCCCTTTGGTCCCCTCATAGTAATAATGACCATTAGCCACCCTGCTTAATACTGTTACTTGCAGTGATCACAGGTAGTCAGCTTAGATAAGAGTAATCCGTTATTGTCCTTCTCTATCTGAGCCCAGATTACCATGATGACTTCTTCCAGCCATGATTTGTTTCTGCACACTCCTCCTATCCTACTACTACCCCAAATGATCCTCTTAGTTAAAAGGGTTTTCAGAGTTACTTATTTTATATAGCTTTGGGCTCTTCATGTCCAAAACTATCTAAAATAAATAAATTCACCGTGGCGCTGGACTTTCGCTTTGGCAGTCCGGCACTGCAGCATCTGACAGGTGATGTCACCTGATTAGAAGGCCTGAAGACCTCCCATAAACCTGTGGGATAATGTGATAACTCACAGCAGGTCTATAGGACGTCATCAGTATTGTCCCCGTCAGGCCTTTTATTGGCTCCAGCGGTCATGTGGGTAAACAACTTGCATGACCGCTGCAGTGTTTGTAAACCGAAGACTTGAGCACAATGGGGAACGGCGGGGGAACATCTGGGGGTGACAATTGTGTTTGTGTAATTTTTTTATGTCTATTGCATTACAGCCACTAATAACTTAGGCAACCCTTTTAACTCCCCCCCCCCCCCATATTACTAGTGCCCCCCAACATAGCCTTACTTTGTAATAGTGCTCACTCTGTGGATGCACCTTTTTGTACTGCTCTTCGTCCCTATGGACATACTTCTTGTACCCCACCCCCTCTTTTCTTGCTGGGTCTCATTCCACAAAGCTCTGTCCAGCAGTAGCGTCACTTCGTCATGGTCACATGCTCCGTTTAGAGTATAGTCTGGCTCCTCCTCCTGTCCCCAGACACTTTGAGAGCAGGAGGAGGTGGGAGGAGTCAGTCTATGCTTTATATAGAGTGCAGGATGCAAGTGATGAAGTGACACTACTGCTGGACAGAGCTCTCTGGAGCGGGACCTGGCTGGGAGAGAAGTAGGACAGCCCCGAAAATCCAGGACTGTCCTGCTGTACCCAGGATGGTTGGGGCCATGCTATCAGCATAGAGTTATTTGCTGCTGCTACTGTGTTTTGCATACTATGGATTGTTACAGTGTAACTAGCCAATCAGACGGTCCAGCAGCTCAGTTTCTAAGTACGCCGCTAAAAACCTATTCTATAGTTTATTGACTAAACTATTTACGCAAATAACAGGATCCTCTGCTGTGAGTGAACAGATTCCCTTCATCTTCCCGGGGCTTCCCTTCATCTTCCCGGGGCTTCCCTTCATCTCCGCGGGGCTTCCCTTCATCTCCGCGGGGCTTCCTCTCATCTCCGCGGGGCTTCCTCTCATCTCCGCGGGGCTTCCTCTCATCTCCGCGGGGCTTCCTCTCATCTCCACGGGGCTTCCTCTCATCTCCGCGGGGCTTCCTCTCATCTCCGCGGGGCTTCCTCTCATCTCCGCGGGGCTTCCTCTCATCTCCGCGGGGCTTCCTCTCATCTCCGCGGGGCTTCCTCTCATCTCCGCGGGGCTTCCTCTCATCTCCGCGGGGCTTCTTCTCATCTCCGCGGGGCTTCTTCTCATCTCCGCGGGGCTTCGCTTCATCTCCGCGGGGCTTCGCTTCATCTCCGCGGGGCTTCGCTTCATCTCCGCGGGGTTTCGCTTCATCTCCGTGGGGCTTCACTTCATCTCCCCGGGGCTTCGCTTCATCTCCTCGGGGCTTCGCTTCATCTCCCGGGGCTTCGCTTCATCTCCCGGGGCTTCCCTTTATCTCCTCGGGGGTTGTCTTCTTCTCCCCTGGGGTTCCTTTCATCTTCCCGGGGCTTCCTCTCATCTCCCCGGGGCTTCCTCTCATCTCCCCGGGGCTTTCCTTCATCTCCCCGGGGCTTTCCTTCATCTCACCGGGGCTTCCCTTCAACTCCCTGGGTGTTCCCCTCATCTCCCTGGGGTTTCCTCTCATCTCCCTGGGGTTTCCTCTCATCTCCATGAGGCTTCCACTCATCTCCCTGGGGCTTCCTCTCATCTCCCCGGGGATTCCCTTTATCTCCTCAGGGGTTGTCTTCTTCTCCCCAGGGGTTCCTTTTTTTTTATCTCCATGAGGCTTCCATTCATCCCCTTGAGGCTTCCATTCATTTCCCTGGGGGTACCCCTCATCTCCCTGGTGTTTCCCTTCTCCCTGTGAATTCGCCTCATATTCTGGAGGCTTACCTTCAACTCCCTGGGGTTTCCTCTCATCTCCCTGGGGTTTCCTCTTATCTCCCTGGGGCTTCCTCTCATCTCCCTGGGGCTTCGCTTCATCTCCCTGGGGCTTCCTCTAATCTCCCTGGGGCTTCCTCTCATCTCCCTGGGGCTTCCTCTCATCTCCCTGGGGCTTCCTCTCATCTCCCTGGGGCTTCCTCTCATCTCCATGAGGCTTTCATCTAGAGATGAGCAAGTATACTCGCTAAAGGCAATTGCTTGAGCGAGCATTGCCTTTAGCGAGTACCTGCCCGCTCGAGACAAAAGGTTCGGGTGCCGGTAGCGGGCAGGGAGCTGCGAGGGGAGAGCGGGGCAGAACGAAGGGGAGATCTCTCCCTCTAAAGGCAATGCTCGCTCGAGCAATTGCCATTAGCAAGTATACTCGCTCATCTCTACTTTCATCTCATCTCCATGAGGCTTCCCTCTCATCTCTATGAGGCTTCCCTCCCATCTCCATGAGGCTTCCCTCTCATCTCCATGTGGCTTCCCTCTCATCTCCATGAGGCTTCCCTCTCATCTCCATGAGGCTTCCCTCTCATCTCCATGAGGCTTCCCTCTCATCTCCATGAGGCTTTCCTCTCATCTCCCCGGGGCTTTCTTTCATCTCCCCGGGGCTTTCGTTCATCTCCCCGGGGCTTTCGTTCATCTCCCCGGGGCTTTCGTTCATCTCCCCGGGGCTTTCGTTCATCTCCCCGGGGCTTCCCTTCATCTCCCCGGGGCTTCCCTTCATCTCCCCGGGGCTTCCCTTCATCTCCCCGGGGCTTCCCCTCATCTCCCCGGGGCTTCCTCTCATCTCCCCGGGGCTTCCTCTCATCTCCCCGGGGCTTCCCCTCATCTCCCCGGGGCTTCCTCTCATCTCCCCGGGGCTTCCTCTCATCTCCCCGGGGCTTCCTCTCATCTCCCCGGGGCTTCCTCTCATCTCCCCGGGGCTTCCTCTCATCTCCCCGGGGCTTCCTCTCATCTCCCCGGGGCTTCCTCTCATCTCCCCGGGGCTTCCTCTCATCTCCCCGGGGCTTCCTCTCATCTCCCCGGGCTTCCCTTCATCTCCCTGGGGCTTCCCTTCATCTCCCTGGGGTTTCCCTTCATCTCCCCGGGGCTTCCCTTCATGTCCACGGGGCTTCGTGTCATCTCCGCGGGGCTTCGTGTCATCTCCGCGGGGCTTCGTGTCATCTCCGCGGGGCTTCGTGTCATCTCCGCGGGGCTTCCTCTCATCTCCGCGGGGCATCGCTTCATCTCCGCGGGGCATCGCTTCATCTCCGCGGGGCATCGCTTCATCTCCGCGGGGCTTTGCTTCATCTCCGCGGGGCTTTGCTTCATCTCCGTGGGGCTTCGCTTCATCTCATCTCCCCAGGGCTTCCTCTCATCGCCCCGGGGCTTCCTCTCATCTCCCTGGGGCTTCCTCTAATCTCCCTGGGGCTTCCTCTAATCTCCCTGGGGCTTCCTCTAATCTCCCTGGGGCTTCCTCTCATCTCCCTGGGGCTTCCTCTCATCTCCCTGGGGCTTCCTCTCATCTCCCTGGGGCTTCCTCTCATCTCCCTGGGGCTTCCTCTCATCTCCCTGGGACTTCCTCTCATCTCCCTGGGACTTCCTCTCATCTCCCTGGGGCTTCCTCTCATCTCCCTGGGACTTCCTCTAATCTCCCTGGGACTTCCTCTCATCTCCTCGGGGCTTCCTCTCATCTCCCCGGGGCTTCCTCTCATCTCCCCGGGGCTTCCTCTCATCTCCCCGGGGCTTCCCTTCATCTCCCCGGGGCTTCCCTTCATCTCCCCGGGGCTTCCCTTCATCTCCCCGGGGTTTCCCTTCATCTCCCCGGGGCTTTCCTTCATCTCCCCGGGGCTTTCCTTCATCTCCCCGGGGCTTTCCTTCATCTCCCCGGGGCTTCCCTTCATCTCACCGGGGCTTCCCTTCATCTCCCCGGGGCTTCCCTTCATCTCCCCGGGGCTTCCCTTCATCTCCCCGGGGCTTCCTCTCATCTCCCCGGGGCTTCCTCTCATCTCCCCGGGGCTTCCTCTCATCTCCCCGGGGCTTCCTCTCATCTCCCCGGGGCTTCCTCTCATCTCCCCGGGGCTTCCTCTCATCTCCCCGGGCTTCCCTTCATCTCCCTGGGGCTTCCCTTCATCTCCCTGGGGTTTCCCTTCATCTCCCCGGGGCTTCCCTTCATGTCCACGGGGCTTCGTGTCATCTCCGCGGGGCTTCCTCTCATCTCCCCGGGGCTTCCTCTCATCTCCCCGGGGCTTCCTCTCATCTCCCCGGGGCTTCCTCTCATCTCCCCGGGCTTCCCTTCATCTCCCTGGGGCTTCCCTTCATCTCCCTGGGGTTTCCCTTCATCTCCCCGGGGCTTCCCTTCATGTCCACGGGGCTTCGTGTCATCTCCGCGGGGCTTCGTGTCATCTCCGCGGGGCTTCGTGTCATCTCCGCGGGGCTTCGTGTCATCTCCGCGGGGCTTCCTCTCATCTCCGCGGGGCATCGCTTCATCTCCGCGGGGCATCGCTTCATCTCCGCGGGGCATCGCTTCATCTCCGCGGGGCTTTGCTTCATCTCCGCGGGGCTTTGCTTCATCTCCGTGGGGCTTCGCTTCATCTCATCTCCCCAGGGCTTCCTCTCATCGCCCCGGGGCTTCCTCTCATCTCCCTGGGGCTTCCTCTAATCTCCCTGGGGCTTCCTCTAATCTCCCTGGGGCTTCCTCTAATCTCCCTGGGGCTTCCTCTCATCTCCCTGGGGCTTCCTCTCATCTCCCTGGGGCTTCCTCTCATCTCCCTGGGGCTTCCTCTCATCTCCCTGGGGCTTCCTCTCATCTCCCTGGGACTTCCTCTCATCTCCCTGGGACTTCCTCTCATCTCCCTGGGGCTTCCTCTCATCTCCCTGGGACTTCCTCTCATCTCCCTGGGACTTCCTCTCATCTCCTCGGGGCTTCCTCTCATCTCCCCGGGGCTTCCTCTCATCTCCCCGGGGCTTCCTCTCATCTCCCCGGGGCTTCCCTTCATCTCCCCGGGGCTTCCCTTCATCTCCCCGGGGCTTCCCTTCATCTCCCCGGGGTTTCCCTTCATCTCCCCGGGGCTTTCCTTCATCTCCCCGGGGCTTTCCTTCATCTCCCCGGGGCTTTCCTTCATCTCCCCGGGGCTTCCCTTCATCTCACCGGGGCTTCCCTTCATCTCCCCGGGGCTTCCCTTCATCTCCCCGGGGCTTCCCTTCATCTCCCCGGGGCTTCCTCTCATCTCCCCGGGGCTTCCTCTCATCTCCCCGGGGCTTCCTCTCATCTCCCCGGGGCTTCCTCTCATCTCCCCGGGGCTTCCTCTCATCTCCCCGGGGCTTCCTCTCATCTCCCCGGGCTTCCCTTCATCTCCCTGGGGCTTCCCTTCATCTCCCTGGGGTTTCCCTTCATCTCCCCGGGGCTTCCCTTCATGTCCACGGGGCTTCGTGTCATCTCCGCGGGGCTTCCTGTCATCTCCGCGGGGCTTCCTCTCATCTCCGCGGGGCATCGCTTCATCTCCGCGGGGCATCGCTTCATCTCCGCGGGGCATCGCTTCATCTCCGCGGGGCTTTGCTTCATCTCCGCGGGGCTTTGCTTCATCTCCGCGGGGCTTTGCTTCATCTCCGTGGGGCTTCGCTTCATCTCATCTCCCCGGGGCTTCCTCTCATCTCCCCGGGGCTTCCTCTCATCTCCCTGGGGCTTCCTCTAATCTCCCTGGGGCTTCCTCTCATCTCCCTGGGGCTTCCTCTCATCTCCCTGGGGCTTCCTCTCATCTCCCTGGGGCTTCCTCTCATCTCCCTGGGGCTTCCTCTCATCTCCCTGGGACTTCCTCTCATCTCCCTGGGGCTTCCTCTCATCTCCCTGGGGCTTCCTCTCATCTCCCTGGGACTTCCTCTCATCTCCCTGGGACTTCCTCTCATCTCCTCGGGGCTTCCTCTCATCTCCCCGGGGCTTCCTCTCATCTCCCCGGGGCTTCCCTTCATCTCCCCGGGGCTTCCCTTCATCTCCCTGGGGCTTCCCTTCATCTCCCCGGGGCTTCCCTTCATCTCCCCGGGGTTTCCCTTCATCTCCCCGGGGCTTCCCTTCATTTCCGCGGGGCTTCCTCTCATCTCCGCGGGGCTTCCTCTCATCTCCGTGGGAAATCGCTTCATTTCTGCGGGGCTTCGCTTCATCTCCGTGGGGCTTCGCTTCATCTCCGTGGGGCTTCGCTTCATCTCCCCGGGGTTCGATTCATCTCCCCGGGGCTTCACTTCATCTCCCGGGGCTTCCCTTTACCTCCTCGGGGCTTGTCTTCTTCTCCCCTGGGGTTCCTATCATCTCCCCGGGGCTTCCTCTCATCTCCCAGGGGCTTTCCTTCATCTCCCCGGGGCTTTCCTTCATCTCCCCGGGGCTTTCCTTCATCTCCCCGGGGCTTTCCTTCATCTCCCCGGGGCTTTCCTTCATCTCCCCGGGGCTTTCCTTCATCTCCCCGGGGCTTTCCTTCATCTCCCCGGGGCTTCCCTTCATCTCTCTGGGGCTTCCCTTCATCTCCTTGGGGGTTGTCTTCTTCTCCCCTGAGGCTTCCATTCATCTCCCCTGAGGCTCCCATTCATCTCCCTGGGGGTACCGCTCATCTCACAGAGGCTACCCTTCATCTCCTTGGTGTTTCCCTTCATCTCCTTGGTGTTTCCCTTCATCTCCTTGGTGTTTCCCTTCATCTCCTTGGTGTTTCCCTTCATCTCCCTAGTGTTTCCCTTCATCTCCCTAGTGTTTCCCTTAATCTCCTTGGTGTTTTCCCTCATCTCCTTGGTGCTTCCCCTTATCTTCTTGGTCTTTCTCCTCATCTCCCGGAGGCTTCCATTCAACTCCCTGGTTGTTCCCCTCGTCTCCTTGGTGTTTTCCTTCATCTCCTTGGTGTTTCCCTTCTCCCTGTGGATTCCCCTCATCTCCCTGGGGTTCCCTTCATCTGCTTGGGGGTTCCCATCATCTCCCTGGGGGTTGTCTTATTCTAACCAAGGGTTTCCTTCATCTTTACGCAACTTTCCTCCATTTCCCTGAGGCTTCCCTCCATCTCCCTGAGATTTCCCTCTCATCTCCATGAGGCTTTCCTCTCATCTCCCTGGGGCTTTCCTCTCATCTCCCTGGGGCTTTCCTCTCATCTCCCTGGGGCTTTCCTCTCATCTCCCTGGGGTTTTCCTCTCATCTCCCTGGGGCTTTCCTCTCATCTCCCTGGGGTTTTCCTCTCATCTCCCCGAGGCTTTCCCTTCATCTCCCCGAGGCTTTCCCTTCATCTCCCCGAGGCTTTCCCTTCATCTCCCCGAGGCTTTCCCTTCATCTCCCCGAGGCTTTCCCTTCATCTCCCCGGGGCTTCCCCTTCATCTCCCCGGGGCTTCCCCTTCATCTCCCCGGGGCTTCCCCTTCATCTCCCCGGGGCTTCATTTCATCTCCCCGGGGCTTCGCTTTATCTCCTTGGGGATTGCCTTTTCTCCCCTGGGGTTCCTTTCCTCTCCCTGAGGCTTCCATTCATCTCCCTGGGGATACCCCTCATCTCCAGAGGCTAACCTTCATCTGATTGGTGTTTTTCTTCTCCCTGTGGATTCACCTCATCTCCCGGAGGCTTCCCCTCATCTCCCTGGAGGTTCCCCTCATCTCCTTGGTGTTTCCCTTCTTCCTGTGGATTACTTTCATCTCCCTGGAGTTCCCTTCATCTCCACGAAGCTTCCCCTCATCTTCCTGGGGTTTCCCTTCATCTCCTCGGGGGTTGCCTTCATCTACCTTGTGGTTCCCTTTATCTCGGGGCTTCTCCTCATCTCCCCGGGGCTTCTCCTCATCTCCCCGGGGCTTTCCTTCATCTCTCCGGGGCTTCCCTTCATCTCCCTGGGGGTTGTCTTCTTCTACCCTGGGGTTCCCTTTATCTTGGGGGGTCCCTTCTTCTCCCTGGGAGTTCCCCTCATCTCCCTGGGGTTTTCCTCTCATCTCCCCGGGGCTTTCTTTCATCTCCCCGGGGCTTTCGTTCATCTCCCCGGGGCTTTCGTTCATCTCCCCGGGGCTTTCGTTCATCTCCCCGGGGCTTTCGTTCATCTCCCCGGGGCTTCCCTTCATCTCCCCGGGGCTTCCCTTCATCTCCCCGGGGCTTCCCCTCATCTCCCCGGGGCTTCCTCTCATCTCCCCGGGGCTTCCTCTCATCTCCCCGGGGCTTCCTCTCATCTCCCCGGGGCTTCCTCTCATCTCCCCGGGGCTTCCTCTCATCTCCCCGGGGCTTCCTCTCATCTCCCCGGGGCTTCCTCTCATCTCCCCGGGCTTCCCTTCATCTCCCTGGGGCTTCCCTTCATCTCCCTGGGGTTTCCCTTCATCTCCCCGGGGCTTCCCTTCATGTCCACGGGGCTTCGTGTCATCTCCGCGGGGCTTCGTGTCATCTCCGCGGGGCTTCCTCTCATCTCCGCGGGGCATCGCTTCATCTCCGCGGGGCATCGCTTCATCTCCGCGGGGCTTTGCTTCATCTCCGCGGGGCTTTGCTTCATCTCCGCGGGGCTTTGCTTCATCTCCGTGGGGCTTCGCTTCATCTCATCTCCCCAGGGCTTCCTCTCATCGCCCCGGGGCTTCCTCTCATCTCCCTGGGGCTTCCTCTAATCTCCCTGGGGCTTCCTCTAATCTCCCTGGGGCTTCCTCTAATCTCCCTGGGGCTTCCTCTCATCTCCCTGGGGCTTCCTCTCATCTCCCTGGGGCTTCCTCTCATCTCCCTGGGGCTTCCTCTCATCTCCCTGGGACTTCCTCTCATCTCCCTGGGACTTCCTCTCATCTCCCTGGGGCTTCCTCTCATCTCCCTGGGACTTCCTCTCATCTCCCTGGGACTTCCTCTCATCTCCTCGGGGCTTCCTCTCATCTCCCCGGGGCTTCCTCTCATCTCCCCGGGGCTTCCCTTCATCTCCCCGGGGCTTCCCTTCATCTCCCCGGGGCTTCCCTTCATCTCCCCGGGGTTTCCCTTCATCTCCCCGGGGCTTTCCTTCATCTCCCCGGGGCTTTCCTTCATCTCCCCGGGGCTTTCCTTCATCTCCCCGGGGCTTCCCTTCATCTCACCGGGGCTTCCCTTCATCTCACCGGGGCTTCCCTTCATCTCCCCGGGGCTTCCTCTCATCTCCCCGGGGCTTCCTCTCATCTCCCCGGGGCTTCCTCTCATCTCCCCGGGGCTTCCTCTCATCTCCCCGGGGCTTCCTCTCATCTCCCCGGGGCTTCCTCTCATCTCCCCGGGCTTCCCTTCATCTCCCTGGGGCTTCCCTTCATCTCCCTGGGGTTTCCCTTCATCTCCCCGGGGCTTCCCTTCATGTCCACGGGGCTTCGTGTCATCTCCGCGGGGCTTCCTGTCATCTCCGCGGGGCTTCCTCTCATCTCCACGGGGCATCGCTTCATCTCCGCGGGGCATCGCTTCATCTCCCCGGGGCTTCCCTTCATCTCACCGGGGCTTCCCTTCATCTCCCCGGGGCTTCCCTTCATCTCCCCGGGGCTTCCTCTCATCTCCCCGGGGCTTCCTCTCATCTCCCCGGGGCTTCCTCTCATCTCCCCGGGGCTTCCTCTCATCTCCCCGGGGCTTCCTCTCATCTCCCCGGGGCTTCCTCTCATCTCCCCGGGCTTCCCTTCATCTCCCTGGGGCTTCCCTTCATCTCCCTGGGGTTTCCCTTCATCTCCCCGGGGCTTCCCTTCATGTCCACGGGGCTTCGTGTCATCTCCGCGGGGCTTCGTGTCATCTCCGCGGGGCTTCCTGTCATCTCCGCGGGGCTTCCTGTCATCTCCGCGGGGCATCGCTTCATCTCCGCGGGGCATCGCTTCATCTCCGCGGGGCTTTGCTTCATCTCCGCGGGGCTTTGCTTCATCTCCGTGGGGCTTCGCTTCATCTCATCTCCCCGGGGCTTCCTCTCATCTCCCCGGGGCTTCCTCTCATCTCCCTGGGGCTTCCTCTCATCTCCCTGGGGCTTCCTCTCATCTCCCTGGGGCTTCCTCTCATCTCCCTGGGGCTTCCTCTCATCTCCCTGGGGCTTCCTCTCATCTCCCTGGGGCTTCCTCTCATCTCCCTGGGACTTCCTCTCATCTCCCTGGGGCTTCCTCTCATCTCCCTGGGGCTTCCTCTCATCTCCCTGGGACTTCCTCTCATCTCCCTGGGACTTCCTCTCATCTCCTCGGGGCTTCCTCTCATCTCCCCGGGGCTTCCTCTCATCTCCCCGGGGCTTCCCTTCATCTCCCCGGGGCTTCCCTTCATCTCCCCGGGGCTTCCCTTCATCTCCCCGGGGCTTCCCTTCATCTCCCCGGGGTTTCCCTTCATCTCCCCGGGGCTTCCCTTCATTTCCGCGGGGCTTCCTCTCATCTCCGCGGGGCTTCCTCTCATCTCCGTGGGAAATCGCTTCATTTCTGCGGGGCTTCGCTTCATCTCCGTGGGGCTTCGCTTCATCTCCCCGGGGCTTCACTTCATCTCCCGGGGCTTCCCTTTACCTCCTCGGGGCTTGTCTTCTTCTCCCCTGGGGTTCCTATCATCTCCCCGGGGCTTCCTCTCATCTCCCAGGGGCTTTCCTTCATCTCCCCGGGGCTTTCCTTCATCTCCCCGGGGCTTTCCTTCATCTCCCCGGGGCTTTCCTTCATCTCCCCGGGGCTTTCCTTCATCTCCCCGGGGCTTTCCTTCATCTCCCCGGGGCTTCCCTTCATCTCTCTGGGGCTTCCCTTCATCTCCTTGGGGGTTGTCTTCTTCTCCCCTGAGGCTTCCATTCATCTCCCCTGAGGCTCCCATTCATCTCCCTGGGGGTACCGCTCATCTCACAGAGGCTACCCTTCATCTCCTTGGTGTTTCCCTTCATCTCCTTGGTGTTTCCCTTCATCTCCTTGGTGTTTCCCTTCATCTCCCTAGTGTTTCCCTTCATCTCCCTAGTGTTTCCCTTAATCTCCTTGGTGTTTTCCCTCATCTCCTTGGTGCTTCCCCTTATCTTCTTGGTCTTTCTCCTCATCTCCCGGAGGCTTCCATTCAACTCCCTGGTTGTTCCCCTCGTCTCCTTGGTGTTTTCCTTCATCTCCTTGGTGTTTCCCTTCTCCCTGTGGATTCCCCTCATCTCCCTGGGGTTCCCTTCATCTACTTGGGGGTTCCCATCATCTCCCTGGGGGTTGTCTTATTCTAACCAAGGGTTTCCTTCATCTTTACGCAACTTTCCTCCATTTCCCTGAGGCTTCCCTCCATCTCCCTGAGATTTCCCTCTCATCTCCATGAGGCTTTCCTCTCATCTCCCTGGGGCTTTCCTCTCATCTCCCTGGGGCTTTCCTCTCATCTCCCTGGGGCTTTCCTCTCATCTCCCTGGGGCTTTCCTCTCATCTCCCTGGGGCTTTCCTCTCATCTCCCTGGGGTTTTCCTCTCATCTCCCCGAGGCTTTCCCTTCATCTCCCCGAGGCTTTCCCTTCATCTCCCCGAGGCTTTCCCTTCATCTCCCCGAGGCTTTCCCTTCATCTCCCCGAGGCTTTCCCTTCATCTCCCCGGGGCTTCCCCTTCATCTCCCCGGGGCTTCCCCTTCATCTCCCCGGGGCTTCATTTCATCTCCCCGGGGCTTCGCTTTATCTCCTTGGGGATTGCCTTTTCTCCCCTGGGGTTCCTTTCCTCTCCCTGAGGCTTCCATTCATCTCCCTGGGGATACCCCTCATCTCCAGAGGCTAACCTTCATCTGATTGGTGTTTTTCTTCTCCCTGTGGATTCACCTCATCTCCCGGAGGCTTCCCCTCATCTCCCTGGAGGTTCCCCTCATCTCCTTGGTGTTTCCCTTCTTCCTGTGGATTACTTTCATCTCCCTGGAGTTCCCTTCATCTCCACGAAGCTTCCCCTCATCTTCCTGGGGTTTCCCTTCATCTCCTCGGGGGTTGCCTTCATCTACCTTGTGGTTCCCTTTATCTCGGGGCTTCTCCTCATCTCCCGGGGCTTCTCCTCATCTCCCCGGGGCTTTCCTTCATCTCTCCGGGGCTTCCCTTCATCTCCCTGGGGGTTGTCTTCTTCTACCCTGGGGTTCCCTTTATCTTGGGGGGTCCCTTCTTCTCCCTGGGAGTTCCCCTCATCTCCCTGGGGTTTTCCCTTATCTCACTGAGGCTTTCCTGCATCTCCCTCTCATCTCCCCTAGGGGGTTTCCATTCCTTTCCCTGGGGGTACCCCACACCTTCTTGGTGTTTCCCTTCTCTCTATGGATTCCCCTCATCTCCCAGGGGTTGCCTTTCTCTCCTCGGCATTTCCTTCATCTTCCCCTCATCTCCACAGGGCTTTCCCTCCATCTCCGCAGGGCTTTCCCCCCACCTCCACAGGGCTTTCCCCCATCTCCGCAGGGCTTTCCCCTCATCTCCCCAGGGCTTCCCTTCATCTCCCTACGAGTTTCCTTCGTCTCCTTGGGCGGTCCCTTCATCTCCTCTGGGTTGTCTTATTCTAACCATGGGTTCCCTTCATCTTCCCCGGGGTTTACCCTCATCTTCCTCGGGGGTTTCCCTTCATTTTCCCAGGAGTTTCCCCTCATCTTCCCCAGGGGTTTCCCCTCATCTCCCTGAGGGTTTCCCTTCATCTTCAGCGCGGAAAAGTCATCAGTTCATAGGATTTTCAGCATCTATCGGTGCGAATTTTTTTGCGCCACTAATGGCTGCGTGAATTCATTGCCTGTGTGCATGAGCCCTTACTGTGCTCATACTAGTGGAAACAGCTGCTAGCTGTTTAGGCTTTACTGCTGCGAGGGGCTTGCATAACCTGACTGACACAACTATGATGGCAGGAGACTAGAGGCTAGCTGCTTGACGTCATAGTCATGTGACAGTCCGCGAGCCGCCAGAAATCCTCTGCGCGGGCCGCATGTTGTGCCTGCGTCATACAGAGGAAAGAAGGTTTCTATAGTGACATAGAAGGGGTTCTTTATCCTAAGGAGTAACGCTTGAGTTTTGGGCTCTGTGAGACTCACGGAAATAGAACCCATCCTTGTATCACTGCAGAAAGCTCGCCCATTACTGGCCATGAGTAACAATTGCATCGCACTCACACGTACACGCGGGGTTCATGCGGGCGCAATGCGATTTTTAAAAAATTTACCCACTGAAAAACACACACAAAAATCGGATATTCAGGGTTCAAATGCCTCCACTAACTTTAATAGTACAAATGGCGCGGCGAGCGAGTGGGATGCAAGAGATCCCATAGGAAATAATGGGCGATTCCTTGCGAGGAATGAAGGACGTGCGGCGACTCCTCAGTCTCATAGCATCGCTCATGCGAATACACACAGTGAAATCAATCGTATCGCTATCAGAAGGAACTCGCCCCCGTGTGAGAGAGCGCCCGTATATCAACCCAAAAAGGTCCCTGGTGCAGAAAGTGCCGGTCTTTTCACATGAGGTGAACAGTGGTGGGGAACAACCCTCAGCGCAGTGATCAACCCTCAGGCGGGGCACTGGCCGGGGCACTGGCCCTAATTCTGGGCATTAAACCTGTGAAAAGAAAAATAAAATACAAAAACCTGTTTCGTGTTGGGAGCAGGTAATACGGAGTTAAACAGAGAGGAGGCGGAGCTGAGCGGCGCAGGAGGGGGGGCTGCGCACCAGGACTTGGCGCACAATCCTGTTTACACAAGAGATACATGGAAGGTGGGCGGACGACTCAGGAGGGTCCTGGAAAACATCACGCAGCTCCTCAGAAACTACAAGCGCCGAACCGGATTGTTAGATTTCCTGAAAAAAGGAAAATAAAAAAATGGTGTTGACTTTTTCTTAGTTTTTCTAACTTTTCTAACTTTCATAGAAAGCGTATTGTTATTGAGAGGTACATCGCCACCCGTCTGCTCCCCTCTGTGTCGGAAGAGTGACTGTCCGCCAGCCTCACACAGAACTAGCAGACAGTGTCAGTCTACACTGCAGTCCTGGCATTCTCTTCTTAAATTAGAACTCTGTGGAGGAACAGCACTGGATGTGACAATACCCAGCATTCCACGGGGCAGGCATCTGCAGTGTTATCTCTTACACAGGGACTAATAGCAGAATGTGTCGGTCTTCACTGACATCCTGGAATTCTATTTGTAAACTAGAACTTACATAAAGGACGCAGTCACACGGGGGAGCATGATATCAGTCCCAGAAACTCGGAGAAAGTTGGACCGATATCACGCCCGTAAAATTGCGCTGTTCACTGCGATTTGTCAATAGGAAAAATCGTGTCGCACACAGAACAAAAGCGAGTGCGATCTCTGTCCAACTCCGGGTAGTTTCTTACATCGCAATATCGCCAAGATCGACAAACCTGCGTCTTTGTTCCCGTGATTTTTGAGTGTCAGCGCTTCTTTTCCTCGCACAAACATCGCTGCCGCTTGCGATTTTCTTGTGCGATTTTGCCACGATGTGAAATATAAGTATCTAATGTTACGGTAAAGAGGCGGCTCCGCGGGGAAACGCGGGGGATAGGAAAAAAACGTATTAAATAAAAAAAATTAAAAATCGCAAAACGCATAAAGATGGAACGTGCAGCTATTTTTTTTTTAATTGCAACATCGCACGAGTGAATGAATTGCGCAATTTTATCACCAGTATGAAACCGGCCTCGCTGGACACAACAGGTGAGTTTTTTGCGCCGCTGCGATACAAACATCACACGTGTAAGTAAGCGTCGACTTCAGCGCCAGTTTAGTGCTCGTCGTAAAAAGCCTGACACGTGTGACCGCCCTCTGTTGGTTCACAGTCAGACCTGCACGAAAAAAGCTGCGTGTTCTATTTTGGTCCGCATTTAGAATGAAAATAGCGCATTTGTTCCATACATGAGACTCCGCAGATACACGGTGAATACGCATGCTACCCTGTTTCCCTGAAAATAAGACCTACCCTGAAATAAGCCCTAGCATGATTTTTAAATGGTGTCCAGGCAGATATACATGTGAAAAAGAAATATTTTGGAGCAAAAATTAATATAAGACCCTGTCTTGTTTTTGGGGAAACACGCTACATACCACATGCTACGTGTTACATGCTACATGCATCGTTACTGTGTCTTTGCACATAAAGCTATTGGGACGTGCTTGTGGTTTTTTTTGCAGCTTAGTAATACAGTTATAACGCAAGCAAAAAAACAACATGTCTTTAATGTCAGTAAAAAAAAACACACACAAGCGTAATTCTTTAAAAACAAACAAACACACGGACGGCGCACGGACCGACATGGGTCATACACGGATGGCATACGAATCACACGGATGGCTAGTGGAGTAAGAGAAACCACTGATGGGCGCCCCCTGTTGGCTTAATATCAGGGATTCCCTGTGGCTGATTAGATAATATAATTACAAGGTCGTTACAAGGGACAGCGGTGGGGGTTGTTGGGGTCATCAGGTGGTCACTCATGTAATGGGGGGCTTGGAGATATCCCCCACAATGGCTGCCAGCAGACATGATCCACCTCTGCACTGTGTGGTAATTACGTACTTAACCTCATTAACGGGCTGACTATTAATTAACTGGATGTTAACTGAGGAGAAAAAGTATGTGACCCCCCCCTAAGCAAATACTGTCCATTGTGAGCCGCAGACCAGAACCAACCGCCACTCCCCTGCGATAAGATCTAGCAGACAACAGCCAGCTCGCACTGCGGACAATCCTCCCAGGACGAGTTTGGAGCCGCGTGCTGCGTGTTTTCCGCGGATAGCACACGGCGCCGTTCTAGCCTACAAGGCCGATCACATGAGCGATCCACACGCTGCGTGTTCTGTCCTCGCTAGTTTCACGGATGAGTATGTGTCTCGCAATCTGCAGTATCTGTGGAGATCGGCGCGCACAGGCCGGTGACCGATACGAGGTGCGTCCGCGGAACATGGGCGCGGCTCCCGTACGGCTGCGTGAATCCGGTCTCAGGAGGAGGTGGGGCTCCGATGTGTATTGGGGCTCATTCACACCGGCGTATGCCGCTAGGGTTAGTGAAATACGTTTTCACGGACTGTAACCGTGTGTATTGCGCTTTTTCTTGCGTGTATATTCATTGCGTTAGTCATACACGCAAAAAAAACGCAGAAGATCCCGCAGATTCCTGCGGCCTTCATGCATAAATACGCAGTGCACACGCATGTAGCATACATAGTCACTGCGTATTACGCCATCCCACTGACCTTAACACCACGGGGCGTACATTTACCCCTCCGGGTGTGAGGCGCTTATGTGCAGTGGTGCCGCTGTCAGTGACAGCAACACCCGCCTGCGACAGCTGCCGTCAGCGCTAATGCCGATTGTGGCTGCTAACCCTCTACAAGTCCCAATTATTGTTCGGGGGTCCCCATTAATGTGACGCGATCATGGGGGGCCATTCGGGGGACATGACAGCTGGCGGCCATGACTGATTACCTAGAAGGGTGCCTGAGGCGTGGCTTGGTAGAATGCCTGTCGGAATGTGGTATAATGCAATACCAAGGTGTTACGTTATACTGCGGGGGGGGGGGGGGGGATAATAAAGTTTTTTCAATTATTGGAAAAAAAAAGATTCCAATAGAAACTACAGGACGGCGCACAAAAAAAACCGCGCCGTCGCACAACTGTGTGGGCAGAAAGATAACAGCGTTACGGCGGTTAGAAGATGGCGGCAGGCAATAATTGTGGTTTTTTTCCCCAAAATATTTTGTATTTTGGAAGTGAGACAACAAAAAAATGTGTTATCGCAGTAATCGCTCCGACCCGTCATGCCGTTTTTGTCGCAGTGTGAACTCCGTAGGAACAGAATTCCTCCCCCACCCCCACCAAAGATGGCGGGATCGGTATTTGTTCCATTTCACCCCCAACGCTCCAGTACATTATACGGTATCCGTGGCAACCTACAACCCGTCCCACTGACAGCCGCGCCGCCGGCAGGCGTGCGGACGGCGCAATAATAAGGTTGGGATTTTTTTAAAGTGTGGAAGAAAAAACAAACATGAAAATCCCAGCAGTACGAGCGCCGCGCCGGTATTTCCTTAAATGTTCGTGTGATTAAACAAACCGCCGTGTGACCATTGACAACACTGCGCTTTATTGCCATCTGACATCTTCAGTCCGTAGATCAGATGGAAGTAGCGCCCGTCTGAACGCACCCACAACTTTTTTCGATCCTAAAACACTTCGTCTGATTTTTCGCGCCATTTTCTGAGATTACGTGATTTTTTTGCGCCATATTCATCACTTTTGAATTTTAAGTGCGTTTAAAAAAAATTACGCAAAAAAGGGCGAGTTCCCTGTTTTTCATTTTTTTACGGTCACCGTGGTTACAGGCATAAAAAACGGATCGCAGTCGCATCAAGCAAGTGGAATCCATCTTGGTTCTCACAGCGTTAGCCTTGAATGGCGAAAATTACAGCAAAAATAGAACTGACCGCCATTTTTCCCCTTGTTTGGATTGTGCGCTCCATTCTACGATCCGCCGGTGTGAACGCCCCGTTACCTAGCAATGATCAGCGTCTGGTTATTTTCACGCCCCGCTGATAGGATAAACATGCTGCGCTTCGCACTGAATGCCGCTGACGGCACACGGACCCTTACAAACACACGCAACACATACATGAGGACTCCGGCGTGATGTCCGTGCGCTGCGACGACCGCACGATGTCTGCATTATAATGACCAGCTTATATCTTACTAGCTCTTAAAGGGACAGTACATGTGTATCATGCTGACTATGTGCCTTGTGTCAGGCTACTATTAAAGGGGCAGCGTCCTGCGTCCGCGGAGTCCGGCTGTACAGAAGCATCTATTGGATGAGTGGCAGGAGTTAAAGGGGCCGTGTCCTGTGATAAGGGTGCCAAGCAGGGAGGAGGTCATGTGACCCTCATGTACACCCGCCGCCTGCAGGAGTGTGAACTCACACAAGTTCTGCAGAGGAGACGCAGCAGCAGGTAAGGCTGCAGAGAGGCAGATGTGGCAGCGATTATGTGTTGGCGTGTGATACAGATGTTACGTGTCTGAGGCTTTGGAACATGTATGTGTGAGACCCCGTGTGTCGCAGGTGAGTGCGCACGTATAGGATGCGATTATTATATAGCACACACATATTCCGCAGCGCTGTACAACTTCATGCCCCGGCGCGGTCACAGCGAACATTCACCTATCTGTGTGTTTGTGGAGTGTGAAAGGAAATCCATGCAAATACGGAGAACATACAAACCCCACGCAGATGTTGTCCTTGGTGTATAATACAGATTATGTGTGTATGACACGGGCCGTGTGTAATAAGTACACAGACACATATACAATGTACGGCTAATACTGTGTGTGTATGATACAGATTGTGACTATATATACATATCATTCAGTCTGTAACACACAATGTATTATCCATCTCATAATCAATCTATATTACGCACATAGTCTGTATCACACATACACTCACACTTGTTATGTATGACATGGACAGTGTGTAACAGATGGATTATCATATGGATTCTGAGAGTGTGTAACATATACACTCACAATCTGTAGCATACAGACACAATGTAATACTGACTGTGGGTGCATATGTGTATGATATGATCTGTATCACACACAACCTGTAGCATATAGATACAACCAATGTATTATACGCACACTCTCACAATCCATATCATACTCAATCTTCCTTAGTGTATGTGTGTGTGCCACAGACTGATTATCATATGGATTGTGAGGGTGTGTGTATAATAAACACAATCTGTAGCGTACAAATACATGTACAGTGTATACTGATTGTGAATGTGTATGATAGCACTATATGTGCGTATAATATAATCGGTATCACACACCATCTGTAGCATACAATGTATTATACACACTCACAATCCATATCATAATCAATGTTTATAAGGCACACAATCCGTATCACGCACTCATACACTAACAATCCATATCACGCACTCATACACTAACAAACTGTATCACGCACTCATACACTAACAATCCATATCATAATCAATGTTTATAACGCACACAATCCATATCACGCACTCATACACTAACAATCCATATCCCGCACACACGCAGTTATGAGCAGTTCATGTATGATACAGATGGTGTGTGTTTTTGGTTTGGGGTGTGACACCGCACACCGCTGGGAGGCGGCTGGCAGAGGTGTATTGGGGGGCGGTGGTCGCTCTCCGTGGGGGTTATTTGGTGCACAACTCTTATTTTAGGACGCTGATGAACCGGTTTCTGTCGGTCCGGCCGGATTTCTCTGCATTGAGGACGTGCAGAGCTGGGGGCTACAGGAGGAGAGTGCAAGCTCCTGGGTCCTCACCCATCCTGCAGATTATTACACCAGAGATCTGCAGAACATTGCCACCCTGACAGATGTGTATTCTGCAGACTATTAACCCCCCGAGCGCTGCACACCCCTCTCTGCGGGAGGGGATAGAATGTATCACTTGTATTATTTTGGCTCTAGTCTTCACCCTACTGACTTGTAGGAACGCGCTGCATCTGATACGTGCCGAGCGGTTCCTGAACCCACAAAGATGTGTTACACAACAGACAGACCTTCAGCTGTAGATCAGCTGATAACAGGGAGCAATAGACTGCATAAACATCACAGCAAAGGGGGAGATGGTCTGCAGGGTGAATGTCCCTTTAAAGGTATAGATGCCGCAATGTGTCTGAAGTGGGTGGAAAAGGTTAGATTTATAACTAAAAGGGATCAGAAGTGGCTGATAACAGAGAATAACACTACACTTAACTACATAGATAGAAGATAGACTTAAAGGCTTTAGTCGTCTTAAAGGGACAGACACTATTTTAGGAAAGTTACTACCCCTTAGAAATTACCCCCAGGACTCAGGAGGGGAAGATAAAGTATGGCGGACAAGTAATGTATGGGCCCTGCCGTTGTGTGAGGTGTGTACATAGTCCCTCCCCCCCTCTGATTCTGTAACCAATCTCAATGTAGACTCCACAGCGGACATCTCTGACTAATCTCTTTACCTGGCAAAGTTGGGTGACAACCAATATGGCCGCCATAATAAAAAAGTTGTCCCAGTTGTGAAGAATAGCATCCATCTTTCTCATATAGCTGCATAACAAGGCAGATGTGCCATTCAGGAGTCTGGGAAAGCTGGGTGACACCCTTTTTATTGCAGGCTGTAATGGCAGCCATGTTGGCTCCCAGTAATTACATAGTCTCATAGCACTTTATGGCAGGTTTAGCCAATGGAGAGGGGGGAGGGGCACACTTTAACCCTCCTTCCCCTTTGTTAGATAGAGCTGAGAGCACTCAGCATAGAAGGACTGTAGAGATACTCAATGTAAAACAGATGTGGCATGGACAGCCTACAACCACAGGCAAGGCAGACAATGCCCCGACCACAAACAGGGGAGCTCAGGCTGCTGAGTTCAGGTTATTAAACCGGGACCTGCGATACGAGACCAAGTTTTCAAAAAATGGACAATTCCTTTAAGTGTAGTACTTCTCTTAAAGGGGAATACCACCTTAAATATTTTTCCGTTAAAAGGTGGGTGTGGGGCTTTGATCTCCCTTCATTACCTGGGAAGAAGGATATTTTTAAAGTGGGACCTGTGATATGAGAATGAATTTTCCAAAAATGGACAATTCCTTTAAGCCTGTCTTAAAGGGGAATACCACCTTAAACATTCCTCTGCTATAATGTGGGTGCGTGGCTTTGAACTCCCCCCATTCCTGGAAATAAGGGCCATTGGGGCTCAGGATGTTTTTTTGGACATTTCCAGAACTTGACATCTGCAGCATATTCTTGTACATGAATTGAAGCCATTCATCTCCTCTCCAGCACACATGGCTGACCCCTTACAGAGAGAAATTCCTTGCCGCTGACCCCTGATCCACACCCCGTAGACATATCATTCTAATAAGACTTTGAAGGAACGTCCAACAGCTTCTGGGGGGGATGAGGGATGAAGAATTGTTTAGCCCAAGTCCCTATTAATGTTTTGATGACATCACCCAGACTCGGAGAGCAGGGTGAGAGACTGGCACCGTGCCCACAGGCACATCCTATGGAGGTCATAGAACTCCTGAGGGTGATGTGGAGGTGGTAGGCAAGGAGGAGTCTTCAGGTGGGCCTTCACTCTACTTGTCACAGCTTGGGGCCTCCTCAAAAGTGGCTCTTGCTTTGGAAGACCTTAGACGTCTTCCGAAAGGAGGTTGGCATCTTCCATGAATCTTCATAAGAGTTTGGGGGCTGCACTGACTTCCCATAATCCCCCAGGAATAACAGATGAGTGATATCGTTGTATATTTGGTTTTCAGCCGCACCCCTGAATATTGATTGACACCCATTTATAGTCAACGCCCCTCTGTGCTCCTTATGGAAATATGTCTTGAACTTGAATTTCAGGTCTGTTGTATGGCCTGCAGTAATGAGATATGCTAATTGGGGTGGAGGCTCCACATGGGGAGAAAGGCCAAGTTTGGTTGGGGTCACAGCATGACAGATGCCTGGTTGCCATTATTCTTAGCATTGTCTTGGTTTCTATAAGCAACAACACATACTGAGCTCCAATCTCTTGGTTGCCATCGGTGATATCACTAGTCTTGGCCAAAAGGTTCTGGTTGCCATGAGCTGCAGCGCATTCTATGACAAAATCCCTAACAATGACTAAGAATGGTTGGGTTGTCCATAGAAGATGACTGATTGCCAGGGGTAGCACCAAAGCCTTGTCTGAATCCTTTGGTTACCGCGGTCAGCACCCTTGTTCCATATCGTAGCTGTTGGAGCAACATCAATGTTCTTAGCTGATAACTTCTTGGCTTCTATCGGTGATGGAACGTTATTTATGTTGCCATGAACACAACTTCCGACCAGCTTGGATGAACACCATTGGTGTCAGATGTAATCTTCATGGTTTATACAGGCATTGGCACAATCTCCTTGTAGACCCCAAGCAACTCCAATGCTCCTTTCTTGGTGGTCATAGGTAACGTCAGGCTTAATGCTTTAGGTCACCATGAGCAACACCACCAATTCTATCTCTAAACTGGGAACAGCGGTCAATAAAAGAGTCATGCCAACAGGCAAAGATCAGAGCCGACCGCAGGAGCCAGGAATGATGTTAATGTTGCAGTTATAGCTAGATGCAACCCATGTTGGCGCATAGGGCGCTGACCACCAGCTTGTAGATAGGGCAGCAGGCAGATGTAGACCTGGGGGCAATCACTTGGTCATGGTGCTGTAGTTATATTCTGATCTTGGTTCTAGCGCTGTACTTATGCTATAAACTTGCTCTGGTGTGAGCCAAGTTATGAGCTTGGTTCTAGTATAGTATTTATTCCCTGATCTGTATTCATATTATGTGCTTGGTTCTGGTATTGTATCTATATACTGTGGATGGTTCTGGGGCTGTATTTATATTATGAGCTTGGTTCTTGTGCTGTATTGATGAGCTTAGTTCTGGTATTGTATCTGTGTACTGAGATTGTCCATGCTCTATTCATGTCATGTGTTTGGCTCTGGTGGAACATTTATGTACTGATCTTGCTTCTGGTACAGTATTTATTCGCTGAGCTCTTCTGGTGTGGGGATGCTGCTATCTTGCTTCTTTCTGCACAAACAGAACACAGGCAGCCTGTCAGTGCTATATATCATTTCATTCTTATGATGGAAGGGGGGGGGGGGGGGGTCTGCAGAGGGCTCCATCTAACCGAAGGCTGGAACTGATTAGGTCTACAAACATGATGTTACCTATGGCGACCAAGAAGGAAACCTTGGGATTGGTCA
Organism: Eleutherodactylus coqui; assembly: GCF_035609145.1. Taxonomy (NCBI): domain Eukaryota; kingdom Metazoa; phylum Chordata; class Amphibia; order Anura; family Eleutherodactylidae; genus Eleutherodactylus; species Eleutherodactylus coqui. Next base: position 329,495,554 of record NC_089838.1, read on the forward strand.
TAGTTTTTACAGGCATCAGCACAATCTTCATAACGACCGAGACGCTTCCATCCGGCAGCAGTGATGTGTGACAACCAAAGAGGTCACTCTTAAAATCAGTGGTGCTTTTGGCAGGAACCAAGAAGATGTGACTCTGCCCCGCTGTAACCCCTCCAATTGTGCGGATCCGTACCACATAGGGTAGATTTTGGTCCAGATTTGCTGCGGATTGTTCCACTGTGCAACATTTGCAGTAAATCTCCCATGCATGAGCGTGCATCCCCCCAAAAAATGATATATAATCTATAGGACAACCTTCACGATGTGTTGGGCTTAGATACAGCGGCTTAGATACAGCCGCTCTGGTTTAGTAGAACTCCACATATCAGTTCCCATGAATGCACTGACGTCCGTCCAGAGCGGAAATCCCCCCCAAAATTGCAGTAAATTCCACATCAAAGATTATAGAGAAATCCACCCAATTGTTGCAGATTTTGCTGCAGATCGACAGCGGATTTAACCCTTTCAATTCCAAGGGTGAAACCAGCTGTGAATCTGCATCAAAATCCACATAAATGGTGTGAATTCTGCCGCGGTCTTTGATGCGGAACTGATGCAAATTTTGATACTCATTTTCCACTATGGAGAGTCCACACCAATTTCCGCTATGTGTGAACGTACCCTAATAGTGTTTACAGTGCAGTTACCTCCAGTGATCACAGGTGATGTCATCTTTGCTTGAAGTCGTCTGTATTCAGTCTTCTTCTATCAGGTCCCGAATCCACCACTGCGATTTTTCCAGCCACGACTCGCCTCTGCTCACTCCCCCCCCCACACTGCTGCAACCCCTAATCTACTTTTCAGTGCTTGCCCTTGTAATAATGTGCGCACTGTGGCCCCACTTAGTAATAGTAACCTTTTCAGTGGTGCCACTTGGTAATATGACCTCCTCTGTGCCCTCTTTAGTAATAGGTCCTCAAATGTCCCCCAATTAGTAACAACATCATCAGTGGCCCTATCTAGTACTAGGGTCCTCTCTGTGCCCCAAAACAGTATAGGGAAAGTGGCCATGATAGACAGCCTGGCCCCACTGCTTAACCTCCGGACGCAGGGCGAGGAAGGGGTTAAATTCCGTACTACACACAGCCTTCCTTCTCTGCTGCACAGGAGCTGACAGGCAGCAGGACCTCATCACTCCTCTCCCCGGCACTCACTGTACTTGGAGTACTGGGGCTGGGAAGGGGTCCTGACGTTGTCCGGCTGTGCAGCAGAGAGGGAAGGCTGTGAGAGTACTAAGGCCTCTAACCCCTTCCTCTCCTTGCAGCTGGAGGTTTAGCGCTGTGTATTATAATAGGGGCAATTGGGATGGCTGTCAGCCCCCGTGCAGACTCGGGCCCAGGATGGCTGCCCCAATCAGCCAAATTAAAAGCCGCCATTGAAGCCACGCAAGTGTTTTAATTGTTACCTATATAGTAGACACCAGGGCGGTACCACCACTGTTCTTAGAGGGGATCTTCTTGATTTCCATCGTCAAGACGACCGATTTTACCAGGAATCTTTTTGGTGTCCATGAGCAACACCATTGTTCTGAGATGGCATCCTCTTCGCTCCTGTGGTCAACACCACCGAGCCTTCATGTCGCTTAGTTCCTATCGTCTTGGTTTCTATGGATGACGCCACATTTTTAGCCATAATATTTAGGTTGTCCTAAGCAACATTAATGGGAATCTTCTTGGTTCTCATGGTCAACAACACTGATGTCATCGGGAATCCTTCTGGTTGCTCTAAGCAACATCCATGATTTTAGCTTATGTTTTGGTGTCTAGGCGCCACTCTTCATTCTCTTGGTGGCCATGGTCAACAGCACTGAAGGAAGCCTGGAATCGTCTTGGCTGCCACAGACAACATGAATGTGCGTAGCTGGTATCTTCTTGGTCTACATCGTATGCAACACCAAATTTGATTTCACTGGGAATTGGTTGCCTAAGAACAGCACTGTTGTTACCCATAGAAACCAAGACGATTCCATCGAACAACACATTTTACACCAAGCATCCTTTGAAGTTCGATGGTTTTGGTTAATAGAGTATTTTCTTGGTTACTTTGAGTAACCGCATATTCTTAGCCATGTTTGGGTTGCCATGAGGACATCATTATTCTTCTCTGTTGCCATCAACGCTCTTTGGCTGCCTTTGTGTTGGGCGCGGGCATCGCGACTCTGTCAGCTACAATGTTTGCTTTCCATGGTCAACATTGTGGTTCCTATCGGGAATCTGCTTGGTTGCATGAAGGTAAACTGGCTGACCACCGCTGTGGGAGCTGTAATGGTAGGTGTTTTGGTCGTTACCCAAATTTCCACCAAGCAAGTATAAGGGTGTGTTTACACGGGCGCGGTTCACACACGAGTTCCATCCGATTGTGGTATGGAAGGAACCTATTGATTTCTATCTGGTTACTGAGCAGTGATTCTTCCCCCAGGCCGATGGTCCGCGATGGAAAGGGCTCTGCTTCTCCCTTTTTTTTTTGGACGATTCTTGCTTAAGAATTAACCAAGACGGTATGTTCCAATAGGAACATAAAAAAAACGTGTCACACCCACATCCAGATGCAAGTAGCGTGTGGTGCTATTTTTACCATTTTAACTATTGGAAGGACGGGCAATTTCTTCATGTGTGTGAACATTGTGTGCGCATAGATGCAGTGTGATGTAGGTCCACACGTAAAATCTTCCCTGTGTTAACCCAGTCTACCAGGCGGTTTGCTTTCTGCGGACCGTAGGGCACGTGTAAAGGCTTAGATACACCAGCTCGGCAGCAGCTGCCCCTCTCTGACACATGATTGATGGGGTGTATCCGGGGAGGTATGCCTGGTATGGCAGATATGTCTGGATCTGTATGGAGTGCTCTGTTCCTGGAATAGCCGGCATGTTCCCTGGCAGTGTGTTCAGCGCTGTACTAGCTGTAGATCAGGTCTGACTTCTGTCTTCTCCTTCCAGGATGGGGGTGAAGGGTCTGCAGTGTTTTCCATGGTACAGGAGAAGAAAAGAGCGGAAAATCAGCAAAACTAGTGAGGAAGGTAAGAGCCACCGCCTTATACCGTGCGATGAGAGAAGTATTAGACGCACAGAAGGTGATGAGATTCTGGTTTATTCTCAGCTCTCCACCGTGAACATCTCACCACCACCAGACCCTGTTGTCAGCTCTACACCTGGCGACATCCCCCTGCCAGACCCCGTTGTCTACTCTACACCTGGTGACATCCCACCACCAGACCCCGTTGTCAGCTCCACACCTGGTGACATCCCTCCACAACCAGACCCGTTGTCACCTCTACACCTGGTGACATCCCTCCACAACCAGACCCCGTTGTCACCTCTACACCTGGTGACATCCCTCCACCAGACCCCGTTGTCGCCTCTACACCTGGTGACATCCCTCCACCGGACCCCGTTGTCGCCTCTACACCGGGTGACATCCCACCACCGGACCCCGTTGTCGCCTCTACACCGGGTGACATCCCACCACCGGACCCCGTTGTCGCCTCTACACCGGGTGACATCGCACCACCGGACCCCGTTGTCGCCTCTACACCGGGTGACATCCCACCACCGGACCCCGTTGTCGCCTCTACACCGGGTGACATCCCACCACCGGACCCCGTTGTCGCCTCTACACCGGGTGACATCCCACCACCGGACCCCATTGTCGCCTCTACACCGGGTGACATCCCAGCACCAGACCCGCTTGTCGCTGCTACATCGGGTGTCATCCCTCCACCAGACCCTGTTGTGAGCTCTACACCTGGTGACATCCCTCCACCACACCCCGTTGTCGCCTCTACACCTGGTGACATCCCTCCACTGGACCCCGTTGTCAACCTCTACACCGGGTGACATCCCACCACCAGACCCCGTTGTCAACCTCTACACCGGGTGACATCCCACCACCAGACCCGGTTGTCGCCGCTACATCGGGTGTCCTCCCTCCACCAGAACCCCGTGTCAGCTCTACACCCGGTGACATCCCCCCACCAGACCCAGTTGTCAGCTCTACACCCGGTGACATCCCCCCCACCAGACCCAGTTGTCAGCTCTACACCCGGTGACATCCCTCCACCACCAGACCCCGTTGTCGCCTCTACACCGGGTAACATCCCACCACCAGACCCCGTTATCGCCTCTACACCGGGTGACATCCCACCACCAGACCCCGTTGTCGCCTCTACACCGGGTGACATCCCACCACCAGACCCCGTTGTCGCCTCTACACCGGGTAACATCCCTCCACCAGACCCTGTTGTGAGCTCTACACCTGGTGACATCCCACCACCAGACCCTGTTGTGAGCTCTACATCTGGTGACATCCCACCACCAGACCCTGTTCTCACCTCTACACGTGGTGACATCCCCCCCCCCCCCCCCATCAGATCCCGTTGTCAGCTTTCCAACGGGAAACCTCTCACCCCCACCAGACCCCGTTGTCAGCTCTACACCCGGTGACATCCCTCCACCACCAGACTCTGTTGTCAGCTCTACACCCGGTGACATCCCCCCCAGACCCCGTTGTCAGCTCTACACCCGGTGACATCCCTCTACCAGAACCCTGTGTCAGCTCTACACCCGGTGACATCCCCCCACCAGACCCCGTTGTCAGCTCTACACCCGGTGACATCCCTCCACCACCAGTGTCCGTTGTCAGCTCTACACCCGGTGACATCCCTCCACCAGCAGACCCCGTTGTCAGCTCTACACCTTGTGACATCCCACCAGCAGACCCCGTTATCAGCTCTACACCTGGTGACAACCCTCCACCACCAGACCCCGCTGTCAGCTCTACACCTGGTGACATCCCTCCACCACCAGACCCCGCTGTCAGCTCTACACCTGGTGACATCCCTCCACCACCAGACCCCGCTGTCAGCTCTACACCTGGTGACATCCCTCCACCACCAGGCCCCGCTGTCAGCTCTACACCCGGTGACATCCCTCCACCAGACCCCGTTGTCAGCTCTACACCTGGTGACATCCCCCCCCCCAGACCCCGTTGTCAGCTCTACACCCGGTGACATCCCCCCCCCCCCAGACCCCGTTGTCAACTCTACACCCGGTGACATCCCCCCCCAGACCCCGTTGTCAGCGCTACACTCGGTGACATCCCCCCAGACCCCGTTGTCAGCTCTACACCCGGTGACATCCCCCCCCAGACCCCGTTGTCAGCGCTACACTCGGTGACATCCCCCCAGACCCCGTTGTCAGCTCTACACCCGGTGACATCCCCCCCCCCCCCCAGACCCCATTGTCAGCTCTACACCCGGTGACATCCCCCCCCAGACCCCATTGTCAGCGCTACACTCGGTGACATTCCCCCCCCCCAGACCCCGTTGTCAGCTCTACACCCGGTGACATCCCCCCCCAGACCCCGTTGTCAGCGCTACACTCGGTGACATCCCCCCAGACCCCGTTGTCAGCTCTACACCCGGTGACAACCCCCCCCCCCCCCCCCAGACCCCATTGTCAGCTCTACACCCGGTGACATCCCCCCCCAGACCCCATTGTCAGCGCTACACTCGGTGACATCCCCCCCCCCCCCAGACCCCGTTGTCAGAGCTACACTCGGTGACATCCCTCCACCAGACCCCGTTGTGAGCTCTACACCTGGTGACATCCCACCACCAGACCCCGTTGTCACCTCTACACCTGGTGACACCCCCGCCCATCAGACGCCCATCAGACCCCGTTGTCAGCTTTCCACCGGGGAAGATCTCACCACCACCAGACTCTCCATTGTCAGCTCTACACATGGTGACATCCCTCCACCACCAGACCCCGTTGTCAGCTCTACATATGGTGACATCCCTCCACCACCAGACCCCGCTGTCAGCTCTACATATGGTGACATCCCTCCACCACCAGACCCCGCTGTCAGCTCTACACATGGTGACATCCCTCCACCACCAGACCCCGTTGTCAGCTCTACATATGGTGACATCCCTCCACCACCAGACCCCGCTGTCAGCTCTACACATGGTGACATCCCACCACCAGACCCTGTTGTGAGCTCTACATCTGGTGACAGCCCACCACCAGACCCTGTTCTCACCTCTACACGTGGTGACATCCCCCCCCCCCATCAGATCCCGTTGTCAGCTTTCCAACGGGAAACCTCTCACCCCCACCAGACCCCGTTGTCAGCTCTACACCCGGTGACATCCCTCCACCACCAGACTCTGTTGTCAGCTCTACACCCGGTGACATCCCCCCCAGACCCCGTTGTCAGCTCTACACCCGGTGACATCCCTCTACCAGAACCCTGTGTCAGCTCTACACCCGGTGACATCCCCCCACCAGACCCCGTTGTCAGCTCTACACCCGGTGACATCCCTCCACCACCAGTGTCCGTTGTCAGCTCTACACCCGGTGACATCCCTCCACCAGCAGACCCCGTTGTCAGCTCTACACCTTGTGACATCCCACCAGCAGACCCCGTTATCAGCTCTACACCTGGTGACAACCCTCCACCACCAGACCCCGCTGTCAGCTCTACACCTGGTGACATCCCTCCACCACCAGACCCCGCTGTCAGCTCTACACCTGGTGACATCCCTCCACCACCAGACCCCGCTGTCAGCTCTACACCTGGTGACATCCCTCCACCACCAGGCCCCGCTGTCAGCTCTACACCCGGTGACATCCCTCCACCAGACCCCGTTGTCAGCTCTACACCTGGTGACATCCCCCCCCCAGACCCCGTTGTCAACTCTACACCCGGTGACATCCCCCCCCCCCCCCCAGACCCCGTTGTCAACTCTACACCCGGTGACATCCCCCCCCAGACCCCGTTGTCAGCGCTACACTCGGTGACATCCCCCCAGACCCCGTTGTCAGCTCTACACCCGGTGACATCCCCCCCCCCCCCCAGACCCCATTGTCAGCTCTACACCCGGTGACATTCCCCCCCAGACCCCATTGTCAGCGCTACACTCGGTGACATCCCCCCCCCCCCCCCAGACCCCGTTGTCAGAGCTACACTCGGTGACATCCCTCCACCAGACCCCGTTGTGAGCTCTACACCTGGTGACATCCCACCACCAGACCCCGTTGTCACCTCTACACCTGGTGACACCCCCGCCCATCAGACGCCCATCAGACCCCGTTGTCAGCTTTCCACCGGGGAAGATCTCACCACCACCAGACTCTCCATTGTCAGCTCTACACATGGTGACATCCCTCCACCACCAGACCCCGTTGTCAGCTCTACACATGGTGACATCCCTCCACCACCAGACCCCGTTGTCAGCTCTACATATGGTGACATCCCTCCACCACCAGACCCCGCTGTCAGCTCTACACATGGTGACATCCCTCCACCACCAGACCCCGTTGTCAGCTCTACACATGGTGACATCCCTCCACCACCAGACCCCGTTGTCAGCTCTACACATGGTGACATCCCTCCACCACCAGACCCCGTTGTCAGCTCTACACATGGTGACATCCCTCCACCACCAGACCCCGTTGTCAGCTCTACATATGGTGACATCCCTCCACCACCAGACCCCGTTGTCAGCTCTACATATGGTGACATCCCTCCACCACCAGACCCCGCTGTCAGCTCTACACATGGTGACATCCCACCACCAGACCCCGTTGTCAGCTCTACACATGGTGACATCCCTCCACCACCAGACCCCGCTGTCAGCTCTACACATGGTGACATCCCCCCACCAGAGCTCGTTGTCAGCTCTAAACCTGGTGACATCTGATGGTTTCTGTACTGGGATCTCTTGTGTGATCCTCTCCTTTATACCTAATGCTACACATCACCTGACCGCACAGGATTGCTGGGGATGGGGGGGGGGGGGGGGGGGTAAAGTGTATATGGATTAGTGTACATTCAGTGAGGTGAGGACGACAGTATATATAGGGATCTCGCTGTATGAATAGTCATCTTACACGTGTTCCTTCCCTCTTCTTCAGAGACCCCTGCGGCCACCACCCCTCAGGAGGAGAAACCGCGCCTGCGCTCCACCAGCTCCATTGGCAGCGATACGGACGGCCAGCAGGCTCGCGCCTACTTCAGCGGTAAAGCCAGGGTGTCCTTCCGCCATGAGATGGACTCCAACACGTTTGTCAACGACTCCACCTTCTGAAGGTAGCAGAGAGACAAGTCTACCGCGTGACCACAGATCAGGGTGCTCCTCCTTGTCCTGGATCCAGGACCCCCAGACATTACTATAGACGGACATGAGAAGGGGCTACAATCCCATCATCCTCCTCCTCACGGAGGTTCTCGGACATAGAGGGTGCAGTACTGAGGATCCGCCAACAGGTGGCACCACTGAAAAATACAAATCACCAAAGTGTTCATCTGATCCTCACTCCGGCCCCCGATGACCGCTATGCACAGTAGGGGCTGTGGTTCTGTATTATCAGCCCCCTGGGGCAGACAATGTGTAGTAATAACCCCCCCTTCCCTGAGCGTTCTGACATTACTATAACTCCATATACAACTTAGTTGCTGGTGAGCAGGGACACCTTGTGGCTGCAGAGAGTACTGCACAGGACGTTACTGGATGAGACGTCACTGGGGTCCTCATGGTGGAGCCCCACAAGATACGGACCCTGCTGCGGAGGAACCCAGAGCCTGCTGAAGTCTAGTCTAATTGTGCACCCTTCGGGATTATCCTGACCATCAGACACTGGGGAAGGGGTTAACACACGGGACGCCGGCCCTACAGCCAGCAGCCACCACAAGTCCCAGCACGGCCGCATACCACATACTAACTGTAGATACGTTTTGTAAATCAACATTAAAAAAAAAAAATTTGTAAAACTGCCATCTCCAAACTTCTGAGAGATTTCATATTGTGTAAGATCTCTGCTTTCTGTCAGTGAATGGCTAATCCTGCTCACACTGGTTGCCACAATGCATCAGAGCAGGCAAGAGCCGTGAGCGCGATGTCCTGCACGCAGTGAGGTTGGTGCCGCTCGCACGTCCATTCATGTTTAGCAGATGATGGAACATATTGTAGTCAGTGGGACCCATCAGGCTCCGCCCACTTCCATCATCTGATGGGGGCCGACCTGTAAGGAAATGTGAACAGAGCCTCACAGATGATCTACACTGATACACTGTTACAAACCCACAGCTGTGCCAGCAGGATAAAAATGTGATCCAGAGGTCGAGGAGAGTGAATATTCTGGTGTAACCGCAGAGCTCACACTCTACTCTCCGGGATGCAGGACCACTTTACATGGGATGGGGGGGGGGGGGGGGGAGATTACCTCGCCATGTTGAGATTTAATTATCTAGGAGTCATGCTCCAGTCACAGCCAGAGCTGCATTCATGATTCTGCTGGTCACCGGCTGCAGCAGCTCTGGTGAGGGCAGGATTTACATGGACGGTTATTGTTACCACAGGGACAATGTCAGCATACAGTACCACCATATACCACACAGTACACAACCCATACCGCCATGTACCACACTGCACATATAAGGCTGCCATATAGTACACAACCCATACCATGCTGCCATACAGTACAGTGTCAGCATACAGTACCACCATATACCACACAGTACACAACCAACACTGCCATATACCACGCTGCCATACAGTAGTGTCAGCATACAGTACCACCATATACCACACAGTACACAACCAACACTGCCATATACCACGCTGCCATACAGTAGTGTCAGCATACAGTACCACCTTATACCACAGTACACAACCCATACCGCCATATACCACGCTGCCATACATTAGTGTCACCATACAGTACCCCCCATATACCACACAGTACACAACCCATACCGCCATGTACCATACCGCCATGTACCACACTGCCATACAGTACACCATATACCACAGTACACACGCCATACCGCCATATACCACGCTGCCATGCAGTACCACCATATACCACACAGTACACAACCCATACCGCCATATACCACGCTGCCATACAGTACAGTGTCAGCATACAGTACCACCATATACCACACAGTACACAACCTATACTGCCATATACTACACTCCCATACAAGGCACAACCAACACCGCCATGTACCACACTGCACATATAACACTACCACCATATACCACACAGTACACAACCCATACCGCCATGTACCACACAACCCATACCGCCATGTACCACACAACCCATACCGCCATGTACCACACAACCCATACCGCCATGTACCACACAACCCATACCGCCATGTACCACACAACCCATACCGCCATGTACCACACAACCCATACCGCCATGTACCACACAACCCATACCGCCATGTACCACACAACCCATACCGCCATGTACCACACAACCCATACCGCCATGTACCACACAACCCATACCGCCATGTACCACACCGCACAAATAACACGATCACAGACCAATTCTATCCACAGAACATGTAATACCAATACCGTACAAATAATAGTGCTGTGTTGTACAAATACCGTCACACCGTGCGCATACCGCTCCTACACCAGACCTAAATAATACCCTCATAGTACATCTAACACTGCCAGACAGTCTAGTTTATGCTCCGTACACACCTAATACACACAAGACCGCCACACTGTACACACCTATATCCTGCTATGCACATGTTGCCATACAGTACACAACCAACGCTACTACACAGAACACATGCCCCTGTGATACTGCAGAAATACAAATACCGCCATATTGTACAAAAAGGCCTATAAATAACACTGCTGCACACAGCTAATGTCAGCACGCAGTGCGGGTTATTAATGTTACCGACACATACCTATCACTGCCATACCGTACACCACTGTATCCGGCTGTGCACATAACTAATGCTAACAGCACACCTACCCAACACCGCCACGTGGTACAGACTAACGCTACCGGCACACGAGTACGGCACTCACACACATCACGTAGCCCCGCCACACCGTACTACCATAAATACCGCCATACCCGGCTGAGCACTACACTAATCTACTGACAACAGGCGCTGATGAACGCCGCTCTGGATGTGACTAGTGTCCCCTCAGTCACCTATAAGTATGTGCCCCCCGTGACACGACACACAGAGTTCATCACATCAGGCTTTATTATAGTCATCATAACAGTAACAAAATCCACAAGAGATTCGGGAGACATCACGAGACGGGAAACCGGGGCAACTCGTTCCCGAGGATCACCTGGCGCTCCACGCCCGCTTCAGTGATGGCGGCAAGACGGATGACGCCCCCGCTGGATCCATCCCGCTCCATCGCCAGAGCCATAGCTGCAAGGAGAGGAAGACGGTCAACTACAATACAACAGTCTTTAACACCCGGCAGGGGGAGGAGCCAACTTGTAGCCCCTCCTATATACATAATTATCACCAAGCAGGGGGAGGAGCCAACTCGAAGCCCCTCCTATATACATTATAGGAGCAGACTCATAGCCCTCTGCTGTATATATCACCCTGCAGGAGGAGGAGCAGACTCATAGCTCCCTTCTGTATATATCACCCTGCAGGGGGAGGAGCAGACTCATTGCCCCCTTCTGTATATATCACCCTGCAGGGGGAGGAGCAGACTCATAGCCCCCTTCTGTATATATCACCCTGCAGGAGGAGGGGCAGACTCATAGCCCCCTTCTGTATACATCACCCTGCAGGGGGAGGGGCAGACTCATAGCCCCCTTCTGTATATATCACCCTGCAGGAGGAGGAGCAGACTCATAGCCCCCTTCTGTATATCTCACCCTGCAGGAGGAGGAGCAGACTCATAGCTCCCTTCTGTATATATCACCCTGTAGGAGGAGGAGCAGACTCATAGCCCCCTTCTGTATATATATCACCCTGCAGGAGGAGGGGCAGACTCACAGCTCCCTTCTGTATATATCACCCTGCAGGAGGAGGGGCAGACTCATAGCTCCCTTCTGTATATATATATCACCCTGCAGGAGGAGGTGCAGACTCATAGCTCCCTTCTGTATATATCACCCTGCAGGAGGAGGAGCAGACTCATAGCTCCCTTCTGTATATATCACCCTGCAAGAGGAGGAGCAGACTCATAGCCCCCTTCTGTATATATCACCCTGCAGGAGGAGGAGCAGACTCATAGCTCCCTTCTGTATATATTACCCTGCAGGAGGAGGAGCAGACTCATAGCCCCCTTCTGTATATATCACCCTGCAGGAGGAGGAGCAGACTCATAGCCCCCTTCTGTATATATCACCCTGCAGGGGGAGGGGCAGACTCATAGCCCCCTTCTGTATATATCACCCTGCAGGAGGAGGAGCAGACTCATAGCTCCCTTCTGTATATATCGCCCTGCAGGAGGAGGAGCAGACTCATAGCTCCCTTCTGTATATATCACCCTGCAGGGGGTGGAGCAGACTCATAGCTCCCTTCTGTATATATCACCCTGCAGGAGGAGGAGCAGACTCATAGCCCCCTTCTGTATATATCACCCTGCAGGGGGAGGAGCCGACTCATAGCCCCCTTCTGTATATATCACCCTCAGGGGGAGGAGCAGACTCATAGCCCCCTTCTGTATATATCACCCTGCAGGAGGAGGAGCAGACTCATAGCTCCCTTCTGTATATATCGCCCTGCAGGAGGAGGAGCAGACTCATAGCTCCCTTCTGTATATATCACCCTGCAGGGGGTGGAGCAGACTCACAGCCCCCTTCTGTATATATCACCCTGCAGGGGGAGGAGCAGACTCATAGCCCCCTTCTGTATATATCACTCTGCAGGGGGAGGGGCAGACTCATAGCCCCCTTCTGTATATATCACCCTGCAGGGGGAGGGGCAGACTCATAGCCCCCTTCTGTATATATCACCCTGCAGGAGGAGGAGCAGACTCATAGCCCCCTTCTGTATATATCACCCTGCAGGGGGAGGGGCAGACTCATAGCCCCCTTCTGTATATATCACCCTGCAGGGGGAGGGGCAGACTCATAGCCCCCTTCTGTATATATCACCCTGCAGGGGGAGGAGCAGACTCATAGCCCCCTTCTGTATATATCACCCTGCAGGAGGAGGAGCAGACTCATGGCCCCTTTCTGTATATATCACCCTGCAGGGGGAGGGGCTATGATTTGGTCATGTGATCTCACCATTTGCTGTAAACTTCAGACATTCCTCCTTCGTCATTCCTGGTTTGTAAGTAGAATCCACAAAGCCGTAGATGTAGGTGCTGCCGGAGCCGCCTATGGAGAACGGCTGGTGGACCATCATGCCTCCCATGGGCACCGTGTACACCTGCAACATAGACACATGATATACAGCCGGTCAGGGATGTTCCAGTGGGGTCAGAGACATCCTTTGTGTAGATAAAGAGGTTGGTGGTGGGGGGGACGGATGTTCTGTGTGGGAGGAGCCAGGGATGTTCCGCAGGGGCGGGTTCTCTTACCTGCCCTCCTTTCCTCTGGTCCCATCCAGCTACGATGATGCCGGCCATCAGGTCCTCGCGGTACCTGTAGCACATCTCCTTGAAGAGGTTGGCCGCTGTGTGGACGAGGGGCAGCGTGCCCAGCTCAATGCTGCAGGGAGACGGATACAAGATATAAGGGGGGACCCCGCTCCTGTGTACCCCCCGCCAGAGGGGGAGGGCAAGACAAGGTAATATACAAACTTAAAGGGGACCTCCATGGCACAGACTCCCTCATGAATCATGGAGATCTTACGTGCTGCTGACTAGGCGGTGCCAGTGGGCACTAGAGCCGCTGCCTGGCACTGCACCCCCCGTGACTGCGGGCGTCCGCTGATTCACTGCTTCACGTTTCTCCAAACAGTAGAGGAGCCCTAATTATACCCAAAGAGTGCCGAGAGCCGCTACTACCCCAGATCTCAGATTAACCCTTCAGTGACTGTCGCCCCCTGCAGGTCACACTTAGTAGTTATTTACATTTCCCGGCCGTTTACGGGACGTCACTGTAATGTGCTGGAGGATTAAAGAAGCCCGGGAATAAAAATTATATTAAAAAAAAAATTGCAATCGCGTCATTTTTGGGGCTTTTGTTTTTGCAGCGTCCGCAGTAGAGTAACACGGACAGGTCGCCGTTATCCTGCGAGTCGGTGCGACGACGGCGAGAACAGCTTTATATCGGATTATTACTCCATAGAAAAAAAAAATGGCGTCGCCATCTTGTGGCCGCGGGCGATTCCTCAGCTGCAGCCGTGGGGGGCTGACATTTTAATTCTAAACTTTTTCTTGCTATCCCCACATCTCCTCACATCGCGGCAGGTAAAGGGTGGAGCCGCGGGGAGCGGATGTCTCTCCTGCTTCAGCAGCTGCCGGACTGTTATCCGCAGACGACCCCCCGCGCCTCTGGTGTAGTCAAAACCACGACTGCATCAGAATAAAGCCGTCACTGGGGGGTTTATGGCTTACACCCGTGATGGCGAAGCTATGACACACGTAGCCATAGTCGCTGACACGCGGCCGCTCACCCTGTTAGTGAATACAGGCAGGGGCCGTGGCTTCCCTGCTGGTATTCACTAACCAGCACTACTAGCAGCTCTGATCCCGGCGCACACTGTGATGTCAGTGTGAGGCCAAGATCCTCCTCCCCTGACATCTCCTACCTATTGGTTCCGCGAGAGTGTCCAGGGGAGGAGGCGTCCGGCAGCACACTGACATCACAGTGTGCGCCGGAGATCATCGCTGCTAGCGGCGCGCCGACACAGAAGGAGCAGCGCTTCCAGGAGGTAAGTATGTGGGTCTCGGGGGCCACTGTCACTGCTGGGGGCCGCTGTGGGGGGCCACTGTCACTGCTGCGGGCTCATCATTACTGAGATCAGGCAGCGAGAGGCGGGGCCTGTGCTATGGGGGTTTGGGGTTTATTAAACATAGTTATATATTACAATTATACATATTTGTTATTTAAACTATAAATATCCCAAATTTATGTTTTTTCCCCGAAATGCCACACCATCCGAGTTATGTTCGGTTTTTTGGCGAATTTTGACACACCGAGCTCTAAAGGTTGCCCATCACTGGCTTACACTGCAGCACATCCTAATAGACCATCTCATGGATGACAGTCCGGGGGGCTTCAGAAGATCCCAAGCTGCCATGACACCCAGAGGGCTCTTACCTGTGGAAGCCCAGCTGGTAGGTGACGGCATCGGCGATGGCCTGGGTGTCGGCGGCGCTGCCGGAGCGGCAGCAGAAGATGCGGTCGTGTACCGGGGTGAGCTTGTCCGTGACTCTGTTAGCAATGTACGCCCTGCGGAGAGGAAACAAGGTCAGCGCCCGATACCGCAGGTATATAAGCCCCGCCCCTCTGAGGCCAGGGGCATGATGGGTAAGGGGGCGCTATGACAGTACAGCCCCATCTACAAACAAAGGGTGGAGGGGGCTGTGATCCCTGTATATGTAGGGGGAGCGCTATGATTCCCACCCCTCCCGGTGGTACGGCCCAGTAATCACGCACTCACATACCCGGTGGTACGGCCCAGTAATCACGCACTCACATACCCGGTGGTACGGCCCAGTAATCACGCACTCACATACCCGGTGGTACGGCCCAGTAATCACGCACTCACATACCCGGTGGTCGTCCTGGAATCAGCGCCAATAACCACACCGCCATCAAACTCCACCGCCATGATCGTCGTCTGCAGAGAGAAGAGATCATCATCATCATCAATCATCATACCCCCACCCCCGCATATAACACCGGCCCACGGCAACATCTCCCAGGGTGACATTCTGATGATGGTCCAGCAGGTGGCAGCAGCAAGACGGCGGCTCTCAGTTCATGAAATGTCAGTCGCCATCATTAGGGGGGAGGGGAGGGGGGGAGCATTAAAAAGAGCTAAAACACACCGGAACACAGCGGACGGCGCTCGACCGTGAAGCCTTATTACAATCAATGGAGACGTTTCACAGCCTTTAGCGCGGTGTTTGCAGCGCTGTGTGAGCGGCCGGCAGCTTCCTACATGGCGAGCGGGATGTTGTCCCGATACCGCGCTCATGAGCGTGCGATTTGTGTCTAAGCCGCCTCCCACCCTTCAGGGCGGCTGCGATCCCGCGGTTCGGTGAGCGTTTCCCGTTTTCAGCGGGAGCCTCGCGCTCATCCGCGTCCTGCGGGGCTTCCGGCCCGCTGAGAACAAGGTGCGATGTGTCGGAGGAGCGCGCAGGGATCAGCCGCGCCGCGGAAGGATGAGGTCACATCCCGCCTCTGACACGCACGGATCTGGCGTGATCTCCACCCGTGTGGCAGCGTCCTCGGCTCGTTCGCACAGCTGTGAGCGCAGATCAGACGTACAAATAAGGCCGGCGGGGGCGCAACCCCGACCGTGGTTTCCCCCCCTGCGTATGTTGTGCGCATCTCCCGGGCCCGCTGATCTGAGCGTTTCCTGCACACAACATGGCGGCGCTGCGGATTATTTTACATGAATAAATCAGTGAAGCGGGCTGTATTCACGCCGTTATCACACGGACGCGTCCGCCCCTCCCCCGCAGTCACAGTATTCACGCCGTTATCACACGGACGCGTCCGCCCCTCCCCCGCAGTCACAGTATTCACGCCGTTATCACACGGACGCGTCCGCCCCTCCCCCGCCCGCAGTCACAGTATTCACGCCGTTATCACACGGACGCGTCCGCCCCTCCCCCGCCCGCAGTCACAGTATTCACGCCGTTATCACACGGACGCGTCCGCCCCTCCCCCGCCCGCAGTCACAGTATTCACGCCGTTATCACACGGACGCGGCGTGGACACGCTGGTGACACCGAGCGCTGAGGTCCAGGCCGCGGAATGACAGCTGACAACCAGCATGGCCGCCATCACCGCTGCGGTGGGCTGTTCGCTCTCCCGCTGACCGGCCTACAGGGGGCGCAGAGTGACGCCCCCACTGTGATGGCGGCCGGAGCGGGGGTCCGCTGAGCGCTCAGCACAGATCAGTGCGTTAGCGGACCATCGCCGCAGTAGGCGGGGCCACGGCGGCCCTAATGGTTGTCACCCAGCTTTCCCAGGAGCCACCACGCTGGATGGTGACCCCTGTGTGCAGGCAGTGTAGACCCCCAACTAGAGGCCACCACCTATAATGCTGCGCCAGGTGGAACTACAAGTCCCAGCAGCACATGTGCTGCATCACCGGCCTGCTGCCAGGCTCCGCCCGGCCTCCCCTGCTGCTCTCCCCCGGACCGCCGCACTCACCCCGGTGGTCACTTCCCGGCTCATCCAGTCCAGCTCCATGTTATCCGCGCTCATCTGCGCCGCAGCCCCGGGACTCAGCACCCGAACCGCCGCCATCGTCCTGTGTTCTGCGGACAGAGATGGAGACAATGTAGACTTCCGGCGCGCGGAGGTGACGCCAGCAGGGTGTACAAAGATGGCCGCCCGCGGCGTATTAGCCTTTTACACCCCATCTCTACACAATTCGCAACCTGATTGGTTGTTTGGATTTACTCCTTCGCGGTGATTGGTTATTTTGGTGGGCTGATTCAAAGTGATTGGTTACTTCTGTTGGCTGATTCACGGTGATTGGTTGTTAGGGATAGGGATATATGCCCGCCGGTGCAACCACGTGACAGCACAGAACGCCGCGCAATACCAGCTCTGAAAGATGACTGGGCGATTCCAGACGTGGGTGTACAAAGATGGCGGATGCAACGTCATGGGAGACGGCTTGTGGAAACAGAAGTGACGGGGAGGAGCACAAAGATGGCGGCGGGGTCACCGCAATAATGTCACAGAATAGGCAAATGTAACCTGAAAGTGTAATAATATGATGGGACGGCTGAATATAAAGGCGCATTCACAGCTGCAGTCATGTAGTACAGCGCCCTCCCGTGGACGATGATGGAAGCTGTCTGGCTCCTGGCAGCTATTGTCCCAGACTGCGCTATTTTATGGCGGCTCAGATATAAATGTGACGGCGGCCAACAACTGACTCGCACCACAATACGGCCAATCCCTTCAGTCCGGCAACCGGTCATTTATTAGGCGCACATGTACACGTCCGTCCGAGCGTACAGCGGACTCTGGCGGCGCGAACCCATAACAGCTGGTCCGGCCGTCCGTGAAAACAAAACCGCAGCGGGTTCGGAAAACAGACCGTGCGACGTTACAGTCAGCAGGAGCGCGGGAGCAGCGGACGGTATATGAACGCCGTCCGCGCCATCTGCCATTCTTAATGCATTCTTGCGGACAGCGTACGGACGCGAGCGTGTGAACAACCTGCAGACAGCGGCCGCCCCAGCGAGGATCGTTCCCGGCCGTTACACCGGAGGGAGCCTCACTCAGTGAATGGCGGCCGCCCGCCTTCAGTCACAGTAAGCAGACCGCCATTCGCAGGTTGTACTGTTTACACGGCCGCGCCGCCACTCACAGACTGAACGAGAAGCGAACAAATTCGTGTCCGTTGTTCAGTCGCCGCAGCATTTACGCCGCACGGTAATCCGCTGGACGCAGAATCTGAACAATTAGCGGCCGTGTCGAAGGGTCCCGGAGGCTCGATCGCACGGCCATATTTGTGTAGCGTATTACACGCGTGATATGCAGTGAATAGAACCCTCTGATTTCAATGGGTTCACTCACATGGGCGTATTTTTTATCGCGATGTGTGATCACAGAATAAATACGCGGCGTCTTCTATCTTTTGCGCACAAGAGCCCATTGAAATCATTGGCCTTGCATAAATGCGCGCGACATACGCAGAAAGCCTACGTATTTGTGGCGCATTTACACACAAAATCAATGTAGTTTTGTGCGTGTAAACGCGCGGTGTATTTGCGCACACAAATATACGGAGTAGCAGGCGAAGTACGCGGGCAAAACTATTTTTCGGCCGCTCAAACACGCTGCGCAGTCCGTCACACAATGTAACGTTGTAGTATTGTAATATGGTGTAGTATTCATACTGACCACTAGAGGTCAGTGCAACACCCTGTATTACTGACCCTCTCACTTTACAGCCTGCTGTGAGTCCCACTCCCAGCAGTCCACAGCACCTTCCTATCAGGACCCAACGCAGCCTCAGATGCTCCATGTGGCGGTGTCTGGTACTGCAGCTCAGTCCTGTTGGCCGCGTCACTTGAATGGGCCTAGCTGCAATACCAGACACACGGAAACCTCCGAGCAGGTCCAAGTGATGCCATTACTCCTCCTTCCGCTGATCAGTGGTGGTCCCAGAGATGGGACCCCACCAATCGTACTGAATGACGGGTCTGCCTGCCGCTTCGGCGGGATCTATTCTGTTCCTATCTCTTTCTTGGTGAGGGATCCCCACTCATCTCGGTCTAGGGGGCTCCAGGTAAGTTAAACCTCAGGAGGTGGGGGGAGGCCACCAGAAAAATCCACGTACCACTGAGTGACTACCATCATGGCCATCCTGATTGGCTTCTCCGTAGCCACCCATGGAGAAGTCTTGGTTCGTTGGGGGATGGTGGAGGTAAAGGGGTTGTCCAGTTGTAAACTATTGGTGGCCAGTCTGCGAGATAAGTCATTGATAGTAGATGAGCGGAGGTCCACCACCCACCATCCCCACTCATCAACTGTTCTGGGGGCTAGTTCACTTAGGCTGCCTGTCCACGGCCGGGACAGAATATCGCTAGCGGAGGAGGGGGAGCACTGACAGGTCTCCGCGATGAGCCTGTCTAATAGATGGGCTCACTTCGGAGAATTGTGACAAACCGCAGCAGGCCACGATTTTAATCCCGTGAGTCGAGAATCGCTATGATTCTCCACTCCTGGACGCTGGCTGCGCTTTCCATAGTTAGCCTATGGAAAGCGTGTCATGCGAGGTCCGCTGGTGATTTATCGCCGCGGATCTCGCAATGACAACTTGCTCGTGGACAGGCAGCCTTAGGCATTGAGATCATTTCTGCAGGAAGCACACAGCTCTGTTCTCACTGCAGTGGTCAGGCTCGGTATTACAGGTTGAGTTCCCATTGAACTGAATGGCCTGTAATACCAAGCCTGGCCACTAGAGTGAGAATGGAGCTGTCTGCTTCCAGCAGAGATCAGCTCAATGCAGGAATGGATCAGTCCTGAGAATGGCTAATCAGTGGGCTTTTTGGGCAGCTGACCTCCACTGATCTACTGATGGCTTACTCTAAGAATAGGCCACTAATAGTTTACAAGTAGACAACCCCTTTTAGACTGTCCTGTAAGAGTTACAGAAACCCCCATTCACATTGATGGAGTGTGCCCCCCCATGGACCAGCATGTCTCTGTTGTTGGGATCGGTGGTGTTCCCTGTGAATGCATCCATGATTCAAAGTCCATCTGTATCCCAGGAGCTCACTTCACCGCCATACCCCTCCTCCCCCAAACTCATTCTTACCTGGTGCTCCCCCCTGTGGGGACCTCCTGTCTAGCAGCCTCTAGCTCATGACGTCTGTAAGGATCAGATATCAGCCATGTAACCACCTATATAAGGGAGTCTTTAAAGAGTGAGAATTCAGCTTTTTGCCCTGAGTTAGCCCCCTTTAAAGGAACCCCCAAATTCTTCCTTCTGGGCACCTTATGACTGCTCCTCCTGGGTAACGGCTGCAAAGTATTTCCAGTTCAGTCCAGGTTGGCCTGTCACTATAGCCGTAGACTGGAGATCTGAGGAATGGTGACTGTACGATTTTGACGATGTTGCCAAAAGGCTCAACTCTCTGCTGCCCGATCTCAAAGAGCAGAATATGTCTGGACAACCCCTCTAATGTGATGTAGTGCTAACAAAACCCACTAGGGGCGCAACACAACCAACTGCAATCATAGAAACAAGGATTGCCAGAAGCGCTTGAAGGAAGAAAATGGCTTTATTCGAAACCAGCATGTAACACGTTTTGACGGATTACCCTCTTCTTGAGACAGCTGGGCAACACCTGGAGGAGTTCTAAGCTTTCATATCCCCTTAGTGATTATAGCTTGTGGCCATGAACATATATACACAGACTATGAGGATATGAAAACGTGGAACTTCTCCAAATCTGTTGCCCAGCTGTCTGAGGAAGAGGGGGATTCCTCGAAACGTGTTACATGCTGGTTTTCAAATAAAACCATTTTTTTTACTTCAAGCACTTCTGCCGATCCTTATGCTTCTATGATTACAGTCGTTTGGGTTGCGCCCCCTACTGGGCTTTGTTTGCACCACATTAGTCTTTGATGCTTATGTGATCTTTGGCTCATTAGTGATACTAGGCCAGCAGCACCTATCATGTTACTCGCCCTCCAACCTTATCACTCGGAGGTAGATGCTCACCGCTTGAAGCTAATTGCACCGAGCCTCCTCAATTTTTTTCTATTCCACCCCTTCAATAGGCGTCCATGGCCAGCAGAAGAAAGCAAAGGCCCATTTAGGCACAACGATTATCGCTTAAAATTTGCTCGAAAGCCATCTTTTGAGCGATAATCGTTGGGTGTAAATGTGCCCATCTTTCACTTTTCTGCCGAACGATGAATTTTAGTTCCGCATGAAATCCATTGTTAGCAGAACAGCTGATAAGAAGGACCGCACGCTGTGTTCTGCCCGGGGAGCGCTGATTACATTGTCTCAGCTGTCAGCCCCGCCGGCAGAACAAAGGGAATGTAATCAGGGAACAGCGGGTGGTCTATTCCCTGAATACAGCTTCCAGTGGCTCACACACTACTAATTAGTACTAATAGGCATTAGTAACAAGTAGTAGTTTATGCAAAATGATCAATCAAAAGCCATCTTGTGAGCGATCATCTTTGTGTGTAAATGCACCTTAATACATCCACTTGGTAACCTTCATTAGCATGTGATGTGTGTACCCTCGCCAAGGCCTCCCCCTCCTCTGACAACACTTAATGCTTACTAGCCGTGCCCACCAGCACTGAGGTATCTTAAACCACTCTCCCTGTCATGTGATCTCAGGAAGAAGTTGTGTGTCAATCAAAAGAAACAAATGTCTCCTCCCTCAACCACCTCCTGAGGTAAGGATGAGGGCTGAGGAAAAAGTGTTCTCTTTATTAACTTACAGGCATAGTAAAATGAAAAATACACGTGTCTAGTGATCTGAGCATGGCACTGAAGACATGAGGGGATGTTATAGTCCTTCCCGGAGATGTCCTTGAAGGGGATTGCTTGTAACAACCAATAGGATTGTAGCTTTAGTTCACCAACCTCAGCTTGAAATATCACAGTTAGAACTATGTATGGGATGTTTCCCAACCTAGTAGGGGGCGCCTATTGGATGAAGCAAAGAGTGATGGGAAGCGCAGTATTGATGACGGTCTTCTGGTTCTAGGACGTTCTGTGTCTCGGTGTCGGGCGCAGTGCTGTTTTGGCACATTCTTTACCTATATTCACAGTATAAGGAACATTGAGATATTAAGTCTCTAAAAATGTCTCAAGAAATGTCTGAGAAAGTGCAACCTACAATGAATAGAAGGCCTGGGTTACATGGGGAATTCTGGGGCATTGTGATACGGGGGTTGTATAGTGGAAGTTTCATGTGATTTGGGTAAATATTTAGTAGTATTTATTTACTGGGGTTTGACCGGCATGTGGCATGAGATTTGGTGTCACCATCACATTGAGCCTACAGGCTGTGTATGGCCAGAGTCACCGTGTAACCCAGGCCTAAGTTTCTAGGCTCTAATGCATGTACATTTCCTATTAACTGGTGCAAACATGATTTTGGTAGGTCCCGCTTCCCACTCCTTTGGAAAAGTCTTGTTAGGACCGCACCAGATGTCTACTGTCTCAACCTCCCCTCCGTATGCCTATGAGGTCTGACAACTTTCTACAGTTCTCCATCTTGAATGTGTCAGCCTTCTCCCTTAATCTCTGGTCTCCGTAAAGACGGGCAAGGTTGGCCAAGTCAGACCTCTGCTGTTTCTCTTTCCAACAACCCGCTTGAACTTGCTCAGCGTATTCTTTCTCCACCGCCCTCTCAAGCTCCACCAGTATTTGACCTCGATAACGGTTCTGAAAATTTTGGCCAACAAAATACGGGACTCCCCGACTGCTGGTTTCCCGGGGGATTGTTAGACCAGAAGAAGGTTTAGGATGAAGACTGTAAGATGGAGCGGTGGCGGTCATTTGTGCAACAACTGATACCACCACTAGGATCAGGACGGGTAAGACCTGGATGAAGGCGGAATAGGCGGATTTCGGTGGACCGCCTTCTTCTTCCTCCTCCTGTCTTCTAGGCCGTTTTATATTATGTTTCTCCATCTCTTCACGCCATCTCGACTTCTTGGGTTCTTGACCTCTCTTCTCCCACCACTTTGGACTTGTTCGTCCGGCATCTTGTTTTCTCTCCTGTTGGGTCTTCGGTCTTCCTGGCTCTCGTTTGACTTCTTTCTGCCCCTTTGATTGACCGCCTTCCTGTTTCTGCTCTTGCCATTGTCTCCTTTGTTCATTGGAGGCCTCCTCTCTCGATCTCCATTCTTGGCCATCGTTTTGTCTCATACTTTCTCTCTGCTGCCATTTTGTTCTGTCTTCCATATCATCCTCTGATGACCACCTCTGCCATCTCCCATCTGGCTCATCTCTTCTAGTTGATCGCGGTGGCTGTCGTGGACGACCATTGAAGGCGTAAGCAGCTCGGGCAGAAAAGTGACCCCTGAAAAATAGATCAAAGATCTCATCTGTTGTCAGGTCGTGGTCAGAAGTTGCTTGAGCTCTGCCTTGGGAATCGTCATAAGCTTTTTTCTTAGTTGGATCACTGAGAACCGCAAAAGCCTTCCCAATAGTCTAAAAAGAAACATAAGATTAAATTAGTATAGCAAGAAGCCACAAGTACAAGAACAATGGCGATAAGCAGCTCACACACTAACATGGGGACACACTTTGAGACACTGAGAACAGATGTGTTTGACACACTTATGGGGGGATCTGCATCTGATACACTTATGAGGACCTCTAAGGAGGACACGTTATGAGGGCATCTGCAGAAGACACACTTATGGGGGATCTGTGGCTTGCATGATAACCTTATGACCCGCTCAATAGCGGGGTTCTAAGTGTGACCCTCCTATCCCCTCTGTGAACTTAATTCTTGAAATGGCCCTTTAATCAGGGTACTCTTAGGCACTCATAAAAATGACCAAGACTGTTACCGGTGGTTTCCTGGCACTGTTTATAGAGGCTTTCTCTGGGTGACATTGTTGACCCTTTATGCCTCAAGGCATATAGCTACATCCCAGACGCATGGGGTTTGTATGGAGCAAGACTGGGAGCTGATTTTGCACCACACAAAGTGGGGCCCAGCTGTCAAAGACAGCCGACACCAGCTCACAACGGCTGCGATTACCATTGATGCTGATTGCAGCTGATAATCCATTAAGTGCCCAGATCAGTGTTTAGGGGCTCTGAACGACCCCCCGAAAATGGGGTTGCAAGGTGCCATTTGATTGCCAAGGCAGCCTCGAGCCTTCTGAAGGCCCACAGGGCTGCCATGACTGATTGCCTAATAAGACCTGTATGTGGCATGTCTTGACAGACTTCCTGTCAAAATGTAGCATAATGCAATACTGTGGTATTGCATTATACTGCAGGGGCAATCAAATGCTCACAAGTTCAAATCCCCTTTGGTGGCAAAAAAAAAAATGTAAAAATGAGTGAAAAAAAGGTTTTTTTAATTATTAAAAAAATAAAGGATCATAAAAGTAAGGAAAAAAATCCCATATTTTTGTAATAAAAAAGCTAAAAAACCCCCAAAGCATATTTGGTATCACCGCATCTGTAAAAGTCTGATCTAGCGAAGTAACACATTATTTATCCCACATGGTGAACATTGTTAAAAAAAAAAAGCACAATATACAATGATGCTTTTTTTTGGTCACCCCGTCTAAAAGAAAAAGTGTAATAAAAAATGATCAAAAAGTCATGTGTAGCCCAAAATGGTAGCAATAGAAACTATGGGACGTCCCATAAAAACTCACACAACTATGTAAAGTTTTGGCGGTCAGAAGATCACAGCAGAAAATCATTTTCTTTCAAAAATATTTTACAAGAAATGTCTTCTTATGCGTATATGTGAGACCTCCTTACTAGCCGTCCCATCGTAAGTCCTGCCTTACATCCTTGCCCATTCTGTGCCCCGAGTAAGTTGCCAAGACAGTGGTTGTTGTGCAGATCAGCATAGCAATCATAGCGTCAGACGTCTTATGCCACCACCATTCTGTTTTGGAGCATCCTTAAATCTATACTTTTTATGCAATCGTTCACAAGCCCCACCTCCTTTGCGGGACCATTGGGAAGTACAGTGATATAAAAGTCTACATACCCCTGTTAGAATGACTGATTGTTAAAATATCCAACAAAGATGAATCATTTCAGACTTATTTCCCCTCCATGTGGCCCGCTATCTGTACAAGCCCACTGGAGAACTAACTGAAATGTTTTAGGGTGGAAAAATAACAAAACTACAATAATGTGGTTGCATAAGTGTTCACACCCTCTTATACTTGAAGATGGGGTTGGTTCAGAATCAGCCAATCACATGTGACCTCCTGTTCACTAGTAGTCTGCACTCCGCCCCCATTATCTAGAGTGATTCCGATTCCCCATATAAAGTTCGGCTCTTCTGGGATTTTCCTGACATTTTCTTAGTTGGTCCATAAAGATCTTACAGCTCATCAAAGGGGTCTGATTGTTGGAAGGTGTCAGTCAGGAGGAGGGGGGCAAGACATCTCCAAGACATCACAGGTACCATGGAGCACAGGGGAGACCGTCAGCAAGAAGTGGACCACAACATCTCCAAGGCATTACATGTACCATGGAACACGGGAGACCGTCAGCAAGAAGGGGACCACAACATCTCCAAGGCATTACATGTACCACGGAGCACAGAGGAGACCGTTAGCAAGAAGGGGACCACAACATCTCCAAGGCATTACATGTACCACGGAGCACAGGGGAGACCGTTAGCAAGAAGTGGGTTTCATTTGGCACAACAGTGACATCACCGAGAACTGGACGTCCCTCAAAAATTGCTGAAAATACTTGGAAAAAAATTGGTCCAGGAGGCCGACAGCAACACTGAAGGAGCTGCAGGAGTGTCTGTTAAGTCCTGGTTGTGTAGTCATGTGACCACCAGTTCCCGTATTCTTCATATGTCTGGACTGTAAGGCAGGGGGGGTGGTGGGGGGTAAGACGGAAGTCATATCTAACAAAGAAGACCATCCAAGCCCGGCCATGTTTTACCAAAACCTCCATCCGGTCTGCCAGCAGTCTGTGGGGAACGTTTTCTGTCTGATGAGACTGAGGGGAACTTGTTGGCCAGAATCCCAGAAGGGATGTTTGGTGTAAAGCCAACACTGCCGTCACCAGAAGACCCCCAGACCGCAGTGACACTAGTGGGGGGCAGCATTATGTGGGGGGCTGTTCTGCTGTTGGAACTGGGGCTTTAGTCAAGGGGAGGGAATTAAGAACAGTTTCAAATATCCATCCATTTTGACACAAAACCCTCAGGTCTCGGCTAAAAAGCTGAAGAGGAATTTCACCTTTCGGTAGGACAATGACCCAAAGCAGAGCGCCAAATCACCAAAAGAGTAGTTTTCCTAGAAGAAGATTGGAGTTTTGGAATGTCCCAGCCAGAGCCCAGACCTCAATCCCATTGAAGATCTGTGGGTGACCTGAAGAGGGCGCTAGACATAAGATGCCATCACAATCTGACAGATTTGCAGCGCTTGTGCAAGAAAGGATGGGCAAAGATTGCCAGGTCAAGATGTGCCAAGCTGCTAGACACCGACCCAAAAAGACATAAAGTCTTAAAGTCATAGGGTTCATCAACAAAGTTATTAGTTTTGGGGGTTTGCAGATTTATGCAGCCACATTATTTTTGTTTTTTTCTGTTAATTTTTCCACACTGAAAGATTCCAGGGTGTTTTTCAGTGGGATTGTCCAGATAACGGGTCCATGGAGGCGAAAGGACTCTGAAAGGATTCATTTTTGTCTGGTTTTTAACTTGGCGAAAACCCCTTGTCATTTCCCGAGCGGTGCGCAGAGCTTATATATCCGCTGTATGAGATGTATCTCCTGCAGTCCGTCCATCAGCAAGAAGTGGGAGCCAAGTAGACCGGGGGCCCAAACGGGCTCTTCAGAGTGAACCCTTGGTAAATACAGTTTAAAAAATAAATAATTGAACCCTTTGGTATCAGGCCGCCTGTTCTCGGGCATCGCGCTTTAAAGCAAGCAGATGTCCACCGTGGGAGAACATTTAAAGTCACTGCAATTTATCGCAGCTTTTGATCACGCCATGCCATAATTTTATGCGAGCGTAAAATCGCAATGGAGTTCCGCTCGTGGACAGCGGTCTGCGTTTAACATAGTTATCCTATGGAAAGCGTTTCATGCGTTACCTGCGTGCAGATTATCGCTGCGGATAGCGCAATGAACAATCGCCCGAGGACAGGAGGCTTTTTCTGAATTTCTGCCTTGATTTCTAATACAATGTGGTCCAATTGTATCTAAGTCACAGTTCTAGAAGAACACAATGTAACTAGTAACACATAGACAGCTGTGCTGCTCATGTCTTCTATTGAGCACATTGAATAACATCTGCAGTATAGGGAGAAAAAAAAATAAGTGAACCTCCAAGAGCTGATTGGCAAAACGTGCTTCAATTAAGGAGATTATATTAGAAGCCTGGGGTGTACAGGGGTTTTACCTGTTAGATATGAATCCTGGTTACTGACAGATCTGTTCTCAAGATGGTGGGAGTCATGTCTTGATGCAAAAAACGAAGACCTCAGAATTTGTGTGAAGTCCTGGATGTACAGCAATCCACAGTTATCTACAGATGGAGAACATTCAGGACTGTCCTACTCTCCCCAGGGACGTCCTATTGTATCACTGCAAGAGCACAACGGGCAATCCTGTATGAGGGGAGAAAGAACCCAAGGAAGAGAGACGAAGACCTACAGAAGACTCTACAGGCTGCAGAAATCTCAGCCCACGTGTCCTCTACTACCAAAACACTGACCAGGAATGGGGATCATGGCAGGGCACCACAAGCTGTTAGCCAGGTTCTCATGGGACAGAATTCTCGCAGCTTGGCTGCACGGGAAAACCTCAAGATTTCCACAGGATAAGCGCAGCTTCAAAACCCGCGGCCTTTAGCCGCAAATTTTGGAGCAGCTTCGTTGCCTGCATCTTCGCTGCGGAGAGGAGAGAGGCTGCTGCAGAAAAAAAAGAGTTGACATGCCGCGTCTTTGTTTTCCGCACGGCATGTCAGTTTCAGTGCGGCTTGGCCACAGGATGTGCACGAAATTTTTGCAAAATCTCAGCCACTTTGCTGGCTAATCCCGGGATTAGGAGCCGTAGGCGGATTTGCCATGCAGACAGTCCGCACGGAAATTCTGCGGCAATTCCACCCAGTGTGGACCCAGCCTTACTGTCCAAAAAAGACACTGCATCCTGTCTTAGTTTTGCCTGAAACCACATGGATGTTCCACAATGCTGCTGGGAAATGTTCTGTGGATGGATAGGACAAAAGTGGGACTTTATATAACAAATAGACAATGTTGACTTTGAAGGAAGAAGAACTCTGCACTCCAATGCCAAAACCTCACCAACTGTGAAGTATGGTGGAGGAAGCATCATAGTTGGGGACTCTGGTGGATGGGGCATCATGGATGAGGACATTGATGGAGGGAGCATCATAGTTGGGGACTACGGTGGATGGGGCATCATGGATGGGGACCTTGGTGGATGGAGCATCATGGATGTGGACCTTGGTAGATGGAGCATCATAGTTGGGGGCTTCGGTGGAGGGAGCATCATGATTGGTAACCTTGATGGAGGGAGCATCATAATTGGGCACTACGGTGGACAGGGCATCATGGATGGGGTCTACAGTGGAGAGAGCATCATGAATGGGAATCTTGGTGGATGGAGCATCATAGTTGGGGGCTACAGTGGAGGGAGCATCATGAATGGGGACCTCGGTGGGCGGGAATCATGGTTTGTGACTGCTTTGCTCCTCAGGTCCTGGATGCCTTATGATCATTAAGGAAACAATGCATTCTAAGGCCGGCTGCTCACGGCCGTGACGGGCTCCGCCGCGGAATATTCCGCGGCGAAGCCCATCACGGCGCCCCCCAGAGACCCCATACTTACCAGCGGATCCGGCGTCTTGGGTCCCGCATGACGCTTCGGTGTGACGCGCCGCAGCGTCATTTGACACGCTGGCCACGTCACAAGACACACCCACAGCGTCACATGATGTGGCCGGCCGTGTCATATGACGCGCCGGCCGCGTAATATGACACGGCGGTGGTGTGCTATAGCGGAAGATAGCGTGAGCGGATGGCTTCCATTGACTGCAATGGAAGCTGGCCGCGCGTACACCCGCGGCAAATAGAGCATGCCGCGGGTGAGGACGGGAGATTTCACGGTGCGGAATTCCGCGACGGAATTCCGCACCATGAGCATTGTGCTATTAGGTTCAATAGAACCTAATAGCTGCGGGCAACGCGGCGGAAATCCGTCCGTGGGAAGGAGGCCTCAGGGTGACTACCCACTACAGTCTTTTTTCACTGCGAAATTCGCTGTGGTTTTTTTTCTGCAGGGGTCTATGGGACTTGTAATGTTAGAATCGCGATCGCGCAAAAACACGATTTCACGGTAAATTGCGATTTTGCGCGATCGTGATTTTAACATTACAAGTCCCATAGACCCCTGCAGAAAAAAAAACTCTGCGAATTTCGCAGTGAAAAAAAACTGTAGTGGGTGGGCGCCCTGAGGTAGATACGTCCAATATCTTACAGCGGCAGCCATAATACAACAAAAGTAAATCAACTGAAGAACAGTAAAAAAAGAAGATTTGTGTTTTGGAATAGTCAAGTCAGAGTCCTGACCTCAACTCTATCGAGATGCGGTGGGATGACTTGAAGAGTGCTGTGCATGCAAGGCATCCCAAAAATATTGCTGAACTGAAAAACATTTGTGGGGAGGAAAAGTCCAAAATTATTCCTCAATTTTATACAAAATTTACCAGCAGCTACAGGAAACATTTGCGGAGGTGATTGCTGATAAAAGGGGATCTAAATGTTTTTACATTCAGGGGTTCACTTACATTTTCCCCCAGCCCTGTGGATATTACTCGGCATGCTCAATAACAGACGTGTGTGTTATTAGTTACATTGTGTCTGTCCACAATGGTGTCCACATTTTATCTGTAACGAGTGCAGGAATCTGGGTAATTCTAAGGGGTTCACTTACTTTTTCTTCAAACGTTCCGGATTTCTTCTATATTGTGTTAAGTTCTATGCATTGGCTTATCTGTTTGCAGGAAAGCTGGGTGACCGCCGTCATGGCTGGCATCACGGTAGGGTTCTCATCTGGCTTTTCTTGACCTCCGAAGGGTTAATGTACCTACTTATTCTGCGTGTCCTCTTTACCCCCCCATCGGGGGTCTTGGACATCTGGGTGCCGCATCCTATGTGTGTTTTAGCGCTGACCTTTTTGGCTACCGTCACCTGGCTGGTAACTGACCGACCTGCCCGGTAATTGATACCAAAAGGCCAGTATTAAATTTAGTCTCCCATCATCCTCCGGGATGCTGACACAAACGCCTTTGCCACACTAAGGATGCTTACATTAC
The DNA here is from genome assembly GCF_035609145.1 of Eleutherodactylus coqui. Lineage (NCBI taxonomy): Eukaryota > Metazoa > Chordata > Amphibia > Anura > Eleutherodactylidae > Eleutherodactylus > Eleutherodactylus coqui. The sequence continues at coordinate 329,526,043 of NC_089838.1, forward strand.
CATCTTCACTTCCCTAGTCTACCAGGCTCGCTTACATTAACCCATTCACTGCCCTAGACCAACAGGGATTCCTATATTAACTCCTTCACTGCCTCCTAGATCACAACGGATTTCGCCATTGATCTCTTTAATACACAAGATCACAGAGGATGTAGACACAGAATATAAACAGGCTGTACAAGTGATCTCTGCCATCGTTCGCTCACGTGTCAGGATTGGCTGACCAGTGGGGCCCCAAGTCTTTATGCTTCCTGAGGCGAAGTGTGAAATTGTGTCCCCCCTTTGCCAAAAATCTAATTTTACAGTCATTGAAAGTGAAATCCAACACTTATTGAAAACATTAGGACTAGAGATGAGCGAACGTGCTCAATAAGGGCAATTACTCGAGCGAGTATTGTCCTTAGCGAGTACCTGCCCGCTCGAAAGAAAAGATTTGGGTGCCTGCAGGGGTGAGCGGTGAGTTGCAGAAGTGAGCAGGAGGGAGCGGGTGGGGGGGGGGAGAGATCTCCCCCCCCCCCATTCCTCCCCGCTCTCCCCCACCGCCGGCACCCAAATCTTTTCTTCCGAGCGGGCAGGTACTCGCTAAGGACAATACTCGCTCGAGTGATTGCCCTTAGCGAGTATGCTCGCTCATCTCTAATTAAGACCTATCTGTAGTGGTGGAGCAATAGTGCCCCGGTAGTGACTCCAATAGTGTTTGCCTTAAGGGCTCCCAATAGTAATAGTGATCCCCCCCCCCCTCAGTGGCCCTAGTAGTGATAGAGACTCTGTTAGTGGCCCCAGTACTAATAGCGCCCCTGTTATTGGCCACAGTAGTCATAGTGACCCCATAGTGGCCCCAGTATTCATAGTGACCCCAGTAGACAAAGTGGTCCCCATAGTTGCCTCAATAGTGATAGTGTCCCCCATAGTGGCTTCAGTAATAACAGTGCCCCACAGCCAAGCAGCAACCCAACAACCATTTAACTCACTTGCTCTAGTTCTGGTCTGGTGGCAGCTGGCGCCATCGGACCAGGACAACAGAACAAGTGAGTTAACTACTTGTTGGGTTTCTGCCCAGCCAGCTCACAGGTGGTTATTATTTTTTACCGGCGATTAACATGTCCAGTAAAAATTAAATAACGTCTCTGTAGCAATCTGCAGGCCCTTGGAGGTCTTTATCATAAAGGAGTCTGCTTTACCATAAAGGTGGGTGACAGCCATTGTAGAAGCTCTGAAGGCAGCCATATTGATTGTCTCCCTCCTTTCCTAGAATCCAGCACACACCATCCACTAGCCTTCACATTGGCTCACCATCCCTGTTCACCTTGAAGGCCTCTGTAGCTCCTGGGGAGCTGTTCTTATCCGGGTGGTATCTCAGCGCCAGTTTCCGATATGCCTTCCGGATCACCTCGGTGTTGGCATCCCTCCTGACTCCAAGGACTCTGTAATGATCCTCCTGGTCTTCAAAACCTTGTATCACCCCCTCCTCTTCTTCTTCTTCATCGTCTTCCTCATCCTCCTCCTCATCATCATCCTCCTCGTCCTCATGCCACTCTGGCCTGCCACAGTTCCCACAACCCGCATAGTGGTTCTGGTGGGCCCAGAAGTCGCGTTGCTCATAATGACCATGTGTTGGTCCAGAGTGGTCTTCATCACCTTCAAAGTAACCTCCCCGTATGGCCTGTATGAGGCCAGCAGCCGTGCGGGTGGGGTAGAGGCTTTGGGCCTGATACAGGTAGTTCAGAGCATCTCCCGTTCTCCCACACTGGAGGCGCACCCGTGCGATCTTTATTAGCATCTCCGCTCTTTGTCGATCCATCTTAACAGCCGATACTACTAAGAAAGTCCTTATCTCAGCCAAAAACAAAAAATTCTGAGGAAATAACCAAAAATTTTGAAAAGAAATTCTAAGTTTTTTCAAAGTCCTTGGAGGTTTTTCTGTATTTCATTAGAAGCCTTAAATAAATAACAATGAATAAATTATATTTCTTAAGATTCCGAGAAGTTTTCACAGTTCAGAGTTTCCACTTCATCGTTATTGTTGGATAATTAATAAACGTTAAATTAAGATACAAATCCGACCAGAAGTCTCGGGCATTCCCGGGCGTTCTTCACCGCATCTTCTCCTCTTTTTCTCCACTTGCTGTGATGATACCAAAATTTTCTTACATCTTTCCATAAAATGCAATGATTGCCAGCTTGTATCAGCGCGTAGCGAGTGGCTGGAGTTACCCTTCAGAAGTCAGGCTGCTCCCGAGTGACATGGTGACACGGCTTGCCAGCTAGCGTACGGAGGTGTCACAGTTGGCGTGGGCAGCGAGCGCGGTCCTGGATGTTGATGGAGGTGTTACGGCTTTTTCGCAGCCTGTCGTTGAAACGCATCAAGGGCTCTGGGGTGTCAGCAGCTGCTGATGAATATGGCGCCCCGTAGCCTCGGGATGGCAGCGTCCTGTGCAGTGTTTGCTGGGAATGCCAGCCGCTTGTGTAAGCGTACAATCCTGCTGATGTCGGGATCCTCGGCATCCGGCGAGCCGGTGATTATTGCAGCATCCGGAGGATGAGATGATTATAATGCAGCATTTATGTCGCTGTCATCGCCATCCGCACGGTGCGGCTGCAGAGATGTCAGTAATCCCAGCATCCCCCTCCTGTATGAACCGGAGCGCAGGAGCCAGGCATCCTATGTTGATGGCCTCCTTTCATATCCCTTCCCCCACCAATCCTATAAAAAGCCTTGGAGAGAGGCCGCACACTACAGACAGCAGCAGCTGATCCTCCGCAGCCCAAGGGATGATGGGAAATGTAGTTCTTAGCAGTCTTACCATAATATACTCATTGTAGTCACATCCCTCCTGTAGAAGGAGTATATATATATATATATATATATATATATATATATATATATATATATATATATATTCATTGTCAGTAACATCCCTCACCTAGAAGGAGTATATATATATATTTTTTTTTTTTTAAATTTTCTTTTCTCTCATTGTCAGTAACATCCCTCACCTAGGAGTATATATATATATATATATATATTCACTCATTGGCAGTAACATCCCTCCCCTTGAGGGGATATATGTATACTGTGAAGTAAATATGTTGGGTGGTTTTCTATGTTGCCTGGGAAGTGATATCCCGACTGACTGTAAGTGATGATTTGGGACTAGGAGACGGAGTGCTTGCTCATACAGAAGGTACATAAGTCTCCTGTAGCCCCTGCTAGTATCCTGCACTCTCCTCACTGCTGGTCAATAGAAAAGAACTCCAGGGTCACAAGGTTTTTATAAGAGTTGAGAATGACATGGACGCTTGAACGTGAAGTTGTACTTTTGATTGCATTAGGATTGTTGCATACATTATTTGTGTTGTGCTGTAAAAGTGGTGCGAGGCCGGAGGAAGGGATAGCTGACCGCTCGTTTTCCATAGGGAATACCAGGATCCTGTGTAGAGTTCCAGACCTATACAGTCTGCCAGTGGTATAAAGTGAGCCGACATGAAGGCCCATTTACACGGAATGCAGGGCAACCCGCCGAATTATCATGGCGTCATTAATAGGTTGCTGGTCTGCATGGTGCACTACATATATCAGAATGGTCTGGCACCCTGTATCCACTATGTGTGGGAGTGTACGCCAAGCAGCCACCCCCCTCATTATCAAGAGGCAGTGTGAGTGGCTGTCTCATCGGTGTCCCACACAGGTGTAATCAGCTCCTCCATTTGGTAGTCAGCTACCTGCATGGTGAGAGGAGGATGCATCTATATGCACTCCTCACTCAGTAAGTAACGGACATTCTCTGTGATTGTTTCCCATTTACACGGAGCGATGATCGCTCCAATGACAATTTGAGTGATCAGTTTGCATAAACTATTAAGTAGCTACTCAGCTACTTAAGAGCAATTAGGTGTGCAAATGAAGCCTTAGCTGAAAGCAGTTAATAGCCCGAGGGCTCTGATCTTCATTCACCTCCTTTGTCCTTCCACAGGAAACAATGCCATCAGCAATACCCGCGGAGAACTCAGCGTGCGGTCCTAATAAGACCACACACCGAATTTTAGGTTGGCCTGAATTTAACGATCACCTAGCAGTGCACGAAAAGTGCACGATGGCCGCGTGTTTAGACGGATTGATTATCGCTCAAATTATCGCTTTTTAGCGATTTTTGAGCGATTATCGCTCCGTGTAAATGGGCCTTTAGAGTATTTCTCTGATTACGGTGGGCCAAACAGACTGCTGAAGAAGACATTGTACTTCCAACAGGACAGATCTGTTGCAGGAGAAGATCCGATTACGGTGGGCCAAACAGACTGCTGAAGAAGACATTGTACTTCCAACAGGACAGATCTGTTGCAGGAGAAGATCTCTTGGAGGTTTTCCCGATTATGACCGGACGGACGGGGTGCTTTTACAAAACGCATCCTGTAGTCTAAGTGTTTTGAAGCCAGATCTGTGTTGTAAGTTGCAGGGAAAGGCCTGAGGTGAGTCGTGGGGAACTCATGACAAATTGGGGTCTCAGAGGAAGAACACAAGGAAAATAGTAGAAGACAAAGGTAAAGATGTGGTGGAGGTCCATGTCAGCGGATGTTGAAGTGAGCATGTAGAAGTTCTGAGGGATGGTTGAATATTGAAAGGTGGAAGGTTTAGGGGAATGCTCTCAGGTAATAGTGGATATCTGAAGTGGTGAATATAAGTATGTAAGTGGAAATTGGGCAAATGTTGTGGGGATGACCGATACTGGACAAAACTGCAGTAAGTAAGAGTTGTATGTGTTTCGTTCGCTGTCGGCAGTCCTGTGTACAGTAGGTACAATCCCAGTTTCTACTTCATATGATAATGTGTCCCCGTTTGTGTAGTGTGGATTTGCAGTTTGTAAAGGGGGGCACGTATATTACACTAAGTCTCTCCATAGTATTATTACCGCATATGATTAACAGACCGCGGGAGGGGATTTTAAGATACAGAATACACAAACCCACACCTGCAATGGACCTGCCGTGCCTTGACTATTTGCCCATAGAAGAAGATGAAGGTTATATTGAATTGTTAGTGAAATCTATTATACAGCTTTATCATTTGTCTTTACTAGTTGTCGTTGTTTTATGGGAGATAAGATACATTCTAAGGGTGGGGTATTGTGCTGTAGACTGCCTGTTTGTCTATAAACTAGAGGAGGACTTTGAAGCTCTGAAACACAAGATGGCGGATTTGGAAGACCGCAGTAGGCGCAATAATACCAAGTTCAGAGGTATACCGGAGACAGTGAGACCAGAAGAGCTTAATAAATGTGCACGTGATCTCATAAAATCCCTCTTGCCAAACTCTGGACAGAAGGCATAGACTCCTTAAGACTAGAAATGTTCCAGAAAATGCACCTAGAGATATGATTGCTAGAGTGCATTTTTACCACATCAAAGGTGACCTTATGAAAGCTTCTAGGAACCTTAAAGAGCTTCCCCAACCTTTTGGAAATATTAAACTTTTTTCCAACTTTTTACAGATTACTATGTTAGCACGGAAAACATTCTGTCCAATAACAACGATCTTGAGAGAACGCAAAATCCCATATAGATGGGGTTTCCCAACTAAACCATATGTTAACAAGGAGGGCAATATCTACATTATTAATACATTTGATGAAGGCATCTCCCTACTCGAAAAATGGAGCCTTCCTGTACCATGTGAATGGGGACTGGATCCGGAAACAAGCTCCCAAATCAAGCAGGAAACTGACTTATCAGCGTTAATGGCTAACACACCGCTATGCTCTAATGCTTAACGGCTGGCCTCACACCAATTACAGGGGTATCATCCATCAGTGGCTGAACTGTTTACACCCTTGACCATGACCTTTTCCTATTGGGCTACCATTGGCCCGAACTCCCAAAAAGGTCCATTTTCTTTACATTTATTCAAGATGGTTTCTCAACAGACGAGAGCCATTAGTTACACTACCCTGTTTTTCCATTTTACCCTTTCAAATTCAAAGTAGGATTCCTTTTCAAATATTGTATACTCAGAATATCTCATCCTTTCAAAATAAAGTTCCTCCAAAGAACATACCCGTGGATAAACTGTTACTTCCACAAGCTCTTTTCTTAACTTCCAAATGGAATTAAATGTGATATCCTTGAATGTAAGGGGACTTAATTCACCCTTCAACAGAGCGGCATTGTGGAGAGGCTCTCTCCTCCAGAGTGGACATTTTATGCATCCAGGAGACTCATTTTGCTAGGGACAAAGTCCCCACTTTCTCTCATCCCAGGTTCTCCAAGAACCTCTTAGCTAATGCGAACAAGAAGAAAGCAGGTATGTCGATTGCTATAGGGGACTCGGTGGACTTTCACCTTGTGGAGGAAGTAGCAGATGGTGAAGGCAGATTTCTGATCTTGATTTGCAGAATTGAGGGTTTACTCATGACCCTAGCCAACATATATGCCCCCAATTCAAAGCAACTTCATTTCCTGGACAGAGTCATGAGGAAAATAAAGAAAGTTCAGCAGGGTAATCTGATCTTAAGTGGGGACTTCAATGTCATAGTGGATGAAACCTTGGACACCAGCTTCTCGGGGAGAGGGTCCAACCTTATCCACCTGGTTACATCAAGCAGAGATGTTTGACTCATTTAGATGTCTAAATGTTAACTCTAAGGGAGTATACTTTTTATGCATTTCATCACAAATCATTTACCAGAATCGACATGTTCCTTGTGGACTTCCTGGTTCTTTAAAGAGTGCAAGAGGCGAAAATAGAAGTGACGTCATGGTCTGACCATGCCCCGATTACACTCAAATTAAAGCTGGGTCCCCAGGTTCCATCATTTGGAAACTGGAGAAACAACACCTTCCTCATGAAAGTACCTAAATTTCAAAAGAAAGTATGTGATGCAATAGAGGAATACTTCCGTTTCAATGACTCCCTAAGAACATGTCGATTTATTCTGTGTAACGCACATAAACCTGTGATTAGAGGGGTGATGATCCAACAGGGTGCCATTTACAAAAAAGAGAGAGGTAAACAACTTTAAAAACAACCTATCAGAGTTAGCTAGTTTAGAGAGAGATCTCCAAAAATCACCGACTATCTCCCTACATAATGCACTCATAGAAACTTTCTTAGAGACGAGCATGAAAAAAATCTAAAAAGCTTAAAATCCTCCTATTATCCTGGCAATAATAAGTTTCCCCGACTGATGACTAATAGAGTCAAACAAAGGAGAGCCAAAGCAAAGATCCCTTTTGTGATCGACCCAATCTCAAGTTGTAAGACTTCAAACCCGATGGAAATTGCTGAAATATTTAAGAAATGTTATGAATCCCTTATAATCTTAGAGGGGAACCCTCCAATCCACAGCCTAATGAAAGTGAGATAAACCGCTTTCTAGATTCCATTCAACTCCCAAAATGAAAGAAAATTCACTTGGATATGCCTAATAGCCCTAAATCTTTTCAAGAAATCTTGCAGGTTATTAACAATTCCAAGAAAGACAAAGCCCCGGGCCTGGACAAGTACTTTAAAATTTACAAATCACAGCTAGCAACTCATCTGAAAAACTTATTCAATGAGACTATGTCAAAAGGCCACCTTCCCCCGAAATGCTTCAAGCAAACATTGTGACAATACCCAAACCTGGTAAAGATACAGCCACCCCAGCCAACTTTAGTCCAATATCATTATTAAATAGCAACACTAAATTTTATGCAAAACTTTTAGGGCTACGACTTCTTGAAATAACTCCTGATCTTATCCATAGTGACCAGATGGGATTTGTGGAAGTGGAGACAGACTTCGGACGCCACTAGAAGATTATTGGATGGGGGAAGTGGAGGCCTCTTGAGCACCTTGTCTGCTCCTCGCTTTGGATGCGGAGAAGGCGTTCAATAGGATCCACTGGGGATACGCCTTCACGGTCTTGAGGAGGTTGGGGTTTGAGGGTGCAATTTTGAGAGCAGTTCAAGCATTATATGGAGCCCCCTCCTCTAGAATATTGATAAATGGAGTTATCTCCAATTCATTTGAAATAACGAACGGGACCAGACAGAGTTGCCGCCTGTCTCCTATTCTGTTCTTACTAACCATGGAACCCCTAGCCGAAGCAATACGTATGGAAAGCAACATCAAGGGTGTCTCCTTATCATTCAGGCAGCATAAAGTTGGTTTGTTTGCAGACAACATAATTTTGATGTTGACTTCTCCCTTGGAATCTCTTAGAGAAGCGTCCCTCCTTTTAGCTAATGTTGGCAAGATTTCTTACTATTAAATCAACCCATCAAACTTCAGACCCAAATTAAACGAGAATTCTCATATGGATGGGAGCCACCAGGGACTCAATACTTAGGTATATCTATCATCTCTCCATTGAGTAATACAATGAACCTCAACATCGCTTCCTTGTTAGACGATATTCAAGAGAGTCTTAATAATTACAATTAGGAGGAATTCTAGGTGGGGAAAAATTGTAATTTACACAAAGATGGTTCTTCCAAACATTTTACACAAATTCTGTAGAATTGCAATTAAATTTCCCACCAAGTTACTCAAAAACCTTCAAAAACAACTGATGACATTTATCTGGGGAAAAAAAGAGACCGAGAGTGGCAGCATCTATAATGTATAGTCTTAGAGGACATGGAGAAATTGGGAGTCCCTAACTTAGAAGCTTATTATTGTAATCCAGCTGAGAGCTTGGTGAGCGCCACAAATGGGGATCAGCTGGCCTAACATTGAACAGTGAGTTTTGGGAAAAAATTCCCTCCTTAACCTTTTATTAGCTACTATTATAGACTCTAATATAACTCCACCAAAGTCCCCTACGATCGAAATAGTAATAAGTACCTGGCAGCACTTGTTACAGATTTCTAAAAATCATTCCCCTAGGTAGTGGGTCTCTCTCCCTATAGAGATAGTGGAGTTCTGGTCAGATAACCTATTTACACAACACTGGAAAATTAGAGGAATCAATTTAGTATCAGATCTGGCTGATGGTACAAAGATGAAACCCTTCAAATGCTTACAGGAGGAATTTGGCCTCCCAGATAGAGAGTTTCTCCTGTATACCAAAATTAATAGTGTGTGGGCAAAGGTTTCTGTCACGGAACTGGGGTCCGGGTACTGGTAGTCCCTAAGAGCTGCCCGCAACCCCTGTCCCTACCTACTTGTTCCCCTGGCTAAGGCCCCAGGGTGACAACTGGGTGACGGTCCCTTTACTCTCTAGGGAAGCGTGGCAAGGGGTCAGACTTACAAACAAATACAGAGACAAACAGACACAGAGGCAAGTCAAGAAGTCCGGATTGGCAACAGGAGAATACGCGGTACCAGGGATCAGGTGAGGTCAAAGTCGGGTCCAAAAGCAGAAGGTCACAACGGGAAATCAGATCAGAATAATGCGGTGTAGCCTGGAGACAAATATACACTGGCAATGTTCAGGAGAAACTAAGGAGTTTAAATGCTGTCAGAACTCCCGCCCCAGCAGCTGATTAGGGCGGTGAGCCTGACAGCAGCAGGGCCAAATTAGATGCCGGGAGAACAGCCCCCCGGCGCCTGCAGAGACAGAGCAGAACAAAAGAGCCCGGGAGTCATTGCAATGGGGATGCGCACGGCCGGAGCTGGCGTCCAGGACTGCGGCTGCCAGGGGAAGTCACCAAGACCACGACTCCCCTGCACCGCACATCATCAGCCTGGGTGATAGGACAGGCGGTGCGGGCACAGAGACCTCGAGAGCTGCCGGTCCTGACAGTTTCAATCCAGAGGTTTTCTTTGCTTTATATTTATATAGCTTTATATTTGACCCTCCCCCATATAAACTAAAACTTAGAAATTTATGTGAAATTTTTTGTGGTGAAGGAGATTATGACTATAGTCCCCATAAGAAGGTCCATCTCTTAAATTGTGAAGAAGAATTGGGCCACTCCTTCTCACCAGCGCAGTGGAAGAATGCACATTTATGGGCTAATAAGGCCTCTACATATGCCACTCTAATGGAGTTGCATAGCAAAGTCGTCAAGAGGTGGTGTAGATTCCCTGTGAGGTTGTCAGACTTCTTCCCTGATGTTACCAATAAATGTTGGAGATGATGTGGTAGGCAAGGTTCTCTACTCCACATTTTCTGGAGCTGTCCTGACATCCAAGTAACCTGGCACGAACTCTTCTCTCTTTTCAAGAGAATTTTTGGGATAAAAGTTCCTTCTTCACCAGAATTGGCTATCTTTCTGTTAGGGTTGGATAACATTCCTACCAAATCTAGGAAACTAATAGCACATTGTCTCCTATTTGTTAAATTGCTTATAGCAAGAAACTGGAAAGCAAATCATATTCTATCATTGACAGACATAATCCAACTGCTTTCTGTGTGTCATATGAAATGATAAAGTTAAGCAGTTTGTGACGACTATTTTCAATTAGAAAATTTCAAAATCTGAGATATATATCAGCAGTGTAGACTTGTTTCGGGGTAAAGAGTCTCCTGTTGAGCTAGCCTTTTAGAGCATGTGAGTCTTTTATGCAAATGTTTGGAAAATATGGAATCCTAATATGTTTAAATTGATATTAAGCTTACTGAATATCAACTGGATCCTACAAGTCCTTTTTCTTTCCCCCTCTTCTTTCTCTTGTTTACCCCCCTTCCCCTTTCCCTCTTACCCTCTCCCCTACCCCTCTTAAGTTGATTGTTCACCATAACTATAGAAATTGGTAACATTTAAACACATTTGTTGATGTAATACTCTTACTGAAATATCTAGATCCAGTTTTGTATGCTGTCAAGGTCTACCTGTCAAACGATTATTATTCTTTGATAATATGCTAAATGTCATGACTTCAATAAAAAATGATTGAACAATAAATTATTAACAAGGATTTATTTAAAGTGTATCTCATTTGTATCTCATTTTCCACTAATAACATAGATTTTACTTAAAGTGTGTTACATTATAAATATGAGTAGATTTTTGATGTCAGTCATAAGTTGCTCAGTCAACTTATTAGGGGCAGACATGCTTACAGCGATATAAGCAGCAATTGAATATATCCCAAATGGTAGCAGGGTTACTAGTCCCTAATGAATCAGTAATTAACCACCATTGGTGCAGTTCTTATGGTTGCAGAATGTAATGACAATCTTTTCTCTCTCCTATTTTCAACAGGTTTTTGCACAGGTCCCCTTACTGTCACACTCCCTCAATTGGTCATAAAAATACTGCATAGAGCACAAACTAAACATCTTTCAGCTGCCAGAATCACTAAGTATGAGACTGCCCTGCTAGCACCCTCACATATCACAATCAAGAGGGGTAGAGTTCCAAATACAGTTTTATGTCTTCTGCTAAAATTGGAAAGGAGGGAGGAAGGTGAGGCAGGGGCAATTATTGTATGATTGTCAGGAGATTAAAGGAAAGTGAAACTAGGGGTCTTAAAAATGATGTTGAAACTCCCATTACTAATGCAGATTTTGAGTTTTTCGTAAATAGTTCAAGATATCATGAAAATGGAGAAGCAAAACAGGCTATGCAGTTGGTAACCAACAGAAGGAGGTAGTTATGCAAAAACCACTCTCTCCTGGTGAAACCTCAGGAAGTAGAGCTGATGGCACTTGCTGAAACATGTAAGCTGACTGCAGGTAAGACTGTTAGTGTCTACACCAACTTAAAGGGGTTGTCTCGCGGCAGCAAGTGGGGTTATACACTTCTGTATGGCCATATTAATGCACTTTGTAATATACGTCGTGCATTAAATATGAGCCATACAGAAGTTATTCACTTACCTTCCCTGCGCTGGCGTTCCCGTCTCCATGGCTCCGTCTAATTTCAGCGTCTAATCTCCCGATTAGACGCGCTTGCGCAGAAGGGTCTTCATCCTTCTGCTCGGTCTGGCACGAGCGGCATTCTGGCTCCGCCCCTTCTACGCGTCATCGCGTAGCTCCGCCCCGTCACGTGTGCCGATTCCAGCCTCCTGATTGTATTTGTCTACCCAATGGTCATGCAGATGTGAGATAAGTTGGTGGAGGCCACAGATTATATAGATGACCAGATATTTGCTGTTCTAGGGTCGGTTAATCAGACAAATCAAAAACGATCCCAGATAACTGGGGTCACCCACCAACACACAATAGTACTAGATGATCTCCCTGCTGCCCAGGGTGGAATGTGTAAAATTATAGGACCTACCTGTTGACATTACATAGATCCTATGTGTAAAGACCCATTTACACACACAGATATCTTTCAAAAGATTGAAAGATCAGTGATCGTTTTATATAAAGTACTAATAGGCACTAATTGCTATTAGTACTTTATGAACTTCATTTGCATGCAAATGAGCTTCTGGAGGCTGTTGCAGAACTCAGCACGAGGTCTGAGCTCTGTAACTAGCTCCACTATTTAGCCACGGGCTACCCGTGGGGAAATTCAGCACCATGGACAGCAGACACAACTTGTGGTCCTGCTTATCAGCTGTTCTGCTGGTGGGGCTGAGAACTGAGAACAGTAACAATGTAATCAGCTCTCCGCGGGCAGAGCACAGCGTGCAGTCCTGCTTATCAGCTGTTCTGCTGAACAACGGTTTTCAAGCAGAACTGAAAACCATCGTTCAACCGAACAGTGAAAGATGGGCCCATTTAGACACAATGATTATCACTTAAAAGGTGACTTTTGAGCAATAATTGTTGCGTCTAAATGGGCCTTAACATACAGGTTAGCGCCAGTATCCAGATAATCCAGTAGATGAGAGATACATAGTTAGAAAAATGTGAAAAGAAACAGGACTCCAGGTGGAGTGACACTGTCTCTATTTTTAATCCAGCTAACTGGTTCAACTTTATTGGAGGGTGGTCCATGGGTATAGTACAGGCAATTTTCCAAATACTTCTGCTATGTTTTGCTGTATATGTTACTTTTATATTGATTCTATGCTGTGTACCCTGTCTGTGCAATGTAGGTAAGAAGAAGAATGTTGGGAGCCTCACTAGAACGGTACATCCTCACTAAGTCAGCCAACTTACAGTAACCCCCAACAAGACTATGTATCTCAGTAAAATGTGTTCCGTTTCTGACTGTCCTATAAAACCCTTCAGGTAGGAAGGGTAATGGTAGGAGATAAGGGTTAGGTAATCGCGGCATGGACATCTCCACCACTAAGGATAGCTTCATGGCTGAGGGATAGTTAGGTCTCAGTGAATAGGGTCAGGCCCTTGGCATAATGAAGGAGAGAACAGAATTGGTCACAAAAGAGAGGAAATGTGAGGGAAATAATATCTTGTATGATTTAGTTTTTGTATTCCAGTCTAATTTCGGCTATATCTGCAGGCAGAATGTTCGGCAGAGTAAATTCTACACTATGTTAATGATGTTTTGTCACAGCGAGTCTCCAAAAGACAAGAAAAAACAAGATATACCAGAATTCTATCTATACAATAAAACCTGCAGAGAGTTGAGTAAACAGTACTTGATCCTTTCTTTCCCTTTCAAAGGAAAACCAGTTTGAACCAAATGAATGATGTAACTGTGTTTGGCTTTGTAACACCCCTTTCTGTTTCTCCTGGAGACCTATTTGGCCTATAAAAAGCTGGGTGATTGGAAAGCCTGTAGGGATGCTGCCCAGACAGAGGCCAATAGAGGAATCACTGTTACTATTGTGGACACTATGGGGATCACTGTTACTATTGTGATGACTATGGGGTGTCACGTATTACTGGGGCCTCTATGAGGGTCAGTATTAGTACTGTAGTCACTATGGGGATCACTATTACTACTGGGGCCAGAATGGGGGTCACTATTGGTGCTCATTCACATGGGCACAAGCGCATTTTAGTCATGCATATATATTATGTATTTGCACAGCAGATCGATTATGCCTGTATTTTTTAGCCACTTTGGCATGTTTTTTGTGTGCAAATACACTGCTTATCTGCGCCCATAAAAAAGAGTGCAGATAGGCCCATTGAAATGGTGTGAAAATACGTGAGTATGCACATTTCCTGTCAATTCACTGCCTTTTGTACCGACCCAGTCACTTCAATGGCCTATCGCGGTGTGTGATATGCACCAAAATAGGTCTTGTTGCATATTTTTTTATGCGACTGCACATCACGTGAAAAAATATGCTCATGTGAACGAACCCATTGAAATCAAGGAAGTCTATTTGCTGCGTATTACTTGCATTCGTAATATACTGCACAAATGCACTCCTGTGAATGAGCCCTTACTATACAATGATAATCGGCCCTTTGGAAGCAACCATAAGGCTGATGTGGCCCTCGGTGAAAATTAGTTTGACACCTATAGGCTGTGGAAGTTGGCATCCCAGATAGTCCCATACATGTTCTACTGGCGATAAATCTGGTGATCGTGCAGCCACAGGAGTGTGACAATGTGGGGCTCCTGTGACCCCCTTTTGTGTGCGGCCAAGCATTATCTTGCTGGAAGCCGCCCTGAGAGGAACACATGTGGCTGCAGGATGTCCTGACCATATCACTGAGCTGTCATTGTCTCATACGGATGAAATGTATGGAGCTGTGGCAAGTACTGCGTTATATACACAACCTTTTACCACCCGCTCATGTGAGCCCGACCTCACAGACATCCAGCGGATGCAGCTGTTTATGTGTTGTTACTTTTGCACAATAAAAAAACATTTAAAAAAATGTTATTTTTTTGCCGCGGTCTTTGAAGGCGCACGACGATCTTCTTCTGCCACTGGCAGCGCCTGTTCTCCCGGGATGACATGTAGTTTTCATTCACATTTTGCGATACATCGAACATGTACATCATTTTTATTTTCTCTTTTTGGCAAGGTGAATGAACCACCAAAACAGCAGCTGCTTCCCAATTTTGGTGGTTATTTTACGGCGCTCATCGTGTGGTATAAATAACACCCAAGTGTTGTACTTCAGGTGAGCACTGTACCCAACACAGCACATTTTCCCTAAAAAAGTCTGGATTTTTATATTCTTTGTTTTGTTACTCTTTATTTTACTTTTTTTGCTACCCCCCCCCCCTCACCAGGAGATTGGTGCATGTGATCTCTTGCATAATGCACTGCATTACTTATGTAGTGCAGTGTATTATGCCTGTCAGTATGCTGACAGGTAAACCTTTTAAACCCAGGGCCTAAAAGGCTATGTGAAAGCTCTATTAGGCATCCAGCTGCCAAATCAACCAACCAGCACCTTGTAATTGCATCCTTAGGAAGGGGTACAGAGGGAGCACCTGTCTCTGAAACCACTTAGATGCCGTAGTCACTATTGATCACAGCATGTAAGGGGTTGAACAGCTGGGATCTAACGTTTCTCACTGCATCGGCTATAAGTACCACACTTAAAGGGGTTGTCTCGCGCCGAAACGGGTTTTTCTTTTCTTCCATAGGCCCCCCCGTTCGGCGCAGGACAACCCGAAGGGATGTGTTAAAAAAAAAAAAAAATTGTATTACTTACCCGAATCCCCGCTCTGCGACGTCTTCCTTCTTCTTACTTCTTCCTTCACCAAGATGGCCGCCGGGATCTTCACCCACGATGCACCGCGGGTCTTCTCCCATGGTGCACCGTGGGCTCTGTGCGGTCCATTGCCGATTCCAGCCTCCTGGTTGGCTGGAATCGGCACACGTGACGGGGCGGAGCTACGAGAACCAGCTCTCCGGCACGAGCGGCCCCATTCACCAGGAAGAAGACCGCACAGCGCAAGCGCGTCTAAAAAAGCAAGAAGACATCAGAATTAGACGGATCCATGGCGACGGGGACGCTAGCAACGGAGCAGGTAAGTGAATAACTTCTGTATGGCTCATAATTAATGCACGATGTATATTACAAAGTGCATTAATATGGCCATACAGAAGTGTATAACCCCACTTGCTGCCGCGAGACAACCCCTTTAAGCTAGTCAACCATAAACAGGCAGCAGCCTAGCCTAAGGGCCCCTTCACACGAACAGATTTGCATGTAATACGTAAAGAATAGAACCCACTGATTTCAGTTTGTTCTCATTTCACTATTTTGCAGACGTGGAAAAATGCAGCTTGCACTATTTTTGTGTGCATTTGCGCACCAAGGGTCTCCATAGAAGTCAGTGGGAAGCGCTCAAATGTGCGCAAATACGTAGTATTCTGGACAATTCTGTGAAAAAAAACATCTAGACCTCATTAGTTTAAATAGTTTTTTTTAAATCAGGGGTGGTAGTATCCAGCGAGCAAAAGAGCCTGCGCTGTGTGTGCAAAAAGTACAGGAAAATGCGCCGATTCACACACAAAAAAATCATTGCGCAAATGTGTGATAAAGCAAAATATGTGTAAGGCTGCATTCACACGACCGTATATCGGTGGGTTTTCACGCCGGCCGATATATGGCGTCTCTCTCTGCAGGGGGGGGGGGGGGGGGAGGCTGGAAGAGCCAGGAGCAGTGCTCTGAGCTCCCGCCCCCTCTCTGCAATGAGAGGAGGCGGAACGGGGCCGGGGCTGTTTTGGTAATTAGCCCCGCCCCTGTCCCGGCTCTCCTCATTGAAAATAGTGCAGGGGGAAGAAGAGGAGGCAGAGAGGGGCGGGAGCTCAGAGAACTGCTCCCGACTCTTCCAGCCTCCTCCCCCTGCAGAGAGAGACGCCGTATATCGGACGGGTGTGAAAAGCCAGCCGATATACAGTCGTCTGAATGCGCCTTAACAATCGAGGACAATGTAGAATAGTCTGATCGAACGGCTCAAGTTCAGGTCAATTATTAAAAAAAAAGATAATAAAATAAAAAAAAACCTCTTCCCATATTTATAATAAAATGTCCAAATAAATAAGACAAAACCATATTTGGTATCGCTGCTTCCGTAAGTCGGATGAATCACAGTGACGCATTATTGACGCACATGGAGAATGTCGTCAGAAAAAAAACCTCACAACGTCAGAATCGAGCTTTTTTGGACCCGTCTCTAAGAAAAAATGGAATAAAAATTGCTTTAAAAAAGTCGTATGTAGTTGAAAATTCAACCAATAGAAACTACAGGACGTCCTGTAAAAACAATCCCGCGCACAACTGTGTCGGCGGAAAAACAAAACAGTTATGGCGGCAAAAACATTTTTTTATTTATTTTTATCCAAATATTTTATTTTTTAAAAGTAATACAGCAAAAAACCCCGAACCTTTAACTTTGTAATATTGGTAATAATTGTACCGACCCGCAGAATAAAGGGGGGGGGGGGGGCCTTGTTTGTTGCCGTGCGCACGCCGTACAAATAAGACCCCAAAGATGGCGGAATCGTGTTTTTTTCCCATTCTCCTCCATAGAATTTTTTAAAGGTTTTTCAGTACATTATACAGAACCATTGAAAAATACAACTCGTCCCACAAAAACCAACCAGCCCTCCGACAGCGACGTCGGTGGATACATAAGAATTGGGATTTTTTTTTTGAAAGTGAGGAGGAAAAAAGCAAAAATGAAAAAAAAGGGCCGCATCCTTAAGGGGTTAAAGCAGAACGTCTGCAGTCAGTCACATACTGAGGCTCTGTGTCACATCCGTGGTGTCATTGTCCCTGGCCTCCTGAGATCCTCCACCTGCACAGTGTTATCCGTCGGTGCCTGTATAATGGAGGCTGACTGGCAGCTGCCTGATCTTGTGCAGATGATCCAGTTTCACACACTCAGTACTTCCTGCAGGTTCTGGCTGTCGTTGCCGCTTCGGATAATGCTGCCTGGATAATCCAGGTTATATATAGAGCGTAAACAGGGTGAGCACAGAACACGATGTGACTGCGGCCCGCCGCTCAGTGCCGCGGTTCTGATGGGTCACGGGGTCTGCGCGGCTCGTAGCATTCTGCATGCATTATGGAGCCAATGACGATGCACGGGGGAGGGGCGCACCGACCCAGAATCACGGCTCTTCATTATACTCACATAGCAATGACATAGTCCACGGCGCAGTACAATCACCAGCCACCAGGTGCAACCAAGGTTTCTATTCACTGACAGCAAACAGATCTTGAATATGTGGAGGAATTGACAAAAGCTGCTCTCACATTTGCACTCGGGGATCTGCTTTTCTGCCCCACTCAAGGAGCAAGAAAGGGGAATCCCCACGGCTGAAGGGATCCGTCTTATGATTGACTATAATGGTGTCCATTCGCTTTCCACTCCGCCGCCCGCATTTTATGTGACAAATAAGATCTGCATGCAGCGCGATTTTTCCTGCGCACTTCGGTCGCACAAAAACCCAAAAATCGCAGTGTGCTCTATTGATTTCAATGGGAAACCCGCATGCACATCGTATAGCAAGAGCCGCGCGATGCATTACAGGTCCCACTAAAATCAATGGGTGATGCCTCGTGAGGAACGCGAAAAGTTAGAACATGCCAGGATTTGTTTTTCACACCACGATAGGTGCGGGAAAACTCCACTCGTGTAAATGGCGACATCCAAAAGGGCGGGCTTCAGATTTTGCGAGACGCACAAATCTCGTGTGATTTTCTCGGCTGTCGTGAAACCGGCCTTTAGGCCCAATGTCCACGGGCAAAATAGAATTAGCAGATCTGCGCGGGTGTCTCGCATGTGTGATCTGCGCCCACAGGGAATCGTTGGACACCCGCAGGTAATTAAATACCTGTGGATGCCATTTTTACCCGGCGCACGGATCGCACAGGTGGGAAAGCACCCGCAGCATGCTCCATTTTGTGCGGGTCTCCCGTGGCTTCCATCCGGTCCCGCGGCACACCCGCAGCTGTATTTGTGCTGTGGCACCGCGGGAAAACAGGAGTCCAAAAGGAAAAAAATGTGCGCGGCGCATGCGTTCGGCGTGCCAGGCACATCCGTCGGGCCAAAGAGAGATGATCCGGCCGCAACGTCCGGACTTGTAAGTATATCTGATTTTCTGGCCTCGTGTCTGTGGGGCTGGAGGGACCCGCTGTGGGATTCTACATTGGGAACCCGTGCGGTCCCGAATTTCCCCGTGGACATGAGGCCTTAGCGCTCCCGCACGCTTGTGTTTTTTTAATGCGAATGTCAACTTACAGGTTTTTTTAATAACTTTTTTTTTTTTCATCTTTTCTGCCCCTGTAGGAGACTTGAACCAGAAAAACAATGATTACTATGATAATGCATTGCAGTACTTCAGTACTGCAATGCATTATTACCTACAACAGTGATCACAGGCCATGGCGGGATGTCATTGCGGAGGGCTAATAATGTCACAGATCTACATTGATGGCGGCATGTAAGGGGTAACAGCGGGGATCGGCGTTCACACTGATCTCCACTGTGGCAGCAGGGTGCTGACAGTCAGTCACGGCTGGCTCCTGCTGACTGTCCGTGATGGCTTAGCTCACCTCTGATCCCCTGCCATCCACAGGGTTTAGGTTGGCATCCTGTTGTGCTAAGTACCACTGGGCCAGGACGCTGACTTTGGGCGGCTCACACAACTGTATCATAATATGCTGCAATTTACCGGTGTAGGGAACTGGGTATTGCGGTGTATTTGCTCATGTATGCTGGCGCACGTACAGCGGATGTTAGGGGCGCTGCCATAACAATGGCTTCCTGGATTCTAATAACAAAAAAAAAATTCTTTCTCATGTCGCCTAGCAACCACTGTGTAAAAATGGCCGCACATATGCAATGTAATTGCACTGCATTTCAAAGGCAGCCATAAAGAGCGGTCGGGCTCTAACACGTAATACACGGTAAAACGAAACACGCAATAGAATGTGATCGTTCCCAGCGAGAGAAACCAACTGATCCTGTAGATATGAGGCCTTGTACTGGCCAACACAAATCCATGATGTTACAGCGAGCTTTCCAACCTCTCAGGGTCCTTATAGACTCCTATGAGAGCTGCCGGAAAAGGGAGGTGGGAGGCTCGCGTTGCTAAATTCCCTCCCCCTCTTCTTGCTGGCAGCTCCCATAGGCTGGGGATGGAGGGGGAGGGACTAACTCTGCTAAGCAGCCAGCAAGAGGCAGGGAGGGAGTTCACCCGAGCTGAACTCACCCCCCTCGGCTGACAGGGTTCCGGGCTGCAGCGTACGAGTAACGGCAGATGCAGCCAGGACCTGGTCACGGCTTCCTCACATTCATGCGATTTATTTCCAGCTGCGGTGTGAAAGAGCCCTTAATGAAATACATCCGGAGACGTGTAGTGGCCCAGAGTTAATGGGGCCCCTCCATAATGTCATACATCTGCCTCGTGCCATTGTCTTGTCAGTGTCTTGTTTATGGAGTGCATTTGATTTATGTGGATTGGATGTTTGCAGGACTAGGAGGGTTAGGCTGCCTGTCCTCTCCGCCGCCCGGGAGCAGGAGCCTGCAGGCGGATCTCGGCGGTCAGCCCTATCTAATAGATAGGCTGACCGTGGAGAATCGTGGCAAATCGCAGCATGCTGCGATTTGCCGCCTGCGAGTGGAGAATCGCAATAATTCTCCGCTCATGGACAGGGGGGAAGAGCTCTCCATAGAGCTTTCACTGCGATCCCTGCGGCCGGATTATTGCCGCGGGGAACGCAATGAAAACTCGCCTGTGGACAGGCAGCCCTAATGTCTGATATGTCCTGTCCTGTCTGGGAAATGTATCTGTTTATATGTATCAAATGTATCAAATGTGTGCATGTGATGTTGTGAGATGTGTGTGTTTGTAAAAATGCAAGAGAGCAGAAGAAATCTGTCAGTCAAGGAGGAAGAGTGAGGTCTGACAGTGAGTGAGCCACACAGACATGAGCCACACAGACACCCGACATCGGTCTGTGTGTGGAGGGAATGGAGGAGGCAGAGCGATCTTCTTGTGCTTGGCCTGGGCCTATTCTACTTGGGGGACCTTGGTGCTGCTACGGAGCACTGGGAGTAGGACAAGTCACTGCACAGCAGGAAGAGAACAAGACTCAGTGTGGACCGGCAGAGAAAGAGTTGCCGGTAGTGGGATCACAACTGGGAATTATCCGAATACCCCCAGAATCCTCCCTGTTGCACCACTCTGGCTTGTCATATCTGTACCAAGACTGTTTGTTTGGATTGGAGTTTACAAGGTTACAGAAAACGGACATTACCGACCGTTCCTGGTTCTTGTTCAGAAAGTTGCCCTGTGTGTGGACTACTTTATTACATCTGGAAGATCCGCTGCAGAGAACGGAACACTGGCGTCACGAGTGACAACTGGACTTGAGGTGACCCCCGGTTACAACCCCTGTGACCTTCCCCTGCAGTAATGTGGTCGGGTCCCGCGCTACCCCCAGGGGAGGAGATGGCAGTGACGAGGATCATTCCATCCTTGAGAGTATTTAATAATAATCTTTATTCGTATAGCGCCAACTTATTCCGCACTTACAGAGTATGGGAAATACAAACAAGACAATGACGTGGTATACACTTATTTGGGGAGAGACAGGTGGGGGTGACACAGGAGGTACAGGGGGACACAGGGGAGCCCAAAACAGTAGGAAAATTACATAGGTATTTAATTATTAGGAAACAGAATGGGTGGAGGGGTTATAAGGAGGCACAGGGGCAGAAGATGTATACGATAGGTCAAGTGGAAGGTACGGGGAGCCATAGGGAGGGGCTGGGGGCATGTTATGGGGGTGAAGGGCAGGGGGCATGTTATGGGGGTTAAGGGCTGGGGGTTGGATCAGGAGATGTTTTTGGCTTTACAGCCTGCGATGTTAAGGGATTAAATATTAAATACAACTACATAACATCACATGACTTCTGCGCCCAATCATTTGAGATAAGCTGTGATATGCTTTCAGTGGCCAGCAGGTGGCGCTCCGGAGTCATCGGTCTATAAACTGCAGCTTCTCTAAAACATGGGAGAAGTTGAAGAGTTGCTGCATTTTTTAAATTTTTTGACTTTCAGAGTAACATGTCGGATGTTTTAATCAGTGGGGTCCCGCAGCTGAGACCCCCGCTGGTCACTGGAATTAGGGGGCTGATGGCTGTAGACCTCCATGTGTCCATCTTCAACTGACGCGAGGAGGCAGCAAGCAACCACGATAGCTGAAGGGGCACAGCCCTTGGGTTAGCACCACCACCCCTCCCAATCAGCGGGGGTCTCAGCTGCGGGACCCCTAATTATCAATACTTCTGACATGTCGCTCTGAATGTCAAAAGTTTGAAAAGAGTGCAGCTACTCCTTACATATCCAGCAGGTAGGAACGTTGGGGGTCATTCACACGGCGAGAACATTCTTGGGCGTGAGCTACATCGCATGGCACACGGACACTCCATCCACTTGTGGGAGACCGCACGAAAATACAACATCCTGCGATTTCCCTTCTCCCGGGGTCGCTGCAAGAGAAGAATCCCCCCATTAATGAGATCGCAGACAAGGGGGTCTATCTTCGCACCCGTTTTCAGTGTCTCATAAGCTGCAAAACTCGCACAACTTTCTAAGCGGAGTGAATGCATCTTTAAATAGAGGGTCAGAGAACTGATGGCTCATCTAGTACCCTTGGACTGGACATTGCTCCCTGTTATCAGCCATTTCAGGGTAGAGAGGAGTACAATCTATTCAAACTCCCTGTTATCAGACATCACAAGCTGGGAGAAGCTGATTATAGGGCAGGTAAATACCATCTATTGCTCCCTGTTATCAACCACTTCTGGCCAAAGAGAAGTTCACTGCTGAGGTATTTAACCCTTTCAGTACCAATTACGCCATTTTTGGAACAGCCCAGTGAAGTAGACATGACGCCTGAGCGTTGTCCTGTGGGTCAGGGCGGTGAGATTACATTCTTATACTTCTTTAATGTTTTTCTATTTTTGAAAAGTAGAAAAAAAAATTCTAAAAACCCAATTGCTTTCTGCGGCCGTATTCTGGGGCCGTAACTTTTTATGTTCTTGCCTATTGGGCCGTGGGGGCAGGCTTGCAGAGTGAGCTGTAGTGTCTATTAATACTATTTTTTGGAAACGGACGTCTTTTTGATCACTTTTGATCCTCTTTTTTTTGTAGAAGGGACGTCCAGCAGATCTGCTCCACCGTGTAAGGATGTCTCCGATCGTACAGAACGGCCGTCACACCGGAGATGCTTGATTTTTCATCTCATGGATCCAGAGTTTTGCAAGGTACAAGCAGCGGTGAGTTTCTGCGCCCTCCTAGATGTGTTTCCCAACTCCGGTCCTCAGGGCCCCAACGGGTCATGTGTTCAGGATGTCCTCTAGTAAGGACACTGGTGCCAATAATTACATCACCTGTGCAGTGCTGAGAAACATGACCTGTTGGGGCGACTGGAGTTGAGAAACACTGTCCTAGAGGGCACAGTCCGCATACTAGTATACTGCCCTGAACGAGTCATCATACAAGATTGGAGCTTCCTTGTATAGAAGAACTGCATAAAACCACGTGACAAGTTCTCCGTGGATCAGTTTCAGTGTGAATCAAGCGATCGGAGTGATTCCAATGGGGTCTGATCACGGGTCTTAGATCAACCCAGGATTGGATTTCATTGCCAACTGCATGGGGTTTTCTCATGTAGTGATGTAGAAAATGTAGCAAGAATGGCGGGATTGAGGAAAGCATCAGTGAAAAGGGATCCAGTGGACGGAAACAACTCATCACTGAAAGGGGTCGGAGGAGGATGTCAGGAATCGTTCTGACCAACAGGCGCTGCAGTCAGCTGAATACAACGCTGGGGCCCCAACTAACGTGTCTGAACGCACACCTCGCCGTTCCTCCGCACGGATGGAATAACAGCAGACAACCAGTTCCAGCGCCATTGTGTCTAACAGAAGGATGAGACTCCAGCGGGCAAAAGAGCACAAAACTGGTATAACTGAGCAGAGGAGAAACATCCCCTGGTCAGATGGATCCAGATTTCTGTTGCCCCGTGCCGATGGGAGGCAGAATTTGGCACAAGCAGCCTGAAACGCTGACCCCTTCCTGTCAGCTGGTCAGAACATGTCAGCACCGCCATCTAATCTGCAGCAACTACAAGAAGCTTCCTGTCCGCAGGGGCCGATATTCCTGCAGGACGATTTCATCATCTAGTGCAGGGGTCCCCAACTCCAGTCCTCAGGGACCACCAACAGGTCATGTTTTCAGGATATCCTATGCTAAGAACCCCTGTGGCAATGTCTGAGGCACTGACAATAATTACATCACCTGTGCAATACTGAGGAAATCCTGAAAACATGACCTGTTGGCGGTCCCTGAGGACTGGA
Organism: Eleutherodactylus coqui; assembly: GCF_035609145.1. NCBI lineage: Eukaryota > Metazoa > Chordata > Amphibia > Anura > Eleutherodactylidae > Eleutherodactylus > Eleutherodactylus coqui. The sequence continues at coordinate 329,550,127 of NC_089838.1, forward strand.
GTTGGGGAACACTGATGTAGTGGGATCTACGCCATGAAGAACTGCTGCAGTCCTGAAGGCCAAAGGAGTCCAACGCTACTAGATCGGGGGGGGGGGGGGGGGGCTAATAATGGAGCCACTCAGTGTACATCCCCTTTGAAGCCATGATATACATACGATGGACGGGGAGATTTTCCACTTCTAGATAAAGAAGGCACATTTATGACATTGTCTAAAAGTGAATCTGCCTTTGTAGCCCAAGCAACCAATCACTGTGCAGCTTTCATTTCTTATAGCGCTCTTACAGAATAAAAGGAGTGCTGTGATTGGTTGCTATGGGCAACAAAGTCAGCTTCACTTTTAGACAATGTCATAAATGTACCTTAAAGGGGTATTCTGGTTACTAATTGTTTTTTCCAGTTTTCACCCATCCACTGATGGGACCCCCACCAATCCTGAGAAAAGGGGGGATACCACTTATCCCATTTCTGCTCTGACATGCAGTGAAATGCCAATCCGACCTGTATTATTCCATGGAGAGCAGTGCATGTACACATCCACTCCAATCATTTCAATGGGCTGTGATGGATATAGCTGAGCATTGTGCTCCAACTTTTCATCCCAGCCCATTAAAGCATAGCTGCTCATTGTGGATTGTTGCTGCGCTGCAGGTTGGAGGGGAAAGGGGATAAACAGGACCTCCCTGTTCTCAGGATCGGTGGGGTCCCAGCAGTTAGAATGCAACCAATCCATCCCTTTTCACACATCTAGTGGATGGGTGACAGAAAAAAATCAATTAGTAACTGGAATACCCCTTTAAGTGCAAATCAAGGAAGTCCTTGTAGTTAGACCACCAGTCCTGAAAGAAAAGGTGTCCGAACTTCTGAGCCCACTCTCTATTGTAGTGACTTGGAGAACCAGATAAACAAGCATGCTTACCATATGTCCCCTTCAATATAGTGGAAAGTGAGTGAGCGTGCAAGCCTGCTGCAGAAGCCCTAAGCAGTTTGACTCTCACTGATTGAACATTTATGTACATCGAGGAAAAACCATCCACCATCTTATCCTACAACATTTGGTAACCGGTTATGCTGCACATTGGATGGTCTTGTCACACCATGGAGTTCTTCGTCAACCATGCCAAACAATAGCTGTGCAACGTCCAATCAATGTTATGGGTCTCACCATCCATTCCTCCTCGAAAGTCAACATTCAAGGCAGGTCCAGCATGTGGTTTGTTGTATACAGTTCTTGAGTAAGGTTATAGACTTTCACAATTGTATCTACGGTGGTCATGAGGACTACTTTGGCTTCTGCATGGTCCCTTACACAGATCACCTTGTACATATCTTCTACGGGAGGCAGAGCCAGGAAGGCCACCTCGGCCACTTGTCGGATAAACCAGCTGTGATGGTGAGCCAAGGTCTCGTGATAGGCCGCCGCACACATATCAGACGTCTTTGCTTGACCAGGATTGGTGCCAAGATTGTAGAGGAAAACCTCTAGCCACTTCAAGGCTCGGTGTATACGTAACAACGTCCGACAACCAGAAGGGACCCTGTTGGGTGGAAGTTCTTTGAAGTTTACCACACCGTTGTCCAGCTCATATTTTATCATGGACCTCACAGTCTGATAGCTTCTTCCGTTCTCCCCGTTTAGGTAGTTTTGGAGGATGTTGATTTTGCTTATGGTTTCATGGGATATGAAGGTGAAAACTGTCCCCATGGAGTCCATAAACCTGATGAACAGAGGAAGGGACAGCAGATTAGACCACATGTGGGAAGGTCGGAAGACTCATAGCTCCTTCATATCTGAGGAAGAAAGAAGGTTAGTTCAACTCACTTTATTAGCTCCTTCCATGCTTCTAAGTAATCTTGCAGTAAAACCTCTCGGTCGTCAGTTACAGAAGAGTGAAATAATTGCAGCATTTTTCCTAGTTGAAATGCCCTCCCTTTGCAGTTTTTCAGGGCCTTATCAACCACCAGGAGGAAGGTGGCATCTGCCTTCAGGGAACCAACCTATGGGAGAGAACGTGCAATGAAATAAGTAACCATGTCGCTATATGCAGGATGAATGACTTATGTCAGTGGTAGACATGTAATAACACTCATTGTGAAACTAAATCCCTCCTCTCGAAGGAGTGTGTGTGTATATATATATATATATATATATATATATATATATATACACACATATACATATACATACATACATACTGTACACATACACTCATTGTCAGTAACATCCCTCTCCTAGAAGTTGTCGGTTCAGAATACAACTTTCTCTGTGATTATAACATTGATATGTGATTACAATATCAGAGCAAAAGGGTCATTTATTGTGGAAAAGTGACCCCTTATAGGAAGGCTCTTTGTACCCTGTTGTACCGCCTCTAGCTTGGATACAAGATGTGGTACGGGCGGACATGGAGACTCTAGTACCCTGTTGTACCGCCTCTAGCTTGGATACAAGATGTGATACGGGCGGACATGGAGACTCTAGTACCCTGCTGTACCACCTCTAGCTTGGATACAAGATGGGATACAGGCATGCATGGAGGCTCTAGTACCCTGTTGTACCTCCTCTAGCTTGCATACAAGATGTGATACGGGCGGACATGGAGACTCTAGTACCTTGTTGTACCGCCTCTAGCTTGCATACAAGATGTGATATGGGTGGGCATGGAGGCTCTAGTACCCTGTTGTACTGCCTCTAGCTTGGATACAAGATGGGATACAGGCATGCATGGAGGCTCTAGTACCCTGTTGTACCTCCTCTAGCTTGGATACAAGATGTGATATGGGCGGGCATGGAGGCTCTAGTACCCTGTTGTACCGCCTCTAGCTTGGATACAAGATGTAATATGGGCGGGCATGGAGGCTCTAGTACCCTGTTGTACCACCTCTAGCTTATGATTAAATTCACCCAATTTTACAAAGGTACTTTGAACAGGTACACGCAGAAGCAGTAGTAGGCAGGCATTTGAACACAATGAGAAATACAGTAACCTTTACCTTGATTAGGACCTGACTTCAACGCTCTTTCCTTTACTGAACTGACTTGACAGACCATCTCCCCACTAGATGATCTAGCTGAAGGATTGATTTGAGTTCAGTGAAGTGTAGATGAAGCAGAGGGCAAAGTGGCTGTAAGGCTATTCCTGGCTTTGAGTTAACCAGGTAGCTATGACTCACTTTTAGTAGAAGGCCGACCTCAGAAAGGTTCTCCTTCCCTCTGCTGTAGTATGCCAAGGGAACGGGTTCACACCACGCTCGACCTTGGGAGAAATCGTGCTGCACTGCTGACTTACTTCTGTACGCGTACCTCCTTCTCTCTGACACGACTGCAACCTCTCCTCTCTCACACCTGGCTGAGTCTGCCTAACTGCTCACTGTCACTCCCTTTTATCTCCTCTGTTTCTTTGCCACACTTTCTGGACTCCTCCCACTCTGCATAGGGACTTGTGTTATGGCTTTCCCACCCTTGGACTCTGCACCAACGAAATTAAACCTGACTGTCAGCCAATGGCACTGCAGCTGACATCAGGCTAAGCTGTAGGCTTAGTGGAGAGAAGGGGAGAAACAGGGTCTCTCCTACAGAAGGCACCTTCTATGTCAATGTACGGCATATAGACAGGTGTGACAGGGCACCACTGGGCCACTACACCAGCATGGTCCGTATCACTAATATCTCAGATGTCTAATTTATACTAGCTGTACATTTATAATTATATACAGGATATACCTAGGTTTTACCAGATGGTCTATATCACTGATGGCGCTGATCCCAGTTGCACACTGTGACGTCAGTGTGCTACCAGACACCTCCTCTCCCTGCTCTCGTGGAACCAAGTAGGAGATGTCAGGGGAGGGGGAAGATGATCCCGGCTGCACACTGATGTCACATTGTGCGTCGGGATCAGCGCAGCTGAGTGAATGCTGGCAGGGGAGCCATTGCCGCTGCTGGTATTCACTAGCGTGGTGAATGGCGGACAGTGATGAGGATTGTACCATGATCCGCTACGTCAATGGCATATTGTGTACTATCTATATGTGACTTCTACCCTTACTTTCACTTCCCGTCGTGGGATGACATCATTCTCTGCCAGCACGCAGGGTTTTCCATCTTTCACGCACTCGTAGAGGGTAGGATCTGCTGTAAAACAGGGGGGCAAGGGTTAAACCAGTCTCCTGTATACAGAACATTACACAGGTATACAATAGAAGGTGTGCAGTATATACACATGCCATGTCCGGGGGTAAGAAGATCTCAGCCAGGAAACAAGGCAACGCTCAGTCAAGCAGCCAACCATTACTGGAAGCCACACCAGCCAAGACTGGAGCTTCAAGCATCTACAATGCCAAGGGGTCATGCCTGCGCTCCAAGTGTGGGGAGACTCCCGAAGGGTTTTCAAAAAGTCAACCCACAATGGAAAAATTACTTGAAGGCACCATGGCTGACTATTAAGTTCATCCAAGGGCTCAAGAGACTAGGAGTTGGGGAAGATTAATAAGGGCTCCTGCACAACGTATATGGACAGTGAACAAGTCTTTTTTGCTTGTAATGGTGTATATTTCTCTTCTTTTTTGTAAACAATATCTGTGCATTTGCACGCACCTAAAAACACATTAGCAATACATCATGCTGTCCTAATTGACCCCATCCCCTGTAATCACACACAAATATTCATCACTAGCTGATATATCCCGCTTCGTCCTAGTTAATTTGGTACAGGTGTATACCTTTTGTTTGCATGGAAAATTTTATGAAGTCATTCCTTTAGAGGAACCGACGAATACAATATGTATACACATAGGGGAGTGTTAGATTCTGCTCAGACTGCATGTACAGATGTCCCCCTGCAGAATTTGCCACTTCTCCCACTTCTCACTTTTTACCCTTAAAGTTAATGCCTCTTTTTATCCAAAGTTACCCCCAACTGGAGGTTGCAGCCCCTTCTTATGCTTAAAAGCATGCTCCATCGCTGCAGTCCATGGCCGCCATGGGATTGCCGTCCACACGGTCAGGAAGTGACGCACCTCACACGAAAACAGGCTCCAGCAATAGAAGTTTCTTTGGCTATGGCTCCTGCCAGCCTTTATTAACAGCGTGTCAAACAAATCATACACAGTCCACATAAGCTGGGGGTTCACAACCCACAGGGTTCTGTCACTAACCCCTCCTGGGGATTCAGGAGGGCGTCATCCTCCGTCTGACCGGGTGACAGACCCAACGGGTCCACACTGTACCTCAGCTTGCAGCCTGTCCTGCACTGCCAAGCTGTAACTTCCCCCTTTGCTTCTGGCAGGAACTGGCATAAATGCAACCATTTCCTGCTACACCCATCAGATGTTAACCCTTACTTCTAATTTCCCGGTATAGGGCTGCCTGACTAGCACATTCTGCAGGTCATTCTGATACTGCACCACTACAATATATATTGTACAATACCATATATATGTGTGTCAGAGGTTCTGAAAAAGGAGGAGGGAGGTTCGGGGTTCATTCTCTGGGATCTCAGAGCGCCGCCTCTGAGCTACGAAATTTATGAGCATCTCCAAACGATTGAGCATGCTTCCAAAATGAGTAACCACAGTTTTAGGTCGTATTTACATTCTTGGGTGCAACTTGCATCGCACAACACACGGAGACCCCATCCATCTGTTGTGCTATATGTAGGTCACTGAAGATTTCATGTCCCATTCTCTTGCTATAATCGCACAAAAATAGGACTTGCAGCAAATTTTCAATCTCAGACCAGGAGTGCAAGCTTTTTGTCCCCAAAAAATACTGACCAGAGTTAAAGGGAGTGTGGTAAGGAGGCGTGACTTATGACAACGTTAAACTTTACCTCTCAGTGGCCACTGTAGTAATAGCGCCCCCTCTCAATGGACTGAGTAGTAAGAGCGTCCCTCCCCCAGTAGCGACAGTAGTCATAGTGTTCCCCCTTAGTGGCTCCAATAGTAGTGGTGTACCCCTTTAGTGGCCCCAAGTGATTTAGTGCGCTTTTTCAATAGCCCCAAAAATTATAGTGTGGCCCCATTAATAAAAGTGTGCCCCCAATATTGGCCCCAATAGTAATGGTGTGCTACCTTTGTGGCCTATAGGTTATAGTTCCCCTAAGAGTGGCTCTAAAACTGATAACCGATAGTGGCCCCAATAACAATAGGGCACCTCCTTAATGGCCCAAATAGTAATAGTGTGTTCTAATAGTAATTGTGCACACCCTTAAGGGCCCCAATGGTAATAGTACCCCCAATAATAATAGTGCATCCAATAGTGTCCCCAATTGTAATAATAATCTAATAATAAATTGCAGCGCGATATACAATGAGTTTGAAATAAAGGGTGGGATGATACAGGAGGTACAAGGGGAAGTAGGAGGGGTTAGATGAGGCACGGGGGAGCACAAACAGTATGGGAATTACATGTGGAAATTAGTTATTAGGAAGCAAACTGGGTTGGGGCATTGAGGAGGTCCAGGGGTAGAGGTCATATGTGATAGGCAGGGTGGAAGGTGTAGAGAGCCAAGGGAAGAGGCAGGGGGACTATGTAAGGAGCTATGGTATGCTTCCCTGAAGAGGTGCATTTTTAGGGTGCATCTGAAATTTTGTGCATCCTGGATGGCTCTTGTTTTTCCTGCCAGTCACCCTTCTCTATTTTGCAGCTTTAGCCACAGTGTGTTTCTCAATCTTTTTCACAGAGAAAGTGATGTTCATTTCACTTGCCTCATTCCTTGCCTCTTGGGGAGAAGAGTTATGTATGTGCCCCATAGCTATACTAGTGTTCATGAGTTCTGTTCAGCCTAGTAGAAAACTTTAAATGTACTTGCAAGTCATATTCCTTACACTCTCTCGTAAACCCAAGCTAGACTCAGAAAGTTACATTCACTGTTAGTTTCAGTACACGAGGAATGGGTTTTTCCTACACATAGGTAACCAGGGGATAGGAATTGTGTTTATAGATTTCACCTTGCACACTGTGTGACTGCGCAGAAGTCTTCATGGTGAAATGGGAGTAATACACTGAAGGTAATCTGACTTCGGATATTACACTCTGCTTTGGAAGCGTGGCGTCAGCTTATTTTTAAGTAGGGGCCTGAAGGCTATTTCTGGCCCCTCCATAAGTGTCATAAATGTAATGTCTTTTGTAGGTGTGCTGTGCAAAAGTGTCTTTTCATTCTGTTATGTGTATTGCATAGCTGCAGCAAATGAGTAGTTAAGTGTTTGCAAGAGACTGGGAGATGCAAGCAATGTAACAATTTGTCTTGTCACAGGGTCACATGGTATGAGTGAGATTATAAATAGGAGTGTTTTGGGTGTGACTGGATGTTCCATTGCTTTTGGGTTCCTGAGAGTGCCAGCCACATGGTGGTACCTTCAACCATGTGGTGAAGAATGGAGGAGGAGGCGAGGTTTCTGAGTGCCCGTATGCCAGAGAATGTGGAGGAGTAAGCCCCAAAAAAGAAGAGAGAGAGTGTGAGCACGTGTGTGGTGAGTCAAGGCCATACTCCTGTGCAGAGGTACTATCTATTGCTTGTTCCTACACGGCCATCCTGTGTCTGGGATCACCGCGTAGAGGTACTCAGATCTTCTTGTTCCTACACGGCCATCCTGTGCCCGGGATCACCGTGTAGAGGTACTAAATACAATATTGTTTTCCTGCACTGGTTTTCCCTGTAAATTGTGCCTTGGACCCAATGTTTCTACCAAGTAAAGTTTAGCCAGGCCCTGACTGTTACCAGGGACCTGAGGTACGTTATTCCTGTCTGTGGTTCAATTATTCACTGCTGAGGGTCCTTCTGGTAGGTAACGGAATGGTGGCGTCACCCGTGACAATCCCTATCCCAAGTTTATTGAGCATCCCTCTCCTAGGGGTGTCCAGAAAAGGCCCAGCACTGCCCTGGCTGAGGGCACATGCGTCCTTCCGGGAGGAAGCCTGGTAGGTGCCACTGTGCCGAGTGATCATCTTACCCTCCCAGCTCCTCAGTGTATGCCCTGTGTCCAGGGCCACCCTATGGGATGCTGCACCTTGGAGTAGAGCATTTCAGAGGATTGGTGCTGCTTTGGTGAAGTCCTGGAGACAAGCATGTGAGGTTTGTATTAGAAGGATATTTAGTCTCAGTGTTAGCGGATTGGAGTGTGCGAGCTGGGTGGTGTATGGACAGGTGGGAAGCAATGTATGGTGGCGCAGAGTCATTGAGATCTTTGTTGGTGAGGAGTTTAAATTTAGTTTTGCAGTGGATGGGCAGCCATTGCAGCGACTGGCATAGTGTAGAGGTGTGAGAGAAATGGCTGGAGAGAAAAATGAGCCTAGCTGCCATATTTAAGTATTGATTGGAGAGGGGAGAGTCTAGGGCAGGGGAGGCCAATGAGCAGCAAGTTGCACTAGTCGAGTTGGGATTGGATGAGGATGACAACGAGTGTCTTTAGCGTCTCCATGGTTAGGAACAGCCGTATTTTAGCAATATGTCTGAGGTGCCCAAGATTGGATGTGTGGGGTAAAGGAGAGATCAGACCCCAAAGCAGTGGGCATGCTGTCTGGGGGCTATGGTGGTGCCAGATACTGATATGGAGATGTTGGGTGGGAGGACAGCTTGTTGAGGGTAGAAGAGAGGTCAGACGAGAACCAGGAGAGATTAGTGTTACTTAGGCCAATAGAGCGAAGCATAGCAAGGAGGAGGTCATGGTCAACAGTGTCAAATGCAGTGGAGAGGTCAAGGAGGATTAGTAGGGAGTAGTCACATTTTGACTTTGCCGTCATCAGGTCATTCAGGGTGGTTTCAATCGAGTCTAGAGGGCGGAAACCGGACTGGAGGGGGTCGTGGAGAGAGTTTCAGAGAGAAAGTGTTTGAGGCGGAAATAGACTAGAGGTTTGAGATGGGGCGGTAGTTGGCAGTGTCTGTTGGGTCAAGGATCAGTTTCTTTGGTAGAGGGGATATGATGGAGTGTTTGAATGAGGAGGGGAAAATACCAGAGGTCAGGGAGAGGCTGAAGATGGTGGTGAGGTGGGTAATGACAGCTGGGGAAAGAGACCGGAGGAGGTGAGAGGGAAGGGGGTCGCTAGCGCAGGTGGTGGGGTGATCAGTGGAAAGGAGTCTGGAGACTTTTTCCTCTGTAGTTGGTTTTAATGTAGAAAGTGATTGGATGATGGATGCAGTGCTGAAGAGACCGGGATCGGAGTTAGCCATGCATTTTTTGGAGATTTTTTTTTTTTGAAATAGGCGTCTAGTTTTGCAGCACTGAGATCTATCATGGGGGCCTGTTCTTTGGGGATAAGGAGGGAGTGGAAGGTGTCAAAAAGTCATTTGGGGTTGTAGGATAGGGAGGAGATAAGGGAAGTGAAATAAACTTGTTGGGCATGGTGGAGGGCAAGGTTAAAGGTTTTAGGTATGAATTTGAAGTGGAGAAAGTCTGCGGGCAGCTTTGATTTTCTCCACAGCCATTCAGCGCACCTAGAGCACTGTTGGGTGAAGCGTGTTTGGGACATGGGCCAGGGTTGCCATGGTCTGCGGCGGATGGCCCGGGTAACGAAGGATGCCACTTCATCCAGGGCGCGACTGAGGGTGGTGTGGTAGTGTTGCAGATTAGGGCAGGAGAGGAGAGAGATAGGAGACAGGGAGGACTGGATGGTCTCTGCAAAATGATGGATGCAGACGGTCTGGAAGTTCCTAGATAGGAGGGTCTGGGGATGTGCTAGGGTGCCTGATGGAAAAAGAGAGGAGGTTATGATCCGAGAGTGGAAAGGGGGAGTTAGTAAAATGGGAGGCAGAGTAGAGGCAGAGGAAAATCAAATTGAGAGTGTTGCCTGAGTGGGGGAATCTGAGAGTTGCGTTAGGCCAAGGGAGGAGATGAGCGTTAAAAGCTGGCAGACAGATGAGGAGCTGGGGTCATTAGTAGGGATATTGAAATTGCAAAGCATGAGGGTAGGGATTTTACAGGATAGGAAGTGAGCCAGACGGCAAAGTGGTCTAGGAACAGGCAAATGGGACCTGGTTGCCGATAGATGATTGCAACATGCAGGGACAGTGGGCAGAAGAGTTGTAGGGTGTGAACTTCGAATGACTGGAGGGGAAGCAAGGGAAGCGGGGTGAATGGCGAAAGGAGGATGCGTACTCCTCCACCACGCCTGTCATCTAATCTGGGGGTGTGGGATTGTAATGGTGTACCCCCTTTCTGACCCCAATAGTAATAGTTTCCCCCTTAGGCCTTTTGCACATGACAGAGCCAGATTTCGCATGTGGGTTCTGGCAGGGGATTCTGGCTCTGACCGTGGCCGGCGACCCTGCGTGCCTCTATTTTCTCTTCTTTTTCTGTACTGCAGATCGTCACAGCGAGCCGCCATCATATATGCGCAATACAGATTTTTTTTCAAATGTTTATTTCGCCCATGCTGTTGTGAGGTCATGACTCGGAATCTGCGACCTGTCTGCAATGTTAATTGCAGATGGGCCATGCATTGGACAGCTTCCATTGACTTCAATGGAAGCAATCCACGCGGAATCCATGCAAAAATGAAGCATGCTGCGATTTTCCCTCTGCGAGCAGAAATCCCAATTAATTTCAGCTCGTGTGCAGTAAGAATTGATTTCCCATTGCATGCTATGGACGGTATTTGCTGCAGATCCCCGGTGTGGATGCAGGCCGCGGATTCCACAGCAAAAATACACCCGTGCAGGCGACCTCAATGGCCCCAATAGTCATCGAATGACTGGAAGGGAATCAAGGTAATCGGGGGAATGACCTGGAAGGTACAGCTTGGCGAGAGGAGGATGCATAATCCTCCACTGCGCCTGTCATCTGTAATCGGGGTTTGGGGGGTTTGTAATGGTGCACCCACTTTCTGACCCTAATAGTAATAGTTCTCCCAGTGGTAATAGTGCAACCCTTTAAAGGATGAGCCCCCAAATGGATGGAAGGCTGAGTTGACCTTGAGCCAGCTTCCTTCTTCACAAGCTCTTGTTCACAACCTTCAGGTCGTGAACAAGAGCTTAGGACTGCATACTGCTGCCTTAACGCTCTGCGCCACACGAGGATCAATGCTAATAGTGCACCCCTTAATGACCCAAATAGTAATAGTTCCCCCAGTGGTAGTAGTGCACCCCTTAATGGCCCAAATAGTAATAGTTCCCCCAGTGGTAGTAGTGCACCCCTTAATGGTCCAAATAGTAATAGTTCCGCCAGTGGTATTAGTGCACACCCTTAATAGCCCCAATAGTTATAGTTCCCCCAGTGCTAACAGTGCGCCTGTTAATGGCCCCAATAGTAATAGTTCCTCCAGTGGTAATAGTTCACCCCCTTAATCACCCCAATAGTAATAGTTCCCCCAGTGGTAATAGTGCGCCCCCTTAATGGCCCCAATAGTAATAGTTCCCCCAGTGGTAATAGTGCGCCCCATACATGGTCCCAATAGTAATAGTTCCCCCAATTGTAATAGTGCATCCCCTTTCTGGCCCCAATAGTAATAGTTAACCTAATGGTAATAGTGCGTCCCTTCATGGTCCCAATAGTAATAGTTCTCCCAGTGGTAATAGTGCAGCCCCTTAATGGCCCCAATAGTAATAGTTCCCTCTGTGGTAATAGTGCACCCTTTCTGGCCCCAATTGTAATAGTTCCTTAAGTGGTAATAGTGTGTTAGCTTAATGGCCCCGATAGTAATAGTTCCTCCAGTGGTAATAGTGCATCCACTTTCTGGCCCCAATAGTAATAGTTCCCCTAGTGGTAATAGTGCGTTAATAGTACATCCCCTGGCCTCAACAGTAATAGTTCCACTAGTGGTAATAGTGCGTTAGCTTAATTGCCCCAATAGTAATAGTTCTCCCAGTGGTAATAGTGCAGCCCCTTTCTGGCCCCAATTGTAATAGTTCCTTAAGTGGTAATAGTGTGTTAGCGTAATGGCCCTGATAGTAATAGTTCCTCCAGTGGTAATAGTGCGTCCACTTTCTGGCCCCAATACTAATAGTTCCCCTAGTGGTAATAGTGCGTTAATAGTACATCCCCTGGCCTCAATAGTAATAGTTCCACTAGTGGTAATAGGGCGTTAGCCTAATTGCCCCAATAGTAATAGTTCCTCCAGTGGTAATAGTGTACCCCCTGTCTGGCCCCAATAGGAATAGGTACCCCAGTGGTAATAGTGCGGCCCCTTAATGGCCCCGATAATTACAGTTCCCCCAGTGGTAATAGTGCGCCCCCTTAATAGCCCCGATAGTTATAGTTCCCCCAGTGGTAATAGTGCGCCCCCCTAAGCAACAGTCCTTGAGCAACAGTCATGGCTGCAAGGAGTTTTCTCACAGAAGCAGCTCCGACTGCCGCGGCTTCTGTAGGCAGAGACCCTGCGTCTTCCCCCGGCATCTGTGTTCCTGCACTTACAGCACGCAGCGCAGACGCCGAGGAGGAAGGGGAGCGGGTCTCCGCCTACAGAAGCCACGGCGGCTGGAGCTACATCGGTGAGGGAACTACTTGTGGCCATGGTTGCTGCGGGCCGGACTCACAGGGAGCAATTATTTTTTCCCTGGGCACTGAAATACATAAATACAGCACCGACCCTGAAACTTAATTACTGTCCGGGCCGGTGGGTCCGAGTGAAAAAGTGTTCACTTCGAAAAACACATTCAAATACATTGGTTCATTTTCTGTGTGTGTCGGATACAGACAGAACTCATGTGAGATCATTGGCCGTGGAACTATGGCCTCATTCCATGATGGGTCTTCTCTCTACATCCACCTATATATGCATCTGATAGCGGGTTGACTACTTACGAAGCTTTACGGAGCTCAGGTACAGAAAGAGGAAGATGAGGCTCAGTGGGATGAAGAAGCGAAGGACTTTGGGGCAGCTCATGTCCGCGAGGGCTGCACACGACATGTTACCTCCAGAGTGGTGGACCGTCCATGCTGAAATGGTTGGAGTCTCTGCGCATTCAGCTGCAGTCTGATCACAGTTACACAATGTCACTGATAACAGATGAACCTTCACCCCCCTATCAGTTCACACAGGAACTCAGCAGTAGTGACAGGTCAGCCATAAAGGAAACTGCACAGGATGACGGAGAGACCTTTGTCACCAGACGTTTCTACTGCTGGCATTTTTCCAGAAACATGGAGGGTCTAATAAGGGGGGTACGGTATAATGACAAGCTGACACTTGGTGGACGGGATAATGACACGCTGACACTTGGGGGACAGGATAATGACACGCTGACACTTGGGGGAAGGTATAATGACACGCTGACACTTGGGGGACGGGATAATGACACGCTGATACTTGGGGGACAGGATAATGACACGCTGATACTTGGGGGACGGGATAATGACACGCTGATACTTGGGGGGCGGGATAATGACACCCTGATACTTGGGGGGCGGGATAATGACAAGCTGACACTTGGGGGAAGGTATAATGACACGCTGACACTTGGGGGACGGGATAATGATACGCTGACACTTGAGGGACGGGATAATGACACGCTGACACTTGGGGGGCGGGATAATGACACGCTGACACTTGGGGGACAGGATAATGACAGGCTGACACTTGGGGGACGTGATAATGACACGCTGACACTTGGGGGACGGGATAATGACACGCTGACACTTGGGGGACGGGATAATTGCAGGGTGATACTTGGGGGAGAGGATGATGACATGCTGATATTTGGGGGACAGGATAATGACACACTGACACTTGGGGGACGGGATAATGACACGCTGATACTTGGGGGACGGGATAATGACACGCTGACACTTGGGGGATGGGATAATGACACGCTGACACTTGGGGGACGGGATAATGATAGACTGGTACTTGGGGGACAGGATAATGACACGCTGGCACTTGGGGGACGGGATAATGACACGCTGACACTTGGGGGACGGGATAATGACACGCTGATACTTGGGGGACGGAATAATGACACGCTGACACTTGGGAGACAAGATAATGAAACGCTGATACATGGGGGACGGGATATTGACACGCTGACACTTGGGGGACAAGATAATGACATGCTGACACTTGGGGGACGGGATAATGACACGCTGATACTTGGGGGATGGGATAATGAGACGCTGACACTTGGGGGACAGGATAAGGACAGGCAGACACTTGGGGGATGGCATAATGACACGCTGATACTTGGGGGACAGGATAATGACACGCTGACACATGGAGGACGGGATAATGACACGTTGATACTTGGGGGACAGGATAATGACACGCTGACACTTGGGGGACAGGATAATGACACACTGACACTTGGGGTACAGGATAATGACACGCTGGCACTTGGGGGACGGGATAATGACACGCTGACACTTGGGGGACGGGATAATGACACGCTGATACTTGGGGGACAGGATAATGACATGCTGATATTTGGGGGACAGGATAATGACACACTGACACTTGGGGGACGGGAAAATGACACGCTGACACTTGGGGGACAGGAAAATGACACGCTGACACTTGGGGGATGGGATAATGACATGCTGACACTTGGGGGACGGGATAATGATAGACTGATACTTGGGGGACAGGATAATGACACGCTGGCACTTGGGGGACGGGATAATGACACGCTGACACCTGGGGGATGGGATAATGACACGCTGATACTTGGGGGACGGAATAATGACACGCTGACACTTGGGGGACAAGATAATGAAACGCTGATACATGGGGGACGGGATATTGACACGCTGACACTTGGGGGACAAGATAATGACATGCTGACACTTGGGGGACGGGATAATGACACGCTGATACTTGGGGGATGGGATAATGAGACGCTAACACTTGGGGGACAGGATAATGACAGGCAGACACTTGGGGGACGGCATAATGACACGCTGATACTTGGGGGACAGGATAATGACACGCTAATACTTGGGGTACGGTATAATGACACGCTGACACATGGAGGACGGGATAATGACATGCTGATACTTGGGGGACAGGATAATGACACGCTGATACTTGGGGGACAGGATAATGACACGCTGACACTTGGGGGACGGGATAATGACATGCTGACACTTGGGGGACGGGATAATGACACGCTGAGACTTGGGGGACGGGATAATGACACGATTACACTTGGGGGACGGGATAATTGCAGGGTGATACTTGGGGGACGGGATAATGACATGCTGATATTTGGGGGACAGGATAATGACACACTGACACTTGGGGGACGGGATAATGACACGCTGACACTTGGGGACAGGAAAATGAAACGCTGACACTTGGGGGACAGGAAAATGACACGCTGACACTTGGCGGATGGGATAATGACACGCTGACACTTGGGGGACGGGATAATGATAGACTGATACTTGGGGGACAGGATAATGACACGCTGGCACTTGGGGGACGGAATAATGACACGCTGACACTTGGGGGACAAGATAATGAAACGCTGATACTTGGGGGACGGAATAATGACACGCTGACACTTGGGGGACAAGATAATGAAACGCTGATACATGGGGGACGGGATATTGACACGCTGACACTTGGGGGACAAGATAATGACATGCTGACACTTGGGGGCCGGGATAATGACACGCTGATACTTGGGGGATGGGATAATGAGACGCTGACACTTGGGGGACAGGATAATGACAGGCAGACACTTGGGGGACGGCATAATGACACGCTGATACTTGGGGGACAGGATAATGACACGCTAATACTTGGGGTACGGTATAATGACACGCTGACACATGGAGGACAGGATAATGACACGCTGATACTTGGGGGACAGGATAATGACACGCTGACACTTGGGGGACAGGATAATGACACACTGACACTTGGGGGACCAGATAATTACACGCTAACACTTGGGGGATGGGATAATGACACGCTGATACTTGGGGGACAGGATAATGACACGCTGACACTTGGGGGACGGGATAATGACACACTGACACTCTGGGGACGGGATAATGACATGCTGACACTTGGGGGACGGGATAATGACACGCTGAGACTTGGGGGACAGGATAATGACACACTGACACTTGTGGGACGGCATAATAACACGCTGACACTTGGGGGACAGGATAATGACCCGCTGACACTTGGGGGACGGGATAATGATAGGCTGATACTTGGGGGAAGGGATAATGACACGCGGACACTTGGGCAACAGGATAAAGACATGCTGACACTTGGGGGACGGGATAATGACACGCGGACAGTTGGGCGACAGGATAATGACACGCTGACACTTGGGGGATGGGATAATGACACGCTGACACTTGGGGGACGGGATAATGACACGCGGACACTTGGGGGAGAGGATAATGACATGCTGACACTTGGGGGACGGGATAATGACATGCTGACACTTGGGGGACGGGATAATGACACGCTGACACTTGGGGGATGGGATAATGATACGCTGATAGTTGGGGGACGGGATAATGATACGCTGACACTTGGGGGACGGAATAATGAAACGCTGATACTTGGCTTACAAGATAATGACACACTGACACTTGGGGGACCAGATAATGACACGCTGACACTTGGGGGACCAGATAATGACACGCTGAGACTTAGGGGACAGGATAATGACACGCTGACACTTGAGGGACAGGATAATGACATGTTGACACTTGGGGGACAGGGTAATGACACACTGATACTTGGGGGACAGGATAATGACACACTGACACTTGTGGGACGGGATAATCACACGCTGACACTTGGGGGACAGGATAATGACCCGCTGACACTTGGGGGACAGGATAATGACATGCTGACACTTGGGGGACAGGATAATGACCCGCTGACACTTGGGGGACAGGATAATGACCCGCTGACACTTGGGGGACGGGATAATGACATGCTGACATTTGGGGGATGGGATAATGACACGCTGACACATGGAGGACAGGATAATAACAGGCTGACACTTGGTGGACAGGACAATGACACGCTGACACTTGGGATACACGATAACGACACGCTGACACTTGGGGTACACGATAATGACACGCTGACAATTGGGGGACAGGATAATGACACGATAATACTTAGGGGATGGGATAATGACACGTTGATACTTGGGGGATAGGATCATGACATGCTGATACTTGGGGGTACGGCATAATGACAGGCTGACACTTGCGGGACAGGATAATGACACACTGATACTTGGGGGGCGGGATAATGACACACTGACACTTGGGGGACAGGTTAATGACACGTTGATATTTGGGGGACAGAATAATGACACGCTGAGACTTGGGGGACAGGAAAATGACACGCTGACACTTGGGGTACAGGATAATGACACGCTGACACTTGAGGGACTGGATAATGACACGTTGATATTTGGGGGACAGAATAATGACACGCTGATACTTGGGGGACGGGATAATTACACGCTGACACTTGGGGGACTGGATAATGACACGCTGATACTTGGGGGACGGGATAATGACTCACTGATACTTGGGGGATGGGATAATGACACGCTGACACTTGGGGGACGGGATAATAACACACTGACACTTGGGGGACAGGAGAATGACACACTGATACTTGGGGGACAGGATAATGACACGCTGACACTTGGGGGACAGGATAATGACACACTGATACTTGGGGGATAGGATAATGACACTGATACTTGGGGGACAGGATAATGACACGCTGATACTTGGGGGACGGGATAATGACAGGCTGATACTTGGGGGACGGGATAATGACACACTGATACTTGGGGGACGGGATAATGACACGTTGATACTTGGGGGACAGGACACTTGTGTTTGGGTTAACACACTGTAGTGATGGCTGTGGAGTTTCCCATTGTGCGGATGATCAGGGGTGGATTCCAGTCTCTGCTGGTTGCTCTCGTTGAGCAGGGTTGGCGTGTTGTGGGGCTTCAGTGTCCAGGGTGCAGGTTTGATGATCAGACGGTGGTTCGGGTTTAAGCTTTAACCCTTTCCAAACCAATTTGTTTTCTGGTTTTCCTAGGGGGCTTATTCTTTTTCTGCTGTTATACAACAGCGCTATATGCTGGCTAAAGCCAGTACCGCATGAGGTGACACGTTGGATAGGCTCTGACAGCAGAGAGGCTGCCGATATTCAGTAAGAGAACCCCAACGGACGTCTTCCAACATTGAAAGCTGTACAGCCTTAAATCATAATGTCTTTAGACGTCAGACAGTGGATTGGAGAGGGTTAAGTGCTGATCAGCGTCTACCGTGGAGTGATGAGCCGTAGCCGAGTGCTGTGCCTGGTGCTCCTCGCTCCTCTCGACATGTCTACACCAGTAGGGCTTCATGGCGACTTTGGTTGTCAAACACATCGTGTGGCCAAATTTTGCAGCATTACTATACTACATCACTAGCTAATGAAGCTGAGTGCAACCGCAATCGCAAGAAATCTAAACTTGCTGTAACTGCGTAGCCTTATACACAGAAGGTGATCGCCCCTATAGTGACCAGATTTTCCCAGGGTCAAAGCAGGAAAGTGGAGTGTGGTCCGGGGTGGGGCAGAGGGGTGTGGTCATGGGCTGGGCAGATGGGTGTGGTCAGGGCATAACAGAAGGGTGTGGTCAGGCAGGACATAGGGGCGTGGTCAGGGTGGGGCTTATCATAACATGATTTTACCTCTATCATTATAAAACAGCCGGAAGCAAATTCTGCAGCATTTCTGCATTCAGAAAACACATATCATTGATGCAGAGTTTTACTGGGAAGTAGCCGTGTATCCACAGCTGATTTCATATTATGCTGGGCAGCGTGCAAGGGGCGGGCCCACAGCCAAGGAGATAGAGGGGTAGATAAAGGCCTTGCCGATGGGCTCTACCATTTCCTCCCCTGGGAGTAGCTCGGGACCCGGCCAAGTAACTACTGGGGGAGGTCACAAGGAAAAGTTACTGGAGGTTACCTGTAATCTTCTTTGTCACTCGTGACGCCACCGTTCTGTCCACTGTGGTGAACCTTGACAGTAGAATAAAGTAGTCCACACGCCGGGAAACATTCTGGACAAACCGGGAACGGTCAAAAGTGTCCATTTACTGTAACTTCAAGAAAGTCCACTTTAGGGCGGTGTGGCTTGAATGAGATCCAGGACGGCCGCGCTGGCTTGAGCTCCTTTCGGCACTGTCACTCAAAGTGACTGTCACAGCATCCACAGGTGACTGCATCAGGGTCCTCACCTCAGCAATATCCCAGGAGTGCAGAGATGATAAGGAATCCCCGGCGGATGGACGAGTTCCTTACAGCGCGGGAGTCCCCGCTGGCCATGGCTGCACACATGACTCCTGCTTCCAGCTTCTCCGCAGAGAGGTTGGCCCTAAGATCAGAGTCTGCTCTAGTACCGGACCGTGGCAGAGGGGACCAGCTACAAACAGTAAGAGAGAGCCCTAATCAGCAGCATGAGAAGGAGACACTAGGGGAGGAAAATCACAGGCAGATAGAGCAGAGGAATGAGCGCAACGCCTCCAAGATGGCGCTGTCTATGCAACCTCAGGACTAGAGATGAGCGAGCACCAAAATGCTCGGGTGCTCGTTACTCGGGACGAACTTTTCGCGATGCTTGAGGGTTCGTTTCGAGTAACGAACCCCATTGAAGTCAATGGGCGACCCAAGCATTTTTGTATTTCGCCGATGCTCGCTAAGGTTTCCTTGTGTGAAAATCTGGGCAATTCAAGAAAGTGATGGGAACGACACAGCAACGGATAGGGCAGGCGAGGGGCTACATGTTGGGCTGCATCTCAAGTTCACAGGTCCCACTATTAAGCCACAATACCGGCAAGAGTGGGTCCCCCCCCCCTCCCAAAAACTTTTACTTCTGAAAAGCCCTCATTAGCATGGCATACCTTTGCTAAGCACCACACTACCTCCAACAAAGCACAATCACTGCCTGCATGACACTCCGCTGCCACTTCTCCTGGGTTACATGCTGCCCAACCCCCCCTCCCCCCCACAGCGCACACCAAAGTGTCCCTGCGCAGCCTTCAGCTGCCCTCATGCCACACCACCCTCATGTCTATTTAGAGGAACCGCAGGCACACACTGCAGAGGGTTGGCACGGCTAGGCAGCGACCCTCTTTAAAAGGGGCGGGGCGATAGCCCACAATGCTGTACAGAAGCAATGAGAAATAGAATCCTGTGCCACCGCCATCAGGAGCTGCACATGTGGGCATAGCAATGGGGAACCTATGTGCCACACACTATTCATTCTGTCAAGGTGTCTCTGCATGCCCCAGTCAGACCGGGCTTTTTAATTCATAGACACAGGCAGGTACAACTCCCTATTGTGAAGTCCCTGTGGACCCACAGCATGGGTGGCTCCCTGGAACCCACCGGCGATACACAAAAATATCCCATTGCATTGCCCAACACAGCTGAGGTAGTAATGTCGTGCTTAATGCAGGTGGGCTTCGGCCCACACTGCATGCCCCAGTCAGACTGGGGTTCTTTACAAGTGGAAACAGATGCATTTATAATTCTCTGTGGACCCACAGCATGGGTGGGTGCCAGGAAGCCACCGGCGGTACACAAAAATACCCCATTGCATTGCCCAACACAGCTGAGGTAGTAATGTCGTGCTTAATGCAGGTGGGCTAAAAATTCATTTGATTACACTGTAGGCGAGGGCCCACAAAAATTGCTGAATCAACAGTACTAATGTACATCAAAAAAATTGGCCATGGCCAACCAAGAGGGCAGGTGAAACCCATTAATCGCTTTGGTTAATGTGGCTTAAGTGGTAACTAGGCCTGGAGGCAGCCCAGTTTAACTAAAAATTGGTTCAAGTTAAAGTTTCAACGCTTTTAAGAGCATTGAAACATATAAAAATTGTTTAGAAAAATTATGAGTGAGCCTTGTGGCCCTAAGAAAAATTGCCCGTTCAGCGTGATTATGTGAGGTTTCAGGAGGAGGAGCAGGAGGAGGAGGAGGAATATTAGACACAGATTGATGAAGCAGAAATGTCCCCGTTTTGGATGGTGAGAGAGAACGTAGCTTCCATCCGCGGGTGCAGCCTACGTATTGCTTACGTATCGCTGCTGTCCGCTGGTGGAGAAGAGAAGTCTGGGGAAATCCAGGCTTTGTTCATCTTGATGAGTGTTAGCCTGTCGGCACTGTCGGTTGACAGGCGGGTACGCTTATCTGTGATGATTCCCCCAGCCGCACTAAACACCCTTTCCGACAAGACGCTAGCCGCAGGACAAGGAAGCACCTCCAGGGCATACAGCGCGAGTTCAGGCCACATGTCCAGCTTCGACACCCAGTAGTTGTAGGGGGCAGAGGCGTCACGGAGGACGGTCGTGCGATCGGCTACGTACTCCCTCACCATCCTTTTACAGTGCTCCCGCCGACTCAGCCTTGACTGGGGAGCGGTGACACAGTCTTGCTGGGGAGCCAGAAAGCTGGCCAGGCCCTTAAAGACTGTTGCACTGCCTGGGCTGTACATGCTGCTCGACCTACGCACCTCCCCTGCTACCTTGCCCTCGGAACTGCGCCTTCTGCCACTACCGCTGTCGGATGGGAATTTTACCATCAGCTTGTCCGCCAGGGTCCTGTGGTATAGCAACACTCTCGAACCCCTTTCCTCTTCGGGAATGAGAGTGGGAAGGTTCTCCTTATAGCGTGGGTCGAGCAGTGTGTACACCCAGTAATCCGTAGTGGCCAGAATGCGTTGAATGCGAGGGTCACGAGAAAGGCATCCTAACATGAAGTCAGCCATGTGTGCCAGGGTACCTGTACGCAACACATGGCTGTCCGCACTAGGAAGATCACTTTCAGGATCCTCCTCCTCTTCCTCCTCCTCCTCAGGCCATACACGCTGAAATGATAACAGGCAAGCAGCATGGGTACCGTCAGCAGTGGGCCAAGCTGTCTCTTCCCCCTCCTCCTCATCCTCCTCATGCTCCTCCTCCTCCTCCTGAACGCGCTGAGATATAGACAGGAGGGTGCTCTGACTATCCAGCGACATACTGTCTTCCCCCGGCTCTGTTTCCGAGCGCAAAGCGGCTGCCTTTATGGTTTCCAGGGAAGTTCTCAAGATGCATAGCAGAGGAATGGTGACGCTAATGATTGCAGCATCGCCGCTCACCACCTGGGTAGACTGCTCAAAGTTTCGAAGGACCTGGCAGATGTCTGCCAACCAGGCCCACTCTTCTGAAAAGAATTGAGGAGGCTGACTCCCACTGCGCCGCCCATGTTGGAGTTGGTATTCCACTATAGCTCTACGCTGCTCATAGAGCCTAGCCAACATGTGGAGCGTAGAGTTCCACCGTGTGGGCACGTCGCACAGCAGTCGGTGCACTGGCAGATTAAACCGATGTTGCAGGGTGCGCAGGGTGGCAGCGTCCGTGTGGGACTTGCGGAAATGTGCGCAGAGCCGGCGCACCTTTACGAGCAGGTCTGACAAGCGTGGGTAGCTTTTCAGAAAGCGCTGAACCACCAAATTAAAGACGTGGGCCAGGCATGGCACGTGCGTGAGGCTGCCGAGCTGCAGAGCCGCCACCAGGTTACGGCCGTTGTCACACACGACCATGCCCGGTTGGAGGCTCAGCGGCGCAAGCCAGTGGTCGGTCTGCTCTGTCAGACCCTGCAGCAGTTCGTGGGCCGTGTGCCTCCTATCTCCTAAGCTGAGTAGTTTCAGCACGGCCTGCTGACGCTTGCCCACCGCTGTGCTGCCACGTCGCGCGACACCGACTGCTGGCGACGTCCTGCTGCTGCTGACACATCTAGATTGCGAGACAGAGGTTGAGGAGGAGGAGGAGGAGGAGGAGGGTGCTTTAGTGGAAGAAGCATACACCGCCGAACATACCACCACCGAGCTGGGGCCCGCAATTCTGGGGGTGGGTAGGACGTGAGCGGTCCCAGGCTCTGACTCTGTCCCAGCCTCCACTAAATTCACCCAATGTGCCGTCAGGGAGATGTAGTGGCCCTGCCCGCCTGTGCTTGTCCACGTGTCCGTAGTTAAGTGGACCTTGCCACTAACCGCATTGGTGAGGGCGCGTACAATGTTGCGGGAGACGTGGTCGTGCAGGGCTGGGACGGCACATCGGGAAAAGTAGTGGCGACTGGGAATTGAGTAGCGCGGGGCCGCCGCCGCCATCATAGCTTTGAAGGACTCTGTTTCCACAACCCTATACGGCAGCATCTCAAGGCTGATAAATTTGGCTATGTGGACGGTTAACGATTGAGCGTGCGGGTGCGTGGCGGCGTACTTGCGCTTCCGCTCAAAGACTTGCGCTAGCGACGGCTGGACAGTGCGGTGCAAGATATTGCTGGATTGGGCCGAGGACAGCGGAGGTGAGGGTGTGGGTGCAGGCCATGAGACGGTCATGCCTGTGTCCTGAGAGGGGGGTTGTATCTCAGTGGCAGGTTGGGGCACAGGGGGGGAGGCAGCGGTGCAAACCGGAGGCGGTGAACGGCCTTCGTCCCACCTTGTGGGGTGCTTGGCCATCATATGTCTGCGCATGCTGGTGGTGGTGAGGCTGTTGGTGGTGGCTCCCCGGCTGATCTTGGCGCGACAAAGGTTGCACACCACTGTTCGTCGGTCGTCAGGCGTCTCTGTGAAAAACTGCCAGACCTTAGAGCACCTTGGCCTCTGCAGGGTGGCATGGCGCGAGGGTGCGCTTTGGGAAACAGTTGGTGGATTATTCGGTCTGGCCCTGCCTCTACCCCTGGCCACCGCACTGCCTCTTGCAACCTGCCCTGCTGCTGCTCGTGCCTCCCCCTCTGAAGACCTGTCCTCAGTAGGCGTTGCACACCAGGTGGGGTCAGTCACCTCATCGTCCTGCTGCTCTTCCTCCGAATCCTCTGTGCGCTGCTCCCTCGGACTTACTGCCCTTACTACTACCTCACTGCAAGACAACTGTGTCTCATCGTCATCGTCCTCCTCACCCACTGAAAGGTCTTGAGACAGTTGCCGGAAGTCCCCAGCCTCATCCCCCGGACCCCGGGAACTTTCCAATGGTTGGGCATCAGTGACGATAAACTCCTCTGGTGGTAGAGGAACTACTGCTGCCTAATCTGAGCAGGGGCCCGAGAACAGTTCCTGGGAGTGTTCCCGCTCCTGAGCATGTGTCATTGTAGTGGAGTGAGGAGGCTGGGAGGAAGGAGGAGCAGCAGACAGAGGATTCGGATTTGCAGCACTGGACGGCGCAGAACTGTGGCTGGACGATAGGTTGCTCGAAGCACTTTCTGCCATCCAGGACAGGACCTGCTCACACTGCTCATTTTCTAATAAAGGTCTCCCGCGTGGACCCATTAATTGGGCGATGAATGTGGGGACGCCAGAAACGTGCCTCTCTCCTAATCGCGCAGCAGTCGGCTGCGACACACCTGGATCAGGAGCTCGGCCTGTGCCCACACCCTCACTTGGCCCTCCGCGTCCTCGGCCACGTCCACGTCCTCTAGGCCTACCCCTACCCCTCAGCATGCTATATTACCAGTGATTTGATTTCCCAGGCAGGAAATAAATTGGCGCAAGCCTGCAGGTCAAATATAATTTTTTCGCTTTTTTGCAAAGGGAAGACCCCACTGCGTGTATTCAATGAACAATACGTTTAATAACTGTGGTGTGGCCCTGAAAAAGTGTCACACAACTTTAGTGTAGCAGAGTTATTAACTCTGGCAGAGCAGGTATTTGCCAGTCAGGAAAGACAATGGCGCAAGCCTGCAGTAAACCGTAGCTGGTTGCGTCTGATTTTTGTACGTTCTCCACGCAGCACACACGTACACGGAGACCTTAGGACTGACACAGGCAGGCCAAATATAATTTTTTCGCTTTTTTGCAAAGGGAAGACCCCACTGCGTATATTCAATGAACAATACGTTTAATAACTGTGGTGTGGCCCTGAAAAAGTGTCACACAACTTTAGTGTAGCAGAGTTATTAACTCTGACAAAGCAGGTATTTGCCAGTCAGGAAAGACAATGGCGCAAGCCTGCAGTAAAGCGTAGCTGGTTGCGTCTGATTTTTGTACGTTCTCCATGCAGCACACATGTACACGGAGACCTTAGGACTGACACAGGCAGGCCAAATATAATTTTTTCGCTTTTTTGCAAAGGGAAGGCCCCACTGCGTCTATTCAATGACTAATAACTGTGTTGTGGCCCTGCCTACACAATTCTGTCCCTGTAGTATCAATGGAGGGTGCAATGCTCTGCACAGACGATTTTTAGAAGAAAAAAAATATGCAGCACAGCTAACAGCAGCCAGCACAGTACTGCACACGCTTAAATATGGCCCTAGAAAGGACCGTTGAGGTTCTTGAAGGCTACACTCACTCCTAACACTCTCCCTGCCTAAGCACCACTTCTGTCCCTAATACCAGGTGCAACGGTCTGCAGAGGCGATTTTGAGAAAAAAAAATTTCCACTGATAGCAGCCTGCACACACGTAGATGTGGCCCTAAGAAGGACCGTTGGGGTTCTTGAAGCCTACACTCACTACAAACACTCTCCCTACAGCAACTCCAATAGAACAGCACTTTCCCTCACTAACTCACACGGCATCTGAGGCGAGCCGTGGGAGGGGCCTATTTTTATACTCGGGTGACACCTGATCTCGCCAGCCACTCACAGCAGGGGGGTGGTATAGGGCTTGAACGTCACAGGGGGAAGTTGTAATGCCTTCCCTGTCTTTCAATTGGCCAGAAAAGCGCGCTAACGTCTCAGAGAGGAAAGTGAAAGTAACCCGAACACCGCGTGGTACTCGTTACGAGTAACGAGCATCCCGAACACCCTAATATTCGCACGAATATCAAGCTCGGACGAGTACGTTCGCTCATCTCTACTCAGGACACTAGCTCTCCATTTGTAAGCCCAGAAAAACAGCGGCCATGCATGGAGGCAAGAGAGGTGACACAGAACCCCAATCCTCTTGACAAAGTCATGACAGATGGCATTACAAGCCTTGCATCTGACAGACCCGCTACCGAAGCTTTTATTAAAGAGGCCATCATTACTCTCAGAGAATCTCTTCAAGCTGACTTTAGAGGTCTATCCTCCAATGTTAACACATCCATTCAAGAGTTTAACAATAGAATTAAGCACAAGGCAAAGTAAAGGCCCATTCAGTCACAACGGTTATGTCTCAAAAGATGTCTATTGAGCGATAACCGTTGTGTCATTTACAGCACAAGATGATTGCTCAAATGTTGAGCGATCACCTTTCGCTCCGAGCAGGGGATGAAGAAGAAAAGTGGGATGTCCCCGCTTGTCTTCTGCATCCAGCTGTTCCCCACTCCAAGCGCCCGCGAAAGGATGCAGAAGACAAGCGGGTGGCATCCAGCTGTTCTCTGCTCAGAGTGCCCAGCTATTATACAGCACAGCGCTCCCAGCAGGGTATGGGGAACACAGCTGGATTGCTCTGTTCTTCATACCCAGCTGTCATCAGGGAGTGGGATAGAGCTAAAACAATAGTATCAGCTGTATCCTGCTGTGAATCTCTGATAAGGCTCATGGTCAGCACGCTGAAAGACAACAATGGGCGACGGGATAACGAAAACGGCACGATGTCAGTGCAGTTACACACAGCAATTATCGCTTAAAAGACGGCTTTTGAGTGAATTTTGAGCGATAATCGTTGTATCTAAATGGGCCTTAAGATGGAGGAAATTGTCAAATCCCATAACAAACTGATAGACGCTCATTATGAGCAAAAATAAACAGTTGATAAGATGAAAAACAAGCTCACTGATCAAGAGGACAGGAACAGGTGAAATAATGTCAAGTTCCGTGGGGTGCCATAGAGCGTCCCAACAACAGAAATTACAGCATACATAATGCCACTAATGTGCAAACTGCTACTGATATACCCGACCATGATTTGAAAACAGACAGGGCTCACAGGCTACCTAGGCCCAAATTTTTACAAGAATCAAGCCCAAGAGACCCTATAGCACAAATTCAGTATTACCATACAAAGGAAGCCCTAATGAATGCCGCAAAGCATTTGTAAGTGCTTCCTGGCCCCTATTCTAAAGTGCATCTTTGCACCGATTTGTCCCAGGCCATGTTAGAGGCAAGAAGAGGATTCCCCAGCACTACCGCAGCTATGAGAAAGGCAGGAATTCCCTACAAATGGGGCTTTCCATCAAAAATAATAGCATCAAAGGACAATACAACCTATATTTTTCACAAACCATCAGAACCAGAGGAAAAACTGAAAGCATGGGGTATCCCCATCCTAGACCCAAGACAAGCATTTACAGATGCAAGACCGAAGCGCCCTGGGCCTCCTAAACCCCAAAGCTCCAAGACCCCAGGCTAAAGTGAAACTAAGGAACAGAATGTTGAAAATTCATCGTTAGTGGAACTTTCTGGCTTTAAATTAAGAGTGGCCGCCTAACCAGACGAACTCTGTTCCCCCCAAGAGTTACGCAAGCGAAGACTGCTTGCCTATACTCCTTGTAGACTATTGTGTTTGCATCTTTCTGTTCTTTACCTTCTTTCGTCCTTTTTTTCCTTACGGGTCAAATACTCTGTGCATCAAAGTTTGCAACGATTGAGCAGGACCTACTCTCTCTAACATTCAGGAAATATCATATCCTATGGTTATACGCCTTCGGGCGAATGTTGTATTTGGCTTTATTATTGTGTTTTCCTAGGCATCCATGATGAACAACATCAGTTCCACCGCTTCAGCGATATCCGGCAAATGAAGCCATGGCTTTGAAACTTATGTCCCTGAATGCCAATGGTCTGAACTCCCCATACAAAAGAAGCTGGGGCCATCACTGCTAATGCTGACATTGTATCTATACAAGAGACTCACCTAATTGAATCGGATTGTAAGAGAATGTCACATCAAAAATTCCCACAAATAGCCTGCACACCTAAAAAACAAGCAGAAGTGATGATTGCCTTTAAAGAAAGAGCTGCATTTAATATACAATCCCAAATACTAGACCCTAAAGGTAGATTTATAATTTTAATTGGTTCCCTCAAAAATACAAAAATGACGCTAGTTAATATTTCCGCCCCAAATTCTAGACAAGTTCATTTCCTTAACAAAACTATAACTAAAGTGAGACACCTGAGAAGCATTAGTAGTATGCGGAAACTTCAACATAGTCCCTGACAGATCAATAGACACTACGGGTCCAAAATTAAGGGGGAGCACTACTTTGGGAGCCTGGTTACAAGGGGAGGCATTGTACAACACATTTCGATGTCTCAACGCATCAGCGAGGGAGCTCTCTTACTATCCTCTTACTATTCTCCGAGGCACAAGACACTCTCCTGAATAGATCTATGTCTCGTTGATAGAGAGACGCTATCTTGTGAGGTGGAGTCGTCAATTACAACTGCGATATGGTCGGACCATGCCCCCTGAGAGACGCTCTATCCTTGGAGAATAGTCGAAAGTCATACAGACAATGGAAAAACAATACATGTCTGATGGAGATACCAAAATACAGAGAAGAGATACATTTGGCATTAAATGAATACTTCAAGGTGAACAACATTCAAGAAACTGACCCACTCATTCTATGGTGGGCATATAAAGCATTCATGAGAGGCATACTCATAAAACTGGGCACCAAATATTAAAGAGAGAAATCAACTAGAGTAGATGCCCTCCTCTCCCGGACTCAATCTCTAGAGAGGGAAGCACAAAGATCCCCCTCTGAAACATCACATAATAATATCTTTAGATTGAGACAAGAGTTTGTGAGGTCACATTGGGAGATTGTGATAGAGCAGTGAAAACACAACGTGCATCGATGTATTCACTGAACAAACCCTCTCGATGGATGGCTAATGTAATTGAGAAAAAAACCACTAAGGTTGGGGTTTCTTATATATGGACATCAAAAGATAAAAAAATTAAACTGTCCCACCTGAACCTAATAGCAGACTCCAGATGACGCCCAAACGGTTCAACCTAACAGCACAAACATAACCGACTTTCTTCAAATATGAAATCTTCCAAAGATCTCAGCCCTTCAAGCTGAAACTATGGACAAGCAAATAACATACTCTGAAGTAGTGGAGACTATTTGCTCCCTCAAAAATCAAAAAGTCCCTTTCCCGGATGGCTTCTCAGCCAAATAAGAATTTCGTGAAAACACTATCCCAATATATGATTAAATCTTTTAACATGGCATTAAATCAGGGGAACTTCCCTAAGGAAATGCTTCAGGCTACGATAGTAGCGTTACCTAACCGGGAAAAGAACCTAACGAACCCGCTAACTTTAGGCCAATTTAATTACTAAACACAGACATAAAAATTTATGACAAGGTGTTGGCCAGACTCTTAAAAATAATTCCTGATATCGTTCACTCCGACCAGATAGGCTTCGTAACGAGCAGGCAGGCCTCGGATGGCACGAGAAGAATCCTAAACCTCATGCACTCAGTGGAATCCTCCAAATTGCCTTCAGCAATGCTAGCCCTTGACGCTGAAAGGGCCTTCGATAGGATCCACTGGGGCTTTGCCTTTGAAACTCTCAAGTGCTTTGGGTTTGGACAGGGAGCGATACGTGCCATCTGGGCAAAGTATTCAAGCCCTTCTGTGAGGGTGCTGGTTGACGGTACCATGTCAAAACACTTCATCATAACCAATGAAACACTACAAGGGTGCCCGCTCTCCCTGCTGCTGTTTGTACGAACCATAGAACCGCTAGGGGAAATAATAGATCCGACATGGAAATTAAAGGTATCCCTTTAGGCTCACGGCAGCACAAGATAGGCTTATTCCCTGATGGCATAATTCTGACACTGTCAAGGGCTTTGGAATCACTGAGGACTACCCAACAGAAACTTGACCAAAAGTATTTTATTATGAACTCAGTGTGGGAAAAACTCAAATGTTAGGCCTAAACGTACCCAGAAATCTGAAAACCAACATCCTATTGGAATTCCCTTTCAACTGCCAGAAGAAGGGCCTACCATACTTGAGAGTGACCTTAACCACTCCCCTTGCTGATTTAGAAAAAGAGAACTTCCCTCCTTTGATAGCATCTTTACAGAAAGAATTAGACTGCCTCTCCAAACTTATTACTCCAGTAGTAATATTGTCCCTTATATTGTCGCCATTACTAATAGTGACCCTCACAGTAGCTCCAGTAGTAGTAATAGTGTCTCCCATATTGGCCTCAGTAGTAATAGTGTCTCCTGTATTTACCTTAGTAGTAATAGTGTCTCCTATATTGGCCCCCGTACTAATAGTGACCCTCACAGTGGCCCCAGTAGTAATAATGTCCACCACAGTGGCCTCAGTAGTAATAGTATCCCTTATATCTTCCCTAGCAGTAATAGTGGCCACAGTAGTAATATTGTCCCTTATATTGTCCCCAGTAGTAATAGTGACCCCCACAGTGGGACCAGTAGTAATAGTGTCTCCTGTATTGGCCTTATTAGTAATTGTGACCCTCACAGTGGACCCAGTACTAATATTGTCCTTTATATTGTCCCCATTACTTATAGTGACCTTTACAGTGGCCTCAGTAGTAATAGTGACCTCCCCAATGGCCTCAGTAGTAAAAGTGTCTTCTATATTGGCCTCAGTAGTAATAATGTCTCCTATATTCGCCTCAGTAGTAATAGTGACCCCCACAATAGCCGCAGTAGTAATAGTGGCCCCAATAGTAATATTGTCTCTTATATCATCTCCAGTAGTAATAGTGACCCCCACAGTGGCCCCAGTAGTAAAAGTGTCTCCTATATCGGCCCCAGTACTAATAGTGACCCTCACAGTGGCCTCAGTGGTAATAGTGACTTTCACAGCGGCCCCAGTAGTAATGCTTACCCCCACAGTGGCCTCAGTAGTAATAGAGCCCCCCCCATATACTTACCTCTTCTAGTCTTCAGAGCGCCGCTGCTCCTCTTCTCAGCGCTGCTGTGGATGGAAGTGTATGTGTCTGCAGCAGCGCCTCCTCCCTTCTACTCTCTTCCTGCAGAACTAAGGAGAAGAGGACAGAGGAGGAAGATCCCAGATGCACACAGTGTGTGCATCCGGCAGCGGTGCAGCAGAGTGATTACCAGCCAGGGAGCCATGGCACCCCATCTGGTAATCACTTTAATGGTAACCCCCGCGTCCCATTTTAGTGGCTGTCATGCTGGGGTCCTGTGGAAAAGCGGGACACAGGGCCCCAAAATGGGACTGCCCCACATATATTGGGATGTCTGGCTACCTTACCAATTAAGATATCTACACTCCTCAATATTGAAACTGCTACACGAAGAAGGACAAGCCATAAGGTTATGTAAATCGAGGAAGTAGAAGGTGTCACTAAGATATGCAAATTATCACATTTCAAGCAACTAGCTGGCATGTGGGAGGAGCTACAATGGCATAAAAGCCAGATTGGAAGCAAGTTTTGTCAGCCAAATGAAGCCTCAAAAATGGGATAAAGTCTTGTGGTCTGATTTCGTGACGCCTCCTGTTCGTCAGCGTGCCGGTTATCGCCACTTGCAGCAGAGAGGACAGAATCCTTGGACTGAGAGACCTTGGTTTATCCCTCCGGCACATGGCTACATGCCTAGGCCGAGATGTCAGCGCTGTTCAACATTGTGTATCCCAGTAATTGGGAGAACAACAAACTGGAATGACAGCAAGAGGTGCAGAGAGGCGACCCCAGCACGGAAGGATCGTCAGATTAGAAGAATGGCGCGTAGTGATCCATTCTGTACTGTGAATGAAATTCGACGACACACCCCAAGCCTCGGGCATCCAACAGTGTCTACACCACCTAACAGAAGGAGCTTGCATGACATTGGGCTACAAGCCGGACGTCCAGCGACGGGTGCTTCATTGACCTCACTCCACCAATCTCAAAGGTTATCATGGTGAAGAGAAAGATGGCAATGAAGGCTGGAATGGAGGTCTGTCCTCTTCAATGATGATCCTGCTTTTGTGTCGGATGCAGTGATAGCCAGAGATTGGTCTGGAGACCACATGGGCAACGCCATGGAGAAGCCCTCACAAAGAAAGGTCCCAGCGGTCCTACTCCCGGGATTATGATGTGTGGTAGCATAACGTACGGTGGTCGGACCCTTCTAGTCCTCATTCCGGGCACACTAACAACTCATTGTTATGTGGATTTGGTTGTGGAACCAGCAGTACCGCTATTTCTCCGTAGCATCCCAAGAGCCATTTTTAAACACAACACCAGGCCTCCTCTTGCTCATGATCTTTGAGCAGCCTGTGTAGCCTAAACAGGCTACCACGGCCCACAGCGCCCCCGGACTGTTCTCTGATCAAGCACATCTAGGATGCCATTGGTTAGCAATTGCAAAGGGAGCCAGTATTTGCGCATCTTGATGATTTGCGCGCCCAAGTGCATTCAGTGTGGCAGAACATTCCTCAGATAACCATTAATAACCTCACTTATAGCGTGCCAAGGCGTGTAAGTGCGTGAAATTTTGCAGTTGGCGCTCATACTCCATGCGGAAGAATTCAAGAAGTTTTAAATATTTTTTGCATATTATTAATATATCTATCCACCCTGCGGTTTCTATTATTCCAAGACTTTTCCTTCTTGGTGCTGTAATTCCAATATTAAGGAGATCAGATTTCAGTGATGTCATCTGGACAGGAGGGGGTCTTACTTATTCCTCTGTTCTCCTGGTGACATAAAACCCCCCATCTGACTCTCTGTAGGAAATTGTGGTGGCTTGGCAGTTGTGAGACTACAGCCCACATCGTGTCTCGGGCCCTGCAGGCAGTACTCGGGATGGAGCAGCTTCCCTGAAATGGAGCTGTAGTGCTCATTAGCTGAAGGGAGCAGATGTCAGAGGGGCCGAATACTTCCCTCCATGTAGGGTTTACAATTACTTCTAGTCTACATAATCCTTTGAGCCCAACAGATTGGAGTCCGGACTACAAAGTATCAGCAGAGGCACAATGTAGCCGTCAGAGGAACAGATCTGTGCTTACAGTTTGTTTAGTTTAGAGGATTATCTAGGCTGGATACAGTTGTAACAAACCCTCAGCACTGATGTCAGGCTGTGACAGGTGGTAGCTACCCAACATTTTCTAGGTTTTAGTTTTTATTTTCATTGTCTCTGTTCAAGAGTAATAACATTTCCTGTTTTTCAGTTAACCTAGTCAGGTTGGTACAAGGACTCATTACACTGCGCCACAACCAGTTATAAACCTCTCGTCAAAGACTGTACACGTAATAAGGGCCGTGAGACTATATGTTCTTCAGCCAAGCGTTTGGAAATGGTTTTGACAGACACAGGGAAGTAACAATGGCACCCCTGTCTCTGGATGGCGAACAACGGAACAGTTGGAGCTGCTGGTGCTTGTCGGATGCTCCTCTCTACTGGTGGTCTGTTGAGGGGTCCTGAGCCCGGTCACCTGGTGTGCCCCATCCACTGGTCCCAACACCTCTTAAAAGTCTGGTCAGACGCTCCTCTCTAATGGTGGTCTGTCGAGGGGTCCTGAGCCCGGTCACCTGGTGTGCCTCATCCACTGGTCCCAACACCTCTTAAAAGTCTGGTCAGACGCTCCTCTCTAATGGTGGTCTGTCGAGGGGTCCTGAGCCCGGTCACCTTGTGTGCCCCATCCACTGGTCCCAACATTTCCTAACAATCTGGTCAGACGCTCCTCTCTATTGGTGGTCTGTCGAGGACGTCCTGAGCCCAGTCGCCTTGTATGCCCTCACACATCCACTGGTCCCAATACCTCCTAACAGTCTGGTCAGACGCTCCTCTCTACTGGTGGTCTGTCGGGGGGATTCCCAAGCCCAGTCACTTTGTGTGCCCTAACACATCCATTGGTCCCAACACCTCCTAACAGTCTGGTCAGACGCTCCTCTCTACTGGTGGTCTGTCGGGGGAGGTCCCAAGCCTGGTCACCTTGTGTGCCCTCACACATCCACTGGTCCCAACACCTCCTAAAAGTCTGGTCAGAATGTCCCATTGGTGGACAATTCATTGATACAACCAACCAGCTTTTCACATCCCAATAATGCGCCCCTCTCACCCTCTGTTAACGGGGCGAAATCTCTTCTCTGCGTCGTAGAGGCGTCTAGGGGTCAACAAGCTCTACACAAGCGTAAGAAGAGGTCACTGCCCACAAGGAGCCTCTGAGAGCCTTTTATAGGCCAAGGGGGGAACCACTCTTAGGGCCTCCGGTGACAAGACCATTTATCTAATCACACCATTAGGTAAAATGAAAAAAAGGTTTGGTACCGTGTTAGCCAGTTGAGCAAAGGGTTATTGTTCTCAGTGAGAGAAACCAAGTAATCTTGTAGATATGAGACCTTTTAACCCCTTAATGACATGGCCTATTTTGGCGTAGAGGATCAAGCGATTTTTGGTATTTTTCCATCTCCATTTTTCAAAAGCCATAACTTTTTTTATTTTTCCGTCGACGGGGCCGTATAAGGGCTTGTTTTTTGTGTGGCGAGCTGTAGTTTTTATCAGTGCCACTTTTGGGTGCATTGACTATATTGTAAAACTTTTATTATTTTTTTTATGATAACAGGGAGAGAAAACGCATCAATTCTGACAGATTTTTTATTTTTTTTTACAGTGTTAATCATGCAGCATACATGACACACTAAATTTTTTCTGCGGGTCGGTACGGTTACAACGATACCAAAATTCTTATTTTTTTTTAGGTTTTTACACTTTTTTGCAATAAAAAGCCTTTTTTTGGAAATCTTTTTTTTTCTCTATAGCTGCATTCAAAGTCCTGTAACTTTTTAATTTTTTTATGTACAGAGCTCTGTGGGGGCTTATTTTTTGCGAGATGAGCTGTAGTTTTTATTGGTACCATTTTGGGGAATGTACGGCTTTTTTGATCACTTTTATTGCATTTTTTGTGAGGCAAAATGCTAAAAATTAGCATTTTGCCTCTGTTTTTTAGCGGGTTTTTTTACGCTTTTTGTTGTACAAAATAAAAAGCGTGTTCAACTTTTTGTACACGTCAATACCCAATATGTGGGGTTTTAATTTTTTTAACCTTTTTTTATGCTAATATTAGAAAAATCATGAAAAAGGGTTTTTTTTACATTTTGTTTTTACATTTTTCTTTTTTTTTACATTTTTATTTTCTTTTTTTTTACACTATTTGAGTCCCTCTGAGGGACTTGCAGCACTGTGCCTATGATCGCTGTCATAAGGCATGGCAGAGCTACTGCTCTGCCATGCCTTATCGCTTATACAGCGATCATAGGCATAGGCAATACAGGACGCCAGTGTCTGGCGTCCTGTTGCCATGGTGACAGGCCGGGCTCTCGTGATAACATCGCGAGAGCCGTCCGGAGACACAGAGGGAGCGGCAGGGAAGGGGTTAACAGCGGGACGCCGGCTGTGACTGACAGCCGTCTCCCGCTGCGGGATAGCGCGAGGTCAGTCATGATCTCACGCTATCCCAATAACGTACCGGTACGTCATTTTGCGCGAAGTACCAGGCTCCTATGACGTACCGGTACGTCATGGAGCAGGAAGGGGTTAATGGCTAACAATAATATATGATATTATAGCGAGCTTTTGAGTCAATCTCAAAAAGACATTTTTAAATCAGGGCTACCATCCCACCTCAATTGATGACCAAATCACCAGAGTCACCAGGATACCCAGGAATCAACTACTCCAATACAGGGAGGTACTAAGGAAGACTGCAAAGAAACTCCATCATACCCTACATAAGGATGACCACCTGAACACCATATTCCTGGACCCTCCCCTTCTGTGTTGCAGGCAACCTCTAAGTCTGAGGAACTTTATAATCAGGGGTGCATTGTCCTCTGACACACAAAAAGGAACTTACCCCTGTAATGTAAGGAGCTGTAAGACCTGCTCACATATACGGACTGTGGACAGGATACGGATCCCCAACACACAGCAGGACTATAAGATCCCGGGGACATTTACATGTTCCACGTCTGATGTTGTGTACCTGATCATGTGCAGTAAATGTCCTGTTGGGGGGCTTTATGTCGGGGGAACAGGACAAAAACTGACAGCCAGGATGAGATCTCATCGCCAGTCAATTAGAGAGGGAAAGACTGAATTACCTGTGGCAAAACATTTTTGTGGTCAGGGACACAGCATGGACAGATAGGAGTTATCATGCTGAAGGGCAATTTCAAGTTACAGCATCACAGAAGAATTTGGGAGTACAAATTAATGGTCATGTTTGATACGCTCAAGAATGGAATGAACCTCAGCCCAGGATTCCTGCATAAGTGGAAAATATGTAAGGTCTGAAGGAGATCAAGAGAAATGTCCTCTTCCCAATCATTTTTTTTTTAAACTTCATAAAAATTCAGAACTTGACTTGTAATAATGTTGCCATCCAATAGGTGGGGCTGCATCGCCTTCCATGTGCAGGTTGAAGCAAAGATAAGACACATCATAAAACTGGCACATTCCTGAGCCCAGTGAACTGTTTAAGTATTTATGTCTCAGCTCAGTTTGCCTTTTGTTTTACATTTTAAATGTAAAACAGTCTCAAATTTCTGTGTGTGAACATTTGTATTTCAATCAATAGTGGGGTCCTCTCGGCATTTGTATATTATATATGTTCCCCATCCAAACCAGTTTCATTTTAGCCTGATGAAGGATCAATAGAAGACCCAAAAGCTCGCTGTAACATCATGTATTTTTGGTAGCCATTACAAGGTCTCATATCTACAGGATTACCTGGTTTCTCTCACTGAGAACAATCACACTCTAATCACACCACAACTCTAATCATTTACATATATGCCTGAGATGGAACTGCATGCAGGGTTCTGCAGCAGAAGGATAACTTCTTCTGTGGGCGGGAGGAATTTTATAAAAAGCTTATTAATATATATTATATATACACCGTATTTTTCGCTTTATAAGACGCACCCCCATTTTAGGGGAAGAAAATAGGGGGAAAATATTTTGAACTCACCCAGGAACAGTGCAGGGGATAGTATGGGGCGACGGAGCAGAAGGAGCAGCAGAGTTCTGGAACACCGGAGTTCCTTGTCACAGCAGTGCTTGTGTGCGGCAGGAGGAAAGGAAGAAGCTGATTGGTGGTGAGCGCCGGTGGAAACTGCTGCTGCTTCCCCGCCTCCACCCGTCAGCCCTACGTATAGGCAGCAGTGGGGAAGAAAGAGAACTGCTAAATTATCGCACATTTGTTTGCACGATCGCGAGTTTGTTTGCGTGACGTTGTTATAGTTAGCGCGATCGTGCATTAAAATTCGTGATCGGGCGAACAAATGCCGATGGCGACAAATTTCGGCACGTTCGCTTTATAAGACACACTGACTTTCCCCCACCACTTTGGGGGGAAGAAAAGTCCATCTTATAAAACGAAAAATATGGTAGATGAGTTTTTCTCCGGTTTAACTGTTTGAAAAACTCTTTTTGGTTTATAAATAGAGATGAGCGAACGTACTCGTTACGAGTACTTACGCACCCGAGCACCGCCATTTTCGAGTACAGCGGTACTCGCGCGTAAAGATTCGGGGGGCGCCGTGGCGGCACGGGGGGTAGCAGTGGGGAGTGGGGGGGAGAGGGAGAGAGAGAGGGCTCCCCCCTGTTCCCCGCTGCTACCCCCCGCACCGCCGCGCCTCTCCCCGCCCCCCGGCGCCCCCCGAATCTTTACGCCCGAGTACTGAAGTACTCGAAAATGGCGGTACTCGGGTGCGTAAGTACTCATTACGAGTACGTTCGCTCATCTCTATTTATAAATCTATCAGTAAATGCTTGTTGTCACATTCTGAAGCCCGTAACGTCTATCCGTGCATCAATGGAGTGTCGGTGTGAGGAGATGTTTTTTTGTGGGGTGATTTTATGTTTATTTTGAATCTTAAAGGGTTTTTTGAAGCAATTTAATATTTTTACATTTTTTAATTTTTAAGAATTTTATTGAGCTTTACGTTTCTTTTTTCTTCGCAGTACAAGATTTGAACTTGCGATTACTTGTACAAAATACTGTATACTTCACTTAGCTGCTCAGAGGTCTCTAACCGAAAAATCGCAGAACCCAATAAATGTTGGTGTGTATATCAGTGGAGTTTAGATTTCTTGAAGAAAAAAAGACAAAAATAAATGTGAACACCAGGGGAGGATGTGGCGCTGTTGAAGGGGGAAGATATAGGAGTATATCACAATTAATGGCTAAGAACACCTGTTGCGGTTTGGGATGGTGTGATAGAGCTAGCGCTGCAGTTGTACCGTACCAATCTGAATAACACAGGGACAGAATTGTTTTACCAGCTGCATTATATGTGCCGTACTATTCGTGTACAGCGCCACATACTCCCCTGGTGGCAACATTTGGTACGATTTTTTTTTTCTTCAAGAAATCTAAACCACATCCCCCACTGTGTATACACACCGATGCTTGTTGGGTTCTACCCTATACTTTATCCGCTAGAGACCTCTGAAATCCTCTAGTGTCATATCTGATCCCTCTGGTCTCCTCACATTACTTTATGTGCCGTTGAGGAAAATAATGGTAGATCCAAAAAAATGACCCAAGATTACTTAAAGGGGTTGTTTAGTTTCGAAAAACCATTTTTATATATCCTATTAAGGAATTCTGAGGTCCCTTCTTCAGGCCAGAACGAAGAGCTGCTACAAAAAGAGTGCCTTGCTCTGGAGGACCCGCCCTGTCCTGTACTATGCAAACTCATTGCTATGAATGTAGTACTTCATCTCTCCTGTGGTGGTGCTGTAGGAAAATTAAACATTTACTGCCAGGTGTCCTGAAGGATTATATCTGATCTGATCACTGGGGGTCATGGAAGGGAAACACTTTGTGATCAGCTTATGGTCAGGGGACCTTTCTGTAATATATATACACATATACACAAGGGTTAACAGACTTACTCATCAGCAGTTTCCCCGTGCCACTTCAGACGCCGGTGCCTGAAGCCATGACGTCATCTACGGGATGGACGTGTGCAGTGGAGTTCCTATAGATCTTTGGAATCTATGCATATGTGCCCCCTTAATACTAGTGGGCATATTCTCCTGGACGACTCTCCAGCCCTCCTGGATTGTGACCGGACCTGAAGCACAGCTGCTCTATATACATCCTAACTTTGGGTGTGCCCTCGCATTGCATCACTCATTGCTCTCAATGGGGCCAGAGGCAGCATCGCACCATGTGCTAGGTGCACGCGAGTGTGCTGCGAGGTCCCCCAATTGAAAACAATGGGAGACAATCCACAATCCTCCACTCCAGCTGAAAGCCACGGCAGAGGATCACTACTTCCCTAAAGTGAAGTGAGGTGATTTTGATATAAAAATATCTCAGATCCATGGGGAAATCACACGTTGGCGAGGGCGATATCGTACTCACCCATGTGAAACCACCCTATACTGCAGTCACAGGACTGCAGCACAGCCTATTATAGATGATACAATTTCTGTAAAATTAGGGTTTTTTGTGGGGGCGCCCCACCATTTCACACTTTCTCTCTGGCAGCATAAAGGTTTGTGGCTCCCCTGGGTTCATTCCAATCACTCTCACACTGCTCAGACAGCCCCCAAGGCTATTCTCACCTCGGTGTCAAGATGGTCATTCTCATTGTGATTTGCTAAATCCAAATGAATATAAATGGATTTCTGTAGATAATTGCTGAAAGTTTCAAGATATGGATATCCATCCGACTTCCCTGCGATGTGAGAGTGAGTGAAAACGCATGATAATGAAACCAATGATTTTCAATGGTTTCCTTCTCATTTGCGATGTTTTTAATGTAATCTCGCATCGCAAAAAAGAATAGGCAATATTTTTTTCACTTTTTTTTACAGCTTGCTATGAATTTCAGGGAAGGGCTTATATTTTAAGCCCTTCCCCGAAAAATCATCGCTGCAAACTCACTGCTTTCAATGGGGGTCGCAGCAGTGCTGTCCCCATTGAAAAAAATGGGAAAGCATCACTGACTTCTCCCACAGCTGTGACAGCTCTGACAGGGGAGCAGGATGTTCTCCCTATTGTTTTCAATGGGGCTAGCGCTGCTGCCGCTGGCCCCATTGAGAATGATGGGCGATATCGCTCATTCTACTTTGTGATGCGAGATTATATTGAAAACATTGCAAATGCGAATCAAACCAGTGAAAATCATTGGTTTTATTATTATGCGTTTTCACTCACTCTAGCATCACAGGGAAGACAGATCGCCAGTGGGTGTGAGCCCTTAATGAGCTGTAATCTCACTTGCCTGTTCCTCCCATCTGTCCACTTCATATAGTCTCAGACAGATGTGAAAACATCCCTATAAGATTGCCTTGTACATATTTCGACACCTTGAGTAGAAAGGTGTCATTTAAGTCCAACGTGAGGCATACAGCGCGCCAAACCCTTGTATCACTGAGGGCCTTTGTCTATTCTCCCGGGAGAAATGATTCATGTTTGATTTCCTGAAAGGTGATGGAAAAAAGCAGGATCTACAATATAATTAAGATGTTAATGGCGTTCATCAGGCTCCTACATTATAAGGGTTC
This sequence comes from Eleutherodactylus coqui, assembly GCF_035609145.1. Lineage (NCBI taxonomy): Eukaryota > Metazoa > Chordata > Amphibia > Anura > Eleutherodactylidae > Eleutherodactylus > Eleutherodactylus coqui. The sequence continues at coordinate 329,590,498 of NC_089838.1, forward strand.
TTCTTGAACAGTTTGTAACCCTTTGCTGCATTTTCTGCTTTTCAGTGGTGCGTTTTGTACCTCCCTCCTGGGCTTTACTCTACTTTTCTACCTGTCCACATTGCCCTGTGAGGTATGAAGGGGAATCAGTATATTTGATCTATATGACCTTCCCCCTCCCTTGAGCTGCAGGTAAAAACAGCTACCAATTCACCTCGAATTTTGGGCATCACCTTCTCAGACTATTCTGGGACCTGCATTGTCTATATTTCTTTGAGAGAGTCAAGAGTAATGTTGAGTGAACTTTTCTAAAGTTGGGTTCAACTGATTTCCCAATCTTTGGCATAAAACTTTGGTTTGGGCCGAATTAGTTTCAACTGAACTGATACTTCACCAATAAACTGGTGTATAAAAATGTCTCCTCCTCAGATGTTTACACACTCCATGGTTTTGGTCAAAGTTATGTGGTGTGCTCACGGGCAAAACATGGCCCAATATGGCTTAATAATAAGAGAAATGTCAGCTTCAAGCGACCTAAAACAGTAGTTATGAAGAGCTCCACTATATTTATCCACAATACAAATATATTTATCCTGTGGCAATACTTTGGTACGACTCCATGTCTCCACCAACATGACCGATCACCATGTCATACAACACGCAGTGTGGAGGCTCGGTTTGAGGAGCAGGATGTTTACAGACTTCATTAGCCGGCCCAAAGTCCGCATCTCAATCCCATGGAGTATCTTTGGGATGATCTAGAATGCTGTTCCATCCAGGACCAACACTCCTATTATCTGAAGGTCTCCTCAAAAAATGGAGGCAAATCCATCCACACATCCATGGGAATTTGATGAAAAGCAGCTTACGAGGGTTACTGCAGTTATTGAGGCCAAAGGAGGCCCAACTGCTAATTGAGAAATGTGAATAAATTCAAACCTCATCACCATCTACGTGCGTCCCAATGCTTCTGTCTGCTTACTGTACAATGGAATAATGAGTGTGATGATTTTTATAAGATTCTTTGTATAAAAAGTCTCTAACAAAGAGTTCCACAGTTGTTTCATATTCATCTTTGTACTCCAAGGAAGAGAATTGCATTTCAGGTGACCTGCGTTCTCTACATATCGGAAGTTGTCTTACATTGCATTCTCTGTTTTCAACCCAGAAAACAAGGAGAAGTGCATAATCCTGCAGACAGTCTCCTTCAGAAGTCCAGAAGTTCAGAAGTCTCTTGCTGGACACCATGTGGAAACAAAGGATAGGATGGGTTAAAATGGGAACCTGATTATCCCCAGCTAGACAGCTTAGGGTCCAGTCAAGCTTTCCCCATGTCAATTAGATTGCTGGTGGATCTTATCCATTTCTAAGGAATCTGCTAACAAATGCCTTCACCCCCTACACTGTAGGACAAATGTAGTGGCCCAGAACACCATCCTGGTCCCCTCCATAAATGTCATACATGTTTGTCCTATGTAGATGACTGTGCAAAGCTTGTTCTGTCATATCTAGTGTGTGTGTTGTACAGCGGCAGCGCTTGAGAGGTTAACTTTAATAAAATTATAGTCTGCATGTAAATGTATCAGTCTGTCATGTCATGTGGTATGAGAGAAGGGATAAATGGGAGTGATTGAGAGCAGGAAGAGGTCTTCCATCTTGCCACATGAAGGCAGCTTTACTTCCTTGTGGTGAAGATGAAAGCGGAGGGGAGATTTCCCGTGTTGCTTGTGTTCTGGATGTGAGAGGAGTGAGCCCCCAACAGAGTGAGAGCAATTGTAAGTAATTCTTCAGCAAGGCCAGTGCACAGGTACTACCTCTCTGTCTAATTTTCCTATGTGGTCATCCAGAGCCAGGATCACCGCATAGAGGTACACCCTTAACTGTCAGACCCACGCATCTCTGAGTCGGGGTGGAGGTACTGCAAGAGAAATAATCTTTACTACGTTTGAAAGTAATTTGCCTGCACTGTAAAGTCTTAAAGTGAACGGCCTTGTGTAATCTGTTCAAGTTTTCAAGTAAAAGTTTATGCCGGGCTCTAACAGTTCCTATGGACCCGTGGTACTCAAAGACTCTCTGCCTACATTTAGGCCTCCTTCCCACGAGCGTGACGGGGTCCGCCGCGTAATATTACGCAGTGAAGCCCGTCACGGCGCCCCCCAGAGCCCCTATACTTACCTGCGGGAGATAGCGTGAAATCGCTTCCCCGCCCACCACTGCCGCGTCACCGCCCGTCACCGCCCACCACCGCCGCGTCACCGGCCGTGTCACGTGACGTGGCCGGCCGCGTCATTTGGCGTCATATGACGCGCGGCGGTGGGCGGGAAAGCGTTTTTTCACGCTATCTCCCGCTGGTTACAGCGGGAGATAGCGTGAACGGACGGCTTCCATTGACTGCAATGGAAGCCGTCAGCGCGTACAGCCCGTCCTCACCCGCAGAAAATAGAGCATGCTGCGGGTGAGGACGGGAGAAATCGCGGTGCGTAATTCCGCGCTGGAATTACGCATCGTGAGCATTGTGCTATTAGGTTCAATAGAACCTAATAGCTGCGGGCAACGCAGCGGATTTTCGCCGCGAATTACGCGGCGGAAATCCGTTCGTGGGAAGGAGGCCTTATTCTCTGCCAAAGGTCATTCCGGGGTGTAGGAACGGTGGCGTCATGTGTGACAACTACAACCCCCATTTTTCTGGCCTTGGCTGCATCTGTCCCTCTGGGAAAGGAGTTTGGTAAGTGCCGCTGTGACAAGCCATCACTTTACCCTCCCAGCTTCCCGCATATGTCAGGTGTCTGGGGGCTCTTTCTGCAGAAAAGGAAGGCTATGGTTTCTCCTTAAGGGGTTGTCCGGCCGCGCAGGGTGACATTTTTTTATAATAATGCTTCCCTTTCACTAAGCATCCAAACACAGCATACAGGGGATCAAGCCGGCAGGTACATGGGGATCAAGCCGGTAGGTACAGGGGATCAAGCCGGCAGGTACAGGGGATCAAGCCGGCAGGTACAGGGGATCAAGTTGGTAGGTACAGGGGATCAAGCCGGCAGGTACAGGGGATCAAGCCGGTAGGTACAGGGGATCAAGCCGGCAGGTACAGGGGATCAAGTTGGTAGGTACAGGGGATCAAGCCGGCAGGTACAGGGGATCAAGCCGGCAGGTACAGGGGATCAAGCCGGCAGGCAGATCAACTGGAATGTCTGTCTCTTACTTTGTAATCTGATGTTGAAAGCAGCTTTCAAAGATGGCGCCGTTGTGCTGATATCCCACAATGCCCTGCGCTTCTCCTCTCTCTGTGCGTGCTCCCGATGACTACAGGACACACTGAACTGAAAAGCAGTGTCTCCTGGCCCCGTCCACCTCCATTGAACTGAATGGTCAAAATTGCTATGAATGGACAGCGTTACCCATTCATAGCAATTTTGCCCATTCAACTTTAGCACCACATTTCCGACCGCACCCGAAACTGCATCCCAAAACCACACCGAAAAACCGCACCCAAACCAACAGTGCTCCCCAATAGCATCCCCAGCAGCAACAGTGCCCCGCAATAGCATCCCCAGCAGCAACTGCATCCCCAATAACATCCCCAGCAGCAACAGTGCCCCCCAATGGCATCCCCAGCAGCAACAGCTCCCCCCAAAAGCATCACCAGCAACGGTGTCCCCCAATAGCATCCCCAGCAGCAACAGTGCCCCCCCAATAGAAACCCCCAAGCAGTAACAGTGCCCCCCCAATAGCATCCCCAGCAGCAACGGTGACCCCTCACAGTAGCATCCTCAGCAGCAACAGTGCCCCCCTAATAGCATCCCTAGCAGAAACAGTGCCCCTTAATAGCATCCACAGCAGCAACAGTGCCCCCCTAATAGCATCCCCAGCAGCATCAGTGCCCTCCCAATATTAGCCCCAGCAGCAATAGTACCCCCCAATAGTAGCCCCAGCAGCAACAGTGCCCCCCTTAATAGTAGCCCCAGCAGCAATAGCGCCCATCAAATAGCATCCCCAGCAGCAACAGTGCACCCTCAATAGCATCCCCAGCCTCAACAGTCTCCCCCCAATAGCATCCCCAGCAGCAACAGTGGGCCCCCAATAGCATCCCCAGCAGCAACAGTGGGCCCCCAATAGCACCCCCAGCAGCAACAGTGCACGCCTAATAGCATCCCCAGCAGCAACACTGCTCCCCAATAGCATCTCCAGCAGCAACAGTGCCCCCCAATAGCACCACAGCAGCAACAGTGCCCCTCTAAAAGCATCTCCAGCAGCATCAGTGTCTCCCCAATAGTAGCTCCAGCAGCAATAGTGCCCCCCGATAGTAGCCCCAGCAGCGTCAGTGCCCTCCCACTAGTAGCCCCAGCAGCAATTGCGCCCCCTAAATAGCATCTCCAGCAGCAACAGTGCCCCACAATAGCATCTCCAGCAGCGACAGTGCCCTCCCAATAGCATCCATAGCAGCAACAGTGCCCCCCAATAGCATCCCCAGCAGCAACAGTTCCCCCCCACTAGAAAGCCCATCTGCAACAGCGCCCCCCCCCCACTAGCAAGCCCAACAGCAACAGTGCCCCCCAATAGCATCCCCAGCAGCAACAGGGCCCCTAGTAGTAGCCCCAGCAGTAATAGTGACCCCCAATATTTGCCCCAGTAGCATCAGTCCCCTCCAATAGTAGCCCCAGCAGCAATAGTGCTTCCCAATAGTAGCTCCAGCAGTAATAGTGACCCTCAATAATTGCCCAAGTAGTAGTAGTGACCCCCCTCGTCCATCTGTCTGTCCATCCATCCGTTGTGGCAGCACTAGTAAATGTACCCCCCACCCCACTTAACCTTCAGTTCTGCACAGTCGCCGGCTCTAGGGGCTGTTTCTGTTCCTTACAGTTCGCAGGCACTCTGGAAGCTAAAACCTGAAAGTGAATGCACTGCGCATGCGTGAAGAAACAGACACGCGTTCATGGCCCAACGACCGCTACTACGCATGCGCGAAGAAAAAAATGCACGTTCACGGCCCGATGAGCGCTACTGCGCATGCTGGACAAGAGGAAAAGACTGAAGACAGCGACGATGGGATCGTCAACACGGGGGGAAGGGTCACTCCTGTAGGTAAGCATGAACTTCTGTATGGCTCATTTACAAAGCACAAAGTATATACCAAAGTACTTTGTAAGGGCCATACAGAAGTGCTTGTATACACCAAGAAAGTGTGAGGAGATTTATAAGGCCATGCATGCTCCTCTGGGGAATATGCAAAAGGGATGATGGAACAATGCCTCCACAGCATCACCAATTGGAAGGTAGCAGTCCTATAAGTCAATGTGAGACATTTTAACCTCTCAGTAATGAGATTGGCGCTATCCAATGGATAACCCCAATCACATAAAAGTAGATAAAAAGTAGAGATGAGCGAGCATACTCGTCCGAGCTTGATGCTCGTTCGAGTATTAGGGTGCTCGAGATGCTCGTTACTCGAGACGAGCACCACGCAGTACTCGTCTCGATTAAACGAGCACTGACCATTGAATTCAATGGAGCCGGCAATACAGCCGGCTCCATTGAAAGCACTGGGCTTCCGGCGTGCGCGGGATGAATTTTCGGGAAGGGCTTAAAAATATAAGCCCTTCCCTGAAATTCATCCAGAAATGTGTAAAAACAACAAAAAAAAATATACTCACCCGGTCCCGGCAGACGGAGTTCAGCCGCGGACGGCAGCAGTTCTCCTGAACTGCTCTGAGTAGTATTCAGCAGCTGGGGATTTAAAATCCCCGCCTGCTGAATGAGCTGCCTCTGATTGGTCACAGCCTGACCAATCGGAAGCACCTCTCACTCACACCCATTCATGAATTCGGGTGAGTATATATATTTTTTTGTTTTTACACACTTCCGGATGAATTTCAGGGAAGGGCTTATATTTTTAAGCCCTTCCCGAAAATTCATCCCGCGCTCGCCGGCTCCATTGCTTTCAGTGGAACCTGCTGTATTGCCGCTCCATTGAATTCAATAGGCAAACATCGTTCTTCTCTGCCACAGCTGTTACAGCTGTGGCAGAGGAGAACGATCTTTATGCTGACAGTGCAGGGGGGGGGGGTCTCACTCTTGCCTCTATTGTGGCTTAATAGTGGGACCTGGGAACCTGAAATGCAGCCCAGCATGTTGCCCCTCGCCTGCCCTATCCGTGTCATTTCCAGCACTTTCTTGGGTTTTGCAGATTTTCACCAATGAAAACCTTAGCGAGCATCGCCGATATACAAAAATGCTCGGGTCGCCCATTGACTTCAATGGGGTTTGTTACCCAAAACGAACTCTCGAGCATCACTGAAAGTTCGACTCGAGTAACGAGCACCCGAGCATTTTGGTGCTGCCTCATCTCTAATAAAAAGCTAAAAAAAGTTTGATTTTCAGCTTGCCTCGCGAATCGCATCCATGAGAGGGGCTGAAACTACTCACCACCATCCTCCATGATGTTCTGCGTTGATCTGGTCCAGAACAGACCCTCCGCCTATGCATGCGCGCCAAAGGAAAAGCTACAATGCATGCACAGAAGCCCAGAACGGTGCAGGACATTTAAAATCTCCTGGCTCCTGAAGGTAGGAGATGTCAACAGGGACCGCGGTGAGTGATCCCCGGGCCCGTGATCGCCAGTATCCAATTGACACCGGCAATCATGGAAAAGTTAAAAAAAAGTAAAAGTTTTAGCTGCCCTCATGAATCGGATCCATGAGAGCAGCTAAAAATACTCACCCCCATCCTTTGTGATGCGGTCTGGACCTGCCGCGGGCCTCTGCGCATGCGCTAATGTGCGCAGACAGCCGGAGAGCCCGGCAAATTTAAATTCTCCCTGCACCCGGCTTTTAGAGATAGCCGAGTGCAGGGAGATGTCATGGGTGACCGCTGTATGTGGTTCCTGGTCACATGATCACTGTTATCCGTTGGATTACAGCGATCATGTAAAGTTAAAACGTGTAAAAAAAAAAGTTAAAAAAGTTAAAGTTTCATCTTCCCTAAGGTTCCCAGATTTGTCCCCTGATCGGATCTTTATCCGCGGACATTCCTCAGCTTTGTTGCATGCACCTATCAGCAAAATGGCGGACGCATGTGCAAAAGTCAAGAATTGTCCGGTAAATTTAAAATCTCCCTGCTCCAGGCTACCCTGCAGGCTTAACATGTTGGGAGTCACCGGAAATCACATGATCACTGGGTCCTATAGAGGAAACGGCACTGCTACAGGCGCTCGTTGAGTGCTATGTAGCCTATAAAAAAAGTGAGTAGAAGTGGTTAAAAACTGCTTCTGTAGATTAGAGGTGGTCTGCCACTCAGGATCCCTGCCAATCAGCTGTTCACCTGGCTGGTGTATTTGTGGACTAAACTGATTTCTGCAGGAAGCAGACAGCTCCGTTCCCATTGCAGTGGCCAGGCTTGGTATTGCACGTAAAGGTGCTTTTGCAGTAAGTGGGATCCTTGTGTGTAATACCAAGCCTGGCCACTGAACTGGGAATGGCGCTGTCTGTTTTTGCAGAAACCAGCTCCCTGCATGAAACCTTTCAAAACCAAGATTTTCCCAAAGTATAAAGCCGGCTGTACACATTGGACTAAGATTGGCCACCAGATTATGCACAAGACTGATCCTTCTATCATGACATTAGTAGATACAGGACAAAAACTAAATCTGCTTGTACAGAGTGGTGTTGATACACACATGGCCTCAGCCAGAATACCAAAAAGGTAGATTACTTTCACAATAGGCATCATCTGAGGGTAATTTGAAGGGCCTCAATACAAAATCTGTAACAGATCTCCCAACTATCGTGTCATTTATAATACTGGTGATGTCTTATGTGACAGAGGGGCCTTCAGACCCCCTAAATCACCAGAGCCCAGGTACAACTGCTACTTGTATACCCCTTACAGCTGTGCCCATTGGACGTCGGCCACATGAGAAGAAGCAATAATCAGTGTAAACAGTCAGTTTCTCAATCACTCTGGAGAGCTGTGAGCCGCGGGTGGTGGTGGTGGTGGGGGGGGGGGGGGGGGGGGCAGTAGTACCCTCATTGGGAAGGGCAAAAAGACAGACGAAACACCAAATATACCATGAAAATGTGATGGCAGAAGACTGGCGAAACCAAAGAACGAGGCTCTGAACTTCGGCTAATATGTGACATTTATTGTCCACTATTAGGAAGTGGTTTTAGACTTTAATTTGCTGAGAATTAATACAAAGGCAAATATCATGTTTATTACATGGAGCGAATAAATCAATGAGCATGGGAGAAAGAAGGATCTGCAGAAGTGTGCAAATCAACAAGAAATGCCTTAAAGACCAACCATCACCCACCACCATCACCAAACCTCACACCTCACCATCATATACTGCCCGCCATCACCAAACATCACACCTCACCATCATATACTGCCTGCCATCACCAAACTTCATACCTCATCATCATTCACCACCCCTCATCACCAAAGATTATACCTCACCATCATATACTGCCCGCCATCACCAAACATCACACCTCACCATCATATACTGCCTGCCATCACCAAACTTCATACCTCATCATCATTCACCACCCCTCATCACCAAAGATTATACCTCATCATCATATACTGCCCGCCATCACCAAACATCATACCTCATCATCATGCACCACCCCCCATCACCAAACATCGTATTTCATCATCATTCATCACCCCTCATCACCAAACATTACACCTCATCATCATATACTGCCTGCCATCACCAAACTTCATACCTCATCATCATTCACCACCCCTCATCACCAAAGATTATACCTCATCATCATTCATCACCCCTCATCACCAAACATTACACCTCATCATCATATACTGCCCGCCATCACCAAACATCATACCTCATCATCATTCATCACCCCTCATCACCAAACATTACACCTCATCATCATATACTGCCCGCCATCACCAAACATCATACCTCATCATCATTCATCACCCCTCATCACCAAACATTACACCTCATCATCATATACTGCCCGCCATCACCAAACATCATACCTCATCATCATTCATCACCCCTCATCACCAAACATCATACCTCATCATCATTCACCACCCCTCATCACCAAACATCATACCTCATCGTCATTCACCGCCCGCCATTACCAAACATCATACCTCATCATCATTCACCACCACCAAACATCATACCTCATCATCATTCATTACCAAACATCATACCTCATCATCATTCACCACCCCCATCACCAAACATTACACCTCATCATCATATACTGCCCGCCATCACCAAACATCATACCTCATCATCATTCACCACCCCTCATCACCAAACATCATAACTCGTCACCCTGATTCTACACATGAAGCGGATTTGCAAGAATATAACGATATAATAAGATGATCACCAGGATAATGATTCCATTTTGTGAGTGATTTCAGGTTTGGTTGACAGACTCTTCAGACAAGACATTTACACTCCACATCTGTGACACCGACGTCATCATGGAAAAGGCCTCGAGACTCCTGGAGTTTGACTCGCATTCCGACAATTCCTGCGCTGCACTCGTTGCTGTAGGGTCCGTATTTCCCCCAGGGCCCGCCCTCACCCTTTATCTCATCGTTGTTAGTGTCCCCGAATTTGATCTCATTGACGGCCGTGTCATCGTCTGTACCCGCAGACTCAACCTTTAAGGAGAAGCGTGTGAAATATCCTGAACTACACCAGATAATAGGTCCCCAATCGCCAAACCTACGGAGAAAGCAAAGAATAAAAAAAGTCTTGTCGCCATCACACATACGGGCAGCGTTTTATGAGGTGATGCCGGGCGTACAATTAGATTTTACTACTGAGATCCTGATTTGTCCACTCTGGACAACACAGCAGCGATTCCCAACAATGGCGCCATGACACCCTTGTGAGAAGCTCCTAGGGGGCTGCGGGGAGGAGAGAAGAAAGGGAGACCGGAAAGGAGAGGGCGAGGGAGAGAAAGGGGGGAGAGAGACAATAGCAGGAAAGATAGAGGGAGAGATAACAAAGGAAGAGAGAGAAGGAGAGAGAGAAAGAGAGAAGGGAGAGATCAACAAGAGAAGGAGAGAAGGAGGGGGCCCTGCAAAAAACAAGTCCTCCCACAACCCCATCGATGGAAAAGAAAACAATTATGGGGATAAAGAGGCGGCGACAGAACGCAACTTGTTTAGGTTCAAAAATATTTGATTACACAGCAGGTTAGTTGGAACAAGCAGGATCAACACCGGAAGAACAACTTGTTTAACCCCTTAGTGACGGCCCCATCGGGAAACTACGTCCTGCCTGAGTGGGCTTTAATCCTAGAGGACGTAGAATTATGCGTCCTCTTAGGATTAATGCCCCTCAGGCTCTGGACATGACAGCTCCATGCTGTCGGTGCCCGCAGGTAGCCGACAGCATGGAGCTGTCATCCCGGGCTGCGGGCAGTCCCCTCCAGCAATGCGATCAGCGCTATCCAATCGATAGCGCCGATCGCATAAAAGTTAAAGAAAGTTTTTAAAAAGTTAAAGATTCAGCTGCCCTCATGGATCGGATCCATGGGGGCAGCTGAGATTTTTCACCCCCGTCCGCCGTACTGCTCCCCGCTGTCCGCTGGAAATTTAAAATCTCCTGGCTCCCGGCTCCTGTAGGTAGCCGGGAGGCAGGAGATGTCAGCGGGGACCGTGGTGAAAAGTGCACAAAAGTTTTTTAAAAAAGTTACGTTTCACCTCCCCTCATGGATCGGATCCATGAGGGGAGGTGAAAATACTCACCTCGGTCCTCCCCGATGTCCTGGTGTCCCGGGACCCGAAGTCCCCTTCTGCGCATGCGCCCCCGACGTCAATCATCGGGCGCGTGCACAGAGGGGCTCGGGCCCTGGGAAATTCAAAATCCCTCTGCTCCTGGCTGCCATGTGTAGCCAGGAGCCTGGAGATTATACCGGGGACATGATCACTGTTATCCAATGGATAACAGTGATCATGTAAAGTAAAAAAAAATGAAAAAAAGTGAAAAAAAAGAGTTTTAAAAAGTTTAAAAAGCTTACGTTTCATCTTCCCCCACGGATCATATCCGTGAGGGAGGATGAAAGTTCATACATAAGGCCTCCGGATTTATCCGCGGACGTTACCCCAGCTTCTGCGCACACGCCCGTCGCCAAAATGGCGGACGCATGCGCAAAAGCTGTAGATTGCCAGGATAATTTAAAATCTCCCTGCTCCTGGCTACAAAACTTAGCCAAGAGCATGGAGATTTCATGGGGGGCCGTGGTGAGCAGTTCCTGATCACGTGTTCGCCGTTATCCAATGGATAACGGCGGTCACGTAAAAGTAAAAAAAAATGCGATCGGTGAAAGGAGATGAAACTTTTTACCGGAGGCCTCCGTATTTGAACCCCGACGCAATCCTCCTCCGTGAACCTTCCCGATTTCTGCACATGCGATTGCCGGCGAAATGCCGGACACATGCGCAGGAGTCGGGGAGCCCAGGAAACCTAAAATCTCCTTGCTGGAGCAATGACAGGTGGCCTCGTTGAGCGGTCGCCGGTCACGAAAAAAAAGTAGCGATCTAAAATAGGTCAGTCTCACATGACCGGATAGGAATTACGGATTCCGCATGCGTCTGATCCGCGGTATTACGCAGATCAATCGCATTGGATTACACAATTCCGCTCACATTAGCGGGTTGGAATTTCATAATCCACTCGCAGAAAAGAGAACGCAGGAGGTTCTATTTTACTGCGGATATCCGCAGCATAGAGCCCATTGTGCTCCATGGTCGCGGATATACCCGCTGCCCATACGCAACTACATTGTATACGGGCTGCGGGTACCCGCGTCATCGCTAAGTGACGGTGCGGGAAATACAAACAAAAAAAAAAAAAACTACTGCACATGACCGCCTGTGTGAGTAGGCAGTTATGCGCAGTACATTACGCGGCCGTACGCAGGGTCACAGCCGGGCTCACAGATGGGATCCGCTGCGGGCCTCCGCAAGCGAATTCCACCTACGGCTGCGTGAGCCCGGCGTTATTCAGACCGCTACCTGTAATACGTAATTTACAAGAAGCCCCGGGAACGTTCGCCTTCCTGCAGTTCCAGGAGCAGCTTGTTGAGCGCCTTCTGTGTGAGACCGCCGCACATCGGCAAGATTACGGAGACTCACGGAACGCCACTTTTTACACCCCATACCCACCACTGATAAGAGGAGGGGGGATACCCGGTTTTATGACCCCATTGGCCCATTCCAACCAGCCTCCGTAATTACCCCTGTCTTCGGAAATACCACACAGTTCACATTATTACTTTTATCTAAGATTTAGGGAACGCGGAAAAGGGTGCTGAGTGTGTGGGCGGGGGGGGGATATTTTTAGGGGGTCAATTTTTATTCCGTACAAATAAGCAATGGGGCCTGGAATTTATTCAGTTGTGCCCTAAAATCCAACGGGTGTTCCCTCCATTATAGGCCTTGCCATGGGTCCTGTAAGTAAATTAGGGCCACAATGGGTATGTTTCTGAACACGGAACGAAGGGGGTATCCATTTTGGGGTGAACGACTTCATTCCTATGTACGCTGTACAAAAAAACGTTTTTTGAATTTAAAAAAATTGCCCAAAAAATTGAAAATCGTAATTTTTTCCTTCTGTTTTGCTTAGATTCATTTAAATACTGTGGGGTCAAAATGCCCAGTTTGCCCCTAGACGAATTTGTTAAGGGGTCTAGTTTTCAAAATGGGGTCATTTGAGGGGGTTACTTATCGTTTTGGCCGCTCAATGGCTCTACAAGTGGGCAATGGGGCCTGGAATTAATTCAGTTGTGCCCTGAAATCCAACGGCTATTCCTTTCATTGTAGGCCTTGCGATGTGTCCTTTAAGTAGATTAGGGCCAAAATGGGTATGTTTCTGAACACAGAACATTTTAGGGTGAAAGTCTTCATTTATTTGTGTGTTGTACAGAAAAACCTGTTTTTAAATTGATACAACTGCCAAAAAATGAAAATCATAATATTTACCTACTGCTTTGCTTAGATCTATTCAAAAATTGTAGGGTTAAAATGCACGGTACACCCCTAGATGAATGCGTTAAGGGGTCTAGTTTTCAAAATGGGATCATTTGTGGGGGTTCTCTCTCATTTTGGCCGCTCAATGGCTCTACAAGTGGGCAATGGGGACTAAAAGGACTTCAAGCAAAATTTATATTCTAAAAGCCACCGGCTGCTCCTTTCATTTTGGGCCCCGTTGTGCATACGGACATAAGATTAGGGCCACAATGGGTATGTTTCTGAAAACAGCACAAACAGGGGTATCCATTCTGGGGTGCAAGTCTTCATTCACATGTGTGCTGTACAAAAAAAGCAGTTTTTAAAATGACAGAGTTGCCAAAAAAACGAAAATCACAATTTTTTCCTTTTGCTTTGCTTAAATTCATTTAAAAACTGTGGGGTCAAAATAGTCAGTACACCCCTAGATAAATTCGTTAAGGGGTCTAGTTTTCAAAATGGGGTCATTTGTGGGGGTTCTCTATGGTTTTGGCCGCTCAAGAACTCTACAAGTGTGCTATGGGGCCTAAAAGGACTTGAAGCAAAATCTATGTTCTGAAAGCCACCGACTACTCCTTTCATTTTGGGCCCTGTTGTGGACTCAGATATAACAATAGGGCCACAATGGGTATGTTTCTGATAACAGGACAAACAGGGGGATCCATTTTGGGGTGTAAATCCTCGTTTTCATTTAAACTATTGGAAAAAAATATGTCTTAAAATGACAGATTTGCAAAAATATGAAATTTTACTTTTTCTCCTCTAAATTGAATTCATTCCTGAAAAAAAAAACTGTGGGATCAAAATCCTCCTGACCCCCCTCAGTGAATACATTAAGGGGTGTAGTTTTTAAAATGGGGTCATTTGTGGGGGTATCTATTATTCTGACACTCATGAGCCTTTCCAATCTTGGCTTGGTGCAGGAAAACAAAGTATTCTTCAAAACGCTGAAAAGTAATGTTAAATTTGTACGTCATCTAAATGGTTAAAAAAACACGAAAGTTTTTCAAATGTGCACCCAAAATAAAGTAAACGGGTGGAAATATAAATCTTAGCAAAAATTTGTACAGTATGTTTGCACATATTTGCGCAATTACAGTTGAAAATGTGAAAAAATGACAATTTTTTCAAAATTTTCCCAATATTGGCACTTTTAATAAATATTCATAAATACTATCCGTCTATTTTCACCACCTAAATGAAGTACAACATGTGGCGAAAAAACAATGTCAGAATCACTGGGATATGTAAAGCCTTTACGGAGTTATGCTACGTTAAGTGACACATGTCAGATTTTCAAAATTTGGCTACGTCACTAAGGGGTTAACGGGATTTTATTTTTTTCCCCTTTATTTTGGTGTCGCTGTAATCTTACTGACCGCAGAATAAAGGGAACCTCAATTTTACTGCACTTTAAATGCTGTAACAACAAGACTGCCACAAGATGGCACCATTGTTATTTTTTCATTTCTCCCCACTTAGAATTTCTTTAAGTTCTTCCTCTACATTACATGGTAGGTTAAATGGTGCTATTGAAAAATACACCAAGCCCTCCTGTCCACATGTCACCTGAAAAATAAAGTCGTTTTGCAAGAGGGAATACCAGAACTGCAAAATGTGACCTGCGTACAGGAGCGTTAGTGATCCATGGTCTTGAAAAGGTTAAAGGAGTTGTTCAGTTGCAAACTATTAATGGCCTATCCTTGGGATAGGCTATCTATAGTAGATCAGGATCCCCGATGTTCAGCTGTTCTTGACCTGGTGAAAAGTTTCATGTATTGCGCTGATTTTTGCAGACAGTAGACAGCTCCATTCTTACTGCAGTGGCCAGGCTAGGTATTGCAGGCCAAGTTCCCATTGAAATGAAAGAGTGTAATGCCAAGCCTGGCCACTGCAGTGGGAACGGAGCTGTCTGCTTCTTTCAAAAATCAGCTTAGTGCATGAGCATACTGGCAAGACAAAAAGGTGATCAGCAGGGGTCTTGGGCAGCAGACCACTACAAATCTATTATTGATGGCCTATCCTAAGGAGTTTAGAACTGCACAACCCCTTTAACGGCCAAATGTACTGCAATGTATTACCAAGGTGATCATAGCGTCGCAGGTTCATACAATGTGCCTCTAGGAACATAAAAACTATTTTTCAAATTAAATAAAAACAGTAAGAAAAAAACTTTTAAAAAATTCTCAAAAAAAAAAAAATGTATAAGGCCGGCTTCCCGAGGGTATGCACAATTGCGCACACCTAAGCACAATTTTTGTGCTCTAAACAAGGCTTTTTTTTTGTGCATGTTGGTGTATTTGTATTTTTGCCAATGGAATTACGCAGGGTTACAAGCATCTCCTTGCATATTGTGCCCCCCCAATTGGCTTTCATGGGTACCTTTGGTGCGTCAATGCGCAGTTAGATAGAATATGTTCTTATACTGCACAAGCAACATACGGAAATGTGAACAAACCCACGAGTATCAATGGGTTCTATTCTCTGCATACAGCATGTGCACCTTCTGCGCTCGCAGATACGCCCATGGGAAGCTGGCCTAAAACCCACCTATTTTGTATCACTACATCTGTAGCGACCCCTGCAAGAAACTGAACACACTTTGCATCTGCATGGCCAACTTTGTAAAAAAAAAGAAAGAAAACGGAGCCAATATATCCAAAAAAAAGTGATCAAAAAACCCATATGTTCCCCAAATTAGTACCAATAAAAAATACAGGGCGTCATTAAAAAAAAGGATTTGAATTTTTAAAGAGTTTTTCCGTACATTACATGATATATTACATAGCGCCATTAACAAATACAAGTCGTCCCGCAGAAAACAACCCGCAGACAGCGACGTCGATGGATAAAGAAAAAAGAGCTGGGAGTTTTTGAAAGCCGGGAGGAAAAATTGAAAATAAAAAAAAAGGCGTTAAGGGGTTAAAGGACATGCTGGGGACTGAATGATGATCGCTCTGCTACTTACTCCCCAACAGAGGATGTAATGTACTTCACCACGTCCTTCGATCCTGGATATGTGCACACCAATTTGATTCCACACAGAGCCGTGTCATCTAGAGGTCCTTGTTCAGGCTCCACCTAAGAAGAAGAGTGTCAGACCTGGTATAATAGGAATATAACTGCCACCCATTATCACATCGGTCCCTGGCAGCGCATCGCAGGGTCCTCAGCCGGACAGAAATTCCTGGGAAATCCGTAAAAATAGGGAGCTTTTAACCCTTTGCAATCCAATTTTCGATTCAGGGTTTCCTAGGGGACTTTCTCTTTCTGACATTATACAATGGCGCCATCTGCTGGCTATAGCCAATAACTTGGTATCGGACATGCCGGAGAGGCCCCCGACAACAGAGCGGCTAGTAACATACAGTAAGAAAACCCTACTGGACTTCTTCTGACATCGGAGCTTTACAGCCTTCAATCAGAATGTCTTCAGACGTCAAACAGTGGATTGGAAAGGGTTAAAAAAGTGGAAGCCTAAATTTTTTTAGTTATTATGGCTGTAATTATCGTCATTTCCCAGATTGCAGTGCATGCGGGTAATGAAATCCTATCTGTATACTCGGCTATTAAAACACTTCAATTACAACCCACACCGTCCATAAAAAAGGTTGGTTATCGGTAATTTTTTGCACAAGTTGTCCAGAAAAAAGCAAAATTCAGATGGCAACCGGGAAGCATCAGTAGCATCTGTCTGTATGTCCGTCCGAGCCCCTGTCTATACAGTAGTCCTACTCACTGTCTATATATCCGTCTGAGCTCCTACCTATACAGTAGTCCTACTCACTGTCTGTATGTCCGTCCAAGCCCCTATCTATACAGTAGTCCTACTCACTGTCTATATATCCGTCTGAGCTCCTACCTATACAGTAGTCCTACTCACTGTCTGTATGTCCGTCCAAGCCCCTATCTATACAGTAGTCCTACTCACTGTCTATATATCCGTCTGAGCTCCTACCTATACAGTAGTCCTACTCCCTGTCTATACATCCATCCAAGCCCCTATCTATACAGTAGTCCTACTCACTGTCTGTATGTCCGTCCAAGCCCCTATCTATACAGTAGTCCTACTCACTGTCTGTACATCCATTCTAGCCCCTGTCTATACAGTAGTCCTCCTCACTGCCTGTACATTCGTCCTAGCCCCTATCTATACAGTAGTCCTACTCACTGTCTGTACATCCATCCTAGCCCCTATCTATACAGTAGTCCTACTCACTGTCTATACATCCATTCTAGCCCCTATCTATACAGTAGTCCTCCTCACTGTCTGTACATCCATCCGAGCCCCTATCTATACAGTAGTCCTACTCAATGCCTGTACATCCAATCGAGCCCCTATCTATACAGTAGTCCTACTCACTGTCTATACATCCGTCCTAGCCCCTGTCTATACAGTAGTCCTCCTCACTGTCTGTACATCCATCCTAACCCCTGTCTATACAGTAGTCCTACTCACTGTCTGTACATCCATCCGAGCCCCTGTGTATACAGTAGTCCTACTCACTGTCTATACATCCATCCTAACCCCTGTCTATACAGTAGTCCTACTCACTGTCTGTATGTCCGTCCAAGCCCCTATCTATACAGTAGTCCTACTCACTGTCTGTACATCCATTCTAGCCCCTACCTATACAGTAGTCCTCCTCACTGCCTGTACATCCGTTCTAGCCCCTATGTATACAGTAGTCCTACTCACTGTCTGTACATTCGTCCTAGCCCCTATCTATACAGCAGTCCTACTCACTGTCTATACATCCATTCTAGCCCCTACCTATACAGTAGTCCTCCTCACTGCCTGTACATCCATCCTAGCCCTTGTCTATACAGTAGTACTCCTCACTGTCTGTACATCCATCCTAGCCCCTGTCTATACAGTAGTCCTACTCACTGTCTGTACATCCGTCCGAGCCCCTATCTATACAGTAGTCCTACTCACTGTCTATACATCCATCCTAGCCCCTATCTATACAGTAGTCCTACTCACTGTCTGTACATCCGTCCTAGCCCCTATCTATACAGTAGACCTACTCAATGCCTGTACATCCATCTGAGCCCCTGTCTATACAGTAGTCCTACTCCCTGTCTATACATGCGTCCTAGCCCCTATCTATACAGTAGTCCTACTCACTGTCTATACATCCATCCTAGCCCCTACATATACAGTAGTCCTACTCACTGTCTGTACATCCATCCGAGCCCCTACCTATACAGTAGTCCTACTCACTGTCTGTACATCCATCCGAGCCCCTACCTATACAGTAGTCCTACTCAATGCCTGTACATCCGTCTGAGCCCCTGTCTATACAGTAGTCCTACTCACTGTCTATACATCCGTCCTAGCCCCTACCTATACAGTAGTCCTACTCACTGTCTATACATCCGTCCTAGCCCCTGTCTATACAGTAGTCCTACTCACTGTCTGTACATTCGTCCTAGCCCCTATCTATACAGTAGACCTACTCAATGCCTGTACATCCGTCTGAGCCCCTGTCTATACAGTAGTCCTACTCACTGTCTGTACATCTGTCTTAGCCCCTACCTATACAGTAGTCCTCCTCACTGTCTGTACATCTGTCCTAGCCCCTATCTATACAGTAGTCCTACTCACTGTCTATACATCCATCCTAGCCCCTACCTATACAGTAGTCCTACTCACTGCCTGTACATCCATCCTAGCCCCTATCTCTACAGTAGTCCTACTCACTGTCTATACATCCGTCCTAGCCCCTGTGTATACAGCAGTCCAACTCACTGTCTGTACATCCATCCGAGCCCCTATCTATACAGTAGTCCAACTCACTGTCTGTACATCCATCCGAGCCCCTATCTATACAGTAGTCCTACTCACTGCCTGTACATCCATCCAAGCCCCTGTCTATACAGTAGTCCTACTCACTGCCTGTACATCCATCCTAGCCCCTATCTATACAGTAGTTCCCTCACTGCCTGTACATCTGTCCTAGCCCCTACCTATACAGTAGTCCTACTCACTGTCTGTACATCCATTCTAGCCCCTATCTATACAGTAGTCCTACTCACTGTCTGTACATCTGTCCTAGCCCCTACCTATACAGTAGTCCTACTCACTGTCTATACATCTATCCTAGCCCCTGTCTATACAGTAGTCCTACTCACTGTCTGTACATCCATCCTAGCCCCTACCTATACAGTAGTCCTACTCACTGTCTATACATCCATCCCAGCCCCTATCTATACAGTAGTCCTCCTCACTGTCTGTACATCTGTCCTAGCCCCTACCTATACAGTAGTCCTACTCACTGCCTATACATCCTTCCCAGCCCCTATCTATACAGTAGTTCAACTCACTGTCTATACATCCGTCCGAGCCCCTACTTATATAGTAGTCCTACTCACTGTCTATACATTCGTCCGAGTCCCTATCTATACAGTAGTCCTACTCACTGTCTATACATCCATCCTAGCCCCTGTCTATACAGTAGTCCTACTCACTGTCTGTACATCCATCCGAGCCCCTATCTATACAGTAGTCCTACTCACTGTCTGTACCTCCATCCTAGCCCCTATCTATACAGTAGTCCTACTCACTGTCTGTACATCCATCCTAGCCCCTATCTATACAGTAGTCCTACTCACTGTCTGTACCTCCATCCTAGCCCCTATCTATACAGTAGTCCTACTCACTGTCTGTACCTCCATCCTAGCCCCTATCTATACAGTAGTCCTACTCCCTGTCTGTACATCCATCCTAGCCCCTATCTATACAGTAGTCCTACTCACTGTCTGTACCTCCATCCTAGCCCCTATCTATACAGTAGTCCTACTCACTGTCTATACATCCGTCCTAGCCCCTACCTATACAGTAGTCCCCCTCACTGTCTGTACATCCATCCTAGCCCCTACCTATACAGTAGTCCTACTCACTGTCTGTACATCCATCCTAGCCCCTATCTATACAGTAGTCCTACTCACTGTCTATACATCCATCCTAGCCCCTGTCTATACAGTAGTCCTACTCACTGTCTGTACATCCATCCGAGCCCCTATCTATACAGTAGTCCTACTCACTGTCTGTACATCCATCCTAGCCCCTATCTATACAGTAGTCCTACTCACTGTCTGTACCTCCATCCTAGCCCCTATCTATACAGTAGTCCTACTCACTGTCTGTACCTCCATCCTAGCCCCTATCTATACAGTAGTCCTACTCACTGTCTGTACCTCCATCCTAGCCCCTATCTATACAGTAGTCCTACTCACTGTCTGTACCTCCATCCTAGCCCCTACCTATACAGTAGTCCTCCTCACTGTCTGTACATCCATCCTAGCCCTTACCTATACAGTAGTCCTACTCACTGTCTGTACCTCCATCCTAGCCCCTATCTATACAGTAGTCCTACTCACTGTCTGTACCTCCATCCTAGCCCCTATCTATACAGTAGTCCTACTCACTGTCTGTACCTCCATCCTAGCCCCTACCTATACAGTAGTCCTCCTCACTGTCTGTACCTCCATCCTAGCCCCTATCTATACAGTAGTCCTACTCACTGTCTGTACATCCATCCTAGCCCCTATCTATACAGTAGTCCTACTCACTGTCTGTACCTCCATCCTAGCCCCTATCTATACAGTAGTCCTACTCACTGTCTGTACCTCCATCCTAGCCCCTATCTATACAGTAGTCCTACTCACTGTCTGTACCTCCATCCTAGCCCCTATCTATACAGTAGTCCTACTCACTGTCTGTACCTCCATCCTAGCCCCTACCTATACAGTAGTCCTCCTCACTGTCTGTACATCCATCCTAGCCCTTACCTATACAGTAGTCCTACTCACTGCCTGTACATCTGTCCTAGCCCCTGTCTATACAGTAGTCCTACTCACTGTCTGTACATCTGTCCTAGCCCCTATCTATACAGTAGTCCTACTCACTGTCTATACATCCATCCTAGCCCCTGTCTATACAGTAGTCCTCCTCACTGTCTGTACATCTGTCCTAGCCCCTATCTATACAGTAGTCCTCCTCACTGTCTTTACATCTGTCCTAGCCCCTGTCTATACAGTAGTCTTACTCCCTGTCTGTACATCTGTCCTAGCCCCTATCTATACAGTAGTCCTACTCACTGTCTATACATCCATCCTAGCCCCTGTCTATACAGTAGTCCTCCTCACTGTCTGTACATCTGTCCTAGCCCCTATCTATACAGTAGTCCTACTCACTGTCTGTACATCTGTCCTAGGCCCTGTCTATACAGTAGTCCTCCTCACTGTCTGTACATCCATACTAGCCCCTGTCTATACAGTAGTCCTCCTCACTGTCTATACATCCATCCTAGCCCCTGTCTATACAGTAGTCCTCCTCACTGTCTGTACATCTGTCCTGGTCTTTGCCCATGCTTTAGTCCTTGTCCCTGTCTGCATCATATCAGTACCTTAATATGCACCCACCCAGACTCCTGCCTATACATCTTATTACTAACTGTCTGTCCATCCACCTTATTCCCCTTCCTTTATTACCTGTTTGTACATCTACCCTAGCCCCTGTCTTTACATTCAGCCTTGGCTCAGTCTATAATTAGGTCCCTACTTTAGGACTTCCTTACATGACCGTGATTTAGTCCTTTTATGCGGCCCTGATAATCATAACGGGAGGAGATGCAACCATTGATTTTAATAGTTTCGTTTTTAATTACCAGTATTCTCAGCCCCTAACATTACGTGTGGGAAAGGTCAGGCAGGACTATCTTCTCAATGTTTCATTTTCTAAACTAGTGCCATATGACGCAGAGTTTTAATGCCCTGGAAAACAAAAAAACCCTAGTTCATTCGCATTTACGCTCCGGTGAGCGTTGTTGCGCCTATGCCCGTGTATTCTTGCCCTGATTTGACCTCTCTGCGCATTCCTCATATAACAACCTCAGACTGACCAGTTCTGGCTCCTATCTGTATGACGTACTCAGCACTACATCAGGGTAAGGGCTCATTTTCACGTGAGTATTTGCGCCACGTATTACATGCGTATTTTTTATACATCTAATACGTAGAGCTTAAATCCCTGTGTTCTTCACAATTACGTGTATCAGAAAAAAATTACAGTACGTCCTACCGTGGTCCATAATATAGACCAAAATTGCCTATTAAAGCCAATGGTATTGCATAAATTTGCAGTGAATACACAGGATACATGCACATTCACTGCGTATTTACGCAAGAAGGAAGGAGAATCTATGGGACCTTCTTTTTTGCACACGTGAATATAAGCCACAAAACCTACTCAATACAAAGGTAATCTGCCCAGTTCAGTACTATCCCTGCGTGTTTGTACAACTGAATACACATACATCCTTGTGAATGAGCCCCACTTCACAATCTTCCATACATTACTCACTTTAAGCTGGAAGCCTCGCACCAGTGTTCCTTTGTCACAAACCTCCATGGGGCCCCAGGTACCCCTTCTATCTCCATTCGGAACTGATATGGTGCTTGGAGAGCTCTTTTGAGCCGCCACCAAGTTCTGCAGAGTCACCAAGATGAGAAGGACGGCCAACATGTTGTCTTGTGTATGATGCTCACCACGTAGGGATGGAAGCTGCTGGTAGATGGTTGAGGCTGTTTATTAAACCCGTCATATCCCTCACATATATATAGTAGGTACTTAACAAGGAACAATCGCCAAAGTATCTTAATTAATATCCTGGAAGGGACAAGAGATCATTGTTCCTTGAGAAATATTTTGTTCTTCCTTGTCTTTCCTAAGTCTTAATGTTTGGCCTTGCTCTGGGTTGAGTACTGAAGGTCTTTGTCTTATGACACCAACAGAGCTGCTCATTTCTGTCATCTACATAGATGAGTCAACATTCAAGTATCGATCACCCAGTTTGCTATCCAATAGTATACAACAATTGACTTGAAATGCTTGGTTTTAACTTCAGCTTCCGAAAAAACCTGACAGGTCTCTTTTAGGGGTATAACTAATGGCCCAGAGGCCCGGGTTCAAAAGTTCAGCTCAGACCCCCACCTGTACCCATAACCATACATAATCCATGCTGCATACAGCTGCAAAACAAATTATATATTGTAGGAGTGTAGTACACAGAATGGCCTGCAGACGGCTATAGAGACAGGCATTCTAGTACTACAGAAAGACTTAAACACTTTTGGGTGTGGCAGGAAATTAAATAAAAGCTTCAGATCCTGTCACATTCAGGAAGGAGAGCTATAGCCCAGTAGGGCTGGGAATGTTAGCCGCTAGCCAGTGAGGTGGCGAGGGATGCCGCATTAGAACTGGGAGCCTGAGGTCCAGTGTGGACCAGTTCTTGGCCCGTTGCTAGTCTGAAGAGGAATACGCCCTCTAGACACCCCGGGCGGGGACAGTGACTGCGGGTTTGTGAACCCTAAACTATGGACTGTGTGTTGTATGGTCCATATCACTGTTTACAGGAGATGTATAAATTATACCAGCTGTACATATATAATTATATACGGAAGATATCCACATCATACTAGCATGGTCCAAATCACTATGTTCAGGATGTGTAACTTCTACCAGCTGTATATATATAATTATATACAGAATATATCCATGTTATAACTACATGGTCTCTATCACGATATACAGAGAGATGTATCACTTATACCAGCTACACATATATAATTACGTCCAGGACATACCTTGGTTACACCAGCATGCTCCCCTCCCCTACTACCAGAGACCACCGGCATGACCAATCACGGGCTGACAGAGTGCAGTTCTGGCAAGTCACAACTAAAGTCTCTCAGTGGTAGGAGGAAAGCCTGGCAGCTTTGAATTGGCTGCCGACTGCCCTAGGTAATGGTCTCTCCTCTCCCTGAGTGCCACCCACAGCTGGCACGTTGTGGTGAAACAGTATATGGTGGTTCCCTCAACTCTATAAATCAGCAAAGACACTAGAGATGTTCCTGACACAGAAGTGGGTCAAGTCAAAGAGATTACACTTAACGGGGCACCTAATAGATGCTGATGATGGTGGACACTCATTATCTGCTGGCCACCAGAGCTTTACTCGACTCAACCAATTCTGTATGTGCCCAGACCAAGCCACTGCTATGGTGAGAAGGAGCTCTCAACTGCTTCTTCACATAGAATCATTGCATTTTTTTGCAGTCACCACTAGGAGGAACTCAGGACAGAAAGTTTTTAAAGTCCCCAAGGGGGTTACTAATACCCTATGCACTGGGACAGGGCTTTAGGTGAGATTGCACCACGTGTAACATTTTTTCGGTGCTCCCCTTTGCCCATCATAGTAAGAAATTCTATGTAAAACAATGTTGGAACATCACCTCAGGCAACAGAGGTGACTTGTAGATCTACCAACTTAGCATAATTCATAAAGGGTCTGGTTGGCAACTTTTAGCATGGGGGCAAGCAAAAAACACTGGCCCATTAGTAGTGAGGATGCAAGCTTAGTGAATGGCTGTCCTCTAATTGGACCGTCTTCTAAGTGTGTTGTGTCAAGAGGGTGTTGTAGTGGCCCAGTATATCCATTCCTGGCCCCATGTCTTTTGTAGGTGCGCTGTGCAAAATTGTCTAGTCATTCTGTTATGTGTATAGCACAGCTACGGCCGCTAATCCTGGGTTTAGCCAGCCATGTGGACGAGATTTATCAAAAATCTCGTCCACGCAGGACGGCCAATCTGTTGTGGCAAATCTGGCAGAAGCCGGCGCTGTGGCACGGATTCCCTGGCCGCAGCATGTCCATTCTGTTTTTTTCCATTGCGGCCGCACTCTCTTCTATGGGAGTGCCAGCCGCAACGGAAAAGCATGCAGCTAAGCCGCTCCAAAACCCACGGCTGAGTGCCGCGAGTTTTGAAGTAGCGCTTTCCCGGTGAAAATCTCACGTTCTTTCGTTGCAGCCAAACTGCGAGATTTTCGGCGGGATTCAGCAGTGTGTGACCACAGCCTAAGTGTTTGCAGAGCCTGGGAGATGCATGAAATGTATCAATTTATGTCTGGTCATGTGGTATGAGTGAGATTATAAATGTGAGTGTGTGAGAGCGGGAAGAGGTCTATTCTTCTGGTTCCTGATTGAAAGTGCCAGCCACATGGGTGTACCATCAACTCCCATGTGGTGAAGAATGGAGGAGTTTCCCTGAGAGTGCATGTTCCATAGAGGAAAAAAAGGAAAGAAGAGTGAGCCCCAAGTGAAGAGAGAGCATGAGCAGGAAGGAGGCGTGACTTTCAAGGCCTAGTGCAGAGGTACTATCTATTTATATTTCCTTAGTGAGGGATCACCGCATAGAGGTACGCAAGTTTATTTGTCATGCCCGGACGTCCTGACGTCTGGGATCACTGGGTGAAGGTACTCTCAAGTCTGCCTTATACCTGTACTACAAGTTTATGTAAATTGTGCTTTGCATTCCCAAGTTATTCTAGTAACGTTTTTCTAGGCTTTGACTGTTCCCAGGGACCTGAGGTACATTATTTCTGTCTGCGGCTCATTTATTTACCGCTGACTGTCTTTCTGTTGCGTAATGGAAAAGTGGCGTCACCCGTGACATCTGCTACCCCTGTTCTCCAGTTTATTGGGCATCCCTCTCCAAGGGGTGTCTGGAAAAGGCCCAGCGCTGCCCTGACTGAGGCTATGTGCGTCCCTCCGGGATAAAGCATGGTAAGTGCCACCGTGACAAGCCAGCATCTTACCCTCCCCGCTCCTCAACGTACGCCCTGTGTCCACGGTCACCCTACAGAATGCTGCAGTGTGACTTGGGATCAGTGACTTTGGATTCAGGGAGGGAAGAAGGGTAGAGGGAAGAGATCCAGGGAGGCTAATCCGGAACTGGCACACCCCAACAAGTTTGCAATGTTGGCAGATGAGGGAGCTACCGTTACAGGATTAGGACTGCTGCAGCACGGCATGCCATCTGACCGCCATGGAGATGACTATTCCTATAAGGGCTAGACAGGCCCTGGTAGTGGGAGACCTAATTATTAGGGTGACAGATAAGGCAATCTGTCAGAAAGACCAGGATTGTCGAATGGTGTGTTTTCTTCCTGGCACTCGAGTTCGACACATCGTGGATCGGGTTGACAGATTACTGGGAGGGACTGGTGAGGACCCAGAGATCATGGTACAGATTGGCACCAATGACACAGTTAGAGGTAGGTGAAAGGTCTTTAAAGACGATTTCAGGGAACTAGGCTATAAGCTTAGGGCAAGGACCTCCAAAGTAGCAATTTCTGAAGTATTACCTGCACCACGTGCCACACCAGAAAGGCAGGGGGAGATTAGGGAGGTAAACTGGTGTAGGAAGGAGGGATTTGGGTTCCTGTGGAACTGGGCTGACTACTGTTGGCTGCAGGTTCTACCATAGGGATGGGCTGCATCTCGATGGGGAGGAGGCAGTTGTGCGGGGGAAGAAGTTGGCTAGAACATTGGAGGAGTATTTAAACTAGGGACTGGGGGAGGGTAACCACAGAGATAAAGGGGAAGACAGTGTATACAGTGACCTGGGACTAAGTAATGGAAATGAGGACGGAGCGGCGGGAGGGGTTGGTACAGTTAGAACTGTCAGAATAGTTAGTAAGGATACTGTTAGGACCCGGAGACCAAGGCGTCGTCCGGTCTCCTGATCCTGTTTCTTCCAGCAGTCACAGGGTTACTGTGTCCAGCTCCTCCACCCAGCTGGTAACTATTAATAATCAAGCTCCTATGTAAACCCTGCAGTCTGCATCCACCATGCCTGCTGTTGATGTCACTTTCTGTGATTGCTTGCAAGCTCCTGTTTCAGTCTGTGTCTGAATGCAGTTTGTGGTGCACCTAACCAGTTTACTGTCTCTTAGTGTTTCCCAGATTCCTGTGTGCATACTTCTGGGTTCTGTCTGTCTGTCTATACTTTATATATGATATTGCTTCTCAGCTCTGCTTCCGGTTCCTGTTTCTGTTTACTCCTGCATATCCGCGTGGCTTGGTGCAGTGACCCTGGATCTCCTTACCACCGGGTAGGGAGGGACACCTAGGAGCCAGGGTCAGGAAAGGCGGCCTGGACCTCTCTACCATCTGGAGCACCTCCAGGACAGGGACGCCTCATCCATATAGATCAGGATAAGACCCATTTCTATACCTGCGCCAAGTTCTCACTCTTGTCCTGCCGTCACCTAGGTGTGAGCTGCCTCCCCTGCCGGGTGGTTCCATTTGGCAGGGAGACACAGTGGATCCACTAAATCCATAACAGATACACACAATTTAAAAAAAACCAAACCCTTCTAAACTGTATGGTGACTAATGCTAGACAAACTGGAAGTATTAATGTCTTAGGATAACTATGACATAGTAGGAGTAATGGAGACCTGGTTGGATGAAAGCTGTGACTGGGCAGTGAACTTACAGCGTTTCAGTCTGTTCAGAAGGGACTATAAAAACGCAAAGGTGGAGGGGTTTGTTTTTATGCAAAATCCTGTTTAAAGCTCACACTACAGGAAGATATATTAGCGGGAGATCAACATATGGAGTCTCTATGGGTAGAAATACATGGAGGGAAAAACAACAATAAATCCTCATAGGGGTTTTCTATAGGCCACCAAATATAACAGAAGCTGCTAAAAATCTATTATACTGAGGCAAATTGATGAAGCGGAAAATCACAATGAGGTATTATCATGGGGGACTTTAACTATCCGGATAAAAACTGGGAAGCTGAAAGCTGCAGTTCTCATAAAGGTAACACGTTTATGTCAATAATTACCTAACCTAACTTGTGCATGACCCAAGTAGAGGGACAGCCACTTTGGACATAATATTAAATATCACACCTGACAAAATGACAAAGGGGTGCAGGTTGCGGGGTACCTGGGAAATAGTGACCATAATATAATTTCCACTTTCAAGAGAGACTTTTATAGGGAAGCTACAAAAATACTAAACTTTAGGAAGGCAAAGTTCGATCACCTTAGTGATGGCCCTAACCTTACTAACTGGGACAATGCCCTCAGAAATAAGAGTACAGACAATAAGAGGAAAAGGTTTAAAACATTCTAATTCCTCTCGTGAGCAGTTCATACCTTACAGGAATAAAAGACTTAGTAATAGGAGAAAATCAATATGGCTTAATAAATATGTAAAGGGGCAATAAACAGCAAAACAAAAGTGTTTAAACTACCCTGTTTCCCTGAAAATAAGACATACCCTGAAAATAAGACATAGGATGATTTTCCAGAATTTTTTGAGGATGCAAAATGATTTTTCTGGCTTTTTGAGGATGCTTGAAATATAAGCCATACTGCAAAATTAAGCCCTGCTAACAGTTAATTTAAAAAGTCAATTTAAATAGTGTCCAGGCAGCTATACATGTAAAAAAGTTAAACCTTTTTGAACAAAAATTAATATAAGACACTGTCTTATTTTTGGGGAAACACGGTACTAAAACAAGAAAGCAGCAAAGAAGCCCTAAAAACCTATAAGGAAAAAAAATAAATTATGTAAACATCAGATAAAGGCAGCAAAGATGGAGACAGAGAGACTTATTTCCAAGGAGAGTAAAACTAACCCTGAACTGTTCTTCAACTATATAAATAGTAAAAAGATTAATACTGAAAGTGTTGGCCCTTCAAAAATAATAACCGTTATTTATATAGCGCTTCGCTTACAAGACAGGGGGAACAGAAACAAAACCCTGGTTACATGTAGTAATCAGCTGATGGAGACAGTAGGGGCGAGGGTCTTGCTCCAATGAGTGTACATACTACAAATAATGGGGTGATACAGAAGGTAAAGGGGCTGGAGATGTGCAGGTATGGCGGGGTGGAGAGTGAAGGATGCTATACATATAGACAATAGTCATATTGAGCCGTATAATGGCTGAATCGGTATGACTTCAGGGCACAGTTGGTTGCGGCTAGCAGGGATTGCAGTCAGTAGGTCAGGGAGCATGTTATCAGGGGAAGTACAGGGGGGTTTGGTTTAGGGGATATGGTATGCCTCCATGAAGAGGTGCGTTTTTAGAGCATGCCTGAAGTTGTGTGAGTCAGGGATTGCCCAGATAGTTCTGGATATTGAGGACTGGTGTTGCTCTGGAGAAGTCTCAGAGGCGGGAATGAGAGGTTTAAGTTAAAGGGGCACTTAATCTTATTTAGTTGGCGGAGCGGAGGGTGAGGGCTGGGTGGTAGATTGAGATGAGGGAAGCAAAGCAGGGCATTGCGGTGCTGTGGGCACTTTGTGGATGAAGGTAATAAGTTTAAATCGAATTCTGTATATGATGGGCAGCCAGAGCGGAGGCGTCTGAGTAGCGGCTAGACAGGAAGATGAGCCTTGCTGCCGCATTCTGGATGGATTGAAGAGGGTAATTATGGTGCCACACACTGAGATGGAGATGTCAGGATGAGGTCGGTTGGTAGAGGGCAGAAACACCAGTAGGTCAGTTTTTGAGAGGTTCAGTTTTAGGTAGAGAGAGGACATAGTATTAGAGACAGTGGACATACAGTAGGTGGCGTTCTGAATGAATATTACTGTGATGTCACGGGAAGAGGTGTATGACTCGATGTAGTCAGTGTAGAGATGGCACTGAAAGCCAAATCTCCTGATGGTTTGTCCAATAGGGGCTGTGTAAATGGAAAAGAGGGGGGGTCAAAGACCGATCCCTGGGGTATGGATATGCTGAATGAGCGGTCAGATAGGTAGGAGGAGACCCAGGAGAGGGCACTGTCCTTTAGTCTAATGAAGCGAAGCATAGAGGAGGAGTTTGTGTTCAACATGGTCAATCGTTGCAGAGAGGTTGAGGAGCATCAGTAGGGAGTTGTGACTCCTTGAAATAGGCTGTCAGGAGGTCGTTTGACACTTTAGTCAGTGTGGTTTCTGTCGAGTGTAGAGGGCACAAGCCAGACTGTAGGGGGTCAAAAAAAAAAGGTTTTCGGAGAGATAGCTTATAAGGCAGGAGTAGACCAGTTTGGAGATGAAGGGGAGATTTGAGATGGGTTGGTAGTTGGCAGCATTTAATAAGTAATGTAGGAAAAATTGTAGAGGTTGATGAGGAGAAAACAATTCTATGAAATATTTTTTTTCTCCAGTGCATTCACAGAGGAAAATTAAATGTCAGGTGAAATGTAAAGTAATAAAGTAAACTCTCCATTACATGTCACCAGTTTAACCAGGAAATCAGCAGCAAATCTGCACCCAAATGTGAATCATTTTTTGTTGACTTTGACGCACATTTTGGTGCCGATCCGCAATTGAAGGGATAAAATCTGCTGCTGATCCACAACAAGAATCTTACCTTTAAAATTACACAAAAAGCAGGTTGGTAGCCCTGATAGAACTTGAGCGATAGAGGTTTAAAATAGAACAAGCTCAGTTTGTCCAAAACTGTAATGATCTACTCCTGCAGAAAGAACAGAGCTCCTTCAAAACTGCTGGGGAAAGGAAGGTTAATGTAAAATGTTCATCCTTAGGGCTTCTTTACACACAACTGTGCTCGCTGCTACGGAGCGTAGTTAGACATGAACAAGGTAAAAGTAAAACCATTAAAATCAAAGATTTCGTTTCATCTCGTTATACGGCTGTGATTTTCATAGCTGTATAATGGAACTAAAGCATGTCCATCTGTTTAGGCCCTGATAGCTATAGCATCACTGGTATAGGTCAGAAGTGAGTTTTTCTACAATAAAGCAAATTAGTCTGTGCCGGAAGGTTTGTGGCTTCCTCTTGATTAACTGCGATTTTGAAATGTTGACCTTGATGGACTTGGGTCTTTTTTTCGACTCAATGGGAAGATTTCAGCAACAGCAGTAGGAGATTAGAAGGTCTCACCAGATTTCTATTAACCACTTGTAACTTGATAGAAAATTCTGATGGTGCTTTACTCCTACATGTGTTTCCTACATAACCTCCTTATTATAAACTGTGGTGTAGAGGTTGTGAACAAACTGGATCTTCTTCCCACTTAGGGCAGTGGTTTTCTTTCAGGTTCTTCCATCTCTCCGGATGCGGTGCTGGCTGTCGTAACCATACACATAGATAACCCAGACCCAATATACTGCAGCTCTGTAATCAAGAAGTTTAGTGGCTCCATCTGCCAACATACAGGCTTCGCAGACATGAAAAGCTGTGGCTGGGGTCATGTAGTGAGGTGTCATGGAGAATTGGCATTGTCCTAGGTAAATACTGGCAGAGCTAGCCCAGGTCCTTTAGAGTGATCAGAGTCTCCTGGTCCATATATCTTGAAGGGGGTGACAGCAGGCCTGCATGGCTGGGATCAGGTCACACCGGCTTTGATTGCATCTTAGGAGTGAACTGGGTCCATCAGATAGCAGGAACCTTTAGTCGCTGGCTATAGGAGACATAGTTATGAGTTGCCATGTTGCTGCTTTTAACTTTTAGTCAACAACTTAAAGGGGTTGTCCCGCGGCAGCAAGTGGGTCTATACACTTCTGTATGGCCATATTAATGCACTTTGTAATGTACATTGTGCATTAATTATGAGCCATACAGAAGTTATCAAAAGTTATTCACTTACCTGTTCCGTTGCTGGCGTCCTCGTCTCCATGGTTGCCGTCTAATTTTCAGCGTCTAATGGCCAAATTAGACGCGCTTGCGCAGTCCGGGTCTTCTCCTCTTCTCAATGGGGCTCTGTGTAGCTCCGCCCCGTCACGTGCCGATTCCAGACAATCAGGAGCCTGGAATCGGCAATGGACCGCACAGAAGCCCTGCGGTCCACCGAGGGAGAAGATGCCGGCGGCCATCTTCAGCAGGTAAGTAAGAAGTCACCGGAGCGCGGGGATTCAGGTAAGCGCTGTCCGGTGTTCTTTTTTAACCCCTGCATCGGGGTTGTCTCGCGCCGAACGGGGGGGGGGGGTTTGAAAAAAAAAAAAACCCGTTTCGGCGCGGGACAACCCCTTTAACAATGAAACAAACAAATACATTCTAGCATTTAGAGCTTGAAGTGTTTAATTGCCCTTCCCTTTTGTTGGGTATCCAAGTGCCTTTTGGACAAATAAATAGACTGGGAATAGGCACTCATATACTGATCTATACCTACCGGTGGCTTCTTATGTGTTAGAGTAGCATTTGGGCTCCCTCGGGATCCAGAGCCAAGGAACTACTGCTACCTCTGCATCCCCCATATCTACACCCCAGGTCTGATAAAGTCTTGTGTATTCAAGGAAAGGCACAGGGTCCAGCAGAGTCCCACTGTAATTAATAACAAAACCAATATATTTGCCAAAAGCAACAACCCTGAGTGGATTCCCTTAAAAGTTAACTTTTATTAATTACATATAAAATTTAATCTCAAAGAAATAGAACAGATGGTAGGGCGGAGTCAGGACTCAAACCCAGAACCACCTGTGCTCCAGTCAGCAGCTCTATCTCTTGGGCTATCCAGGATTTTGGATAGTTGCTTACTGAACCCCAGCTTTGTTCTCTGTTTACTTGCTCCTGCTAAATCCACTTCCAGTCTCCCTGTTCTAGCTCTGCCCTGCCACTATTTAGGAACGCCTATAAAAGCCTGACCATGCCTTAGATCCCGTGCATGATTATTGAGCTCCACCACCTTGATCTAGCACCTCTTCCTCTTGCTACTCTGCGATTATATTGCTACTTCCTGCTACTGATCTCTGGCTTCAATTTGACTATGCTTCCATCTCATCCCATTGTACTGCATACCATATCTTCCCGATAACGACTCCAGACTATTCTCCAGTGACCGGCACAGCTACTACACCTGTGACTTCAATACAGCGTTGGTAAGGCATAACAAAATAATCAAGCCCAAACATGGAGCCCGTAGTGACCACTCTACGGAAGCAATCTACAGAGCTCCAGGAATTTTGCGCCTCTTACCAAGAGAAGTTTGCTGGATTACAGACACTGGTGCTAGATCAACAGAAGGAAATCATCAGTTTACAGAAAAAACTTCTGGACTTGCATCACTCAGGCTCTGATGTCCACAGGGCACTGCCCACAAAGTTTGGTTGGGATTGCCATCAGTATAGAGGCTTTCTCAATCAATGCCAGATTTATTTTCAAATGCAGCCCATACTGTTTACCAGTGACCAGAAAAAGGTATTCTTTATCATTACCTTCTCACTGATAAGGCGTTTGCCTGTGCCTCACCATATGTAGAGACCAAAAGTTATCTCCTTGACAGCCTCGATGCCTTCACGGGCACTATGGGGCACATCTTTGATGATCCAAACCACTGTGCCATGGCTGAAGGGAGGTTACATAGTCTACAACAAGCATGGTGTTCCGTTGCAGAATATATGGCAGAGTTTTGTTGCTGGGTGAATGATACCATGTAGAATCCTGCCGCACAACTGGGACAATTTCACATAGGATTATCTGAGTGGGTAAAAGATGAACTTTCCAGAGTGGAGACTCTCGATAACATGGAAGATATCATCCAGTTATGCATCCAGATTGACCAGAGACTCTCAAAGCGACAAAAAGAGAGACTGCGGGGTTCAGGCATCAGCACCCTGTACTTCTTCAGTCAATCAACATTGAGTCCGCCCCCAAAGACTGAAGCTGCTCCCGAACCCATGCAGGTCGATGTTGTTATGGCATATAAAGTGTTAAGTTTCAGAACGCAATAAGTGTATGTTTGTTATCTTGTATTGGATTATTGGCCCTTAAATAGAAGACTAAAACCTATGCTTTGTAGTGCCGGTAACTAGGATTTTAAGATAACCAGTCAACAGAAAAGGTAAATAAGGTTGAGCTATGTTAACTTAGAAGACACACAAAACGAGCAGAAAATAGTGTATAATGTGATAACAATACCCTGACTACAGTGATTTCCATGTCTAAGACGAGCCTTAAGAGCTTTGAGACTATTTGGTAGATGTCAATAAGGCTTATGATCAATCAGCTTTGTAACCTATGTAACAGTAACCAATGTAACACTAACCGTTGCATGGTAACGCCTTCTTTCTTGGTGTATAAGAGTTGGCAATGTTCGTAATTAAACAGAATTCATTGAGTTCTCATGGAGAAGTGTCTGGGCATTACATGGAGTGATTTCATGCTATTGATAGATAATCGCTAGCAACATCTCCTCATCACGGGCTTCCATATCTACCAATTTAGCACCTGGCAACAAGGTCATCAGATCGGTACCGGTGTGGTCCGATTACAGCTGACACCCGGAACAGGGACCGAGTGACCAGAACCTCTGACCCGACTTATTCGCGAATGGAAACAATGCACAGACTAATAATCATTACAATGCCAGCTGGTAAGAAACTTTTATTCTTATCCCTCATTGTGTCTCTGTGATTCTGTCTGCTCAAAGTTGGGTAAGTGTGTTCATTTATATTAAGTGGTTCATTTAAGGTCTAAACTCGGTCCATTTTATATGACAAGGAACCCTGCCAAATAAGCTGTCTCGTTGTCTAGGTTGGAATGAATGTGTAACTCAATGTGTTTGAAGGCCATAATAGTATCAATTGCTTGGATAATTGTCCTAGTGTGGCTATTTTATGATCTAAGTTCCTTAATCTACTGGTAACGAGTTCCGGATCCCTGATGAGAGACCGATAGTTTAGGTGGGTCCTGCACTGTGAAGCCTGAGTTTTTAGAGTCACGCAACGGGGACACTTGTACTGTATGTTGTCTGTAGGAAGAGTGTCTGACTTGTGACAAAAATCTCTTGCCATAGTCGACATAATATCCTCAGATGGGGTTACCCTCTCCTCAAATAAGGAGGAAAAAGGTTATTAAAAGCCCATATAGATTACCAGTGAAACATGGGTAACGGATGGTCTAAGAAAGCCACCACGGATTTGTCAAAATGGATATTGGCCAAAAACATAGTAAAGAATATGGAAAGTAAAGAGATAGCTAAAGAATGTAAGGCTTTGATGTCTATCATGAAACAGGACACCAGACATGGGTCCCTTAGTCCTTGTCTATGGTCAAATGCAATGATAGAATATAAAGGCAGTTTTAAAGATGCTAAACTCCTGGAGGCAGCTGAAGGTTGGGGCAGATGTGCCTGCCTGGTTGCTAAAGGGAAGATAGAAGAAAGAATTGAAAATGATGGTGTCAGTAGGTACAAAATGAAAAAGACAATATCTAAAAATGTACGCCGACCCTAAAATCCCAACAGTAGCCCCTATTGGGTTTGTCACCACTGTGGTCAACAAAACCCCAAGATATATTAGTATCACTAAAAATGCCAGATCCTGAGAAACAACCCACGGGGTTCTATAGAGCTTGCCTGCAGTTAGCAGGAGTTTATGACTGTTGTTATAAAGATCTAGAAGAAGTGGCCAGACATAATGCTGATCCCTTCTTCTTCCCTTTGATGATGCAGGAGTTTAATCCACCACCTGACCCTAAGGTTTTGGGTTCGGGGGCTACTTTACTACATCATCTGAAAGACTGGGCTTTGAAGTGTATGACAGAGTTAAGAATTAGCCTGCATGATGTTAGGCAGGAGAAGACAGAATCAGCAGAAAAGTTTTTGTCCAGGATTCTGGTAGCGTGGAGGGACTTAGGATACAATCCTAATGTCCCTGCACATGCCCAACTTCTTACGCAAGCTTTTGTGGGAGGTCTTATAAAGACCCTGAAAGACAAACTAGAAACCGCCCGTCCTGAATGGCATACTCTAGAGGCTCAGGTTATTCTCCGAATTGTCCACAGCTTGGAGCTAGGCTTCTGTACCACGGTACTTGTAAACCAGGACAATCATGAATCTCGGGAACCTATCACTTGCTACAACTGTGGCCTACAAGGCATATGCGTAGAAAATGTAGGGCACATCCTAAGGTTCAGAATGGACAGTCCAAACCCAGACCTTCCTCCTCTGACCATTAGGAAACAGGCAATCCGGTGTCTGTGCTCATTGACGATATCTGCCTTTTGCAAGTTAGCAAATCCAGAAGGGGCCCAGTACCTATTGTCTCTGACTGTAGGTTTAGAAGCTCCTCTCCCCTTTCTGGTAGACACTGGAGCAGCCACTAGAGTAATACACAGCAGACGTGTCAAAGAGAGTGATGTCAGTAAACAAAGTCTTTTATGTGTAGGAGTAGATGGAACACCAAAAGATACTACTTTGTCTAAACCAATGTGTCAGGGTAATAAAATTCTAAATACAGCACCAATCAGGCCCACCCCACTTGCCCCGTTGCCGGCGGTAAAGAAAAAAACACCACACAGAGGTCTGGTATCATTCCTCACACGGGACATGGCTCTCTGCCGTCGTGCTTTATTACACGATATCATTACATTGAGATTACATGAGATCTTATACCCTTTGTCCCATCACCAGCAAGGGGTGATGGGCTCATAACCATATATGGGAAGTCCGGATTTCCGGCCTGAGACAGTGAAAACAGCCGTTATCTTGCTACGGCGCCTCTGGCTTATGTACAGAAAATCACGTATTCAATTAACTCCAGTGCAAAGAATCACCCACTCAATTCTAAGAAAACGGCCAAGCATGCATTCTCCATATATGGGAAGTCCGGATTTCTGGCCTGGGACAGTGAAAATTATGTACATAGTGGAACATCTTGATATCTTGCTTCTGGGAAAACGGCCAAGTACACGCGTCCTTCGTCCGATTCTTCTTTGCTGTGTTTAAGATACATTTTGTTCAAGATACATTTTGTCTTGCAAGGCCTCTTGGCATATCTGATGTAAGGCGACATATAAGTTTTTTTTTCTCATTTGGAATTGAATAGAACTTGCATATAGGTATAAAGCATTAAAAAAAACATATGGCAATACATATATATATCCTCACAAATGGAAGTGAAGTTCACAACCAATTATTCTCTGACTACTCGATTGTTGGTTAGTGAAACCCCTCCTCTCAACCTACTAGGAGCGGATTTGCTGCAGAAAATCCATGCCTCTTAGAGTTCAGGGAGGATGGGTTGGTTAAAATCATGGGTCAGTTAGCAGAAAAAGAAATCTGTATACTAGCTGCATTTTGTAAGTCCTCAGAAACCCCTATAGCCGTATGCACACCTTTGTTGTCAGAGGAGGAGCTGGAACAATGCTTACAACAACTTCCAGCCCGCCTTTGGAGTGAGGGAACAGCGGATATAGGCAGACTAGCAGTACCACCAGTTCAGATTAGGTTGAAACCAGAAGTCCCATTGCCATGTATTTCTCTATCCCTCTGTATAAAAGACAGTAGGTATTTGTTTGCTTTCACACATAGGCAAGCAATATACCTGAGTTGTGACTCTGCAGGGAGCTCAATTATCACCTGCCCTGTTCTCACAGCTCATGGGTCAAGTGTTGGAAGGCTGGCAACCTGAATCACAGGCTATTGTTTTGTTACAATATGTTGATGATTTTTGCTCTGTGTTCCAGACAAAGCTACATGCGTAGAAGCTTTAATTTCTTTTCTTCAATTCCTGGTAAAGAACAGATGTAAGGCGTCAAGGAAGAAACTCCAGTTTTGTTGTTCATCTGTGACTTTTCTTGGACATTGTCTTACATGAGGAGCTCGTCATCTCACCCAGCATCGTAAATCTGCTGTTATGGACATTAAGGTACCCACTTCTGTCTCTAAATTACATACCTTTCTGGGACTTGTTTCATATTGTAGACCATGGACTGTGATTGCTTCACAGCTGATGTAGCCGCTGTATGATTGTCTCAAGAAGGAACCATTTCAACTTACAGAAGAAGCCATCGATTCTTTTCACCAGCTTAAAGCAGCCATCTTGGCAGCCCCAGCCTTGGGCCTCGCTAACTACAACAAATCTTTCAGGCTCTACTAGAACAAGAACAATGGACACGCAGCAGCAGTCCTTACACAGCAGCATGGAGGACACCAGCGACCCATAGCCTACTACTCCAGCAGGTTAGACCCCCATTGTCCGACGATCACCTTCCTGTCTACGAGCAGTAGTGGCTGTCTCCAGGATATTGGACAAGCCGGCGGACCTAGTTCTGGATCATGAGGTACAAGTGTTAGCACCACCTGACATCTCTGCCATTCTAATACAGGTTCAGCCCAAGCACTTGTCTGCAGCCTATCATCTGAGACTCCAAAGTGCCCTCCTGATGCCTGCCAATGTCACCATCACCAGCTGTCAGACTTTGAATCCTGCAACCCTGTTACTGGAACAGGATGACCTTGACCAAGTGACTCAAGAAGAACCTCATGACTGCACCCAGCTCATGCAGATGGAAACTTGTGGGTTTGACTCCGTCAAGGACACTCCATTACCCAGTCCTGACTTAACGTTGTTTGTTGATGGCTCCAGGTATGCTGTGATAGACAGTTTTACACTGCATATGTGGTCACCACACAGACCACGGTCCTTCATCAACAGTCATTACCTGCACATGTATAATCCCAAGAGGCTCAACTGCAGGCCCTTACACATGTCTGTATGCTGGCACAAGACAAAACAGTAACATTTACCCGGACTCTAGATATGCCTTTGGCGTTGCATATCACCACAGTGCAATCTGGAAAGCTAAATCCTTCCTTACGTCCATGGGCCAGCCAGTAAGACACCAGACACAAATTCAACCACTAATGCCTGCCCTTCTCTTACACAAACAGGTGGTCATCCTTAAAGTCAAGGCATATACCTCAGCCAAGTCTGCAGAAGCTAAGGGTAATGCCTTGGCAGATCAAGCAGTCAAAGAAGCAGCCCTGCTACCCCTCAAACCCAGCAGTTCTGGCCACCTGCAAAGAAGAAGACAACATGTCACCATCGCTTAATGTCTCACAACATCTTCTTTTGTCTTTTCAGAAACAAGCATCTTCCCATGAAGTGTCGGGTTGGTAAGCAAAGGGAGCCACTTCAGATTCCAGTGGCATGTGGACACTTCACGGGAAGCCTTGTCTTCCAAGAGCCTTGTTTCCAGTGCTAGCCTCCATAACACATGGCCTCACGCATGTCTCTAAACTGCAATGTGTGATCTTGTTTCCAGGTATTGGTATGTGCCCGGTTTCTCGGTAGTTGCTGCCTCTTATACTCAGGGATGTATGACTTGCACACTGTCCAACCCAGGTAGGACTGTCAAAACAGCTTCTAAATACACCTCTAAGTCCTTGTACCCCT
The DNA here is from genome assembly GCF_035609145.1 of Eleutherodactylus coqui. Lineage (NCBI taxonomy): Eukaryota > Metazoa > Chordata > Amphibia > Anura > Eleutherodactylidae > Eleutherodactylus > Eleutherodactylus coqui. The sequence continues at coordinate 329,629,481 of NC_089838.1, forward strand.
TCTAGAGGTTGCAGATAGACTACATACAACTTCCTCAATCTGGACTGTTTCAACATGTCCTTGTATGTACTGATCTCTTCTCGGGCTGGAGTCTTATCCCATGTCTATGGCTAATGCCAAAAATACAACCAAAATGCTTCTTTCTGAAGTGGTCTGTAGGTTTGGTGTCCCAGAAACCATTAAGAGTGACCGTAGTACTCACTTTACTGAAATGGCAGGCATTCCACACATCCTACCATCCTCAAATCAGTGGGAGAGTAGAGAAGCTGAATGGGACCAGAAAAAAAAAGTTTTGAAAAAGCAATGACCGAATTGAATAAACCTTGGCCTGAGTGTCTTTTCTTGGCTCTCTTGTCAATAAGACACACGCCCACCAAACAGACAGGTCTTGAGGAAGGCCAAGATAGCCGAAACGTTGCTGTCACGGTGATGAAGTAATAAAGCGGTTTTCCATCTGCATCCGTCTATGCTGCCAGGCATTTTATTTATTGGATATTCTATCAACTGGGATCTATCTGGTTTGGATTTTTCCCCTGGCTTTTGCATACCTCTGCCTGGCCCAGTGTGGGACGACTTTGGTGCTGCTGGTTTGATCTTTCATTTTCAGGTCTCAGTCCTTATGAGATTCTGTTTAGTTCGGCCCCTTGTCTAGGCCTATACTTTCCTCAGCAATTACAGGTTCAGTCAACTCCACTACAGGATGTCTGGTGGATTTGTGGTGATGGTAGGATGTGTGCAACCCTGCTCAAAGTTTGGAAAGGTAAGTGCGCACCTACAAAGGTACTCCTCCCCTTTCAGCTGTTTGCAGCTGGGTAGACAGGACACACAATCACACCCCCACCAGGACATAGACAATCTCTGCGTGGAATGCCATGTAATCTCCCTGGTGGATCTTGTGATGCAGGTATTTATACTGATGAAATAGGGGTACCGAGGGGAATGCAGAATGAGTTTAAAACCAGAAACCAGATTACAGGAGGAATCTAATCTGTCTTTTGTCCTTGGTGCACAACTAATAAAAATATTGATTGGATTAATTATATAAATTATAATCAATTTGTAAACAACACCAGAGATTCCATACAAGGATTAGTGGAACAACTAGGACCAACATCCTCTATGGCCTTCCAGAACCGTCTTGCTTTGGACATGCCAATAACAGAAAAAGGAGAAGTCTGGAAGATGAATGGGGATTCATGCTGCACCCACATCCCCAACAAGACGGCTTTGGACAGATAATGACTAAAGCTTTGCATGGACTACTAAGTCTATCTATTGAACTTGTAGAACATTCCGGTGTTTCCAATCCATTTACATCATGGTTGGAGGACATTTTTGGACAATGGAGTGCTTGGATCACGTCTCTTCTTACCACTTTGACTATTATAGTTATTACTTTTGTAGTAGTAGGTTGTTGTGTAGTATCTTGTATACGCCGCATATTAGCAAAATCTGCTAAACAGGTGATACCCACTATGATAGCACAAAATGGTATGTAAGCCCAGCTCTTATGTTCAGCCGGCTATGATTATTCTTGTATTGGTCAGAACAATAGTGAAATGTTATTGATAAAGGCTGGCAGACATCGCTAGGATGGACTGAAGTACTTCAAATGTTTACTGTTGTTCTGGGACAAGATAAGAAACACAAGGGGGAAATGTCATGGAATATAAAGTGTTAAGTTTCAGAATGCAATAAGTGTATGTTTCTTACCTTGTATTGGATTATTGACCCTTAAATAGAAGACTAAAACCTATGCTTTGTAGTGCCAGTAACTAGGATTCTAAGATAAGGGGTCAACAGACAAATTAAATAAGGCTAAGCTATGTTAACAGAGAAGACTCACAGCTATTGCAGAAATAGTGTCTAATGCAACAGCAATATCCTGACTTAGGTAATTTCTATGTCTGAGACGAGCCTTAAAGGGGTTGTCCCGCGAAAGCAAGTGGGGTTATACACTTCTGTATGGCCATATTAATGCACTTTGTAATATACATTGTGCATTAAATATGAGCCATACAGAAGTTATTCAATTACTTACCTCCGTCCTCGCGCTGTCTCTGTGTCCCCGTCGCCATGGTGCCGTCTAATTTCTGCCTCACCAGTCCGTTTTAGACGCGCTTGCGCAGTCTCTTATCTTCCCTCTGTGAACGGGCCTCTCCAGCGTGCCCGCGCGATACAGCTAGTCTGCGCATGCGCAGACGAGCTATCACTGCACGGGAACGCGCAGGGGCGGCTATTCAGCTCCTGGTGTCCCTTTTGAACACGGGTGAAGGAGCAGTCTAGCCTTTCACCCCGAATCAGCAGCAGCCAGACGGGACCATCCAGGAGCAGCCAGCCGGGACAACCGACCAGCAGCCAGCCGGGACGATCGATCAGCAGCCGGGAGCCACACGGGACCAGCAGCCGGGAGCCACACGGGACCAGCAGCCGCCAGCCGGGACGAACACAATCCAAGCCGTGCAGCCGCCTGGGTAAGTGAGGTGTCTGTGGTGCTGTGAGCGCTGGGGGGGGGGGGGGGGGGGGTGAGGTGTCTGGGGTGCTGTGGGCGCTGGGGGGGGTAGGTGTCTGCGGTGCTGTGGGTGCTGTGGGCGCTGGGGGGGGGGGGTGAGGTGTCTGGGGTGCTGTGGGCGCTGGGGGGGGGGGGGGTAGGTGTCTGCGGTGCTGTGGGTGCTGTGGGCGCTGGGTGGGGGGTGAGGTGTCTGGGGTGCTGTGGGCACTGGGGGGGGGGGTAGGTGTCTGGGGTGCTGTGGGTGCTGTGGGCGCTGGGGGGGTGAGGTGTCTGGGGTGCTGTGGGCGCTGGGGGGGGTGAGGTGTCTGGGGTGCTGGGGGTGCTGTGGGCGCTGGGGGGTGAGGTGTCTGGGGTGCTGTGGGCGCTGGGGGGGTGAGGTGTCTGGGGTGCTGTGGGTGCTGGGGGGGTGAGGTGTCTGGGGTGCTGTGGGCGCTGGGGGGGGGTGAGGTGTCTGGGGTGCTGGGGGTGCTGTGGGCGCTGGGGGGGGGGGGGTGAGGTGTCTGGGGTGCTGTGGGCGCTGGGGGGGGGTGAGGTGTCTGGGGTGCTGTGGGCGCTGGGGGGGGTGAGGTGTCTGGAGTGCTGTGGGCGCTGGGGGGGGGGGGTGAGGTGTCTGGGGTGCTGTGGGCGCTGGGGGGGGGGTGAGGTGTCTGGGGTGCTGTGGGCGCTGGGGGGTGGGGTAGGTGTCTGGGGTGCTGTGGGCGCTGGGGGGGGGGGGTAGGTGTCTGGGGTGCTGTGGGCGCTGGGGGGGGTGAGGTTTCTGGGGTGCATGAATGAATGCATGGCTGGAAATGTGTGCATAAGTGCGTGCGGATGCATGGATGGATGAGGCTGCATGAATGAATGAATGCATGCATGGATGTGTGCAGGCCGCATGGGCGTTGGGATGAGGCCGCAAGGGCGGATGTGTGTCTATGTGATGATGCATGTATAAGTGTGTGTGGATGCATGGATGGGACCGCATGGGCGGATGTGTGTAGGCCGCATGGGCGGATGTGTTTGTACGTGATGATGCGTGCATAAGTCTGTGTGGATGCATGGATGGGGCCGCATGGGCGGATGTGTTTGTACGTGATGATGCGTGCATAAGTCTGTGTGGATGCATGGATGGGGCCGCATGGGCGGATGTGTTTGTACGTGATGATGCGTGCATAAGTCTGTGTGGATGCATGGATGGGGCTGCATGGGCGTTGGGATGAGGCCGCATGGGCGGATGTGTTTGTACGTGATGATGCGTGCATAAGTCTGTGTGGATGCATGGATGGGGCCGCATGGGCGGATGTGTGTAGGCCGCATGGCCGGATGTGTTATGCACGCATCATCACGTACAAACACATCCGCCCATGCGGCCTCATCCCAACGCCCATGCGGCCCCATCCATGCATCCACACAGACTTATGCACGCATCATCACGTACAAGCACCTCCGCCCATGCGGCCCCATCCATGCATCCACACAGATTTATGCACGCATCATCACGTACAAAGTCTGTGTGGATGCATGGATGGGGCCGCATGGGCGGATGTGTGTAGGCCGCATGGGCGGATGTGTTTGTACGTGATGATAGTCACAGGCAGGTACAACTCCGCAATGGGAATTCCGTGTGCACCTACAGCATGGGTGGGTGCCAGGAAGCCACCGGCGGTACATAAATATATCCCATTGCATTGCCCAACACAGCTGAGGTAGTAATGTCATGCTTAATGCAGGTGGGCTTCGGCCCACACTGCATGCCCCAGTCTGACTGGGGTTCTTTACAAGTGGACAGATGTAGGTTAAACTCTGTGTGCACCTACAGCATGGGTGGGTGCCAGGAAGCCACCGGTGGTACATAAATATATCCCATTGCATTGCCCAACACAGCTGAGGTAATGTCGTGCTTAATGCAGGTGGGCTTCGGCCCACACTGCATGCCCCAGTCTGACTGGGGTTCTTTAGAAGTGGACAGATGTAGGTTAAACTCCGTGTGCACCTACAGCATGGGTGGCTCCCTGGAACCCACCGGCGGTTCATAAATATATCCCATTGCATTGCCCAACACAGCTGAGGTAATGTCGTGCTTAATGCAGGTGGGCTTCGGCCCACACTGCATGCCCCAGTCAGACTGGGGTTCTTTAGAAGTGGACAGATGTAGGTTAAACTCCGTGTGCACCTACAGCATGGGTGGGTGCCAGGAAGCCACTGGCGGTACATAAATATATCCCATTGCAGTGCCCTACTCAGCAGAGCTAACGTCAGATACAATACAGGTGGGCTTCGGCCCACACTGCATGCCCCAGTCAGACTGGTAATATGTACCTTAACAGTAACCTCGTTGGTGGTAATGTGGTGGTGACTGCGGACCTAGTAGCGCGGTTTTATGTAGTTGGTTTTCGGAATGTGGCCATGATTAAAGGAGATGTCTCGAGGAAGCAGTGAATTTTTTTTTTTGCCCAGTCCCCCTAATTAAACATACATTACTAATTACCCCTGTAAATTACTTTCCTAGCTGGTTTCTACTTACCGTTCCAGCGTTTCAGCAAGTTATAAAACTTTTTCCCAAGATGGCCGCCAGCTCTTTTCGCATCGCTTGCTGTAGCCCGACGTGTGCGCTCCCGAGACGCTACCAGCTGTGTCTCCATGGCAACCAGACGCCCCGCAGCCGCCGACCGGACCCCTGGAGTGAACACGGCCGACCTGTCACCCACCGCCAGGCAGAAGGTAACCGGCGCAGCCCCCCCCCCCATCACAGCGGCAGCCCCCCCGGCCCAGCGACAGCCCCCCCCCGGCCTAGCGCTAGTTCCCCCATCACAGCGGCAGCCCCCCCCGGCGCAGCGGCAGCCCCCCCGGCCTAGCGCTAGTTCCCCCATCACAGCGGCAGCCCCCCCGGTGCAGCAACAGCCCCCCCATCACAGCGGCAGCCCCCCCGGCCTAGCGCTAGTTCCCCCGGCGCAGCGACAGCCCCCCCCCGGCCCAGCGACAGCCCCCCCCCCCGGCGCAGCCCGGCGCAGCGACAGCCCCCCCCGGCCCATCACTTACCAGGACAGCTGGACGGCGGGACAGCTGGGCGGCTTCTCCGGACAGCTCGGCAGCTCTGCACCTTCCTCTAACAGAGGAAGGTACAGAATGGCCGCTCCAGCGCGCTCCCGAGCAGTGACAGCTCGTCTGCGCATGCGCAGAAGAGCTGTAGCGGCGAGCACACTGAAGCGGCTCGTGCTGAATGGAGAAGACCGGACTGCGCAAGCGCGTCTAAAAAAGCAAGCTGCCGGCGAATTTAGACGGAACCATGGAGACGGGGACGCCAGCAACGGAACAGGTAAGTGGAATAACTTCTGTATGGCTCATATTTAATGCACGATGTATATTACAAAGTGCATTAATATGGCCATACGGAAGTGTATAACCCCACTTTGTTTCGCGAGACCACCCCTTTAAGTGGTCCGTGGCGGGGGGATGGTGGTGGTGCTCTCTTGTTGTGTCGTTAAAGGTGAAATTCTTGGAGTGCCACCAGACGGACCAATGCAAAGGTATTTGCCAAGAATGTTTTCATTGTTGGAGGAGGAGGGGGATGTTTTGGAGGCACTATGTGTCCTCTCCACGTGTCCGTGGTTATATGCACCTTAACAGTAACAGCGTTGGTGGGAAATGGCCTCGCCGCCATCATGTCTTTGTGAAGCCTCTGTTTCCACACCCCAGTGACATACCATTAGCAGCGGTATAGGCAGAGACCATAATTATTAACATTTCAGCGGTAGTATTAGGGACAGGCCCCACTAACATATCACTAGCAGCAGTATAGGGGGAGCGCAGTCTTAGTTCCATTTCAGTAATAGTAGCACTCAAGACAGGCCCCAGTAACAATTCCCATTGCAGCAGTTTAGGGAGATAACAGTCTCTTTCACATTTCAGTAGCTGCAGTATAGACAAGGCCCCAGTTACATTTATGTAGCAAAAGTGTAGGCCAACCCCACACACCTTTCTGTACCATGAGTGCAGGCGAAGAACATAGAAATTACAATGATTACACTGTAGGTGAGGGCCCAAAAAAATTGGTGTAGCAACAGTATTAATGTACCTCAGAAAAAATTGGCCATGCCCAACCAAGAGGGCAGGTGAAACCCATTAATCGCTTTGGTTAATGTGGCTTAAGTGGTAACTAGGCCTGGAGGCAGCCCAGTTTAACGAAAAATTTGTTGAAGTTCAAGTTTCATCGCTTGTAAGAGCATTGAAACGTATAAAAATTGTTTGGAAACATTAAATGAGTGAGCCTTGTGGCCCTAAGAAAAATTGCCCGTTCGGCGTGATTACGTGAGGTTTCAGGAGGAGGAGCAGGAGGAGGAGGAGGAATATTATACACAGATTGATGAAGCAGAAATGTCACCGTTTTGGATGGTGATACAGAACGATGCTTCCATCCGCGGGTGCAGCCTACGTATTGCTTAGGTATCGCTGCTGTCCGCTGGTGGAGAAGAGAAGTCTGGGGAAATCCAGGCTTTGTTCATCTTGATGAGTGTAAGCCTGTCGGCACTGTCGGTTGACAGGCGTGTACGCTTATCTGTGATGATTCCCCCAGCCGCACTAAACACCCTCTCTGACAAGACGCTAGCTGCAGGACAAGCAAGCACCTCCAGGGCATACAGCGCGAGTTCAGGCCACGTGTCCAGCTTCGACACCCAGTAGTTGTAGGGAGCAGAGGCGTCACGGAGGACGGTCGTGCGATCGGCTATGTACTCCCTCACCATCCTTTTACAGTGCTCCCGCCAACTCAGCCTTGACTGGGGAGCAGTGACACAGTCTTGGTGGGGAGCCATAAAGCTGTCCAGGGCCTTAAAGAGTGTTGCACTGCCTGGGCTGTACATGCTGCTCGATCTCCGCACCTCCCCTGCTACCTGGCCCTCGGAACTGCGCCTTCTGCCACTAGCGCTGTCGGAGGGGAATTTTACCATCAGCTTGTCCGCCAGGGTCCTGTGGTATAGCAACACTCTCGAACCCCTTTCCTCTTCGGGAATGAGAGTGGAAAGGTTCTCCTTATACCGTGGGTCGAGCAGTGTGTACACCCAGTAATCCGTAGTGGCCAGAATGCGTGCAACGCGAGGGTCACGAGAAAGGCATCCTAACATGAAGTCAGCCATGTGTGCCAGGGTACCTGTACGCAACACATGGCTGTCTTCCCTAGGAAGATCACTTTCAGGATCCTCCTCCTCCTCCTCCTCAGGCCATACACGCTGAAAGGATGACAGGCAAGCAGCATGGGTACCGTCAGCAGTGGGCCAAGCTGTCTCTTCCCCCTCCTCCTCATCCTCCTCATGCTCCTCCTCCTCAACGCGCTGAGATATAGACAGGAGGGTGCTCTGACTATCCAGCGACATACTGTCTTCCCCTGCCTCCGTTTCCGAGCGCAAAGGATTTGCGTTTATGCTTTGCAGGGAACTTCTCAAGAGGCATAGCAGAGGAATGGTGGCGCTAATGATTGCAGCATCGCCGCTCACCACCTGGGTAGACTCCTCAAATTTTCCAAGGACCTGGCAGATGTCTGCCAACCAGGCCCACTCTTCTGAAAATAATTGAGGAGGCTGACTCCCACTGCGCCGCCCATGCTGGAGTTGGTATTCCACTATAGCTCTACGCTGCTCATAGAGCCTGGCCAACATGTGGAGCGTAGAGTTACACCGTGTGGGCACGTCGCACAGCAGTCGGTGCACTGGCAGATTAAACCGATGTTGCAGTGTCCGCAGGGTGGCAGCGTCCGTGTGGGACTTGCGGAAATGTGCGCAGAGCCGGCGCACCTTTACGAGCAGGTCTGACAAGCGTGTGTAGCTTTTCAGAAAGCGCTGAACCGCCAAATTAAAGACGTGGGCCAGGCATGGCACGTGCGTGAGGCTGCCGAGCTGCAGAGCCGCCACCAGGTTACGGCCGTTGTCACACACGACCATGCCCGGTTGGAGGCTCAGCGGCGCAAGCCAACGGTCGGTCTGCTCTGTTAGACCCCGCAGCAGTTCGTGGGCCGTGTGCCTCTTCTCTCCTAAGCTGAGTAGTTTCAGCACGGCCTGCTGACGCTTGCCCACCGCTGTGCTACCACGCCGCGCGACACCGACTGCTGGCGACGTCCTGCTGCTGCTGACACATCTAGATTGCGAGACAGAGGTTGAGGAGGAGGAGGAGGAGGGTGCTTTAGTGGAGGAAGCATACACCTCCGCAGATACCAGCACCGAGCTGGGGCCCGCAATTCTGGGGGTGGGTAGGACGTGAGCGGTCCCAGGCTCTGACTCTGTCCCAGCCTCCACTAAATTCACCCAATGTGCCGTCAGGGAGATGTAGTGGCCCTGCCCGCCTGTGCTTGTCCACGTGTCCGTTGTTAAGTGGACCTTGCCACTAACCGCATTGGTGAGGGCGCGTACAATGTTGCGGGAGACGTGGTCGTGCAGGGCTGGGATGGCACATCGGGAAATGTAGTGGCGACTGGGAACTGAGTAGCGTGGGGCCGCCGCCACCATCATACTTTTGAAGGACTCCGTTTCCACAACCCTATACGGCAGCATCTCAAGGCTGATAAATTTCGCTATGTGGACGGTTAACGCTTGAGCGTGCGGGTGCGTGGCGACGTACTTGCGCTTGCGCTCAAAGACTTGCGCTAGCGACGGCTGGACGGTGCGGTGCGAGACATTGCTGGATGGGGCCGAGGACAGCGGAGGTGAGGGTGTGGGTGCAGGCCAGGAGACGGTAGTGCCTGTGTCCTCAGAGGGGGGTTGGATCTCAGTGGCAGGTTGGGGCACAGGGAGAGAGGCAGTGGTGCAAACCGGAGGCGGTGAACGGCCTTCGTCCCACCTTGTGGGGTGCTTGGCCATCATATGTCTGCGCATGCTGGTGGTGGTGAGGCTGTTGGTGGTGGCTCCCTGGCTGATCTTGGCGCGACAAAGGTTGCACACCACTGTTCGTCGGTCGTTAGGCGTCTCTGTGAAAAACTGCCAGACCTTAGAGCACCTCGGCCTCTGCAGGGTGGCATGGCGCGAGGGTGCGCTTTGGGAAACAGTTGGTGGATTATTTGGTCTGGCCCTGCCTCTACCCCTGGACACCGCACTGCCTCTTGCAACCTGCCCTGCTGCTGCCCTTGCCTCCCCCTCTGAAGACCTATCCTGAGTAGGCGTTGTACACCAGGTGGGCTCAGTCACCTCATCGTCCTGCTGCTCTTCCTCCGAATCCTCTGTGCGCTCCTCCCTCGCACTTACTGCCCTTACTACTACCTCACTGCAAGACAACTGTGTCTCATCGTCCTCCTCACCCACTGAAAGGTCTTGAGACAGTTGCCGGAAGTCCCCAGCCTCATCCCCCGGACCCCGGGAACTTTCCAATGGTTGGGCATCAGTGACGATAAACTCCTCTGGTGGGAGAGGAACCACTGCTGCCCAATCTGAGCAGGGGCCCAAGAACAGTTCCTGGGAGTCTTCCCGCTCCTGAGCTTGTGTCATTGTAGTGGAGTGAGGAGGCTGGGAGAAAGGAGGAGCAGCAGCCAGAGGATTCAGAGTTGCAGCACTGAATGGCGCAGAACTGTGGGTGGATGATAGCTTGCTCGAAGCACTTTCTGCCATCCACGACAGGACCTGCTCACACTGCTCATTTTCTAATAAAGGTCTCCCGCGTGGACCCATTAATTGGGCGATGAATGTGGGGACGCCAGAAACGTGCCTCTCTCCTAATCACGCAGCAGTCGGCTGCGATACACCTTGATCAGGAGCTCGGCCTGTGCCCACACCCTCACTTGGGCCTACGTGTCCTCGGCCACGTCCACGTCATCTAGGCCTACCCCTACCCCTCAGCATGCTGTATTACCAGTGATTTCCCAGCCAGGAAATAAATTGGCGCAAGCCTGCAGGCCAAATAGAATGTTTTCCTTTTTTTTTTAAAGGGAAGGCCCACTGACTATATTCAATCAGATAAGAAATGTGTTCCACAGAACTGCAGTGTTATATGAAGTGCAGCAGAGCGGTGATTTCTCCCAGGCAGGAAATACATTGGTGCAAGCCTGCTGTTAAACGTAGCTGGCTGCGTATGATTTCTTTACGTTCTCCACCCACCACACACGTACCCAGAACGCTGAGGACTGTCAGAGGCAGGCCAAATAGAATGTTTCCCTTTTTTTTTTAAATGGAAGGCCCACTGACTATATTCAATCAGATAAGATTAGAAATGTGTTCCACAGAACTGCAGTGTTATATGAAGTGCAGCAGAGCGGTGATTTTTCCCAGGCAGGAAATAAATTGGCGCAAGCCTGCTGTTAAACGTAGCTGGCTGCGTATGATTTCTTTACGTTCTCCACCCACCACATACATACCCAGAACGCTGAGGACTGTCAGAGGCAGGCCAAATAGAATGTTTCCCTTTTTTTTTAAAGGGAAGGCCCACTGACTATATTCAATCAGATAAGATTAGAAATGTGTTCCACAGAACTGCAGTGTTATATGAAGTGCAGCAGAGCGGTGATTTTTCCCAGGCAGGAAATAAATTGGCGCAAGCCTGCAGGCCAAATAGAATGTTTCCCTTTTTTTTTTAAAGGGAAGGCCCACTGACTATATTCAATCAGATAAGATTAGAAATGTGTTCCACAGAACTGCAGTGTTATATGAAGTGCAGCAGAGCGGTGATTTTTCCCAGGCAGGAAATAAATTGGCGCAAGCCTGCTGTTAAACGTAGCTGGCTGTGTATGATTTCTTTACGTTCTCCACCCACCACACACGAACCCAGAACGCTGAGGACTGTCAGAGGCAGGCCAAATAGAATGTATCCCTTTTTTTTTTTAAAGAAAAGGCCCACTGACTATATTCAATCAATAACATATGTCTTCTGGCCCTGCCTACACAATTCTGTCCCTGTAGTATTACTGCAGGGCGCAATGCTCTGCACAGCTGATTTTGAAAAAAAAAAATGCAACACTGCTAACAGCAGCCTGCACAGTACTGCACACGGTTAAATGTGGCCCTAAGAAGGACCGTTGGGGTTCTTGAAGCCTACACTCACTCCTAACACTCTCCCTGCCTAACCACCACTTCTGTCCCTGTAGTATTACTGCAGGGCGCAATGCTCTGCACAGCCGATTTTGAAAAAAAAATAAAAAATTGTGCAACACTCCTAACAGCAGCCTCCACACTACTGCACACGGATAGATGTGGCCCTAAGAAGGACCGTTGGGGTTCTTGAAGCCTACACTCACTCCTAACACTCTCCCTACAGCAGCTCCAACACAACAGCACTTTCCCTCAGCTAACTCACAACGCATCTGAGGCAAGCCGCGGGAGGGGCCGATTTTTATACTCGGGTGACATCTGATCTCGCCAGCCACTCACAGCAGGGGGGTGGTATAGGGCTTGAACGTCACAGGGGGAAGTTGTAATGCCTTCCCTGTCTTTCAATTGGCCAGAAAAGCGCGCTAACGTCTCAGAGATGAAAGTGAAAGTAACCCGAACACCGCGTGGTGCTCGTTAAGAGTAACGAGCATCCCGAACACCCTAATATTCGCCCGAGCATCAAGCTCGGACGAGTACATTCGCTCATCTCTATTAGGGAATTTTAATTTTTTTTAGATAGGTCTCGCAAGAGAATGAGGATCCTTGTCGTGGATTGCGGGCTTACAGTAAAATGACCAAATTAATGACACTCTTATTTAAAAGTATAGCAATAATATTTATAAAATGTTTTTGCACAAAAATTCTTAATTTGGTCATTTTATTAACCAATACCTCATTGCAAATTTTTTTTTTGATGTAAGTTATTGTACTAACATGACTTACAAAGTAGGTGCATGTGTTTGCGAATACATACGCACACGCACCGTGTCCACGTGTACAAGTGTACAAGCGTACACATGTACATGCATACGTCTGTCTGGGAGATATATATAATCTCTCTCATACACACCCACACAGACGTATGCATATATGTATGTATTACACACATACATACACAACTGTGGGTATGTTACATACATGCATACATAGACATACACGCATATACTATATATATGTGTGTACACACATATATACCCACACATATTATGGTGAATAAAACTATTTGTTCCATCACACCATCGATGTTGGGAGTGCATTGCAGCTATTACAGTACTTTCTGCTGAGACTTCAGCACTGGACAGCTCCCTGCTATAACGAAGCCTTGCCTTGCTGTGCAGGGGAAAGGTTCAGCACTGGACAGCTCCCTCCTCCCTTATAGAGGCCTGCAAAGGAATACACAGGCAGGCAGGCAGAAAAACAGATAGAGGCAGACAGATAGATAGAGAGAGGCAGACAGATAGATAGAGAGAGGCAGACAGATAGATAGAGAGAGGCAGACAGATAGATAGATAGAGAGAGGCAGACAGATAGAGAGAGAGAGGCAGACAGATAGATAGAGAGAGGCAGACAGATAGAGAGAGGCAGACAGATAGATAGAGAGAGGCAGACAGATAGATAGAGAGAGGCAGACAGATAGAGAGAGAGAGGCAGACAGATAGATAGAGAGAGGCAGACAGATAGATAGAGAGAGGCAGATAGATAGAGAGAGGCAGACAGATAGAGAGAGGCAGACAGATAGATAGAGGGAGGCAGACAGATAGAGAGAGAGGCAGACAGATAGATAGAGAGAGGCAGACAGATAGACAGGCATACAGATATGTGTGTCAAAATACATACACACACAACCCACAGTTTGTGTGTGTATATATTATACACTAACATACGCATATGTAGTCATGTATATACATAATGATAGAACGATTAGTGATTATGTTCGAGACGTTCCAAATAAAAAAAACACACACTATATTTCACAAAAAAATAATTTATTAACATTTTAAAATATGTAAATCCAGAAAACAAAATTGCACAAATTAAAACATCCTACAAGTTCAACTGGAAATCCAAATTGCTTTCAGTCAGGTCCATGTAGAACTGGAAACCCGTGTAATTTCCTTGCGGATCAGGGTAAGCTGTCCGTATTGATTTAATTACACACGCTGGTATGGGGATTCTATTGTTTTTCCCCAAGAATCCATGTATCCACGCTGTATAAGAGCGATATGCGCCCACACGCATGTATGTGTGTATATACACACACGAAATAATGTATTGAAATAATAAAGTGTACAGGACTGATGCATAGTTGCGGTTTCAAATAATAAACAAAAAATTTTTTATACATATTTTAAGACATACCGCCGAATATTGCCGAGTTTCGGGGAAATCCTCATCATTTTCCTCGCTATCAGATTGGAAGTCCTGTTAAAAAAAAAAAAGAAAAAATTATTATGTTTATTGCCATTGGTTTGCCTCAACCTTTCCATTTTCAGCAAAAACTTACCTCTCCAAAAGAATCGGATGAATAATCAAGCTCCTCAAATTCAAGATCTTCCTGGTACATGTTTGTGCTTGAATTGGACTACAAAAAAACAAAAAAAAACAAAACACCAAGTTAGTGGCACTTCAATAACAGTTATGGAAGCAGCAGCATTTTCTAATAACAATCTTTTAAAGGTCCATGGCAGGCATAATTTAGGTGAATTTTAGATTGATTACTGGGCGATTGTGGACAGATTGTTGATAGCTAGCATTATCCGCAGTCTGTAGGCAGATAGCATGCATATTGTATGTAGAATGCAGGTAAATCGTGTCGATTGAAGGCAGTGTTTGTGTGTAGATTGCATGCAGATGCGATGTCTATTCCATGCAAATTTTCCGAAGATTGCATGATGATTGTATGAATGAATTGTGCGGAATGTATGCTGATTCAAAGCAGTTTGCAGTCACATGCACATTGCTGCACATGGAAGCACACGGCAGGCAAAAAACAAAAAAAAAACAAAAAAAAAAAAACATGGAAGCACACGGCAGGCACAAAAAAAAAGGAGAGCACGCCAGGCACATGGAAGCACACAGCAGGCACAAAAAAAAAAAAAAATACCCCTGCCAGGAAAACACGAAAGCACACGGCAGGCACAAAAAAAAAAGGAGAACACGGCAGGCACATGGAAGCACACGGCAGGCACCAAAAAAAAAAGACATGGAAGCACACGGCAGGCACATGGAAGCACACGGCAGGCACAAAAAAGAAAAAAAAAAAAGGACATGGCAGGCACACGGAAGCACACGGCAGGCACAGAAAAAAAAGCAGCACATGGCAGGCACACAGAAGCACATGGCAGGCACATGTTAGAACACGCAGGCACATGGAAGCACACAGCAGGCACAAAAAAAAAAAACAAAAACAAAGGGAAGCACACGGCAGGCAAAAAACCAAAAAAACAAAACATGGAAGCACACGGCAGGCACAAAAAAAAGGTGAACACGCCAGGCAGATGGAAGCACACGGCAGGCACCAAAAAAAAGGAGAACACGCCAGGCAGATGGAAGCACACGGCAGGCACCAAAAAAAAAATAAAAAATACCCCTGGCAGGCAAACACGAAAGCACACGGCAGGCACAAAAAAAATAAATAAAATACACTGCAGGCACATGAAAGCACACGGCAGGCACGAAAATAAAGAAAAAAAAAAAAAGCCGGCACAAAAAAAAAGGAAAAAAAAATACACGGCAGGCACATGAAAGCACACGGTAGGCACAAAAAAAAAACAACACATGGCAGGCGAATGGAAGCAGGCGGCATGCACAATATACACTGCAGTCGCGATAGCAGCACACAGCAGGAAAAAAAACCCCGCAGCACATGGCAGGCACTATAAAAATGTCAGACACATTACTATACAGGGCATGCACAATACATTTTTCATGCACAGACTCACTGCATAAGGCAATGATCCTGTGCTAATAAAAGCATGAAAGAGTACCGCGGAAAGGTGCGCTTACCTGCGCTTCTGTGTGGTCAAGAGATGGGAGAAACAGCTGTTTGCTGTTTTCTCCGGTAGGCTCCACCTCCCGCTGTGACGCTTTCTGCCGACCAGCCAATGTGGCGGCTGGATCGGCGTTTCATTCATTTGCAAGTGCACGCCTCCACCGATGACGTCAGTCACCTGCTCACGTGACCGGCGTCTCGGGAGCGCGCATGAAGGCCTCCAGGAAGAGCGAGCGGTGCACCGTGGAACGCACCCAGGGACAACGCAGGCGCCATCTTAGATGGAGAAGTTTAAAAGTTGTTATTTCTGCGAAACTGTAAGTAGAATGCGGTTTATAACCGCTCAAAAGGGCTGCTTTATGACGGGGGTGACAGGGGGAATGGGCTAATATAAAATTTTGCGGTTTTGCCTCGGGACAACCCCTTTAAGAGCTTTGAGAATATTTGGTAGATGTCAATAAGTCTTATGATCAATAAGCTTTGTAACCTATGTAACAGTAACCGTTGCATGGTAACGCCTTCTTTCTTGGTGTATAAAAGTTGGCAATATTCGTAATTAAACAGAATTCATTGATTCTCATGGAGAAGTGTCTTGACTAGAGATGAGCGAACGTACTCATCCGAGCTTGATACTCGTTCGAGTATTAGTGTGTTCGAGATGCTCGTTACTCGTGACGAGTACCACGCGGTGTTCGGGTTACTTTCACTTTCATCTCTGAGACGTTAGCGCGCTTTTCTGGCCAATAGAAAGACAGGGAAGGCATTACAACTTCCCCCTGCGACGTTCAAGCCCTGTACCACCCCCCTGCAGTGAGTGGCTGGCGAGATCAGGTGTCACCTAAGTATAAAAATCAGCCCCTCCCGCAGCTCGCCACAGATGCGTTCTGACATACTTTAGGGAAAGTGCTGTCTTGGTGGAGTTGCTATAGGGAGTGTTAGGAGTTATTGTAGGCTTCAAGAACCCCAACGGTCCTTCTTAGGGCCACATCTAACCATGTGCAGTAGTGTGGAGGCTGCTTTTTGCAGTGTTGCACATTTTTTTTTTTTGGTACATCGGCCGTGCAGAGCATTGCGCCCTGCAGTAATAGTCCAGGGACAGAAGTGGTGGTGAGGCAGGGACAGAAGACATATATTTATTGAATATAGGCAGTGGGCCTTTGCAAAAACATTTGGGGAAAAAAAATCTATTTGGGCTGCCTGTGACTGTCCTCAGTGTTCTGGGTCTGTGCTGGGTGTAGTAGTCCTCCTAATTCATACGCAGCCAGCTAAGTGTTACAGCAGGCTTGCGCAAAATTATTTCCTGGCGTTCCGTAAGCGAAGTCAGCCTCCAACCACAGGCCAATAAGCGGCACATTTAATTACAGCGTTCTGTTTCTGCACTTCTGGTAATACACCATGCTGAGGGGTAGGGGTAGGCCTATAGGACGTGGACGCGGGCAAGGACGCGGAGGCCCAAGTCAGGGTGTGGGCACAGGCCGAGCCAGTGCGGTGGCCAGGGGTAGAGGCAGGGCCAGACCGAATAATCCACCAACTGGTTCCCAAAGCGCCCCCTCGCGCCATGCCACCCTGCAGAGGTCAAGGTGCTCTACGGTCTGGCAGATTTTCACAGAGACGCCTGACGACCGACGAACAGTGGTGTGCAACCTTTGTCGCGCCAAGATCAGCTGGGGAGCCACCACCACCCGCATGCGCAGACATATGATGGCCAAGCACCCCACAAGGTGGGACGAAGGCCGTTCACCGCCTCCGGTTTGCACCACTGCCTCTCCCCCTGTGCCCCAACCTGCCACTGAGATCCAACCCCCCTCTGAGGACACAGGCACTACCGTCTCCTGGCCTGCACCCACACCCTCACCTCCGCTGTCCTCGGCCCCATCCAGCAATGTCTCTCAGCGCAGCGTCCAGACGTCGCTAGCGCCACTGTTTGAGCGCAAGCGCAAGTACGCCGCCACGCACCCGCACGCTCAAGCGTTAAATGTGCACATTGCCAAATTGCTCAGCCTGGAGATGTTGCCGTATAGGCTTGTGGAAACGGAGGCTTTCAAAAGCATGATGGCGGCGGCGGCCCCGTGCTACTCGGTTCCCAGTTGCCACTACTTTTCCCGATGTGCCGTCCCAGCCCTGCACGACCACGTCTCCCGCAACATTGTACGCGCCCTCACCAACGCGGTTACTGCCAGGTCCACTTAACAACAGATACGTGGACAAGCACAGGCGGGCAGGGCCACTATATCTCCCTGACGGCACATTGGGTGAATTTAGTGGAGGCTGGGACAGAGTCAGAGCCTGGGACCGCTCACGTCCTACGCACCCCCAGAATTGCGGGCCACAGCTCGGTGGTGGTATCTGCGGCGGTGTATGCTTCCTCCACTAAACCACCCTCCTCCTCCTACGCAACCTCTGTCTCGCAATCAAGATGTGTCAGCAGCAGCACGTCGCCAGCAGTCGGTGTCACGCGGCACGGCAGCACAGCGGTGGGCAAGCGTCAGCAGGCCGTGCTGAAACTACTCAGCTTAGGAGAGAAGAGGCACACGGCCCACGAACTGCTGCAGGGTCTGACAGAGCAGACCGACCGCTGGCTTGCGCCGCTGAGCCTCCAACCGGGCATGGTCGTGTGTGACAACGGCCGTAATCTGGTGGAGACTCTGCAGCTCGGCAGCCTCACGCACGTGCTATGCCTGGCCCATGTCTTTAATTTGGTGGTTCAGCGCTTTCTGAAAAGCTACCCACACTTGTCATACCTGCTCGGAAAGGTGCGCCGGGTCAGCGCACATTTCCGCAACTCCAAGATGGACGCTGCCACCCTGCGGACCCTGCAACATCGGTTTCATCTGCCAGTGCACCAATTGCTGTGCGACGTGCCCACACAGTGGAACTCTACGCTCCACATGTTGGTCAGGCTCTATGAGCAGCGTAGAGCTATTGCGGAATACCAACTCCAACATGGGCGGCGTAGTGGGAGTCAGCCTCCTCAATTATTTACAGAAGAGTGGGCCTGGTTGGCAGACATCTGCCAGGTTCTTGGAAACTTTGAGGAGTCTACCAAGATGCTGAGCGGGGATGCTGCAATCATTAGCGTCACCATTCCTCTGCTATGCCTCTTGAGAAGTTCCCTGCAAAGCATAAAGGCAGACGCTTTGCACTCGGAAACGGAGGCGGGGGAAGACAGTATGTCGCTGGATAGTCAGAGCACCCTCATGTCTATATCTCAGCGCATTGAGGAGGAGGAGGAGGGGGAGGAGCATGAGGAGGAGGGGGAAGAGACAGCTTGGCCCACTGCTGACGGTACCCATGCTGCTTGCCTGTCATCCTTTCAGCGTGTATGGCCAGAGGAGGAGGAGGAGGAGGAGGAGGAGGATCCTGAAAGTGATCTTCCTAGTGAGGACAGCCATGTGTTGCGTACAGGTACCCTGGCACACATGGCTGACTTCAAGTTAGGATGCCTTTCTCGTGACCCTCGCATTACACGCATTCTGGCCACTACGGATTACTGGGTGTACACACTGCTCGACCCACGGTATAAGGAGAACCTATCCACTCTCATTCCAGAAGAGGAAAGGGGTTCGAGAATGATGCTATACCACAGGGCGCTGGTGGACAAACTGATGGTAAACTTTCCATCCGACAGCGCTAGTGGCCGAAGGCGCACTTCCGAGGGCCAGGTAGCAGGGGAGGCGCAGAGATCAGGCAGCATGTACAGCGCAGGCAGGGGACCATTATCCAAGGCCTTTGCCAGCTTTCTGGCTCCCCAGCAAGACTGTGTCACCGGTCCCCAGTCAAGGCTGAGTTGGCGGGAGCACTGTAAAAGGATGGTGAGGGAGTACGTAGCCGATCGCACGACCGTCCTCGGTGACGCCTCTGCCCCCTACAACTACTGGATGTCAAAGCTGGACACGTGGCCTGAACTCGCGCTGTATGCCCTGGAGGTGCTTGCTTGTCCTGCGGCTAGCGTCTTGTCAGAGAGGGTGTTTTGTGCGGCTGGGGGAATCATCACGGATAAGCGTACCCGCCTGTCAACCGACAGTGCCGACAGGCTAACACTCATCAAGATGAACAAAGCCTGGATTTCCCCAGACTTCTCTTCTTCACCAGAGGACAGCAGCGATACCTAAGCAATACGTAGGCTGCACCCGCGGATGGAAGCATCGTTCTCTATCACCATCAAAAACGGGGACCTTTTTGCTTCATCAATCTGTGTATAATATTCCTCCTCCTCCTCCTGCTCCTCCTCCTGAAACCTCACATAAACACGCCGAACGGGCAATTTTTCTTAGGCCCACAAGGCTCAGTCATATAATTTTTGTAAACAATTTTTATACGTTTCAATGCTCATTAAAGCGTTGAAACTTTCACCTCAACCAATTTATATTTTAACTGGGCTGCCTCCAGGCCTAGTTACCAATTAAGCCACATTAACCAAAGCGATTAATGGGTTTCACCTGCCCTCTTGGTTGGGCATGGGTAATTTTTCTGAGGTACATTAGTACTGTTGGTACCCTCGCCTACAGTGTAATCAAATTAATTTTTAGCCCACCTGCATTACAGCTGAAGTTACATCAGCTGTGTTGGGCACTGCAATGGGATATATTTATGTACCGCCGGTGGGTTCCAAGGAACCACCCATGCCTTGGGTCCACAGGGAGTTGTAACTGCATGTGTCCACTTCTAAAGAGCCCCAGTCTGACTGGGGCATGCAGTGTGGGCTGAAGCCCACCTGCATTAAGCACGACATTACCTCAGCTGTGATGGGCAATGCAATGGGATATATTTATGTATCGCCGGTGGGTTCCAGAGAGCCACCCATGCTGTGGGTGCACACGGAATTCCCATTGCGGAGTTGTACCTGCCTGTGACTATTTATAAAAAACCGCGGTCTGACTGGGGCATGCAGACACCTTGACAGAATGAATAGTGTGTGGCACATAGGTTCCCCATTGCTATGCCCACATGTGCAGCTCCTGATGGCGGTGGCACAGGCTTATATTTCTCATTGTTCTGTACAGCATTGTGGGCTATCGCCCCGCCCCTTTTAAAGAGGGTCGCTGCCTAGCCGTGCCAACCCTCTGCAGTGTGTGCCTGCGGTTCCTCTAGCAGACGCACTTATAAATAGACATGAGGCCAGCGTGTGGCATGAGGGCAGCTGAAGGCTGCACAGGGACACTTTGGTGTGCACTGTGGACACTGGGTCGTGTGTGTGTGTGTGTGTGGGGGGGGGGGGTTGGTCAGCATGTAACCCAGGAGAAGTGGCAGCGGAGTGTCATGCAGGCAGTGATTGTGCTTTGTTGGAGGTAGTGTGGTGCTTAGCTAAGGTATGCATTGCTAATGAGGGCTTTTCAGAAGTAAAAATTGTTGGGAGGGGGGGGCACTCTTGCCGCTATTGTGGCTTAATAGTGGGACCTGGGAATTTGAGATGCAGCCCAACATGTAGCCCCCCGCCTGCCCTATCCGTTGCTGTGTCGTTCCCATCACTTTCTTGAATTGCCCAGATTTTCACAAATGAAAACCTTAGCGAGCATCGGCGATATACAAAATTGCTCGGGTTGCCCATTGACTTCAATGGGGTCGTTACTCGAAACGAACCCTCGAGCATCGGGATAATTTCGTCCCGAGTAACGAGCACCCGAGCATTTTGGTGCTCGCTCATCTCTAGTCTTGACATAACATGAGTGATTTCATGCTATAGATAGATAATGCTAGCAAAATCTCCTCATCACGGGCTTCCATATCTACCAATTTGGCACCTGGCAATGAGGTCATCAGATCGGTACCGGCGTGGTCCGATAATAACATCATCCACAAACCTCTCTCCACCACAGAAAAGGAAATCTGTGCTTTTATTGTGTGAGCTCAGGGCATTATGCCCTATACTGTCCAAACAAGCTTCAAGGGACTCTCGTCTTAGCCCACTTTAAACTCATTTGTATTCCAGTCGTCATGAAATAAGGGGATGCCACCAAACACACCTCTGCATCAGTAGTTCATGACGGTGGGGAAAGTCTTCGCCTGTGCCATCATTTTGTTCTCCCAATTGAGATTGAAACAGCCGATCAGAAGAAAAAGTGCTCAGCGATGTTGGATTCAGGAGTGGGGGAGAACTTTATGGACTTAACATTTGCTCGTGCCAAAGATATTGCAACCAGACTCAAGACCATACTGATAGATATAGAAACCGTGGATGAGTCACCCTTGTCTTCAGGCCCCTTCACACAGGAGACAATTGAACTGGAGCTCCACATGAAACCCAGTATGGATCCCAGCAATATTAAAGCCATCCTAAATTAGCCCATTCCAAGAAATTTGAAGGAAGTTGTTACGGATTTTGGATGTGGACCCACTGGGCTAACCAACCAGCCTGGGTTTTGGACCGAACCAGGTGACTGGCAGCTAACCCCGGCAGAAGGAGTACCTACAGATGGGTAACTGGCCCTAAGGTAAGCAGGGAGATGGAAGGGGCCCTGCTACAAGCAGGGTAATCGCCTCGATAAAGGCGGCTATGAGCTAGAACCTTGGGCCTGACTAGCCCTGACAGAAAATGGGATAAGCAGGTAAAGGTCAAAATAGACTTGAACAGTCAAGAGACAGAAGACCTAGCAGTGGAGTGACCAGAAGAAACACCAATACTGAGGCAAGAAGTAAGTGCATCAGCTCAGCTTAAATAGGGAAATGATTGCCCATTAATTCCACGGCTGAGCTGAGAGCCAAACCACTGCTTAACCCTCTCAGTGCTGGATGAAAACAGACAGGGTCCATATGCACAGAAATAGCTGAATGATGCTTGCGGCTGCCCGGAACCGCAAGAGGGTGGCAGACAAGAGTGGCAGACCTTACAGAAGTACAGCGTCTGATTGGTTTCACAAATTTCTACAGAAGGTTTATAAAGGACCTCTCAAAGGTCATCTCTCCCATTACCTCCATCACAAAGAAGGCACATGTTTTTCTGGTCCCCGGTGTAAGAGGCAGCTGCTTAGGTGCTCTGAAGTGACTCCCTGTCATCTGCGACAGAGCTACAACGGCTTCTTAGTGGTTTTATTGTTATTTTATTAGTAAATCATGATGCCAGCGCTACATTAGCACAAGAATGTTAAATGCAATTAAGAATCACGAGAACTGGGATGTAAAACGTAATAACTTTCTTTTCTCTTTCTTTGTTGCTGTCAGCAGCGATCATATATCAGTGTACATACAAGCCTTACATTGAAAGTGATTTATTTCTTTACATGTTAGGAATATCACTAACAGGAATAATGTACATTGAGCTCTTAAGATTAAAGACAAAGATGACGCTCAGGGTAACACATAGCAGTGCTGGTAGTTTTCCTTGGGCCGGTTTAATGGCTCTTCAGCGGTGTGCACTATGAGCCATACACACCTCTGTTTGGCCCAGGTTATGAGGGTATTCCCTGGCTCTGGTGTCCGCTATTATAACTCTGCTCTATTTGGGGCCATCTTCTCACGATAAAATGTACACTTCTTTGTTTTACCTCTCCTGTGACCGGCCACAACTCTCCTCTGGATCCAACTCTTCCGGTAGCTTCTGGCAGCTGCCTGACTGCAATGCTGACAGGGATCTTTCTTCTCCCAGTAATCCTAAATCACTTTCTATACACACTAACACTGTCCCTCTCTCTCACTCTGATGGACGCCCAAAGATTTTCACTATTTGATTCTCCCTCTTGTCTGACTAACTCCTCTCAACTACACACATGGTCACGCTGACTAACTATATGGTTCACTTGTTAAACAGCTGTCTTACTGAAAAACTCTCTGCGCACTTAGCTGTTCTGATCTGACTGAAATCTCACTGGCTAACTATCTTCTCACCATTACTATGACATGACTCCTCTCCTACCGCTCTCTCTCTCTTCACTCCCCAGACCTGCACGATCAACTGCCTCCCAACTGTCACCCCCCTGGCTTGCAGCCAATCAGAGTTCAATCTGCTGACAACCAATCGAAATTAACTGTCCACCTAGCAGATTATTAAAAGCTCTGTCGTAGGACAAACTAAATAGTAGGTAATCCCTGCTGGTTATATATGAACTGAACGCCGTCATTTAAAAGCAAGGCGCTTTTGTAGGAAAATCCACAGTAAAAAAGACTTTGATATGACACTTGTGAAAAGTGTATTACTGCTTTATTGAAAAGTGCCTTTTAAAACAGCAACAGAGAACGCGTTTCGAACTACGCAGAGTTATTGTTTGAAACGTGTTCTCTGTTCCTGTTTTAAAAGGCACTTTTCAATAAAGCAGTAATACACATTTCCCAAGTGTCATATCAAAGTCTTTTTTACTGTGGATTTTCTTGCTGGAAGCCGCCAGGACTGGGCGGATGGATTTGACACTGGTAGTGTTTTCTGCAACAGCGGTGTAATGCGGGCTCCTAAGTACAGGTGAGCTACTCTATTTTCCTTTGCACTTTTGTAGGACCCATTTGGGCCACTACACCTGAGGCATAAGCTACTTTTGAGAAACTAAAGACTCTGTTTACTTCAGCACCAGTACTGATCCACCCAAACCGAGAATTGCCTTTTGGTGTGGAGGTGGACGCCTCCAACTCTGCTGTGGAAGCCATCCTGGAGCAGCAAATTGGAGATAAGATGCAACTACATCCTTGTGCATTTCTGTCCTTGACTATTCACTAATCCAAGAAATAGTGTCCAGCAGCACTCAATGAAAACCTCCAGGTGAGGTGAAAAAAATGCAAGCCACTAAATACCTCAAGACTCTGAGGTCTGAACCTCAAGACTCAATACACAGTCCCAGAAATAGTATATAGCAGTGGCAGCATGCAGTTTCAATAAAAGAATCCTTTATTACTCCATAGTTGAACAAGAAAGCTACATTTCGGCCTACATGTGCCCCTTTTCAAGATTCCAACTACATAAACAGACTGACTCTTAGGGTGGGTTCACACGGGGCGTATTCCCGTCGGAAATCTCGCGGTTTGGCCGGAAACCGCGGCGGCTTTGAAGTGGCCCGGTCGCATGCTTTTCCGTTGCGGCTGGCACTCCCATAGAGGAGAGCGTGGCCGCGTCGTAAATAAACAAAAAAAGAAAGTAAACAGACATGCTCAATCTTTTGAAACCGCGGCTGCGGCGGCCGCAGCCGCGGTTTCAACCGGCTTTACTGCAACGGATTAGCCGTCCCGTGTGGAAGAGATTTCTGAGAAATCTCGTCCACATGGCTGGCTAATCCCGAAATTAGCGGCCGCGGCAAATTTGCCCTGTGTGAACCCAGCCTTAAACAGCAAAACACACATAACACCCCCACAAATCACAAATAAGTAAATGCCCACCCTGACAATCAATATACCATTGTAGCATACCGAAAATGAACAATACTCATATCCAGGGCAGGAGGTGAAGTCTCTTCTGCCGTGTTGCATGCATTGACATCTGTGAATGACTTCTGCGCACGCTCGGGATCAGGCAACTATCGCAGTACTTTGCTACAGCAACATAGTGAAGCCGGAAGCACGCCAGAGAGACCAAGAGCCGGGCGTTGAGGGCCAATGTCCTGTGACTTGACTTGACACCACGATAGTCGCCTGATCCCGCGCATGCGCAGAAGTCATTCACGGATGCCACTGCATGCAACGTGGCAGAGGAGACTTCACCCACCGCCCTGGATATCATTATTGCTCATTTTCGGTATGCTTCACACCTGCATACAATAGTAATATAGGATTCTTTTATTGAAACTACTCTGCATGCTGCCACTGCTCTGTACTATTTCCTTGACTTTTCACTAATGACCGGCACAGCTATTACACCTGTGGCTCCAGCATAGATCTGAAGCTAAAACCTTAAACTAGAGCCCCCCGAAATGCTTTGGTAGACAGCTGGCGTCTTCAGGGGTACATGGAGTTATTTATGCAGCACAGACATATATCAGTAGAGGCGGGATCAGTGTCATCACCACCAATGGGAGACACATTGCCAGGCCATTCTCTGTGTTCGTCATCCTGAGCTTTCTTAGTTGATCAAAATTGTCCGATACAAGAAAAATCCCTGCAAGGTCTAGATGTAGGTATGATCTGTAATGTGCCAGAATAAATGTTATCCCTCTCTAATATTTACTGGTTCACAGTTGTAGCGGCATAAAGCCGACAGACGGATATATGATCACGTGAAAATACTTTAGACATATGAAATATACAAATTAAATATATATCCCCACCCAGTAAAGAGCGCATCTCAACGTATTAATAGTCAAAAGTATCAAATGTCAAAAATAGACTAAAAATAAATGCCCCAAAGAAAAGACCCTCGTTCAGTCCCAAGGGTGTTCTGCTCTTCATATGAAAGATCCATGTCGCCTCTTCTTTCAACAGGACAGCCTCTAGATTACCCGTCCTCGGGCCCGAGTGGACCTGACACATACCACAGAACCAGAGCATTTGGGCACCCTTGAGGTCCAGGGCCAAGGAGCTACTGCTAACTCTACTTCCCCCATATCTACACCCCGGGTCTCATAAGGTCTTGAGTATTCAGATGGCACATTTTGGCTCCGGGGTTTGAGGTAAGCAATCACATGGCTAAATAGAAGAATTGTTTGTGCTCAATCTTCATAATGGCAGCTGAAATCCTGGTGAGGAACAACAGATGAATAGTTCTCCTATTGGCAACTCATTATCATTTCATCTTACCAAACCTCAAAGCCAAAAAATATTCTCTTGTTTTATGAAATTATTTAATTAAGTAGCAGTAATTGAGGAAGCTGAATGGATTACCCTGAATGCCGAGAAGCTACACGCTAACCCAAGATCAACATGCGCAATGCCAAGTGTCAGCTGGAGAGGCGTAAAGCACGTCATTAATGGAGCAATAGAAACACGTACTCCGGAGCAGTGAATCACCTCTAACTAGTGGAAATCGATACGGTGCAAACAGCAGAATTCAGAACATTTCAAAAGTGGGGCAATTAATGCAGCCAGAATCCATGGATCCAATCTAGAGTCATAAAAGGACGATGTGACGGCATTCAAGGGGCAAAATTCAGAAGTTTTAGTTCCTCAAAGGACATAACAGCAGCAACATTTAGACCAGCAGGTCAAGCATACAGATACATAAAAATATCTCATATATATAGTAATACAAATTAACATCAGTCATGTAGGCCCCTTCCAAAATAACGAGCCAATACACTTATATCATCATTGATCAGCCCTCATCATAGCTTGCAGAACCATCATGGCGCCATCAAAATCAACCAGCATCAAGCCAATTTAACTGCGCAGTTGCAGGAACATAGTCTCCAAATCCCATGAGATAATGTTTAAAGAACGTCATCCATGTGTGTCAAAATCATACACTAAAAAATGTGTTACTTTGGAAATAGATGCATATTAAAAAGGGGATATCTCCCCCCAAAAATATATGGGAACAAAGGCCAACCCATAGATTCCATAAATATTTGCACCTGCGTAGGAATCCTAATCGAGCATGAGACGATTCAAGGCAATGAACGCCTATTCAGGATGGTTAATATGTAATAGTCCATATCATCAAGTCTCTAACAAGGGATCCAAAGCAGAAGGGTAAGCCGGGGAGCACTGACAGCGAGAAGCCTATGGAGGAGGTGAGGGAGAACCACATAGTATGAAATAAGCTTGGATATGCAGCCCATTTCCAGTCAAAATTGTTACCAATGCTACAAAATTTTGATTTTTTTAGTTGCGGAATTTGCTGCGGAAATTTCTGCTGCGGACATTCCGAAGCATTTCCACCAAGTGTAAGCACACTCTAAGTCAGCTTGAGGTATACTACCACGTGCAGCCCTAGCAATAATAGCAACCCCCATAGTATCCCCAATAGTGTTATCGCTCCCCTATATCAGCCCCAGCAATAATAGTAACCCCCACAGTAGCCCCAATCAGCAAAAATAATGTCCCTCCCACAGTAGCCCCAGCAATAATAGTGACTCCCATAGTAGCCCCAGCAATAATAATGACCCCCACAGTTGTCCCAGTAGTAATAGTGACCCCACACAATAGCCCCTGTAGTAATAGTGACCCCACACAGTAGTCCCAGCAATAATCATGACCCTCACAGTATCCCCAGCAATAATAGTGACTCCTACAGTAGCCCCAGTGCAATTAGCACCCCCCTATACCAGCCCCAGCAATAATATTGACCGCTCACAGTAGCCCCAGCAAAAATTGTAACACCTCACAGTAGCCCAGGCAATAATAGTTACCCTCCACAGTAGCCCCAGTAGTAATAGTGACCCCCACAGTAGCCCCAGTATTAATAGTGACCCCACACAGTAGCCCCAGCAATAATAGTGACCTCCACAGTAGCCCCAGCAATAATAGTGACCTCCACAGTAGCCCCAGCAATAATAGTGATCCCACTCAGTAGCCCCAGCAATAATAGTGATCCCACACAGTAGCCCCAGCAATAATAGTGATCCCACACAGTAGCCCCAGTAATAATAGTGATCCCACACAGTAGCCCAAGCAATAATAGTGATCCCACACAGTAGCCCCAGCAATAATAGTGATCCCGCACTGTAGCCCCAGCAATAATAGTGACCTCCACAGTAGCCCCAGCAATAATAGTGACCTCCACAGTAGCCCCAGCAATAATAGTGATCCCACTCAGTAGCCCCAGCAATAATAGTGATCCCACACAGTAGCCCCAGCAATAATAGTGATCCCACACAGTAGCCCCAGCAATAATAGTGATCCCACACAGTAGCCCCAGCAATAATAGTGACCTCCCCACAGTAGCCCCAGCTTGCAAAAGGAATAAATCCCCACGCTCCGGAACACAGAGGGATCGGCAGTAGACCCGTTAGTTATTAGGGTTAGTTTATTCATGCAACGCATTTCGGCAATTTCAGATTGCCTTTCTCAAGCATGTGATACACACAATACATAAAAACACATCTATATATATCCGCATTAAAATTCACTCCCATTTCCATGACTCGTGGTTAGGGCCAGGCACGGAGTCATCAAGTGGGAAGTGCTTCCTATTCAGGTGACAGAATATGTTATCCTCTTCTCACAAGTTTAAACAGAGGCCGTTCAATAGCGAACGGCCGCTGTATCTCAATGGAGAGGGGCGGGGGAACGAGAGGAGAGAAATCTCCTGCACTGCCCCGTCCCCCTGCTAGCTGCTCTGTGTGCGAGCCAGCCCTGCTAGCTCCTGTGCAGGAGCGTGGAGGCACAGAGACGAGTGTCGGCCATCGTTTGCCCGACACTCGTCCAGTGTAAATGGGCCTTCAGTCAGATACGCCCAGCGCAGTGTTGGGGCAGTCAACCCACCGACCCCATATCTTGATGAACTTGGCAGGGCATTCTGTAGCCATATATGTCAATTTATATAAAGGGCCAACACTGCTTAACTCACGCAGCCAGGCTGCCCTAGTTGGTTTTTTGGGGGTGTTTCCAATTAAGTAATGTTACCTTTTTAGCATAGAAAAAAGCTATTTGTATAGGGTGCATGCTGCCACATCACCCGTAATGTCTTCCACAAGGCCGAAGACACAGACCTTAGGGTGTAGGATACGTGGTGCTCCAAGATGCGTCTCCATGAACTCAAGAACATCCCTGCAATAAGCTTGTAAAACATGACACTCCCAGAACATATGCATTGTTGTGCCTGTATCTATCAAGCACCTTGGGCAGTGGAACTAGGAGATAAGCCCATAGCATTTAGATGACTAGGAGTATAATAGACTCTATAGAGGAAATTGATTTGTATTAGCCTGTCTCTAGTGCTTACTAAGAGAGGCCCAGAGCCTGCCAAAAGACCTCTTCGGTCATCCGAGTCCAGGTCCGGTATATTCAAGAGCCCTCTCTCCAAGTGAAGAAAGGCTATGCGTCAGCTGTCTATAGAAACAGGAGAGTGGCTTCAGGATATTAGCCATCTGTGCCAACTCCTCCAGCCCAGTCAAGACAAGGGGGATACTCAGGCCCTCAAATTGGGCTCTCAGGATGTGGCAAAGTTGGAAATACCTAAAAAGGGAGCTACTAGGGAGGCCAAAACCTGTCTGCAATTGTAAAAAGGTACAGAAAACGCCACCTTCAACAACATCTGTGAGGGTAGTGATCCCATGGCGTCTCCAGAAGACTATATCAGGCATACATTGCAAGTGTGGGAGGTTGGGGTTACACCATAGAGGGGTATGAGGAGGCCACTTGGCTGCCTCATCAGATATCAAATGAAGGGTGGCATTTCAGATTTTCAAAGTCACCCACATGGGCGCAGGTAGGGTACTTACATGGGAGGTCAGACCCATTAGTATAATACGCCTCTCAAACTTTGTTCTGCGCTCACCACTCTGCGCTCGAGTCCGACCACCGGGTTATAGTCGGTAGACGACAGCCACCACCCCACACATACCAGTTGACTAGCCAGGTAGTAACAGTAGAAATAGAGAAGGGCCAACCCCCCTCCATCCGCGGGCAGGCAGAGAGTTTCCAATTTGATTCTTGGGGTGGAGCCCTGCATAATATGGAGTATTTTACGGAGAACTGTAAAGAATCTTTTAGGAACGAGGATAGGGGTGTTCTGAAATATATTCAAAAATTTGGGTACTAAGTTCATTTTAATTAGGTTTATACAACCAAATAGGGTCAATGGGAGTGAAGCCCATCACGTTGCCATGTCTCTTGCCCAGTCCAAAAGTGGAGCAAGATTATCTGTGTAAAAATGGTCAGTAGATCTCTGAACCACTATTCCCAAATAGGTGACGCTATCTGTCCACTCCAGGGGGGCAGGGAGGGCTAGTGATGCTGCAGGGGAATCAACCACCAACAGCCCAGTTTTATCCCAGATAACCCTTACTCCGGAGTACTCTCCGTAAGTGTTAAAAATTGAGAGCACTGAGGCTTGCAGAAACGGTATCATCCGCATACAATGCCACCCGCTCCTCATGAGTTCTCAATTGGAACCACGTGACTGCCGTTGACACTCGAATCTGTATTGCAAGTGGCTCAATTGCGATAGCAAAGAGGGCTGGGGACAGAGGACAGCCCTGACGCGTCTCTCTACCAAGGAAAAACTATTTAGCTATATGGGTGTTCATCCGCAACCGGGCCACCGGAAACTGATACAGCACCTGTACCCACTTAATAAAGGTTGTCCCAAACCCAAAACGAGCCATCACTTCCCATAGATATCTCCACTCCGCCGAGTCAAAGGCCTTAGCCTGATCAATAAAGACCAAAGTACACTTCCCTCAGTTGTAATGCAACAGTGCAGGGTTAGTGAAAAGTCTTCTGACATTCATGGTAGTACTCTTGCCTGGCATAAATCCTGACTGATCAGCGTGTATGAGGTGACTAATGGCCCTATTATTTCGCATTGCCAGAACCTTAGCAAGGATTTTAATATCGCTTTTGAGTAAGAAGATAGGCCAGTACGAGCCACAGTTCCCTGGATTCTTCCCAGGCTTGGGAATCAAGACTATCAAAGCTTCATGCATAGTTGGTGGCAGAACCCCCCCCCCCCCCCCCTGAAGGATACTGTTGAATAACACAAGGAGTTTCGGGGCTTTAAATTCCAGGTTGGTTTCTTTTTGTACCATTCCATGGGGAGCCCGTTGGGACCCTGGGATTTCCTTGGGAAAGACTGAATAGCCTCTACAATTATCTCCTGCTTCAAGTCACCACCCAGCATTGTCACACTAGTCTGGTGTAATGTCGGGCAGGGGCATAACTAAAGGCTCAGAGGCCCTGATGCAAAACGTGAGCTGGGGTCCCCACTCTATCTGTATCTGTACTCGTACCCATACCTAAACCATGCTGCAGAGAGACATAACTTGAAGCTTCTGGGCCCCAATGCAAAACCTGTAACAGGGCCCTCAACTGTATTGCTTTATTCATAGTACTGGGCTCCCTATATGGAGAAGAGAGGCCTTATAGGCCCCCTAAGGCTCCTGGGCCCGGGTGCAACCGCATCCCCTGCACCCTCTATAGTTACGCCCCTGATGTCGGGAAAGTACTAGTGTCAAGGTAGGACTTCAGGGCTTCATCAGGGCAAATAAGCTGGGAGGTATACAGAGTTGTGTAAAAGGCAACAAATATATTATCGATGAGCTCAGGGTCAGTGACCATGGCCCCAGATGTATCCTGGATTCCTACAATTGGGGGAATAACATTGTTTTCGCTGGCAAGGTAGGCTAAAAGACGACCATTTTTATCCCCTGATCAAAGACTCTATGCTGAGAGCGCAAGAGTCTTTTCTCAGTATAATCAAGTAGTAGTAACTTATATTCTCTCCTCAGACAGTTAAGTGCAGAGTGATTTGCCTCAGTGGGAGCCATAATATAGCAGGTTTCCGCCTCGGAGAGGCAACGCTCCAAGTCCTCCCTTGCCTGCTGCAGAGACTTTCTATAAACTGAGATGGCCCGAGCAATACCCTGGGGTATATAAGTGACGTCACACACCAAAGGAAGACATTCTGGGGACCCGAAACACATGTCAATTTGAGAAAAAGAACCATGAGTCACTAAATGACAAGAGTATGCAACATCATGTGGATGCTTCAAGAGCCACATCTCCTCCAGCAGATAAGCAGAAGCCCACGTAGGCAACTGGGATCCCACCTGAGTCGTCTGCTGAAGACGGTCACGTATTGGGTGCATTAGGTGGTTGAAGTCCCTCATCAGTATCAGTGGGGCTGACTCTAGGAGTATCACCTTAGCCATGATATCATGCAGCACCTGAATATCTGCTGGAGGTGGCAAATAAACATTGACTATGGTCAGAAGCTGTCCGTTAAGGAAGCCCTGCAATATAAGAAAGCGACCATTAGGGTCAATATGCAGCTGTTTGAATGTAAACGGGACTGTTTTAGCCGCTAGTATTGTCACCCCCCTAGCATAGCTAGAGTCTGTGGAGTGATGGGCCGAGCCAACAAACACACTGAGTGCCATCAATTTAGAGCCCGGCAAATGTGTTTCCTGCAGAAGAACAATGTAGGGAGAATAATTCCTAAGGAAATTGAGCCCCAGCGCCCTCTTTATCTTGGAATTAAGGCCTCAGACATTCCATGAAATCAGCTTATCAGCCATTGGGAACCCATAAAAAATTTGAGGTCACAAATGTACAAATCAATTGTTTAACTGCGCATGGACAATCACACCGTGGGTCAAACTAAAGATTGAAACTGTTATGAACAAACACCAACTTCCCTTTCCACCCTATCCAACCCAACCGAGGATAGGTTTGAATGCCATAACTATTACAATCAGAAGGGGAGTGCGGGCCCACCAGGCCACTCCTAAAAAAAACCCCAAAAGAAACAGCAAAAGGTTTGAAGGAGAGAAGAAAAGAAAGAGAACTCCTGTCTGTCCCGAACATTTTGACATCCTTAAACCCATATAGAAAACCGGAGATCACGTATTCTGCAGCGTACTAAGTAACTCAATAAAGAAGAAGGACCTGTTCAGCCATGGGAAGAACTCAGTACAAAATATAACGGGGACCCGTTCATCCTTGGGGGCAAATGCCTCCCTCAGCAAAGGGGTCATAAAAGTTATATACAGTACAGTAGACCTTATTGATCAGAGTTTGGCTTTGGGGTCAGTCGGTCAGTAGCCTGAAAAGGAAGGAGAACTCATACATTGTGAACAGTTGTTTCAATGTCCTTGTTATATAAGCATAGAATTACAGTAGTACAAAGTCAAGGATTCTTCCAACATTAAGGAGGATTCTCCTTCCCCTGATAGGAGAGAGTAAATGCAAGGTTAATGGCATCAAAGCGTATCCAAAGTTAGCAGTCTCACTCGGATTGTGATAGACATGATGATTAGTCAGTATAAAATGTCTATTGATTTGTATAAACCAAATGTATTATGCTATTGTAATGACTTCAGCCTAATATGGAACTCTGCTGCATAAGGAAAGAGTTAAATCACAGTGTTATATGCTATTGCTTGTGTTCATCTTGGATGAATCCCCAGCCCTGCCCCCCCACAGAAAGTTACTAAATAACGCAGAGACCTCTCAAACAATGGGTTGCCACGCACACAGAAATGACTGGAGCTAGGACAAAGTCCAAGCTACATCCTGACTAGCAGAGGGTGGGCAGAGAGGCAGGGGATTCTATATGAACCGACAAATGAGAATCCTATATGTTACTGATGTAATCTGTTGCACGCCCATTGTATGCTTTACAATAAAAGGGGCTGTCTGGGTGTTTCTGACCAGAGAGCCATTTTGGATAGTAGATTGATAGCTTGTGTCTGATCTGGTCGATGATGTGTGCACACTATACAATTTGGAAGCTACAAAATACCCCGAAACCTGCTGGAGAAAACCATATCCAGCTCAGTGGCGTCCTTCTTGGTGGACCGAGTAAAGATTTTTGATTTCTTTCATTCTGGAAAAATACAGAGATCGGCAGATAGCACGCAGAACTCAGGGGTCCGAAAATCTACAGAACATGGTAAGATTGCTTTATGAAAATCTACCGATGTGAGCTGATTTCTGACTGCTATTCTGCCTGTTTCTGATCCAGAGTGATAAATCAATGAAAGGCAGGTAATATAGTTCTTTCTACTCGGAAAAAAGACCACCGTTTTATCCTGCCTAAGGGGTATTTTGTATGCTGTGTATATTATGTCTGAGACGGTTAAAAATTGTGTATACAAGACCAAGAGACAAATTCTGTGAGGATTAATGTGTCAGAAGGGCGGACTTGGCTGTTTAAGTCTGAGGGAGCGCGCCAGAGACACTTACTCCTAGGTAACTAGTGTGAGGTTAGGAAGATTTATGATACGCATATTTACCTGTATGATTGAGCGTGTTATGTTCTCATATGTGAAAAGGTATATACGCGGGAATTATAGCCGTGCTTTGTGACGGCCGACGTCTCCAGGATATTGTTGAGGTTTTGGTCATTGAAAATAATCGTCAGTCTCTGTGTATAGCTAAATGTCCTGTCCAGACTGTGTGCAAGGAGTGCTCTTGGGGATTACTAGTAGAGGGTGGGTTGTTACAAAGGTAGGTGAGATATATACCTTGAGCCGTTGTGGGTATTCTCCAGTAATCCCGTCTGTTTGGTATTATAGAAAGAATGTTCAGTGTTTATTATTGGGGGAGGGTTGCTGATAAGAGAGTGGACTGAAGTTAAACCACTAAAAGCATTTCCCAATTAACCCTTCTGTTCCCTTTGTCTTGTAGAATTAATGTGCATTGTGATCTGAGTGGGAAAGAGAGGTTATATTGGAAGGATTTGAAGAAAGCAGATATTACAAAAGGGAACACTACTGTGTCCAGAAACTTCGGATAGGATAGACTTGGTAGGTAGAATAGAGTTGAGCAGATTGAGAAGGTTAGGCATAGACGCAGGTTGTTTAGAGAATGGGGAGCAAAGTGAGCAAGGACAAAGGTCATAGAGCTTGTGATTTGGTTGCTGAAGGGGAGGGAGCATAGTTTACTGAACAATGGGAAAGGATCAGGAAAAGTTGCAAAAAGAAATGTCAGGTTATGGCCAGATAAGCAGAAATGAGTATGGTAAGATAGACTGTAGAAAGTTTTCAGAAGATGAGCAGGAAGCCCAGCAGAAAGAAAGGCGTTTTTAGCTAGTTTTTGCTAGGAGGTGGTATAACGTAGGAAAGAGATTCAAGAGGGGAAAGCGTGTAGTGGGGGTATGTGTATTGCTTATGAACAATGTCATGCCTTTGTGTTGACTACAGCCCCTCCTTGTAATGGCGGCCGCGCTTGCAATGTTTACAACCCCACATAGTGTGACTCTGCAGCAAATGTGGTGAGCCCTGCCCCCACCCTGAAGTTACTTCCCCCCATGTGCTCACTTTCAGGGTGTGTGATGTTACTTCCGATCCCTCCCCATCTGGGACAGGACCTGGCCCCGCCCCTTCCTCCTCCAGCGGCCATTTTGCCTCACCTGGAAGTGCTGCCGCCCCTGGCCCCGCCCCTTCCTCCGGCAGCCATTTTGCCTCACCTGGGAGATTTGTAGCCCCGCCCCTTTCTGCCTCTGGCGGCCATTTTGCTGCACTTGGGAGGCCTATATTCCCCAATGCCATTGTATCCAGTGCTAACCTCATGATTGTCTGAAGTAAGGTTTTGTTTGACCGGACTTTGTTACACTCCAAGATGTGGCCACTTTGGATGTGTGATAATTCAGGGAAACAAACCTTTGTGGAGATGCAGCTTGGGACATAGTAGATGACTAAGCTGGTTTATAGTGTATGGAAGATTGGAGTTGATGCATGGGGGACAGAGGCCGGGAATACATGACAGGGGACGCTCTCTCATGTTCCCAGGGGCTATGTTTTCCACTGCCCGCTTCTCCAATGGATGCTCAGACAGATGATGTTATGGAAGGCTCCTACAGATGGAATAATTTCCCTATAGTCACCCAGAAAACTTTTTCACGCAATTTGATGAAGTAATTTTACTTTTTATGTGAATAAAGAGGGACTGAATTGCCCAGAGTAGGATGTTAATTCATTCGTATTCTTTAGTTTTTTCCCTAAGTCTTTTGTATATTCTAGTGTCAGTCTACACTGAAGCTATAATTATATTCCGACAGGAGAGTAAAAGCTAAATGCTGGACATTCCCTGAAATACTATTACACTGGGTGACGTAAAATTTTACTTGTGTTGCGCCTCCTTGTGTTAAAAAATGCTAACTGCGACCTGAAAAAAAAAAAAAAAAAAATCTAAAGGATATTTTCGCTCAGACTTTGCTGCATACAATGTCACCTTGACCTACAAAGTGCTTGTTTTTGTGCCTCTTGGTTTCCTTTTTCAACTTGTACTAGTTTGAACGCAATTACTCTTTTTTCCATTGAGTATTCCGGTTCAAAAGGGGGGAGGCATAGGTGATCTGGGTAATAGATGATCTAGGTGTTGTAGATCAGCTATTGGGTTTAAAAATAAATAAATAAATAAATGATTTTGTGCTACAAGATTCCGAGCCATGTGAAATAGAACATCAGCACGATTATTTAGTACTAATACAGTAAGAAACTGCAGGTATGCAAACAGTTACCAGAACCTCTGTTGATAATGCATATGTTGAGCTTTTTGCAGATGGTACCAGGGTGAGGATTGATGACTCCACATCGGATATGCAGTGGTCACACAACAAGATGTCCTAGAAGCAGAAGCTCTGCCTCCGCATGTCTCAGCACAAGAAGCGGAATTGAAGGCCCTCACTGAGGCGAGTAGAGTTGCGAGAGGTAAGACGGCAATCCTTTACACTGACCCCTGGTATGCATTTGGCATAGCTCATGATTATGGCCAAATATGGAAGGCCAGACAGTTTTTACCTTAGCAGGACAACCAATTGAGAATGGTGCAGCGGTACAGAGTCGCATGGAGGCCCTACTTCTACCTGACAAAGTTGAGAGTTCGCACCGATTCCTACACTGGAGAGGCGAGAGACGGCACCCTCGCTGACAGCATAGCAAGGGCAGCGGCCCTCAAGCCGTGGAAGAAAGAAGAAAAGATACTGACGGCATGAGTCAGTGGTAAAAACTTGGGACATTGACAAAAATTTGGACTTTGATATGCTAAAGACTTTTACAGTTACAAGCCAGCAAGGAAGGAAAGAATAAATGGACTAATATGGGAGCAGCAGAAACAGGACAGCGTATGGTGAACAGTCAACAGCACTTGCCTACCACAGTTCCTGTATCCCGTGATGGCCCAGCTGATGGACGGAAAGACCCACCTAGTAAAGCAACAATGACGACGACGCTTGAAAGAGGACGGGCGACTTCTAGGTTCTCTGTAGCTGCTGCATCATTTGTCCAGTTTAGCATGATCTATGCCATAGGTGAGAGAGGGCAGAAGTAAATTTGCCACATCACACTTGCCGGGACCACTCTACCCATTTCAGGGATTGCAAATTGACTACTTTCAGTTCCCACTTGTTGGGAAGTATGAATACGTGCTTGTTGTTGTTGATGTCTTTGCAGGTTGGAGGCCGACCCTGTTACCAAGGCAAACAAGTAGGTAACCGCAAAGAAGCTCATGAACGAGGTAAACTGTGAATATGGGGTACCAGAAGTGATTCAGAGTCAGACAGAGGTATAAACTTCGCAGGTGAATGTAACATGTCATGTCTGCTCTGGGTGTATCCCAGGCCTTTTACATACTCTACCATTTTTAGAGTAGTGGAAAGGTGGAGAGACGTAGTGGCACGATAAAAAGTAAGATACTTAAAAATGATGCCACTTTGGAAAGACTGTCATCCAATAGCCTTATACAGTGTTAGATATGGGATTATACACCCAGGGGGGATTATACATTATCTCCCTACGAGATTGTTTGGGCTAGCCCCAAGGCTAGGTTGTTACTATCCTCAGTAGTTACAATTACAATCTGATGTGTTGATTAAGTATGTGATTTCCGTTGTTAAAGCACTAATCAAAGCCTATGCACAGGTGTTCTCTTCCAGACTCAGAGGCAGTCACTGGGACACATATCTTGCAGCCTGGGGATTGGGTGTGCGTCAAGAAGTTCCTCAGGAAGCACCCTCCTGAGCCCCGATTTGATGGCCCCTACCAGGTGCTTCTGACTACTGCCACAGCTGTGAAACTAGCCGAAAGACTTACATGGATCCATGCTTCATACTGTAAGAAAGCTTCAGATCCGGGAGACCAGTCTTAGTTGTGCCAAAGACATTACTCTGGTTAGGGCTAGTGAGAGAGGAGGGTGGCAACTGGAATCCTTAGTCGGAAGAATATGAGGGTATGGTTACCTTCTGGTATAACTCGTTCAATGCTCAAGTAGCTGCATATTCCTTCGACTATTGTACTGTGGTCCCGTGTCTAGGCGCAAGATCCCACCGCAGGCCAGATTTAGCTCAGTCCAGCTGGTTATATGACTTACATACCCGGGGAATGCAATATGTTCGCGCCACTGATAACGTCTGGGAGAAGACTGCCGTTATTGGGGATTAGTGGGATGTAACACAGGAATAGACTGGTCCTATAAACCGCGAAGTGCCTTAAATAAGAAAGACAAGAGCGGGAAATCCCTAATTAGTCGTATAACCCTCCTTGAAAATAATAAGGACAGCAGGTATTGGAAGGCTGAACTTAGTATGTTGCTTGGTTTTAATGCGGTTTTTACACTAACCATGGGAGATCCAAGCCCGGGGGACGGGGGGGGGGGGGGGGGGGGCTTACAGTCTGGGGACATACCGGTACGGGAGGACAGATCCCTTAGGGAAGTTTAAAATAAGGGATATGGTAGATGCACCCGAATGGAAGCCTTCACTTAGTCCCGTGCCCATAATTAACCCCCTCCGCCGTAAGATAAAGACCTTGACGAACATGATGATCATAGCTGACTCTACCTTTGAGGACACCTTGACAGTAGCGACTGGCTACTCTGACCAGAATCTCTGGTTGGAGTTGATGAGGTACAATGCTAACAGGAGCAACAAGTCTAACTGTTGCGTGTGCGGTAGTGCCCGACTACACTCGGGGATGGTCCCCCTAAATCTCCCTGTAGATGCTGAAGAGTGGTTTCTTAGTCTCTTCACGAACATTTCCGCTGATTACACTGTCCGCGAGAAGTGGAAGAAGGAATACTCTAAAACTACTTAAGTGTTTTGCACCGGAGAGAGTATTACTGACTACCCTGGAAACTACACCTGCCAGGCAAATAGGCAGGGTGGAGGGAGATTTTTGGGGAACTCACCAACAGGTATTGCTCCTCCTACGGTACGATAGGAGGGGAATGGATCCAGAATCAGGTTCAGTCCTTAGGAGGCGTTTACTGGCTTTGTGGAGACATGAGGTAGAGGACCCGCCTGGAGGGTAATTGGACAGGGGAGTGTGCCTTAGTAAAGCCCTTATGCTCCTCCACATCCTGTCAGACAACATTGAGGATAATGAGGTTACCCCCAATAGTTAATTTATCTCGAACCAACTCAGTCTGTGTTTTGTGGTTATCCTGTCATGTTGGTCTATCCTTGTTTTCCGCATAGGTACGGCGGTTCCTTCCAGTCTTGTCACTAGGTAGTGTAGGGTCAGGGTGAGGCGGCCTGGACGTGTTCACCATTAGGACTATCTCCAGGAGGGACATTGGTGTGGGTGAAGACTAGGGAGTCCCACGCCGTGCGTACCTGTGCACGCTACTAGTATTGTAACATTATACTAGAGCGAGAAGAGAGACCCCTGGTGGTAGTTTTGATCTACACGTGTACATTGACGTCATAGGATAGCCAAGGGGGGTACCTGACGAGTTTAAAAAAAAATAGAGACCAAGTTAAAACTAGATTCGAGTCCATTTTTCCTGATCATTATGGTAAATAAACGTTGACTGGATTAATTATGTTTATTATAATTAGCAGCGGTTTATAAATTATACTAGAGACACCTTATAGGGACTAGTCGACCAATAGGACCTACCTCGACTATGACTTTTCAAAATAGAATGGCCTTAGATATGACTTTAGCTAAAAAGGGGAGTGTCTGTAAGATGATAGGGAAGACTTGTTGTACCTACATCCTAGACGACACGTGACCCGCGGGTAAAGACGCAGTTGCCATTAAGAAGCTGACCGCACTAACTAAAAAGAGCTAACTTTTGGGACCAGCACTCGCCATGGATGAGCGGGTGGTAAAGGATCCTGGCACAGACGCGCGTCGCTGTTGTATGTGAACTGATGATTACCTTTTCTGTTCTAGTCTGCTGTGTTATCCCCTGTGTCAGAGAGACCTGTGAAACTGATGCTGGAAAAGCTACTCCCACAATGAGTTCGCTGGATGCATCCCCAGAAGGAGTGGACAAGTCCTACACCCCCTTGAAGACCCTAAAACGAACCTTCAACGCGCTCCAGTTATAGGCTCACGCGCAGAGAACTGTGAAAATTAGATAGAGAGTTAGAGGATAGACATTTTAAGGGGGGATTGTGATAGACATGATGATTAGTCAGTATAAAATGTCTATTGATTTGTATAAACCAAATGCATTATGCTATTGTAATGACTTCAGCCTAATGTGGAACTCTGCTGCATAAGGAAAGAGTTAAATCACAGTGTTATATGCTATTGCTTGTGTTCATCTTGGATGAATCCCCAGCCCTGCCCCCACACAGAAAGTTACTAAATAACACAGAGACCTCTCAAACAATGGGTTGCCACGCACACAGAAATGACTGGAGCTAGGACAAAGTCCAAGCTACATCCTGACTAGTAGAGGGTGGGCAGAGAGGCGGGGGATTCTATATGATCCGACAAATGAGAATCCTATATGTTACTGATGTAATCTGTTGCACGCCCATTGTATGCTTTACAATAAAAGGGGCTGTCTGGGTGTTTCTGACCAGAGAGCCATTTTGGATATGAGTTTGATAGCTTGTGTCTGATCTGGTCGATGATGTGTGCACACTATACAATTTGGAAGCTACAAAATACCCCGAAACCTGCTGGAGAAAACCATATCCAGCTCAGGTTATTTAGGGACAATCAGAAATTATTGGCGCTCCAGCCAAGCAATCACATCCTCTGGCCCATCAAAGAAGTGAGCCCCGATGTCCTTGATGATCTTAAGCTTAGCCGGATACATCATTGCATATTCCAGCTGTTTAGTGCGTAAGAGACGCTTTGCCTCCATGAACTTCTGGCGCCGTTTCTGTACCTCCAGGTAGTAGTCGGGGAAGATTCTCCCATGCTGTCCCTGTACTTTTAGGGGGTCCATCCTTTGGTTCAGTTCCAGTACTTTATCTCTGTCCCTGTAATTTAGGAGTTTGGCTATAAATGTGCGCGGGGGCGCTCCTGGACGCGGGGCTCTGGTTAGACTACAGTGCGCACATTCCACGCAGAAGAGGGTGGGGAAGGAATTGGAGCCAAAGACTTCCCTGAGCAATGATTCAAGGTA
Organism: Eleutherodactylus coqui; assembly: GCF_035609145.1. Classification (NCBI taxonomy): domain Eukaryota; kingdom Metazoa; phylum Chordata; class Amphibia; order Anura; family Eleutherodactylidae; genus Eleutherodactylus; species Eleutherodactylus coqui. The sequence continues at coordinate 329,670,621 of NC_089838.1, forward strand.
TTCACAGGGTTGTGTCCCCTCCACTCCCTCCGGCAAGCCGACCATCCTATTACTGCAACCATGAGAGCGGTTTTCAAGGTCGTCGATCTTTCACTGCTGAGCAGAGGCGGTAGATTCAAGCCCCTGTATTTGTGCCCTAAGCGGTGCGACAATGTCCTCTAGGTCAGAGACTCGCGTCTCCACAGTGGTGGTGCGCTCTCGCAGGTTGTGGACATCTGCCAGCAGCAGGCTAAAGTCAGACTGCAGGGCATCAATCTTCCCAGTAAGAGCAGATCGACAGTCTGTTATGGCCCTGAGTACGTCTGCAATAGTTGGACTTGAGGTGGTGGGACCAGGGGGAGACCCCTGAGGTGAGCTGGATGCATGAGGTTGAGCTTCTTCCATGGCACCAGGTTTCACTCTATTGGTGAGCTTTGTTTGTTTTGTAGGAGGGGGGGGGGGCATATTAGCGGGGCTGGGGTGTAATTGGAGTATAGAGAAACGTATTCAGAAGTAGAGACATCACCTAGCCCGAGCTGTCTAGTACCACAGAGGAGTTCTCTCAAGACTTCCACCACTACTTCATCACTGAGCTCCCATACCTAGCAGAGTTCAGGGTGTGCATCATTGTGAGTTGGTCGCGCTAGCAGCAACGTACTCCCCAACTTCTAGTTTCAAGATCAGAACTCTGCAGCAGGGATATTGGGTAGAGTGTTGTTTCAGCAAGAATCCACTAGGTGGCAGCAGAGAACAATAGCAGTCCAGCACACATTGGACAGCGGCTGTATATTGTTTCTCCCTCTGCTCCAGCGTGTCTCTCCTGGACCCCAAGCTCCTGCCTAGGTGAGTGAATAAGGGGGCTGCAGGTGGGTAGATGAGGGGGGAGGGCAGACAGGTGGCTTCACTTGTGGTGGGATTATAATACTTATTAGTACACTTTTCTGGTTGCCTCCTGTGGGTTTCCAGTCCCCCTCACAGCCCGGCCAGCAGGAGGGTTGTAGCTGGGCTCTCCACTAGCTGCAGGCACCCGGCACTCCAGCCCGCGGATTCTCTGGCTCCAGCAGGCCGCAGCAGGTCTCAGTCAGGGTCCGTCCACAGTAAGACCGCAGAAGGTCCTGAGGGTCATGAGGGGTCTCTAACTGTTCCCCAAGGGTGGGGGAGACACTCAGTAGGCAGAGCAGGGGCCTCGTTCAAGCAGGGTGTTAGGGTTCCCCCGGTTAGATGGGGGAGCACTGCCCCTGTGTCTGGTCTCTCTGCCAGCTAGGCCATGCCCCCAATTTTACATTAATATTAGCTAAGATTTAGGGAATGCCATAAAGGAGGGCGATTCTTTTTAGGGTGTCAATTTTTTTACATTTTCTTCTACACAAGTGAGCAATGGGGAATTTAACATACGGAAAAAAACGTCTGCAGCGAAAATTATAGCCCACCATTTTTGAAACCGCAGGTAACTGCGGCAGCGGTGTTTTTCAATTGTGAAACACCTGGATACTGTCACATCCAGGGTTTCACCTTGTGCTCAGTGGGGCCGGCGGCAGCAACACTGGCACCATTGAGAACATATAGTGAAGATCGCGAACCTTTGGCACAGCTGTGGCAGAGGAGCGCGATTTTCTCCCATTGAATTCAATGGAGGCGGTGCTGAGCACTCTGACCAATCAGAGGCAGCTCTCAGCTATTGAATGACAGATGAGAGCTGCCTCTGATTGGTCACAGTGCTCAGCCAATCAGAGGCAGCCCTCCATAGCAGTTCAGAAGACCCGACTGGATGCAGCTGTGCCCCAGCAACTGCAGGGAGGTGAGTATATATATTTTTACACATTTTAGGGATAATTTTCAGGGAAGGGCTTATATTTAAAGCCCTTCTCTGAAAATCGCTGCAGGGCTTGCCAGCAGCCCATTGCTTTCAATGGAGCCAGCTATAGCGCCTGCTCCATTGAATTCAATGGGAGAACATCGCGCTCCTGTGGCACAGCTGTGGCAGAGTATTTCTTCATCTCCGCGAGGAGTCCCATTGTCAGTGTCCAGCATTGTCACAGTGTCCAGTGACAATGGGACTCCCCTTAGAGATGAAGAAATCCTCTGCCACAACTGTAGCAGAGAATCACGATGTTCTCTGTATGTCAGTGCGGCCGCCACTCTGCCACCGGCCCCATTGACCAGAGGTGAAACCCCTGGATGTGACAGCAGGGGATAGCGGGCAGCGTTCTTTTTGTGCAGAAAACACGGCCAGGTCCGTTTTTTCCTGCGTGCTAGCTAATTCGGTCATGCGAATTTTTGAATGCATGTGTTAAGTGCACAAAATTTGCGCATTAAAATGCCCATGTGACTGAGCCCTTAAAGTGCCCTGGATTGTGCAGTTGGCACCATATTTATTTCTACTAGTTAGAGGTGATTCACCGCTCCAGAGTACGTGTTTCTATTGCTCTATTAATGACGTGCTTTACACCTCTCCAGCTGACACTTGGCATTGTGCGTGTTGATCTTGGGTTAGCGTGTAGCTTCTCTACCTCCAGGGTAATCCTTTCAGCTTCCTCAATTACTGCTACTTAATTAAATAATTTCATAAAACAAGAGAATATTTTTTGGCTTTGAGGTTTGGTAAGATGAAATGATAATCAGTTGCCAATAGGAGAACTATTCATCTGTTGTTTCTCACCAGGATATGGATTACTATATTGAAGATTAGAGCACAAACAATTCTTCTATTAGCAAACTATGTGTTCCTCTATGTGAACAAACCCCGGAGCTAAAATGTCCCGTCTCAATAACCAAGACCTTATCAGACCCGGGGTGTAGATATGGGGGATGCAGAGGTTGCAGTAGCTCCTTGGCACTGGACCCCAAATGCTACTCTGACACATAAGAGGCCTTTAGGTGAGGGGGTGGGGGGTCTATTACAAGTTGTGTATAGAGGCTCTTGAAGCTACATATCTAGGCTAATCCATTCAATTTTGGAAGTGTCCATAGAAGGGGTGTTCTAGTTTTATTTCAGGTTGCACTGTTGTGTGATATCGGTCTCCTGTGGCTTTAATGGGGTGGGGGCGGGGGTGAGGGAAGAGAGGGCAGGACGTAGGCCAGAATAATACAGCTATGCTGTCCTGCTCAGGAGCCGGGATACTTCTGGAGCGGCTAAGAAGGAAGAGCTGCAGCTCCTGAATCATCTAATAATCTAATCTTTATTTGTATAGCGCCAACATATTCCGCAGCGCTTACATAGACAGGGGAATACAGAAAGACAAAAGTACAAAAATTACAGAACCACGGTTACATATAGTAATCAGATGATGGAAACCATAGGGGTGAGGGTCCTGCTCCAACGAGCTTACTAGAGATGAGCGAGCGTACTCGTCCGAGCTTGATACTCGTTCGAGTATTAGGGTGTTCGAGATGCTCGTTACTCGAGGCGAGCACCACGCGGTACTCAACTCCATTACATTTCCTTCCCTGAGAAATTTGCGCGCTTTTCTGGCCAATAGAAACACAGGGAAGGCATTACAACTTCCTCCTGTGACATTCCAGCCCTATCCCACCCCCCTGCAGTGAGTGGCTGGCGAGATCAGGTGTCACCCGAGTATATAAATCGGCCCCTCCCGCGGCTCGCCACAGATGCATTCTGATATAGATCAGGGAAAGTGCTGGTGATGCTGCTGCTATAGGGAGAGTGTTAGGTGTTATTTTAGTCTTCAAGAACCCCAACGGTCCTTCTTAGGGCCACATCTGACCGTGTGCAGTACTGTTTAGGGTGCTTTTAGCAGTTGTGCACATTTTTTTTTTTTTTGTATATCGGGTGTGCAGACCATAGCGTCCTCAGTCTGCAGTCATTTTACTGAGTATAGGGGCAGTACTGCTGAAGCAGGGACAGTGGTACAGGGAAAGAGATATACTGGCTATATAGGCAGTGGGCTTTTTCAAAAAAATTTGGGAAAAAAATTTTGGGCTGCCTGTGTTCAGTTTACTGCGTGTCTGCTGGGGGTAGTAGTCGCTAACTATTACCCAGCTTGGTGTTACTGCAGCCTTGCGCATAATTTTTTCTGGCTGCACTGTGCTTTCAATAACCACAGTCATCCTCCAACAGGGAAATCCTTATACAAGCTATATAGGCAGTGGGCTTTTTGCCAAAAACTGGAAAAAAATACTATATTTGGGCTGCCTGTGACCGTCTTCAGTTTACTGCGTGTCTGCTGGGGGTAGTAGTCGCTCATTATTACCCAGCTAAGCATTATAGCAGGCTTGCGCATAATTGTTTCTTGGCTCTGCTGTGTCCGTTACATGATTGCCGTCATCCCGCCAGAGGGAAAGAGTATACATATATACGCTGCATACGGTGTCTGTCTGGTTTTTCACCTCACCATTTTAAGAAATTGAAGCAAAATACTTAAGGCCTACCACTGGCCTTTGGCCACTTGACCGGTTTTGCCCTGTGAATTCCAGTAGCTCAGTCATACGCACCTAGGTCTGACTACAGGCTTGCGCATAATTGTTTCCTGGCTCTGCTGTGCGTTCCGTAAGCGAGGTCAGCCTCCAACCACAGGCCAATAAGCGGCACATTTAATTACAGCGTTCTGTTTCTGCTCTACTCGTAATACACCATGCTGAGGGGTAGGCCTAGAGGACGTGGACGTGAACGCGGGCGAGGACGTGGAGGCCCAAGTCAGGTTGTGGGCACAGGCTTAGCTCCTGGTCCAGGTGTATCGCAGCCGACTGCTGCAGGATTAGGAGAGAGGCAAGTTTCTGGGGTCCCCAGATTCATCTCACAATTAATGGGTCCACGCGGTAGACCTTTATTAGAAAATAAGCAGTGTGAGCAGGTCCTGTCGTGGATGGCAGAAAGTGCATCCAGCAATCTATCGACCACCCAGTCTTCTACGCCGTCCACTGCTGCAACTCTGAATCCTCTGGTTGCTGCTCCTCCTTCCTCCAAGCCTCCTCACTCCATGAAAGTGACACATTCTGAGGAGCAGGAAGACTCCCAGGAACTGTTCTCGGGCCCCTGCCCAGATTGGGCAGCAATGGTTCATCTCCCACCTGAGGAGTTTGTCGTGACCGATGCCCAACCTTTGGAAAGTTCCTGGGGTCCAGGGGATGAGGCTGGGGACTTCCGCCAACTGTCTCAAGAGCTTTCAGTGGGTGAGGAGGACGATGACGATGAGACACAGTTGTCTATAAGTGAGGTAGTAGTAAGGGCAGTAAGTCTGAGGGAGGAGCGCACAGAGGATTCGGAGGAAGAGACGCTGGACGATGAGGTGACTGACCCCACCTGGTGTGATAAGCCAACTGAGGACCGGTCTTCAGAGGGGGAGGCAATTGCAGCCGCAGGACAGGTTGGAAGAGGCAGTGGGGTGGCCAGGGGTAGAGGCAGGGCCAGACCGAATAATCCACCAGCTGTTTCCCAAAGCACCCCCTCGCGCCAAGCCACCGTGCAGAGGCCAAGGTGCTCTAAGGTGTGGCAGTTTTTCACTGAGATGGCGGACGACCGACGAACAGTGGTGTGCAACCTTTGTCACGCCAAGATCAGCTGGGGAGCCACCACCACCAGCATGCGCAGGCATATGATGGCCAAGCACCCCACAAGGTGGGACGAAGGCCGTTCACCACCTCTGGTTTGCACCACTGCCTCTCCCCCTGTGCCCCAACCTGCCACTGAGATCCAACCCCCCTCTCAGGACACAGGCACGACCGTCTCCCGGCCAGCAACCACACCCTCACCTCCGCTGTCCTCGGCCCCATGCAGCAATGTCTCTCAGCGCAGCGTCCAGCCGTCGCTAGCGCAAGTGTTTGAGCGCAAGCGCAAGTACGCCACCACGCACCCGCACGCTCAAGCGTTAAAAGTGCACATAGCCAAATTCATCAGCCTGGAGATCCTGCCGTTTAGGATTGTGGAAATGGAGGCTTTCAAAAACATGATGGCGGCGGCGGCCCCACGCTACTCGGCTCCCAGTCGCCACTACTTTTCCCGATGTGCCGTCCCAGCCCTGCACGACCACGTCTCCCGCAACATTGTACGCGCCCTCACCAATGCGGTTACAGGCAAGTTCCACTTAACAACGGACACGCGGACAAGCACAGGCGGGCAGGGCCACTATATCTCCCTGACGGCACATTAGGTGAATTTAGTGGAGGTTGGGACCGAGTCAGAGCCTGGGACCGCTCACGTCCTACCCACCCCCAGAATTGCGGGCCCCAGCTCGGTGCTGGTATGTTCGGTGGTGTATGCTTCCTCCACTAAACCACCCTCCTCCTCCTCCTACGCAAACTCTGTCTCGCAATCAAGATGTGTCAGCAGCAGCCTGTCGCCAGCAGTCGGTGTCGCGCGGCATGGCAGCACAGCGGTGGGCAAGCGTCAGCAGGCCGTGCTGAAACTACTCAGCTTAGGAGAGAAGAGGCACACGGCCCACGAACTGCTGCAGGGTCTGACAGAGCAGACCGACCGCTGGCTTTCGCGGCTGAGCCTCCAACCGGGCATGGTCGTGTGTGACAACGGCAGTAACCTGGTGGCGGCTCTGCAGCTCGGCAGCCTCACGCACGTGCCATGCCTGGCCCACGTCTTTAATTTGGTGGTTCAGTGGTTTCTGAAAAGCTACCCACACTCGTCAGACCTGCTCGGAAAGGTGCGCCGGGTCAGCGCACATTTCCGCAAGTCCAAGATGGACGCTGCCATCCTGCGGACCCTGCAACATCGGTTTAATCTGCCAGTGCACCGACTGCTGTGCGACGTGCCCACACGGCGGAACTCTACGCTCCACATGTTAGCCAGGCTCTATGAGCAGCGTAGAGCTATAGTGGTATACCAACTCCAACATGGGCAGCGTAGTGGGAGTCAGCCTCCTCAATTCTTTACAGAAGAGTGGGCCTGCCTGGCAGACATCTGCCAGGTCCTTGGAAACTTTGAGGAGTCTACCCAGATGGTGAGCGGCGATGCTGCAATCATTAGCGTCACCATTCCTCTGCTATGCTTCTTGAGAAGTTCCCTGCAAAGCATAAAGGCAGACGCTTTGCGCTCGGAAACGGAGGCGGGGGAAGACAGTATGTCGCTGAATAGTCAGAGCACTCTCATGTCTATATCTCAGCGCGTTGAGGAGAAGGAAGAGGAGGTGCAGGGGGAAGAGACAGCCGGGCCCACTGCTGAGGGTACCCATGCTGCTTGCCTGTCATCCTTTCAGCGTGTATGGCCTGAGGAGGAGGAGGATCCTGAAAGTGATCTTCCTAGTGAGGACAGCCATGTGTTGTGTACAGGTACCCTGGCACACATGGCTGACTTCATGTTAGGATGCCTTTCTCGTGACCCTCGCGTTAGACGCATTCTGGCCATTACAGATTACTGGGTGTACACACTGCTCGACCCACGGTATAAGGAGAACCTTTCCACTCTCATACCCCAAGAGGAAAGGGGTTCGAGAGTGATGCTATACCACAGCACCCTGGTGGACAAACTGATGGTAAAATTCCCATTCGACAGCGCTAGTGGCAGAAGGCGCAGTTCCGAGGGCCAGGTAGCAGGGGAGGCGCGGAGATCAGGCAGCATGTACAGTGCAGGCAGGGGAACACTCTCTAAGGCCTTTGACAGCTTTCTGGCTCCCCAGCAAGACTGTGTCACCGCTCCCCAGTCAAGGCTGAGTTGGCGGGAGCAATGCAAAAGGATGGTGAGGGAGTACGTAGCCGATCGCACGACCGTCCTCCGTGACGCCTCTGCCCCCTACAACTACTGGGTGTCGAAGCTGGACACGTGGCCTGAACTCGCGCTGTATGCCCTGGAGGTACTTGCTTGCCCTGCGGCTAGCGTCTTGTCAGAGAGGGTGTTTAGTGCGGCTGGGGGAATCATCACGGATAAGCGTACCCGCCTGTCAACTGACAGTGCCGACAGGCTTACACTCATAAAGATGAACAAAGCCTGGATTTCCCCAGACTTTTCTTCTCCACCAGCGGGCAGCAGCGGTACCTAAACAATACGTAGGCTGCACCCGCAGATGGAAGCATCGTTCTCTATCACCATCAAAAACGGGGACCTTTTAGCTTCATCAATCTGTGTATTATATTCATCCTCCTCCTCCTGCTCCCTCACGTAATCACGCCAAACGGGCAATTTTTCTTAGGCCCACAAGGCTCAGTCATATTACTTTTGTAAACAATGTTTATACGTTTCAATGCTCATTAAAGCGTTGAAACTTTCACCTGAACCAATTTTTATTTTAACTGGGCTGCCTCCAGGCCTAGTTACAAATTAAGCCACAGTAACCAAAGCGATGAATGGGTTTCACCTGCCCTCTTGGTTCGGCATGGGCAATTTTTCTGAGGTACATTAGTACTGTTGGTACACCAATTTTTTGGGGGCCCTCGCCTACAGTGTAATCCTAGTAATTTTTATGGGCTGCGCCTGCACTCATGGTACGGCAGGGTGTGTGGGGTTGGCCTACACTTTTGCTACATAAATGTAACTGGGGCCTTGTCTATACTGCAACTACTGAAATGTGAAAGAGACTGTTATCTCCCTAAACTGCTGCAACGGGAATGTTACTGTGGCCTGTCTTGACTGCTACTACTACTGAAATGGAACTAATACTGTGCTCCCCCTATACTGCTGCTTCGGAATTGTTACTGGGGCCTGTCTTGACTGCTACTACGGTATTACTGAAATGGAACTAAGACTGTGCTCCCCCTATAATGCTGCTAGTGATATGTTACTGGAACCTGTCTAGACTGCTACTACTACTGAAATGGAACTAATACTGTGCTCCCCCTATATTGCTGTTAGTGATATGTTACTGGGGCCTGTCTAGACTGCAACTACTACTGAAATGGAACTAATACTGTGCTCCCCCTATACTGCTGCTAGTGATATGTTACTGGGGCCTGTCCAGACTTCAACTACTACTGAAATGGAACTAATACTGTGCTCCCCCTATACTGCTGCTAGTGATATGTTACTGGGGCCTGTCCAGACTGCTACTACTACTGAAATGGAACTAATACTGTGCTCCCCCTATACTGTTGCTAGTGATATGTTACTGGGGCCTGTCTAGACTGCTACTACTACTGAAATGGAACTAATACTGTGCTCCCCCTATACTGCTGCTAGTGATATGTTACTGGGGCCTGTCCAGACTGCTACTACTACTGAAATGGAACTAATACTGTGCTCCCCCTATACTGCTGCTAGTGATATGTTACTGGGGCCTGTCTAGACTGCTACTACTACTGAAATGGAACTAATACTGCGCTCCCCCTATACTGCTGCTTTGGAATTGTTACTGGGGCCTGTCTTGACTGCTACTATTACTGAAATGGGCGGCTGGGCAGCATGTTACCCAGGAGAAGAGGCAGGGGTGTGTCATGCAGGCAGTGATTGTGCTTTTTTGGAGGTAGTGTGGTGCTTAGCTAAGGTATGCCTTGCTAATGAGGGTTTTTCAGAAGTAAAAATTGTTGGGGGGGGGCCCACTCTTGCCGCTATTGTGGCTTAATAGTGGGACCTGGGAACCTGAGATGCAGCCCAACATGTAGCCCCTCGCCTGCCCTATCAGTTTCTGTGTCGTTCCCATCACTTTCTTGAATTTCCCAGATTTTCACAAATGAAAACCTTAGAGAGCATCGGCGATATACAAAAATGCTCGAGTCGCCCATTGACTTCAATGGGGTTCGTTACTCGTAACGAACCCTCGAGCATCGCGGGAAGTTCGACTCGAGTAACGAGCACCCGAGCATTTTGGTGCTCGCTCATCTCTAGAGCTTACATACTACAAGTGATGGGGTGATACAGAAGGTAAAGGCGCTGGAGATGTGCACGGTATGGCGAGGTGGAGATGTGCACGGTATGGCGGGGTTGAGAGTGAGGGATGTTATACACAGACAATGGTCAGATATTTGGCCGTGTGACGGCAGAAACGGTATGACTGCAGGAGCGGTTTATGATGGCTAGCAGGGATTGAGAGAACACAAATAGTGGCAGCAACAGAGGTGTATTCAATAAATAAAAGGAATTTTTTATTGCTCCATATTTAAAAGGCAGGCAACATTTCGACCCTTTAGTCTTTCTCAAGTTTTCTGTGGGCTAGCAGGGATTGCAGTCAGTAGGTCAGGGAGCATGTTATCATGCAGCATACAGAGGGCTTTGGTTTAGGAGATATGGTATGCCTCCCTGAAGAGGTGCGTTTTTAGAGCACGCCTGAAGTTCTACGAGTCCTGGATTGCTCGGGTAGCCTTTGGTAGTGCGTTCCAGAGGACCGGTGCTGCTCTGGAGAAGTCTTGGAGGCGGGAATGAGAACTTCAAATTAAAAGGGGCACTCAGTTTGGTTTCGTTAGCAGAGCGGAGAGCCCGGGCTGGGTGATGGATTGAGATGAGGGAGGCGATATAGGGGGGCGCTGCGCTGTGGAGGGCTTTGTGGATGAAGGCAGTGAGTTTAAATTGTATTCTGTATTTAACGAGCAGTCAGTGCAGTGATCGGCACAGGGCAGAGGCGTCCGAGTAGCGGCTGGACAGGAAGATGAGCCTGGCTGCCGCATTCAGGATGGATTGGAGGGGGTAGAGTCTGGTGCAGGGGAGGCCGATCAGCAACGAGTTGCAATAATCGAGCCGGGAGTGGATGAGGGCAACAGTAAGCGTTTTTAACGTGTCCACAGTGAGAAAAGAGCGGATTCTTGCGATGTTCTTGAGGTGCAGCTGACATGTTTGGGCCAGAGATTGGATGTAGGGGGTAAATGATAGATCAGAGTCGAATATGACCCCAAGGCAGCGGGCATGCTGGGAGTTATGGTGGCGCCACACACTTAGGGATTTTACCCATTAGCAGTTTTTTATTCACTGCAATTTCGCTGCATTTTTTCCCCAAATGTCAATGGGGCTTCCTAATGTTAAAATTGCAAGTTTGCGTTCCTATGATTTTTGTGCAATGCGATTTTAACATTAGAAAGTCCCATTGACATTTGGGGAAAAAAACCCAGCAATATCGCAGCAAAAAGAGAAGGTTGGGGTATAAAAGCCCTGAGATGGAGATGTCAGGAGGAGGTCGGTTAGTGGAGGGAGGAAACACCAGAAGGTCAGTTTTAGAGGGGTTCAGTTTTAGGTAGAGAGAGGACATGGTGTTAGAGACAGCGGACATACAGTCGGTGATGTTTTGGAGTAAAGGTGCAGAGATGTCACGGGCAGAGGTGTATAGCTGGGTGTCATCAGAGTAGAGGTGGTATTGGAGGCAAAATCTCCTGATGGGTTGTCCAATAGGGGCTGTGTAGATGGAGAAGAGGAGGAAAAGGAAATTTGTGCTGCAAACGACTAACATCCCGGACAATTTTATGTATCTGAATGCTGATGAAGACCTTCTGGTCGAAATGTCGCTGCTGCTCTGTCATTGGATCACCTCTAACAATCTGCCAGGTACCTGCATAACATGTATCCGCTAGATGCCCCTAACCGCTAATCCCCGAATCGCCGTACAGGGCTAGCAGATATAGACACCGCACAGGGTGCAGGTACCACCTAGTGATAATAATTAGAGATGAGCGAACCTACTCATTTCGAGTATTTACTCGATCGAGCACCGCGATTTTCAAGTACTACCGTACTCGGGTGAAAAGATTCAGGGGGCGCCGGGGGCGGGGGGAGGCGTGGCGGAGCGGGGTGTAGCAGCGGGGAACAGGGGGGAGCCCTCTCTCTCTCCCCCTCCCCCCCCCACTCCCCGCTGCAACCCCCCACTCACCCACGGCGCCCCCCGAATCTTTTCGCCCAAGTACGGAAGTACTCGAAAATCGCGATGCTTGGGCGAAAAAGGGGCGTGGCCGAGTAGGTTCGCTCATCTCTAATAATAATCTGTATTTGTACAGCGCCTACCTATTTCGAGGCACATGGGCAACACAAATAATATGAAAATTACAAAAGTTACATGTGGTATTCAAGTCTTTACAAACAGAGGTGGTGGGTGATACAGAAGGTACAGGGCGGGCGGCGGAGCAAGGGGGAACACAGCAAGGCAACGGTAATATGTGATTTGTAGTTTTTTGGGACACAAACAGGGTGTGGATAGTACAGGAGGTACAGGGCAGGAAATGTACATGACAGGCAAAAGTGGAAAGCCATAGGGAGGGGCAGAGAGCGTATTGTGCGGGTGGGGGACTAGGTCAGGTGGTTAGGTATGCTTCTTTGAAGAGGTGTGTCTTTAAGGTGCGTCTTAAGTTCCGTGCCTCGGGGATGAGATGAGTGAGCACGCTCGGTAAGGTTAGTTACTCGAGCGAGCCTCGCTCATCTCGAGTAACTGCCTTCTCCTCCGAGCATGCTAGGGAGGTCAGCGGGGGGCGGTGGGAGAGAGCGGGGGCAGAGCACGCTCGGAAGAGAAGGCAGTTACTCGAGATGAGCGAGGCTCGCTCGAGTAACTGACCTTACCGAGCGTGCTCGCTCATCTCTAGTCTGGATGTTTTGGGGTAGAGCATTCCAGAGGTCTGGTGCTGCTCTGGTGAAGTCCTGGAGGCCAGCATGGGAGGTTCGTACTAGAGGGGTGTTTAATCTGAGTGTGTTGGCAGAATGGAGCGTGCAGGCTGGGTGGTGTACGGACAGTAGGGAGGCAATGTAAGGTGGCACGGCACCGTGGAGAGCATTGTGGGTGAGGTTGATGAGTTTGAATTCAGTTTTGTACTGTATGGGCAGCCAGTGCATGACTGGCACAGGGCAGAGGCATCTGAGAAGCGACTGAACCGGAAGATGAGTCTGGCTGCCGCATTTAGTATGGATTGGAGAGGGGAGAGTCTGGTATGGAGAAGGCCAATGAGCAGCGAGCTGCACAACGCCCATTGGGGAGAGTATAAAGTACCTGCACCCAGCTTCTTCCTAACTCCGCTAATCTCATTCGGCAGTGCCGCTGTATCAGTGATGCAGTAAGTGTCTATTAGATATTAACCCCCTAATGACCTCCAAAACATATTTACTGACCTCACTAATCAGCTTTAAACCTGCAATACATCTTTTTTAAGGTGTTGCCTTGGCCGACTACTGACAGCGAGGCTCCTACTCTAACCGCCAGGAATAGAGAAACCTCAGATCCTGGCAGTTTAACTGCTTACATGCCACAATGATAGCAACTGCAGCATGTAAGCAGATTACAGCAGGAGGAGGCTCCGCCAGTCACCCATCGGCACCCTGCAATGTGATTGCAAAGTACCAATGAGATCCCATGGTAACTGTAGGCCTGATAAAGAGCTCCATGTCTGCCTTGTAACTCACTCGATTAGACTCCGCCTCCGGCAGAGTGTATGGGGCTGATGTTAGTCTTGGTGGAATGCAAATTTGACATGTGTCACTTTAACATGGAAAAACACCGGAAAGGTTTTGCATATCCAAGTGATTCTGACATTGTTTTTTCGCCACATGTTGTACTTCATTTAGGTGGTAAAAATAGACCGATAGAATTTGTGTTTATTTATTAAAAGCGCCAAAATTGGGAACATTTTTATAAAATTGTCATTTCTTCACATTTCCAACTGCAATATCTCAAATACGTGCAAACATAATATAGAAATTTTTGGTAAGATATACATTTCCATCTGTTTACTTTATTCTGGATGCACATTGGAAAAACGTTCTCTTTTTTTTTAACCATTTAGGAGACGTACAAATTTAAAGGGGTGGTGTCGCGAAACCAAGTGGGGTTATACACTTCCGTATGGCCATATTAATGCACTTTTTAATGTACATTGTGCATTAAATATGAGCCATACAGAAGTTATTCACTTACCTGCTCCGTTGCTAGTGTCCTCGTCTCCATGGTTCCGTCTAAATTCGCTGGCAGCTTGCTTTTTTAGACGCGCTTGCGCAGTCCGGTCTTCTCCATTCAGCACGAGCCGCTTCAGTGTGCTCCCCGCTACAGCTCTTCTGCGCATGCGCAGATGAGCTGTCACTGCTCGGGAGCGCGCTGAAGCGGCCATTCTGCACCATCCTCTGTTAGAGGAAGGTGCAGAAACTGGAGCTGCCCAGCGGAGAAGCCCAGCCCAGCCCAGCAGCCCCGAGAAGCCTCCCAGGTAAGTGATGGGTCGGGGGGGGCTGCCGCTGCGCCGGGCTGCGCCGGGGGGGCTGTCGCTAGGCCGGGGGGGGGGCTGCCGCTGCGCCGGGCTGCGCCGGGGGGGCTGTCGCTAGGCCGGGGGGGGCTGCCGCTAGGCCGGGGGAACTAGCGCTGGGCTCCGGAACCTAGCGCTGGGCTCCGGGGCCTTCACCTGGGCTGAGGGTCTAGCGCTGGGGAGCCGGGGGCTAGCGCCGGTTACCTGCTGTCTGGTCGGCGGCTGCGGGGCGTCTGGTCGGCGGCTGCGATGCGTCCGGTTGCCATGGAGACACAGCTGGCGGCGTCTCGGGAGCGCGCACGTCGGGCTGCAGCGAGCGACGGGGAAAGAGCCGGCGGCCATCTTGAGGAAACTTTTATAAGTTGCTGAAACGCTGGAACGGTAAGTACAAACCAGCTAGAAATGTCATTTACAGGGGGCTTTGTAATGTATGTTTAATGGGGGGGACTGGGCAAAAAAAAAAATTAACTGCTTCCTCGAGACATCTCCTTTAACATTAATTATTAACATTGTGAAGAACACTTCATTTTCCTGCACCAAGCCAAGATTGTAAAGGCTCATAGGTGTCAGAATGATAGATACCCCCACAAATGACCACATTTTAAAAACTACACCCCTTAATGTATTCGCTGAGGGGGTCAGGAGTATTTTGACCCCACAGGTTTTTTTTCAGGAGTTAATGCAATTTAGAGGAGAAAAACTAACATTTCATATTTTTGCAAATATGTCATTTTAAAGACAGGACTTTTTTCTATAATATACATGAAAATGAGGATTTGCACCCCAAAATGGATCCCCCTTTTTGTCCTGTGCTCAGAAACATAACTATTGTGGCCCTAATCTTATGTGTGGATGCACAACGGGGCCCAAAATGAAAGGAGCAGCCGGTGGCTTTCAGAACAGAAATTTTGCTTGAAGGCGATTTAGGCCCTATTGCCCACTAGTAGAGCCCATGAGTGACCAAAAAGATGGAGAACGCCCACAAGTGACCCCATTTTGAAAACTAGACCCCTTAATGAATTTATCTAGGGGTACAATGACATTTTTGACTTCACAGTTTTTGAATGATCTAAGCAAAGCAGAAGGAAAGAATTACGATTTTCATTTTTTTGGTAATTTTGTCATTTTAAAAACAGGTGTTTTTGTACAGCACATATATGAATGAAGACCTGCACCCCAAAATGGATACCCCTGTTTGTCCTGTGTTCATAAACATACCCATTGTAGCCCGTATCTTCCTATTGGACACATGGCTAGGCCCATAATGGAGGGAGCACCTTGATTTTAGGGCGCAACTGAATAAATTCCAGGCCCCATTGCCCACTAGTAGAGACAATAAACTGCCAAAATAATAAACGCCCCTCACAAGTGACCCCATTTTGACATCAAGACCCCTTAGCTAATTTATCTAGGGGTGTACTGGGCATTCTGACGCTACATCTTTAATTTTTTTTTAATAACTATAATGCGAGTGAAATATAAATGCGATTTCATTCTTTTCACCAAATTTGTCACTTTTAGGACCGTTTTCTTTGTTTGAAGCAGGAAAAACTGGGGAGACGGACTAATAAAAATACAATTGACTCCCTAAAAAGAACCCCCCCCCCCAACCCACACCCCCTTTTGGCGTTTCTTATATATGAAATAAAATTAATAATGTAAAGCCGTATGGTAAGTTTCCCAGCAGGGGTAATTACAGAGGCCTGGGTGGGATGGACACATGGGGCAATAAAATCGTGTATCTCTCCTCCTCCCTTGCTTAGTGCAGACGCGACACTTTTTTGGGGGTATTTTTTGCCCGCAGTCTCGGGGATGGGATTCATAAAATGGCGCTCTCTGTAGCCTTCGTACCTCCTCAGATTGCAATGCATCCTGAGGTGCGGTGGTCTCAAATAAAAGATGCTCTACAAGTTCCTCCTGAAACTGGAGGAAGCTCAGCGTGCCCCCGGCTGATTTATGAATGACGTGAGCGTTATAGATAGCGGTCTGTATAAGGTAGATGGCTACCTTCTTATACCACGCTCTCGTTTTACGTTTTACAAGGTAGGGCTGTAGGGCCTGGTCTGACAGATCGACGCCCCCCATGAATTTATTATATTCTGTGACGCAGACCGGTTTAGTTTTCTCCGCTGCAGCCCCCCTCTCCCTAACTGTAACGGAGGTGTCTGCGTGCGCAGTGGACAACATAAAGACGTCCTTTCTGTCACGCCATTTTACGGCAAGCAAGGGGTCGTAGGCCAGTGCGTAAGACGCTCCTGTGTCTACACGCCTGGAAACCAAGGCTTGTGGGAACCCTACCCTATTTTTGCATACAGTTCGGCAGGCCCCCGTACCTGCGGAGTGTAACGCTCTATAAAGGGGGACGCTCGTATAACAATTGTCAGTATATATGTGGTACCCTTTATTTAAAAATGAGCCCACGAGCTCCACACGATTTTTCCGTTAACGCCAATATCTTCAGGACAGTTGGGGGGATTTAATTTTCGATCCCTGCCCTCATAAATATATATTTTTTTTAAATAAATAAATAACACACGTATAACCTGTCGCGCTCTCACGTTTTTTCTCAGCTATCTCTCTCCTGTCACAAATCTCTCTCAGTGCGGGGAGGAGACACGCCAAACTAATCGTGTGCCATAGTTATTAAACAAATGACATGGATGGCTGGGATAGGTGTATCACAGCCACCCATGTCAGCAGGGACCAATCACTTTGGTCCCTGCAGGTTACTAAGCCAAATGCCACCTTGGCTTTGGCTTCTACTGCGCATGCGCCGCCATTTTTTTCGGCACATGCGCAGATCAGGGTAGTGCCCTGTACTTTTGGGGGGCTTTAAGGGACCTTAGGGGAGCATTTTCATCTCCCCTCATGGATCCGATCCATGAGTGGAGATGAAACTTTAACTTTAATAACTTTTTAAAAACTTTTTTTGTGATTGCCGGTATCCGTTGGATACCGGCGATCACGGGCCCAGGGACCGCACTCCGCAGTCCCCGAGGAGACTGCGGGAAGCACTCCGATCACCTCCATACCACCATCACTGTCAATAACAACTCATAGGAATAAACGTATGGAGCTAAATAGGAGGACAGACACTAAGAGGAAGCAGGTGGATGAATGGCTGACATGTGGAGGAGGCAGGAAGGATTGTGTATTCTGATGAGCAGGATGAGATCTCTATCATGGAGGTACCACCGCTCCATGACTTACAGTTACAGCATGGAGCTTTGGAGCGAGCTCGGGGGCATTATCCGACTCCATACAATGCAGGTGTTGGCTGTCTTTCACAGACAACACCCACCCACCACAGCCACGATCAGCACTCATGTTGATCATGTCTGTTAACCTCTTAAGGACCATACTTTCCCCCCCCCCCCCCCATTTTCATTCCCCCACCCCCCCTTTTTAAGAAATCATAACTTTTATTTATTCATTGGCGTCACTGTCTGAGGGCTTGTTTTGGCAGGACGGGTTATATTTTTAGTGGTGCTATATATTGTAATAAAAACGTGAAAAAAGTGGAGTGAAATGGAAAAAAAAAAAGAAATTCCGCCATCTTTGGGTGCGTCTTGTTTCTACGGCGTACACACTGCAACAAAGATAACCTGATAACTTTAGTATTAGTACAATTACTACGATAACAAATTATGGTTTTTTTTTGCTGCACTACTTGTATTTTTTTTCAAAGATATTTAATAGAGATGAGCGAACGTACTCGGTAAAGCACTACTCGTCCGAGTAATGTGCTTTATCCGAGTACGTCCCCGCTCGTCCTGAAAGATTCGGGGAGCGCCGCGGAGCGGGGAGCTGCAGGGGAGAGCGGGGAGGAACGGAGGGGAGATCTTTCTCTCCTTCTCTCCCGCCCGCTCTCCCCTGCTCCCCGCTGCGACTCACCTGTCAGCAGCGTCGCGCCCCGAATCTTTCAGGACGAGCGGGGAGGTACTCGGATAAAGCACATTACTCGGACGAGTAGTGCTTATCCGAGTACGTTCGCTCATCTCTAATATTTAATATTTTAAAATTTTCTGCCGCCATATTCTAACTTTTTATTTTTTCTGTCGCCCTAGTTGTGCGGGGGCTCATTTTGTGCGGAACATGCTGGAGTTTCCATTGGTACCATTCTGGAGTGCATGCAACTTTTTGATCACTTTTTATTACATTTTTTTCTTGGAGAAGGGGTGACCTCAAAGCGCAATTTTGGCGTTTTTTTTTTTTTTTTCTGACGACGTTCATCATGTGTGGTAAATAATGCAATACCTTGATAGATCGGACTTTCACGGACGCAGTAATGCACAATATATATTTTGTTTTACTATTTAGATTCTTATTATATATATGGCAAAAGTTTTTTTCTTTTAAATAATTAGTAAAACTTTTTTTAACATAATTTTTAAAAAATTTT
Organism: Eleutherodactylus coqui; assembly: GCF_035609145.1. Taxonomy (NCBI): domain Eukaryota; kingdom Metazoa; phylum Chordata; class Amphibia; order Anura; family Eleutherodactylidae; genus Eleutherodactylus; species Eleutherodactylus coqui. Next base: position 329,689,033 of record NC_089838.1, read on the forward strand.
TTAGCCCCCAAGGGGTCAAGAACGATGCCTTGATTACTTCTGCAGTATGAGATAATGCCATAGCATTGCATAATACTTCAATCTGGCAGGCAGTCTATTAGGCTATGCCTCAGACACGGCTTGATAGGCATTTTGCTATGACAGCCCTGTGACCTTTCAGAAGGCCACTGGCTTCCATAACACCATGATCTCATTGCGGGAAACCCGTGCGGGACCTCGGGGGATTTAAATGCCGCTGTCAGAATTGACAGTGGCATTTAAAGGGTTAACAGCTCTGATAAGCGGCACGGGGAGGAAAAAACAAAAATGCAAAAAAAGTGCTGTGTCCTTAAGGCCTTCTTCATACGAGCGACATGGCATAGCCACGAGAAAAATCGCAGCGATATTGCATCGCTGGTCCGTGCGATATTGCTGCGTCTTCTCACGGCAATACCACAATTTTGTAGCACTACAAAGTCACACACTTTGTAGCATCACATGCAAGGATTTTTTTTTTGGGGGGGGGAGGGGCTTGAAATATAAGCCGTACCCGAAAATAAGTATACATCACCTCACTCACGCTGTCAAAGGCGCCACCGTTCTTCTCGGTCCCCGTCACTGTTTCTCTTTATCATCTTCTGGCCATGGATTGAAAAATCCCGACCTCCTATAAATGCCAGCCAGCACTTGATCACAGCCATTCATCAAGCACTGGCTGTGATTGGCTAAGCGTCAGCCAATCACAGCCAGCATTTTAAGGAGGTGGGGATTTTTCTATCCCCTCCAGAAGATGATGAAAAGGAACAGTGCCGGAACCAGGGAGAAGCTGCGGTAGCGGCGGAGAGGGCTTCTAAGGTGATTAGGTGGTTTTTTGGGGTTTTTTTCTGCAGCTAGGGCTGGGATTAGAGCTTTGACAGTAGGACTTCCCACTATCAAAGTTATATAGCACTGCACGAAAATCGCGTTTTTGTGTGATGCAACAGACAGGAAGGCTCAATAGGCAAACATGGTCTACAAAACCTCATGAGTCGCGGGCATATCGCCGGACCCGTGAGGCTTTTGTGTCGGGTTGTCGCACGCTACAAAACATCACATGTGTGAAGGAACTCATAGGAAAGCATATATACAATGGATCAGACAGCGCCAACGGATACTGCACCGACTTCAAGCGTGCTTTATCTCCTATCCCCCGTAAAGGAGGAGAGCTGCAAAGACAATAAGGGGGGACTCTCACCAGGAGAGTGAACCCCCAATAAAAACAGACAGCAGGGTTTCAGTAAAAGAGCTATGCGCTCGCGAAGATTACAACAAGTCAAGCGGAGTTTAAACAATCTCCGTCCTGTGAGGGACGGAAAAAGAAAATGAAATAGAATAGAAAGGCACTTACTCAAAAGGAGGGGGGTGTATAAAACAAGAAGCCCCCTCCTCTAAGTGCTGACTCCTCTGGGTCCTCTTAGTCGCCGATGGAATTGGCAGGAAGCAAGTTGGTTTCTTCGGTTTTATTTGTTTAAAAGCAAATTTACAAGGAGGCAACGCGTTTCGGTGCAGCATGCACCTTTCTCAAGCCTATGTATACATCAGTATAAAACACACATTTACTCACATTTCTAGGTCTCTGGGTAGTGCTTTCGTTTTGTGTGTGGCTCCATTTTCTGGGTGGGTTTGTGCAGCTCTAGAGGGAGGAGACTGTGCTGATAGGTCCATATGTGTCCCATGTTTAATGTGGTGACGTGGCTGAATTCCCCGGATGTGCTACGTGGCACTATGTGTTTAACTTTCACTTTTAGTTGCGTGGTGACGCTGCTCTAGCGCTCCACGTCATCACAAAAGGTGATTGGTCACATGGTCTGATGACGCGGTCGCGCTGTCAGTGCGTGCCGCGTCATCATGGGGAAGCCGATGGATTAGTGATGTGGTCACATGACTCAATGACGCGGTCGCACTTTTAGTGCGTGCCGCATCATCTCGGGAGAGCCGATGGATTAATGATGTGGTCAGATGACCTGATGACGCGGTCGCGCTGTCAGTGCGTGCCGCGTCATCCCAGGAAAGCCGATGGATTAGTGATGTGGTCACATGATTTGATGACGCGGTCGCGCTGTCAGTGCGTGCCGCGTCATCCTAGGAGAGCCGATGGATCAATGATGTGGTCACGTCGGACGAACGTGACGCCTGTAATGTGAGTCACCTGATCCTGAGTAAGTGTCTAAGCTTCTTATGTTGCTATGGAGAGCGGTCATGTGACTGTTCGTTGTAGTAGAATGCTATTGTATCATTCTCTAGCTCCATGGAAACTATGCAATATAATAGCTGTTCTTAGTAGGGTAAGTGTATGTTATCTTTTGCACTATTGTATACAGTCCTCAGATTAAAAATGCATATACATTCTGTTTTTTATATTTTATACAAAGAGACAAGCAGTGGATTGTTCTTGTTCTATAACATCTAATAAGATATAAATACGCATAGGTATAAAAAAATAATAAAATAAATATAGATGTATAGCTTAATAAATTTTTCATAAAAAAACTCATTCATTGTTAAAAAGCACGTAATATCATATATGTTTTTTGGAACAAATTATATTCTATGGTATGTAAATTAGCTAGCAGAAAGAAACGTCTTTACCATTGTGTGCATTCAGAAGTTTTTTTCCAGTGCTTCGTTGAGCCCCTGGGGAAATAATGTCTGCATTTTAAATATCCAGTACATTTCTCTTCTTTTTAGAAGAGAGAAGAGACCTGGTTTTATTGTTTCCACTGGGATAACTTTCAGTCCTGTGGGGTCCATATTGTGTATTAGTTTGAAATGACGGGAAACACTGTGTTTTTCAAAGCCTTTGAGGATGTTATTTCTGTGTCTATTTATGCGTATTCGGAGGGCATTAATCGTGCGACCGATGTATTTAAGGCCGCATGGGCATTCCAGAAGGTAAATGACATAGTTAGTGCTACAGGTCATCAGGGATTTCAGTGCATGTTCTTTTCCGGATTGAGGTAGTGGGATTTCTTTTTTACCATTAATGATAGATGTGCAACATTTGCATCTTGTCAGTCCGCATTTGTATGCACCCTTAATGGGCTTCATGGTAATATTCCTCGTGGATATTTCCTTGTTAATTCCTCCTTGTTTTGGTCGGGATGGGGCTATTAAGTCCTTAATTGTTTTATTCTTGCGAAAAATTATTAGTGGTCTATCGGTGATTGTTTTCTTGAGAAATGGATCTTCTTGTAAGATATTCCAGTTTTTTAGAAGTATTTTGCGTATATTCGTATGTTGTGTGTTATATTTCGTTATGAAGCCAGATTTGAACGAATCTGGGTTCTTTTTGGATCCTTCTTTACCTTCTTCCTTTTCCTTGTTTGTTGTTTTATTAGTTTGTTCTGTCATTGGTTCTGAACTGAAGGCTTTCTTGTAAGCTGTATCAATGAGGGGGGTTGGGTAGTTCTTCTCCTTGAAACGTTTTTTTAAAATTGCTGATTGGTCCTTGAAGTCTCCTATTTTCGTGCAGTTTCTCCGGAGTCTAATAAATTGCCCGTAAGGGATGTTATTTTTCCAACTCTTCGCGTGACAACTATTGTATTTGAGATAACTGTTAGTATCTGTGGGTTTAAAGAAGGTTTTTGTGTGTATTTTTCCATCTTCTATATAGACTTCAATTTATTTATGGGAGCCTTTGAAGAGAAAATTCATGAATCTGAGATCCTATTCTATCGACGCTTTATCGATTACATCTTTTTGATATGGGGCGGGGAAGAGGAAGACCTAAACAAATTTATACAAGAATTGAACCATAACGAATGGGGGTTGAAGTTCACAAGTACGATTAGTAAGGACAAGGCATTTTTTTTGGACATTGAAGTCTATATAGAAGATGGAAAAATACACACAAAAACCTTCTTTAAACCCACAGATACTAACAGTTATCTCAAATACAATAGTTGTCACGCGAAGAGTTGGAAAAATAACATCCCTTACGGGCAATTTATTAGACTCCGGAGAAACTGCACGAAAATAGGAGACTTCAAGGACCAATCAGCAATTTTAAAAAAACGTTTCAAGGAGAAGAACTACCCAACCCCCCTCATTGATACAGCTTACAAGAAAGCCTTCAGTTCAGAACCAATGACAGAACAAACTAATAAAACAACAAACAAGGAAAAGGAAGAAGGTAAAGAAGGATCCAAAAAGAACCCAGATTCGTTCAAATCTGGCTTCATAACGAAATATAACACACAACATACGAATATACGCAAAATACTTCTAAAAAACTGGAATATCTTACAAGAAGATCCATTTCTCAAGAAAACAATCACCGATAGACCACTAATAATTTTTCGCAAGAATAAAACAATTAAGGACTTAATAGCCCCATCCCGACCAAAACAAGGAGGAATTAACAAGGAAATATCCACGAGGAATATTACCATGAAGCCCATTAAGGGTGCATACAAATGCGGACTGACAAGATGCAAATGTTGCACATCTATCATTAATGGTAAAAAAGAAATCCCACTACCTCAATCCGGAAAAGAACATGCACTGAAATCCCTGATGACCTGTAGCACAAACTATGTCATTTACCTTCTGGAATGCCCATGCGGCCTTAAATACATCGGTCGCACGATTAATGCCCTCCGAATACGCATAAATAGACACAGAAATAACATCCTCAAAGGCTTTGAAAAACACAGTGTTTCCCGTCATTTCAAACTAATACACAATATGGACCCCACAGGACTGAAAGTTATCCCAGTGGAAACAATAAAACCAGGTCTCTTCTCTCTTCTAAAAAGAAGAGAAATGTACTGGATATTTAAAATGCAGACATTATTTCCCCAGGGGCTCAACGAAGCACTGGAAAAAAACTTCTGAATGCACACAATGGTAAAGACGTTTCTTTCTGCTAGCTAATTTACATACCATAGAATATAATTTGTTCCAAAAAACATATATGATATTACGTGCTTTTTAACAATGAATGAGTTTTTTTATGAAAAATTTATTAAGCTATACATCTATATTTATTTTATTATTTTTTTATACCTATGCGTATTTATATCTTATTAGATGTTATAGAACAAGAACAATCCACTGCTTGTCTCTTTGTATAAAATATAAAAAACAGAATGTATATGCATTTTTAATCTGAGGACTGTATACAATAGTGCAAAAGATAACATACACTTACCCTACTAAGAACAGCTATTATATTGCATAGTTTCCATGGAGCTAGAGAATGATACAATAGCATTCTACTACAACGAACAGTCACATGACCGCTCTCCATAGCAACATAAGAAGCTTAGACACTTACTCAGGATCAGGTGACTCACATTACAGGCGTCACGTTCGTCCGACGTGACCACATCATTGATCCATCGGCTCTCCTAGGATGACGCGGCACGCACTGACAGCGCGACCGCGTCATCAAATCATGTGACCACATCACTAATCCATCGGCTTTCCTGGGATGACGCGGCACGCACTGACAGCGCGACCGCGTCATCAGGTCATCTGACCACATCATTAATCCATCGGCTCTCCCGAGATGATGCGGCACGCACTAAAAGTGCGACCGCGTCATTGAGTCATGTGACCACATCACTAATCCATCGGCTTCCCCATGATGACGCGGCACGCACTGACAGCGCGACCGCGTCATCAGACCATGTGACCAATCACCTTTTGTGATGACGTGGAGCGCTAGAGCAGCGTCACCACGCAACTAAAAGTGAAAGTTAAACACATAGTGCCACGTAGCACATCCGGGGAATTCAGCCACGTCACCACATTAAACATGGGACACATATGGACCTATCAGCACAGTCTCCTCCCTCTAGAGCTGCACAAACCCACCCAGAAAATGGAGCCACACACAAAACGAAAGCACTACCCAGAGACCTAGAAATGTGAGTAAATGTGTGTTTTATACTGATGTATACATAGGCTTGAGAAAGGTGCATGCTGCACCGAAACGCGTTGCCTCCTTGTAAATTTGCTTTTAAACAAATAAAACCGAAGAAACCAACTTGCTTCCTGCCAATTCCATCGGCGACTAAGAGGACCCAGAGGAGTCAGCACTTAGAGGAGGGGGCTTCTTGTTTTATACACCCCCCTCCTTTTGAGTAAGTGCCTTTCTATTCTATTTCATTTTCTTTTTCCGTCCCTCACAGGACGGAGATTGTTTAAACTCCGCTTGACTTGTTGCTATCTTCGCGAGCGCATAGCTCTTTTACTGAAACCCTGCTGTCCATAGGAAAGCATGGGCTTCACATACATGCGATTTGTAGCAATGCGAAAAAAATTTGCAACTTGGTCGCGCGAGTGAAGGAGGTCTAAGAGTTTAATGAAAAGCTACCTATTCTATTCTACTCATTACACCGCAACCTATGATCTTCTTCCCTACACATCAGTTTGCAGCAGTCAGTAGGTGATGGGAGTTGTAGTTTTTTTTAATGAACTACATATGCAGTTTTATTAGTAAAGGATCATCAAATGCTGAGGATGTAACATGTAATGCTGCAAATAGTTTTGTGCCACATACTACCAGAAATATCCATGGCCTTTCTAACTTTGTCCACCAGGTGGCGATGTATCACCTCATGTTGCTGATATTCAAACAGCCAGACAGCTCACGGTTGTTTACAAGAAAAAAACAATTGTCCAAGCAGGAGCTGGATGGTCCTATTGATAAATTGTCCCCCACCGGGCCGTTCTGACCAGACTGTTAGGAGGTGTTAGAACCAGTGAATGTGTGAGGACACACAAGGTGACCGGGCACAGGATGCCCCCTACAGACCATCAGTAGAGAGGAGCGTCTGACCAGACTGTTAGGAGGTGTTGGGACCAGTGGATGTGTGAGGGTACACAAGGTGACCGGGCTCAGGATGCCCCCTACAGACCACCAGTAGAGAGGAGCGTCTGACCAGACTGTTAGGAGGTGTTGGGACCAGAGAATGGGGCCACACAAGGTGACTGAGCTCAGGATGCCCCCTACAGACCACCAATAGAGAGGAGCATCTGACCATACTGTTAGGGGGTGTTGGGACCAGTTAATGTGTTAGGGCACACAAGGTGACCGGGCTCAGGACGCCCCCTACAGACCACCAGTAGAGAGGAGCCTCTGACCAGACTGTTAGGAGGTGTTGGGACCAGTGGATGTGTCAGGCCACACTAGGTGACCGGGCTCAGGACGCCCCCTACAGACCATCAGTAGAGAGGAGCATCTAATCAGACTGTTAGGGGCTGTTGGGACCAGTGGATGGGGGCACAGAAGGTGACCGGGCTCAGGACACCCCCTACAGACGACCAGTAGAGAGGAGCGTCTGACCAGACTGTTAGGGGATGTTGGGACCAGTGGATATGTGAGGGCACACAAGGTGACCGAGCTCAGGATGCCCCCTACAGACCACCAATAGAGAGGAGCGTCTGATCAGACTGTTAGAAGGTGTTGGGACCAGTAAATGTGTTAGGGCACACAAGGTGACCGGGCTCAGGACGCCCCCTACAGACCATCAGTAGAGAGGAGCGTCTGACCAGACTGTTAGGAGGTGTTGGGACCAGTTAATGTGTTAGGGCACACAAGGTGACTGAGCTCAGGATGCCCACTACAGACGAACTGTAGAGAGCAGCATCTGACCAGACTGTTGAGAAATGTTGGGACCAGTGGATAGGGGCACAGAAGGTGACCGGGCTCAGAACGCCTTCTACAGACCACCAGTAGAGAGGAGCATCTGACGAGAGTGTTAGGAGTTGTTGGGACCAGTGGATGTTTGAGGATATGCAAGTTGACCGGGCTAAGGATGCCCCGACAGACCACCAGTAGAGAGGAACGTCTGACCAGACTGTTAGGAGGTGTTGGGACCAGTGGATCGGGGCACACAAGGTGACCGGGCTCAGGATCCCCCCGGCAGACCACCAGTAGAGAGAAGCGTCTGATCAGACTGTAAGGCTGCCTGTAGAGATGCGGTATTGTGGTAGAGAGGAGCGTCTGACCAGACTCTTAGTAGGTGTTGAGACCAGTGGATGAGGGCACACAAGGTGACCGGACTCAGGACACCCTCCTACAGGCCACCAGTAGAGAGGAGCATCTGACCAGACTGTTAGGAGGTGTTGAGACCAGTGGATGTTTGAGGGCACACAAGGTGACCAGGCTGCCTGTCCACGGGCGTTGTGGTATCTGACCAGACTGTTAGGAGGTGTTGAGACCAGTGGATGTTTAAGGGCACACAAGGTGACCAAGCTGCCTGTCCCCCAGTAGAAAGGAGTGTCTGACCAGACTGTTAGGGGTGTTGAGACCAGTGGATGAGGGCACACAAGGTGACCGGACTCAGGACACCCTCCTACAGACCACCAGTAGAGAGGAGCGTCTGACCAGCCTGTTAGGGGATGTTGGGACCAGTGGATATGTGAGGGTACACAATGTGACCGGGCTCAGGACGTCCCCTACAGACCACCAGTAGAGAGGAGCATCTGACCAGACTATTAGGAGGTGTTGAGACCAGTGGATGTTTGAGGGCACACAAGGTGACCAGGCTGCCTGTCCACGGGCGTTGCGGTATCCTGCAGCGGATCTCCGCCACCCGGGAGTAGGAGCCGACAGACAGATCTCCGACGGTCAGCCTATCTGGCAGCTAGGCTGACCGCGGAGAATCACGGCAAACCACAGCATGTTTCAATTTGCCGGCCGTGAGCAGAGACTTGCAATGATTTTCCGCTCATGGACAGGGGGGAAGCGCTCTCTATAGCAACACTATGGCGAGCTTTCACTGTGTTCCTCGTGGCCGGATTATCGCCGCGGGGAATACAATGAAAGCTCGCCAATTGACAGGCAGCCTTAGGAGGTGTTGAGACAAGTGGATGGGGGCACACAAGGTGACTGGACTCAGGACGCACCCTACAGACCACCAGTAGAGAGGAGCGTCTGACCAGACTGTTAGGAGGTGTTGGGACCAGTTAATGTGTTAGGGCACACAAGGTCACCGAGCTCGGGATGCCCCCTACAGACCACCAGTAGAGAGCAGCATCTGACCAGACTGTTAGGGGGTGTTGGGACCAGTAGATGGGGGCATAGAAGGTGACTGGGCTCAGGACGCCCCCTACATACCATCAGTAAAGAGGAGCGTCTGACCAGACTATTAGGAGGTGTTGGGACCAGTGGATGTGTGAGGGCACACAAGGTGATCGGGCACAGGATGCCCCCTACAGACCACCAATAGAGAGGAGCATCTGATCAGACTGTTAGGGCGTGTTGGGACCAGTGGATAGGGGCACAGAAGGTGACCGGGCTCAGGACACCCCCTACAGACCACCAGTAGAGAGGAGCGTCTGATCAGACTGTTAGGAGGTGTTGGGACCAGTTAATGTGTTAGGGCACACAATGTGACCGGGATCAGGACGCCGCTTACAGACCGCCTGTAGAGAGGAGCATCTGACCAGACTCTTAGTAGGTGTTGAGACCAGTGGATGAGGGCACACAAGGTGACCGGACTCAGGACACCCCCTACAGACCACCAGTAGAGAGGAGTGTTTGACCAGACTGTTAGGAAGTGATGGGACCAGTGGATGTGTGAGGCACACAAGGTGACCGGGCTCAGGACCCCCGACAGACCCCCAGTAGAGAAGACCATCTTACCAGACTATTTGGAGTTGTTGGGACCAGTGGATCCGGGCACACAAGGTGACCAGACTCAGGACGCCCCTACAGACCACCAGTAGAGAGGAGTGTCTGACCAGACTGTTAGGAGGTGTTGGGACCAGTAAATGTGTTAGGGCACACAAGGTCACCGAGCTCGGGATGCCCCTTACAGACCGCCTGTAGAGAGGAGCATCTGACCAGACTGTTAGGGGTGTTGGGACCAGTGGATGAGGGCACACAAGGTGACCGGACTCAGGACACCCCCTACAGACCACCAGTAGAGAGGAGTGTTTGACCAGACTGTTAGGAAGTGATGGGACCAGTGGATGTGTGAGGCACACAAGGTGACTGGACTCAGGACCCCCTACAGACCACCATTAGATAGGAGCGTTTGACCAGATTGTTAGGAGGTGTTGGAACAAGTGGATGTGTGAGGGCACACAAGGTGACCGGGCGCGGGACGCCCCCTACAGACTACCAGTAGAGAGGAGCATCTGACCAGATTGTTAGGAGGTGATGGGACCAGTGGATGTGTGAGGGCACACAAGGTGACCAAGCTCAGGACTCCCTACAGACCACCAGTGTAGAAGAGTGTCTGACCAGAGTGTTAGGAGGTGTTGGACCAGTGGATAGGGGCACACAAGGTGACTGGGTTCAGGACTCCCCCTACAAACCACCAGTATAGAGCACCTTCTGACCAGACTGTAAGAAGGTGTTGGGACCAGTGGATGTGTGACGGCACACAAGGTGACCGGGCTCAGGACCCCCCCCCCCCCCTACAGACTAGCAGTAGAGAGGAGCATCTGACCAGACTGTTAGGAGGTGTTGAGACCAGTGGATGTTTGAGGGCACACAAGGTGACCAGGCTGCCTGTCCCCCAGTAGAGAGGAGTGTCTGACCAGACTGTTAGGGGTGTTGAGAGCAGTGGATGAGTGCACACAAGGTGACCGGACTCAGGACACCCTCCTACAGACCACCAGTAGAGAGGAGTGTTTGACCAGACTGTTAGGAAGTGATGGGACCAGTGGATGTGTGAGGACACACAAGGTGACCGGGCTCAGGACCCCCCCTACAGACTACCAGTAGAGAGGAGCATCTGACCAGACTGTTAGGAGGTGTTGAGACCAGTGGATGTTTGAGGGCACACAAGGTGACCAGGCTGCCTGTCCACGGGCGTTGTGGTATCCTGCAGCGGATCTCCGCCACCCGGGAGCAGGAGCCGACAGACAGATCTCCGATGGTCAGCCTATCTGGCAGCTAGGCTGACCGCAAAGAATCACGGCAAACCACAGCATGCTGCGATTTGCCGGCCGTGAGCAGAGACTTGCAATGATTTTCCGCTCGTGGACAGGGGGGAAGCGCTCTTCATAGCAACACTATGGCGAGCTTTCACTGTGTTCCTCGTGGCCGGATTATCTCCGCGGGGAATGCAATGAAAGCTCGCCAATTGACAGGCAGCCTTAGGAGGTGTTGGGACAAGTGGATGGGGGAACACAAGGCGACTGGGCTCAGGACGCACCCTACAGACCACCACTATAGAGGAGCGTCTGACCAGATTGTTAGGAAGTGATGGGACCAGTTAATGTGTAAGGGCACACAAGGTGACCAGGCTCAGGACCCCCGACAGACCACCAGTAGAGAGGAGCGTCTGACTAGACTGTTATGGGATGTTGGGACCAGTGGAGGGGGCACACAACGTGACCGGGTTTAGGACCGCCCGATAGACCACCAGTAGAGAGGAGCGTCTGACCAGACTGTTAGGAGGTGTTGGGACCAGTGGATGTGTGAGGGCACACAAGGTGACCGGGCTCAGGACCCCCGACAGACCGCCAGTAGAGAGGACCATCTTACCAGACTATTTGGAGTTTTGGGACCAGTGGATCCAGGCACACAAGGTGACCGGACTCAGGACGCCCCTACAAACCACCAGTAGAGTGGAGCGTCTGACCAGACTGTTAGGAGGTGTTGGGACCAGTGGATGTGTGAGGGCACACAAGGTGATCGGGCACAGGATGCCCCCTACAGACCACCAATAGGGAGGAGCGTCTGATCAGACTGTTAGGGCGTGTTAGGACCAGTGGATAGGGGCACAGAAGGTGACCGGGCTCAGGACGCCCCCTACAGACCACCAGTAGAGAGGAGCGTCTGACCAGACTGTTAGGAGGTGTTGGGACCAGTTAATGTGTTAGGGCACACAATGTGACCCAGCTCAGGACGCCCCCTACAGACCACCAGTAGAGAGGAGCGTCTGACCAGACTATTAGGAGGTGTTGGGACCAGTTATTGTGTTAGGGCACAGAAGGTGACCGGGCTCAGAACGCCGCTTACAGACCGCCTGTAGAGAGGAGCATCTGACCAGACTGTTAGGGGTGTTGGGACCAGTGGATGAGGGCACACAAGGTGACTGGACTCAGGACCCCCAACAGACCACCAGTAGATAGGAGCGTTTGACCAGATTGTTAGGAAGTGTTGGAACAAGTGGATGTGTGAGGGCACACAAGGTGACCGGGCGCGGGACGCCCCCTACAGACTACCAGTAGAGAGGAGCGTCTGACCAGATTGTTAGGAGGTGATGGGACCAGTGGATGTGTGAGGGCACACAAGGTGACCAAGCTCAGGACTCCCTACAGACCACCAGTGTAGAAGAGTGTCTGACCAGACTGTTAGGAGGTGTTGGACCAGTGCATAGGGGCACACAAGGTGACTGGGTTCAGGTTTCCCCCAACAAACCACCAGTATAGAGCACCTTCTGACCAGACTGTTAGAAGGTGTTGGGACCAGTGGATGTGTGAGGGCACACAAGGTGACCATGCTGAGGACACCCCCTGCAGACCACAAGTAGAGAGCACTGTCTGACCAGACTGTTAGGAAGTGTTAATGGTGGTCCTTCTGTGATTCCTTTAGTCCCTCCATGATTTCCATGTGTGACCTTAGAAGAATAAATTAGTCATTCTGTGATTTCTTCTTTTCATAGTATAATGTCCTTCTACTATATAATGCTTTCTTGTGGCTCCCTCTGGTGATGGCACATCAGACGCAGTCTGAGACTGGGCGGAGATATGACAGTGATTTTATACTTTCTAGATTTTTTACTAACCTTGCAATAAAGGCTTACTAGAGCGTTCCCCTAGCTCTGACCCCTGTATAGTGGCCGGCATTTGTAACTGCAAGCATAGTTCCCATTGATTTTAATAAGACCCAAACCTGCAGTTACCAGCGCCGGCCCCTATAGGGTTGCCACCTTTGTGACGAAAAAATACCGGCCATGGTTAAAAGGGGCATGTCGGGGCGTGTCTTGGGGGCGTGGCTTATTGCCGCTTTTGTTTTCTTCCTTTATCTCCTGGACCTCGTCCAGTGGCTGTGTGCATGTGTGGGATCCAGGCCAGCGTGTCCTCGCAAGTAGATGACGTTTAATGCGATTCACACTACTCGTGAGAACACGCTGCAGTCTGCAAATGCTCACATCGCATACAATCTACACATATATAATTACATACAGGAGATCCCCCGGTTACCCCAGCATGGTCCATATTACTATATACAGGAGATATACCTCCCCTGTATGTAGTGATGCAGATGTAACCTGGATATGTCCTGTATGTAATTATATGTACAGCTGGTATAACGTATACCACCTAAACATACAAGATTACATGCACTCCTCCGATCTCCTCCTCAGGTCCCGACACTGTCACTGTAGCGCCGGACGGACATCCATCCTGATCCCCACAAATCGCACACACACAACTCCACTACATCTATCCTGATCCCCAGACATCACATACACACATAGCTCTGCTACATCCATCCAGATCCCCACACATCGCACACACACAGCTCTACCACAGGGGGGTCTACTACATCCATCCTGACCCCAAGACATCATACACACAGCTCCGCTCCATCCATCCAGATCCCCACACATCTCACACACACAGCCCTACTACATCCATCCTGACCCTCAGACATCACATACAGCTCTGCTACATCCATCCTGACCCCACACATCACACACACAGCTTTACTACATCCATCCTGTCCCCCACACATCACACACACAGCTCTACTACATCCATCCTGTCCCCCACACATCACACACACACAGCTCTACTACATCCATCCTGACCCCCACACATCACACACACAGCTCTATTACATCCATCCTGATCCCCAGACATTACAAACACAACTCTGCTACATCCATTCCAACCCCACACATTGCACACACACAACTCCACTACATCCATCCTGATCCCCACATGGCACACACAACTTTACTACATCCATCCTGATCCCCACACAGCTCTACTATATCCATCCTGACCCCCACATGGCACACACACAACTCCACTCACTCCATTGATGCAGACCCACACAGCTACAACGCACACAAATAGAACCCTGCAGAGCCTTACATTTACTGAATGCCCTCCGTGGTCATGTGATCCCTGACTCCACCCGGCACCGGCCTGACACAAAAATTACCGTCCAGGCCGGTGGATTACTGGCCGGGTGCCAATCCTAGGCCCCAAGGATTTGCGGTGCTGTCAGCAGGTGTCTGATTAACTGGGGTCCTGAGCGGCGAACCCCAACCAATCAACTATTGATCAACTATTGAGGACCTGTCCTGTGGATACACCATCATTGTGTACTTTTTGCGTGATGCGAGAGCGAATAAAAATGTAGAATTATGAAACCCAGGCTTTTCAATGGTTTCATTCACATTTGCGAATGCGAAGTGAAAAAGAATCGTGGCGTGTCCAATTTTTCTTTTTTCTCCAATGTTTCCCTATGGAACCTCCTTTTTATCACATCGCAAAGTGCGAACTTGTGATTTTCGTGCAATGCAATGTGATTTTAACATTAGAAAGTCCTATTGTCTCTAACGAGAAAATCACAGCACTGTATTTGCAAGAAAAAGCATCGGTAACACTCCAAAATAGTGGGAACAAAGACTCCAGTGCGAAGCAGCCGGTGTCACATGGGGGGTAAAAGCCTGCAACTTTCCGGTGATGCTAGAGTGTGGAATTGCTGGAATATGAAGCCCATGTTGCTCATTGTCTTTCTTGCAGTGATATCGCACTCGCCCATGTGAAACCATCAAAGGCCTCATGTCCACTGGGAAATTTGGGCCCGCACTGAATCTCCATGCAGAATTCCGCAGCGGGTCCCTGCTTTGCCGCAGACATGAGGCCTGAAAAAGGGGATTATATCTACCCAATAAACGGGTTTCCAGGAGTCTCTACGACAGCACCACCTGAGAGATCGCCTCCTCCTGATAGAACAGGAACACACCGAGAGGTTAAAAGCTCCCCCCCCCCCCTCCTTCCCCACCTTCCTCAGTGGATTATAACGAACTGCCAGGGTAGGAGCTTAACTTAAATTTTTAGCTATCCGGTATTTTTTTTTTTTGGGGGGGGGGGGGGGGAATTATTTTATAATTCTTTCTAGCAACTCCTATTTATCTGTTTCTTTTGGGAGGGAATGTATGGGTGCTGTCGTGGAGACTCTTGGAAACCCGATTATCGGGTAGGTATCATCCCCTTTTTCCCGAGTCGTCTCCACGACAGCACCACCTGAGACGTACCAACTAAAAGTTATCTAGGGTGGGATTGCCGCCGAGAGGACTTTGCGACCAAAGGTCATGTCCTCATCCAGCTGCACCTTTACCCTATAATGTCTAACAAAAGTGTGTGGCCTCTTCCAAACTGCGGCCTTGCATATCTGCTCAACGGACGCTGAACTATTCTCGGCCCATGAAGACGCTACTGCCCTCGTGGAGTGGGCCTTAAGAACCGAGGGGACCTCCCTCCCCAGGGCCTTATACGATTCAGTAATGGCCAGACGGATCCATCTGGCTATAGAGCTTTTAGCTGCTTTACTCCCCCTGTTAGGGCCTGAGAACTGGATGAACAGGTTGTCATGCGCCTCCAGTGGCTTGTGGTATCGACGTAGTTCAGGACCGCTCTCCTGACATCTAAGCAATTTAGGGCTCTCTCTCTCTCGTTTTTAGGATTATTAAAGAATGAGGGGATTACTACATTCTGAGCCCTGTGGAATGGTGACACCACTTTTGGCATAAAGGCTGGGTCTGTTTTGAACTGGATCATATTTTCCTCCAGCAGGTTTCGGGGTATTCTGTAGCTTCCTAATTGTATAGTGTGCACACATAATGAAAGAAACCAATCGGACACAAGTCATCAGCCTTGAATCTCAACCAGCTCTCTCTCGAGTTACAATCCCAGAGCCTCAGGTTTTATTGAAACACATAATACTGCCCTTTCTGGGCGTTTAACAGATTACATCAGTAACGTATACATATTCTTATTCGCTGGGTCATATAGAATTCCCCACCTCCCTCCCCACCTTCTCTCAAGTCCAGTGTAGTGTGGACTTTGTCCCCTCAGCATGCGGTCAAGCTAAAGGAATTCCAGTGTACGTGGCAGTCTTTGTTTGAGAGGTTTCTGTGGGGGGTGGGGGGGGGAAGTTTTGGTGTAGGGGAGGTAGAGCTGGGGAAACACACAATAATGAATACAAGTATACATATAATATTGTGACTTTAACTCTTAGAGGCTGCTGTGGATCTTTGTATTAGGCTGAAGTTATAAAACACACATCTTTCACCATGCCATTGTCCAGCAATTACTATAATGAAATTATGCAGCCATTAGCCTCTACAGAGTTAAATCACTACAGCTGGGTAATACATCTAGTTTATTACAAATCAATAGACATTTTACGCTAACTAATCATCATGTCTACTACAATCCCCCCTTAAAATGTCTATTCTCTAACTCTCCGTCAAATTTTCCTAGTTCTCTGCGCGTGAGCCTATAACTGGAGCGCGTTGAAGGTTTGATTTAGGGTCTTCAAGGGGGCGTAGGACTTGTCCACTCCTTCTGGAGATACATCCAGCAAACTCATTGTGGGGGCGGCTTTTTCCAGCGGCAGTTTCACAGGTCTCTCTGACACAGGGGATAACACAGCAGACTAGAACGGAAAAGATAATCAGTGCACATACAACAGCGACGTCCATCTGAGCCAGGATCCTTTGCCACCCGCTCATCCATGGAACGTACTGGTCCCAAAGGTTAGCTCATTTTAGTTAGTGCGGTCAGCTTCTTAATGGCAACTACGTCTTTACCCGCGGGTCACGTGTTGTCTGGGATGTAGGTACAGTTTTCCCTATCATCTTACAGACACCCCCCTTTTAGCTAAAATCATATCTAAGGCCATTCTATTTTGAAAAGTCATAGTCGAGGTAGGTCCTATTGGTCGACTAGTCCCTATAAGGCATCTCTAGTGTAATTTATAAACCGCTGCTAATTATAATAAACATAATTAATCCAGTCAACATTTTATTCACCATAATGATCAGAAAAATGGACTTGAATCTAGCTTTAACTTGGTCTCTAATTTTTAAAACTCGTCAAGTACCCCCATTGGCTGTCCTATGACGTCAATGTACACGTGTAGATCAAAACTACCACCAGGAGTCTCTCTTCTCGCTCTAGTGTAATGTTACAATACTAGTAGTGTGCACAGGTACGCACGGCGTAAGACTCACTGATCTTCACTCACACCAATGTCCCTCCTGGAGATAGCCCTGAAGGTGGACAGGTCCAGGCCGCCAACTCTGACCCTACACTGCCTAGTGACAAGACTGGAAGGAACCGCCGTACCTATGCAGAAAACAAGGATAGACCAACATGACAAGAAAACCACATAACACTGAGTTGGATCGAGATAAAGTAACTATTGGGGGTAACCTCATTATCCTCAATGCTGTCTGACAGGATGTGGAGGAGCATAAGGGCTTTACTAAGGCACACTCCCCTGTCCAATTACCTTCCAGATGGGTCCTCCACCTCATGTTCTCACAAAGCCAGAAAACATCTCCTAAGGACTGGACCTAATTCTGCATCCATTCCCCTCCTATCATACCGTAGGAGGAGCAATACCCGTTAGTGAGTTCCCCAAAAATCTCCCTCCACCCTGCCCATTTGCCTGGCAGGTGTAGTTTCCAGGGTAGTCAGTAATACTCTCTCCGGTGCAAAACACTTAAGTAGTTATAGAGTATTCCTTCTTCCACTTCTCACAAGCAGTGTAATTAGCAGAAATGTTCACAAAGAAACTAAGGAAACACTCTTCAGCATCTACAGGGAGATTTAGGGGGACCATCCCCGAGTGTGGTCGGGCACTACCACACACGCCACAGTTAGACTTGCTGTCCTTGTTATCATTGTACCTCATCAACTCCAAGCAGAGATTCTGGTCAGAGTAGCCAGTCTCTACTGTCAAGGTGTCCTCAAAGGTAGGGTCGGCTATGATCATCAGGTTCGTCAAGGTCTTTATTTAAGGGCAGAGGAGGTTAATTATGGGCACGGGACTAGGTGAAGGCCTCCATTCGAAAGCATCTACCATATCCTTTATTTTAAACTTCCCTAAGGGATCTGTCCTCCAGTACCGGTATGTCCCCAAACTGTAAGTCCCCCTGTCCCCCGGGCTTGGATTTTTCCATGGTTAGTGTAAGAACCATATTAAAACCAAGCAACATACTAAGTTCAGCCTTCCAATTCCCTCTGTCCTTATTATTCTTAAGGCTAATTAGGGATTTCCCACTCTTATCTTTCTTATTTAAGGCACTTCACGGTTTATAGGACCAGTCTGTTCCTGCGTTCCATCCCACTAATCCCCAATAACGGCAGTCTTCTCCGCAGACATTATCAGTGGCGCAAACATATTGTATTCCCCGGGTATATAAGTCATATAACCAGCTGGACTGAGCTAAATCTGGCCTGCGGTGGGATTTTGCGCCTAGACACGGGACCACAGTACAATAGTCGAAGGAATATGCAGCTACTTGAGTGTTGGACGAGTTATACCAGAAGGTAACCATACCCTCATATTCTTCCGACTAAAGATTCCAGTTGCCACCCTCCTCTCTCACTAGCCCTAACCAGAGTAATGTCCACAGCATAACTAAGACTGGTCTCCCGGATCTGAGGCTTTCTTACAGTATGAAGCGTGGATCCATGTAAGTCTTTCGGCTAGTTTCACAGCTGTGGCAGTAGTCAGAAGCACCTGGTAGGGGCCATCAAATCGGGGCTCAAGAGGGTGCTTCCTGAGGAACTTCTTGACACACACCCAATCCCCAGGCTGCAAGATATGTGTCCCAGTGTCTGCCTCTGAGTCTGGAAGAGAACACCTGTGCATAGGCTTTGGTTAGTGCTTTAGCAACGGAAATCACATACTTAGTCAACACATCAGATTGTAATTGTAACTGCTGAGGATAGTAGCAACCTAGCCTTGGGGCTAGCCCAAACAATCTCGTAGGGAGATAATGCATGATCCCCCCTGGGTTCATGTCTAACACTAAATAGGGCTATTGGATGACAGTCTTTTCAAAGTAGCCCCATTTTCGGCGTCATTTTAAGTATCTTGCTTCTTAGCATGCCACTAAGTCTCACCACCTTTCCACTACTCTAAGGGTGGTAGAGTGTGCAAAAAAGGCATGGGATACACCCAGAGCAGACATGACATGTTACATTCACTTGCGAAGTCTGTACCTCTGTCTGACTCTGAATCACTTCTGGTACCCCATATTCACAGTTTACCTCGTTCATGTGCTTCTTTGCGGTTACCTACTTGTTTGTCTTGGTAACAGGGTAGGCCTTCAACCTGCAAAAACATCAACAACAACAAGCACATATTCATACTTCCCAACAGGGTGGGAGCTGAATGTAGTCAATTTGCAATCCTTGAAATGGGTAGAGTGGTCTAGGCAAGTGTGATGTGGCAAATTTACTTCTGTCCTGTCTCACCTATGGCATAGATCATGCTAAACTGGACAAATGATGCAGCAGCTACGGAGAACCCAGGAGTCGCTCGTCCTCTTTCAAGCGTCAACGTCATTGCTGCTTTACTAGGTGGGTCTTTCCGTGCGTCAGCTGGGCCATCATGGGATACAGGAACTGTGGTAGGCAAGTGCTGTTGACTGTTCACCATACACGGTCCTGTTTCTGCTGCTCCCATATTAGTCCATTTATCCTTTTCTTCCTTGCTGGCTTGTAACTGTAAAGTCTTTAGCATATCAAAGTCCAAATTTTGTCAATGTCCAAAGTTTGTCTCTGACTCATGCTGTCAGTATCTTTTCTTCTTTTTTTCCACGGCTTGAGGGCCGCTGCCTTTGCTGTGCTGCCGGCGAGGGTGTCGTCTCTCGCTTCTCCATTGTAGGAATCAGTGCGAACTCTCTATTGTCGGGTAGTAGTAGGGCCTCCATGAGACTCTGCACCGCTGCATCATTCTCAATTGATTGTCCTGCTAAGGTAAAAAAACTGTCTGGCCTTCCATATTGGGCCGTAATCATGAGCTATGCCAAATGCATACCAGGAGTCAGTGTAAATGGTTGCCGTCTTACCTTTCGCCACTCTACACGCCTCAGTGAGGACCTTCAGTTCCGCTTCTTGTGCTGAGACATGCGGAGGCAGCGCTTCTGCTTCTAGGACATCTTGTTGTGTGACCACTGCATATCCGATGTGAAGTCGTCAATCCTCACCCTGGTACCATCTGCAAAAAGCTCAACATATGCATTGTCAACAGGGGTTCCGGTAACTGTTTGCATACCTGCAATTTCTTACTGTATCAGTACTAAATAATCGTGTTGGTTTTCTATTTCACATGGATCAGAATTTTGTAGCACAAAATCATTTATTTCCTTTCTATTTTTCTTTTTTAAACCCAATAGCTGATCTACAACACCTAGATCACCTATGACCTAGATCACCTATGCCTCCCCCCTTTTGAACCGGAATACGCAATTGAAAAATGAGTAGTCGCGTTCAAACTAGTACAACGTTGAAAAAGGAAACCAAGAGGCACAAAAACAAGTACTTTGTAGGTCAAGGTGACATTGTATGCAGCAAAGTCTGAGCGAGAAGATCCTTTAGATCTTTTTTTTCTTTTTTCAGGTCACAGTTAGCAGTTTTAACACAAGGGGGCGCAACACAAGCAAAATTTACAGTCACCCAGTAAAATAGTATCCAGGGAATTTCACCGTTTAACTTTCACTCTCCTGTCGGAATATAATTATAGCTTCAGTGTAGACTGACACTAGAATATACAAGAACATAAGGAAAAAAACTAAAGAATGTGGATGAATTGACATCCTTCTCTGAGCAATTCAGTCCCTCTTTCTCACATAAAAACCAAAATTACTTCATCAAATTGTGTGAAAAAGTTTGCTGGGTGACTGTAGGGAAATTATTCCATCTGTAGGAGCCTTCCTTAACATCATCTGTCTGAACATCCATTGGAGAAGCAGGCAGTGGAAAACAGAGCCCCTGGAACACACCATGAGAGGGCGTCCTCTGCTCATGGGTCCCTGGCCTATAAACTATAAACCAGCTTAGTCATCTACTATGTTCTAAGCTGCATCTTTGTAAAGAACAAAGGTTTGTTTCCCTGAACTCATCACACATCCAAGGTGGCCACATTTTGGAGTGTAACAAAGTCTGGTCAAACATGACTTACTTCAGACAATCATGATGTTAGCACTAGATACAGTGGCATTGGGAAATATAGGCCTCCCGAGTGCAGCAAGATGGCCACCAGAGGCAGAAAGGGGTGGGGCTACAAACTCCCAGGTGAGGCAAGATGGCTGCTGGAGGAGGAAGGGGCGGGGCTTAGTCCTGTCCCGAATTGGAATGGCCGGAAGTAACGTCACACACCCCGAAAGTGAGCACATGGGGGGGGGGGGAAGTAATTTCAGGATGGGGGCAGGGCTCACCACACTTGCTGCAGAGTCACACTATGTGGGGTTTTAAACATTGCAAGTGCTGCCGCCATTATAGGGATGGGCTATAGTCAACACAAAGGCATTACATATTTCATAATACAGGCAATACACATCCCCCACTACACTCTCTCCTCTTGAATCCCTTTCCTACATTATACCACCTCCTAGCAATCTAAAACACCTTTCTTTCTGCTAGGGCTTCTTTCAACAACTTTCCTGATCCTTAGCTTTGCTTCCTTTTTTTTCCGCCATTCTCTAGAATTCCTAGACAACCTAAATCTATCCCGTATTCTATTCTTCAAATCACAATGCACATTAACACTATAAACACAAAACAAAAGGAACAGACAGGTTTACAGGGGAATGCTTTCAGTGGCTTAAAGTATACATCTTCTGCCCACTCTCTTATCAGTAAACCCCCCCCCCCCCCCGTAACAAACACTGCACATTCTTTAAACAAGACCTTTGACTATACACAAAGACTGACAATTATATTCAGTGACCAAGACCTCTGGAGTATTCAGCCGACTCACACCACAGCTATAATTCCCCGCGTATCCCTTTCCACATATGAGAACATAACACGCTCGATCATACAGGTATATACGCCTATTTTAATCCCTGCGTATCCCTCCTTACGTATGAGAGCATATACCGTGCACTCATACAAGTGCATACGCCTATTTTAAATTTCCCTGGCCTCGCTCTCCAAGTGTATTAGCGCAAAATGTGCACTTTTACATAGGAGAGTGTGCCCCGGGTGCGCTCCGTCAGGTTTATACAGCCAAGTCTGCCCTTCTGACACATTAACCCTCACAGAATCTGTCTCTTGGTCTTGTATACACAATCTTTAACCGTCTCAGACACAACATTCACAGCATACAGAATACCCTTAGACAGGTTACATGGTGTTAATCGGGTAGACAGAACTATATTACCTGCCTTTCAGTGATTTATTACTCTGGCTGTAGAGGCAGGCAGATAAACAGGCAGAAATCCTCACACAGGTAGATTAACATAAAGCAATCTTACCATGTTCCGTAGATTTTCGGGCCCCTGAGTTCTGCATGTTATCTGACAGTCTCTGTATCTTGCCAGAATAAAAAAAAAAATCACAGTCTACCCGGCCCACCCAAAGACACCAAATTGAACTGGATCATATTTTCCTCCAGCAGGTTTCGGGGTATTCTGTAGCTTCCTAATTGTATAGTGTGCACACATAATGAAAGAAACCAATCGGACACAAGTCATCAGCCTTGAATCTCAACCAGCTCTCTCTCGAGTTACAATCCCAGAGCCTCAGGTTTTATTGAAACACATAATACCTGCCCTTTATGGGCGTTTAACAGATTACATCAGTAACGTATACATATTCTTATTCGCTGGGTCATATAGAATTCCACGCCTCCCTCCCCACCTTCTCTCAAGTCCAGTGTAGTGTGGACTTTGTCCCCTCAGCATGCGGTCAAGCTAAAGGAATTGCAGTGTACGTGGCAGTCTTTGTTTGAGAAGTTTCTGTGTGTGGGGGAAGTTTTGGTGTAGGGGAGGTAGAGCTGGGGAAACACACAATAATGAATACAAGTATACATATAATATTGTGACTTAAACTCTTAGAGGCTGCTGTGGATCTTTGTATTAGGCTGGAGTTATAAAACACACATCTTTCACCATGCCATTGTCCAGCAATTACCATAATGAAATATGCAGCCATTAGGCTCTACAGAGTTAAATCACTACAGCTGCGTAATACTTCTAGTTTACTACAAATCAATAGACATTTTACGCTAACTAATCATCATGTCTACTACAGTTTTGAAGACTAACTTTGTGTCAGTGATTTTGAGGAGCGGGTGGTGGATGGATAGGGCCTGTAGCTCGCTAACCTGTCTCGCTGAGGAAATGGCTACTAGGAAAATTGTTTTAATTGTGAGCATTTTTATTGAGAGCCCCTCAATTGGTTCGAAGGGTTCTGCTGACATAGTCTTCAGGAACCAGTTTAAATTCCAGTCTGGGCATATATTTGTGGGTCTAGGCCGCAACCTATCCGCCGCTGTCAGGAATCTACTGATCCACTTGTTTTCTGACAGCTTGGTGTCAAATAGGGCACTAAGGGCTGCAGCCTGGACTCTTAGGGTGCTCGGGGAGAGGCCCATGTCCAGGACCTCCTGTAAGAAATCCAGGATTAACGGGATGTCTGCGGCGGGGCTCAAGGAATCCTTTCCCTGTCTCCAAGAGATAAACCTCTTCCAGATCTTTTGGTAGATGAGGTTGGTTGTCTCCTTTCTACTTGACATTAGAGTCCTGACTACTCTGTCGGAGAACCCCCTTCCCCTCAGTGTGGATTCTTCAAGATCCAGGCTGTTAGGTGGAGTCTGTCCATATTGGGGTAGCTCAGAGGCCCCTGTGTCAGTAGATCCGCGTGAGCGGGGAAGGTGACTGGGTCCTGGATGCTCAGGTTTCTTAGAAGGCTGAACCAACTTCTCCTTGGCCAGAAAGGAGCCACTAGGATCAATGTGCATGTCTGCGACCTGAAGTGCTGCAACACTCTTGGGATTAGTGGAATTGGGGGAAAGGTGTACACCAGTTTTCTTCCCCAATCCTGGCTCAGGGCGTCCACCGCTGTTGGCCGGTCCCCCGGTCTGAGGGAGAAGAAGTTCTTTACCTTGGTGTTTTGTTTGGTTGTAAATAGGTGCAGCTGTGGGAGACCCCACCTGTCCGTCATGATTCGGAATGCCTCCTGGGATAGCGACCATTCCCCTGGGTCTATACGCCTCCGGCTGAGAAAGTCTGCCCTCTGATTCAGGGATCCTTTCAAATGTGTTGCCGAGATTGAGAGGATGCAGCCTTCTGCCCAGTGGAAGATCTTTTGTGAGATGCTCTGTAGGGCTGGCGACCTCGTGCCCCCCTGGTGCCGAATGTGGGCGACTGCCGTGGTGTTGTCTGATGTCTCACTTTTATGTGCTGGCCTTTTACTGAGTCCCCCAGGTGTTCATTGGTGGACATCCCCAGCGAACCTGCGAAGGGGGGTCCACTGGATACAGAACCCAGCCACACATCACGACAGATGCAAGTGCCTGGGAATGGGGAGCGCATGGGGGAGACCAACTTCTTTAAGCTCCCTGGCCACAGGAGATAAAAGGCCAATCCTCAAATTACAGAGAACTCCAGGCGATTTAGAAGGTCCTACAACAGCTGGGGGATTCGGTAAGAGATCAGCATATAAAGATCCTGTCAGACAACACCACAACAGTTGCCCACATTCGGTGCCAGGGGGGCACGAGGTCACCAGCTCTACAGAGCATCTCGCAGAAAATCTTCCGCTGGGCAGAGGGCTGGGTCCTCTCAATTTCGGAAACACATTTAAAGTGGGTGCTGAACCAGAAGGAGGATTTCCTCTGCAGAAGGCGTATAGACCCAGGAGAGTGGTCTCTATCCCAGGAAGTGTTCAGAATCCTGACGAACAGGTGGGGACCCCCACAACTGGATCTATTTGCAACCAGGGAGAATGCCAAGGTGAAGAACTTCTTCTCCATCAGACCGGGAGACAGGCCAGCAGCGGTAGACGCCCTGAGCCAGGACTGGGGAAAAAAGCTTGTGTACGCCTTTCCTCCAATACCACTGATTCCAAGAGCGTTGCAACATTTCAGATCAGATATGCACACTAACCCTGGTGGCCCCCTTCTGGTCAAAGAGAAGCTGGTTCGGTCTTCTAAAAACTCTGAGCATCCAGGACCCAGTCATCTTCCCAGCCCAGGCAGATCTACTGACGCAGGGGCCCCTGAGCCACCCAGATATAGACAAACTCCACCTAACAGCCTGGATGTTGAGGAATCCACACTGAGAGGAAGAGGGTTCTCCGAGAAAGTAATTGAGACTAGAGATGAGCGAACGCGTTCGTCCGAGCTTGATATTCGTGCGAATATTAGGGTGTTCGGGATGTTCGTTATTCGTAACGAACACCATGCGGTGTTCTGGTTACTTTCACTTCCTTCACTGAGACGTTAGCGCGCTTTTCTGGCCAATTGAAAGACAGGGAAGGCATTACAACTTCCCCCTGCAACGTTTAAGCCCTATACCACCCCCCTGCTGTGAGTGGCTGGCGAGATCAGGTGTTCGCCTAATATAAAAGTCGGCCCCTCCCGCGGCTCGCCTCAGATGCGGTGTGAGTTAGATGAGGGACAGTGCTGTTTATACCGGAGCTGCTGTAGGGAAAGAATTGGTAGTTAGTGTAGGCTTCAAGACCCCCCAAAGGTCCTTATTAGGGCCACTGATAGCTGTGTGTTGGCTGCTGTTAGCAGTGGAATTTTTTTTTTTCTCAAAATCGGCTCTGCAGAGCGTTGCACCTGGCATTAGGGACAGAAGTGCTGCATAGGCAGGGAGAGTGTTAGGAGTGAGTGTAGCCTTCAAGAACCTCAACGGTCCTTTCTAGGGCCATATTTATCCGTGTGCAGTACTGTCCAGGCTGCTGTTAGCTGTGCTGCATTTTTTTTGGGCTTCTCAAAATCGCCTCTGCAGAGCATTCCACCCTCCATTGATACTGCAGGGAAAGAATTGTATAGGCAGGGCCACAACACAGTTATTATTCATAGAATATACGCAGTGCTGCCTTTTGGTGGAAAAACAAGTGGAAACAAATCTATTTGTCCAGCCTGTGTACGTCCTTACGGGCGGTGGACACGTGTGAGCTGCGTGAAAAACATTGCTAAATCATACGCACCCAGCTACGCTTTACTGCTGGCTTCGCCATTTGCTTTCCTTAATTGGGAAAAAAAATACCTGCTCTGCCAGAGTTATAATAACTCTGCTACCCTCACGTTCTGTGACACATAAGCAGGGACACAGCACAGTTATTACACTTCTCATGTTCATTGAATATACGCAGTGCTGCCTTTTGGTGGGAAAACAAGTGAAAACAAATCTATTTGTCCAGCCTGTGTCCGTCCTAACGCCTGTGGACACGTGTGAGCTGCGTGAAAAACATTGCTAAATCATACGCACCCAGCTACGCTTTACTGCTGGCTTCGCCATTTGCTTTCCTTAATTGGGAAAAAAAATACCTGCTCTGCCAGAGTTATAATAACTCTGCTACCCTCACGTTCTGTGACACATAAGCAGGGACACAGCACAGTTATTACACTTCTCATGTTCATTGAATATACGCAGTGCTGCCTTTTGGTGGGAAAACAAGTGAAAACAAATCTATTTGTCCAGCCTGTGTCCGTCCTAACGCCTGTGGACACGTGTGAGCTGCGTGAAAAACATTGCTAAATCATACGCACCCAGCTACGCTTTACTGCTGGCTTCGCCATTTGCTTTCCTTAATTGGGAAAAAAAATACCTGCTCTGCCAGAGTTATAATAACTCTGCTACCCTCACGTTCTGTGACACATAAGCAGGGACACAGCACAGTTATTAAACTTAGATTATTCATTCACTAGAGGCAGTGGGGCCTTTCGTTTTCCAAAAAGGGAAAAAATTATATTTGGCCTGCAGTCTTGCGCCAATTTATTTCCTGCCTGTTAAATCAAATCACTGGTAATACAGCATGCTGAGGGGTAGGGGTAGGCCTAGAGGACGTGGACGCGGCCGAGGACGCGGAGGGCCAAGTCAGGGTGTGGGCACAGCCCGAGCTCCTGATCCCGGTGTGTCGCAGCCGACTGCTGCGCGATTAGGAGAGAGGCACGTTTCTGGCGTCCCCACATTCATCGCCCAATTAATGGGTCCACGCGGGAGACGGTTATTAGAAAATGAGCAGTGTGAGCAGGTCCTGTCCTGGATGGCAGAAAGTGCTTCGAGCAACCTATCGTCAACACGCAGTTCTGCGCCGTCCACTGCTGCAAATCCGAATCCTCTGTCTGCTGCTCCTCCTTCCTCCCAGCCTCCTCACTCCACTACAATGACACCTGCTCAGGAGCGGGAACACTCCCAGGAACTGTTCTCGGGCCCCTGCTTAGATTGGGCAGCAGCGGTTCCTCTCCCACCAGAGGAGTTTATCGTCACTGATGCCCAACCATTCGAAAGTTCCCGGAGTCCGAGGGAAGAGGCTGGGGACTTCCGCCAACTGTCTCAACAACTTTCTGTGGGTGAGGAGGATGATGACGATCAGACACAGTTGTCTTGCAGTGAGGTAGTAGTAAGGGCAGTAAGTCCAAGGGAGCAGCGCACAGAGGATTCGGAGGAAGAGCAGCAGGACGATGAGGTGACTGACCCCACCTGGTGTGCAACGCTTACTCAGGAGGACAGGTCTTCAGAGGGGGAGTCAAGGGCATCAGCAGGGCAGGTTGCAAGAGGCAGTGCGGTGTCCAGGGGTAGAGGCAGGGCCAGACCGAATAATCCACCAAGTGTTTCCCAAAGCGCCCCCTCGCGCCATGCCACCCTGCAGAGGCCAAGGTGCTCTAAGGTCTGGCAGTTTTTCACAGAGACGCCTGACGACCGACGAACAGTGGTGTGCAACCTTTGTTGCGCAAAGCTCAGCCGGGGAGCCAACACCAACAGCATGCGCAGGCATATGATGGCCAAGCACCCCACAAGGTGGGACGAAGGCCGTTCACCGCCTCCGGTTTGCACCCCTGCCTCTCCCCCTGTGCCCCAACCTGCCACTGAGATGCAACCCCCCTCTCAGGACACAGGCACTACCGCCTCATGGCCTGCACCCACACCCTCATCTCCGCTGTCCTCGGCCCCATCCAGCAGTGTAGTTCAGCGCACCGTTCAGCCGTCGCTTGCGCAAGTGTTCGAGCGCAAGCGCAAGTACGCCGCCACGCACCCGCACGCTCAAACGTTAACCGTCCGCATAGCAAAATTCATCAGCCTTGAGATGCTGCCGTATAGGGTTGTGGAAACTGAGTCCTTCAAAAGTATCATGGAGGCGGCGGCCCCGCGCTACTCAGTTCCCAGTCGCCACTACTTTTCCCGATGTGCCGTCCCAGCCCTGCACGACCACGTCTCCCGCAACATTGTGCGCGCCCTCACCAACGCGGTTACTGCCACGGTCCACTTAACTACGGACACGTGGACAAGCACAGGCGGGCAGGGCCACTACATCTCCCTGACGGCACATTGGGTGAATTTAGTGGAGGCTGGGACAGAGTCAGAGCCTGGGACCGCTCACGTCCTACCCACCCCCAGAATTGCGGGCCCCAGCTCGGTGGTGGTATCTGCGGAGGTGTATGCTTCCTCCACTAAAGCACCCTCCTCCTCCTCCTCCTCCTCCTCTGTCTCGCAATCAAGATGTGTTAGCAGCAGCATGTCGCCAGCAGTCGGTGTCGCGCGGTGTGGCAGCACAGCGGTGGGCAAGCGTCAGCAGGCCGTGCTGAAACTACTCAGCTTAGGCGATAAGAGGCACACGGCCCCCGAACTGCTGCAGGGTCTGACACAGCAGACCGACCGCTGGCTTGCGCCGCTGAGCCTCCAACCGGGCATGGTCGTGTGTGACAACGGCCGTAACCTGGTGGCGGCTCTGCAGCTTGGCAGCCTCACGCACGTGCCATGCCTGGCCCACGTCTTTAATTTGGTGGTTCAGCGGTTTCTGAAAAGCTACCCACGCTTGTCAGACCTGCTCGTAAAGGCGCGCCGGCTCTGCGCACATTTCCGCAAGTCCCACACGGACGCTGCCACCCTGCGCACCCTGCAACATCACTTTAAGCTGCCAGTGCACCGACTGCTGTGCGACGTGCCCACACGGTGGAACTCTACGCTCCACATGTTGGCCAGGCTCTATGAACAACGTAGAGCTATAGTCGAATACCAACTCCAACATGGGCGGCGCAGTGGGAGTCAGCCTCCTCAATTCCTTTCAGAAGAGTGGGCCTGGTTGGCAGACATCTGCCATGTCCTTGGTAATTTTGAGGAGTCTACCCAGGTGGTGAGCGGCGATGCTACAATCATTAGCGTCACCATTCCTCTGCTATGCATCTTGAGAAATTCCCTGCAAACCATAAAGGCAGCTGCTTTGCGCTCGGAAACGGGGGCGGGGGAAGACAGTATGCCGCTGGATAGTCAGGGCACCCTCCTGTCTATTTCTCAGCGCGTACAGGAGGAGGAGGAGGAGCATGAGGAGGATGAGGAGGAGGGGGAAGAGACAGCTTGGGCCGCTGCTGACGGTACACCGGCTGATTGCCTGTCATCCTTTCAGCGTGTATGGCCTGAGGAGGAGGAGGAGGAGGAGGAGGATCCTGAAAGTGATCTTCCTAGTGAAGACAGCCATGTGTTGCGTACAGGTACCCTGGCACACATGGCTGACTTCATGTTAGGATGCCTTTCTCGTGACCCTCGCGTTGCACGCATTCTGGCCACTACGGATTACTGGGTGTACACACTGCTCGATCCACGGTATAAGGAGAACCTGCCCACTCTGATTCCCGAAGAGGAAAGGGGTTCGAGAGTGTTGCTATACCACAGGACCCTGGCGGACAAGCTGATGGTAAAATTCCCAGCCGACAGCGCTAGTGGCAGAAGGCGCAGTACCGAGGGCAAGGTAGCAGGGGATGTGCGTAGATCGAGCAGCATGTACATCCCAGGCAGTGCAACAGTCTTTAAGGGCCTGGCCAGCTTTATGGCTCCCCACCAAGACTGTGTCACCGCTCCCCAGTCACGGCTGAGTCGGCGGGAGCACTGTAAAAGGATGGTGAGGGAGTACGTAGCGGATCGTACGACCATCCTTGGTGACGCCTCTGCCCCCTACAACTACTGGGTGTCGAAGCTGGACATGTGGCCTGAACTAGCGCTGTATGCCCTGGAGGTGCTTGCTTGTCCTGCGGCTAGCGTCTTGTCGGAGAGGGTGTTTAGTGCGGCTGGGGGAATCATCACAGATAAGCGTAGCCGCTTGTCAACCGACAGTGCCGACAGGCTAACACTCATCAAGATGAACAAAGGCTGGATTTCCCCAGACTTCTGTTCTCCACCAGCGGACAGCAGCGATACGTAAGCAATACGTAGGCTGCACCCGCGGATGGAAGCTACGTTCTCTCTCACCATCCAAAACGGGGACATTTCTGCTTCATCAATCTGTGTCTAATATTCCTCCTCCTCCTCCTCCTGCTCCTCCTCCTGAAACCTCACGTAATCACGCTGAACGGGCAATTTTTCTTAGGGCCACAAGGCTCACTCAAATAATTTTTCAGAACAATTTTTATAAGTTTCAATGCGCTTAAAAGCATTGGAACTTTAACTTGAACCAATTTTTCGTTACACTGGGCTGCCTCCAGGCCTAGTTACCACTTAAGCCACATTAACCAAAGCGATTAATGGGTTTCACCTGCCCTCTTGGCTGGCCATGGCCAATTTTTGGGATGTACATTAGTACTGTTGATACAGCAATTTTTGTGGGCCCTCGCCTACAGTGTAATCAAATTAATTTTTAGCCCACCTGCATTACAGCTGACGTTACCTCAGCTGTGTTGGGCAATGCAATGTGATATTTTTATGTACCGCCGGTGGGTTCCAGGGAGCCACCCATGCTGTAGGTGCACACTGAGTTTTTAATACATCTGTACACTTCTAAAGAACCCGTCTGACTGGGCCATGCAGTGTGGGCCGAAGCCCACCTGTATTACGCACGACATTACTACCTCAGCTGTGTTGGGCAATGCAATGGGATATTTCTATGTACCGCCGGTGGCTTCCTGGCACCCACCCAGGCAGTGGGTCCACAGGGAGTTTAACCTACATGTGTCCACTTGTAAAGAACCCCAGTCTGACTGGGGCATGCAGTGTGGGCCGAAGCCCACCTGCATTAACCCTTTCCAGTCCACTGTGTGACCTGTGAAGACATTAGGGTTTAAGGCTGTACAGCTCCGTTGTTGGTAGACGTCCGTCGGGGTTCTCTTACTGTATATTGCCAGCCTCTCTGCTGTCGGAGCCTATCCTACGTGTCAGCTCATGCAGTACTGGCTTTAGCCAGCATATAGCGCCGTTGTATAACGGCAGAAAAAGAGTAAGCCCCCTAGGAAAACCATATACAAATTGGATTGGAAAGGGTTAAGCACAACATTACTACCTCAGCTGTGTTGGGCAATGCAATGGGATATTTCTGTGTACCGCCGGTGGGTTCCAGGGAGCCACCCATGCTGTGGGTCGACAGGGACTTCACAATAGGGAGTTGTACCTGCCTGTGTCTATGAATTAAAAAGCCCGGTCTGACTGGGGCATGCAGACACCTTGACAGAATGAATAGTGTGTGGCACATAGGTTCCCCATTGCTATGCCCACGTGTGCAGCTCCTGATGGCGGTGGCACAGGATTCTATTTCTCATTGCTTCTGTACAGCATTGTGGGCTATCGCTCCGCCACTTTTAAAGAGGGTCGCTGCCTAGCCGTGCCAACCTCTGCAGTGTGTGCCTGCGGTCCCTCGTCATGGCAGACGCAATTCTAAATAGACATGAGCGTGGTGTGGCATGAGGGCAGCTGAAGGCTGCCCAGGGACACTTTGGTGTGCGCTGTGGGGGGGGAGGGGGGGGGCGGTTGGGCAGCATGTAACCCAGGAGAAGTGGCAGTGGAGTGTCATGCAGGCAGTGATTGTGCTTTGTTGGAGGTAGTGTGGTGCTTAGCAAAGGTATGCCATGCTAATGAGGGCTTTTCAGAAGTAAAAGTTGTTGGGAGGGGGGGGGGGGCCCACTCTTGCCGGTATTGTGGCTTAATAGTGGGACCTGTGAACTTGAGATGCAGCCCAACACGTAGCCCCTCGCCTGCCCTATCCGTCACTGTGTCATTCCCATCACTTTCCTGAATTGCCCAGATTTTCACACATGAAAACCTTAGCGAGCATCGGCGAAATACAAAAATGTTCTGGTCGCCCATTGACTTCAATGGGGTTCGTTGTTCGAAACGAACCCTCGAGCATCACGGGAAGTTCGTTCCGAATAACGAACACCCGAACATTTTGGTGTTCGCTCATCTCTAATTGAGACCTTAATGTCAAGTAGGAAAAAAAAAACAACCTTATCTACCAAAAGGTCTGGAAGAGGTTTACCTCATGGAGGCAGGGGAGAGATTCCTGGGGCTTCGCTCCGGACATCCCCTTAATCCTGGAATTCTTGCAGGGGGGCCTGGATATGGGCCTCTCTCCAAGCACCTTGAGAGTTCAGGTCGCAGCCCTTGGTGCTCTATTTGACACCAAATTATCATAGAGCAGGTGGATTAGCAGATTTCTGACAGCAGCAGATAGGTTACAACCTAGGCCCACAAATATATTTCTGTACTGGAATCTGGATTGGGTCCTGAGAGCTAAGTCAGCAGAATCCTTCAAACCGATCGAAGCGCTGCCAATAAAGATGCTCACGATTAAAACAGTCTTCCCGGTAGCCATTACCTCTGCACGATGGGTTAGTAAACTACACGCCCTGTCTATCCGCCACCTGTTCCTTAAAATCACGGTCACAAAGTTAGTGTTTAAAACAGACCCAGCTTTTATGCCAAAGGTGGTGTCACCCTCCCATAGATCTCAAAACATAGTAATCCCCTCATTCTTCAATAGACCAAAAGACAAGGGAGAAAAAGCTCTAAACTGCCTGGATGTCAGGAGAGCGGTCCTGAGCTATATTGACACCACAAGTCACTGGAGACGAGATGACAACCTGTTTGTCCAGTTCTTCGGCCCAAACAAAGGGAACAAAGCGGCAAAAAGCTCCATAGCCAGGTGGATCCGCCTGGCCATTACAGAATCCTATAGGGCCCTGGGGAAAGAAGTCCCCTCTGTTCTTATAGCCCACTTCACAAGGGCAGTAGCGTCTTCATGGGCCGAGCATAGTTCAGCATCTGTTGAGCAGATATGTAAGGCCGCAGTTTGGAAGAAGCCGCACACTTTTGTTAAGCATTATAGGGTAAAAGTGCAGCAAGACGAGGACATAACCTTTGGCCACAAGGTCCTCTCGGCAGCAATCCCACCCTAGGTGATTTTTAGTTGGTACGTCTCAGGTGGTGCTGTCGTGGAGACGACTTGGGGAAATAGGTGATTATATCTACCCGATAATCTGGTTTCCAGGAGTCTCCACGACAGCACCCGTACATTCCCTCCCCCCAAAAAAGAAAGTGCTAGAAAAAATTTACAAAATATAATTTCCCTTCGTAAAAATATAGGTTAAAATACCAGTTGGGTAAAGATTTAAGTTAAGCTCCTACCCCGGCAATTCGTTAGAAACCACTGAGGAAGGTAGGAGAGGGGGGAGCTTTTTAACCTCTCGGTGTGTTCCTGTCCAACCAGGAGGAGTCTATCTCAGGTGGTGCTGTCGTGGGGACTCCTGGAAACTCGATTATCGGGTAGGTATAATCACCTATTTCCTTGCCATTATGATAGCAATGTACTTTGTCTTGAAGAGCAAAACTGTCCAAATCCTGCCCTAGAGGGTGTAATGCAGTCTGTTCCAACACTGGTTATATAGAATCTGAGGGTTTGAAGGTAATCTACAAAAATTGAGACACTAATAGGAATAGTTTGCATCCAATTTCAAACCATAATTTGATTTCTGGGCTTGATGTGTTCCCTAAAAAAAAATCCTTTTGTTAAAATCATAAATTCAGACTATTGCTGCGATTCAGGTTAGAGTTTCATATTGTTATGTTTTTAACTTACTTTTAAACCTTTGAACTATTTCTCGTTATTTGCTGGGCTTCAACTGTGTTAATGTAGAAAATAACTGGAAAATTCAAGGTGTTCTAAAACTTTTGATGAGTAGTGAATTTTGTTGATTATAGTAGGCCATAAGTAGGACCTGAACCACCATATTTATGAAGGTGTCAGTGGCCATTGCAGAGCCATCGCCTGCCAGCATACAATACATGAGGCATTGGCCGCTGACACCTTAGTACGAGGGTCCTTAGAACATAATATAAGAATGGTGACAGACAGTTGTTAGTGTATTCATGCATATCCAGATGAAATAACAGAGATTAAATCAAACATCATGATAAGACATGCCCCAAACCACACCCCCTAAACCATGATCTCTTTTACCTTGTCTGGTTTCTTTTTGGTGACAAAGGTGGCAATCCTACTTGGGTTTGAACTTGTGTTCATCTAATCCTATGCACAATATACTGCAATACTTAAAGGAGATGTCCCGAGGCAGCAAGTGGGGTTATACACTTCTGTATGGCCATAATAATGCACTTTGTAATATACATTGTGCATTAATTATGAGCCATACAGAAGTTATAAAAAGTTTTATACTTACCTGCTCCGTTGCTAGCGTCCTCGTCTCCATGGTGCCGACTAATTTTCGGCCTCCGATGGCCAAATTAGCCGCGCTTGCGCAGTCCGGGTCTTCTGTAGTCTTCTATGGAGCCGCTCGTGCCAGAGAGCGGCTCCGTGTAGCTCCGCCCCGTCACGTGCCGATTCCAGCCAATCAGGAGGCTGAAATCGGCAGTGGACCGCACAGAAGAGCTGCGGTCCACGAAGGCAGAGGATCCCGGCGGCCATCTTCAGCAGGTGAGTATGAAGACGCCGGACCGCCGGGATTCAGGTAAGCGCTGTGCGGGTGGGTTTTTTAACCCCTGCATCGGGGTTGTCTCGCGCCGAACGGGGGGGGGGGTTTAAAAAAAAAAAAACCCGTTTCGGCGCGGGACATCTCCTTTAAGTGTTCCAATATATTATATATTCTTCATTCAAGAAGGCCTATGGGCCTTCAATAGACCTCAGGCTAATATGGTCTTTTACCATCTCACTTTTCCCTAGCAGTACCCCATTTAGTGTATATTGGTGACATCCGTTTCTCCTCCCCATGTGCAGAACCTTACATTTATGAATGTTGAACTTCATTTGCCATTTTTCTACCCAAGCCCCCAGTTTATCTAGGTCCATTTGCAGCCGTACCTTGTCCTCTGTTGTATTAGTTGCCTTGTATAATTTTGTATCTTCTGCAAATATTGTAGTCCCTCTATCAGGTCGTTGATTAATATAGTGAACAGAATGGGGCCTAATACTGAACCCTGTGGTACCCCACTAATGACCGTGGCCCAATCAGAGTACAAACCATTCATTACCTCCCTCTGCTGTCATGTACACCCAGGACGTGCTAGATCCGTGACCTGCAGATCTCTCATAAACGTGCACAAGCCGTGTAACAACAAAAACAAACCAAACATATGGGAACTCTTTCCCTATCTGAATAACCTCAGGGACGGGGACCTGTCTAAAACGCAGGCAATTTGCACTGACAAGAGCGTACCTGACCTCATGCCTTCGCCCTTAGTAACCCTACGTGGGATAGGGGAAACTAACAACACAAATAGAAAATAAACACAAACTTAGCTTAGATGCAGCAGACAAATAAACGATCCAGAAGAGAGCTCTGACTGAGACCACATTCAGATCTAGACTGAAGATTCAACGGAAGATCTGCCCAGCCTCAGCCAGACTAAATAGCCTGACAATTAGCCTCAGGTGTGGCTAAGCATGTCTCATACCCACCAGGACAGAAGATGGAGAACCACCGGCAAAACCTGCACCAGACTATCAGCATGGCAGCAATCCCAGAACCATTGCAATATCTGCTTTCTATCTCCGTGCCATTTATTTACCCAATTACACAGGTTTTCGCCCAGTCCGAGCTGCCTCATTTTGTATATCAGCCTATTATGCGGCACGGTGTCAAATGCTTTAGAAAAATCCAGATATACGAGATCAATAGACTCTCCCAGGTCCAGCCTAGAACTTACTTCATCGTAGAAGCTGATCAGATCGGTCTGACATGATCGACCTCTCATTAACCCATGCTGGTGAGGAGTTATTGCATTGTTCTCCTTGAGGTATTCTAGGATGGCGTCTCTCAGAACCCCCTCGAATATTTTTCCAATTTTTGAAGTGAGACTTACTGGCCTGTAGTTACCAGGCCCTCTTCTTGACCCCTTTTTTATATTGGAACCATATAGGCAATGTGCCAATACAGGAGTACAACCCCGGTCTCAATAATGTCCATAAATATAAGAAATAGATAGCCACCATGTTTGCAGCAAAGCCAGCTCCAACACAGGTGGATATCAAGAGGCGGTTAATACTATCTATGTGCACAATATATATGCAGGGTTTAGTGATGCTAATTATGTGTGCAGTTTAGTGGTATTATCTATGTGTATGATATAGCAGTTATTCATGTGTAATATATAACAGTACTCGCATAATATAGAACCACTATTTATGTGTTACTGTGAAACCAACCTGTAACCTCAGTCCTGTCACTGCACATGGAGACACACTGTGATGCTTTATTTTACTTGCTTTATTATATGATCAGCAGACATCAATAAGCATCGAAGAAAGAATTATCTGTAGAAGCTTCAAAGAAATCACAGGTTTACAAATTAACAAAAACAATTGAAATCCACCATCATCCTTCTTCACGAACCAGCACTACCCAACACCACCATCCATGTTCACCAACCATCATCATCCACCTCTACCTACCACCACAACCCAGCACTACCCAACACTACGCACCATCATCCACCACAACCCACCATCACTCACACTCATCACCATTCACCATCACCATCCAGCTTGATCAACCACAACACCCATCATGTACCATAACCAGCCATCACTCACCACCGAACATCACCCACCATTACTCCCCATCGCCACCCACCTCAACCTAGCATCACTCACATTACTCACCATCACCAGACATGCCTCCTACTATCACCTCTCCCAATATATTTATATGCTTAAAGATAGGATCCCCAAATGCAATGATTTCATTTCATAAGCGATTATATGTTTGATTAATACATTTTTCAGTTATCATTACACACAAATCTGACATCAGTGAGAGCGACGTCATCCGTCCAAAATCCTTGTCTTTCCTGCACTCTGGTTTGGATGCCCCGTATTCCTTTCTTACAGCTATCGCTCCACGGTCCATACGTTCCCCAGTCGAGACCATTCCCCTCGACAACCGAGCAGTCGGAGCAGGTGAACATGATGTTGCTGGCGCCTGTTTCATCAATTGCGCTTGTAGACTGAACGCTCAGGCTGAACTTTACAAGAAGTCCTGATTTACACCAGTGAATGGGTCCCCAAGAGCCTAATCTATGGAGAAAGCATAAAGTGCAGAATGTAAATCCACAATGTCTTGTTATACCTGGTTACCGCACAAAGGGCCGGCTGAAAATCGGGAAGAAAAATTAGGTTTCACGCTTGAATTTCTAATTTGTCTCCCCTGGACAACCCTTTGTAAGTATCTAATCTCTTTGTAGGGGTATAACAATAGGAGGTGCACAGGTAGAAGTCCCACCCGGGCCCTGATACCAGAGCGGGGCCTAGGGAGCCCTGTACTTCAAATGAATGGTGGATGTCTGTAAATCAGAGATGCCGGAGGGCCTCCAGAGCCGTATCTGCTCCTTACAAAAATACTGCTTCAGCTAATAGAGGGGGCAATAGTGGATCCTCCACTTTGATTACCACCAAATAACCTAGCAGGTCATATGGAGAGGATTGTCCAAAGTAGAAGGCAGTATGTAAATGTCCACATGGATGTACATCAGCCTGATTTCATAGAAAATCCATGCAGGATAAAGTGTCATCCACGCTTCTTGCAGAGTAGAATTTGTAATCTTCCTTTATTTAGTCGTAATAAACTGCCCGGTCTACACATCTGTAACCAGAGGCGTATCGGCTGCACAGAGCCTTCGCCAGTGGCCAGGGGCAGGTGAACCCGCTTGAGCAAGCAGCGGATCGTGAAACATATAGGAAGTGAGCAAGCTGACAGCACAGCACGCCATATTCAAGGGCTTGCCTATTTATTAAACTGGGCCAAGAAACAGACTTCACTAGGGTAATGGATGAAAGTACTAGAGTAATACTTAAGGGGGTTGTCTAGGACTAGAAAAACATGGCTGTTGTCTTCCAAACACAGCACCACCCTTGTTTGTGGGTTGTGTCGGGTAGTGCAGCTTAGCACCCATTCACTTTAAGGGTGGTGCTGTGTCTGGAAGAAAGCAGCCATGTTTTTCTAGCCCTAGACCACCCCTTTGAAGGACTAGTTCATGACTCATTGATGAATGGCTTGGTACTCACTCTCCTACAGTGGACCTAACGATCTTCACCGCCTCCCAGGATGAATTTTTTGTGCAAAGCAGGGCAATTCCATTCAGAGATGTGTCATCGATGAAGGGTCCTTTCCATTGCTGCACCTAAGATTAAGACCATCATATCTTGTATAATATGAATATAACACACACGATACATCAACTCCACCCAGCATTAATAACTGCATTATTACATTACTCCCTGCCTCTCTATATATGTACTCTGGTCCGTTTACACATCCGTCCTAGTCCCTGAATACTGTATATATCTATACTAGGCCCAGTCTATGCATTAGTCCATGCATCCATCTGTTCTCATCTATACATTGTATTGCTTCTTGTCCATGCACCTCTCCTAGTTATTGTCTGTTGTTAGGGTCAGTGTCAGGAATAGATTAGGGAAAGAATTAGGGACAGCTAGGATTAGGGTCTAATTGTTATCTGTTCTCTATCACAATCTGCTGTTCATCTGACTCCCATCACCCTCATCTGTCTGCTCCATTATCTGACTCCCATCACCCCCATCTGTCTGCTCCGTTATCTGACTCCCATCACCCTCATCTGTCTGCTCCGTTATCTGACTCCCATCACCCCCATCTGTCTGCTCCGTTATCTGACTCCCATCACCCTCATCTGTCTGCTCCGTTATCTGACTCCCATCACCCCCATCTGTCTGCTCCGTTATCTGACTCCCATCACCCTCATCTGTCTGCTCCATTATCTGATTACCATCATCCATTTTCCCATGTTCTGATTTGTATCACTATCCTCTTCCTGTCATCGATCGCTGATTTCCTCTGCTTGTATATTTGTTACCATCTGGCCTAGATACAAGCGCAGATTATGGCTCATTTGACTGTCCGTCCGTTACATAATTTGGCCCTACTGTTAGTAGTGGATGCATCTTCATACTGGGGGACACCATTAGTACCCCGGTGAGGTATCTGCTGTAGGTGAAGCCCAGTTCTGGCCTCTTCTGTCCTGGCGCTGTTGTTTCAGTGTCTATACATCTGCCCTTATCTTTATCTATGTATCCATCCTTGTCCCAGTCTGTACATCAGTCCTGATTCCTATCTGTATATCAGTCCTTCTGTCTGTACATCCTTCCTAGGCTGTTCTATACATCTCTCCTGGTTGCTAACCATACATCCGCCCTAGTCTGTGTCTATACATTTGTCTATGTACCAGTCTACACAGCTGTCTTTCTGTACAATGTTTCTCTTCTTATCCCTGTCTACACATGCAGATGTAGCAAAGTTTACCTTGACACTCAATACGTTGTATAAACTATAGCACAGAACTTTTTCCTGGTGTTTATAATAGCTTTTCAATGGCTTTTGTTGTGTTAAGGTAACTCATTACAGCAAGTTATCAGCATTGGGTTACC
Organism: Eleutherodactylus coqui; assembly: GCF_035609145.1. Taxonomy (NCBI): domain Eukaryota; kingdom Metazoa; phylum Chordata; class Amphibia; order Anura; family Eleutherodactylidae; genus Eleutherodactylus; species Eleutherodactylus coqui. Next base: position 329,728,855 of record NC_089838.1, read on the forward strand.
TTTGCTACATCTGTACATCCTAGTCTTTATACATACATCTATTCTTGCTCTGTATACACATTTGTCCTAGTTCCTATCTACTCATCATATCTAAATGAGTCTAATTCATAGTCTTCCATACATTACTTACTCTAAGCTGGAAGCCTCGCACCTCCGTTCCTTCATCACAAACCTCCATGACGCCCCAGTTACCCCTTTTGTCTCCATTTGAAACAGATATGATATTGTCTTGAGCTGCCACCAAGTTCTGCAGAGTCACCAAAATGAGAAGGACGGCCAACATCTTGTCTTGTGTATGAAGGTCTCACCACGTAGGGATGGAAGCTGCTGGTCGATGGTTGATGGGGTTTACCGAAGCCTTTATATATTATAGGAACTTGGCCGATCACCAAGATATCAATCTGACTTCCTATTTCCAATGATTGGACTAAAGATTATTATTCATGAGATGTCTTGTACTTTCCTTGTACTTTCCTTCTCCTTTTATCAGTCTGTGATCTTTGTTTATGTGAAACGTTTTAGTCCAAATCATTTTGCAGTCCACTCATCCCATGTATAACCCCAGTTCCAAAAACATTGGGACATTGTGTATAATGGAAATGAATGTAAAGAAAAAAGAATGCATTGATTAGGAAACCTCATATAACCATATATTAGTCACAGTAGAACATAGAACACATCAGAAGGAAGGGGAGACATTGTTCCATTTTTATTTATTTTTTTAGAAAAATGAACTTATTTAGAAATTGATGGCAGCAACACATCTCACAAAAGTTGGGCAGGGCCATGTCTACCATCGTGTAGCATCCCTTTGTCTATTTACAACAGACTGTGAATGTCTGAGGAGACCAGTTGCTGGAGTTTTGTGAGAGGACTGTTGTCCCACTCTTGTCTGATGTAGGATTCCAGCTGCTCTGCAGTCCTCGGTCGTCTTAGCTGGATTTTTCATTTCATAATATGCCAAATGGTTTCTCTTGATGCAAGGTCCAGACTGCAGGCGGCCGGTTCAGTGAAGCCATGTTGTTGTGATGGATGCAGTATGTGGTTTAGCATTGTCTTACTGGAATATACAATGCCTTCCCTGAAACAGATGTTGTCTGGATGGAGCGTATGTTGTTCTACAACCTCCATATACTGTTCACAATTGAATTAATAGGGCTTTCCAAGATGTGTAAGCTGCCCATGCCATAGGCACTGATGCCACCCCATACCATCAGCGAGGCAGACTTTCGAACTATGTGCTGATAATAAGCTGGATGGTCCCTCTCCTCTTGAGTCCGCAGGACAGGGCATTCGTGATTTCCAAAACTATTTCACATTTTGTAATATCTGACCACAGAATAGTTTTCCATTTTGTCTTAATCCATTTTAAATGAGCTTTGGCCCAAAGAAGACGCTGGCGTTTCTCAATTGTGTTGATATATGGCTTCTTCTTTGCATAATACAGCTATAACTTGCATTTGTGGATTCTACGGTGAACTCTTCTTCATAGACAATGATTTCTGGCAGTATTCCGGAGCCCATGCAGTGATTTACATTACAGAATCATGCCTGTCTTTAACAATGACGCCTGAGGGACGGTAGATCTCTATTGTGGATAATATATGATTGGATGAGATTTCCATAGCATTGTATTCTTTTCATTTACATTTTACACAGTGCCCAATTTTAGGGGAATTGTGGTTGTAGATAGCAAATCATTTCTTGAGACTATGAACCTTAAGTGGAGAGAATGGATTTTGACACAAAAAATGGGTCAAAACACCAAAAATCACACTTCAGGGAGTATGTAAATTAATGCCAATGTGGTGGGGCACACATCACCTGCTTTACTGCTTGAAGGTTTTTCTTCACTGATCTTTTGGTAGTAGATTTGCATTTGTTGACTTTAGAATTACAGAAAGAACTTCCTACCAAATAATGAATTCATCAATGAATGCATCAGTATGTGCCAAAACCAGTGCCTGACTTCACCCATCCAAAACCAGTGCCTGACTTCACCCATCCAATACCAGTGCCTGACTTCACCCATCCAATACCAGTGCCTGACTTCGCCCATCCAATACCAGTGCCTGACTTCACCCATCCAAAACCAGTGCCTGACTTCACCCATCCAAAACCAGTGCCTGACTTCACCCATCCAATACCAGTGCCTGACTTCACCCATCCAAAACCAGTGCCTGACTTCACCCATCCAAAACCAGTGCCTGACTTCACCCATCCAATACCAGTGCCTGACTTCACCCATCCAAAACCAGTGCCTGACTTCACCAATCCAAGACCAGTGCCTGACTTCACCCATCCAATACCAGTGCCTGACTTCACCCATCCAATACCAGTGCCTGACTTCACCCATCCAATACCAGTGCCTGACTTCACCCATCCAATACCAGTGCCTGACTTCACCCATCCAATACCAGTGCCTGACTTCATATATTATGTTTTGGCTGAATGGGTCAGGATGGACAGCAGGCGGAGTAAATCATTGTCAAATAACAAGCCGAGATCAGAAGAGAAGAAAGCTGATTGGAACAAGTACGGGCCAAAACCAGCATAGCAGACAAACACCTTCACACAGTGCAGAGGCTAATTACTATGCAGCCAGCAGTGGGGGAAGATACTAAAACAGAGCAGGAGCTAGCAGGATTGGCCAGAAAGGGAAAGCTGGAGTGCACGCTGGCTCTTTAAGAAATGGCTGGGCACGCATGCCATTGGCGAGGAACGTTTGGCGGGAACCCTATAAAGAAGGAGAAGAACAAAATTGTGGGATGCCAACTTGAATGTCCATTTTGTAATCCCCATTGAGTTTTGTATCAAAGTCCATCAACTGTATACGATCCAAGAGTATAACAACATCATCTCTCAGCATGTAACGCATCCTGGCTACAGCGGTTGAAGAAGCATTTTCTTGCTTTATCTGTGATTCAGATAGGAAACTCAGTCCCGACTCTCCTGAGTCTTTCTGGGTACAGGAAAAAGACATGGCAAACACTTGCATAAACAGCGGACACAGAGATTTGAATTTTGTACTCCACACGCCAGGAAAAATGAAGGTTTAGGATAACTTAACCACGCAGATGCAACATAGACGTCGTTTTATCCTGTTCATGATGCCAGAAGAAGAGGATGTGGTGTTCTGCAGCAACCAAGACACAATGCCCAACACTGAGGAGATGGCGGGGGTAGAGCTGGCACTTATGGTGGCTCTACCAAATTCTTCCCTGAGGGACGAGTGCAACCTTGGCCAAGGCACTACCAGGCCTCTTCCAGGCAACGCTGAGGCAGCGGTCACCTGAATAAACGATGTGGTGGACCTGAAGAATTATTTCATGGGTGACGCTACAGTTCCTTACTCCGCGGGATGTCCGATGGAAAAAAGAAAAACTAGAGTCTACAGACAAGTACTTGACAACCTCAGTCACTGGTAACGGTCAGTGACTGGAACTTTACTGGAAAGGTTAGCAACTTCTTACACCAGTGCAGGAAAGACAAATTACAGAGAGCAGGGAGGAAAACACAGGATGACGCGGGCCTACAGTCCATGTTATCTACATGACTCCACTCCTGGGCACACACACTTCAGGACACAGGATGAAACTAAGCCTACAGTCCTAGTTATCTACATGACTCCACTCCCGGACGCACACACCGGAGGGGCACAAAAACACTCCTATGACACTCACGTTTAAGCAGGCTTCAGAAGATCTCTCTCCTCTCTCTCCTCTCTCTCCCCTCTCTCCCGTCTCTCCCCTCTCTCCCCTCTCTCCCTTCTCTCCTCTCTCTCCCTTCTCTCCTCTCTCTCCCTTGTCTCCCCTCTCTCCTCTCTCTCCTCTCTCTCCCTTCTCTCCTCTCTCTCCCTTCTCTCCTCTCTCTCCCTTCTCTCCTCTCTCTCCCTTCTCTCCTCTCTCTCCCTTCTCTCCTCTCTCTCCCTTCTCTCCTCTCTCTCCCTTCTCTCCTCTCTCTCCCTTCTCTCCTCTCTCTCCCTTCTCTCCTCTCTCTCCTTTCTCTCCTCTCTCTCCCTTCTCTCCTCTCTCTCCCTTCTCTCCTCTCTCTCCCTTCTCTCCTCTCTCTCCCTTCTCTCCTCTCTCTCCCTTCTCTCCTCTCTCTCCCTTCTCTCCTCTCTCTCCCTTCTCTCCTCTCTCTCCCTTCTCTCCTCTCTCTCCCTTATCTCCCCTCTCTCCTTTCTCTCCTCTCTCTCCCTTCTCTCCTCTCTCTCCCTTCTCTCCTCTCTCTCCTCTCTCTCCCTTATGATGGCGATCCAGGAACTAGATCATCAGGGTGTAGTGGCATAGTACATACGTTTCTGGCCCCCGCCATAATGTCATACATGGAATGTCTTGTCTTGATGCACTGTGCAAAATGTCTTGTCATCCTGTTGTGTGTATTGCACAGCTGCAGTGTGAGATGGGATAATGTCTGGAAAGTATGAGCTGTCTGTCTGTAATGTATAAATTCTATTCTGTCACGTGGTATGAGAGAGGCTATAAATGTGAGTGCCTGAGAGCAGAAAAAGAGTTCCATGTCTTCAGGGCTGGTAGTCGGGAGGGCCAGCTACATGGGGGCACCTTCAGCCTTCATGTAGTGAAGCATGGAAGAGGAAGAGACGTTTCCCATTGCGAATGCATTTATGAAAAGAGAGTGAGTTCTACCTAAAGGAGAGCAAGAACAGGCATGAGCCAGTGTACACCAAGGCCCAGTGCAGAGGTACTATACATTATACTTTCCTACACAGAGTAAAATACTCTATACTTTCCTACATGGCCATCTGAAGTCGGGATCATCACGTAGAAGTACACACTTTTGTCTGCCACACACCGGTTGATCTGAAGTCTGGGTCACCATGTGGAGGTACTACTGTCAAGTTTGTTCATTGCCTGCACTGTCATCACTTCAAATTGTGCCTTGTATGTTACTAAAGTTAAAATACATAGCAGTGTCGGGGAGCCAGCCTGAGGATGCCCGGGGATGAAGGAAACCCCTGCTACAGGTTTTTTCTTCCTCCAATAATAAACTCATGTATTTCCCTGAACTTGCAGAGGCCTCTTCTTACTATTTTCTCATCAGTCTGGCATTCCTCTTTTCTCAGCTTGCATCGGGTACCAAGCCTATATGGTATCTGAGGCAAAGTGTAAAGTGACCCCGCCCACCCCCCACCCATTGAAAGACGCCGATATACAAGATACCCAACACATATGTGAACCATTGAGACTTCTCTGAAGTGAGTAGTTTTTTACAGCGTTAATCATGAAGCACAAATGACAGGTTATGTTTTTTTTCTGTGGGTCGATAAGATTGCGACAATGCAAAAATTATATATATATTGTTTTTTAGGGTTTTCCACTCTTGCACAATAATAAACCATTTTTTAGGGAAAAAATATATATATTTTTACATCACTGCATTCAAAGTTTATAGCTTTTTTATTCTTCCATGGACAGGGCTCTGTGAGGACTTGCTCTTTGTGTGATGAGCTGTAGTTTTCATTGCTACTATTTTGAGGTTCGTATGACTTTTTTGATCACTTTTATTGCATTTTTTTGGGAAGCAAAATGGACTAAAAGCATTTTGGCTCAGTTGTTTAATTTCCATTTTTATAGCATTTGCAGTCCAGGATTAAAAGTGTGTTCAATCTATTCTATGGGTTGTTATGGATACGACGATTCCCCCAAAAATTTTTAACTGAAGAGGGGAAAATGCACAAATTTTATTTTTACTAATTTTTTTATGTGTATTTTTTTACCACACAAATGCATTATCACTACCCATCGGCCCTCCGTGATTACATGGCAGAGGGCTGATAACATCACAGAGAGAACCCTCTCCCTCTTTGAACCCTTTACATGCTTTACATGAACATTGATCATGGTGTACTAGGGGTTAATAGTGAGAGGCTGGCTCCTGCTGTAGTGCGGGGACAACTACTGAACCCACAAAATCCATGTGACATTACTTTACGTCAATTTGTGAGAACTCTTTCCAAGCCCGGACACAAACTGCAGTGGGAAGGGGTTAAGGAGATCCAGTCCCTTCAGTATTTTCAACAAGGTGTAAAATATTGCTAAACTAGGGAATTTAGGAAACAAAAAAATGTAACTAATTAACATCCATTTTTCCCTCAAGACCCTCACAGGAATTCTCTCGAATTCAGCTAGAAATAGCAGTCAGATTTTCTCCCACTTTTTGATAGCTGATGGCAAACTGATAATGTAGTTCTTATGGATCAGTTACAATGTTGCTTCCTCGGGTCTTGCTATTCAGGCGGTATGAGCTGGGGGTTGGTGGAGGGGGTAAAAGGTTTTGGGAGCTTTCTCCAGTTCTTTGATGTTCCCTATCTGTACCACCGCTGGACCTGAACCTCTCTGGTCTCTGGTTCCGATCCCTCAACTCCTGCCAACAAGCCTCTCTCTTAGTAACTCAAGATACTAAAGGGTTTATCAAAAAAGGGAACCCCTACAACGGATAATAAACATCTAAGTGTTTGCATTATTTTTAGAAACCCCTCTATAGACTTGATTTTCCTTCATTTCTCGAAAGTCCTTGAAAAACTGCTGATGTTTGCTCTTAGTGAAGGCATGGCGAAACCTCGTAATAACCGCTCTATATAGAGTTTCCCTTTTTCTTAATCAGTGAGTCATTCTTCAGATTAAGGGTTGTAGCCGCAAGTTATTAGTGTGATGAAATGATACTGGTAGATTATCACCCATCTTTCTATTTACACCTGTAACCATGGCAACCAGGTGACAAACAATGGCTTCCATGTCTGGCATGGCCTGTGATTACTATAACCTGTGGTAATGCATTGCAGTACAGAAGTATTGTAATGTATTATTAAAGCGATCGCAGGTTCAACTCCCCCACAGAGTCACCAAAAAATGGAAAAACAAAAAGCGAAATAACAGAAAAAGCTTTTTTGCGCTCCTTCCCCTCTTAATTTACTAAAAATTTTATTAAAAACCCACATGTTTTGTATAATAACATCCTCCACAACCCATACAATAAGCCGAACACACTTTTCATTTTGCACTGCAAATGTTTTTTTTTAAAAAGGATATTAAAAAGAACAGAGCCAAAATACTTTTTTGCTCATTTTACCTCCCCCAAAAATGCAATAAAATTGTTCAACAAAGCCGTATAAACCCCAAAATGGCGCCAATAGAAACTACAGCTTGCTTTGCAAAAAAAACAGCCGACACAGGGCTCTGTCCGTGGAAAACTAAACAAGTTATGGGACTTTGAATGCAGTGATGGGTTTTTGTTATGTAAAAGTGGAAAAACCTAAAAAACAATGTATATAATTTTGGTGTCGCAATCTTATCATGTGATTAATGCGTCATTATTGACGCTATAAAAAACTACTCGCTTCAGACAAGTCTCCATGCTTCAAATATGTGTTGGGGATCTTGTGTATTGGCGCTTTCCATTTGTATTTAGTGGGGTGTGCCATGTCAGTTTTCCTCAGATACCATAAAGGCTTGGTATCTGCTACTAGCTGATAAAAGAAGGCATGCCAGACTGATGAGCAAAGAGTAAAAAGAGGCTACAGCAAGTTCATTGAAATGAAGGAGAAAACTCCAGGTATTCAAAACTTAAGAAACTTATTTTCACAGTAACAGGATTTACGGGTCCAACAGTCAGCAACCTGCAATGTACGGCACCCCGGAACAGACTGCAGGGTCCCTGAATGTACGGCACCCAGGGACAGACTGCAGGGTCCCAGAATGTACGGCACCCAGGGACAGACTGCAGGGTCCCTGAATGTACGGCACCCAGGAGCAGACTGCAGGGTCCCTGAATGTACTGCACCCAGGGACAGACTGCAGGGTCCCTGAATGTACGGCACCCAGGGACAGACTGGAGGGTCCCTGAATGTATGGCACCCAGGGACAGACTGCAGGGTCCCTGAATGTACGGCACCCAGGGACAGACTGCAGGGTCCCAGAATGTATGGCACCCAGGGACAGACTGCAGGGTCCCAGAATGTATGGCACCCAGGGACAGACTGCAGGGTCCCTGAATGTACGGCACCCAGGGACAGACTGCAGGGTCCCAGAATGTATGGCACCCAGGGACAGACTGCAGGGTCCCAGAATGTATGGCACCCAGGGACAGACTGCAGGGTCCCTGAATATACGGCACCCAGGGACAGACTGCGGGGTCCCTGAATGTACGGCACCCAGGGACAGACTGCAGGGTCCCTGAATGTACGGCACCCAGGGACAGACTGCAGGGTCCCTGAATGTACGGCACCCAGGGACAGACTGCAGGTTCCCTGAATGTACGGCACCCAGGGACAGACTGCAGGGTCCCTGAATGTACGGCACCCAGGAGCAGACTGCAGGGTCCCTAAATGTACTGCACCCAGGGACAGACTGCAGGGTCCCTGAATGTACGGCACCCAGGGACAGACTGGAGGGTCCCTGAATGTATGGCACCCAGGGACAGACTGCAGGGTCCCTGAATGTATGGCACCCAGGGACAGACTGGAGGGTCCCTGAATGTACGGCACCCAGGGACAGACTGCAGGGTCCCTGAATGTACGGCACCCAGGGACAGACTGCAGGGTCCCAGAATGTATGGCACCCAGGGACAGACTGCGGGGTCCCTGAATGTACGGCACCCAGGGACAGACTGCAGGGTCCCTGAATGTACGGCACCCAGGGACAGACTGCAGGGTCAGCTTATTTCCAACCCTTCCATATTCTAGATTGCAAGATGGAGCCCACATTGCACCCTGCCGAGCCTCGCACAACTCAACACACCTCGCTGCCACCACTGACCGTTTCTGATAGGTAGGTCAGTCTCCTCCATATCCAACAGACAACTAACACCCTTCGGGGTTATGGATTGTTTAAAGCACACATCAAACACAAGGCTCGTGGGCCAAGTCTGGCTCGCCACGTCATTTTCTGTGGCCCGCCGGCTGTGCAGCAAGTTCCCTCACCCTCCGTGCTGCTGTCACTATCAGATCATCTATCTATCTAGTTAAGTAGACAAAAACAGAAGAGTGCCGATAGCACACTGACAATGGCCGGGGAGGAGGGAAGAAGCCTGTAGAAGACATGATCTCTCGTGCAAGAAGAGCAGGACTGAGGAGGAGGAGCAGCTGCAGGATGAGAGCTCTCACCCACGCTCCATTGGGTAATGGCAGCAGATATGGGGAGACATCAGGGGCCCAAGTATGCAGGAGGGACCCAAAAAGGACTGAGAGCAGACAGTATACCTGCCATTGGGACCACATTGGATGCAGGTGACTATACAGATTTTTCGGTCTGGTATATAAACATATGTGTTTGCATTGTGTATAAAAATGCATATTGTGTATATAATTGTGTGCATTTGTATATATATATATATGTGTATATATATATATGTGTGTGTATATATATATATATATATATATATATATATATATATATATATATATATATATATAAAGTGTGCGCCTGAGTGTGTATATTATATATATATAATCGTGTGCATGTGTGTGTGTGTGTGTGTATATATATATACACTACCGTTCAAAAGTTTGGGGTCACATTGAAATGTCCTTATTTTGGAAGGAAAAGCACTGTACTTTTCAATGAAGATAACTTTAAACTAGTCCTAACTTTAAACAAATGCACTCTATACATTGCTAATGTGGTAAATGACTATTCTAGCTGCAAATGCCTGGTTTTTTGTGCAATATCTACAAAGGTGTATAGAGGCCCATTTCCAGCAACTATCACTCCAGTGTTCTAATGGTACAATGTGTTTGCTCATTGGCTCAGAAGGCTAATTGATGATTAGAAAACCCTTGTGCAATCATGTTCACACATCTGAAAACAGTCTAGCTCGTTACAGAAGCTACAAAACTGACCTTCCTGGGAGCAGATTGAGTTTCTGGAGCATCACATTTGTGGGGTCAATTAAACGCTCAAAATGGCCAGAAAAAGAGAACTTTCATCTGAAACTCGACAGTCTATTCTTGTTCTTAGAAATGAAGGCTATTCCATGCAAGAAATTGCTAAGAAATTGAAGATTTCCTACAACGGTGTGTACTACTCCCTTCAGAGGACAGCACAAACAGGCTCTAACCAGAGTAGAAAAAGAAGTGGGAGGCCGCGTTGCACAACTAAGCAAGAAGATAAGCACACTAGAGTCTCTAGTTTGAGAAACAGACGCCTCACAGGTACCCAACTGGCATCTTCATTAAATAGTACCCGCAAAACACCAGTGTCAACATCTACAGTGAAGAGGCGGCTGCGGGATTTTGGGCTTCAGGGCAGAGTGGCAAAGAAAAAGCCATATCTGAGACTGGCCAATAAAAGAAAAAGATTACGATGGGCAAAAGAACACAGACATTGGACAGAGGAAGACTGGAGAAAAGTGTTGTGGACGGATGAATCCAAGTTTGAGGTGTTTGGATCACAAAGAAGAACGTTTGTGAGACGCAGAACAAATGAAAAGATGCTGGAAGAATGCCTGACGCCATCTGTTAAGCATGGTGGAGGTAATGTGATGGTCTGGGGTTGCTTTGGTGCTGGTAAGGTGGGAGATTTGTACAGGGTAAAAGGGATTCTGAATAAGGAAGGCTATCACTCCATTTTGCATCGCCATGCCATACCCAGTGGACAGCGCTTGATTGGAACCAATTTCATCCTACAACAGGACAATGTTGTGCAATTTCACAAGCTTACCTCAACAAATTAACAGCTAGAATGTCAAAGGTGTGCAATGCTGTAATTGCTGCAAAAGGAGGATTCTTTGACGAAAGCAAAGTTTGATGTAAAAACAATGTTATTTCAAATACAAATCATTATTTCTAACCTTGTCAATGTTTTGACTCTATTTTCTATTCATTTCACAACGCATGGTGGTGAATAAGTGTGACTTTTCATGGAAAACACAAAATTGTTTGGGTGACCCCAAACTTTTGAACGGTAGTATATATATATATATGTGTGTGTGTGTGTATAATTATGCACGTCTATAGATAGAGCTTGAGAAAGGTATTATATTTACCGAAACGCGTTGCTCGCGAAACCAGTGATGGATTATTAATAAAGAAGGATGCTATTATCCTGTATCGGAGCCCGGTATTCCTTGGAGCGCGGATAGTTGTTTTTCCTTTACCTTGTGGATCTGTATTAAGCCCCGGTCATCCGGTGTAGCTTACTTGGAACGGTCCTGCGGCTCTCCGATTAAGGTCGGATGGAATAAAGGCTTAACTATAAGCGAACGTGGATCACGGTGTCAGCGAGGTGCCTTTTTGAAAGGTATCCTCGTCTGACACCAGGTGAGTTAACACTCATTTTTGTCACTTTTGTTATATGTATATAACATACTCTGAAAAAGACATCGAGGCGCCCCCTTATAACATATTTATATTATGCAAGTGTGCTCCTGTGCAAATATATATGTATGTATGTGTGTATAATCGTGGGCACCTGTGCGTGTATTTATATATGTATAATAGTGTGCCTCTGTGTGTGTATGTTTGTATAATATATTTGTGTGGGGGTCACGTTTTACTACTATGACCAATATAGGGGCTACTATGGGGGACCCTATTACTACTGGGGCCCCTATGGGATACCCTATTACTATTGGTGCCACAATGGGGCACTATTACTACGGGTGAAACAATGGGGAACCCTATTAGTACTGGGGCCACAATGGGGGAGTCTATTACTACTGGGGCCACAATGGTGATCAATATTACTACTGGGACAACTATGACTTATGGGGCCATTATGAGGGTTACTATTACTACTGGGGCCACTATAGTAGCACTATGACTACAGAGGCCATTATGGGGGTCACTACTACTACTGCTGGAACGACTATAGGAGCACTATGACTACTGGGGCCATAATGTGTCACTATGGGGGTTACTTACTACTGGGGCCACCATGGGTGATCCAATTAACTCTGGGGCCACTATGGGAACCTTTTTTTTTTTTTTTTTTAAATCCAATTTTATTCCATTTTTTAAGAATTAACAATACAAACAGCATCAACATATCATATATCAAATACGTACAGGTCTGAATATCTATTGTTTCTAGAAGCGTTCAGCTTAGCTTTGGCCCGAGAGGGAAGGAGGGAGGTACCCCACCAGCTTCCAAGAATTCAAGACAGGTAAGATAAATCAATGCGGGTCCATCCGGATCCCCACAGGCGTACGACAAGACAGACCATATACATATGTAAATAAAACATGAAAAGAAGAACGAGTAACAAGCACAATAATAGACACAATACGAAAAGAGGACATGGAAAGGAAAGCAGACTAGGAAGGGAAGAAACGAGGGGAAAGAGGGAGGGGGGGGGTATAGGGAGGAGGGGAAGGGAGGTGGGGCGGGGGGGGGGTCCCGGCTATCTTCAAATAGTGTCTAGCAACAGGGAGCTGATGTCAATCGTCCGGATCCACCCGAGAGTCTAATTCCCCTACTTATGTATGAGTCCCACCCAGCTAGTACACCTGAGGCTTTCGTGGTTGTGATTATGCCAATCCACCTGGTAGCTAAGCCTACCAGATGACCGCTCTCCACGGAGCCCACATTTCAACATATTTATCGTGGGCTCCCTTAGACCAAGCAGAAAGCTTTCTCGAAGTTTGCTAGAGTATCCACTCTGTCCTTCCACTGAGTGACTGTCGGTGGCTCCTTCTGCTTCCATCTCAGTGGAATGAGGGCTTTTGCTGCATCTATTATTAGGGCAACCAGTTTATGCCGCAATGGATGGAATGTCCCGGACGGTTTCCATAGGAGGACCAACTCAGGGGAGAGGATCAATTCCGGGGAGATCTTCCTCAACACCTCCCCCACTCCTTCCCAGAATATCGCTAGGACAGGACATTCCCACCAAATATGTAAAAAGGAGCCAGTTGCCCTCTCGCATCTCCAACAGACATCCTGTTCTATTAATTTGTGGTCAAAAAGCCACTGGGGAGTCCTGTACCACCTCGCTAGAAGCTTGTAATGGGTCTCCTGCGAGGTGACACAAGGGGAGAGTCCAAAGGCGGTCTTCAGGATAAGCTTGGTCTCGCTAGGAGACAGAGAGATGCGGAGTTCTCTCTCCCATGAGACCAGGAAGGCCGGGCGCGTATCCGCTGGAGGGGAGATGAAGTGGCGACGAATATATGACACTTTTCTAGCTAAGGCGTTACCCCCCATTATTGCCGTCTCAAATGGAGTCAGTGGTCTTTCCAGTTTATAAGTTTTAAGAAAGGCGTTGAGGACTTTAAGCAAATGGGCCAAGATAAGAAAAGTGGAGGTACGATCAGGAAGTAGGTCTTCCAGCGAGGTGAGAGGGTATTTATGTGAAATGTCGAAAACATCTTGCAATTTTTTGTTTGCTAATGTCTGCCACACTCTGGCAGTACAAGGATCTAACTTGAGATCCATGAGCCTATGCAAAGAGGATAGGGGGGCTGCAGGGGAGGGGGTCGGGGCCAGGGTCGGCCCGATAGCCCTCCAAGTCTCTAAAGCGCCCCTCGTTAGTGGGTTAGAACTCTGTTTCTTGTTGTATCTCACTTCCGGGACCCAAAGTTCCTCAATGAGGTGTTGGCCATGGGCACCTTTAGCCAGAATCTGTAAAAGCGGGTCCTTAATGGGATGTGTCAATTCCATCCAGTGATTAAGTTGTGCGGCCCTATAGAATTCTTTGGGGCACGGCAGATCCACTCCTCCCTCCGAGCGCCTTCTGATTAGTAAACAATGGGCTAATCTCGGCCTCCTACCCATCCAAAGGTATCTAAGGAAAATTGTGCGTAGACTCTTAAAAAAGTTGAGAGGTATAAAGACTGGGAGGAGCCTAATTTTGTATAGTATGATAGGAATGATATAAGATTTCAGCATGTTCTTCCTTCCCAGCCAGGAAATAAAAGGTAGGTCATAGGATCGTAATAGTTTTTTAACTTTCGCTAGCAGGGGAAGGAAATTAGTTGCATATAGATCCTCGGCTTTTTTAGTAATTTTGACGCCTAGGAAATCAATGGCTGTGTCCGACCAGGTGAAAGGGGAGCTGTTTTTAATTTTTTGGAATCTGTTGGATGGTATGGAGATATTTAAAGCTATTGATTTAGATAGGTTAGTTTTAAAGTTTGAGAGAGTTCCAAACTCTTCCAGCAGGGAGACAAGGTGGGGGAGACCTCTTTCCGGGTTTGTAATGAGAAATGTTATATCATCAGCATACGCTGAGATTGAGAGGGTCTCTCCTCCGACCCTGAGGCCCTGTATCAGAGGATCGAGTCTCACCTTTTGAAGAAATGGCTCCAGGGCGAGGATGAAAAGGGAGGGGGAAAGGGGGCAGCCCTGTCTAGTGCCGTTGTTTATATTAAACGGTGGGGAGAGAGAGTTATTAATTTTCAGTCTCGCATGGGGCATTGCGTATAAGGAGAAGATCGCCTTGACGAATTTGCTTGGGATATTGAAGTGCAAAAGAACCTGTTCCATATAGACCCAGTTGATGCGGTCAAACGCTTTTTCGGCGTCTGTGCTCACAAGAGCAAGCGGGATATTATGCGTCTGAACGTATCTTGTTGCGTGTAGTAACCTAAGACAACCGTCTCTACCTTCTCTCCCCCTGACAAACCCCGATTGTTCGAAGTTGATCAGTTTAGTTATATGGTTTTCTAAGCGTTTCGTGAGGATTTTAGCCCAGAGCTTCATGTCAAAGCTTATCATGGAGATTGGGCGGTAGCTACCACAAGATTCGGGGTCTTTATTCTCCTTTCGGACCAGAGTGATGTGCGCCTCTTGTGCCTGCCTAGGGAGAGGAGCTCCCTGCAGCAAAGCGTTAAAGAGTTCTGTTAATTGAGGGACTAGGGTATCTTTGAAAGTTTTATAATAAATCAGGGGGAGACCATCTGGGCCGGGGCTCTTCCCGGGAGGGGAGGAATCTATGAGTTCTACTATTTCCTGATCAGTAATTGTTTCTAAAAAATTATCAGTGTCTTCCCGGCTGAGTTTTGGCATGTTTAAGTCGTTAAGAAAGCGGTTAATCTGTTCTTTCATATCAGTAGAGGCTTCTGGAGTTAGAGGGTCCCTAAGGTTGTAAAGAGAGGAGTAAAAGCTTAGGAATTCGGAGGTAATCTCCTGTGTGGTAGAGACTTTTTGACCATTCGGGGTTTTAATCGACTGTATATGATTCCTAGATCTGGCTTTCTTTATAAGGGCGGACATGTATTTGCTCCCTCTATTCCCCTGGGCATAGGTGATGTGTTTTAAGTACAGATGTTTTTTGTTATATTTAGTCTCAAGGAGGAGTTTGAGTTCCTTCCTGAGAGAGGCTAATTCCTCTAGCGAGGCCTCGCATGTCGACTGCTTCGACGCCCGCTCAAGTTTAGCAATTTGGCACAGTTTGTTGTCTATTTCTTTTTGTTGTTTTTTTTTAGCTCTGGAGCCAGCTGCAATCAGGAGGCCTCTGACGAAGGCCTTATGGGCCTCCCAGGTTGTAGGGATCGAGACATCCTCGGATTTGTTTAGCTGGAAATATTCCTCTATCGCCTTCTTCAGTTGAAGTTTCTCCTCCTCCGGATCTAATAAAGAGGGATTGAGTCTCCAACGCCATTCCCTAGGGGACGGGCTAGGAAGACGAAGGTTTAAGTGGACTGGGGCGTGATCTGTGATTACAATAGGGTCAATTGACACTTTGGTCACGTACTGCAAGAAGGAGGGGGACACGAATATATAATCAAGGCGCTGGAAAGAGGAGTGGACCCGCGAAAAAAATGTATAATCTCTGGAGTTTGTATTTAAACATCTCCAGCTGTCCACAATATTGGTTTCTGATAGTACCCGTATGAGATTTTTAAGTTTTCTTTGGGATATTTGAGATTTTCCTACAGAAGAGTCTAGGAGTGGACAGATTGTGAGGTTCAAATCGCCCCCTAATATTATCTGGCCAGTGGCAAAATGTTTTAATGCATCTAGTTGTTTAACCAGCCAGGGTATTTGGTTGGTATTAGGGGCATATAGGTTCGCCAGAGTGACTTTGTTATCATTAAGGACCCCCTTAAAGGAGATGTCCCGCGCCGAAACGGGTTTTTTTTTTTTTAAACCCCCCCCCCGTTCGGCGCGAGACAACCCCGATGCAGGGGTTAAAAAAACCACCCGCACAGCGCTTACCTGAATCCCGGCGGTCCGGTGACTTCAATACTTACCGCTGAAGATGGCCGCCGGGATCTTCTACCTTCGTGGACCGCAGCTCTTCTGTGCGGTCCACTGCCGATTCCAGCCTCCTGATTGGCTGGAATCGGCACGTGACGGGGCGGAGCTACACGGAGCCGCTCTCTGGCACGAGCGGCTCCATAGAAGAAAGCTGAAGACCCGGACTGCGCAAGCGCGGCTAATTTGGCCATCGGAGGCCAAAAATTAGTCGGCTCCATGGAGACGAGGACGCCAGCAACGGAGCAGGTAAGTATAAAACTTTTTATAACTTCTGTATGGCTCATAATTAATGCACAATGTACATTACAAAGTGCATTATTATGGCCATACAGAAGTGTATAGACCCACTTGCTGCCTCGGGACATCTCCTTTAACAAATAGGGCCCTACCTTCCTCGTCTGAGTACTGACCCTCACAGGAAAAGGCAAGGGATTTATGTAAGAGGACAGATACTCCCTTTGCGGCCGACGAGGGGTGTGTGTTATGAAATGCGAGAGGGAACTGCCTTCCCGGTAGGGACGGACACCGGTCTCCCCTGTAGTGGGTCTCCTGCAGAAAAGCAATTTTTGATCCATACCTTTTAAGCAGTAATGCGATATGATGCCTCTTGGGTGGGGAGTTCAGACCATTTACATTCAGCGTAGTGACTCGGATCTGCTCATCCATGTTGTCGCAATAGTAGTTTTATACTGGTCTCTCTTTCTATACAATAGCGGGCGGATAGGATGGAAGAGAAAATCGTTAGTCACACGTAATAAACTTTGCTCCTTTACTCAACAGACACAAGGGTCAGCCGGGACTAAGAGGGCCTCGAGGGGGGGGGGGGAGGGGAAGAAGGGTTAAGGATAAAGTGGTAGGATAAGAATAAGAAGGGTAAGCAAAGAGATAAACAATAAAATGCACGAATGAGTGCAAACAAAGAACACACTATAAATGTGTTGCGAATACAACCTTCGTGCCCCCGAGGCCGGCACACTCCAGGGAGCCCGCCGGGCCCAGGACCAGAAGGGAGGGGGGGGCGAGTTGTCTACTCCTCCAACAGTGAGGGGCAGACAACAGGATTCAGCCTGTTCATCCAGGCGCCCCCGGGTCACTGAAATAGATATTAATGCATTCAAATTACACCGATCACAGCCTGTGAAAAGAAAGGGTTAAACAAATATTCCATATAGCACGAGAATTACTTCACATAAACAAATTAGCAACGTCCCAGAGATCATATCGCCGTCTCAAATATCTCCATGTCCCCGACAGTAGGAGACGGAAGGGATCTCAATATGAGTAAAAATTCAAAGAAGGCAAAGAAAGAACATTTGACAATATAGGAAAAAGGTAACCTTAAGAAATGTCCTTCCAAACTTCGGCGGAGGGCTCCCTGGAGACCCGCCAGCGGGCAAAATGTGAACCACAGACAACGTCCAGAGAGCCCGTCAAGTGTCCGAGTTGTCTACCAGCTCCCTTGCTTTTTTCTTTTTGGGTTTTGGAGACTTGAGGTTGCCAGCTAATTGCCACGACTCAGGTGGTGTTAGCCTGGGGAGTTTAGGAAACTCTGGAAGTGGCATCCAGCAGGGCAGTTCAATGGGATCCATCCCCAGGTGTTCCCAGCAAGCGTGAAGATCTTCTGGAGAGCGGACAATCATCCTTCGGCTCTTGTAGGATAAGCTAATTCCGAAGGGGAATAGCCAGGTGTAGCGGATTTCCCTTTCTCTGAGCGCTTCCAGCAGAGGGCGAAGTAAACGACGCTCCGCCAGGGTTGCAGGGGAAAGGTCTTGGTAAATCTGGATCAGAGCATCCCCGTATTTAATTTCTTTGCGGGATCTTGCTGTTTTTAGAATGATCGCAGTGTCCTGGAAGGATAACAGCCTACAGATAATGTCCCGAGGGGGCTCAGCAGGTCCAGGAGGGGGTCTAAGAGCCCTATGGATGCGCTCTATGACTATCTGGGAAGCCCTCTCTGCACCCACCAGCTGCGGAAAAATCTCCATGGTTACCTTATGGAGGGACTCCGCTGCCCAGGATTCCGGAATACCTTTAAGCCTTAAGTTATTCCTCCTGCTGCGGTTTTCGAGATCCTCTTGAAGAAGAAGGGCTCAATTAAGATTTTCGTGCTGGTCCTTTAAGATTTTTTCAATAGCTATGGCATGAGAAGAAACAGAGGCTGAGGCAGCCTCCAGGTCCTCAACCCTGCGCCCCAGCTGTTTTATGTCCTCTTTTATCTCGGTGAGGTCGGCGACAATGGGGGACAGTGCATTTCTTATGAGTTCTCTCATAAATCCTCGTGAGACTCCTCCAGAGTCCTCCTCATCTGAAGAGGACTCTCCCTCCCCAGCTTTACTGTGTGAAGCACCGGCGCCATTTTGGAAGGGGGGTGCGGGGAGCGGGAGCTGCGCTCCTTTAGGTAGCGCTGCATACCCGCTTGACTTTTAGCCGGTTTGGGAGTGCAGGGGAGTTCTCCAACCTTTTCCCTTGAAGCTTTCTTCATTTTGGAGGCTGCGGTCGGTGTAGCGGGACCTCCGTGGGCGCCGTTCAGAGGGAGCTCCGGGCTTAAGCGGCCATCTTGTTCGTGGCAGGCTCCGCCCCCCACTATGGGAACCTTAAAACTACTGGGGACACTATGGGAGACCCTATTACCACTCTGGCCACTATGGGGTTCACTATTACTATACAGTCTTACAATTAGAATCAGCCCTTTGAAGGCAACCATAAGGCTCATGTGGCCCTTGGTGAAAATGAGTTTGACACCCCTGGTTTAAAATATCAAGGAGACTGACTAATAAGTTTAACACTTTATTCTATAAAGGGTTAGCAGTACTTAGACAAATTATACAAAAGGGGATATTTACATAAGGGGAGGAGCTACAAATACACACAAACTGTATGATGACAAAAATGGATAAATAATACCAGTCTATGAAATTGTTTTATGTAGTAATGGAGTGTGGAGCATGCAGAACGGGGACAGGCTGGCATTCAAATGAAAATCCTGGGTCTGACAATGGGGGGCAAGATCCCCATTTACTTTTACATTCCCTTAGGTCCCACCTCCTCATGACATCACCGAGTGCAGTCTAAGGAGTTGGCTGAATATTGATGAGCTCTTTGCTTGACGGGAAATACATTTGAACATCTGCCTAGATCCACTCAACTTTCCTCAGACCAGAATGGTGGCAGATTGTCACCCAGTAGAATGTCAGTCTACTGGCATCATTAATAACATGCGGCTACAACCCTTAAACTGAAGAATGACTCACTGATTAGGGAAAAGGAAACTCTATTGTGATGGGTTATTACGAGGTTTCGCCATACCACCAGAAAGAGGAAACATCAGCAGGCTTTCAGGGACTTAGTCTTTCTACTGTGAGAAGGTGTTTAGTAGAGATGAGCGAGCACCAAAATGCTCGGGTGCTCGTTACTCGAGTCGAACTTCCTGCGATGCTCGAGGGTTCGTTTCGAGTAACGAACCCCATTGAAGTCAATGGGCGACTCGAGCATTTTTGTATATCGCCGATGCTTGCTAAGGTTTTGATTTGTGCAAATCTGGGAAATTCACGACACAGAAACGGATAGGGCAGGCGAGGGGCTACATGTTGGGCTGCATCTCAAGTTCACAGGTCCCACTATTAAGCCACAATAGCGGCAAGAGTGCCCCCCCCAACAATTTTTACTTCTGAAAAACCCTCATTAGCAAGGCATACCTTAGCTAAGCACCACACTACCTCCAACAAAGCACAATCACTGCCTGCATGACACTCCGCTGCCACTTCTCCTGGGTTACATGCTGCCCAACCCCCCCGCACGACCCAGTGTCCACAGCGCACACCAAAGTGTCCCTGTGCAGCCTTCAGCTGCACTCATGCCACACGCTGGCCTCACAGCCACACCACCCTCATGTCTATTTATAAGTGCGTCTGCCATGAGGAGGAACCGGAGGCACACACTGCAGAGGGTTGTCAGGGCCAGACAGCGACCCTCTTTAAAAGGGGCAGGGCGATAGCCCACAATGCTGAACAGAAGCAATGAGAAATCCAATCCTGTGCCACCTCCATCAGGAGCTGCAAACGTGGGCATAGCAATGGGGAACCCATGTGCCACACAGTATTCATTCTGTCAAGGTGTCGCATAGCTCAATCCACACTGCAAGAGGAAAGCCGTCTGCGCTCTGCCCTCTACCCAAGTCAGTCAGTGCCTTTGTGCCAGACAGGTCAAACACCGCGATGGGAACTAAGTGGGCACCAACAGCATAGGTGGGTTCTAGGAAGCCCAAGACATGAACAAAAAATTGATCTGAGCGGCCAAACATGGCAGACTTGCACCGCGCCCACGACATAGGCCTCGGCCCACAGCTTCAGCAATCCTAGGCAGGAAGCGGACTTTCACTGCACCCAGGACATAGGCCTCTGCACAAACCCTCAGCAATCGCGTGCCTACAGCGGACTCCGATGCTAGCGTAGCTGTGCACGTCTCATCAGCGCTGTATTGCTCCTGTAGTTTGTCCCAACGCAGTGCCCCAGATAGTAGAGCTAACGTCAGATTAAATACAGGTGGGCTTTGGCCCACACTGCATGCCCCAGTCAGACTGGGGTTCTTTATAAGTAGACACAGGCAGGTACAACTCCATGTGGACAGACAGCATGGGTGGGTCCCAGGAAGCTACCAGCGTTACATAAATAAATCCCATTGCATTGCCCAGCACGGCTGAGGTAACGTCAGATTAAACGCAGGTGGGCTTCGGCCCACACTGCATGCCCCAGTAAGGGCGAGCACCCACTGGCGTTTGCGTTTCCCGCGGGAAAAAAACGCAGCGTTTTCGCCGCGTGTCCCGCGGTTTTTCCGCGCGTTTTCCGCGGCGTTTTTCGCGGCGTTTTCGCAGCTTTGCCATTAATTTCCATGGAGAAAAATAAGGACACATATGCAACTGACAGTTCCTATGTTAAAAACGCAAACGCAATGCAAAAAAAACGCCAGTGGACAGGAACACATGTTATCTCTATGCCTGTGCAGGAAAAACGCAAAACGCAAAACGCAAAACGCAGGTAAAAAAACGCCAGTGGGTGCTCGCCCTAAGACTGGTTTTTTTTTAATAAGTAGACACAGGCAGGTACAACTCCCTAATGTGAAGTCCGTGTGGACCCAAAGCATGGGTGGCTCCCTGGAACCTACCGGTGGTACATAAACAAATCCCATTGCAGTGCCCAGCATAGCTGAGGTAACGTCAGATTAAATGCAGGTGGGCTTCGGCCCACACTGCATGCCCCAGTCTGACTGGGGTTTTTAATACATAGACACTGGCAGGTACAAATCCGTAATGTGAAGTCCCTGTGGACCCACAGCATGGGTGGCTCCCTGGAACCCATCGGCAGTACATAAATGTATCCCATTGCAGTGCCCTGCTCAGCAGAGCTAACGTCAGATACAATACAGGTGGGCTTCAGCCCACAGCACATGCCCTAGTCAGACTGGTAATATGTACCTTAACAGTAACCGCGTTGGTGGGAATGTGGTTGTGACTGCGGACCTAGTAGCGCGGTTTTATTTAGTTGGTTTTCGGAATGTGGCCAGGATTAAGTGGGCCGTGGCGGGGGGATGGTGGGGGCTCTCTTGTTGTGTTGTTAAAGGTGAAATTCTTGGACTGTCACCAGACGGACGAATGCAAAGGTATTTGCCAAGAATGTTTTCATTGTTAGAGGAGGAGGGGGATGTTTTTGAGGCACTACGTGTCCTCTCCACGTGTCTGTGGTTATATGCACCCTAACAGTAATCGCGTTGGTGGGAAATGGCCTCGCCGCCATCATGTCTTTGGGAAGCCTCCTTTTCCACACCCCAGTGACATAGCATTAGCAGCGGTATAGGCAGAGCCCAGAACTAGTAACATTTCAGCGGTAGCATTAGGGACAGGCCCCAGTAACATATCACTAGCAGCATTATAGGGGGAGCACAGTATTAGTTCCATTTCAGTAGTAGTAGCAGTCAAGACAGGCCCCAGTAACATATCACTAGCAGCAGTATAGGGGGAGCACAGAATTAGTTCCATTTCAATAATCGTAGCAGTCAAGACAGGCCCCAGTAACATATCACTAGCTGCAGTATAGGGGGAGCACAGTATTAGTTCCATTTCATTAATAGTAGCAGTCAAGACAGGCCCCAGTAACATATCACTAGAAGCAGTATAGGGGGAGCACAGTATTAGTTCCATTTCAGTAGTAGTAGCAGTCTGGACAGGCCCCAGTAACAATTCCGAAGCAGCAGTATAGGGGGAGCACAGTATTAGTTCCATTTCAGTAGTAGTAGCAGTCTGGACAGGCCCCAGTAACAATTCCGAAGCAGCAGTATAGGGGGAGCACAGTATTAGTTCCATTTCAGTAGTAGTAGCAGTCAAGACAGGCCCCAGTAACAATTCCAAAGCAGCAGTATAGAGGGGGGCACAGTATTATTTCCATTTCAGTAGTAGTAGCAGTCAAGACAGGCCCCAGTAACATATCACTAGAAGCAGTATAGGGGGAGCACAGTATTAGTTCCATTTCAGTAGTAGTAGCAGTCTGGACAGGCCCCAGTAACAATTCCGAAGCAGCAGTATAGGGGGAGCACAGTATTAGTTCCATTTCAGTAATAGTAGCAGTCTGGATAGGCTCAAGTAACAATTCCGAAGCAGCAGTATAGGGGCAGCACAGTATTAGTTCCATTTCAGTAGTAGTAGCAGTCAAGACAGGCCCCAATAACATATCACTAGCAGCAGTATAGGGGGAGCACAGTATTAGTTCCATTTCAGTAGTAGTAGCAGTCTGGACAGGCCCCAGTAACAATTCCGAAGCAGCAGTATAGGGGGAGCACAGTATTAGTTCCATTTCAGTAGTAGTAGTAGCAGTCTGGAGAGGCCCCAGTAACAATTCCAAAACAGCAGTATAGGGGGAGCACAGTATTCGTTCCATTTCAGTAGTAGTAGCAGTCAAGACAGGCCCCAGTAACATATCACTAGCAACAGTATAGGGGGAGCACAGTATTAGTTCCATTTCAGTAGTAGTAGCAGTCTGGACAGGCCCCAGTAACAATTCCGAAGCAGCAGTATAGGGGGAGCACAGTATTAGTTCCATTTCAGTAGTAGTAGCAGTCTGGACAGGCCCCAGTAACAATTCCAAAGCAGCAGTATAGGGGGAGAACAGTATTAGTTCCATTTCAGTAGTAGTAGCAGTCAAGACAGGCCCCAGTAACATATCACTAGCAGCAGTATAGGGGGACCACAGTATTAGTTCCATTTCAGTAGTAGTAGCAGTCTGGACAGGCCCCAGTAACAATTCCGAAGCAGCAGTATAGGGGGAGCACAGTATTAGTTCCATTTCAGTAGTAGTAGCAGTCTGGACAGGCCCCAGTAACAATTCCAAAGCAGCAGTATAGGGGGGGCACAGTATTATTTCCATTTCAGTAGTAGTAGCAGTCAAGACAGGCCCCAGTAACATATCACTAGCAGCAGTATAGGGGGAGCACAGTATTAGTTCCATTTCAGTAATAGTAGCAGTCTGGACAGGCTCCAGTAACAATTCCGAAGCAGCAGTATAGGGGGAGCACAGTATTAGTTCCATTTCAGTAGTAGTAGCAGTCAAGACAGGCACCAGTAACATATCACTAGCAGCAGTATAGGGGGAGCACAGTATTAGTTCCATTTCAGTAGTAGTAGCAGTCTGGACAGGCCCCAGTAACAATTCCGAAGCAGCAGTATAGGGGGAGCACAGTATTAGTTCCATTTCAGTAGTAGTAGTAGCAGTCTGGAGAGGCCCCAGTAACAATTCCAAAGCAGCAGTATAGGGGGAGCACAGTATTAGTTCTATTTCAGTAGTAGTAGCAGTCAAGACAGGCCCCAGTAACATATCACTAGCAGCAGTATAGGGGGAGCACAGTATTAGTTCCATTTCAGTAGTAGTAGCAGTCAAGACAGGCCCCAGTAACAATTCCGAAGCAGCAGTATAGGGGGAGCACAGTATTAGTTCCATTTCAGTAGTAGTAGCAGTCTGGACAGGCCCCAGTAACAATTCCAAAGCAGCAGTATAGGGGGAGCACAGTATTAGTTCCATTTCAGTAGTAGTAGCAGTCAAGACAGACCCCAGTAACATATCACTAGCAGCAGTATAGGGGGAGCACAGTATTAGTTCCATTTCAGTAATCGTAGCAGTCAAGACAGGCCCCAGTAACATATCACTAGCAGCAGTATAGGGGGAGCACAGTATTAGTTCCATTTCAGTAGTAGTAGCAGTCAAGACAGGCCCCAGTCACAATTCCAAAGCAGCAGTATAGGGGGAGCACAGTATTAGTTCCATTTCAGTAGTAGTAGCAGTCTGGACAGGCCCAGTAACAATTCCAAAGCAGCAGTATAGGGGGAGCACAGTATTATTTCCATTTCAGTAGTAGTAGCAGTCAAGACAGGCCCCAGTAACATATCACTAGCAGCAGTATAGGGGGAGCACAGTATTAGTTCCATTTCAGTAATAGTAGCAGTCAAGACAGGCTCCAGTAACAATTCCGAAGCAGCAGTATAGGGGGAGCACAGTATTAGTTCCATTTCAGTAGTAGTAGCAGTCAAGACAGGCCCCAGTAACAATTCCAAAGCAGCAGTATAGGGGGAGCACAGTATTAGTTCCATTTCATTAATAGTAGCAGTCAAGACAGGCCCCAGTAACATATCACTAGCAGCAGTATAGGGGGAACACAGTATTAGTTCCATTTCAGTAATAGTAGCAGTCTAAACAGGCCCCAGTAACTTATCACTAGCAGCAGTATAGGGGGAGCACAGTCTTAGTTTAATTTCAGTAGTAGTAGCAGTCAAGACAGGCCACAGTAACAATTCCGAAGCAGCAGTATAGGGGGAGCACAGTCTTAGTTTAATTTCAGTAGTAGTAGCAGTCAAGACAGGCCACAGTAACATTCCCGTTGCAGCAGTTTAGGGAGATAACAGTCTTTTTCACATTTCAGTAGTTGCAGTATAGACAAGGCCCCAGTTATATTTATGTAGCAAAAGTGTAGGCCAACCCCACACACCTTGCTG
This sequence comes from Eleutherodactylus coqui, assembly GCF_035609145.1. Lineage (NCBI taxonomy): Eukaryota > Metazoa > Chordata > Amphibia > Anura > Eleutherodactylidae > Eleutherodactylus > Eleutherodactylus coqui. The sequence goes on from NC_089838.1 coordinate 329,754,043, forward strand.
TACCATGAGTGCAGACGAAGCCCATAAAAATTACTAGGATTACACTGTAGGCGATGGCCCCCAAAAATTGGTGTACCAACAGTACTAATGTACCTCAGAAAAATTGCCCATGCCCAACCAAGAGGGCAGGTGAAACCCATTAATCGCTTTGGTTAATGTGGCTCAATTTGTAACTAGGCCTGGAGGCAGCCCAGTTAAAATAAAAATTGGTTCAGGTGCAAGTTTCAACGCTTTAATGAGAATTGAAACGTATAAACATTGTTTACAAAAGTAATATGACTGAGCCTTGTGGGCCTAAGAAAAATTGCCCGTTCGGCGTGATTACGTGAGGTTTCAGGAGGAGGAGCAGGAGGAGGAGGATGAATATAATACACAGATTGATGAAGCTAAAAGGTCCCCGTTTTTTATGGTGATACAGAATGATGCTTCCATCCGCGGGTGCAGCCTACGTATTGTTTAGGTACCGCTGCTGTCCGCTGGTGGAGAAGAGAAGTTTGGGGAAATCCAGGCTTTGTTCATCTTTATGAGTGTAAGCCTGTCGGCACTGTCAGTTGACAGGCGGGTACGCTTATCCGTGATGATTCCCCCAGCCGCACTAAACGCCCTCTCTGACAAGACGCTAGCCGCAGGACAAGCAAGCACCTCCAGGGCATACAGCACGTGTTCAGGCCACGTGTCCAGCTTCGACACCCAGTAGTTGTAGGGGGCACAGGCGTCACGGAGGACGGTCATGCGATCGGCTACATACTCCCTCACCATCCTTTTACAGTGCTCCCGCCGACTCAGCCTTGACTGGGGAGCGGTGACACAGTCTTGCTGGGGAGCCAGAAAGCTGGCAAAGGCCTTGGAGAGTGTTCCCCTTCCTGCGCTGTACATGCTGCCTGATCTCCGCGCCTCCCCTGCTACCTAGCCCTCGGAACTGCGCCTTCTGCCACTAGCGCTGTCGGATGGGAATTTTACCATCAGTTTCTCCACCAGGGTCCTGTGGTATAGCATCACTCTCGAACCCCTTTCCTCTTCGGGTATGAGAGTGGAAAGGTTCTCCTTATACCATGGGTCGAGCAGTGTGTACACCCAGTAATCCGTAGTGGCCAGAATGCGTGTAACGCGAGGGTCACGAGAAAGACATCCTAACATGAAGTCCGCCATGTGTGCCAGGGTACCTGTACGCAACACATGGCTGTCCTCACTAGGAAGATCACTTTCAGGATCCTCCTCCTCCTCCTCCTCCTCAGGCCATACACACTGAAAGGATGACAGGCAAGCAGCATGGGTACCCTCAGCAGTGGGCCAAGCTGTCTCTTTCCCCTCCTCCTCATGCTCCTCCCCCTCCTCCTTCTCCAAAACGCGCTGAGATATAGACATAAGGGTGCTCTGACTATCCAGCAACATACTGTCTTCCCCCGGCTCCGTTTCCGAGCGCAAAGCATCTGCCTTTATGCTCTGCAGAGAACTTCTCAAGAGGCATAGCAGAGGAATGGTGCCGCTAATGATTGCAGCATCGCCGCTCACCATCTGGGTAGACTCCTCTAAGTTTCCAAGGACCTGGCAGATGTCTGCCAACCAGGCCCACTCTTCTGTAAAGAATTGAGGAGGCTGACTCCCACTGCGCCGCCCATGTTGGAGTTGGTATTCCACTATAGCTCTATGCTGCTCATAGAGCCTGGCCAACATGTGGAGTGTAGAGTTCCACCGTGTGGGCATGTCGCACAGCAGTCGGTGCACTGGCAGATTAAACCGATGTTGCAGGGACCGCAGGGTGGCAGCGTCTGTTTTGGACTTGCGGAAATGTGCGCAGAGCCGGCGCACCTTTCCGAGCAGGTCTGACAAGCGTGGGTAGCTTTTCAGAAACCGCTGAACCACCAAATTAAAGACGTGGGCCAGGCATGGCACGTGCGTGAGGCTGCCGAGCTGCAGAGCCGCCACCAGGTTACGGCCGTTGTCACACATGACCATGCCCGGTTGGAGGCTCAGCGGCGCAAGCCAGCGGCCGGTCTGTCCTGTCAGGCCCTGCAGCAGTTCGTGGGCCGTGTGCCTCTTCTCTCTCCTAAGCTGAGTAGTTTCAGCACAGCCTGCTGACGCTTGGCCACCGCTATGCTGCCACGCCGCGCGACACCGACTGCTGGCGACGTGCTGCTGCTGACACATCTTGATTGCGAGACAGAGGTTGCATAGGAGGAGGAGGACGAGGGTGGTTTAGTGGAGGAAGCATACACCACCGCAGATACCAGCACCGAGCTGGGGCACGCAATTCTGGGGGTGGGTAGGACGTTAGCGGTCCCAGGCTCTGACTCTGTCCCAGCCTCCACTAAATTCACCCAATGTGCTGTCAGGGAGATATAGTGGCCCTGCCCGCCTGTGCTTGTCCACGTGTCCGTTGTTCAGTGGACCTTGCCAGTAACCGCGTTGGTGAGGGCGCGTACAATGTTGCGGGAGACGCGGTCGTGCAGGGCTGGGACGGCACATCGGAAAAAGTTGTGGCGACTGGGAACCGAGTAGCGCGGGGCCGCCGCCGCCATCATGTTTTTGAAAGCCTCCGTTTCCACAAGCCTATACGGCAGCATCTCCAGGCTGATCAATTTGGCTATGTGCACATTTAACGCTTGAGCGTGCGGGTGCGTGGCGGCGTACTTGCGCTTGCGCTCAAACAGTTGCTCTAGCAACGGCTGGACGCTGCGCTGAGAGACATTGCTGGATGGGGCCGAGGACAGCGGAGGTGAGCGTGTGGGTGCAGGCCGGGAGACAGTCGTGCCTGTGTCCTGAGAGGGGGGTTGGATCTCAGTGACAGGTTGGGGCACAGGGGGAGAGGCAGTGGTGCAAACCGGAGGCAGTAAACGGCCTTCGTCCCACCTTGTGGGGTGCTTGGTCATCATATGCCTGCGCATGCTGGTGGTGGTGAGGCTGGTGGTGGTGGCTCCCTGGCTGATCTTGGCGCGACAAACCTTGCACACCACAGTTCGTCAGTCGTCTGCACTCTCAGTGAAAAACTGCCACACCTTTGAGCACCTCGGCCTCTGCAGGGTGGCATGGCGCGAGGGGGCGCTTTGGGAAACAGTTGGTGGATTATTCGGTCTGGCCCTGCCTCTACCCCTGGCCACCGCACTGCCTCTTCCAACCTGCCCTGCTGCTGCACTTGCCTCCCCCTCTGAAGACCTGTCCTCAGTAGGCTTAGCAAACCAGGTGTGCTCAGTTACCTCATCGTCCAGCTGCTCTTCCTCCGAATCCTCTGTGCGCTCCTCCCTCGGACTTACTGAAATTACTACTACCTCACTGATAGACAACTGTGTCTCATCGTCATCGTCCACCTTACCCACTGAAAGCTCTTGAGACAGTTGCCGGAAGTCCCCAGCCTCATCCCCTGGCCCCCGGGAACTTTCCAAAGGTTGGGCATCGGTCATGAAAAACTCCTCCGGTGGGAGAGGAACCACTGCTGCCCAATCTCGGCAGGGGCCCGAAAACAGTTCCTGGGAGTCTGCCTGCTCCTCAGAATGTGTCATTTTCATGGAGTGAGGAGGCTGGGAGGAAGGAGGAGCAGCAGCCAGAGGATTCAGAATTGCAGCTGTGGACGGCGTAGAAGACTGGGTGGTCGATAGATTGCTGGATGCACTTTCTGCCATCCACGACAGGACCTGCTCACACTGCTCATTTTTTAAGAAAGGTCTACCACGTGGACCCATTAATTGTGAGATGAATCTGGGGACCCCAGAAACTTGCCTCTCTCCTAATCCTGCAGCAGTCGGCTGCGATACACCTGGACCAGGAGCTCAGCCTGTGCCCACACCCTGACTTGGGCCTCTGCATCCTCGCCCCCATCCACGTCCTCTAGGCTTACCCCTACCCCTCAGCAGGGTGTATTACGAGTAGAGCAGAAACAGAACGCTGTAATTAAATGTGCCGCTTATTGGCCTGTGGTTGGAGGCTGACTTCGCTTACGGAACGCATTGCAGAGACAGGAAACAAAATGGGCAAGGCTGGGTATTAATCAGCGACTACTACCCCCAGCACACACGCCGTAAACTGAAGACGGTCACAGGCAGGCTAAATATAGTATTTTTTTCCACTTTTTGGGAAAAAGCCCACTGCCTGTGATATTGCCTGTATATGGATTTCCCTGTTGGAGGATGACTGTGGTTACTGAAAGCACAGTGCAGCCAGGAAACAATTATGGGCAAGGCTGGGTATTAATCAGCGACTACTACCGCCAGCACACACGCCGTAAACTGAAGATGGTCACAGGCAGGCCAAATATAGTATTTTTTTCCACTTTTTGGGAAAAAGCCCACTGCCTGTGATATTGCCTGTATATGGATTTCCCTGTTGGAGGATGACTGTGGTTACTGAAAGCACAGTGCAGCCAGGAAACAATTATGGGCAAGGCTGGGTATTAATCAGCGACTACTACCGCCAGCACACACGCCGTAAACTGAAGATGGTCACAGGCAGGCCAAATATAGTATTTTTTTCCAGTTTTTGGGAAAAAGCCCACTGCCTGTGATACAGCCTGTGTTTGGATTTCCCTGTTGGAGGATGACTGTGGTTACTGAAAGCACAGTGCAGCCAGGAAACAATTATGCGCAAGGCTGGGTATTAATCAGCGACTACTACCCCCAGTACACACGCCGTAAACTGAAGACGGTCACAGGCAGGCCAAATATAGTAGTTTTTTCCACTTTTTGGGAAAACGCCCACTGCCTATATAGCCAGTATATCTCTTTCCCTGTACCACTGTCCCTGCCTCAGCAGTACTGCCCCTATACTCTGTAAAATGACTGCAGACTGAGGACGCTATGGTCTGCACGCCCGATATACAAAAAAAAAGAAGTGTGCAACGCTGCTAAAAGCAGCCTCAACAGGACTGCACATGGTCAGATGTGGCCCTAAGAAGGACCGTTGGGGTTCTTGAAGACTAAAATAACACCTAACACTCTCCCTATAGCAGCTACAGCAAGACAGCACTTTCCCTGATCTCTCTCAGCGTGCATCTGTGGCGAGCCGCGGGCGGGCCAGATTTAACTACTCGGGTGTCATCTGATCTCCCCAGCCACTCACTGCAGGGGGGTGGGATAGGGCTGTAATGTCACAGGAGGAAGTTGTAATGCCTTCCCTGTGTTTCTATTGGCCAGAAAAGCGCTCAAATTTCTCAGGGAAGGAAATGTAATGGAGTCGAGCACCGCGTGGTGCTCGTCTCGAGTAACGAGCATCTCGAACACCCTAATACTCGAACGAGCATCAAGCTCGGACGAGTACGCTCGCTGATCTCTAGTGTTTAGTGTTTCTTCTGCTCTCTTGGTTTTCACCTGTACTTTTTCCACTCATCTATCTCGTCTTCTCTACTCCTGACCTCAGCTTGTTGTTTGACCCTGATGTACTATATCTGATAACTGCTCCGACCCTCAGCCATTACAAAACTATTCCATCTGCTCTGACCTCAGCTCTGCTCCACGACCACGGCAATGTCTATACTCTATGGCACTACAGATCTTGTTCTCAGAAAATGCCAAAAGCATTACTAGCAAGACTACTTCTGGGGTAATGATCTGATGTCCTCACAGCAAGGAGCAGATCCTATTGGTGGGGTTAAGGGGAGTAATCAGAGAGAATCGCGGGTGCAGCCACCAGATCTAGATGAAATTTATTGTGTGTCATAGATGATCCACATTGGCTGCCCTAACAGTTTACTGACACCCATGCTAGGAATAAACAAATTGCCAGGGAAGCCACACACAACAGTGCGCACAACATTAAAGTAAAGTCCCCAGTGAAAGCACCGAGTCATGTCTGACTCCTTGTGTGACGTCACAACATGACCTTTTCTCTGCAGACTGCTTTTTGTCAACTTTTTACCCCCAGGATATGGGCAATTGTTTTACTGACCTCAGAAAGATGGAAGGTTGAGTCAACCTTGAGCCAGCTACATGAACTACGCGGGGATTGAACCCATAGCCTTCAGATGGTGAGTGAGAGCTTAGGACTCTATTTCTGCTGCCCTAACACTCTGTGCCACACAAGGCCTCTCATATTCATTAAACCCTGCAGCAAATCTGGAAGTGGGTGTCCTACATGTGGAGCAAATTTCTCTCCATGTTTCAGGCAAGTCTCCTAACTTGTTACTTCTTGGCCTTCCTTGGCCGCTTTTAAATTCACCGTGCACAGGACAAATCTCACTTTGGGGTACGTACTGCCATTCATGTTCAGTGTTGGACTGGGGTGCCCAAGGCCAACCAGTAAAATACATTCTGGTGGTCTACTGTAAAGCTACATGCAAATATTACTTGATTCAGAAATTCCTCACTGCTGCATTCTCCATATACTTCAATAGAACCATGTCAGTGTTTCCTTGTGGCCCTGTTTCCACTAAAGTATATGGGGAAGGAAGTGGGCAGAAATAGGTAGACTCCCATTTTTCCAATATATGCAGATCCTGTGGGGGCCATGGGCCCACCCTTGCCACGGGCTCAACAAAACATTCACCTGTCCCCTGTGGGCCAGTCCGAGCCTGTTGACAAAGATTCTGGTGCCTCAGGAGTCGTCCAGTCTGCCTACTTCATATGCTTCTTTCATGGATGTAGTCAGCAGGAAGGAAACAGTCTTTAACACCAGAGCGACTGTAATTTTGCCAGACCAATTCCATCTAGGTTCTGAGTGTACCCCTGTCTCTGCCAGAGATGGATAAACATGGAGTCCTGGGATTATGATCTAAGACTGGCTGGACTACCTGGAATTAAAACTAAGGAACTAAGGAATTCATCTTTCATAACTATTAGTGGCCCATTTCACACAAAGACGTAATGGAGTATGTGACAGCCTGACAGATCTGTGCTGTAGGTCCACTGCTGTCATTACCAGTACCAGATTCTCCTGAGCGACATATTGCAATGGAACCTGATTATCTATTTACGCACATCTTCAAGTTGCTCAGTAATCTGGGTAGCCATGGATTGCTTTTTGAAGATGGCACATTTTGTCCTATTGCCCGAGTTTCCATTTGCTACTCGGCTGGCTCTTCTTTTCATAGAACACGTTTCTCAACTCCACAAACTGTCCCAGCACATTGTCTCTGAATTGTTTACTTCTTGTTTTTGGAGAGCACTTTGTGGCCTGTTACACTTCAAGTTTGACTGTACATACCACCCTAGTTCAATGGACAAATAGAGAGTTACAGCATCCAAGCGAGACATGCCAAAGTGAGGAAGACCATGGGGATTGCAAGATGGATGTCATGGGTGGCTTTGCAATCTCTCCTAACAATGGGGGCAAAAGTGTCCTACTCGGTCGCTGCACAGTGGCACAAATAATATATATATTTTTTACAATGAACAGTGGTTTGTCACGTGATGCCAGCACTTTATCTGCCACTGTAAGGGTCAATGGTGGAAATAATTTGACACAAGTCCTGGTACCTTCTGATTAGTAAACTAGAAGTGCACAGTTTAACTGAAGCTTGAATTTGGTAATACAATACAACAATGGAAGTCTTGCAGAAGTTCGACACTTTCTATGTCTCCTGGAAGCACATAGCAAAATATGACAGGACAATGAATGTGTGGCTATTCTGGAGGATCCTCTGGGCCACTACAGAGTGTTAACCAAATACTAGAGATATGCTTGTGACATGTTATATCCTCTCATCAAGACAACGGTGCTTAGATCATGCCTTGCCATATGGTCAGCACCCATGTGTGCCACTTTCAGTGACCCCACCACTGAAGTACCAGCAGCCAACATCTCTCAAGATGAATTTCTCAGGAATTAGTATGCTGCTGGAAAGTCCTTGTTATGGCCGATCAAATGAGGAGGAGTGCTGATAAGAAGCGGAGATCTCTACTCTCTTGTCAGTTGGGTCTGGCTATCTTCCAGGAATGTTCATCTCAGAATGCCGTCTTTTAAGCTTTTGCCCAGGTATTTGGGTCCTTCCCAAATTATTAAGCAAGTGAATCCAGTTGCCTACAAGCTTTGTTTTCCTCCCACCTGGTGGATTCACAATTCCTTTGGTGCTTCACTCCAAATCTTCTATATAACTTCTTTGACCCACAATCTAGAATAATAATTTGAAGTGAAAGGTATTCTGGGTGTCAAGAAGGTAAGGGGAGACTATTTTACTAGCTGTATTGGAAAGTCTTTGGTGCTGAGGAGAAATCCTGGGAGCCTCCAGAAAACATAAATGCCCGGCTCTCCCACAGAAAATCTGCAGTCTGTACCAAAGAAGAGGTGGTGCAAGGGAGGCCACCAACTTCATTCACCTACTCCCTCTGGTGGTCATGGTCCCCATTCTTCTGTTACCGGTGGCAGACATCGCATCTTCACCTGTCAAAGACCTCCCCTCACTGCTGCCTGAAGGGTACACACGTGTTGTCTAGCCATCTCTTAACCCCTTATTGTACCATGACAAATTGTTATGTCATAGAGTTTCAGGGTTAGTATGGACAGTCATCGGGGGCCAACCCTGCTACACACAATGCGGATGCCAAATGTTTGTGGGAGCTGACACCCATCAGCAACAGTTGCAATCAGCAATCATGCTGATCGTGGCTATTAATCCTTTAAACGCCACCAGCAATTCTGACACAGAATTTAAATGCCCCAATCGAAGTTCATGGGTCCCAAACTCCCACCCTTTCCCCTTGATGAGATTAAGGGGTGTGGTTCGCTTGATATAGCATCTGGGTGCCTTCTAAAAGCCCCCAGAGCTGCCATTGCAGATTGCCTGTTATGCCATGCCTGTCACGTCATAGTATGATATAATGCTATGGTATTACGTCATACTGCAGGAGGGATCAAATTATTTCAAGCTCATATACCCCTGTGGAAACAAAAAATGTAAAAATCAGTTTAATGAAGTTGTATTAACTATAAAAAAAAATAAAAAGTAATAGAAGTAAAGAAAAACACCTTTTTTCTATATTTAGAATTCACTGAGGGTCCTTCATTAAAGTTAACTTTTATTAAAAGATTTATTAAAAAGTAGAGGAGCAAATGCATGGTGAACAATCATCGAAGTCAATGCTATCACCAATTGATAACCATAATGCTGATGGTGACCCCTGGGTAAGACGATGGGAAAATGGAGATTGCCAGGTATTTTAGAATTCCCTACATAATACCCCCATCCCATCCTTGAAAGGTGGAAAAAAGCAATATGACGTTCGTATACTTGAATATTGCATGAAGATGTACAAGTTGGATAATTCTCTAATAAAATACTGAGAAAAAAAATGCAGCGGGGAATGTTGGTAACGCTCACATCCACCTGAGTGCATCATTAGAGTCTCCACAATTGCTGCTAATATGTGTCATGAAAGCGAATACTACTACTATTAGTCTAATGCTACTGCTCTGCTCAATGTATTTATTTTAACAAAACCCTATCAGAAGCGATACACCAACCCAGCCTAGTTGTCGATGACCTAACAGGCCTACCGGCGGCACAACATACAGATAACGCTGTCAGTTCTGGTGGTGAACTGGCAGCAAGTCAGATCAGTTGTATATGGCAGCTGGAGGGGCGCCTTTTAAAGCCCCTAAATGATTCCACCTACCAAGAAAGCCAGGCCTGCTCGACCAATCCCGATGTACTAGGCCGTCTGTAACTGCCTACCCACCATAGAGCGCATGGGTCGTCCAGGATCAGCCACCCTAAAAAGTGATTCTGTGGAAAACCACTGCCCATTGGAAATGTTGTGTGAAGCTAGGACCGCGCACGCCCAAAAGGCCACCAGCAATCCCCAAGACTAGAATTGAAGATAGGAGGCCACTACTGACAGACAAGAGTAATCACAGACAGAAAACCCAGATGCAGGCATCAGCATCGATAATAAGCATAACACAGGTAATCTCAGGGAAAGAGAATACAATACACATCCCTCATCAAAAGGACACCTATTGATACATAGATAAATCACACATGGCTCAACAAGATGAAACTCCAAAGAGGAAGAAATACTTTTTTCCTTCCTCTCTTCTTCCCAAATAACCATATATAAGAAAACAACATTAAATAAAGTCAGTCCAAGTCCCTATGGGCGGTCCCAGAATAAAGAGCAGAAATGGGCTAGACAGAGCCAAGCCAGAGCAAGGACATTTTAGAATACTTTAGCATTAGCAAACCAATGGATTTACATGCCACATGGGATCACAGAGAAGCTGCAAATGATAATGGGGTGCATTAAAAAATTACTGTAAGGCTTAAATAGATCAGACAGCGTTCAATTAGCGCGGCGTTTCTAAATGAATGGAGGCTCAGAACAGCGTTTTTAGCACAGCTATAACGCTATAAGATGCCTTGTGAGAGTGATACATAAGATGCCTTGTGAGAGTGATACATAAGATGCCTTGTGAGAGTGATACATAAGATGTCTTGTGAGAGTGATACATAGGATGCCTTGTGAGAGTGATACATAAGATGCCTTGTGAGAGTGATACATAAGATGCCTTGTGAGAGTGATACATAAGATGCCTTGTGAGAGTGATACATAAGATGCCTTGTGAGAGTGGTACATAAGATGCCTTGTGAGAGTGGTACATAAGATGCCTTGTGAGAGTGATACATAAGATGCCTTGTGAGAGTGGTACATAAGATGTCTTGTGAGAGTGATACATAGGATGCCTTGTGAGAGTGATACATAAGATGCCTTGTGAGAGTGATACATAAGATGCCTTGTGAGAGTGATACATAAGATGCCTTGTGAGAGTGATACATAAGATGCCTTGTGAGAGTGATACATAGGATGCCTTGTGAGAGTGATACATAAGATGCCTTGTGAGAGTGATACATAGGATGCCTTGTGAGAGTGATACATAAGATGCCTTGTGAGAGTGATACATAGGATGCCTTGTGAGAGTGGCCTAAATCCACATCGCCTCCTTCTATAGAAGGGTATTAATTAAATAATGAATAATAATCTTTATTTGTATAGCGCCAAACATATTCCGCAGCGCTTACAAAAACGGGGATACAGAAGTGCAAAACTACAAAACCCCCCAGGTACATAGTAATCAGTTGATGGAAGCAGTAGGGGTGCGGGGAAGAGATCTGCCTGTCTATCACCCAGATGCATTTTTTCAATGCCTAGAATTGTGAGCAGACTAGGATATTATGATGCCTCTTCATGTTTGGTGTTGGGGTCGGCTCTTCTATCATGATGTTACCTATATCTGCCACAATGGGTCTTCTGAATTCCTGCGTGGTCTTCCCGATGTAGTTGAGAGGGCAAGTGGCCATATACAATACTGCATGTTTTACAGTTAATGAAGTCCCTAATATTGTACCGTTTGTTGATCACAGCACTCACAAAAGAGGAACCTCTATTAATATACTGACATGCTTTACATCTAAGGCGAGGGAAAGTACCATAGGGGTTTTTTTTTTGTTCAATAAATTTTTATTGAGTTTTAACAGTTATGCAAAGCAATTACAGTGAGGAAGTGTCCTTGTTGTCAAGGAAATAGACAAATATGACTCATTGTATACATTAATAAACCTCTCTGATAGATAAAGAAATCTTGCTTGAGTTGTGCTTTGTTACATACATGAACATGGGGAGATGGGGGGGGGGGCAGAGGGGGGAGGAAAGAACAGCGGGAGGAGGGGTGGGGGGTGGGGGTTGGGGTAGTCCAGGTGTTGTATGTTGGATCCAGTTTTGTTAACACTGACTAAAGTCTGTACAGCTTATACACATGAGCCGGTTTGCAGCCATCTGGAGAATAGGGGTGAGTTACGAATGTCTATCCACACTGCCCAGGTTCTATAGAAACTGTCATAGCCCTGTGGTTCGTCGGTTAGCCTCAGCCTCTCCATCCGAGCTATTTCGTCCATTGCCCCCACCCATGCGCATCTGGGTATCTCCTGGCCCTGTTTCCAGAACCTAGGAATCACCAGACACGTTGCCATAATGAAGAATTTTAGGAGGCCTTTTTTGAGTGATGGGGTGTTGGGGGAGATGGACGGAAGTGCCAACTCAGGTGTTAAGGTCAGGGGTTCTCTGCATGTACTCTCATATAAGCTCTTCATGTCTTGCCAAATGGACGCAACCATGGGGCAATCCCACCAAATGTGGAGCATTAAGCCCACTCCCGCCCGGCAGCGCCAACAAATGTTCGGGGTAGAGGAAAAGAAGGTGTGTAGCCTCTCTGGGGTCATGTATCATCTTGATAAGATTTTGAAATTTAACTCCTGGAGTTTACTCTCAATGGACATCTTGTGGGTGAGCTGGAATGCCCTGGTCCAGAGCTCCCCGCAGACTGGCCGGCCCAGGGCCTCTTCCCATGCCCCCATCCACCAGGGGCGGTGGCCATCTAGTTGTTCTTCTAGTAATTGGTTGTAGAGCAACTAGACAGTGTGTCTGGGTATCTCCAATGCACAGCATAGCTTCTCGAAGGGGGTGAGGGTCATGTTTCAGCCCTGGGCGGGTTTTATCTTCCCCAGATAACTACGGACCTGGAGAAATTGCATCCATGAGCCCAGGGGTAGTTCCCGTGTCCCATGCATACGCACTATGTCATGTAGACTCCCCGACTCTAACACCTCCTCTACCCTAGCCTCCGTTCCATGAGGCAAAAATCTCAGGCTGCGTGTGGACTGTGTTGCTAGAAGCTGTGGATTTCCGGCAAGAGGGTTAAGAAACCCTGGGAGCACCCTGCACCCCCCCTTCCCCCTGCCAGACCCTCAGGAGTGAATTCATTAGGGTCGAAGCCTCTGTCCTCTCGCCTTTCGCCCATACAGGGATTCAGAACACCCCCCGTGTCTCAAAGGTGTTGTTATCATTCTCTATTTGTACCCATATTTTGTCTGTCCTATGGTCGAAAAGGTCTAGTATAAGAGTCTCTATTGTCGCTTTATGGTAGAGGCGTAAGTCGGTGAGTCCCACTCCCCCTTTTTCTTTTTGTTTAGTTAGGCTCTTATGGCTAAGTCTCCTGGAGCCTCCTTTCCATATAAATTGGAGAATTTGACTATGTAGTCTATCGAAGAAGGCTTTTGGAGGGCTACATGGTGCGGTCTGAAAAATATATAAGATCCTAGGGAGGATGTTCATCTTAATCGCGCTCATCCTACCGAACCATGATAGTGGGATTCCTTCCCACTTCTCCAGATCTTTTTTAAGGGTTAGTAGGAAAGGTTTATAGTTTAGTTCGTATATCGTGGTCGGGTCTGTTGAGATCTGGATCCCTAGATATTTAATTGAATCAAGTTTCCAAATGAAGGCGAAGGCCGTGGTCAGGTCGTCAACAACCCGTTGAGGTATGGAAACATTAAGGATCACAGATTTTTGTACGTTGATTTTGTAATTGCTGAGTTTTCCAAACACAGCAAATTCTTGTATGATGTTGGGGAGACCTACTCGGGGATCGGTGACATATACTAGAAGGTCATCCGCGAAGAGTGAAATTTTATATTCATTCTTCCCGACCTGCATCCCTCTTATTGAGGGGTTGTTTCTGATGGCGTTGACGAGGGTCTTCATCACTAATATGTACAGAATTGGAGATAGGGGACACCCCTGTCGCGTGCCATTTTTAATCTCAAAGGGAGCGGACAAATTACCGTTTACCCTGATCTTGGCCGAGGGGCTGTGGTATAGTGCCAGTATTCAAGATAGTGCTCTGGACCCCAGTCCCAACTTCCCGAGGGTTGCTTCCAGAAATTTCCAGCTAATTCTGTCGAACGCTGTTTCAGCGTCGACAGATAGCAGACAGAGCAGGACTCCCCTTTTCCTTGTCCGATTGATCAAGGACAGGGTTTTAGTTCAATTGTCTCTTGCCTCCCTCCCAGGGACAAATTCCACTTGATCGCCGCGTATGAGACGGGGGATCGAGGGGTTCAGTCTGTTTTCTAGTATTTTTGAGAAGATTTTAAGGTCACAGTTAATCAGTGATAGTGGGCGGTAACTGCCACATGCCAGGGGGTCCTTCCCTGATTTAGGTATCAGGGCGATATGTGCCTGGAGGGCCTGTAGAGGGAACGGGCACCCCCGGGAGATTGTGTTAAAGGTCCGGAGGAGTAGGTCCGAGACTATGTCCCTACACGGGAGTACCGGTCTGGGTTCTTCCCTGGTTTGATGTCCGCTAGAACCTATGTAAGCTCCTCTGGTTCAAAGTCCCTGTCTAAGTCCCCGGCCTCTTCCGACGTAAGTCGTCTCGGGACGTGACAATCTAGGTAGTCCTCAAGTGGTTGTGAGTGGTGAGTGTCCGTGGTGTCTCGTGTTTCGGGGATGTTATATAGTTTCATGTAGAACCGACGGAATTCCTCCAGTATTCCTTTTGGGGCGTGAATTCGTCTACCCTCTGAGGAGTTGATGGAGTGTATGTGCGGGTGGGACGTTTTGAGGTGTAAAGCTCTGGCTAACCATCTACCGCTTTTGTCTCTGTACTCATAATAACCCGCTTTGAGCTTGTCCCTTCTGCAGAGAGCTTTTTGGTCGAGGATATCTAAAATTTTATGTCGGGTATCAGAGATTTCCGTTTGAAGGGTAGTGGACGGTTGGGCCTTATTTGATGCTTCTTATTGGTTGAGGTCTTTTATTAATTGGGTGAGTCTAGCAGTTTGTTCTTTTTTGATCGTTGCACCATGCGAGATGAACACACCTCTCAGGACACATTTTAACGCTTCCTATTTTAACGGGGCGGTCGTGGGATCCGATTCGTGGTCTAGCTTGAAATTTTCTATCATTCTTTTAACGTCATTCATACAGACGGCGTCTTTGAGTAGGTTGTCGTTGAGGCGCCATGTGGGTGTCCTCAACTCCGGGTCCCCCGAGCCCAAGGATGCAAGCACTGGGGAATGGTCGGAGCATAGTAGTATATCTAAGGAACATTGAGGAGCCCCGTCGAGTAAGCTATGCGAGATAAATACATGTACCCTAGGGTTTTTCATGCCCCAGCCAACTTCTTGAGAACACATCAGTATTAGGATGACGATGTACTAATCTATGTCGAAGATTCCTCCCTCTTCTGTAATAGAGGGGCGCTCAGGTAGAACCTCCACTAGGTCATTCTTCTCTTGAAAAAGAATCCAATGGTTTCCCAAGATTTTATAAACATCCCTGGAGTGAGACTCATGAGTTACTATAACCCAAATGACCCCATTATCCAGGGGGCGGGCTCTAGAGACCAAGAGACACTCCCTCTTTTGATGTCATATAGATCTGCATGCTTTCTATAGGATTTCATCAGGTTGCCCTCTTTGTTGGAAACGATCTTGAGGTCTTATGCTTTCATCTGAAAATATGTCTTCTCCGTACAATTCCTTCTCAACCGCAAGAATTCTCCTTTTGGATGGAAACTCTTCTTGCTAAAAAAATTTTAGCCTCGTGTGGCGCAGAGTGTAAGCTCTCGCCTACGACCTGAAGGTTACAAGTTCGATCCCCGCATGATTCAGGTAGCCGGCTCAAGGTTGACTCAGCCTTCCATCCTTCCGAGGTTGGTAAAATGAGAACCCAGCTTGGTGGGGGGAAATAAGTAATAATTACCTGAAAACGCTGCGGAATAAGTTGGCGCTATACAAATACCAAGATTTATTTTTTATTTATTTTTTATTTATTTTAGCAGCAGTTGGCTTCCTGTACACTGTAGTGATTAATCTGTAGTGACTACTTTTTGTGAATCAACAACAAGCAGTACTCTGTTCTAAATCTCTGCTATGAATCGTAGACCCAATGTGTAGAGATAGTCAATAAATCAAGAAAGTGATCCCTAGAGCCGTCCACAGAACAAGGACATCATCGATGTATCAAAGCCACAGTGACACATTATCAGTCCTCCAGCCCATGAAGCGATTAGTATAGGTAAGGGCCCAGGCGCTCCTCATGGCCGTCCCACTGAGCTGCTGGTAGAACCTCTCATTGAATAGAAAATAATTGTGCTCAAGAATAAACTGAACGAGCTTCATGACAAACAAATTATGATCCTTAAACTGAGTGCCACTTTTTTCTTTTTCTCGCTTCATTTTTCTCTTCTTCTTCCCCCCTTTCCTTCATATATATATATATCAGATCCAACCGCATGTTAAGGCCCCTCTGGAGATCAAGTATTAAGCGCTTAAGGATCTGGTTCTGATCAACAATTAACTTTCTGCTCTTTTTTACCTGTTCAACACCCTGATAGACAAAGTGCTCAGTGCTGCTTTGGTCTTCTAGCTGCACCTGAGAAACCAATATCAGTATTTGTAATTTGTCTAAGATGTTCATTCATTCTTACTCTCACTTTGCATGCGGGGCAACCTACATATTCCAGATCACATTTCTTACATTCAATGACATAAATGATGTTTCTGAGGTAAAGTTCATGTAATTGTTGATAGGGAAACTTTTGGAGTTCCTACTGTTTGGAAACCTTGTAGTTTTTTGTATCTAATCTCACACTCCGCATCTCGGAGCTCCACATCTGTAAAAACCTAATTTATGTAATTTATTCAAATAATTATTTTGTGAAGTCTGCTACCATCTCATATGCCACCTACTCCCAAGTGGATGTTCAGGTGTTACTGGATTAGGGGTGCACTCATCTGAGGCACCCCTGTGAAATTAGTTCTTCACCACCTTTCACACTAAATTGTATGATCTGGAGCGCTGTTTTTTTTTATAGGTCTTTACTAGAGATGAGCGAGCGTACTCGGAAAAGCACTACTCGCTCGAGTAATTTGCTTTATCTGAGTATCGCTGTGCTCGTCCCTGAAGATTCGGGTGCCGGCACGGAGCGGGGAGCTGCAGGGGAGAGCGGGGAGGAAAAGAGGTAAGATCTTTCTCTCCCTCTCTCCCGCCCGCTCTCCCCTGCTCCCCGCTGCGACTCACCTGTCAGCCGCAGTGGCACCCGAATCTTCAGACCCGAGCACAGCGATACTCGGATAAAGCACATTACTCGAGCGAGTAGTGCTTTTCCGAGTACGCTCGCTCATCTCTAGTCTTTACCTATTTTATTGTGTTTCTTCTTCCTCCGATATTTCTGTCTTCGGATTCCCATTGATGTTCTCCCAAGTGGATGTCCTTTGGACCAGTACATACAGTAAATTTACGTGTCTACCAGGATTGGGGATGTACCACCTCACCCAAGGGTGACTCCGTTACACCAGGTGAGTCCAACTAATATCGTTACACCTCTAACTATTTCACCTAATTTCTGGGGCGCTCCCTATTGTTTAGATTTCATTCATATATGTACTGTACAAAAAATGTTTTTAAAATGGCAGAATTGCTAAAAAATGAAAATCACAATTTTTTCCTTCTGCTTTGCTTAGATTCATTCAAAAACTGTGGGGTAAAATTACACCATACACCCCTAGATGAATTTGTTAAGTGATTTAAGTTTTCAAAATTGGGTCATTTGTGGGGGTTCTCTATCATTTTGGCAGCTCAATTGCTCTACTAGCGGGCAATGGGGCCTAAAACACCTTCAAGCAAAATGTCTGTTCTGAAAGCCACGGGCTGCTCATTTTGTTTTGGGCCCTATTGTGCATCCAGATCAGGGCCACAACGGGTATGTTTCTGAACAGAGGACAAACAGAGGTATCCATTTTGGGGTGTAAATCCTAATTTTAGTGTAAATTATAGAAAAAAAAATTGTCTTTAAACTAACATATGTTCAAATATATACATTTTATTTTTTCTCCTCAAAATTGCATTAACTCCTCAAAAACTGTTTGGTCAAAATACTTATGACCCTCCCCCCCCCCCATCTTTCCCTCAGTGAATACATTAAGGGGTGTGGTTTTAAAACGGGGATATCTATCATTCTGACACCTATGAGCCTTTGCAATCTTGGCTTGGTGCCGGAAAACAAAATGTTCCTCAAGATTTTAATAATTATTGTTAAATTTGTACGTCCCCTAAGTAAATAAAAAAACTAAAGTTTTTCAAATGTAAAACAGATGGAAATATATATCTCAACAAAAACTTGCACAGTATGTTTGCACATATTTAACATATTGCAGTTGAAATTGTGAAAAAATGACAAGTTTTAAAAAAAAAAATTCCCAATGTTGACGCTATTACCAAAAAAAATATACACAATTTCTATTGGTCTCTTTTTACAACCTAAATGAAGTATAAAATGTGGTGAAAAAACCTATGTTAAAATCAGTGGATATGCAAAACCTTTACAGAGTTATTCCGTGTTAAAATGACACGTGTCAGATTTCCAAAATTTGGCCTGGTCATTAAGGCGCAAACAGGCTTGGTCACTAAGGGGTTAAAAAGTGAAGAGGCAAATATATAGTGAACAATAATCAAAATCAATGCTATCATCAAATGATAAGCATAATGCAAATGGTGACCTCTCCACTAAGTAACCAAAATATAACCGAACTCACTCACCTCTGCCCCGGGTAAGACCATAGGAAACAAATTCTCAAATTGAGATTACAAGGAATACCAGAACTTTCCTTCACAACACCCCATCCTCGAAAGGTGGAAAAAAACAAACAGATCAAGTTGATGAAGCTAGGGGTGGTGGTTTTATTTCCTCTAAGGGCTCCTACCCACCAGCGTTTTTTTAACGCTTCAATATCGCTGCGATTTTTTTTTTACTGCAAATGTCAATGGGACTTTCTAATGTTAAAATCGCACAAAAATCGCAGAAGCGCCAAGTTGCCCAATTTTTGTGCGTTGAGATTTTAACATTAGAAAGTTCCATTGACATTTGCAGTAAAAAAAAAAAGTGATATTGAAGCGTTAAAAAAACGCTAGTGGGTAGAAGAAGCCCTTATGAATACTTCTTCATGATTCCAACAAAGCTGCAGATCGCTACCTTTTATTGCCTTACAAAGGTCCATAAGGGTTTGTCCCCTTTAAGGGAGAGACCCATTGTCTCTTGCATTGGGAGCTTCACTGAGAATACAGGTACTTATATTGACAGAATTCTGGGTTCTTCCGTGGAGGCACTCCCTTCATACATAGGAGACATGATGGTTGTCCTGATACATCTGAAAGACATTATGATTGATGAGGATATGATGTAGAAGCCCTTTACAGCTCAATTCCTTACGTGAAGGGTTGCAAAGCTATCGACTATTTTTTCAACAGCGAGGCACTCAGTTTAAGGATTATAGTATGTTTGTCATCAAGCTTGTTCACTTTATTCTTGAGCATAATTATTTTCTGTTCAATGAGAGGTTCTACCACCAGCTTAGAGGGGGATAATTACCTAACATGATCTAGACTCTATGCTTCTTTTAATACATCCCAGAATTGTGTTTGGCTTTTTGGCTGCTGCATCACATTGTTGACTCATGTTCAGTCTACGATCTACTAGTATACCCAAGTCTTTTTCACATGTGCTGCTACTTGGCCCAATTCCTCCCATTCTGTATGCCCTTTCGTCATTTTTCTTGCCCAGATGTAGGACTTTGCTTTTCTCCTTGTTAAATACCATTCTGTTAGTCGCCGCCCACTGTTCAAGCTTTTCTAGATCTTTTTGAATAATCTCTCTCTCTTCCCTACTGTTAGCTATCACTCCTAGCTTTGTGTCGTCAGCAAATTTGATCAGTTTCCCCTCAATTCCCTCCTCCAGGTCATTTATAAAAATGTTGAAGAACGCTGGGCCTAGGACAGAGCCTTGTGGTACCCCACTTGATACATTCTTCCACTTGGATGTGCAGCCATTTATGACCACTCTTTGAGTACGATCACTCTTTGAGTGCGATCACTCAACCAGTTGTGAATCCACCTAATAGTTGCTTTGTCAATCCCATATTTGGTCATTTTTTCAATAAGTATGGTATGAGATAATTTGTCAAATGCTTTACTAAAGTAAAGATATACTATATCTACCGCATTTCCCTGATCAATCCAGTCGGTGATTTTGTCATAGAAGGAAATTAGATTCATCTGGCATGACTTGTTTGTTACAAACCCATGCTGGCTCTGGTTAATTACTCCATTTTTATCCAAGTACTTGCATACATGCTGTTTAATAATTTGTTCAAAGATCCTTCCCAGTATAGAAGTCAGGCTCACAGGCATGTAGTTTCCTGGATCCACCTTCTTCCCTTTCTTGAAGATAGGGACAACATTTGTGCTTTTCCAATCTTCTAAGACTTCTCCTGTTCTCCAAGAATTTTCAAAGATTATGGCGAGTTGTTTAGCATTTATCTCTGCTGCTTCCTTTAGTATCCTAGGATGTAATTCATCTGGACCTTGGGACTTGAATTCATTTAAGTTAGCTAAGTGCTCCCTCACCATCTCTCGGCTTATAGTTAGCCAGCATTCATTTATTCCCCCAATAGCACAGGGAAGATCAGTTGATGTTCCATCTACTTTCTGAGAGAAAACAGATACAAAATAGGAATTTAAAAGTTCGGCCTTCTCAACATCATTCTTAACCAATTCACCATTTTCATCTTGTAAGCATTCAATAGCATCTTTTAATTATCAGCTTTAGTTTTTCTGACACTTGCCCTACAGTTTCTGCAGACCCCATTATATTCTTCATTAGATATTCCCCCTTCTTTCAATTTGATAAACATATTTTTCTTTATTTTTAACATGTGTGAAGGTTCTGCGTTCATTCATCCTGGTCTCTTTAAATGCTTCCCATTCTTCCTTATTTTAGGGATTGTTAACTATTGTGCATTGAGAATCTCATTTCACAATATTTCCCATCTTCTTGGACATTTCTGTCCTTAAGAACATCCAGCCATTAGATTCTTCCTCTTTCTGAGTTCATTAAAATTTGCCTTTCTGAAATCCAACCTTGAGGTCTGCATTTTCTCAGGTCTTCCTCCCCTTTTTATCAAAAATTCAAGGATCACATGATCACTGCCTCCTAAGGTCCCAGCCACCCATACTTCATTGACCATTTCCTCCCTGTTGGTAAGAATTAGGTCCAAGATAGCAGATCCCCTTGTTTTCTCTTCTACCTTTTGGAAGCTAAAGTTGTCAGTAAGAGCGGATAAGAATTTGTTGGATTCAATACATTCACCTGTGAGATTCCCAATAAATGTCTGGATAGTAAAAATCTCCCATAATCACAATGTTGTACTTTTTTGAGAACTTGGCCATCTGATGTAGAAAGAGTTCATCCATATCCTCCGCTTGTCCAGGCGGCCTATAGTAAATGCCCACAATGGTGTCTTTTTTGTTGTTCTATCCTTGTATTCCTACCCAAACAGTTTCTACAGAACTCCCATGCTCTGAAGCTTGAATCTCTGTGGAGATGAAGGTTTTCCTAACATACAACACAATACCCCGCCCCCCCTCACACACACACACACACACACACACACACACACATTTTTAGATCTGTTTCTTATAAATAAGTTGTATCCTTCAAGCCTTGTATTCCAATCATGTGTATCATTCCATCATGTTTCCATGATGCCCATGACATCATATTTCTCTTCCTGTGTTAGGAGCTCCAATTCCACTTGTTTGTTTCCCATGCTCTAGGCATTTGTGTAAAACATTTTAGTTTGTGATCAGTGTCTCTTGCTCCTCTACTTTCCTTCCGAATTTTTTGTCTTTGTTCATTCTTTCTATTTCTAATAGCAAGGTTCTCAAATGTATTAATTAGCTGTATATTTTTACCTGGCCTTTCACTTCCCTTACCATATTGTTTTAGTTTAAAGCTCTCCTGATGAGTGAAGCAAGAGCACCCACCAAATATATGCTTACCTGTTTTTGTAGGGTGCAACCCGTCTTTAGTAAGCAGTCCATCATATAGGTAATTCACTCCATGGTCTAGGAATACAAATCTTTGCTGATGGCACCATCGACGTAGCCAGTTGTTTGCCTCTAGAATCCTGTTCCATTTTCTTATTCCATGGCCATCCACTGGGAGGATGGATGAGAAGACCCCCTGTGCTCCTAGTTCCTTCACCTTCTTTCCGAGGTCTTCAAAGTCTCTGCAGATAGTTGCAAGGTCCTTTCTTGCAGTGTCATTTGTCCCTACATGCATTAGTAGGAATGGGTGGTGTTCTGTAGGACTGAAGAGTCTTGACAGCCTATCAGACACATCTGTGATTTGTGCACCTGAAAGACAGCACACCTCTCATGAGGTGTCAGGTCTGCAGACAGTAGTCTCTGTTCCTCTCAATAGGGAATCCCCCACAACCACCACTCTCCTTTTGTTCTTCACAACAGCACTTCTTTTTCTCCATTCAAGAGGACTATGTGCGCTTACTACTCAGTTCTTTGTGGGTAGAGTCATTCCTTGCAGTACCCCTTTGTCCTCTGCTCTGTTCTTTGTGGGTAGAGTCCTTTTTTTGCTGTACCTCTTTCTCTTTCTGCTCAGAAACCAGTACTGGCTGGCTGGTGCTGGCTGACTCCTGATCCTCCTGCTTGGGTCACATGCTTCCATTCCTCTGCTTCTGCAGGTACACTTGAAATTTCTTTTCCTTCAATATTGTGAAGACTTTCTTTTGATGTCAAGGAAATCCTCAACATCCTCAATACATTCCAATGTAGCTATTCTCTCCTGAAGACTTCGCACATTTTCCTCCAGTAGAAACACAAGCTTGCATTTTTGGCAGGTGAAGTTTGGCTTTTCCTCTGGTAGGTCTGTAAACATATAGCATACGTTGAAGCTCACCAAATGGCTCTTTTCATTTTCCAGGTTGTCAGTTGTTGTCCACTTATAAACTTCTAAAAGTCAAGAATTGTAGTGAAGATATATAACCTGTAAAATACCACTTAGTGTACAATTTCGCTCACCGTTAGGCGCATGGTTTGGAGATTTCCTCCGAGCAGCTAGATCTGGCTAATCTTAGCAATCTTCTCACTTACACTGATTCTGTGCTCTTTCTAGAATGCACCGAGAATATGCAAATGATCTTTCTGCAGCTCCATTCTCTGGTTTGATGATGACATTGATGATGTCCTTTGTTCTTGTTCTGTGGATGGGCTCTAGGGATCACTTTCTTAATTTTATTGACTGTCTCAACCAAAACAAATTGGGTCTACGATTCACAGCAGAGATTCAGAACAGATTACTTTCTGTTTTGGATCTGTTGATCTTTAGAAGTAGTAACTACAGATTGATCACTACAGTGTATAGGAAGCCAACTGCTGCTAGCAACTTTTAGAGCAGAAAAAGTTTCCATCCAAAGGAGAATTCTTGCAGTTGAGAAGGAATTGTACGGAGGAGATAGATTTTGAGACAAAAGCATAAGACCTCAAGATCGCTTCCAACAAAGAGGGCAACCTGATAAAATTCTATAGAAAGCATACAGATCTAAATGGCATCAAAAGAGGGAGTGTCTCTTGGTCTCTAGAGCCCGCCCCCAGGATAATGGGGTCATTTGGGTTATAGTAACTCATGATTCTCGCTCCAGGGATGTTTATAAAATCTTGGGAAACCATTGGATTCTTTTTAAAGAGGATAATGACCTAGTGGAAGTTCAACCTGAGCGCCCCTCTATTACAGGAGGGGGAGGAATCTTCGACATAGATTAGTACATAGTCATCCTAATACTGATGTGATCTCAAGAAGTTGGCTGGGACATGAAAAACCCCTATGGTGCTTTCCCTCGCCTTAGATGTAAAGCCTGTCAGTATATTAATAGAGGTTCCTCTTTTGTGAGCGCTGTGATCAACAAACGGTACAATATTAGGGATTTCACTAACTGTAAAACATGCAGTATTGTATATATGGCCACTTGTCCTCTCAACTACGTAGGGAAGACCACACAGGAATTCAGAAGATGCATTGTGGCAGATATAGGGAAAATCATAAAAGAAGAGCCGATTCCCTTCGCCAAACATAAAAAGATGCATCATAACTTCCTAGTCTGCTCACATTTCTAGGCATTGAAAAATGTGTCTGAGTGATAGATAGGGAGATTTAGATAATAAGGTTCTATGGAAGGAGCGATGTGGATTTACAGGCTTAATAACTGAAACCAAAAGGGGTTGAATGAACAATTATCTTTTGCAGCATCTCTGTGATCCCACGGGGCATGTAAAGCCATTAAAGTATTCTAAAATGTTCTTGGTCTGGCTTGGCTCTGTTCTAGCCCATTTGTGTTCTTTATTCTGGGATCGCCCATAGGGACTTGGAATGACTTTATTTAATGTTGTTTTCTTATATATGGTTACATGGCTATATGGTTACATTCATTCGTTTTTATATATCTAGATAACAACCAATAACAGCGCAGCTTTCAAGTTACCTCAGCGGTATAATATATAGCAACCAATCACAGCGCAGCAGCTTTCATGTTACCTCAGCAGTATAATATATAGCAATCAATCACAGCACAGCTTTCATGTTACCTCAGCAGTATAAGAAATAGCAACCAATCACAGCACAGCTTTCATGTTACCTCAGCAGTATAAGAAATAGCAACCAATCACAGCACAGCTTTCATTTTACCTCAGCATTCTCAATATCCAGCAATTGTCTTGCGAAACGTTCGGCGGATGCATCATTTTCTGGTTGAACACTCATCCCGTTGCTTGTAATGCCTTTTGCTTTCGTGCTTGAGATGGAAATCAAACGATCTTTGTCTGGGGGGGCATAACTGTCGACGATGCTCGCACGCGCGCCACCTGTCGTAGGATAGATGTACTATGCCTGTAATCTTCCCAGGAGTGTACTCAACAACTTCCCAAAGTTTCATAGCGATTAAATGAATGGTGTAGTAGCGCAAAAAGGACAGACAGACAGGCATACATTCCTTTTTATATATATATAGATGACATCAGGAAGTGAGAGAATTAGATTCCGTGCGTAAAATTTGGGCGCTACTTCTTTTGCTCTTAGAATTGAATAATCGAGTTGGGACCCATTAGCTTTTCCTATTTTTGACATAATCAATGCTCGTGCCAAATTTCAAGTTTCTATGACATTGGGAAGTGAGAAAATTAGGTTCCGTACGTAAAATTTGGACGCTAATTCTTTGGCGCTTAGAATTGAATAATTGAGTTGGGACCCTTGAACTTTTCCTATTTATGACATAATCAATGCTCCTGCCAAATTTCATGTTTCTACAACATTGGAAAGTGGGAGAATTAGATTCCGTACGTAAAATTTGGACGCTAATTCTTTTGCGCATAGAATTGAATAATCGAGTTGGAACCTATTAACTTTTCCTATTTATGACATAATCAATGCTCGTGCCAAATTTCAATTTTCTATGACATTGAGAAGCGAGAAAATTAGATTCCGTACGTAAAATTTGGACGCTAATTCTTTGGCGCATAGAACTGAATAATCGAGTTGGAACCCATTATCTTTTCCTATTTATGACATAATCAATGCTCGTGCCAAATTTCATGTTTCTACAACATCGGGAAGTGAGAGAATTAGTGTCAATGATGGAAATCGAACGATCTACGTGGGGGGGGGCATAACTGTCGACGACGCACGCACACGCGCCATTTATCGTAGGATAGTTTTACTATGCCTATAATCTTCCCAGGAGTGTACTCAACAACTTCCCAAAGTTTCATGGCGATCGGATGAATGGTGTAGTAATGCATAAAGGACAAACAGACAGACAGACAAACACACACACAGACACACAGACACGCATACATTCAATTTTATATATATAGATTTGGGAAGAAGAGAGTAAGGAAAAAAGTATTTCTTCCTCTTTTGAGTTTCATCTTGTTGAGCCATGTGTGATGTATCTATCTATCAATAGGTGTCCTTATGATGAGGGATGTGTATTGTATTCTCTTTCCCTGAGATTACCTATGTCATGCTTATTATCGATGCTGATGCCTGCATCTGGGTTTTCTATCTGTGATTATTCTTGTCTGTCAGTAGTGGTTTGGCGCATGCATAGGGCCTCCTGTCTGCAGTTCTAGTCTTGGGGATTACTGGCGGCCTTCTAGGTGTGCGCGGTCCTAGCTCACATGGCATTTGCAATGGGCGGTGGTTTTTCATGCATTACTTTCTGGGACCTGGATCCTGCACAGTGAATGCGTTCTACCGCGGGGTTTTCCGCAAACAGATCTGATGGGTAGGCGGTTATAGCCGAATCCATAGGGATTGATCGAGCAGACCTTCTTGGTAGCTGCATCCTTTGTGGGCTTTAAAAGGTACCCCTCCAGCAGCAATATACACTAATCTGACTTGCTGCCAGTTCACCACCAGAACTGACAGCGTCATCCTTATTTTGTGCCGCCGGCAGGCCTGTAAGGTCATCGACAACTAGGCTGGGTTGGTGTATCGTTAATGGATTTTTGTTGAAATGAACATGTTGAGCGGAGCAGTAGCATTAGACTAATAGTAGTAATATTCGCCTTCATGACACATATTTGCAGCAATTGCGGAGACTCTATGAAGGATGTGGGCGTTACTAACATTTTCCGCTTTATATTTGAGCGTCTGCAGCTAGACTATACTTTATCAGCTTTTAGATTCCCTATTTGTCCTGGAGGGGTTAGGCACCCTTTATAATAGCAGTTTCATCATCTAATATGTTTGTTTTCTCCACCTTTCGAGGTTGGGATTGGGGTCTTGGGTAAGCGAATTCTAATATTCCTGCTAATCTCCATTTGAGAACTCTTTTCCCATCATCTTACCCAGGGCAGAGGTAGATGCCTTCAGGAATACTTTTCTTCCTCAGTGCAGGGGTCGCCATCTGCATTACGGTTACCATTTGGTGATAGCATTGATTTTGAGTATTGTTCACTATATATTTGCCTCCTTACTTTTTAATAAAACTTATAATAAAAGTTACATTATAGAAAAACTGTCAGTGAATTCTAGTCTTACAATTGGTTCTTCACGGCCGCCGTGAGATTTTCCATTATTTAGAATTTAAAAATCCTAATAAAAACATGTTTATTATCGCTGTGTCCATAAAGGTCCGATCTATTATGGTAACACATTATTTACCCCGCATGATGAACGTCGTCAGGAAATATAAATACTAGAGATGAGCGAACGTACTCGTCCGAGCTTGATGCTCGTTCGAGTATTAGCGTGTTCGAGATGCTCGTTACTCGTGACGAGTACCATGCGATGTTCGAGTTACTTTCACTTTCATCTCTGAGACGTTAGCGCGCTTTTCTGGCCAATAGAAAGACAGGGAAGGCATTACAACTTCCCCCTGCGACGTTCAAGCCCTATACCACCCCCCTGCAGTGAGTGGCTGGCGAGATCAGGTGTCACCCGAGTATATAAATTGGCCCCTCCCGCGGCTCGCCTCAGATGCGTTGTGACATAGCTGAGGGACAGTGCTGTTGGTGCCGGAGCTGCTATAGGGAGAGTGTTGGGTGTTATATTCGTCCTCAAGAACCCCAACGGTCCTTCTTAGGGCCACATCTGACCGTGTGCAGTACTGTTGAGGCTGCTTTTAGCAGTGTTGCACAATTTTTTTTTTTTGTATATCAGCCGTGCAGAGCATTGCGTCCGCAGTCTGCAGTCATTGTACAGAGTATAGGGCCAGTACTGGTGAGGCAGGGAAAGAGATATTCAGGCTATATAGGCAGTGGGCTTTTTCCAAAAAATTGGGGAAAAATACTATATTAGGGCTGCCTGTGGCCGTGTACAGTTTACTGCGTGTCTGCTGGGGGTAATAGTCCTAATTAATACGTAGCTAAGCGTTACAGCAGGCTTGCGCAAAATTGTTTCCTGGCTGTGCTGTCTCCGTTACATCACCGCCGTCATCCCGGCAGAGGGAAACAGTATACATAATATTATACGCTGCCTACAGTATCTATCTGCTGGGGGTAGTAGTCCTAATTAATACGTAGCTAAGCGTTACAGCAGGCTTGCGCAAAATTGTTTCCTGGCTCTGCTGTCTCTGTTACATCACCACCGTCATCCCGGCAGAGGGAAACAGTATACATAATATTATACGCTGCCTACAGTATCTGTCTGCTGGGGGTTGTAGTCCTAATTAATACGCAGCTAAGCATTACAGCAGGCTTGCGCAAAATTGTTTCCTGGCTCTGCTGTCTCCTTTACATCACCGCCGTCATCCCACCAGAAGGAAACATTATACATAATATTATACGCTGCCTACAGTATCTGTCTGCTGTATCAGCTCAGCATTTAAAAAAATAGAAGCAAAATACTTAAGGCCTACTACTGGCCTTTGGCCACTTGACTGCTTCTGCGCTGTGAATTCCACTAGCTCAGTCATACGCACCTACGTCTCACTACAGGCGTGCGCAAAATTGTTTCCTGCCTCTGCTGTGCGTTCCGTAAGGGAAGTCAGCCTCCAACCACAGGCCAATAAGCGGCACATTTAATTGCAGCGTTCTGTTTCTGCTCTACTCGTTAGACACCATGCTGAGGGGTTGGGGTAGGCCTAGAGGACGTGGACGCGGCGAGGACGCGGAGGCCCGCGTCAGGGTGTGGCCACAGGCCGAGCTCCTGATCCAGGTGTATCGCAGCCGACTGCTGCGGGATTAGGAGAGAGGCACGTTTCTGGCGTCCCCAGAATCATCTCACAATTAATGGGTCCACGCGGTAGACCTTTATTAGAAAATGAGCAGTGTAAGCAGGTCCTGTCGTGGATGGCAGAAAGTGCATCCAGCAATCTATCGACCACCCAGAGTTCTACGCCATCCACTGCTGCAACTCTGAATCCTCTGGCTGCTGCTCCTCCTTCCTCCCAGCCTCCTCACTCCATTACAATGACACATTCTGAGGAGCAGGCAGACTCCCTGGAACTGTTCTCAGGCCCCTGCTCAGAATAGTCAGCAATGGTTCCTCTCCCACCGGAGGAGTTTGTCGTTACCGATGCCCAACCTTTGGAAAGTTCCCGGGGTCCGGGGAATAAGGCTTGGGACTTCCGGCAACTGTCTCAAGAGCTTTCAGTGGGTGAGGAGGACGATGACGATGAGAACCAGTTGTCTATCACTCAGGTAGTAGTAATTGCAGTAAGTCCGAGGGAGGAGCGCACAGAGGATTCGGAGGAAGAGCAGCTGGACGATGAGGTGACTGACCCCACCTGGTTTGCTAAGCCTAATGAGGACAGGTCTTCAGAGGGGGGGGGGCAAGTGCAGCAGCAGGGCAGGTTAGAAGAGGCAGTGCGGTGGCCAGGGGTAGAGGCAGGGCCAGACCGAATAATCCACCAGCTGTGTCCTAAAGCGCCCCCTCGCGCAATGCCACCCTGCAGAGGCCGAGGTGATCAAAGGTCTGGCAGTTTTTAACTGAGAGTGCAGACGACCGACGAACTGGGGTGTGCAAGGTTTGTCGCGCCAAGATCAGCTGTGGAGAAACCACCACCAGCCTCACCACCACCAGCATGCGCAGACATATGATGGCCAAGCACCCCACAAGGTGGGACGAAGGCCGTTCACTGCCTCCGGTTTGCACCACTGCCTCTCCCCCTGTGCCCCAACCTGCCACTGAGATCCAACCCCCCTCTCAGGACACAGGCACTACCGTCTCCTGGCCTGCACCCACACCCTCACCTCCGGTGTCCTCGGCCCCATCCAGCAATGTCTCTCAGCGCACCGTCCAGCCATCGCTAGCGCAAGTGTTTGAGCGCAAGCGCAATTACGCAGCCACGCACCCGCACGCTCAAGCGTGAAACGTGCACATAGCCAAATTTATCAGCCTGGAGATGCTGCCGTACAGGCTTGTGGAAACGGAGGCTTTCAAAAATATGATGGCGGTGGCCCCGCGCTACTCGGTTCCCAGTCGCCACTACTTTTCCTGATGTGCCGTCCCAGCCCTGCACGACCACGTCTCCCGCAACATTGTACGTGCCCTCACCAACGCGGTTACTGCCAAGGTCCACTTAACAACGGACAGGTGGGCAAGCACAGGCGGGCAGGGCCACTATATCTCCCTGATGGCACATTGGGTGAATTTAGTGGAGGCTGGGACCGAGTCAGAGCCTGGGACCGCTCACGTCCTACCCACCCCCAGAATTGCGGGCCCCAGCTCGGTGCTGGTATCTGCGGCGGTGTATGCTTCCTCCACTAAACCACCCTCCTCCTCCTCCTCCTACGCCACCTCTGTCTCGCAATCAAGATGTGTCAGCAACAGCACGTCGCCAGCAGTCAGTGTCGTGCGGCGTGGCAGCACCGCGGTGGCCAAGCGTCAGCAGGCCGTGCTGAAACTACTCAGCTTAGGAGAGAAGAGGCACATGGCACACGAACTGCTGCAGGGTCTGACAGAGCAGACCAACTGCTGGCTTTCGCCGCTGAGCCTCCAACCGGGCATGGTTGTGTGTGACAACGGCCGTAACCTGGTGGCGGCTCTGCAGCTCCGCAGCCTCACGCACGTGCCATGCCTGGCCCACATCTTTAATTTGGTGGTTCAGTGCTTTCTGAAAAGCTACCCACGCTTGTCAGACCTGCTTGGAAAGGTGCGCCGGCTCAGCGCACATTTCCGCAAGTCCAAGATGGACGCTGCCACCCTGCGCACCCTGCAACATCGGTTTAATCTGCCAGTGCACCGACTGCTGTGCGACGTGCCCACACGGTGGAACTCTACGCTCCACATGTTGGCCAGGCTCTATGAGCAGCGTACAGCTATAGTGGAATACCAACTCCAACATGGGCGGCGTAGTGGGAGTCAGCCTCCTCAATTCTTTACAGAAGAGTGGGCCTGGTTGGCAGACATCTGCCAGGTCCTTGTAAACTTTGAGGAGTCTACCCAGATGGTGAGCGGCGATGCTGCAATCATTAGCGTCACCATTTTTCTGCTATGCCTCTTGAAAAGTTCCCTGCAAAGCATAAAGGCAGACGCTTTGCACTTGGAAAGGGAGGCAGGGGAAGACAGTATCTCGCTGGATAGTCAGAGCACCCTCATGTCTATATCTCAGCGCGTTGAGGAGGAGGGGGAGAAGCATGAGGAGGAGGGGGAAGAGACAGCTTGGCCCACTGCTGAGGGTACCCATGCTGCTTGCCTGTCATCCTTTCAGCGTGTATGGCCTGAGGAGGAGGAGGAGGAGGATCCTGAAAGTGATCTTCCTAGTGAGGACAGCCATGTGTTGCGTACAGGTACCCTGGCACACATGGCTGACTTCATGCTAGGATGCCTTTCTTGTGACCCTCGCGTTACACGCATTCTGGCCACTACGGATTACTGGGTGTGAACACTGCTCGACCCACGGTATAAGGAGAACCTTTCCACTCTCATACCCGAAGAGGAAAGGGGTTCGAGAGTGTTGCTATACCGCAGGACCCTGGCGGACAAACTGATGGTAAAATTCCCATCCGACAGCGCTAGTGGCAGAAGGCGCAGTTCCGAAGGCCAGGTAGCAGGGGAGGCGCGGAGATCAGGCAGCATGTACAGCACAGGCAGGGGAACACTATCCAATTCCTTTGACAGCTTTATGGCTCCCCAGCAAGACTGTGTCACCGCTCCCCAGTCAAGGCTGAGTCGGCGGAGCACTGTAAAAGGATGGTGAGGGAGTACGTAGCCGATCGCACGACCGTCCTCCGTGACGCCTCTGCCCCCTACAACTACTGGGTGTCGAAGCTGGACACGTGGCCTGAACTTGCGCTGTATGCCCTTGAGTTGCTTGCTTGTCCTGCGGCTAGCGTCTTGTCAGAGAGGGTCTTTAGTGCAGCTGGGGGAATCATCACGGATAAGCGTACCCGCCTGTCAACCGACAGTGCCGACAGGCTTACACTCATCAAGATGAACAAAGCCTGGATTTCCCCAGAGTTCTCTTCTCCACCAGCGGACAGCAGCGATACCTAAACAACACGTAGGCTGCACCCGCGGATGGAAGCATCGTTCTCTATCACCATCAAAAACGGGGACCTTTTAGCTTCATCAATCTGTGTATATTATTCCTCCTCCTCCTCCTGCTCCTCCTCCTTAAACCTCACGTAATCACGCTGAACGGGCAATTTTTCTTAGGCCCACAAGGCTCAGTCATATAACTCTTGTAAACAATGTTTATACGTTTCAATTCTCAATTCAATAAAGCGTTGAAACTTTCACCTCAACCAATTTTTATTTTAACTGGGCTGCCTCCAGGCCTAGTTACAAATTAAGCCACATTAACCAAAGCGATTAATGGGTTTCACCTGCCCTCTTGGTTGGGCATGGACAATTTTTCTGAGGTACAATTGTACTGTTGGTACACCAATTTTTTTGGGCCCTCGCCTACATTGTAATCCTAGTAATTTTTAGCCCACCTACATTAAAGCTGACGTTACCTCAGCTGTGCTGGGCACTGCAATGGGATATATTTATGTACCGCCGGTGGGTTCCAGGGACCCACCCATGCTGTCGGTCCACATGGAGTTGTAACTGCATGTGTCCACTTCTAAAGAACCCCAGTCTGACTGGGGCATGCAGTGTGGGCCGAAGCCCACCTGCATTAAAGCTGACGTTACCTCAGCTGTGCTGGACACTGCAATGGGATATATTTATGTACCGCCGGTGGGTTCCAGGGACCCACCCATGCTGTCGGTCCACACGGAATTGTAACTGCATGTGTCCACTTCTAAAAAACCCCAGTCTGACTGGGGCATGCAGTTTGGGCCGAAGCCCACCTGCATTAAAGCTGACGTTACCTCAGCTGTGATGGGCACTGCAATGGGATACATTTATGTACAGCCGGTGGGTTCCAGGGAGCCACCCATGCTGTGGGTGCACACGGAATTCCCATTGCGGAGTTGTACCTGCCTGTGACTATTTATAAAAAACCCCAGTCTGACTGGGCCATGCAGACACCTTGACAGAATGAATAGTGTGTGGCACATGGGTTCCCCATTGCTATGCCCACGTGTGCAGCTCCTGATGGAGGTGGCACAGGATTGGATTTCTCATTGCTTCTGTACAGCATTATGGGCTATTGCCCCGCCCCTTTTAAAGAGGGTCGCTGCCTAGCCGTGCCAACCCTCTGCAGTGTGTGCCTGCGGTTCCTCCTCATGGCAGACGCACTTATAAATAGACATGAGGGTGGTGTGGCATGAGTGCAGCTGAAGGCTGCGCAGGGACACTTTGGTGTGCGCTGTGGACACTGGGTCGTGCGGGGGGGTTAGGCAGCATGTAACCCAGGAGAAGTGGCAGCGGAGTGTCATGCAGGCAGTGATTGTGCTTTGTTGGAGGTAGTGTGGTGCTTAGCTAAGGTATGCCTTGCTAATGAGGGTTTTTCAGAAGTAAAAATTGTTGGGAGGGGGGGGGGCACTCTTGCCGCTATTGTGGCTTAATATTGGGACCTGGGAACTTGAGATGCAGCCCAACATGTAGCCCCTCGCCTGACTTATCTGTTGCTGTGTCGTTCCCATCACTTTCTTGAATTGCCCAGATTTTCACAAATGAAAACCTTAGCGAGCATCGGCGAAATACAAAAATGCTCGGGTCGCCCATTGACTTCAATGGGGTTCGTTATTCGAAACGAACCCTCGAGCATCACAAAATGTTCGTCTCGAGTAACGAGCACCTGAGCATTTTGGTGCTCGCTTATCTCTAGTTAAGAACCATCTTGTCACCCTGGCATTATTCCCTTTATTTTTATACATCCACTTCAAGGGAGCATGGTCTGAGATTAGTTTAAATTTCTTTCCCAGGAGGTAGTAACTTAGGGAGTCTAACGCCCATTTTACCGCTAACCCTTCTTTCTCAACTATGGCATAATTTTTTTCATAAGGGGTCTTTTTTCGGCTTAAGAACAGCACGGGATGCTCTTCTCCATTAATCTCTTGGGACAATACGGCCCCCAGCCCTACTTCCGACGCATCCGTCTGGACTATGAACTCTTTTGAAAAGTCGGCAGCTATCAATATGGGCTATCGAAACAATACACGTTTTAGCTGTTCAAACGCATGTTCCGCTTCTGGTGTTCACTGCACCATTACAGACCTGTTCTCCTTTGTAAGCTCTGTCAGCGGGGCTGCAATTGTGGCAAAATTTGGGTCAAAGCATCGGTAATAGCTCACTATACCTAAAAATGCCTGCACCTATTTTTTGGTTAGGGGTCGTGGCCAGTCCTGAATGGCTTCCACCTTATTAATTTGGGGTTTAACTAGCCCCCTACCCACTATGTAGCCAAGGTATTTGACCTCTTCCATTCCCACTGCGAATTTTTTTGGATTTATCGTGAACCCAACCCCCCTGAGGGAGTCTAATATTGCCTGAACCTTGCTGAGGTGGCTTTCCCAGTCCCGGCTAAATATTATGATGTCGTCTAAATAAGCCGCTGCGTACTTCTTATAGGGAGCTAGGATTTTGTCCATCACCCTCTGGAATGTTGCGGGGGCTCCTTTTAGTCCAAAAGGCATGGTCACATACTAAAAACAAACTTCTGGGGTAGAAAAAGCCATCTTTTCTTTTGCGTCGGCCGACAGGGGAATCTGCCAGTACCCTGTTGTGAGGTCTAGTGTAGTCATATATCGGGCTGAGCCGAGTCTGCCAATCAGCTCGTCAACCCGAGGCATTGGGTACGCATCAGATTCTGAAACTTCATTAAGCTTTCGGTAATCATTGCAGAAGCGCCATTGCCCTGACGGTTTTGGCACCAAGACTATGGGGCTTGACCATCCACTTTTGGATTCCTCAATGACCCCCAGTTCAAGCATCCTTTTTACTTCCTGGGACACTACTTCCCTGCAGGCTTCAGGGATTCTATAGGGTTTTATATTGACTCTTACGTTAGGGTCTGTCCGGATCTCATGTTCCAGGACCTTAGCGCGACCGGGTCGGTTGGTAAACAGATCCCTATTCCTCTGCAAAAATTCTTTGCTTTCTTGTCTCTTGGATTTCGACAGGGTTTCTGCTATAATTACGTCCTGGATATTACCCTCCGGCTCCGTGACCAATCAGGGAGAACCCAGTGAATCCCGCTCCTACCAGGGTTTTAACAAATTTACATGGTAAATTTGGATGGGCTTTCTCCTACCTGGTTGGAGAACTTTATAATTGACCGTCCCTACTTTTTCCACCACTTCGTATGGTTCCTGCCATTTGGCAAGAAACTTACTTTCTACGGTGTGGAATAGCACCAGCACCCGATCCCCTGGGTTAAACTGGGTGACTCTGGCTGACCGATTATAGACATTAGCCTGCCTTTCCTGTGCTTGGAGTAGCTGTTCTTTTACTAATTATCTTGGCAAGTCTCTCCTGCATTTGGGTCACATGTTCAATGACACTCTTATATGCGGTGGCTTCGCTCTCCCATGTCTCTTGCTATGTCAAGTAGTCCATGGGGTTGTCGTGCGTACAATAGCTCAAAAGGAGAGAACCCCGTGGAGGCTTGTGGTACCTCTCGAATGGAAAATAGTAAGTACGGAAGCAAACAGTCCCAATCCCGGCTATCCTTTTCTACCACCTTTTTTAGCATATTTTTTAAAAGTTTTATTGAACCTTTCCACCAACCTATCTGTCTGGGGGTGGTAGACGGAGGTGCGCAATTGCTTAATCCGCAGCCACTTGCACAGTTCCCTCATCACCTTCGACATGAATGGGGTCCCCTGGTCTGTTAGGATCTCTTTGGGAAGCCCCACCCGGGTGAACATCTGGAACAATTCTTTACCTCAGAGGTATTGCTTCTGGATACCTGGTGGCGTAGTCCACGATTACAAGGATATACTGGTGACCTCTAGCTGACTTCACAAGGGGTCCCACTATATCCATAGCGATTCGCTCAAATGGTATTTCTATTACTGGTAATGGTACCAATGGGCTTCTGAAGTGCGAGATAGGAGCAGATATCTGGCACTGAGGGCAGAATCTACAGAAATCCTCTATTTCTTTATGGCACCCGGCCAGAAAAACCTCTGTAGAATGCGTTCCTGTGTTTTTTCTGCCCCTAAATGACCGCCCAGTATGTGAGTATGGGCTAGGTCGAGGACCGTACGCCTATATCCACCAGGTATCAGAAGTTGTTTTACTACTTCATTATTTACTTTCGTTACCCGATATAACAATTCATTAATCAATTCAAAATGAGGAAATCGCACCTCCCCCCCCTGCCTCTTGGGGTACACCATTAATCACAGAGATATTTTCTCATTCATTTCTTAAAGTCAGATCATTAAGCTGTGCTCGACGCCCCGATTCCGCAAGGCCGCAGTACCTCCGCCCACAGTTCACAAAACAGGAAGTCCCTCCCAATTATCAGTGGGTAGAGTAATTTGTTAACCACCCCCACCTGGTGTACATAGGTTCCCCACACTGTGCCTATGGTCACCTGGGCAACCAGGTATTCTTTAGTGTCCCCGTGTATACAGACCACCCCCAACCTGCCCCGGGGGCCCAGTCCAGTGGCGATGGCTAAGTCCAGCAACGAAATCATACTCCCTGAGTCCAGCAAGGCCGACACTTCCACACCATTCACTGTCACTTGACACATCTGTGGCTGGGTGTCTTTGTGCACCCCTGTAGCGCAGGTAGAATTTGCCACCAAAGAACAGTCCCGGTCATAGGAGCATTCCATGGGCTCAACCCGAGCTGGACAATGAGCGGCGATATGCCCTGGACATTGGCACTCCCAGCACGTAGCACGTAACAGGGTTGACCGGGTTTCTTTCCACGGGCTCCAACCCTATCTGGTTCCTTGGCTTCCTTTCTAAAAAGGATTTGGCGCTCTCTCTTCGAGCGTCCGTAGGATGACTAGGAGGCCTCACAGCCGCCGCTGTCTCTTCCGCTGCAACATACCGTTCGACCAAGCCCACCAGTTTGTCGATATTCTCGGGATTTCCCTGGGCCACCCATTGTTGGATAGGTCTGGGCAGAGTCTGTATAAACCGGTCCATCACAACCTTCTCTACTATTTGTGTAGGCGAGGAGGTTTCTGGCTGTAGCCATTTTTGGGCTAGGTGCAAGAGATCAAACATTTGTGGATTTGAGGTTTGTCTTGGCTATACTTCCAGTGATGGACTTGCTGTGCTCGGACTGCCATGCTCGCCCCCAGGCGAGCCAAAGTCTCACTTTTTAGCTTATCATATTCCCCGGCATCCTGTTGGGGCAAGTCATAATATGCCTTTTGCGGCTCCCCAGTGAGATAGGGGGCTATAACTTCCGCCCATTGTTCTAGTGGCAGCTTTTCCCTCACTTTTCCATCCAAGAGAGGTATGGAACATTTAATTGATGTAGTCGGGAATAGACTTTCTTGAGGAGAGGAATATAGTTAGCTTTGAATAGGAGGGAAGGATTTGGGGTCAAGATGATACCTAGGTGCTTTAGACCAGAGGAGGGCCACATGATGGGGTATTGTTTTTAAGGTAGGTTTATTATGTTATCTGGGGATGAGATGTTTAGAGCTTCAGATTTACTATAGTTCACTTTAAAATTCGAGATTTTTCTGAATAGGTTGAAGATTTCTAGGCTTTTGGGGAGTGCTTCTTTAGGATTAGACATTAAGATGAGGAGATCATCTGTGAAACCCATTGTGGTGTGGGTGTTATTCCCCATTTTTAGTCCTGTAATGTCCAGAGTTTGCCTAATCTTCTGCAGTAATGTTTCCATAATTATTATAAAGAGTGTTAGTGACAATGGGCAACCCCGTCTAGTACCGTTGTTGATAGGGAAGGGATTCGATAGCGAGCCATTTACCCAAATTCTAGTTGAGGGATTAGAGTACAACGAAAATATAGCCGTTATAAATTGTGCCGGAAAGCCGAATTTGGCCAGTGTGTGAGTCAAAAAAGTCCAATTCACTCTATCGAATGCCTTTTCGGCATCTGTACTGAGGAGGGTGTGTGGGACTCCATTAGATTTAGCATAGTGGATGGCATTAATGATGCGGGTTGTATTAAACCTGGGACAAATCCTGTTTAGTCAGGGTGAATAAGTCTAGAAATTACTCGGGAAATGCGCAGTGCAATAAGCTTTGCCCACCATTTGAAGTCTGTGTTTAGTAATGAGATAGGGCGATAGTTACCACAGATTTTTGTGTCCTTACCCTCTGTTGGGATCAAGATGATAAAGGCCTCAAGGGCTTGCTTAGGGAGCTCCGCCCCTTGGAGTAGCGAGTTGCACGGATTTGTGAAATGCGGTAATAGTGTTTTCGAAAATTTTTTATAATAGAAAATTGGAAGGCCGTCTGGGACGGGACTCTTCCCGGTGGGGATGGAGGATAGGATATCCTATACCTCTGATGGAGTGAATGGACGTAGCAACTGGGATCGCTCTTCATCATTTAACATGGGGAGAATAAGAGAATCGAGGAAAGAATTTGCTTCTGCCGGGTCTGCACTCTGTTTGTTGCTGGCTGCGGGATCATTTAAGTTACACAGAGATGTGAAGTATTTTTCGAATTCCGTTGCTATATCTGCCATTGAGGTGGCTATTGTGCCAGAGGAGGATTTTATTTTGTAGATAAAAGCTTTTTCTTTTTGTTTCTTGATTACATTTGACCTAAGCTTGGAGCCCTTGTCTCTATGTGAGTATATTTTGTACCTGGAGATAAGGAGAGCTTTCGCTGTCTTTATATTTAGTTCGTTCTTAAGTCTAATCCTACAACTTTTAGTTCGCATAGATCTTTGGCATCCTGTGCGTGTGAGTGTGTTGATTCTGGGCTGGAGATTTGGGCCAACAAGTCGTTGATATCTTTTTCTCTTTATTTTTGCGCCAAGGCCTATTAATTCACCTCTAACAAAGGCCTTGTGCGTTTCCCAAAGAATCGGATGTGATGTTTCTGGGGAATCATTAAACTTGAGGAATTCTTCAAGTTTACCTGTTAAGGCATTAGCCTGTTCTTCATGATCGATTAACGTGGGATTCGGCTGCCACGTCCACTCTCTAGCTGGGAGATTGTCGAGAGTAAGTTTCAGAGAGACCGGGGCATGATCTGAGATAGAGATAGGTCCAATGTCGGCTGCTTTGATAGCTTGGACATGTGTCCCTGATATTAATATGTAGTCTAGTCTATGGTAGGTGGAATGAACTTGGGGGAAATATGTGGAGTGTCTTGTCTTGGGATTTCCAGACATCTTGTAGGTCTAAATCTGAGAGTGCTTTTGAGCTTACAAAGTTGTTTGTAAGAGGTTGAGGATGAGTGGGCCGTGGTGTCTATTTCAGGGTCTATTGCTAGATTTAAGTCCCCTCCTATAATCACCACACCGTCTGCGAAGTCTGCAGGTTCATTCAAGGTGCGTATTAGCCAGGGGATTTGGTTTTGTTTGGGGGCATACACATTTGCAAATGAATTTTTTTGTGCGCTATCATGCCCTTTAGAAACAGGAATCTGCATAAGGGTCTGCCTTCATGAGGGTTGTATTAAGGGGAATGTTGTAGCCTATTGCTATAGAGACACCTGGCGAGGCCGAGGAGTGTGTACTATGGAACCACTTGTTGTAGTGAGAGGTAGGGAGCTTGGGTAGGTGATTGTGTCTAAGGTGGGTTTCTTGTAAAAACATTACTTCGGAATTCAGCTTTTTAAGTACAGTAAAGATCTGGCTTCGTTTTGGGGGGTATTCATCCCTCTGACAGGATGTACATGTAATATCTGCCATGGTATATGTGAGGTAGATAGATTGTTTCCACTATATCTCCAAGTATCTTCTCAGTTAGTTGGCACATTGTCTCGTCATAACAGAACATATGAACAAAGCTCACTGTGTTAGATAGTGAGCAGGAAAACTGAAGTATGCTTGGGTATGTGGGATACCTAAAGAAGGTGTCTACCCGTCTCCAGCTACGTAGTGTGTGGAGTGAGCGGGCAGGACGGGTCTCCCTAACAAAGCCGTGCGTGTGGGGGTATAGGGCGAACATGTCTCACAAGAAGAGAAATTGCCCAGACCTCGGAGTTAGCTATGTATCGAAGTCAGTTGTTACGTAATGGGGGGAAGGGAATCCTAGTAATGTAGCTGGTGCTGAGTGCATCCAACCACCCTGGCCCCACAGAGAAGGAGGGAGCGGGCAAAGGGCCGTACATTGGCAGGAGGAGAACGGCCCCAGCCGTACAATATTTTTTGTAATTTACAGTAAAGTTCTGCTGCATCTACTAAGGGACCTGTCGGAGGTCTTTTGGGAGTGAACTGAGATCGCAGTAACGGTCGCCTCCCAGCCTAATTGAGAAGGTGCACCTGGGGCACCAGTATGTTGTCAGCTGGGGGCTGAGCCCATCCCGCCGCCATGACCCCTGGATCGTCGGCCACGGGAGGCAACGAAAAGCAAAGGGGGGGGGGGGGTTACAGCAGGAGGGGGCCCCTCCCCCAACCAAGATCCAAATCAGCTATAACAACAAAATGCATAGCAACCATTGTGGGTTTATAAACACACAAGTCCCAAGGAGGAAATATCACCAAAGTCCCAGCCGATTGAGGTCTGCAGAGAGTTTGTGTGTAAATAGAGGGACCTTCATTCTCATAAAGAGGGAGACAGAAAAGGAGAAAAAGCAACAACTGTCAATTTATGCAATTTATGAATCGGCAATCAACTTGTTTCTGGAGGTTTTGAGCTTTGTTGTAAGCTTCCCCTTATCCGGCCTCGTGAGCTGTGCTATCTGATGTTGCAGTTGAAGCGGGAGCCACAAGGGAATATCGATTGGTGAAATTTCTAACTTTGACCAAGCTTCTTTGAGGTCTTCAGGCGATCTGATAGAGATCTGTTGACCTTCTTTAAAGGTGGCAAGACCAAAAGGGAAGAGCCATTTTACTGGAAACTTTCTAGCTCTCAAGGCATCTGTTAGGGGCTTTAGGATCCGTCTCTTCGCCAGTGTGCTTGGTGCTGAGTCCTTGAAATGTGAAATATTGGGCCTCTGAGCCTCTCGTGCTTTTTGGAGTACGGCTTAAGTGTCCACAGAGCTAAGGAGGCCTCACATTACATCTCTTAGCCGGTCTGTAGAGGAGGGTTTGGGACGTAGTGCTCTATGTATACGTTCTATTTTTATGTCTTTTGCACACTTCTCTCCAAGGAGAGTCTGAAAAATCTGCGAGGCTGTAGATTCAAGAGCTTCCCTGGCGACTGACTTGGGGATGCCATTGAAGCGGATGTTCTTGCGCCTGCTGCGGTTTTTTTGGTCCTCAAGCAGTAGCATGGCCTGATTCAGCTGATGCTGTTGTGCTGTTAGGTTGTCCTGCAGTGCAGAACTATGAGGAGTATTGCTATATGTCATAGAATGGCTTCCAAACCAATGTCAGTTAGGAATAGTATTCCTGTTCCCCTATTCTGGTGTGTCCCTTGTTATGCAAAAGATGTTTGTGTTAAATGTAGATATGTATCTGTATATATTGTGTGTGTATATAGAGATATATGTATATGTATCTGTATATATTGTGTGTATATATAGAGATATATGTATATGTATCTGTATATAGTGTGTGTGTATATAGAGATATATGTATATAGTGTGTGTATATAGAGATATATGTATATGTATTTGTATATATTGTGTGTATATAGAGATATATGTATATAGTGTGTGTGTATATAGAGATATATGTATATAGTGTGTGTGTATATAGAGATATATGTATATAGTGTGTGTATATAGAGATATATGTATATGTATCTGTGTATATTGTGTGTATATAGAAATATATGTATATGTATTTGTATATATTGTGTGTATATAGAGATATATGTATATGTATTTGTATATATTGTGTGTGTATATAGAGATATATGTATATGTATCTGTATATATTGTGTGTATATAGAGATATATGTATATGTATCTGTATATATTGTATGTATATAGAGATATATGTATATGTATCTGTATATATTGTGTGTATATAGAGATATATGTATCTGTATATATTGTGTGTGTATATAGAGGTATATGTATATATTGAGTGTATATAGAGATATATGTATATGTATCTGTATATATTGTGTGTATATAGAGATATATGTATATGTATATGTATATATTGTGTGTATAGAGATATATGTATATGTATTTTTATATATTGTGTGTATATAGAGATATATGTATATGTATCTGTATATATTGTGTGTATATAGAGATATATGTATATGTATATATTGTGTGTTTATAGAGATATATGTATATGTATCTGTATATATTGTGTGTATATAGAGATATATGTATATGTATATGTATATATTGTGTGTATAGAGATATATGTATATGTATTTTTATATATTGTGTGTATATAGAGATATATGTATATGTATCTGTATATATTGTGTGTATATAGAGATATATGTATATATATATTGTGTGTGTATATAGAGATATATGTATCTGTATATATTGTGTGTATAGAGATATATGTATATGTATTCTTATATATTGTGTGTATATAGAGATATATGTATATGTATCTGTATATATTGTGTGTATAGAGATATATGTATATGTATATATTGTGTGTGTATATAGAGATATATGTATATGTATCTGTATATATTGTGTGTATATAGAGATATATGTATATGTATTCTTATATATTGTGTATATATAGAGATATATGTATATGTATCTGTATATATTGTGTGTATATAGAGATATATGTATATGTATCTGTATATATTGTGTGTATAGAGATATATGTATATGTATCTGTATATATTGTGTGCATATAGAGATATATGTATATGTATCTGTATATATTGTGTGTATATAGAGATATATGTATCTTTATCTGTATATATTGTGTGTATATAGAGATATATGTATATGTATATAGTGTGTGTATATAGAGATATATGAATATAGTGTGTGTGTACATAGAGATATATGTATATAGTGTGTCTATATAGAGATATATGTATATAGTGTGTGTATATAGAGATATATGTATATATTGTGTGTATATAGAGATATATGTATATAGTGTGTGTATATAGAGATATATGTATATAGTGTGTGTATATAGAGATATATGTATATATTGTGTGTGTATATAGAGATATATGTGTAAATATTTTTGAATCTAGTATAACAATCCTATTGCCATGCTTAGTATA
Organism: Eleutherodactylus coqui; assembly: GCF_035609145.1. NCBI lineage: Eukaryota > Metazoa > Chordata > Amphibia > Anura > Eleutherodactylidae > Eleutherodactylus > Eleutherodactylus coqui. The sequence continues at coordinate 329,796,724 of NC_089838.1, forward strand.
GCGGTACCATTTATCTGCAGTTTAGCGATGCTATTTATGTACATGATTTAGTGGTATTAATGTATGCAGTATAGAAGTGTTATTTGTGTGTGATGGAACGGTGTAATTATTGTGAACAGTAGGGCAGTACTACTTATTTATATAGTGTAGCAGTAATATTCATGTACAGCATACAGTATAATGGTATTATTTATATACTCAGTAGGCTGGACTATTTTCATCTGCACAATATAGCACCGCTATTTATTCATTACTGTTAAACCAACCTGTAACCTCAGTCCTGTCACTGCACACGGGGACACACTCTGAGGCTTTATTTTACTTGCTTTATTATATGATCAGCAGACATCAATAAGCAAAGAAGAAAGAATTATCTGTAGAAGCTCCAAAAAATCACAGGTTTACAAATTAACAAAAAGACCATTGAGACCAACCATCATCCTCCTTCACCTTCCATCACTACCCACCACCAACCCACACAATCAGCCATCATCCACCATCACCAACCAACCATCATCCTCCTTCACCTACCATCACTACCCACCACCAACCCACACAATCAGCCATCATCCACCATCACCAACCAACCATCATCCTCCTTCACCTACCATCACTACCCACCACCAACCCACACAATCAGCCATCATCCACCATCACCAACCAACCATCATCCTCCTTCACCTACCATCACTACCCACCACCAACCCACACAATCAGCCATCATCCACCATCACCAACCAACCATCATCCTCCTTCACCTTCCATCACTACCCACCACCAACCCACACAATAAACCATCATCCACCACCAGCTACTACAACCAACCATCATCCACCATCACCAACCAACCATCATCCACCACCGCCCACCATCACCAGCTACTACAACCCACCATCACTCAGCACCATTCACCACCAGCATCCAGCTTGATCAATCCCAACAATAATCATGCCCCACAACCAGCCATCACTCCCCATCACCACCCTCTGCTACCTAGCATCACTTACATTACTCAACATCACCTCTCCCAATATATTGCTATGCTTAAAGATATTATCCCCAAATACACACAGGTGATTACATGCTTGATTAATACATTTTTCAGTTATCACGACACAGAAATCTGGCATCAGTGAGAGCGACGTCATCAAACAAAAATCCTCTTTTTTTCTGCACTCTGGTTTGGATGCCCCGTATTCCTATCTCACAGTTAGTGCTCCACGGCCCATAACTTCCCTGTGACCGACCATCTCCCTCCATGACAGAGCCGTCGGAGCACGTGAACTTGATGTTGTTGGCAGCTGTTTTATCAATTTTGTTTGTAGACTCAACTCTCAGGCTGAAGCTTATAAGGAATCTTTTTGAATCGCACCAGTAAGTGTGTCCCCAGGAGCCAAATCTGTGGAGGAAAAAAGTGCAGGATGTAATTCCAGAATGTCTTGTTATACATAGTATGAATGAAGACAATGTCCATTTAGTTCAGCCTATATCCACCCTCTAGTTGATCCAGAGGAAGGGAAAAACCCCAAGAGGCAGAAGTCAGTTAAACCATTTGGGGGAAAATTCCTTCCCAACTCCATATGGCAATCAGAATAATCCCTGGATCAACCTTTGACTTCCTCCTGTGTTAGGTATGCTATATGTAGCGATGGGTTCGTTTTATTCCCCTGCATCTCATGTGACATTTCATTTTCGTTCGTGAATACACTTGAAAAGAAACCATTGAATAGGTTTGCCTTCCCTCCATCGTTTTCTATGATTTCTCCTGCATTATTTGTTAAAGGGCCAGTGCTCTCAGTGCAAATCCTGTGAATATAGTTGAAGAATAGTTTCGGGTTGTTTTTGCTCTCTTTGGCGATCAGTCTTTCTGCCTCCTTCTTAACAATCTTGATCTTTCCTTTGCATATTTTGTTTTTTCCCTGTATGATTTTAGTGCTTCTTCGCTGCCTTCTTAATTTTAGTAGTTTAAACGCTTTCTTTTTTTCGTTTATTGCCCCCTTACAGTCTTGTCGAGTCACATTGGTTTCCTTCTATTTGTGGTTCATTTTTTTTAAACGGTATGAACTGCTCACATGAGGTGATTAGGATGTTTTTAAACTTTTCCCTTTTGTTGGCTGAATTGTAATTTTTGAGGCCGTTGCCCCAATTCATGTTACCGATAGTAGTTCTAAGCTGATGAAATTTTGCTTTACTAAAGTTTTTTTTTTTTTGTCGCTCCCTGATAAGGTTTTCTTATTGAATGACAGTTGGAAATTAATTATATTGTGGTCACTATTTCTCAAGTGCCTCTCAACCTGCACCCCCATTATTCGGTCCGGTTTGTTACTTAGTACTCAATCCAGAGTGGCCTTCCCTCTAGTTGGCTCCTGCACCAGGCAGTTATCTTTAATTGTTCTCAAGAACTTCTCACCCTTGTGAGATTTACAGGTTTCGTTTTCCCAGTTTATATCCAGATAATTAAAGTCCTCTATAATTACTTAATTGCGGTTTGACACCTCTTCTATTTGCCTTGATTATAAGTTTTCAGTTTCTTCTGTTGCTTTTGGTGGTCTATAGAAAACCCCTATCAGGATTTTGTAATTTTTTTCTCCCTGTATTTCTACCCAAAGAGATTTCATGTGTTCATCTACTGCCCCTATATCTTTCCATAGCCTCGGCATTAAGTAGGATCTAACATACAGGCACACCCCTCCCCCTTACGATGGTTACCGCACACATGGCTGGCTGACTATCGGGAAGAAAAATTAAGTTTCACTCTAATTTCTAATTTGTCTCCCCTGGACAACCCTTTGTAGGTATCTAATCTCTTGGCAGGGATGTAGATATCAGAGGTGCACAAGTAGAAGGCACATAAGAAAGGTGGATCTCTGTAAATCATAGATGGCGGAGGGCCTCCAGAGCCGTATGTGCTCATTTCAAAAAATTTCTGCTTCAGCTAATAGAGGGGGCAATAGTGCATGCCCCACTTTGATTACTTCCATATACCCTAACAGGTCATATGGAAACAGTTGTCGTACGTGGAAGGCGGTATGTAGCTTTCCACATGGATGCACGCCGACCTGTTTCCATAGATCCTACTCATTGATCTTGGCCAAGAAGCAGACTTCCAGTTTTTGGATTAACTGGGATTCACTAGGGTAATGGTTTGAAGTTGTATTAAAGTAATTCTTAACCCCTTAGTGACCCGCCTATAGTGTTTTTACGTCCTGCCCAAGCTTTATTCCCTGAGGACATAAAAACAAGTGTCCTGCAGGGATTATAGCCACGTGGACTCTGGACGTGACAGCTACATGCTGTCGGTGCCTGCAGGTAGCTGACAGCATGGAGCTGTCATCCTGGGCTGCGGGCAGTTCCCCCTCCCCCCCCCCCCCCGGCAATGCCGATGACTTTAAAGTGCAAAAAAGTTTTTAAAAAGTTAAAGATTCAGCTGCCCTCATGGATCGGACCCATGGGGGCAGCTGAAATTACTCACCCACGTCCTCCGCATTGTCCCCCGCTGATCTGGTCCTCCCTTACCCACCGCCGCTCTTCTGCGCATGCGCGCCAGACGGATGACGTCACGAGCATGCACAGAATCCCGGGAGCCCCGGCAAATTTTAGATCTCCTGGCTCCTGGCTCCTGAAGGTAGCAGGGAACCAGAAGATGTCAACGGTAGATGTCCAATGGATAGCAGCGATCACAAAAAAGTGAAAAAAAGTGCAAGTTTCACCTCCCCTCATGGATTTGATCCATGAGGGGAGGTGAAAATACTCACCTCGGGTCCTCTACGATGTCCCGGTGTTTTGGGACCTGAAGTCCCCTTCTGCACATGCGCGCCCAACGTCAATCATCGGGCGCGTGCATAGAGGGGCTCTGGCCCCTGGAAATTCAAAATCCCTCTGCTCCTGGCTACCAGGAGCAGAGGGATGTCACCCAGGATGTGATCACTGTTATCTAATGGATAACAGTGATCATTTAAAATAAAAAAGGAGTGTAAAAAAGTAAAAAAAAAAAAGTTTAAAAAAAGTTAAAAAGAAGTTAAAAAAGCTTACTTTTCATATCCCCTCACGGATCATATCTGTGAGGGAGGATGAAAGTACGTACCTAGGGCCCCCGGATTTATACAGCTTCTACACACGCGCCAGTTGCCAAAATGGCTGACGCATGCGCAAAAGCTGTGGATTGCCAGGGTAATTTAAATTCTCCCTGCTCCTGGCTACAAAACGTAGCCAAGAGCCTGGAGATTTCACGGGGAGCCGCGGTGAGCGGTTTCTGGTCACGTGTTCGCCGTTATCCAATGGATAATGGTGATCACATAAAAGTTAAAAAAATAGAAGTTTCATCTCCCCTCACTGATGCGATCGCTGAGAGGAGATGAAACTTTTTACCGGAGGCCTCCGTATTTGAACCCTGACGCGATCCTCCTCCATGAGCCTTCACGGATTGTGCACATGTGACCGCCGGCAAAATGCGCAGGAGTTGGGGAGCCCAGGAAATTTAAAATCTCCTTGCTCCCAGTGACCAACGGTCACCGAGAGCCTGGAGCAGTGACGGGTGGCCTCGTTGAGCGGTCCCCGGTCACGTGATAAAAAGGTAGCGATCTACCTTTGGCTGGTCTCACGTGACCGGATAGGAATTATGGATTCCACATGCATCTGATCCGCGGTAATACGCAGATCAATCGCATTGGATTACACAATTCCGCTCACAATAGCAGGTCGGAATTGCGTAATCCACTCGCAGAAAAGAGAACGCAGCAGGTTCTATTTTACTGCGGATATCCACAACATAGAGCCCATTGTGCTCCATGGTCGTGGATATACCCGCTGCCCATACGCAACTACCCTGTATACGGGCTGCGGGTACCCGCGTCATCGCTAAGCGATGGTGCGGAAAATACAAACAACAAAAAAATATATACTGCGCATGACCGCCTGTGTGAGTAGGCAGTTATGTGAAGTACATTACACGGCCGTACGCAGGGTCACAGCCGGGCTCACAGATGGGATCCACTGCGGCCTCTGCAAGCAGATTCCACATCCAGCAGTGTGATCCCGGCGCTACCTGTAATACGTAATTTACAAGAAGCCCCGGGAACGCTCGTCTTCTTGCAGTTCCAGGAGCAGCTTGTTGAGCGCCTTCTGTGTGAGACCGCCGCACCTCAGCAACATTACGAAGCCTCACAGAGTGCCACTTTTTACACCCCATCCAAGCCGCTGGGGTCAAGAAATGACCCCCAAGAAGCATGAGAGGAGGGGGGGGATACCGAGTATTATTGTCCCATGTGCCCATCCCAACCAGCCTCCATAATTACCCCTGTCTTCAGAAAAACCACACAGTTCACATTATTACTTTTATCTAAGATTTAGGGAATGCTGAAAAGGGCGCAGAGGGGGGTGGGGGGTGGGGTATTTTTAAGGTGTCAATTTTTTTCTGCACAAGTGAACAATGGGGCCTGGAATTTATTCAGTTGTGCCCTGAAATCCAACGGGTGTTCCTTCCATTATAGGCCTAGCCATGGGTCTTGTAAGTAGATTAGGGCCACAATGGGTATGTTTTTGAACACGGGACAAACGGGGGGATCCATTTTGGGGTGAAAGTCTTCATTCCTATGTACACTGTACAAAAAACACCAGTTTTTAAATTAACAAAATTGACAAAAAAAATGAAAATCGTAATTTTTTCCTTCTGCTTTGCTTAGATTTATTCAAATACTGTGGGGTCAAAATACGCAGTACACCCCTAGATGAATTCGTTAAGGGGTCTAGTTTTCAAAATGGGGTCATTATTGTTTTGGCCGCTCAATGGCTCTACAAGTGAGCAATGGGGCCTGGAATTTATTCAGTTGTACCCTGAAATCCAAGGGGTGTTCCTACCATTATAGGCCTAGCCATGTGTCCTGTAAGTAGATTAGGGCCACAATGGGTATGTTTCTGAACACGAAACTAACAGGGGGATCCATTTTGGGATGAAGTCTTCCTTCATTTGTGTGCTGTACAAAAAAAAAACTATTTTAAATTGACACAATTGCCCAAAAAATGCTGCAATTCTGCTTTGCTTAGATTCATTCAAATACTGTGGGGTCAAAATATGCAGTACACCCCTAGATGAACGCGTTAAGGGGTCTAGTTTTCAAAATGGGGTCATTTGTGGGGGTTCTCAATGGTTCTGGCTGCTCAACAGCTCTACAAGTGGGCAATGGGGCATAAAAGGCCTTCAAGCAAAATTTATGTTCTCAAAGCCACCAACTGCTCCTTTTTATTTTGGGCCCCGTTTTGCATACAGACATAAGATTAGGGCCACAATAGGTATGTCTCTGAACACGGGACAAACAGGGGGATCCATTTTGGAGTGCAAGTCTTCCTTCATATGTGTACTGTACAAAAAAGCTGTTTTTAAAATGGCATAATTGCCAAAAAAAAAATCGAAAATCACAATTTTTTTCCTTTTGCTTTGCTTGAATTTATTCAAAAACTGTGGGATCAAAATACGCAGTACACCCCTAGATAAATTCATTAAGGGGTCTAGTTTTCAAAGTCGGGTAATTTGTGGGGGTTCTCTATGGGGCCTAAAACTTCTTAAGCAAAGTTTCTGCTCAGAAAGCCCCCGGCTGCTCCTTTCATTTTGGGCCCCGTTGTGCTTCCAGATATAAGATTAGGGCCAAAACAGGTATGTCTCTGAACACAGGACAACAGGGGTATCCATTTTGGGGTGAAAATCCTCATTTTCATGTGCACTATAGAAAAAAAATATGTCTTTAAGGGTGGACACTCACTGGCGATATTTTCTTTCTTGCGCTGCGAGAGCACTAGAAAACTCTTGCCTCGTAGCGCAACAAAGACGCCGGAATAGAACCGGCGTATCGCTAGTGCTTTCAATGGGGCCAGCGGCAGCAGCGCTAGCCCCATTGAAACCATAGGGAAAATGCCATGGACTTCTGCCACAGCTGTGACAGCTGTGGCAGAAGTCCGCGGCATTCTATCCTATTGCTTAGGATGAATGAATAGCTAAGGGCTATGTGCAATTGGCTGAGCTCTCAGCCAATAGCTAAGCACTAAGCACTAGCTGCTATTGGCTGAGCCCTCTGCCAATCAGCACAGACCTTTCAGGAGGTGGGGATTTTTAAATCCCCACCTGCTGAAAGAGCTTAACAGCTGTGCAGGGGAGCCAGCCGGAGGACACATCTGAGCGCCCGAGAGGTGAGTAAATTTTTTTTTTAACATTTATAGCTATTTATTTCAAGCCCTTCCCCGATAATCATACTGCGGGGCTTGGCAGAAACCATTGCTTTCAATGGGATCAGCAGCAGTGCCGATCCCCGCTGGGATAAAGGAAACTCCTGCCACAATTGTCACAGCTGTCACAGCTGTGGCAGAAGTCCCCGGCATTCTCCATCTCTTTTCAATGGGGCTAGCGCTGCTGCCGCTGGCTCCATTGAAAAGACTGGTGATATCCCGGCGTGATGCCGTTTTTTTTCTCGCACTGCGCTGCAAGACTTTAACTTTACTCTCGTAGCGCAGTGGGAAAAAAAAAACGCGAGTGGGTGTTCACCCTTAAATGACATATTTGCAAAAATATGACATTTTATTCTTGCTCTAAATTGAATTAATTCCTGAAAAAAATACTCCTGACCCCTTAGTGAATATATTACGGGGTATAGTTTTTAAAATAGGGTCATTGGTAGGGGTATTTATATATCTATATATCAGGCTATTTTCACCACCTAAGTGAAGTACAACATGTGGCTAAAAATCACTGTCAGAATCACTTGGAGATGCAGAACCTTTCCGGTGTTTCTCCATGTTAAAGTGACACATGTCAGATTTCCAAAATTTGGCCTGGTCATTAAGGTGCAAACAGGCTTGGTCACTAAGGGATTAAAGGGGTTGTCGAGGGCTAGAAAAATATAGCTGCCTTCTTCCAAACACAGCACCACCCTTGTCTGTAGGTTGTGTCTGGTATTGCAGCCCAACTGCCATTCACTTCAAGGGTGACGTTGGGTTTGGAAGAAAGCAGCCGTGTTCATGGCTGAATGCTAAATGCCTTGGTACTCACTCTCCAACACTGGACGTAATGGTCTTCACCGCCTCCCGAGATGAATTTTTTGTGCAAAAAAGGGCAATTCCATTCAGAGCCGTGTCATCGATGAAGGGTCCTTTCCATTGCTGCACCTAAGATAAGACCATCATATATTGTATAATATGAATATAACACACATGATACATCAACTCCACCCAGCATTAATAACTGCATTATTACATTTGTCCTTTCCCCTCTATATATGTACTCTGGTCCTCTTATACGTCCATCCTAGTCCCTGAATACTGCATATATTTGTCCTAGTCCCAGCCTTCGGCTTGATGTACAGCAGTGGGAGCCACATAAAATAAGGTGGCGCGACGGATTTGGCTCATGGGCCTTGTGTTTGACATGTGTGCACTAGGCTAAATTCCCATGGGCAAGCGTGATATCAGGTCGATAAACTTAACCCAATAACGCACTTTCCAACTTGTGTTTTTCACACCGGTGCAAGGTTTTTTTTTAATTCAAAACGCTTCACATCACTTCTGTGAATTAGCGATCCTCATGCATATTGTACAGTATGCAAATGCCATGCAATCGAAAACAATGGGCGAGACGTTCTGCAGGAACGTCCAATGAAGGAACATGCTGCGATCACCCATGTGAATAAGCCCATAGAGGAAGAATTAAGGAAAACTAGAATTAGGATCAGTTTATGTCTAATTGTTATCTGTCCTCAATCACCATCTGCTCCGTTATCAGACTCCCATCACCCTCATCTGTCTGCTCCATTATCTGGTAACCATCATCCATTTACCCATGTTCTGATTTCTATCACTATCCTCTTCCTGTCATCGATCGCTGATTTCCTCTGCTTGTATATTTGTTACCTTCTAGCATAGATACAAGATTCAGATTATGGCTCATTTGACTGTCTGGCCGTTACATAATTTGGCCCTACTGTCAGTCGTGAATCTGAGTACCGGTGGGGTATCTGCTACAGGTGAAGCCCAGTTCTGCCATCTTCTGTCCTGGCGCTGTTACAATGTCTATACATCTGCCCTCATCTTTTTCTATACATTCGTCCTTGTCCCAGTCTGTACATCAGTCCTAATTCCTATCTATAGTCCTTCTCTCTGTCTATACATCTATTCTTGCTCTGTATATATATATTTATCCTAGTTCCTATCTACTCATCATATCTGAATGAGTGTAAATCAATCTTCCATACATTACTCACTTTAAGCTTGAAGCCTCGCACCACTGTTCCTTCATCACAAACCTCCATGGGGCCCCAGGTACCCCTTCTATCTCCATTCGGAACTGATATAATACTTGGAGAGCTCCTTTGGGCCACCACCAAGTTCTGCAGAGTCACCAAGATGAGAAGGACGGCCAACATCTTGTCTTGTGTATGAAGGTCTCACCACGTAGGGATGGAAGCTGCCAGTAGATTGTCGATGGGGTTTACCGAAGCCTTTATATATAATAGGAACTTGGCCGATCACCAAACTATCAATCTGACTTCCTTGTTCCAACAATCAGGCATGAATTATTATTCATGAGATGTCTTGTACTTTTCTTGTACTTTCCTTCTCCTTTTATCACTCTGTGATCATTGTTTTTATGAAACTTTTTAGTCAAAATCAGTTTGTAGATGACCAGACATACGATCACTCATACATGTAAAATATTAATAAATGGAAAGAAAAAAAGAATGACATGATTTGGAAACCTCATTTAACCAGATTTTACACCTAGGAAGTAAGTAAACCAATTTCTGGAATTTTGGGAGGGGAATGTTGTCCCATCCTGGTCTGATGTAGGATTCTTGCTGCTCCGCAGTCCTCGGTCGTCTTTGCTGGATTTTTCATTTCATAATATGCCAAATGGTTTCTCTTGATGAAAGGTCTGGCCTGCAGGCGTCCGGTTCAGCACCCGGACTTTGTGAAGCCATGTTGTTGTGATGGAAGCCGTATGTGGCTTAGCATTGTCTTACTGGAATATATAATGCCTTCCCTGAAACAGATGTTGTCTGGATGGAGCATATGTTGTTCTACAACCTCCATATACTATTCACAATTGAATTAATAGGGCTTTCCGAGATGTGTAAGCTGCCCATGGCATAAGCACTGATGCCACCCCATACCATCAGAGAGGCGGGCTTTCGAACTATGTGCTGATAATAAGCTGGATGGTCCCTCTCCTCTTGAGTCCGCAGGACACGGCATTCATGGTTTCCAAAACTATTTCACATTTTGTATTATCTGACCACAGAACAGTTTTCCATTTTGCCTTAATCCATTTTAAATGAGCTTTGGCCCAAAAAAGACGCTGGCGTTTCTCAATTGTGTTGATATATAGCTTCTTCTTTGCATGATACAGCTGTAACTTGCATTTGTGGATTGTACAGTGAACTCTTCTTCATAGACAATGATTTCTGGCAGTATTCCGGAGCCCATGCAGTGATTTACATTACAGAATCATGCCTGTCTTTAACAATGACGCCTGAGGGACGGTAGATCTCTAATGTGGATAATATATGATTGGATGTGATTTCCATAGCATTGCATTCTTTTCATTTACATTTTACATAGTGCCCCAATTTGGGGGGAATTGTGATTGTAATACAAGAAGGTAGATAGCAAATCATTTCTTAAGACTATGAACCTTAAGTGGAGAGAATGGATTTTGACACCGAAAAAATAGGTCAAAACACCAAAATGACGCTCCAGGGAGTACGTCAAATAATGCCAATGTGATGAGGCACACATCACCCACTTTACTGCTTGAAGGTTTTTCTTCACTGATCTTTTGGTAGTAGATTTGCATTTGTTGACTTTTGAATTACAGAAAGGACTTACTACCAAATAATGAATTCATCAATGAATGCATCAGTATGCGCCAAAACCAGTGCCTGACGTCACCCATCCAATACCAGTGCCTGACGTCACCCATCCAATACCAGTGCCTGACGTCACCCATCCAATACCAGTGCCTGACGTCACCCATCCAATACCAGTGCCTGACTTCACCCATCCAAAACCAGTGCCTGACTTCACCCATCCAATACCAGTGCCTGACGTCACCCATCCAATACCAGTGCCTGACTTCACCCATCCAATACCAGTGCCTGACTTCACCCATCCAAAACCAGTGCCTGACTTCACCCATCCAATACCAGTGCCTGACTTCACCCATCCAAAACCAGTGCCTGACTTCACCCATCCAATACCAGTGCCTGACGTCACCCATCCAATACCAGTGCCTGACGTCACCCATCCAATACCAGTGCCTGACGTCACCCACCCAATACCAGTGCCTGACGTCACCAATCCAATACCAGTGCCTGACGTCACCCATCCAATACCAGTGCCTGACGTCACCCATCCAATACCAGTGCCTGACGTCACCCATCCAAAACCAGTGCCTGACGTCACCCATCCAAAACCAGTGCCTAACGTCACCCATCCAAAACCAGTGCCTGACTTCACCTATCCAATACCAGTGCCTGACTTCACCCATCCAAAACCAGTGCCTGACTTCACCCATCCAATACCAGTGCCTGACTTCAACCATCCAATACCAGTGCCTGACTTTACCCATCCAATACCAGTGCCTGACTTCACCCATCCAATACCAGTGCCTGACTTCACCCATCCAATACCAGCGCCTGACTTCACCCATCCAAAACCAGTGCCTGACTTCATATATTATGTTTGGCTGAATGGGTCAGGATGGACAGCAGGTGGAGTAAATCATTGTCAAATAACAAGCCGAGATCAGAAGAGAAGAAAGCTGATTGGAACAAGTATGGGCCAAAACCAGCATAGCAGACAAACACCTTCACACAGTGCAGAGACTAATTACTAGGCAGCCAGCAGCGGGAGAGGATACTGAAACCGAACAACATATAACAGGATTGGCCAGAAAGGAAAAGCTGGTGTGCACGCTGGCTCTTTAAGAAATGGCTGGGCACGCATGCCGTTAGCGGGTAACGTTTGGCGGAAACTCTATGGCAGGAATACTCTGTAAAGAAGGAGAACAACACAATTGTGGGATGCCAACTTGAATGTCCATTTTGTAATCTCCATGGGGGTTTATATCAAAGTCCATCTACTGTATACGATCCAAGAGTATAACAACATCATCTCTCAGCATGTAACGCATCCTGGCTACAGCGGTTGAAGAAGCATTTTCTTGCTTTATCTGTGATTCAGATAGGAAACTCAGTCCCGACCCTCCTGAGTCTTTCTGGGTAGAGGATAAAGACATGGCAAACACTTGCATAAACAGCGGACACCATTGCTAATGCATTTATGAAAAGAGAGTGAGTTCTACCTAAGGCCGCCTGCACACGGGCGGAAATCCCGCGGCGGTATTTCCCCCCGGGATTTCCGCCACTGAAAGTTTGCATAGGAGTGCATTACAATACGCACTCCTATGCAGATGGCCGCGGTTTGGCCGCGCGAAATCTCGCGCGGCAAAAAACCGCAGCATGTCCTATTTTTGTGCGGGGCACGCACTCACCCGGCCGCCGGCTCCGGTCTGCGCATGCGCCGGCTGCGCCGCAGCCGGCACATGCTAGAGCCGGGGCCGCCAGGCGCGGATGAGTACGCGCTCGTCCCTGCAGGCTCTCGGGTCGGGTCCCGCGGCGAGAATTCTCGCTGCCGGATCCGACCCGCTCATCTGCAGGCGGCCTAAAGGAGAGCAAGAACAGGCATGAGCCAGTGTACACCAAGGCCCAGTGCAGAGGTACTATACATTATACTTTCCTACGCAGAGTAATATACTTTATACTTTCCTACATGGCCATCTGATGTCGGGATCATCACATAGAAGTACACCCTTTTTGTCTGCCACACACCGGTTGATCTGAAGTCTGGGTCACCATGTGGAGGTACTACTGTCAAGTCTGTTCATTGCCTGCACTGTCATCACTTCAAATTGTGCCTTGTATGTTACTAAAGTTAAAATACACAGCAGTGTCAGGGAGCCAGCCTGAGGATGCCCGCGGATGAAGGAAACCCCTGCTACAGCTGTCAGAGCTGTGGCAGAGGTCCTCGATATACCCCTTAAGTTTTCAATGGGGCTGGCCCTGCTGCTGCCAACCCCAATGAAAGCATTTAGCGATATTGCAGTGTTTTCGTTGCGCTGCGAGACGTGTGTTTTTACTTGCTCTCACAGTGCAAAAAAAAAAAAACGCTAGTGGGTGGGCACCCTCACAATCAGGTTTCTTAGTGTCTGAATCCCAGGAGGTTTTTTCTTCCTCCAATAATATACTCATGTATTTCCCTGAACTTGCAAAGGCCGTTTCTTACTATTTTCTCATCAGTCTGGCATTCCTCGTTTCTCAGCTTGCATCGGGTACCAAGCCTATATGGTATCTGAGGCAAAATTGTAAAGTGACCCCCCCACCACCAATTGAAAGGCGCCAATATACAAGATGCCAAACACATATGTGAACTATTGAGACTTCTCTGAAGTGAGTAGTTTTTTACAGCGTTAATCATGAAGCACAAATGACATTACGTTTTTTTTCTGTGGGACGATTATATAATCAAAAATTATATATATATATATATATATATATATATATATATATATATATATATATATATATATATATATATATATATATTGTTGTTTAGGGTTGCACAGTAATAAACCATTTTTTAGGGAAAAAAATATATATATTTTTACATCACTGCATTCAAAGTTTATAGCTTTTTGTATTCTTCCATGGACAGGGCTCTGTGAGGACTTGTTCTTTGTTTGATGAGCTGTAATTTTTATTGCTACTATTTTGATGTTCGTATGACTTTTTTGATCACTTTTATTGCATTTTTTTGGGAAGCAAAATGGACTAAAAGCATTTGGGCTCAGTTTTTTAATTTCCCTTTTTTATAGCATTTGCAGTGCAGGATAAAAAGTGTGTTCAATCTATTCTACGGGTTGTTATGGATACGGCGATTCCCAAAAATGTTATCAAATGAAGAGGGGAGAAGGCACAATTTTTTTTTTACTGCACAAATGCATTATCGCTAATCATAGAAATCGCAGGCCAAGGCAGACCCAGGCACCATTGTCTGGCATCCAGTTGCCTTGGCTACCCATCGGCCCTCCGTGATTACATGGCAGAGTGCTGATAACATCACAGAGAGAACCCTCTCCCTCTTTGAACCCTTTACATGCTTTACATGAACATTGATCATGGTGTACTAGGGGTTAATAGTGAGAGGCTGGCTCCTGCTGTAGTGCGGGGACAACTACTGAACCCACAAAATCCACATGACATTACTTTACGTCAATTTGTGAGAACTCTTTCCAAGCCCGGACATAAACTGCAGTGGGAAGGGGTTAAGGAGATCCAGTCCCCTAAGTATTTTCAACAAGGTGTAAAATATTGCTAAACTAGGGAATTTAGGAAGCAAAAAAATGTAACTAATTAACATCCGTTTTTCCCTCAAGACCCTCACAGGAATTCTCTCGAGTTCAGCTAGAAATAGCAGTCAGATTTTCTCCCACTTTTTGATAGCTGATGGCAAACTGATAATGTAGTTCCTATGGATCAGTTACAATGTTGCTTCCTCGGGTCTTGCTCTTCAGGCGGTATGAGTTGGGGGTCAGTGGAGGGGGTAAAAGGTTTTGGGAACTTTCTCCAGTTCTTTGATGTTCCCTATCTGTACCACCGCTGGACCTGAACCTCTCCGGTCTCTGGTTCCGATCCATCAACTCCTGCCAACAAGCCTCTCTCTTAGTAACTCAGGATACTAAAGGGTTTATCAAAAAAGGGAACCCCTACAATGGATAATAAACATCTAAGTGTTTGCATTATTTTTAGAAACCCCTCTATATACTTGATTTTCCTTCAACTTTCGAAAGTCCTTGAAAAACTGCTGATGTTTGCTCTAGCTGAAGTTATGGCGAAACCTTGTAATAACCGCTCTAAATAGAGTTTCCCTTTTTCTTAATCAGTGAGTCATTCTTCAGATTAAGGGTTGTAGCTGCAAGTTATTAGTGTGATGAAATGATGCTGGTAGATTGTTACCCATCTTTCTATTCACACCTGTAACCATGGCAACCAGGTGGCAAACAATGGCGTCCATGTCTGGCATGGCCTGTGATTGCTATAACTTGTGATAATGCATTGCAGTACAGAAGTATTACAATGTATTATTCAAGTGATCTTAGGATCGCAGGTTCAAGTCCCCTGCAGAGTCACAGAACAAAATAACAGAAAAAGCTTTTTTACGCTCCTTCCTCTCTTTATATAATAAAAAAATTATTAACCCCCCTTTCCTGTTTGGTATAAACACATCCTCAACTACCCATAGAATAAATGAAACACACTTTTCATCTTGCACTGCAAACATTTTTTTTTAAAAAAAAGGATATTAAAAAAAGAGAAGCCAAAATGCTTTTTTGCTCATTTTGCCTCGCAAAAAATGCAGTAAAATTGCTCAAAAGAGCTATATGAACCCCAAAATGGTGCCAATAGAAACTACAGCTTTCTTTGCAAATAAACAGCCCACACAGAGCTCTATCTGTCATGTACGGCACCCAGGGGCAGACTGCAGGGTCCCTGAATGTACGGCATCCAGGGACAGACTGCAGGGTCCCTGAATGTACGGCACCCGGGGACAGACTGCAGGGTCCCTGAATGTACGGCACCCAGGGGCAGACTGCAGGGTCCCTGAATGTACGGCACCCGGGGGCAGACTGCAGGGTCCCTGAATGTACGGCACCCGGGGGCAGACTGCAGGGTCCCTGAATGTACGGCACCCAGGGGCAGACTGCAGGGTCCCTGAATGTACAGCACCCAGGGACAGACTGCAGGGTCCCTGAATGTACAGCACCCAGGGGCACACTGCAGGGTCCCCGAATGTACGGCACCCGGGGGCAGACTGCAGGGTCCCTGAATGTACGGCATCCAGGGGCAGACTGCAGGGTTCCTGAATGTACGGCACCCAGGAGCAGACTGCAGAGTCCCTGTATGTACGGCACCCAGGGGCACACTGCAGGGTCCCTGAATGTACGGCACCCAGGGACAGACTGCAGGGTCCCTGAATGTACGGCACCCAGGGACAGACTGCAGGGTCGCTGAATGTACGGCACCCAGGGACAGACTGCAGGGTCCCTGAATGTACGGCACCCAGGGACATACTGCAGGGTCCCTGAATGTACGGCACCCAGGGACAGACTGCAGGGTCCCTGAATGTACGGCACCCAGGGACAGACTGCAGGGTCCCTGAATGTACGGCACCCAGGGACAGACTGCAGGGTCCCTGAATGTACAGCACCCGGGGGCCGACTGCAGGGTCCCTGAATGTACAGCACCCGGGGGCCGACTGCAGGGTCCCCGAATGTACAGCACCCAGGGGCACACTGCAGGGTCCCCGAATGTACGGCACCCGGGGGCAGACTGCAGGGTCCCTGAATGTACGGCATCCAGGGGCAGACTGCAGGGTTCCTGAATGTACGGCACCCAGGAGCAGACTGCAGAGTCCCTGTATGTACGGCACCCAGGGGCACACTGCAGGGTCCCTGAATGTACGGCACCCAGGGACAGACTGCAGGGTCCCTGAATGTACGGCACCCAGGGACAGACTGCAGGGTCGCTGAATGTACGGCACCCAGGGACAGACTGCAGGGTCCCTGAATGTACGGCACCCAGGGACATACTGCAGGGTCCCTGAATGTACGGCACCCAGGGACAGACTGCAGGGTCCCTGAATGTACGGCACCCAGGGACAGACTGCAGGGTCCCTGAATGTACGGCACCCAGGGACAGACTGCAGGGTCTCTTAATGTACGGCACCCAGGGACAGACTGCAGGGTCCCTGAATGTACGGCACCCAGGGACAGACTGGAGGGTCCCTGAATGTACGGCACCCAGGGGCAGACTGCAGTGTCCCTGAATGTACGGCACCCAGGGGCAGACTGCAGAATTAGCTTATTTCCAGCCCTTCTATATTCTACATTGCAAGATGGAGCCCACATTGCATCCCGCACAGTCTTGCACACCTCAACACACCTCGCTGCCACCACTGACCGTTTCTGACAGGCAGGTCAGCCACCTCTGTTTCCAACAGACAACTAACACACTTTGGGGCTATGGATTGTCTAAAGCACACATGTCAAACTCAAGACTCGCATGCTGAAACCAGCCCGCCGCCTCATTTCATGTGGCCTGCCGGCTGTGCAGCAAGTTCCCTCACCCTCCGTGCTGCTGTCAGTATCATATCATCTATCGGCTTGTTTTGTCTAGCAGAGCAGACAAAGATAGAGGCGTGCCGATAGCACACTGGCAACGGCTGCGGAGGAGGGAAGAAGCCTGCAGAAGACATCATCTCTGGTGCAAGGAGAGCAGGACTAAGGAAGAGGAGCAGCTGCAGGATGAGAGCTCTCACCCACCCTCCTTCGGTTCATGGCAGCAGATCTGGGGAGACATCAGCAGGGGCCCAAGTATGCAGCAGGGCCCCAAAAAGGACTGAGAGGAGCTCGTATACCTGGCATTGGGACCACAATGGATGCAGGTGAGTATACAGATTGTTCTGTCTGGTATATAAACATATGTGTTTGCATTGTGTATAAAAATGCAAAAGTGGCCTTGTGTATGTATGTGTATATATATATATATATATATATATATATATATATATATATATATATACTAGCTGATATACCCGGCTTCGCCCGCGTTTATTTGGTACTGGTGTTTATCTGGTGTTCACATGGAAAATCTTATGAAGTCGTGGTTACTTTAGAGATACAGGGAAAAAAATATGTTCACCATTTTGCATAGTTCTCTGCGTTACCCAGGAAACACCATGTAGAGGTAACCATGCGACATTTCCTTTATATAAAATGACATCAGGAAGGGAGAGAATTAGATTACATACGTAAAATTTGGACACTAATTCTTTTGCGCTTAGAATTGAATAATTGAGTTGGGACCCATTAACTTTTCCTATTTATGACATAATCAATGCTCGTGCCAAATCTCAAGTTTCTATGATACCGGGAAGTAAAAGAATTACATTCTGTACTTAAAATTTGGACGCTAATTGTTTTGCGCTTAGAATTGAATAATCGAGTTCGGGACCATTAGCTTTTCCTATTTATGACATAATCAATGCCCGTGCCAAATCTCAAGGTTCTATTACACCAAGAAGTAAGATAATTAGATTCTGTATGTACAATTTGGACGCTAATTCTTTTGCGCTTAGAATTGAATAATCGAGTTGGGACCCATTAACTTTTCCTATTTGTGATATAATTAATGCTAGTGCTAAATTTCAAGTTTTTATGACATTGAGAAGTGAGAGAATTAGATTCCGTACGTAAAATTTGGACGTTAATGCTTTTGCACATAGAATTAAATAATCGAGTTGGGACCCATTAACTTTTCCTATTTATAACATAATAATCAATGCTCGTGTCAAATTTTAAGTGAGAGAATTCGATTTCGTACATAATATTTGGACGCTAATTCTTTTGCGCATAGAATTGAATAATCGAGTTGGGACGCATTAACTTTTCCTATTTATGACATATTCAATGCCCGTTCCAAATTTCACGCTTCTATGACATGGGAAAGTGAGAGAATTACATTCCATACGTAAAATTTGGACGCTAATTCTTTTGCTCTTAGAATTAAATAATCGAGTTGGGACCTATTAGGTTTTCCTATTTATGACATAATCGATGCTCGTGCCAAATTTCAAGTTTCTATGACATTGGGAAGTGAGAGATTTAGATTATGTACATAAAATTTTGACGCTAATTCTTTTGCACTAGAATTTAATTAATCGAGTTGGGGCCGCTTTACTTTTCCTATTTTGGACATGATCTATGCTCTTACCAAATTTCATGTTTCTACGACATTGGGAAGTTGGAGAATTAGTGGTGAGTCAGTCAGTGAATCAGTGAGTGAGTGAGTGACTGAGTGAGTGAGGGCTTTCGTTTTTATATATATATATATATATATATATATATATATATATATATATATATATATATATATATATAATGTGTATATATAAAAGTGTGCGTCTGTGCATATATATATTGTAGCACCACGGGGGTTAAATAGCACGCCAAACGGTCACTTTTGCTTCTTAGTTAGTTTATTCATACAATCTTTAGCAGAAACATAGACGACTGTGTCTCCAAAGAAATAATAAACGTTTGCAACAACAAAGTCCTTTTTTCAATTTTAACCCTCCACAGTCCATAGGAGGAGCAAGTAAATCCTCAGCTGAGGAAGCAGTAACAAGTCTGTTGGTTTGCACAGACCTGTTGATGTCCAGAGCGCAGCTGGTCCTTCAGTCTTTAGTATCTCCAGACCCTAGTCCAAGGGTAGGCATTCCCCGAGGGTCCTGCCAGAACCACGTAGCTCCTTGTCCACAGCGTCTCTCTGCTAACAAGAGAAGTCATGTTTCAACTGAAGCCTGGATCTCCAAGACGCACACACCTGCCCCTGACTTCCACCTGTCTCCTTAAAGGGGTTGTCCCCCGAAAGCAATTGGGTCTATACACTTCTGTATGGCCTTATTAATGCACTTTGTAATGTACATTGTGCATTAATTATGAGCCATACAGAAGTTATCAGAAGTTTTTCACTTACCTGCTCCGTTGCTAGCGTCCTCGTTTCCATGGAGCCGTCTAATTTTCGGCGTCTAATGGCCAAATTAGACGCGCTTGCGCAGTCCGGGTCTTCTGCTGTCTTCAATGGGGCCGCTCGTGCAGAATGCCGGCTCCGTGTAGCTCCGCTCCGTCACGTGCCGACTCCAGCCAATCAGGAGGCTAGAATCTGCAGTGGACCGCACAGAAGTCCTGCGGTCCACAGAGAGAGAGGATCCCGGCGGCCATCTTCAGCAGGTGAGTATGAAGACGCCGGACCGCCGGGATTCGGGTAAGTACTACCCGGTTTGTTTTTTTAACCCCTGCATCGGGGTGGCCTCGCGCCGAACGGGGGGGGGGGGGGGGAGTTAAAAAAAAAAAAAACGTTTCGGCGCGGGACAACCCCTTTAAATAGTATGCTGGTTTAGTTGTAAGATCTGGCCTGGAGTAAAAGAGGACTGGTCTACATCAGAGGCTAATAACCTCTGTTACATATACCTTCCACTCCAGACCACACCTCTCACCCTGTTACATACCTCCCCCCTCTCCCCCAAGCCGTCCGGCTGGGCACCAACTGCAACCGAACAATAAATTCTGGACCGGGCATCTGCATTACCATGTAATTTTCCCAGCCTATGTTCCACTTCAAAGTCAAATTCTTGTAACATTAAGAATAGAGATGAGCGAGCACCAAAATCCTCGGGTGCTCGTTACTCGAGACGAACTTTTCGCGATGCTCGAGGGTTCGTTTTGAATAACGAACCCCATTGAAGTCAATGGGCAACCTAAGCATTTTTGTATATCGCCGATGCTCGCTAAGGTTTTCATTTGTGAAAATCTGGGCAATTCAAGAAAGTGATGGGAACGACACAGCAACGGATAGGGCAGGCGAGGGGCTACATGTTGGGCTGCATCTCAAGTTCACAGGTCCCACTATTAAGCCACAATAGCGGCAAGAGTGGGCCCCCCCCCCTCCAACAACTTTTACATCTGCAAAGCCCTCATTAGCAATGCATACCTTAGCTAAGCACCACACTACCTCCAACAAAGCACAATCACTGCCTGCATAACACTCCGCTGCCACTTCTCCTGGGTTACATGCTGACCAACCCCCCCCCCGCACGACCCAGTGTCCACAGCGCACACCAAACTGTCCCTGCCCAGCCTTCAGCTGCCCTCATGCCACGCCACCCTCATGTCTATTTATAAGTGCGTCTGCCAGAGGAAAAGCAGGCACACACTGCAGAGGGTTGGCACGGCTAGGCAGCGACCCTCTTTAAAAGGGGCGGGGCGATAGTCCACAATGCTGTACAGAAGCAATGAGAAATCCAATCCTGTGCCACCTCCATCTGGAGCTGCTCACGCGGGCATAGCAATAGGGAACCTATGTGCCACACACTATTCATTCTGTCAAGGTGTCTGCATGCCCCAGTCAGACCGCGGTTTTTTATAAATAGTCACAGCCAGGTACAACTCCGCAATGGGAATTCCATGTGCACCCACAGCATGGGTGGCTCCCTGGAACCCACCGGCTGTACATAAACGTATCCCATTGCAGTGCCCATCACAGCTGAGGTAACGTCCGATTAAATGCAGGTGGGCTTCGGCCCACACTGCATGCCCCAGTCAGACCGGGGTTCTTTAGAAGTGGACACATGCAGTTACAACTCCCTGTGGACCCACAGCATGGGTGGCTCCCTGGAACCCACCGGCGGTACATAAATATATCCCATTGCATTGCCCATCACAGCTGAGGTAATGTCGTGCTTAATGCAGGTGGGCTTCGGCCCACACTGCATGCCCCAGTCAGACCGGGGTTCTTTAGAAGTGGACAGATGCATTTACAACTCCCTGTGGACCCACAGCATGGGTGGGTGCCAGGAAGCCAGCGGCGGTACATAAATATATCCCATTGCAGTGCCCAACACAGCTGATGTAATGTCGTGCTTAATGCAGGTGGGCTTCGGCCCACACTGCATGCCCCAGTCAGACTGGGGTTCTTTAGAAGTGGACAGATGCATTTACAACTCCCTGTGGACCCACAGCATGGGTGGCTCCCTGAAACCCACCGGCGGTACATAAATATATCCCATTGCATTGCCCATCACAGCTGAGGTAATGTCGTGCTTAATGCAGGTGGGCTTCGGCCCACACTGCATGCCCCAGTCAGACCGGGGTTCTTTAGAAGTGGACAGATGCATTTACAACTCCCTGTGGACCCACAGCATGGGAGGGTGCCAAGAAGCCACCGGCGGTACATAAATATATCCCATTGCAGTGCCCAGCACAGCTGATGTAATGTCGTGCTTAATGCAGGTGGGCTTCGGCCCACACTGCATGCCTCAGTCAGACTGGGGTTCTTTAGAAGTGGACAGATGCATTTACAACTCCCTGTGGACCCACAGCATGGGTGGGTGCCAGGAAGCCACCGGCGGTACATAAATATATCCCATTGCAGTGCCCAACACAGCTGATGTAATGTCGTGCTTAATGCAGGTGGGCTTCAGCCCACTCTGCATGCCCCAGTCAGACCGGGGTTCTTTAGAAGTGGACAGATGCATTTACAACTCCCTGTGGACCCACAGCATGGGTGGCTCCCTGGAACCCACCGGCGGTACATAAATATATCCCATTGCATTGCCCATCACAGCTGAGGTAATGTCGTGCTTAATGCAGGTGGGCTTCGGCCCACTCTGCATGCCCCAGTCAGACCGGGGTTCTTTAGAAGTGGACAGATGCATTTACAACTCCCTGTGGACCCACAGCATGGGTGGGTGCCAGGAAGCCACCGGCTGTACATAAATATATCCCATTGTAGTGCCCAACACAGCTGATGTTACGTCAGCTGTAATGCAGGTGGCCCAAAAGTTAATTGGATTACACTGTAGGCGAGGGCCTCCAAAAATTGGTGTACCAACAGTACTAATGTACCTGAGAAAAATTGCCCATGCCCAACCAAGAGGGCAGGTGAAACCCATTAATCGCTTTGGTTAATGTGGCTTAATTGGTAACTAGGCCTGGAGGCAGCCCAGTAAAAATAAAAATTGGTTGAGGTGAAAGTTTCAACGCTTTAATGAGCATTGAAACGTATAAAAATTGTTTAGAAAAATTATATGACTGAGCCTTGTGGGCCTAAGAAAAATTGCCCATTCGGCGTGATTACGTCAGGTTTCAGGAGGAGGAGCAGGAGGAGGAGGAGGAATATTGTACACAGATTGATGAAGCAAAAAGGTCCCCGTTTTGGATGGTGATAGAGAACGATGCTTCCATCCGCGGGTGCAGCCTACGTATTGTTTAGGTATTGCTGCTGTCCGCTGGTGGAGAAGAGAAGTCTGGGGAAATCCAGGCTTTGTTCATCTTGATGAGTGTAAGCCTGTCGGCACTGTCGGTTGACAAGCGGCTACGCTTATCTGTGATGATTCCCCCAGCCGCACTAAACACCCTCTCTGACAAGACGCTAGCCGCAGGACAAGCAAGCACCTCCAGGGCATACAACGCGAGTTCAGGCCACGTGTCCAGTTTCGACACCCAGTAGTTGTAGGGGGCAGAGGCGTCACCGAGGACGGTCGTGCCATCGGCTACGTACTCCCTCACCATCCTTTCACAGTGCTCCCGCCAACTCAGCCTTGACTGGGGAGCTGTGACACAGTCTTGCTGGGGAGCCATAAAGCTGGCAAAGGCCTTGGATAATGTTCCCCTGCCTGCGCTGTACATGCTGCCTGATCTCTGCGCCTCCCCTGCTACCTGGGCCGCGGAAATGCGCCTTCGGCCACTAGCACTGTCGGATGGGAAGTTTACCATCAGTTTGTCCACCAGCGCCCTGTGGTATAGCATCATTCTCGAACCCCTTTCCTCTTCGGGAATGAGAGTGGAAAGGCTCTCCTTATACCGTGGGTCGAGCAGTGTGTACACCCAGTAATCCATAGTGGCCAGAATGCGTGTAACGCGAGGGTCACGAGAAAGGCATCCTAACATGAAGTCAGCCATGTGTGCCAGGGTACCTGTACGCAACACATGGCTGTCCTCACTCGGAAGATCACTTTCAGGATCCTCCTCCTCCCCCTCCTACTCTGGCCATACACGCTGAAAGGATGACAGGCAAGCTGCATCTGTACCCTCAGCAGTGGGCCAAGCTGTCTCTTCCCCCTCCTCCTCATGCTCCTCCCCCTCCTCCTTCTCCTCCTCCTCCTCCTCTGGCCATACACGCTGAAAGGATGACAGGCAAGCAGCATATGTCCCCTCAGCAGTGGGCCAAGCTGTCTCTTCCCCCCCCCCCTCCTCATGCTCCTCCCCCTCCTCCTCAACGCACTGAGATATAGACATGAGGTTGCTCTGACTATCCAGCGACATACTGTCTTCCCCCGCCTTCGTTTCCGATTCCAAAATGTCTGCCTTTATACTTTGCAGGGAACTTCTCAAGAGGCATAGCAGAGGAATGGTGACGCTAAAGATTGCAGCATCCCCGCTCAGCATCTGGGTAGACTCCTCAAAGTTTCCAAGGACCTGGCAGATGGCTGCCAACCAGGCCCACTCTTCTGTAAATAATTGAGGAGGCTGACTCCCACTACGCCGCCCATGTTGGAGTTGGTATTCCACTATAGCTCTACGCTGCTCATAGAGCCTGGCCAACATGTGGAGCGTAGAGTTCCACTGTGTGGGCACGTCGCACAGCAATCGGTGCACTGGCAGATGAAACCGATGTTGCAGTGTCCGCAGGGTGGCAGCATGCGTGTGGGACTTGCGGAAATGTGCGCAGAGCCGGCGCACCTTTCCGAGCAGGTATGACAAGTGTGGGTAGCTTTTCAGAAACCGCTGAACCACCAAATTAAAGACATGGGCCAGGCATGGCACGTGCGTGAGGCTGCCGAGCCGCCACCAGGTTACGGCCGTTGTCACACACGACCATGCCCGGTTGGAGGCTCAGCGGCGCAAGCCAGCGGTCGGTCTGCTCTGTCAGACCCTGCAGCAGTTCGTGGGCCGTGTGCCTCTTATCTCCTAAGCTGAGTAGCTTCAGCACGGCCTGCTGACGCTTGCCCACCGCTGAGCTGCCATGCCGCGCGACACCGACTGCTGGCGACGTGCTGCTGCTGACACATCTTGATTGAGAGACAGAGGTTGCGTAGGAGGAGGAGGAGGAGGGTGGTTTAGTGGAGGAAGCATACACCGCCGCAGATACCACCACCGACCTAGGGAACGCAATTCGGGGGGTGGGTAGGACGTGAGCGGTCCCAGGCTCTGACTCTGTCCCAGCCTCCACTAAATTCACCCAATGTGCCGTCAGGGAGATATAGTGGCCCTGCCCGCCTGTGCTTGTCCACGTGTCTGTTGTTAAGTGGACCTTGGCAGTAACCGCGTTGGTGAGGGCGCGTACAATGTTGCGGGAGACGTGGTCGTGCAGGCCTGGGATGGCACATCGGGAAAAGTAGTGGCGACTGGGAACCGAGTAGCGCAGGGCCGCCGCCATCATGCTTTTGAAAGCCTCCGTTTCCACAAGCCTATACGGCAGCATTTCCAGGCTGATCAATTTGGCAATGTGCACGGTTAACGCTTGAGCGTGCGGGTGCATGGCGGCGTACTTGCGCTCGCGGTCAAACAGTGGCGCTAGCGACGTCTGGACGCTGCACTGAGAGACATTGCTGGATGGGGCCGAGGACAGCGGAGGTGAGGGTGTGGGTGCAGGCCAGGAGACGGTAGTGCCTGTGTCCTCAGAGGGGGGTTGGATCTCAGTGGCAGGTTGGGGCACATGCGGAGAGGCAGTGGTGCAAACCGGAGGCGGTGAACGGGCATCGTCCCACCTTGTGGGGTGCTTGGCCATCATATGCCTGCGCATGCTGGTGGTGGTGGCTCCCCAGCTGATCTTGGCGCGACAAAGGTTGCACACCACTGTTCGTCGGTCGTCAGGCGTCTCTGTGAAAAACTGCCACACCGTAGAGCACCTTGACCTCTGCAGGGTGGCATGGCGCGAGGGGGCGCTTTGGGAAACAGTTGGTGGATTATTCGGTCTGGCCCTGCCTCTACCCCTGGCCACCGCACTGGCTCGGCTTGTGCCCACACCCTGACTTGGGCCTCCGCGTCCTCGCCCACGTCCACGTCCTCTAGGCCTACCCCTACCCCTCAGCATGGTGTATTACCAGTAGTGCAGAAACAGAACGCTGTAATTAAATGTGCCGCTTATTGGCCTGTGGTTGGAGGCTGACTTTGTTTACGGAACGCCAGGAAATAATTTGGCGCAAGCCTGCTGTAACACTTAGCTGGCTGCGTATGATTTTGTAGAACTACTACACCCAGCACACACAGACCCAGAACACTGAGCACAGTGACAGGCTGCCAAATAGATTTTTTGCCCAAATTTTTTTAGCAAAGGCCCACTGCCTATATTTAATCAATAATATTAATATGTCTTCTGTCCCTGCCTCCACACTTCTGGCCCTAGGGTATGTCACAGAACTGCAGAGTGTTGCACTGTGGACTGCAATACAGCAGTGATTTCAGAGCCCAGACAGAGCCAGGAAATAATTTGGCGCAAGCCTGCTTTAACACTTAGCTGGCTGCGTATGATTTAGTAGAACTACTACACCCAGCACACCCAGACCCAGAACACTGAGCACAGTGACAGGCAGGCCAAATAGATTTTTTGCCCAAATTTTTTTAGCAAAGGCCCACTGCCTATATTCAATCAATAATATTAATATGTCTTCTGTCCCTGCCTAACCACCACTTCTGTCCCTGGAGTATTACTGCAGGGCGCAATGCTCTGCACGGCCGATATACCAAAAAAAAAAAAAAAAGTGCAACACTGCAAAAAGCAGCCTCCACAGTACTGCACACCGTTAGATGTGGCCCTAAGAAGCACCGTTGGGGTTCTTGAAGCCTAAAATAGTCCTATCGCTCTCCCTGCCTAACCACCACTTCTGTCCCTGGAGTATTACTGCAGGGCGCAATGCTCTGCACGGCCGATATACCAAAAAAAAAAAAAGTGCAACACTGCAAAAAGCAGCCTCCACAGTACTGCACATGGTTAGATGTGGCCCTAAGAAGGACCGTTGGGGCTCTTGAAGCCTAAAATACTCCTAACACTCTCCCTATAGCAGCAGCACCAGCAGCAGCACTTTCCCTCAGCTAAGTGAGAACGCATCTGTGGCGAGCCGCGGGAGGGGCCGATTTTTATACTCGGGTGACACCTGATCTCGCCAGCCACTCACAGCAGGGGGGTGGTATAGGGCTTGAACGTCGCAGGGGGAAGTTGTAATGCCTTCCCTGTCTTTCAATTGGCCAGAAAAGCGCGCTAATGTCTCAGAGATGAAAGTGAAAGTAACCCGAACATCGCGTGGTACTCGTTATGAGTAACGAGCATCCCGAACACGCTAATACTCGAACGAGTATCAAGCTCGGACGAGTACGTTCGCTCATCTCTAATTAAGAACCATCCTGTCACCCTGGCATTATTCCCTTTATGTTTATACATCCACTTCAAGGGAGCATGGTCTGAGATTAGTTTAAATTTCCTTCCCTGGAGATAGTACCCTAGGGAGTCTAATGCCCATTTTACCGCTAACCCTTCTTTCTCAACTATTGCATAATTTTTTTCATAAGGGGACATTTTCCGGCTCAAAAACAGCACTGGATGCTCCTCTTCATTAATCTCTTGGGACAATACGGCTCCTAGCCCTACTTCTGACGCGTCCGTCTGGACTATGAATCCTTTTGAAAAGTCTGCAGCTATCAATACGGGCTGTCGACACAATACACGTTTTAGCTGCTCAAACGCATATTCTGCTTGTGGGATCCATTGTACCATTACCGACCTGTTCCCCTTTGTAAGCTCTGTCAGCGGGGCTGCAATCGTGGCAAAATCTGGGACGAAGCATCGGTAATAGACCACTATACCTAAAAACGTCCGCACTTGTTTTTTGGTTAGAGGTCGTGGCCAGTTCTGAATGGCTTCCACTTTATTAATTTGGGATTTAACTAGACCCCTACCCACTATGTAGCCAAGATATTTGACCTCTTCCATTCCCACTGCGCATTTTTGGGGGATTTATTGTGAACCCCACCCTTCTGAGGGAGTCTAATATTGCCTGAACTTTGCTGAGGTGGCTTTCCCAGTCTCGACTAAATATGACGATGTCGTCTAAATATGCCACCGCGTACTTCTTATGGGGAGCTAGGATTTTGTCCATCACCCTCTGGAATGTTTCGGGGGCTTCTTTTAGTTCAAAAGGCATAGTTACATACCGAAAACAACCTTCTGGGGGAGAAAAAGCCGTCTTTTCTTTTGCCTCGGCCGACAGGGGAATCTGCCAGTACCCTTTTGTGAGGTCTAGTGTAGTCATATACCGGGCTGAACCGAGTCTGCCAATCAGCTCGTCGACCCGGGGCATTGGGTACGCATCAGATTCTGAAACGTCATTAAGCTTCCTGTAATCATTGCAGAAGCTCCATTCCCCTGACGGATTCGGCACCAAGACTATGGGGCTTGACCATCCACTTTTGGATTCCTCAATGACCCCCAGTTCAAGCATCCTTTTTACTTCCTGGGACACTACTTCCCTGCGGGCTTCAGGGATTCTATAGGGTTTTATATTGACTCTTACGTTAGGGTCGGTACGGATCTCATGTTCCAGGACCCTAGCGCGACCGGGAATAGATCCCTATTTCTCTGCAAAAATTCTTTACTTTCTTGTTTCTGGGATTTCAACAGGGTTTCTGCTATAATCACTTCCTGGATATTACCCTCTGGATCTGTAACCAAGCTGGGAGAACCCAGTGAATTCCGCTCCTTCCAGGGTTTTAACAAATTTACATGGTAAATTTGGATGGACTTTCTCCTACCTGGTTGGAGAACTTTATAATTGACCGTCCCTACTTTTTCAACCACCTCATATGGTCCTTGCCACTTGACAAGAAACTTACTTTCTACTGTAGGGACTAGAACCAGCACCCGATCCCCTGGGTTAAACTGTCTGACTTTGGCTGACCGATTAGAGACGTTAGCCTGCCTTTCCTGCGCTTGGAGGAGTTGTTCTTTCACTAGTGGCAAGTCTCTCCTGCATTTGGGCCACATGTTCAATGACACTCTTATGTGGGGTGGCTTCGCTCTCCCATGTTTCTTTAGCTATGTCAAGCAGTCCACAGGGTTGTCGTGCGTACAATAGCTCAAAGGGAGAGAACCCCATGGAGGCTTGTGGTACCTCCCGGATGGAAAATAGTAAATATGGAAGCAAACAGTCCCAATCCCGGCCATCCTTTTCTACCACCTTTTTTAGCATATTTTTTAGTGTTTTATTGAATCTTTCCACGAACCCATCTGTCTGGGGGTGGTAGACAGAGGTGCGCAATTGCTTAATCCTCAGCAACTTGCACAGTTCCTTCATCACCTTCGACATAAGTAGGGTCTGTTAGGATCTCTTTGGGAAGCCCCAGCCGGGTGAACATCTGGAACAACTCTTTACCGATACATTTAGAGGAAGTGTTCCTCAGAGGTATTGCTTCTGGATACCTCGTGGCATAGTCCACGATTACCAGGATATACTGGTGACTCCTAGTGAAGCCAACTTCACTAGGGGTCCCACCAAATCCATAGCGATTCGCTCAAATGCTATTTCGATTATGGGCAGTGGTACCAACGGTGTTCTAAAGTGCGAGATAGGAGCAGATATCTGACAGTGAGGGCAGGATCTGCAGAAGTTCTCTTTTTCTTTATGGCACCCTGGCCAGAAACACCTCTGTAAAATACGTCCCTGTGTTTTTTCTGCCCCTAAATGACCACCCAGTATGTGAGTGTGGGCTAGGTCGAGGACCGTAAGCCTATAGCCACCAGGTATCAGAAGTTGTTTTACCACTTCATTCTTTACTTTTGTTACCCAATATAACAATTCATTAATCAATTCAAAATGGGGAAATCGCACCTCATCCCCTGCCTCTTGGGGTACACCATTGATCACAGAGATATTTTCTCATGCATTTCTTAAAGTTAGGTAATTAATAGAGATGAGCGAACATACTTGTCCAAGCTTGATGCTCGCTCGAGTATTAGGGTACTCGAGATGTTCGTTACTCGAGACGAGCACTACGCCGTACTCGAGTCAATTCCATTTCCTTCCCTGCATGTTTTGCGCCATTTTCTGGCCAATAGACATGCAGGGAAGGCATTACAACTTCCTCCTGTGACGTTCCAGCCCTATCCCACCCCCCTGCAGTGAGTGGCTGGCGAGATCAAGTGACCGCCGAGTATATAAAGTAGTCCCGCCCGCTGCTCGCCTCAGACACATGCTGACAGAAATTAGGGAGAGCGCTACT
This sequence comes from Eleutherodactylus coqui, assembly GCF_035609145.1. Taxonomy (NCBI): domain Eukaryota; kingdom Metazoa; phylum Chordata; class Amphibia; order Anura; family Eleutherodactylidae; genus Eleutherodactylus; species Eleutherodactylus coqui. Next base: position 329,826,653 of record NC_089838.1, read on the forward strand.
GGTGCTATAGGGAGAGTGTTAGCATCTTCAAAACCCCAATGGTCCTTCTTAGGGCCACATCTGACCATGTGCCTTACTGTTGTGGCTGATGGGAGCAGTTTTGCACACATTTTTTTTTTCATCTCGGGCTGTGCAGGCCATTACAGCTATAGCGTTCTCATTCTGCAGTCTATTATACAGAGTATAGGGAAAGGCAGGTGAGGCAGGGACAGTGGTAGTGTAGAATCCTGTCAACAAGTACCCCAACGGTCCTTCTTAGGGCTACCTCTGACCATGTGCATTTCTGTTGTGACAGCTGGGAGCAGTTTTGCACTTTTCTTTTTTTTTTTTCACCTTGGGCTCTGCAGACTATTGTGTTGTCAGTCTGCAGCCAATTATACAGAGTATAGGGGCAGTACTGGTTAGGCAGGGACAGTGGTAGTGTACAATCCTTTCAACAAGTACCCCAAAAAAGCTCCTCCTTAGGGCTACCTCTGAGCGTGTGCATTACTGTTGTAGTGGCTCACTATTAGCCAGCTAAGCCTTTCTGCAGCCCAGCGTATAATTTTTTCGGCCCACAATGTGCGTTACATAACCGCTGTGACCCTCTAAGTGCAGGCCAATATTTGCGTAATTTTTACACCGCTCTGTGCGTCCCGTCAACTTCCTGCACAGCGTACGGCCACAGCCGCTGATAGAGGGAAAGACATATACTCGTTATCTAGGCGACTGTTTTTTTTAAAAAAAAACTGAACAAAACACTCCTCCTTAGGGCTACCTGTGCGAGTGTGCAGTTTACTGCGTGGCTGCTGGGAGTTGTAGTTGCTCACTATTAGCCAGCTAGGCCTTTATGCAGCCTAGCGTATAATTTTTTTGGCGTACAGTGTGCGTAACATAACCGCTGTCAGCCTCCAAGTACAGGCAAATAATTGCCTAATTTTTTACACCGCTCTGTATCTGCTGCATTTGAAATACACTATGCTGAGGGGTAGGGGTAGGCCCAGAGGACGTGGCCGTAGACGTGGGCGAGGACGCGTAGGTCCAAGTGAGGGTGTGGGCAAAGGCCGAGTTCCTGGTCCAGGTGAATCCCAGCCGGCTGCTGCGGGATTAGGAGAGAGGCAAGTTTCTGGGGTACCCAGCTTCATATCACAATTTATGGGTCCACGAGGTAGACCTTTATTACAAACAGAGCAGTGTGAGCAGGTCCTGTCGTGGATGGCAGAAAGTGCATCAACAATGTATTGACCACCCAGTCTTCTATGCCGTCCACTGCTGCAACTCTGAATCCTCTGGCTGCTGCTCCTCCTTCCTCCCAGCCTCCTCACTCAATGAAAATGACACATTCTGATGAGCAGGCAGACTCCCAGGAACTGTTCTCGGGTCCCTGCCTTGATTGGGAAAAAATGGTTCCTCTCTCACCTGAGGAGTTTGTCGTGACCGATGCCCAACCTTTGGAAAGTTCCCGAGTTCCGGGTGATGAGGCTGGGAACTTACAGCAACTGTCTCAAGAGCTTTCAGTGGGTGAGGAGGACGATGAAGATGAGACACAGTTGTCTATCAGTGAGATAATTGTAAGGGCAGTAAGTCCGAGGGAGGAGCGCACAGAAGAGCCGCTGGACGATGAGGTGATTTACACCACCTGGTTTGCTAAGCCAACTGAGGACAGGTCCTCAGAGGGGGAGGCAAAGGCAGCAGCAGGGCAGGTTGGAAGAGGCAGTGGGGTGGCCAGGGGTAGAGGCAGGGCCAGAGCGAAGAATCCCCCAACTGTTTCCCAGAGCACCGTGCAGAGGCCTAGGTGTTCAAAGGTGTGGATGTTTTTCAGTGAGAGTGCAGACAACTGACCAAAAGTGGTGTGCAACCTGTGTCGCGCCAAGATCAGCCGGGGAGCCACCACTACCAGCCTCACCACCACCAGCATGCGCAGACATATGATGGCCAAGCACCCCACAAGGTGGGATGAAGACCGTTCACCGCCTCCGGGTCGCACCACTGCCTCTCCCCCTGTGCCCCAGCCTGCCACTCAGATGCAACCCCCCTCTCAGGACACAGGCACGAGCGCCTCCTGGCCTGCACCCACACCCTCACCTCCGCTGTCCTCAACGACATCCAGCAATGTCTCTCAGCGCAGCATCCAGCTGTCGCTAGCGCAAGCGTTGGAGCGAAAGTGCAAATACGCCGCCACACCCGCACGCTCAAGCTTTAAACGTGCACATTGCCAAATTGATCAGTCTGGAGATGCTGCCCTACAGGCTTGTGGAAACGGAGGCTTTCAAAAACATGATGGTGGCGGCGGTCCCACGCTACTCGGTCCCCAGTCGTCACTATTTTTCCAAGTGTGCCGTCCCAGCCCTACACCAGCACGTCTCCAGCAACATCAATTGTGCCCTCACCAACGCGGTTACTCGGAAGGTCCACTTAACCACGGACACGTGGACAAGTACTGGTGGGCAGGGCCACTATATCTCCCTGACGGCACATTGGGTTAATTTGGTGGTGGCTGGAACCAAGGCAGAGCCTGGGACCACACACGTCCTACCCACACCCAGAATAACGGGTCCTACCTCGGTGCTGGTATCTGCGGCGGTCTATGCCACCTCCTCTAAACCCTCCCCCTCCTCCTCCTCCTACGCAACCTCTACCTCTCAATTAAGAAATGTGAGCAGCACGTCGCCAGCAGTCGGTGCGGCACGACAGCACAGCAGTGGGCAAGCGTCAGCAGGCTGTGCTGAAACTACCCCGTCTAGGTGACAAGAGGCGCACGACCCTCGAACTGTTGCAGGGTCTGACAGAGCAGACCGACCTCTGGCTTTCGCCGCTGAGCCTCCAACCTGGCATTGTCGTGTGTGACAACGGCCGTAACCTGGTGGCGGCTCATCAGCTCGGCAGCCTCACACACGTGCCATGCCTGGCACACGTCTTCAATCTGGTGGTTCAGCGGTTTCTGAAAAATAACCCGCATTTGTCTGACCTGCTCAGCAAGGTGTGCCGCGTCTGCGCACATTTCCGCAAATCCACCATGGACGCTGCCACCCTGAGGACCCTGCAACATCGGTTTAATCTGCCAGAGCACCGACTGCTGTGCGATGTGCCCACACGGTGTAATTCTATGCTGCACATGTTGGCCAGGCTCTATGAGCAGCGTAGAGCCATAGTGGAATACCAACTCCAACATGGGCGGTGTAGTGGGAGTCAGCCTCCGCAATTCTTTACCGAGGAGTGGGCCTGGATGGCAGACATCAGCCAGGTCCTCGGAAACTTTGAAGAGTCTACCCAGATGGTGAGCGGTGACGCCGCAATCCTTAGCGTAACAATCCCGCTGCTATGCCTGCTGAGGAGTTCGCTGCAAGGCATAAAGGCCGACGCTTTGTGGTTGGAACAGGAGACGGGGGATAACAGTATGTCGCTTTATAGCCAGACCACCCTGATGTCTATATCGCAGCGCGTTTAAGAGGAGTAGGAGGAAGGGGAGGAGCAGGAGGAGGGGGAAGAGACAGCTGGGCACACAGCAGAGGGTACCCATGCTGCTTGCCCCTATCTGTTCAGCGTGTATGGCCTGTGGAGAGGGAGGAGGAGGAGGAGGATCCTGAAAGTCATCTTCCTAGTGAGGACAGCCATGTCTTGCGTACTGGCACCCAGGCACACATGGCTGACTTCATGTAAGGCTGCCTTTCTCGTGACCCTCGCGTTAGACGCATTCTGGACCACACGGATTACTGGGTGTACACCCTTCTCGACCCATGGTACAAGGAGAACCTTTCCACTCTCATTCTTGAAGAGGAAAGGGGTACGAGAGTGATGCTATACCACAGGGCCCTGGTGGACAAAGTGATACTAAACTTCCCATCTGACAACGCTAGTGACAGAAGGAGCAATTCCGAGGGCCAAGTAGCAGGGGAGGCGCGGAGCTTTATGGCTCCCCAGCAAGACTGCATCACCACTCCCCAGTCAAGGCTGAGTCGGAGGGAGCACTGTAAAAAGATGGTGAGGGAGTATGTAGCCGATCGTACCACCGTCCTCCGTGATGCCTCTGCTCCATACAACTATTGGGTGTCACGTGGCACGAACCTGCGCTGTATGCCCTGGAGGTGCTTGCTTGCCCTGCCGCTAGCGTCTTGTCAGAGAGGGTGTTTAGTGCAGCTGGGGGAATCATCATGGACAAGCGTACCCGCCTGTCAACTTCCAGTGCCAACATGCTTACACTCATAAAGATGAACAAAGCGTAGATTTTCCCAGACTTCTCTCCTCCGCCAGCGGAGAGCGGCGGAACCAAAAGATTTTTTTTGCTGCAATCGCAGATAAAAGCACTCTTTTCTATCACTGGTAAAATGGGCATTTAGCTTTGTCAATCTGTCTCTGACATTAGTCCTCCTCCTGCTACTCCTCCTCCAGAAACAACATGTCATCGCGCTGAACGGCCAATTTTTATGCGGCCCAAAAGGCTCATCTACCAATGTTTTTACAATTTTTCAAAGTTTCAAAAGTATTGATACTTTAACATGAACCAATTTTTTCAACAGGGCTGCCTTAAGTCTCTGTTACAAATTGAGCAACAGTGAGCAGTATCTTTCAAAAAATATTTATGGGTTTCAGCTGACCTCTCGGTCGATACATTTTTCAGAGGTACACTTGTACTCTTAGTACACTTATTTTTCGGGCCCACGCCTACACTCTTATCCAACTAATTTTTCCAGCCTTCGCCTACGCTCATGGTCCCCAAATGGTTCAGAGGTTGGCCTATACTATTACTACAGAAATTTTACTGGGGTCTGCCTGCCTATACTTCTGCCACGTAAATGTTACAGGGGTCTGCCTATACTGCTGCTACAAGAATGTTACTGGGGTCTGCCTATACTGCTGTCACATAAGTGTTACAGGGGTCTGCCTATACTTCTGCCACGTACATGTTATAGGGGTCTGCCTATACTTCTGCCACGTAAATGTTACAGGGGTCTGCCTATACTGCTGCTACAAGAATGTTACTGGGGTCTACCTATACTGCTGCCACTTAAGTGTTACAGGGGTCTGCCAATACTTCTGCGACGTAAGTGTTACAGGGGTCTGCCTATACTTCTGCCACGTAAATGTTACAGGGGTCTGCCTGTACTGCTGCTACAAGAATGTTACTGGGGTCTGCCTATACTGCTGTCACATAAGTGTTACAGGGGTCTGCCTATACTTCTGCCACGTAAATGTTACAGGGGTCTGCCTATACTTCTGCCACGTAAATGTTACAGGGGTCTGCCAATACTGCTGCTACAAGAATGTTACTGGGGTCTGCCTATATTGCTGCCGCTTAAATGTTACAGGGGTCTACCTATACGTCTGCCACATAAATGTTACAGGGGTCTGCCTATACTGCTGCTACAAGAACGTTACTGGGGTCTGCCTATACTGCTGCCACTTAAGTATTACAGCGGTCTCCCTATACTTCTGCCATGTAAATGTTACAGGGGTCTGCCTATACTTCTGCCACATAAAAGTTACAGGGGTCTGCCTATACTTCTACAGAAATGCTACTGGGGTCTGTCTATACTGCTGTCACTTAAGTGTTACAGGGGTCTGCCTATACTTCTGCCACGTAAATGTTACAGGGGTCTTCGTATACTGCTGCCACAAGTATGTTACTGGGGTCTGCCTATACTGCTACCACTTAAATGTTACAGGGGTCTGCCTATACTGCTGCTACAAAAATGTTACAGGGGTCTGCCTATACTGCTGCTACAAGAATGTTACTGGGGTCTGCCTATACTGCTGCTACAAGAATGTTACAGGGGTCTGCCTATACTTCTACTACAGAAATGGTGCTGGGCTCTGCCTATACTGCTGCTACAGAACTGATACTGGGGTCTGCCTATACTTGTGCCACTTAAATGTTACAGGGGTCTGCCTATACTGCTGCTACAAGAATGTTACTGGGGTCTGCCTATACTGCTGCCGCTTAAGTGTTACAGGAGTCTGACTATACTTCTGCCACGTAAGTGTTACAGGGGTCTTACTATACTGCTGCCACAAGGATGTTACTGGGGTCTGCCTATTCTGCTGCCACTTAAATGTTATAGGGGTCTGCCTATACTGCTGCTACAAAAATGTTACAGGGGTCCGCCTATACTGCTGCCAAAGGGATGTTACTGGGATCTGCCTATACTGCTGCCACTTAAATGTTACAGGGGTCTGCCTATACTGCTGCTAAAAAATGTTACAGGGGTCTGCCTATACTTCTGCTACAAGAATTTTACAGGGGTCTGCCTATACTTCTACTACAGAAATGGTGCTGGGGTCTGCCTATACTGCTGCTACATAAATGTTACTGGGGTCTGTCTATACTTCTGCCACGTAAATGTTACTGGGGTCTGCCTATACTGCTGCTCCATAAATGTTACAGGGGTCTACCTATACTTCTACAGAAATGCTACTAGGGTCTGCCTATACTGCTGTCACTTAAGTGTTGCAGGGGTCTGCCTATACTTCTGCCACGTAAATGTTACAGGGGTCTTCCTATACTGCTGCCACGTAAATATTACAGGGGTCTGCCTATACTTCTGCCACGTAAATGTTACAGGGGTCTTTGTATACTGCTGCCACAAGGATGTTACTGGGGTCTGCCTATACTGCTACCACTTAAATGTTACAGGGGTCTGCCTATACTGCTGCTACAAAAATGTTACAGGGTCTGCCTATACTGCTGCTACAAGAATGTTACTGGGGTCTGCCTATACTGCTGCCACTTAAATGTTACAGGGGTCTTCCTATACTTCTGCTACAAGAATGTTACTGGGGTCTGCCTATACTGCTGCCACTTAAATGTTACAGGGGTCTGCCTATACTGCTGCTACAAGAATGTTACAGGGTCTGCCTATACTGCTGCTACAAGAATGTTACTGGGGTCTGCCTATACTGCTACCACTTAAATGTTACAGGGGTCTGCCTATACTGCTGCTACAAGAATGTTACAGGAGTCTGCCTATACTGCTGCTACAAGAATGTTACTGGGGTCTGCCTATACTGCTGCTGCTTAAGTGTTACAGGAGTCTGACTATACTTCTGCCACGTAAGTGTTACAGGGGTCTGCCTATACTTCTGACACGTAAATGTTACAGGGGTCTGCCTATACTGCTGCTACAAGAATGTTACTGGGGTCTGCCTATACTGCTCTCACTTAAGTGTAACAGGGGTCTGCCTATACTTCTGCCACGTAAATGTTACAGGGGTCTTACTATACTGCTGCCACAAGGATGTTACTGGGGTCTGCCTATTCTGCTGCCACTTAAATGTTACAGGGGTCTGCCTATACTGCTGCTAAAAAAATGTTACAGGGGTCTGCCTATACTTCTGCTGCAAGAATTTTACAGGGGTCTGCCTATACTTCTACTACAGAAATGGTGCTGGGGTCTGCCTATACTGCTGCTACAGAACTGATACTGGGGTTTGCCTATACTGCTGCTACATAAATGTTACAGGGGTCTGCCTATACTGCTGCTACAAGAATGTTACTGGGGTCTGCCTATACTGCTCTCACTTAAGTGTAACAGGGGTCTGCCTATACTTCTGCCACGTAAATGTTACAGGGGTCTTACTATACTGCTGCCACAAGGATGTTACTGGGGTCTGCCTATTCTGCTGCCACTTAAATGTTACAGGGGTCTGCCTATACTGCTGCTAAAAAAATGTTACAGGGGTCTGCCTATACTTCTGCTGCAAGAATTTTACAGGGGTCTGCCTATACTTCTACTACAGAAATGGTGCTGGGGTCTGCCTATACTGCTGCTACAGAACTGATACTGGGGTTTGCCTATACTGCTGCTACATAAATGTTACTGGGGTCTGTCTATACTTCTGCCACGTAAATGTTACTGGGGTCTGCCTATACTGCTGCTCCATAGATGTTACAGGGGTCTACAGAAATGCTACTGGGGTCTGCCTATACTGCTGTCACTTAAGTTTTGCAGGGGTCTGCCTATACTTCTGCCACGTAAATGTTACAGGGGTCTTCCTATACTGCTGCCACAAGGATGTTACTGGGGTCTGTCTATACTGCTGCCACTTAAATGTTACAGGGGTCTGCCTATACTGCTGCTACAAAAATGTTACAGGGGTCTGCCTATACTGCTGCTACAAGAATGTTACTGGGGTCTGCCTATACTGCTGCCACTTAAATGTTACAGGGGTCTGCCTATACTGCTGCTACAAGAATGTTACAGGGGTCTGCCTATACTGCTGCTACAAGAATGTTACTGAGGTCTGCCTATACTGCTGCCACGTAAATGTTACAGGGGTCTGCCTATACTTCTGCCACGTAAATGTTACAGGGGTCTGCCTATACTGCTGCTACAAGAATGTTTCTGGGGTCTGTCTATACTGCTGTCACTTAAGTGTTACAGGGGTCTGCCTATACTTCTGCCACGTAAATGTTACAGGGGTCTTACTATACTGCTGCCACTTAAATGTTACAGGGGTCTGCCTATTCTGTTGCTACAAAAATGTTACAGGGGTCTGCCTATACTGCCTCTACAAGAATGTTACTGATGGTCTGCCTATACTGCTGCCACTTAAATGTTACAGGGGTCTGCCTATACTGCTGCTAAAAGGATGTTACTGCGATCTGCCTATACTGCTGCCACTTAAATGTTACAGGGGTCTGCCTATACTGCTGCTACAAGAATGTTACTGGGGTCTGCCTATACTGCTCTCACTTAAGTGTAACAGGGGTCTGCCTATACTTCTGCCACGTAAATGTTACAGGGGTCTTACTATACTGCTGCCACAAGGATGTTACTGGGGTCTGCCTATTCTGCTGCCACTTAAATGTTACAGGGGTCTGCCTATACTGCTGCTAAAAAATGTTACAGGGGTCTGCCTATACTTCTGCTGCAAGAATTTTACAGGGGTCTGCCTATACTTCTACTACAGAAATGGTGCTGGGGTCTGCCTATACTGCTGCTACAGAACTGATACTGGGGTTTGCCTATACTGCTGCTACATAAATGTTACTGGGGTCTGTCTATACTTCTGCCACGTAAATGTTACTGGGGTCTGCCTATACTGCTGCTACAAAAATGTTACAGGGGTCTGCCTATACTGCTGCTACAAGAATGTTACTGGGGTCTGCCTATACTGCTGCTACAAGAATGTTACAGGGGTCTGCCTATACTTCTACTACAGAAATGGTGCTGGGCTCTGCCTATACTGCTGCTACAGAACTGATACTGGGGTCTGCCTATACTTGTGCCACTTAAATGTTACAGGGGTCTGCCTATACTGCTGCTACAAGAATGTTACTGGGGTCTGCCTATACTGCTGCCGCTTAAGTGTTACAGGAGTCTGACTATACTTCTGCCACGTAAGTGTTACAGGGGTCTTACTATACTGCTGCCACAAGGATGTTACTGGGGTCTGCCTATTCTGCTGCCACTTAAATGTTATAGGGGTCTGCCTATACTGCTGCTACAAAAATGTTACAGGGGTCCGCCTATACTGCTGCCAAAGGGATGTTACTGGGATCTGCCTATACTGCTGCCACTTAAATGTTACAGGGGTCTGCCTATACTGCTGCTAAAAAATGTTACAGGGGTCTGCCTATACTTCTGCTACAAGAATTTTACAGGGGTCTGCCTATACTTCTACTACAGAAATGGTGCTGGGGTCTGCCTATACTGCTGCTACATAAATGTTACTGGGGTCTGTCTATACTTCTGCCACGTAAATGTTACTGGGGTCTGCCTATACTGCTGCTCCATAAATGTTACAGGGGTCTACCTATACTTCTACAGAAATGCTACTAGGGTCTGCCTATACTGCTGTCACTTAAGTGTTGCAGGGGTCTGCCTATACTTCTGCCACGTAAATGTTACAGGGGTCTTCCTATACTGCTGCCACGTAAATATTACAGGGGTCTGCCTATACTTCTGCCACGTAAATGTTACAGGGGTCTTTGTATACTGCTGCCACAAGGATGTTACTGGGGTCTGCCTATACTGCTACCACTTAAATGTTACAGGGGTCTGCCTATACTGCTGCTACAAAAATGTTACAGGGTCTGCCTATACTGCTGCTACAAGAATGTTACTGGGGTCTGCCTATACTGCTGCCACTTAAATGTTACAGGGGTCTTCCTATACTTCTGCTACAAGAATGTTACTGGGGTCTGCCTATACTGCTGCCACTTAAATGTTACAGGGGTCTGCCTATACTGCTGCTACAAGAATGTTACAGGGTCTGCCTATACTGCTGCTACAAGAATGTTACTGGGGTCTGCCTATACTGCTACCACTTAAATGTTACAGGGGTCTGCCTATACTGCTGCTACAAGAATGTTACAGGAGTCTGCCTATACTGCTGCTACAAGAATGTTACTGGGGTCTGCCTATACTGCTGCTGCTTAAGTGTTACAGGAGTCTGACTATACTTCTGCCACGTAAGTGTTACAGGGGTCTGCCTATACTTCTGACACGTAAATGTTACAGGGGTCTGCCTATACTGCTGCTACAAGAATGTTACTGGGGTCTGCCTATACTGCTCTCACTTAAGTGTAACAGGGGTCTGCCTATACTTCTGCCACGTAAATGTTACAGGGGTCTTACTATACTGCTGCCACAAGGATGTTACTGGGGTCTGCCTATTCTGCTGCCACTTAAATGTTACAGGGGTCTGCCTATACTGCTGCTAAAAAAATGTTACAGGGGTCTGCCTATACTTCTGCTGCAAGAATTTTACAGGGGTCTGCCTATACTTCTACTACAGAAATGGTGCTGGGGTCTGCCTATACTGCTGCTACAGAACTGATACTGGGGTTTGCCTATACTGCTGCTACATAAATGTTACTGGGGTCTGTCTATACTTCTGCCACGTAAATGTTACTGGGGTCTGCCTATACTGCTGCTCCATAGATGTTACAGGGGTCTACAGAAATGCTACTGGGGTCTGCCTATACTGCTGTCACTTAAGTTTTGCAGGGGTCTGCCTATACTTCTGCCACGTAAATGTTACAGGGGTCTTCCTATACTGCTGCCACAAGGATGTTACTGGGGTCTGTCTATACTGCTGCCACTTAAATGTTACAGGGGTCTGCCTATACTGCTGCTACAAAAATGTTACAGGGGTCTGCCTATACTGCTGCTACAAGAATGTTACTGGGGTCTGCCTATACTGCTGCCACTTAAATGTTACAGGGGTCTGCCTATACTGCTGCTACAAGAATGTTACAGGGGTCTGCCTATACTGCTGCTACAAGAATGTTACTGAGGTCTGCCTATACTGCTGCCACGTAAATGTTACAGGGGTCTGCCTATACTTCTGCCACGTAAATGTTACAGGGGTCTGCCTATACTGCTGCTACAAGAATGTTTCTGGGGTCTGTCTATACTGCTGTCACTTAAGTGTTACAGGGGTCTGCCTATACTTCTGCCACGTAAATGTTACAGGGGTCTTACTATACTGCTGCCACTTAAATGTTACAGGGGTCTGCCTATTCTGTTGCTACAAAAATGTTACAGGGGTCTGCCTATACTGCCTCTACAAGAATGTTACTGATGGTCTGCCTATACTGCTGCCACTTAAATGTTACAGGGGTCTGCCTATACTGCTGCTAAAAGGATGTTACTGCGATCTGCCTATACTGCTGCCACTTAAATGTTACAGGGGTCTGCCTATACTGCTGCTACAAGAATGTTACTGGGGTCTGCCTATACTGCTCTCACTTAAGTGTAACAGGGGTCTGCCTATACTTCTGCCACGTAAATGTTACAGGGGTCTTACTATACTGCTGCCACAAGGATGTTACTGGGGTCTGCCTATTCTGCTGCCACTTAAATGTTACAGGGGTCTGCCTATACTGCTGCTAAAAAATGTTACAGGGGTCTGCCTATACTTCTGCTGCAAGAATTTTACAGGGGTCTGCCTATACTTCTACTACAGAAATGGTGCTGGGGTCTGCCTATACTGCTGCTACAGAACTGATACTGGGGTTTGCCTATACTGCTGCTACATAAATGTTACTGGGGTCTGTCTATACTTCTGCCACGTAAATGTTACTGGGGTCTGCCTATACTGCTGCTCCATAGATGTTACAGGGGTCTACAGAAATGCTACTGGGGTCTGCCTATACTGCTGTCACTTAAGTTTTGCAGGGGTCTGCCTATACTTCTGCCACGTAAATGTTACAGGGGTCTTCCTATACTGCTGCCACAAGGATGTTACTGGGGTCTGTCTATACTGCTGCCACTTAAATGTTACAGGGGTCTGCCTATACTGCTGCTACAAAAATGTTACAGGGGTCTGCCTATACTGCTGCTACAAGAATGTTACTGGGGTCTGCCTATACTGCTGCCACTTAAATGTTACAGGGGTCTGCCTATACTGCTGCTACAAGAATGTTACAGGGGTCTGCCTATACTGCTGCTACAAGAATGTTACTGAGGTCTGCCTATACTGCTGCCACGTAAATGTTACAGGGGTCTGCCTATACTTCTGCCACGTAAATGTTACAGGGGTCTGCCTATACTGCTGCTACAAGAATGTTTCTGGGGTCTGTCTATACTGCTGTCACTTAAGTGTTACAGGGGTCTGCCTATACTTCTGCCACGTAAATGTTACAGGGGTCTTACTATACTGCAGCCACTTAAATGTTACAGGGGTCTGCCTATTCTGTTGCTACAAAAATGTTACAGGGGTCTGCCTATACTGCCTCTACAAGAATGTTACTGATGGTCTGCCTATACTGCTGCCACTTAAATGTTACAGGGGTCTGCCTATACTGCTGCTACAAAAATGTTACAGGGGTCTGCCTATACTGCTGCTAAAAGGATGTTACTGCGATCTGCCTATACTGCTGCCACTTAAATGTTACAGGGGTCTGCCTATACTGCTGCTAAAAAATGTTACAGGGGTCTGCCTATACTTCTGCTACAAGAATTTTACAGGGGTCTGCCTATACTTCTACTACAGAAATGGTGCTGGGGTCTGCCTATATGTTGCTACAGAACTGATACTGGGGTCTGCCTATACTGCTGCTACATAAATGTTACTGGGGTCTGTCTGTACTTCTGCCACGTAAATGTTACTGGGGTCTGCCTATGCTGCTGCTCCATAAATGTTACAGGAGTCTACCTATACTTGTACAGCAATGGTACTACTAGGGTCTGCCTTTACTCCTTTTACGGAACTGTTAGAGGGGTCTGCCTATTCTCCTGCTACCAAAATGTTACAGGGGTCTGCCTATACTTCTACTAAAGAAATGGTACTGGGGTCTGCCTATACTGCTGCTACAGAACTGATACAGGGGTCTGCCTATACTGCTGCTACATAAATGTTACTGGAATCTGTCTAAACTTCTGCCACGTAAATGTTACTGGGGTCTGCCTATACTGCTGCTCCATAAATGTTACAGGAGTCTACCTATACTTGTACAGCAATGGTACTACTAGGGTCTGCCTTTACTCCTGTTACGGAACTGTTAGAGGGGTCTCCCTATACTTCTGCTACCAAAATGTTACAGGGGTCTGCCTATACTTCTACAGAAATGCTACTAGGGTCTGCCTATACTACTGCAACCGAAATGTTACTGGGGTCTGCTTATACCTTTTCTACTGGAATGTTACGGGGATCTGTTTATACTATGGGTGCACACAGACTTCCCATTGCGGTGTTTTACCTATCTGGCGCCAAAACGCTCACTGACTAGGGGATGAATTGTGGGCCGAGGCCAATATGTATTTTCTCGCGTGTTACCACAGTTATCTGTGAAACCAATTTGGGCCACTAAAGAGGAGCGTTACTGGCTTAATGAGACGTTCACAGCTGTACTGGCATTGGAGTCTGCTCTATGCCCGCGTTTGCTGAGGGTGTGTGCAGTGGCCTATGTCCTCGGCGGAATGAAAGTCTGCCATGTTTGGGCACTGTAATTTCTTCATGTTTATTACTTTTTTGGGGTTCCTTCTGCTCGCCTATGCTGTGGGTGCACAAAGACTTCCCATTGCGATGTTTTACCTGTCGGGCACAAAGTCTCTGACTGTTAGGGTGCAGGGTGCAGATGGCTTTCCCTTTGCGGTGTCGATTGAGCTATCCGACACCAACACAGAATGAATAGTGTGAGGGGACCTGGATTGCCCATTGCTATGTAACTCTCGGCACCTTGGGTACCACAGTATGTTTGCTGGGACCGAGCCTGACCAAAGACCTGCTCACATACTTTCCACACAGGCTACAGTGGGTCCTGGTCCTGGTTTCTTGGCCTTGTAAGGCCACCTCCTCCTCCTGCTTGGGGTCAGGGGATCAGCACTGGGCATCATGTATTTGCTGTCGTGTTACCACAGTTATCTGATACACTGGTTTGGGCAAAAGAAGAGGAGCGTTACTGCATTAATGAGACGTTCAATGCTGTACTAGCATCGAAGTCCGCTTCATGCCCGCAATTGCTGAAGCTGTTGGCCGAGGCCTATGTCCCGGGGGAACTGCAAGTACGCCAGGTTGGGCCTGTGGAACTTTTTCCAGGCTAATCCAGTCATTGGAGTGGTGAAAGCAAACGTAACTGATTTAATGAGCCCGTCGCAGATGAACTAGCATCGAACTCTGCTTCATGCCCGCGATTGCTGAGGGTGTGGGCTGAGGCCTATGTCCCAGGGGAACTGCCACTGCGCCAGGTTGGGCCTGTGGAACTTTTTTCTGCTAATCCAGATATAGGAGCGGTGAAAGAAAACGTAACTGATTTAATGAGCCCGTCGCAGATGTACTAGCATTGAAGTCCGCTTCCTGCATACGATTGCTGAAGCTGTTGGCTGAGGCCTATGTCCTTGGCGCGGTGTAAGTCTGCCATGTTTGGGCACTGTAATTTCTTCATGTTTATTACTTTCTTTTGGTTCCTTCTGCTCGCCTATGCTGTGGGTGCACACAGACTTCCCATCGCGGTGTTTGACCTGTCTGGCACAAAGACATTGACTGACTTGGGTAGGGGGCAGAGTGCAGATGGCTTTCCCCTTGCGGTGTCGATTGAGCTATCCGACACCTACACAGAATGAATACTGTGTGGGCACATGGATTTCCCGTAGCTATGTAACTCATGCCCACGTTTGCAGCTCCTGACAGAGGTTGGCCCCTTATTGGAATGAAGATTGAACGTCAATTTCTCATTGCTTCTGTACAGCATTGTGGGCTATCCCCCCCTCCCTTTTAAAGAAGGTTGCTACCTGGCCCTGCCAACCCTCTGTAGTGTGTGCCTTCGGTTCCTCCTCATGGCAGACTCACTTATAAATAGACATGAGGGTGGTGTGGCTATGAGGCCAGCGTGTGGTATGGGGGCAGCTGAAGGCTACGCAGGGACACTTTTGTGTGCGCTGCGGATGCAGGGTCGTGCGGGGGTGAGGGTAGCATGTAACCCAGGAGAAGAGGCAGCAGTGTGTCCCGCAGGCAGTGATTGTGCTTGGTTGGAGGTAGTGTGGTGCTTAGCTAAGGTATGCCTTGCTAATGAGGGTTTGTCCGAAGTAAAAATTGTTAGGGGGGGGGGGCACTCTTGCCGCTATTGTGGCTCAATAGTGAGACCTGGGAACCTGAGATGCAGCCCAGCATGTTGCCCCTCGCCTGCCCTATCCGCTTCTGTGGCGTTCCATCCCTTTCGTAGGTTTTCCAGATTTTCACAAGGGAAAACCTTAGCGAGCATCAGCGATATACAAAAATGCTCGAGTCGCCCATTGACTTCAATGGGGTTCGTTACTCAAAACGAACTCTTGAGCATCGCGGAAAGTTCGACTCGAGCAACGATCACCCGAGCATTTTGGTGCTCGCTCAGCTCTAGTCTTGGGGTTCCCATCTATTCTTTACTCTTATCCCTGTTGGTCTTCACCATTTTTGCGCTTGGTCTTCAATCTTAAAGATAATGGAAGCCTGTGCGGAGGTCTTGTGGAGGCTCGCCCTGCATTAGATTAGGTTAAGCATATATATGCAGAATTGCTCCTTTATAGGGGCTGATGGATTTTAGTTTGCACACCCCGTCTGTATAGGAGGATTGGTAGCAGCCTCTTTTTCCTTTTTCTTTTATTTTAGTTGTTATTTTAGTATCAAAGTTCACTTTTCCAACCTCACAGATATAAAATGGAGAGAGGGGCTCCGCAAGTGTCTTTTCTCTGCTGTATGTGTTGCAGCTGATAGGCAGCTCAGGGTCCCCTCAACTAAGATGGCATCAACTATGGGGGTTTGGCAAAATGGTGGCGCCCAAGGTTCTGGCGCACGTTTGGAAGTTAGTGCTCAAGCCCCTGCAGCAGAAGGCACTGCTCTCCTCCGGTCGGGGTGCCCCGGCCAAGTGTAGAGAGAGTTTCTTGTTGAGCGGGGAAGAGGAAAGATAAGGAGGAGGGTTCCTCCCTCTGAGATCCGCAGATCCTCGTGGCAGGACAGAGCCCTGGCAGGGGCCTCGTCACTATCGGGCGCGGGGGGGGGGGGGGGAGGGGCGGCCGCAGACTCTGTCGGCACTCCGTATCAGGGAGACCACGGGGAGCAGACACCACCGACAGGTCAGTGAGGAGTGTCAGCCACTCATCCGTCGGAGCGACTGCTTTTGGGTGGGAGCTCCGGTGTCTTGGTGTATTGGGGCCGCGGAGAGTGCAGTGTCGGGGGCCGTGAGAGGTATTGCATCGGGAACAGTGGTCAGTGGTGTCTTGGGTCTTTGTTGCTCACCACAACAGCAGGGGGGAACTCATCTGGCATCGGATCTTGTGCCCTCAGAGTAGGAACACCCTCAAACAGGATGGGGGATCAAGTTCTCCTCAGGAGCTCAAAGGACAGCCATCTTAGATTCATCCCAAGAATCTTCAATCTTTTTGTCCTTGAGTTAGACGCTGTGATTGGTCAGTCAGTTCCAACGGCCGCTAGTTGTCCCGTCACTGCCTGCTGTCCAATAAGTAGCCCCCTAGCGGAAGCTGCAAGTATGACACCATGATGTTGTACTTTTAATGATTGAAAGCGCACATAGAATTCATATGCTGGAGTGAACTGGATATAATTCTCCATCCCAGAAAAGATCACTTCACTGTGAGACTACAGTCCCTATATTAGTGCTATAATAATCCAAAGGACCAAGCCACACATTCAGGGTGACTTTATTCTGTCCTTTAGTGTATTTTCAGAACATTGCTATATGTCATAGAACGGCTTCCAAACCAATGTCAGTTAGGAATAGTATTCCTGCTCCCGTGTTCTGGTGTATCCCTTGTTATGCAAAAGATGTGTTAAATGTAGATATGTATCTGTATATATATTGTGTGTATATAGAGATATATGTATCTGTATATATTGTGTGTGTATATAGAGATATATGTATATGTATCTGTGTATATTGTGTGTATATAGAGATATATGTATATGTATCTGTATATATTGTGTGTGTATAGAGATATATGTATATGCATCTGTATATGATGTGTGTATTGTAAGACAGTGACTGACAAAGTGCTGGAGGGCGCCTGGGCTCGGTGGAGGAAGCCAGCATTTGTGTGTCAGTAACACTAAGTTACTGACACATTGTGGTTTATGTAATTGGCTCCAAGCCGCATAGTCCGGGCCGGCTTTTCCTGGAGTGGTCAAATTGAAGGGTGGGATTGCCACTCCCACGTACCAGGTGAGGCTGGTACCAGGCCTTATAAAGCCTGGGCCTGCAAGCCTTTAGAGAGTCTCTGGCTGAGAGCTAGGAAAGACAGCTCGGTAGGGCTGCAAGGGCTGCAAGCCCAGGGTCTGGTGCAGACCAAGAAGGCCTGAGGTTTACAGGGAGACGCCCCTAACCTCCACACCTAGGAGAGGTGAGCTGACACCTTTGCAGGTCTGAGAGCCTGGCTGGCTGTGCGCAGGAACTGTTTGTTTTTTTAAGTGTGTAGACAGGGACGCTCCATGTCTAGTAAGTGCTCAGACGAGCAGGATTTACTTTATGTTGGCCTGAAGTCAAGGCCTGTTTTGTTTGTTTTATGCTGCAATAAACCCAGACTGGGGGACTACCTACCCCCTTAACATTTGCTCCCCTGTAATAACAAACCACATAACTGTTGCTGGCGTAAACTTGTGGGAAGGCCACAGCTCTTAGTTTAACCATTTATAACCAAATATTTAACATTTATTATCTTCCCATGCCTACCAAACTTCTGGTTGAACTATATATAAAGTCCAATAAACTCTGTAAAGGCGTGAGAAGGCCCATAATGGCCTGTAAACGCCCTCCATATCCCCAGCTGGCATGGAAAGTGCCATTTACCGCCAAACAGCTGTGACGACTTAATATCCGCTCAGAACTCCTAAGTCCAACAAAAACCACCCCCCTCAGCTCAGAGGGCGGGCGGGCGTCTTCCTTCTTCTTTCTCCTCACGTGGAATGAATCAAACTCCTCCTCTTCCTCCCTCTTCTTCCTCACACTAAGACCCCTCCTACCACCCAGGTCGCTTCCTCTTTAACCCTCTCATGTCCTTTTCGCCCCCCAGTCCTTTGCCCCTTCGCTATCTGCTCTGTTGCTGTCTAGGCAAAGCCTGGACTAAAGAACTTTGTTATCACTGTCTCTGGCCGCGGATGCCCACGCTGCTACCTATCCGAAACGCTAATCCCTCACAGTATATAGAGGTGTGTGTGTGTGTGTGTGTATATGTATCTGTATATAGAGGTATATGTATATATTGTGTGTGTATATAGAGGTATATGTATCTGTATATATTGTGTGTGTGTGTGTGTGTATAGAGATATATGTGTAAATATTTTTGAATCTAGTATACCAATCCTATTGCCATGCTTAGTATAGCGGTACCATTTATCTGCACGGTTTAGCGATGCTATTTATGTGCATGATTTAGTGGTATTAATGTATGCAGTATAGAAGTGTTATTTGTGTGTGATGAAACGGTGTAATTATTGTGAACAGTAGGGCAGTACTACTTATTTATATAGTGTAGCAGTAATATTCATGTACGGCATACAGTATAATGGTATTATTTATATGGTCCGTAGGCTGGACTATTTTCACCTGCACAATATAGCACCACTATTTATTCATTACTGTTAAACCAACGTGTGACCTCAGTCCTGTCACTGCACACGGGGACACACTGTGAGGCTTTATTTTACTTGCTTTATTATATGATCAGCAGACATCAATAAGCATAGAAGAAAGAATTATCTGTAGAAGCTTCAAAAAAATCACAGGTTTACAAATTAACAAAAAGACCATTGAGACCAACCATCATCCTCCTTCACCTTCCATCACTACCCACCACCAACCCACACAATCAGCCATCATCCACCATCACCAACCAACCATCATCCTCCTTCACCTACCATCACTACCCACCACCAACCCACACAATCAGCCATCATCCACCACCGCCCACCATCACCAGCTACCACAACCCACCATCACTCAGCACCATTCACCACCACCATCCAGCTTGATCAATCCCAACAATAATCATGCCCCACAACCAGCCATCACTCCCCATCACCACCCTCTGCTACCTAGCATCACTTACATTACTCAACATCACCTGTCCCAATATATTGATATGCTTAAAGATCTGATCCCCAAATACACACAGGTGATTATATGCTTGATTAATACATTTTTCAGTAATCATTACACACAAATCTGGCATCAGTGAGAGCGACGTCATCCTTCACAAATCCTTGTTTTTTCTGCACTCTGGTTTGGATGCCCCGTATTCCTATCTCACAGTTAGTGCTCCACGGCCCATAAGTTCCCTGTGACCGACCATCTCCCTCCATGACAGAGCCGTCGGAGCACGTGAACTTGATGTTGTTGGCAGCTGTTTTATCAATTATGTTTGTAGACTCAACTCTCAGGCTGAAGTTCATAAGGAATGTTTTTGAATCGCACCAGTAAGCGGGTCCCCAGGAGCCAAATCTATGGAGGAAATAAAGTGCAGGATGTAAATACATAACGTCTTGTTATACATATTAACATAGTATGAATGAAGACAATGTCCATTTAGTTCAGCCTATATCCACCCTCTAGTTGATCCAGAGGAAGGGAAAAACCCCAAGAGGCAGAAGTCAGTTAAACCATTTGGGGGAAAATTCCTTCCCGACTCCATATGGCAATCAGAATAATCCCTGGATCAACCTTTGATAGTTCCTACCTGACTGTAAGACCCGGAAAAACAAACCCGCTGGTCACCTAATGTCTATATTCTGTAATATCCTTCTGTTCTAGAAAGGCATCTAGTCCCTCGTAAACTCCTCTATGGATTTTGCCATCACCACGTCCTGAGGCAGAGAGTTCCACAGTCTCACCACTCTTACAGTAAAGAACCCCCTTCTGTGTTGGTGATGAAACCTGCTTTTATCTAGATGTAGCGGTTGGCCTCTTGTTACCGTCGCAGTCCTGGGTATAAACAGATCATGGGAGAGATCCTTGTATTGTCCCCTCATGTATTTATACATAGTTATTTGGTCACCCCTCAGCCGTCTTTTTTCTAGAGTAAATAATCCCAATTTTGATAACCTCTCTGGGTATTCCAGTCCCGTCATTCCATGTATTAGTTTAATTGCCCTTCTTTGAACCCCCTCCAGCACTGTAACATCTTTCCTGAGCACCGGTGACCAGAACTGTACGCAGTATTCCATGTAGGTCCAGACAAGTGCCTTATATAGTGGGAGGATAATGTTCTCGCCCCTCACCCCTATACCTCTTTTAATGCACCCCAAGACGTTATTAGCTTTTGCAGCAGCTGACTGGTATTGGTTGCTACAGTTAAATCTACAGTCCACTATTGAACAGAATGAGGCCTAGCACTGACCCCTGTGGACCTCCACCAGCAACGGTGGTCCAATCAGAGTACAAACCATTTATTACCACCCTCTGCTTTCTATCTCTGAGCCAGTTCTTTACCCAGATACACACATTTTCACCCAGACTTAACTGCCTCATTTTATATATCAGCCTATTACGCAGCACAGTGTCAAATGCTTTAGAGAAGTCCAGATATACGAGATCAATAGACTCTCCCACGTCCAGCCTATAGCTTAGTTCATCGTAGAAGCTGATCAGATTGGTCTGACATGATCGAACCCTCATGAACCCATGCTGGTGAGGAGTTATACTGTTGTTCTCCTTGAGGTATACTACAATGGCATCAGTTATTGAAGTGAGACTTACCGTCCTGTAGTTACCAGGCTCTCTCTTGGACCCCCTTTTGTAAATTGGATCCATGTTGGCAATGCGCCAATCCAATGGTACAACCCCGGTCTTGATAGTGTCCATATATATAAGAAATAATGGCCTAGCTATTTCATCACTTAGTTTCCTTAGAACTCTTGGGTGTATTCCATCTGGACCCGGTGATTTATCGATTTTAATCGTCTTTAACCAGCTCAGGACTTCCTCCTGTGTTAGGTATGCTATATGTAGCGGAGGGTTCGTTTTATTCCCCTGCATCTCATGTGACATTTCATTTTCGTTCGTGAATACACTTGAAAAGAAACCATTTAATAGGTTTGCCTTCCCTCCATCGTTTTCTATGATTTCTCCTGCATTATTTGTTAAAGGGCCAGTGCTCTCAGTGCAAATCCTGTGAATATAGTTGAAGAATAGTTTTGGGTTGTTTTTGCTCTCTTTGGCGATCAGTCTTTCTGCCTCCTTCTTAGCAATCTTGATCTTTCCTTTGCATATTTTGTTTTTTCCCTGTACGGTTTAAGCGCTTCTTCGCTGCCTTCTTGTTTTTAGTAGTTTAAAAGCTTTCTTTTTTCGTTTATTGCCTCTCTTACCGTCTTGTCGAGTCACATTGGTTTCCTTCTACTTGTGGTTCATTTTTTTTAAACGGTATGAACTGCTCACATGAGGTGATTAGGATGTTTTTAAACTTTTCCCTTTTGTTGGCTGTATTGTAATTTTTGAGGCCGTTGCCCCAATTAATGTTACCGATAGTAGTTCTAAGCTGATGAAATTTTGCTTTACTAAAGTTTATTCTTTTTGTCGCTCCCTGATAAGGTTTTCTTATTGAATGACAGCTGGAAATTAAATATATTGTAGTCACTATTTCTCAAGTGCCTCTCAACCTGCACCCCCATTATTCGGTCCGGTTTGTTACTTACTACTCAATCCAGAGTGGCCTTCCCTCTAGTTGGCTCCTGCACCAGGCAGTTATCTTTAATTGTTCTCAAGAACTTATCACCCTTGTGAGATTTACAGGTTTCGTTTTCCCAGTTTATATCCAGATAATTAAAGTCCTCTATGATAATTACTTCATTGCGATTTGACACCTCTTCTATTTGCCTTGATTATAAGTTTTCCATTTCTTCTGTTGCTTTTGGTTGTCTATAGAAAACCCCTATCAGGATTTTGTAATTTTTTTCTCCCTGTATTTCTACCCAAAGAGATTCCATGTGTTCATCTACTGCCCCTATATCTTTCCATAGCCTCGGCATTAAGTAGGATCTAACATACAGACACACCCCTCCCCCTTACAATGGTTGCCACACACATGGCTGGCTGACTATCAGACCAAAAAATAAAGTTTCACTCTAATTTCTAATTTGTCTCCCCTGGACAACCCTTTGTAAGTATCTAATCTCTTGGCAGGGATGTAGATATAAGAGGTGCACAAGTAGAAAGCACATAAGAAAGGTGGATCTCTGGAAAGGTAAATCATAGATGGCGGAGGGCCTCCAGAGCCGTATGTGCTCCTTTCAAAAAATTTCTGCTTCAGCTTTTAATGGGGGCAATAGTGGATACCGCACTTTGATTACCTCCATATATCCTAACAAGTCATATGGAAACAGTTGTCCTAAGTGGAAGGCGGTATGTAGTTTTCCACATGGATGCACACTGACCTGTTTCCATAGATCCTATTCATTGATCTTGGCCAAGAAGCAGACTTCCAGATTTTTTAAGTAATTCTTAAAGGGGTTGTGTAGGGCTAGAAAAATATAGCGGCTTTCTTCCAAACACAGCACCACCCTTGTCTGTAGGTTGTGTCTGGTATTGCAGCCCAGCTGCCATTCACTTTGAGGGTAACGTTGGGTTTGGAAGAAAGCAGCCGTGTTCATGGCTGAATGCTAAAAGTCCTGGTACTCACTCTCCAACACTGGACCTAATGATCCTCACCGCCTCCCGAGATGAATCTTTTGCGCAAAGCAGGGCAATTCCATTCAGAGCCGTGTCATCGATGAAGGGTCCTTTCGATTGCTGCACCTAAGATTAAGACCATCATATCTTGTATAATATGAATATAACATACATGATACATTAACTCCCCCAGCATTAATAACTGCATTATTACATTTGTCCATGCCTCTCTATATATGTACTCTGGTCCGTTTACACATCCGTCCTTGTCCCTAAATACTGTATATATCTATCCTAGTCTCAGCCTTAGGCTTGATGTTTAGGGCGATTTCGCAATCCAGCACTGCTTTTTTCGAGTGACTGCCAACTCAGGCAAAAAGATTTGGGGGGCGGCGTGGTGGAGCGGGGGTAGCAGTGGGGAACAGGAGGGAGCTTCCCCCCACCACCACTCTCCTCTGCAACCCCCCCCCCCCCCCGCTCACCCCCGGCGCCCCCCGAATCTTTTCGCCTGAGTAGTCAGTTACCGTATATACCGGCGTATAAGACGACTTTTGAACCCCGAAAAATCTGCTCTGCAGTCGGGGGTCGTCTTATGCGCCGGTAATACAAAAAAAAAAAAAGTGTAAAAAAAAAAAATTCATTACTCACCTCCCCCGGCGTTCTGTCGCGCTCCGGCAGGATGTCGCTCGCTCCGGCAGGATGTCGCTCGCTCCGGCAGGCTGTCGCTCGCTCCTCGTCCCCGGCGCAGCATAGCTTTCTGCGCCTTAGCCAATAACAGCCATTCAATGATGTCATGGCTGCCGGCGTGTGTATTAGCTTTCTGGAAGCGGGGATTTCAAGCCCCGCATTCAGAAAGCTATGCTGCGCCGGGGACGAGGAGCGAGCGACAGCCTGCCGGAGCGAGCGACATCCTGCCGGAGCGCGACAGAACGCCGGGGGAGGTGAGTAATGAAATTTTTTTTTTTTCTCCACTGTATACCGGCGTATAAGGTGACAGTTGGGGGGTCGTCTTATACGCCCCGTCGCCTTATACGCCGGTATATACGGTACTCGAAAAAAGTGGTGCTCGATTGCGAAATCGCCCTAAACGAGTTTGTTCGCTCATGTCTATGGGCCACATAAAATCAGGTGGCTCACCAATTTGGCCCCTGGGCAAGCGTGATACCAGATCGAGAAACTTAACCCAATAATGCACTTTCCAACTTGCGTTTTTTACACCGGTGCAAGGCAGTTTTTATTTAAAACGCCTCGCATCGATTCTGTGAAATAGCGATCCTCAGGTGCACGTTTCACGCATATCAAAGGATCTCAAGTGTTTCCCATTAATTTCAATGGCAAACATCACATCGCACTCACATGCATATCGTACAGTATGCAAATGCCATGTGATCTTTTAAGGTCCTATTGAAAACAATGAACGAGGCAGTCCGTGGGAACGTCCAATGGAAAGGAACATGCTGCGATCACCCATGTAAATAAGCCCTTAGAGGAAGAATTAAGGAAAGTTAGAATTAGGATCAGTTTATGTCTAATTGTTATCTGTTCTCTATCACCATCTGCTCCGTTATCTGACTCCCATCACCCTCATCTGTCTGCTCCGTTATCTGACTCCCATCACCCTCATCTGTCTGCTCCATTATCTGACTCCCATCGCCCTCATCTGTCTGCTCCATTATCAGGTAACCATCACCCATTTTCCCATGTTCTGATTTCTATCACTATCCTCTTCCTGTCATCGATCGCTTGCTCTGTATATACATATTTATCCTAGTTCCTATCTACTCATCATATCTGAATGAGTGTAAATCAATCCTCCATAAATTACTCACTTTAAGCTGGAAGGCTCGCACCACTGTTCCTTCATCACAAACCTCCATGACGCCCCAGTTACCCTTTGTGTCTCCATTCGGAACAGATATAATATTATTTTGAGCCTCCACCAAGTTCTGCAGAGTCACCAAGATGAGAAGGACGGCTAACATCTTGTCTTGTGTATGAAGGTCTCACCACGTAGGGATGGAAGCTGCTGGTCGATGGTTGATGGGGTTTACTTAATCCTTTATATATAATAGGAACTTGGCCGATCACCAAAGTATCAATCTGACTTCCTTTTTCCAACAATCAGACAAAAATTATTCTTCATGAGATGTTTTGTACTTTCCTTCTCCTTTTATCACTCTGTGATCATTGTTTATATGAAACATTTTAGTCAACACCACTCATACGTGGGTAACCCCAATTCCAAAAAAGTTGAAATTTCATTTAACCATACTTTACTCCCGGGAGGTAAGGAAACCAATTTCTGGAGTTTTGGAGGGGAATGTTGTCCCATTCTTGTCTGATGTATGATTCTAGCTGCTCCGCAGTCCTCGGTCGTCTTTGCTGGATTTTTTTGCTTCCTAATGCGCTAAATGTTTTTTATTGGTAAAAGGTCTGGACTGCAGGCGGCCGGTTCAGCACCCGGACTCTTCTTCTATGAAGCCAAGCTATTGTGATGGATGCAGTATGTGGTTTAGCATTGTCTTGGTGAAATATACAAGGCCTTCCCTGAAAGAGACATTGTCTGGATGGAGAATATGTTGTTCCACAACCTCTATATACTGCCCAGCATTGTTAATGTCTCTTAAAATGCGTAATCTGCCCATGGCATAGGCACTAATGCAACCCCATACCATCAGAGATGCAGGCTTAGAAACTGTGTGCTGATAACAAGTCGGATGGTCCCTCTCCTCTTGAGTCCGCAGGACACTGTGTATGTGTTTCAAAAAGAATTTCAAATCTTGATTGATCTGACTGTAAGCCATTTACCGGAGTTCATCTGAGAACCATGTGAAATCACTGACGCTGCTACTTCTGAGCCCGGTCCTTAATGGCAATCTTCTCCGCTAGGATAGAAGTCTGACAAACTATGGATCAGTCTCTAATTCGGCTCCCCTTCAGGTCCCTTTTGGTATCCTTTTCCATGTGGATCACGTTGACTCACTGTGGTCCTCCAAAAGCACACTGCCCTGAAGGCCAACCCACACCACCTCCTTCTCTTTTTTTGTCTATGCAGCGATGATGCACTTTCTCTTTCCCGTGACATTCCAGGCCACAGTGACCTCTTGTGGTCAAACGACAAAATGTCAGTTATAACAGCATACCTTTATTTACGGAAACAGGTACATTCACAACAGGAGGGCTGTTTCATCATCTTACATGACCACAGAACAGTTGTCCATTTTAAATGAGTTTGGCCCAGAGAAGATGCTGACGTTTCTGGGTTGTGTTGATAAATGGCTTCTGTGATATAGAGACTGGCATGTCGCCAACCATTTTGCTGCGTGTATCAGGCCTTAGACCTATATTCAGCATCCAATTTTTTTATCCCCTGTATAATTCCATTTAGGCCTTAATTAGTTAGAATGCAGTTATGAATTTCTCAGCCCCCCCCCCCCCTCCCCTGTGGCTTTTGAATATTCATATTTGGAAAATGGCATTTGTCTGACCTTTCTCTGGACAAGATTAAATAAGCCCCGTCCATTCTTCTTGGCCTCCTGTCTCCATGTGTTTGTTTAGTTTAGACTTAGCAAAAAGTGGGAGGCATAATATAGAGCCTGGCAGGTTGTCAGTGTCCCTTCTATCACCCCCACCCGCCATAAGAATACCTGCGGTAGACCCAGGGGGCTTGAAACAGGGAGCCTCTTTCTCCCTGTCAGGGTAGGTGGTGCTGACATGGTCCACTTTGTTGCAGGAAAAACATCTGTGGGTATCCATAAGAGACCGGGAAGGAGGAGAGGGAGCAGACCTGGTTGAGGATCTAGGGACAGGGGGGAGGGTCTGTCACAGTTACTATTCGGCTTACCCCCTCTCCAGATGGTTCTGGATATCCACAGGTCCGTCCTCCAGTTTGTGACGTAGCTATATGTGAGCTGGGTGGCTTCGTTCGTGTATTTGGGGTCACGGTCCAGGACAAACTGGCGGATGTTGACCGTACCAGTCTCCAAGAACTGCTCCTTCAGCACCATATCTTCCAGGTTGTCAAACTGGGTGATGGATTGCCCCTTGATCCACTGCCAGAGGGCGGTCCTCTGTTGACCCAGCAGGTGCATGTGGCCCACACTGCAGCCTCGCCGAGCCAGACCGACTGCTGGCGATGTGCTGTTCACACTTCCTAATTGAGAAATAGAGGTTGCGTAGGAGGAGAGGAGAGGGAAGGTTTAGAGGAGGTGGCATAAACCGCCGCAGATACCAGCATCGAGGTAGGACCCGCTATTATGGGTGTGGGTAGGACGTGAGCAGTCCGAGACTCTGACTCAGTCCCAGCACCCACCAAATTCACCCAATGTGCCGTCAGGGAGATATAGCGGTCCTGCCCGCCAGTTCTGGTCCACGTGTCCGTGGTTAAGTGGACCTTCCCAGTAACCGCGTTGGTTAGGGCACGATTAATGTTGCGGGAGACGTGCTGGTGTAGGGCTGGGACAAAATAGTGGCAACTGGGGACCGAGTAGCACGGGACCGCCGCCGCCATCATGTTTTTGAAAGCCTCAGTTTCCACAAGCCTGTATGGCAGCATCTCCAGGCTGACTAATTTGGCAATGTGCACGTTTAAAGCTTGAGTGTGTGGGTGCATGGCGGCGTATGTGCGCTTTTGCTCCAATGCTTGTGTTAGCGACAGTTGAACGCTGCACTGAGAGACCTTGCTGGATGGGGTGGAGGACAGTGGAGGTAAGGGTGTGGGTGCAGGCCAGGAGGCGCTCTTACCTGTGTCCTGAGAAATTCCATTTCCTTCCCTGCATGTTTAGCTCCATTTTCTGGCCAATAGAAATGCAGGGAAGGCATTACAACTTCCTCCTGTGACGTTCCAGCCCTATCCCACGGTAAGATCAAGTGACCGCCGAGTACTTAAAGTGGTCCCGCCCGCAGCTCGACTCAGACACGCTGGCAGAGATCAGGGAAGGTGCTGCTGCTCAGTCAGGGATAGTGTTAGTGTAGGTTCCTGTCTTCAAGAACCCCAACAGTCCTTCTTAGGGCCACATCTGACCATGTGCATTACTGTTGGGGCTGCTGGGAGCAGTTTTTGCCCCCCCCCCCCAATTTTTATTTTCATCTTGGGCTGCGCAGGCTATTACAGCTATAGCGTTCTCAGTCTGCAGTCTATTATACAGTGTATAGGGGCAGTGCTGGTGAGACAGGGACAGTGGTCGTGTAGAATCCTGTCTACAAGAACCCCAACGGTCTTTCTTAGGGCTACGTGTGACCGTGTGCATTTTACAGGTTGTCTGATGGGAGTTGTAGTCCATCACTATTACACAGCTAGGCTTGTTTGCAGCCTTCCGTATAATTTTTTTTCTGGCTGCAGTTTGCGTTACATTACCGCTGTCAGCCTCCAACTGTATGCCAATAATTCCATAATTATTTACACCGCTCTGACTGCCGTCAACTTCACGCACAGCATACGGCGACAGCCACTGATAGAGGGGAAGTCATATACACGCTATATAGCCTGTATTCTTTTTCCAAAAAAATTTAAATAAAAGCTCCTTCTTACGGCTAGCTCTGACTGTCTGAAATTTACTGGGTGTCTGGTAGGAGTTTTAGTGAATCACTATTGTTCGGATAGGCCTGTTTGCAGCCTTCCGCATTCTTTGTTTCTGCCTGGAGTTAGCGTTACATTACCGCTGTCAGCCTCCAACTGTCTGCAAATAATTCCATAATTATTTACACCGCTCTGTGACTGCCGTCAACTTCACGCACAGCATACGGCGACAGCCACTGATAGAGGGGAAGTCATATACACGCTATATAGCCTGTATTCTTTTTCAAAAAAATTAAAATAAAAGCTCCTTCGTTGGGCTACCTCTGACTGTCTGAAATTTACTGGGTGTCTGGTGGGAGTTGCAGTACATCAGTATTGCACAGCTAGACCTGTTTTGCAGCCTTCCGTATTCTTTGTTTATGCCTGGAGTTAGCGTTACAGTACCGCTGTCAGCCTCCAGCTGTACGCCAATAATTCCATAATTATTTACACCGCTCCGTGTCTGCTCTATTCGTAATCCAACATGCTGAGGGGTAGGGCTAGTGGACGCGGGCGAGGACGCAGAGGTCCAAGTGAGGGTGTGGGCACAGGCCGAGTTCCTGGTCCAGGTAAATGGCAGCCGGCTGCTGCAGGATTAGGAGAGAGGCAAGTTTCTGGGGTCCCCAGCTTCATATCACATTTTTTGGGTCCACGTGGTAGAGCTTTATTACAAACAGAGAAGTGTGAGCAGGTCCTGTCTTGGATGGCAGAAAATGCATCCAGCAATGTATCGACCACCCAGTCTTCTACGCCGTCCACTGCTGCAACTCTGAATCCTCTCACTGCTGCTCCTTCTTCCTCCCAGCCTCCTCACTCCATGAAAATGACACATTCTGATGAGCAGATAGACTCCCAGGAACTGCTCTCACGCCCCTGCCTTGATTGGTAAAAAATTGTTCCTCTCTCACCTGAGGAGTTTGTCGTGACCGACGCCCAACCTTTGGAAAGTTCCCGGGGTCCAGGTGATGAGGTTGGGGACTTCCAGCAACTGTCTCAAGAGCTTTCAGTGGATGAGGAGGACGATGATGATGAGACACAGTTGTCTATCAGTGAGGTAGTAGTAAGGGCAGTAAGTCCGAGGGAGGAGCGCACAGGGGATTCGGAGGAAGAGCCGCTGGACGATGAGGTGACTGACCCCACCTGGTTTGCTAAGCCAACTGAGGACAGGTCTTCAGAGGGGGAGGCAAGTGCAGCAGCAGGACAGGTTGGAAGAGGCAGTGGGGTGGCCAGGGGTAGAGGCAGGGCCAGAGCAAAGAATCCCCCAACTGTTTCCCAAAGCACCCCCTAGCGCCAAGCCACCGTGCAGAGGCCTAGGTGTTCAAAGGTGTGGATGTTTTTCAGTGAGAGCGCGGACGACCGACGAATAGTGGTGTGCCAAAATCAGCCGGGGGAGCCACCACTACCAGCCTCACCACCACCAGCATGCGCAGGCATATGATAGCCAAGCACCCCACAAGGTGAGACGAAGGCAGTTCACTGCCTCCGGATCGCACCACTGCCTCTCCCCCTGTGCCCCAACCTGCCACTCAGATCCAACCCCCCTCTCAGGATACAGGCACGAGCACCTCTCGACCTGAACCCACACTCTCACCTCCGCTGTCCTCGACCCCATCCAGCAATGTCTCATTGCAGCGTCCAGCTGACGCTAACACAAGCGTTGGAGCGAAAGCGCAAATACGCCGCCACGCACCCGCACGCTCAAGCTTTAAACGTGCACATTGCCAAATTGATCAGCCTGGAGATGCTGACGTACAGGCTTGAGGAAACGGAGGCTTTTAAAAACATAATGGCGGCAGCGGTCCCACACTACTCGGTCCCCAGTCGCCGCTATTTTTCCCGGTGTGCCGTCCCAGCCCTACACCAGTACGTCTCCCACAACATCAATCGTACCCTCACCAACGCGGTTACTGGGAAGGTCCACTTAACCACAGACACTTGGACAAGTACTGGCGGGCAGGGCCACTATATCTCCCTGACGGCACACTGGGTGAATTTGGTGGAGGCTGGGACCGAGTCAGAGCCTGGGACCGCACACGTACTACCCTCGGTTCTGGTATTTGCGGCGGTCTATGCCACCTCCTCTAAACCCTCCCCCTCCTCCTCCTCCTACGCAACCTCTACCTTTCAATTAAGAAAAGTGAGTAGCACGTCGCCAGCAGTCGGTGTGGCGTGGCAACACAGCGGTGGGCAAGTGTCAGCAGGCCGTGCTGAAACTACTCAGCTTAGGTAACAAGAGGCACATGGCCCACGAACTGCTGCTGGGTCTAACAGAGCAGACCGACATCTGGCTTTCCCCGCTGTGCCTCCAACCGGGCATGGTCGTGTGTGACAATGGCCGTAACCTGGTGGCAGCTCTGCAGCTTGGCAGCCTCACACACGTGCCATGCCTGTACCACGTCTTTAATTTGGTGGTTCAGTGGTTTCTGAAAAACTGCCCGCACTTGTCTGACCTGCTCGGCAAGGTTTGCCGCGTCTGCGCACATTTCCGCAAGTCCACCACGGACGCTGCCACCCTGAGGACCCTGCAACGTTCCCACGCGGTGGAATTCTACGCTGCACATGTTGGCCAGGCTCTGTGAGCAGCGTAGAGCGATAGTGGAATACCAACTCCAACATGGGCGGCGTAGTGGTAGTCAGCCTCCCCAATTTTTTACTGAGGAGCGGGCATGGATGGCAGACGTCTGCCAGGTCCTCGGAAACTTTGAGGAGTCTACCCAGATGGTGAGCGGCGACGCTGCACTCATTAGCGTTACCATCCCGCTGCTATACCTGCTGAGAAGTTCGCTACAAGGCATAAAGGCTGACGCTTTGCGGTTGGAACAGGAGATGGGGGATGACAGTATGTCGCTTGATAGCCAGACCACCCTCATGTCTATGTCTCAGCGGGTTTTGAAGAGGGAGGAGCAGGAGGAGGGGGAAGAGACAGCTGGTGCACTGCAGAGGGTTCCCATGCTGTTTGCCTCTCATCTGTTCAGTGTGTATGACCTGTGGAAGAGAAGGAGGAGGAAGAGCCTGAAATTCATCTTCCTAGTGAGGACAGCGATGGGTTGCGTACTGGCACCCTGGCACGCATGGCTGACTTCATGTTAGGCTGACTTTCTCGTGACCCTCGCGTTACACTCATTCTGGAACACACGGATTACTGGGTGTACACCCTTCTCGACCCACGGTACAAGGAGAACCTTTCCACTCTCATTCCCGAAGAGGAAAGGGGTTCGAGAGTGATGCCAATACCACAGGGCCCTGGTGGAAAAAGTGATGCTAAACTTCCCATATGACAGCGCTAGCGGCAGAAGGCGCAGTTCTGAGGGCCAAGTAGCAGAGGAGGCATGGAGGTCAAGCAGCATGTTCAGCGCCGGCAGGGGGACACTCTCCAAGGCCTTTGCCAGCTTTATGGCTCCCCAGCAAGACTGCATCACCACTCCCCAGTCAAGAGCTGAGTCGGAGGGAGCACTGTAAAAAAGATGGTGAGGGAGTACGTAGCCGATCGTACCACCGTCCTCCGTGATGCCTCTGCTCCATACAACTATTGGGTGTCAAAGCTGGACACATGGCACGAACTTGCGCTGTATGCCCTGGAGGTGCTGGCTTGCCCTGCCACTAGCATCTTGTCAGAGAGGGTGTTTAGTGCAGCTGGGGGAATCATCACAGACAAGTGTACCCGCCTGTCAATTGCCAGTGCCGACATGCTTACACTCATAAAGATGAACAAAGCCTGGATTTCCCCAGACTTCTCTTCTCCACCGGCGGATAACAGTGGAACCTAAAGATTCTTTTCGCTGCAACCGTAGATAACAGCACTCTTTATCACCGGGAAAACGGGGCATTTATCTTTGTCAATCTGTCTCTGACATTAGTCCTCCTCCTGCTACTCCTCCAGAAACATGTCATCGCGCTGAACGGCCAATTTTTCTGCGGCCCAAAAGCCTCATCTACCAATGTTTTTACATTTTTTCAAAGTTTCAAAAGTATTGATACTTTAACATGCACCAATTTCTTTTCCACAGGGCTGCCTACAGGCTCTGTTACAAAAAAAGCAACAGTGAGCTGTATCTTTCAAAAAATATTTATGGGTTTCACCTGCCCTCTCAGTTGATAAATTTTTCAGGGGTACACTTGTACTCTTGGTACACTTATTTTTCGTGCCCACGCCTCCACTCTTATCCAACTAATTTTTCCGGCCTTCGCCTACGCTCATGGTACCCCAATGTTTCAGAGGTTGGCCTATACTATTACTATAGAAATTTTACTGGGGTCTGCCTGCCTATACTTCTGCTGCAAGAAAGTTACAGGGGTCTGCCTATACTGCTGCCACTTAAATGTTACAGGGGTCTGCCTATACTTCTGCCACATAAATGTTACAGGGGTCTGCTTATACTGCTGCGACGGAAATGTTACTGGGGTCTGCTTTTACTTCTAAAGAGATGTTATTGGGGTCTGCCGAAAAGGCTGCTACAAAAATGGTACTGGGGTCTGCCTATGCTTCTGCTATTTAAATTTTACAGGGGTCTGCCTATACTGCTGCTACACAAATGTTACAGGGGATTGCGTATACTGCTGCTACACAAATGTTACAGGGGTCTGCCTATACTGCTGCTACAGAAATGTTACCAGGGTCTGCCTGTACTGCTGCTACATAAATGTTACTGGGGTCTGCCTATACTGTTACTAAGAAATGTAACTCGGCTCTGTCTATACTGTTACTACAGAAATGTTACTGGGGTCTGTCTATACTGCTGCTACTGAAATGTTACAGGAGTCTGCCTATACTCCTGCTACTGAAATGTTACAGGGGTCTGCCGATACTGTTACTACAGAAATGTTACTGGGGTCTGTATACTGTTACTACTGAAATGTTAGAAATACTGGGCTCTGCCTATTCTGCTGCTACTGAAATGTTACAGGTGTCTGCCTTTACTGCTGGTACACAAATGTTACAGGGGTCTGCCTATACTTCTGCTACTGAAATGTTACAGGAGTCTGCCTATACTGATGCTACATAAATGTTACTGGGGTCTGCCTATACTGTTACTACAGAAATGTTACAGGGGTCTGCCTATACTGCTGCTACAGAAATGTTACAGGGCTCTGCCTATACTGCTGCTACATAAATGTTACAGGGGTCTGCCTATACTGCTGCTACACAAATGTTACAGGGGTCTGCCTATACTGCTGCTACACAAATGTTACAGGGGTCTGCCTATACTGCTGCTACACAAATGTTACAGGGGTCTGCCTGTACCGCTGCTACACAAATGTTACAGGGGCCTGCATATACTGCTGCTACACAAATGTTACAGGGGTCTGCCTATACTGCTGCTACAGAAATGTTACAGGGGTCTGCCTATACTGCTGCTACAGAAATGTTACAGGGGTCTGCCTATACTGCTGCTACAGAAATGTTACAGGGGTCTGCCTATACTGCTGCTACAGAAATGTTACAGGGGTCTGCCTATACTGCTGCTACAGAAATGTTACAGGGGTCTGCCTATACTGCTGCTACATAAATGTTACAGGGGTCTGCCTGTACCGCTGCTACACAAATGTTACAGGGGCCTGCATATACTGCTGCTACACAAATGTTACAGGGGTCTGCCTATACTGCTGCTACACAAATGTTACTAGGGGGTCTGCCTATACTGCTGCTACACAAATGTTACTAGCGGGTCTGCCTATACTGCTGCTACAGAAATGTTAGAGAGGTCTGCCTATACTTCTGCTAATGAAATGCTACTGGGGTCTGTCTATACTGTTACTACAGAAATGTTTCAGAGGTCTGCCTATAATTCTGCTAATGAAATGTTACTGGGGTCTGTCTATACTGTTACTACAGAAATGTTACTGGGGTCACCCTAGACTTCTGCAACATAACTGTTACTGAGGTCAGCTTATACCTTTGCAACAAGAATATTACAGGGGCCTGTGTCTACTATGGGTGCACTAAGTCTTTCCATCGCAGTGTTCTACCGATCTGGCCCCCCAAAAACCCAGACTGATTAGGGCATGGATTGTGGGCCGAGACCAACATGTATTTTCTCTCACATTACCACAGCTATCCAGGGTACTGCAATGGAATTTCTTTATGTACCGTCTGTGGGTTCCTGGGAGCCACCCATGCTGTGGGTGCACACAGACTTCCCATAGCGGTGTTATACCTGCCTGGCACTTTAAAAAAAAAAACAGACTGACTAGGGCATGGAGTGTGGGCCGAAGCCAACATGTATTTTCTCTCATGTTACCGCAGCTATCCGGGGCACTGCATTGGGACAAACAAGAGGAGTGATACAGCGCTAATGAGACGTTCACAGCTACGCTAGCATCGGAGTCCGCTCTATGCCCGCGATTGCTGAGGGTTTATGCAGAGGCCTATGTCCTCGGCGCAGTGAAAGTCTGCCATGTTTGGGCGCTCCGATTTTCTTTATATGTACTGTCTTTAAGTTCCTTGGACCCACCCATGCTGTGGGTGCGCAGACTTCCCATAGAGGTGTTTTACCTGTCTGTCCCCAAAACACTGACAGACTTGGGTAGGGTGCAGAGTGCAGATGGTTTACCCCTTGCGTTGTCGATGAGGTATCCGACACCCAAACAGAGTGAGTAGTGTGTGGACACATGGATTCAGTATCTCACAAAAAGGTTTGTGGCAGCATCCAGGGCGTAATGCAAAAATAAATAATTTATTCCTCCAAGAACATGCTACGTTTCGACCCTCATGGGGTCTTTCTCAAGCATAGGGATATCATTCACAAAACAGCACTATATAACAAAACAATCCATATACCACCACCAATCACCCTTACAGATTCCCATGTGTGTGCAATAATCATTACCTTCTGGCTCTACCTCCCGGTCCAGTAGTTTTCCATTACCAATAGCATGGGGCATGGTCTCCACGGCTGTCTCCATGTGCAGTATCCACCACTAATGACCGGCGTTTGTATCGACCTACTGCGCATGTGCGGGAAATATCCGTTCCCGCAAGCGCTCTTTATGCCCTCTGAGCATCGGGATTCATCCAGTATAGCGCTTCTGCGCAATTCTTTACCTTAAAGGGGACATTTTCCCCTGATGCCTTTTTGTCTTTGCCCTTTTTGCATAGTGCAATATGTTTTTGACCCTATGATAAATGATATATGATATACAACATAAAAGATACCCTTGAATAAATTGAAGCATATAATGAAAACAGCATCGAGAATTTTTTCCTGCATGATGAGAACAAAAGGGTTAAATTCAAATAAGTGTGTTTTACTATGGGGTGAGTTTGATATTCCTACATAACTGAGATATGTTAAATTCACAATCTGTGTCATGGGAGGGACATTCCTGGGAGTGTGAGATGTACTCCATAAAGTTTAGATAACTATGACCCAAAGACCTGGAGCAGAGATCCTTAGCTCCGCCCATTTGCACGGGACTGCCCTGTTACTAGAGGCTTGGGAGTGCAGAGCCCCGTGAGTCTATTTGTCTGACACAGGGAGCTCTCGCGATATCTTAAGGTAAAGAATTGCGCAGAAGCGCTATACTGGATGAATCCCGTCGCTCAGAGGGCATAAAGAGCGCTTGCGGGAACGGATATTTCCCGCACATGCGCAGTAGGTCGATACAAACGCCGGTCACTAGTAATGGATACTGCACATGGAGACAGCCGTGGAGACCATGCCCCATGCTATTGGTAATGGAAAACTACTGGACCGGGAGGTAGAGCCAGAAGGTAATGATTATTGCACACACATGGGAATCTGTAAGGGTGATTGGTGGTGGTATATGGATTGTTTTGTTATATAGTGCTGTTTTGTGAATGATATCCCTATGCTTGAGAAAGACCCCATGAGGGTCGAAACGTAGCATGTTCTTGGAGGAATGAATTATTTATTTTTGCATTACGCCCTGGATGCTGCCACGAACCTTTTTGTGAGATACTGTGATATACTTTGGGGGGTCTTCTGAGGCTCTGACCCCCACATTGCTGGCGTGCACCCGTTGGACTTATTAGTCCCCTTTTCGGTTTGGTTTGAAGAACCCTGAGGTGTGCTGCGAGTTAAACCCGTGTGGATTGGACACATGGATTCCCCATTGCTATGTCACTCGCAGCACCTTGGGCCACACAAGGTGTTTGCTGGGACAGAGGCTGACCCTGGGCCCGCTCACATACTTCCCACACAGAGTATTGCTGCATTGTGGAGATGTGTAGAAGTGCTGGGCTGGCAGCTGAGTCCCCTTTATGACCACGTTTGCAGCTCCTGACGGAGGTGGCACAGGATTTCTCATTGATTCTCAACAGCATTGTGGGCTATCGCCCCGCCCCTTTTAAACAGGGTCGCTGCCTGGCCCTGCCAACCCTCTGCAGTGTGTGCCTCCAGTTCCTCCTCATGGCAGACGCACTTATAAATAGACATGAGGGTGGTGTGGCTATGAGGCCAGCGTGTGGCATGAGGGCAGCTGAAGGCTGCGCAGGGACACTTGTGTGCGCTGCGGACGCAGGGTCGTGTGGGGGGTTGGGCAGCAGGTAACCCAGGAGAAGTGGCAGGGGTGTGTCCCGCAGGCAGTGATTGTGCTTGGTTGGAGGTAGTGTGGTGCTTAGTTAAGGTGTGCCTTGCTAATGAGGGTTTGTCAGAAGTAAAAATTGTTAGGGGGGGGGGCACTCTTGCCGCTATTGTGGCTTAATAGTGGGACCTGGGATACTGAGATGCAGCCCTGCATGTTGCCCCTGGCATGCCCTATCCGCTTCTGTGGCGTTTCCTTCACTTTCTTAGGTTTTGCAGATTTTCAGTGAAAACCTAAGCGGAACATCGGTCATATACAAAAATGCTCAAGTCGCCCACTGACTTCAATGGGGTTCATTACTCGAGACGAACTCTCGAGCATCGCGGGAAGTTTGACTCGAGCAATGAGCACCCGAGCATTTTGGTGCTGCCTCATCTCTAGTACTTACCTTAAAAAATATATATTTTTTATATTTATGATTAATGTATCCCTTATGGTGTGTTTAGGCCGTGCACATTTGTGTATACACTTATGCTTGTGTCTTTCTTCCATGGCGTGTTATCTCCCCATAGGGTAGTAACTCCATTATTGTATCTAACGCCGTACTTACCTTAAAAGATAATTCTATATTTATGATTATGGCATGTGATCATGTTTACTTACACATGATACGTCTTAAGGTTAGGCTGTGCTGACTATATCCGTGATGCGTGCCATTTCACGGGATGACGTCACGCGCCTGTGACGCGAAGATGTCACGGTGCACGACTACCCTGTCGGTATACCAATATTTATATAAATTTCATTGTGCATTCATTATACGTCATTTACGTACTGACATCACACGTTATTGCGTGTTGACATTTAGCGCATGCGCGCTTTCATTTGACCAGTGATTGGCGGAATAATTGAATTATCATGTGATCCGACAGAATGTTGATATAGGGGGCGTTTCCATGAATGGGAGGTGCTGTGATTATGACGCCATTGGGCTTTTACTATATAAACATGTGATGTTTGGGGATGGCGGGCATCTGGAGCGTGGATCCACTGCTTTGTGTTCTACAGATAGCGGTATGTATTGCACCCGTTGATTTTATTCAGTGTTATATACCCCTTTGTGTCTCGATAGCTATACATAAGAGCCTTCCTCACTGTGTGTTGGCATCAAGGGCGGACCCCAAGGGCAGATACCTATTCATCAAACTGGACCTGGGGCACCACGTCTTAACGGTAGCTAACACTTACTTTCCCAATACAGGTCAAGCCACCTTTGTACTCAGCATTCTGGGAGAACTGGAACAATTTGCGGTGAATTCCGGCATTATTCTAGGAGGGGACTTCAATCTGGCAATGGTTCCCGGCCTGGACACATCTTCAGATAAGTCCGGGGTTTCCCTGGTGGCCTTGTGTAGACACTTGTCAGAACTGAGAATCGTTGACCTCTGGAGGACTCTTCATCCAGGGTTCAAGGACTACAATCATCATTCTACTGCACACAATAGTTACGGGAGGCTGGACTACTTATTTATTTCACACGGTCTTTTGGACCTGTCCCCCAGAAGCTCAATGGGCAGCATTCTTTGGTTGGACCACGCACCCATCTATGGGGCCCTCTTGAGGCATAATCATAGGGATGGAGTTAACACTTGGAGTCTTAACGACAATCTCTTTAGGGATGCTTGCTGTCTCGAAGAGATATGTAAGACCATTGAGACATCTGTTGAAGTCCATTGTAGCCACACAGCGTCCCCGCCAACACAGTGGGAAGCACCTAAATGCCTGTTGCGGGGAATCTTTATATCCCATGGGGCAAGACTCAAAAAGGACAGGATAGGCAAACTGAAAGACCTTACCACCTGACTGGAGAGAGCAGAACAGTCCAATAAGACTAGTGCCTCCTCCCCCTTAAATGCGGAGATCTCTTCCCTTCG
Source organism: Eleutherodactylus coqui (assembly GCF_035609145.1). Taxonomy (NCBI): domain Eukaryota; kingdom Metazoa; phylum Chordata; class Amphibia; order Anura; family Eleutherodactylidae; genus Eleutherodactylus; species Eleutherodactylus coqui. The sequence continues at coordinate 329,865,639 of NC_089838.1, forward strand.
CCGGCTGATCCTGGCTGTGTTGGATCAGGCTCAGCTGTGCATTAGGGATAGGATTAGAGGAGGGTTCTACAAGTACGGTAATAAATGCAGTAGCTGGCTGGCAAAAGCCCTGAACCCAAGCGAGAGCCAATCTTATGTATTCGCATTAAATTCACCAAAGAAAGGGAAGGTCCACGCAACTGAAGATATACTTGAGTGTTTTAGACAGTACTACAGGGAGCTCTACAATATCGGTGGCTCAGGGTGGTACCCCTGACAATGTAGAATCATACTTGCGTGACTTTGCTCGCAAGCCGGTACCTTCGGTGGACTCTGAGGCCCTTGAACATGATCTTATGGAACAGGAGGTCTTGGAAGAGATGCGGAACTTAAAAATAGGCAAAAGCCCCAGCCCAGACAGTTTCACCCCCCTCCCCCTGATTTTTATAGAGCTTTTGTGGATCTTCTAACACCAATACTCTGTAGGGCCTTTAACGTGATATCCGGAAAGTGTCCCCTTCCCCGTCAAGCACTACAAGCTATCATTACAGTTATCCTGAAATGGGAAGGGACCCCCTCTTTTGCGGGAACTATAGGCCTATTTCTCTATTAAACGTGGACACAAACATTTTTGTGAGAACCTTGGCTACACCTCTTGGGCCGCTTATCCCTAGACTTATACAAGGAAACCAGGTTCATTTTGTTCTTGGTCGAGAGGCGAGGGACAATACCATTAGGACCCTCTCCTTGATGAGTAGGGCACGTAATGCAAAACGCCCTCTTTGCCTTTTATCGGTAGACGCTGAGAAGGCATTTGACCGAGTCAATTGGAAATTCCTTGAGGCCACCCTACAAAAGATAGGTTTGGGGTGTAGACTGAGAAATTGGATTATGGCTCTATATGATAACCCCACGGCCCAGATCCGAATAAATGGGAAGCTCTCCCACCCAATCAACATCAGGAACGGCACGTGCCAGGACTGCCCACTCTTCCTTACCTTGTACGTTTCAGTTATGGAGTCACTCGCCAATGCAATTAGAACGAATCCAGGAATTCAGGGATAAAGAGCAGCTCAAACTGAGCATAAGGTGGCTGCGTTCGCCGACGATCTTTTAGTCTACATTACAAACCCTAGACAGGCCTTACCCGCCATCTTATGAGAATTTGACAACTATAGCAGGATCAGTAACTTCAAAAGTAATCTGCACAAGTCTGAAATTCTAAATATAACACTCCAGCCCATGGAATTGACCCAACTTAAGCCTTTATTCCCGCTGTCGTGGCGCGAAGATTATATCAAATATCTAGGAGTTAAATTATCACCTGACCCGGATCAATTATATGACTTAAACTACGAACCTATATATTCCTCCCTGGTGAAAGACCTAGAAAGGTGACGACCATTAACACTATCCTGGTTTGATAGAATAAACACCATCAAGATTATCTCTCTCCCAAAGTTCTTGTATCTCTTCCAGATCTTACCAATATAGATACCACATAATTGTTTTATCAAATTGCGAAAAGCAGTGATGCGTTTTGTGTGGGGAGGGGCTAGCGCCCGCCTGAGCTTTAGACTCCTTGCTCAGAAAAAAGAGTTGTGGAGTGGGTTTACCCAACATGCATCTTTACTACAGATCTGCACTATGCAGGACCGTCCTGAACCTCATGCACAGGGGGCACTCAAATTATGCATCAAATTAGAGCAGAATTTTGCCCCGTACCGGGCTCAGGGTCTCTTCTGGCTTAGGGGAGGTCTAGGCAGACGGGGCATTAAGGTGTCGCCCTTTCTGAACTCACTTTTAAGGATTTGGGACAGCTTTGCGTGCAGGGGTGGCTTGATAACCATCCCAGGACCCTGGACCCCTCTGGTCGGGAATCCAGACTTTCCACTGGGAGACAAGGGATTGAGGCTCCTGGATAGTTTGGGAACTTACATCCCAAGAATACATGATCTTCTGCAGCAGGATGAAATTAAACCTTTGAACTCGCTTATAGGAGCCAGAAGGGCCATGACGGGTGCATGATTCCAATACTTACAGTTACGCCACTTCATAGGAGCACAGGGTTCAATCTCAGAGTTGTCAACCCCCCTCACGCCTTTTAAAGAGCTGTGTGCAAACCCCCAAGAGCCAAGGGGGGAAATCACAGCAGTCTATGGCATCCTGGTAGCCTGGGGAACCTGGGACTTGGAGTGGGGATTCCATAGAGCTTGGAAGGGAGAGTTGGGCCAGTCCCTGTCAGATGAGGACTGGGCTAAAGGTGTTAACGTAACCCATAAGATGTCGGTTTCGCACAGACACCATGAGCTGAATTATAAGCTCATTACGAGATGGTATCGTACCTCGGCGCTCCCGGGCAGGATATATCCCGCTTCACCCATCACTTGTTGGTGATGCTTGAGTGGGATAGGTTCGTTTGCACACATCTGGTGGTCCTGTCCTGAGATTTCAGGACTATGGTCAGAGATTACGGCCCTATATAATACCTTGAAAAGAAGTTCATTAACGCTCACCTTGGAGAATTAGGCACATGGAGGAGCAGAGAGCCAAGGATGATGACAAATGCTCAGTGCTCTATGCTGCATGCGAGGTATGGATGGCATTTCGTAGTTCCACTGGGTTTGATCTGTGGCTTCAGAACTGGGTTTTACCCACTTAATTGGCTGTAGGGGTCCCACCAGAGGCTCTCCTCTGAGACGCTATCTTCTTGTCTATTTATATTTCTATCCACTTTTTTTTATTTTAAACTATCTCTTCCCTTTTTCTTTTCTTTATCCCCCCTTTTCTCAATTCCTTACATTTGCCCCAAGTTATGGATCGTCTTGGAGCAATCCTTCCCTTTAAATCTATAGTTGTTTTTCTCATGGTTCAACAAAGTAAAGTAGTTATTTTGGTATTTTTAAGCTGATTGCTGAGCACAGATAAGGAAGTTCAGTAATAATAAAACACGTTGTAGAGACGGTGTAGATCTTGTTGTTTAGGGTATAGTCAATTATTTGAATTGGTCTCTCAGTTTTGTCATTGGTTTTGCCATTTGTGTCCTATTTAATAGCTATATTAATCTGACTTCATGGTCTGTCAATTTGTATGTTATATGCAATGTTTCGAATAAAAACATATTTTGACTAACCAAGGGTGGTGGGTCAGTCATGGTAAAGTGGGATGAAGAGGCTGAACAGGCGTTCCAAAAGTTTAAGTCAATCCTTTGCAGAGAGCCAGCCCTAATTACTCCTGACTTCACCAAAGGGTTTGCAGTTCAGACAGATGCTTCCAATGTAGGTTTAGGAGCTGTTCTTTTCCAAGAGGCTGAAGGTGAGGAGCACCCAGTCACCTATCTGAGTAGGAAGCTTACACCTGCAGAGAAAAACTACAGCATCGTGGAACGTGAGTGTCTAGCCGTAAAGTGGGCTCTTGAGTCCCTGAGGTACTACCTGCTGGGTCATCTCTTCAGGTTAGTGACAGACCACTCCCCTCTCACCTGAATGAGCCAGGCTAAGGAGTGAAACGCACAGGTGACAAGGTGGTTTCTCTCTCTACAGAACTACAAGTTCACCATAGAGCACAGAGCTGGCCAGCTACAGGGGAATGCTGACGTGTTGTTCAGAACCCACTGTTTGGTGGCTAAACGTGTTCGACCCCACAGGTTCGAACAGAGGGGGAGGGTATGTGAGACACTGAAGGAGTTAATAATTGACAGTGAGTATGTTCCACCTCGATTCAGGTATTACGCACAGTGGATATGAAGGGAGTTCATGTCTCACTGTATTGGACACGAGGAAAAAACAGGGATGTGATGTGATCTCTAATATAAAGTTGCTGGAGATGCTTTTTGTAAAACATGTTTGGGCCTGTTTTTTTTTTTTTTGAATGGATGGCAGCCTTGGTAGTTGGGCTGTCCATTCCACCCCCTCCGCTCTAGGTCTTGTTAGGGAGAGGCAAGCTCCCCAAGCGCAGAGGCTGGGTAATCTCCTAGCCCATAAAGTCTGTAGCCATGCAGACAAGGAGAGGATGTGTGCAGCTAGGAACGCTGGAAGCTGCTGGTCTCAAGAGACTCTTTATGCCTGACCAAGGGACAAACTGGACTTTTGTACAAGTGTGGTTTTCATGTGGCTGCAACAAGCCGTATGTATAGGGAAGGAGTATATATAGTAAGTGCTGGATAAGCAGGATTTTGGTTTATGCCTGAAGTTAAGGCTGTATTTAGTTTATTTTTTTATGCTTTCTAATAAACACAGGCCAAGCCTGTATGGACTTTATCTACTGTTGTGGTCTCTGACTGCCGCTCACACTGCAACTCCGCGCTTTACCTGAGCTGACTCTCCCACAGTATATACTGAGGAGAATCTACATCACCTCTATGTGTATATACTGGGGAGAATATAACTGATCTCTGTATATACTGAGGAGAATCTACCTCACCTCTATGTGTATATACTGAGAAGAATATAACTGACCTCTATGTGTATATACTGAGGAGAATCTACCTCACCTCTGTGTGTATATACTGAGGAGAATCTACCTCACCTCCATGTGTATATACTGAGGAGAATCTACCTCACCTCTATGTGTATATACTGAGGAGAATCTACCTCACCTCTATGTGTATATACTGAGGAGAATATAACTTACCTCTATGTGTATATACTGAGGAGAATCTACATCACCTCTATGTGTATATACTGAGGAGAATATAACTGATCTCTGTATATACTGAGGAAAATCTACCTCACCTCTATGTGTATATACTGAGGAGAATCTACCTCATCTCTATGTGTATATACTGAGGAGAATCTACCTCACCTCTATGTGTATATGCTGAGGAGAATCTACCTTCCCTCTTTGTGCATATACTGAGGAGAATATAACTTACCTCTATGTGTATATACTGATGAGAATCTACCTCACCTCTGTGTGTATATACTAAGGAGAATCTACCTCACCTCTCCTTAGTATATACACACAGAATCTACCCAACCTCCATATGTATATACTGAGGAGAATCTACCTCACTTATATGTGTATATACTGATGAGAATATAACTGACCTCTGTGTGTATATACTGAGAAAAATCTACTTCACCTCTATGTGTATATACTGTGGAGAATCTACCTCCCCTCTATGTGTATATACTGATGAGAATATAACTGATCTCTGTGTTTATGTAAAGGAGAATCTACCTCACCTCTATGTGTATATACTGGGGAGAAGATAACTGATCTCTGTATATACTGAGGAGAATCTACCTCACCTCTATGTGTATATACTGAGTGGAATCTACCTCACCTCTATGTATATACTGAGGAGAATCTACCTAACCTCCATATGTATATACTGAAGAAAATCTACCTCACCTCTATGTGCATATACTGGGGAGAATATAACTGATCTCTGTCTGTATATACTGAGGAGAAACTACCTCACCTCTATGTGCATATACTGGGGAGAATATAACTGATCTCTGTCTGTATATACTGAGGAGAATCTACCTAACTTCCATGTGTATGTACTTAGGAGAATATAACTGACCTCTGTGTGTATATACTGAAAGGCTGTAAAGTACATAAGGAAGCGGCCATGGACTGCAGGGATGGAGCATGCCTTTAAGGCTAAGAAGAGGCTGCAATCTCCAATCTGGGGTTAAGTTTGAATAAAAAAGGGGCATTACCTTTAAAGGTAAAAAGTGAGGAGAGTGGGAGGGGTGGCACATTCTGCAGAGGGACATCGGTACATGCAGTCTGAGGATAATCTAACGCATCAAATGTGTATTTATCCTAGTCCTGCCCTCACATGGGTGCTGGTTATTTTGCCGCCTTTCACAGAATAGACTTATAGGATAAAAGGTCATTTTATTTTTTAGTACTAGATTAAAAACAGAAAAAGGGCTCACAAACAGACGTACAAAAACATATACAGTCTGAGATGACCCTATATAGAATTGATAATATTCCAAGTAGCACAGTGGATACCCTACAGGATGGAAGGGAGAGGTCCACTAGGTGAAAATATATAACGGGTACCTCCCAACTAAGAGGTTCAGAGGAGAGTGAAGTACAGCAAACATCTGTCCACGAATACAGTAGACAGCTAATGATGTTGTACTTTTAATGATTGAAAGCGCACATAGAATTCATATGCTGGAGTGAACTGAATATAATTCTCCATCCCAGAAAAAAATCACTTCACTGTGAGACTACAGTCCCTATATTAGCTCTGCTATAATAATCCCAAGGACGGAGCCACACATTCAGGGGGACTTTATTCGGGCTTTTAGTGAATTTTGAGAAAATTGCTATATGTCATAGAACGGCTTCCAAACTAATATTAGTGTTGCAACCGTTCTGAAGTCTTCACCTTGCTTTCAGGCAGGACCAGGGTCTAGCAGTGTCTCTACCTTTCCTGGAGCTTAGGGGTGTGGTGGTTGGATGACTGATGTCAGTCCTCACCTGTTTCTGAGTGGCCCTGCTCCTATATAAGCCATGCTAGAGTTGACCTCACTGCTGGTCAATCTTCAGTTGCTGGTATAGGACAGGCAGCACACTGAAATAGATCTTCTTACCAGCAAATGTCCATAAAAAGGCTTTTATTCATAATCCACACACACTGGTAAGAAGATCTATTCCAGTGTGCTGCCCTTCCTATACCAGTTGCATGTATTTATCTATGGACACTTTGAGCCCAGTGTCCGGATAGGCGTGCACACATTGGGGTCTTTTTTTCCCCCCTTTTTCCCTCAGCTATTTCTCAAGCTGACTTGGTAGTGCTGCAGTCCCTCTTCTATTACTGTGGAATCTTCAGTTGCTCTCTGGATTGCTGCTGGAGCTCCTGTACCTTGCTGCAGTTGCTGCTTCAGCTAAGTACTATTGCTTTACGGTGTACTGTTTCCTTTTTATATTAGGGCTCCCTGGTAGGGAATTATTAGTGGCCCAGGCACGAGTTGTGGGTCCGCACCTGTCGGAAGCGATCGGCCCGCCGAGTAGGCAGGGCTCCCTCCCGGGTTAGGGCTTTGCAGGGAGAGGATTTCCCTTAGTTTTGTATTTCCGTTGCACAGTTGTGCCTTTTAATTTGTTTATGAATATTGCACATCCTGTAAGGACGCAACACTTAGCCAATCACAGCCAGCACTTGATCACAGCCATTCATTGACCACTGGCTGTGATTGGCTAAGCATCAGCTATTTTTCGATCCCCTCCAGAAGATGATGAAAAGAAACAGTGAAGGGACCGGGGAGAAGCTGCGGTGGGGGCGGAGAGTGCTTCTAAGGTGATTATTAGGTGTTTAGTTGGGTTTTTTTTCTGCAGCTAGGGCTTAGTAGGAAATCCTACTGTCAAAGCTCTAATCTATCAAAGTTGTATAGCACTGCACGAAAATCGCGTTTTTGTGTGATGCGACAGACAGGCTCCATAGGCAAACATGGTCTACAAAACCTCACGAGTTGCGGGCATATCGCGGGACCCGTAAGGTTTTTGTGTCAGGTTGTTGCACGCTACAAAACATCACATGTGTGAAGGAACTCATAGCAAAGCATGGGCTTCACATACATGTGATTTGTAGCAATGCAAAAAAAATTGCGCAACTTGGTTGCCCGAGTGAAGCAGGTCTAACAGTTTAATGAAAAGCTTCTATTCTACTCATTACACCGCAACCTATGATCTTCTTCCCTACACATCAGTTTGCAGCAGTCAGTAGATGATGGGAGTTGTAGTTTTTGAATGAACTAGATATGCAGTTTTATTAGTAAAGGATCATCAGATGTTGAGGATGTAACATATAATGCTGCAAATAGTTTTGTGCCACATACTACCAGAAATATCCATTGCCTTTCAAGCTTTGTCCACCAGGTGGTGCTGTATCACCTCATGTGCTGATATCCTAACAGCCAGACAGCTCGTGGTTGTTTGCAAGAAAAAACTATTGTCCAAGCAGGAGCTGGATGGTCGTACCAATGAATTGTCCCCCACCGGGCCGTTCTGACCAGACTGTTAGGAGGTGTTGGGACCAGTAGATGTGTGAGGGCACACAAGGTGACCGGGCTCAGGACGTCCCCTACAGACCACCAGTAGAGAGGAGCGTCTGACCAGCCTGTTAGGGGGTGTGGGGACCAGTGTATGTGTGAGGCAACACAAGGTGATCGGGCTCAGGATGCCCCCTACAGACCACCAGTAGAGAGGAGTGTCTGTCCAGACTGTTAGGGGGTGTTGGGACCAGTGGATGTGTGGGGATACACAAGGTGACCGGGCTCAGGGCCCCCCTACAGACCACCAGTAGAGAGGAGTGTCTGACCAGACTGTTAGGAGGTGTTGGGACCAGTGGATGTGTGAGGGCACACAAGGTGACCGGGCTCAGGACGCCCCCTACAGACCACCAGTAGAGAGGAGCGTCTATCCAGACTGTTAGGAGTTGTTGGGACCAGTGGATGAGTGGGGATAAACAAGGTGACTGGCTCAGGCCGCCCCCTACAGACCACCAGTAGAGAGGAGGGTCTTTCCAGACTGTTAGGGGGTATTGGGACCAGTGGATAGGGGCTCACAAGGTGACCGGGCACAGGCCGCCCCTTACAGACCACCAGTAGAGAGGAGTGTCTGTCCAGACTGTTAGGAGGTGTTGGGACCAGTGGATGTGTGGGGATACAAAAGGTGACAGGGCTTAGTCCGCCCCCTACAGACCACCAGTAGAGAGGAGTGTCTGTCCAGACTGTTAGGAGGTGTTGGGACCAGTGGATGTGTGAGAATACACAAGGTGATCGGGCTCAGGATGCCCCCTACAGACCACCAGTAGAGAGGAGTGTCTGTCCAGACTGTTAGGGGGTGTTGGGACCAGTGGATGTGTGGGGATACACAAGGTGACCGGGCTCAGAACCCCTTACAGACCACCAGTAGAGAGGAGTGTCTGCCCAGACTGTTAGGAGGTGTTGGGACCAGTGGATGTGTGAGGGCACACAAGGTGACCGGGCTCAGGACGCCCCCTACAGACCACCAGTAGAGAGGAGCGTCTATCCAGACTGTTAGGAGTTGTTGGGACCAGTGGATGAGTGGGGATAAACAAGGTGACTGGCTCAGGCCGCCCCCTACAGACCACCAGTAGAGAGGAGTGTCTTTCCAGACTGTTAGGGGGTATTGGGACCAGTGGATAGGGGCTCACAAGGTGACCGGGCACAGGCCGCCCCTTACAGACCACCAGTAGAGAGGAGTGTCTGTCCAGACTGTTAGGAGGTGTTGGGACCAGTGGATGTGTGGGGATACAAAAGGTGACAGGGCTTAGGCCGCCCCCTACAGACCACCAGTAGAGAGGAGTGTCTGTCCAGACTGTTAGGAGGTGTTGGGACCAGTGGATGTGTGAGAATACACAAGGTGACTGGGCTCAGAACCCCCTACAGACCACCAGTAGAGAGGAGCATCTGACCAGACTCTTAGGGGGTGTTGGGACCAGTGGATGTAGGAGGGCACACAAGGTGACCGGGCTCAGGTCACCCCCTACAGGCCACCAGTAGAGAGGAGTGTCTGCCCAGACTGTTAGGAGGTGCTGGGACCAGTGGATCTGTGGGGATACATGAGATGATCGGGCTCAGGCCGCCCCCTACAGACCACCAGTAGAGAGGAGTTTCTGTCCAGACTGTTAGGGGGTATTGGGACCAGTGGATAGGGGCTCACAAGGTGACCGGGCACAGGCCGCCCCTTACAGACCACCAGTAGAGAGGAGTGTCTGTCCAGACTGTTAGGAGGTGTTGGGACCAGTGGATGTGTGGGGATACACAAGGTGACCGAGCTCAGGCCGCCCCCTACAGACCACCAGTAGAGAGAAGTGTCTATCCAGACTGTTAGGAGGTGTTGAGACCAGTGGATGTGTGGGGATACACAAGGTGACCGGGCTCAGGCCGCCCCCTACAGACCACCAGTAGAGAGAAGTGTCTGTCCAGACTGTTATTAGGTGTTGGGACCAGAGAATGTGTGAGGATACACAAGGTGATCGGGCTCAGAACCCCCTACAGACCACCAGTAGAGAGGAGCATCTGACCAGACTCTTAGGGGGTGTTGGGACCAGTGGACGCAGAAGGGCACACAAGGTGACCGGTCTCAGGCTGCCCCCTACAGATCAACAGTAGAGTGGAGCGTCTGACCAGACTGTTAGGGGGTGTTGGGACCAGTGGATGTGTGGGGATACACAAGGTGACCGAGCTCAGGCCGCCCCCTACAGACCACCAGTAGAGAGAAGTGTCTATCCAGACTATTAGGAGGTGTTGGGACCAGTGGATGTGTGGGGATACACAAGGTGACCGGGCTCAGGCCGCCCCCTACAGACCACCAGTAGAGAGAAGTGTCTGTCCAGACTGTTAGGAGGTGTTGGGACCAGTGGATGTGTGAGGATACACAAGGTGATCGGGCTCAGAACCCCCTACAGACCACCAGTAGAGAGGAGCATCTGACCAGACTCTTAGGGGGTGTTGGGACCAGTGGACGTAGAAGGGCACACAAGGTGACCGGTCTCAGGCTGCCCCCTACAGACCAACAGTAGAGTGGAGCGTCTGGCCAGACTGTTAGGGGGTGTTGGGACTAGTGGATGTGTGAGAGCACACAAGGTGACCGGGCTCAGAACCCCCTACAGACCACCAGTAGAGAAGAGCGCCTGAGCAGACTGTTAGGAGGTGTTGGGACCAGTGGATGGGAGCACACAAGGTGATCGGGCTCAGAACCCCCTACAGACCACCAGTAGAGAGGAGCATCTCACCAGACTCTTAGGGGGTGTTGGGACCAGTGGACGTAGAAGGGCACACAAGGTGACCGGTCTCAGGCTGCCCCCTACAGATCAACAGTAGAGTGGAGCGTCTGACCAGACTGTTAGGGGGTGTTGGGACCAGTGGATGTGTGGGGATACACAAGGTGACCGAGCTCAGGCCGCCCCCTACAGACCACCAGTAGAGAGAAGTGTCTATCCAGACTATTAGGAGGTGTTGGGACCAGTGGATGTGTGGGGATACACAAGGTGACCGGGCTCAGGCCGCCCCCTACAGACCACCAGTAGAGAGAAGTGTCTGTCCAGACTGTTAGGAGGTGTTGGGACCAGTGGATGTGTGAGGATACACAAGGTGATCGGGCTCAGAACCCCCTACAGACCACCAGTAGAGAGGAGCATCTGACCAGACTCTTAGGGGGTGTTGGGACCAGTGGACGTAGAAGGGCACACAAGGTGACCGGTCTCAGGCTGCCCCCTACAGACCAACAGTAGAGTGGAGCGTCTGACCAGACTGTTAGGGGGTGTTGGGACTAGTGGATGTGTGAGAGCACACAAGGTGACCGGGCTCAGAACCCCCTACAGACCACCAGTAGAGAAGAGCGCCTGAGCAGACTGTTAGGAGGTGTTGGGACCAGTGGATGGGAGCACACAAGGTGACCCGGCTCAGGATGCCCCCTACAGACCACCAGTAGAGAGGAGAGTCTGACCAGACTGTTAGGGGGTGTTGGGACCAGTGGATGTGTGAGGGCACACAAGGTGACCAGGCTCAGAACCCCCTACAGACCACCAGTAGAGAGGAGCATCTGACCAGACTCTTAGGGGGTGTTGGGACCAGTGGATGTAGGAGGTCACACAAGGTGACCGGGCTCAGGCTGCCCCCTACAGATCAACAGTAGAAAGGAGCGTCTGACCAGACTGTTAGGGGGTGTTGGGACCAGTGGATGTGTGAGAGCACACACGGTGACCGGGCTCAGGACACCCCCTACAGACCACCAGTAGAGAGGAGCGTCTGATTATAATGTTAGGAGGTGTTGGGACCAGTGGATGTGTGAGGGTACACAAGGTGACCGGGCTCAGATTCCCCTACAGACCACCAGTAGAGAGGAGCGCTTGAGCAGACTGTTAGGAGGTGTTGGGACCAGTGGATAGGAGCACACAAGGTGACCGGGCTCAGGACACCCCCTACAGACCACCAGTAGAGAGTAGCGTCTGACCAGACTGTTAGGGGGTGTTGGGACCAGTGGATGTGTGAGAGCACACAAGGTGACCGGGCTCAGAACGCCCCCTACAGGCCACCAGTAGAGAGGAGTATCTGATTAGAATGTTAGGAGGTGTTGGGACCAGTGGATGTGTGAGGGTACACAAGGTGACCGGGCTCAGGATGCTCCCTACTGACCACCAGTAGAGGAGCGCCTGAGCAGACTGTTAGGTGTTGGGACCAGTGGATGGGAGCACACAAGGTGACTGGGCTCAGGACGCCCCCTACAGACCACCAGTAGAGAGGAGTGTCTGACCAGACTGTTAGGAGGTGTTGGACGAGTGGATGTGTGTTAATGGTGGTCCTTCTGTGATTCTTATAGTCCCTCCTTGATTTCCATGTGTAACTTTAGAAGAACAAATTACCGTATTTTTCGCTTTATAAGACGCACTTTTTTCCCCTCCAAAGCGGGGGTGGGGGGGGGGGGGAGTTGCTGCGTCTTATAAAGCGAATGTGCCAAAAAATTCGTTCCGATTGCTATTTTTAGCGCGATCGCGAATTTAACGCACAAACATGATTTAGTTTGCGCGCTTGCGTGTTAAACTTGCGATCGCACGAACAAATATGCGAGCAGTCTCCTCTCCACTGCCGCCCCTACATACCTGTGATTGGTCGTGAGCTCCGGCGGGTACTACTGCTGCTCCCCGCCTCCACCAAATGGCCTCCTTCCTTCCTCCTGCTTTATGGACGCGCCGCTGTGATATGGAGTGCCGGTTTTTCGGAGCTCTGCTGCTCCCTCTGCTCCGTCACCCGGCACTAACCCTGCGCTGTCCCTGGGTGAGTTCAAATTTTTTTCCCATATTTTCCAGCTCTAAAATGGGGGTGCGTCATATAGACCGGTCTTATAAAGCGAAAAATACGGTAGTCATTCTGTGATTCCTATAGTCCCTCCTTGATTTCCATGTGTGCATTTAGAAGAACAAATTAGTCATTCTGTGATTTCTTCTTTTCATAGTATAATGTCCTTCTACTATATAATGCTTTCCTGTGGCTCCCTCTAGTGATGGCACATCAGAAGCAGTCTGAGACTGGGCGGAGATATGACAGTGATTTTCGCCGTAACTTTGAGACATTAGAAGAAAGTTTATATTTTATACTTTCTAGATTTTTTACTAACCGCGCAAAAAGAAGGCTTAGTAGAGCATTCCCCTAGCACTGACCCCATGTATAGTGGCCGGCATTTGTAACTGCAAGCATAGTTCCCATTGATTTCAATGAGACCCCAGCCTGCAGTTACCAGCACCGCCCCCATAAGGTTGCCACCTTTTGTCACGAAAAAATACCGTCCATAGTAAAAAGGGGTGTGTCTTACTGCAGCATTTTTTTCCTTCTTTATCTCCTGGATCCCGTCCAGCGGCTGTGTGCATGTGTGGGATCCAGGCCAGCGTGTACTCGCGAGTAGATGATATTTTATGCGATTCACACTACTCGAGAGAACACGCTGCAGTCTGCAAACGCTCACATCACATACAATCTACACATTTATCATTATATACAGGAGATCCCCAGGTTACCCCAGCATGGTCCATATTACTATATACAGGAGATATACCTCTCCTGTATATAGTGATGCTGATGTAAGGTAGATATGTCCTGTATGTAATTATATGTACAGCTGGTATAACATACCACCTAAACATACAAGATTATATGCACTCCTCCGCTCTCCTCCTCGGGTCCCAATACTGTCACTGCAGCACCGGCCGGACATCCATCCTGACCCCACACACCACACATACACAACTCCACTATATCCATCCAGATCCCCAGACATCACACACACACAGCTCTGCTACATCCATCCAGATCCCCACATCACACACAGCTCTGCTACATCCATTCAGATCCCCACACATCGCGCACACACAGCTCTGCTACATACATCCAGATCCCCACACATCGCACACACACAGCTCTGCTACATCCATCCTGATCCCCAGACATCGCGCACACACACAGCTCTGCTACATCTATCCTGATCCCCAGACATCGCGCACACACACAGCTCTGCTACATCCATCGAGATCCCCACACATCGCACACACACAGCTCTGCTACATCTATCCAGATGCCCACACATCGTGCACACACAGCTCTGCTACATCTGTCCAGATGCCCACACATCGTGCACACACAGCTCTGCTACATCCATCCAGATGCCTACACATCGCGCACACACAGCTCTGCTACATCCATCCAGATGACCACACATCGCACACACATAGCTCTGCTACATCCATCCAGATGCCGACACATCGCACACACAGCTCAACTACATCCATCCAGATGCCCACATATCGCACACACAGCTCTGCTACATCCATCCAGATGCCCACACATCACGCACACACAGCTCTGCTACATCTATCCAGATGCCCACACATCACGCACACACAGCTCTGCTACATCCATCCAGATCCCCACACATCTCACACACACACAGCTCTGCTACATCCATCCAGATCCCCAGACAGCTCTGCTACATCCATCCATATCCCCACACATCGCACACACACAGCACTGCTACATCCATCCACATCCCCACACATCGCACACACAGCTCTGCTACATCCATCCACCCACATCCCCACACATCGCACACACACAGCTCTGCTACATCCATCCACATCCCCACACATTGCGCACACACAGCTCTGCTACATCCATCCACATCCCCACACATCGCACACACACAGCTCTGCTGCATCCATCCACATCGCACGCACACAGCTCTGCTACATCCATCCACATCCCCACACATCGCACGCACACAACTCTGCTACATCCATCCACATCCCCACACATCGCACACACACAGCTCTGCTACATACATCCAGATCCCCACACATCGCACACAGTTTTGCTACATCCATCCAGATCCCCAGTTTTGCTACATCATCCAGGTCAGTGGAAAGAGAAGATCAGGACGACAAAAAATAAGATGGCTGGATACAATCAAGGCCACCACAAAAATGTCAATCGTGGAATTGAAAGAAGCCGTGAAAGACAGAAAAGCGTGGAGAACATTGACATAGAGCTGAGCACAAGACGATAGAAGGAAGTTCTTTGAGTGTGTATGTTGGAGGAGTCGGTAAGCACTACTAGCCATCAAACCCTAAATACTTATGAGGGGGCCTGGCATGGGGGGCATATATATATGACGCAGCTTTTGGTTGGCCAGACCTCTTCCTGTCAGTTTCTTCCAGTTTCCAAGTGCCTTTTGATGGTATAGGAAACTGTACTGACTGCCTCCTTTTTGACTTTCTTGGTAGTGTCTCTATAGGACAGACCTACATTCTCAGTTATAATTATCTGCCTCTCATCTTGGTAATTGCCTTTTCCTTGCCATAATAATAGCAGTGTACTTTGTCCTGAAGAGCAAAACTGTCCAAATCCTGCCCTAGAGGGTGTAATGCGGTCTGTTCCAACACTGGTTATATAGAATCTGAGGGTTTGAAGGTAATCTACAAAAATTGAGACACTAATAGGAATAGTTTGCATCCAATTTCAAACCATAATTTGATTTCTGTGCTTGATGTGTTCCCTAATAAAAATCCTTTAGTTAAATCATAAATTCAGACTATTGCTGCGATTCAGGTTAGAGTTTCATATTGTTATGTTTTTATCTTAGGTTTCACAGTTGCAGGGGAACCAGTAGTATAACTCGTTTTTCACAGACTAAGCTCCTTATTATTTAAATTGTAACTTTTATTTGTAACCACTTAAAAAGAGAAGCTTTTGTTAGTTTGGGAAGGCCTCTTAAGAACAAATTGTTATTAACTCTTTAATAGTTCAATACAGATGATCTTGCTTTGTTAGGCACATGTAGTCTCATTTCACCCGTATATCTGAGGTTCATAGAATACCTGGGGCCATATGTATCATGCCCTCTTTAACCGGGTGACTGGTATATAGTATAAGAGCAGAAACCCCTCATATAATGATATTCCCAATTTTCGTGTTCTGCTCCAATATGTAATAGTGCGTAACTAAACAGATTCTTTGTTAATTCACAATTCCTTTGTGTATCATATATATATTTTCAACTCATTAATAAGCCCTATAGGCTCAACAACGCTCCGTAGGCTAACAGGCTCGACGTGTATCTGTCGCACTAGCGACTCATCAGGAGCCCTAGAGTTATATTTATGTAGAACTTAAATAACAAAGGTTTGCGTGTCATATGTGCCCGAAGTGTACATCTGAGATCTTAAAATGTACAACAACGTGGGCTAACCGTAATATAGGTCATCTGTAAATGTCACAACGAATCACATCTGCAGGATTGATAACTGCAATAGTCTGCAGATGCGGACGAAGGTAGGATTATAGCTAGGTGATTGATTCCTCAGAGGTAGCCCCTCAGGATAACTGACTTCAAATATAGCGTGTCAGAATGTCACTCAATTTAAATGACCCTATTATCCCTGAGGTGTATACCACAAGCTCTGCATAGATATGCTAAATAAGCTAAATAACCCTAATCTACAAGCCTGGGCCTGAGATTTAATGTTAATTACTAGTAACTCTGCTCAGGTAGATAGGTATAGAAACAAAATAAAGTAAAAGGAAATCAAATCCCAAAACAACCTAGCAGCAACTCCAGCCCTGATGGTAGGCTGGAGGCATACGCTCAGGTAGATAGGTATAGAAACAAAATAAAGTAAAAGGAAATCAAAATCAAAAAACAACCTAGCGGGGGCATGGTCTAACTGAGCATCAAGATGGACGTTTGATCCCGGAGCTCCGAGGACTCTCACTGTTAAAAGCGACAAAAAAGCAATACTGAAGACTCACCACCCACCCATTAGTCACCCTAGACCCCTCTTCACTGGCAGATGAATCGCCGTAGATCAGCTCGACATCTGTCTGGCCGTCTGGAAAACTTCTTCTCGCCTCGTGTCACCAAGCGCTTATCTGTCTCTGAGACCCTGTCCTCGCTGCCTGCTCCCCCGGTGAAAGGAAGAGGTTCCCTCGGGTCCGCAGACACCACGCCAAAGACCGGAGACTTGCTGTTGGTACCTGCTGGAGAGGGGAGAGAGGGTGAGGATTCCGCACTGACTGACCTCTCATTGCTGCCCGCCGCAATCTCCGATCTCCCATTTAGTTTCCCCGCTCTGTCGGCAATTGATGAGGAGCCTACCTCCTCAGAGGTTTCCACGCCGCTGATCGCCGCTGCTCCGGGGACTGCAGGAGGTCTTTCTGCGCTGCCGGCACTTGCTGCTGAACTTGCCCCATCTGCTGATCCCGTCCCACCGACCGCGGCTGTTCCGGAGGATCTCCTTGCTCTGCAATCTCACCAGGAGGAAAACAGAGGCGAGTGCATACAAAATATTAACCCTTTGCTGCCTGCAATTGCTGCCCAAGAGGCTCTAAACTGTAATTCTGCTACAAAAAAGGAGATCTATATACCAACCAACCCCAATTCACAAACAACCAGACCCGAAGGCTTGATTTCTGCGCACTTTGGGGAAAATACTCAGACTCCCTTTAACCCCTTATCTTCAAATTCTTTTGCAGAAGCTATATCCCAAAAAATCATAGGGAAGAACCACCCCAATAATCCCTATTGAGATTTCAAGGGAAATACAATGTCTTCTAGAGGGAAAGGAACACATAGAGGGGCGCAGCAGACACCTAAACCGAACTTCAAACCTCAGAAACATGCGCATATTTCTCCCTCGGCAAGCCCGCTTAAACAAAGACAAAAACTTATGATGGATCTACCAGAAGATCTGCCAATCTCTAATATGGAAGACATAATATCTGATATGCCCACTTCTGAAAAACCGGTTACAGAAACCTTCATGAAAGAAATGGTAGTTGCTTTAAAGAACTCTCTACAAGCTAACTTTGATTCGCTGACATCTACACTGAAAGCTAATCTAGCGGAATTTGATGAAAGAGTTACACATACTGAAAACAAAATCGGTGAACTGACCCATTCACACAATGATCTTATCGATTCTCACTATGCTCTGTCAGACGAGGTAGATAAATTAAAATCCAAACTAGCTGACATGGAAGACAGGAATCGTCGTAATAATGTTAAATTTAGAGAGATACCAGAGACGGTCTCCCCTGCGGAGCTGACTAAATATCTACAACAGCTGATAAAATCCATCCTCCCTGATGTGACAGCCACAGAGTTAATTATCGACAGAGCTCACAGATTGCCTAAACCTAAATTTATAGCAGAAAATATACCAAGAGATGTCATCGCACGCATCCATTACTTTCATATTAAGGAGGCCATTATGCAGACAGTTCGGAAAGCAAACCAACTACCAGCGCCCTTTGGAGACGTGCGTCTCTACATTGACTTGTCTCAGGCCACTCTGCAGGCGAGAAGAAAATTTGCCGCTATTACCAACACCCTCAGGCAGGAAAAAATCCAATAGAAATGGGGCTTTCCTCCTAAATTGATTGTTCAAAAAGATGGAATAACCCATGTTCTTTCCAAACCAGAGGAAGCATCTGATCTACTATCTTCATGGAACCTACAACCGAGCAAGGCCACTCCACGTCTCCTACCAGACATCCCAGAGTTCACGAGAAGATCCCTTCTGCCGGGAATTGGGAGAGCTGAATAATTAACAAAGACGTTTGAGGTGATCTTTGAATTTATTGTATTTGAGTCCTCAAGTCCGTTAAACTTTGCCCACCCCCCCAAGCACAAGCCCAATTTATATTTCACGGACTTGTCGTTTCCAATCTACCCTTTCGGAGATTCTTTACAAGAATCCTATGTTATGTTCGTAAAAATGTTTGACTATTTTGTTAGTTTAAGACATCCGACTGCATCCACAGTAGCACATAACACCCACCTCATGATCAAATGGCTGTCTAGCTTCTTTCCATAAATGCAAATGGGCTGAACTCCCCATTTAAAAGGTCCGCAGTATGGAAGGAGGCCCTTACATCCAAAACTGATATACTCTGCATTCAGGAGACTCACTTTGATGCCTCTGCATGTCCAAAAATGTTCCATAATAAATTTTCTAGCATCTTTATGGCCTGTGCCTCCGAAAAGAAAACAGGCGTTATGATAGCATTCAGAGATACTGTGACCACGGAAATCTGCTATATAGAACGAGATCCCAAAGGAAGGTTCATACTCCTCTCTGGTACCTTAAACTCAATTCCCTTCACCTTATTCAATGTTTACGCACCTAACTCAGCATAAATAAGATTCCTAAATAAAACTATTAGGAAATTGCGAAGACACGAAAAAGGTAGACTAATAATATGCAGAGATTTTAACCTCATCCCAGACAGCTGTATAGACACATCCAGTAGTCTCCCTAAAAGAACTCCGGTCCTACAGCCCTGGCCTCAGAAGGAAGCGCTATACGATGTATTTAGATGCTTAAACGCCTCAACCAGAGAATACACTTTCTACTCAGCTCGCCATAGATCTTTCTCACAAATAGATTTAATATTGACGGACAGAGGGTCCTTGCCTTCGGTTACAGATGCACAAATAGGCACTGCAACTTGGTCCGACCATGCGCCAGTCTCAGCTACTTTTACATGGGGTCATGGCATGGGAGAGGCAAAATCTTGGAGAAACAAACTCTTCTTGATGGGGATCTCACAAAATCTGAAGACTTTGTTGGAATTTTTCTTGATCAATTTTACACCGGAAGTCTCACCTCTTACAATCTGGAAGACACATAAGGCCTATATAAGGGGGGCCCTCATCAAGATGAGTGCTAAGCACAAAAAAGCAAAGGAAGCTCAAATATCTGAGATCTTCCTACAGATTTCTGAAAAAGAAAAAAGTCTCCAATTCTCGTCCTCTGACTCAGACCATACTCAACTATTCTTGTTAAGACAGAGATTGCTCAATCTCATGTTGGAGAATTTCGATAAATCTTTGAAGTTCTCTTGGGCTAATTTATATACATCGTATAACAAACCTTCACGCTTGATGGCAAAAATTGCGAAAAAGAAAATTATAAAAGCTAAGATCCCTTATATATCAGACACAAATACTCCAGGAGGAAATGTGTTCCATCCAAAACAGATAGCTAACTCCTTTCAAAGATTCTATGAGAAACTATACAATCTCAAGAGAGATTCCACTACACCTCCACCGTCACATAAAGAGATCCAGAATTTTCTATCTAAAGTAAATCTCCCATCTATTTCGGAAACGCAAAATATAGCCCTGAACGAACCCATATCTAACAAAGAAATCTTAGACACTATTAAAATACTAAAATCTCAAAAATCCCCGGGGCCAGATGGAATCTCAAACGAATATTACAAACACTTTGCAGAAATCCTGACTCCCCACTTGTCCCTAGCATTTAACCAAATCATATTGCAAAGTAAGCTACCATCAGAAATGCTGGAAGCAACAATAATTACTATACCCAAACCAGGTAAAGACCCCTCTATCATAGCTATCGCTCCATTTCCCTACTAAATTGTGATACAAAACTTTATTCAAAAATCCTGGCCCAACGTTTGTTGAAAATTATTACCTGACATCATCCACTCAGACCAAGTAGGATTTACTAAGAGGAGACAGGCACCGGGCGGTACAAGAAGGGTCCTCAATCTTTTATTAAAACTAGAATCTTCAAACACACCTGCCATCCTCTTGGCCCTAGACGCTGAAAAAGCCTTCGATAGGCTCCACTGGGGATATGCCTTCTCTGTCTTAGAAAAATTTGGCTTCAGTGGAAATATATTTAATGCAATTAGAGCGTTGTATACTTCCCTTCAGCAAGGGTTTTAGTGGATGGTACCCTTTCCGACCCCTTTCAAATCTCAAATGGTTGCCCACTATCTCCATTAATTTTCACCTTCGCAATGGAGCCTCTGGCAGAATATATCAGACAACACCCCACAATATATGGTATGCATGCCAGTAAAAGATCCCATAAAATAAGTTTATTTGCGGACAACATTCTACTTATTTTAACAAAGCCCCTAGTCTCTCTACGTAACGTTTGCTCTCTGATATCTCAATTTTCTGCAATCTCCTACTACAAATTAAATGTATCAAAATCACAAATTTTAGGTATATTTGTTAACGAGGAGCAGAAAGGTGAGATTCAACGAGAATTTCCTTTCCAATGGCAAACAAAAAGCATTTCCTATCTGGGGATTAACCTTTGCTTCCCTCTCTCAGAATTCGTCCCTAACAACTTTCCTCCATTACTACTAGAACTACAAAAAGAATTGGATTCTCCTTAAACAACAACAAAACTCGTGGCTGGGCTGTATAATATTATATAAAATGCTAATACTCTCCAAATAACTACACTACTTCCGTACTTTACCGATACCAATTCCTCATGCCATTCTTCCAAGGTTCCAGAAACAGCTAACAAATTACATTTGGTTGGGAAAACCCCCTAGGGTGGCTCGTTCAATCCTGTTTCTCCATAGGACTCGAGGAGTGGACCTACCTAACTTGGAAGCATACCGCAACGCGATACTTATAAAACAATTCTCACCCTGGCTGTCCCATGTCTCGGGGGATCAGCTGGCCTACATTAGAATCAGAAATAGGACAGGTGCGTTCCCTATCTTCTCTGATATATGCAAAACTAATAAAAACCAAACTTTCCATGACGACAGGAACATCAACTAAATCTTCTTTATCTTTACCGATAATAGCAACCTTAGAGGCGTGGGGCAATCTCTTAAAAACAGCGGATAATAAAATATCTTGCCATTTAAAACAAATCCCCTTAGAAACTCTAGAGATTTTCATCCATGACATACGAACCACCACATGGACGAAAGCAGGAATTAAATTCATTTCAGATTTATTCGACAACGATACCCTTAGACCATTTGAGACCCTAGCTCAAAAATATAACCTAACAGCCTCGGAAATATTTAAATACTTGCAGATTCGTTCATTTCTCCAGAAAAATCAGATCAACTTAATCAGATTTCCAAAAATGTTAGGCGCAAGTTTAAACATCACCACGCAAAACAAAAACCTCGAAACAAAGACCACATATATGTTTAGTGGTGACTTGAGAGAAAGAAAACAATGCCACATCCTAAATTGGAAGAAAGAACTGTCTTCCAAATTCGCAACCAAAAACTGGCTAAATTCCTTCAGATGGGCAAAACAAGCCTCAAAATCAACTAATCTGATAGTACTAACTAGGTGGTACCTCACCCCTCTACAACTTAAGATCAGACATGTATCCCCTGACGCCTCTTGTTGGAGAGGTTGTGGGCACGAAGGAACACTATTACACATCTTCTGGTCATGTCCTTTAATCTTAAAATTTTGGAGGGAAGTGTTTACTCTACTAAATAACTTACTAAGGCACCCAATTCCAAAAAAACCAAAAGTAGCTCTCTTGCTACTAAATCTAGAAGAAGTAAGAGCAAGTCACAGAAAACTGATTGCCCACATTCTGATGAGCGCCAAGGTGCTAGTTGCCAGAAGGTGGAGAACCAATGTGCCCCCTGATATATGAGACCTTACACATGATTTCAGAACACAGCATTTGTGAGAAAATCTTCGCTATAAGAAATAATACTACAAGTAATTACGAGCTGGTGTGGAGCAGTTGGAACTGTTCCCGTCGTGATGTCACTTTTTTTTTTCTTGTTATATTTTCATCTTTTCATACTACTGATTTCTCTGTGTACCCTCTTACCTATACTTATACTGTATATTGTACAAAATGGAACAATTTGTTTATCTCTCATAGTAGATCCATTTGCAACACGTCTCGTATTATCATTATATGATGCATGTGTGAATATACTTGTACTTCTACTAATCGTTTCAATAAAAACTTATTGATAAAAAAAAAAAAAAAACCTAGCTGCAACTCCAGCCCTGAAGGTAGGCTGGAGTTGCTGCTAGGTTGTTTTTTGATTTGATTTCCTTTTACTTTATTTTGTTTCTATACCTATCTACCTGAGCGTATGCCTCCAGCCTACCTTCAGGGCTGGAGTTGCTGCTAGGTTGTTTTAGGATTTGATTTCCTTTTACTTTATTTTGTTTCTATACCTATCTACCTGAGTGGAGTTACTAGTAATTAGCATTAAATCTCAGGCCCAGGCTTGTAGATTAGGGTTATTTAGCTTATTTAGCATATCTATGCAGAGCTTGTGGTATACACCTCAGGGATAATAGGGTCATTTAAATTGAGTGACATTCTGACACGCTATATTTGAAGTCAGTTATCCTGAGGGGCCACCTCTGAGGAATCAATCACCTAGCTATAATCCTACCTTCGTCCGCATCTGCAGACTATTGCAGTTATCAATCCTGCAGATGTGGTTGGTTGTGACATTTACAGATGACCTATATTACGGTTAGCCCACGTTGTTGTACATTTTAGGATCTCAGATGTACACTTCGGGCACAAATGACACACAAACCTTTGTTATTTAGGTTCTACATAACTATAACTCTGGGGCTCCTGATGAGTCACTAGTGCGACAGAAACGCTTCAAGCCTGTTAGCCTACGGAGCCTGCTGAGCCTATAGGGCCTATTAATGAGTTGAAAATATATATATGATAAACACAAAGGAATTGTGAATTAACAAAGAATCGGTTTAGTTATGCACTATTGCATATTGGAGCAGAACACGAAAATTGGGAATATCGTTATATGAAGGGTCTCTGCTATTAGACTATATACCAGTCACCCAGTTAAAGAGGGCATGATACATATGGCCCCAGGTATTCTATGAACCTCAGATATACGGGTGAAATGAGACTACATGTGCCTAACAAAGCAAGATCATCTGTATTGAACTATTAAAGAGTTAATAACAATTTGTTCTTATGAGGCCTTCCCAAAGCAACAAAAGCTTCTCTTTTTAAGTGGTTACAAATAAAAGTTACAATTTAAATAATAAGGAGCTTAGTCTGTGAAAAACGAGTTATACTACTGGTTCCTCTGCAACTGTGAAACCTAAGATAAAAACACAACAATATGAAACTCTAACCTGAATCGCAGCAATAGTCTCAATTTATGACTTAACAAAAGGATTTTTTCTTTTTAAGTGGCTACAAATACAAGTTACAGTTTAAATAGGTGTTTAACTTTGAACTATTTCTCGTTATTTGCTGGGCTTCAACTGTGTTAATGTAGAAAATAACTGGAAAATTCAAGGTGTTCTAAAACTTTTGATGGGTAGTGTATTTTGTTGATTATAGTAGGCCATAAGTAGGACCTGAACCACCAAATTTATGAAGGTGTCTGCGGCCATTGCAGAGCCATCGCCTGCCAGCCTACAATACATGAGGCATTGGCCGCTGACACCTTAGTACGAGGGTCCTTAGAACATAATATAAGAATGGTGACAGCCAGTTGTTAGTATATTCATGCATATCCAGATGAAATAACAGAGATTAAATCATATGTCATGATAAGACATGCCCCAAACCGCACCCCCTAAACCATATCTCTTTTACCTTGTCTGGTTTCTTTTTGGTGACAAAGGTGTCACTCCTACTTGGGTTTGAACTTGTGTTCATCTAATCCTATGCACAATATACTGCAATACTTCAGTGTTGCAATATATTATATATTCTTCATTCAATGTCTTAATAGGAAGAAATCTGTGTCAGGCCTATGGGCCTTCAATAGACCTAAGGCTGCCATGGTGATGAATGCCACTCTGTAATCCCGTGGCCAGAGGGCTGTTTGGGAGACAGGGAGTCCCCTCCATTTGCCAGGCCATTTAAATGCTGTTGTCAGCAGAGACGTCAACCTGGTGTAGCCTTTCACAGGGTAATCAGGATAGCTGTTGAGAGCGTGGCTTAAGTAGAGGGCATGGCTAATCTCAAGCACGAAAGAGGGGTTGAGAACAAGAGAGTGAAGAGGAACTAGAGGAATGGTTGCCAATAATGCTTTAATGTATTTGGTACACCAAAGCTCTATTGGCAACCCATTGTGTGTTATAGAAGTTGTATAATTTTCTATCTTCTGCAAATATTGTAGTCCCTCTATCAAGTCGTTGATAAATATAGTGAACAGAATGGGGCCTAATACTGAACCCTGTGGTACCCCACTAATGACCGTGGCCCAATCAGAGTACAAACCATTCATTACCACCCTCTGCTGTCATGTACACCCAGGACGTGCTAGATCCGTGACCTGCAGATCTCTCATAAAAGTGCGCAAGCCGTATAACAACAAAAACAAACCAAACATATGGGAACTCTTTCCCTATCTGAGTACCCTCAGGGACAGGGACCTGCCTAAAACACAGGCAATTCGCCCTGACAAGTGCGTACCTGACCTCATGCCTTCGCCCTTAGTAACCCTATGTGGGATAGGGGAAACTAACAACACAAATAGAAAATAAACACAAACTTAGCTTAGATGCAGCAGACAAATAAACGATCCAGAAGAGCGCTCTGACTGAGACCACATTCAGATCTAGACTGAAGATTCAACGGAAGATTTGCCCAGCCTCAGCCAGACTAAATAGCCTGACAGTTAGCCTCAGGTGTGGCTAAGCATGTCTCATACCCACCAGGACAGAAGATGGAGAACCACTGGCAAAACCTGCACCAGACTATCAGCATGGCAGCAATCCCAGAACCGTTGCAACATCTGCTTTCTATCTCCGTGCCATTTTTTTACCCAATTACACACATTTTCGCCCAGACCGAGCTTCTCATTTTATATATCAGCCTATTATGCGGCATGGTGTCAAATCCTTTAGAAAAATACAGATATATGAGATTAATAGACTCTCCCAGGTCCAGCCTAGAGCTTACTTCATCCTAGAAGCTGATCAGATTGGTCTGGCATGATCGACCTCTCATAAACCCATGCTGATGAGCAGTTATACCATTGCTCTCCTTGAGGTATTCCAGGATGGCGTCTCTCAGAAACCCCTTGAATATTTTTCCAATTTTTGAAGTGAGACTTACCGGCCTGTAGTTACAAGGGCCTCTTCTTGACCCCTTTTTATATCTTGGAACCATATTGGCAATGTGCCAATCCAGGGGTACAACCCCAGTCTCAATAATGTCCATAAAGATAAGAAATAGATAGCCACCATGTTTGCAGCAGGGCCAGCTCCAACACAGGTATGGTTGCTATTGCGAGGCGGTTAATACTATCTATGTGCACAATATATGTGCAGGGTTTAGTGATGCTAATTATGTGTGCAGTTTAGTGGTATTATCTATGTGTATAGTATATCAGTTATTTATGTGTATGATATAGCAGTACAATTACCGATTACAGTATTTATATAGTATAGCAGTAATATTCATGTGTAATATATAACAGTACTCGCATAATATAGAACCACTATTTATGTGTTACTGTCAAACCAACCTGTAACCTCAGTCCTGTCACTGCACACGGGGACACACTGTGAGGCTTTATTTTACTTTCTTTATTATATGATCAGCAGACATTAATAAGCATAGAAGAAAGAATTATCTGTAGAAGCTCCAAAAAAATCACAGGTTTACAAATAAAAAGACGATTGAAACCCACCATCATCCTTCTTCACCAACCAGCACTACCCAACACCACCATCCATCTTCACCAACCATCATCATCCACCTCTACCTACCACCTCAACCCAGCACTGCCCAACACTACCCACCATCATCCACCACCATCTACCTTCACCAACCATTACAACCCACCATCACTCACACTCATCATCATCGCCATCCAGCTTGATCAACCACAAGACCCATCATGTACCATAACCAGCCATAACTCACCACCGAACATCACCCACCATTACTCACCATCACCCCATCACCACCCACCTCAACCTAGCATCACTCACACTCCTCACCACTCACCATCACCATCCAGCTTGATCAACCACAACACCCATCATGTACCATAACCAGCCATCACTCACCACTAGAGATGAGCGAGTATACTCGCTAAAGCACATTACTCGATCGAGTAGTGTCTTAGTCGAGTATCTCCCATCTCGTCTCTAAAGTTTCGGGGGGGGGGAGCGGCAGGGGAGAGCGGGGAGGAACGGAGGAGAGATCTCCCTCTCTCCCGCCCCCTCCCCCCAGCTCCCCGCCGCAACTCACCTGTCACCCGCGCCGGCCCCCGAATCTTTAGAGACGAGCGGGGAGATACTCGGCTAAGGCACTACTCGCTCGAGTAATGTGCCTTAGCGAGTATACTCGCTCATCTCCACTCACCACCGAACATCACCCACCATTACTCGCCATCACCACCCACCTCAACCTAGCATCACTCACATTACTCACCATCACCAGACATGCCTCCTACCATCACCTCTCCCAATATATTGATATGCTTAAAGATAGGATCCCCAAATGCAATGATTTCATTTCATAAGCGATTATATGTTTGATTAATACATTTTTCAGTTATCATTACACAGAAATCTGACATCAGAGAGAGCGACGTCATCCGTCCAAAATCCTTGTCTGTCCTGCACTCTGGTTTGGATGCCACGTATTCCTTTCTTACATCTATCGCTCCACGGTCCATACTTTCCCCAGTCAAAACCATTCCCCTCGACAACCGAGCAGTCGGAGCAGGTGAACATAATGTTGCTGGCGCCTGTTTGATCAAAACTGCCTGTAGACTGAACGCTCAGGCTGAACTGTGTAAGAAGTCCTGATTTACACCAGTGAATGGGTCCCCAAGAGCCTAATCTATGGAGAAAGCATAAAGTGCAGAATGTAAATCCACAATGTCTTGTTCTACCTGGTTACCACACACAGGGCCGGCTGAAAATCGGGAAGAAAAATTAGGTTTCACGCTTGAATTTCTAATTTGTCTCCCCTGGACAACCCTTTGTAAGTATCTAATCTCTTTGTAGGGGTATAACAATAGGAGGTGCACAGGTAGAAGTCCCACCCGGGCCCTGATATCGGAGCGGGGCCTAGGGAGCCCTATACTTCACATGAATGGTGGATGTCTGTAAATCATAGATGCCGGAGGGCCTCCAGAGCCGTATCTGCTCCTTACACAAAATACTGCTTCAGCTAATAGAGGGGGCAATAGTGGATACCCCACTTTGATTACCACCAAATAACCTAGCAGGTCATATGGAGAGGGTTGTCCAAAGTAGAAGGCGGTATGTAAATGTCTACATGGATGTACATCAGCCTGATTCCATAGACTCTCTTTATTAAACAACAAGAAATTCCATGCAGGAAAAAGTGTAATCCCGCTTGCTTGCAGAGTAGAATTTGTAATCTTCCTTTATTTAGTCATATTAAATTGCCCGGTCTACACATCTGTAAGCAGAGGCGTATCGGCTGCACAGAGCCTTCGCCAGTGGCCAGGGGCAGGTGAACCCGCTTGAGCAAGCAGCGGATCGTGAAACATATAGGAAGTGAGCAAGCTGACAGCACAGCACGCCATATTCAAGGGCTTGCCTATTTATTAAACTGGGCCAAGAAACAGACTTCACTAGGGTAATGGATGAAAGTACTAGAGTAATACTTAAGGGGGTTGTCTAGGGCTAGAAAAACATGGCTGTTGTCTTCCAAACACAGCACCACCCTATTTGTGGCTTGTGTCGGGTAGTGCAGCTTAGCACCCATTCACTTTAAGGGTAGTGCTGTGTTTGGAAGAAAGCAGCCATGTTTTTCTAGCCCTAGACAACCCCTTTGAAGGACTAGTTCATGACTCATTGATGAATGGCTTGGTACTCACTCTCCTACAGTGGACCTAACGATCTTCACCGCCTCCCAGGATGAATTTTTTGTGCAAAGCAGGGCAATTCCATTCAGAGATGTGTCATCGATGAAGGGTCCTTGGCATAGCTGCACCTAAGATTAAGACCATCATATCTTGTATATTATGAATATAACACACATGATACATCAACTCCACCCAGCATTAATAACTGCATTATTACATTACTCCATGCCTCTCTATACATCTGCTCTAGTCCGTTTATATATCTGTCCTAGCCCCTGAATACTGTATATATCTATACTAGTTCCAGTCTATGCATTAGATTAGTCCATGTATCTATACATTGTATTGCTTCCTGTCCTTGCACCTCTCCTAGTTATTGTCTGTTGTTAAGGTCAGGACTAGATTAGGGAAAGAATTAGGGACAGCTAGAATTAGGGTCAAATTGGGAACGTGGGATCGTTCCAATGAAGGAACATGCTGCAAGCCCTTAGAGGAAGAATTAAGGAAAGCTAGAATTAGGATTAGTTTAGGTCTAATTGTTATCTGTTCTCTATCACCATCTGCTCCGTTATCTGACTCCCATCACCCTCATCTGTCTGCTCCGTTATCTGACTCCCATCACCCTCATCTGTCTGCTCCGTTATCTGACTCCCATCACCCTCATCTGTCTGCTCCGTTATCTGACTCCCATCACCCTCATCTGTCTGCTCCGTTATCTGACTCCCATCACCCTCATCTGTCTGCTCCGTTATCTGACTCCCATCACCCTCATCTGTCTGCTCCGTTATCTGACTCCCATCACCCTCATCTGTCTGCTCCATTATCTGACTCCCATCACCCTCATCTGTCTGCTCCATTATCTGACTCCCATCACCCTCATCTGTCTGCTCCGTTATCTGACTCCCATCACCCTCATCTGTCTGCTCCGTTATCTGACTCCCATCACCATCATCTGTCTGCTCCGTTATCTGACTCCCATCACCCCCATCTGTCTGCTCCGTTATCTGACTCCCATCACCCCCATCTGTCTGCTCCATTATCTGACTCCCATCACCCTCATCTGTCTGCTCCGTTATCTGACTCCCATCACCCTCATCTGTCTGCTCCGTTATCTGACTCCCATCACCCTCATCTGTCTGCTCCGTTATCTGACTCCCATCACCCTCATCTGTCTGCTCCGTTATCTGACTCCCATCACCCTCATCTGTCTGCTCCGTTATCTGACTCCCATCACCCTCATCTGTCTGCTCCTTTATCTGACTCCCATCACCCTCATCTGTCTGCTCCGTTATGTGACTCCCATCACCCTCATCTGTCTGCTCCATTATCTGACTCCCATCACCCTCATCTGTCTGCTCCATTATCTGACTCCCATCACCCTCATCTGTCTGCTCCGTTATCTGACTCCCATCACCCTCATCTGTCTGCTCCGTTATCTGACTCCCATCACCCTCATCTGTCTGCTCCGTTATCTGACTCCCATCACCATCATCTGTCTGCTCCGTTATCTGACTCCCATCACCCTCATCTGTCTACTCCGTTATCTGACTCCCATCACCCTCATCTGTCTGCTCCGTTATCTGACTCCCATCACCCTCATCTGTCTGCTCCATTATCTGACTCCCATCACCCTCATCTGTCTGCTCCATTATCTGACTCCCATCACCCTCATCTGTCTGCTCCATTATCTGACTCCCATCACCCTCATCTGTCTGCTCCGTTATCTGACTCCCATCACCCTCATCTGTCTGCTCCGTTATCTGACTCCCATCACCATCATCTGTCTGCTCCGTTATCTGACTCCCATCACCCCCATCTGTCTGCTCCGTTATCAGACTCCCATCACCCCCATCTGTCTGCTCCATTATCTGACTCCCATCACCCCCATCTGTCTGCTCCGTTATCTGACTCCCATCACCCTCATCTGTCTGCTCCATTATCTGACTCCCATCACCCTCATCTGTCTGCTCCGTTATCTGACTCCCATCACCCTCATCTGTCTGCTCCATTATCTGACTCCCATCACCCTCATCTGTCTGCTCCGTTATCTGACTCCCATCACCCTCATCTGTCTGCTCCGTTATCTGACTCCCATCACCCCCATCTGTCTGCTCCGTTATCTGACTCCCATCACCCCCATCTGTCTGCTCCCTTATCTGACTCCCATCACCCTCATCTGTCTGCTCCGTTATCTGACTCCCATCACCCTCATCTGTCTGCTCCGTTATCTGACTCCCATCACCCTCATCTGTCTGCTCCGTTATCTGACTCCCATCACCCTCATCTGTCTGCTCCGTTATCTGACTCCCATCACCCTCATCTGTCTGCTCCGTTATCTGACTCCCATCACCCTCATCTGTCTGCTCCGTTATCTGACTCCCATCACCCTCATCTGTCTGCTCCGTTATCTGACTCCCATCACCATCATCTGTCTGCTCCGTTATCTGACTCCCATCACCCTCATCTGTCTACTCCGTTATCTGACTCCCATCACCCTCATCTGTCTGCTCCGTTATCTGACTCCCATCACCCTCATCTGTCTGCTCCATTATCTGACTCCCATCACCCTCATCTGTCTGCTCCATTATCTGACTCCCATCACCCTCATCTGTCTGCTCCGTTATCTGACTCCCATCACCCTCATCTGTCTGCTCCGTTATCTGACTCCCATCACCATCATCTGTCTGCTCCGTTATCTGACTCCCATCACCCCCATCTGTCTGCTCCGTTATCAGACTCCCATCACCCCCATCTGTCTGCTCCATTATCTGACTCCCATCACCCCCATCTGTCTGCTCCGTTATCTGACTCCCATCACCCTCATCTGTCTACTCCATTATCTGGTAACCATCATCCGTTTTCCCATCTTCTGATTTCTATCACTATCCTCTTCCTGTCATCGATCGCCGATTTCCTCTGCTTGTATATTTGTTACCTCCTAGCCTAGATACAAGATTCGGATTATGGCTCATTTGACTGTCCGGTCGTTACATAATTTGGCCCTACTGTTAGTAGTGGATGCATCTTCATACTGGGGGACACCATTAGTACCCCGGTGAGGTATCTGCTGTAGGTGAAGCCCAGTTCTGCCATCTTCTGTCCTGGCGCTGTTGTTACTGTGTCTATACATCTGCCCTTATCTTTTTCTATGTATCCATCCTTGTCCCAGTCTGTACATCAGTCCTGATTCCTATCTGTATATCAGTCCTTCTGTCTGTACATCCTTCCTAGGCTGTTCTATACATCTCTCCTGGTTGCTAACCATACATCCGCCCTAGTCTGTGTCTATACATTTGTCTATGTACCGGTCTACACAGCTGTCTTTCTGTACAATGCTTCTCTTCTTATCCCTGTCTACACATGCAGACGTAGCAAAGTTTACCTTGACACTCAATACGTTGTATAAACTATAGCACAGGACTTTTTCCTGGTGTTTATAATAGCTTTTCAATGGCTTTTGTTGTGTTAAGGTAACTCATTGCAGCAAGTTATCAGCATTGGGTTACCTTTGCTACATCTGTACATGCTAGTCTTTATACATACATCTATTCTTGCTCTGTATACACATTTGTCCTAGTTCCTATCTACTCATCATATCTAAATGAGTCTAATTCATAGTCTTCCATACATTACTTACTTTAAGCTGGAAGCCTCGCACCTCCGTTCCTTCATCACAAACCTCCATGACGCCCCAGTTACCCCTTTTGTCTCCATTTGAAACAGATATGATATTGTCTTGAGCCGCCACCAAGTTCTGCAGAGTCACCAAGATGAGAAGGACGGCCAACATCTTGTCTTGTGTATGAAGGTCTCACCACGTAGGGATGGAAGCTGCTGGTAGATGGTTGATGGGGTTTACTGAAGCCTTTATATATTATAGGAACTTGGCCGATCACCAAGATATCAATCTAACTTCCTCTTTCCAATGATTGGACTAAAGATTATTATTCATGAGATGTCTTGTACTTTCCTTGTACTTTCATCAATCTGTGATCTTTGTTTATGTGAAACGTTTTAGTCCAAATCAGTTTGTAGTCCACTCATCCCATGTATAACCCCAGTTCCAAAAAATGTTGGGACATTGTGTATAATGGAAATGAATGTAAAGAAAAAAGAATGCAATGATTTGGAAATCTCATATAGCCATATATTAGTCACAGTAGAACATAGAACATATCAGAAGGGAAGGGGAGACATTTTTCAATTTTTTATTTAGAAAAATGAACTTATTTAGAAATTGGTGGCAGCAACACATCTCACAAAAGTTGGGCAGGGCCATGTCTACCATCGTGTAGCACCCATTTGTCTATTTACAACAGTCTGTAAATGTCTGGGGAGACCAATTGCAGGAGTTTTGGGAGAGGAATGTTGTCCCATCCTGGTCTGATGTAGGATTCCAGCTGCTCCGCAGTCCTCGGTCATCTGCGCTGGATTTTTTATTTCAAAATACGCCAAATGGTTTCTCTTGATGAAAGGTCTGGACTGCAGGCGTCCGGTTCAGCACCCGGACTCTGTGAAGCCATGTTGTTGTGATGGATGCAGTATGTGGTTTAGCATTGTCTTACTGGAATATACAAGGCCTTCCCTGAAAGAGATGTTGTCTGGCTAGGAAAATATGTTGTTCTACAACCTCTATGTACTGCTCAGCATTGATAGGGCTTTCCAAGATGTGTAAGCTGCCCATGCCATAGGCACTAATGTAACCCCATACCATCAGAGAGGCAGGCTTTTGAACTATGTGCTGATAAGCTGGATGGTTGCCCTTCTCTTAAGTCCACAGGACACGGCATCCATAGTTTCCTAAACAATTTCACATTTTGATTTATCTGACCACAGAATAGTTTTCCATTTTGCCTTAATCCATTTTAAATAAGCTTTGGCCCAAAGAAGACGCCGGCGTTTCTCAATTGTACTGATATATAGCTTCTTTGCACGATACATCTATATCTTGCATTTGTGGATTGTATGGTGAACTTTTCTTCATAGACAATGATTTCTGGTAGTATTCCTGAGCCCATGAAGTGATTGGCATTACACAATCATGCCTGTCTTTAATACAATGATGCCTGAGGGCTGTAGATCTCAAGCATCCAATATTGACCGTTGGCGTTGTCCCTTTTGCACATGAATTTCTCCAGATTCTCTGAATCTTTTGATGATATTACGTACTGTAGATGATGGGATATTTAATATCTTCGCACTTTTACGTGGAACATTTTACAAAATGTGTAAGCTGCCCATGCCATGGGTACTAATGCAACCCCATACCATCAGAGATGCAGGCTTTGGAACTGTGTGCTGATAACAAGCTAGATGTTCCCTCTCCTCTTGAGTCCGCAGGACACGGGGTCTGTGGTTTCCAAAAAGAATTTCAAATTTTGATTCATCCGACCACAGAGCAGTTTTCCATTTTGCCTCAGTATATTTTAAATGAGCTTTGCCCCAGAGACGACGCCGATGAGGAACATTTTTCTGAAATTCTTCCACAATTATTAGGTGCAGTTTTTCACAGTTTGGTGAACCTCTGACCATATTTGCCTCTCTAACATGCTCTAATTATACACAGTCATGTGGCATAGAAAATTGACCTCCCAGCAGTTTTTCATTAGTATCACTTACTTTTCTAGCCTTTCTTTACCCGTCCCAACGTTTATGAGATATGTTGCTGCCATCAATTTCTAAATAAGTTAATTTTTTTTTAAATACAATGGAAAACTTTCTCCCTTTCACCTTCTGATATGTTCTATATTCTATTGTGGATAATATATGATTGGATGAGCTTTCCATATCATTACATTCATTTACATTTTACACGGTGTCTCAATTTTTGGGGAATTGTGGTTGTAATACAAGAAGGTAGATAGCAAATCATTTCTTGAGACTATGAACCTTAAGTGGGGAGAATGGATTTTGACACAAAAAATGGGTCAAAACACCAAAAATGACACTTCAGGGAGTACGTCAATTAATGCCAATATGGTGGGGCACACATCACCCGCTTTACTGCTTGAAGGTTTTTCTTCACTGATCTTTTGGTAGTAGATTTGCATTTGTTGACTTTAGAATTACAGAAAGAACTTCCTACCAAATAATGAATTCATCAATTAATGCATCAGTATGTGCCAAAACCAGTGCCTGACTTCAGCCATCCAAAACCAGTGCCTGACTTCACCCATCCAAGACCAGTGCCTGACTTCACCCATCCAATACCAGTGCCTGACTTCACCCATCCAAAACCAGTGCCTGACTTCACCCATCCAAAACCAGTGCCTGACTTCACCCATCCAAAACCAGTGCCTGACTTCACCCATCCAATACCAGTGCCTGATTTCGCCCATCCAATACCAGTGCCTGACTTCACCCATCCAATACCAGTGCCTGACTTCGCCCATCCAATACCAGTGCCTGGCTTCACCCATCCAATACCAGTGCCTGACTTCACCCATCCAATACCAGTGCCTGACTTCGCCCATCCAATACCAGTGCCTGGCTTCACCCATCCAATACCAGTGCCTGACTTCACCCATCCAAAACCAGTGCCTGACTTCACCCATCCAAAACCAGTGCCTGACTTCACCCATCCAAAACCAGTGCCTGACTTCACCCATCCAAAACCAGTGCCTGACTTCACCCATCCAAAACCAGTGCCTGACTTCACCCATCCAAAACCAGTGCCTGACTTCACCCATCCAAATCCAGTGCCTGACTTCACCCATCCAAAACCAGTGCCTGACTTCACCCATCCAAAACCAGTGCCTGACTTCACCCATCCAAAACCAGTGCCTGACTTCACCCATCCAAAACCAGTGCCTGACTTCACCCATCCAAAACCAGTGCCTGACTTCACCCATCCAAAACCAGTGCCTGACTTCACCCATCCAAAACCAGTGCCTGACTTCACCCATCCAATACCAGTGCCTGACTTCATATATTATGTTTGGCTGAATGGGTCAGGGCGGCAGCAGGTAGAGTAAATCATTGTCAAATAACAAGCCAAGATCAGAAGAGAGGAAAGTCCTCCGTGACGCCTCTGCCCCCTACAACTACTGGGTGTTGAAGCTGGACACGTGGCCTGAACTCGCGCTGTATGCCCTGGAGGTGCTTGCTTGTCCTGCGGCTAGTGTCTTGTCAGAGAGGGTGTTTAGTGCGGCTGGGGGAATCATCACGGATAAGCATACCCGCCTGTCAACCTACAGTGCCGACAGGCCTACACTCATCAAGATGAACAAAGCCTGGATTTCCCCAGACTTCTCTTCTCCACCAGCGGACATCAGCGATACCTAAGCAATACGTAGGCTGCACCCGCGGATGGAAGCTACGTTCTGTATCCCCATCAAAACCGGGGACCTTTTAGCTTCATCAATCTGTGTATTATATTCATCCTCCTCCTCCTGCTCCTCCTCCTGAAACCTCACGTAATCACGCCGAACGGGCAATTTTTCTTAGGCCCACAAGGCTCAGTCATATAATTTTTGTAAACAATGTTTATACGTTTCAATTCTCATTAAAGCGTTGAAACTTGCACCTGAACCAATTTTTATTTTAACTGGGCTGCCTCCAGGCCTAGTTACAAATTAAGCCACATTAACCAAAGCGATTAATGGGTTTCACCTGCCCTCTTGGTTGGGCATGGGCAATTTTTCTGAGGTACATTAGTACTGTTGGTACACCAATTTTTTGGGGCCCTCGCCTACAGTGTAATCCTAGTAATTTTTAGCCCACCTACATTAAAGCTGACATTACCTCAGCTGTGCTGGGCACTGCAGTGGGATATATTTATGTACGGAGTTCAGCGCGGCAGGCTGCAGTTCTCCTGAACTGCTCTGAACAGCTTTGAGTAGTATTCATTAGCCGGGGATTTAAAATCCCCGCCTGCTGAATAAGATGCCTCTGATTGGTTACAGCCTGACCAATCAGAGGCATCCCTCACTCACACCCATTCATGAATTCATGAATGGGTGAGTGAGGGCTGCCTCTGATTGGCTCAGCGCAGGGACAGCCTGCCGCGCTGAACTCCGTCTGCCGGGACCAGGTGAGAATGTATATATTTTTTATTTTTACACATTTCTGGATGAATTGCAGGGAAGGGCTTATATATTTAACCCCTTCCCGACAATTCATCCCGCGATCGCTGGCAGCCCATTGCTTTCAATGGAGTCGGCTGTATTGCCGGCTCCATTGAATTCAATGGGCTAACATCGTTCTGCCGGGACCAGGTGAGTATATATATATATTTTTTTATTTTTACACATTTCTAGATGAATTGCAGGGAAGGGCTTATATATTTAACCCCTTCCCGACAATTCATCCCGCGATCGCCGGCAGCCCATTGCTTTCAATGGAGTCGGCTGTATTGCCGGCTCCATTGAATTCAATGGGCTAACATCGTTCTTCTCTGCCACAGCCGTTACAGCTGTGCAGAGGAGAACGATCTTTATGCTGACAGTGGGGGGGGGTCTCACTCTTGCCGCTATTGTGGCTTAATAGTGGGACCTGGGAACTTGAGATGCAGCCCAAAATGTAGCTGCTCGCCTGCCCTATTCGTTTCTGTGTCGTTTCCATCACTTTCTTGTGTTTTGCAGATTTTCACAAATGAAAACCTTAGCGAGCATCGGCGATATACAAAAATGCTCGAGTCACCCATTGACTTCAATGGGGTTCGTTACTCGAAACGAACTCTCGAGCATCACTGAAAGTTCGACTCAAGTAACGAGCACCCGAGCATTTTGGTGCTCGCTCATCTCTAGTGCTCACTCATCTCTAGAGTCTACCAATTTCTGTCTGCTCCCTTCTACATATACCTTAGTGGAAGCAGGCCCACATGCAAACACAGACATATTTCTATTGATGTATATGGAGAAAGCAACAGCGAGGAATTTTTAAGTGGTGATCAGGTAATATTTGCATGTAGCTTTACAGTGGGCCACTAGAATGTATTTTACTGGTTGGCCCTGGGCAACCCAGTCCAACACTGAACAAGAATGGCAGTATTAACCCCAAAGTGAGATTTCTCTTGTGCCTGGAGAATATAGAAGCAGCCAAGAGAGGCATAGAAGAAATTAAGAGACCTGGCTAAAACATACAAAGAAATTTGCTCCACATGTAAGACACCCACTTACAGGGTCAGAGAAGCTATAATGACTGTAAGGGCTTTACCATTGACTGATTTAATAGTCAATGGTACAGGTAGGTCCAATTTGAGAAACAGATGTTACTAGACGTCATGGTGACAGGAAAAAGAAACTTTGAAGAGAGATCCTTATTGCCCGGAGCAGCCTCGCCAAATAGCCCTGAGTATCAGTGTTGCATAATGCCCTAGAGCACCACAGTGCAGGAACAAATTCTCTGAACATCTCCTCTGACGCTCGTCTGGATGCCTCCTAGTTCTCTCTATCTCCAAGGGCTTTGGCAGCTGTACAGAAACAGAAAGCTGAAGAGTTCTCCGAAATGTGCGTGCCAGACAAGGTAATCTCCTCTCACACATTGACTTTCTCTGATGTTCCCAGGACTGATTGTCAATCTGTACAGCTAGGAAAATTGGATAATCCAGAGAGGCAGGCAGGTCATGGCCTGCTACTTTGTCCTTGCGTACCATAAAGTTGCGATGAGGGCTTAATTATTGCACTCCAGCTCAGACACTGAGAAGTCTAAAATTGTATGGTGAACTGGTATTTTTTGACATTTTGGCCAAAATACGGAAGCTAGCAAGCCACGTCATAGCTCCCGGCAATACCGCTTGTCCCTGCACTAACCAGGAGTCCAGCGACACCAACCTTTCTTGCTGCCACCACACATAGATCCTGCTCACACAACAAAGAGAGAGAATGAGAACTGAGAAAGCTGACCACACGCACAACTGGGAAAACAGCTTTTATGTGTACTGACCTGGAGTGATTAGCTGACTGGAGACACACACATGCCCAACCAGCACAATTCCCCACACCTGAGCAGGATAGATCTAGAGAACCTGTAGTATAACAGATCTCAGGAGACAGGGGTGACACTGTAGTTTTTATTAGTAGCAACTCTGCTGCTTTTTTACAGAGTGAGGGTGGCTTCACATGAGCATGTGCGTGTGCCATACATAGGTGCGTACAAAGATGTGCACCCACATACATGCACAAACACACATGAATGCAGGTCCGTGCCCATTGCCTTCAATGGAGCCACAGCAGCTGCTGGCGACTTCATTGAAGGCGATGGACTGCTGGCACCCCATTATT
The DNA here is from genome assembly GCF_035609145.1 of Eleutherodactylus coqui. NCBI lineage: Eukaryota > Metazoa > Chordata > Amphibia > Anura > Eleutherodactylidae > Eleutherodactylus > Eleutherodactylus coqui. The sequence goes on from NC_089838.1 coordinate 329,904,457, forward strand.
GTTTTTCAGAGAAGAGCTTTAAATATAAGCTCTTCCCTGAAAAACAACCTTTAGTGTAAAAAAACCAAAAAAATTAAAATATACTTTCCTGTCTGCCGCTGCCGTGTCCCCCACAGGGATGAAGAACACATCTGCCGCATGCGGCAGATGACTTCTTCATCCCCGTGGGGAATAAAGAATTCCCTGCTGCACCTGTTACATCTGTGACAGATGCAGCAAAGGAATACTAAATCCCCACAAGGAATAAAGGCTGCACAGGGTGTGATTTGGGCTCCAACTTGCATGAATCCAGGATTCAGAGAGCTGGAAATAAGTCGACCCTGCGGTCTACAACTAGGTGCTGTACGTCACAGGTTGGTAACTGTCAGACCCGTATACCTCGTTACCATAAGGGCTTCTACCCACTAGCGAGATTGTTTTCTGCGATGCGAGAGCGATGATTATAAAACCAATGATTTTCAATTTGAGTTTCATACTCATTTGTGTATTTTTACTGCAGCCTCGCAGCGCAGAGAAAAAAATCTGTGATATCGCTCAGTGTTTTCAATGGGGCCAGTGGCAGCAGCGCTAGCCGCATTGAAAACATAGGAAATACATCGCGGATTTCTGCCACAGCCGTGACAGCTGTGGCAGAAGTCCAGGATGCTATCCTATTGCTTTCAATGGGGTCAGTGCTACTGTAGCCCCATTGAAAGCAGTGGGTTGCAGGCAACCCCCGCAGTGATGATTTCCAGGGAAGGGCTTAAAATATAAGTCCTCCAGCTAGAGATGATTTTCAAGAAAAGGCTTATATTTCAAGCCCTTCCCCGAAAATCATTGCTACAGGGGTTGCCTGCAAGCCACTGCTTTCATTGGGGCCGCAGCAGTGCTAACCACATTGAAACAAATGGGATAGCATCCTGGACTTCTGCCACAGCTGTGACAGATGAAGGATGAAGGAAACCCCTGCCACAGCTGCCACAGTTGTGGCAGAAATCTGCAATATACTCCCTATGTTTTCAATGGGGCTGCCGCTGCTGCTGCCAACCCCATTGACAGCATTTAGCGATATGACAGCGTTTTCTTTGCACTGCAAGGCATGTGTTTTCACTCACTCTCACAGCGCAAGAAAAATAAAACACTAGTGGGTGGGTACCATGATCAAGTTTCTTAATGTCTGAATCCCAGGAGGTTTGTTCGTCCTCCAATGATATACTCATGTGTTTCCCCTCTTGCACAATAGTGAACCATTTTTTTGGAAAATATATATATTTTTGCATCACTACTTTCAAAGTTTTTAGAACTAATTTTATTTTTCCATGGACGGAGCTCTGTGAGGGCTTGTTCTTTGTGTGATGAGCTGTAGTTTTCATTGTTGCCATTTTGAGGTTCGTATAGCTTTTTTGATTACTTTTATTGCATTTTTTTGGGAGGCAAAATGGGCAAAAAGCATTTTGGCTGTTTTTTTTATTTCCTTTTTATAGTGTTTGCAGTGCAAGATAAAAAAGTGTGTTCAATTTATTGTTCGGGTTGTTACAGATACAACGATTCCAAACATGTGAGTCTTCAAATTTTTAAAAAATTTTATTAAATGAAAAGGGGTAAGTGGGACATTTTTTTAATGTATAATATGTAGTTTTTTTTTTATCACACAAATGCATTATCACTAATCATAGCAATCGCAGGCCAAGGCAGACCCAGGCACCATTGTCTGACATCCAGTTGCCTTGGCTACCCATCGGCCCTCCGTGATTACATGGCAGAGTGCTGATAACATCACAGAGAGAACCCTCTCCCTCTTTGAACCCTTTACATGCTTTACATGAACATTGATCATGGTGTACTAGGGGTTAACAGTGAGAGGCTGGCTCCTGCTGTAGATGGTGCGGGGACAGCTACTGAACCCACAAAATCCATGTGACATTACTTTACGTCAATTTGTGAGAACTCTTTCCAAGCCCAGACACAAACTGCAGTGGGAAGGGGTTAAGGAGATCCAGTCCCGTAAGTATTTTCAACAAGATGTAAAATGTTGCTAAACTAGGGAATTTAGGAAACAAAAAAATGTAACTAATTAGCATCCGTTTTTCCCTCAAGACCCTCACAAGAATGCTCTCGAGTTCAGCTAGAAATAGCAGTCAGATTTTCTCCTACTTTTTGATGGCTGATGGCAAACTGATAATGTAGTTCTTATGGATCAGTTACAATGTTGCTTCCTCGGGTCTTGCTCTTCAGGCGGTATGAGTTGGGGGTTGGTGGAGGGGGTAAAAGGTTTTGGGAACTTTCTCCAGTTCTTTGATGTTCCCTATCTGTACCACCGCTGGACCTGAACCTCTCCGGTCTCTGGTTCCGATTCCTCAACTCCTGCCATCAAGCCTCTCTCTTAGTAACTCAAGATACTAAAGGGTTTATCAAAAAAGGGAACCCCTACAACGGATAATAAACATCTAAGTATTTGCATTTTTTGGGGGAAACCCCTCTATATACTTGATTTTCCTTCAATTCTCGAAAGTCCTTGAAAAACTGCTGATGTTTGCTCTTACTGAAGGTATTCCCGAAACATCGTAATAACCCATCACAATAGAGTTTCCCTTTTTCTTAAACAGTGAGGCATTCTTCAGTTTAAGGGTTGTAGCCCAAGTTATTAATGTGATGAAGTACAAAAAGGTTTTCAATGCATTATCAAAGTGAACATAGGATCCCAGGCTCAAGTCACTTACAGAGTCGAAAAAAATGAAAAAAAAAAAAAGCGATAGCAGAAAAAGCTTTCTCTCCCCATTTAATAAAAAATGTTATTAAAAACCCACACGTTGGTATAATCAAATCCTCATCAACCCATACAATAAATGAAACACACTTTATCTTGCAAATGCAAAGAAATGGAAATAAAAAAAAACAGAGCCAAAATGTTTTTGCTCATTTTATCTCCCAAAAAATGCAATAAAATTGTCCAACAAAGCCGTATGAACCCAGAAATGGTACCAATGGAATCTAAAGCTCATTTTGCAAAAAAACAAAAACAGCCCACATAGAGCTCTGTCCATGGAAAGCTAAAAAAGTTATGGGACTTTGAATGCAGTGATAGGTTTCCCCAAAAAATATATATTCCTAAAAAGGGTTTTAATTGTGCAAAAGTGGAAAAACCTAAAAAACAATGTATATAATTTTGGTGTCGCAATCTTATCATGTGATTAATGCGTCATTATTAACACTATAAAAAACTACTTGCTTCAGATAAGTCTCAATGGTTCAAATATGTGTTGGGGATCTTGTGTATTGGCGCTTTCCATTTGTATTTAGTGGGGTGTGCCATGTCAGTTTTCCTCAGATACCATAAAGGCTTGGTATCTGCTACTAGCTGATAAAAGAAGGCATGCCAGACTAATGAGCAAAGAGTGAGAAGAGGCTACTGCAAGTCACGGTATCAAGATTTACAGGTCCAACAGTCAGCAACCTTTGATGTACAGCACACAGGGACAGACCGCAGGATCCCTGAATGTCCGGCACCCAGGGACAGACCGCAGGATTCCTGAATATACGGCACCCAGGGACAGACCGCAGGATCCCTGAATGTACGGCACCCAGGGACATACAGCAGGACCCCTGAATGTACGGCACCCAGGGACAGACTGCAGGGTCCCTGAATGTACGGCACCCAGGGACAGACTGCAGGGTCCCTGAATGTACGGCACCCAGGGGCAGACTGCAGGGTCCCTGAATGTACGGCACCCAGGGATAGACTGCAGGGTCCCTGAATGTACGGCATCCGGGGGCAGACTGCAGGGTCCCTGAATGTACGGCACCCAGGGACAGACCGCAGGATCCCTGAATGTACAGCACCCAGGGACAGACCGCAGGATTCCTGAATGTACGGCACCCAGGGACAGACCGCAGGATCCCTGAATGTACGGCACCCAGGGACAGACCGCAGGATCCCTGAATGTACGGCACCCAGGGACATACCGCAGGACCCCTGAATGTACGGCACCCAGGGACAGACTGCAGGGTCCCTGAATGTACGGCACCCAGGGACAGACTGCAGGGTCCCTGAATGTACGGCACCCAGGGGCAGACTGCAGGGTCCCTGAATGTACGGCACCCAAGGATAGACTGCAGGGTCCCTGAATGTATGGCACCCAGTGGCAGACTGCAGGTTCCCTGAATGTACGACACCCAGGGACAGACTGCAGGGTCCCTGAATGTATGGCACCCAGGGACAGACTGCAGAGTCCCTGTATGTACGGCACCCAGGAACAGACTGCAGGGTCCCTGTATGTACGGCACCCAGGAACAGACTGCAGGGTCCCTGAATGTACGGCACCCAGGGACAGACTGCAGGGTCCCTGAATGTACGGCACCCAGGGACAGACTGCAGGGTCCCTGAATGTACGGCACCCAGGGACAGATTGCAGGGTCCCTGAATGTACGGCACCCAGGGACAGACTGCAGGGTCCCTGAATGTACGGCACCCAGGGACAGACTGCAGGGTCCCTGAATGTACGGCACCCAGGGACAGACTGCAGGGTCCCTGAATGTACGGCACCCAGTGGCAGACTGCAGGGTCCCAGAATGTACAGCACCCAGAGGCACACTGCAGGATTCCTGTAAGGCTTGAGGACAGTTAGGAGGGAAAGCCTCATGTGATCTGGGAACTTTATGTACATGATGGATGGATGATGTCACCCTCTATGGAGCCTCATGGGATCTGGGAGCGTTATGTACATGATGGATGGATGATATGTCACCTTCCATGGAGCATCATGGGATCTGGGAGCTTTATGTACATGATGGATGGATGATATGTCACCCTCTATGGAGCCTCATGGGATCTGGGAGCGTTATGTACATGATGGATGGATGATATGTCACCTTCCATGGAGCATCATGGGATCTGGGAGCTTTATGTACATGATGGATGGATGATATGTCACCTTCCATGGAGCCTCATGGGATCTGGAAGCTTTATGTACATGATGGATGGATGATATGTCACCCTCTATGGAGCCCCATGGGATCTGGGAGCTTTATGCACATGATGGATGGATGATATGTCACATTCTATGGAGCCTCATGGGATCTGGGAGCTTTATGTACATCATGGATGGATGATATGTCACCTTCCATGGAGCCTCATGGGATCTGGGAGCTTTATGTACATGATGGATGGATGATATGTCACCCTCTATGGAGCCCCATGGGATCTGGGAGCTTTATGTGCATGATGGATGGATGATATGTCACCCTCTATTGAGCCCCATGGGATCTGGGAGCTTTATGTACATGATGGATGGATGATATGTCACCCTCTATGGAGCCTCATGGAATCTGGGAGCTTTAGGTACATGATGAATGGATGATATGTCACCCTCTATGGAGCCTCATGGGATCTGGGAGCTTTATGTACATGATGGATGGATGATATGTCACCCTCTATGGAGCCTCATGGGATCTGGGAGCTTTATGTACATGATGGATGGAAAGGTCACCTTCTATGGAGCCTCATGGGATCTGGGAGCTTTATGTACATGATGGATGGAAAGGTCACCTTCTATGGAGCCTCATGGGATCTGGAAGCTTTATGTACATGATGGATGGATGATATGTCACATTCTATGGAGCCTCATGGGATCTGGGAGCTTTATGTACATCATGGATGGATGATATGTCACCTTCTATGGAGCCTCATGGGATTTGGAAGCTTTATGTACATGATGGATGGATGATATGTCATCCTCTATGGAGCCCCATGGGATCTGGGAGCTTTATGTACATGATGGATGGATGATATGTCACATTCTATGGAGCCTCATGGGATCTGGGAGCTTTATGTGCATGATGGATGGATGATATGTCACCCTCTATGGAGCCTCATCGGATCTGGGAGCTTTATGTACATGATGGATGGATGGATATGTCACCTTCTATGTATCTAAAAGATACAGAATCCCTCAGAGGACAAAATAGACTGAGGCTCAGTATATAAATGCCCACTAGATGGAGCCCTAACAGAAAGCCTATCTAGTAATGCCAGAAATAAAGCAATACCTCATACAGTACAGACAATCTTACTCAACAGAGACTGCCAAAGGCATGACAGTTAGTGTTAACCCTTACTAGGCTGTAAAGAAAGGGCTAGTCAGAGGATGATGGGGAATGTATGTCTGCTTAACTATTGTGTTTTAGTAATGGTATCATCTCTGGGCTGAGGTAACTGAGCGCTGCACTGAGGTAACAGAGCGCTGCACTGAGGTAACTGAGCCACTGTATGGAGACTGTCAGCTCTGAGGTAACTGACCGCTGCACTGAGGTAACTGAACGCTGCACTGAGGTAACTGACCGCTGCACTGAGGTAGCTGGGCACTGCAGGAAACTGTCAGCTCTGAGACAACCACTGTATGCAGACTGTCAGCTGTGAGGTAGCCACTGTATGCAGACTGTCAGCTGTGAGGTAACCACTGTATGCAGTCTGTCAGCTGTGAGGTAACCACTGTATGCAGTCTGTCAGCTGTGAGGTAACCACTGTATGCAGTCTGTCAGCTGTGAGATAACTACTGTATGCAGTCTGTCAGCTGTGAGGTAACCTCTGTATGCAGACTGTCAGCTGTGAGGTAACCACTGTATGCAGACTGTCAGCTCTGAGGTAACCACTGTATGCAGAATGTCAGCTGTGAGGTAACCACTGCATGCAGTCTGTCAGCTATGAGGTAACCACTGTATGCAGTCTGTCAGCTGTGAGGTAACCACTGTATGCAGACTGTCAGCTCTGAGGTAACCACTGTATGCAGACTGTCAGCTGTGAGTAACCACTGTATGCAGACTGTCAGCTCTGAGGTAACCATTGTATGCAGACTGTCAGCTGTGAGGTAACCACTGTATGCAGACTGTCAGCTGTGAGGTAACCACTGTATGCAGACTGTCAGCTCTGAGGTAACCACTGTATGCAGGCTGTCAGCTGTGAGTAACCACTGCTTGCAGACTGTCAGCTGTGAGGTAACCACTGTATGCAGTCTGTCAGCTGTGAGGTAACTTCTGTATGCAGACTGTCAGCTGTGAGATAACTACTGTATGCAGTCTGTCAGCTGTGAGGTAACCACTGTACGCAGACTGTCAGCTGTGAGGTAACCACTGTATGCAGACTATCAGCGGTGAGGTAACCACTGTATGCACACTGTCAGCTGTGAGGTAACTACTGTATGCAGGCTGTCAGCTCTGAGGTAACCACTGTATGCAGACTGTCAGCTCTGAGGTAACCACTGTATGCAGACTGTCAGCTCTGAGGTAACCACTGTATGCAGACTGTCAGCTGTGAGGTAACCACTGTATGCAGACTGTCAGCTGTGAGGTAACCACTGTATGCAGGCTGTCAGCTCTGAGGTAACCACTGTATGCAGGCTGTCAACTGTGAGGTAACTACTGTATGCAGTCTGTCAGCTGTGAGGTAACCACTGTATGCAGACTGTCAGCTCTGAGGTAACCACGGTATGCAGTCTGGTTGAGGCGGCGGCTGCTGTAAATCAGATTTGGTTTATAATTACTTGTTATTTTATAACTGTTACTTTCATATAAAGAAGGAGAATCTAATGATGACCGGAGGAACAGAGATGGTTAATAATGGTTACTGTGATGTTGGTGTTTCCTCAGTGTAACTAGTTAGGTGGTCTTAGACATCCTTGGGGCGCCTCACTACCTCTGTGTAACTAGTTAGGTGGTCATTAGACATCCTTGGGGTGCCTCACTACCTCGGTGTAACTAGTTAGGTGGTCTTAGACATCCTTGGGGTGCCTCACTACCTGGATGTAACTAGTTAAGTGGTTGTTAGACATCCTTGGGGCGCCTCACTACCTCGGTGTTACTAGTTAGGTGGTTGTTAGACATCCTTGGGGAGCCTTACTACCTGGATGTAACTAGTTAGGTGGTCATTAGAAATCCTTGGGACGCCTCACTACCTCGGTGTAACTAGTTAAGTGGTTGTCAGACATCCTTGGGGCGCCTCACTACCTTGGTGTAACTAGTTAGGTGGTTGTTAGACATCCTTGGGGCGCCTCACTACCTCGGTGTAACTAGTTAGGTGGTTGTTAGACATCCTTGGGGCGCCTCACTACCTCGGTGTAACTAGTTAAGTGGTTGTCAGACATCCTTGGGGTGCCTCACTACCTCGGTGTAACTAGTTAGGTGGTTGTTAGACATCCTTGGGGCACCTCACTACCTAGGTGTAACTAGTTAGGTAGTTAATAGACATCCTTGGGGCGCCTCACTACCTCAGTGTAACTAGTTAGATGGTTGTTAGACATCCTTGGGGCGCCTCACTACCTCGGTGTAACTAGTTAAGTGGTTGTCAGACATCCTTGGGGTGCCTCACTACCTCGGTGTAACTAGTTAGGTAGTTGTTAGACATCCTTGGGGCACCTCACTACCTCGGTGTAACTAGTTAGTTAGTTAATAGACATCCTTGGGGCGCCTCACTACCTCGGTGTAACTAGTTAGTTATTTAATAGACATCCTTGGGGCGCCTCACTACCTGGATGTGTGGTTACATTTATGGGATCGAGGTAATGGAGCGGTGTGGGTACTGACATGAGGGCTCATATTGGGCCGCTCTCATCCATTTATGGTTGTTTTAGTCAGAAATCAGTACAAATTCCTTGCATCCAGGAAATAGAGCATTTCCTACAATAGGGCAAGACACCAATGAGGCTCTCATATTCGAAGTAAGCCTGGCTCATTAAAGAAGGCTCCCGATACAGCTTATATGTGCATGAGTTAAAGGGACTCAGTTGTGAAGGGGTTAATAAGTTAATTTCAGTTGTTTATGATCCTGAGGTAGTTAAATTGCTAAGAACATAGATGAGGGCAGAGTTGCTGGTCATTTTGATACCCCCCTTTTTTTCTTTTTTTTTAAATCCAATTTTATTGGTTTTTCAGAGTTACAAGGTAATCAGAAGCATAAAAACGGTTATTTATATGCATTATCATACATTAACATATTTCTTGGGCTGTTTCCTCTCCAGCCTCCCAGAGCTAGATGGTGCCTAATGCTTCAGCTGTCTGAGTTTGGACATCTGTTAAGTTATGTCAGGTGGACAGCTTGTCGTGGGAGTCCGACACCAGCACATTGGTAACTTTCTGGTGAAATGAGGCACAGTCCGAGGCTACGAACTTGAATCTTAAACTTTATAACAGTTCTATATATACTGTGAGGGAGGGTGGGGGGGGGGTCTAAGGAAAGAAAGGTACGGGGGGGGGTTGTGAGGGAGGGGTAGGAGGGTGAGGGGGGAGGGTGGTGGTAGAAAAAAGTCGGGAGCAAGCTCCCTGTCTCCTACCTCCCGACCTCCGACTGTATCCGCTCCAGCCCGCGGACGAGTCTGTATCTGGTTATTTTCTCCTTCTTGGAGACGTTGCTTGTTGCCCTGGTTCAGTCAGGGGTTGCAACGGTCGCCATTCTGTGAACTCAAGTTCCAGCGTCCGGGGTTCTACATGGTTGGGTTATTAAGTCGTTACCGGGGGGGGGGGGGGTACAGCTTCCTGTTGTTGGAGGCCTATATTCCTCATATTCTATGTCTCATCCTCATCTAAATTTATCTGCCTCCAAGGGGACCATATCTTTAAGAAGCTATCATGTTGTTCCAGCTGGAGAGTTCTTCCATAATACAAAGAGAGTCCACTTTTAGTTTCCACTGGACCAGGGTGGGGGAAGATTTTTGTAGCCAGAGAGTTGGTATGAGGGTTTTTGCCACATCAATTAAAAATGCGATTAATTTGTCTTTTAGTGGGTGGAAGTGGGGAGAGGGTTTCCAAAGGAATATCATTTCCTCTGAGAGGATAAACCCTGGTTTAAATTTCTGTAGCGTTTTCTCTACCTCTTTCCAGAAGGCTACTATTACTGTACAATCCCACCATATGTGCTTAAAGGATCCTATTCCAATGTTACATCTCCAGCATCTTTCATGTGGCGCGAGTTTATACGCATGTAGCCATTGTGGGGTTTTATACCACCTGACGAGGAGCTTGTAATGGCTTTCCTGTAGTAGTATACATGGTGACAGGCCAAAGGCGGTTTGTAGAATCAGCTTGACATCCGAACGGGAGAGAGAAATATTTAACTCTCTTTCCCAAGAACCAAGGAAGGTTGGTTTATAAAACTCAGGTGGTGAGATGACTCTTTTGCGGAGGTGGGCAATTATTTTTGTTTTATTTTTTTTGGGGTCTTGGTTAATCAGTTTTTCGAAAGGGGTTTCTGGGCGAGTAGGTCTATATTTTTCTTTGAATACCTCTATTGCACTAGTTATGTGTGCTTTTTGTAGGAAGGACACTGTTGACCCGGGCATCAGAGTTGCTACTATGTCTTTAGTGTTTTTGTGGATTTCTGTTTGTAGGTCCTTTATTTTCAGAGGGGCCAGGGTCCTCCAAAAATTTCTCATCTGACCATCAATGGGTCTTCCCAGGAGATTGTTGATAGTGTTCAAGGGGCAGAGAGGGGAGGGATCTGGAGCCAGAGATTTTTTAAGGTTAACCCACACCTCACATGGTCCTCTTATCAATGGGTTAAATTCTTTTTTCATGTATTTAGTTTTTTGGGGAAACCATAGATCCTCCGATAAGGTGTCCCCATGTGAGCCCACCGCCAATAGGTGGAGTATTTCGTCTTTGGTGGGGGAATTGAGTTCTAGCCAGTAGTTTAGCTGTACCGCCCGGTAAAAGTCTTGAACACACGGCAACCCTATTCCACCCTCCTCCTTCCTTTTAATCATGAGGCTGTATGCCAGGCGTGGTCTTCTCTGCCTCCACATGTATCCAGTGAAAGCTGGGCATAGGTTTTTGAAGAAGGCCTGGGGGAGGGCTATTGGTAGCAATCTGAGCTTATATAGGATTTTTGGCAGTACATATGAGTTTATGACATTTTTCCTGCCAAACCAGGAAATAAACTGTAAGTCATATGTGTGTAGTAGTTGTTTAACCTGTGATAAGAGTGCTATGAAGTTGTATTTATAGAGGTCTTCAGTTTTTTTTGTGATCGTGATACCCAGGTAATCTACCGAAGCGTTTGACCATTCGAAGGGTGAACCAGAGCTGAGAGAGTTGAATCTTGTTGGTGCTAATGAAATGTTTAATATGGTGGACTTGGGGAAGTTAATTTTGAAATTAGAGACAGATCCGAAGACACTTAGTAGTGACGTCAGGTTTGGGATGCTCGTCTCAGGTTCGGTTAAGACGAACATGACGTCATCTGCGAATGCTGCTGTGTTTAGAACCCTAGTTCCCACCTCGAGGCCCCTTATGTTTGGGTTCATTCTAACACTCTGTAGGAGTGGTTCCATAGAGAGTATGAAAAGGGTCGGGGATAAGGGGCAACGCTGATGGGTTCCGTTTCTAATGTCGAACGGAGGGGAAAGCAAATTATTAACCTTGAGTCTGGCGTAAGGTTCCTGGTAAAGGGAAAAGATAGTGAGATAAATTCCGGGGGAATGTTGAAGCGAGACAGGACTTTTTTCATGCATCTCCAGTTCACCCTATCGAACGCCTTTTTGGCGTCTGTACTCATTAAAACCCTCAGTATTCTGTGGGATTGGGCATAGTTAATTGCATGTATTAATCTGTAGCAGTTCTCCCGCCCCTCTCTGCCGCTAACGAAACCCGTTTGTTCTCTATTTATCAATGATGGAATCAGATCCTCCAACCTTTTTGCTAGTAGTTTAGCCCAGAATTTTATATCCAAGTTTATTAAGGAAATGGGCTGCACAATTGTGCACAACTGCTATAACTGCTGCACAATTGTGGGTCCTTATTTTCCTTATGAATAAGCGTAATATGCGCTTCTTGCGCTTGTTTAGTCAATGGATTTCCCGACAGGAGTGCATTGAAGAGATCTTTGAGTTTTGGGGCGAGTATCTCTTTGAAGGTTTTATAATACCTGAGGGGGAGGCCATCCGGTCCCGGACTCTTCCCCTCGGGGCATTGTGTTATTATATTCTCAACTTCTTGTAATGATACTGGACTTAGCAGGGAATTTGCTTCGTTTGCATCTAGTGATGGTAGCTTTATGGAGTCTAAGAATTGTTTTATCTGTTCATCCTTGCTACTCTGTTCGTCACTGGGATTTTGTCCTTCTAGGTCATATAAGCGTTGGAAGCTCTCTGCTATTTCCTGGGAAGTGTGGACTATTTTGTCTGTGTGGTTTTTAATTGCGGTGATAGAGTTTTTAGTTTTTGCTTTTTTGATTAGGGAAGATAGGAGTTTACTCCCTCTATTGCCGTGGGCGTAGGCCGTGTGTTTAAAGTATATAAGCTTTTTGTTATGTCTGGTTTCTAGTAGGTGTTTGAGCTCTCGTCTCAGTTTCTCTAGGTTTTCTAGATTGTCCGAGATTTGCGAGAGTTTTGTCTTTTGTTCAATTTTCGCTATTTTTATCAATAGATTGTCTATCTCAGCCTGTTCCTGTGTTTTGACCCTTGATCCTATCGATATCAGCAGACCCCTGACATACACTTTATGCGCTTCCCATATCGTTGGGATCTTTAGGTCTCCCGTGTTATTTAATTGAAAATATTCCGTGATCATTTTGGTTAGGTGTTTCCTATCTGTTTCTGAGTCAAGCAATGAGGTATTGAGTCTCCATATCCATTCTCTGGGTCCATCTGCTTTAAGTTTAATATCTGCGTGTATGGGGGCATGGTCAGAGATGGTTGAGGCTTCAATTTTTTTTCTTTCCAGATTCGTGAGCATATTCTGGGATACAAAGATATAGTCTATCCTCTGAAATGAGGAGTGGACGTGGGAGAAGTGAGTATAGTCTTTTGTTGTGGGGTTTGTGGATTGCCATGTGTCCACAACTCCCCTCCCCTGGAGTGTTGTATTAAGTTTTTTTATTTGTTTCTGCGGGATCCCCGATTTCCCCATCGAGGAATCGAGCAAGGGGTTCAATGTTATGTTTAAGTCACCCCCCAGGATAATGGGTCCTTCCGCAAACTCCTTCAGGATGTCAAGCTACTCCACAAGCCAGTTTACCTGGTCCGAGTTCGGAGCGTAGAGGTTTGCTATTGTTAATTTGGCGTTGTTAATAGTACCTTTTAGGAAAAGCACCCTTCCCAACTCGTCTGAATATTTGGATTTAAGGCTAAAGTCTGTGGATTTATGGAACATGATAGAGACCCCCTTGGAGGCAGAGGCTGGGTGCGAGTTGTGGTAACCCTGGGTGAACAGTCTCCCTGGGAGGCTAGGGCATTTGTTTAATTTAAAATGCGTTTCTTGGAGTAATAATATCTTGGTTTTGTATTTTTTGGTGAGTTGGAAGATACTGTACCTTTTTTGAGGCGTATTAAGACCCCGGACATTGAAAGATGTAATTCTTATTGCTTGCATTTTTCTGTTCTTTAGAGGTGTCTTGATTTTCTGCTCGCTCGACTTCTGGGCTAGGAGAGGACACAGTAGAGGCAGAGTGCTCTGAGGAGAACAATACAATTATTAGAAATATGTAATCAGTCCTGGTTACTCAAGATCGGGCCGGAGATCAGTAGTATATGTGGGTGGGGTTGAGGAATAGGGTACTAGGGAAGGGAAAGTACGGGTGGGAGAGGTGATTTGGAGGGGGTAGAGGGAAAGGGTATTTAATTAAGTGGCCTTTGAGGCCGCTGTTGTTTGCCAAGCTCGCTCTCACGAGAACGATCTTAGCTGCTTTTCCTTGTTAGAGATCCCGATACAGGAGGGCTCTCCGGGTGACACACTCGGGAGCTCCGCTGTATGCGTGACGCGGGGTATACAAGAAAGAGATTTAAAGCCTGAGTGCAAACTCAGAACTTCAGGCTTATGTAGTTTGCGAACTGCCTGATTGGAGGGGCACAGGCAGGCTCCTTCTTCTTCATGGGGTAGTCCATTAACCTTTGGTAAGTTCTTTTCGTCAGAAACTTGAGGAGGATAATTGAACCAGGGGCAAACATGGACGATAACAGTTCCTTTTCAAGAGGTTGACAGATCCATCTGTTGGAGATGATTTGGATATCTCGAAATCTTTTAAGGATTTCCTGGATTTTTGTGTATCATCTCAGGTGTCTCCAGGCGTGTTTTCATCTCTAGGTTTCTTCTTTTGTTTACTCCTAGGAGATTTGGCGTAATTGGCTGTATGCCAAGTTTCTGGCGCGGGTAGGTGAGGTATGTTCGGGAACTCAGGAAGAGGCATCCAATTTGGCAATTCAATCGGGTCGAGACCGAGGTGTTGCCAACATCCTTGGAGTTCTTCAGGGGTCCTGATATTAATTCATTTCCCTTTATGGGTGATGCCAATACCGAACGGGAAGAGCCAGGCGTATCTTATGTTTTTAGCTCTGAGGCTCTCGAGGAGGGGTTTAAGTTGTCTGTGTTTAGCCAGAGTTGTGGGTGATAGGTCTTGATATAGCTGAATTACCGTGCCCTCATACCGAATGTTCTCTGCACTTCTTGCAGCATTTAAAATGGCCGCTGCGTCTGGATAAGCGAGAAGTCTGCAAATAATGTCTCTCGGGGGGTCACTGGCTGTAGGTTGTGGTCTTAGGGCTCTGTGTATCCTTTCTATATTGATGGACGAGGCCCTGTCTGCACCCAACAAATCAGTGAAAATTTCTAGGCTATTTTCTGTAGGGTGTCCTGAGCCCATGATTCTGGGAGCCCCTTAATACGTACATTATTTCTGCGGTTCCTATTTTCGATGTCTTCTTGCATGAGAAGCATCTTGTTGAGGTGCAGGTGTTGTTCTTTCACTATCACTGCTAGCTCTCCAGTGTGTGAGGTCACCGTAGCAGCAGAGCTTTCCAATTCCTCTACTCTCCTCCCCAAGTGCCTCACTTCTTCTTTTATTTCTGACAGTTCTGTTAGAACTGGTTTTAAGGATTTTGTAAGCAGTTCTTTCATAAACCCCTTAGAAAGGGGTTCGTCCTCCCCTTCATCTGATGAGCTCTCAGCCTCCCGCGCTGTACTCCTGGCCGCGGCTGCTGCCAGCGCCATCTTACTTGCAGCGTGTGGGGAGCGTGTGCTCCGATCTTTTAAGAAGCGCTGCAGGTCTGACTGACCTCGGGCCGGGCGAGGGGTCCCCTGAAGTTCTCCTCCTTTGTCTCTTGTGATCTTCCCCATTTTAGGTAAAAATCGCTGCTTCCCGGAGCCTGTAGCTGTGCCTCAGTGACGGGGCATAGGTTCTATGCGGCCATCACACTCCACGGTCAGGCTTCGCCCTGCCGGGACGGAATGAATCTCTTGATTCCAGAAAAATTATGTACATTGCGGATCTGGGCGAGCCAGATCCTAAAAAATTAGGGCTATGCCCTCTGGATTTCTTCTGTCTCCCCCTGTGACAGATAGAGTCTTAATTTTAAATATGGCCCCTCTTCCTTCTCTTTCAGTTGTGATGCTGTGGAGGGGGTGGGGTGGGAGAGGGGAATGGCGGCGCTTTTTGGTGGGAAGGCTGGTCCAAAGGGAACTGCTCAGGAGGTAAGATGATACTGCTGTAACCGGGACGCTGGTTGAGCTAGCCGCTATATTAGATGGCTTTCTGGGGGTGCCGGTACTCACTGCCTTTGCTGTAATTACTGTTCTCCTCCGTGCCGGGCGCCTCCGCTACTCCGTCTCTGTTCACGGGTCCGTCCGCGCCGGCTCTTCTCGCTACTGCCCGGAGTCTGCAGGGTTCTCTTTTGAGTTTTTCTTTGTCTCCACCGCTATCGGAGGCTTCTCCGGGAAGGGTCCACTAGTGTCCTCTGGCTGCTTGTGGTACTGCATGTTCCCGCTGCTTCCCCGCTCGATGCCGGAGTCCCTGCTCTTGGTGGTTATTCTTCTATCTTCCCCCAGGGGATGGAATGGTGGTGAGGTTTGGGTGGGAAACTTGCCCCGGTGAGAAGGGAGAAGAAGAGGGGGGGGGGAGTTGGGGGGAGAAAATGGTGAGGAGGCAGGGGACACCTGCAATGGTGACTTCAGCTTCTCCCTTTAGTGGAGGGCTGTTTCAGAGCTGGCTCCTCTCACTGGCAGCCCCGCTCTAGACTGTCCCCCTCCTCTATTGTCCCGCTCACCCGTCCAGATGTCTGCTTTTATAGCTCCGGTGGAGCCGAGAACTTGCTGCTCCGGTGAGTGCCGCTCATCTCACTCTCCCTCCCCTCTGCCCGCCTCGGAGAGTGGAACTGCCGCCTGCTCCGTTCCTTATGAGCCTCCGCTGGACGCTTTCCTTCTCCAGACCATACCCCCTTTCTTTTCAATTTGAGGTTGTCCCCTTTAAGGGTGGTACCACAGAAGGAGTCTATCTCCTCTCAGTGATTTATCATCTATCTTACCCCAAGCAGTTGTCTCTGAATATTGAGGCGCTCCTGAGCTGCTGGCATTAAGATATGCATCATGTGACTACATTGGCTTTATTATGGCACTTCAATCATGTGATGAATTATTTGGATA
This sequence comes from Eleutherodactylus coqui, assembly GCF_035609145.1. NCBI lineage: Eukaryota > Metazoa > Chordata > Amphibia > Anura > Eleutherodactylidae > Eleutherodactylus > Eleutherodactylus coqui. The sequence goes on from NC_089838.1 coordinate 329,920,831, forward strand.
ACTTCTTATTGGTTGGGGTGTTAATTCTTTGGGTTTCCGGTTTGGCGTTACCGATGGGATCTAAGGTATCCTACTATTACTTAGAACTATCCTCATTTTTAGAGTAGGTGGGAGGAAGAAATCTCCTGATGCTGGTATAATACACTACTTAGATGATTTTGTTTATGGGGCACAAGTTTTAGAGGGCACGTGGTCAGGATGGAGGATTTTGGGGTGCCTCTGGCGCACGGGGAAACCGGTATGGCCCTGTACTCTGTTGGAGTTTTTAGGTATTCAATTGATAGCACTGCGATGGTTTTTCTAATTGCCTATGTCAGGGGGGTATAGTTTATGGGTTTAATTAGTCAGACATTATGTATAAAGGCAGATTACATAGAGGGAGTTGCAGCGGTTAGCAGGTCTGTCCTGTTTGGCTTCACAGGTGATTATTATTGGTGGCCGGTATTCCCGCAGGTTATGTGTGGTGATGTGCGGTTGGAAGGCCCATACATCGCATGCGCAGATGTCAAGGGAGCTAAAGCAGGATCTAGTGGTATGGTTGGTATCTGTGACTGTAATGGTCAGTCAGCTTGGTGATGGGAGCTTGTGGAAGCGGAGGAGTTATCATGAGGTGCTGACATCAGTGGATAATGGTTATGGGGTGATTGTTGGTAAGAGCTGGTCGTCAGGAGTTAGTTTGTATGCTAGTCAGATTATGTCTAACATATAAGCTCTTACTGAGGGTTAGAGATGGTCAGTGTGAGATTAATGCGGCTGTTATTTCATGGTCTTATTTGCAGGGAAAAAGAGTCCAAAATTTGGGACGCAGCGCTCATATAGCTCAGTTTGGAAGGCATTGTCGGGAATTGCTTTCTTTCAAAGATGGTATAATCTGGTACCTATTAATTCTGTTTTTCAGGTAGAGTGATTGATCAGCGGCTGTAAGGCAGTAACGTATGCCGCTGATCAACGCTCTGCTATCACATGTAGCTTACTAGGTAAGTTGGTGAAAGTATTGCCTGAAGTGTGTAGATCGGCATATGACGTCCAGCTGTTTAGATGTGACTTTGGGGCCTTAAGGATGGGTCAAACCATGGGAGCTTTATAATAATTAGAGACAGAATGGGTAAAGGGGCGTGGTTTCGCTTGTTTGCTCATTTTCATGAGAATATATGCCTGGCTAGGAATTTGCAGGCATTTATGTATCTATGCCCGCAAGCACCAGGTTCTTTGTTGATCCATGTACCCTGTTTCCCTGGAGATAAAACCTACCCCGGAAATAAGCCCTAGCAGGATTTTTCAGGATTTGAGAGGATGCTTGAACTTTAAGCCCTATTCCAAAATTAAGCCCTAGTTGCAGTTAATAAAAAAAAGTCAATGTAAATAGTGTCCAGGCAGCTATACATGGCAAAAGTAAGATCTTCTGGAGCAAAAATTAGTAGAGGACACTGTCTTGTTTTCAGGGAGACAGGGAAGATGGACAGTCATTATCTAGCTTGTAATGTATAATGGTGCTGAAAATTGTTTACAGGTGTGGTTTTATTGAAGAAAAAGTAGACAGACGGGGTTCATCTCATTTTAAGTTGTGCATACGCCTGAATAATATGGGGTACTAATTCTTTTTTTATTCTAAGAATTAAGAAAAGTATTGTGTGGATTGTTGGACCCTCCTTTGGGTACTGGGCTTGGAAAACGGCAGCAGATCGCTGTTATTCCAAAAATGTGGGATTGTACAGTTCACAGTTTGAAATTTTAGGTGCGGTAATAGATGTATGAGGTGGAGTGGATTAATGGCTGAACTGATATATAGAGTCACGTGGGCTTAGAGAGTCATGTGGGCTTGGAGAGTCACGTGGGCCCTGTCGAGATGTTTTAATTTTACACTTAAGAGTTAATGACATAGAAGAGAACACATTGATATGTCATGGGACATTGAAAGGCAGAAGTGGAACATTAAAACAAGGTTCCAGATACAGTGATAGTTTTTTCAGACATTGTTCCTCGATTATTATGGTCCTTGCAGAGGTCTGTATATAGCGTGAGAATTCGGAGAAGGGTTAACGCGGTGGTAGAGCTCATGCCAGGAGTGGATTTTTTCTTTTTAGATATGCTGATTTGGAAGGTTTGGTTCCAGGATTCCATAGGAATAATCTAGTATACTTGTCAGAGATTGCGTTGGATATTTTTAATATGGATTTGTGTAGATGATTGAGGAGGCTGCGGTTTGTTGGGGGGGGGGGGCGCATGTCATTAGTGGATGCCGTGGCCTGGTGGGGGATTGTCACTTGGGGAAAGTTTGGTGGTGGTAAACTCTTGACTGTAAGGCCGCCTGCAGACGGGCAGAATATGCAGAAGGAAGTGGGCAGAAATGGGTAGACTCCCATTTACCCAATATGTGCAGATCCTGTGGGGATGGGGGGCCACCCTTGCACAGGGACCACCAGGCCAGAGATGGAGACCCGAGGAGTCCTGGGATTATGATCAAAGACTGTCTGGACTACCTGGAATTAAAACTAAGGAATTCATCTTTCATAACTATTGGTGGCCCACTTCACACAAAGACATAATGGAGTACGTGACAGCCTGACAGATCTGTGCTGTAGGTCCACTGCTGCCATTACCAGTACCAGATTCTCCTGAGCGACATATTGCAATGGAACCTGATTATCTATTTACCCACATCTTCAAGTTACTCAGTAATCTGGGTAGCCATGGATGGCTTTTTGAAGATAGCACATTATGTCCGACTGCCTGAGTTTCCATTTGCTACCCGGCTGGCTCTTCTTTTCATAGAACACGTTTTTCGACTCCACAAACTGTCCCAGCACATTGTCTCTGACTGCGTAGTTGTTTACTTCTTGTTTCTGGAGAGCACTTTGTGGACTGTACATACCACCCAGTTCAATGGACAGATAGAGATATCCCTGTGACACAATGTATTCTCTCATCAAGACAACTGGGCTTACATCATGCCTTGCCAGTAGATGGTCAGCACCCACGTGTGCCAGTTTGAGTGACCCCAGTGCCCACCACTGAAGTACCAGCGGCCAACATCTCTCATGATGAATTTCTCATAAATTGGGACGTTGCCAGGAAGTCCTTGTCATGTCTGATCGAATGAAGAGGATGTTGATAACAAGCAGAAATCCCCATCTATCTACTCTCCTGTCGGTTGGGTTTGGCCATCTCCCATGAATGTTCATCTGAGAATGCCATCTTTCAAGCCTTTGCTCAGTTATTTGGGTCCTTCCCAAATTATTAAAGGGGTTGTCCCGCGGCAGCAAGTGGGTCTATACACTTCTGTATGGCCATAATAATGCACTTTGTAATGTACATTGTGCATTAATTATGAGCCATACAGAAGTTATAAAAAGTTTTTCACTTACCTGCTCCGTTGCTAGCGTCCTCGTCTCCATGGTTGCCGTCTAATTTTCGCCGTCTAATGGCCAAATTAGACGCGCTTGCGCAGTCCGGGTCTTCGTCTCTTCTCAATGGGGCTCCGTGTAGCTCCGCCCCATCACGTGCCGATTCCAGCCAATCAGGAGGCTGGAATCGGCAATGGACCGCACAGAAGAGCTGCGGTCCACGGAGGAAGAAGATCCCGGCGGCCATCTTCAACCGGTAAGTAAGAAGTCACCGGAGCGCGGGGATTCAGGTAAGCGCTGTGCTGTTTTTTTTTTTAAGTCCCTGCATCGGGGTTGTCCCGCGCCGAACGGGGGGGGGGGGGGGGGGTTGAAAAAAAAAAAAAACGTTTCGGCGCGGGACAACCCCTTTAAGCAGGTGAATCTAATTGCCTACAAGATTTGTTTTCCTAGCAGCTGGCGGATCTGCAATTCCCTCCGTGCCTTACTCCAAATGTTCTATGCAACTTCTGCGTCCAACAATAAAGAGGAATAATTTGAAGTAAGAGGTATCCTGGGTGTCAAGAGAGTAAGGGGGAGACTATTTTACTTGGTAGATTTGAAAGACTTTGATGCTGAGGAGAAATCCTGGGAGCCTGCAGAAGACATCAATGCCCGGCTTTCCTGAAGAAAATCTGCAGTCTGCACCAAAGAAGAGGTGGTGCAAGGGAGGGTAGTGTTATGTGTCGGGACCACGGACGCCAACTTCATTCACCTACTCCCTCTGGTGGTCATGGTCCCCATTCTTCTGTTACCGGTGGCAGACACCACATCTTCACCTATCGAAGACTTCCTCTCACTGCTGCCTGAAGGGTACGCATGTGTGCCTGGTGTCTCCTAAAACTCAATGACATACAGTTATATCATGGAAGTTCTGGGTTTGTATAGAGGGGGATCAGAAGCCAACCCTGCTCCATACAGTGTCAGCTGCTTGTTGGAGCATACATCCACCGGCTACAGTTGTGATCAGCATTCATGCTGATCACAACTATTAATCCTTTAAATGCCGCCACTAATTTTGAAATGGCATTTAAATGTCCTAATCGGAGTTCATGGGTCCCGATCACCCCCCTTCCTTGATGAGATCATGTGGTGTGGTTCGGTTGCCATAGTAGCCGGGTGCCTTCGGAAAGCCTCCAGGTTTGCCATTGTAGATTGCCTGTTAAGCCATGCCTGTGGCATCAAGCCATGTTTGTCACATTGTCCAAAAATATATCCAAAATAGGAAAAGCTAATAAGTCCCAACTCGATTATTCATATCTAAGCGCAAAGTAATTAGCGTCAAAATTTTACGTACGTAATCTAATTCTCTCACTTCCCGGTGTCATAGAAACTTAAAATTTGGCACGAGCATTGATTATGTCATAAATAGGAAACGTTAATGGGTCCCAACTCGATTATTCAATTCTAAGCGCAAAAGAACTAGCGTCCAAATTTTACATAGGTAATCTAATTCTCTCACTTCCTGATGTCATTTTATATGAAGGAAACGTTGCATGGTTACCTCCACGTGGTGTTTCCTGGGTAACGCAGAGAACTATGCAAAATGGTGAACATATGTTTTTCCTCAGTATCTCTAAAGTAACCACGACTTCATAAGATTTTCCGTGTGAACACCAGATAAACACCAGTACCAAATTAACTCGGGCGAAGACGGGTATATCAGCTAGTATTCATATAAACGGCTACTTCTTGATCTAAAAGTTGAAATCTTTTTCCATTCAGCTAGAAGGTTCCATTGTTTCAGTCTAGAACCCAATAGTTCAGCTCCCTGTTTAGAAATTTGTAAATCATGGAACAAGTCGTTTAGTTCCTTCTGTTTTATGAAGTGAGGCGATCTGATATGAGATTCAGGGCTGTACTCTTCTTTAGGTCATACATCTTCTGATTTAATTTTCTTTGATAGGTCCGATTCAGTGGTCTGCAAGTTACGGGCAGGAATAGGCAAGCCTTCCCCGTGAGGCACAGGTTTATGCACTGAAGAAACATCTGGATATTTTATGTTATGTCTGGTTCCACTGGAATGTCCTGCAATATTTGTGAGGCAAAAGTAACAATCTGTATGACTAACATAATAATAATAATAATAATCTTTATTTGTATAGCGCCAACTTATTCCGCAGCGCTTTCAGGCATGGATAAATGCAAAACAATACAACAATTACAATATAAGGTACATTGGGTTAGACACAAATGGGTTGAGGGTGGTACAGGAGGTGCAGGGGTTGGGGAACACAGGCAATAGGGGATTTCATGTACAGATCATTTATTAGAAGACAAACAGGGTGGGGAGCCATAGGGAGGGGAGGGGGGGGGGACTAGGTCAGGGGATTTGGTATACTTCCCTGAAGAGGTGAGTTTTTAAGGCACGTCTGAAATTTCGTGCATCGGGAATTGTCCGGATGCCTTGGGGTAGAGCATTCCAGAGGATGGGTGCTGCTCTGGTGAAGTCCTGGAGGCGAGCATGTGAGGTTCGTATTACAGGGGTGTTTAGTCTGAGGGTGTTAGCCGATCGGAGTGAGCGGGCTGGGTGGTGTACTGACAGGAGGGAGGCGATGTATGGTGGCGCAGCGCCATACAGAGCTTTGTGAGTGAGGTAGAGGAGTTTAAATTTAGTTCTGCAGTGGATGGGCAGCCAATGCAGCGACTGGCATAATGCAGAGGCGTCTGAATAACGACTGGATAGAAAAATCAGTCTAGCTGCTGCATTTAGTATAGAGTGGAGTGGAGCGAGTCTAGTGCGGGGGAGGCCGATGAGTAGTGAGTTGCAGTAGTCAAGCCGGGAGTGGATGAGGGCAACCACGAGCGTCTTTAGCGTGTCCGTGGTTAGGAACGGACGTATTTTAGCAATATTTCTGAGGTGCATGTGGCATGTTTGGGCCAGAGATTGGATATGGGGGGCAAAGGAGAGGTCAGAGTCCAGTGTGACCCCAAGGCATCGGGCATGCCGTCTGGGGGTTATGATGGTGCCAGACACTGGAATGGAGATGTTGAGGGGAGGTCGGTTAGAAGGTGGAAAGACAAGGAGGTCAGTTTTAGAGAGGTTTAGTTTGTGAAAAAGGGAGGACATAGTGTTAGAGACAGCGGACAGACAGTCAGTGATATTCTGGAGGAATGGTCCAGAGATCTCACGAGAGGAGGTGTATAGTTGGGTGTCGTCAGCGTGGAGATGGTATTGGAGACCAAATTTGTGGATGGTTTGTCCAATTGGGGCAGTATAGATAGAGAAGAGAAGGGGACCAAGGACCGAGCCCTGGAGTACCCCAACAGCGAGAGGAAGTGGAGCAGAGATAGAACCAGCAAAGAAAACACTAAAAGAGCGGTCAGAGAGGTAGGAAGAGAACCAGGAGAGAGCAGTATCATTTAGACCAATAGAGTGGAGCATAGTGAGACGGAGGTCATGGTTGACAGTGTCAAATGCAGCAGACAGGTCAAGGAGGATTAGTAGGGAGTAGTCACCTCTAGATTTTGCAGTCAACAGGTCATTTGTTACTTTTGTGAGGGCAGTTTCAGTCGAGTGTAGAGAGCGGAAACCAGACTGGAGGGGGTCGAGGAGCGAGTTGTCAGAGAGAAAGCGAGTAAGGCGGGAGTAGACCAGGCGTTCCAGTAATTTGGAGATGAAGGGGAGGTTTGAGATGGGTCGGTAATTGGCAGCATCAGTTGGGTCCAGGGTTGGTTTTTTAAGCAGAGGGGATATAATGGAGTGTTTGAATGAGGAGGGAAAAGTGCCAGAGGTTAGGGAAAGGTTGCAGATTGTAGTGAGGTGAGTAATAAGAGCTGGGGAAAGGGACCGGAGGAGGTGAGAGGGGAGAGGGTCGCTGGCGCAGGTGGTGGGGCGGGCAGCAGAAAGGAGCCTGGAGACTTCTTCCTGTCGTTGGTTCTAGCATAGATAGTGAGTAGGTGCTGGATGCAGTGCTGATGAAACTGGGATCGGGGTTAACCATGCAGCTTTCAGAGATTTCTTTTCGAATGTTGTCGATTTTTTTCTTTGAAATAGGCAGCTAGTTCTTTGGGGCTGAGGAGGGAGTGAAAGGTCTCAAAGAGTTGTTTGGGGTTGTGGGATAGTGAGGAGACAAGGGAGGTAAAATAAACTTGTTTGCATAGTAACATAGTATGCTAGGCTGAATAAAGACAACGTCCATATGGTTCAGCCTGTTTCAACCTCCTTGTTGATCCAGAGGAAGGAAAAAAAATCCCAAGAGGCAGAAGCCAATTAGCCCTTTTGGGGGGGAAAATTCCTTCCCAACTCCATAATGACAGTCAGAATAATCCCTGGATCAACCTCTGATAGTTCCTACCTGTCTGTAGACCCGAATCAACAACCCTGCTGGTCACCTAATGTCTATATCCTGTAATATCATAGCTCTATAGAAAGACCTCTAGTACCTTTTAAACTCTTCTATGGATTCTGCCATCACCACATCCTCAGGCAGAGAGTTCCACAGTCTCACTGCTCTTACAGTAAAGAACCCCCTTCTATGTTGGTGATAAAACCTGCTTTCTTTTAAACGTATCAGATGTCCTCTTCTTACTGTCGCAGTCCTGGGTATAAACAGATCATGGGAGAGATCCTTGTATTGTCCCCTCATGTATTTATACATAGTTATTTGATCGCCCCCTAGCCGTCTTTTTTCCAGGGTGAATAATCCCAGTTTTGATGCCTCTCTGGGTATTCCAGTCCTTCATTCCATGTATTAGTTTAGTTGCCCTTCTTTGAACCCCATCCAGCACTGTAACATCTTTCCTGAGCACCGGTGACCAGAACTGTACACAGTATTCCATGTGAGGCCTGACAAGTGCCTTATATAGTGGGTGGATAATGTTCTCGCCCCTATACCTCTTTTAATGCACCCAAGGACCTTATTAGCTTTTGCAGCAGCTTACTGGCATTGGTTACTCCAGTTTAATTTACTATCCACTAGTACCCCCAGGTCATTTTCCATCTCCCTTTTCCCTAGCAGTACCCCATTTAGTGTATATTGGTGACATCCTTTTCTCCTGCCCATGTGCATAACCTTACATTTATCCACATTGAACTTCATTTGCCATTTTTCTGCCCAAGCCCCCAGCTTATCCAGGTCGGTTTGTAGCCGCACATTGTCCTCCGTTGCATTGATTATATTGTATAATTTTGTATTATCTGCAAATAATTATGTTTTACTGTGTAGTCCCTCTATCAGGTCATTGATAAATATATTGAACAGAATGGGGCCTAATACTAACCCCTGTGGCACCCCACTAGTGACGGTGGCCCAATCAGAGTACAAACCATTTATTACCCCCCTCTGCTTTCTATCTCTGAGCCCTGTTCTTTACCCAGATACACACGTTTTCACCTAATCCGAGCTGTCTCATTTTGTATATCAGCCTATTATGCTTTGTGTGGCGCAGAGTGTAAGCTCTCACTCGCCACCTGAAGGTTGCAAGTTCGATCCCCACATGAATCAGGTAGCCGGCTCAAGGTTGACTCAGCCTTCCATCCTTCCGAGGTCAGTAAAATGAGAACCGAGCTTGGTGGGGGGTAATAAATTACCTGAAAGCGCTGCGGAATAAGTTGGCGCTATACAAATACCAAGATTTATTTTATTATTTATTTATGCGGTACAGTGACAAATGCTTTAGAGAAGTCCAGATATACAAGATCAATAGACTCTCCCAGGTCCAGCCTAGAACTTACTTCATTCTAGAAGCAGACCAGATTGGTCTGACATGATCGCCCCTTCATGAACCCATGCTGATGAGGGGTTATACTGTTGTTTTCCTTGAGGTATTCTAGGATGGCGTCTCTCAGAAACCCCTCAAATATTTTCAGTTATTGAAGTGAGGCTTACTGGCCTGTAGTTCCCAGTCTGTCTTTTGGACCCCTTGTATATTGGAACTACATTGGCAATGTGCCCTTCACAGATATAGATTAAAAACTAATAAACTTTACTAACGAATTATTAAAAAGGTTGGGCTAACACTGACGAACGCAAAATGATAGTCAACAGTGTGTTTGGGTGTTGAATAGTTGTTCTATACTGTAGTTGTTGTATAATACACTAGAAGCTCGACGAGTTTTCCTGTCCTCATTTGGGACAGTTCATCAGGAGCGGGCCACAAATTGCCCGAAAGTGTGTTTAATAATGGTAGTTGTGGATACCAATCTCTGACATCCGAGATTTGGAGTTAAAATGTAGTATTTTACTGGCTGGATTGGTGCCCTATAGCGGGTATTCTGTAGCTTGGTCCTAATAATAGGTCTACTCCTATTAATCAAGTAGCACCACTCGAGTTATCAGTTTTCTCTGGTGGTGTCCTTAATCACGCTAACTATAACCCACACACTATTGCGTGTGTTGGGGAGACTCTCGTTTAAAGTGTGGCGATCATGTGCTTCACCCGGTCAGTTGTGTCAGTAGTAGCACCTGGTCGCCAGACTTAGGGCTCATGTCCACGGGGAAAAGAAGAATTAAAATCCGCAGCGGATTTTAACTCTTCTCCCGCATGCGGATCCGCATCCCATAGGGATGCATTGACCACCCGCGGGTAGATAAATACCCGCGGATCGTCAATAAAAGTGATTTTAAAAAAAATGGAGCATGAAAAAATCTGGACCATGCTCCATTTTCATGCGGGTCTCCCGCGGGGACGGCTCCCGCGGGCTTCTATTGAAGCCTATGGAAGCCGTCCGGATCCGCGGGACACAAAAATCACATTTTACTTACCCGCTCCGGTTCTTCTCTTCGGCGCCGCGCCATCCTCTCTCAGCCGCGGCCGGATCATTTTGCTTCGGCCCGGCGCATGCGCGGGGCACGTCACCGACGTCATCGTGCACATCCGCCGAGCCGAAGAATGAAGATCCGGCCGCGACGAGAGAAGATGACGCCGCCGCGAAGAGAAGAAACGGAGCGGATGGGAGGTGAGTTTATTGTCATTTATTCTTATTTTCAGCGCTCATGTCCGCGGGGCAGGAGGGACCCGCTGCAGATTCTACATGTAGAATCCGTAGCGGGCCCGATTTTCCCCGTGGACATGAGGCCTAAAGGTCATAGAGTCGTGCCCTGGATATCAACTACAGTATGGGGGTTAGGGGTCCCCCCAAAAATTGTAGGTGCTATGGGCAGAGCCAGAAGCCGTTAGTGGGTCAGGGGAGATAAGTCAATGCCGGTGACCCTGTATGCTCTAGAGGTGTTACTCCGGAAGGTGCACCGGTGTAAATTAGGTAACACTTCTGTGAATAGCGCTGTATAGGGAGTGTCTGTCAGACACGACCCGTATAATGCGCTGTAACACTTTTGTAGGAGCCGCACGGTCCATGTCCCGAAATGGCAGTGCTGGATGTCCAAGCACTAGCCCACCTGTTTAAATAGAGCAATAGTATCCCACTAGTTACAACTCAGTAAGCTCTCAGAAACAAGATTTTACGCTAGATGGCAGAATAATGCCAAGCCTTTCCAGAAAAAACTGTGCTAATGGCTATTCTGATAGTAAAGAGTGCACACGGCTCCCTAGTTTGTAGCTTGCAGCTAATTCAAGTATCAGATAAGGGCAGATAGCATTATAGGAGAGAAGAGGTAGCGCCTTCAGCTCTGATGGTGAGCGGCCGGCGATAAGCTCCCTGACATCCTAACAGGGTATTTAAGGGATAGATGGCCCCTCCCATCGGGGAAGTACTGGATCTCTTAGCCAATCAGAGGCGAGTGGAGGCGGTCCGGAGCCATACTGGGCTTATTGTGTGTAAGAAATATGCCTCCTCGTGCGACTACAGTAAGGTAATTACCTCAGGCATCTAAATTGGGGTCCGCGATCCCGGGGCGTAGGGTCTGATCCTCTCTAGCAGCCCCCGATCGGTTGGAAGGCGCCGGACCTCACCGCTTCCGCGTTCCACGCAGAAACGCAAGCTCTGCAACGCAATGACGTCATCTCGCAACGTGTGCCCCGATTGGTCAGCGGGCCAGAAGGAGGTGTGTCGCTGCCACATCATGGTGACATGTTGCTATCGCAGCGCATCCTAGCGGAGATCACAGTAAATAAATAGAAGGGTAAGCGAGAAGCGCCCTCACATAGGTGGGGTTGACCACGGTCTTCTGCCCCCTCAAAATGATTCAAGTATTTAGGTCAATATTAGGGGCTAATTCATAAGGTTAGTCAGATAGGAAGAGAGATCGAGGCTATTTGTCAAAACGCAATGGTTTAACCCTTGTCATGTCAGGTTCAGATTGTTCCAGGGAGCTATAAAAGGTGTAATATAGAAGCCCAATTCAAATCGAAGATGTTTAAATGATATGTATATAAAATATAAAATACATTGGGGTCATAAGCAGGCTGTCCATCAATTAGATGGAAAAAAGAGTGTAGCATAGATGTGCCAACTCATAAAGGGGTGTTGCTTATAATGTCAATGCGTCGATGTATGCAGATTAAATGCAAGAGAGTACAGATAGATGAGTATGTCATACTAGAGCGGAATGATGCCCACACACCGCTTGCATAGGAACTTGTATGGTGTAAAGATGTCACCCAACACCCAAACACACTGTTGACTATCATTACCTCGGAGCCCTGTACTGTATTACTAGAGTCTCCGAGAAGATCGTGGAGTGTGGATTACCACCAAGCTAGAGCACCTATACCTCCATCCCCTAAATATCATCGGGGAATCGGTGGCCACTAGCGACCCTAACCTAAGAGTTGATGTCTCATTTATGTTCTGTCGTTTTGCGTTCGGCAGTGTCTTTATGTTAGCCCAACCTTTTTAATAATTCGTTAATAAAGTTTATTAGTTTTTAATCTATATCTGTGAAGGCCTTCTTATATAATATATTGATTCCACTTACCACTGTGACTTCTCTTTACATCGGCAATGTGCCAATCCAATAGTAAACCCTGGTCTTGATAGTGTCCATAAATATAAGAAAGAGCAGTCTAGGTATCACATCACTTAGTTCTCTAGAGATATATCTAGAATATATCTAGAGATGAGCGAGCACCAAAATGCTCGGGTGCTCGTTTCCCGAGTCGAACTTTCCGCAATGCTCGAGGGTTCGTTTCGAGTAACAAACCCCATTGAAGTCAATGGGAGACTCGAGCATTTTACAAGCTGACCGATGCTCCGCATGGGAGAGGTTGTGTGAAACACCTGAAAACATCAGAAAGTCTTGGAAACCCCACAGAAAAGGATAGGGAATGGCAGGAGCAGCATGTATGGGTACATCTGACTCTCCCAGGTCCCACTATTAAGCAAAATTGGAAGCAAGAGCCTGGTGGTCACCCCCCTAACAATTTACTTGGGACAGACCATAAGCAGCACGGCACACGCGCTGGCACATCTTAGCTAAGCACCACACTAGCTGCAACCAAGGCTAATCACCGCCTGCGGGTGACACCACTGCCTCTTCTCCTGGGTTACATGCTGGCATTGCTGTCCAATCCCCCAGATGAGCCAGCGTCCACAGCGCACACAAAATTCTCCCTGCACAGCGTTCAGCTGCCCTCATGCCACATGCTCGCTTGATAGCCACACCACCCTCATGTCTATTTATAAGTGTAAACTGGATGCGGAGGAACCAGAGACACACACTGCAGAGGGTTAGCAGGACCTGGCAGCGACCCTCTTTAAAAAAAAGTGTGGGCAATAGCCCACAATGCTGATGAGAATTGATGATAAATTGACGTACGATCATAATTCAAATCCCATGCCACCTCCACCACAAAATTGTCAGGAGCCGCAAATGTGGACATAAAGGGGACTCAGGTGCCAGCACTTCTACACATCTCCACAATGCAGCAGCCCACACTAACACCAAAGATTGCTTTGAAGCAGGAGGTGTCACAAAATTCCCAACCAGGCGCATTTAATCAGTTATGCTTAGTGTTAACGCTCCAATGCAGTGTCTCGGATAACTGTGGTAAAACGAGAAATAATACATGGCGACCAGACACCAAAGAGGAGGAGGTGGTGGCATAATAAGCCCGATAAACCGTGACCGAGGTAGGATCCGCATTACTCTGTGTGGGAAGCATGTGAGCAGGTCCAGGGCCAGGCTTGGTCCCAACCTCCACCTTGTGTGACCCAAGGTGCCGTAAGTTACATAGCTATGGGAAACCCATGTGTACCCACGCAATTCATTCTGTGTATGTGTCAGATACCTAAACACCGCCATGGGAAAGCCTTCTGCACCCTACCCAAGTCATTCAGTGTATTTGTGCCAGATAGCTGAACACCGCTATGGAAAACCTTTGTGCACCCACAGCCTAGGCAAGCCCATGAAACCCAAAGACAGTATTACACATGAAGAAATGAGAGTGCCCAAACATTGCAGAGTTTCACCCCAGCCAGGACCTCGGCCTCGGCCCACACTTCTGCCGAAGTCATTCAGTGTTTTTGTGCCAGACAGCTGAACACCGCACTGGGAAACCTTTGTGCCCTCACAGTATAGGCGATCCCCTGAAACATTTCTGTAACAATAGTATAGGCGAACCCCTCAAACCTTTCAGTAGCAAGAGTATAGGCGAACCCCTCAAACCTTTCAGTAGCAAGTGTATAGGCGGACCCCGGAAACATTTCTGTAGCAAGAGTATAGGCGAACCCCTCAAACCATTCAGTAGAAACTGCATAGGCAGACCCCAGTAACATTTCTGTAGCCAAAGTATAGGCAGACCCCTGTAACGTTTCTGTATAGGCGAACACCTGAAAAAATTTGTTTACCAAGAGTATAGGCGAAGCACGGAAAAATTTGTTTGCCAACAGTATAGGCGAGGCCCTGAAAAATTGGTGTACCAAGAGTATGTGTACCCCTGAAAAATTGCTTAACCCCGAGGGCAGGTAAAACCAATAAACATTTTTTTAAGATACAGCTCGCTGTTGCTTAATTTGTAACAGAGCCTTTTGGCCCGCAGAAAAATTGGCAGTTCAGCGTGATGACATGCTGTTTTAGGAGGAGGAGGAGTAATATCCGAGAGGGATAGACCAAGCTACTTCTCCCCTTTTTTGGGGTGGTAGAGGATGCATTTTTCTCCTATTGCAGCGAAAAGAATCTTTATCATACACTGCTTTCCACCAGTGGAGAAGAGAAGTCTGGGGAAATCCAGTCTTTGTTCATCTTAATGAGTGTAAGCATGTCGGTGCTGCCAGTTGGCAGGCGGGTATGTTTATCCGTGATGATCTCCCAACAGCACGATACACCCTCTCTCACAAGACGCTAGCGTCAGGGCAGGCCAGCATCTCCAGGGCGTACAGCACAACTTCGTGCCACGTGTCCAGCTTTGATACCCAATAGTTGTATGGAGCAGAGGGATCACGGAGGACGGTGGTACGATGGGCTATGTACTCCGTCACCATCTTTTGACAATGCTCCCTCCGACTTAGTCTAGACTTGGGAGTGCTTACAAAGTCTTGCTGGGGAGCCATAAAACTGGTAAAGGCCCTGGAGAGTGTTCCCCTGCCTGTGCTGGACATGCTGCCTGATCCCCACACCTCCCCTGCTAGTTGGCCCTCTGAGCTGCGTCTTCTACCGCTAGCGCTGTCAGATGGGAACTTTAGCATCACTTTTTCCACCAGGGCCCTGTGGTATAGCATCACTCTCATACCCCTTTCCTCTTCGAGAATGAGAGTGGAAAGGTTCTTCTTATACCGTGGGTCGAGAAGGCTGTACACCCAGTAATCCGTGTTGGCCAGAATGCATCTAATGCGAGGGTCACGGAAGAGGCAGCATAATACGCTGCAGAAACCAACACCGTGGTAGGCTATCCTCGGTGTAGGTAGAACGTGAGTAGTCCCAGGCTCTGACTTGGTCCCAGCCTCCACGAAGTTCACCTAATGTGCCGTCAGGGAGATATAGGGGCCCTGCCCGCCAGCACTTGTCCACATGTCTGTCGTTAAGTGGACCTTCCCAGTAACCACGTTGGTGAGGGCACGGTTTATGTTGTGGGAGACGTGTTGGTGTAGGGCGGGGACGGCACACCAGGAAAATAGTGGCAACGGGGGACCGAGTAGCGCAGGACCGTTCCTGCTATCATGTTTTTGAAAGCCTCTGTTTCCACAAGCCTGTACGGCAGCATCTCCAGATTGATTACTTTGGCAATGTGCATGTTTAAAGCTTGTGTATGCGGGTGGGTGGCGGCATATTTCCGCTTTCGCTCCAACGCTTGTGTTAGCGACAACTGATTGCTGAGCTAGGAGACATTGCTAGAGGCCTTGGAGCACCGTGGAGGTGAGGGTGTGGGTGCAGACTGGGAGGCGCTCGTGCCTGCATCCTGGGAGGGGGATTGGATCTGTGTGCCTGGTTGTGACACAGGAAGAGGCAGTGGTGTGACCCGGAGGCAGTGAATGGACTTCGTCCCACCTCGTGGGGTGCTTGGCAATCATATGCCTACGCATGCTGGTGGTGGTGAGGCTGGTAGTGGTGGCTCCCCTGCTGATCTTGGTGCGGCGCAGATTGCACACCACTGCTCGTCGGTCTTCTGCGCTCTCACTAAAAAACATCCACACCTTGGAACACGTAGCCCTCTGCATGAAGGCTTGCCGTGAGGGGGTGCTGTGGCAAACAGCTAGGGGATTATTGGCTCTGGCCCTGCCTCTCCCCCTGGCCACCCCATTACCTCTTCCAACCTGTCCTGCTGCTGCACTTTCTTCCCCCTCTGAAGCCCTGTCTTCAGTAGGCTTAGCAAGCCAGGTGGGGTCAGTCACCTTATCGTCCATCTGCTCTTCCTGTGAATCCTCTGTGCACTCCTCCCTGGGACCTACTGCCCTTACTACTACCTCACTGAAATACAACTGTGTCTCATCATCCTCATCCGCCAAAAGTTCTTGAGACAGTTACCGGAAGTCCCAGCCTCATCACCCGGACTCTGAGAAATTTCCCAATGTTGGGCATCGGTCACGACAAACTCCTCAGGTGGGTGAGGAGCCATTTTTTCCCACTCAGGGCAGGGACCCAGGAACAGTTCCTGGGAGTCAGCCTGCTCAGAATCTGTTGTTGTCCTGGAGTGACGAGGCTGGGAGGAAGGAGAAACAGCTAGAGGATTCAGAGGTGCAGTCCCTAGCCTGGTAGTAGTGGACTGCGTAGAAGACTGGGTGGTCGATACATTGCTGGACGCGTTATCAGCGATCCACGACAGGACCTGCTTACACGGCTGTGCTTGTAATAAAGGTGTGCCACGCAGACCCGCAAATTGTGATATGAAGCTGGGGAGCGGAGAGACGCGGCGCTCTCCTAATCCCTCTGCAGCCGGCTGTGATTCACCCTGCCCAGGACCTTGGCCTGTGCCCACACCCTCAGTTGGATGCCCGTGCCCGCGTCCACGTCCACATCCTCGACCCTTACACCTACTCCTCATCATGTCGGATAAAGGATAGAGCAGGGCCCAAATTACCCCACTGTATAGTGCAGAGAACTGGGCCTAATGCACCGCACACAGAGACTTGTAGATTCCAGAGGCTCTATGCTGTGACAGAAAAAAATAAGCCGCTGTCTTGCGCTGATACCGAGGGGTAATTTACTGCTCGCAGAGACTTGTGTATAAGAGAGGCAGAGAACTATTAACCCAGTAGATAGTGCTGATAACTGCGGCTACTTCACTGCACACAAGGAAAGTGTATTGTGAGATGCTCTGCACAAGGGCAGAGAATTAACTATTAACCCAGTGGATAGTGCAGATATCTTCGTCTACTTCACTGCACACAAGGAAAGTGTATTGTGAGATGCTCTGCACAGGGGCTGAGAATCAACTATTAACCCAGTAGATAGTGCTGATAACTGCGGCTACTTCACTGTGCACAAGGAAAGTGTATTGTGAGATGCTCTGCAGAGGGGCAGAGCACTATTAACCCAGTGGGTAGTGCTAATAACTGCAGCTCCTTCGCCGCACACAAGGAAAGTGTATTGTGAGATGCTCTGCACAAGGGCAGAGAATTAACTATTAACCCAATGGATAGTGCAGATAGCTGCGGCTACTTCACTGCACACAGTGAATGGTAGATGCCAGATACTCTGCACAGGGGCAGAGAAATGGTATAGGTGAAATACTCTGCAGTTCCCCAGGAAAAATTAGCGTACTGTTTAGCGATTAAAACTCTGCCTAATGTGCTGCACACAGAGAATGGTATAGGTGAAATGCTCTGTACAGCCCTAGATGCTTGAAAATACAAAAAAGTGCACTACTGTAACCAGCCAGCCACAATAGTAATGCACACAATGGGGAGTAGCCCTAAGAAGGACTGTTGGGTTCTTGATGTCAGGATCCCTGCCTAACCGCACCCTACACTGACACTTTCCCTATCTCAGCTGCAGGTCTTTCCCTAACCTCTGCCAGCACGTGTCTGAGGCGAGCCGCGGGCGGCACCAGTTTAAGTACTCGGCGGTCACCGGATCCCGCCAGCCACTCACTGCTGTAGACGTACAGAGGGCTGGCACATCACACCAGGAAGTGGTAATGTCTTCCCCGCATGTTTATTGGCTAGAAAATGGCGCTAAACATGCGGGGAAGAGAAATAAAAGTAACTCGAGTACCACGTGGTCTTCGTCTCTAGTAACAAGCATCTCAAATAGCCTAATACTCGAACGAGCATCAAGCTCGGACGAGTGTGCTCGCTCATCTCTAGGTATATCCCATCTAGCCCTGGTGATTTTAATCTTCTTTAACCGGTTCTGCACCTCCTCCTGCGTTAGGTATGAGATATTTTGTGCGGGGTTCATTTTATTCCCCTGCATCTCATGTGGCATTTCCTTTTCATTTGTTACACTTGAAAATAAACTATTTAATAGATTTGCCTTCCCTCCATCATCTTCTATGATTTCTCCTGCATTATTTGTTAAAGGGCCAGTGCTCTCGGTGCAAATCCTTTTGCTGTTAATTTAGTTAAATAATAGTTTCGGGTTGTTTTTACTCTCTTTGTCGATCAGTCTTTCTGCCTCCTCCTTAGGATTTTTGATCTTTCCTTTACATGATTTGTTTTTTTCCCTGTATATTTTAGCGCTTCTTCGCTGTCTTGTTGCTTTAGTAGTTTGAACGCTTTCTTTTTTTTTCGTTTATTGCCTCCCTTACCGTCTTGTCGAGCCACATTGGTTTCCTTTTACTTGAAGCTCTTTTATTTTTAAAGGCAATGAACGGCTCACATGAGGTGATTAGGATCCTTTTAAACTTTTCCCATTTGTCCTCTGCACTGTTATTTTTGAGGATGTTGTCCCATTTAATGTTACCGATAGTAGTTCTAAGCTCATCAAATTTTGCTTTACTAAAGTTTAGTTTTTTTATTAAATGACAGTTGGAAATTAATGATATTGTGGTCACTGTTCGCCAAGTGCCCCTCAATCTGTACCCCCACTATTCTGTCCGGTTTGTTAGTACTAAATCCAGAGTGGCCCTCCCTCTAGTTGGCCCCTGCACAAGTTGGGTAAGGTAGTTATCACATCAAACCATTGGAGCAGCAAACGGCAGGGCTCGGCGCTTTCCTTCTATCTATTCTGTTAGAGTAGTTGTGCAGGTTATGCAAACAGTATGAGGTGCAGAGATTTTATCCTGATTCCTGAGATCACAAAAAAAAAGTAGTTTATAAGTTTTCTTAAAGGGGTTGTCCCACGGCAGCAAGTGGGTCTATACACTTCTGTATGGCCATATTAATGCACTTTGTAATGTACATTGTGCATTAATTATGAGCCATACAGAAGTTATAAAAAGTTTTTTACTTACCTGCTCCGTTGCTAGCGTCCTCGTTCCCATGGAGCCGACTAATTTTCGCCCTCCGATGGCCAAATTAGCCGAGCTTGCGCAGTCCGGGTCTTCTCCTGTCTTCAATGGGGCCGCTCGTGCAGAATGCCGACTCCGTGTAGCTCCGCCCCGTCACGTGCCGATTCCAGCCAATCAGGAGGCTGGAATCGGCAATGGACCGCACAGAAGAGCTGCGGTCCACGGAGGGAGCAGACCCCGGCGGCCATCTTCAGCAGGTGAGTATGAAGACGCCGGACCGCCGGGATTCAGGTAAGCACTCTCCGGTTTGTTTTTTTAACCCCTGCATCGGGGTTGTCTCGCGCCGAACGGGGGTGGGGGGGGGTGGGGGGGGGGGGGTTAAAAAAAAAAAAAAAGTTTCTGCGCGGGACAACCCCTTTAACTACATCAGTGATTGACTTTCTTTGGGTTTTTGGAGTGAATTTTCTACATATATAACAAAAGTTGTCGGGATGGCTTACACAACAACATTTACCAGTTGCCGTAGTACTAAGGCCTCATGTCCACGGGCAAAAGAAGAATTAAAATCTGCAGCGGCAGGAGGGACCCGCTACGAATTCTCCATGAAGAATCCGTAGCGGGCCTGATTTTCCCCGTGGACTTGAGGCCTTACTGTAAGGCCTCCTTCCCACGAACGGATTTCCGCCGCGTAATTCGCGGCGAAAATCCGCTGCGTTGCCCGCAGCTATTAGGTTCTATTGAACCTAATAGCTCCATGCTCACGATGCGTAATTCCACCGCGGAATTACGCACCGCGATTTCTCCCGTCCTCACCCGCAGCATGCTCTATTTTCTGCGGGTGAGGACGGGCTGTACGCACTGACGGCTTCCATTGCAGTCAATGGAAGCCGTCCATTCACGCTATCTCCCGCTGTAACCAGCGGGAGATAGCGTGAAAAAACGCTTTCCCGCCCACCGCCGAGCGTCATATGACGCCAAATGACGCGGTCCGGCCGCGTCACGTGACACGGCTGGTGACGCGAGAGCGGTGGGCGGTGACGAGCGGTGACGAGCGGTGACGCGGCGGTGGTGGGCGGGGAAGCGATTTCACGCTATCTCCCGCAGGTAAGTATAGGGGCTCTGGGGGGCGCCGTGACGGGCTTCACAGCGGAATATTACGCTGCGGAGCCCGTCACGCTCGTGGGAAGGAGGCCTAAGGGCTCCTGCACACGCGTTTTTTTCACGCGATATCGCTGCTTTTTTTTCACGCGATTGTCAATGGGACATCCTAATGTTAAAAACACACCAACTTGCAAAGCGTTTTTAACATTAGAAAGTCCCATTGACAATGAAGTGAAAAAAAGGGGCGATATCGCGTGAAAAAAACGCAAGTGTGCAGGAGCCCTAACTCTGTTATGTCAGAATGTTTCACTAGCTTATACAGGAAATGCAAAAAAACACAGATAAATACAAACTGAGATAACAGAAACGCAAAAAATACCCATACGCTGAGGTAACAATGAAGAGAAGTGCCTAATGCAGGTTACAACATGTACTAAACAGCAGTACAGATAGGCTCATGTCGGTAACCTTCCTGCTCAACTACATTGTTCTGCCATCTAGTGACCAATTTAGGAACTTCATCCACTGTGTATTACATTCAAATAAAGAGTTTAGCTTAGTCACTGATTTAATTTCATATAAATAATCCACCAGAAAATGAGCACAAACACAAAAACCTTTTTTAAAAAATGAAAAAGAAATTTAAATTACATAAAAACCTTACGTGATACATCCTTTCAAAAGGTAAATTCGGATTCTACACCCAAAAATCCATAAGAAGTGATATATCGCACACCAGATGCAAAAATGCTGTTGAGCAGTGATTGGTTCCCCCAGTGAGTGGGCCCTTGTAGAGGCTCATTTTTAATTGACCCTGGTTACTGGCCCGGGGGGATACCATTTGTTTGTATGTCATGTCTATCTTTCATACGGCCCGTAGGTTTTAATTTTAATTTTTTTTAAATTAAGTTTCAAGGCTGCTTATCTGTGAAGGGCATAGATGATGAAACTGCTATTATAAAGGGTATCAACCCCCCCTAGAACCAATAGTGAAGCTAAAGTCTGATAAAGTGTAGTCTAGCTGCAGACCAGTCATAAATGCATCGCGAATGTTGGTAACGCTCACATCCACCTGAGTGCATCATTAGAGTCTCCACAACTGCTGCTAATATGTGTCATGAAGGCGAATACTACTACTATTAGTCTAATGCTACTGCTCCGCTCAATATATTTATTTCAGCAAAACCCCACAGAAGCGATACACCAACCCAGCCTAGTTGTCAATGACCTTACAGGCCTACCGGCGGCACAAAATAGAGATGACGCTATCAGTTCTGGTGGTGAACTGGCAGCAAGTCAGATCAGTTGTATATGGCTGCTGGAGGGGCGCCTTTTAAAGCCCCCAAATGATTCCACCTACCAAGAAGGCCAGGCCTGCTCGACCAATCCCGATGTACTAGGCCGTCTGTATCTGCCTACCATAGGCGCACGCGCCATCCAGGATTAGCCGCCCTAGAAAGCGAGCTGTGGAAAACCACTGCCCATTGGAAATGCCATGTGAAGCTAGGACCACGCATGCCTAGAAGGCCACCAGTAATCCCCAAGACTGGAGCCGAATACAGGAGGCCCTACGCATGCGCCAAACCACTACTGACAGACGAGTAATCACAGTCAGAATACCCAGATGCAGGCATCAGCATCGATAATAAGCATAACACAGGTAATCTCAGGGAAAGAGAATACAATACACATCCCCTCATCAAAAGGACACCTATTGATACATAGATAAATCACACATGGCTCAACAAGATGAAACTCCAAAGAGGAAGAAATACTTTTTTCCTTCCTCTCTTCTTCCCAAATAACCATATATAAGAAAACAACAATAAATAAAGTCAGTCCAAGTCCCTATGGGCGGTCCCAGAATAAAGAGCCCAAATGGGCTAGAACAGAGCCAAGCCAGAGCAAGGACATTTTAGAAGACTTTAGCATTAGCAAACCAATGGATTTACATGCCACATGGGATCGCAGAGAAGCTGCACAGAATAATGGAGTGCATTAAAATTACTGTAACGCACTAAAACAGTGCTCAATTTTTAGCACCGATATAGCGCTATAAGATACCTTGTGAGAGTGATACATAAGATGCCTTGTGAGAGTGATACATAAGATGCCTTGTGAGAGTGATACATAAGATGCCTTGTGAGAGTGATACATAAGATGCCTTGTGAGAGTGATACATAAGATGCCTTGTGATAGTGATACATAAGATGCCTTGTGAGAGTGATACATAAGATGCCTTGTGAGAGTGATACATAAGATGCCTTGTGAGAGTGATACATAAGATGCCTTGTGAGAGTGATACATAAGATGCCTTGTGAGAGTGATACATAAGATGCCTTGTGAGAGTGATACATAAGATGCCTTGTGAGAGTGATACATAAGATGCCTTGTGAGAGTGATACATAAGATGCCTTGTGAGAGTGATACATAGGATGCCTTGTGAGAGTGATACATAAGATGCCTTGTGAGAGTGATACATAAGATGCCTTGTGAGAGTGATACATAGGATGCCTTGTGGGAGTGGCCAAAATCCACATCGCCTCCTTCTATAGAAGGTTATTATCTAAGTAATGAATAATAATCTTTATTTATATAGCGCCAAACATATTCCGCAGCCCTTACAAAAATGGGGATACAGAAAGACAAAACTACAACCCCCCCCCCCAGGTACATAGTAATCAGTTGATGGAAGCAGTAGGGGTGCGGGGGAGAGATCTGCCTATCTATCACTCAGACGCATTTTTCAATGCCTAGAATAGTGAGCAGACTAGGAATGTTATGATGCCTCTTCATGTTTGGTGATGGGGTCGGCTCTTCTCTCATGATGTTCCCTATATCTGCCACAATGGGTCTTCTGAATTCCTGTGTGGTCTTCCCTACGTAGTTGAGAGGACAAGTGGCCATATACAATACTGCATGTTTTACAGTTAGTGAAGTCCCTAATATTGTACCGTTTGTTGATCACAGCGCTCACAAAAGAGGAACCTCTATTAATATACTGACAGGCTTTACATCTATGGCAAGGGAAAGTACCCTAGGGTTTTTTTTTGTTCAATAAATTTTTATGGAGTTTTAACAGTTATGCAAAGCAATTACAGTGAGGAAGTGTCCCTGTTGTCAAGGAAATAGACAAATATGACTCATTGTCTACATTAAGGCCTCACGTCCACGGGGAAAATCAGGCCCGCTACGGATTCTCCATGGAGAATCCGCAGCGGGTCCCTCCTGCCCCGCAGACATGAGGCATAAAAATAAGAATTAACTCACCTCTCGCACGCTCCGGATCTTCCCTTCGCCGCGGACGGATCTTCTTTCTTCGGTCTGGCGGATGCGCAGGGCACGTCGGTTGTGTGCCCCGCGCATGCGCCGGCCCGAAGAAAAAAGATCAGGCTGCGACGGAGAGAAGATGGCGCTGCGGCGAAGTGAAGAACCAGAGCGGGTGAGTAAAATCCGATTTTTGTCTCCCGCGGATCCGGACGGCTTCCATAGGCTTCAATAGAAGCCCGCGGGAGACCCGCACGAAAATGGAGCATGGTCCAGATTTTTTCATGCTCCATTTTTAAAAAAAATCACTTTTAATGACCATCCGCGGGTATTTATCTACCCGCGGGTGGTCAATGCATCTCTATGGGATGCGGATCCGTGGGCAGGAGAAGAGTTAAAATCCGCTGCGGATTTTAATTCTTCTTTTGCCCGTGGACATGAGGCCTAATAAACCTCTCTGATAGATAAAGAAATCTTGCTTGAGTTGTGCTTTGTTACATACACGAACATGGGGAGATGGGGTGGGGGGAGGGTACAGGGGGGAGGAAAGAACAGCGGGAGGAGGGGTGGGGGGGGGGTGGGTAGTCCAGGTGTTGGATTCAGTTTTGTTAACACTGACTAAAGTCTGTACGGCTTATACACATGAGCCGGTTTGCAGCCATCTGGAGAATAGGGGTGAGTTACGAATGTCTATCCACACTGCCCAGGTTCTATAGAAACTGTCATAGCCCTGTGGTTCGTCGGTTAGCCTCAGCCTCTCCATCCGAGCTATTTTGTCCATCGCCCCCACCTATGCGCATCTGGGTATCTCCTGGCCCTGTTTCCAGAACCTAGGAATCACCAGACGCGTTGCCATAATGAAGAATTTTAGGAGGCCTTTTTTGAGTGATGGGGTGTTGGGGGAGATGGACAGAAGTGCCAACTCAGGTGTTAAGGTCAGGGGTTCTCTGCATGTACTCTCATATAAGCACTTCATGTCTTGCCAAATGGACGCAACCATGGGACAATCCCACCAAATGTGGAGCATCAAGCCCACTCCCGCCTGGCAGCGCCAACAAATGTTAGGGGTTGAGGAAAAGAAGGTGTGTAGCCTCTCTGGGGTCATGTACCATCTTGATAAGATTTTGAAATTCAACTCCTGGAGTTTATTCACGATGGACATCTTGTGGGTGAGCTGGAATGCCCTGGTCCAGAGCTCATGGGGGACTGGCCGGCCCAGGGCCTCTTCCCATTCCCCCATCCACCTGGGGCGGTGGCTATCTAGTTGTTCTTCTAGTAATTGGTTGTAGAGCAACAAGACAGTGTGTCTGGGTATCTCCAATGCACAGCATAGCTTCTCGAAGGGGGTGAGGTTCATGTTCCAGCCCTGGGTGGGTTTTATCTTCCCCAGATAACTACGGACCTGGAGAAATTGCATCCATGAGCCCGGGGGTAGTTACCGTATCCCACGCATACCCACTATGTCCCGTAGACTCCCCGAGTCTAACACCTTCCCTACTCTAGCCTCCGTTCCGTGAGGCAAAAATCTCAGGCTGCTTGTGGACTGTATTGCTGGAAGCTGTGGATTTCCGGTAAGTGGGGTGAGAAATCCTGGGACCGACAACCTGCACCCCCCCTGCCAGGCCCTCAGGAGTGAGTTCATTAGGGTCGAGGCCTCTGTCCTCTCGCCTTTCGCCCATCCAGGGATCCACAACACCACCCGTGTCTCAAAGGTGTTGTTATAATTCTATATTTGTACCCATATTTTGTCTGTCCTATGGTGGAAAAGGTCTAGTATAAGAGACCCTATTGTCGCTTTATGGTAGAGGCGTAAGTCGGGGAGTCCCACTACCCCTCTTTCTTTTTGTTTAGTTAGGCTCTTATGGCTAAGTCTCCTGGAGCCTCCTTTCCATATAAATTGGAGAATTTGACTACGTAGTCTATTGAAGAAGGCTTTTGGAGGGCTACATGGTGCGGTCTGAAAAATATATAAGATCCTATGGAGGATGTCCATCTTATTCGCGCTCATCCTACCGAACCATGATAGTGGGATTGCTTCCCACTTCTCCAGATCTTTTTTAAGGGTTAGTAGGAGAGGTTTATAGTTTAGTTCGTATATCGTGGTCGGGTCTGTCGGGATCTGGATCCCTAGATATTTGATTGAATTATGTTTCCAAAGGAAGGGGAAGGCCGTGGTCAGGTCGTCAACAACCCGTTGAGGTATGGAAACATTAAGGATCACAGATTTTTGTGCGTTGACTTTGTAATTGTTGAGTTGTCCAAAAACAGCAAATTCTTGTATGATGTTGGGGAGACCTACTCGGGGATCGGTGACATATACTTAAAGGTCGTCCGCAAAGAGTGAAATTTTATGTTCATTCTTCCCGACCTGCATCCTTCTTATTGAGAGGGGTTGTTTCTGACGGTGTTGGCGAGGGTCTCAATCACTAATATGTACAGAATTGGAGATAGGGGACACCCCTGTCGCGTGCCATTTTTAATCTCAAAGGGAGCAGACAAATTACCGTTTACCCTGATCTGGGCCGAGGGGCTGTGGTATAGTGCCAGTATCCAAGATAGTGCTCTGGACCCCAGTCCGAACTTCCCGAGGGTCGCTTCCAGACATTTCCAGCTTATTATGTCGAACGCTTTTTCAGTGTCGACAGATAGCAGACACAGCGGGACTCCCCTTTTCCTTGTCCGGTCGATCAAGGACAGGGTTTTAGTTGAATTGTCTATTGCCTCCCTCCCTGGGACAAATCCCATTTGATCGCCGTGTATGAGACGGGGGATCGAGGGGTTCAGTCTGTTTGCTAGTATTTTTGAGAAGATTTTAAGGTCACAGTTAATCAGTGATATTGGGCGGTAACTGCCACACGCCAGAGGGTCCTTCCCTGGTTTAGGTATCAGGACGATATGTGCCTGGAGGGCCTGTAGAGGAAACGGGCACCCCCGGGAGATGGTGTTAAAGGTCCAGAGGAGTGGGTCCGAGACCATGTCCCCACACGTCTTATAGAATCTCCGGGAGTACCCCTCTGGGCCTGGGCTCTTCCCTGGTTTGATGTCTGCTAGAACCTGTGTAAGCTCCTCTGGTTTAAAGTCCCTGTCTAAGTCCCCGGCCTCTTCCAACGTAAGTCGTCTCAGGACGTGACGATCTAGGTAGTTCTCAAGTGGTGGGTGTCCGTGTTGTCTTGTGTTTGGGGATGTTATATAGTTTAGTGTAGAACCGACGGAATTCCTCAAGTATTCCTTTTAGGGCGTGAATTCGTCTTCCCTCTGAGGAGTTGATGGAGTGTATGTGCGGGTGGAACGTTTTGAGGTGTAAAGCTCTGGCTAACCATCTACCGCTTTTGTCTCTGTACTCATAATAACCCGCTTTGAGCTTGTCCTTTCTGCAGAGGGCTTTTTGGTCGAGGATATCTAAAATTTTATGTCGGGTATCAGAGATTTCCGTTTGGAGGGTAGTGGACGGTTGGGCCTTATTTGACGCTTCTTTTTGGCTGAGGTCTTTTATCAATTGGGTGATTCTAGCAGTTTGTTCTTTTTTGATCCTTGCACCATGCGAGATGAACACACCTCTCAGGACACATTTTAACGCTTCCCATTTTAACGGGGCGGGCGTGGGATCCGATTCTTGGTCTAGCTTTAAATTTTCTATCGTTCTTTTAACGTCATTCATACAGACGGCGTCTTTGAGTAGGTTGTCGTTGAGGCGCCATGTGGGCATCCTCGACTCTGGGTCCCCCGAGCCCAAGGATACAAGCACTGGGGAATGGTCGGACCATAGTAGTATATCTAAGGAGCATTGAGGAGCCCCGTCGAGTAAGCTATGCGAGATAAATACATGTACCCTAGGGTTTTTCATGCCCCAGCCAACTTCTTGATAACACATCAGTATTAGGATGACTATGTACTAATCTATGTCGAAGATTCCTCCCCCTCCTGTAATAGAGGGGCACTCAGGTAGAACCTCCACTAGGTCATTATCCTCTTGAAAAAGAATCCAGTGGTTTTCCAAGATTTTATAAACATCACTGGAGCGAGAATCATGAGTTACTATAACCCAAATGACCCCATTATCCAGGGGGCGGGCTCTAGAGACCAAGAGACACCCCCTCTTTTGATGTCATATAGATCTGTATGCTTTCTATAGGATTTTATCAGGATGCCCTCTTTGTTGGAAACGATCTTGAGGTCTTATGCTTTCATCTGAAAATCTTTCCTCTCCGTACAATTCCTTTTCAACCGCAGGAATTCTCCTTTTGGATGGAAACTCTTCTTGCTAAAAATTTTTTAGCAGCAGTTGGCTTCCTGTACACTGTAGTGATCCATCTGTAGTTACTACTTTTTGTGAATCAACAACAAGCAGTACTCTGTTCTGAATCTCTGCTATAAATCGTAGACCCAATGTGTAGAGATAGTCAATAAATCAAGAGAGTGATCCCTAGAGCACGTCCACAGAACAAGGACATCATCGATGTATCAAAGCCACAGTGACACATTATCAGTCCTCCAGCCCATGAAACGATTAGTATAGGTAAAGGCCCAGGTGCTCCTCATTGCCGTCCCACTGAGCTGCTGGTAGAACCTCCCATTGAACAGAAAATAATCATGCTCAAGAATAAACTGAACGAGCTTCATGACAAACAAATTATGATTAGAGATGAGCGAGCACCAAAATGCTCGGGTGCTCGTTACTCGGAACGAACTTTTCGCGATGCTCGAGGGTTCGTTTCGAATAACGAACCCCATTGAAGTCAATGGGCGACCCGAGCATTTTTGTATTTCGCCGATGCTCGCTAAGGTTTTCATGTGTGAAAATCTGGGCAATTCAAGAAAGTGATGGGAACGACACAGCAACGGATAGGGCAGGCGAGGGGCTACGTGTTGGGCTGCATCTCAAGTTCACAGGTCCCACTATTAAGCCACAATAGCAGCAAGAGTGGGCCCCCCCCTCCCAAAAACTTTTACTTCTGAAAAGCCCTCATTAGCATGGCATACCTTTGCTAAGCACCACACTACCTCCAACAAAGCACAATCACTGCCTGCATGACACTCCACTGCCACTTCTCCTGGGTTACATGCTGCCCAACCGCCCCCCCTCCCCCCCACAGCGCACACCAAAGTGTCCCTGCGCAGCCTTCAGCTGCCCTCAAGCCACACCACCCTCATGTCTATTTAGAAGTGCGTCTGCCATGACGAGGAACCGCAGGCACACACTGCAGAGGGTTGGCACGGCTAGGCAGCGACCCTCTTTAAAAGGGGCGGGGCGATAGCCCACAATGCTGTACAGAAGCAATGAGAAATAGAATCCTGTGCCACCGCCATCAGGAGCTGCACACGTGGGCATAGCAATGGGGAACCTATGTGCCACACACTATTCATTCTGTCAAGGTGTCTGCATGCCCCAGTCAGACCGGACTTTTTAATTCATAGACACAGGCAGGTGCAACTCCCTATTGTGAAGTCCCTGTCGACCGACAGCATGGGTGGCTCCCTGGAACCCACCGGCGATACACAAAAATATCCCATTGCATTGCCCAACACAGCTGAGGTAGTAATGTCGTGCTTAATGCAGGTGGGCTTCGGCCCACACTGCATGCCCCAGTCAGACTGGGGTTCTTTACAAGTGGAAACAGATGCATTTATAATTCCCTGTGGACCCACAGCATGGGTGGGTGCCAGGAAGCCACCGGCGGTACATAAATATATCCCATTGCATTGCCCATCACAGCTGAGATAATGTCATGTTTAATGCAAGTGGGCTTCGGCCCACACTGCATGCCCCAGTCAGACTGGGGCTCTTTAGAAGTGGACACATGTAGTTACAACTCCGTGTGGACCTACAGCATGGGTGGCTCCCTGGAACCCACCGGCGGTACATAAATATATCCCATTGCAGTGCCCAACACAGCTGATGTAACGTCAGCTGTAATGCAGGTGGGCAAAAAATTAATTGGATTAAACTGTAGGCGAGGGCCCACAAAAATTGGTGTACCAACAGTACTAATGTACCTCAGAAAAATTGCCCATGCCCAACCAAGATGGCAGGTGAAACCTATTAATCGCTTTGGTTAATGTGGCTTAAGTGGTAACTAGGCCTGGAGGCAGCCCAGTTTAACGAAAAATTGGTTCAAGTTAAACTTTCAACGCTTTTAAGAGCATTAAAACGTATAAAAATTGTTTAGAAAAATTATATGAGTGAGCCTTGTGGCCCTAAGAAAAATTGCCCGTTCGGCGTGATTACGTGAGGTTTCAGGAGGAGGAGCAGGAGGAGGAGGAGGAGGAATATTATACACAGATTGATGAAGCAGAAATGTCCCCGTTTTGGATGGTGAGAGAGAACGATGCTTCCATCCGCGGGTGCAGCCTACGTATTGCTTACGCATCGCTGCTGTCCGCTGGTGGAGAACAGAAGTCTGGGGAAATCCAGGCTTTGTTCATCTTTATGAGTGTAAGCCTGTCGGCACTGTTGGTTAACAGGCGGGTATGCTTATCTGTGATGATTCCCCCAGCCGCACTAAACACCCTCTCTGACAAGACGCTAGCCGCAGGACAAGCAAGCACCTCCAGGGCATACAGCGCGAGTTCAGGCCACGTGTCCAGCTTCAACACCCAGTAGTTGTAGGGGGCAGAGGCGTCACTGAGGACGGTCGTGCGATCGGCTACGTACTCCCTCACCATCCTTTTACAGTGCTCCCGCCAACTCAGCCTTGACTGGGGAGCGGTGACACAGTCTTGCTGGGGAGCCAGAAAGCTGTCAAAGGCCTTAGAGAGTGTTCCCTTGCCTGTGCTGTACATGCTGCCTGATCTCCGCGCCTCCCCTGCTACCTGGCCCTCGGAACTGCGCCTTCTGCCACTAGTGCTGTCGGATGGGAAGTTTACCATCAGTTTGTCCACCAGCGCCCTGTGGTATAGCATCATTCTGGAACCCCTTTCCTCTTCGGGAATGAGAGTGGAAAGGTTCTCCTTATACCGTGGGTCGAGCAGTGTGTACACCCAGTAATCCGTAGTGGCCAGAATGCGTGTAACGCGAGGGTCACGAAAATCGCATCCTAACATGAAGTCGGCCATGTGTGCCAGGGTACCTGTACGCAACACATGGCTGTCCTCACTAGGAAGATCACTTTCAGGATCCTCCTCCTCCTCCTACTACTCCTCCTCTGGCCATACACGCTGAAAGGATGACAGGCAAGCAGCATGTGTACCCTCAGCAGTGGGCCAAGCTGTCTCTTCCCCCTCCTCCTCATGCTCCTCCCTCTCCTCCTCCTCCTCAACGCGCTGAGATATAGACATGAGGGTGCTCTGACTATCCAGCGACATACTGTCTTCCCCCGCCTCCGTTTTCGAGTGCAAATCGTCTGCCTTTATGCTTTGCAGGGAACTTCTCAAGAGGCATAGCAGAGGAATGGTGACGCTAATGATTGCAGCATCCCCGCTCACCATCTGGGTAGACTCCTCAAAGTTTCCAAGGACCTGGCAGATGTCTGCCAACCAGGCCCACTCTTCTGTAAAGAATTGAGGAGGCTGACTCCCACTACGCCGCCCATGTTGGAGTTGGTATTCCACAATAGCTCTATGCTGCTCATAGAGCCTGGCCAACATGTGGAGCGTAGAGTTCCACCGTGTGGGCACGTCGCACGGTAATCGGTGCACTGGCAGATTAAACTGATGTTGCAGGGTCCGCAGGGTGGCAGCGTCCGTCTTGGAGTTGCGGAAATGTGCGCTGACCCGGCGCACCTTTCCGAGCAGGTATGACAAGTGTGGGTAGCTTTTCAGAAAGCGCTGAACCACCAAATTAAAGACATGGGCCAGGCATGGCACGTGCGTGAGGCTGCCGAGCTGCAGAGCCGCCACCAGATTACAGCCGTTGTCACACACGACCATGCCCGGTTGGAGGCTCAGCGGCGCAAGCCAGCGGTCGGTCTGCTCTGTCAGACCCTGCAGCAGTTCATGGGCCATGTGCCTCTTCTCTCCTTAGCTGAGTAGTTTCAGCACGGCCTGCTGACGCTTGCCCACCGCTGTGCTGCCGTGCCACGCGACACCGACTGCTGGCGACGTGCTGCTGCTGACACATCTTGATTGAGAGATAGAGGTTGCGTAGGAGGAGGAGGAGGGTGGTTTAGTGGAGGAAGCATACACCGCCGCAGATACCACCACCGAGGCGGTGAACGGCCTTCGTCCCACCTTGTGGGGTGCTAGGCCATCATATGCCTGCGCATGCTGGTGGTGGTGGCTCCCCAGCTGATCTTGGCGCGACAAAGGTTGCACACCACTGTTCGTCGGTCGTCAGGCGTCTCTGTGAAAAACTGCCACACCGTAGAGCACCTTGACCTCTGCAGGGTGGCATGGCACGAGGGGGCGCTTTGGGAAACAGTTGGTGGATTATTCGGTCTGGCCCTGCCTCTACCCCTGGCCACCGCACTGGCTCGGTCTGTGCCCACACCCTGACTTGGGCGTCCACGTCCTCTAGGCCTACCCCTCAGCATGGTGTATTACCAGTAGTGCAGAAACAGAACACTGTAATTAAATGTGCCGCTTATTGGCCTGTGGTTGGAGGCTGACTTCGCTTACGGAACGCCAGGAAATAATTTTGCGCAAGCCTGCTGTAACACTTAGCTGGCTGCGTATGAATTAGGAGGACAACTACACCCAGCACACACAGACCCAGAACACTGAGGACAGTCACAGGCAGCCCAAATAGATTGTTTTCCCCAAATGTTTTTGCAAAGGCCCACTGCCTATATTCAATCAATATGTCTTCTGTCCCTGTCTCACAATATATGTCTTCTGTCCCTGCCTCACCACCACTACTGGCCCTGCACTATGTATAATTACTGCAGGACGCAATGCTCTGCACGGCCGATATACAAAAAAAAAAAGTGCAACACTGCAAAAAGCAGCCTCCACACTACTGCATACAGTTAGATGTGGCCCTAAGAAGGACCGTTGGGGTTCTTGAAGCCAAAAATACTCCTAACGCTCTCCCTATAGCAGCAGCAGCACCAACAGCACTTTCCCTCCTCTATGTCAGAACAAATCTGTAGCGAGCCGCGGGAGGGGCCGATTTTTATACTCGGGTGACACCTGATCTCGCCAGCCACTCACAGCAGGGGGGTGGTATAGGGCTTGAACGTCGCAGGGGGAAGTTGTAATGCCTTCCCTGTCTTTCTATTGGCCAGAAAAGCGCGCTAACGTCTCAGAGATGAAAGTGAAAGTAACTCGAACATCGCGTGGTGCTCGTCACGAGTAACGAGCATCTCGAACACGCTAATACTCGAACGAGTATCAAGCTCGGACGAGTACGTTCGCTCATCTCTAATGTGTATGTATCGGTATATATTGTGTGTATATAGAGATATATGTATATGTATCTGTATATATTGTGTGTATATAGAGATATATGTATATGTATCTGTATATATTGTGTGTATGTAGAGATATATGTATATGTATCTGTATATATTGTGTGTATATAGAGATATATGTATATGTATATATTGTGTTTGTATAGAGATATATGTGTGTGTATCTGTATATATATTGTGTGTGTGTATATAGAGATATATGTATCTGTATATATTGTGTGTTTATATAGAGATATATGTGTGTGTATCTGTATATATATTGTGTGTGTGTATATAGAGATATATGTATCTGTATATATTGTGTGTGTATATAGAGATATATGTATATGTATCTGTATATATTGTGTGTGTATATAGAGATATATGTATATGTATCTGTATATATTGTGTGTGTATAGAGATCTATATATATAAAGCTGAAAGCCCTCACTGACTCACTGACTGACTGACTGACTGACTCACTCACTCACTCACTGACTCGCCAAAAGTTCTCCAACTTCCCGATGTCGTAGAAACATGAATTTTGGAAGAAGCATAGATTATCTCCAAAATAGGAAAAGTAGTTGGGTCCCAACTCGATTATTCAATTCTAGCGCAAAAGAATTGGCGTCGAAATTTTACGTACATAATCTAAATCTGTCACTTCCCAATGTCATAGAAACTTAAAATTTCGCACGGGCATTGAATATGTCAATAATAGGAAAAGTTAATGGGTGCCAACTCGATTATTTAATTCTAAGCACAAAAGAATTAGTGTCCAAATTTTACGTACGGAATGCATTTTTCTCACTTTACGGTGTCATAGAAACGTGAAATTTTGCAAGAGCATTGATTATGTCATAAATAGGAAAAGCTAATGGGTCCCACCTCGATTATTCAATTCTATGCGCAAAAGAATTAGCGTCCAAATTTTACGTGCGGAATCTAATTCTCTCACTTCTTGGTGTCATAGAAACATGAAATTTGGAACGAGCATTGATTATGTCATAAATAGGAAAAGTTAATGCGTCCCACCTTGATTGTTCAATTCTAAGCGCAAAAGAATTAGCGTCCACATTTTACGTACAAAATCTAATTCTCTCACTTCCCAATGTCATAGAAACTTGAAATTTAGCACGAGCATTGATTATGTCATAAATAGGAAAAGTTAATGGGTCCCACCTCGATTATTCAATTCTAAGCGCAAAAGAATTAGCGTCCATATTTTACATACGGAATGTAATTTACTCACTTTCCGTTGTCATAGAAATGTGAAATTTGGCATGGGCATTGATTATGTCATAAATAGGAAAAGCTAATGGGTCCCAACTCGATTATTCAATTCTAAGTGCAAAAGAATTAGCGTCCAAATTTTACGTATGAAATCTAATTCTCTCACTTCCTGATGTCATTTTATATGAAGGAAACGTCGCATGGTTGCCTCCCCGTGATGTTTCCTGGGTCACGCAGAGAACTATGCAAAATGGTGAACATATGTTTTTCCGGTGTCTCTAAAGTAACCACGGCTTCAGAAGATTTTCCGTGTGAACACCAGATAAACACCAGTACCAAATTAACTCGGGCGAAGCCGGGTATATCAGCTAGTATATGTATATGTATCTGTATATATGGTGTGTATATAGAGATATATGTGTATATATTTTGGATATAGTATAACAATCCTATTGCTGTACGCAGTATAGAGGTACCATCTATCTGCAGTTTAGCGATGCTATTTACGTGCATGATTTAGTGGTATTAATGTATGCAGTATAGAAGTGTTATTTGTGTGTGATGGAACAGTGTAATTAT
The DNA here is from genome assembly GCF_035609145.1 of Eleutherodactylus coqui. Taxonomy (NCBI): domain Eukaryota; kingdom Metazoa; phylum Chordata; class Amphibia; order Anura; family Eleutherodactylidae; genus Eleutherodactylus; species Eleutherodactylus coqui. The sequence continues at coordinate 329,955,386 of NC_089838.1, forward strand.
TGTGAACAGTAGGGCAGTACTACTTATTTATATAGTGTAGCAGTATTATTCACGTACAGCATACAGTATAATGGTCTTATTTATATGCTCAGTAGGCTGGACTATTTTCATCTGCACAATATAGCACCACTATTTATTCATTACTGTCAAACCAACCTGTAACCTCAGTCCTGTCACTGCACACGGGGACACTGTGAGGCTTTATTTTACTTGCTTTATTATATGATCAGCAGACATCAATAAGCATCGAAGAAAGAATTATCTGTAGAAGCTCCAAAAAATCACAGGTTTACAAATTAACAAAAAGACCATTGAGACCAACCATCATCCTGCTTCACCTTCCATCACTACCCACCACCAACCCACACAACCAACCATCATCCATCATCACCAACCAACCATCATCCTCCTTCACCTTCCATCACTACCCACCACCAACCCACACAACCAACTATCATCCACCATCACCAACCAACCATCATACTCCTTTACCTTCCATCACTACCCACCACCAACCCACGCAATCAGCCATCATCCACCATCACCAACCAACCATCATCCTCCTTCACCTTCCATCACTACCCACCACCAACCCACACAACCAACCATCATCCACATCACCAACCAACCATCCTCCTCCTTCACCTTCCATCACTACCCACCACCAACCCACACAATCATCCATCATCCACCACCACCCACCTTTACCAGCTACCACAACCCACCATCACTCAGCACCATTCACCACCACCATCCAGCTTGATCATTCCCAACAATAATCATGCCCCACAACCAGCCATCACTCCCCATCACCACCCTCTGCTACCTAGCATCACTTACATTACTCAACATCTCCTTTCCCAATATATTGATATGCTTAAAGATCTGATCCCCAAATACACACAGGTGATTATATGCTTGATTAATACATTTTTCAGTAATCATTACACACAAGTCTGACATCAGTGAGAGCGACGTCATCCTTCACAAATCCTTGTTTTTTCTGCACTCTGGTTTGGATGCCCCGTATTCCTATCTCACAGTTAGTGCTCCACGGCCCATAACTTCCCTGTGACCGACCATCTCCCTCCATGACAGAGCCGTCGGAGCACGTGAACTTGATGTTGTTGGCGGCTGTTTTATCAATTATGTTTGTAGACTCAACTCTCAGGCTGAAGTTCATAAGGAATGTTTTTGAATCGCACCAGTAAGTGTGTCCCCAGGAGCCAAATCTGTGGAGGAAAAAAGTGCAGGATGTAATTCCAGAATGTCTTGTTATACATAGTATGAATGAAGACAATGTCCATTTAGTTCAGCCTATTTCCACCTTATAGTTGATCCAGAGGAAGGGAAAAACCCCAAGAGGCAGAAGCCAGTTAGCCTATTTGGGGGAAAATTACTTCCTGACTCCACAATGGCAATCAGAATAATCCCTGGACCAACCTCTGATAGTTTCTACCTGACTGTAAGACCCGGAACTACAAACCCGCTGGTCACCTAATGTCTATATCCTGTAATATCCTTTCTCTCTAGAAAGACATCTAGTCCCCCTTAAAATCCTCCATGGATTTTGCAATCACCACGTCCTCAGGCAGAGAGTTCCACAGTCTAACTGCTCTTACAGTAAAGAACCCCCTCCTGTGTTGGTGATGAAATCTGCTTTCTTCTAGACGTAGCGAACATTCGACTTACGCCGCTTGTCGGAACTGTTAACACTTTAAATACCGCTCTGACAGCGGTATTTAAATTGTTAACAGTTCTGAGGGGCGGCGCGGCTCATCGGAGCTGCTGCCGCCGGGTGCCCGCTGTAAGAAACAGCCTGCACCCGACGTTCCAGGGGCCCGTACAGCGTCCCACAATGAGATCATGGGACACTGTGCGGTTGCTAGGCAGCCGGGGACCTCCTGAAAGGCCCCAGGGCTGCCTATGCAGAGTGCCCATCAAGCGCACAGCGTGATAAGCACTCTGCATAGACAGCCCTAGGGCCTTTTAGAAGGCCCCCGGCTGCCTAGCCACTCTTTACCAAAAAAGAACCCCCCCAGATATTTACATACGCTCAGCTGGAAAGCCGAGACCCTTATGCCATGCAGCGCAGTGCTTTATAATGTGTGCTTCCAATATACTCCAAGCTTTTGCTTATCTGCGGACTGTCTCTACCCAGCCGCTATTGCCTTCAATCACCCTAGAAACAGGAACAATTAGTGAGGATGCTAGGGACGCACCGGCGGCACAGTACAAGAGCTTACAATCTTACCAACATACCCCTATCCTCCCCAACCACCGAACCACCAAACAGATATCACAGTATATAGCTCACAAGCCTAGGGAATGTAAAGTTATATATCATGTGACTTTTAGACCTCTTTAGAAAGCTCTCTCTCTCTGAGAATTCCAGCTCCATAGACTTCTCTGTGTTTGATCAGTCACCAGTAGTGCGGCCTGTGACAGACAGTATGCCTAACTAAACTAAACTAAACTAACTAACTAACTAACTTACATGCCTTGTTATTAGCCTTGAACAGTTTGGCGCCAAACATATAAAGCGGTGCATGCACGGTTACACCAGAGTCCGTGGTTCTCTGGCTGACCCAGGGCTGTTGGGTACCTCTAGGCTCTGTCGGGAATGGTAGGAATAGGAGTTCATCTGAGAACCATGTGAACTCACTGACACTGCTTCTTCTGAGCCCGGTCCTTAATGGCAATCTTCTCCGTTAGGATAGAGGTCTGACAAACTCTGGATCAGTCTCTAATTCGGCTCCCCTTCACGGTGACTCCGGTTCCTTTTGGGGTCTTTTTCCATGTGGATCACATTGGCTCACTCTCTCTAGTCCTCCAAAAGCACACTGCCCTGAAGGCCAACCCACACCACCTCCTTCTCTTTTTTTGTCTATGCAGCGATGATGCACTTTCTCTTTCCCGTGACATTCCAGGCCACAGTGACCTCTTGTGGTCAAACGACAAAATGTCAGTTATAACAGCATACCCTTATTTACGGAAACAGGTACATTCACAACAGGAGGGCTGTTTCATCATCTTACATGACCACAGAACAGTTGTCCATTTGGCCCAGAGAAGATGCTGACGTTTCTGGGTTGTGTTGATAAATGGCTTCTGTGATATAGAGACTGGCAGGTCCTCAACCATTTTGCTGTGTGTATCAGGCCTTAGACCTATATTCAGCATCCAATTTTTTTATCCCCTGTATAATTCCATTTAGGCCTTAATTAGTTAGAATGCAGTTATGAATTTCTCAGCCACGCCCCCCCCCCCCCCCCATGTTCCTTTTGAATATTCACATTTAGAAAGGCAATTGTCTGATCTTTCTCTGGACAAGATTAAATAAGCCCCGTCCATTCTTCTTGGCCTCCTGTCTCCATGTGTTTGTTTAGTTTAGACTTAGCAAAAAGTGGGAGGCATAATATAGAGACTGGCAGGTTGTCAGTGTCCCTTCTACCACCCCCACCCGCCATAAAAATACCTGCGGCAGACCCAGGGGTCTTGAAACAGGGAGCCTCTTTCTTCCTGTCAGGGTAGGTGGTGCTGACATGGTCCACTTTGTTGCTCCTGTGGGTATCCATAGGAGCCGGGAGTGAGTAGAGGGAGCAGACCCCCTTGAGGATCAAGGGACAGGGGGGAGGGTCTGTCACAGTTACTGTTTGGCTTATCCCCTCTCCAGCTGGTTCTGGATTTCCACAGGTCTGTCCTCCAGTTTTTGACGTAGCTATATGTGAACCTGGTGGCTTAGTCCGTGTATTTGGGGTCACGGTCCAGGACAAACTGGCAGATGTTGGCCGTACAAGTCTCCAGGAATTGCTCCTTCTGCACCATTTCTTCCAGGTTGTCTAACTGCATGATGGATTGCCCCCTTGATCCACTGCCAGAGGGCAGTCCTCTGTTGACCCAGCAGGTGCATGTGGCCCACACTGCAGCTCCCGGAGCTTCTGGCAGTATACCTCCAGAGTGAGGTTGTATTGCCGGGTCAGGGCTGCTTTGATGACCTTGTAGTCACCATCCTGCTCTCAGGGAATTTCCGTAAACACCTCCGGGGCCTTGCCCTTGAGCTCTGGGGTCAAGTGCCTGGCCCATTGCTCAGGGGGCAGCTGGTACTGGTAGCAGACCTTTTCAAACCCCCTCAGAAAAATGTCCATGTCCCTGTCTTTCTCTAGGACAGGCAAGCGTTCTTTTCGGGGTCGCATGGTCCTCGTGTTCCTGGACTCACATGTCTGTGTTGTTGGATTCTGCGCCTGGAACTCAGCTACTCGCAGCTAGTGCTCATGCTCTGTGCGATGTTCTGCAGCAGCAGCCTCTCTCTGCTTTGCATTCTGCAGCTTCACATTCTCGTAACTGGAGAATGAGCTGCATGTACTGTTCAGGGTCTGTTGTGCTCAACTGTTGCAGGGCTTTCTGATTAAACAAGTCTAATTCCTGCTGAGAGCTGCTGTTAGTTGGGACTTCTGGGACTCGACCCACTGCTGGCTCTGCTGGGGAGACATCCATCTCTTGCATGTGACATTCTGCGAGTTACTGCTGGGTATCGTCCCTTATCAGCAGGGTTATCATCTGGCGTCTCATCAGCCCGGTTGCATCCAGATCTATCTCCACAGAGCACTTCCCTGGTCTTGTCCTAGTAGGCAGCTGCCATCTCCGCAGCTGCTTGCCAAGCAAAAGATAGAACAGAAAAACAAGAAGGAAGGGGACTGCCTAAGGGTACACACAGTATATCCCTACACCAAAGAAAAATGATACATTAGTCAAAACCTTGTGAACGTTTCGCAGCCATCTTCTCAAAGGGTCCGCTAATTTTCTTTGTGCAAAGATTAACTGCTTAATTCTGGCACAAACATTTTAAATATCCCACTGCTACCACCAATTTGTCATGGATGGGAGAGAGGGGAGATCGGGGGACACCAATCAATACTGCCTCTATCACCGATTTCTCACAGAACAACTAATTTGAGCTCTCTCACAGCTGGAACACTTGTCACGACAGAGCCTCGATCAAGTTCTGAGTCATTAGAATACAGGTGGATTTGTACCCAGCTTTCCCAGGCTTCTGCACACATGCACACATGTTCTTCTTGCCTTCAGAGCCTCCTCTAACTGGTAGGGTGAAATAATAATTCTGCAACTTGCAGTAAACTTGATAATTCACTCAGCCTGATCTGACAGGCACTCTCGTGGACTCGGACAATAGGAAAAAGAGATAACATCTATAATTGTTCCTTCTCAGGAAAAAAATATATTCATGTTATGTTAGTAAAAGAACTAAAATCAAAGCATCAAAAAATGATATGGTATAATCTAATGAAATGCTATACACAACAGAGCAGGAGAGAATCTTGGTGGTCCCTCTTCTCTCAGAGCCTGCTATTCTCTCAGATGGTGTAAATTAACTTGGCTCGTTAGCTTCAACCCAGCGTCTCAGAAGTCCCTGAAATAAACTTAAGAGGCTAGCTACCCTTAGGTCAACATGTAAAAACTACCCAGATGAGGGCATGAGTGTCTCCAGAGTCAAGTATCGCCGCCGTCAACCTCTTCTCTATTCTTCTTTTTCTTCCCACTTTGGAGATTTGGGGCAACCAGCTAGCTGCCTCCACTCTGGATTTCGCAGCCCTGTAAATCTTGGCAGCTCTGGAAGAGGCAACCAGTTCGGTATGCCGATTGGCTCCAGATCTAGCAGCCTCCAACAATCCTGAAGATCTTCGGGAGAGCGTAAATTTAATCTACGGCCCCCATGTGTAATACCCAGACCAAAGGGAAATAGCCAGGCATATTTAATGTGTTTCTCTCTCAAGGCCTCCAGTAATTGGGTGCACTAGGCAGCATTTGGCCAAGGTAGACAGCGCCAGGTCTTGGAAAATTTGTAATTGAGCATCTGCATATTTTAGCTCTCTGCGTTTTCTAGCAGCACGCAGTATGTCCACAGTGTCCAGAAAGGAGAGGAATTTGCATACAACATTCCTTGGTGGTTCAGAAGCAGATGGTTGGGGTCTTAAAGCCCTATGTATACGCTCTATGGAAACAAAAGTCACCCTGTCAGGGCCCAGTAATAGTGCAAAAACTTCTTTCACCACTTTTGGCAGGGAGTCTGCCACGTTTCTGGGAGACCTTTTATGTCTCCTGTTTCTGTTTTCCATGTCTTCCTGCATAACAAGAGCTCTACTAATATGGGAGTGCTGTTCTCTTAGGGCTTGTACTACTTCAAGTAAGTGTGAGATGTTAAGGAGACTGATGCAGCTTCCAGTTATTCCACCCTGCAACCTATTTGTTTCATTTCTTTAATTTTAGATAGTTCCGTAATCACTGGTCGCAAAGCTTCCGATATCAAGTCCCTCATAAACCCCCTGATGATCTGCTGACCATCTTCTCCGTCTGACAAGGCCTCTTCCTACTTCTCCTTACTGTGAGCTGCTTTCATCTCCTTACTGGGTGCCATCTTAGATACAATATGCGGTAAGCGGGCGCCCCATTCTTTGAAGTACTTCTGCATGTCCCCTTGCATATTTGAGTGTCCGCAGCTAGACTATACTTTATAAGTAGAGATGAGCGAGTACCAAAATGCTCAGGTGCTCGTTACTCAAGTCAAAGTTTTCGTAATGCTTGAGAGCTCGTTTCGAGTAATGAACCCCATTGAAGTCAACGGGGGACTTGAGCATTTTTCAAGCTGACCGATGCTCTGCATAGCGGAGGTTGTGTGAAAACATGAGAAAGTCATGTAACCCCGCAAAAAATGGATAGGGAACTGCAGGGGCAGCATGCATGGGTACATCTGAGGCTCCCAGGTCGCACTATTAAGCCAAACTGGGGGCAAGAGCCTGGCGGTCACCCCCCCTAACAATTTACTTTACCATCCCGCTGCTATGCCTGCTGAGAAGTTCGCTGCAAGGCATAAAGGCCGACGCTTTGCGGTTGGAACAGGAGACGGGGGATGACAGTATGTCGCTTGATAGCCAGACCACCCTCATGTCTATATCTCCGCAGGTTTTGGAGGAGGAGGAGGAGGGGGAGGAGCAGGAGGAGGAGGAGGGGGAAGAGACAGCTGGGCGCACTGCAGAGGGTTCCCATGCTGCTTGCCTCTCATCTGTTCAGCGTGTATGGCCTGTGGAGGAGGAGGAGGAGCCTGAAAGTCATCTTCCTAGTGAGGACAGCGATGTGTTGTGTACTGGCACCCTGGCACACATGGCTGACTTCATGTTAGGCTACTTTCTCGTGACCCTCGCGTTAGATGCATTCTGGACCACACGGATTACTGGGTGTACACCCTTCTCGACCCATGGTACAAGGAGAACCTTTCCACTCTCTTTCCCAAAGGGGAAAGGGGTACGAGAGTGATGCAATACCACAGGGCACTGGTGGACAAAGTGATGCTAAACTTCCCATCTGACAACGATAGTGGCAGAAGGCGCAGTTCCGAGGGCCAAGTAGCAGGGGAGGCGCGGAGATCAGGCAGCATGTTCAGCGCAGGCAGGGGAACACTCTCCAAGGCCTTGGCCAGCTTTATGACTCCCCAGCAAGACTGTGTCACCACTCCCCAGTCAAAGCTGAGTCGGAGGGAGCACTGTAAAAAGATGGTGAGGGAGTACGTAGCCGATTGTACCACCGTCCTCTGTGATCCCTCTGCTCCATACAACTATTGAGTGTCAAAGCTGGACACGTGGCACGAACTTGCGCTGTATGCCCTGGAGGTGCTGGCTTGCCCTGCCACTAGCGTCTTGCCAGAGAGGGTGTTTAGTGCAGCTGGGGGAATCATCACAGATAAGCGTACCTGCCTGTCAATTGCCAGTGCCGACATGCTTACACTCATAAAGATGAACAAAGCCTGGATTTCCCCAGACTTCTCTTCTCCACCGGCGGAGAGCAGCGGAACCTAAAGATTCTTTTCGCTGCAACCGCAGATAACAGCACTCTTCTCTATCACTGGGAAAACGGGGCATTTATCCTTGTCAATCTGTCTCTGGCATTAGTCCTCCTCCTGCTACTCCTCCTCTAGAAACAACATGTCATTGCGCTGAACGGCTAATTTTTCTGCGGCCCAAAAGGCTCATCTACCAATGTTTTTACAATTTTTCAATATTTCAAAAGTATTGATACTGTAACATGAACCAATTTTTTCAACAGGGCTGCCTTCAGGCTCTGTTACAAATTAAACAACAGTAAGCTGTATCTTTCAAAAATATTTATGGGTTTCACCTGCCCTCTCGGTTGATGAATTTTTCATGGGTATACTTGTACTCTTGTTACACTATACTGCTGCCACGCAAATTTTACAGGGCTCTGCTTATACTGCTGCCACAAGGATGTTACTGGGGTCTGTCTATACTGCTTCCACTTAAATGTTACATGGGTCTGCCTATACTGCTGCCACAAGGATGTTACTGAGGTCTGCCTATACTGCTGCCACTTAAATGTTACAGGGGTCTGCCTATACTTCTGCTACAGAAATGTTACTGGGATCTGTCTATACTGTTACTACAGAAATGTTACATGGGTCTGCCTGTACTGCTGCCACGTAAATGTTACTGGGGTCTGCCTATACTGCTGCCACAAGGATGTTACTGGGGTCTGCCTATACTGCTGCCACTTAAATGTTACAGGGGTCTGCCAATACTGCTGCCACAAGGATGTTACTGGGGTCTGCCTATACTGCTGCCACAAGGATGTTACTGGGGTCTGCCTATACTGCTGCCACTTAAATGTTACAGGGGTCTGCCTATACTGCTGCCACGTAAATTTTACAGGGGTCTGCCTATACTGCTGCCACAAGGATGTTACTGGGATCTGCCTATACTGCTGCCACAAGGATGTTACTGGGGTCTGCCTATACTTCTGCCACGTAAATGTTACAGGGGTCTGCCTATACTACTGCCACAAGGATGTTATTGGGGTATGCCTATACTTCTGGAACAGTAATGTTACTGGGATCTGTCTATACTGTTGCTACAGAAATGTTACAGGGGTCTGCCTTTACTTCTACAGAAATGGTACTGGGGTCTGCCGATACGGCTGCTACAAAAATGGTACTGGGGTCTGCCTATACTTCTGCTACATAAATATTACAGGGTCTGCCTATACTGCTGCTACACAAATTTTACTGGGGTCTGCCTATATTGCTGCTACAGAAATGTTACAGGGATCTGCCTATACTGCTGCTACAGAAATGTTACCAGGGTCTGCCTATACTGCTGCTACATAAATGTTACTGGGGTCTGTCTATATTTTTACTAAGAAATGTTACTCGGCTCTGTCTATACTGTTACTACAGAACTGTTACTGGGATCTGTCTATACTGTTACTACTGAAATGTTACTAATACTGGGCTCTGCCTATACTGCTGCTACTGAAATGTTACAGGAGTCTGCCTACACTCCTGCTACTGAAATGTTACAGGGGTCTGCCCATACTGCTGCAACACAAATGTTACAGGGGTCTGCCTATACTGTTACTACAGAAATGTTACTGGGGTCTGTCTATACTGCTACTACGGAAATGTTACTAATACTGGGCTTTGCCTATACTGTTGCTACAGAAATGTTACAGGGGTCTGCCTATACTGTTGCTACAGAAATGTTACAGGGGTCTGCCTCTACTGTTGCTACAGAAATGTTACAGGGGTCTTCCTATACTGTTGCTACATAAATGTTATAGGGGTCTGCCTATACTGCTGCTACACAAATGTTACTAGGGGGTCTGCGTATAGTTCTGCTAGTAAAATGTTACAGGGGTCTGCCTATACTTCTGCTAATGAAATGTTACTGGGGTCTGTCTATACTGTTACTACAGAAATGTTACTGGGGTCTCCCTAGACTTCTGCAACATAACTGTTACTGGGGTCAGCTTATACCTTTGCTACAGGAATATTACAGGGGTCTGTGTATACTATGGGTGTACTAAGTCTTCCCATCACGGTGTTCTACTTAGCTGGCCCCTCAAAAAACCCAGACTGACTAGGGCATGGAGCGTGGGCCGAAGCCAACATGTATTTTCTCTCATGTTACCACAGCTATCCGGGGCACTGCAATGGGATTTCGTTAAGTACTGTCTGTGGGTTCCTGGGACCCACCCATGCTGTGGATTCACACAGACTTCCCATAGCGGAGTTGTACCTGCCTGGCACTTTAAAAAAAAAAACAGACTGACTAGGGCATGGAGCGTGGGCCAAAGCCAACATGTATTTTCTCTCACGTTACCACAGCTATGGGATTTTTTTATGTACCGTCGACACCTAGACAGAATGAATACTGTTAAATAGCATAGTGATAAGAGCTAGCTGCTGCACCCTGTGGACATGCGGAACATGGACTCCATACCTTGTTTCATCTGGTTTTTGGTGCGTATCATCTTGTTTTTTAGTATGTTCTCTTTGGTTTTTATCTATGTAAATATTTTATGATATGTATGTACATTGAGATATTTGTTTAGTGTTTATACACTTTTGTTATTGTCTTATTGTCTTTATAGGCTTGAAAAAGACCTCTACAGGTCGAAACGTCGCCTAGTTTTTAAACTATGAAACAATAAAGCATGTTCCTTTAGACAAGGAGGTTTTTTTGTGCATCACTATATGCTGCCACCTTTTCTGCTATATGTGTTTCCCCAAGGGGCTTATGTCCATAGCCCTGTTGGTGGCTCTGCATCTATCTAATTAGATTTTTTCGCTACAGAGAACTAAGATTCTCCTCTACTTAAAAATACTATTTTTCTCTCATTTGCCTCCCCCCTAGTATTTCACTCTGGTGGGGTAGAGTGAGTGCCGTGGTTTTTTGCTTACTACTGTGGACTTTTGTACAAGTGTGGTTTTCATGCGGCTGCAGCAAGCCGTATATATAGTTAGGGAAGGAGTATGTATAGTAAGTGCTGGATAAGCAGGATTTTGGTTTATGCCTGAAGTTAAGGCTGTATTTAGTTTATTTTTTTATGCTTTCTAATAAACACGGGCCGAGCCTGTATGGACTTTATCTACTGTTGAGGTCTCTGACTGCCGCTCACACTGCAACTCCGTGCTCTACCTGAGCTGACTCTCCCACAGTATATACTGAGGAGAATCTACTTCACCTCTATGTGCATAGGCGTACATATAGAGGTTGCTGGGGTCGCGGTTGCGACCCGGCCCCTGAGCCCCCGGGGGCCCTCTTTCACATGGACTGACCGCAGTTACTTTCACTGAGGTCTCTGCGCCGGCCGGCAGCTTCTCCTGCACGCCGGCGCTTCCTCCCGTCCCTCCGCTCAGACTCCTCCCCTGCCGGCTTGCAGGAGAAGCTGCTGGCCGCGCGCATATGTTTCTTTTCAGCCCCACTTCTGTAGCCTTGAGTAGTTCCAGCAACCTCATTGGTTGTTGGGGACACACCTTCCTTTCAGATGTGCCCGAGGATACAGTTACACAGAGCTGTGCACGGAAGCAGGTGCTGACAGGAATACAGTTACACAGATCTACGGTGTATTCACTGTTTCTCGTGCTTCCACAACTCTGTGAATACACCGCAGATCTGTGTAACTGTATCCTCAGGCACATCTGAAAGGAAGGTGTGTCCCCAACAACCAATGAGGTTGCTGGAATTGCTCAAGGCTACTGAAGTGGGGCTGAAACTGCAGTCAGTGTGCGGGACCCTGGGTGATGGGGTGGGGGGTGGGGGAGAACGAGGGGGACCCTGTGTAATGGGGGTGGGGAGCACGAGGGGGACCCTGTGTGATGGGGAGTGAACGAAGGGGACCCTGTGTGATGGGGCGGGGAAGAACGAGGGGGACCCTGAGTGATTGAGGGGTGGGGGGGAGAGAACAAGGGGCACCCTGTGTGATGGGGGGGGGGGAGAATGAGGGGGATCCTGTGTAATGGGGGGAAAACGAGGGGGATACTGTGTGATGGGGGGAGAGAACGAGGGGGACCTTGTGTGATGGGGTGGGGGGTGGGGGAGAACGAGGGGGATCCTGTGTGATGGGGAGTGGGGGGTGGGTAACGAGAGGCATTCTGTGTGATGGGGAGTGTGTGTGGGGAAAACAAGGGGCGTTCCGTGTAACGGGGAGTGGGGGGTATAAGGGGCATTCCGTGTGATGAGGAGTGGGGGGGGGGCGACGACGACAAGGGGTGTTCCATGTGATGGGGAGTGTTTAGAGTGTCAATGCTTATGGAAACAATGTATTGCGTATGGGCGGTTATCACATGCAGCCCATACAAATGTACAGGGCTCACGTTGCATGGTACACAAAGAAAGAGAGCATGCTGGGATTTATTTCTCTTGCATATCTACACGCAGTTCATTGACTTTCATTGACTCAGTTCACTGTGTACCACGTGTGTGCGCAACGCACGCATAATAGGTGGTGAAAACCTGGCAGTGGACATGAGCCCTAACATGTTATATAGAGTTAGCTTATGTTGTCTCTATTGTATGTATTGTTATTATGCTGTCTCCAATGTATATGTGTGTACGTGTATATGTATGTATGTGTATATATATATATATATATATATATATATATATATATATATATATATATATTTATATATATTTATATATAAATTTTCTTTCCTGAGGAAGCAAAGCATGCCTTGAGGCTTGTGTTCTGGATGTTTTACAACTCTGCTAAAACCCCTGATTACTAACGATCTATTGATGGGTCATTTAAAAAAACAGTAATGTGGCTAAGAGTGATGTAGGAGTAGCCGTGAAAAGGAGTGGGGGTTGGAGGGGTCTGTAGGGGGGCCCCAAGTTAAACTTTTGCACCCCGGGCCCATGAGCCTCTAGCTACGCCCCTTTCTATGTGTATATACTGAGGAGAATCTACCTCCCCTCTATGTGTATATACTGAGGAGAACCTACCTCACCTCTATGCGTATATACTGAGGAGAACCTACCTCACCTCTGTGTGTGTATATACTAAGGAGAACCTACCTCACCTCTGTGTGTGTATATACTGAGAAGAACCTACCTCACCTCTATGTGTATATACTGAGGAGAACCTACCTCACCTCTATGTGTATATACTGAGGAGAACCTACCTCACCTCTGTGTGTGTATATACTGAGGAGAACCTACCTCCCCTCTGTGTGTATATACTGAGGAGAACCTACCTTACCTCTGTGTGCGTATATACTGAGGAGAACCTACCTCACCTCTGTGTGCGTATATACTGAGGAGAACCTTCCTCACCTCTGTGTGCGTATATACTGAGGAGAACCTACCTCACCTCTGTGTTCGTATATACTGAGGAGAACCTACCGCACCTCTGTGTGTGTGTGTATATACTGAGGAGAACCTACCTCACCTCTGTGTGTGTATATACTGAGGAGAACCTACCTTACCTCTGTGTGCGTATATACTGAGGAGAACCTACCTCACCTCTGTGTGCGTATATACTGAGGAGAACCTTCCTCACCTCTGTGTGCGTATATACTGAGGAGAACCTACCTCACCTCTGTGTTCGTATATACTGAGGAGAACCTACCGCACCTCTGTGTGTGTGTGTATATACTGAGGAGAACCTACCTCACCTCTGTGTGTGTATATACTGAGGAGAACCTACCTCACCTCTGTGTGTGTGTATACTGAGGAGAACCTACCTCACCTCTGCGTGTGTATATACTGAGGAGAACCTACCTCACCTCTGTGTATGTATATACTGAGGAGAACCTACCTCACCTCTGTGTGTGTGTATATACTGAGGAGAATCTACCTCACCTCTGTGTGTGTATATACTGAGGAGAACCTACCTCACCTCTGTTTGTGTATATACTGAGGAGAACCTACCTCCCCTCTGTGCGTATATACTGAGGAGAACCTACCTCACCTCTGTGTGCGTATATACTGAGGAGAACCTACCTCACCTCTGTGTGCGTATATACTGAGGAGAACCTACCTCACCTCTGTGTGCGTATATACTGAGGAGAACCTACCTCACCTCTGTGTGCGTATATACTGACGAGAGCCTACCTCACCTCTGTGTGCGTGTGTATACTGAGGAGAACCTACCTCACCTCTGTGTGCGTATATACTGAGGAGAACCTACCTCACCTCTGTGTGTGTGTATATACTGAGGAGAACCTACCTCACCTCTGTGTGTGTACATACTGAGGAGAACCTACCTCACCTCTGTGTGTGTATATACTGAGGAGAACCTACCTCACCTCTGTGTGTGTATATACTGAGGAGAACCTACCTCACCTCTGTGTGTATATACTGAGAAGAACCTAACTCACCTCGGTGTGTGTATATACTGAGGAGAACCTACCTCACCTCTGTGTGTGTATATACTGAGGAGAACCTACCTCACCTCTGTGTGTGTATATACTGAGAAGAACCTACCTCACCTCTGTGTGTGTACATACTGAGGAGAACCTACCTCACCTCTGTGTGCGTATATACTGAGGAGAGCCTACCTCACCTCTATGTGTGTATATACTGAGGAGAATCTACCTCACCTCTGTGTGTATATACTGAGGAGAATCTACCTCACCTCTGTGTGTATATACTGAGGAGAGCCTACCTCACCTCTGTGTGTGTATATACTGAGCAGAATCTACCTCCCCTCTGTGCGTATATACTGAGGAGAACCTACCTCACCTCTGTGTGCGTAAATACTGAGGAGAACCTACCTCACCTCTGTGTGCGTATATACTTAGGAGAACCTACCTCACCTCTGTGTGCGTATATACTGAGGAGAACCTACCTCACCTCTGTGTGTGTGTATATACTGAGGAGAACCTATCTCACCTCTGTGTGTATATACTGAGGAGAACCTACCTCACCTCTGTGTGTGTATACTCAGGAGAACCTACCTCACCTCTGTGTGTGTATACACTTAGGAGAACCTACCTCACCTCTGTGTGTGTATATACTGAGGAGAACCTACCTCTCCTCTGTGTGTGTGTATATACTGAGGAGAACCTACCTCACCTCTGTGTGTGTATATACTGAGGAGAACCTACCTCACCTCTGTGTGTGTATATACTGAGAAGAACCCACCTCATCTCTGTGTGTGTGTATATACTGAGGGGAACCTACCTCACCTCTGTGTGTGTATATACTGAGGGGAACCTACCTCACCTCTGTGTGTGTATATACTGAGGGGAACCTACCTCACCTCTGTGTGTATATACTGAGGAGAACCTACCTCACCTCTGTGTGTGTATACTCAGGAGAACCTACCTCACCTCTGTGTGTGTATATACTTAGGAGAACCTACCTCACCTCTGTGTGTGTATATACTGAGGAGAACCTACCTCACCTCTGTGTGTGTGTATATACTGAGGAGAACCTACCTCACCTCTGTGTGTGTATATACTGAGGAGAACCTACCTCACCTCTGTGTGTGTATATACTGAGAAGAACCCACCTCATCTCTCTGTGTGTGTATATACTGAGGGGAACCTACCTCACCTCTGTGTGTGTATATACTGAGGGGAACCTACCTCACCTCTGTGTGTGTATATACTGAGGGGAACCTACCTCACCTCTGTGTGTGTATATACTGAGGAGAACCTACCTCACCTCTGTGTGTGTATATACTGAGGAGAACCTACCTCACCTCTGTGTGTGTATATACTGAGGAGAACCTACCTCACCTCTGTGTGTGTATATACTGAGGAGAACCTACCTCACCTCTGTGTGTGTATATACTGAGGAGAACCTACCTCACCTCTGTTTGTGTATATACTGAGGAGAACCTAACTCACCTCTGTGTGTGTATATACTGAGGAGAACCTACCTCACCTCTGTGTGTGTATAAACTGAGGAGAACCTACTTCACCTCTGTGTGTGTATATACTGAGGAGAACCTACCTCACCTCTGTGTGTGTATATACTGAGGAGAATCTACCTCACCTCTGTGTGTGTATATACTGAGGAGAATCTACCTCACCTCTGTGTGTGTATATACTGAGGAGAATCTACCTCACCTCTGTGTGTGTGTATATACTGAGGAGAATCTACCTCACCTCTGTGTGTGTATATACTGAGGAGAATCTACCTCACCTCTGTGTGTGTATATACTGAGGAGAATCTACCTCCCCTCTATGTGTATATACTGAGGAGAATCTACCTCACTCCTGTTTGTGTATATACTGAGGAGAATCTACCTCACCTCTGTGTGTGTGTATATACTGAGGAGAACCTACCTCACCTCTGTGTGTGTACATACTGAGGAGAACCTACCTCACCTCTGTGTGTGTATATACTGAGGAGAACCTACCTCACCTCTGTGTGTATATACTGAGAAGAACCTACCTCACCTCTGTGTGTGTACATACTGAGGAGAACTTACCTCACCTCTGTGTGTGTATACACTGAGGAGAACCTACCTCACCTCTGTGTGTGTATATACTGAGAAGAACCTACCTCACCTCTGTGTGTGTATATACTGAGGAGAACCTACCTCACCTCTGTGTGTGTATATACTGAGGAGAACCTTCCTCACCTCTGTGTGTGTATATACTGGGGAGAACCTACCTCACCTCTGTGTGTGTATATACTGAGAAGAACCTACCTCACCTCTGTGTGTGTATATACTGAGGGGAACCTACCTCACCTCTGTGTGTGTATATACTGAGGAGAACCTACCTCACCTCTGTGTGTGTGTATATACTGAGGAGAACCTACCTCACCTCTGTGTGCGTATATACTGAGGAGAACCTACCTCACCTCTGTGTGCGTATATACTGAGGAGAACCTACCTCACCTCTGTGTGCGTATATACGGACGAGAGCCTACCTCACCTCTGTGTGCGTGTGTATACTGAGGAGAACCTACCTCACCTCTGTGTGCGTATATACTGAGGAGAACCTACCTCACCTCTGTGTGTGTGTATATACTGAGGAGAACCTACCTCACCTCTGTGTGTGTACATACTGAGGAGAACCTACCTCACCTCTGTGTGTGTATATACTGAGGAGAACCTACCTCACCTCTGTGTGTGTATATACTGAGGAGAACCTACCTCACCTCTGTGTGTATATACAGAGAAGAACCTAACTCACCTCGGTGTGTGTATATACTGAGGAGAACCTACCTCACCTCTGTTTGTGTATATACTGAGGAGAACCTACCTCACCTCTGTGTGTGTATATACTGAGAAGAACCTACCTCACCTCTGTGTGTGTACATACTGAGGAGAACCTACCTCACCTCTGTGTGCGTATATACTGAGGAGAGCCTACCTCACCTCTATGTGTGTATATACTGAGGAGAATCTACCTCACCTCTGTGTGTATATACTGAGGAGAATCTACCTCACCTCTGTGTGTATATACTGAGGAGAGCCTACCTCACCTCTGTGTGTGTATATACTGAGCAGAATCTACCTCCCCTCTGTGCGTATATACTGAGGAGAACCTACCTCACCTCTGTGTGTATATACTGAGGAGAACCTACCTCACCTCTGTGTGCGTAAATACTGAGGAGAACCTACCTCACCTCTGTGTGCGTATATACTTAGGAGAACCTACCTCACCTCTGTGTGCGTATATACTGAGGAGAACCTACCTCACCTCTGTGTGTGTGTATATACTGAGGAGAACCTATCTCACCTCTGTGTGTATATACTGAGGAGAACCTACCTCACCTCTGTGTGTGTATACTCAGGAGAACCTACCTCACCTCTGTGTGTGTATACACTTAGGAGAACCTACCTCACCTCTGTGTGTGTATATACTGAGGAGAACCTACCTCACCTCTGTGTGTGTGTATATACTGAGGAGAACCTACCTCACCTCTGTGTGTGTATATACTGAGGAGAACCTACCTCACCTCTGTGTGTGTATATACTGAGAAGAACCCACCTCATCTCTGTGTGTGTGTATATACTGAGGGGAACCTACCTCACCTCTGTGTGTGTATATACTGAGGGGAACCTACCTCACCTCTGTGTGTGTATATACTGAGGGGAACCTACCTCACCTCTGTGTGTATATACTGAGGAGAACCTACCTCACCTCTGTGTGTGTATACTCAGGAGAACCTACCTCACCTCTGTGTGTGTATATACTTAGGAGAACCTACCTCACCTCTGTGTGTGTATATACTGAGGAGAACCTACCTCACCTCTGTGTGTGTGTATATACTGAGGAGAACCTACCTCACCTCTGTGTGTGTATATACTGAGGAGAACCTACCTCACCTCTGTGTGTGTATATACTGAGAAGAACCCACCTCATCTCTCTGTGTGTGTATATACTGAGGGGAACCTACCTCACCTCTGTGTGTGTATATACTGAGGGGAACCTACCTCACCTCTGTGTGTGTATATACTGAGGGGAACCTACCTCACCTCTGTGTGTGTATATACTGAGGAGAACCTACCTCACCTCTGTGTGTGTATATACTGAGGAGAACCTACCTCACCTCTGTGTGTGTATATACTGAGGAGAACCTACCTCACCTCTGTGTGTGTATATACTGAGGAGAACCTACCTCACCTCTGTGTGTGTATATACTGAGGAGAACCTACCTCACCTCTGTTTGTGTATATACTGAGGAGAACCTAACTCACCTCTGTGTGTGTATATACTGAGGAGAACCTACCTCACCTCTGTGTGTGTATAAACTGAGGAGAACCTACTTCACCTCTGTGTGTGTATATACTGAGGAGAACCTACCTCACCTCTGTGTGTGTATATACTGAGGAGAATCTACCTCACCTCTGTGTGTGTATATACTGAGGAGAATCTACCTCACCTCTGTGTGTGTATATACTGAGGAGAATCTACCTCACCTCTGTGTGTGTGTATATACTGAGGAGAATCTACCTCACCTCTGTGTGTGTATATACTGAGGAGAATCTACCTCACCTCTGTGTGTGTATATACTGAGGAGAATCTACCTCCCCTCTATGTGTATATACTGAGGAGAATCTACCTCACTCCTGTTTGTGTATATACTGAGGAGAATCTACCTCACCTCTGTGTGTGTGTATATACTGAGGAGAACCTACCTCACCTCTGTGTGTGTACATACTGAGGAGAACCTACCTCACCTCTGTGTGTGTATATACTGAGGAGAACCTACCTCACCTCTGTGTGTATATACTGAGAAGAACCTACCTCACCTCTGTGTGTGTACATACTGAGGAGAACTTACCTCACCTCTGTGTGTGTATACACTGAGGAGAACCTACCTCACCTCTGTGTGTGTATATACTGAGAAGAACCTACCTCACCTCTGTGTGTGTATATACTGAGGAGAACCTACCTCACCTCTGTGTGTGTATATACTGAGGAGAACCTTCCTCACCTCTGTGTGTGTATATACTGAGGAGAACCTACCTCACCTCTGTGTGTGTATATACTGAGAAGAACCTACCTCACCTCTGTGTGTGTATATACTGAGGGGAACCTACCTCACCTCTGTGTGTGTATATACTGAGGAGAACCTACCTCACCTCTGTGTGTGTGTATATACTGAGGAGAACCTTCCTCACCTCTGTGTGTGTATATACTGAGGAGAACCTACCTCACCTCTGTGTGTGTATATACTGAGGAGAACCTACCTCACCTCTGTGTGTGTATATACTGAGGAGAACCTACCTCACCTCTGTGTGTGTATATACTGAGGAGAATCTACCTCATCTCTGTGTGTGTGTATATACTGAGGAGAATCTACCTCACCTCTGTGTGTGTATATACTGAGGAGAATCTACCTCACCCCTGTGTGTGTATATACTGAGGAGAATCTACCTCCCCTCTATGTGTATATACTGAGGAGAATCTACCTCACTCCTGTGTGTGTATATACTGAGGAGAATCTACCTCACCTCTGTGTGTGTGTATATACTGAGGAGAACCTACCTCACCTCTATGTGTGTACATACTGAGGAGAACCTACCTCACCTCTGTGTGTGTATATACTGAGGAGAACCTACCTCACCTCTGTGTGTGTATATACTGAGAAGAACCTACCTCACCTCTGTGTGTGTACATACTGAGGAGAACTTACCTCACCTCTGTGTGTGTATACACTGAGGAGAACCTACCTCACCTCTGTGTGTGTATATACTGAGAAGAACCTACCTCACCTCTGTGTGTGTATATGCTGAGGAGAACCTACCTCACCTCTGTGTGTGTATATACTGAGGAGAACCTTCCTCACCTCTGTGTGTGTATATACTGAGGAGAACCTACCTCACCTCTGTGTGTGTATATACTGAGAAGAACCTACCTCACCTCTATGTGTATATACTGAGGAGAACCTACCTCACCTCTGTGTGCGTATATACTTAGGAGAACCTACCTCACCTCTGTGTGTGTATATACTGAGGAGAACCTACCTCACTTTGTATGTGTATATACTGAGAAGAACCTACCTCACCTCTATGTGTATATACTGAGGAGAACCTTCCTCACCTCTTTGTGTATATATACTGAGTAGAACCTACCTCACCTCTGTGTGTGTATATATTCTGAGAAGAACCTACCTCACCTCTATGTGTATATACTGAGGAGAACCTACCTCACCTCTGTGTGTGTATATACTGAGGGGAACCTACCTCACCTCTGTGTGTGTATATACTGAGGGGAACCTACCTCACCTCTATGTGTATATACTGAGGAGAATCTACCTCACTCCTGTGTGTGTATATACTGAGGAGAATCTACCTCACCTCTGTGTGTGTGTGTATATACTGAGGAGAACCTACCTCACCTCTGTGTGTGTACATACTGAGGAGAACCTACCTCACCTCTGTGTGTGTATATACTGAGGAGAACCTACCTCACCTCTGTGTGTGTATATACTGAGAAGAACCTACCTCACCTCTGTGTGTGTACATACTGAGGAGAACTTACCTCACCTCTGTGTGTGTATACACTGAGGAGAACCTACCTCACCTCTGTGTGTATATACTGAGAAGAACCTACCTCACCTCTGTGTGTGTATATACTGAGGAGAACGTACCTCACCTCTGTGTGTGTATATACTGAGGAGAACCTTCCTCACCTCTGTGTGTGTATATACTGAGGAGAACCTACCTCACCTCTGTGTGTGTATATACTGAGAAGAACCTACCTCACCTCTGTGTGTGTATATACTGAGGAGAACCTACCTCACCTCTGTGTGTGTATATACTGAGGAGAACCTACCTCACCTCTGTGTGTGTATATACTGAGGAGAACCTTCCTCACCTCTGTGTGTGTATATACTGAGGAGAACCTACCTCACCTCTGTGTGTGTATATACTGAGGAGAACCTACCTCACCTCTGTGTGTGTATATACTGAGGAGAATCTACCTCACCTCTGTGTGTGTATATACTGAGGAGAATCTACCTCACCTCTGTGTGTGTGTATATACTGAGGAGAATCTACCTCACCTCTGTGTGTGTATATACTGAGGAGAATTTACCTCACCTCTGTGTGTGTATATACTGAGGAGAATCTACCTCCCCTCTATGTGTATATACTGAGGAGAATCTACCTCACTCCTGTGTGTGTATATACTGAGGAGAATCTACCTCACCTCTGTGTGTGTGTATATACTGAGGAGAACCTACCTCACCTCTGTGTGTGTACATACTGAGGAGAACCTACCTCACCTCTGTGTGTGTATATACTGAGGAAAACCTACCTCACCTCTGTGTGTGTATATACTGAGAAGAACCTACCTCACCTCTGTGTGTGTACATACTGAGGAGAACTTACCTCACCTCTGTGTGTGTATACACTGAGGAGAACTTACCTCACCTCTGTGTGTGTATACACTGAGGAGAACCTACCTCACCTCTGTGTGTGTATATACTGAGGAGAACCTACCTCACCTCTGTGTGTGTATATACTGAGGAGAACCTTCCTCACCTCTGTGTGTGTATATACTGAGGAGAACCTACCTCACCTCTGTGTGTGTATATACTGAGAAGAACCTACCTCACCTCTATGTGTATATACTGAGGAGAACCTACCTCATCTCTGTGTGCGTATGTACTGAGGAGAACCTACCTCACCTCTGTGTGTGTATATACTGAGGAGAACCTACCTCACTTTGTATGTGTATATACTGAGAAGAACCTACCTCACCTCTATGTGTATATACTGAGGAGAACCTTCCTCACCTCTGTGTGTGTATATACTGAGTAGAACCTACCTCACCTCTGTGTGTGTATATACTGAGAAGAACCTACCTCACCTCTATGTGTATATACTGAGGAGAACCTACCTCACCTCTGTGAGTGTATATACTGAGGGGAACCTACCTCACCTCTGTGTGTGTATATACTGAGGAGAACCTACCTCACCTCTGTGTGTGTATATACTGAGGAGAACCTACCTCACCTCTGTGTGTGTATATACTGAGGAGAACCTACCTCATATTGTATGTGTATATACTGAGGAGAATCTACCTCACCTCTGTGTGTGTATATACTGAGGAGAACCTACCTCACCTCTGTGTGTGTATATACTGAGGAGAACTTACCTCACCTCTGTGTGTGTATATACTGAGGAGAACCTACCTCACCTCTGTGTGTGTATATACTGAGGAGAATCTACCTCACCTCTCTGTGTGTATATACTGAGGAGAATCTACCTCACCTCTGTGTGTGTATATACTGAGGAGAATCTACCTCACCTCTGTGTGTATATACTGAGGAGAATCTACCTCACCTCTGTGTGTGTGTATATACTGAGGAGAACCTACCTCACCTCTGTGTGTGTACATACTGAGGAGAACCTACCTCACCTCTGTGTGTGTATATACTGAGGAGAACCTACCTCACCTCTGTGTGTGTATATACTGAGAAGAACCTACCTCACCTCTGTGTGTGTACATACTGAGGAGAACTTACCTCACCTCTGTGTGTGTATACACTGAGGAGAACCTACCTCACCTTTGTGTGTGTATATACTGAGAAGAACCTACCTCACCTCTGTGTGTGTATATACTGAGGAGAACCTACCTCACCTCTGTGTGTGTATATACTGAGGAGAACCTTCCTCACCTCTGTGTGTGTATATACTGAGGAGAACCTACCTCACCTCTGTGTGTGTATATACTGAGAAGAACCTACCTCACCTCTATGTGTATATACTGAGGAGAACCTACCTCACCTCTGTGTGCGTATATACTGAGGAGCGCCTTCCTCACCTCTGTGTGTGTATATATTGAGGAGAATCTACCTCACCTCTGTGTGTATATACTGAGGAGAATCTAACTCACCTTTGTGTGTATATACTGAGCAGAATCTACCTCCCCTCTGTGCGTATATACTGAGGAGAACCTACCTCACCTCTGTGTGCGTAAATACTGAGGAGAACCTACCTCACCTCTGTGTGTGTATATACTGAGGGGAACCTACCTCACCTCTGTGTGTGTATATACTGAGGGGAACCTACCTCACCTCTGTGTGTGTATATACTGAGGAGAACCTACCTCACCTCTGTGTGTGTATATACTGAGGAGAACTTACCTCACCTCTGTGTGTATATATACTGAGGAGAACCTACCTCACCTCTGTGTGTGTATATACTGAGGAGAATCTACCTCACCTCTGTGTGTGTATATACTGAGGAGAATCTACCTCACCTCTGTGTGTGTATATACTGAGGAGAATCTACCTCACCTCTGTGTGTATATACTGAGGAGAATCTACCTCACCTCAGTTTGTGTATATACTGAGGAGAATCTACCTCACCTCTGTGTGTGTATATACTGAGGAGAATCTACCTCACTCCTGTGTGTGTATATACTGAGGAGAATCTACCTCACCTCTGTGTGTGTGTATATACTGAGGAGAAACTAGCTCACCTCTGTGTGTGTACATACTGAGGAGAACCTACCTCACCTCTGTGTGTGTACATACTGAGGAGAACCTACCTCACCTCTGTGTGTGTATATACTGAGGAGAACCTACCTCACCTCTGTGTGTGTATATACTGAGAAGAACCTACCTCACCTCTGTGTGTGTATATACTGAGGAGAACCTACCTCACCTCTGTGTGTGTATATACTGAGGAGAACCTTCCTCACCTCTGTGTCTGTATATACTGAGGAGAACCTACCTCACCTCTGTGTGTGTATATACTGAGAAGAACCTACCTCTCCTCTATGTGTATATACTGAGGAGAACCTACCTCACCTCTGTGTGTGTATATACTGAGGAGAGCCTACCTCACCTCTGTGTGTGTATATATTGAGGAGAATCTACCTCACCTCTGTGTGTGTATATACTGAGGAGAATCTACCTCACCTCTGTGTGTGTATATACTGAGGAGAATCTACCTCACCTCTGTGTGTATATACTGAGGAGAATCTAACTCACCTTTGTGTGTATATACTGAGCAGAATCTACCTCCCCTCTGTGCGTATATACTGAGGAGAACCTACCTAACCTCTGTGTGCGTAAATACTGAGGAGAACCTACCTCACCTCTGTGTGCGTATATACTGAGGAGAACCTACCTCACCTCTGTGTGTGTGTGTATATACTTAGGAGAACCTATCTCACCTCTGTGTGCGTAAATACTGAGGAGAACCTACCTCACCTCTGTGTGCGTATATACTGAGAAGAACCTACCTCACCTCTGTGTGTGTATATACTGAGGAGAACCTACCTCACCTCTGTGTGTGTATATACTGTGGAGAACCTTCCTCACCTCTGTGTGTGTATATACTGAGGAGAACCTACCTCACCTCTGTGTGTGTATATACTGAGAAGAACCTTCCTCACCTCTGTGTGTGTATGTACTGAGGAGAACCTACCTCACCTCTGTGTGTGTATATACTGAGGAGAACCTACCTCACCTCTGTGTGTGTATATACTGAGGAGAACCTTCCTCACCTCTGTGTGTGTATATACTGAGGAGAACCTACCTCACCTCTGTGTGTGTATATACTGAGGAGAACCTACCTCACCTCTGTGTGTGTATATACTGAGGAGAACCTACCTCACCTCTGTGTGTGTATATACTGAGGAGAACCTACCTCACCTCTGTGTGTGTATATACTGAGGAGAATCTACCTCACCTCTGTGTGTGTGTATATACTGAGGAGAATCTACCTCACCTCTGTGTGTGTATATACTGAGGAGAATCTACCTCACCTCTGTGTGTGTATATACTGAGGAGAATCTACCTCCCCTCTATGTGTATATACTGAGGAGAATCTACCTCACTCCTGTGTGTGTATATACTGAGGAGAATCTACCTCACCTCTGTGTGTGTGTATATACTGAGGAGAACCTACCTCACCTCTGTGTGTGTACATACTGAGGAGAACCTACCTCACCTCTGTGTGTGTATATACTGAGGAGAACCTACCTCACCTCTGTGTGTGTATATACTGAGAAGAACCTACCTCACCTCTGTGTGTGTACATACTGAGGAGAACTTACCTCACCTCTGTGTGTGTATACACTGAGGAGAACCTATCTCACCTCTGTGTGTGTATATACTGAGGAGAACCTACCTCACCTCTGTGTGTGTATATACTGAGGAGAACCTACCTCACCTCTGTGTGTGTATATACTGAGGAGAACCTTCCTCACCTCTGTGTGTGTATATACTGAGGAGAACCTACCTCACCTCTGTGTGTGTATATACTGAGAAGAACCTACCTCACCTCTATGTGTATATACTGAGGAGAACCTACCTCACCTCTGTGTGCGTATATACTGAGGAGAACCTACCTCACCTCTGTGTGTGTATATACTGAGGAGAACCTACCTCACTTTGTATGTGTATATACTGAGAAGATCCTACCTCACCTCTATGTGTATACACTGAGGAGAACCTTCCTCACCTCTGTGTGTGTATATACTGAGTAGAACCTACCTCACCTCTGTGTGTGTATATACTGAGAAGAACCTACCTCACCTCTATGTGTATATACTGAGGAGAACCTACCTCACCTCTGTGTGTGTATATTTTGAGGGGAACCTACCTCACCTCTGTGTGTGTATATACTGAGGGGAACCTACCTCACCTCTGTGTGTGTATATACTGAGGAGAACCTACCTCACTTTGTATGTGTATATACTGAGGAGAATCTACCTCACCTCTGTGTGTGTATATACTGAGGAGTACCTACCTCACCTCTGTGTGTGTATATACTGAGGAGAACTTACCTCACCTCTGTGTGTGTATATACTGAGGAGAACCTACCTCACCTCTGTGTGTGTATATACTGAGTAGAATCTACCTCACCTCTGTGTGTGTATATACTGAGGAGAATCTACCTCACCTCTGTGTGTGTATATACTGAGGGGAATCTACTTCACCTCTGTGTGTATATACTGAGGAGAATCTACCTCACCTCTGTGTGTGTATATACTGAGAAGAACCTACCTCACCTCTGTGTGTGTATATACTGAGGAGAACCTACCTCACCTCTGTGTGTGTATATACTGAGGAGAACCTTCCTCACCTCTGTGTGTGTATATACTGAGGAGAACCTACCTCACCTCTGTGTGTGTATATACTGAGAAGAAGCTACCTCACCTCTATGTGTATATACTGAGGAGAACCTACCTCACCTCTGTGTGCGTATATACTGAGGAGAGCCTACCTCACCTCTGTGTGTGTATATACTGAGGAGAATCTACCTCACCTCTGTGTGTATATACTGAGGAGAATCTAACTCACCTTTGTGTGTATATACTGAGCAGAATCTACCTCCCCTCTGTGCGTATATACTGAGGAGAACCTACCTCACCTCTGTATGCGTAAATACTGAGGAGAACCTACCTCACCTCTGTGTGTGTATATACTGAGGGGAACCTACCTCACCTCTGTGTGTGTATATACTGAGGGGAACCTACCTCACCTCTGTGTGTGTATATACTGAGGAGAACCTACCTCACCTCTGTGTGTGTATATAGTGAGGAAAACTTACCTCCCCTCTGTGTGTGTGTATATACTGAGGAGAACCTACCTCACCTCTGTGTGTGTATATACTGAGGAGAATCTACCTCACCTCTGTGTGTGTATATACTGAGGAGAATCTACCTCACCTCTGTGTGTGTATATACTGAGGAGAACCTACCTCACCTCTGTGTGTGTATATATTGAGAAGAACCTACCTCACCTCTGTGTGTGTATATACTGAGGAGAACCTACCTCACCTCTGTGTGTGTATATACTGAGGAGAACCTTCCTCACCTCTGTGTGTGTATATACTGAGGAGAACCTACCTCACCTCTGTGTGTGTATATACTGAGAAGAACCTACCTCTCCTCTATGTGTATATACTGAGGAGAACCTACCTCACCTCTGTGTGCGTATATACTGAGGAAAGCCTACCTCACCTCTGTGTGTGTATATACTGAGGAGAATCTACCTCACCTCTGTGTGTGTGTATATACTGAGGAGAACCTACCTCACCTCTGTGTGTGTACATACTGAGGAGAACCTACCTCACCTCTGTGTGTGTATATACTGAGGAGAACCTACCTCACCTCTGTGTGTGTATATACTGAGAAGAACCTACCTCACCTCTGTGTGTGTACATACTGAGGAGAACTTACCTCACCTCTGTGTGTGTATACACTGAGGAGAACCTACCTCACCTTTGTGTGTGTATATACTGAGAAGAACCTACCTCACCTCTGTGTGTGTATATACTGAGGAGAACCTACCTCACCTCTGTGTGTGTATATACTGAGGAGAACCTTCCTCACCTCTGTGTGTGTATATACTGAGGAGAACCTACCTCACCTCTGTGTGTGTATATACTGAGAAGAACCTACCTCACCTCTATGTGTATATACTGAGGAGAACCTACCTCACCTCTGTGTGCGTATATACTGAGGAGAGCCAACCTCACCTCTGTGTGTGTATATACTGAGGAGAATCTACATCACCTCTGTGTGTATATACTGAGGAGAATCTAACTCACCTTTGTGTGTATATATTGAGCAGAATCTACCTCCCCTCTGTGCGTATATACTGAGGAGAACCTACCTCACCTCTGTGTGCGTAAATACTGAGGAGAACCTACCTCACCTCTGTGTGTGTATATACTGAGGGGAACCTACCTCACCTCTGTGTGTGTATATACTGAGGAGAACCTTCCTCACCTCTGTGTGTGTATATACTGAGGAGAACTTACCTCACCTCTGTGTGTGTATATACTGCGGAGAACCTACCTCACCTCTGTGTGTGTATATACTGAGGAGAATCTACCTCACCTCTGTGTGTGTATATACTAAGGAGAATCTACCTCACCTCTGTGTGTGTATATACTGAGGAGAATCTACCTCACCTCTGTGTGTATATACTGAGGAGAATCTACCTCACCTCAGTGTGTGTATATACTGAGGAGAATCTACCTCACCTCTGTGTGTGTATATACTGAGGAGAATCTACCTCACCTCTGTGTGTGTGTATATACTGAGGAGAATCTACCTCACTCCTGTGTGTGTATATACTGAGGAGAATCTACCTCACCTCTGTGTGTGTGTATCTACTGAGGAGAAACTAGCTCACCTCTGTGTGTGTACATACTGAGGAGAACCTACCTCACCTCTGTGTGTGTACATACTGAGGAGAACCTACCTCACCTCTGTGTGTGTATATACTGAGGAGAACCTACCTCACCTCTGTGTGTGTATATACTGAGAAGAACCTACCTCACCTCTGTGTGTGTATATACTGAGGAGAACCTACCTCACCTCTGTGTGTGTATATACTGAGGAGAACCTTCCTCACCTCTGTGTGTGTATATACTGAGGAGAACCTACCTCACCTCTGTGTGTGTATATACTGAGAAGAACCTACCTCTCCTCTATGTGTATATACTGAGGAGAACCTACCTCACCTCTGTGTGTGTATATACTGAGGAGAGCCTACCTCACCTCTGTGTGTGTATATATTGAGGAGAATCTACCTCACCTCTGTGTGTGTATATACTGAGGAGAATCTACCTCACCTCTGTGTGTGTATATACTGAGGAGAATCTACCTCACCTCTGTGTGTATATACTGAGGAGAATCTAACTCACCTTTTTGTGTATATACTGAGCAGAATCTACCTCCCCTCTGTGCGTATATACTGAGGAGAACCTACCTAACCTCTGTGTGCGTAAATACTGAGGAGAACCTACCTCACCTCTGTGTGCGTATATACTGAGGAGAACCTACCTCACCTCTGTGTGTGTGTGTGTATATACTTAGGAGAACCTATCTCACCTCTGTGTGCGTAAATACTGAGGAGAACCTACCTCACCTCTGTGTGCGTATATACTGAGAAGAACCTACCTCACCTCTGTGTGTGTATATACTGAGGAGAACCTACCTCACCTCTGTGTGTGTATATACTGAGGAGAACCTTCCTCACCTCTGTGTGTGTATATACTGAGGAGAACCTACCTCACCTCTGTGTGTGTATATACTGAGAAGAACCTACCTCACCTCTGTGTGTGTATATACTGAGGAGAACCTACCTCACCTCTGTGTGTGTATATACTGAGGAGAACCTACCTCACCTCTGTGTGTGTAAATACTGAGGAGAACCTTCCTCACCTCTGTGTGTGTATATACTGAGGAGAACCTACCTCACCTCTGTGTGTGTATATACTGAGGAGAACCTACCTCACCTCTGTGTGTGTATATACTGAGGAGAACCTACCTCACCTCTGTGTGTCTATATACTGAGGAGAACCTACCTCACCTCTGTGTGTGTATATACTGAGGAGAATCTACCTCACCTCTGTGTGTGTATATACTGAGGAGAATCTACCTCACCTCTGTGTGTGTATATACTGAGGAGAATCTACCTCACCTCTGTGTGTGTGTATATACTCAGGAGAATCTACCTCACCTCTGTGTGTGTATATACTGAGGAGAATCTACCTCACCTCTGTGTGTGTATATACTGAGGAGAATCTACCTCCCCTCTATGTGTATATACTGAGGAGAATCTACCTCACTCCTGTGTGTGTATATACTGAGGAGAATCTACCTCACCTCTGTGTGTGTGTATATACTGAGGAGAACCTACCTCACCTCTGTGTGTGTATATACTGAGGAGAACCTACCTCACCTCTGTGTGTGTATATACTGAGGAGAACCTACCTCACCTCTGTGTGTGTATATACTGAGAAGAACCTACCTCACCTCTGTGTGTGTACATACTGAGGAGAACTTACCTCACCTCTGTGTGTGTATACACTGAGGAGAACCTATCTCACCTCTGTGTGTGTATATACTGAGGAGAACCTACCTCACCTCTGTGTGTGTATATACTGCGGAGAACCTACCTCACCTCTGTGTGTGTATATACTGAGGAGAACCTTCCTCACCTCTGTGTGTGTATATACTGAGGAGAACCTACCTCACCTCTGTGTGTGTTTATACTGAGAAGAACCTACCTCACCTCTATGTGTATATACTGAGGAGAACCTACCTCACCTCTGTGTGCGTATATACTGAGGAGAACCTACCTCACCTCTGTGTGTGTATATACTGAGGAGAACCTACCTCACTTTGTTTTTGTATATACTGAGAAGAACCTACCTCACCTCTATGTGTATACACTGAGGAGAACCTTCCTCACCTCTGTGTGTGTATATACTGAGTAGAACCTACCTCACCTCTGTGTGTGTATATACTGAGAAGAACCTACCTCACCTCTATGTGTATATACTGAGGAGAACCTACCTCACCTCTGTGTGTGTATATACTGAGGGGAACCTACCTCACCTCTGTGTGTGTATATACTGAGGGGAACCTACCTCACCTCTGTGTGTGTATATACTGAGGAGAACCTACCTCAGTTTGTATGTGTATATACTGAGGAGAATCTACCTCACCTCTGTGTGTGTATATACTGAGGAGAACCTACCTCACCTGTGTGTGTGTATATACTGAGGAGAACTTACCTCACCTCTGTGTGTGTATATACTGAGGAGAACCTACCTCACCTCTGTGTGTGTATATACTGAGTAGAATCTACCTCACCTCTGTGTGTGTATATACTGAGGAGAATCTACCTCACCTCTGTGTGTGTATATACTGAGGAGAATCTACTTCACCTCTGTGTGTATATACTGAGGAGAATCTACCTCACCTCTGTGTGTGTGTATATACTGAGGAGAACCTACCTCACCTCTGTGTGTGTACATACTGAGGAGAACCTACCTCACCTCTGTGTGTGTATATACTGAGAAGAACCGACCTCACCTCTGTGTGTGTACATACTGAGGAGAACTTACCTCACCTCTGTGTGTGTATACACTGAGGAGAACCTACCTCACCTCTGTGTGTGTAAATACTGAGAAGAACCTACCTCACCTCTGTGTGTGTATATACTGAGGAGAACCTACCTCACCTCTGTGTGTGTATATACTGAGGAGAACCTTCCTCACCTCTGTGTGTGTATATACTGAGGAGAACCTACCTCACCTCTGTGTGTGTATATACTGAGAAGAACCTACCTCACCTCTATGTGTATATACTGAGGAGAACCTACCTCACCTCTGTGTGTGTATATACTGAGGAGAATCTACCTCACCTCTGTGTGTATATACTGAGGAGAATCTAACTCACCTTTGTGTGTATATACTGAGCAGAATCTACCTCCCCTCTGTGCGTATATACTGAGGAGAACCTACCTCACCTCTGTGTGCGTAAATACTGAGGAGAACCTACCTCACCTCTGTGTGTGTATATACTGAGGGGAACCTACCTCACCTCTGTGTGTGTATATACTGAGGGGAACCTACCTCACCTCTGTGTGTGTATATACTGAGGAGAACCTACCTCACCTCTGTGTGTGTATATACTGAGGAGAACTTACCTCCCCTCTGTGTGTGTGTATATACT
The DNA here is from genome assembly GCF_035609145.1 of Eleutherodactylus coqui. Lineage (NCBI taxonomy): Eukaryota > Metazoa > Chordata > Amphibia > Anura > Eleutherodactylidae > Eleutherodactylus > Eleutherodactylus coqui. The sequence continues at coordinate 329,987,112 of NC_089838.1, forward strand.
GAGGAGAACCTACCTCACCTCTGTGTGTGTATAAACTGAGGAGAATCTACCTCACCTCTGTGTGTGTATATACTGAGGAGAACCTACCTCACCTCTGTGTGTGTATACACTGAGGAGAACCTACCTCCCCTCTGTGCGTATATACTGAGGAGAACCTACCTCACCTCTGTGTGTATATACTGAGGAGAATCTACCTCACCTCTGTGTGTGTATATACTGAGGAGAATCTACCTCACCTCTGTGTGTGTATATACTGAGGAGAATCTACCTCACCTCTGTGTGTGTATATACTGAGGAGAGTCTACCTCACCTCTGTGTGTATATACTGAGGAGAATCTACCTCACCTCAGTGTGTGTATATACTGAGGAGAATCTACCTCACCTCTGTGTGTGTATATACTGAGGAGAATCTACCTCACTCCTGTGTGTGTATATACTGAGGAGAATCTACCTCACCTCTGTGTGTGTGTATATACTGAGGAGAAACTAGCTCACCTCTGTGTGTGTACATACTGAGGAGAATCTACCTCACCTCTGTGTGTGTATATACTGAGGAGAACCTACCTCACCTCTGTGTGTGTACATACTGAGGAGAACCTACCTCATCTCTGTGTGTGTATATACTGAGGAGAACCTACCTCACCTCTGTGTGTGTATATACTGAGAAGAACCTACCTCACCTCTGTGTGTGTATATACTGAGGAGAACCTACCTCACCTCTGTGTGTGTATATACTGAGGAGAACCTTCCTCACCTCTGTGTGTGTATATACTGAGGAGAACCTACCTCACCTCTGTGTGTGTATATACTGAGAAGAACCTACCTCTCCTCTATGTGTATATACTGAGGAGAACCTACCTCACCTCTGTGTGTGTATATACTGAGAAGAACCTACCTCACCTCTATGTGTATATACTGAGGAGAACCTACCTCACCTCTGTGTGTGTATATACTGAGGAGAATCTACCTCACCTCTGTGTGTATATACTGAGGAGAATCTAACTCACCTTTGTGTGTATATACTGAGCAGAATCTACCTCCCCTCTGTGCGAATATACTGAGGAGAACCTACCTCACCTCTGTGTGCGTAAATACTGAGGAGAACCTACCTCACCTCTGTGTGTGTATATACTGAGGGGAACCTACCTCACCTCTGTGTGTGTATATACTGAGGGGAACCTACCTCACCTCTGTGTGTGTATATACTGAGGAGAACCTACCTCACCTCTGTGTGTGTATATACTGAGGAGAACTTACCTCCCCTCTGTGTGTGTGTGTATATACTGAGGAGAACCTACCTCACCTCTGTGTGTGTATAAACTGAGGAGAATCTACCTCACCTCTGTGTGTGTATATACTGAGGAGAACCTACCTCACCTCTGTGTGTGTATACACTGAGGAGAACCTACCTCCCCTCTGTGCGTATATACTGAGGAGAACCTACCTCACCTCTGTGTGTATATACTGAGGAGAATCTACCTCACCTCTGTGTGTGTATATACTGAGGAGAATCTACCTCACCTCTGTGTGTGTATATACTGAGGAGAATCTACCTCACCTCTGTGTGTGTATATACTGAGGAGAGTCTACCTCACCTCTGTGTGTATATACTGAGGAGAATCTACCTCACCTCAGTGTGTGTATATACTGAGGAGAATCTACCTCACCTCTGTGTGTGTATATACTGAGGAGAATCTACCTCACTCCTGTGTGTGTATATACTGAGGAGAATCTACCTCACCTCTGTGTGTGTGTATATACTGAGGAGAAACTAGCTCACCTCTGTGTGTGTACATACTGAGGAGAATCTACCTCACCTCTGTGTGTGTATATACTGAGGAGAACCTACCTCACCTCTGTGTGTGTACATACTGAGGAGAACCTACCTCACCTCTGTGTGTGTATATACTGAGGAGAACCTACCTCACCTCTGTGTGTGTATATACTGAGAAGAACCTACCTCACCTCTGTGTGTGTATATACTGAGGAGAACCTACCTCACCTCTGTGTGTGTATATACTGAGGAGAACCTTCCTCACCTCTGTGTGTGTATATACTGAGGAGAACCTACCTCACCTCTGTGTGTGTATATACTGAGAAGAACCTACCTCTCCTCTATGTGTATATACTGAGGAGAACCTACCTCACCTCTGTGTGCGTATATACTGAGGAAAGCCTACCTCACCTCTGTGTGTGTATATACTGAGGAGAATCTACCTCACCTCTGTGTGTATATACTGAGGAGAATCTAACTCACCTTTGTGTGTATATACTGAGCAGAATCTACCTCCCCTCTGTGTGCGTATATACTGAGGAGAACCTACCTAACCTCTGTGTGCGTATATACTGAGGAGAACCTACCTCACCTCTGTGTGCGTATATACTGAGGAGAACCTACCTCACCTCTGTGTGTGTGTGTATATACTTAGGAGAACCTATCTCACCTCTGTGTGCGTAAATACTGAGGAGAACCTACCTCACCTCTGTGTGCGTATATACTGAGGAGAACCTACCTCACCTCTGTGTTTGTATATACTGAGGGGAACCTACCTCACCTCTGTGTGTGTCTATACTGAGGGGAACCTACCTCACCTCTGTGTGTTTATTTACTGAGGAGAACCTACCTCACCTCTGTGTGTGTATATACTGAGGAGAACCTACCTCACCTCTGTGTGTGTATATACTGAGGAGAACCTACCTCACCTCTGTGTGTGTATATATTGAGGAGAACCTACCTCACCTCTGTGTGTGTATATACTGAGGAGAACCTACCTCACCTCTGTGTGTGTATATACTGAGGAGAACCTACCTCACCTCTGTGTGTGTATATACTGAGGAGAATCTACCTCACCTCTGTGTGTGTATATACTGAGGAGAATCTACCTCACCTCTGTGTGTGTGTATATACTGAGGAGAATCTACCTCACCTCTGTGTGTGTATATACTGAGGAAAATCTACCTCACCTCTGTGTGTATATACTGAGGAGAATCTACCTCACCTCTGTGTGTGTATATACGGAGGAGAATCTACCTCACCTCTGTGTGTGTATATGCTGAGGAGAATCTACCTCACTCCTGTGTGTGCATATACTGAGGAGAATCTACCTCACCTCTGTGTGTGTATATACTGAGGAGAATCTACCTCACCTCTGTGTGTATATACTGAGGAGAATCTACCTCACTACTGCGTGTGTATATACTGAGGAGAATCTACCTCACCTCTGTTTGTGTGTATATACTGAGGAGTATCTACCTCACCTCTGTGTGTATATACTGAGGAGAATCTACCTCACCTCAGTGTGTGTATATACTGAGGAGAATCTACCTCACCTCTGTGTGTGTATATACTGAGGAGAATCTACCTCACTCCTGTGTGTGTATATACTGAGGAGAATCTACCTCACCTCTGTGTGTGTGTATATACTGAGGAGAAACTAGCTCACCTCTGTGTGTGTACATACTGAGGAGAATCTACCTCACCTCTGTGTGTGTATATACTGAGGAGAACCTACCTCACCTCTGTGTGTGTACATACTGAGGAGAACCTACCTCACCTCTGTGTGTGTATATACTGAGGAGAACCTACCTCACCTCTGTGTGTGTATATACTGAGAAGAACCTACCTCACCTCTGTGTGTGTATATACTGAGGAGAACCTACCTCACCTCTGTGTGTGTATATACTGAGGAGAACCTACCTCACCTCTGTGTGTGTATATACTGAGAAGAACCTACCTCTCCTCTATGTGTATATACTGAGGAGAACCTACCTCACCTCTGTGTGCGTATATACTGAGGAAAGCCTACCTCACCTCTGTGTGTGTATATACTGAGGAGAATCTACCTCACCTCTGTGTGTATATACTGAGGAGAATCTAACTCACCTTTGTGTGTATATACTGAGCAGAATCTACCTCCCCTCTGTGCGTATATACTGAGGAGAACCTACCTAACCTCTGTGTGCGTAAATACTGAGGAGAACCTACCTCACCTCTGTGTGCGTATATACTGAGGAGAACCTACCTCACCTCTGTGTGCGTATATACTGAGGAGAACCTACCTCACCTCTGTGTGTGTCTGTATATACTTAGGAGAACCTATCTCACCTCTGTGTGCGTAAATACTGAGGAGAACCTACCTCACCTCTGTGTGCGTATATACTGAGGAGAACCTACCTCACCTCTGTGTTTGTATATACTGAGGGGAACCTACCTCACCTCTGTGTGTGTCTATACTGAGGGGAACCTACCTCACCTCTGTGTGTTTATTTACTGAGGAGAACCTACCTCACCTCTGTGTGTGTATATACTGAGGAGAACCTACCTCACCTCTGTGTGTGTATATACTGAGGAGAACCTACCTCACCTCTGTGTGTGTATATATTGAGGAGAAGCTACCTCACCTCTGTGTGTGTATATACTGAGGAGAACCTACCTCACCTCTGTGTGTGTATATACTGAGGAGAACCTACCTCACCTCTGTGTGTGTATATACTGAGGAGAATCTACCTCACCTCTGTGTGTGTATATACTGAGGAGAATCTACCTCACCCCTGTGTGTGTGTATATACTGAGGAGAATCTACCTCACCTCTGTGTGTGTATATACTGAGGAAAATCTACCTCACCTCTGTGTGTATATACTGAGGAGAATCTACCTCACCTCTGTGTGTGTATATACGGAGGAGAATCTACCTCACCTCTGTGTTTGTATATGCTGAGGAGAATCTAACTTCCATGTGTAGGTACTTAGGATAATCTACTTCACTTCCATGTGTATATACTGAGGAGAATATAACTGACCTCTGTGTGTGTATATACTAAAAGGCTGTAAAGTACATAAGAAAGCAGCCATGGACTGCAGGGTTGGAGCATCCCTTTAAGGCAAAGAAGAGGCTGCAACCTCCCGTCTGGGATTAAATTTGAATAAAAAAGGGGTATTACCTTTAAAGCTAAAAAGTGAGGAGAGTCGGAGGGGTGGCACATTCTGCAGAGGGACATCGGTATGTGCAGTCTGAGGATAATCTAACGTATCAAATGTGTATTTATCCTAGTCCCCCCCCCCCCCCCCTCACATGGCTGCTGGTTATTTTGCTGCCCATCACAAAATAGTCTTATAGGATAAAAGGTCAATTTTTTATTAGTACTTGATTAAAAACAGAAAAAGGGCTCACAAACAGACGTACAAAAACATATACAGTCTGAGATGACCCTATTTAGAATTAATAATATTCTAAGTAGCACAGTGGATATCCTACAGGATGGAAGGGAGAGGTCCACTAGGTGAATATATATAACGGGTACCTCCCAACTAAGAGGTTCAGAGGAGAATGAAGTACAACAAACATCTGTCCATGAATACAGTTGACAGCTAATGATGTTGTACTTTTAATGATTGAAAGCGCACATAGAATTCATATGCTGGAGTGAACTGGATATAATTCAGTGTATTTTGAGAACATTGCTATATGTCATAGAACGGCTTCCAAACCAATGTCAGCTAGGAATGGTATTCCTGTTCTGGTGTATAACTTGTTATACAAAAGATGTTTGTGTTAAATGTAGATATGTATCAGTATATACTATGTGTGTATATAACTTTCCGCGATGCTCGAGAGTTCGTTTCGACTAACGAACCGCATTGGAGTCAATTGGCGACTCGAGCATTTTTGTATATGACCGGTGCTCCGCTTAGCTTTTCATTTGTGAAAATCTGGAAAACCCAAGAAAGTGATGGAAACGACACAGAAACGGATAGGGCAGGCGAGGGGCAACATGCTGGACTGCATCTCAGGTTCCCAGGTCCCACTATTAAGCCACAATAGCGGCAAGAGTGCAAGATAATCGATGAGAAATTGATGTTCGATCTTCATTCCAATCCTGTGCCACCTCCGTCAGGAGCTGCAAACGTGGGCATGAGTTACATAGCTATTGGCAATCCATGTGCCCTCACAGTATGCATTCTGTCTAGGTGTCACATAGCTCAATCGACACTGCAAGGGGAAAGCCATCTGCACTCTGCCCCCTACCCAAGTCAGTCAGTGTCTTTGTGCCAGACAGGTCAAACATCGCGATGGGAGCTAAGTGTGCACCAACAGCATAGGTGGGTCCTAGGAAACCCAAGACATGAACGATAAATAAATCAGAGCGGCCAAACATGGCAGACTTGCACCGCGCCGAAGACAAAGGCCTCGGGCCACAGCTTCAGCAATCGTAGGCAGAAAGCGGACTTCGATGCAAGTTCATCTGCGACGGGCTCATTAAATCAGTTGCGTTTTCTTTCACTGCTCTAATGACTATTAGCAGGAAAAAGTTCCACAGGCCCAACCTGGCGCAGTTGCAGTTCCCCCGGGACATAGGCCTCAGCCCACACCCTCAGCAAACGCGGGCATGAAGCAGACTTCGATGCTTGTTTATCTGCGACGGGCTCAGTAAGTCAGTTCCGTTTTATTTGACCGCTCCAATGACTGGATTAGCCAGGAAAAAGTTGCACAATCCCACCCTGGCGCAGTTGCAGTTTCCCCGGGACATAGGCCTTGGCCAACAGCTTCAGCAATCATAGGCAGGAAGCGGACTTTCACTGCACCCAGGACATAGGACTCTGCACAAACCCTCAGCAATCACGGGCCTAGAGCGGACTCCAATGCTAGCGTAGCTGTGAACGTCTCATTAGCGCTGTATCGCTCCTCTTGTTTGTACCAATGCAATGCCCCGGATAGTAGAGCTAACGTCAGATGAAATACAGGTGGGCTTCGGCCCACACTGCATGCCCTAGTCAGGCAGTTTTTTTTTTCCTAGTGCCAGGCAGGTACAACTGCGCTATGGGAAGTCTGTGTGGACCCACAGCATGGGTGGGTCCCAGGAAGCCACCGACGGTACATTAATAAATCCCATTGCAGTGCCCCGGATAGCTGAGGTAACGTGAGATAAAATACAGGTTGGCTTCGGCCCACACTGCATGCCCTAGTCAGGCTGGTTTTCTTTATAGTCACAGGCAGGTACAACTCCGCTAAGGGAAGTCTGTGTGCACCCACAGCATGGGTGGCTCCCTGGAACCCACGACGGTACATAAATAAATCCCATTGCAGTGCCCCGGATAGCTGAGCAAACGTGAGATAAAGTACAGGTTGGCTTCGGCTCACACTGCATGCCCTAGTCAGGCTGTTTTTTTTTCATAGTGCCAGGCATGTACAACTGCGCTATGGGAAGTCTGTGTTGACCCACAGTATGGGTGGGTCCCAGGAAGCCACCTATGGTACATTAATAAATCCCATTGCAGTGCCCCGGATAGCTGAGGTAACGTGAGATAAAATGCAGGTTGGCTTCGGCCCACACTGCATGCCCTAGTCAGGCTGGGTTTTTTTTTTTTGGGCCAGATACGAAGAACACCGCGATGGTAAAACTTAGTGCACCCATACTATGCACAGACCCCTGTAATATTCCTGTAGCAAAGGTATAAGCTGACCCCACTAACAGTTATGTTGCAGAAGTCTAGGGAGACCTCAGTAATATTTCTGTAGTTACAGTATAGACAGACCCCAGTAACATTTCCGTAGCAGCAGTATAGGCAGAGCCCAGTAACATTTCAGTAGTAGCAGTATAGGTAGAGCCCAGTATTCGTAACATTTCAGTGGTAATAGTATAGACAGAGCCCAGTAACATTTCAGTTGTAACAGTATAGACAGACCCCAGTAACATTTCCGTAGCAGCAGTATAGGCAGAACCCAGTATTAGTAACATTTCAGTAGTAACAGTATAGACAGACCCCAGTAACATTTCAGTTGCAGCAGTATAGGCAGAGCCCTGTAACATTTCAGTAGCAGCAGTATAGGCAGAGCCTAGTATTAGTAACATTTCAGTAGTAACAGTATAGACAGATCACAGTAACATTTCAGGAGCAGAAGTATAGGCAGACCGAAGTAACATTTTTTTGTTGCAGAAGTATAGGCAGACCCCTGTAGCATTACTGTGGCAGAAGTATAGTCAGGCAGACCTAAGTTACATTTCTGTAGCAAAAGTGTAGGCCAACCCCTGACACATTGACACATTGGTGTACCATGAGTGTAGGCGAAGGCCAGAAAATATACTTGGATTACAGTGTAGGCGAGGGCCCAAAAAATTAGTGTACCAACAGTACTAATGTACCTCAGAAAAATTGCTCAACTGAGAGGGCAGGTGAAACCCATTAATATTTTAGCTTACTGTGGTTTAATTTGTAACAGAGCCTGGAAGCAGCTCTGTTAAAAAAAATTGGTTCATGTTGATTTTTCAATGCTTTAGTTAGAAACGTAGGAATATTGTTTGAAAAAAGTTATATGAGCCTTTTGGGCCGCAGAAAAATTGGCAGTTCAGCGTAATGACATGATGTTTCAGGAGGAGGAGCAGGAGAAGGAGGACTAATATCATACAAAGATTGCCAAAGGTAAATGTCCCTTTTTTTCAGTGACAGAGAACAATGCTTGCATGCGCGGTTGCAGCGTAAAGAATCTTTAGGTAACGCTGCTCTCTGCTGGTGGAGAAGAGAAGTCTGGGGAAATCCAGGCATTGTTCATCTTTATGAGTGTAAGCATGTCGGCACTGGCAGTTGACAGGCGGGTACGCTTATCCGTGATGATTCCCCCAGCTGCACTAAACACCCTCTCTGACCAGACGCTAGCGGCAGGGCAAGCAAGCACCTCCAGGGCATGCAGCGCGAGTTCGTGCCACGTGTCCAGCTTTGACACCCAGTAGTTGTACGGAGCAAAGGTGTCACGGAGGACGGTGGCACGATCGGCTACGTATTCCCTCACCATCTTTTTACAGTGCTCCCTCCGAGTCAGCCTTGACTGGGGAGCGGTGACACAGTCTTGCTGGGGAGCCATAAAGCTGGCAAAGGCCTTGGAGAGTGTTCCCCTGCCAGCGCTGAACATGCTGCCTGATCTCCGCGCCTCCCCTTCTACTTGGCCCTCGGAACTGCGCCTTCTGCCACCAGTGCTGTCAGATGGGAAGTTTACCATCAGTTTGTCCACCAGGGCCCTGTGGTATTGCATCACTCTTGAACCCCTTTCCTCTTCGGGAATGAGAGTGGAAAGGTTCTCCTTATACCGTGGGTCAAGCAGTGTGTACACCCAATAATCCGTAGTGGCCAGGATGCGTCTAACGCGAGGGTCGCAAGAAAGGCATCCTAACATGAAGTCAGCCATGTGTGCCAGTGTACCTGTACGCAACACATCGCTGTCCTCACTAGGAAGATCACTTTCAGGATCCTCCTCCTCCTCCACAGTCCATACACGCTGAACAGATGAGAAGTAAGCAGCATGGGTACCCTCTGCAGTGGGCCCAGCTGTCTCTTCCCCCTCCTCCTCCTCCTCCTCCTCCAAAACGCGTTGAGATATAGACATGAGGGTGCTCTGACTATCCAGCGACATACTGTCTTCCCCCTTCTCCTGTTCCGACCGCAAAGCGTCAACCTTTATGCTTTGCAGGGAACTTCTCAACAGGCATAGCAGAGGAGTGGTGACGCTAATGATTGCAGCATCGCTGCTCACCATCTGGGTAGATTCCTCAACGTTTCCAAGGTCCTGGCAGATATCTGCCATCCAGGCCCACTCCTCTGTAAAGAATTGAGGAGGCTGACTCCCACTACGCCGCCCATGTGGGAGTTGGTATTCCACTATAGCTGTACGCTGCTCATACAGCCTTGCCAACATGTGCAGCGTAGAGTTCAACCACGTGGGCACGTCACACAGCAGTCGGTGCTCTGGCAGATTAAACCGATGTTGCAGGGTCCGCAGGGTGGCAGTGGACTTGTGGAAATGTGCGCTGACCCGGCGAACCTTGCCGAGGAGGTCTGACAAGTGTGGGTAGTATTTCAGAAACCGCTGAACCACCAAATTAAAGATGTGGGCCAGGCATGGCACGTGCGTGAGGCTGCCGAGCTGCAAAGCCGCCACCAGGTTACGGCCGTTGCCACACATGACCATACCCGGTTGGAGGCTCAGCGGCGAAAGCCAGCGGTCGGTCTGCTCTGTCAGACCATGCAACAGTTCGTGGGCCGTGTGCCTCTTCTCTCCTAAGCTGATTCGTTTCAGCACGACCTGCTGACGCTTGCCCACCACTGTGCTGCCGCGCGACACCGACTGCTGGCGACGTGCTGCTGACACATCTTAATTGCGAGGTAGAGGTTGCGTAGGAGGAGGAGGGGGAAGGTTTAGTGGACGTAGCATACACCGCCGCAGATACCAGCACCGAGCTGGGGCCCGCTATTCTAGGGGTGGGTAGGACGTGAACAGTCCCAGGCTCTGACTCGGTCCCAGCCTACACTTAATTCACTCAATGTGCCGTCAGGGAGATATAGTGGCCCTGCCCGCCTGTGCTTGTCCAAGTGTCCATTGTTAAGTGGACCTTCCCAGTAACCGCGTTGGTGAGGGCGCGTACAATGTTGCGGGAGACGTGGTCGTGCAGGGCTGGGACGGCACATCGGGGAAAATAGTGGTGACTGGGGACCGAGTAGCGTGGGGCCGCTGCCATCATGATTTTGAAAGCCTCTGTTTCCACAAGCCTGTACGGCAGCATCTCTAGGCTGGTCAATTTGGCTATGTGCACGTTTAAAGCTTGAGCGTGTGGGTGCGTGGTGGCGTATTTGCACTTTCGCTCCAACGCTTGTGCTAGCGACAGCTGGACACTGTGCTGAGAGACATTGCTGGATGGGGGTGAGGACAGCGGAGGTGAGGGTGTGTGTGCAGGCTGGGAGATGCTCGTGTCTGTGTCCTGAGAGGGGGTTTGAATCTCAGTGGCAGGTTGGGGCACAGGGGGGGAGGCAGTGGTGCAAGCCCGAGGCGGTGAACGGCCTTCGTCCCACCTTGTAGAGTGCTTGGCCATCATATGCCTGCGCATGCTGGTAGTGGTGGCTCCCCGGCTGATCTTGGCGCGACAAAGGTTGCACACCACTGTTCGTCGGTCGTCTGCGCTCTCAGTGAAAAACTGCCATACCTTTGAGCACCTTGGCCTCTACACGGTGGCTTGGCGCGAGGGGGTGCTTTGGGAAACAGTTGGGGGATTATTCGCTCTGGCCCTGCCTCTACCCCTGGCCACTCCACTGCCTCTTCCAACCTGTCTTTCGGCTGCACTTGCCTCCCCCTCTGAAGACCTGTCACCTCATCATCCAGCGGCTCTTCCTCCGAATCCTCTGTGCGCTCCTCCCTCGGACTTACTGCCCTTACTACTGCCTTACTGATAGACAACTGTGTCTCATCATCATCGTCCTCCTCAGCCACTGAAAGCTCTAGAGACAGTTGCCGGAAGTCCTCAGCCTCATCACCCGGACCCCGGGAACTTTCCAAAGGTTGGGCATCGGTCACGACAAACTCCTCAGGTGGGAGAGAAACCATTTTTTCCCAATCAGGGCAGGGGCTCGAGAACAGTTCCTGGGAATCTGTCTGCTCATCAGAATGTGTCATTTTCATGGATTGAGGAGGCTGGGAGGAAAGAGGAGCAGCGAGAGGATTCAGAGTTGCAGCAGTGGACGGCGTAGAAGACAGGTTGCTGGAGACATTGCTGGAAGCACTTTCTGCCATCCACGACAGGACCTGCTCACACTGTTCATTTTGTAATAAAGGTCTACGACGTGGACCCAAAAATTGTTATATTGTTATATTCCTCTATCCTAATCCCACAGCAGCCGGCTGCGATTCACCTGGACCAGGAACTCGGCCTATGCCAACACCCTCACTTGGAACTCCGCGTCCTCGCCCGCGTCCCCGTCCTCTAGCCCTACCCCTACCCCTCAGCATGGTGGATTACGAATAGAGCAGACACTGAGCGGTGTAAAGAAGTTTGTAAATTACCAGCGTGCAGTTGGTGGCTGACAACGGTTATGTAACGCAAACTGCAGCCAGAAATAAATTATACAGAAGCCTGCAAGCAGGCCTAGCTGTGCAATATGCAATAGTGATGCACCTGAACTCCCAGCAGCCATGCAGTGAAATGCACACGGTCACAGGTAGCCGTAAGAAGGATTTAAAAAAATATATTTTTTGGAAATGCAATGCAGGCTATATAGCATGTATCTGACTTTCCCTCTACCAGGGGCTGTTGCCGTAAGCTGTGCATGCAGTTGACGGCAGACACAGAGCGGTGTAAACATTTTTTGAATTATTGGCGTGCAGTTGGAGGCAAACAGCGCTTATGTTACGCAAACTGCTGCCAATAATAAATTATACGGAAGGTTGCAAGCAGGCCTAGCTGTGCAATATGCAATAGTGATGCACTTCAACTCCCAGCAGCCACGCAGTGAAATGCACACGGTCACAGGTAGCCGTATGTTATGCAAACTGCAGCCAGAAAAAAAATTATACAGAAGCCTGCAAGAAGGACTAGCTGTGCAATAGTGAGGTACTAGAACTCCCAGCAGCCACGGAGTTAAATGCACACGGTCACAGGTAGCCCGAAGAAGGACCGTTGGGATTCTTGTAGACAGCATTCCACACTAGCACTGTCCCTGCCTCACCACCACTCTCCCTACACTATGTAGTACAGACTGCAGCCTGAGAACGCTATAGCCTGCACGTCCGATATAACAACAAAAAAAGGCAAAACTGCTACTAGCAGCCACAACAGTAATGCACTAGGTCAGATGTGGCCCTAAGAAGAACACTATCCCTGAATGAGCAACAGCATGTTCCCTAATCTCTGCCAGCGTGTGTCTGAGGCGAGCCGCGGGCGGGCCCATTTTATATACTCGGCGGTCACTTGATCTCACCAGCCACTCACTGCAGGGGTGTTGGATGGGCTGGCACGTCACAGGAGGAAGTTGTAATGCCTTCCCTGCATGTCTATTGGCCAGAAAATGGCGCAAAACTTTCAGGGAAGGCAAAGAAATGGACCCGAGTACCTTAATACTTGAACGAGCATCAAGCTCGGGCGAGTTCGTTCGCTCATCTCTATTAAATATTTTTGAATCTAGTATAACAATCCTATTGCCATGCTTAGTATAGCGGTACCATTTATCTGCACGGTTTAGCGATGCTATTTATCTACATGATTTAGTGGTATTAATGTATGCAGTATAGAAGTGTTATTTGTGTGTGATGGAACGGTGTAATTATTGTGAACAGTCGGGCAGTACTACTTATTTATTAGAGATGAGCGAACGTACTCGTCCGAGCTTGATGCTCGGGCGAATATTAGGGTGTTCGTGATGCTCGTTACTCTTAACGAGTACCACGCGATGTTCGGGTTACTTTCACTTTCATCTCTGAGACGTTAGCGCGCTTTTCTGGCCAATTGAAAGACAGGGAAGGCATTACAACTTCCTCCTGTGTTGTTCCAGCCCTATACCACCCCCCTGCTGTGAGTGGCTGGCGAGATCAGGTGTCACCCGAGTATAAAAATCGGCCCCTCCCGCGGCTCGCCACACATGAGGTCTGACATAGCTGAGGGAAAGTGCTGTCTTAGTGGAGCTGCTATAGGGAGAGTGTTAGGAGTCAGTGTAGGCTTCAAGAACCCCAACGGTCCTTCTTAGGGCCACATCTAACCGTGTGCAGTTCTGTGGAGGCTGCTTTTTTGCAGTGTTGCACCTGTTTTTTTTTTTTTTGGTATCTCGGCCGTGCAGAGCATTGCGCCCTGCAGTAATATTACAGGGACAGAAGTGGTGGTTAGGCAGGAAGAGTGTTAGGAGTGATTGTAGGCTTCAAGAACCCCCACGGTGTTTCTTAGGGCCACATCTAACCGTGTGCAGTACTGCGGAGGCTGCTTTTTGCAGTGTTGCACTTTTTTTTTTTTCCAAATTGGCCGTGCAGAGCATTGCGCCCTGCAGTAATACTCCAGGGACAGAATTGTGTACGCAGGGCCAGAAGACATATATTATTGATTGAATATAGGCAGTGGGCCTTTCCTTCAAAAAAAATAAAGGGCAAAAATTCTATTTGGCCTGCCTCTCACAGTGCTTAGCGTTCTGGGTACGTGTGTGCTGGGTGTACAACGCAAAAAAAATCTTATTTCTTACAGCGTTCTGTTTCTGAATTACTGGTAATACAGCATGCTGAGGGGTAGGGGTAGGCCTAGAGGACGTGGACGCGGCCGAGGACGCGGAGGCCCAAGTCAGGGTGCGGGCACAGGCCGAACTCCTGATCCAGGTGTATCGCAGCCGACTGCTGCGGGATTAGGAGAGAGGCACGTTTCTGGCGTCCCCACATTCATCACACAATTAATGGATCCACGCGGGAGACCTTTATTAGAAAATGAGCAGTGTGAGCAGGTCCTGTCGTGGATGGCAGAAAGTGCTTCCAGCAAGCTATCGTCCACCCACAGTTCTGCGCCGTCCAGTGCTGCAAATCCGAATCCTCTGTCTGCTGCTCCTCCTTCCTCCCAGCCTCCTCACTCCACTACAATGACACATTCTCAGGATCGGGCAGACTCCCAGGAACTGTTCTCGGGCCCCTGCTCAGATTGGGCAGCAGTGGTTCCTCTCCCACCACAGGAGTTTATCGTGGCTGATGCCCAACCATTGGAAAGTTCCCGGGGTCCGGGGGATGAGGCTGGGGACTTCCGGCAACTGTCTCAAGACATTTCAGTGGGTGAGGAGGACGATGACGATGAGACACAGTTGTCTTGCAGTCAGGTAGTAGTGAGGGCAGTAAGTCCGAGGGAGGAGCGCACAGAGGATTCGGAGGAAAAGCAGCAGGACGATGAGGTGACTGACCCCACCTGGTTTGCAACGCCTACTCAGGACAGGTCTTCAGAGGGGGAGGCAAGGCCAGCAGCAGGGCAGGTTGCAAGAGGCAGTGCGGTGTCCAGGGGTAGAGGCAGGGCCAGACCGAATAATCCACCAACTTTTTCCCAAAGCGCACCCTCGCGCCATGCCACCCTGCAGAGGCCGAGGTGCTCTAAGGTCTGGCAGTTTTTCACTGAGAGTGCAGACGACCGACGAACAGTGGTGTGCAACCTTTGTCGCGCCAAGATCAGCCGGGGAGCCACCACCAACAGCCTCACCACCATCAGCATGCGCAGACATGTGATGGCCAAGCACCCCACAAGGTGGTACGAAGGCCGTTCACCGCCTCCGGTTTGCACCGCTGCCTCTCCCCCTGTGCCCCAACCTGCCACTGAGATCCAACCCCCCTCTCAGGACACAGGCACTACCGTCTCCTGGCCTGCACCCACACCCTCACCTCCGCAGTCCGCGGCCCCATCCACCAATGTCTGTCAGCGCACCGTCCAGCCGTCGATAGCGCAAGTGTTTGAGCGCAAGCGCAAGTACGCCGCCACTCACCCACACGCTCAAGCGTTAACCGTGAACATAGCAAAATTTATCAGCCTGGAGATGCTGTCGTATAGGGTTGTGGAAACGGAGTCCTTCAAAAGTATGATGGCGGCGGCGGCACCGCGCTACTCAGTTCCCAGTCACCACTACTTTTCCCGATGTGCTGTCCCAGCCCTGCATGACCACGTCTCCCGTAACATTGTACGCGCCCTCACCAACGTACCCTGGCACACATGGCTGACTTCATGTTAGGATGCCTTTCTCGTGACCCTCGCGTTGCACGCATTCTGGCCACTACGGATTACTGTGTGTACACACTGCTCGACCCACGGTATAAGGAGAACCTTTCCACTCTCATTCCCGAAGAGGAAAGGGGTTCGAGAGTGTTGCTATACCACAGGACCCTGGCGGACAAGCTGATGGTAAAATTCCCATCCGACAGCGCTAGTGGCAGAAGGCGCAGTTCCGAGGGCCAGGTAGCAGGGGAGGCGCGCAGATCAAGCAGCATGCACAGCACAGGCAGTGCAACACTGTTTAAGGCCCTGGACAGCTTTATGGCTCCCCAGCAAGACAGTGTCACCGCTCCCCAGTCAAGGCTGAGTCGGCGGGAGCACTGTAAAAGGATGGTGAGGGAGTACGTAGCCAATCGCACCACCGTCCTCCGTGACGCCTCTGCCACCTACAACTACTGGGTGTCGAAGCTGGACACATGGCCTGAACTCGCGCTGTATGCCCTGGAGGTGCTTGCTTGTCCTGCGGCTAGCGTCTTGTCAGAGAGAGTGTTTAGTGTGGCTGGGGGAATCATCACGGATAAGCGTACCCGCCTGTCAACTGCCAGTGCCCACAGGCTTACACTCATCAAGATGAACAAAGCCTGGATTTCCCCAGACTTCTCTTCTCCACCAGCGGACAGCAGCGATACCTAAGAAATACGTAGGCTGCACCCGCGGATGGAAGCATCATTCTCTATCACCATCAAGAACGGGGACATTTTTGCTTCATCAATCTGTGTATAATATTCCTCCTCCTCCTCCTGCTCCTCCTCCTGAAACCTCACGTAATCACGCCGAACGGGCAATTTTTCTTAGGGCCACAAGGCTCAGTCATATAATTTTTCGAAACAATTTTTATACGTTTCAATGCTCTTTAAAGCTTTGAAACTTTCACCTGAACCAATTTTTATTTAAACTGGGCTGCCTCCAGGCCTAGTTACCACTTAAGCCACATTAACCAAAGCGATTTATGGGTTTCACCTGCCATCTTGGTTGGGCATGGCCAATTTTTCTCAGGTACATTAGTACTGTTGGTACACCAATTTTTTGGGGCCCTCACCTACAGTGTAATCCTAGTAATTTGTATGTTCTTCGCCTGCACTCATGGTACAGCAAGGTGTGTGGGGTTGGCCTACACTTTTGCTACATAAATGTAACTGGGGCCTTGTCTATACTGCAGCTACTGAAATGTGAAAGAGACTGTTATCTCCCTAAACTGCTGCAATGGGAATGTTACTGTGGCCTGCCTTGACTGCTACTACTAATGAAATGGAACTAAGACTGCGCTCCCACTATACTGCTGCTTCGGAATTGTTACTGGGGCCTGTCTAGGCTGCTACTATTACTGAAATGGAACTAAGACTGCGCTCCCACTATACTGCTGCTTCGGAATTGTTACTGGTGCCTGTCTTGAGTGCTACTATTACTGAAATGGAACTAAGACTGCTCTCCCACTATACTGCTGCTTCGGAATTGTTACTGGTGCCTGTCTTGAGTGCTTCTATTACTGAAATGGAACTAAGACTGCGCTCCCACTATACTGCTGCTTCGGAATTGTTACTGGTGCCTGTCTTGAGTGCTACTATTACTGAAATGGAACTAAGACTGCTCTCCCACTATACTGCTGCTTCGGAATTGTTACTGGTGCCTGTCTTGAGTGCTACTATTACTGAAATGGAACTAAGACTGCGCTCCCACTATACTGCTGCTTTGGAATTGTTACTGGGGCCTGTCTTGAGTGCTACTATTACTGAAATGGAACTAAGACTGCGCTCCCCCTATAATGCTGCTTCGGAATTGTTACTGGGGCCTGTCTGGACTGCTACTACTACTGAAATGGAACTAATACTGTGCTCCCCCTATAATGCTGCTAGTGATATGTTAGTGGGGCCTGTCCCTAATGCTAACGCTGAAATGTTACTAATTCTGGGCTCTGCCTATACCGCTGCTAATGGTATGTCTCTGGGGTGTGGAAACAGAGGCTTCCCAAAGACATGATGGCGGCGAGGCCATTTCCCACCAACGCTGTTACTGTTAAGGTGCATATAACCACGGACACGTGGAGAGGACACGTATTGCCTCAAAAACATCCCCCTCCTCCTCCAACAATGAAAACATTCTTGGCAAATACCTTTGCATTGGTCCGTCTGGTGGCAGTTCAAGAATTTCACCTTTACCGACACAACAAGAGAGCCCCCCCCATCCCCCCGCCACGGCCCACTTAATCATGGCCACATTCCGAAAACCAACTAAATAAAACCGCGCTACTAGGTCCGCAATCACCACCACATTCCCACCAATTTGTACCTGCCAGTGTCTACGTATTAAAAACTCCGGTCTGACTGGGGCATGCAGTGTGGGCCGAAGCCCACCTGCATTAAGCACGACATTACCTCAGCTGTGATGGGCAATGCAATGGGATATATTTATGTACCGCCGGTGACTTCCTGGCACCCACCCATGCTGTGGGTCCACACGCAGTAGAACCTACATGTGTCCACTTGTAAAGAACCCCAGTCTGACTGGGGCATGCAGTGTGGGCCGAAGCCCACCTGCATTAAACATCACATTACCTCAGCTGTGATGGGCAATGCAATGGGATTTATTTATGTACCGCCGGTGGGTTCCAGGGAGCCACCCATGCTGTGGGTCCACACGCAGTAGAACCTACATGTGTCCACTTGTAAAGAACCCCAATCAGATTGGGGCATGCAGTGTGGGCCGAAGCCCACCTGCATTAAACATCACATTACCTCAGCTGTGATGGGCAATGCAATGGGATTTATTTATGTACCGCCGGTGGGTTCCAGGGAGCCACCCATGCTGTGGGTCCACACGCAGTAGAACCTACATGTGTCCACTTGTAAAGAACCCCAGTCAGACTGGGGCATGCAGTGTGGGCCGAAGCCCACCTGCATTAAACGTCACATTACCTCAGCTGTGATGGGCAATGCAATGGGATTTATTTATGTAACGCCGGTTGGTTCCAGGGAGCCACCCATGCTGTGGGTCCACACGCAGTAGAACCTACATGTGTCCACTTGTAAAGAACCACAGTCAGACTGGGGCATGCAGTGTGGGCCGAAGCCCACCTGCATTAAACGTCACATTACCTCAGCTGTGATGGGCAATGCAATGGGATTTATTCATGTAACGCCGGTGGGTTCCTGGCACCCACCCATGCTGTGGGTCCACACGCAGTAGAACCTACATGTGTCCACTTGTAAAGAACCCCAGTCTGACTGGGGCATGCAGTGTGGGCCGAAGCCCACCTGCATTAAGCACGACATTACCTCAGCTGTGATGGGCAATGCAATGGGATTTCTTTATGTACCGCCGGTGGGTTCCAGGGAGCCACCCATGCTGTGGGTGCACACGGAGTTGAACCTACATGTGTCCACTTGTAAAGAACCCCAGTCTGACTGGGGCATGCAGTGTGGGCCGAAGCCCACCTGCATTAAGCACGACATTACCTCAGCTGTGATGGGCAATGCAATGGGATATATTTATGTAACGCTGGTGGCTTCCTGGCACCCACCCATGCTGTAGGTGCACACGGAGTAGAACCTACATGTGTCCACTTGTAAAGAACCCCAGTCTGACTGGGGCATGCAGTGTGGGCCGAAGCCCACCTGTATTAAGCACGACATTACCTCAGCTGTGATGGGCAATGCAATGGGATATTTTTATGTACCGCCGGTGGGTTCCAGGGAGCCACCCATGCTGTGGGTCCACACGCAGTAGAACCTACATGTGTCCACTTGTAAAGAACCCCAGTCTGACTGGGGCATGCAGTCTGGGCCGAAGCCCACCTGTATTAAGCACGACATTACCTCAGCTGTGATGGGCAATGCAATGGGATATTTTTATGTACCGCCGGTGGGTTCCAGGGAGCCACCCATGCTGTGGGTCCACACGCAGTAGAACCTACATGTGTCCACTTGTAAAGAACCCCAGTCTGACTGGGGCATGCAGTGTGGGCCGAAGCCCACCTGCATTAAGCACGACATTACCTCTGCTGTGATGGGCAATGCAATGGGATTTATTTATGTACCGCCGGTGGGTTCCAGGGAGCCACCCATGCTGTGGGTCCACACGCAGTAGAACCTACAGTACATGTGTCCACTTGTAAAGAACCCCAGTCTGACTGGGGCATGCAGTGTGGGCCGAAGCCCACCTGCATTTAATCTGACGTTAGCTCTGCTGTCAAGGGCACTGCAATGGGATACATTTATGTACAGCCGGTGGGTTCCAGGAAGCCACCCATGCTGTGGGTGCACACAGAATTCCCATTGCGGAGTTGTACCGGGCTGTAACTATTTAAAAAAACTCGCGGTCTGACTGGGGCATGCAGACACCTTGACAGAATGAATAGTGTGTGGCACATAGGTTCCCCATTGCTATGCCCACGTGTGCAGCTCCAGATGGAGGTGGCACAGTATTGGATTCCTCATTGCTTCTGTACAGCATTGTGGACTATCGCCCCGCCCCTTTTAAAGAAGGTTGCTGCCTAGCCGTGCCAACCCTCTGCAGTGTGTGCCTGCTTTTCCTGTGGCAGACGCACTTATAAATAGACATGAGGGTGGCGTGGCATGAGGGCAGCTGAAGGCTGCGCAGGGACACTTTGGTGTGCGCTGTGGACACTGGGTCGTGCGGGGGGGGGGGGGTTGGGCAGCATGTAACCCAGGAGAAGTGGCAGCGGAGTGTCATGCAGGCAGTGATTGTGCTTTGTTGGAGGTAGTGTGGTGCTTAGCTAAGGTATGCATTGCTAATGAGGGCTTTTCAGAAGTAAAAGTTGTTGGGAGGGGGGGGCCCACTCTTGCCGCTATTGTAGCTTAATAGTGGGACCTGGGAACTTGAGATGCAGCCCAACCTGTAGCCCCTCGCCTGCCCTATCCGTTGCTGTGTCGTTCCCATCACTTTCTTGAATTGCCCAGATTTTCACACATGAAAACCTTAGCGAGCATCGGCGATATACAAAAATGCTCGGGTCGCCCATTGACTTCAATGGGGTTCGTTACTCGAAACGAACCCTCGAGCATCGCAATAATTTCGTCCCGAGTAACGAGCACCCGAGCATTTTGGTGTTCGTTCATCTCTATTATTTATATAGTGTAGCAGTCGTATTCATGTACGGCATACTGTATAATGGTATTATTTATATGCTCAGTAGGCTGGACTATTTTCATCTGCACAATATAGCACCGCTATTTATTCATTACTGTTAAACCAACCTGTAACCTCAGTCCTGTCACTGCACACGGGGATACACTGTGAGGCTTTATTTTATTTGCTTTATTATATGATCGGCAGACATCAATAAGCATCGAAGAAAGAATTATCTGTAGAAGCTTCAAAAAAAATCAGAGGTTTACAAATTAACAAAAAGACTATTGAAACCCACCATCATCCTCCTTCACCTTCCATCACTACCCACCACCAACCCACACAATCAACCATCATCCACCACCAGCTACTACAACCCACCATCATCCTCCTTCACCTTCCATCACTACCCACCACCAACCCACACAACCAACCATCATCCACCACCGCCCACCTTCACCAGCTACTACAACCCACCATCACTCAACACCATTCACCACCACCATTCACCACCACCATCCAGCTTGATGAATCCCAACAATAATCAAGCCCCACAACCAGCCATCACTCCCCATCACCACCCTCGAACAAACACCATCACCACCCTCTGCTACCTAGCATCACTTACATTACTCAACATTACCTCTCCCAATATATTGATATGCATAAAGATATGATCCCCAAATACAATGAGTTCATTTCATAGGTGATTATATGCTTGATTAATACATTTTTCAGTAATCATTACACACAAATTTGGCATCAGTGAGAGCGATGTCATCCAGAAAAAATAATTGTTTTTTCTGCACTCTGGTTTGGATGCCCCGTATTCCCATCTCACAGTTAGTGCTCCACGACCCATAAGTTCCCTGTGACCGACCATCTCCCTCGATAACAGAGCTGTCGGAGCACGTGAACTTGATGTTGTTGGCGGCTGTCTGATCAAGAATTTTTGTAGACTCAACTCTCAGGCTGAAGTTTATAAGGAATCTTTTTGAATTGCACCAGTAAACGGGTCCCCAGGAGCCAAATCTATGGAGGAAAAAAGTGCAGGATGTAATTCCAGAACGTCTTGTTATACCTGGTTACCGCACACAGGGTCAGCTGACTATCGGGGAAAAAATTAAGTTTCACTCTTGAATTTCTCCCCTGGACAACCCTTTGTATCTACTCTCTTGGCAGGGATGTAGATATAAGAGGTGCACAAGTAGAAGTCACATAAGAAAGGTGGATCTCTGTAAATCATAGATGCCGGAGGGCCTCCAGAGCCGTATCTGCTCCTTTCAAAAAATTTCTGCTTCAGCTAATAGAGGGGGCAATAGTGGATGCCCCACTTTGATTACCTCCATATACCCTAACAGGTCATATGGAAACAGATCTCCTAAGTGGAAGGCGGAATGTAGCTTTCCACATGGATGCACACCAACCTGTTTCCATAGATCCTATTCATTGATCTTGGCCAAGAAGCAGACTTCCAGTTTTTGGATTAACTGGGATTCACTAGGGTAATGGTTTGAAGTTGTATTAGGAAATTCTTAACCCTTTAGTGACCCGCCTATAGTGTTTTTACTTCCTGCCCAAGCTTTATTCCCTGAGGACATAAAAACATGTGTCCTGCAGGGATTAAAGCCATGTGGGCTCTGGACGTGACAGCTCCAAGCTGTCGGTGCCCGCAGGTAGCTGACAGCATGGAGCTGTCATCCTGGGCTGCGGGCAGTCCCCCCCCCCCCCCGGCAATGCGATGCCGATCGCATTAAAGTGCAAAAAAGTTTTTAAAAAGTTAAAGATTCAGCTGCCCTCATGGATCGGACCCATGGGGGCAGCTGAAATTACTCACCCATGTCCTCCGTGTTGTCAACCGCTGATCTGGTCCTCCCGGACCCGCCACCACTCTTCTGAGCATGCGCGCCAGACGGATGACGTCACGAGCATGCGCAGAATCCAGGGAGCCCTGGGAAATTTAAAATCTCCTGGCTCCCGGCTCCTGAAGGTAGCGGGGAACCACGAGATGTCTACGGTAGATGTCCAATGGATAGTGGCGATCACAAAAAAGTGAAGAAAAGTGCAAGTTTCACCTCCCCTCATGGATCGGATCCATGAGGGGAGGGGAAATACTCACCTCGGGTCCTCCGCGATGTCCCGGTATTTCTGGACCTGAAGTCCTCTTCTGCACATGAGCGCCCAACGTCAATCATCGGGCACGTGCACAGAGGGGCTCTGGCCCCGGGAAATTCAAAATCCCTCTTCGCCTGGCTACCAGGCGCAGAGGGATGTCACCCAGGATGTGATCACTGTTATCTAATGGATAACAGTGATCATTTAAAGTAAAAAAAGAGTGTAAAAAAGTAAAAAAAAAAAAAGTTTAAAAAGTTAAAAAGAAGTTAAAAAAGCTCTACCCAAGCTTCTGTACACTCGCCCGTTGCCAAAATGGCAGACGCATGCACAAAAGCTGTGGATTGCCAGGATAATTTAAATTATCCCTGCTCCTGGCTACAAAACTTAGCCAAGAGCCTGGAGATTTCACGGGGGGCCGCGGTGAGCGGTTCCTGGTCACATGTTCGCCGTTATCCAATGGATAATGGCGATCACGTAAAAGTAAAAAAAATTGAAGTTTCATCTCCCCTCACTGATGCGATCGCTGAGAGAAGATGAAACTTTTTACTGGAGCCCCCCGTATTTGAACCCTGACGCGATCCTCCTCCATGAGCCTTCCCGGATTCTGCACATGTGACCGCCGGCAAAATGCCGGACACATGCGCAGGATTCGGGGAGCCCAGGAAATTTAAAATCTTCTTGCTCCCAGCGACCAACGGTCGCCGAGAGCCTGGAGCAGTGACGGGTGGCCTTGTTGAGTGGTCCCCGGTCACGTGATAAAAAGGTAGCGATCTACGTTAGGTCGGTCTCACATGACCGGATAGGAATTAGATTCCGCATGCGTCTGATCCGCGGTATTACACAATTCAGCTCACATTAGCAGGTCTGAATTGCGTACTCTACTCGCAGAAAAGAGAACGTAGCAGGTTCTATTTTACTGCGGATATCTACAGCATACAGCCCATTGTGCTCCATGGTCACAGATATACCCGCAGCCCATACACATTGTGTACGGGCTGCGGATATCTGCGTTATCGCTAAGCGACGGTGCGGGAAATACAAACAAAAAAAAAGATGTACTGCGCATGACCGCCTGTGTGAGTAAGGCAGTTATGCGCAGTACATTATGCGGCCGTACGCAGAGTCACAGCCAGGCTCACAGCTGGGATCCGCTGCAGGTCTCTACAAGTGGATTCCACATCCGGCCGTGTGATCCGGCGTTATTCAGACCGCTACCTGTGATACGTAATTTACAAGAAGCCCCGGGATCGCTCACCTTTCTGCAGTTCCAGGAGCAGCTTGTTGAGCACCTTCTGTGTTAGACCGCCGCACCTCATCAAGCTTACGGAGACTCACAGAGCGCCACTTTTTACACCCCATACCAGCCGCTGGGGTCAAGAAATGACTCCCAAGAAGCATGAGAGGAGGGGGGATACCCAGTATTATTGTCCCATGTGCCCATCCCAGCCAGGCCCCCATAATTACCCCTGTCTTCGGAAATACCACACAGTTCACATTATTACTTTTATGTAAGATTTGGAGAACGCCAAAAAGGGCGCGGAGGGGGGGGGGGGTGTTATCTTTAGGGAGTCAATTTTTATTCCGCGCAAGTAACCAATGGGTCCTGGAATTTATTCAGTTGTACCCAGAAATCCAACGGGTGTTCCCTCCATTATAGGACTTGCCATGGGCCCTGTAAGTAGGGCCACAATGGGTATGTTTCTGAACACAGGACAAACGAGGGGATCCATTTTGGGGTGAACGTCTTCATTCCTATGTACTCTGTACAAAAAAAACTGTTTTTAAATTGACAAAATTGCCAAAAAAAATTAAAATCGTAATTTTTTTCCTCCTGCTTTGCTTAGATTCATTCAAATACTGTTGGGTCAAAATACACAGTACACCCCTAGATGAATTCATTAAGGGGTCTAGTTTTCAAAATGGGGTCATTATTGTTTTGGCCGCTCAATGGCTCTACAGGTGGGCAATGGGGCCAGGAATTTATTCAGTTGTACCCTGAAATCCAAGGGGTGTTCCTACCATTATAGGCCGAGCCATGTGTCCTGTAAGTAGATTGGGGCCACAAGGGGTATGTTTCTGAACACGGGACAAACGGGGGTATCCATTTTGGGGTGCAAGTCTTCATTCACATGTGTGCTGTACAAAAAAAGCTGTTTTTAAAATGACAGAATTGCCAAAAAAAAAAATCGAAAATCACAATTGTTTTCCTTTTGCTTTACTTGAATTCATTCAAAAATATGCAGTACACCCCTAGATAAATTCGTTAAGTGGTCTAGTTTTCAAAGTCGGGTAATTTGTGGGGGTTCTCTATGGGGCCTAAAACTCCTTAAGCAAAATTTCTGCTCAGAAAGCCCCCGACTGCTCCTTTCATTTTGGGCCCCGTTGTGCTTCCAGATATAAGATTAGGGGCACAACGGGTATGTCTCTGAACACGGGACAAACAGGGGGATCCATTTTGGGGTGTAAATCCTCATTTTTTTGTGCACTATAGAAAAAAAAATATGTCTTTAAGGGTGGACACTCACTGGCGATATTTTCTTTCTTGCGCTACGAGAGCATGACAAAACTCTCGCCTCGCAGCGCAAGAAAGACTCCGGAATAGAACCGGCATATCGCTAGTGCTTTCAATGCGGCCAGCAGCAGCAGCGCTAGCCCTATTGAACACATAGGGAGAATGCCGCGGACTTCTGCCACAGCTGTGACAGCTGTGAAAGGAGTTTCTTTCATCCTTGCGGGGATGAAGGAATCCTCTGCCACAGCTGTGACAGCTGTGGCAGAAGTCCGCGGTGTTCTATCACATTGCTTTCAATATATTAGCTATTGGCTGAGCCCTCAGCCAATCAGCACAGCCCTTTCAGGAGGCAGGGATTTCTAAATCCCCACCTGCTGAAAGAGCTTAACAGCAGTGCAGAGCGCTGTAGAGATGAGTAATTTTTTACCACTTATTGATGATTATCGGAGAAGGGCTTCTATTTCAAGCCCTTCCCCCGATAATCATACTGCGGGGCTTGGAAGAAAGCAGTGCTTTCAATGGGATCGGGAGCAGTGCCGATCCCATTGAAAGCAATGGGATAGAATGCCGCGGACTTCTGCCACAGCTGTCACAGCTGTGGCAGAGGATTCCTTCATCCCTGCGGTCCCCACAGGAACGAAGGAAACTCCTGTTACAGCTGTGGCAGAAGTCCGCAGCATTCTCCATCTCTTTTCAATGGGGCTAGCGCTGCTGCCGCTGGCTCCATTGAAAAGACTGGCGAAATCCCGGCGTGATGCCAGTTTTTTTTATTGCACTGCGCTGCAAGACTTTACCTTTACTCTCGCAACGTAGTGGAGAAAAAAAACGTCAGTGGGTGTTCACCCTTAAATTACATATTTGCAAAAATATGACATTTTACTTTTTCTCCTCTTAATTGAATTCATTCCTGAAATAAATCTGTGGGGTCAAAATCCTCCTGACCCCCTCAGTGAATATATTAAGGGGTGTAGTTTTTAGAATAGGGTCATTTGTAGGGGTATTTATATATCTATATATCGGACTATTTTCACCACCTAAGTGAAGTACAACATGTGGCTAAAAACAATGTCAGAATCACTTGGATATACAAAACCTTTACGGAGTTATTCTATGTTAAAGTAACGCATGTCAGATTTCCAAAATTTGGCCTGGTCATTAAGGTGCAAACAGGCTTGGTCACTAATGGGTTAAAGGGGTTGTCTAGGGCTAGAAAAATATAGCGGCTTTCTTCCAAACACAGCACCACCCTTGTCTGTAGGTTGTGTCTGGTATTGCAGCCCAACTGCCATTCACTTCAAGGGTGACGTTGGGTTTGGAAGAAAGCAGCCGTGTTCATGGCTGAATGCTAAATGTCTTGGTACTTACTCTCCAACACTGGACGTAATGGTCTTCACTGCCTCCTGAGATGAATTTTTTGCGCAAAAAAGGGCAATTGCATTCAGAGCCGTGTCATCGATGAAGGGTCCTTTCCAATGCTGCACCTAAGATTAAGACCATCATATCTTGTATAATATGAATATAACACACATGATTTATTAACTCCACCCAGCATTAATAACTGCATTATTACATTTGTCCATGCCTCTCTATACATCTGCTCTAGTCCGTTTATATATCTGTCCTTGTCCCTAAATACTGTATATATCTCTACTAGTCCCAGCCTTCGCCTTGATGTACAGCAGTGGGGGCCACATAAAATCAGGTGGTGTGCCGGATTTGGCTCATGGGCCTTGTGTTTGACATGTGTGCACTAGGCTAAATTCCCATGGACAAGCGTGATATCAGGTCGAGAAACTTAACCCAATAATGCACTTTCGAACTTGCGTTTTTCCCACCGGTGCAAGACGTTTTTATTCAAAACGCTTCACATCACTTCTGTGAATTAGCGATCCTCATGCACATTGTACAGTATGCAAATGCCATGCAATCGAAAACAATGGGCGAGACGTTCTGCAGGAACGTCCAATGAAGGAACATGCTGCGATCACCCATGTGAATAAGCCCATAGAGGAAGAATTAAGGAAAACTAGAATTAGGATCAGTTTATGTCAAATTGTTATCGGTTCTCTATCACCATCTGTTCCGTTATCTGACTCCCATCATCCTCATCTGTCTGCTATATTATCTGACTCCCATCGCCCTCATCTGTCTGCTCCGTTATCTGACTCCCATCGCCCTCATCTGTCTGCTCCGTTATCTGACTCCCATCGCCCTCATCTGTCTGCTCCGTTATCTGACTCCCATCGCCCTCATCTGTCTGCTCCATTATCTGACTCCCATCACCCTCATCTGTCTGCTCCGTTATCTGACTCCCATCGCCCTCATCTGTCTGCTCCGTTATCTGACTCCCATCGCCCTCATCTGTCTGCTCCGTTATCTGACTCCCATCGCCCTCATCTGTCTGCTCTGTTATCTGACTCCCATCGCCCTCATCTGTCTGCTCCTTTATCTGACTCCCATCACCCTCATCTGTCTGCTCCGTTATCTGACTCCCATCGCCCTCATCTGTCTGCTCCATTATCTGACTCCCATCACCCTCATCTGTCTGCTCCATTATCTGACTCCCATCGCCCTCATCTGTCTGCTCCGTTATCTGACTCCCATCGCCCTCATCTGTCTGCTCCGTTATCTGACTTCCATCGCCCTCATCTGTCTGCTCCGTTATCTGACTCCCATCGCCCTCATCTGTCTGCTCCATTATCTGACTCCCATCACCCTCATCTGTCTGCTCCATTATCTGACTCCCATCGCCCTCATCTGTCTGCTCCATTATCTGACTCCCATCGCCCTCATCTGTCTGCTCCATTATCTGACTCCCATCGCCCTCATCTGTCTGTTCCATTATCTGACTCCCATCACCCTCATCTGTCTGCTCCGTTATCTGACTCCCATCACCCTCATCTGTCTGCTCCGTTATCTGACTCCCATCGCCCTCGTCTGTCTGCTCCGTTATCTTATAACCATCATCCATTTTCCCATCTTCTGATTTCTATCACTATCCTCTTCCTGTCATCGTTCGCTGATTTCCTCTGCTTGTATATTTGTTACCTTCTAGCCTAGATACAAGCTCAGATTATGGCTCATTTGACTGTCCGTCCGTTACATAATTTGGCCCTACTGTCAGTCGTGAATCTGAGTACCGGTGAGGTATCTGCTATAGGTGAAGCCCAGTTCTGCCATCTTCTGTCCTGGCGCTATTTCAGTGCCTATATATCTGCCCTCATCTTTTTCTATACTTTCGTCCTTGTCCCAGTCTGTACATCAGTCCTAATTCCTATCTATAGTCCTTCTCTCTGTCTATACATCTATTCTTGCTCTGTATATACATTTTTATCCTAGTTCCTATCTACTCATCTGAATGAGTGTAAATCAATCTTCCATATATTACTCACTTTAAGACGGAAGCCTCGCGCCACTGTTCCTTCATCACAAACCTCCATGGGGCCCCAGGTACCCCGTCTATCTCCATTCGGAACTGATATGGTACTTGGAGAGCTCCTTTGAGCCACCAAGTTCTGCAGAGTCACCAAGATGAGAAGGACGGCCAACATCTTGTCTTGTGTATGAAGGTCTCACCACGTAGGGATGGAAGCTGCAAGTAGATTGTGGATGGGGCTTACCGAAGCCTTTATATATAATAGGAACTTGGCCGATCACCAAGATATCAATCTGACTTCCTTGTTCCAACAATCAGGCATGAATTATTATTCATGAGATGTCTTGTACTTTTCTTGTACTTTCCTTCTCCTTTTATCACTCTGTGATCATTGTTTTTATGAAACTTTTTAGTCAAAATCAGTTTGTAGATGACCAGACATACGATCACTCATACATGTAAAATATTAATAAATGGAAAGAAAAAAAGAATGACATGATTTGGAAACCTCATTTAACCAGATTTTACACCTAGGAAGTAAGTAAACCAATTTCTGGAGTTTTGTGAGCGGAATGTTGTCCCATTCTTGTCTGATGGAGGATTCTAGCTGCTCCGCGGTCCTCTGTCGTCTTTGCTGGATTTTTTGTTTCATAATGCGCCAAATGCTTTCTATTGGTGAAAGGTCTGGCCTGCAGGTGGCCGGTTCAGGTCTCAGACTCTTCTCCTGTGAAGCCATGTTGTTGTGATGGATGCAGTATGAGGTCTACCATTGTCTTACTGAAATATACTATATACAATTGCTGAAATATACAAATATACTCTTGCTGAAAGAGACGTTGTCTGGATGGAGAATGTGTTGTTTTGCAACCTCCATATACTGCTCAATATTGTTAATGTCTCTCAAGATGTGTGCGCTGCCCATGGCATAGGCACTAATGCAACCCTCATACCAGCAGAGAGGCAGGCTTAGGAACTGTGTGCTGATAACAAGTTGGATGGTGCCTCTTCTCTTGAGTCCGCAGGACACGACATCCATGGTTTCCAAAAAGAATTTCAAATTTTGATTAATCTGACCACAGAACAGTTGTCCATTTTAAATGAGTTTGGCCCAGAGAAGATGCTGACGTTTCTGGGTTGTGTTGATACATGGCTTCTGTGATATAGAGACTGGCAGGTCCTCAACCATTTTGCTGTGTGTATCAGGCCTTAGACCTATATTCAGCATCCAATTTTTTTAACCACTGTATAATTCCATTTAGGCCTTAATTAGTTAGAATGCAGTTATAATTTTTTTAGTTCCCCCATACCTTTTGAATATTCGCATATAGAAAGGCAATTGTCTGACCTTTCTCTGGACAAGAGTGAATAAGCCCCGTCCATTCTTCTTGGCCTCCTGTCTCCATGTGTCTGTTTAGTTTAGCCTATTTCTCCCTGTCAGGGTAGGTGGTGCTGACATGACCGACTTTGTTGCAGGAAAAGCATCTGAGGGTATCCATAGGAGTCTGTGAAGGGGGTTAGGGAGCAGACCTCGTTGAGGATCTAGGAACAGGGGGGAGGGTCTGTCAGTTACTATTCTGTTTACCCCCTCTCCAGCTGGCTCTGGATTTCCACAGGTCTGGCCTCCGGTTTGTGATTTAGCTGTACGCAAGCCGGGCGGCTTCCTCCGTGTATTTGGGGTCACGGTTCAGGACAAACTGGCAGATATTGGCTGTACAAGTCTTCAAGAACTTCTCCTTCAGCACCACATCTTCCAGGTTGTCAAACTGAGTGATGGATTGCCCCTTGATCCACTGCCAGCGGGCAGTCCTCTGTTGACCCAGCAGGTGCACGTGGTCCACACTGCAGCTCCCATAATGGTTTCAGAAGGATGGAAACATCTTTTTTAACTCAGCAGATTCTACCTCACTCCTGAACTGTGAGGTGAGGAGTTATCGTATGTGTGTCAAAGAAGTAGTTTAGTATCGTGATCAAGTGAGCCTGACGTTTTTTCATGGAAGGGGTAAACAGCATTTAGCCCTAATCAATTGAGTCAGACATTTACTGCCTGAGGATTTGGGAGGTGTCAGCTCAATAGAAGTGCTGTAAATACCCTCCAGAGGTAACTGAAGAGGTAAATAGCAACGTTAAGCCCAATGTGTTTCGCTCGAGGTGAGCTCCTCGGGGGCTAGAATAACCTCAGGTATATTAATGCACAAAAGTGTAATTTTCTGACACCAAACACTATCATACAGATCAGGGGAGAGAAGTGTAATCTCCTAGTTTCTCTAATAGCCGTTTAAAGAGGGGTAGTTGGAGGGTAGGAGGTAGCAAAAGGGTGAGGTTGTCCTATACCAGATATTATCTCCCGGATTTGTGTTTCCACCAGGTAATCTCTTCCACCTTGATTAGTATCCAGAGAGTTAAACCCACTTTTTCTCCCCAGAAATCTTTTCTGAATATTTGCCCAGCAGCTATGTGACTACCGCACTAATATAACACTGAGAATAAGTATATCTGTCTTGTTCCTTTCCGTATCTTAGTCCTTTTCTTTCCTTTTTTTCCCTTGTTCCCTTTCATTGAATTCTTCCTTTCCTTTTTCTAAATAGAAATTGCTCACTGATTCCCCTTGCTAATTATAACAAGGATAGGAGTAACATAATAGCACAGAAGATCGGGGGTTAAAGAAACAACAAGAAAAAGATAAATATGTAAAGCCAACAGCCCAGATGGTAGGCATATTTCCAGTTATGATGTCATCAGGGATACCAATCGTGAAGCGAAAATTATAACAACGAGTGTTTAGATGTGTTTTATTCAGCTGTCCCGTCTGATTTTGAAAGTCTAATTCATATCAGGTAGGACCTTCACACAACCAATAATCCCTCTTCTTTATATGATACTATAACTTATATTCATGGATTGTACGGTGAACTGTGTTCACAGACAATGGTTTCTGGCAGTATTCCTGAGTCCATGCAGTGATTCGCATTACACAATCATGCCTGTCTTTAATGCAGTAACGCCTCATGGTCCATAGATCTCAAGTATCCAATATTGACCATCAGCTTTGTAACTTGTATATATGAATTTCTCCAGATTCTCTGAATCTTTTGATGATATTATTTACTGTGAATGGTGGATAATCAAAGTCTTCACAATTTCACATTGAACATTTTTCTGACATTATTACACAACTTTTAGGTGCAGTTGTTCACAGATTGGTGAACCTTTGACCACCTCTGCTTCTGAAAGACTCTGCCTCTCTAACATGCTCTTGTTATACACAGTCATGTGATGTAGATAACTCAGTACCACTTCCTTTTCCATCCTCTAGTTACTCCTGTTCCAGCTTTTATGAGATGTGTTGCTGCCATCCATTACTAAATGAGTTAATTTTTTAAAATACAATGTAAACATTTCTCCCTCACCTTCTGATATGTGTTCTACTGGTATACAGCAATGCAATATCTATACTGCAGTGCATTATCACTAATCTTTGAACCCTCTACATGCTGAGATCGACATTGATCATGATGTGTAAAGGGTTAACAGTGGGGATCACTGATCCTCATTGTTGGAGTGGGAGGCTGGCTGTCAGTCACAGCCAGCTACTGCTGCAGATAGTGCGGGTTTAGCTTCCAAGCCAGGACGTAAACTTACATGGGGTTAAGGGGATCCAGTCCCTGAAAACTTTTCAACAAGATGTAAAATGTTGTTAAACTAGGGAATTTAGGGAACAAAAAATGTAACTAATTAACATCTGTTTTTCCCTCAAGACCCTCACAAGAATTCTCTCGAGTTCAGCTAGAAATAGCAGTCAGATTTTCTCCCACTTTTTGATAGCTGATGGCAAACTGATGATGTAGTTCCTATGGATCCGTTACAATGTTGCTTCCTCGGGTCTTGCTTTTCAGGCGGTATGAGTTGGGGGTCAGTGGATTGGATAAAACAGTTTGATAATTTTCTCTAGTTCTTTGATGTTACCTATCTGTACCACCGCTGGACCTGAACCTTTCCAGTCTCTGGGTCCGAGGCCTTAACTTCAAGCTATCAGTTTCTACCTCTTTCCAAAAAACTCAAGGATACTACAGGGGTTTGTTGATATAATGGAAATGCCTACAATTGATAATAAACATCTAGATGCTTCCATTATTTTGATAGACACCTGTATATACATGATTTTCCTTGAATTCTTGAAAGTCCCTGAAAAACTGTTTCCTCTTACGGATTGAATGGCAAAGCCTCTGAATAAACCCCTTGCAATAGAGTTTCCTTATTCTTAAACACAGAGTCATTCTTCAGTTTAAAAGAAGAGAAAGGTGCAGCGACTACTCTAAAGGATGTAATCCGAACAGTAAAGTAGTTCTTGTAAAAACGATGGCTGTTGATGGGCTGAGCAGTGGTCGAAGAACCAAACAGATGCTGAGTAGTGGTCGAAGTGGATCAGCAGTCATTCTGGAAGTGGATCATTGGTCGAAGTGGAACAGCAATTGTTGTGTAGGAGGATTTATGAATTAGTTGAACCAGGCTCAGCTAATTCGTAAATCCCACCTCCCCAACACGATCGCTGTTAGTTGGCTCTTCGACCGCTGTGCAGCGCAGGATGAACCAATGCGAGGCTGTGATTGGTTCATTGAGCGCTACATTGATTGGCTGAGCAGAGGTGAAAGAACTAATCACAGCTAACACTTGCTGGAGGCAGGATTTAGGAGTCCAGTAACTAGGAAGTGATGTTGTACAAGCTCAGAGAACTGCGAGAACCATGCGGACATCTGGAGAGCAGCAGGTGGGACCTGGACTGAGTCTGCTAGGTAATGTATTACTTTTTCATGTAGTGTAACTAGGGCTTATTTTTGGGATTGGCTTATGTTTCAATCTTCCCTGAACCCCCCCCCCCAAAAGCAGGATAGGGCTTATTTTTGGGATAGCTCTTACTTTCAGGGAAACACTTTGTGACACGTTTCAGAGAAAGACCGAGGAAACAACAAATTAGGAGAGTTAAGAACAAAAAACTATTTTCAAGAAAAATTAAGAACAAGGGTAAGCAATAGAGATGAGCGAGCACCAAAATGCTCGGGTGCTCGTTACTCGAGACGAACTTTTTGCGATGCTCGAGGGTTCGTTTCGAGTAACGAACCCCATTGAAGTCAATGGGCGACCCGAGCATTTTTGTATATCGCCGATGCTCGCTAAGGTTTTCATTTGTGAAAATCTGCAAAACCCAAGAAAGTGATGGAAACGACACAGCAACGGATAGGACAGGCGAGGGGCAACATGCTGGGCTGCATCTCAAGTTCACAGGTCCCACTATTAAGCCACAATAGCGGCAAGAGTGAGACCCCCCCCCCCCTCCCAACAACTTTTACTTCTGAAAAGCCATCATTAGCATGGCATAGCTTAGCTAAGCACCACACTACCTCCAACAAAGCACAATCACTGCCTGCATGACACTCCGCTGCCACTTCTCCTGGGTTACATGCTGACCAACCGCCCCCCCCCTCCCCCCCACAGCGCACACCAAAGTGTCCCTGCGCAGCCTTCAGCTGCCCTCATGCCACACCACCCTTATGTCTATTTAGAAGTGCGTCTGCCATGACGAGGGACCGCAGGCACACACTGCACAGGGTTGGCACGGCTAGGCAGCGACCCTCTTTAAAAGGGGCGGGGCGATAGCCCACAATGCTGTACAGAAGCAATGAGAAATAGAATCCTGTGCCACCACCATCAGGAGCTGCACACGTGGGCATAGCAATGGGGAACCTATGTGCCACACAGTATTCATTCTGTCAAGGTGTCTGCATGCCCCAGTTAGACCGGGCTTTTTAATTCATAGACACAGGCAGGTACAACTCCCTATTGTGAAGTCCCTGTCGACCGACAGCATGGGTGGCTCCCTGGAACCCACCGGCGGTACACAGAAATATCCCATTGCATTGCCCAACACAGCTGAGGTAGTAATGTCGTGCTTAATGCAGGTGGGCTTCGGCCCACACTGCATGCCCCAGTCTGACTGGGGTTCTTTAGAAGTGGACACATGTAGGTTAAACTCCCTGTGGACCCACTGCCTGGGTGGGTGCCAGGAAGCCACCGGCGCTACATAGAAATATCCCATTGCAGTGCCCAACACAGCTGAGGTAACGTCAGCTGGAATGCAGGTGGGCTAAAAATTAATTTGATTACACTGTAGGCGAGGGCCCACAAAAATTGCTGTCTCAACAGTACTAATGTACATCCCAAAAATTGGCCATGGCCAGCCAAGAGGGCAGGTGAAACCCATTAATCGCTTTGGTTAATGTGGCTTAAGTGGTAACTAGGCCTGGAGGCAGCCCAGTGTAACGAAAAATTGGTTCAAGTTAAAGTTCCAACGCTTTTAAGCGCATTGAAACTTATAAAAATTGTTCTGAAAAATTATTTGAGTGAGCCTTGTGGCCCTAAGAAAAATTGCCCGTTCAGCGTGATTACGTGAGGTTTCAGGAGGAGGAGCAGGAGGAGGAGGAGGAGGAATATTAGACACAGATTGATGAAGCAGAAATGTCCCCGTTTTGGATGGTGAGAGAGAACGTAGCTTCCATCCGCGGGTGCAGCCTACGTATTGCTTACGTATCGCTGCTGTCCGCTGGTGGAGAACAGAAGTCTGGGGAAATCCAGCCTTTGTTCATCTTGATGAGTGTTAGCCTGTCGGCACTGTCGGTTGACAAACGGCTACGCTTATCTGTGATGATTCCCCCAGCCGCACTAAACACCCTCTCCGACAAGACGCTAGCCGCAGGACAAGCAAGCACCTCCAGGGCATACAGCGCGAGTTCAGGCCATGTGTCCAGCTTCGACACCCAGTAGTTGTAGGGGGCAGAGGCGTCACCGAGGATGGTCGTGCGATCGGCTACGTACTCCCTCACCATCCTTTTACAGTGCTCCCGCCGACTCAGCCTTGACTGGGGACCGGTGACACAGTCTTGGTGGGGAGCCATAAAGCTGGCCAGGCCCTTAAAGACTGTTGCACTGCCTGGGATGTACATGCTGCTCGATCTCCGCACCTCCCCTGCTACCTTGCCCTCGGTACTGCGCCTTCTGCCACTAGCGCTGTCGGCTGGGAATTTTACCATCAGCTTGTCCGCAAGGGTCCTGTGGTATAGCAACACTCTCGAACCCCTTTCCTCTTCGGGAATGAGAGTGGGCAGGTTCTCCTTATAGCGTGGGTCGAGCAGTGTGTACACCCAGTAATCCGTTGTGGCCAGAATGCGTGCAACGCGAGGGTCACGAGAAAGGCATCCTAACATGAAGTCAGCCATGTGTGCCAGGGTACCAGTACGCAACACATGGCTGTCTTCACTAGGAAGATCACTTTCAGGATCCTCCTCCTCCTCCTCCTCAGGCCATACACGCTGAAAGGATGACAGGCAATCAGCCGGTGTACCGTCAGCAGCGGGCCAAGCTGTCTCTTCCCCCTCCTCCTCATCCTCCTCATGCTCCTCCTCCTCCTCCTGTACGCGCTGAGAAATAGACAGGAGGGTGCCCTGACTATCCAGCGGCATACTGTCTTCCCCCGCCCCCGTTTCCGAGCGCAAAGCAGCTGCCTTTATGGTTTGCAGGGAATTTCTCAAGATGCATAGCAGAGGAATGGTGATGCTAATGATTGTAGCATCACTGCTCACCACCTGGGTAGACTCCTCAAAATTACCAAGGACATAGCAGATGTCTGCCAACCAGGCCCACTCTTCTGAAAGGAATTGAGGAGGCTGACTCCCACTGCGCCGCCCATGTTGGAGTTGGTATTCGACTATAGCTCTACGTTGTTCATAGAGCCTGGCCAACATGTGGAGCGTAGAGTTCCACCGTGTGGGCACGTCGCACAGCAGTCGGTGCACTGGCAGCTTAAAGTGATGTTGCAGGGTGCGCAGGGTGGCAGCGTCCGTGTGGGACTTGCAGAAATGTGCGCAGAGCCGGCGCGCCTTTACGAGCAGGTCTGACAAGCGTGGGTAGCTTTTCAGAAAGCGCTGAACCACCAAATTAAAGACGTGGGCCAGGCATGGCACGTGCGTGAGGCTGCCGAGCTGCAGAGCCGCCACCAGGTTACGGCCGTTGTCACACACGACCATGCCCGGTTGGAGGCTCAGCGGCGCAAGCCAGCGGTCGGTCTGCTGTGTCAGACCCTGCAGCAGTTCGTGGGCCGTGTGCCTCTTATCGCCTAAGCTGAGTAGTTTCAGCACGGCCTGCTGACGCTTGCCCACCGCTGTGCTGCCACACCGCGCGACACCGACTGCTGGCGACATGCTGCTGCTAACACATCTTGATTGCGAGACAGAGGAGGAGGAGGAGGAGGAGGAGGAGGGTGCTTTAGTGGAGGAAGCATACACCTCCGCAGATACCACCACCGAGCTGGGGCCCGCAATTCTGGGGGTGGGTAGGACGTGAGCGGTCCCAGGCTCTGACTCTGTCCCAGCCTCCACTAAATTCACCCAATGTGCCGTCAGGGAGATGTAGTGGCCCTGCCCGCCTGTGCTTGTCCACGTGTCCATTGTTAAGTGGACCGTGGCAGTAACCGCGTTGGTGAGGGCGCGTACAATGTTGCGGGAGACGTGGTCGTGCAGGGCTGGGACGGCACATCGGGAAAAGTAGTGGCGACTGGGAACTGAGTAGCGCGGGGCCGCCGCCTCCATGATACTTTTGAAGGACTCCGTTTCCACAACCCTATACGGCAGCATCTCAAGGCTGATGAATTTTGCTATGTGGACGGTTAACGTTTGAGCGTGCGGGTGCGTGGCGGCGTACTTGCGCTTGCGCTCCAACAGTTGCGCAAGCGACGGCTGGACGGTGCGCTGAACTACACTGCTGGATGGGGCCGAGGACAGCGGAGATGAGGGTGTGGGTGCAGGCCATGAGGCGGTAGTGCCTGTGTCCTGAGAGGGGGGTTGCATCTCAGTGGCAGGTTGGGGCACAGGGGGAGAGGCAGGGGTGCAAACCGGAGGCGCTGAACGGCCTTCGTCCCACCTTGTGGGGTGCTTGACCATCACATGTCTGCGCATGGTGGTGGTGGTGAGGCTGTTGGTGTTGGCTCCCCGGCTGAGCTTTGCGCGACAAAGGTTGCACACCACTGTTCGTCGGTCGTCAGGCGTCTCTGTGAAAAACTGCCAGACCTTAGAGCAC
Source organism: Eleutherodactylus coqui (assembly GCF_035609145.1). Lineage (NCBI taxonomy): Eukaryota > Metazoa > Chordata > Amphibia > Anura > Eleutherodactylidae > Eleutherodactylus > Eleutherodactylus coqui. The sequence goes on from NC_089838.1 coordinate 330,024,854, forward strand.
CTCGGCCTCTGCAGGGTGGCATGGCGCGAGGGGGCGCTTTGGGAAACAGTTGGTGGATTATTCGGTCTGGCCCTGCCTCTACCCCTGGCCACCGCACTGCCTCTTGCAACCTGCCCTGCTGATGCCCTTGACTCCCCCTCTGAAGACCTGTCCTCCTGAGTAAGTGTTGCACACCAGGTGGGGTCAGTCACCTCACCGTCCTGCTGCTCTTCCTCCGAATCCTCTGTGCGCTGCTCCCTCGGACTTACTGCCCTTACTACTACCACACTGCAAGACAACTGTGTCTGATCGTCATCGTCCTCCTCACCCACAGAAAGTTGTTGAGACAGTTGGCGGAAGTCCCCAGCCTCTTCCCCCGGACCCCGGGAACTTTCGAATGGTTGGGCATCAGTGACGATAAACTCCTCTGGTGGGAGAGGAACCGCTGCTGCCCAATCTAAGCAGGGGCCCGAGAACAGTTCCTGGCAGTGTTCCCGCTCCTGAGCAGGTGTCATTGTAGTGGAGTGAGGAGGCTGGGAGGAAGGAGGAGCAGCAGACAGAGGATTCGGATTTGCAGCAGTGGACGGCGCAGAACTGCGTTTGGACGATAGGTTGCTCGAAGCACTTTCTGCCATCCAGGACAGGACCTGCTCACACTGCTCATTTTCTAATAACCGTCTCCCGCGTGGACCCATTAATTGGGCGATGAATGTGGGGACGCCAGAAACGTGCCTCTCTCCTAATCGCGCAGCAGTCGGCTGCGACACACCTGGATCAGGAGCTCGGCCTGTGCCCACACCCTGACTTGGCCCTCCGCGTCCTCGGCCGCGTCCACGTCCTCTAGGCCTACCCCTACCCTTCAGCATGCTGTATTACCAGTGATTTGATTTCACAGGCAGGAAATAAATTGGCGCAAGACTGCAGCCAAATATAATTTTTTCCGTTTTTTGAAAACGAAAGGCCCCACTGCCTCTAGTGAATGAATAATCAAAGTTTAATAACTGTGCTGTGTCCCTGCTAATGTGTCACAGAACGTGAGGGTAGCAGAGTTATTAACTCTGGCAGAGCAGGTATTTTTTTTCCCAATTAAGGAAAGCAAATGGCGAAGCCAGGAGTAAAACGTAGCTGGGTGCGTCTGATTTTTAAACGTTGCACACGCAGCCGACACGTGTCCACCGCCCTTAGGACGGACAGAGGCAGGACAAATAGAATTATTTTCAGTTTTTTTCCACCAAAAGGCAGCACTGCGTATATTCAATGAACATGAGAAGTTTAATAACTGTGCTGTGTCCCTGCTAATGTGTCACAGAACGTGAGGGTAGCAGAGTTATTAACTCTGGCAGAGCGGGTATTTTTTTTCCCAATTAAGGAAAGCAAATGGCGAAGCCAGGAGTAAAACGTAGCTGGGTGCGTCTGATTTTTAAACGTTGCACACGCAGCCGACACGTGTCCACCGGCGTTAGGACGGACAGAGGCAGGACAAATAGAATTATTTTCAGTTTTTTTCCACCAAAAGGCAGCACTGCGTATATTCAATGAACATGAGAAGTGTAATAACTGTGCTGTGTCCCTGCTAATGTGTCACAGAACGTGAGGGTAGCAGAGTTATTAACTCTGGCAGAGCAGGTATTTTTTTTCCCAATTAAGGAAAGCAAATGGCGAAGCCAGGAGTAAAACGTAGCTGGGTGCGTCTGATTTTTAAACGTTGCACACGCAGCCGACACGTGTCCACTGCCCTTAGGACGGACAGAGGCAGGACAAATACAATTATTTTCAGTTTTTTTTCCACCAAAAGGCCGCACTGCGTATATTCAATGAATAATAACTGTGTTGTGGCCCTGCCTACACAATTCTTTCCCTGCAGTATCAATGGAGGGTGCAATGCTCTGCAGAGGCGATTTTGAGAAGAAAAAAAAATGCAGCACAGCTAACAGCAGCCAGCACAGTACTGCACACGGTTAAATATGGCCCTAGAAAGGACCGTTGAGGTTCTTGAAGGCTACAATGACTCCTAACACTCTCCCTGCCTATGCAGCACTTCTGTCCCTAATGCCGGGTGCAACGCTCTGCAGAGGCGATTTTGAGAAAAAAAATAATTGCCACTGCTAACAGCAGCCAACACACAGCTATCAGTGGCCCTAATAAGGACCTTTGGGGGGTCTTGAAGCCTACACTAACTACCAATTCTTTCCCTACAGCAGCTCCGGTACAAACAGCACTGTCCCTCATCTAACTCACACGGCATCTGAGGCGAGCCGCGGGAGGGGCCGACTTTTATATTAGGCGGACACCTGATCACCCCAGCCACTCACAGCAGGGGGGTGGTATAGGGCTGGAACAACACAGGGGGAAGTTGTAATGCCTTCCCTGTCTTTCAATTGGCCAGAAAAGCGCGCTAACGTCTCAGGGAAGGAAGTGAAAGTAACCAGAACACCGCATGGTGTTCGTTACGAATAACGAACATCCCGAACACCCTAATATTCGCACGAATATCAAGCTCGGACGAACACGTTCGCTCATCTCTAATAATAACTACATATTGTGAAAGATCACTCGTTATGGAATTAATGCCGAGATTATAGGACTAACAAGTGGATTGAGTTGGTCTTTGTGAACTTTGGGGAAGTGATAGAAGATTGAAAAAAAGGGGATTTTTTTAAATTACAAATTCTCTTTATTTATCTGTGATGCTCTTATGGTGGTGAGTAGAGATGAGTGAGCACGCTCATTCCAGTATTAGGCTACTCGAGTCGAGCACCGCAGGGTGCTCGAGTAAATTTCATTTCCCCATCCCGCATGTTTAGTGCCATTTTTTTAGCCACTAAACATGCAGGGAAGGCATTACCACTCCGTGCTGTGATGTGCCAGCCCTCTGCACGTCTACAGCAGTGAGTGGCTAGCGGGATAAGGTGACCGCCGAGTACTTAAAGTGGTGCCGCCCGTGGCTCGCCCCAGACGCATGCTGGCAGAGGTTAGGGAAAGAGCTGCTGACGCTGAGATAGGGAAAGTGTTAGTGTAGGGTGCGGTTAGGCAGGGATCCTGACTTCAAGAACACTACAGTCCTTCTTAGGGCTACTCCTCTTGTGCATTAGCATTTTGGCTGTCCGGGACCAGAAGTGCACCATTTTTTTATATCTACCAGTCTCTGTGTCCGGTGAATTAGCCCCAGATCTCATCGCTATGAAGTGGGTTAAATGTTTATGGCCCTGTGCAGAGCATCTCACATCTACCATTCTCAATGCGGTGAATTAGCCGTAGTTCTCATCACTATAGAGTGGGTTAATTTTTTCTGGAACTGCATATAGCCTCTCGTATCTACAAGTCTCTGTGGGCGGTGAATTAACCCCAGTTCTCAGCACTATAGAGTGGGTTAATTTTTTCTGGCACTCCATACAGACTCTCTTATCTACATGTTTCTGTGAGCGGTAAATTACTCAGAGGTATCAGCACAATACACAATATCGGCGCCCGAGTGAGGGTGTGGGCAGAGGCCGAGGTCCTGAGCGGGGTGAATCAGAGTGTGCTGCTGAGGGATTAGTAAATCGCCACGTATCTCTGCTCCCTAGCTTCATCTCACATTTTGCAGGTCCGCGTGGTAGACCTTTATTACAAGCACAACAGTGCGATCAGGTGCTGATGTGGATCGCGGATAATGCGTCCAGCAATTTATCCAACATCCAGTCATCCACGCAGTCCACTCATGCAGGCCAAGGGACTGCTCCTCTGAATCCTCAGGCTGGCTCCTTCTTCCTCCCAGTCTGGTCATTCCATGAAAGGAGTTTCTGAACAGGCATACTTCCAGGAACTGTTCTCGGGTCCCTGCCCTGAGTTGGAAAAAAATGTTCATCAGCCACCTGAGAAGCTTGTCGTGACCGATGCCCAACATTTGGAACTTTCCCAGAGTCAGGGTGATGAGGTTGGGGACTTCCGGAAACTGTCTCATCTCCCTGATGGCATATTGGGTGAACTTGGTGGAGGCTGGGACCGAGTCAGAGCCTGGGACGCTTATGTGCTACCCACACCGAGGATAGCGGGTCCTACCTCGGTCATGGTTCCTCCGGCATATTATGCCACTTCCTCCAAACACCTCCTCCTCCTCCTCTGCCACCTCCACCTCTCAATTAAGAAGTGTAAGCACGTCTCCAGCAGTCGGTAGCACGAGGCGCGGCGGCACAGCGGTGGGGAAGCATCAGCAAGCCGTGCTGAAAATAATCAGCTCAGGTGACAAGAGGCACACCACCCAAGAGCTGTTACAGGGTTTGATGGAGCAGACCGATTTCTGGCTTTCACCAGTGAGCCTCCAACCAGGCATGGTCATGTGTGACAATGGCTGTAACCTGGTGGCGGCTCTGCAGCTTCGCAGCCCCACACACGTGCCATGCCTGGCCCACGTGCTCAATCTGGTGGTTCAGCGGTTTCTGAAAAACTACCCCCACTTGTCTGACCTGCTTGGAGAGGTGTGCCGCATGTGTGCACATTTCCGCAAGTCTACCATGGATGCTGCCACCCTGAGGACACTGCAACATTGGTTCCAGCTGCCAGAGCACCGACTGCTGTGCAACGTGCTCCCACGCTGGAATTCTACACTGCACATGTTGGCCAGGCTTTACAAGCAGCATAGGTCAATTGTAGAATACCAGCTGCAACATGGCCGGCGAAGTGATAGTCAGCCTCCGCAGTTCTTCATAGAGGAGTGGACATGAATGACAGACATCTGACAGGCCCTTAGAAACTTTGAGGAGTCTACACGAATGGTGAGCGGCAATGGGGCCATTATCAGCATTACTATCCCACTGCTTTGCCTGCTGAAAAGTTCGCTGCAAAGCATAAAGGCAGACTCTTTGAAGTTAGAATAGGAGATGGGGGATGACAGTATGTCGTTTGATAGTCTAAACCAGCCCTCACGTCTGTATCTCAAGGCGTTTTGGAAAAGGAGGGGAAAGAGACTGCTGCCCACACTGCAGAGGGTACCCTTGCTGCTTCCCTCTCATCTGTTCAGCGTGAATGGGCTGAAGAGGAGGAGGAGGAGGATCAAGAAAGTCATCCTCCTAGTGAGAACAGCGATGTGTTGCGTACTGGGACTCTGGCACACATGGCTGACTTCATGTTAGGCTGCCTTTTACTGACCCTTATGTTAAACGCATTCTGACGAACACAGATTACTGGGTGTACACCCTTCTCGACTCACGGCATAAGGAGAATCTTTCCACTCTCATTCCCAAAGAGGAAAGGAGTATGAGAGTGATGCAATACCACAGGGCCCTGGTGGAAAAACTGATGCTAAAGTTCCCACCTGACAGCGGTAGAAGACGTAGTTCCGAGGGCCAAGTAGCAGGGGAGGTGTGGAGATCAGGCAGCATGTCCAGCGCAGGCAGAGGAACACTCTCCAAGGCCTTTACCAGTTTTATGGCTCCCCAGCCAGACTGTGTCATCACTCCCCAGTCAAGGCTGAGTCTGAGGGAGCACTGTAAAAGCATGGTGAGGGAGTACATAGCCGATTGCATCACCATTAGAGATGAGCGAACGTGTTCGTCCGAACTTGATATCCGTGCGGATATTAGGGTGTTCGGGATGTTCGTTATTCGTAACGAACACCATGCGGTGTTCGGGTTACTTTCACTTCCTTCCCTGAGACTTTAGCGCGCTTTTCTGGCCAATTGAAAGACAGGGAAGGCATTACAACTTCCTCCTGTGTTGTTCCAGCCCTATACCACCCCCCTGCTGTGAGTGGCTGGGGAGATCAGGTGTCCGCCGAATATAAAAGTCGGGCCCTCCCGCGGCTCGCCTCAGATGCCTTGTGAGTTAGATGAGGGACAGTGCTGTTTGTACCGGAGCTGCTGTAGGGAAAGAATTTGTAGTTAGTGTAGGCTTCAAGACCCCCAAAGGTCCTTATTAGGGCCACTGATAGCTGTGTGTTGGCTGCTGTTAGCAGTGGCAATTTTTTTTTCTTCTCAAAATCGGCTCTGCAGAGCGTTGCACCCGGCATTAGGGACAGAAGTGTTGCATAGGCAGGGAGAGTGTTAGGAGTGAGTGTAGGCTTCAAGAACCTCAACGGTCCTTTCTAGGGCCATATTTAACCGTGTGCTGTACTGTGCTGGCTGCTGTTAGCTGTGCTGCATTTTTTTTCTTTCTCAAAATCGCCTCTGCAGAGCATTGCACCCTCCATTGATACTGCAGGGAAAGAATTGTGTAGGCAGGGCCACAAAACAGTTATTATTCAGTGAATATACGCAGTGCGGCCTTTTGCTTGTAAAACAAGTGAAAAAAATTCTATTTGTCCTGCCTCTGTCCGTCCTAAGGGCTGTGGACACGTGTGAGCTGCGTGTACAACGTTAAAAAATCAGACGCACCCAGCTACGGTTTACTGCTGGCTTCGCCATTTGCTTTCCTTAATTGGGAAAAAAATACCTGCTCTGCCAGAGTTATAATAACTCTGCTACCCTCACGTTCTGTGACACATTAGCAGGGCCACAGCACAGTTATTAAACTTCTCATGTTCATTGAATATACGCAGTGCTGCCTTTTGGTGGAAAAAAAATCTATTTGTCCTACCTCTGTCCGTCCTAAGGGCGGTGTGTACGTGTCGGCTGCGTGTGCAACGTTTAAAAATCAGACGCACCCAGCTACGTTTTACTGCTGGCTTCGCCATTTGCTTTCCTTAATTGGGAAAAAAATACCTGCTCTGCCAGAGTTATAATAACTCTGCTACCCTCACGTTCTGTGACACATTAGCAGGGCCACAGCACAGTTATTAAACTTAGATTATTCATTCAATAGAGGCAGTGGGGCCTTTCGTTTTCAAAAAAGGGAAAAAATTATATTTGGCCTGCAGTCTTGCGCCAATTTATTTCCTGCCTGTGAAATCAAATCACTGGTAATACAGCATGCTGAGGGGTAGGGGTAGGCCTAGAGGACGTGGACGCGGAGGGCCAAGTCAGGGTGTGGGCACAGGCCGAGCTCCTGATCCAGGTGTGTCGCAGCCGACTGCTGCACGATTAGGAGAGAGGCACGTTTCTGGCGTCCCCACATTCATCGCCCAATTAATGGGTCCACGCGGGAGACGGTTATTAGAAAATGAGCAGTGTGAGCAGGTCCTGTCCTGGATGGCAGAAAGAGCTTCGAGCAACCTATCGTCAACACGCAGTTCTGCGCCGTCCACTGCTGCAAATCCGAATCCTCTGTCTGCTGCTCCTCCTTCCTCCCAGCCTCCTCACTCCACTACAATGACACCTGCTCAGGAGCGGGAACACTCCCAGGAACTGTTCTCGGGCCCATGCTTAGATTGGGCAGCAGTGGTTCCTCTCCCACCAGAGGAGTTTATCGTCACTGATGCCCAACCATTCGAAAGTTCCCGGGGTCCGGGGGATGAGGCTGGGGACTTCCGCCAACTGTCTCAACAACTTTCTGTGGGTGAGGAGGACGATGACGATCAGACACAGTTGTCTTGCAGTGAGGTAGTAGTAAGGGCAGTAAGTCTAAGGGAGCAGCGCACAGAGGATTCGGAGGAAGAGCAGCAGGACGATGAGGTGACTGACCCCACCTGGTGTGCAACGCTTACTCAGGAGGACAGGTCTTCAGAGGGGGAGTCAAGGGCATCAGCAGGGCAGGTTGCAAGAGGCAGTGCGGAGGCCAGGGGTAGAGGCAGGGCCAGACCGAATAATCCACCAACTGTTTCCCAAAGCGCCCCCTCGCGCCATGCCACCCTGCAGAGGCCGAGGTGCTCTAAGGTCTGGCAGTTTTTCACAGAGACGCCTGACGACCGACGAACAGTGGTGTGCAACCTTTGTCGCGCAAAGCTCAGCCGGGGAGCCAACACCAACAGCCTCACCACCACCACCATGCGCAGACATATGATGGCCAAGCACCCCACAAGGTGGGACGAAGGCCGTTCAGCGCCTCCGGTTTGCACCCCTGCCTCTCCCCCTGTGCCCCAACCTGCCACTGAGATGCAACCCCCCTCTCAGGACACAGGCACTACCGCCTCATGGCCTGCAACCACACCCTCATCTCCGCTGTCCTCGGCCCCATCCAGCAGTGTAGTTCAGCGCACCGTCCAGCCGTCGCTTGCGCAACTGTTGGAGCGCAAGCGCAAGTACGCCGCCACGCACCCGCACGCTCAAACGTTAACCGTCCGCATAGCAAAATTCATCAGCCTTGAGATGCTGCCGTATAGGGTTGTGGAAACTGAGTCCTTCAAAAGTATCATGGAGGCGGCGGCCCCGCGCTACTCAGTTCCCTGTCGCCACTACTTTTCCCGGTGTGCCGTCCCAGCCCTGCACGACCACGTCTCCCGCAACATTGTACGCGCCCTCACCAACGCGGTTACTGCCACGGTCCACTTAACAACGGACACGTGGACAAGCACAGGCGGGCAGGGCCACTACATCTCCCTGACGGCACATTGGGTGAATTTAGTGGAGGCTGGGACAGAGTCAGAGCCTGGGACCGCTCACGTCCTACCCACCCCCAGAATTGCGGGCCCCAGCTCGGTGGTGGTATCTGCGGAGGTGTATGCTTCCTCCACTAAAGCACCCTCCTCCTCCTCCTCCTCCTCTGTCTCGCAATCAAGATGTGTTAGCAGCAGCATGTCACCAGCAGTCGGTGTCGCGCGGTGAGGCAGCACAGCGGTGGGCAAGCGTCAGCAGGCCGTGCTGAAACTACTCAGCTTAGGCGATAAGAGGCACACGGCCCACGAACTGCTGCAGGGTCTGACACAGCAGACCGACCGCTGGTTTGCGCCGCTGAGCCTCTAACTGGGCATGGTCGTGTGTGACAACGGCCGTAACCTGGTGGCGGCTCTGCAGCTCGGCAGCCTCACGCACGTGCCATGCCTGGCCCACGTCTTTAATTTGGTGGTTCAGCGCTTGCTGAAAAGCTACCCACGCTTGTCAGACCTGCTCGTAAAGGCGCGCCGGCTCTGCGCACATTTACGCAAGTCCCACACGGACGCTGCCACCCTGCGCACCCTGCAACATCACTTTAAGCTGCCAGTGCACCGACTGCTGTGCGACGTGCCCACACGGTGGAACTCTACGCTCCACATGTTGGCCAGGCTCTATGAACAGCGTAGAGCTATAGTCGAATACCAACTCCAACATGGGCGGCGCAGTGGGAGTCAGCCTCCTCAATTCCTTTCAGAAGAGTGGGCCTGGTTGGCAGACATCTGCCATGTCCTTGGTAATTTTGAGGAGTCTACCCAGGTAGTGAGCGGCGATGCTGCAATCATTAGCGTCACCATTCCTCTGCTATGCATCTTGAGAAATTCCCTGCAAACCATAAAGGCAGCTGCTTTGCGCTCGGAAACGGGGGCGGTGGAAGACAGTATGCAGCTGGATAGTCAGGGCACCCTCCTGTCTATTTCTCAGCGCGTAGAGGAGGAGGAGGAGGAGCATGAGGAGGATGAGGAGGAGGGAGAAGAGACAGCTTGGCCCGCTGCTGACGGTACACCGGCTGATTGCCTGTCATCCATTCAGCGTGTATGGCCTGAGGAGGAGGAGGAGGATCCTGGCAGTGATCTTCCTAGTGAAGACAGCCATGTGTTGCGTACAGGTACCCTGGCACACATGGCTGACTTCATGTTAGGATGCCTTTCTCGTGACCCTCGCGTTGCATGCATTCTGGCCACAACGGATTACTGGGTGTACACACTGCTCGACCCACGCTATAAGGAGAACCTGCCCACTCTCATTCCCGAAGAGGAAAGGGGTTCGAGAGTGTTGCTATACCACAGGACCCTTGCGGACAAGCTGATGGTAAAATTCCCAGCCGACAGCGCTAGTGGCAGAAGGCGCAGTACCGAGGGCAAGGTAGCAGGGGAGGTGCGGAGATCGAGCAGCATGTACATCCCAGGCAGTGCAACAGTCTTTAAGGGCCTGGCCAGCTTTATGGCTCCCCACCAAGACAGTGTCATCGCTCCCCAGTCACGGCTGAGTCGGCGGGAGCACTGTGAAAGGATGGTGAGGGAGTACGTAGCGGATCGCACGACCATCCTTGGTGACGCCTCTGCCCCCTACAACTACTGGGTGTCGAAGCTGGACACGTGGCCTGAACTAGCGCTGTATGCCCTGGAGGTGCTTGCTTGTCCTGCGGCTAGCGTCTTGTCGGAGAGGGTGTTTAGTGCGGCTGGGGGAATCATCACAGATAAGCGTACCCGCCTGTCAACCGACAGTGCCGACAGGCTAACACTCATCAAGATGAACAAAGCCTGGATTTCGCCAGACTTCTCTTCTCCACCAGCGGACAGCAGCGATACGTAAGCAATACGTAGGCTGCACCCGCGGATGGAAGCTACGTTCTCTCTCACCATCCAAAACGGGGACATTTCTGCTTCATCAATCTGTGTCTAATATTCCTCCTCCTCCTCCTCCTCCTGCTACTCCTCCTGAAACCTCACGTAATCACGCTGAACGGGCAATTTTTCTTAGGGCCACAAGGCTCACTCAAATAATTTTTCTAAACAATTTTTAAAAGTTTCAATGCGCTTAAAAGCGTTGAAACTTTAACTTGAACCAATTTTTCGTTACACTGGGCTGCCTCCAGGCCTAGTTACCACTTAAGCCACATTAACCAAAGCGATTAATGGGTTTCACCTGCCCTCTTGGCTGGCCATGGCCAATTTTTTGGATGTACATTAGTACTGTTGATACAGCAATTTTTGTGGGCCCTCGCCTACAGTGTAATCAAATTAATTTTTAGCCCACCTGCATTAAAGCTGACGTTACCTCAGCTGTGTTGGGCAATGCAATGGGATATATTTATGTACCGCCGGTGGCTTCCTGGCACCCACCCAGGCAGTGGGTCCACAGGGAATTATAAATGCATCTGTTTCCACTTGTAAAGAACCCCAGTCTGACTGGGGCATGCAGTGTGGGCCGAAGCCCACCTGTATTACGCACGACATTACTACCTCAGCTGTGTTGGGCAATGCAATGGGATATTTTTGTGTACCGCCGGTGGGTTCCAGGGAGCCACCCATGCTGTAGGTGCACACGGAGTGTAACCTACATGTGTCCACTTGTAAAGAACCCCAGTCTGACTGGGGCATGCAGTGTGGGCCGAAGCCCACCTGTATTACGCACGACATTACTACCTCAGCTGTGTTGGGCAATGCAATGGGATTTATTGATGTACCGCCGGTGGCTTCCTGGCACCCACCCATGCTGTGGGTCCACACGGAGTTGTAACTACATGTGTCCACTTCTAAAGAACCCCAGTCAGACTGGGGCATGCAGTGTGGGCCGAAGCCCACCTGTATTACGCACGACATTACTACCTCAGCTGTGTTGGGCAATGCAATGGGATATTTTTGTGTCCCGCCGGTGGGTTCCAGGGAGCCACCCATGCTGTCGGTCGACAGGGACTTCACAATAGGGAGTTGTACCTGCCTGTGTCTATGAATTAAAAAGCCCAGTCTGACTGGGGCATGCAGACACCTGAACAGAATGAATAGTGTGTGGCACATAGGTTCCCCATTGCTATGCCCACGTGTGCAGCTCCTGATGGCGGTGGCACAGGATTCTATTTCTCATTGCTTCTGTACAGCATTGTGGGCTATCGCCCCGCCACTTTTAAAGAGGGTCGCTGCCTAGCCGTGCCAACCCTGTGCAGTGTGTGCCTGCGGTCCCTCGTCATGGTGCAGACGCACTTCTAAATAGACATGAGGGTGGTGTGGCATGAGGGCAGCTGAAGGCTGCGCAGGGACAGTTTGGTGTGCGCTGTGGGGGGGAGGGGGTGCGGTTGGGCAGCATGTAACCCAGGAGAAGTGGCAGTGGAGTGTCATGCAGGCAGTGATTATGCTTTGTTGGAGGTAGTGTGGTGCTTAGCAAAGGTATGCCATGCTAATGAGGGCTTTTCAGAAGTAAAAGTTGTTGGGAGGGGGGGGCACTCTTGCCGCTATTGTGGCTTAATAGTGGGACCTGTGAACTTGAGATGCAGCCCAACATGTAGCCCCTCGCCTGCCCTATCCGTTGCTGTGTCGTTCCCATCACTTTCTTGAATTGCCCAGATTTTCACACATGAAAACCTTAGCGAGCATCGGCGAAATACAAAAATGCTCTGGTCGCCCATTGACTTCAATGGGGTTCGTTATTCGAAACGAACCCTCGAACATCGCGGGAAGTTCGTTTCGAATAACGAACACCCGAACATTTTGGTGTTCGCTCATCTCTAATCACCATCCTCCGTGATGCCGGTGCTCCATACAACTATTGGGTGTCAAAGCTGGACATGTGGCATAAATTTGCGCTGTACGCCCTGGAGGTGCTGGCTTGCCCTGCCGCTAGCGTGTTATCAGAGATGGTTGTTTAGTGCTGCTGGGGGGATCATCACGGATAAGCGTACCTGCCTGTCATCTGACAGCGCCGACATGCTTACACTCATTAAGATGAACAAATGCTGGATTTCTCCAGACTTCTCTTCTCCACCAGTGGAAAGCAGTGGAACATAAAGATTATTTTAGCTGCAACAGGAGAACCATGCATCCTCTATCACCCAAAAAAAGGGGAAAAGTAGCTTGGTCTATCCCTCTCGGATCTTCCTCCTCCTAAACCAGTATGTCATCACTCTGAACTGCCAATTTTTCTGCGGAATAAAAGGTTCTGTTAAAACTAATTTTTTCGGAGGGCTGCCTCCAAGTTTTGTTACAATATAAGCAACAATGAGCTTTATCTTTAAAAAAGGTTTCTGGGTTTCACCTGCCCTTGGGGTAAACCAATTTTTCAGGGGTGCACTTGTAGTCTTGGTACACCAATTTTTCAGGCCTTCGCCTACACTCTTAGCAAACTAATTTTTCTGGGCTTCGCCTATACTCTTGGTAAATAAATGTTTTCAGGTGTTCGTCTATACTCTTGGTACATCAATTTTTGCGGGGTTCATGTATACTCTTGGTACACCAATGTTTCAGGGGTTCGCCTATACTCTTGGTACACAAATGTTTCAGGGGTTCGCCTATACTCTTGGTACAGCAGTTTTTCAGGGGTTCGCCTATACTCTTGGTAAAACCAATGTTTATGGGGTTCAACTATACTTTTGGTACACAAATGTTTCACTGGTTCGCCTATACTATTGCTGCAGAAAGGTTTGAGGGGTTTGACTATACTTTTGCTACAGAATTGTTTCAGGGGTTCGCCTATGCACTTGCTACAGAAAGGTTTGATGGGGTCGCCTATACTCTTGGTACAGAAATATTTCAGTAGTTCGCCTATACGCTTGCTACATAAGGGTTTTAGGGGTTTGTCTATATGTTTGCCACAGAAAGGTTTGAGGGGTTCGCCTATACTCTTGCTACAGAAATGTTTCACGGGTTTGCCTATACTATTGCTACAGAAAAGTTGAGGGGTTCACCTATACTCTTGCTACAGGAATGTTTCAGGGGTTCACCTATACTCTTGCTACAGAAAGGTTTCAGGGGTTTGCCAATACTCTTGCTACAGAAAAGTTTGAGTGGTTCGCCTATACTCTTGCTACAGAAAGCTTTGAGGGGTTCACCTATACACTTGCTACAGAATGGTTTCAGGGTTTCACCTATATTCTTGCTACAGCAATGTTTGAGGGGTTTTCAAGAATCTTCACGCTTCAATTTCTTCATGCTTCATGCATTCTTTGGAGCGATCAAAGGAACTGTAACCGATTTAATGAGACTTTCACTGTATTGCTGTGGTGACAACACCAAAATGCTCGGTTGCTCGTTACTCGAGTCGAACTTTTTGTAATGCTTGAGAGCTCGTTTCGATTTACGAACCCCATTGAAGTCAATGGGAAACTCGAGCATTTTTCAGGGTGACCGATGCTCCACATAGGGGAAGTTGTGTGAATCACCTGAAAACATCAGAAAGTGATGGGAAAACCACAGAAACGGATACTGAATGGCAGGGGCAGCATGCAATGCTGCATCTGAGGCTCTCAGGTGCCACTATGAAGCCAAAATGGGGACAAGAGCCTGGTGGTCACCCCTCTAACAATTTGCTTGGGACAAATCCCTCATTAGCAAGGCACACATGCTGGCACATCTTAGCTAAGCACCACACTACCTGCAACAAAGGACAATCAATGCCTGCGGGTGACACCACTGCCTCTTCTCCTGGGTTACATGCTGGCATTGGTGTCCAACCCCTCCCCGCATGACGCTGTGTCCACAGCGCACCCAAAATTTTCCCTTCGCAGCGTTCAGCTGTCCTCATGCCACACGCTCGCTTCATAGCCACACCACCCTCATGTCTATTTATAAGTGCGTACTGGATGAGGAGGAACCGGAGGCACACACTGCAGAGGGTTGGCAGGGCTAGGCAGCGATGTTCTTTGAAAATGTGGGCGATAGCCCACAATGCTGTTGAGAATTGCTGATAAATTGACGTACGATCATCATTACAATCCCGTGCCACCTCCGTCACAAAATTGTCAGGAGCCGCATACGTTGGCATAAAGGGGACTCAGGTGCCAGCACTTCCACACATCTCCACGATGCAGTAATACTCTGTATGGGAAGCACACGAGCGGACCCAGGGTCAGGCTCAGTCCCAGCCTCCACCTTGTGTGACCCAACGTGCCGCGAGTTACATAGCAATGGGAAATCCATGTATCCCCACTAGAGATGAGCAAACACCAAAATGTTCGGGTGTTCGTTATTCGAAACGAACTTCCCGCGATGTTCGAGGGTTCGTTTCGAATAACGAACCCCATTGAAGTCAATGGGCGACCAGAGCATTTTTGTATTTCGCCGATGCTCGCTAAGGTTTTCATGTGTGAAAATCTGGGCAATTCAAGAAAGTGATGGGAATGACACAGAAACGGATAGGGCAGGCGAGGGGCTACATGTTGGGCTGCATCTCAAGTTCACAGGTCCCACTATTAAGCCACAATACCGGCAAGAGTGCCCCCCCCCCCCCCCTCCCAACAACTTTTACTTCTGAAAAGCCCTCATTAGCATGGCATACCTTTGCTAAGCACCACACTAGCTACAACAAAGCACAATCACTGCCTGGATGACACTCCGCTGCCACTTCTCCTGGGTTACATGCTGACCAACCGCCCCCCCTCCCGACCACAGCGCACACCAAAGTGTCCCTGCGCAGCCTTCAGCTGCCCTCATGCCACACCACCCTCATGTCTATTTAGAAGTGCGTCTGCCATGAGGAGGAACCGCAGGCACACACTGCAGAGGGTTGGCACGGCTAGGCAGCGACCCTCTTTAAAAGGGGCGGGGCGATAGCCCACAATGCTGTACAGAAGCAATGAAAAATATAATCCTGTGCCACCGCCATCTGGAGCTGCACACGTGGGCATAGCAATGGGGAACATATGTGCCACACACTATTCATTCTGTCAAGGTGTCTGCATGCCCCAGTCAGACTGGTAATATGTACCTTAACAGTAACCGCGTTGGTGGTAATGTGGTGGTGACTGCGGACCTAGTAGCGCGGTTTTATTTTGTTGGTTTTCGGAATGTGGCCAGGATTCAGTGGGCCGTGGCGGGGGGATGGTGGGGGGGCTCTCTTGTAGTGTCGGTAAAGGTGAAATTTTTGGACTGCCACCAGATGAACCAATGCAAAGGCATTTGCCAAGAATTTTTTCCCTGTTGGAGGAGGAGGGGGATGTTTTTGAGGCACTACGTGTCCTCTCCACGTGTCCGCGTTGGTGGGAAATGGCCTCGCCGCCATCATGTCTTTGGGAAGCCTCTGTTTCCAAACCCCAGAGACATACTATTAGCAGCGGTATAGGCAGAGCCCATAATTCGTAACATTTAAGCCGTAGCATTAGGACAGGCCCCACTAACATATCACTAGCAGCATTATAGTAGGAGGAGCGCAGTCTTCGTTCCATGTCAGCAATAGTAGCACTCAAGACAGGCCCCAGTAACAATTCCGAAGCAGCAGTAGAGCGGGAGTGCAGTCTTCGTTCCATGTCAGCAATAGTAGCACTCAAGACAGGCCCCAGTAACAATTCTGAAGCAGCAGTATAGTGGGAGCGCAGTCTTAGTTCCATTTCAGTAGCCTTAGTATAGCCAAGGCCCAAGTTACATTTATGTAGCTAAAGTGTAGGCCAACCCCACACACACTTCTGTACCATGAGTGCAGGCGAAGAACATACAAATTGCTATGATTACACTGTAGGTGAGGGCCCCAAAAAATTGGTGTACCAACAGTACTAATGTACCTCAGTAAACATTGGCCATGCCCAACCAAGATGGCAGGTGAAACCCATTAATCGCTTTGGTTAATGTGGCTTAAGTGGTAACTAGGCCTGGAGGCAGCCAGTTTAACGAAAAATTGGTTCAAGTTAAAGTTTCAACGCTTTTAAGAGCATTGAAACATATAAAAATTGTTCAGAAAAATTAGATGAGTGAGCCTTGTGGCCCTAAGAAAAATTGCCCGTTCAGCGTGATTATGTGAGGTTTCAGGAGGAGGAGCAGGAGGAGGAGGAGGAATATTATACACAGATTGATGCAGCAGAAATGTCCCCGTTTTGGATGGTGAGAGAGAACGTAGCTTCCATCCGCGGGTGCAGCCTACGTATTGCTTACGTATCGCTGCTGTCCGCTGGTGAAGAACAGAAGTCTGGGGAAATCCAGGCTTTGTTCATCTTGATGAGTGTTAGCCTGTCGGCACTGTCGGTTGACAAGCGGCTACGCTTATCTGTGATGATTGCCCCAGCCGCACTAAACATCCTCTCCGACAAGACGCTAGCCGCAGGACAAGCAAGCACCTCCAGGGCATACAGCGCTAGTTCAGGCCACGTGTCCAGCTTCGACACCCAGTAGTTGTAGGTGGCAGAGGCGTCACGGAGGACGGTCGTGCGATCGGCTACGTACTCCCTCACCATCCTTTTACAGTGCTCCCGCCGACTCAGCCTTGACTGGGGAGCGGTGACACAGTCTTGGTGGGGAGCCATAAAGCTGTCCAGGCCCTTAAAGACTGTTGCACTGCCTGGGATGTACATGTTGCTCGATCTCCGCACCTCCCCTGCTACCTTGCCCTCGGTACTGCGCCTTCTGCCACTAGCGCTGTCGGCTGGGAATTTTACCATCAGCTTGTCCGCAAGGGTCCTGTGGTATAGCAACACTCTCGAAACCCCTTTCCTCTTCGGGAATGAGAGTGGGCAGGTTCTCCTTATAGCGTGGGTCGAGCAGTGTGTACACCCAGTAATCCGTCGTGGCCAGAATGCGTGCAACGCGAGGGTCACGAGAAAGGCATCCTAACATGAAGTCAGCCATGTGTGCCAGGGTACCTGTACGCAACACATGGCTGTCTTCACTAGGAAGATCACTTTCAGGATCCTCCTCCTCCTCCTCCTCCTCAGGCCATACACGCTGAAAGGATGACAGGCAATCAGCTGGTGTACCGTCAGCAGCGGGCCAAGCTGTCTCTTCCCCATCCTCCTCATCCTCCTCATGCTCCTCCTCCTCTACGCGCTGAGAAATAGACAGGAGGGTGCTCTGACTATCCAGCGACATACTGTCTTCCACCGCCCACGTTTCCGAGCGCAAAGCAGCTGCCTTTATGCTTTGCAGGGAATTTCTCAAGATGCATAGCAGAGGAATGGTGACGCTAATGATTGCAGCATCGCCGCTCACCACCTGGGTAGACTCCTCAAAATTACCAAGGACATGGCAGATGTCTGCCAACCAGGCCCACTCTTCTGAAAGGAATTGAGGAGGCTGACTCCCACTGCGCCGCCCATGTTGGAGTTGGTATTCGACTATAGCTCTACACTGTTCATAGAGCCTGGCCAACATGTGGAGCGTAGAGTTCCACCGTGTGGGCACGTCGCACAGCAGTCGGTGCACTGGCAGCTTAAAGTGATGTTGCAGGGTGCGCAGGGTGGCAGCGTCCGTGTGGGACTTGCGGAAATGTGCGCAGAGCCGGCGCACCTTTACGAGCAGGTCTGACAAGCGTGGGTAGCTTTTCAGAAAGCGCTGAACCACCAAATTAAAGACGTGGGCCAGGCATGGCACGTGCGTGAGACTGCCGAGCTGCAGAGCCGCCACCAGGTTACGGCCGTTGTCACACAAGACCATGCCCGGTTGGAGGCTCAGCGGCGCAAGCCAGCGGTCGGTCTGCTGTGTCAGACCCTGCAGCAGTTCGTGGGCCGTGTGCCTCTTATCGCCTAAGCTGAGTAGTTTCAGCACGGCCTGCTGACGCTTGCCCACCGCTGTGCTGCCACACCGCGCGACACCGACTGCTGGCGACATGCTGCTGCTAACACATCTTGATTGCGAGACAGAGGAGGAGGAGGGCGCTTTAGTGGAGGAAGCATACACCTCCGCAGATACCACCACCGAGCTGGGGCCCGCAATTCTGGGGGTGGGTAGGACGTGAGCGGTCCCAGGCTCTGACTCTGTCCCAGCCTCCACTAAATTCACCCAATGTGCCGTCAGGGAGATGCAGTGGCCCTGCCCGCCTGTGCTTGTCCACGTGTCCGTTGTTAAGTGGACCGTGGCAGTAACCGCGTTGGTGAGGGCGCGTACAATGTTGCGGGAGACGTGGTCGTGCAGGGCTGGGACGGCACATCGGGAAAAGTAGTGGCGACTGGGAACCGAGTAGCGCGGGGCCGCCGCCTCCATGATACTTTTGAAGGACTCCGTTTCCACAACCCTATACGGCAGCATCTCAAGGCTGATGAATTTTGCTATGCGGACGGTTTGAGCATGCGGGTGCGTGGCGGCGTACTTGCGCTTGCACCCCAACAGTTGCGCAAGCGACGGCTGGACGGTGCGCTGAACTACACTGCTGGATGGGGCCGAGGACAGCGGAGATGAGGGTGTGGGTTTAGGCCATGAGGCGGTAGTGCCTGTGTCCTGAGAGGGGGGTTGCATCTCAGTGGCAGGTTGGGGCACAGGGGGAGAGGCAGGGGTGCAAACCGGAGGCGCTGAACGGCCTTCGTCCCACCTCGTGGGGTGCTTGGCCATCATATGTCTGCGCATGGTGGTGGTGGTGAGGCTGTTGGTGTTGGCTCCCCGGCTGAGCTTTGCGCGACAAAGGTTGCACACCACTGTTCGTCGGTTGTCTGCACTCTCAGTGAAAAACTGCCAGACCTTAGAGCACCTCGGCCTCTGCAGGGTGGCATGGCGCGAGGGTGCGCTTTGGGAAACAGTTGGTGGATTATTCGGTCTGGCCCTGCCTCTACCCCTGGCCACCGCACTGCCTCTTGCAACCTGCCCTGCTGCTGCCCGTGCCTCCCCCTCTGAAGACCTGTCCTGTGTAGGCGTTGCACACCAGGTGGGGTCAGTCACCTCATCGTCCTGCTGCTCTTCCTCCGAATCCTCTGTGCGCTGCTCCCTCGGACTTACTGCCCTTACTACCACCTCACTGCAAGACAACTGTGTCTCATCGTCATCGTCCTCCTCACCCACAGAAAGTTGTTGAGACAGTTGGCGGTAGTCCACAGCCTCTTCCCCCGGACCCCGGGAACTTTCCAATGGTTGGGCATCAGTGACGATAAACTCCTCTGATGGGAGAGGAACCGCTGCTGCCCAATCTGAGCAGGGGCCCGAGAACAGTTCCTGGGAGTGTTCCCGCTCCTGAGCATGTGTCATTGTAGTGGAGTGAGGAGGCTGGGAGGAAGGAGGAGCAGCAGACAGAGGATTCGGATTTGCAGCAGTGGACGGCGCAGAACTGCGGGTTGATGATAGGTTGCTCGAAGCACTTTCTGCCATCCAGGACAGGACCTGCTCACACTGCTCATTTTCTAATAACCGTCTTCCACGTGGACCCATTAATTGGACGATGAATGTGGGGACGCCAGAAACGTGCCTCTCTCCTAATCGCGCAGCAGTCGGCTGCAACACACCTGGATCAGGAGCTCGGCCTGTGCCCACACCCTGACTTGGCCCTCCGCGTCCTCGGCCGCGTCCACGTCCTCTAGGCCTACCCCTACCCCTCAGCATGCTGTATTACCAGTGATTTGATTTCACAGGCAGGAAATAAATTGGCGCAAGACTGCAGGCCAAATATAATTTTTTCCCTTTTTTGAAAACGAAACGCCCCACTGCCTCTAGTGAATGAATAATCTAAGTTTAATAACTGTGCTGTGGCCCTGCTAATGTGTCACAGAAAGTGAGGGTAGCAGAGTTATTATAACTCTGGCAGAGCAGGTATTTTTTTCCCAATTAAGGAAAGCAAATGGCGAAGCCAGGAGTAAAACGTAGCTGGGTGCGTCTGATTTTTAAACGTTGCACACGCAGCCGACACGTACACACAGCCCTTAGGACGGACAGAGGCAGGACAAATAGAATTTTTTTCACTTGTTTTACAAGCAAAAGGCCGCACTGCGTATATTCAATGAATAATAACTGTGTTGTGGCCCTGCCTACACAATTCTTTCCCTGCAGTATCAATGGAGGGTGCAATGCTCTGCAGATGCGATTTTGAGAAGAAAAAAAATATGCAGCACAGCTAACAGCAGCCAGCACAGTACTGCACACGGGTAAATATGGCCCTAGAAAGGACCGTTGAGGTTCTTGAAGGCTACACTCACTCCTAACACTCTCCCTGCCTATGCAACACTTCTGTCCCTAATGCCGGGTGCAACGCTCTGCAGAGCCGATTTTGAGAAGAAAAAAAATTGCCACTGCTAACAGCAGCCAGCACACAGCTATCAGTGGCCCTAATAAGGACCTTTGGGGGTCTTGAAGCCTACACTAACTACAAATTCTTTCCCTACAGCAGCTCCGGTACAAACAGCACTGTCCCTCATCTAACTCACAAGGCATCTGAGGCGAGCCGCGGGAGGGGCCGACTTTTATATTCGGCGGACACCTGATCTCGCCAGCCACTCACAGCAGGGGGGTGGTATAGGGCTGGAACAACACAGGAGGAAGTTGTAATGCCTTCCCTGTCTTTCAATTGGCCAGAAAAGCACGCTAACGTCTCAGGGAAGGAAGTGAAAGTAACCCGAACACCGCATGGTGTTCTTTACGAATAACGAACATCTCGAACACCCTAATATCCGCACGGATATCAAGTTCGGACGAACACGTTCGCTCATCTCTAATCCCCACACAATTCATTCTGTGTAGGTGTCAGATAGCTCAACACTGCAAGGGGAAGTCCTTTTAGTTCCTTGGGCTCTCTTATGCTGTGGGTGCACAGAGATGATATTACACAGGAAGAAATCAGAGTGCCCAAACATGGCAGAGTTTTACCCGCCCAGGTCCTTGGCCTTGGCCCACATTTCTGCCCAATTCATTCTTTGTATGTGTCAGATAGCTGAACAATGCAATGGGAAAGCCTTTGTGCACCCACAGCATAGGCGAGCCCATGAAACCTAAAGACAGTATTAAACATGAAGAAAAGAGAGTGCCCAAACATGGCAGAGTTTCACCCCGCTCAGGACCTCGGCCCACACTTCTGCTCTAGTCATTCAGTGTATTTGTGCCAGATAGGTAAAACATCGCAATGGGAAAGCCGTCTGTACCCTAGCCGAGTCAGTCAGTGTATTTCTGCCAGACAGGTAAAACAACACAATGGGAAGTCTTTGTGCACCCACAGTATAGGCGAGCCCCTGGAAACCAAGGAAAGTATTACACATAAAGAAATCAGAGCACCCAAACATGGCAGTTTCACCCCGCCAAGTACCTTGGCCTTGGCTCACACCCTCAGTAATCGTGGGCATAAAGCGGACTCGGATGCTAGTACAGCTGTGAATGTCTCTTTAAATCAGTTACGGTTACTTTCATTGCTCCAAAGACTGGATGAACCACAAAGAAGTTCCACAGGCCAAACCTGGTGCAGTTAATTCTTTCCCCCCAGGACCTTGGCCTTTGCCCACACACTCAGTAATTGTAGGCCTCAAGCGGACTCGGATGCTAGTGCAGCTGTGAACATCTCATTAATGCAGGAACGCTCCTTTTGTTTGGCCCAAACCACTGTCTCAGATAACTGTGGTAACACAAGAGAAAATACATGTTGCCCAGCGCTAAGCCCCAGACCCCAAGCAGGAGGAGGAGGTGGCATAATAAGGCAGAGAAACCATGACCAAGGTAACACCCGCAATACTTTGTGTGGGAAGTATGTGAGCGGGCCCTGGGTCAGGCTCGGTCCCAGCCTCCACCTCATGTGACCCAAGGTACCATGAGTTGAATGGCTATGGGAAATCCATGTGTCTCCACACACTACATTCTGTCTATGTGTCAGGCAGCTGAACACTGCAATGGGAAACCTTTGTGCACCCACAGTACAGGCGGACCCTAGTAACATTTCTGTAGCAAGAATATAGGTGGACCCCAGTAACATTTCTGTAGCAAGAGTATAGGTGGACCCCAGTAACATTTATGTAGCAAGAGTATAGGTAGACCTCTGTAAAATATCTGCAGCAAGAGTATAGGCGGACCCCAGTAACATTTCCATAGCAAGAGTATAGGCGGACCACAGTAACATTTCCATCGCAGGAGTATAGGCGGACCCCTGTAACATTTCTGTAGCAAGAGTATAAATGTTGATGAATACTTGACAAAGACTCTTGTAGTCGAAATGTCGTGTTTTTCTGTCTGGGAGGAAAGAAATAAAGAAACTTCATTGCTTTGCACCTTGATCTGCTGTTTCCACTACTTCATCAACATTTGTACTAAAGAGCGGCTTGGCTTGGATCCCAAACCCAGTGGGCGTGCAGGATACCTGTTCAAACCATATGGTACTCATATTGTGCTGCTGACAACTTTTTTGCCTGTAGCAAGAGTATAGGCGGACTCCAGTAACATTTCCATAGCAAGAGTATAGCCGGACCCCAGTGACATTTCTCTAGCAAAGAGTATAGGCGAACCCCTCAAACCTTTCAGTAGCAAGTGTATAGGCTGACCCCAGTAACATTTCTGTAGCAAGAGTATAGGTGAACCCCTTGTAACATTTCTGTAGCAAGAGTGTAGGCGGACCCTAGTAAAATTTCTGTAGCAAGAGTGTAGATGAACCCGTCAAACCTTTCAGTACCAAGTGTATATGCAGACCCCTGTAACATTTCAGTAGCAAGAGTGTATGCGACCCCCTGAAACATTGGTGTACCAAGAGTATAGGCGAACTTCTGAAAAAATTTGGTCACCAAGAATGTAGGCGAAGGCCTTAAAAATTAGTTAGATAGGCAAGGGCCTGAAAAATTGGTGTACCAAGAGTACAAGTGTACCCCTGAAAAATTGCTCAACTGCGAGGCAGGTGAAACCCATAAACATTTTTTTAAAGATACAGCTCGCTGTTGCTTAATTTACAACAGAGCCTGGAGGCTGCCCTGCGAAAAATATTTTTGAAACTTTGAAAAATTTAAAAACTTTTAAACTGTTTTAGGAGGAGGAGGAGGAATAATAATATCTGAGAGTGATTGACAAAGCTAATTCCCCCTTTTTTGTGGTGATAGAGGATGCATTTTTCTCCTGTTGCAGCTAAAAGAATCATTAGGTTCTGCTGCTTTCCGCCAGCGGAGAAGAGAAGTCTAGGGAAATCCAGGCTTTGTTCATCTTTATGAGTGTAAGCATGTCGGCACTGGCAGTTGACAGGCGGGTACGCTTATCCGTGATGATTCCTCCAGCTTCACTAAACACCCTCTCTGAGAAGAGGCTAGCGGTAGTGCAGGCCAGCACCTCCAGGGCGTACAGCGCAAGTTCGTGCCACATGTCCAGCTTTGACACCCAATAGTTGTATGAAGCAGCGGCTTCACGGAGGATGGTGGTACGATCGGCTACGTACTCCCTCACCATCTTTTTACAGTACTCCCACCGACTCAGCCTTGACTGGGGAGTGGTGACACAGTCTTGCTGGGGAGCCATAAAGCTGGCAAAGGCCTTGGAGAGTGTTCCCCTGCTACGCTGTACATGCTGCCTGATCTGCGCACCTCCCATGCTACTTGGCCCTCGGAACTGCGTCTTCTGCCACTAGCGCTATCAGATGGGAACTTTAGCATCACTTTTTCAACCAGGGGCCTGTGGTATTGCATCAATCTCGTACCCCTTCCCTCTTCAGGAATGAGAGTGGAAAGGTTCTCCTTATACCATAGGTCTAGAAGGGTGTACACCCAGTAATCTGTGTTGGCCAGAATGCGTCTAATGCAAGAGTCACGGGAAATGCAGCCTAACATGAAGTCAGCCATGTGTGCGAGAGTCCCTGTACGCAACACATCGCTGTCCTCACTATGAGGATGATTTTCAGGATCTTCTTCCTCCTACTCTTCAGCCCACACACTCTGAACAAATGAGAGGCAAGCAGCATGAGTACCCTCTGCAGTGTGGCCAGCTGTCTCTTCCCCCTCCTCCTTCCCCCTCTCCCTCCTCCTCCTCCAAAACGCGCTGAGATATAGACATGACGGTGGTCTGGCTATCAAGTGACATACTGTCATCCCCCATCTCCTGTTCCAACCGCAAAGTGTCGGCCTTTATGCTTAGCAGCGAACGTCTCAGCAGGAAAAGCAGCGGGATGGTAACGCTGCTCACCATCTGGGTAGACTCCTCAGTGACATTCATGCCCACTCAGTAAAGAATTGTGGAGGCTGATTACCACTCCGCCGCCCATGTTGCAGCTGGTATTCCACTTTTGCTCTATGCTGCTCGTACAGCTTGGCCAATATGTGCAATGTAGAATTCCAGCGTGTGGGCATGTCACACAGCTGTCGGTGCTCTGGCAGCTGAAACCGATGTTGCAGTGTCCTCAGGATGGCAACGTCCGTGGTGGACTTGCAGAAATGTGCGCACATGCGGCGCACATTGCCGAGCAGGTCAGACAAGTGGGGGGAGTTTTTCAGAAACCACCAGATTGGAGACGTGGGCCAAGCATGGCACGTAGGTGAAGCTGCCAAGCTGCAGAGCCGCCACCAAGTTACGGTTGTTGTCACACACGACCATGCCCGGTTGGAGGCTCAGCGGCGAAAGCCAGAGGTCGGTCTGCTCTGTCAGACCCTGCAACAGCTCGGGGGCCGTGTGCCTCTTGTCACCTGAGCTGATTAGTTTCAGCACAGCTTGCTGACATTTGCCCACCGGTGTGCTGCCGCGCCGCACGCTACCGACTGCTGATGACGTGCTCACACTTCTTAATTGAGAGGTAGAGGTGGCGGAGGAGAAGGAGGGGGAGGGTTTGGAGTAGGTGGCATAAAACACCGCAGATACCAGCACCGAGGTAGCACCCGCTATTCTGGGTGTGGGTAGGACGTGAGCCGTCCCAGGCTCTGACTCGGTCCCAGCCTCCACCAAGTTCACCCAATGTCCCGTCAGGAAGATATAGTGGCCCTGCCTGCTAGTACTCGTCCACGTGTCCGTGGTTAAGTGGACCTTCCCTGTAACCGCATTGGTAAGGGCACAATTTATGTTGTGAATGACGCGCTGGTGTAGGGCAGGGAAGGCACACCTGGAAAAATAGTGGTGACTGGGGACCGAGTAGCGTGGGACCGCCATCGCCATCATGTTTTTGAAAGCCTCCGTTTCCACAAGCCTGTAAGGCAGCATCTCCAGGCTGATTAATTTGGCAATGTGCACGTTTAAAGCTGTGCATGCGGGTGGGTAGCGACATATTTCCGCTTTCGCTCCAACGCTTGTGTTAGCGAGAGCTGAACACTACACTGAGACACATTGCTGGATGTAGTGGAGGACCGTGGAGGTGAGGGTGTGGGTGCAGGCTGGGAGGCGCTCGTGCTTGTCTCCTGGGAGAGGTATTGGATCTGTGTGGCAAGTTGTGGCACAGGGGAAGAGGGAGTAATGTGACCCGGTGGTGGTGAATGGCCTTTGTCCCACCTTGTGGGGTGCTTGGACATCATATGCCTGCGCATGCTGGTGGTGATCAGGCTGGTACTGGTGGCTCCCCAGTTGATCTTGGTGCGACATAGGTTGCACATCATCGTTCGTCGGTCGGCCGCGCTCTCACTAAAAATCATCCACACCTTTGAACACCTAAGCCTCTGCACGATGGCTTGCCGCGAGGGGGTGCTTTAGGAAACAGTTGGGAGATTCTTCGCTCTGGCCCTGCCTCTACCCCTGGCCACTCCACTGCCTCTTCCAACCTATCCTGCTGCTGCACTTGCCTCCCACTCTGAAGTCCTGTCCTCAGTAGGCTTAGCAAACCAGGTGGGGTCAGTCACCTCATCATCCTGCAGCTCTTCCTCCGAATCCTCTGTGCACTCCTCCCGCGGTCTTACTACTACCACCTCACTGATAGACAACTGTGCCTCATCATCCTCATCCACAAAAAGCTCTTGAAACAGTTGACAGAAGTCCCCAGCCTCATCACCCGGACTTCGGGAACTTTGCAAAGGTTGGGCATCGGTCACGACAAACTCTTCAGGTGAGAGAGGAACTGTTCTTTCCCACTCAGGGCAGGGACCAGAGAACAGTTCCTGGGAGTCTGCCTGCTCAGAATATGTCATTTTCATGGAGTGAGGAGGCTGGGAGGAAGGAGGAGCAGCAGCCAGAGGATTCAGAGTTGCAGTCCCAAGGCCGGGACTAGTGGACTGTGTAGAAGACTGGGTGGTCGATACATTGCTGGGTGCGTTTTCTGCCATCCACAACAGGACCTGCTCACACTGCATTGTTTGTAATAAAGGTCTACCACACGGACCCGTAAAATTGTGATATGAAGCTGGGGAGCCCAGAAACTTGCCTCTCTCCTAATCCCTCAGCAGCCGGCTGTGATTCACCATGCCCAGGAACTCTGCCTGTGCCCACACCCTCACTTGGACGCCCGCATCCTTGTCCTCGACCCTTACTCCTACTCTTCATCATGGCGGATTAAGAATAGAGAAGGGCCCAAATAAATTACCGCACTGTACAACGCTGACAGCTGTGGCTAATTCACCGCACACAGAGACTTATAGATAGCGGAGGCTCAATGCTGTGAATTGAAAAAAGTAACCCGCTTTCTTGCGCTGATACCTAGGGGTAATTTACTGCTCACAGAGACTTGTAGATAAGAGAGGCTGTTGGAGTGGGAGAAGACTCTAAAGCCCCCCCCCCCCCCCCAGAGAAAGGGTATTGTGAGACGCTCTGCACAGTGGCAGAACTTAAATAGTTTGGTGTTAAATTACCTCGGTGTAATGCACAGCAGGCTGAGAACGCTATTACTGAAAGGCTGGTAACAGGCCTAGATGCCTAATACAAAAGTTGGTTTACTACTGCTCCCAGCCAGCAACAACTGTAAAGCACACGGTGAGATGTAGCCCTAAGAAGGACCGTTGGGGTTCTTGTACAGAGGATCAGGAGGACTGTAAAACTTTCCCTATATAAGTAGCTGCGTCCCTACACTCTGTGTTATTGTTACGGCACTCTGCCCCCCGAGCGCCAAGTGGGATGCCCTGACCTTCCCGCACCCCACTGTCCCTGCCTACTTGCCTCGGCCCTGGCTAACCCCAGGCGGACAACTGGACGGCGGTCCCTGCACTGGCTAGGGACCTGGCGGCTGACAAGCAGGAAACTACCTAATGGGGGGAACAGAGTGCCGACAGAGGAGGCAGGTGTAACAGACCAAACAAACTGACAAGGCTGGAGATGGAGCTCACAGGCAAACTGGCAGAGTGCTGGATAGCAACTAGTGCTGACTGGGCCAGACTAGATTAGAGGCAAACAGAACCAACAAAAACAGACTGAGTAATAGGGGACCAGAGGGAGCTGACCGAACACTAGGGACTGACTGAGGAGAACCGCAGACAGACTGGCTAGGTGCATGCAGAACCAATAACTGGCAATGAGCTCAGTTCACTGCCAGTCTTTTAACCACAAGGTTCCGCCCAGGGGCGGAGAGTGGGAGGAGGCAACTCCACCCACTGCTGTATAAGAAGCACAGAGGAGTGCGGGAGGCACCCTACGGGCGGGCACGCCCACGCCGCCGCCCACTGGCCAACCCAAGCTGCTGGGATGACCTCGACACAGGGCTCCAGGCTGCTGGAGCCGACGCCGGAGCGACGCGCGCCGACCGAGGGACCCCATGCCGCACTGTATGGTAACATTACCTCCCCTCTGACGGGGGACCTCCGGGCCCCCGGAAACTCGACCAGGCTTATCCAGGCAAAGGCTGTGAAAACGCTGTACCAACCCGAGAATGTGACCCTCCTGAGCGGACACCATGGACTGATCCTCAGGTCCATGACTTCGGTAGTCTGTGGCTGCCCCATTTCCTTCAGGGCCAACCGTTGACATATCGTCATGTTTCAGGTCGTCTTCCGAGTCAATGTCCAACCATTCGCCACTGTCATCTGAGCTATCATACTCCAAAAAACTCTTCCGGGCCCCCAAATATTGTACGGTTCCTGGACCCCGGCAAGAATCCAGGACCTCCTGGGCCTTGTGTTCAACTTCATCACAGACCAGGGTGGGCGGCGGGGGACCGGAGGTGGGCATCACCGAAGAGACAACAGGTTTCGACAAAGACTTATGGCACCCCGTGCGACCCCTCCTTTTGCGATTTCCAGAGGACCGGTACCCCTTCTGTTCGACTGAGCAGGGGGGAGGGGGAGCACGATGGCTATGGCAGGACGGCCCCCACTGGGTTAGCTCCCCAGTGGCCCAATCGAATTAGGGGTTGTGCAACGCCAGCCACGGCATCCCTAGTACCATGTCTACCGACATTTTCTCCATCACCAGGAATGATAGACCTTCCGAATGGCAACCCCCCACCATGAGTTGTAACACTGGGGTCCTCCATCGTACCAAGCCCGAAGCAAGAGGAGTAGCATCAATGCTAGCAAAACGAATTGGCGTCTTCAGCGCCACAAATTCAGCCCTCAGGGGCTCAACGAGACGCATGCTTATAAGGTTAGCAGCTGCTCCGGAATCAATAAACGCCTGCCCTAGGCGGGAGAAGTTCCGGAATCTAACCTGGCATGGTATCAGAAGTCTAGGACGTACCTGAGGTCCTAGGTGACTCTCCCTGCAGTCGCCTAGGACTGGAAGTCTTTCTGCCGATTCAGACTGTGGGCGCTGAGGCCTCCAGGGGCAAGTTATCACCCGATGTCCAGCTTTCCCGCAGTAGAGACAGAGATTATGTAATAACCGAATCCGGCGTCGCTCCTTGGGGTCCAGCGGGTCCAGTTCCATAGGTTCGGGAACAGAAACTGGTACGGACGGGGAGGGAACAGGACAAATGACCTCCCTGACTCTATGGGTCGGTCTATCTTGCTTCCCAGCCCTGAGCCTCCTATCTGCCTTCACTGCTAACTCCATAGCCTCCTTTAAGGACCCGGGAACGGGATGGGAGATCAACAGTTCTTTAACCGCGTCTGAGAGGCCTTGCATAAAAACGTCTTTCAGGGCACTATCGTTCCATGCAGTATCACCCGCATAGCGTCTGAAATTGGAGCAATAATCCTCCACACAAAGCGACCCCTGATGCAGCGCCAGCAACCGCGCAACCGCCAACCCCACTCGGTCCGGTTCATCGAAGATACCCCCGAGTTCCTGAAAAAAGGAGTCCACCGACTGCAGAGAGGGGGAACCCTCGGGAATGGAAAAGGCCCAAGTCTGGGCAGAGCCCCGCAGCAGGGACATTATAAGCCCGACCCTCTGGACCTCCGAGCCGGTAGAACGGGGACGCATCCGAAAAAACAGGCGACACGCCTGTTGGAAAACGAAAAACTTGTTCCTCTCCCCAGAGAACACCTCGGGAAGAGGGCACTTGGGTTCGGGACAGGTAGAGGCATTCTGCTCCTGCGACAACGCCCACTGCTCCTGGGCCACCATGCGAGCTGACAAATCTTGGATCACCGGCACCAGGTCTTGCAGCTGGTTTGCAAGGGCGCTGATCGCCGCCATGAAAAGAAAAACAATATTTTAAGGGCCAGTTATTATGTTACGGCACTCTGCCCCCCGAGCGCCAAGTGGGATGCCCTGACCTTCCCGCACCCCACTGTCCCTGCCTACTTGCCTCGGCCCTGGCTAACCCCAGGCGGACAACTGGACGGCGGTCCCTGCACTGGCTAGGGACCTGGCGGCTGACAAGCAGGAAACTACCTAATGGGGGGAACAGAGTGCCGACAGAGGAGGCAGGTGTAACAGACCAAACAAACTGACAAGGCTGGAGATGGAGCTCACAGGCAAACTGGCAGAGTGCTGGATAGCAACTAGTGCTGACTGGGCCAGACTAGATTAGAGGCAAACAGAACCAACAAAAACAGACTGAGTAATAGGGGACCAGAGGGAGCTGACCGAACACTAGGGACTGACTGAGGAGAACCGCAGACAGACTGGCTAGGTGCATGCAGAACCAATAACTGGCAATGAGCTCAGTTCACTGCCAGTCCTTTAACCACAAGGTTCCGCCCAGGGGCGGAGAGTGGGAGGAGGCAACTCCACCCACTGCTGTATAAGAAGCACAGAGGAGTGCGGGCGGCACCCTACGGGCGGGCACGCCCACGCCGCCGCCCACTGGCCAACCCAAGCTGCTGGGATGACCTCGACACAGGGCTCCAGGCTGCTGGAGCCGACGCCGGAGCGACGCGCGCCGACCGAGGGACCCCATGCCGCACTGTATGGTAACAGTTATGCACTGCACACACAGAACAGTATAGCTGAAATCGCCTGCACAGCCCGAGATGCTTAAAAAAAAAAATGGTGCACTATTGCTCCCAGCCAGCCACAACAGTAATGCACACTATGAGGAGTAGCCCTAAGAAGGCCGTTGGGGTTCTTGAAGACTGGATCCTACTCTAACACTATCCCTGTATAAGCAGCAGCACTTTCCCTAACCACTGCCAGCGTGTGTCTGTGGTGAGCCGCGGGCGGGACCAGTTTAAGTACTCAGCGGTCACCTGATCCCGCCAGCCACTCACTACTGTCGGGGGAAGAGGGCTGGCACGTCACATCGGGTAGTATTAATGCCTTCCCTGCATGTCTATTGGCTAGAAAATGGTGCTAAACATGTGGGGAAGGGAAATGCAATTGACTTGAGTACCGCGTGGTGTTCGTCTCAAGTAACGAGGATCTCAAGTGCCCTAATACTCGAACGAGCATCAAGCTCGGACGAGTGTGCTCGCTCATCTCTACTTTGTATATTTTATTGACATTACAAAATTTGGAGGAGACTGGGGCTAAAAAGGTTTCTATGTGGTTTTCTTGGGGTGTATGGTGTACAACACTGATTTGGGTTTTAGGATGGTTTGAAGCAGTGGGGTGGATAATGGAGGGTCATCTTCAGATGCTTTCTGGATGTTTCCTTTATTTTGATAGACACCTGTATATACATGATTTTCCTTGAATTCTTGAAAGTACCTGAAAAACTGCAGATGTTTCCTCTTACTGATGATATAATGAAACCTCTTAATAACTCCTTGCAATAGAGTTTCCTTTTTCTTAAACACAGAGTCATTCTTCAGTTTAAGTGGTTCCTAAAAGTCATTGAGGTTATGAAATGATAACACAGATATGCAAGATTTTGTTGTTTTGATATGAAGCGATGTATCAGAATGGATTTTTTTCTGCAGATTCCAAAAATAACCTTTAAAATTCTGTATCACGTCAGGTTTTTTCACAAATCACGAAAATATGAAAATTACAAAAATTTAGATTTTTCAATGCCATTCATATATGACAACATTTGTAACAAATGAGAATGCAAACATACCCAACATTTACCACTTGGCTCCCCTTGTAATGTCCTCTTTTTGGATCTTCTTCTGTGTTCGTCCATACAGTCACTTTTCACCATCCAACAATAGTCGGCCATCATATGGTCCACTTTCTCTGATATCTGTTTTCCATCACTTTAATATCCTGATGAACGCGCTTGCCATGTTCGTCTGTAACATCACCAAGATTGCCAGGAAAGTCATTTAGATGAGCATGAAAAAGGTGAACTTTGGCGCTCATTTTGCAACTAAGCAGTTTAAAGGATCCCAACATCTCGTCGGCTATGGGTGCTTTCAGACAAGCATGTGGGTGTGCATACATAGGTTTGCACAACACCACGCATCAATTAAAACCATTGGTTCCCTATGGTGTGTTCACATGTTCTTGTTTTACAGGAGTGCAAATGCACCTACCTCCAGAACATAGGACATGTGTGCACCATAGGTCCGTGGTGTGCGTTAATATTCCCCAGCAGGAAGTCCCCTTGTTACTGAACACTGTGACAGCGCTGTCACAGTGTTCAGTGGCAAGGGGACTCCCCACGGGGAGTAAAGAATCCCCTGACACAGCTGTGACAGCAGCGGCAAAGGATCGCAATTCCAGCAGCACTGCAGTAATTTTCAGGGAAGGGCTTTAAATATAAGCCCTTCCCTGAAAATCATTCCTATCTGATGTAAAAAATAAATACTCACCTTTCCGTCGCTGTCGGCGTTCAGGCAAGTCTAGCAGCTTGGGTCCCAATACTGCTCTGAATCTCTTTCAGCAGGTGGGGATTTAAAATCCCCGTCTGCTGAAAGGAATTTATCTGATTGGCTAAGCGCTCAGCCAATCACAGGCAGCACTCAGCCATTCATTAAATGACAGCTGTGTGCTACCTGTGATTGATCACAACACTCAACCAATCACAAGCAGTGCTTGGCCATTCATTGAATTCAGAGCTCAGTGACAAGGGGACTTCCCATGGGGAATATTTACACAGAAGCGAGGGAGAGGTGAGTATATATATATAATTTTTTTTTTTTTTTTTTTAACCAAACCAAGGCTGATTTAAGGGAAAGGGCTAATATTTCAAGCCCTTCCCTGAAAATCACTGCAGGGGTTGCCGGCATCCTATTGCTTTCAATGCGGCCGCCAGCAGCGGCCACGGCCCCGTTGGAAGCTATGCTGCATGGACCTGCATTCACGCGCATTTGTGCACGCTCGTGGGTGCGCGGTTTTGTGTGCACACGCTTGTGTGAATGCACCCTAAAATGGTGTAATTTGCAGCCTTCGTATTCCCCAAAATGTTTTTACCACCTTTCTGAGTGCAGTCCGTGCTCGCAATTCACACTCACTTATGGTTTTCTCGAATATGTTGTCCGCCATTAATTTTCATATTGATGGACCTATAAAAATGCCAGCTTTGATTTTTTCAGAAGTGATTGATGAAAAGCATTTACTGTCCCTTACACCTGTGAGCTTTGCTTTCATGTGATCGCATGTGAATACATTTGCTTGTGTTATATGCTGCACAAATACGCTTGTGTCAACGAGCCCCGACACAGCTGAGCGCATTTTATATTTTTGACATGAAGCATTTCTAGGGATGGAAAAGAGTGTTACTCATCTTGCTTTTTACTTTTATACATTTTATTTTCCCTCTCTGAGTAGTTTCACACGGGGGGCGATCGTGATATTGATGCAGGAAAATCGCAGTAAAACTGTGCCTTTTTTCACGGAATTTTGGAGCATCAGCGCTGCTTTTTCTCGCAAAACCATCGCTGCTGCCTGTAATTTTCTCCCACAATTTCGGCATGATATTTTTAGCATAAAGTCAATCGGGATTTCGAATGTTAAAAACGCATTGCTTGAAATCCCAAGTTTGTGCTTTGCGATGCGATAAAAAGAAAGTTCCATAGGAAAACATGTGAGATTAAAAAAAAAAAGAAGAAATCGCACCTCTCTAATAGAGAGGGCATCTCGCAAGATTTTTCTTGCAACATCGTATGAGCAAAAACATTGCAAACATGAAGGAAACCATTGAAAATGATTGGTTTTGTAATTCTTTGTTCTTACTCACGCATCATGTGAATATTGCGCACTTTTATCCCCCGTGTGAAACTGGCCTAAGGCCGCTTTCACATGGCCAAATATTTTCAGTGTTTAGGGGGTGCATATCAACCTCCCCTCTTGAGTTTTGTTGGGTCTGTCGCCTCTTGGCTCTGACAGGGGGCGTCCTTGCAGAGATGGTGGCGTGTCGAGCCTTGTAAAGGCTAGTGGGTCTCCAAGTTTGTTGGAGTACGGCTGGGGGCAATTGGGGTATTTCCCTTTAAATGGTGCGGTGACAGATTTTGGGTCTCCAAGAACCTCCCCTCTTTTGGTGGATGGTGAATGTTAATTAATGTGTGGTTAACAAGGGTTAAATTGGGTTAATTTATGTAATTTTGTTTGGATCATGTGGCCATAGCTGACATTTTATTACAAAGTAATAAGTGTGGTTATTCAGGAGTGTTGGATGTGGGTTGTTAATGGGGGGGAAAGTTTGCATGTTTTGAAGCCCAGATCCTGGATCTAAATGTGCAGCTTGCAACACGGATCCATTAGCACTGAGCACTCAGTGGGGTAGATGTGGGGGTGGATGATAATAAGGATAAAGCAGAATGAGCAGGAAGATAACTGGATAATAGTTATACAATCGTATCCAAAAGAGAATTCCGCAGCACACCAAGTGATACGCTAACAGCGCAGAGGTATACAGCAATGTATGCCAAGCCACTGAAGGGACTATGGACCTCCAGTCCCCAAGTCAGACAACAGCAAAGAGGAAGTGGCAGCATCCGTTGAGGGTTTTTAAGTTAAAATCAGCAACTTTATTACTCTATATTCAAAGCAGTACAGGCAACGTTTCGACTACAATTAGTCTTTGTCAAGCCGGCTAGTAAGCCCACCACCCAGATCTTAAATAGTAATGGCAGAAAAAAATAGGTGGAGCAAATACCACCAGCCTCCAATCAACTACAAGAGCATGATTAAAAGCAGATTAACATATAATTAAAAGCAGAGGGCACTCACCTGATGCCGCATCCATCCCACATGTGTCCAGTCTAAAGAGGTGCTCGTTACTCGAGACGAGTACCACGCGGTGTTCGAGTCACTTTCATTTTCTTCCCTGAGAAATTTGCGTGCTTTTCTGGCCAATAGAAAGACAGGGAAGGCATTACAACTTCCTCCTGTGATGTTCCAGCCCTATACCACCCCCCTGCAGTGAGTGGCTGGCGAGATCAGGTGTCACCCGAGTATTAAAAACTGCCCACCCGCGGCTCGCCACAGATGCATTCTGACAGAGATCAGGGACAGTGCTGCTGATGCCGGAGCTGCTATAGGGAGAGCGTTAGGAGTTATTTTAGGCTTCAAGAACCCCAACGGTCCTTCTTAGGCAATAGTCAGAAATCGCAGATCGCACCTATCTGCGATCTGCGATTCCTGTTCTCTTCTCTATATGCGCTCAATGGGGCCGGCGGCAGCAGCGCCGACCCCATTGAGAACATATAGAAGACAAATCATTCTTCTCTGCCACAGCTGTAACAGCTGTGGCAGAGAAGAACGATGTTTGCCCATTGAATTCAATGGAGCCGGCAATACAGCAGGTTCCACTGAAAGCAATGGGCTGAGCCAATCAGGGAGCAGGTCTGACTCACACCCCCTTCACACCCACTGCCGGCCGCGCTGAACTCCGTCTGCCGGGACAAGGTAAGTATATATATTTTTTTTTATTTGTACACATTTCTGGATGAATTGCAGGGAAGGGCTTCTATATTTAAGCCCTTCCCGACAATTCATCCCGCGCACACCGGCAGCCCATTGCTTTCAGTGGAACCGGCTATAAGCATGTAACCCAGGAGAAGTGGCAGCGGAGTGTCATGCAGGCAGTGATTGTGCTTTGTTGGAGGTAGTGTGGTGCTTAGCTAAGGTATGCATTGCTAATGAGGGTTTTTCAGAAGTAAAAGTTGTTGGGAGGGAGGGGCACTCTTGCCGCTATTGTAGCTTAATAGTGGGACCTGGGAACTTGAG
Source organism: Eleutherodactylus coqui (assembly GCF_035609145.1). Taxonomy (NCBI): domain Eukaryota; kingdom Metazoa; phylum Chordata; class Amphibia; order Anura; family Eleutherodactylidae; genus Eleutherodactylus; species Eleutherodactylus coqui. The sequence continues at coordinate 330,060,393 of NC_089838.1, forward strand.
ATGCAACCCAACATGTAGCCCCTCGCCTGCCCTATCCGTTGCTGTGTCGTTCCCATCACTTTCTTGAATTGCCCAGATTTTCACAAATGAAAACCTTAGCGAGCATCGGCGATATACAAAAATGCTCGGGTCGCCCATTGACTTCAATGGGGTTCGTTACTCGAAACGAACCCTCGAGCATCGCGATAATTTCGTCCCGAGTAACGAGCACCCGAGCATTTTGGTGCTCGCTCATCTCTAGTAATCACCATTGGGAAAATATTAAAGTCACATGCGCATGTGTAAAACAGCAAAGTACGCTAAAAACACCTAATAGGGAATGGGGAGTGACCCCTAGAGGACATCATAGCATCACAGCACGATGACGCGATACGCATATGCTTGACAAAGACTAATTGTAGTCGAAACGTTGCCTGTACTGCTTTGAATATGGAGTAATAAAGTTGCTGATTTTAACTTAAAAACCCTCAACGGATGCTGCCACTTCCTCTTTGCTGTTGGATAATAGTTATAAAGAGGGGTAGAGGGAAGATCCAAGGAGACTAGTCCTGAACTGGTAAACCCCAATAAGTTTGCAAAGTTGGCAGGGGGATGCTAACTTTGGCAGGGGTTTGCAAAAATGGCAAAGGGGATGCCATTACAGGATTAGCACTGATGCAGCACAACATGGCCTCTGAACACCAGGAGGATGCCTGCTCCAATAAGAAGGGGAATAGTAGTGCAGGGCAGGCTAGAGTAGTCCTGGTTGTGGGAAAATCAACTATTAGGGAAATAGACAATGCAATCTCCCACAAAGACCGGGATCATCGAACAGTGTGATGTCTCTCAGGCGCTCAAGTTCGACACACCGTGGATCGGGTTCATAGATTACTGGGATGGACTGGTGAGGACCAAGAAATCATGGTACACATTGGCACTAATGACAAAGTTAGAGGTAAGTGGAAGGTCCTTAAAATTATTTCGGGGAACCAGGATGAAAGCTTAGGGCAAGGACCTCCAGAGTATTCTTTTCAGAAATATTACTTGTACAATGTGCCACACCAGAAAGCAGCTGAACATTAGGGAAATAAACAAGTAGCACAAAAGTTAGTGTAGAATCATAGAATTGTAGAGTTGAAAGTGACCTCCAAGGTCATCTGGTCCAACCCCCTTCTCAATGCAGGAATCACTAAATCATGCTAGGCAAGGAGGAGGAATTTTGGGTTTCTGGAGAACTGGAATTCATTTTGCTGCTGGTTACAGGTTCTACCGTAGGGATGGGCTAGGGACCTGGGGTGGGGTGGGGGGGACTAGAGAAATGGAGGTTTTGATAGTGTTTGATAGCAATCTGGAACTAAGTGGGTGAAGTGATAGGAGGGGTTAGTACAGTTAGAACTGGCAGAATAGTTAATAGGGATTCACTTAATATAAAAAATAACCGAAAGCATCTAAACTGTATGGTGACTAATGCTAGATGTCTGACCAATAAGGTTGTAAACTTGGAAACTGAAATCTGTAGATCTCATAAAGGTAAGATGTTTCTGTCAATTACTAAAGGTAACAATTCAGGTGACAATTTCCCTGAATAGGACACATGGGAGGACGTTGAGATTCCGGACTTTACCCTACAACAAACCCACCAGAATTGCCAAATCAGTTCTCCTAATTGCCCATCAGAAACATAGACACGTTAAAGAAATGGTACTTGCTTCAACAGGACAGTCAGACCTTTGGAGACTTACAGGAACATCACTCACAGGAGCAATCCCAAAAAGTATATTATGCAAATCCATTGACCCTGAGTTACAGTGATTATGAAGACTGAGGAAGAGACTGTTCCTCAAGAAGAACATCATTTACAGAAGTTCCATTGACCCTGTGTCTTGGACACCGCCTACACCAAATAGCAGAAAACCAAAAGGATCCGGCAGCATTCAGAGGTAGTTTTAAATAAAAGTCCAACCTTTAGTGTTCCATATTTAAGAAGATCTGGCAACATTTCAACCTAAAAAAGTCTTTGTCAGGCTACTCGTCAGGAAACAGTTCATCCTCAGCTATAGATGCCCTGACCAAATCCTTTATGGCCGAGGAACAACTTTCGGGTCACAACTGTACCAGGGGTTTTGTGAGACCTATGACTGTAGGAAACTAGGTACCACCGCTTATCACCCTCAAGGCAATGGACTCTGTGAAAAGGCAAATCAGACCATACTGGAGTTGTTCAGAACCATTCTGTCTAAACAGAGAGAATACTGGCCCACATTGCTACCCAAATTAATATACACTTACAATACCCCTCATTGCTCTACCGGATACCCCCCCCCCCATATTATTTGATGTTTGGTGGCCAGGAAAGATTGCCCTCTGACTTAAAACTGTGAATACAAGTAATTGACGATCATAACCCAATGCCCAAATCTGACTGGATGCAAGATCACCAAAGAAGACTCAAAGGAGCACAAACACCCACTTGGAATAGAAAAAGGAAAAGCAAGCTTGTGATTTCGACAAACATGCCCATGCACCAGACCTACAAATTGGAGACCGAGTCTGGTTGAAGAAAGAACACCATACCGGAAAATTAGACACCAGATGGGAACTCACCCCCTATACAATAATCACAGCCATAGCCCCAGAAAAAGGACTCTACTGTATAGCCTATCCAGAGGGAAAGATCCAAGTTGTCCATCGTAGCCCCCTAAAGATTTGCCGTGCCCAACCTGATCCACCAACAGATTCCGAAGAAGAAGAAGCCACCAAGTCTACTCCCAAATTAGCCACCAAATGTCTATCTCCATTTGTTCTAGAAAAACAATTGCTCTGGTATTTGGATCCATTCTCATATCTAGTATACAAAGCATCACCACCCAATTCCACAGGAACCTCACCAAGTCCTTCAGCATCAAGGTCTTCATCCTCAAGTTCTCCAATACTATCACCAACTCCCAGAAGAAGAAGATTGCCAGCGTTACTCACAGAGCTAAGACTATCCACTAGGTCCACATGCGGCATACCGCCACCAAGATTTTTGGAATAAATTTATTCTACAAGTTTCAGTTAATCAATCCTATGGATTGAGAAACACCTGTATATATTTATTGCTACATTTGCTGCAATTAAAGGGGTTGTCTCGCGAAAGCAAGTGGGGTTAAGTACTTCTGTATGGCCATATTAATGCACTTTGTAATATACATCGTGCATTAAATATGAGCCATACAGAAGTTATTCACTTACCTTCCCTGCGCTGGCGTCCCCGTCTCCATGGCTCCGTCTAATTTCAGCGTCTAATCTCCTGATTAGACGCGCTTGCGCAGAAGGGTCTTCTCCCATCTCTTCGGACCGACACGAGCGGCATTCTGGCTCCGCCCACTTGTACGCATCATCGCGTAGCTCCGCCCCATCACATGTGCCGATTCCAGCCAATCAGGAGTTACCGAAATGCAATTACGCCCGTGTGAACGAGCCCTAATAGTGACCCCGATAGTGGTCGCAGTAGTAATAGTGACCCCTATAGTGGTCGCAGTAGTAATAGTGACGTCTATAGTGGTCGCAGTAGTAATAGTGACCCCTATAGTGGCCGCAGTAGTAATAGTGACCCCTATAGTGGCGCAGTAGTAATAGTGACCCCTATAGTGGTCGCAGTAGTAATAGTGACCCCTATAGTGGTCACAGTAGTAATAGTGACCCCTATAGTGGTCGCAGTAGTAATAGTGACCCCTATAGTGGTCGCAGTAGTAATAGTGACCCCTATAGTGGTCGCAGTAGTAATAGTGACCCCTATAGTGCTCGCAGTAGTAATAGTGACCCCTATAGTGGTTGCAGTAGTAATAGTGACCCCTATAGTGGTCGCAGTAGTAATAGTAACCCCTATAGTAGTTGCAGTAGTAATAGTGACCCCTATAGTGGTTGCAGTAGTAATAGTGACCCCTATAGTGGTCGCAGTAGTAATAGTGACCCCTATAGTGGTCGCAGTAGTAATAGTGACCCCTATAGTGGTCGCAGTAGTAATAGTGACCCCTATAGTGGTTGCAGTAGTAATAGTGACGTCTATAGTGGTCGCAGTAGTAATAGTGACCCCTATAGTGGTCGCAGTACTAATAGTAACCCCTATAGTGGTCGCAGTAGTAATAGTGACCCCTATAGTGGTCGCAGTAGTAATAGTAACCCCTATAGTGGTCGCAGTAGTATTAGTGACTCTGATAGTGGCCCCAGTAGTAATAGCGACACTCACAGTAATATTAACTTCCTCCCAGCAGCAATATAACCCCTTCCCAGCAACAATATTAACCCCCCCCCCCCCACCCCACAGCAATATTAACCCCCTCCCAGCAGCAATATTACCCCCCCCCCACCCAGCAACAATATTAACCCCCTCCCAGCAGCAAATATTAACCCCTCCCCCCGCAGCAATATTAACCCCCACCCACTCAGCAGCAATATTAACCCCACCCCACCAGCAATATTACCACCCCACCTGACCCCCGCAGCAATATTAACCCCCTGCCAGCAGCAATATTAACCCCTGCCAGCAACAATATTAACTCCCCACCCTCCAGCAGCAATATTAACTTCCCCCTTCCCCAGCCATATGCTTACCTCCTCCTTGCTGTCAGCGCCGCTCCTCCTCATATCGTGCTGAGTCCGGGTGGCATATTAACTTTTTCCACAAGACTTCTGCACTATTGAGCAATTCCAGCAACCTGATTGGTTGTTTGGTGAATCAGCGAACCCAAACAACCAATCACTGTGAATCAGCCAACCCAGACAACCAATCAGGTTGCTGGAATTGCTGAATAGTGCAGATGTCCCTGAGTCCTCTCCTGCGGAACTGAAGAGCAGGGGACTCTCAGGGGAAGAAGATCCCGGCTGCACATTGACATCAGAGTGTGCGCCGGGATCAGCGCTGTCAGTGTGATTACCAGTGGGGAGCTGCGGCACCCCAGCTGGTAATCACTACAGTGGTGAACGGCCGTTGGCACGCCGCGGGCCATATAACATGAGGCAGCGGGCCGGATTCGGCCAGCGAGCCTTGTGTTTGACACGTGCGCGAAGAGGTCTAGTTTCCAAAATAAGGTCATTTGTGGGGGTCCTCCACATTTTGGCCGCTCAAGGGGTCTACAAGTGAGCAATGGGGCCTAAAACGCCTTCAAGCAAGATGTCTGATGTGAAAGCCACTGTCTGCTCCTTTCGGTTTTGGCCCTTTGTACATACGGACAGAGGATTAGGGCCACAATGGGTATGTTTCTGAACACGGGACAAATGGGGGTATGCATTTTGAGGTGTAAATCCTCATTTTCATGTGCACTATAGAAGAAAATGCTGTGTTTACAATTATGTATTTGTAAAAATATGAAATTTTATTTTTTCTCCTCTAAATTGCATTAATTCCTGAAAAGAAACTGTGGGGTCAAAATACTCCTGACACCCCTCAGTGGATTCACTAAGGGGTGTAGTTTTTAAAATGGGGTCATTTGGGGGGTATCTATTATTCTGTCACCTATGAGCCTTTGCAATCTTGGCTTGGTGCCAGAAAGTAAAGTGTTCGTCAAAATGTTGATAATTAATGTTAAATTTGTACGTCTCCTAAAAAAAGATGAAAGTTTTTCAAACGTGCGTCCAGAATAAAGTGAACAGATGGAAATATATATCTTAGCAAAACTTTGTACAGTATGTTTGCGCATATTTGAGATATTACAGTTGAAAATGTGAAAAAAATGACAATTTTCCCAAAATGTTCCTAATATTGGTGCTTTTAATAAATATACACAAATTCTATGGGTCTATTTTTACCACCTAAATGAATAACAACATGTGGCGAAAAAACAATATCAGAATCACCGGGATATGCAAAACCTTTACGGAGTTATGATATGTTAACCCCTTAGTGACCAAGCCTGTTTGCGCCTTAATGACCGGGCCAAATTTTGCAAATCTGACATGTCACTTTAACATGGAAAAACACCAGAAAGGTTTTGCATATCCAAGCGATTCTGACATTGTTTTTTCGCCCCATGTTGTACTTCATTTAGGCGGAAAAAATAGACCGATAGAATTTGTGTTTATTTATTAAAAGCGCCAAAATTGGGAAAATTTTGAAAAAATCGTCATTTTTTCACATTTCCAACTGCAATATCTTAAATATGTGCAAACATAATATAGAAAATTTTGCTAAGATTTATATTTCCACCCGTTTACTTTATTTTGGGCGAACATTGGAAAAACTGTCGGTTTTTTTAACCATTTAGGAGATGTACAAATTTAACATTACTTTTTTAGCATTTTGAGGAACACTTTGTTTTCCTATACCAAGCCAAGATTGGAAAGGCTCATGAGTGTCAGAATAATAGATACCCCCCCCCCCCCCCCAAATGACCCCATTTTAAAAACTACACCCCTTAGTGTATTCACTGAGGGGTGTCATGAGTATTTTGACCCCACAGTTTTTTTTTCAGGAATTAAAGGGGTTGTCCCGCGAAAGCAAGTGGGGGTAAGCACATCTGTATGGCCATATTAATGCACTTTGTAATATACATTGTGCATTAAATATGAGCCATACAGAAGTTATTCACTTACTTGTCTCCGTCCTCGCGCTGTCTCTGTGTCCCCGTCGCCATGGTGCCGTCTAATTTCTTCCTCACCAGTCCGTTTTAGACGCGCTTGCGCAGTCTCTTCTCTTCCCTCTGTGAACGAGCCTCTCCAGCGTGCCCGCGCGATACAGCTAGTCTGCGCATGCGCAGACGAGCTATCACTGCACGGGAGCGCGCAGGGACGGCTATTCAGCTCCCGGCGTCCCTTTAAACACGGGTGAAGGAGCAGTCTAGCCTTTCACCCCGAATCAGCAGCAGCCAGACGGGACCATCCAGGAGCAGCCAGCCGGGACCATCTAGGAGCATCCAGCCGGGACCATCCAGGAGCAGCCAGCCGGGACAACCGACCAGCAGCCAGCCGGGACGATCGATCAGCAGCCGGGAGCCACACGGGACCAGCAGCCGGGAGCCATACGGGACCAGTAGCCGCCAGCCGGGACGAACACAATCCAAGCCGTGCAGCCGCCTGGGTAAGTGAGGTGTCTGTGGTGCTGTGGGCGCTGGGGGGGGGGGGGGGGGTGAGGTGTCTGGGGTGCAGTGGGCGCTGGGGGGGTGAGGTGTCTGGGGTGCTGTGGGTGCTGGGGGGGGGGGGGGGGTGAGGTGTCTGGGGTGCATGAATGAATGCATGGCTGGATATGTGTGCATACGTGCGTGCGGATGCATAGATGGATGAGGCTGAATGAATGAATGCATGCATGGATGTGTGCAGGCCGCATGGGCGGATGTGTGTAGGCCGCATGGGCGGATGTGTTTGTACGTGATGATGCGTGCATAAGTCTGTGTGGATGCATGGATGGGGCCGCATGGGCGGATGTGTGTAGGCCGCATGGGCGGGTGTGTTTGTACGTGATGATGCGTGCATAAGTCTGTGTGGATGCATGGATGGGGCCGCATGGGCGTTGGGATGAGGCCGCAAGGGCGGATGTGTTTGTACGTGATGATGCGTGCATAAGTCTGTGTGGATGCATGGATGGGGCCACATGGGCGGATGTGTGTAGGCCGCATGGGCGGATGTGTTTGTACGTGATGATCCGTGCATAAGTCTGTGTGGATGCATGGATGGGGCCGCATGGGCGGATGTGTGTAGGCCGCATGGGCGGATGTGTTTGTACGTGATGATGCGTGCATAAGTCTGTGTGGATGCATGGATGGGGCCGCAAGGGCGGATGTGTGTAGGCCGCAAGGGCGGATGTGTTTGTACGTGATGATGTGTGCATAAGTCTGTGTGGATGCATGGATGGGGCCGCATGGGCGGATGTGTGTAGGCCGCATGGGCGGATGTGTTTGTACGTGATGATGCGTGCATAAGTCTGTGTGGATGCATGGATGGGGCCGCATGGGCGTTGGGATGAGGCCGCATGGGCGGATGTGTTTGTATGTGATGATGCGTGCATAAATCTGTGTGGATGCATGGATGGGGCCGCAAGGGCGGATGTGTGTAGGCCGCATGGGCGGATGTGTTTGTATGTGATGATGCATGCATAAGTCTGTGTAGGCCGCATGGATGGGGACGCATGGGCGGATGTGTGTAGGCCACATGGGCAGATGTGTTTGTACGTGATGATGCGTGCATATGTCTGTGTGGATGCATGGATGGGGCCGCATGGGCGTTGGGATGAGGCCGCAAGGGCGGTTGTGTTTGTACGTGATGATGCGTGCATATGTCTGTGTGGATGCATGGATGGGGCCGCATGGGCGGATGTGTGTAGGCCGCATGGGCGGATGTGTTTGTACGTGATGATGCGTGCATAAGTCTGTGTGGATGCATGGATGGGGCCGCATGGGCGTTGGGATGAGGCCGCAAGGGCGGTTGTGTTTGTACGTGATGATGTGTGCATAAGTCTGTGTGAATGCATGGATGGGGCCGCAAGGGCGGATGTGTGTAGGCCGCATGGGCGGATGTGTTTGTACATGATGATGCGTGCATAAGTCTGTGTAGGCCGCATGGATGGGGCCGCATGGGCGGATGTGTGTAGGCCGCATGGGCGGATGTGTTTGTACGTGATGATGCGTGCATAAGTCTGTGTGGATGCATGGATGGGGCCGCATGGGTGTTGGAATGAGGCCGCAAGGGCGGATGTGTTTGTACGTGATGATGCGTGCATAAGTCTGTGTGGATGCATGGATGGGGCCGCAAGGGCGGATGTGTGTAGGCCGCATGGGCGGATGTGTTTGTACGTGATGATGCATGCATAAGTCTGTCTAGGCTGCATGGATGAGGCCGCATGGGCGGATGTGTGTAGGCCGCATGGGCGAATGTGTTTGTACGTGATGATGCGTGCATAAGTCTGTGTGGATGCATGTATGGGGCCGCATGGGCGGATGTGTGTGTGGTTGTGTGTGTGTGTGTATAGGGATGGATGCATGCATGTATGTGTATGTGCAGATGCATGGATGTGTCTGTTGGTCTGTATCTGTGGGTGGGTGGGTTGGTTGTTGTAGCTTAGCATCTCTGCTGATCTATGCCTTCTTGTCTTTAAAATGCAGATCGCATACGTTGGAGCGCATCGGTGGCCATTGGAGATTCCAGGGTTTGGACTCGTGATATTCTTCCGAAGTCACTGCAGGAGGGTGAGTATTTGCACCACATTTTCTTTCCCAAACACAGCAGATCAGTCACTTTAAAACACAAAATCACAATCCCTAGATGCGTGGTTCCCACTTGCACCACATACTGGAAGAAGGGAGGTGAAAGTGCTTGTCTTCATGTCTTTCCAACGAATATCGAAAAAACAAGACTTTGGCTACAGCAGGCTCCTCACATCTTTGTTGACGTTGAAGAGTGGCTTACTAAGATTTCCCAAAAAAAAGATTCTTACAGTTATCGTTTGTGCAGCAAACACTTCTTGGAGGATTGCTACATAACAGTCGGCGATCGTAAAAAATTGAAGCCCAATGCTGTGCCAAGTATATTCCCAACAGCGTTGGAAATTGAGACACGGTTAGCGAAGAAAGGTGAACCTTCAAGAAAACGCAGAAGAATTGGGGAGACGCAGCAGCCAGAAAGTTCAGCCACAGAAACTTCGAGGGAAGAAACTTCGAGGGAAGAAACTTCGAGGGAAGAAACTTCGAGGGAAGAAAGTTCACGCGAAGAATCTACCCTGGTTGCACCTAGCGCGGTTCAAGAAATGACAGTCGACGTGTATCTACAAGGTGATGAAACACAGCTAGAAATTCCTATGACAGTAATCAGTGAAGGTTGTACAGTAGATGCAAAGGTAATCGTCAATTTCAAAAGACAGTTTGAGCAAAGAGAAACCGACAACGAAGCAAGCAATGCAGGGAGGGGTAAATGCAAGGCCTGTCAAGCAGCGGCAAATAAATCGCAACACAGGACACAACTCCAGTCAAGAAGCATTGGCATCCAATGCAATGAAGTAGAAGCCAGTCCACACCAGAATCCAATTTCATTTAAAATCCCACAGGGCACTCCGTGCTCTTCTACACCATTAAAAACCAATATGGGTAATACTGCCTTCCAAGAGATACCAGAAGAGAGCCCAATATCCAAAAGAGCCAATGAGGCTGATACAATCAATATGCAACCCTCAAGTTGCAATATTGCTTCTACTTTTGAGGAAAGCCTTTCAAGTGTTTTTTCTGATGATCAAAACGACTCGACATTCAGAGCATCGCAAGCATCAGAGAGTTCCGGTAGTGAGGCTTTTGCCATTCCTTCTGATTCCGATAACCCCTTGAGCTACCCCTTACCAGAATTTGTAACCTTAGCTCCAACAGAGATGGACCCATCCGCTGAAGAAAAGTACATAGTTTTCAAAAGCTCCTTGATGGGTTTATTTTCAATGATCCCTTGCCCTTACCGAAATCAATGCTTTCTTAAACTAACTCACGTCAAGATTTTCCCAAAGGGATCAATGGTAATTGTGAAATCTTTCTGTGAAAGAGGCCACACCTGCAACTTGTGGCGAAGCCAACCACTCATCCACAATTGCCCGGCGGGGAACATTTTAATTGCTTCCAGTGTCCTTCTCAGCGGATCTAATTTTGCAAAAGTTAGTAATATGCTACATATTCTGAAACTTCAAGGAATCTCAAAAACCACTTTCTACTGCCACCAACATCACTTATTATTCCCAGTGATAGATAATCATTGGATGCAGCAGAGGGCAAATCTAATAGCAGAAATGAAATCAACACCCTTGTATTTAGCTGGCGATGGGCAATCCGATAGCCCGGGTTTTTCTGCAAAGTACACCGTTTATACTTTTTTGGAGTTGAATAGCAAAAAAATTGTGGACTTCACGGTGGAACAACTTGTTCCACCTGCTTCATCAGTTTCGCTCGAAACCACTGCATTCTGGAAAACACTACTTGAATTGATCTCCGATGGATTAAACGTTCAAATAGTCGCAACTGATCGGCATGTCTCCATACGTAAGGTAATGCGCCAGGAATTCCCAGAAATTATGCACGAATTTGATGTCTGGCATGTGGCCAAAGCTGTCGGCAAGCAGTTGCTTGTGGCTTCCAAAAGCACACACTGCGCAACCATTTCCCCGTGGATATCGAGCCTCAAAAATCATCTGTGGTGATGTTCGCATACCAGTCAAAAAAATCCCGAATTACTGGTAGAAAAATGGAAATCGGCAACAAATCACATTATCAACGCTCACGAGTGGGAGAACAATGCCCAATATCACCGCTGCAGTCATGCCCTTCTTGAACCAACCACCGCTTGGTTAGCCCCTGACAATACAGCACATACCAAATTCAAAACCGTGGTTCTGAAAACAAGTTTACTGAAAGACATCCGCCATCTTTCCAATTTTTGTCACACTGGCGATTTGGAGATTTTTCACGCCAGTGTATTGAAATACAGGCCCAAACGAATTCATTTTTTTTATGACGGAATGGTGGCTAGAACGCAACTTGCTGTTCTAGACCACAATTACAACGTAGGTAGGATTCAAAAGCTCAGAAGAACGCAATCAGAAGACGGGATAGAGGACCGGAAGTGTTACCGAGTGGAGTACTCGAAAGCACGGAAGCAGTGGATTTTGAAAGCTCTTTATGAGCCTAAGTCCATTGCATTTGTATTTGACATAATTCGTGAGATTGTGATGTTCGCCAAAGGTGAGATGTCCATCTCCTGGCATTCAAAATCCACAGAATTCCCTCATAATATTGCACCTGTTGTGAAACCCAGTGAAGAGGAATTGGTTCACAAATTTCAAAGTCGATTTCCAAGGTAATCAAGAAAAAATTTGAGTGGGTATAAAAAAAAAAAAAAAAAAACATTTTAACAAAAAATTTAGTAATATTTTTGTATCATGTGCAACTATTGTTTCATGTCTGTCTATTGTAAATAAGTGAACTACAATTTTCAACGGTTTGTCTGTCTCTTTTATCTGTGTCTCTTTATTACTTACTTTGTCTTTTGTATAGTTTACATGTGCGTTGCAATCTTATTTCCATGTGTGTATAGGGATATTTATTTAACATTTTGGTCACTTATCCTTATTTATTTCCTATGCCCTCTAGTCCCTTTTGTTAATCGCATTAACATCCCTTTTTACTCTTTGCAATCATCTGCATAAAATGCCTTTTTTGTATAGAATGTATAACTGGTACAATGTGAAATGTTGCCGGTCTTATCCCATAAATCCTATGCATTTTTCCACGGGTGTTTCTAACTAATTTTAATTTTTTTATTAATTTTTTTTAATTTTGTACAAAATTCGGTCCTTTACGGTAGAATTTTTAGTTAGGGAATTTTTAATTTTTTTAGATAGGTCTCGCAAGAGAATGAGGATCCTTGTCGTGGATTGCGGGCTTAAGGTAAAATGACCAAATTAATGACACTTGTATTTAAAAGTATAGCAATAATATTTATAAAATGTTTTTGCACAAAAATTCTTAATTTGGTCATTTTATTAACCAATACCTCATTGCAAATTTTTTTTTAATGTAAGTTATTGTACTAACATGACTTACAAAGTAGGTGCATGTGTTTGCGAATACATACGCACGCGCACCTTGTCCAAGTGTCCACGTGTCCATTTGTCCAAGCGTACACGTGTACATGCATACGTCTGTCTGGGAGATATATATATATATTTAGATATAATCTCTCTCATACACACCCACACAGACGTATGCATATATGTATGTATTACACACACACACACACACACACACACCAGTGGGTATGTTACATACATGCATACATAGACATACACGCGTATACGATATATATGTGTGTACACGCATATATACCCACACATATATTTTGGTGAATAAAACTATTTGTTCCATCACACCATCGATGTTGGGAGTGCATTGCAGCTATTACAGTTCTTTCTGCTGAGACTTCAGCACTGGACAGCTCCCTGCTATAACGAAGCCTTGCCTCGCTGTGCAGGGGAAAGGTTCAGCACTGGACAGCTCCCTCCTCCCTTATAGAGACCTGCAAAGGAATACACAGGCAGGCAGGCAGAAAACCAGATATAGGCAGGCAGGCAGGCAGGCAGATAGATAGATAGATAGATAGATAGATAGATAGATAGATAGATAGATAGATAGATAGATAGATAGATAGATAGATAGATAGATAGATAGATAGATAGATAGATAGATAGATAGATAGATAGATAGATAGAGGCAGACAGATAGAGAGAGAGAGAGGCAGACAGATAGAGAGAGAGAGAGGCAGACAGATAGAGAGAGAGAGAGGCAGACAGATAGAGAGAGAGGCGCAGACAGATAGAGAGAGGCAGATAGATAGAGAGAGGCAGACAGATACACAGGCATACAGATATATATGTGTGTCAAAATACATACACACACAACCCACAGTTTGTGTGTGTATATATTATACACTAACATACGCATATGTAGTCATGTATATACATAATGATAGAATGATTAGTGATTATAGTCGAGACGTTCCAAATACAAAAACAACACACTATATTTCACAAAAAAATAATTTATTAACATTTTAAAATCTGTAAAGCCTGAAAACAAAATTGCACAAATTAAAACATCCTACAAGTTCAACTGGAAATCCAAATTGCTTTCAGTCAGGTCCATGTAGAACTGGAAACCAGTGTAATTTCCTTGCGGATCAGGGTAAGCTGTCCGTATTGATTTAATTGCACACGCTGGTATGGGGATTCTATTGTGTTTCCCCAAGAATCCATGTATCCACGCTGTATAAGAGCGATATGCGCCCACACGCATAACCCTAAGAAAAAACGAAAAGGAAATATATTTATATTTCTAAACTTATTAAAAAATTTTTAATAGTCTACATGAAAACAAAAAAAAAAGACGCATTGATATCTTATGTTTTTCCATGTTGCCTTTTTCACTAACCTTTTTTCCTTTTCAAATAAACTCCTTTGTTAAAAATGATACTTGCATTGTCTTGTGTGTTGTACAATAAAATTGTAATAAATACCTATTGTTTGTGGTGTCGTACTGTCTCCGGGTGACCAGTGCAGATAGTCTTATCGCGTCTTCTATGTTTTCGCGCACAAGCGCATACTGAGCAAGTAACGGATGTTGTGTAACACATACGCAAGCTTCTGGTAACATCTGTAGGACTACTTCGTGTTCTCGACAACAGACACACTCCGCCACTGTGGGCATGCAAATGCACTGCCCTCAGTGACACCACTCTTTGTTGGCAAGCCTGCCATGGGGATCTTCAGTGGATCCTGAAGCACCCGCTTCTGGTGCACCCTGCGGATCGTTTTGAAAACACTGGAGACTGCTTATGTCCGCCTGAGCATGCGCCATCACAGACCTACCATCAAGGCCAGAGGCGCTGCTCTACTCATTATATACTCTATATCATTATACCTCGGATAGAGGCTTATTTAGGGAAATGGAGACTCTGTCATAGTGACCCCATCGTGCAGATCTAGTCACCTGATCAGACTCAGGTGTTGCTTATACCGCTTTTACTGGCAAACCTGGGCTTTGCACTATTTGATAGGGGTCACTTTTACTCATTTGTTGGCACAAAGGGCTTATTCTCAATTTTTAAAAAATTTCTCAGAGAGGTATCCTCTAGTAAAACTGCCGTTATAGGCAGTGTATGTCCTATATTGCCCGATCTCAAGCATAGTGAAGGAATCGTTACTGTGCACATTGAGATACTGAATCAGACCTGGCTGTTACATATATTATCTTGGACAATAGTCCCGGTCTGACCAGGGGGCATTTTCTGAAGAAGGGTCCTTCAAGACCCATTAATAGCCCACACATGAGACTTAATGCTACTTTCGCATCAATGTCTTAAAGTGTCTTCCTCTATTTGAATATGGGACACCACCGTTATATGGCAGTGTATGCCCGATACTGATGTCAACTATGTTCTAGTTGACATCAAATAGGATACCGCCTACACTTGGCTGGCTCCTTTTTTTATTTTACGTATATTAATATATCATTGTGAATGAGTAGATACAGCACAAATATTTGGAATGATTGGTCTATCATTGTATCCTACTGGTTCTGAGTGAACTCGGAAATAGACTATGAACAAGCACTAATGTTTCGTGCTTTTTGTACTAATAAACATACAAAGCTGATCCTTTAGTACTAAACTCAATGATCTCCTGATGACCCGCCATTATTAGCGGAGAAACGCGTTGAGAATAAATTACAAGAGATTATACAGTACTGAGAGAGTAACCACAAGTGCATCAATGCCTATATCAGAAATCTGAATGAATTAAATAATAAAGGACTGTTGTACAGGTCCTAGAAGGAGAAGAAGTGTGTCCACTGACATTTACACTGGGCCCACAACTTTCCCTTCTTTCCTTTTCTTTTTCTTTTTGCTAGCATGATTCTAAGCATAAGAGGGACTCTAGAGAGACATATAGGTCTATGGACAATAGTGTGAAGACCTGTATCATTGCAGGATACACATTATTTACCTTTCCTCACAATATAACCCTCTAGAAATTTATCTTCCCTCTGTTCAAGACTGTATTATGCTCGTCACTCATTCCAGCTTTACTGCTAGGATTACTCAGTGACGGTAGCTGAGGTGTTCACCACTCTGATAGTGAACTTCTTTCCTGTAACTAAGAGCACAAGAAAGGGACATCAGTAAAGATGAGCGAACACCAAAATGTTCGGGTTCGCGTTATTCGAAACGAACTTCCCGCGATGTTCGGGTGTTCGTTTCGAATAACGAACCCCATTGAAGTCAACGGGCGACCGGAACATTTTTGTATTTCGCCGATGCTCGCTAAGGTTTTTATGTGTGAAAATCTTGGCAATTCAAGAAAATGATGGGAACAACACAGCAACGGATAGGGCAGGCGAGGGGCTACATGTTGGGCTGCATCTCAAGTTCACAGGTCCCACTATTAAGCCACAATAGCGGCAAGAGTGAGACCCCCCCCCGCACTGTCAGCATAACGATCGTTCTCCTCTGCCACAGCTGTAACAGCTGTAGCAGAGAAGAACTATGTTAGCCCATTGAATTCAATGGAGCCGTCAATACAGCCGACTCCACTGAATGCAATGGGCTGCCGGCGATCGCGGGATGAATTGTCGGAAAGGGGTTAAATATATAAGCCCTTCCCTGCAATTCATCCAGAAATGTGTAAAAATAAAAAATATATATATACTCACCTGGTGCCGGCAGACGGAGTTCAGCGCGGCAGGCTGCAGTTCTCCTGAACTGCTCTGAACAGCTGTGAGTAGTATTCAGCAGCCGGGGATTTAAAATCCCCGCCTGCTGAATAAAATGCCTCTGATTGGTCACAGCCTGACCAATCAGAGGCCAGCCCTCACTCACACCCATTCATCAATTCATGAATGGGTGTGAGTGAGGGCTGGCCTCTGATTGGTCAGGCTGTGACCATTCAGAGGCATCTTATTCAGCAGGCGGGGATTTTAAATCCCCGGCTGCTGAATACTACTCACAGCTGTTCAGAGCAGTTCAGGAGAACTGCAGCCTGCCGCGCTGAACTCCGTCTGCCGGCACCAGGTGAGTATATATATATTTTTTATTTTTACACATTTCTGGATGAATTGCAGGGAAGGGCTTATATATTTAACCCCTTTCCGACAATTCATCCCGCGATCGCCGGCAGCCCATTGCATTCAGTGGAGTCGGCTGTATTGCCGGTTCCATTGAATTCAATGGGCAAACATCGTTCTTCTCTGTCACAGCTGTTACAGCTGTGGCAGAGAAGAAGTATTTGTCTTCTATATGTTCTCAATGGGGTTGGCGCTGCTGCCGCCGGCCCCATTGAGCGCATATAGAAAAGATTTCTCAGGGAAGAAAGTTAAAGTAACCCGAACATCCGAACATCGTGTGGTGTTCGTTACGAATAACGAACATCCCGAACACCCTAATATTCGCCCGAGCATCAAGCTCGGACGAGTACGTTCACTCATCTCTAGACATCAGTATAAAATCTGGTCCGAGTTCGTTTTAATTGTTCGTCAATTAAAGCCACTGTATTTCGCCAACTTCCTACAATACGCTGTTCCCCTCCGTTATAATCGTCATCTAGAGGGAAGCAGCATTGGATGTGGCGCCTATGTCTCTGAAGAGACTTCTATACTTCTACCAACCCAGTGGCTTCCGTGTTGTGCCCTGTGTTCGTCCAAATAGGTTTTAAATACAACCAATAAAAGTTATTATTTTTAGATTTGTCTAAACTGTGAAAGGGTGTCCGCCTGAGCATATAGCGAGTCTGCCAGTTGTTGTTGAACCTAAGAAGGGATTAATATGAAGAATACTGTATTTAATGTTTTAGGAAAAAAGGAAGGGGTACATATTTAATTGTATGGTGTTGCTGAAAGCGGCATGATCATCCTTATTAGGCAGGGCACAGATTCCTGTATGTATATGTGCATACATACACAGACGTACTTACGAGTTTGTATGTATATATACAGATGTACGTACGTGTTTGTATGTATATACTGACGTACGGGTGTGTATGCATTAACAAGTACACGCGTGCGTACCAGTGTATGCCTAAACACCTACACGCGTGTGTCTGTGTGTATATATATATATATTAAATATAATGTGTGTGTACACACGTAAGTAAGTGTGACTGTATATACACATACACTCGTTCCTACATGTGTATGTATATACAGATACACACGTACGCCCGTGTGTATATACACACACACGCGCATGTGTGTATGTATATATACACACACACACACACGTGTGTGTATGTGTATATACACACACACGTGTGTATGCATATACACACACGTGTGTGTATGTATATACACACACACGTGTGTGTATGTATATACACACACACGTGTGTGTATGTATATACACACACACGTGTGTGTATGTATATACACACGAAATAATGTATTGAAATAATAAATTGTACAGGACTGATGCATAGTTGCGGTTTCAAACAATAAACAAAACAATTGTTATACATATTTCAACACAAACCGCCGAATAATGCCGAGTTTCGGGGAAATCCTCATCATTTTCCTCGCTATCAGATTGGAAGTCCTGTTAAAAAAAAATAAAAAATTATTATGTTTATTGCCATTGGTTTGCTGCAACCTTTCCATTTTCAGCAAAAACTTACCTCTCCAAAAGAATCGGATGAATAATCAAGCTCGTCAAAGTCAAGATCTTCCTGGTACATGTTTGTGCTTGAATTGGACTACAAAAAAACTAAAAAAAAAAAAAAAAAACACCAAGTTAGTGGCACTTCCATAACAGTTATGGAAGCAGCAGCATTTTCTAATAACAATCTTTTAAAGGTCCATGGCAGGCATAATTTAGGTGAATTTTAGATTGATTACTGGGCGATTGTGGACAGATTGTTGATAGCTAGCATTATCCGCAGTCTGTAGGCAGATAGCATGCATATTGTATGTAGAATGCAGGTAAATAGTGTCGATTGAAGGCAGTGTTTGTGTGTAGATTGCATGCAGATGCTAGGTCTATTCCATGCAAATTTTCCGAAGATTGCATGATGATTGTATGAATGAATTGTGCGGAATGTATGCTGATTCAAAGCAGTTTGCAGTCACATGCACATTGCAGCACATGGCAGGCACATGGAAGCACATGGCAGGCACAAAAAAAAAATGCAGGCACATGGAAGCATACGGCAGGCACAAAAAAAAGCAGCAAATGGAAGCACACGGCAGGCACATGGAAGCACACGGCAGGCACATGGAAGCACACGGCAGGCACCAAAAAAAAAAAATACCCCTGGCAGGCACATGAAAGCACACGGCAGGCACAAAAAAAAAATACACTGCAGGCACATGAAAGCACACGGCAGGCACAAAAATAAAGAAAAAAAAAAAAAAGGCACAAAAAAAAGGAAAAAAAAAATACACGGCAGGCACATGAAAGCACACGGTAGGCACAAAAAAAAAAAAAAGCACATGGCAGGCGAATGGAAGCAGGCGGCATGCACAATAAACACTGCAGTCGCGATAGCAGCACACAGCAGGAAAAAAAACCGCAGCACATGGCAGGCACTATAAAAATGTCAGACACATTACTATACAGGGCATGCACAATACGTTTTTCATGCACAGACTCACTGCATAAGGCAATGATCCTGTGCTAATAAAAGAGTACCGCGGAAAGGTGCACTTACCTGCGCTTCTGTGTGGTCAAGAGATGGGAGAAACAGCTGTTTGCTGTTTTCTCCAGTAGACTCCACCTCCCGCTGTGACGCTTTCTGCCGACCAGCCAATGTGGCGGCTGGATCGGTGTTTCATTCATTTGCAAGTGCACGCCTCCACCGATGACGTCAGTCACCTGCTCACGTGACCGGCGTCTCGGGAGCGCGCATGAAGGCCTCCAGGAAGAGCGAGCGGTGCACCGTGGAACGCACCCAGGGACAACGCAGGCGCCATCTTAGATGGAGAAGTTTTAAAAGTTATTATTTCTGCGAAACTGTAAGTAGGATGCGGTTTATAACCGCTCAAAAGGGCTGCTTTATGACGGGGGGTGACAGGGGGAATGGGCTAATATAAAATTTTGAGGTTTTGCCTCGGGACAACCCCTTTAATTCAATTTAGAGGAGAAAAAGTAAAATTTCATATTTTTGCAAATCTGTCATTTTAAAGACATATTTTTTTCCTATAGTTTACATGAAATCAGGATTTACACCCCAAAATGGATACCCCTATTTCTCCCGTGTTCAGAAATATACCCATTGTGGCCTTATTGTTATATCTGAGTCCACAACGGGGCCCAAAATGAAAGGAGTAGTCAGTGTCTTTCAAAACAGAAATGTTGTCCTTTTAGGCCCCATAGCACACATGTAGAGTTCTTGAGCGCCCAAAACCATAGAAAACCCCCACAAATGACCCCATTTGGAAAACTAGACCTCTTAAGGAATTTATCTAGGGGTGCACTGCATATTTTGACCCCACAGTTTTTGAATGAATTCAAACCAAGCAAAAGGAAAACATTGTGATTTTCGTTTTTTCAGCAATTCTGTCATTTTAAAAACAGCTTTTTTTGTACAGCCCACATATGAATGAAGACTTGCACCCAAAAATGGATACCCCTGTTTGTCCCATGTTCAGAGACATACCCATTGTGGCCCTAATCTTATGTCTGGATACACAACGGAGCCCAAAATGAAAGGAGCGACCGGTGGCTTTCGGAACACAAATTTTGCTTGAAGTCCTTTTAGGCCCCATTTCCCACTTGTAGAGTTCTTGAGCGCCCAAAACCATAGAGAACCCCCACAAATGACCCCATTTTGAAAACTATATTGCTTAAAGAATTTATCTAGGGGTCTACTGTGTATTTTGACCCCACAGTTTTTGAATAAATTCAAGCAAAGCAAAAGGAAAAAATTTGGATTTTTGTTTTTTTGGCAATTCTGTCATTTTAAAACAGCTTTTTTTTGTACAGCAAACATATGAAGGAACACTTGCACCCCAAAATGGATACCCCTGTTTGTGCTGTTTTCAGAAATATACCCATTGTGGCCCTAATCTTATGTCCGCATGCACAAAAGGCCCAAAATGAAAGGAGTAGTCGGTGGCTTTCAGAATACAGATTTTGCTTGAAGTCCTTTTAGGCCCCATTGCCCACTTGTAGAGTTTTTGAGCGGCCAAAACCATAGAGAACCCCCACAAATGACCTCATTTTGAAAACTAGACCCCTTATCGATTTTATTTAGGGGTGTACTGTGTATTTTAACCCTACAATTTTTGAATAGATCTAAGCAAAGCAGTAGGAAAAAATTACGATTTTCATTTTTTGGGCTATTGTGTCAATTTAAAAACAGGTTTTTTTGTACAGCACACAAATAAATGAAGACTTTCACCCCAAAATGGATACCCCTGTTTGTCCCTTGTTCAGAAACATACCCATTGTGGCCCTAATAGACTTACAGGACCCATGGCTAGGCCTACAATGAAAGGAATACCCATTGGATTTCAGGGTACCACTGAATAAATTTCAGGCCCCATTGCCCACTTATAGAGCCATTGAGCGGCCAAAACTATAAAGAACCCCCTCAAATGACCCCATTTTGAAAAGTAGACCCCTTAGTGAATTTATCTAGGGGTGTACTGCGTATTTTGACCCCACAGTATTTGAATGAATCTAAGCAAAGCAGAAGGAAAAAGTTACCTTTTTCAATTTTTTGGGCAATTATTTCAATTTAAAAACAGTTTTTTTGTACAGGGTACATAGGAATGAAGACATTCACCCCCAAATGGATACCCCCATTTGTCCCGAGTTCAGAAACATACCCATTGTGGCCCTAATCTACTTACAGGATGCATGGCAAGGCCTATAATGGACGGAACACCCGTTGGATTTTAGGGCACAACTGAATAAATTCCAGGCCCCATTGCTTATTTGTACGCTCCCCCCCCCCCCCCACACACACACACATACACACACACACACACACACTCACTCACTCACTCACGGCCCTTTTTGGTGTTCGCAAATCTTAGATAAAAGTAATAATGTGAACTGTGTAGTATTTCCGAAGACAGGGGTAATTACAGAGGCTAGTTGGAATGGGCCCATGGGGCAATAAAACCGGTATCCCCCCTCCTCTCATGTATTTTGAGGGGCTTTTCTTGACCTCAGTGGCGGGTATGGGGTGTAAAAAGTGGCGTTCGTGAGTCTTCGTAAGCTTGATGAGGTGCGGCGGTCTCACACAGAAGGTGCTCAACAAGGTGCTCCTGCAACTGCAGGAAGGCGAGTGTTCCCGGGGTTTCTTGTAAATCACGTATTACAGGTAGCGGTCTGAATAATGGAGGCCCGCAGTGGATCCCAGCTGTGAGCCGGCTGTGACCCTGCATACGGCTGCGTAATGTACTGCGCATAACTGCCTACTCACACAGGCGGTCATGCGCAGTACACCTTTTTTGTTGTTTGCATTTTCCGCACCGTCGCTTAGCGATGACGCGGGTACTCGCAGCCCGTACACAACGTAGTTGCGTATGGGCTGCGGGTATATCCGCGACCATGGAGCACAATAGGCTCAATGTTGCGGATATCCGCGGTAAAATAGAACCTGCTGCATTCTCTTTTCTGCGAGTGGATTACACAATTCCAACCCGCTAATGTGAGCGGAATTGTGTAATCCAATGCGATTGATCTGTGTAATATCGCGGATCAGATGCATTCGGAATCCGTAATTCCCAGACGGTCATGTGAGACCGGCCTAAGGTAGATCGCTAGCTTTTTATCACGTGACTGGGGAACGCTCAACGAGGCCCCTACCCATCACTGCTCCAGACTCTCGGCGACTGTTGGTCGCTGGGAGCAAGGAGATTTTAAGTTTCCTGGGCTCCCCGACTCCTGCGCATGTGTCCGGCTTTTTGCCGGCAATCGCATGTGCAGAATTCTGGAAGGTCCACGGAGCAGGATTGCGTCGGGGTTCAAATACGGAGGCCTCCGGTAAAAAGTTTCATCTCCTCTCACCGATCGCATCAGTGAGGGGAGATGAAACTTCAAATTTTTTTTTTTACTTTTACGTGATCGCCATTATTGGATAATGGCGAACACGTGACCAGGAACCGCTCACCGCGGACCCCCATTAAATCTCCATGCTCTTGGCTATGTTTTGTAGCCAGGAGCAGGGAGAATTTAAATTATCTTGGCAATCCACAGCTTTTGCGCATGCGTCCGCCATTGTGGCGACGGGCGCGTACGCAGAAGCTGTGGTAAGGTCCGCGGATAAATCCGGGGGCCTTAGGTACGTACTTTTATCCCCCCTTACGGATATGATCCATGAGGGGAGATGAAACGTACGCTTTTTAAACGTTTTTTTAACTTTTTAAAACTTTTTTTTACTTTTTCCATTGGATGACAGTGATCATGTCCCCGGTATAATCTCTCTGCTCCTGGCTACACATGGCAGCCAGGAGCAGAAGGATTTTAAATTTCCCGGGGCTCAAGCCACTCTGTGCACGCGCCCGATGTCAATCATCGGGCGCGCATGCGCAGACGGGGATTCGGGACACCGCTGAGGACTGGGGGTGAGTATTTTCACCTCCCCTCATGGATCGGATCCATGAGGGGAGGTGAAACTGACTTTTTAAAAACTTTTTTTTAACTTTTTCGCGATCGCCGCTGACATCTCCTGCCTCCCGGCTACCTACAGGAGCCGGGAGCCAGGAGATTTTAACCCCCCCACCGCCGGGCCTTCTGCGCATGCGGCTGACGTAATGCCGCCTGGCGCGCATGAGCAGAAAACCGGCTTCGGGGCCCGAAGCAGCAGGAGAGCGAGGAGCAGCGTTCCGGACCCAGGTGAGTAATTTCAGCTGCTCCGATGATTCCGAACCATCAGGGCAGCTGAATCTTTAACTTTTTTTGTACTTTTGTTTCTTTTTTTGCGATCGGCGCTATCCAATGGATAGCGCCGATCGCAATGCCGGGGGGGGGTCCCCGCAGCCCGGGATGACAGTTCCTTGCTGTCGGCTACCTGAGGACACCGACAGCATGGAGCTGTCACGTTCACAGCCCTGGGGGCTTTATTCTCTGCAGGATACGTGTTTTTACGTCCTCAGAGAATAAAGCCCACTTCAGGAGGACGTAAAAAGGCTATGGCCCGGTCGTTAACGGGTTAAGTGACACATGCCAGATTTCCAAAATTTGGCTCCCGCACTAAGGCCCAAACAGGCTTCGTCACTAAGGGGTTAAACATACAGCCTGTCTAATAAAATAACATTGTTTACATTACAATAGACTGAGATTGACCACTGGTAAAAAGAAGGAGATGAAAAAAAACAAGACAGTAAATATAGAAGTAACAGAAAGGAAGATTAGGGATAAGACCTGGGGAAAACATTAGGGAATGAGGGGGGGGGGGCAGGGAGGGGGGAGGGAATATCTAGCAACAAGTATAATTGCTTGTTATCAAGATAGAAACAAGTAGAGTTAGGCAAATCTTTCTTAGATATAACTTGGTAATCTAGTATATTAGTTAGCTAGATTGTCCCTACTTCCCTGAAGCTGGATCCCAGGCACCCAAAAAGATGTGAATTCATCTCTTGTACTCGTTTCCCAGGCTCATACTTCTTCAAAACGGAATATTTGTACAACTCTTTCTTTCCATTGACATATTTGAAGAGGCTCCTTTTCCCTCCAGCAGAGAGGGACAAGAAGTTTAGCTTCTGTTATTAGAGTTGTTGGTAAACATTTGCTCAAGGGTTTAAATTGATTTGTGGGTTTCCAGATCAAAGTCTCCTCAGCTGTGAAAGAAAAGGAGGTGCAACAGATTGCCAATAGGGTCTAATTTTGGGACAGACGTGGAAAGACCAAAGAACAAAAAAAGGATCCAGCGCTCTAAAGTGAAGGAAACCTATTAGACTAAATCAATAGTAGGTTCCTTGGTTTACAAAGCAAAAGAAAAGACTTTTATTTTAAAATTACGTCCGACGCGTTTCGTCGCATAACAGCGACTTTTTCAAGTGACATCAATACAAACATTTCTTATCCTTATATAGCATACAAAGCATTTTACTCACATGTTGATTACTGCATGCTGCTTGTGCACTGACCCGGGACGCCGTGTTCTGACTTCCGGCGGGCGGGAGGGTGACACAAAGAGCTTCCGGTACTTACATTATGTTTCCGGGTTAATAGTCCGTAAAACACGACATACGCTTTACTCCTAAGCTGGCCCGAGGAGCCGTGCCTGACTTCCGGCGGGTCGGAGAGTTACATGGAGCACTTCCAGTACATGGATAGTACTTCCGGGTTAGCTATCCCCAACGTAAATGACGTGAGAGACTCAACAGGTCACATGATCCAACAACATCCCGACGTCAATACGCTGTGGAGGAAGGTCCTAGCCCTTGTATGGAGGTTGCGTTACCATAGCAATGGAACGCTAACCTCCAGAAGAAAGCAGTCCTATAAACTTATGGGGAAATGGTAAGATATTAGCAGAAACCAATAAATAAAAGTTCTAGTGATTCCTATCGTCATGACAGAGAATAATCTCTCCATGAAGACAGGAAGAATAAATATATATATATATATATATATATATATATATATATATATATATATATATATATATAAGCGCTGTCCCTTATTGTTCTTTTTCTAATTTTGGGACAGGTCCAACAGACATGTAAGAAAGTTCCTTTCCCTGTATCACATCTCCAACATGTGTCAGAGATCTCAGAGATCACTTTAGACATAGTTACTGGTGTCTTGTACCATCTGGTTAGGATTTTGTAGTTCTCTTGAATGCAAACACATCTAGAGAAACCACGTGAGTTTTTTAAAACCTTAGGAGTTTCATCTCTGCTCAGGTTAATTCTCAGCTCTTTCTCCCACTCCCTGAGAAACCAAGGCTTTTCAGATGAGGACTGTAAGAGAAGACCTTTATATATATATATATGTTTGACCATTTTCTTCAGGTGCGAGGGGAGGGAGAGGTAGGTCTGAAGCCAGAGGCGATCCCATAGTTTACTAGATCTCTGGAACCTCTTTAGAGAGTGATAGAGGCTTGCTCTGTTCAAGAAGTCTAGTGAGAGATGGGTGAACATGGTGTCTAGCTGAGCCTGGTTTACCTATTTAGGACCCTTAAGGATATCTTAGATCATAATGTCTTTACATTTGTCCATATCTCTTCTATGCTTAGTGGTCTGTTCATTAAGATAGCTGGTATCAGGGAGGCAGGGTTCATTGGAGGGAGTGACTTTTTTTCTGCTGTCTCCAATCGTATTGACCTAAGCACCTTAATTGTGCCTTTTGTGATAGGGATAAGTGATACATTTTTGCCTAAAGGAGGTCAGTCTGCCGTAAGTAAAATTTTACTATCTTTACCCAACATAATCTCAGTATCTATCAGAGAGATCCATCTGGCAATATGAATCGCTTTGTAATACACATGACGGTTCGGTAAGCCAGTTCCTCCTTGGGGGCTTTTTGAACTAGATAAGAAAACGCTAGACGTGGCTTACGCCTGTCCAAGACAAATCCTCTAAACAATCTGTGTATTTGAGAGAAAAAGAAGCCAGGCACTTCTATTGGAACTGTGTGGAGGGTGTAAATAATAAATGGCAGGATATAAGTGGATATTAGATTCTTCCTACCCAGCCATGAGATTAGTGGAAGGTTAAATTGTTTGAGCTGGTTCTTTAATTTATAATCAGTGGAATGTAATTAGCATCATACAGGTGGGTAGGGTTGGAAGTCTGGAATATTCCTAAGTATTTAATGGTTGAGGGAGGCCATCTGAAGGCGTATTGCTTTTTTAAACTAGAGGTGATGGGGGCTGCTGCAGAAATATCAAGTACTTCAGATTTGTCTAAATTGATTTTAAAGTTGGATAGCCTACCAAAGAGATCGAAGATCCCATGAGCGCTGGGAAAGCCTTTTTTGGGTTGGTGGTGAGAACAAGGAGATCATCAGCAGAAGCTGCTGCAGTATGTGTAGTATCACCTATATCTAAACCCTCTATAACTGGGTTCTGTTTAATCCCTTTGAGCAGTGTCTCATCACTAAAATAAATATTGTGGGGGAGGATGGGCAGCCTTGTCTAGTACCGTTCCTTATGACGAAGGGTTTTGACAGCGTGCCATTGACCTGTATTCTAGCTGAGGGATCTGAGTGTAGTGAAAGAATGGCTCTAATAAAATGGGTCGGGAAGTTGAATTTCACCAGGGTATGTTCCATAAAATCCCAATTAACCCTGTCAAAAGCTTTCTCTGCATCTGTGGATATGAATACCAGTGGCAATTTATTTGTTTTGGCTAAGTGCACAGAGTGGATTACTCGCATTGTGTTGAATTTCCCTTCCCTACCTGGTACAAAACTTACTTGGCCTGGATTTACTAGTTTGAGGAGCAAATGAGCCATCCGTTGGGCAAGCAACTTATCCCAGAGTTTAGGGTCTGTGTTTAGTAACGAGATAGGGCGGTAATTACTACATAATTCAGGGTCTTTACTCTCTGTGGGAATGAGTGTAATATAAGCTTCCAGGGACTGTTTGGGCAAAGCTGAACCAGAGAGAAGAGAATTGCAGAATTTAGTGAGGTATGAGATAAGGATATTCGAGAACTTTTTATAATAGAGGATTGGGAGTCCATCTGGGCTCGGGCTCCTCCCATTGGGAATGGAGGTAAGAACGTCAGTCACCTCATCCGCAGTAACTGGCTGTAGAATTGAAGGGGTGTCCTGTTTGGACAGGCCCGGGAGTCTGAGAGCGTCTAGATAAGCAAGGGAGGCACAAGGGCCTCTTATAGATTGTACAACGCAGTGTAGTACTTTTCAAACTCTTTGGTCACGTCCTCAGTAGATGTCACTACAGTGCCCGTGGGGGCCTTGATCTGTGAAATAAAAGTTTTTTCTTTTTGTCTTTTAATAAGCCTCGTCATTGTTTTTGAGCCCCTATCACCATGTAAATACATTTTGTATTTGGGTGTCAACGGGGTCTTTGCGGATTTTATGTTTAGGACATTTTTAAGTTTATCTCTCAGATGCTTTAATTCCTTATGTGTGTCTTTGCTAAGGTAATTTTTATGCAAGGCTTCTGTATTGGAAATTTGAGCAAGGAGGGAGCCAATTTCTTCATCTCTTTGTCGCTTGGATCTAGTACCCAAGGATATTAGTTCTCCCCTGATAAAGGCTTTATGGGCTTCCCACAAAATTGAGATGGGCATCTTATGAGAATCATTAATCTTGAAGAATTCTTCTAACTTCTCTGACAGAAGTGTGCAATTCAGACGCAAAGGAGAGTCTGTGCTGTTTATTCTGGTAATTTACAAAGCCCCAGGAGCTTCCTTTCTCATGTGCTTTAGGATCACAATGGGCCTCCAGGTTCTTGTTTGTCTGCTGACTACTGAGGCTGTACTTCCTGAGGGTATTATCAAGACTTCAGTCACCTGCTTTTGGGACTATCTGCACCTCAGTTTTTGTCTGGACACAGGGAGCCTAAGACTAATGGCCGCCACGTCAGACACCCACCTCTTTATGTCTGCTGGCCATTGGGAGCCCTAGAGACTCATCTCACACCTTCTACAGCTCTCCTAGGGACTGGTATAGGGACCCAGTCAAGCTCTTTCACCTGCTGCTGCCCACGGCTTTGTCGGGGTCAGCAACCGCTTCTTCTCCTGCTGGAGAGAGGTCCAGCATAGCTACCGCTCACCTCCCAAGGACAGGCCACTACTCCCGAGGATGCACAGGTCACTGCAATCCACTGCCTCCTCCTCACCTCCGCCGGTCACCGGACTACGGTAAGCTGCCTCCACACTACTAGGGTTCTGCCTGGGGTCGTTAGGAGCTGCTATAGGACAGATGCAAGTTCTCTGCTTGTAAAATTTGCCAGTTTTCCAGTCTTTGTGGGTGCTGGTCTGTCACTGGTCCTGCGGGGGGTGGGGGTGGGGTGCTGTCACATTGGGGGGTGGGGTTTGGGGGATCCGCTGTCATGTAAAAATGCTGGGGAGGGGTTGGGTGGGGTTTCTGTCACATAAACTTGTCCTTGTGGGGTGCTGTCACATAGACCTGTTGCTGTGGGGGTTTGCTGGTGTTCTGTCACATAGACTTGTTGCGGGGGGGGGGTGTGTGCTGTCACATAGGGGGAGGTGTGTGTGCTTGTCTGTTGGTGACCACTATGGGGGGGACCACTGTGGGTGGGGGGGCACTATGTGTGGGCACTTTGTGGGGGGCACTGTGGAGGGGCGCAGTGTTGGTATCACTGTGGGGGGGCATGTTTTTTGTTACTTTCACTTTTAATTACTTTCAATGGCAGAGGATCACGAACCTCTGCCATTGAAAGTAATGCTAGAGATTGCGATCTCTTGCTACAGCTGTGACAGCAGTAGCAGGAGATTGCACTGCTCTTCCATTGCTTTGAATGGGGCCGGGCGGATGCTGGCTCCATTGAAAGCAGTGGAGACTCGCACGGAGGGAAAGAGCTATATCAGGCTGTCACTCAGTTATGTGACCGGCGTCATCGGGAGCGTGCACGCTGAGGAGAGAGACAGCAGTGCACCATGGGAACTAGCCAGCGGCGCCATCTTTGAAATTTTTTTCAGGTCAGCTTTATAAGGGGAAGAAAAGGAATAAAAAGGTGAGCAGAATATGGATTTTTATGTGTAAAGCTGTAGTGTGTGATGCTTTTACTCTAGAGGGCATTAATAGGAAAACGATTCCCTTTGGGAGGCAGGACAACCCCTTTAATGTTACCTTATGAGCTTTGACTATTTACTGTTGGATGTACAAGGGACAAGTACGCTATTCTACAGAACAGAGCTAGAAATCGTGGTATTCAATGACAGATGTGAGAGGTTTTAGTGCATACCTGATCCAGTACTTATGCAATTGATTCTTGGCTCCGTTATTACACAGATTATGTTTATGTTTTGTTAAAAAGAAAAAATATGGTTTAGGTGAAGTCCACCTCAGATACGACTGAATGGTTGTGTCATGCTTCATCATCTATCCCAGCATGCGGCATACATAAATCCATCGCTCTCAGACACAGGGTTAGAATAGAGGCCTTAGGGACGAGTTGGGACCACCCTACCATGGTGCACCCAGAAGACTATGGATGGCTCCTAGGAACCTCCATCTAACTGGTTAGGTAAGGCAACACATTCCCTAGTGGGTAGCTCAAGTTTTTGGGATGAGGGAAGCGGTCATGTCAGTGAGGGGGAGGGGCTGTATAGCAAGATGAAGCAGCCGTAAAAGTGGGGACTGTTAGTGAAATGAATGTGACTCCATGTTCTATCTTATGCCTATCCATTTCACATGCCTCTTTTCAATATGTTCATTTCTCCTCTTTCTTGAGGATTTAAGGATATTAAATAGTTACTCAAAAAGCCTTGAGTGAATAACCGAGGCCAGAGCTGCAGGAGATAGCTATGTAGCATTTAGACTGTGTGGGGAGAGGGGTGGGGGAATCTGCAGAGGGCGGCATGGGATAGTGATAGTGCCATATCTGGGCCGTAGTTTGTGAACCTGCTTGTTGGCTGTTTCTATCGGCGTATTTGTGAATGCAGCTGAAACTGAACCTGTCAGTGCTTTTAACCGTACTAGACAGACTACAGGGGCAGACCACTGAATATATGTCTGGAACTGTCCCATTTCTAAGCAAACCTGCAAAAAACATTTTTTAAACCTTCCCAAGTTGCATGCATTTACCTGTGGTTTGCTCCAGTGGGCGGGCCCAGACCATCTCTAATGGCTGCAGGTCTTAGTATACATTTACCTTCCCCAGCTGCTGCTGTCATGTCATTCTGAGTGCGCTTTTAACAGAATAGGGAGTCAATAGTCGATTGCTGCCTGGGATCTCTGATCAGCTTTGCACCTGGGCAAAGCTTGTGTGCACTGCGCTTATTTCTGCAGAAAGCAGACAGCTCTGTTCTCAAGGTAGTGGCCAGGCTTGGTATTGCAGGCATTAAAGAGAATCAGTACTTTGTCTGCAATACCAAGCCTGGCCAATGCAGTGGTTACATAGCTGTCTGCTTCCTACAGAAATTAGCCCTGTGCTGAAAACACACCAGCCTAGCAAACAGCTGATCAGTGGGAGACCCTCGTTCTATAATTGATGGCCTAACCTGAGGATAGGCTATTAATAATTTACAACTGGACAACCCCTTTAAATACACTGCCATATTTACAAGAAATTGACCCTCAAGCCTTGGTTAATGTAGCTGACAAGGCATGGGGGGTTGCACACGGCACCCTCTAGATAGTGAGCAAGAGACGTCACTCTTATCACAAACAAGAATATGACAGCACAAATTATGACTTTATTTGTGAAATTCACACCAAATTTGCACAAACTCATCTATTTAGATGTTTTATGCGGCACAACATTCGAATTTGACATCATTGAGAGCCGTGTCATCTTCTTCTCCTTGGGGTTTTTCCACTTTGGTTTGGACCCCACAGATCCCATGTGAGCACCTTCCACTCATTACTCCATACTCTCCCCCAGGGTTGCCACATGCTTCTATAGGTTTACCATCTGAACATAGCATCTTCACATTGTTGACCGCTGTGTCATCTCCATCACCCTGTGGATTTTCAACGATCAAGGAAAAACTTATGGGATAACCTTTGGGACACCATGTAACGGGAGTCCAGTCCCCCCAACTGTAGAGTAAGAAAGAACAGAGTTTAGATGGTTGGTTAGCGCTCGCATGACATTTGCTAACCGTGATGATATTGCCTACACTTTCTCTTGGAGGAACATGTATGTGAACACGGAGGACAGCGAGGGGATTGGAAACACTTTGTCCTCTGCTGCAGTATAACTCCCTTTCAGTACATTACGGCCGGGCTCACGCTGGTGAATTTAGATTGCGATTGCACAATCCACGAGCTTTTAAAGACATGCATTTTCGATACAAATTACGTATCCCACAAACGGAAGAAAAAACGCAGCATGCTCTATTCTGCTGCAGAATCTGCCTGGGCGGCCTCCATTAATGTCAACAGAGGCTGTCCGACCCACAGCCCATATACAATCAACATTGCGTATAGGCTGCAGGTACCCAAGTCATCGATAAGCGGTGGCGTAGGAAATGCTAATGAGCAAAAAAAAAATGGACTACGCATGACCGCCAGTTAGAGATGAGCGAACGTACTCGTCCGAGCTTGATGCTTGGGCGAATATTAGGGTGTTCGGGATGCTCGTTACTCTTAACGAGCACCACGCGGTGTTCGGGTTACTTTCACTTTCATCTCTGAGACGTTAGCGTGCTTTTCTGGCCAATAGAAAGACAGGGAAGGCATTACAACTTCCCCCTGTGACGTTCAAGCCCTATACCACCCCCCTGCTGTGAGTGGCTGGCGAGATCAGATGTCACCCGAGTATAAAAATCGGCCCCTCCCGCGGCTCGCCTCAGATGCGTTGTGAGTTAGCTGAGGGAAAGTGCTGTTGTGTTGGAGCTGCTGTAGGGAGAGTGATAGGAGTGAGTGTAGGCTTCAAGAACCCCAACGGTCCTTCTTAGGGCCACATCTATCCGTGTGCAGTAGTGTGGAGGCTGCTGTTAGGAGTGTTGCACAATTTTTTTTTTTTTTCAAAATCGGCTGTGCAGAGCATTGCGCCCTGCAGTAATACTACAGGGACAGAAGTGGTGGTTAGGCAGGGAGAGTGTTAGGTGTGAGTGTAGGCTTCAAGAACCCCAACGGTCCTTCTTAGGGCCACATTTAACCGTGTGCAGTACTGTGCAAGCTGCTGTTAGCAGCGTTGCATTTTTTTTTTTTTTTTCAAAATCGGCTGTGCAGAGCATTGCGCCCTGCAGTAATACTACCGGGACAGAATTGTGTAGGCAGGGCCAGAAGACATATATTATTGATTGAATATAGTCAGTGGGCCTTTTCTTTAAAAAAAAAAAAGGGAAACATTCTATTTGGCCTGCCTCTGACAGTCCTCAGCGTTCTGGGTACGTGTGTGGTGGGTGTTGAGAATGTAAAGAAATCATACGCAGCCAGCTACGTTTAACAGCAGGCTTGCGCCAATTTATTTCCTGCCTGGGAAAAATCACCGCTCTGCTGCACTTCATATAACACTGCAGTTCTGTGGAACACATTTCTTATCTGATTGAATATAGTCAGTGGGCCTTCCCTTTAAAAAAAAAAGGGAAACATTCTATTTGACCTGCCTCTGACAGTACTCAGCGTTCTGGGTACGTGGGTGGTGGGTGGAGAACGTAAAGAAATCATACGCAGCCAGCTACGTTTAACAGCAGGCTTGCGCCAATTTATTTCCTGCCTGGGAAAAATCACCGCTCTGCTGCACTTCATATAACACTGCAGTTCTGTGGAACACAGTTCTTATCTGATTGAATATAGTCAGTGGGCCTTCCCTTTAAAAAAAAAAAGGGAAACATTCTATTTGGCCTGCAGGCTTGCGCCAATTTATTTCCTGGCTGGGAAATCACTGGTAATACAGCATGCTGAGGGGTAGGGGTAGGCCTAGAGGACGTGGACGTGGCTGAGGACGCGTAGGCCCAAGTAAGGGTGTGGGCACAGGCCGAGCTCCTGATCTAGGTGTATCGCAGCCGACTGCTGCGCGATTAGGAGAGAGGCACGTTTCTGGCGTCCCCACATTCATCGCCCAATTAATGGGTCCACGTGGGAGACGTTTATTAGAAAATGAGCAGTGTGAGCAGGTCCTGTCGTGGATGGCAGAAAGTGCTTCGAGCAAGCTATCATCCACCCACAGTTCTGCGCCGTCCAGTGCTGCAAATCCGAATCCTCTGTCTGCTGCTCCTCCTTCCTCCCAGCCTCCTCACTCCACTACAATGACACATGCTCAGGAGCGGGAAGACTCCCAGGAACTGTTCTTGGGCCCCTGCTCAGATTGGGTAGCAGTGGTTCCTCTCCCACCAGAGGAGTTTATCGTCACTGATGCCCAACCATTGGAAAGTTCCCGGGGTCCGGGGGATGAGACGGGGGACTTCCGGCAACTGTCTCAAGACCTTTCAGTGGGTGAGGAGGACGATGACGATGAGACACAGTAGTAGTAAGGGCAGTAAGTGCGAGGGAGGAGCGCACAGAGGATTCGGAGGAAGAGCAGCAGGACGATGAGGTGACTGACCCCACCTGGTGTGCAACGCCTACTCAGGACAGGTCTTCAGAGGGGGAGGCAAGGGCAGCAGCAGGGCAGGTTGCAAGAGGCAGTGCGGTGTCCATGGGTAGAGGCAGGGCCAGACCGAATAATCCACCAACTGTTTCCCAAAGCGCACCCTCGCGCCATGCCACCCTGCAGAGGCCGAGGTGCTCTAAGGTCTGGCAGTTTTTCACAGAGATGCCTAACGACCGACGAACAGTGGTGTGCAACCTTTGTCGTGCCAAGATCAGCCGGGGAGCCACCACCAACAGCCTCACCACCACCAGCATGCGCAGACATATGATGGCCAAACACCCCACAAGGTGGGCCGAAAGCCGTTCACCGCCTCCGGTTTGCACCGCTGCCTCTCCCCTTGTGCCCCAACCTGCCACTGAGATCCAACCCCCCTCTGAGGACACAGGCACTACCGTCTCCTGGCCTGCACCCACAACCTCACCTCCGGTGTCCTTGGCCCCATCCAGCAATGTATCGCACCGCACCGTCCAGCCGTCGCTAGCGCAAGTCTTTGAGCGCAAGCGCAAGTACGCCGCCACGCACCCGCACGCTCAAACGTTAACCGTCCACATAGCGAAATTTATCAGCCTTGAGATGCTGCCGTATAGGGTTGTGGAAACGGAGTCCTTCAAAAGTATGATGGCGGCGGCGGCCCCGCGCTACTCAGTTCCCTGTCGCCAAAACTTTTCCCGATGTGCCATCCCAGCCCTGCACGACCACGTCTCCCGCAACATTGTACGCGCCCTCACCAATGCGGTTAGTGGCAAGGTCCACTTAACAACGGACACGTGGACAAGCACAGGCGGGCAGGGCCACTACATCTCCCTGACGGCACATTGGGTGAATTTAGTGGAGGCTGGGACAGAGTCAGAGCCTGGGACCGCTCACGTCCTACCCACCCCCAGAATTGCAGGCCCCAGCTCGGTGCTGGTATGTTCGGCGGTGTATGCTTCCTCCACTAAAGCACCCTCCTCCTCCTCCTCCTCCTCAACCTCTGTCTCGCAATCTAGATGTGTCAGCAGCAGCAGGACGTCGCCAGCAGTCGGTGTCGCGCGGCGTGGTAGCACAGCGGTGGGCAAGCGTCAGCAGGCCGTGCTGAAACTACTCAGCTTAGGAGAGAAGAGGCACATGGCCCACAAACTGCTGCAGGGTCTAACAGAGCAGACCGACCGTTGGCTTGCGCCGCTGAGCCTCTAACCGGGCATGGTCATGTGTGACAACGGCCGTAACCTGGTGGCGGCTCTGCAGCTCGGCAGCCTCACGCACGTGCCATGCCTGGCCCACGTCTTTAATTTGGTGGTTCAGCGCTTTCTGAAAAGCTACCCACGATTGTCAGACCTGCCCGGAAAGGTGCGCCGGCTCTGCGCACATTTCCGCAAGTCCCACACGGACGCTGCCACCCTGCGGACACTGCAACATCGGTTTAATCTGCCAGTGCACCGACTGCTGTGCGACGTGCCCACACGGTGAACTCTACGCTCCACATGTTGGCCAGGCACTATGAGCAGCGTAGAGCTATAGTGGAATACCAACTCCAACATGGGCGGCGCCGTGGGAGTCAGCCTCCTCAATTCTTTTCAGAAGAGTGGGCCTGGTTGGCAGACATCTGCCTGGTCCTTGGAAAGTTTGAGGAGTCTACCCAGGTGGTGAGCGGCGATGCTGCAATCATTAGCGTCACCATTCCTCTGCTATGCCTCTTGAGAAGTTCCCTGCAAAGCATAAAGGCAAATGCTTTGCGCTCGGAAACGGAGGCGGGGGAAGACAGTATGTCGCTGGATAGTCAGAGCACCCTCCTGTCTATATCTCAGCGCATTGAGGAGGAGGAGGAGCATGAGGAGGATGAGGAGGAGGGGGAAGAGACAGCTTGGCCCACTGCTGACGGTACCCATGCTGCTTGCCTGTCATCCTTTCAGCGTGTATGGCCTGAGGAGGAGGAGGCGGAGGAGGAGGAGGAGGATCCTGAAAGTGATATTTCTAGTGAAGACAGCCATGTGTTGCGTACAGGTACCCTGGCACACATGGCTGACTTCTTGTTAGGATGCCTTTCTCGTGACCCTCGTGTTGCACGCATTCTGGCCACTACGGATTACTGGGTGTACACACTGCTCGACCCACGGTATAAGGAGAACCTTTCCACTCTCATTCCCGAAGAGGAAAGGGGTTCGAGAGTGTTGCTATACCACAGGACCCTGGCGGACAAGCTGATGGTAAAATTCCCCTCCGACAGCGCAAGTGGCAGAAGGCGCAGTTCAGAGGGCCAAGTAGCAGGGGAGGTGCGGAGATCGAGCAGCATGTACAGCACAGGCAGTGCAACACTCTTTAAGGCCCTGGACAGCTTTATGGCTCCCCACCAAGACTGTGTCACCGCTCCCCAGTCAAGGCTGAGTCGGCAGGAGCACTGTAAAAGGATGGTGAGGGAGTACATAGCCGATCGCACGACCGTCCTCCGTGACGCCTCTGCCCCCTACAACTACTGGGTGTTGAAGCTGGACACGTGGCCTGAACTCGCGCTGTATGCCCTGGAGGTGCTTGCTTGTCCTGCGGCTAGCGTCTTGTCAGAGAGGGTGTTTAGTGCGGCTGGGGGAATCATCACAGATAAGCGTACACGCCTGGCAACCGACAGTGCCGACAGGCTTACACTCATCAAGATGAACAAAGCCTGGATTTCCCCAGACTTCTCTTCTCCACCAGCGGACAGCAGC
Source organism: Eleutherodactylus coqui (assembly GCF_035609145.1). NCBI lineage: Eukaryota > Metazoa > Chordata > Amphibia > Anura > Eleutherodactylidae > Eleutherodactylus > Eleutherodactylus coqui. Next base: position 330,096,690 of record NC_089838.1, read on the forward strand.
TATACCTAAGCAATACGTAGGCTGCACCTGCGGATGGAAGCATCGTTCTGTATCACCATCCAAAACGGTGACATCAATCTGTGTATAATATTCATCCTCCTCCTCCTCCTCCTGCTCCTCCTCCTGAAACCTCACGTAATCACGCCGAACGGGCAATTTTTCTTTGGGCCACAAGGCTCACTCATATAATTTTTCCAAACAATTTTTATACGTTTCAATGCTCTTACAAGCGATGAAACTTTAACTTGAACCAATTTTTCGTTAAACTGGGCTGCCTCCAGGCCTAGTTACCACTTAAGCCACATTAACCAAAGCGATTCATGGGTTTCACCTGCCCTCTTGGTTGGGCATGGCCAATTTTTTCTGAGGTACTGTACATTAGTACTGTTGCTACACCAATTTTTTTGGGCCCTCACCTACAGTGTAATCATTGTAATTTCTATGTTCTTCACCTGCACTCATGGTACAGAAAGGTGTGTGGGGTTGGCCTACACTTTTGCTACATAAATGTAACTGGGGCCTTGTCTATACTGCAGCTACTGAAATGTGAAAGAGACTGTTATCTCCCTAAACTGCTGCAATGGGAATTGTTACTGGGGCTTGTCTTGAGTGCTACTATTACTGAAATGGAACTAAGACTGCGCTCCTCCTATACTGCTGCTTCGGAATTGTTACTGGGGCTTGTCTTGAGTGCTACTATTACTGAAATGGAACTAAGACTGCGCTCCTCCTATACTGCTGCTTCGGAATTGTTACTGGGGCCTGTCTGGAGTGCTACTATTACTGAAATGGAACTAAGACTGTGCTCCCCCTACACTGCTGCTAGTGATATGTTAGTGGGGCCTGTCCCTAATACTTCCGCTGAAATGTTAATAATTCTGGGCTCTGCCTATACCGCAGCTAATGGTATGTCACTGGGGCGTGGAAACAGAGGCTTCACAAAGACATGATGGCGGCGAGGCCATTTCCCACCAACGCTGTTACTGTTAAGGTGCATACAACCACGGACACGTGGAGAGGACACATAGTGCCTCCAAAACATCCCCCTCCTCCTCTAACAATGAAAACATTCTTGGCAAATACCTTTGCATTGGTCCGTCTGGTGGCAGTCCAAGAATTTCACCTTTAACGACACTACAAGAGAGCACCACCACCATCCCCCCGCCACGGCCCACTTAATCATGGCCACATTCCGAAAACCAACTACGTAAAACCGCGCTACTAGGTCCGCAGTCACCACCACATTACCACCAACGAGGTTACTGTTAAGGTACATATTACCAGTCTGACTGGGGCATGCAGTGTGGGCCGAAGCCCACCTGTATTGTATCTGACGTTAGCTCTGCTGAGTAGGGCACTGCAATGGGATATATTTATGTACCACCGGTGGGTTCCAGGGAGCCACCCATGCTGTAGGTGCACACGGAGTTTAACCTACATCTGTCCACTTGTAAAGAACCCCAGTCTGAATGGGGCATGCAGTGTGGGCAGAAGCCCACCTGCATTAAGCACGACATTACCTCAGCTGTGTTGGGCAATGCAATGGGATATATTTATGTACCGCCGGTGGCTTCCTGGCACCCACCCATGCTGTAGGTGCACACGGAGTTTAACCTACATCTGTCCACTTGTAAAGAACCCCAGTCTGACTGGGGCATGCAGTGTGGGCCGAAGCCCACCTGTATTGTATCTGACGTTAGCTCTGCTGAGTAGGGCACTGCAATGGGATATATTTATGTACCACCGGTGGGTTCCAGGGAGCCACCCATGCTGTAGGTGCACACGGAGTTTAACCTACATCTGTCCACTTGTAAACAACCCCAGTCTGACTGGGGCATGCAGTGTGGGCCGAAGCCCACCTGCATTAAACATGACATAACCTCAGCTGTGTTGGGCAATGCAATGGGATATATTTATGTACCGCCGGTGGCTTCCTGGCACCCACCCATGCTGTAGGTGCACACGTAGTTTAACCTACATCTGTCCACTTGTAAAGAACCCCAGTCTGACTGGGGCATGCAGTGTGGGCCGAAGCCCACCTGCATTAAACATGACATTACTATCTCAGCTGTGATGGGCAATGCAATGGGATATTTTTATGTACCGCCGGTGGCTTCCTGGCACCCACCCATGCTGTCGGTCCACAGGGAGTTGTAAATGCATCTGTTTCCACTTCTAAAGAACCCCAGTCTGACTGGGGCATGCAGTGTGGGCCGAAGCCCAACTGCATTAAGCACGACATTACTACCTCAGCTGTGTTTGGCAATGCAATGGGATATTTTTATGTACCGCCGGTGGGTTCCAGGGAGCCACCCATGCTGTGGGTGCACACGGAATTCCCATTGTGGAGTTGTACCTGCCTGTGACTATTTATAAAAAACCGCGGTCTGACTGGGGCGTGCAGACACCTTGACAGAACGGTGTGTGGCACATAGGTTCCCCATTGCTATGCCCACGTGTGCAGCTCCAGATGGAGGTGGCACAGGATTGGATTTCTCATTGCTTCTGTACAGCATTGTGGACTGTCGGCCCGCCCCTTTTATGGGGGGGTCGCTGCCTAGCCATGCCAACCCTCTGCAGTGTGTGCCTGCTTTTCCTGTGGCAGACGCACTTATAAATAGACATGAGGGTGACGTGGCATGAGGGCAGCTGAAGGCTGGGCAGGGACAGTTTGGTGTGCGCTGTGGACACTGGGTCGTGGGGGGGGGGGGTTTGGGCAGCATGTAACACAGGAGAAGTGGCAGCGGAGTGTCATGCAGGCAGTGATTGTGCTTTGTTGGAGGTAGTGTGGTGCTTAACTAAGGTATGCCATGCTAATGAGGGCTTTTCAGAAGTAAAAGTTGTTGGGAGGGGGGGGGGCACCCACTCTTGCCGCTATTGTGGCTTAATAGTGGGACCTGGGAACTTGAGATGCAGCCCAACATGTAGCCCCTCGCCTGCCCTATCCGTTGCTGTGTCGTTCCCATCACTTTCTTGAATTGCCCAGATTTTCACACATGAAAACCTTAGCGAGCATCGGCGAAATACAAAAATGCTCGGGTCGCCCATTGACTTCAATGGGGTTCGTTATTCGAAACGAACCCTCGAGCATCGCGAAAAGTTCGTCTCGAGTAACGAGCACCCGAGCATTTTGGTGCTCGCTCATCTCTACCGCCAGTCCTTCGCAATAGAGAAATGGCAGGTATGCAGGGTCGCTTGCCGGGCTCACAGCCGGAATCTGCTGTAAGCCTCCTGAATGCAGAATTCAGTCCATCCGTGTGAGCCCAACCTAAAGGACAAGTTACCACCTGTCCACAGGGTAGGGAATTACTTAGCTGATCAGTGGTGTCTCACTGCCTATCTTAAGAAAGGGGGTCCCATGTCCTCCTCACTGCCCTTCCAGCAGTGAGGAGAAGACTAAATGACAACCAGTCCACCATTCACTTTCAATGGTAGTGCCAAGATACCTGAGCAGCACATGCTTGGGTATTTTCATCAGCCTCACTGAAAAGAATGAAGCGCTGACCATGCCTGCTCAGCCAGCGCTCCATCCAGAGTGACCTCACTGCGAGGGAAGAATTGAGCCCCGTGGTGACACAAGAGCGGGAGACAGGAGCCCCCCAGGAATCAGCAAGGTAATCCATATCCTGGGGACAGGGAATAGCTTGAAATTCTGATACAAGCCCTTTAATGTCCTTGAATTAATATTGAGGTACACAAGTATTGTTTTCCATTTCTAATTCTGACTTCATATCTTCTAGCATCTCCTTCTTGTTCATTGTGTGTGGGGAATAGGCTTCTCCCCTAACATGGCAGCTGTTCCTTGCTGGATCCAATGCACTGTCATGGTCTCAGTGCCTCAGGTTGTGACATAAAGTATTGTACACCCGTTGCACTTAGACCCTGAGTCCAGCTGGGAACAGGTGCGCTGTAAGGGCAGAACCCATCTATAGCACAGCATGACTTCTCCTTACATTGCACTGGGGGCAGATAAGCAAAGGCAGGAGACTAATAAAAGCAGTGCTGCAGGGCAGATCTTGGGGTGGAACAACTATGTTTAAAAATTACTAAACTATGAAGCAGGCTTTATAAATACACTGTTAGGGTATATGGAACAGCTGTGCCTGCACTAAAGAGAACAGTGCAGGCACAGCCGGAGCGCCCGGTTCAGCTATGCAGCTAGCTTGCTGAAGACGGATTTCTCAGCACTGTCTTCACCTAGCTGCGTAGCTAAATGGGGGGTTTGTATGAAAAATGTTCAGAATAGGCTGATAAACATATTACAAAAATGCTTATAATTGCCTATTCTGTACATTAAAAATAATAAAGTAAAAAGCAGCTAGTCTTCAAGAGAAGAGGAAAAACATTGAATATCCCGGCCCATAACTTTAGAGATACATCTTTGTTTGGAAATTGTGTCTATGTTTCTGACCTTCAGCATATGTAAACAGGTTGTCCAGTTGTAAATTATTCATGGCCTCTCTGTAGGACAGGCCATCAATAGTAGATCGGCAGGGGTCTTCCACCGTGGGCCACAGCCAATAGGCTGTTTTACAATTTCTGCAGCAAGCAAACAGCTCCATTTTCTCTGCAATGGCCAAGCTTGGTATTACAGCCAAAGTTCTCATTCCCTACTATGGGAACTTGCCCTGCAATACCAAACCTGGCTACTGCAATGAGGATGGAGCTGTCTGCTTCCTGCAGAAAACAGTTCAGTGCAGAAGCACACTGCCTGTGTGAGCAGACAACTAGCGGTGGACCTCTGCTGATCTACTAATGATGGCCTGTTCTGCCAAGAGGTTATCATTAATTTACAACCAGACAACCCCCTTAGGGCTCATGAGCGCTGGTTTCCTACAGAAGCATTCACATGAAAGAATTTTAGAAGCCCAAAATACATGCACTTGCCAAAGATAGGACAGGTAGCGGGGTGTGCGCAAAGATAGGGCCTCTCCTTTCCATAGACTCCTATGGGAGCTGGAAAACACGCGCCCCGCACCTCGGATTGTGTGAAGGGACTAGCTCATATAGCTGGAATTCACCTGTTCACGTGATCTATAGTGCAGTATAGCCGCCATCTTTGCAAGTGCCTATACTGCGTGCAGACAGCGCTCGTGCGAGCGAGCCCTTAAGGGAATGAATAGTGTAGAGAGTGGCTGAAGAATCCTAAACCCAAGGCAAACATCTGTTTAAGACAATTGTATGGACTTACTGTCCTTCTGTAGATGAGATCATAGCCTTAATATTTGTATCGGTCTTGCTAGTACAATATAGCCTAATAGCATTCACGGACGTGTCATCTCCAGATCCTTGGCTTCTTTCTACCTGAAACCAAAAACATTGTGATGTTCAGAATACAACATAGCTTTATATTATATGTGGCAACCATGAATACACAGAAACCCTGCTGGTAGCTCTTAAATCAAACACTGTACTGCTGTCCCATCATGAACACTCATTCATCTTTATGGTCCTAGTATACATTGGGGAAACATTGTCTCAGCCCACTGTTTCTGGAACGATAAGCTGTCAATTGTGTGCATATGGGGGGTCTTCCAGCTCTCCCCAAACAAATGATGTTGGGCAAAAGAAAGATTGGACATCTTAATATGATGTTTTCCATGGACATACATGTAAGCCATCACTAGAGCTGTCCTGCAGTGGCTTACTCATCACTGCCCACGAATACTTGGACAACTGAATGATCATGTGTATAGGTGAGTCAGGATAAATGACTGATGGTCGAAGAAGCTACTGAAGATGTATGCGAGCCCCTATCTATAGAGTAGTCCTACTCACTGTCTGTACATCCATCCTAGCCCCTACCTATACAGTAGTCCTACTCACTGTCTATACATACGTCCTAGCCCCTATCTATACAGTAGTCCTACTCACTGTCTGTACATCCATCCTAGCCCCTATCTATACAGTAGTCCTACTCCCTGTCTATACATCCATCCGAGTCCCTACTTATACAGTAGTCCTGCTCACTGTGTATACATCCGTCCTAGCCTCTATCTATACAGTAGTCCTCCTCACTGTCTGTACATCTGTCCTAGCCCCTATCTATACAGTAATCCTCCTCACTGTCTGTACATCTGTCCGAGCCCCTATCCATACAGTAGTCCTACTCCCTGTCTATACATCCATCCTAGCCCCTGTCTATACAGTAGTCCTCCTCACTGTCTGTACATCTGTCCTAGCCCCTATCTATACAGTAATCCTCCTCACTGTCTGTACATCTGTCCTAGCCCCTATCTATACAGTAGTCCTACTTCCTGTCTATACATCCGTCCAAGCCCCCCTCTATACAGTAGTCCTACTCACTGTCTGTACATCTGTCCAAGCCCCTATCTATACAGTAGTCCTACTCACTGTCTATACATCCATCCTAGCCCCTACATATACAGTAGTCCTACTCACTGTCTGTACATCCATCCTAGCCCCTATCTATACAGTAGTCCTCCTCACTGTCTGTACATCCATACTAGCCTCTGTCTATACAGTAGTCCTCCTCACTGTCTGTACATCTGTCCTGGTCTTTGCCCATGCTTTAGTCCTTGTCCCTGTCTGCATCATATCAGTACCTTAATATGCACCCACCCAGACTCCTGCCTATACATCTTATTACTAACTGTCTGTCCATCCACCTTATTCCCCTTCCTTTATTACCTGTTTGTACATCTACCCTAGCCCCTGTCTTTACATTCAGCCTTGGCTCTGTCTATAATTAGGTCCCTACTTTAGGACTTCCTTACATGAGCGTGATTTAGTCCTTTTATGCGGCCCTGATAATCATAACGGGAGGAGATGCAACCATTGATTTTAATAGTTTCGTTTTCATTACCAGTATTCTCAGCCCCTAAAATTACGTGTGGGAAAGGTCAGGCAGGACTATCTTCTCAATGTTTCATTTTCTAAACTAGTGCCATATGACGCAGAGTTTTAATGCCCTGGAAAACAAAAAAACCCTAGTTCATTCGCATTTACGCTCCGGTGAGCGTTGTTGCGCCTACGCCCGTGTATTTTGCCCTTATTTGACCTCTCTGCGCATTCCTCATATAACAACCTCAGACTGACCAGTTCTGGCTCCTATCTGTATGACGTACTCAGCACTACATCAGGGTAAGGGCTCATTTTCACGTGAGTATTTGCGCTTTGTATTACATGCGTATTTTTTATACATCTAATACGTAGAGCTTAAATCACTGTGTTCTTCACAATTACGTGTATCAGAAAAAAATTACAGTACGTCCTACCGTGGTCCATAATATAGACCAAAATTGCCTATTAAAGCCAATGGTATTGCGTAAATTTGCAGTGAATATACAGGATACATGCAAATTCACTGCGTATTTACGCAAGAAGGAAGGAGAATCTATGGGACCTTCTTTTTTGCACACGTGAATATAAGCCACAAAACCTACTCAATACAAAGGTAATCTGCCCAGTTCAGTACTATCCCTGCGTGTTTGTACAACTGAATACACATACATCCTTGTGAATGAGCCCCACTTCACAATCTTCCATACATTACTCACTTTAAGCTGGAAGCCTCGCACCAGTGTTCCTTTGTCACAAACCTCCATGGGGCCCCAGGTACCCCTTCTATCTCCATTCGGAACTGATATGGTGCTTGGAGAGCTCTTTTGAGCCGCCACCAAGTTCTGCAGAGTCACCAAGATGAGGAGGACGGCCAACATGTTGTCTTGTGTATGATGCTCACCACGTAAGTATGGAAGCTGCTGGTAGATGGTTGAGGCTGTTTATTAAACCCGTCATATCCCTCACATATATATAGTAGGTACTTAACAAGGAACAATCGCCAAAGTATTTTACTTAATATCCTGGAAGGGACAAGAGATCATTGTTAATTGAGAAATATTTTGTTCTTCCTTGTCTTTCCTAAGTCTTAAAGGGGTTGTCCTGCAAAAGCAAGTGGGGTTATACACTTCTGTATGGCCATATTAATGCACTTTGTAATATACATCGTGCATTAAATATGAGCCAAACAGAAGTTATTCACTTACCTGTTCCGTTGCTAGCGTCCTCGTCTCCATGGTGCCGTCTAATTTTCAGCGTCTAATCGCCCGATTAGACGCGCTTGCGCAGTCCGGTCTTCTTCTTTTCTGAATGGGGCCGCTCGTGCCGGAGAGCGGCTCCTCGTAGCTCCGCCCCGTCACGTGCCGATTCCAGCCAATCAGGAGGATGGAATCGGCAATGGACCGCACAGAAGACCTGCGGTCCACCGAGGGTGAAGATCCCGGCGGCCATCTTCACAAGGTAAGTAAGAAGTCACCGGAGCGCGGGGATTCAGGTAAGCACTATCCGTTTTTTTTTTTTTTAACCCCTGCATCGGGTTTGTCTCGCGCCGAACGGGGGGGCTATTGAGAAAAAAAAACCCGTTTCGGCGCGGGACAACCCCTATAATGTTTGGCCTTGCTCTGGGTTGAGTACTGAAGGTCTTTTCTTTGTCTTATGACTAGAGATGAGCGAGCACCAAAATGCTTGGGTGCTCGTTACTCGGGACGAAATTATCGCGATGCTCGAGGGTTCGTTTCGAGTAACAAACCCCATTGAAGTCAATGGGCGACCGGAGCATTTTTGTATTTCGCCGATGCTCGCTAAGGTTTTCATGTGTGAAAATCTGGGTAATTCAAGAAAGTGATGGGAACGACACAGAAACGGATAGGGCAGGCGAGGGGCTACATGTTGGGCTGCATCTCAAGTTCACAGGTCCCACTATTAAGCCACAATAGCGGCAAGAGTGGGCCCCCCCCCCTCCCAACAACTTTTACTTCTGAAAAGCCCTCATTAGCAATGCACACCTTAGCTAAGCACCACACTACCTCCAACAAAGCACAATCACTGCCTGCATGACACTCCGCTGCCACTTCTCCTGGGTTACATGCTGCCCAACCCCCCCCCCCCGCACGACCCAGTGTCCACAGCACACACCAAACTGTCCCTGCCCAGCCTTCAGCTGCCCTCATGCCACACCACACTCATGTCTATTTATACGTGCATCTGCCATGAGGAAAAGCAGGCACACACTGCAGAGGGTTGGCATGGCTAGGCAGCGACCCCCGCATAAAAGGGGCAGGCTGATAGTCCACAATGCTGTACAGAAGCAATGAGAAATCCAATCCTGTGCCACCTCCATCTGGAGCTGCACACGTGGGAATAGCAATGGGGAACCTATGTGCCACACACTATTCATTCTGTCAAGGTGTCTGCATGCCCCAGTCAGACCGCGGTTTTTTATAAATAGTCACAGGCAGGTACAACTCCGCAATAGGAATTCCGTGTGCACCCACAGCATGGGTGGCTCCCTGGAACCCACCGGCGGTACATAGAAATATCCCATTGCATTGCCCAACACAGCTGAGCTAGTAATGTCGTGCTTAATGCAGGTAGGCTTCGGCCCACACTGCATGTCCCAGTCTGACTGGGGTTCTTTTCAAGTGTACAGATGTAGTAAAAACTCTGTGTGCACCTACAGCATGGGTGGCTCCCTGGAACCCACCGGCGGTACATAGAAATATCCCATTGCATTGCCCAACACAGCTGAGGTAGTAATGTCGTGCTTAATGCAGGTGGGCTTCGGCCCACACTGCATGCCCCAGTCAGACTGGGGTTCTTTTCAAGTGTACAGATGTAGTAAAAACTCCGTGTGCACCTACAGCATGGGTGGGTGCCAGGAAGCCACCGGCGGTACATAGAAATATCCCATTGCATTGCCCAACACAGCTGAGGTAGTAATGTTGTGCTTAATGCAGGTGGGCTTCGGCCCACACTGCATGCCCCAGTCTGACTGGGGTTCTTTTCAAGTGTACAGATGTAGTAAAAACTCTGTGTGCACCTACAGCATGGGTGGGTGCCAGGAAGCCACCGGGGGTACATAGAAATATCCCATTGCATTGCCCAACACAGCTGAGGTAGTAATGTCGTGCTTAATGCAGGTGGGCTTCGGCCCACACTGCATGCCCCATTCTGACTGGGGTTCTTTTCAAGTGTACAGATGGAGTAAAAACTCCGTGTGCACCTACAGCATGGGTGGCTCCCTGGAACCCACCGGCGGTACATAGAAATATCCCATTGCATTGCCCAACACAGCTGAGGTAGTAATGTCGTGCTTAATGCAGGTGGGCTTCGGCCCACACTGCATGCCCCAGTCAGACTGGGGTTCTTTTCAAGTGTACAGATGTAGTAAAAACTCCGTGTGCACCTACAGCATGGGTGGCTCCCTGGAACCCACCGGTGGTACATAGAAATATCCCATTGCATTGCCCAACACAGCTGAGGTAGTAATGTCGTGCTTAATGCAGGTGGGCTAAAAATTTATTTGATTACACTGTAGGCGAGGGCCCACAAAAATTGCTGTATCAACAGTACTAATGTACCTGAAAAAAATTGGCCATGGCCAACCAAGAGGGCAGGTGAAACCCATTAATCGCTTTGGTTAATGTGGCTTAAGTGGTAACTAGGCCTGGAGGCAGCCCAGTTTAACGAAAAATTGGTTCAAGTTAAAGTTCCAACGCTTTTCAGAGCATTGAAACTTATAAAAATTGTTTAGAAAAATTATGAGTGAGCCTTGTGGCCCTAAGAAAAATTGCCCGTTCAGCGTGATTACGTGAGGTTTCAGGAGGAGGAGCAGGAGGAGGAGGAGGAATATTAGACACAGATTGATGAAGCAGAAATGTCCCCGTTTTGGATGGTGAGAGAGAACGTAGCTTCCATCCGCGGGTGCAGCCTACGTATTGCTTACGTATCGCTGCTGTCCGCTGGTGGAGAAGAGAAGTCTGGGGAAATCCAGGCTTTGTTCATCTTGATGAGTGTTAGCCTCTCGGCACTGTCGGTTGACAGGCGGGTACGCTTATCTGTGATGATTCCCCCAGCCGCACTAAACACCCTCTCCGACAAGACGCTAGCCGCAGGACAAGCAAGCACCTCCAGGGCATACAGCGCTAGTTCAGGCCACGTGTCCAGCTTCGACACCCAGTAGTTGTAGGGGGCAGAGGCGTCACCGAGGATGGTCGTGCGATCGGCTACGTACTCCCTCACCATCCTTTTACAGTGCTCCCGCCGACTCAGCCTTGACTGGGGAGCGGTGACACAGTCTTGCTGGGGAGCCATAAAGCTGGCCAGGCCCTTAAAGACTGTTGCACTGTCTGGGCTGTACATGCTGCTCGATCTACGCACCTCCCCTGCTACCTGGCCCTCGGAACTGCGCCTTCTGCCACTAGCGCTGTCGGATGGGAATTTTACCATCAGCTTGTCTGCCAGGGTCCTGTGGTATAGCAACACTCTCGAACCCCTTTCCTCTTCGGGAATGAAACTGGGAAGGTTCTCCTTATAGCGTGGGTCGAGCAGTGTGTACACCCAGTAATCCGTAGTGGCCAGAATGCGTTGAATGCGAGGGTCACGAGAAAGGCATCCTAACATGAAGTCAGCCATGTGTGCCAGGGTACCTGTACGCAACACATGGCTGTCCGCACTAGGAAGATCACTTTCAGGATCCTCCTCCTCCTCCTCCTCCTCCTCAGGCCATACACGCTGAAATGATGACACACCAGCAGCATGTGTACCGTCAGCAGTGGGCCAAGCTGTCTCTTCCCCCTCCTCCTCATCCTCCTCATCCTCCTCCTCCTGAACGCGCTGAGATATAGACAGGAGGGTGCTCTGACTATCCAGCGACATACTGTCTTCCCCCGCCTCCGTTTCCGAGCGCAAAGCGGCTGCCTTTATGCTTTGCTGGGAACTTCTCAAGATGCATAGCAGAGGAATGGTGACGCTAATGATTGCAGCATCGCCGCTCACCACCTGGGTAGACTGATCAAAGTTTCGAAGGACCTGGCAGATGTCTGCCAACCAGGCCCACTCTTATGAAAAGAATTGAGGAGGCTGACTCCCACTGTGCCGCCCATGTTGGAGTTGGTATTCCACTATAGCTCTACGCTGCTCATAGAGCCTAGCCAACATGTGGAGCGTAGAGTTCCACCGTGTGGGCACGTCGCACAGCAGTCGGTGCACTGGCAGATTAAAGCGATGTTGCAGGGTGCGCAGGGTGGCAGCGTCCGTGTGGGACTTGCGGAAATGTGCGCAGAGCCGGCGCACCTTTACGAGCAGGTCTGACAAGCGTGGGTAGCTTTTCAGAAAGCGCTGAACCACCAAATTAAAGACGTGGGCCAGGCATGGCACGTGCGTGAGGCTGCCGAGCTGCAGAGCTGCCACCAGGTTACGGCTGTTGTCACACACGACCATGCCCGGTTGGAGGCTCAGCGGCGCTAGCCAGTGGTCGGTCTGCTCTGTCAGACCCTGCAGCAGTTCGTGGGCCGTGTGCCTCCTATCTCCTAAGCTGAGTAGTTTCAGCATGGCCTGCTGACGCTTGTCCACCGCTGTGCTGCCACGCCGCGCGACACCGACTGCTGGCGACGTCCTGCTGCTGCTGACACATCTAGATTGCGAGACAGAGGTTGAGGAGGAGGAGGAGGAGGGTGCTTTAGTGGAAGAAGCATACACCGCCGCAGATACCACCACCGAGCTGGGGCCCGCAATTCTGGGGGTGGGTAGGACGTGAGCGGTCCCAGGCTCTGACTCTGTCCCAGCCTCCACTAAATTCACCCAATGTGCCGTCAGGGAGATGTAGTGGCCCTGCCCGCCTGTGCTTGTCCACGTGTCCGTAGTTAAGTGGACCTTGCCACTAACCGCATTGGTGAGGGCGCGTACAATGTTGCGGGAGACGTGGTCGTGCAGGGCTGGGACGGCACATCGGGAAAAGTAGTGGCGACTGGGAACTGAGTAGCGCGGGGCCGCCGCCGCCATCATAGCTTTGAAGGACTCCGTTTCCACAACCCTATACGGCAGCATCTCAAGGCTGATAAATTTGGCTATGTGGACGGTTAACGATTGAGCGTGCGGGTGCGTGGTGGCGTACTTGCGCTTGCGCTCCAACACTTGCGCTAGCGACGGCTGGACTGTGCGGTGCGAGACATTGGTGGATGGGGCCGAGGACAGCGGAGGTGAGGGTGTGGGTGCAGGCCATGAGACGGTTGTGCCTGTGTCCTGAGAGGGAGGTTGTATCTCAGTGGCAGGTTGGGGCACAGGGGGAGAGGCAGCGGTGCAAACCGGAGGCGGTGAACGGCCTTCGTCCCACCTTGTGGGGTGCTTGGCCATCATATGTCTGCGCATGCTGGTGGTGGTGAGGCTGTTGGTGGTGGCTCCCCGGCTGATCTTGGCGCGACAAAGGTTGCACACCACTGTTCGTCGGTCGTCAGGCGTCTCTGTGAAAAACTGCCAGACCTTAGAGCACCTCAGCCTCTGCAGGGTGGCATGGCGCGAGGGTGTGCTTTGGGAAACAGTTGGTGGATTATTCGGACTGGCCCTGCCTCTACCCCTGGCCACCGCACTGCCTCTTGCAACCTGCCCTGCTGATGCCCTTGCCTCCCCCTCTGAAGACCTGTCCTGAGTAGGCGTTGCACACCAGGTGGGGTCAGTCACCTCATCGTCCTGCTGCTCTTCCTCCGAATCCTCTGTGCGCTGCTCCCTTGGACTTACTGCCCTTACTACTACCTCACTGCAAGACAACTGTGTCTCATTGTCATCGTCCTCCTCACCCACAGAAAGTTCTTGAGACAGTTGGCGGAAGTCCCCAGCCTCTTCCCCCGGACCCCGGGAACTTTCGAATGGTTGGGCATCAGTGACGATAAACTCCTCTGGTGGAAGAGGAACCACTCCTGCCCAATCTAAGCAGGGGCCCGAGAACAGTTCCTGGGAGTGTTCCCGCTCCTGAGCAGGTGTCATTGTAGTGGAGTGAGGAGGCTGGGAGGAAGGAGGAGCAGCAGACAGAGGATTCGGATTTGCAGCAGTGGACGGCGCAGAACTGTGGCTGGACGATAGGTTGCTCGAAGCACTTTCTGCCATCCAGGACAGGACCTGCTCACACTGCTCATTTTCTAATAAAGGTCTCCCGCGTGGACCCATTAATTGGGCGATGAATGTGGGGACGCCAGAAACGTGCCTCTCTCCTAATCGCGCAGCAGTCGGCTGCGACACACCTGGATCAGGAGCTCGGCCTGTGCCCACACCCTCACTTGGCCCTCCGCGTCCTCGGCCGCGTCCACGTCCTCTAGGCTTACCCCTACCCCTCAGCATGCTGTATTACCAGTGATTTGATTTCCCAGGCAGGAAATAAATTGGCGCAAGCCTGCAGGCCAAATATAATGTTTTCGCTTTTTTGCAAAGGGAAGACCCCACTGCGTGTATTCAATGAAAAACAAGAAGTTTAATATCTGTGGTGTGGCCCTCAAAAAGTGTCACACAAGTATAGTGTAGCAGAGTTATTAACTCTAGCAGAGCAGGTATTTGCCAGTCAGGAAAGACAATGGCGCTAGGCTGCAGTAAAGCGTAGCTGGTTGCGTCTGATTTTTGTACGTTGTACACGCAGCACACACGTACACGGAGACCTTAGGACTGACACAGGCAGGCCAAATATAATTTTTTTCCTTTTTAGCTTAGGGAAGACCCCACTGCGTGTATTCAATGAAAAACAAGAAGTTTAATATCTGTGGTGTGGCCTTCAAAAAGTGTCACACAAGTATAGTGTAGCAGAGTTATTAACTCTAGCAGAGCAGGTATTTGCCAGTCAGGAAAGACAATGGCGCTAGGCTGCAGTAAAGCGTAGCTGGTTGTGTCTGATTTTTGTACGTTGTACACGCAGCACACACGTACACGGAGACCTTAGGACTGACACAGGCAGGCCAAATATATATTTTTTCCTTTTTAGCAAAGGGAAGACCCCACTGCGTATATTCAATGAATAATAAATGTCTTCTGGCCCTGCCTACACAATTCTATCCCTGTAGTATTAATGCCGGGTGCAATGGTCTGCACAGCCGGTTTTGAGAAAAAAAAAAAAATATGCAACACTGCTAACAGCTGCCTGGACAGTACTGCACACGGATAGAAGTGGCCCTAGAAAGGACCGTTGGGGTTCTTGAAGCCTACACTAACTCCTAACACTCTCCCTGCCTAACCCCCACTTCTGTCCCTATTGCAGGGCGCAATGCTCTGCAGATCCAATTTTGGACAAAAAAAAATAAAATACAGTGCTAACACAGTACTGCACACTAGTAGATGTGGCCCTGAGAAGAGCCGTTGGGGTTCTTGAAGCCTACACTGACTCCTAACGCTCTCCCTACAGCAGCACCAGCAGCAGCACTTTCCCTCAGCTAAGTCACAAGGCATCTGTGGCGAGCCGCGGGAGGGGCCGACTTTTATACTCGGGTGACATCTGATCGCCCCAGCCACTCACAGCAGGGGGGTGGTATAGGGCTTGAACGTCACAGGGGGAAGTTGTAATGCCTTCCCTGTCTTTCAATTGGCCAGAAAAGCGCGCTAACGTCTCAGAGAGGAAACTGAAAGTAACCGGAACATCGCGTGGTACTCGTTACGAGTAACGAGCATCCCGAACACCCTAATATTCGCACGAATATCAAGCTCGGACGAGTACGTTCGCTCATCTCTACTTATGACACCAACAGAGCTGCTCCTTTCTGTCATCTACATAGATGAGTCAACATTCAAGTATCGATCACCCAGTTTGCTATCCAATAGTATACAACAATTGACTTGAAATGCTTGGTTTTAACTTCAGCTTCCTAAAAAACCTGACAGGTCTCTTTTAGGGGTATAACTAATGGCCCAGAGGCCCGGGTTCAAAAGTTCAGCTCAGACCCCCACCTGTACCTATATCCACACATAAATCATGCTGCATACAGCTGCAAAACAAATTATATATTGTAGGAGTGTAGTACACAGAATGGCCTGCAGACGGCTATAGAGACAGGCATTCTAGTACTACAGAAAGACTTAAACACTTTTGGGTGTGGCAGGAAATTAAATAAAAGCTTCAGATCCTGTCACATTCAGGAAGGAGAGCTATAGCCCAGTAGGGCTGGGAATGTTAGCCGCTAGCCAGTGAGGTGGTGAGGGATGCCGCATTAGGACTGGGAGCCTGAGGTCCAGTGTGGACCAGTTCTTGGCCCGTTGCTAGTCTGAAGAGGAATACGCCCTCTAGACACCCCGGGCGGGGACAGTGACTGGGGGTTTGTGAACCCTAAACTATGGACTGTGTATTGTATGGTCCATATCACTGTTTACAGGAGATGTATAAACTATACCAGCTGTACATATATAATTATATACAGAAGATATCGACATCATACTAGCATGGTCCAAATCACTATGTTCAGGATGTGTAACTTCTACCAGCTGTATATATATAATTATATACAGAATATATCCATGTTATAACTACATGGTCCCTATCACGATATACAGAGAGATGTATCACTTATACCAGCTACACATATATAATTACGTCCAGGACATACCTTGGTTACACCAGCATGCTCCCCTCCCTTCCCCTACTACCAGAGACCACTGGCATGACCAATCACGGGCTGACAGAGTGCAGTTCTGGCAAGTCACAACTAAAGTCTCTCAGTGGTAGGAGGAAAGCCTGGCAGCTTTGAATTGGCTGCCGACTGCCCTAGGTAATGGTCTCTCCTCTCCCTGAGCGCCACCCACAGCTGGCACGTTGTGGTGAAACAGTATATGGTGGTTCCCTCAACTCTATAAATCAGCAAAGACACTAGAGATGTTCCTGACACAGAAGTGGGTCAAGTCAAAGAGATTACACTTAACGGGGCACCTAATAGATGCTGATGATGGTGGACACTTATCATCTGCTGGCCACTAGAGCTTTACTCGACTCAACCAGTTCTGTATGTGCCCAGACCAAGCCACTGCTATGGTGAGAAGGTACTCTGAACTGCTTCTTCACATAGAATCATTGCATGTTTTTGCAGTCACCACTAGGAGGAACTCAGGACAGAAAGTTTTTAAAGTCCCCAAGGGGATTAATAATACCCTATGCACTGGGACAGGGCTTTAGGTGAGATTGCACCACGTGTAACATTTTTTTGGTGCTCCCCTTTGCCCATCATAGTAAGAAATTCTATGTAAAACAATGTTGGAACATCACCTCAGGCAACAGAGGTGACTTGTAGATCTACCAACTTAGCATAATTCATAAAGGGTCTGGTTGGCAATAGAGATGAGCGAGCACCAAAATGCTCGGGTGCTCGTTACTCGGGACAAAATTATCGCGATGCTCGAGGGTTCGTTTAGAGTAACGAACCCCATTGAAGTCAATGGGCGACCCGAGCATTTTTGTATATCGCCAATGCTTGCTAAGGTTTCCATTTGTGAAAATCGGGGCAATTCAAGAAAGTGATGGGAACGACACAGCAACGGATAGGGCAGGCGAGGGGCTACATGTTGGGCTGCATCTCAAGTTCACAGGTCCCACTATTAAGCCGCAATAGCGGCAAGAGTGCCCCCCCCTCCCAATAACTTTTACTTCTGAAAAGCCCTCATTAGCAATGCATACCTTAGCTAAGCACCACACTACCTCCAACAAAGCACAATCACTGCCTACATGACACTCCGCTGCCACTTCTCCTGGGTTACATGCTGCCCAACCCCCCCCCCCCCCCCCCCCCTGCACGACCCAGTGTCCGCAGCGCAAACCAAATTGTCCCTGCGCAGCCTTTAGCTGCACTCATGCCACGCCACACTCATGTCTATTTATAAGTGCGTCTGCCATGAGGAGGAACCGCAGGCACACACTGCAGAGGGTTGGCACGGCTAGGCAGCGACCCTCTTTAAAAGGGGCGGGGCGATAGCCCACAATGCTGTACAGAGGCAATGAGAAATCCAATCCTGTGCCACCTCCATCAGGAGCTGCACACGTGGGCATAGCAATGGGGAACCTATGTGCCACACACTATTCATTCTGTCAAGGTTTCTGCATGCCCCAGTCAGACTGCGGTTTTTTATAAATAGTCACAAGCAGGTACAACTCCGCAATGGGAATTCCGTGTGCACCCACAGCATGGGTGGCTCCCTGGAACCCACCGGCTGTACATAAATGTATCCCATTGCAGTGCCCATCACAGCTGAGGTAACGTCCGATTAAATGCAGGTGGGCTTCGGCCTACACTGCATGCCCCAGTCAGACTGGGGTTCTTTAGAAGTAGACACATGCAGTTACAACTCCGTGTGGACCCACAGCATGGGTGGCTCCCTGGAACCCACCGGCGGTACATAAATATATCCCATTGCAGTGCCCAACACAGCTGATGTAACATCAGCTTTAATGCAGGTGGGCAAAAAATTATTGGATTACACTGTAGGCGAGGGCCCCAAAAAATTGGTGTACCAACAGTACTAATGTACGTCAGAAAAATTGCCCATGCCCAACCAAGAGGGCAGGTGAAACCCATTAATCGCTTTGGTTAATGGGGCTTAATTTGTAACTAGGCCTGGAGGCAGCCCAGTTAAAATAAAAATTGGTTCAGGTGCAAGTTTCAACGCTTTAGTGAGCATTGAAACGTATAAAAATTGTTTACAAAAATTATATGACTAAGCCTTGTGGGCCTAAGAAAAATTGCCCGTTCGGCGTGATTACGTCACATTTCAGGAGGAGGAGCAAGAGGAGGAGGATGAATATTATACACAGATTGATGAAGCTAAAAGGTCCCCGTTTTTGATGGTGATAGAGAACGATGCTTCCATCCGCGGGTGCAGCCTACGTATTGCTTAGGTATCGCTGCTGTCCGCTGGTGAAGAAGAGAAGTCTGGGGAAATCCAGGCTTTGTTCATCTTGATGAGTGTAAGCCTGTCGGCACTGTCGGTTGACAGGTGGGTACGCTTATCCGTGATGATTCCCCCAGCCGCACTAAACACCCTCTCTGACAAGACGCTAGCCGCAGGACAAGCAAGCACCTCCAGGGCATACAGCGCGAGTTCAGGCCACGTGTCCAGCTTCGACACCCAGTAGTTGTAGGGGGCAGAGGCGTCACCGAGGACGGTCGTGCGATCGGCTACGTACTCCCTCACCATCCTTTTACAGTGCTCCCGCCAACTCAGCCTTGACTGGGGACCGGTGACACAGTCTTGCTGGGGAGCCAGAAAGCTGGCAAAGGCCTTGGATAATGGTCCCCTGCCTGCGCTGTACATGCTGCCTGATCTCTGCGCCTCCCCTGCTACCTGGCCCTCGGAACTGCGACTTCGGCCACTAGCGCTGTCGGATGGAAAGTTTACCATCAGTTTGTCCACCAGCGCCCTGTGGTATAGCATAATTCTCAAACCCCTTTCCTCTTCGGGAATGAGAGTGGATAGGTTCTCCTTATACCGTGGGTCGAGCAGTGTGTACACCCAGTAATCCGTAGTGGCCAGAATGCGTGTAACGCGAGGGTCACGAGAAAGGCATCCTAACATGAAGTCAGCCATGTGTGCCAGGGTACCTGTACGCAACACATGGCTGTCCTCACTAGGAAGATCACTTTCAGGATCCTCCTCCTCCTCCTCTGGCCATACACGCTGAAAGGATGACAGGCAAGCAGCATGTGTACCCTCAGCAGTGGGCCAAGCTGTCTCTTCCCCCTCCTCCACATGTTCCTCCCCCTCCTCCTCCTCCTCAATGCGCTGAGATATAGACATGAGGGTGCTCTGACTATCCAGCGAAATACTGTCTTCCCCCGCCTCCGTTTCCGAGTGCAAAGCGTCTGCCTTTATGCTTTGCAGGAAACTTCTCAAGAGGCATAGCAGAGGAATGGTGACGCTAATGATTGCAGCATCCCCGCTCAGCATCTGGGTAGACTCCTGAAAGTTTCCAAGGACCTGGCAGATGTCTGCCAACCAGGCCCACTCTTCTGTAAATAATTGAGGAGGCTGACTCCCACTACGCGCGCCCATGTTGGAGTTGGTATTCCGCAATAGCTCTACGCTGCTCATAGAGCCTGACCAACATGTGGAGCGTAAAGTTCCACTGTGTGGGCACGTCGCACAGCAATCGGTGCACTGGCAGATGAAACCGATGTTGCAGTGTCCGCAGGGTGGCAGCGTCCGTCTTGGAGTTGCGGAAATGTGCGCTGACCCGGCGCACCTTTCCGAGCAGGTATGACAAGTGTGGGTAGCTTTTCAGAAAGCGCTGAACCACCAAATTAAAGACATGGGCCAGGGATGGCACGTGCGTGAGGCTGCCGAGCTGCAGAGTCTCCACCAGATTACGGCCGTTGTCACACACGACCATGCCCGGTTGGAGGCTCAGCGGCGCAAGCCAGCGGTCGGTCTGCTCTGTCAGACCCTGCAGCAGTTCGTGGGCCGTGTGCCTCTTCTCTCCTAAGCTGAGTAGTTTCAGCACGGCCTGCTGACGCTTGCCCACCGCTGTGCTGCCATGCCGTGCGACACCGACTGCTGGTGACGTGCTGCTGCTGACACATCTTGGTTGCGAGACAGAGGTTGCGTAGGAGGAGGAGGGTGGTTTAGTGGAGGAAGCATACACCGCCGCAGATACCACCACCGAGCTGGGGCACGCAATTCGGGGGGTGGGTAGGACGTGAGCGGTCCCAGGCTCTGACTCTGTCCCAGCCTCCACTAAATTCACCCAATGTGCCGTCAGGGAGATATAGTGGCCCTGCCCGCCTGTGCTTGTCCACGTATCTGTTGTTAAGTGGACCTTGGCACTAACTGCGTTGGTGAGGGCGCGTACAATGTTGCGGAAGACGTGGTCGTGCAGGGCTGGGACGGCACATCGGGAAAAGTAGTGGCAACTGGGAACCGAGTAGCGCGGGGCCGCCGCCGCCATCATGCTTTTGAAAGCCTCCGTTTCCACAAGCCTATACGGCAACATCTCCAGGCTGAGCAATTTGGCAATGTGCACGTTTAACGCTTGAGCGTGCGGGTGCGTGGCGGCATACTTGCGCTTGTGCTCAAACAGTGGCGCTAGCGACGTCTGGACGCTGCGCTGAGAGACATTGGTGGATGGGGCCGAGGACAGCGGAGGTGAGGGTGTGGGTGCAGGCCAGGAGACGGTAGTGTCTGTGTCCTCAGGGGGTTGGATCTCAGTGGCAGGTTGGGGCACAGGGGGAGAGGCAGTGGTGCAAACCGGAGGCGGTGAACGGCCTTCGTCCCACCTTGTGGGGTGCTTGGCCATCATATGCCTGCGCATGCTGGTGGTGGTGGCTCCCCAGCTGATCTTGGCGCGACAAAGGTTGCACACCACTGTTCGTCGGTCGTCAGGCGTCTCTGTGAAAAACTGCCACACCGTAGAGCACCTTGACCTCTGCAGGGTGGCATGGCGTGAGGGGGCGCTTTGGGAAACAGTTGGTGGATTATTCGGTCTGGCCCTGCCTCTACCCCTGGCCACCGCACTGGCTCGGCCTATGCCCACACCCTGACTTGGGCCTTCGCGTCCTCGCCCGCGTCCACATCCTATAGGCCTACCCCTACCCCTCAGCATGGTGTATTACCAGTAGTGCAGAAACAGAACGCTGTAATTAAATGTGCCGCTTATTGGCCTGTGGTTGGAGGCTGACTTCGCTTACGGAACGCCAGGAAATAATTTTGCGCAAGCCTGCTGTAACATTTAGCTGGCTGCGTATGAATTAGGAGGACTACTACACCCAGCACAGACCCAGAACACTGAGGACAGTCACAGGCAGCCCAAATAGACTTTTTTCCCCAAATGTTTTTGCAAAGGCCCACTGCCTATATTCAATAAATATATCTCTTCTCTCTCTGCGTCACCGCTACTGGCCCTGGAGTATGTCAAATAACTGCAGAGTGTTGCACTGTGGACTGCAATACAGCGGTGATTTAACAGCCAACACAGAGCCAGGAAATAATTTTGCGCAAGCCTGCTGTAACATTTAGCTGGCTGCGTATGAATTAGGAGGACTACTACACCCAGCACAGACCCAGAACACTGAGGACAGTCACAGGCAGCCCAAATAGATTTTTTTCCCCAAATGTTTTTGCAAAGGCCCACTGCCTATATTCAATAAATATATGTCTTCTGTCCCTGCCTCACAATATATGTCTTCTGTCCCTGCCTCACCACCACTTCTGGCCCTGGAGCATTACTGCAGGGCGCAATGCTCTGCACGACCGATATACCAAAAAAAAAAAAGTGCAACACTGCAAAAAGCAGCCTCAACAGTACTGAACACGGTTAGATGTGGCCCTAAGAAGGACCGTTGGGGTTCTTGAAGCCTATAATAACTCCTAACACTCTCCCTATAGCAACTCCACCAAGACAGCACTTTCCCTAAAGTATGTCAGAACGCATCTGTGGCGAGCCGCGGGAGGGGCCGATTTTCATACTTAGGTGACACCTGATCTCGCCAGCCACTCACTGCAGGGGGGTGGTACAGGGCTTGAACGTCACAGGGGGAAGTTGTTAGTCCTTCCCTGTCTTTCTATTGGCCAGAAAAGCGCGCTAACGTCTCAGAGATGAAAGTGAAAGTAACCCGAACATCGCGTGGTACTCGTCACGAGTAACGAGCATCTCGAACACGCTAATACTCGAACGAGTATCAAGCTCGGACGAGTACGTTCGCTCATCTCTATTCAAGACACTTCTCCATGAGAATCAATGAATTCTGTTTAATTATGAATATTGCCAACTTTTATACACCAAGAAAGAAGGCGTTACCATGCAACGGTTAGTGTTACATAGGTTACTGTTACATTGGTTACTGTTACATTGGTTACTGTTACATAGGTTACAAAGCTTATTGATCATAAGACTTATTGACATCTACCAAAAATTCTCAAAGCTCTTAAAGGGGTTGTCCCGAGGCAAAAACGCAAAATTTTATATTAGCCCATTCCCCCTGTCACCCCCCGTCATAAAGCAGCCCTTTAAAGCGGTTATAAACCGCATCCTACTTACAGTTTCGCAGAAATAATAACTTTTAAAACTTCTCCATCTAAGATGGTGCCTGCGTTGTCCCTGGGTGCGTTCCACGGTGCACCGCTCGCTCTTCCTGGAGGCCTTCATGCGCGCTCCCAAGATGCCGGTCACGTGAGCAGGTGACTGACGTCATCGGTGGAGGCGTGCACTTGCAAATGAATGAAACGCCGATCCAGCCGCCACATTGGCTGGTCGGCAGAAAGCGTCACAGCGGGAGGTGGAGCCTACCGGAGAAAACAGCAAACAGCTGTTTCTCCCATCTCTTGACCACACAGAAGCGCAGGTAAGTGCACCTTTCCGCGGTACTCTTTCATGCTTTTATTAGCACAGGATCATTGCCTTATGCAGTGAGTCTGTGCATGAAAAATGTATTGTGCATGCCCTGTATAGTAATGTGTCTGACATTTTTATAGTGCCTGCCATGTGCTGCGTTTTTTCTTCCTGCTGTGTGCTGCTATCGCGACTGCAGTGTATATTGTGCATGCCGCCTGCTTCCATTCGCCTGCCATGTGTTTTTTTTTTTTTTGCCTACCGTGTGCTTTCATGTGCCTGCCGTGTATTTTTTTTTCCTTTTTTTTTGTGCCGGCTTTTTTTTTTTTTTTAGTGCCTGCCGTGTGCTTTCATGTGCCTGCAGTGTATTTTATTTATTTTTTTTCTGCCTGCCGTGTGCTTTCGTGTTTGCCTGCCAGGCATATTTTTTATTTGTTTTTTGGTGCCTGCCGTGTGCTTCCATGTGCCTGGCGTGTTCTCCTTTTTTTTGTGCCTGCCGTGTGCTTCCATGTTTTGTTTTTTTTGTTTTTTGCCTGCCGTGTGCTTCCCTTTTTTTTTTTTGTGCCTGATGTGTGCTTCCATGTGCCTGCCGTGTTCTAACATGTGCCTGCCATGTCCTTTTTTTTTCTTTCTTTTTTGTGCCTGCCGTGTGCTTCCATGTGCCTGCCGTGTGCTTCCATGTCTTTTTTTTGTGTGTCTTCCGTGTGCTGTTTTTTTTTTTTGGTGCCTGCCGTGTGCTTCCATGTGCCTTCCGAGTGCCTATCATGTTCTTTTTTTTTTTGGTGCCTGCCGTGTGCCTGCCGTGTTCTCCTTTTTTTTTTGTGCCTGCCATGTGCTTTCGTGTTTGCCTGCCAGGGGTTTTTTTTTTTTTTGGTGCCTGCCGTGTGCTTCCATGTGCCTGGCGTGTTCTCCTTTTTTTTGTGCCTGCCGTGTGCTTCCATGTGCCTGCCATGTGCTGCAATGTGCATGTGACTGCAAACTGCTTTGAATCAGCATACATTCCGCACAATTCATTCATACAATCATCATGCAATCTTCGGAAAATTTGCATGGAATAGACATCGCATCTGCATGCAATCTACACACAAACACTGCCTTCAATCGACACGATTTACCTGCATTCTACATACAATATGCATGCTATCTGCCTACAGACTGCGGATAATGCTAGCTATCAACAATCTGTCCACAATCGCCCAGTAATCAATCTAAAATTCGCCTAAATTATGCCTGCCAGGGACCTTTAAAAGATTGTTATTAGAAAATGCTGCTGCTTCCATAACTGTTATTGAAGTGCCGCTAACTTGGTGTTTGTTTGTTTTTTTTATAGTTTTTTTGTAGTCCAATTCAAGCACAAACATGTACCAGGAAGATCTTGAATTTGAGGAGCTTGATTATTCATCCGATTCTTTTGGAGAGGTAAGTTTTTGCTGAAAATGGAAAGGTTGAGGCAAACCAATGGCAATAAACATAATATTTATTTTTTTTTTTTTAAAAAGGACTTCCAATCTGATAGCGAGGAAAATGATGAGGATTTCCCCAAAACTCGGCAATATTCGGCGGTATGTCTTGAAATATGTATAAAAAATGTTTTGTTTATTATTTGAAACCACAACTATGCATCAGTCCTGTACAATTTATTATTTCAATACATTATTTCGTGTGTGTGTGTGTGTGTATATACACACATACATGCGCGCGCGTGTGTGTATATACACACGAACGTATGTGTGTATCTGTATATACATACACACGTAGGAACGAGTGTATGTGTATATACAGTCACACGTAGGAACGAGTGTATGTGTATATACAGTCACACGTAGGAACGAGTGTATGTGTATATACAGTCACACTTACGTGTGTACACACACATTATAATATATATATATATATATACACACACACACAGACACACGCGTGTACGTGTGTAGGCATACACTGGTACGCACGTGTGTACGTGTTAATGCATACACACCCGTACGTCAGTATATACATACAAACACGTACGTACATCTGTGTATATACATACAAACTCGTACGTACGTCTGTGTATGTATGCACATATACATACAGGAATCTGTGCCCTGCCTAATAAGGATGATCATGCCGCTTTCAGCAACACCATACAATTAAAAATGTACCCCTTCCTTTTTTCCTAAAACATTAAATACAGTATTCTTCATATTAATTCCTTCTTAGGTTCAACAACAACTGGCAGACTCGCTATATGCTCAGGCGGACATAAGCAGTCTCCAGTGTTTTCAGAACGATCCGCAGGGTGCACCAGAAGCGGGTGCTTCAGGATCCACTGAAGATCCCCATGGCAGGCTTGCCAACAAAGAGTGGTGTCACTGTGGGCAGTGCATTTGCATGCCCACAGTGGCGGAGTGTGTCTGTTGTCGAGAACACAAAGTAGTCCTACAGATGTTACCAGAAGCTTGCGTATGTGTTACACAACATCCGTTATTTGCTCAGTATGCGCTTGTGCGGGAAAACATAGAACACGCGCTAAGACTATCTGCACTGGTCACCCGGAGACAGAACGACACCACAAACAATAGGTATTTATTACAATTTTATTGTACAACACACAAGACAATGCAAGTATCATTTTTACATAGGAAAAAGTTCATTAGAAAAGGAAAAAAGGTTAGTGAAAAAGGCAACATGGAAAAACAGAAGATATCAGTGCGTCTTTTTTTTTTGTTTTCATGTCGACTATTAAAATTTTTTTAATAAGTTTAGAAATATTAATATATTTCCTTTTCATTTTTTCTTAGGGTTATGCGTGTGGGCGCATATCGCTCTTATACAGCATGGATACATGGATTCTTGGGGAAAAACAATAGAATCCCCATACCAGCGTGTGCAATTAAATCAATACGGACAGCTTACCCTGATCCGCAAGGAAATTACACTGGTTTCCAGTTCTACATGGACCTGACTGAAAGCAATTTGCATTTCCAGTTGAACTTGTAGGATGTTTTAATTTGTGCAATTTTGTTTTCTGGATTTACAGATTTTAAAATGTTAATAAATTATTTTTTTGTGAAATATAGTGTGTTGTTTTTGTATTTGGAACGTCTCGAACATAATCACTAATCGTTCTATCATTATGTATATACATGACTACATATGCGTATGTTAGTGTATAATATATACACACACAAACTGTGGGTTGTGTGTGTATGTATTTTGACACACATATCTGTATGCCTGTCTATCTGTCTGCCTCTCTCTATCTATCTGTCTGCCTCTATCTATCTATCTGCCTGCCTCTCTCTATCTATCTGTCTGCCTCTCTCTCTCTATCTGTCTGCCTCTCTCTCTCTCTATCTATCTGTCTGCCTCTCTCTATCTATCTGTCTGCCTCTATCTGTTTTTCTGCCTGCCTGCCTGCCTGTGTATTCCTTTGCAGGCCTCTATAAGGGGGGAGGGAGCTGTCCAGTGCTGAACCTTTCCCCTGCACAGCGAGGCAAGGCTTCGTTATAGCAGGGAGCTGTCCAGTGCTGAACCTTTCCCCTGCACAGCGAGGCAAGGCTTCGTTATAGCAGGGAGCTGTCCAGTGCTGAAGTCTCAGCAGAAAGTACTGTAATAGCTGCAATGCACTCCCAACATCGATGGTGTGATGGAACAAATAGTTTTATTCACCATAATATGTGTGGGTATATATGCGTGTACACACACATATATAGTATACCCGTGTATGTCTATGTATGCATGTATGTAACATACCCACAGGTGTGTATGTATGTGTGTAATACATACATATATGCATATGTCTGTGTGGGTGTGTATGAGAGAGATTATATATATCTCCCAGACAGACGTATGCATGTACATGTGTACGCTTGTACACTTGTACACGTGGACACGTGGACAAGTGGACACGTGGACACTTGGACACGTGGACACTTGGACACTTGGACACTTGGACACTTGGACACGTGGACACTTGGACACTTGGACAAGTGGACAAGGTGCGCGTGCGTATGTATTCGCAAACACATGGACCTACTTTGTAAGTCATGTTAGTACAATAACTTACATCAAAAAAAATTTGCAATGAGGTATTGGTTAATAAAATGACCAAATTAAGAATTTTTGTGCAAAAACATTTTATAAATATTATTGCTATACTTTTAAATAAGAGTGTCAATAATTTGGTCATTTTACCGTAAACCCGCAATCCACAACAAGGATCCTCATTCTCTTGCGAGACCTATCAAAAAAAAATTAAAAATTCCCTAACTAAAAATTCTACCGTAAAGGACCGAATTTTTTACAAATTTTAAAAAAGTAATAAAAAATTTTAAATTAGTTTGAAACACCCGTGGAAAAATGCATAGGATTTATGGGATAAGACCGTCAACATTTCACATTGTACCAGTTATACATTCTATACAAAAAAGGCATTTTATGCAGATGATTGCAAAGAGTAAAAAGGGATGTTAATGCGATTAACAAAAGGGACTAGAGGGCATAGGAAATAAATAAGGATAAGTGACCAAAATGTTAAATAAATATCACTATACACACATGGAAATAAGATTACAACGCACATGTAAACTATACAAAAGACAAAGTAAGTAATAAAGAGACACAGATAAAAGAGACAGACGAACCGTTGAAAATTGTAGTTCACTTATTTACAATAGACAGACATGAAACAATAGTTGCACATGATACAAAAATATTACTACATTTTTTGTTAAAGTGTGTTGGTTTTTTTTAATTTTATACCCACCAAAATTTTTTCTTGATTACCTTGGAAATCGACTTTGAAATTTGTGAACCAATTCCTCTTCACTGGGTTTCACAACAGGTGCAATATTCTGAGGGAATTCTGAGGATTTTGAATGCCAGGAGATGGACAGCTCACCTTTGGCGAACATCACAATCTCACGAATTATGTCAAATACAAATGCAATGGACTTAGGCTCATAAAGAGCTTTCAAAATCCACTGCTTCCGTGCTTTTGAGTACTCCACTCGGTAACACTTCCGGTCCTCTATCCCGTCTTCTGATTGCGTTCTTCTGAGCTTTTGAATCCTACCTACATTGTAATTGTGGTCTAGAACAGCAAGTTGCGTTCTAGCCACCATTCCGTCATAAAAAAAAATGAATTCGTTTGGGCCTGTATTTCAATACAGTGGCGTGAAAAATCTCCAAATCGCCAGTGTGACAAAAATTGGAAAGATGGCGGATGTCTTTCAGTAAACTTGTTTTCAGAACCACGGTTTTGACTTTGGTATGTGCTGTACTGTTAGGGGCTAACCAAGAGGTGGTTGGTTCAAGAAGGGCGTGACTGCAGCGGTGATATTGGGCATTGTTCTCCCACTCGTGAACGTTGATAATGTGATTTGTTGCCGATTTCCATTTTTCAACCAGTAATTCGGGATTTTTTTGACTGGTATGCGAACACCACCACAGATGATTTTTGAGGCTCGATATCCACGGGGAAATGGTTGCCGACAGCTTTGGCCACATGCCAGACATTAAATTCGTGCATAATTTCTGGGAATTCCTGGCGCATTACCTTACGTATAGAGACATGCCGATCAGTTGCGACTATTTGAACGTTTAATCCATCGGCGATCAATTCAAGTGGTGTTTTCCGGAATGCAGTGGTTTCGAGCGAAACTGATGAAGCAGGTGGAACAAGTTGTTCCACCGTGAAGCCCACAATTTTTTTGCTATTCAACTCCAAAAAAGTATAAACGGTGTACTTTGCAGAAAAACCCGGGCTATCTGATTGCCCATCGCCAGCTAAATACAAGGTTGTTGATTTCATTTCTGCTATTAGATTTGCCCTCTGCTGCATCCAATGATTATCTATCACTGGGAATAATAAGTGATGTTGGTGGCAGTAGAAAGTGGTTTTTGAGATTCCTTGAAGTTTCAGAATATGTAGCATATTACTAACTTTTGCAAAACTAGATCCGCTGAGAAGGACACTGGAAGCAAGTAAAATGTTCCCCGCCGGGCAATTGTGGATGAGTGGTTGGCTTCGCCACAAGTTGCAGGTGTGGCCTCTTTCACAGAAAGATTTCACAATTACCATTGATCCCTTTGGGAAAATCTTGACGTGAGTTAGTTTAAGAAAGCATTGATTTCGGTAAGGGTAAGGGATCATTGAAAATAAACCCATCAAGGAGCTTTTGAAAACTATGTACTTTTCTTCAGCGGATGGGTCCATCTCTGTTGGAGCTAAGGTTACAAATTCTGGTAAGGGGTAGCTCAAGGGGTTTTCGGAATCAGAAGGAATGGCAAAATCCTCACTACCGGAACTCTCCGATGCTTGCGATGCTCTGAATGTCGAGTCGTTTTGATCATCAGAAAAAACACTTGAAAGGCTTTCCTCAAAAGTAGAAGCAATATTGCAACTTGAGGGTTGCATATTGATTCTATCGGCCTCATTAGCTGTTTTGGATATTGGGCTCTCTTCTGGTATCTCTTGGAATGCAGTATTACCCATATTGGTTTTTTAATGGTGTAGAAGAGCACGGAGTGCCCTGTGGGATTTTAAATGAAATTGGATTCTGGTGTGGACTGGCTTCTACTTCATTGCATTGGATGCCAATGCTTCTTGACTGGAGTTGTGTCCTGTGTTGCGATTTATTTGCCGCTGCTTGACAGGCCTTGCATTTACCCCTCCCTGCATTGCTTGCTTCGTTGTCGGTTTCTCTTTGCTCAAACTGTCTTTTGAAATTGACGATTACCTTTGCATCTACTGTACAACCTTCACTGATTACTGTCATAGGAATTTCTAGCTGTGTTTCATCACCTTGTAGATACACGTTGACTGTCATTTCTTGAACCGCGATAGGTGCAACCAGGGTAGATTCTTCGCTCGAAGTGTCTTCGTGCGAAGTTTCTTCCATCAAAGTTTCTTCCCTCGAAGTTTCTTCCCTCAAAGTTTCTGTGGCTGAAATTTCTGGCTGCTGCGTCTCCCCAATTCTTCTGCGTTTTCTTGAACGTTCACCTTTCTTCGCTAACCGTGTCTCAATTTCCAACGCTGTTGGGAATATACTTGGCACAGCATTGGGCTTCAATTTTTTACGGTCGCTGACTGTTATGTAGCAATCCTCCAAGAAATGTTTGCTGCACAAACGATAACTGTAAGAGTCTTTTTTTTTGGGAAATCTTAGTAAGCCACTCTTCAATGTCAACAAAGATGTGAGGAGCCTGCTGTAGCCAAAGTCTTGTTTTTTCGATATTCGTTGGAAAGACATGAAGACAAGCACTTTCGCCTCCCTTCTTCCAGTATGTGGTGCAAGTTGGAACCACGCAGCTAGGCATTGTGATTTTGTGTTTTAAAGTGACTGATCTGCTGTGTGTGGGAAAGAAAATGTGGTGCAAATACTCACCCTCCTGCTGTGACTTCGGAAGAATATCACGAGTCCACACCCTGGAATCTCCAATGGCCACCGATGCGCTCCGACGCATACGCTCTGCATTTTAAAGACAAGAAGGCGTAGATCAACAGAGATGCTAAGCTACAACAACCAACTCACCCACCCACAGATACAGACCAACAGACACATCCATCCATCTGCACATACACATACATGCATGCATCCATCCCTATACACACACACACAACCACACACACATCCGCCCATGCGGCCCCATCCATGCATCCACACAGACTTATGCACGTGATAGGGGTCAATCAATATTTTTAATAACCTAACATAAGAAAGATAAGGAAACAGTGTAATAAATGTGACATTAGTTATTTGGTTATATAATGTTATGTATTATGGAAATTAAAAATATGTAAAACATTCCGGAAGTTGCTAGTAGAATTTGGATATAGAATCATATGTAAAAAGGTATATTCAAGCGTTTATTTGAATATTGATTTTAGAATACTAAATGTTTAATTAATTAGATTTTATTCAGCTATCTTACTGAATCCCAACTTATCAACAATGTACTGACTCCCAAGTAAGTGGTTAAAACCAGTTCTATGTGTTTAACCAGAAACAATGCCTTCTCTCTTGATGTGCAAATTTTTGATGGACCTTGAAGATTACATTCTGGTTTGGGAAGAAATGTACTCAGACAGTATGGAGCCGTCTGTATGTAACTGTTGTATGTCCACTTCAAACAGTTTTGCTGATACCTTTTGTTTAGAAGGCTTTTGATTTACAGCCATATTGTAATCTGTTGGAATGAGGGTTTGGTCAGCAAAAGTAGATTGAAACTTAGTATCAGGTAACATTTGGAAACGCCGTCTTTTCATCTTGCATAAAGACTAAGCAATGTTCAACAATAAACTAGAACTCATGCTGATTTACTAGACAGTCTGTGTGTAGTGGATTATTATGGTTCTCTGTGAGTACTCAATATAATATTTCCTCTTAATTTGTACTCAGGCAACATTCGCATTTTGGTCTTCGTTGATAGACCCCCTACACACGCATCATCACGTACAAACACATCCGCCCTTGCGGCCTCATCCCAACGCCCATGCGGCCCCATCCATGCATCCACACAGACTTATAAACGCATCATCACGTACAAACACATCCGCCCATGCGGCCTACACACATCCGCCCATGCGGCCCCATCCATGCATCCACACAGACTTTGTACGTGATGATGCGTGCATAAGTCTGTGTGGATGCATGGATGGGGCCGCATGGGCGTTGGGATGAGGCCGCATGGGCGGATGTGTTTGTACGTGATGATGCGTGCATAACACATCCGGCCATGCGGCCTACACACATCCGCCCATGCGGCCCCATCCATGCATCCACACAGACTTATGCACGCATCATCACGTACAAACACATCCGCCCATGCGGCCTCATCCCAACGCCCATGCGGCCCCATCCATGCATCCACACAGACTTATGCACGCATCATCACGTACAAACACATCCGCCCATGCGGCCTACACACATCCGCCCATGCGGCCCCATCCATGCATCCACACACACTTATACATGCATCATCACATAGACACACATCCGCCCTTGCGGCCTCATCCCAACGCCCATGCGGCCTGCACACATCCATGCATGCATTCATTCATTCATGCAGCCTCATCCATCCATGCATCCGCACGCACTTATGCACACATATCCAGCCATGCATTCATTCATGCACCCCAGACACCTCACCCCCCCAGCGCCCACAGCACCCCAGACACCTACCCCCCCAGCGCCCACAGCACCCCAGACACCTACCCCCCCAGCGCCCACAGCACCCCAGACACCTCACCCCCCCCCAGCGCCCACAGCACCCCAGACACCTCACCCCCCCAGCGCCCACAGCACCCCAGACACCTCACCCCCCCAGCGCCCACAGCACCCCAGACACCTCACCCCCCCCCAGCGCCCACAGCACCCACAGCACCCCAGACACCTCACCCCCCCAGCGCCCACAGTACCCCAGACACCTCACCCCCCCCAGCGCCCACAGCACCCACAGCACCCCAGACACCTACCCCCCCCCAGCGCCCACAGCACCCCAGACACCTCACCCCCCACCCAGTGCCCACAGCACCCACAGCACCCCAGACACCTACCCTTCCCCCCCCCCCCAGCACCCACAGCACCCCAGACACCTCACCCCCCCCAGCGCCCACAGCACCACAGACACCTCACTTACCCAGGCGGCTGCACGGCTTGGATTGTGTTCGTCCCGGCTGGCGGCTGCTGGTCCCGTGTGGCTCCCGGCTGCTGGTCCCGTGTGGCTCCCGGCTGCTGATCGATCGTCCCGGCTGGCTGCTGGTCGGTTGTCCCGGCTGGCTGCTCCTGGATGGTCCCGGCTGGCTGCTCCTAGATGGTCCCGTCTGGCTGCTGCTGATTCGGGGTGAAAGGCTAGACTGCTCCTTCACCCGTGTTTAAAAGGGACGCCGGGAGCTGAATAGCCGCCCCTGCGCGCTCCCGTGCAATGATAGCTCGTCTGCGCATGCGCAGACTAGCTGTATCGCGCGGGCACGCTGGAGAGGCTCGTTCACAGAGGGAAGAGAAGAGACTGCGCAAGCGCGTCTAAAACGGACTGGTGAGGCAGAAATTAGACAGCACCATGGCGACGGGGACACAGAGACAGCGCGAGGACGGAGGTAAGTAATTGAATAACTTCTGTATGGCTCATATTTAATGCACAATGTATGTTACAAAGTGCATTAATATGGCCATACAGAAGTATATAACCCCACTTGCTTTCGCGGGACAACCCCTTTAAGGCTCATCTCAGATATAGAAATTACCTATGTCAGGATATTGCTGTTGCATTAGACACTATTTCTGCAATAGCTGTGTGTCTTCTCTGTTAACATAGCTTAGCCTTATTTAATTTGTCTGTTGACCCCTTATCTTAGAATCCTAGTTACTGGCACTACAAAGCATAGGTTTTAGTCTTCTATTTAAGGGTCAATAGTCCAATACAAGGTAAGAAACATACACTTATTGCCTTCTGAAACTTAACACTTTATATTCCATGACATTTCATACTTGTGTTTCTTATCTTGTCCCAGAACAACAGTAAACATTTGAAGTACTTCAGTCCATCCTAGCGATGTCTGCCAGCCTTTATCAATAACATTTCACTATTGTTCTGACCAATACAAGAATAATCATAGCCGGCTGAACATAAGAGCTGGGCTTACATACCATTTTGTGCTATCATAGTGGGTATCACCTCTTTAGCAGATTTTGCTAATATGCGGCGTATACAAGATACTACACAACAACCTACTACTACAAAAGTAATAACTATAATAGTCAAAGTGGTAAGAAGAGACGTGATCCAAGTACTCCATTGTCCAAAAATGTCCTCCAACCATGATGTAAATGGATTGGAAACACCGGAATATTCTACAAGTTCAATAGATAGACTTAGTAGTCCATGCAAAGCTTTAGTCACTTATCCGTCCAAAGCCGTCTTGTTGGGGATGTGGGTGCAGCATGAATCCCCATTCATCTTGCAGACTTCTCCTTTTTCTGCTATTGGCATGTCCAAAGCAAGACGGTTCTGGAAGGCCATAGAGGATGTTGGTCCTAGTTGTTCCACTAATCCTTGTATGGCATCTCTGGTGTCGTTTACAAATTGATTATACTTTATATAATTAATCCAATCAACATTTTTATTAGTTGTGCACCAAGGACAAAAGACAGATTAGAATCCTCCTGTAATCTGGTTTCTGGTTTTAAACTCATTCTGCATTCCCCTCGGTACCCCTATTTCATCAGTATAAATACCTGCATCACAAGATCCACCAGGGAGATTACATGGCAGTCCACGCAGAGATTGTCTATGTCCTGGTGGGGGTGTGATTGTGTGTCCTGTCTACCCAGCTGCAAACAGCTGAAAGGGGAGGAGTACCTTTGTAGGTGCGCACTTACCTTTCCAAACTTTGAGCAGGGTTGCACACATCCTACCATCACCACAAATCCACCAGACATCCTGTAGTGGAGTTGACTGAACCTGTAATTGCTGAGGAAAGTATAGGCCTAGACAAGGGGCCGAACTAAACAGAATCTCATAAGGACTGAGACCTGAAAATGAAAGATCAAACCAGCAGCACCAAAGTCGTCCCACACTGGGCCAGGCAGAGGTATGCAAAAGCCAGGGGAAAAATCCAAACCAGATAGATCCCAGTTGATAGAATATCCAATAAATAAAGTGCCTGGCAGCATAGACGGATGCAGATGGAAAACCGCTTTATTACTCCATCACCGTGACAGCAACGTTTCGGCTATCTTGGCCTTCCTCAAGACCTGTCTGTTTGGTGGGCGTGTGTCTTATTGACAAGAGAGCCAAGGAAAGACACTCAGGCCAAGGTTTATTCAATTCAGTCATTGCTTTTTCAAAACTTTTTTTTTCTGGTCCCATTCAGCTTCTCTACTCTCCCACTGATTTGAGGATGGTAGGATGTGTGGAATGCCTGCCATTTCAGTAAAGTGAGTACTACGGTCACTCTTAATGGTTTCTGGGACACCAAACCTACAGACCACTTCAGAAAGTTTGGCATTAGCCATAGAAATGGAATAAGACTCCAGCCCGAGAAGAGATCAGTACATACAAGGACATGTTGAAACAGTCCAGATTGAGGAAGTTGTATGTAGTCTATCTGCAACCTCTAGAAGGGGTACAAGGACCTAGAGGTGTATTTAGAAGCTGTTTTGACAGTCCTACCTGGGTTGGACAGTGTGCAAGTCATACATCCCTGAGTATAAGAGGCAGCAACTACCGAGAAACCGGGCACATACCAATACCTGGAAACAAGATCACACATTGCAGTTTAGAGGCATGCGTGAGGCCATGTGTTATGGAGGCTAGCACTGGAAACAAGGCTCTTGGAAGACAAGGCTTCCCGTGAAGTGTCCACATGCCACTGGAATCTGAAGTGGCTCCCTTTGCTTACCAACCCGACACTTCATGGGAAGATGCTTGTTTCTGAAAAGACAAAAGAAGATGTTGTGAGACATTAAGCGATGGTGACATGTTGTCTTCTTCTTTGCAGGTGGCCAGAACTGCTGGGTTTGAGGGGTAGCAGGGCTGCTTCTTTGGCTGCTTGATCTGCCAAGGCATTACCCTTAGCTTCTGCAGACTTGGCTGAGGTATATGCCTTGACTTTAAGGATGACCACCTGTTTGTGTAAGAGAAGGGCAGGCATTAGTGGTTGAATTTGTGTCTGGTGTCTTACTGGATGGCCCATGGACGTAAGGAAGGATTTAGCTTTCCAGATTGCACTGTGGTGATATGCAACGCCAAAGGCATATCTAGAGTCCGTGTAAATGTTACTGTTTTGTCTTGTGCCAGCATACAGACGTGTGTAAGGGCCTGCAGTTGAGCCTCTTGGGATTATACATGTGCAGGTAATGACTGTTGATGAAGGACCGTGGTCTGTGTAGTGACCACATATCCAGTGTAAAACTGTCTATCACAGCATACCTGGAGCCATCAACAAACAACGTTAAGTCAGGACTGGGTAATGGAGTGTCCTTGACGGAGTCAAACCCACAAGTTTCCATCTGCATGAGCTGGGTGCAGTCATGAGGTTCTTCTTGAGTCACTTGGTCAATGTCATCCTGTTCCAGTAAGAGGGTTGCAGGATTCAAAGTCTGACAGCTGGTGATGGTGACATTGGCAGGCATCAGGAGGGCACTTTGGAGTCTCAGATGATAGGCTGCAGACAAGTGCTTGGGCTGAACCTGTATTAGAATGGCAGAGATGTCATGTGGTGCTAACACTTGTACCTCATGATCCAGAACTAGGTCCGCCGGCTTGTCCAATATCCTGGAGACAGCCGCTACTGCTCGTAGACAGGAAGGTGATCGTCGGACAATGGGGGTCTAACCTGCTGGAGTAGTAGGCTATGGGTCGCTGGTGTCCTCCATGCTGCTGTGTAAGGACTGCTGCTGCGTGTCCATTGTTCTCGTTCTAGTAGAGCCTGAAAGATTTGTTGTAGTTAGCGAGGCCCAAGGCTGGGGCTGCCAAGATGGCTGCTTTAAGCTGGTGAAAAGAATCGATGGCTTCTTCTGTAAGTTGAAATGGTTCCTTCTTGAGACAATCATACAGTGGCTACATCAGCTGCGAAGCAATCACAGTCCATGGTCTACAATATGAAACAAGTCCCAGAAAGGTACGTAATTTAGAGACAGAAGTGGGTACCTTAATGTCCATAACGGCAGATTTACGATGCTGGGTGAGATGACGAGCTCCTCATGTAAGACAATGTCCAAGAAAAGTCACAGATGAACAACAAAACTGGAGTTTCTTCCTTGACGCCTTACATCTGTTCTTTACCAGGAATTGAAGAAGAGAAATTAAAGCTTCTACGCATGTAGCTTTGTCTGGAGCACAGAGCAAAAATCATCAACATATTGTAACAAAACAATAGCCTGTGATTCAGGTTGCCAGCCTTCCAACACTTGACCCATGAGCTGTGAGAACAGGGCAGGTGATAATTGAGCTCCCTGCAGAGTCACAACGCAGGTATATTGCTTGCCTATGTGTGTGAAAGCAAACAAATACCTACTGTCTTTTATACAGAGGGATAGAGAAATATATGGCAATGGGACTTCTGGTTTCAACCTAATCTGAACTGGTGGTACTGCTAGTCTGCCTATATCCGCTGTTCCCTCACTCCAAAGGCGGGCTGGAACTTGTTGTAAGCATTGTTCCAGCTCCTCCTCTGACAACAAAGGTGTGCATACGGCTATAGGGGTTTCTGAGGACTTACAAAATGCAGCTAGTATACAGATTTCTTTTTCTGCTAACTGACCCATGATTTTAACCAACCCATCCTCCCTGAACTCTAAGAGGCGTGGATTTTCTGCAGCAAATCCGCTCCTAGTAGGTTGAGAGGAGGGGTTTCACTAACCAACAATCGAGTAGTCAGAGAATAATTGGTTGTGAACTTCACTTCCATTGGTTTAAACAAAGTAGTATCTTTTGGTGTTCCATCTACTCCTACACATAAAAGACTTTGTTTACTGACATCACTCTCTTTGACACGTCTGCTGTGTATTACTCTAGTGGCTGCTCCAGTGTCTACCAGAAAGGGGAGAGGAGCTTCTAAACCTACAGTCAGAGACAATAGGTACTGGGCCCCTTCTGGATTTGCTAACTTGCAAAAGGCAGATATCGTCAATGAGCACTGACACCGGATTGCCTGTTTCCTAATGGTCAGAGGAGGACGGTCTGGGTTTGGACTGTCCATTCTGAACCTTAGGATGTGCCCTACATTTTCTACGCATATGCCTTGTTTGCCACAGTTGTAGCAAGTGATAGGTTCCCGAGATTCATGATTGTCCTGGTTTACAAGTACCGTGGTACAGAAGCCTAGCTCCAAGCTGAGGACAATTCGGAGAATAACCTGAGCCTCTAGAGTATGCCATTCAGGACGGGCGGCTTCTAGTTTGTCTTTCAGGGTCTTTATAAGACCTCCCACAAAGGCTTGCGTAAGAAGTTGGGCATGTGCAGGGACATTAGGATTGTATCCTAAGTCCCTCCACGCTACCAGAATCCTGGACAAAAACTTTTCTGCTGATTCTGTCCTCTCCTGCCTAACATCATGCAGGCTAATTCTTAACTCTGTCATACACTTCAAAGCCCAGTCTTTCAAATGATGTAGTAAAGTAGCCCCCGAACCCAAAACCTTAGGGTCAGGTGGTGGATTAAACTCCTGCATCATCAAAGGGAAGAAGAAGGGATCAGCATTATGTCTGGCCACTTCTTCTAGATCTTTATAACAACAGTCATAAACTCCTGCTAACTGCAGGCAAGCTCTATAGAACCCCGTGGGTTGTTTCTCAGGATCTGGCATTTTTAGTGATACTAATATATCTTGGGGTTTTGTTGACCACAGTGGTGACAAACCCAATAGGGGCTACTGTTGGGATTTTAGGGTCGGCGTACATTTTTAGATAATGTCTTTTTCATTTTGTACCTACTGACACCATCATTTTCAATTCTTTCTTCTATCTTCCCTTTAGCAACCAGGCAGGCACATCTGCCCCAACCTTCAGCTGCCTCCAGGAGTTTAGCATCTTTAAAACTGCCTTTATATTCTATCATTGCATTTGACCACAGACAAGGACTAAGGGACCCATGTCTGGTGTCCTGTTTCATGATAGACATCAAAGCCTTACATTCTTTAGCTATCTCTTTACCTTCCATATTCTTTACTATGTTTTTGGCCAATATCCATTTTGACAAATCCGAGGTGGCTTTCTTAGACCATCCGTTACCCATGTTTCACTGGTAATCTATATGGGCTTTTAATAACCTTTTTCCTCCTTATTTGAGGAGAGGGTAACCCCATCTGAGGATATTATGTCGACTATGGCAAGAGATTTTTGTCACAAGTCAGACACTCTTCCTACAGACAACATACAGTACAAGTGTCCCCGCTGCGTGACTCTAAAAACGCAGGCTTCACAGTGCAGGACCCACCTAAACTATCAGTCTCTCATCAGGGATCCGGAACTCGTTACCAGTAGATTAGGGAATTTAGATCATAAAATAGCCACACTAGGACAATTATCCAAGCAATTGATACTATTATGGCCTTCAAACACATTGAGTTACACATTCATTCCAACCTAGACAACGAGACAGCTTATTTGACAGGGTTCCTTGTCATATAAAATGGACCGAGTTTAGACCTTAAATGAACCACTTAATATAAATGAACACACTTACCCAACTTTGAGCAGACAGAATCACAGAGACACAATGAGGGATAAGAATAAAAGTTTCTTACCAGCTGGCATTGTAATGATTATTAGTCTGTGCATTGTTTCCATTCGCGAGTAAGTCGGGTCAGAGGTTCTGGTCACTCGGTCCCTGTTCCGGGTGTCAGCTGTAATCGGACCACACCGGTACCGATCTGATGACCTTGTTGCCAGGTGCTAAATTGGTATATATGGAAGCCCGTGATGAGGAGATGTTGCTAGCGATTATCTATCAATAGCATGAAATCACTCCATGTTATATCAAGAAACTTCTCCAATGAGAACTCAATGAATTCTGTTTAATTACGAACATTGCCAACTCTTATACACCAAGAAAGAAGGCGTTACCATGCAACGGTTAGTGTTACATTGGTTACTGTTACATAGGTTACAAAGCTGATTGATCATAAGCCTTATTGACATCTACCAAATAGTCTCAAAGCTCTTAAGGCTCGTCTTAGACATGGAAATCACTGTAGTCAGGGTATTGTTATCACATTATACACTATTTTCTGCTCGTTTTGTGTGTCTTCTAAGTTAACATAGCTCAACCTTATTTACCTTTTCTGTTGACTCCTTATCTTAGAATCCTAGTTACCGGCACTACAAAGCATAGGTTTTAGTCTTCTATTTAAGGGCCAATAATCCAATACAAGATAACAAACATACACTTATTGCGTTCTGAAACTTAACACTTTATATGCCATAACAACATCGACCTGCATGGGTTCGGGAGCAGCTTCAGTCTTTGGGGGCGGACTCAATGTTGATTGACTGAAGAAGTACAGGGTGCTGATGCCTGAACCCCGCAGTCTCTCTTTTTGTCGCTTTCAGAGTCTCTGGTCAATCTGGATGCATAACTATGAAAACAGACAGGGTCCATATGCACAGAAATAGCTGAATGATGCTTGCGGCTGCCCGGAACTGCAAGAGGGCGACAGACAAGAGTGGCAGACCTTACAGAAGTACAGCGTCTGATTGGTTTCACAAATTTCTACAGAAGGTTTATAAAGGACTTCTCAAAGGTCATCTCTCCCATTACCTCCATCACAAAGAAGGCAAATGTTTTTCTGGTCCCCGGTGTAAGAGGCAGCTGCTTAGGTGCTCTGAAGTGACTCCCTGCAACAGAGCTACAACGGCTTCTTAGTGGTTTTATTGTTATTTTATTAGTAAATCATGATGCCAGCGCTACATTAGCACACGAATGTTAAATGCAATTAAGAATCACGAGAACTGGGGTGTAAAACGTAATAACTGTCTTCTCTCTTTCTTTGTTGCTGTCAGCAGCGATCATATATCAGTGTACACACAAGCCTTATATTGAAAGTAAATATTTTCTTTACATGTTGGGAGTATCATTACCAGGAATAATGTACCTGGGATTGTTCAGGTTACAGACAGAGATGACGCTCGGGGTAACATATGGCAGTGCTGGTAGTTTTCCTTGGGCCGGTTTAATGGCTCTTCAGCGGTGTGCACTATGAGCCATACACACCTCTGTTTGGCCCAGATTATGAGGGTATTCGCTGGCTCTGGTGTCCGTTATTATAACTCTGCTCTATTTGGGGCCATCTCCTCACGATAAAATGTATACTTCTTTGTTTTACCTCTCCTGTCTCGGCCACCTCACAGGGACTTTTGTGTGACCGGCCACAACTCTCCTCTGGATCCAACTCTTCCGGTAGCTTCCGGCAGCTGCCTGACTGTAATGCTGACAGGGATCTTTCTTCTCCCAGTAATCCTAAATCACTTTCTATACACACTAACACTGTCCCTCTCTCTCTCTGATGGACGCCCGAAGATTTTCCCTATTTGACTCTCCCTCTTGTCTGACTAACTCCTGTCAACTACACACATGGTCACGCTGACTAACTATATGGTTCACTTGTTAAACAGCTGTCTTACTGAAAAACTCTCTGCGCACTTAACTGTTCTGATCTGACTGAAATCTCACTGGCTGACTATCTTCTCGCCATTACTATGACACAACTCCTCTTCTACCGCTCTCTCTCTTCACTCCCCAGACCTGCATGATCAACTGCCTCCCAACTGTCACCCCACTGGCTTGCAGCCAATCAGAGTTCAATCTGCAGGCAACCAATCAAAATTAACTGTCCACCTGGCAGAGTATTAAAAGCTCTGTCATATGACAAACTAAGTAGTAGGTAATCCCTGCTGGTTATATATGAACTGACTAGCAGGTCAAGCATACAGATACATAAAAATATCTCATATATATAGTAATACAAATTAACATCAGTCATGTAGGCCCCTTCCAAAATAACGAGCCAATACTCTTATATCATCATGGATCAGCCCTCATCAAGCTTGCAGAACCACCATGGTGCAATCAAAATCAACCAGCATCAAGCCAATTTAACTGCGCAGTTGCAGGAACATAGTCTCCAAATCCCATGAGATAATGTTTAAAGAACGTCATCCATGTGTGCCAAAATCATACACTAAAAAATGTGTTACTTTGGAAATAGATGCATATTAAAAAGGGGATATCTCCCCCCAAAATATATGGGAACAAAGGCACTTTGATAACACTTTGATATGACACTTGGGAAAAGTGTATTACTGCTTTATTAAAAAGTGCCTTTTAAAACAGCAACAGAGAACGCGTTTCAAACTGCGCAGAGTTCTTGTTTGAAACGTGTTCTCTGTTCCTGTTTTAAAAGGCACTTTTCAATAAAGCAGTAATACACGTTTCCCAAGTGTCATATCAAAGTCTTTTTTGCTGTGGATTTTCCTGCTGGAAGCCGCCAGGACTGGGCGGATGGATTTGACACTGGTAGT
The DNA here is from genome assembly GCF_035609145.1 of Eleutherodactylus coqui. NCBI lineage: Eukaryota > Metazoa > Chordata > Amphibia > Anura > Eleutherodactylidae > Eleutherodactylus > Eleutherodactylus coqui. The sequence goes on from NC_089838.1 coordinate 330,138,771, forward strand.
GTTTTCTGCAACAGCGGTGTAATGCGGGCTCCTAAGTACAAGTGAGCTACTCTATTTTCCTTTGCGCTTTTGTAGGACCCATTTGGGCCACTACACCTGAGGCATAAGCTACTTTTGAGAAACTAAAGACTCTGTTTACTTCAGCACCAGTACTGATCCACCCAAACCGAGAATTGCCTTTTGGTGTGGAGGTGGACGCCTCCAACTCTGCTGTGGAAGACATCCTGGAGCAGCAAATTGGAGATAAGATGCAACTACATCCTTGTGCATTTCTGTCCTTGACTATTCACTAATCCAAGAAATAGTGTCCAGCAGCACTCAATGAAAACCTCAAGGTGAGGTGAAAAAAATGCAAGCCACTAAATACCTCAAGACTCTGAGGTCTGAACCTCAAGACTCAATACACAGTCCCAGAAATAGTATATAGCAGTGGCAGCATGCAGTTTCAATAAAAGAATCCTTTATTACTCCATAGTTGAACAAGAAAGCTACATTTCGGCCTACATGTGCCCCTTTTCAAGATTCCAACCACATAAACAGACTGACTCTTAGGGTGGGTTCACAGGGGGCGTATTCCCGTCGGAAATCTCGCGGTTTGGCCGCAGCAAAAACCGCGAGATTTCCGCTGGGAGAACTGCCGCGGTTTAAGCCGTGGCGGCTTTGAAGTTGCCCGGTCGCATGCTTTTCCGTTGCGGCCGGCGCTCCCATAGAGGAGAGCGCGGCCGCGTCGTAAATAAACAAAAAAAGAAAGTAAACAGACATGCTCAATCTTTTGAAACCGCGGCTGCGGCGGCCGCAGCCGCGGTTTCAACCGGATTTACCGCAGCGGATTAGCCGTCCCGTGTGGACGAGATTTCTGAGAAATCTCATCCACATGGCTGGCTAATCCCGAGATCAGCGGCCGCGGGCGGTTTTGCTGCGGGCGGATCTGCTGCGGCAAAACCACGGCAAATCCACCCTGTGTGAACCCAGCCTTAAACAACAAAACACACATAACACCCCCACAAATCACAAACACTATACCATTGTATGCAGGTGTGGAGCGTACCGAAAATGAACAATACTCATATCCAGGGCAGGAGGTGAAGTCTCTTCTGCCTCGTTGCATGCATTGACATCTGTGAATGACTTCTGCGCACGCTCGGGATCAGGCAACTATCGCAGTACTTTGCTACAGCAACATAGTGAAGCCGGAAGCACGCCGGAGAGACAAAGAGCCAGGCATTGAGGGCCATTGTCATGTGACTTGACTTGATACTGCGATAGTTGCCTGATCCCACGCATGCGCAGAAGTCATTCACGGATGCCACTGCATGCAACGTGGCAGAGGAGACTTCACCCGCCGCCCTGGATATCATTAATGTTCATTTTTGGTATGCTTCACACCTGCATACAATAGTAATATAGGATTCTTTTATTGAAACTACTCTGCATGCTGCCACTGCTCTGTACTATTTCCTTGACTACTCACTAATGACCGGCGGGGCTACTACACCTGCGGCTCCAATCCAGCATCGGTAAGGCATAACACTGTAGCAGCAGGAAAAAATGATTATACAGACTCAAAGAGTCTGAACTAGAGATGAGCGAGCACCAAAAGGCTCGGGTGCTCGTTACTCGGGACGAAAAATTTGCGATGCTTAAGAGTTCGTTTCGAATAACGAACCCCATTGAAGTCAATGGGCGATCCGAGCATTTTTGTATATCACCGATGCTCGCTAAGGTTTCCATTTGTGAAAATCTGGGCAATTCAAGAAAGTGATGGGAACGACACAGCAACGGATAGGGCAGCCGAGGGGCTACATGTTGGGCTGCATCTCAAGTTCCCAGGTTCCACTATTAAGCCACAATAGCGGCAAAAGTCGCCCCCCCCCCCTTCTCAAAAATTTTTACTTCTGAAAAGCCCTCATTAGCAATGCATACCTTAGCTAAGCACCACACTACCTCCAACAAAGCACAATCACTGCCTGCATGACACTCCGCTGCCACTTCTCCTGGGTTACATGCTGCCCCCCCCCCCCCGCGCACGACCCAGTGTCCACAGCACACACCAAAGTGTCCCTGCGCAGCCTTCAGCTGCCCTCATGCCACGCCACACTCATGTCTATTTATACGTGCATCTGCCATGAGGAGGAACCGCAGGCACACACTGCAGAGGGTTCGCACGGCTAGGCAGCGACCCTACTTAAAAGGGGCAGGACGATAGCCCACAATGCTGTACAGAAGCAATGAGAAATATAATCCTGTGCCACCGCCATCAGGAGCTGCACACGTGGGCATAGCAATGGGGAACCTATGTGCCACACACTATTCATTCTGTCAAGGTGTCTGCATGCCCCAGTCAGACCGCGTTTTTTTATAAATAGTCACAGGCAGGTACAACTCCGCAATGGGAATTCCGTGTGCACCCACAGCATGGGTGGCTCCCTGGAACCCACCGGCTGTACATAAATGTATCCCATTGCAGTGCCCTGGACAGCAGAGCTAACGTCAGATTAAATGCAGGTGGGCTTTGGCCCACACTGCATGCCCCAACCTGACCGGGGTTTTTAATTCATAGACACAGGCAGGTACAACTCCCTATTGTGCAGTCCCTGTGGACCGACAGCATGGGTGGGTGCCAGGAAGCCACCGGTGGCACAAAAATATATCCCATTGCATTGCCCATCACAGCTGAGGTAATGTCATGTTTAATGCAGGTGGGCTTCGGCCCACACTGCATGCCCCAGTCAGACTGGGGTTCTTTAGAAGTGGACACATGCAGTTACAACTCCGTGTGGACCGACAGCATGGGTGGCTCCCTGGAACCCACCTGTGGTACATAAATATATCCCATTGCAGTGCCCAGCACAGCTGATGTAACGTCAGCTTTAATGCAGGTGGGCAAAAAATTATTGGATTACACTGTAGGCGAGGGCCCAAAAAAATTGGTGTACCAACAGTACTAATGTACCTCAGAAAAATTGCCCATGCCCAACCAAGAGGGCAGGTGAAACCCATTAATCTCTTTGGTTAATGTGGCTTAATTGGTAACTAGGCCTGTAGGCAGCCCAGTTAAAATAAAAATTGGTTCAGGTGCAAGTTTCAACGCTTTAATGAGCATTGAAACGTATAAAAATTGTTTAGAAAAATTATATGACTGAGCCTTGTGGGCCTAAGAAAAATTGCCCGTTCGGCGTGATTACGTGAGGTTTCAGGAGGAGGAGCAGGAGGAGGATGAATATTATACACAGATTGATGAAGCAAAAAGGTCCCCGTTTTTGATGGTGATAGAGAACGAGGCTTCCATCCGCGGGTGCAGCCTACGTATTGTTTAGGTATCGCTGCTGTCCGCTGGTGGAGAAGAGAAGTCTGGGGAAATCCAGACTTTGTTCATCTTCATGAGTGTAAGCCTGTCGGCACTGTCGGTTGACAGGCGGGTACGCTTATCTGTGATGATTCCCCCAGCCGCACTAAACACCCTCTCTGACAAGACGCTAGCCGCAGGACAAGCAAGCACCTCCAGGGCATACAGCGCGAGTTCAGGCCACGTGTCCAGCTTCGACACCCAGTAGTTGTAGGGGGCAGAGGCGTCACCGAGGACGGTCGTGCGATCGGCTACGTACTCCCTCACCATCCTTTCACAGTGCTCCCGCCGACTCAGCCTTGACTGGGGAGCGGTGACACAGTCTTGCTGGGGAGCCATAAAGCTGTCAAAGGCCTTGGAGAATGTTCCCCTGCCTGCGCTGTACATGCTGCCTGATCTCCGCGCCTCCCCTGCTACCTGGCCCTCGGAACTGCGCCTTCTGCCTCTAGCGCTGTTGGATGGGAATGTTACCATCAGTTTGTCCGCCAGGGTCCTGTGGTATAGCATCACTCTCGAACCCCTTTCCTCTTCGGGTATGAGAGTGGAAAGGTTCTCCTTATACCGTGGGTCGAGCAGTGTGTACACCCAGTAATCCATAGTGGCCAGAACGCGAGGGTCTCGAGAAAGGCATCCTAACATGAAGTAAGCCATGTGTGCCAGGGTACCTGTACGCAACATATGGCTGTACTCACTAGGAAGATCACTTTCAGGATCCTCCTTCTCCTCCTCCTCCTCCTCCTCCTCCTCCTCCTTAGGCCATACACGCTGAAAGGATGACAGGCAAGCAGCATGGGTACCCTCAGCAGTGGGCCAAGCTGTCTCTTCCCCCTCCTCCTCATGCTCCTCCCCCTCCTCCTCAACGCGCTGAGATAAAGACATGAGGGTGCTCTGACTATCCAGCGACATACTGTCTTCCCCCGCCTCCGCTTCCGAGCGCAAAGCGTCTGCCTTTATGCTTTGCAGGGAACTTCTCAAGAGGAATAGCAGAGGAATGGTGACGCTAATGATTGCAGCATCCCCGCTCACCATCTGGGTAGACTCCTCAAAGTTTCCAAGGACCTGGCAGATGGCTGCCAACCAGGCCCACTCTTCTGTAAAGAATTGAGGAGGCTGACTCCCACTACGCGCGTCCATGTTGGAGTTGGTATTCCACTATAGCTCTACACTGCTCATAGAGCCTGGCCAACATGTGGAGCGTAGAGTTCCACCGTGTGGGCACGTCGCACAGCAGTCGGTGCACTGGTAGATTAAACCGATGTTGCAGGGTGCGCAGGGTGGCAGCGTCCGTCCTGGACTTGCGGAAATGTGCGCTGACCCGGGACACCTTTCCGAGCAGGTATGACAAGTGAGGGTAGCTTTTCAGAAAGCGCTGAACCACCAAATTAAGGACATGGGCTAGGCATGGCACGTGCGTGAGGCTGCCGAGTTGCAGAGCCGCCACCAGGTTACGGCCGTTGTCACACACGACCATGCCCGGTTGGAGGCTCAGCGGCGAAAGCCAGCGGTCGGTCTGCTCTGTCAGACCCTGCAGCAGTTCGTGGGCCGTGTGCCTCTTCTCTCCTAAGCTGAGTAGTTTCAGCACGGCCTGCTGACGCTTGCCCACCGTTGTGCTGCCACGCCGCGCGACACCGACTGCTGGCGACGTGCTGCTGCTGACACATCTTGATTGCGAGACAGAGGTTGCGTTGGAGGAGGGTGGTTTAGTGGAGGAAGCATTCACCGCTGCAGATACCAGCACCGAGCTGGGGCTCGCAATTCTGGGGGTGGGTAGGACGTGAGCGGTCCCAGGCTCTGACTCGTTCCCAGCCTCCACTAAATTCACCCAATGTGCCGTCAAGGAGATATAGTGGCTCTGCCCGCCTGTGCTTGTGCACGTGTCCGCTGTTAAGTGGACCTTGGCAGTAACCGCGTTGGTGAGGGCGTGTACAATGTTGCGGGAGACGTAGTAGTGCAGGGCTGGGACGGCACATCGAGAAAAGTAGTGGCGACTGGGAACCGAGTAGCGTGGGGCCGCCGCCGCCATCATGCTTTTGAAAGCCTCCGTTTCCACAAGCCTATACGGCAGCATCTCCAGGCTGATCAATTTGGCTATGTGCACGTTTAACGCTTGAGCATGCGGGTGTGTGGCGGCGTACTTGCGCTTGCGCTCAAACAGTTGCGCTAGCGATGTCTGGACACTGCGCTGAGAGACATTGCTGGATGGGGCCGAGGACAGCGGAGGTGAGGGTGTGGGTGCAGGCCAGGAGACGGTAGTGCCTGTGTCCTCACAGGGGGGTTGGATCTCAGTGGCAAGTTGGGGCACAGGGGGAGAGGCAGTGGTGCAAACCGGAGGCGGTGAACGGCCTTTGTCCCACCTTGTGGGGTGCTTGGCCATCATATACCTGCGCATGCTGGTGGTGGTGGCTCCCCAGCTGATCTTGGCGCGACAAAGGTTGCACACCACTGTTCGTCGGTCGTCAGGTGTCTCTGAAAAACTGCCACACTTAAGAGCACCTTGGCCTCTGCAGGGTGGCATGGCACGAGGGGGTGCTTTGGGAAACAGTTGGTGGATTATTCGGTCTGGCCCTGCCTCTACCCCTGGCCACCGCACTGGCTCGGCCTGTGCCCACACCCTGACTTGGGCCTCCGCGTCCTCGCCTGCGTCCACATCCTCTAGGCCTACCCCTACCCCTCAACATGCTGTATTACCAGTATTGCAGAAACAGAACGCTGTAATTAAATGTGCCGCTTATTGGCCTGTGGTTGGAGGCTGACTTCGCTTACGGAACGCACAGCAGAGCCAGGAAAGAATTTTGCACAAGCCTGCTGTAACACCGTATGAATTAGGACAACTACCCCCAGCAGAGACCCAGTACACTTAGGACGGTCACAGGCAGCCCAAATAGATTTTTTTTCCCAAATGTTTTTGGAAAGGCCCACTGCCTATATACACTGTATATGTCTTCTGTCCCTGCCTCACCACTACTGGCCCTGGACAATGTAAAATTACTGCAGACTGTTTCACTGTGGACAGGAATACAGCGGTGATGTAACAGCCAACACAGAGCCAGGAAATAATTTTGCGCAAGCCTGCTGTAACGCTTAGCTGGCTGCGTATGAATTAGGACAACTACCCCCAGCAGAGACGCAGTACACTGAGGATGGTCACAGGCAGCCCAAATAGATTTTTTTTCCCAAATGTTTTTGGAAAGGCCCACTGCCTATATACACTGTATATGTCTTCTGTCCCTGCCTCACCACTACTGGCCCTGGACTATATAAAATTACTGCAGGACGCAAAGACCGTTGGGGTTCTTGATGCCTAAAATAACTCCTAACGCTCTCCCTATAGCAGCTCCGGCACCAGCAGCACTTTCCCTGAACAATGTCTAAACGCATCTGTGGCGAGCCGCGGGAGGGGACGATTTATATACTCGGGTGACACCTGATCTCGCCAGCCACTCACTGCAGGGGGGTGGTATAGGGCTTGAACGTCGCAGGGGGAAGTTGTAATGCCTTCCCGTCTTTCTATTGGCCAGAAAAGCGCGCTAACGTCTCAGAGATGAAAGTGAAAGTAACTTGAACATCGCGTGGTGCTCGCCTCTAGTAACGAGCATCTCGAACACGCTAATACTCGAACGAGTATCAAGCTCGGACGAGTACGTTCGCTCATCTCTTGTCTGAACATATAAACTACCCACTTCACTATACAGTAGGTGTATATATACTTCATTAGGAATGATGGCACTAGCGCTCACTCCACCGACTCCAACATGATGGCTTATGCACACTGAGCCATAGACACCAATGTGGCCATGTGAATTAAAGCATATATGACACTAGTCACTGACTGGTATCAGTGGTACTAATATACTGAAAGCACCACAATCAGTTGTGAGGATCTAAATGCCTGCAGCAAAGATCTGAAGCTAAAACCTTAAACTAGAGCCCCCCGACATGCTTTGGTAGACAACTGGCATCTTCAGGGGTGCATGGAGTTATTTATGCAGCACAGACATGTATCAGTAGAGGCGGGATCAGTGTCATCACCACCAATGGGAGACACATTGCCAGGCCATTCTCTGTGTTCGTCATCCTGAGCTTTCTTAGTTGATCAAAATTGTCCGATACAAGAAAAATCCCTGCAAGGCCTAGATGTAGGTATGATCTGTAATGTGCCAGAATAAATGTTATCCCTCTCTAATATTTACTGGTTCACAGTTGTAGCGGCCTAAAGCCGACAGACGGATATATGATCACGTGAAAATACTTTAGACATATGAAATATACAAATTAAATATATATCCCCATCCAGTAAAGAGCGCATCTCAACGTATTAATATTCAATAGTATCAAATGTCAAAAATAGACTAAAAATAAATGCCACAAAGAAAAGACCCTCTTCAGTCCCAAGGGTGTTCTGCTCTTCATATGAAAGATTAATGTCACCTCTTCTTTCAGCAGGACAGCCTCTAGATTACCCATCCTCGGGCCCGAGTGGACCTGACACATACCACAGAACCAGAGCATTTGGGCACCCTTGGGGTCCAGGGCCAAGGAGCTACTAGCTAACTCTACTTCCCCCATATCTACACCCCGGGTCTCATAAGGTCTTGAGTATTCAGATGGCACATTTTGGCTCCGGGGTTTGAGGTAAGCAATCACATGGCTAAATAGAAGAATTGTTTGTGCTCAATCTTCATAATGGTAGCTGAAATCCTGGTGAGAAACAACAGATGAATAGTTCTCCTATTGGCAACTGATTATCATTTCACCTTACCAAACCTCAAAGCCAAAAAATATTCTCTTGTTTTATGAAATTATTTAATTAAGTAGCAGTAATTGAGGAAGCTGAATGGATTACCCTGAATGCCGAGAAGCTACACGCTAACCCAAGATCAACATGCACAATGCCAAGTGTCAGCTGGAGAGGAGTAAAGCACGTCATTAATGGAGCAGTAGAAACACTACTCTGGAGCGGGTAATCACTTCTCACTAGTGGAAATAGATACGGTGCAAACAGCAGAATTCAGAACATTTCAAAAGTGGGGCAATTAATGCAGCCAGAATTCATGGATCCAATCTAGGGTCATAAAAGGACGATGTGACGGCATTCAAGGGGCAAAATTCAGAAGTTTTAGCTCCTCAAAGGACATAACAGCAGCAACATTTAGACCAGCAGGTCAAGCATACAGATACATAAAAATATCTCATATATATAGTAATACAAATTAACATCAGACATGTAGGCCCCTTCCAAAATAACGAGCCAATACACTTATATCATCATTGACCAGCCCCCATCATAGCTTGCAGAACCATCATGGCGCCATCAAAATCAACCAGCATCAAGCCAATTTAACTGCGCAGTTGCAGGAACATAGTCTCCAAATCCCATGAGATAATGTTTAAAGAACGTCATCCATGTGTGTCAAAATCATACACTAAAAAATGTGTTACTTTGGGAATAGATGCATATTAAAAGGGGGATATCTCCCCCAAAAATATATGGGAACAAAGGCATATCTGTCACCGTACAATAGGCCAACCCATAGATTCCATAAATATTTGCACCTGCGTAGGAATCCTAATCGAGCATGAGACGATTCAAGGCAATGAACGCCTATTCAGAATGGTTAATATGTAATAGTCCATATCATCAAGTCCCTAACAAGGGATCCAAAGCAGAAGGGTAAGCCGGGGAGCACTGACAGCGAGAAGCCTATGGAGGAGGTGAGGGAGAACCACATAGTATGAAATAAGCTTGGATATGCAGCCGATTTCCAGTCAAAATTCTCACCAATGCTACAAATTTTGATAGTTTTTTTAGTTGCTGAATTTGCTGCGGAAATTTCCGCTGCGGACATTCCGAAGCATTTCCACCAAGTGTAAACATACTCTATGTCAGCTTGAGGTATACTACCATGTGCAGCCCTAGCAATAATAGCAACCCCCATAGTAGCCCCAATAGTGTCATCGCTCCCCTATATCAGCCCCAGCAATAATAGTAACCCCCACAGTAGCCCCAAGCAGCAATAATAATGTCCCTCCCACAGTAGCCCCAGCAATAATAGTGACTCCCACAGTTGTCCCAGTAGTAATAGTGAACCCACACAATAGCCCCAGTAGTAATAGTGACCCCACACAGTAGTCCCAGCAATAATCATGACCCTCACAGTATCCCCAGCAATAATAGTGACTCCTACAGTAGCCCCAGCAATAATAGTGACCCCCACAGTAGCTGCAGTGCAATTAGCACCCCCCATATACCAGCCCCAGCAATAATATTGACCACTCACAGTAGCCACAGCAAAAATTGTAACACCTCACAGTAGCCCAGGCAATAATAGTTACCCTCCACAGTAGCCCCAGTATTAATAGTGACCCCCCCCCCACAGTAGCCTCAGCAATAATTGTGACCCGTCACAGTAGCCCCAGCTTGCAAAAGGAATAAATCCCTGTGCTCCGGAACACAGAGGGATCGGCAGTAGTCCCGTTAGTTATTAGGGTTAGTATATTCATGCAACGCATTTCGGTAATTTCAGATTGCCTTTCTCAAGCATGTGATACACACAATACATAAAAACACATCTATATATATCCGCATTAAAATTCACTCCCATTTCCATGACTCGTGGTTAGGGCCAGGCACGGAGTCATCAAGTGGGAAGTGCTTCCTACTCAGGTGACAGAATACGTTATCCTCTTCTCACAAGTTTAAACAGAGGCCGTTCAATAGTGAATCGCTGCTGTGTATCTCAATGGAGAGGGGCGGGGGAGCGAGAGGAGAGAAATCTCCTGCACTGCCCCGTCCCCCTGCTAGCCGCTCTGTGTGCGAGTCAACCCTGCTAGCTCCTGTGCAGGAGCGTGGAGACACAGGGCCGAGTGTCGGGCATCGTTTGCCCAACACTCGTCCAGTGTAAATGGGCCTTCAGTCAGATACGCCCAGTGCAGTATTGGGGCAGTCAACCCACCGACCCCATATCTTGGTGAACTTGGCAGGGCATCCCGTAGCCATATATGTCAATTTATATAAAGGGCCAACACTGCTTAACTCACGCAGCCAGGCTGCCCTAGTGGGTTTTTGGGGTGTTTCCAATTAAGTAATGTTACCTTTTTAGCATAGAAAAAAAGCAATTTGTATAGGGTGCGTGCTGCCGCATCGCCAGGAATGTCTTCCACAAGGCCGAAGAGACAGACCTGAGGGTGTAAGATACACGGTGCTCCCAGACGAGTCTCCATGAACTGAAGAACATCTCTCCAATAAGCTTGTAAAACATGACACTCCCAGAACATATGCATAGTTGTGCCTGTATCCATCAAGCACCTTAGGCAGTCTGAACTAGAAGATAAGCCCATAGCGTTTAGATGGCTAGTAGTATAATAGACTCTATAGAGGAAATTGATTTGTATTAGCCTGTCTCTAGTGCTTACTAAGAGAGGCCCAGAGCCTGTCAAAAGGCCTCTTCGGTCATCCGAGTCCAGGTTCGGCATATCCAAGCCCCATTTTTTAAGAGCCTGTCTCCAAGTGAAGCAAGGCTATGCGTCAGCTGTCTATACAAAAGGGGAAAGTGGCTTCGGGATATTAGCCATCTGTGCCAACTCCTCCAGCCGAGTCAAGACAAAGGGGATACTCAGGCCCTCAAAGTGGGCTCTCAGGGCGTGGCAAAGTTGGCAATACCTAAAAAGGGAGCTACTAGGGAGGCCAAAACGTGTCTGCAATTGTAAAAAGGTACAGAAAACGCTACTTTCAACAACATCTGTGAGGGTAGTGATCCCATGGCGTCTCCAGAAAACTATATATGGCATACATTGCAAGTGTGGGAGGTTGCGGTTACACCATAAAGGGGTATGAGGAGGCCACTTGGCTGCCTCATCAGATATCAAATGAAGGCTGGCATTTCAGATTTTCAGAGTCACCCACATGGGCGCAGGTAGGGCACTTACACGGGAGGTCAGACCCCTTAGTAATAAGCCTCTCAAACGTTGTTCTGTGCTCACCACTCTGCGCTCGAGTCTGACCACTGGGTAATAGTTGGTAGACGACAGCCACCACCCCACACATACCAATTAACTAGCCAGGTAGTAACAGTAGAAATAGAGAAGGGCCAACCCCCCTCCATCCGTGGGCAGGCAGAGAGTTTCCAATTTGATTCTTGGGGTGGAGCCCTGCATAATATGCAAAGGAGTATTATATGGAGAACTGTAAAGAATCTTTAAGGGACCAGGATAGGGGCGTTCTGAAATATATACAAAACTTTGGGTAATAACTTTATTTTAATTAGGTTTATACAACCAACTAGGGTCAATGGGAGTGAAGCCCATCGCGTTGCCATGTCTCTTGCCCAGTCCAAAAGTGGAGTAAGATTATCTGTGTAAAAAGGGCAGGGAGGGCTAGTGATGTCGCAGGGGCATCAACTGCCAACAGCCCAGTTTTATCCCAGTTAACCCTTACTCCGGAGTACTCTCCATAAATGTTAAAAATTGAGAGCACTGAGGCTAAAGAAACTTCTGGGACTTGCAGAAACAGTATCATCCACTTACAATTCCACCCACTCTTCATGAGTTCTCAATTGGAATCCCGTGACTTCCGTTGACACTCGAATCTGTATTGCAAGTGGCTCAATTGCAATAGCAAAGAGGGCAGGGAACAGAGGACAGCCCTGACGCGTCCCTCTACCAAGGAAAAACTATTTAGATATATGGGTGTTCGTCCGCAACCGGGCCACCGGAAACTGATACAGCACCTGTACCCACTTAATAAAGGCTGTCCCAAACCCAAAACGAGCCATCACTTCCCATAGATATCTCCACTCTGCCGAGTCAAAAGCCTTAGCATGATCAATAAAGACCAAAGTATGCTTCCCTCAGTTGGAATGCGACAGTGCGAGGTTAGTGAAAAGTCTTCTGACATTCATAGTTGTACTCTTGCCTGGCATAAATTCTTACTGATCAGCGTGTAAGATGCGACTAAGGGCCCTATTATTACGCATTGCCAGAACCTTAGCCAGGATTTTAATATCGTTATTGAGTAAGGAGATAGGCCAGTACGAGCCACAGTTCCCTGGATTCTTCACAGGCTTGGGAATCAAGACTATCAAAGCTTCATGCATAGTTGGTGGCAGAACCCTCTCCCGAAGGATATTGTTGAATAACACAAGGAGTTTCGGGGCTTTAAATTCCACGTTTTTATTTTGTACCATTCCATGGGGAGCCTGTTGGGACCCTGGGATTTCCTGCTTGGGAAAGACTGAATAGCCTCTACAATTGTCTCCTGCTCCAAGTCACCACCCAGCATTGTCACACTAGTCTGGGGTAATGTCGGGAAAGTACTAGTGTCAAGGTAGGACTTCAGGGCTTCATCAGGGAAAATAAGCTGGGAGGTATACAGAGTTGTGTAAAAGGCAACAAATATATTATTGATGAGCTCAGGGTCAGTGACCATGGCCCCAGATGTATCCTGGATTCCTACAATTGGGGGAATAACATTGTTTTCGCTGGCAAGGTAGGCTAAAAGTTGACCATTTTTATCCCCCTGATCAAAGACTCTATGCTGGGATCACAAGAATCTTTTCTCGGTATAATCAAGCAGTAGTAACTTAAATTCTCTCCTCAGACAGTTAAGTGCAGAGTGATTTGCCTCAGTGGGAGCCATAATATAGCAGGTTTCTGCCTCGGAGAGACAATGCTCCAAGTCCTCCCTTGCCTGCTGCAGAGACTTTCTATAAACTGAGATGGCTCCAGCAAAAGACCCTCTACTGAAGGCTTTAAAGGCCTCCCAGACTGTGGACTAGGATGCCGAAGCAGCATTAACTCCCCAGTAAATCTCCGCCTCCTGGTCAGTATAAGTGCAGACCTCCTGTTGGTCAAGCCAAAGGGGATTAAGTCTCCACAGGGGACGAGTGTCCGTCCCCTCCAAATTAAGGACCAGCTGTAGCGATGAGTGGTCTCAAATACCCCGGGGTAGATAAGAGACGTCACACACCAAGACATTCTCGGGACATGAAACACATGTCAATTCGAGAAAAAGAACCATGAGTCACTGAATGACAAGAGTATGCAACATTGTGAGGATGCTTCAAGCGCCACATCTCCTCCAGCAGATAAGCAGAAGCCCATGTAGGCAACTGGTATCCCACCTGAGTCGTCTGCTGAAGACGGTCATGTATTGGGTGCATTAGGTGGTTGAAATCCCCCATCAGTATCAGTGGGGCTGCCTCTAGGAGCATCACCTTAGCCATCATATCATGCAGCACCTGGATATCAGCTGGAGGTGGCAAATAAACATTGACTATGCTCAGAAGCTGTCCATTAAGGAAGCCCTGCAATATAAGGAAGCGACCATTAGGGTCAATATGCAGCTGTTTGAATGTAAACAGGACTGATTTAGCCACTAGTATTGTCACCCCCCTAGCATAGCAAGAGTATGTGGAGTGATAGGCCGAGCCAACAAACACACTGAGTGCCATCACTTTAGAGCCCGGCAAATGTGTTTTCTACAGAAGAACAATGTGGACAGAATAATTCCTAAGGAAATCGAGCCCCAGTGCCCTCTTTATCTTGGAATTAAGGCCTCAGACATTCCATAAAATCAGCTTAAGCTTATCAGCCATTGGGAACCCATAAAAAATATGAGGTCACATCTGTACAAATCAATTATTTAACTGCACATGGACAATCACACCTTGGGTCAAACTTAAGATTGAAACTGTTATGAACGAACACCAACTTCCCTTCCCACCCTACCCATCCAACCCAACCGAGGATAGGTTTGAATGCCATAACTATTACAATCAGAAGGGGGGTGTGGGCCCACCAGGCTACTCCTAAAAAAAAAACAAAAGAAGCAGCAAAAGGTTTGAAGGAGAGAAGAAAAGAAAGAGAACTCCCCTGTCTTTCCCGAACATTTTGACATCCATAAACCCCATATAGAAAACCGGAGATCATGTATTCTGCAGCGTACTAAGTAACTCAATAGAGGAGAAGGACCCGTTCAGCCATGGGAAGAACTCAGTACAAAATATAACAGTGGCCTGTTCATCCTTGGGGGCAAATGCCCCCCTCAGCAAAGGGGCCATAAAAATTATATACAGTACAGTAGACCTTGTTGGTCAGAGTTTGGCTTTGGGGTCAGTCGGTCAGTAGCCGGAAAAGGAAGGAGAGATCATACATTGTGAACAGTTGTTTCAATGTCCTCGTTATATAAGCATAGAATTACAGTAGTACAAAGTCAAGTCCTCTTCCAACATTAAGGAGGATTCTCCTTCCCCTGATAGGAGAGAGTAAATGCAAGGTTAATGGCATCAAGGCGTATCCAAAGGGACCAGTCTCATTTATTTAGGGACAATCAGGATTCATTGGTGCTCTAGCCAAGCAATCACATCCTCTGGCCCATCAAAGAAGTGAGCCCCGATGTCCTTGATGACCTTAAGTTTAGCCGGATACATCATTGCATATTCCAGCTGTTTAGCGCGTAAGAGACGCTTTTCCTCCATGAACTTCTGGCGACGTTTCTGTACCTCCAGGTAGTAGTCGGGAAGATTCTCCCATGCTGTCCCTGTACTTTTAGGGGGTCCATCCTTCGGTTCAGTTCCAGCACTTTATCTCTGTCCCATAATTTAGGAGTTTGGCTATAAATGTGCGTGGAGGCGCTCCTGGAGGCGGGGCTCTGGTTGGACTACGGTGCGCACGTTCCACGCAGAAGAGGGTGGGGAAGGAATTGGAGGCATAGACTTCCCTGAATGATTCAAGGTATTCACAGGGTTGTCTCCCCTCCACTCCCTCCGGCAAGCCGACCATCCTAATACTGCATCTGTGAGAGCGGTTTTCAAGGTCGTCGATCTTTCACTGCTGAGCAGAGGCGGTAGATTCAAGCGCCTGTATTTGTGCCCTAAGCGGTACGACTATGTCCTCTAGATCAGAGACTCGGGTCTCCACAGTGGTGTTGCGCTCTCGCAGGTTGTGGACATATGCCCGCAGCAGGCCAGAGTCAGACTGCAGGGCATCAATCTTCCCAGTAAGAGCAGATCGACAGTCTGTTATGGCCCTGAGTACGTCTGCAATAGTTGGACTTGAGGTGGTGGGACCAGGGGGGACCCCTGAGGTGAGCTGGATGCATGAGGTTGAGCTTCTTCCATGGCACCAGGTTTCACTCTATTGGTGAGCTTTGTTTGTTTTGTTGGAGGGGGTGAATATAGCGGGGGTGGGGTGGGGGGTGTAATTGGAGTATAGAGAAACGTATTCAGGAATAGAGACGTCACCTAGCCAGAGCTATCTAGTACCACAGAGGAGTTCTCTCAAGACTTCCACCACTACTTCATCACTGAGCTCCCGTACCTAGCAGAGTTCAGGGTGTGCATCATTGTGAGTTGGTCGCGCTAGCAGCAATGCACTCCCCAACTTCTAGTTTCAAGATCAGAACTCTGCAGCAGCGATATAGGATAGAGTGTTGTTTCAGCAAGAATCCACTATGTGGCAGCAGAGAACAATAGTAGTCCAGCACACATTGGACAGCGGCTGTATATTGTTTCTCCCTCTGCTCTGGCGTGTCTCTCCTGGACCCCAAGCTCCTGTCTAGGTGAGTGAATAAGGGGGCTGCAGGTGGGTAGATGAGGGGGGAGTGCGGACAGGTGGCTTCACTGGTGGTTGGATTATAGTGCTTATTAGTACACTTTTCTTGTTGCCTCCTGTGGGTTTCCAGTCCCCCTCGCAGCCCGGGCAGTAGGAGGGTTGTAGCTGGGCTCTCCACTGGGCGCAGGCACCTGGCACTCCAGCCTGCAGATGCTCTGGCTCCAGCAGGCCGCAGCAGGTCTCAGTCAGGGTCCGTCCACAGTAAGACCGCAGAAGGTCCTGAGGGTCATGAGGGGTCTCTAACTGTTCCCCAGGGGTGGGGGAGACACTCAGTAGGCAGAGCAGGGGCCTCGTTCAAGCAGGGTGTTAGGGTTTCCCCGGTTAGATGGGGGAGCACTGCCCCTGTGTCTTGTCTCTCTGCCAGCTAGGCCATGCCCCCAATTTTACATTAATATTAGCTAAGATTTAGGGAATGCCATAAAGGGAGGGCGATTCTTTGTAGGGTGTCAATTTTTTTACATTTTCTTCTACACAAGTGAGCAATGGGGAATTTAACATACGGGAAAAAACGTCTGCAGCGAAAATTATAGCACACCATTTTTGAAATTGCAGGTAACTGCAGCATTGGTGTTTTTTGATTGTGAAACCACTGGATGCTGTCACATCCAGGGTTTCACCTTGTGCACAATGGGGCCGACGGCAGCAGCGCCGACACCATTGAGAACATACAGTGAAGATCGCGAACCTTTGGCACAGCTGTGGCAGAGAAGCACGATGTTCTCCCATTAAATTCAATGGAGGCGGCGCTGAGCATTCTGACCAATCAGAGGCAGCTCTTAGCTATTGAATGACAGCTGAGAGCTGCCTCTGATTGGTCACAGTGCTTAGCCAATCAGAGGCAGCCCTTTAAGCAGGTGGGGATTTTAAATCCCCACCTGCTGAAAGCTCTTCATAGCAGTTCAGAAGACTCGGCTGGATGCAGCTGTGCCCCAGCAACTGCAGGGAGGTGAGTATATATATTTTTTACACATTTTTGGGATGATTTTATATTTAAAGCCTTTCTTCGAAAATCGCTGCAGGGCTTGCCAGCAGCCCATTGCTTTCAATGGAGCCAGCTATAGCGCCTGCTCCATTGAATTCAATGGGAGAACATCGCGCTCCTGTGGCACAGCTGTGGCAGAGTATTTCTTCATCTCCGCAGGGAGTCCTGTTGTCACTGGACACAGTGTTCAGCATTGTCAGTGTCCAGCATTGTCACAGTGTCCAGTGACAATGGGACTTCCCTTAGAGATGAAGAAATCCTCTGCCACAGCTGTAGCAGAGGATCACGATGTTCTCTGTATGTCAGTGGGGCCGCCGCCCTGCCACCGGCCCCATTGACCAGAGGTGAAACCCCTGCATGTGACAGCAGGGGATAGCGGCAGCGTTCCTTTTGTGCAGAAAACGCGGCCAGGTCCATTTTTCCTGCGTGCTAGCTACTTCGGTCATGCGAATTTTTGAATGCATGTGTTAAGTGCACAAAAATTTGCACGTCAAAATGCCCGTGTGACTGAGCCCTTAAAGTGCCCTGGATTGTGCAGTTGGCACCATATTTATTTCTACTAGTTAGAGGTGATTCACCGCTCCAGAGTACGTGTTTCTACTGATCCATTAATGACGTGCTTTACACCTCTCCAGCTGACACTTGGCATTGTGCATGTTAATCTTGGGTTAGCGTGTAGCTTCTCGGCATTCAGGGTAACCCATTCAGCTTCCTCAATTACTGCTACTTAATTAAATAATTTCATAAAACAAGAGAATATTTTTTGGCTTTGAGGTTTGGTAAGATTAAATGATAATGAGTTGCCAATAGGAGAACTATTCATCTGTTGTTTCTCGCCAGGATTTAGGCCGGCATTATGAAGATTGAGCACAAACAATTCTTCTATTAGCAAACTATGTGTTCCTCTATGTGAACGAACCCCGGAGCTAAAATGTCCCGTCTGAATAACCAAGACCTTATCAGACCCGGGGTGTAGATATGGGGGATGCAGAGGTTGCAGTAGCTCCTTGGCGCTGGACCCGAAATGCTACTCTGACACGTAAGAGGCCGTTAGGTGAGGGGGTGGGGGGTCTATTACAAGTTGTGTATAGAGGCTCCTGAAGCTGCATATCTAGGCTAATCCATTCAATTTTGGAAGTGTCCATAGAAGGGGTGTTCTAGTGTTATTTCAGGTTGCACTGTTGTGTGATATGTGTCTCCTGCGGCTTTAATTGGGCGGGGTGGAGATGTGCACGGTATGGCGAGGTGGAGAGCGAGGGATGCTATACGCATAAACAATGGTCAGAAGTTCAGCCGTGTGCCGGCAGAAACGGTATGACTGCAGGGGGGCGGTTGATGGTGGCTGGCAAGGATTGAAAGAACACAAACAGTGGCAGCAACAGCGGTGTATTCAATAAATAAAAGGAATTTTTTATTGCGCCATATTTAAAGGGAGGCAACATTTCAACCCTTTGGTCTTTCTCAAGTTTTCTGTGGGCTAGCAGGGATTGCAGTCAGTAGGTCAGGGAGCATGTTATCAGGGGGGTACAGAGGGGTTTGTTTAGGGAATACGGTATGCATCCCTGAACAGGTGCATTTTTAGAGCACGCCTGAAGTTCTGCAAGTCCTGGATTTCCCAAGTAGCCTTTGGTAGTGCGTTCCAGAGGACCGGTGCTGTTCTGGAGAAGTCTTGAAGGCGGGAGTGAGAAGTTCGAATTAAAGCTGCGCTCAGTCTGGTTTCGTTAGCAGAGCAGAGGGTCCGGGCTGGGTAATGGATTGAGATGAGGGAGGCGATATAGGGGGGCGCTGCGCTGTGGAGGGCTTTGTGAATGAAGGTAGCGAGTTTAAATTGAATTCTGTATTTAACGGGCAGCCAATGCAGTGACTGGCACAGGGCAGAGGCGTCCGAGTAGCGGCTGGACAGGAAGATGAGCCTGGCTGCCGCATTCAGGATGGATTGGAGAGGGTAGAGTCTGGTGCAGGGGAGGCCGATCAGCAACGAGTTGCAATAATCGAGCCGGGAGTGGATGAGGGCAACAGTAAGCGTTTTTAGAGTGTCTATTGTGAGAAAAGAGTGGATTCTTGTGATGTTCTTGAGGTGCAGCTGACAGGTTCGGGCCAGAGATTGGATGTAGGGGGTAAAGGAGAGATCGGTGTTGAATATGACCCCAAGGCAGCGGGCGCTATGGTGGTGCCACACACTTAGGGCTTTTACCCATTAGCAGTTTTTTTTGCTGCATTTTTTTCCCAAATGTCAATGGGACTTTCTAATGTTAAAATTGTATCGCACAAAAATCGCAAGTTTGCGTTGCTGCGATTTTTGTGCAATGCGATTTTTAACATTAGAGGGTCCCATTGACATTTGGGGGGGGGGGAAACGCAGCGAAATCACAGCAAAAAGGGAAGGATGAGGTGTAAAAGCCCTGAGATGGAGATGTCAGGAGGAGGTCGGTTAGTGGAGGGAGGAAACACCAGAAGGTCAGTTTTAGAGAGGTTTAGTTTTAGGTAGAGAGAGGACATGGTGTTAGAGACAGCGGACAGACAGTCGGTGATGTTTTGGAGGAAAGGTGCAGAGATGTCACGGGCAGAGGTGTATAGCTGGGTGTCATCAGCATACAGGTGGTATTGGAGGCCAAATCTCCTGATGGTTTTTTCCAATAGGGGCTGTGTAGATGGAGAAGAGAAGGAAAAGGAAATTTGTGCTGCAAAAGACTAACATCCCGGACAATGTTATGTATCTGTATGCTGATGAAGACCTTCTGGTCGAAATGACGCTGCTGCTCTGTCATTGGATCACCTCTCACAATCTGTCAGGTACCTGCATAACATGTATCCGCTAGATGCCCCTAACCGCTAATCCCCGAATCGCCGTACAGGGCTAGCAGATCTAGACACCGCACAGGGTGCAGGTACCACCTAGTGATAATAAGCTTTATTTGTACAGCGCCAACTTATTCCGTAATATGAAAATTACAAAGTTACCTGTGGTATTCAATTATTTAGAAACAGAGGTGATGGGTGATACAGAAGGTGCAGGGCCGGCGGCGGAGCAAGGGGGAACACAGAGGTGGTGGGTGATACAGAAGGTGCAGGGCCGGCGGTGGAGCAAGGGGGAACACAGCAAGGCAACGGTAATATGTGATTTGTAGTTTTTTGGGACACAAACAGGGTGTGGATAGTACAGGAGGTGCAGGGCAGGAAATGTACATGACAGGCAAAAGTGGAAAGCCATAGGGAGGGGCAGAGAGCGTATTGTGGGGGTGGGGGACTAGGTCAGGAGGTTAGGTATGCTTCTTTGAAGAGGTGTGTCTTTAAGGTGTGTCTGAAGTTCCGTGCCTTGGGGATTGTCTGGATTAGAGATGAGCGAGCACGCTCGGTAAGGTTAGCTACTCGAGCGAGCCTCTCTCTTCTCGAGTAACTGCCTTCTCCTCCGAGCACGCTCATCTCTAGCTTCTTCCTAACTCCGCTAATCTCATTCGGCAGTGCCGCTGTATCAGTGATGCAGTAAGTGTCTGTTAGATATTAACCCCTTAATGACCTCCAAAACATTATATTTACTGACATCACTAATCAGCTTTAAACCTGCACATACATCTTTTTTAGGTGTTGCCTTGGCTGAATACTGACAGCGAGGCTCCTAATTTAACCGCCAGGACTGGAGAAACCTCAGATCCTGGCAGTTTAACTGCTTACATGCCACAATCATAGCAACTGCAGCATGTAAGCAGATTACAGCAGGAGGAGGCTCCGCCAGTCACCCATCGGCACCCTGCAATGTGATTGCAAGGTACCAATGGGATCCCATGGTAACTGTAGGCCTGATAAAGAGCTCCATGTCTGCCTTGTAACTCACACGATTAGACCCCGCCTCCGGCAGAGTCTAAGGGGCTGATGCTATAGGCTTAGTGGAATGCACTACATAAGTAATGCAGTGTACTATCCTAGCGATCTAACAATAACACCTTCAAGTCTTCTTGAGGGACTAAGAAATACCATAAAAAAGTTCAATAAAGTGTAAAAAAAAAGCATTAAAAAATCCAGTTTTTAAAAAAATAAGTATTTTTCAACACAAAAACCTGTTTAGGCTCCTGCACACTTAGGTTTTTCTCCTGCGTTTTTTTTCACGATTTTGTTGCGTTTTTTTAAACATGAAATAGGAGTTTCTAATATTAAAAGTGCATCACATCGCAGAAAAACCGCAATGCGGGTCGTATTGAATTTCGCATTAAAAAAGCGCGGCAAAATCGTGTGAAAAAAATGCGTGCGAAAAATGCTAGTATGCAGGAGCCATTAACCCCTTAGTGACCAAGCCTGTTTGCGCCTTAATGACCAGGCCAAATTTGGAAATTTGACAAGTGTCACTTTAACACGGATTAACACCGTAAAGGTTTTGCATATCCAAGCGATTCTGACATTGTTTTTTCGCCACATGTTGTACTTCATTTAGGCGGAAAAATAGACCGATACAATTTGTGTATATTTATTAAAAGCGCCAAAATTGGGAAAATTTTAAAAAAATTGTAATTTCTTGACATTTCCAACAGTAATATCTCAAATGTGTGCAAACATAATATAGAAAATTTTGGTAATATATATATTTCCATCTGTTTACTTTATTCTGGATGCACATTGGAAAAACGTTTGGTTTTTTTTAACCATTTAGGAGACGTACAAATTTAACATTGATTATCAACATTTTGAGGAACACTTTATTTTCCGGCACCAAGCCAAAATTGCAAAGGCTCATGGGTATCAGATTGATAGATACCCCCCCCCCCCCAAATGACCCCATTTTAAAAGTTACACCCCTTAATGTATTCACAGAGGGGGTCAGGAGTATTTTGACCCCACAGGTTTTTTTCAGGAGTCAATGCAATTTAGAGGAGAAAAACTAAAATGTCATATTTTTGCAAATATGTCATTTTAAAGACAGGACTTTTTTCTATAGTGCAGATGAAAATGAGGATTTGCACCCCAAAATGGATACCCCTTTTTGTCCTGTGCTCAGAAACATACCCATTGTGGCCCTAGTATTACGTCTGTATGCACAATGGGGCCCTAAATGAAAGGAGCAAGCGGTGGCTTTCAGAACAGACATTTTGCTTGAAGGAGATTTAGGCCCTATTGCACACTTGTAGAGCCATTGAGTGACTAAAACGATGGAGAACGCCCACAAGTGACATTTTGAAAACTAGACCCCTTAACAAATTTATCTAGGGGTACGATGACTTTTTAGACTTCACAGTTTTTGAATGAATTCAAGCAAAGCAGAAGGAAAAAAAATCACGATTTTCATTTTTTTTTGTAATTCTGTCATTTTAAAAACTGTTTTTTTGTACAGCACACATATGAATGAAGACTTGCACCCCAAAATGGGTACCCCTGTTTGTCCTTTGCTCAGAAACATACCCCTTGTAGCCCGTATCTTCTTACTGGACACATGGCTAGGCCTATAATGGAGGGAGCACCTTGATTTCAGGGCACAACTGAATAATTTACAGGCCCCATTGCCCACTTGTAGAGACAATAAACTGCCAAAATAATAGAACGCCCCTCACAAGTGACCCCATTTTGAAATCAAGACCCCTTAGCTAATTCATCTAGGGGTGTACTGGGCATTCTGACGCCACATTTTTTTTTTTTTTTTTAATAATTATAATGTGAGTGAAATATAAATGTGATTTCATTTTTTTTACCAAATTTGGTCACTTTTAGGACCGTTTTCTTTGTTTCAAGCAGGAAACACTGGGGAGATGGACTAATAAAAATACAATTGACTCCCTAAAAAGAACCCCCCCCCCAACCCACACCCCCTTTTGGCGTTTCTTATATATGAAATAAAATTAATAATGTAAAGCCGTATGGTAAGTTTCCCAGCAGGGGTAATTACAGAGGCCTGGGTGGGATGGGCACATGGGGCAATAAAATCGCGTATCCCTCCTCCTCCCTTGCTTAGTGCAGACGCAACACTTTTTGGGGGTTATTTTTTGCCCGCAGTCTCAGGGATGGGATTCATAAAATGGCGCTCTGTGAGCCTCCGCACCTCCTCCGATTGCAATGCATCCTGGGGTGCGGCGGTCTCAAATAAAAGATGCTCTACAAGTTCCTCCTGAAACTGGAGGAAGCTCAGCGTGCCCCCGGCTGATTTATAAATGACGTGAGCGTTATAGGTAGCGATCTGTATCAGGTAGATGGCTACCTTCTTGTACCAAGCTCTCGTTTTACGTTCCACAAGGTAGGGCTGTAGTGCCTGGTCGGACAGATCAACGCCCCCCATGAATTTATTATAATCCGTGACGCAGACCGGTTTAGTTTTCTCCGCTGCAGCCCCCCTCTCCCTTACTGTAACGGAGGTGTCTGCGTGCGCAGTGGACAGCATAAAGACGTCCTTTCTGTCACGCCATTTAACTGCCAGCAAGGGGTTATAGGCCAGTGCGTAAGATGCGCCTTTATCTACACGCCTGGAAACAAGGGGTTGTGGGAACCCTACCCTATTTTTGCGGATAGTTCCGCAGACCCCTGTACCTGCGGAGTGTAACGCTCTATAAAGGGGGACGCTCGTATAACAATTGTCAGTATATATGTGGTACCCTTTATTTAAAAATGGGCCCACGAGCTCCACACGATCTTTCCATTAATGCCAATATTTTCAGGACAGTTGGGGGGATTTAATTTTCGATCCCTGCCCTCATAAATAAAAAAAAACAAACAAAAAAACCCCACACGTATAACCTGTGGCGCTCTCACTAATTTTATAGAGCTTTACGCCATACTAGCGCGTTTCGAGGGAATGAATTGGCAAAATGATAAACAGCCTTTAAAACTCATGAGCGACTCGCCCACCGCCAGATTTTTTTTGGGGTATAAATGTTATTCAAGGCGTCTCTTAGAAGTGATATAAGGGGCCTTAATTTGGCCAGCCTATCATACGCCGGGTCATTTCGGGGGGGATTTGGGCATTATTGGCGGAATGAAAAAACGCATAATATTTTCATATCTGCGTCGAAGCATTATTGACGCAAATACGGGCGTTGCGTGAATGGCGCTCGTGAACCAATAGGACTGTATTGATGACTTTTTTATGAGTCCCACTAGCAAAACAAGTTCCCAAAAGTTTTTTTTAGCTCAGGGACATCTACGGCGGTCCACATCGCTGAATAAACCGACGTGGGGTGCGCGGTCACGTATTGTCCAGCGTACGTACTAGTCTGCTGGACAATTAACTGCAGGACATCGTCGTAATGAATATATAAAAAAATTTAAACGGTGTAAAATTTGCGACGTCCAGATTGACGCCTGAAGCCGCTGTAAATTCTGGGATGCAGGGCGAAAATAAACTTGCGGAACTCCACGCAGTGACGGGCGCCACATTACTTGGCCCTGCTGCCCCACTAACTTCCTCAACCTCCATGGCGCTAGAGGCAGAGTCGTCACTCTCAAAAAAACCTCCTCCTCCGACTCACTGGTGGCATCACTACCAGAACTTGAAGCGAAGAGCAGCGCGTACGCTTGCTCAGCGCTGTAGCGCCTACGATCCATTTTAGAAAAAAAAATGGAGGTAGACAAGAAAAATAGCCCCCCAAAAAGCGGACAGGGATATAATGGGGTAATTGGGGTATGAGGGACGGTGATGACGGGGTGATGATGGGTAATAACGTTTTTTTTTTCTTTTTTTGACTCTCTATATGGCAGGCGTTTTTTCTCAGCTATCTTTCTCCTGTCACAAATCTCTCTGAGTGAGGGGAGGAGATACGCCGGACTAATTGTGTGCCATATTTACAAAACTTGTATCACAGCCACCCATGTCAGGAGGGACCAAACACTTTGGTCCCTGCAGGTTACTAAGCCAAATGCCACTTTGGCTTCTATTGCACATGCCATTTTTTTCGGCGCATGCGCAGATCAGGCCCTGTGCTTTTGGGGACCTCAGGTTAGAATTTTCATCTCCCCTCATGGATCCGATCCATGAGTGGAGATGAAACTTTAACTTTAATAACTTTTTAAAAACTTTTTTTGTGATTGCCGGGACATGTGACTGCTGTGGCCAATCACTGGGTACAACAGTGACGTTCTATAGGCAGTGATTGGCTGCAGCAGTCACATGTCCCAGTCAGCAGCAACCAGGAAGGACAGCGTGGTCGAGGAGGAGGAGGAGATCTCTATCATGGAGCTACCACCGCAATATAGATAAAGGGGTTTATTAACCCCTCAACGCTCCATGACTTACAGTTACGGCATGGAGCTTTGGAGCAAGATCAGGGGCATTATCCGACTCCATACAATGCAGGTGTCGGCTGTCTTTCACAGCCAACACCCACCCACAACAGCCAGGATCAGCACTCATGTTGATCATGTCTGTTAACCTCTTAAGGACCATACTCTTTTTTTTCCACCATTTTCATCCCCCCCCCCCTTTTAAGAAATCATAACTTTTATTTATTCATTGACGTCACTGTCTGAGGGCTTGTTTTTGGCAGGACGGGTTATATTTTTAGTGGTGCTATTTAATGTACTAAAAACGTGAAAAAAAGTGAAGTGAAATAGAAAAAAAATGAAATTCCACCATCTTTGGGTGCGTCTTGTTTCTACGGCATAACAAAGATAACCTGATAACTTCAGTATCAGTACAATTACTAAGATAAAAAATTATGTTTTTTTTGCTGCACTTGTATTTTTTTTCAAAGATATTTAAAATTAAAAATTTTCTGCCGCCATATTCTACGCACAATAACTTTTTAATTTTTATAATTGCGCAACTTGGTGGCCCGAGTGAAGGAGGTCTAACAGTTAAATGAAAAGCTACCTATTCTATTCTACTCATTACACCGCAACCTACGATCTTCTTCCCTACACATCAGTTTGCAGCAGTAAGTAGATGATGAGAGTTGTAGTTTTTGAATGAACTTAATGTGCAGTTTTATTAGTAAAGGATTATCAGATGTTCAGGATGTAACATATAATGCTGCAAACCGTTTCGCGCCACATACTACCAGAAATATCCATTGCCTTTCTAACTTTGTCCACTAGGTGGTGCTGTATCACCTCATGTTGCTGATAGTCTAACACCCAGACAGCTCGTGGTTGTTTGCAAGAAAAAAACAATTGTCCAAGCAGGAGCTGGATGGTTGTATCGGTGAATTGTCCCCCACCGGCCGTTCTGACCAGACTGTTAGGAGGTGTTGGGACCAGTGGATGGAAGCACACAAGGTGACCGGGCACTGGATGACCCCTACAGACCACCAATAGAGAGGAGCATCTGATCAGACTGTTAGGGGGTGTTGGGACCAGTGGATGGGGGCATAGAAGGTGACCGGGCTCAGGACACCCCCTACAGACCACCAGTAGAGAGGAGCGTCTGACCAGACTGTTAGGAGGTGTTGGGACCAGTTGATGTGTTAGGGCACACAAGGTGACCAGGCTCAGGATGCCCCCTAACGACCACCAGTAGAGAGCAGCATCTGACCAGACTGTTAGGGGTGTTGGGAGCAGTGGATGGGGGCACAGAAGGTGATCGGGCTGAGGACACCCCGACAGACCAGCTTAGAGAGGAGTGTCTGACCAGACTGTTAGGAGGTGTTGGGACCAGTTGTGAGGGTATATGTATATATTGCCAAATGTTTTTTTATGTTTTTATACCTGTATGCAAGTTCTATTCAAAGTTAAAATGAGAAAAACTTATATGTCGCCTTACATCAGATATTCCAAAAGCTTGCAAGGCTGAGAGAGATGTTTCCAGAAATTCAGAGATGATACAGAACCAGACACGAAGGCCGCGTACTTGGCTGTTTTCCCAGAAGCGCCATATCTAGATAACGACTGTTCAACTACGTATATAACTTTCACTGTCTCAGGCCGGAAATCTAGACTTCCCATATATGGTTATGCGGTGAATTTGAGCCAATAAGCCCATCACCCGTTCCTAGTTATGAGACCAAAGGGTATAAGATCCCATGTGATCTGTAATAAAGTGCGCAGTCATGTCCCGTGTGAGGAACTATACCAGACCTCCGTGTGTGGTGTCTCTTCTTTACCGCCGGCAGCGGGGCATTGGGGTGGGCCTGATTGGTGCTGTACGCAGAATTTTCCCTGACAAATGGCGCCCAACAAAGTGGGATGGTAAAACCGGAGCCGTGCAGCCCTGTCCACCCGGATCCACGCCACGGGGAAGCCGTCCTGCTGCAAACCGAGCCTGATCAACTCACAGAACTCCAGGTAAGACCAGCATATATTTATGTTGTGTTTTACACTGCGAGTCTTGCAGCGGGTTGGGTTAAGAGTTCTACACGGTAACTCGTGGGCTTCGGGTTTGCCATCACGGACCACTGACCGTGATATGCGCACCAATCGCTCACCCAGAAACTAGTCTGTAGTCTATTTGTACTCTGAAGTCCGTAGCGTTTTAGCAATAGTGAAGGTTGTTTGTTGTATCTGCAGAATTTTTTTTTCTCTTTTTCTTTTCATTTGGTCTCACAGAAGAAGGAACCCTCAGTTGTTTTAGTTGTTAATGGTTTAGCTTAGGAGAGGGATGCACTCTGTGAGACAGGTCCCATAGACGAAGGGACCCTCGGTTTTAGTTTAGTTAGTTATTGATGGTTTAGCAGAGAGGGATGCACTCTGTGAGATAGGTCCCATAGACGAAGGAACCCTCCGTTTTAGTTTAGTTTAGTTGTTGATGGTTTAGCTGAGAGGGATGCACTCTATGGGACTGGTTCCATAGAAGAAGATGCCTTTGGTTGTTTTGCCATATATAAGGGGCTGGCAATTCAGGTCAGAAGGATGCACTCTATGGAGCGTGTTATTATTATTATTGTTGTTGTTGTTCTAATATGCGTAAGACCTTATTAAAGAAGATAGAGCCCCTCAAGGGCTGCCGCCATGCGGATCAATTGATGGAGGAGAGACAGTAGGAGAGACAAGGGTCGCCTGTACGCAGGAATTTACCCTGACACAGTGGATGGGGACACACAAGGTGACCGGACTCAGGACACCCTCTGCAGACCACCAGTAGAGAGGAGTGTCTGACCAGACTATTAGGAGGTGTTGGGACCAGTGGATGGGGGCACACAACGTTACCGAGTTTAGGACCTCCCAATAGACCACCAGTAGAGGGCACACAAGGTGACCAGGCTCAGGACGCCCCTTACAGACCGCCAGTAGAGAGGAGTGTCAGACCAGACAGTTAGGAAGTGATGGGACCAGTGGATGTGTGAGGGCACACAAGGTGACCGGACTCTGGACCTCCAACAGACCACCAGTAGAGAGGAGCGTCTGACCAGATTGTTAGGAGGTGTTTGGACCAGTGGATGGGGGCACACAACGTTACCAAGTTTAGGACCTCCCAATAGACCACCAGAAGAGACGAGTGTCTGACCAGACTGTTAGGAGATGTTGGGACCAGTGGATGTGTGAGGGTACACAAGGTGACCAGGCTAAGGACGCCCCGACAGACCAGCAGTAGAGAAAAGCGTCTGACCAGACTGTTAGGAGGTGTTGGTACCAGTGGATGTGTGAGGGCACACAAGGTGACCGGGCTCAGGACGCCCCCTACAGATCACTAGTAGAGAGGAGCGTTTGACCAGACTGTTAGTAGGTGATGGGACCAGTGGATGTGTGAGGGCACACAAGGTGACCAAGCTCAGGACCCCCGACAGACCACCAGTAGAGAGGAGAATCTTACCAGACTATTTGGAGTTGTTGGGACCAGTGGATCCAGGCACACAAGGTGACCGGGCTCAGGACACCCGCTACAGACCACCAGTAGAGAGGAGTGTCTGACCAGACTGTTAGGAGGTGTTGGGACCAGTTGATGTGTGAGGGCACACAAGGTGACCGGGCTCAGGACGCCGCTTACAGATCGCCAGTAGAGAGGAGCGTTTGACAGGACTGTTAGGAAGTGATGGGACCAGTGGATGTGTGAGGGCACACAAGGTGACCAACTCAGGACCCACTACAGACCACCAGTGTAGAGGAGCATCTGACCAGACTGTTAGGGGTGTTGGGACCAGTGGATGAGGGCACACAAGGTGACCGGACTCAGGACACCCCCTACAGACCACCAGTAGAGAGGAGCGTTTGACAGGACTGTTAGGAAGTGATGGGACCAGTGGATGTGTGAGGGCACACAAGGTGACCAACTCAGGACCCCCAACAGACCACCAGTAGAGAGGAGCATCTGACCAGATTGTTAGGAGGTGTTGGGACCAGTGGATGTGTGAGGGCACACAAGGTGACCAGGCTAAGGACGCCCCGACAGACCACCAGTAGAGAAGAGCGTCTGACCAGACTGTTAGGTGTTGGTACCAGTGGATGTGTGAGGTCACACAAGGTGACTGGGCTCACGACCCCCGACAGACCACCAGTAGAGAGGAGAATCTTACCAGACTATTTGGAGTTGTTGGGACCAGTGGATCCAGGCACACAAGGTGACCGGGTTCAGGACGCCGCTTACAGACCGCCAGTAGAGAGGAGCGTCTGACCAGACTGTTAGGGGTGTTGGGACCAGTGGATGAGGGCACACAAGGTGACCGGACTCAGGACACCCCCTACAGACCACCAGTAGAGAGGAGTGTTTGACCAGACTATTAGAAAGTGATGGGACCAGTGGATGTGTGAGGGCACACAAGGTGACCGTGCTCAGGACGCCCCCTACAGATCACTAGTAGAGAGGAGCATTTGACCAGACTGTTGGGAGGTGTTGGAGCAGTGGATGTGTGAGGGCACACAAGGTGACCAACTCAGGACCCACTACAGACCACCAGTGTAGAGGAGCGTCTGACCAGACTGTTAGGGGTGTTGGGACCAGTGGAAGAGGGCACACAAGGTGACCGGACTCAGGACACCCCCTACAGACCACCAGTAGAGAGGAGCGTTTGACAGGACTGTTAGGAAGTGATGGGACCAGTGGATGTGTGAGGGCACACAAGGTGACCAACTCAGGACCCCCAACAGACCACCAGTAGAGAGGAGCATCTGACCAGATTGTTAGGAGGTGTTGGGACCAGTGGATGTGTGAGGGCACACAAGGTGACCAGGCTAAGGACGCCCCGACAGACCACCAGTAGAGAAGAGCGTCTGACCAGACTGTTAGGTGTTGGTACCAGTGGATGTGTGAGGGCACACAAGGTGACTGGGCTCACGACCCCCGACAGACCACCAGTAGAGAGGAGAATCTTACCAGACTATTTGGAGTTGTTGGGACCAGTGGATCCAGGCACACAAGGTGACCGGGTTCAGGACGCCGCTTACAGACCGCCAGTAGAGAGGAGCGTCTGACCAGACTGTTAGGGGTGTTGGGACCAGTGGATGAGGGCACACAAGGTGACCGGACTCAGGACACCCCCTACAGACCACCAGTAGAGAGGAGTGTTTGACCAGACTATTAGAAAGTGATGGGACCAGTGGATGTGTGAGGGCACACAAGGTGACCGTGCTCAGGACGCCCCCTACAGATCACTAGTAGAGAGGAGCATTTGACCAGACTGTTGGGAGGTGTTGGAGCAGTGGATGTGTGAGGGCACACAAGGTGACCAACTCAGGACCCACTACAGACCACCAGTGTAGAGGAGCGTCTGACCAGACTGTTAGGGGTGTTGGGACCAGTGGATGAGGGCACACAAGGTGACCGGACTCAGGACACCCCCTACAGACCACCAGTAGAGAGGAGCGTTTGACAGGACTGTTAGGAAGTGATGGGACCAGTGGATGTGTGAGGGCACACAAGGTGACCAACTCAGGACCCCCAACAGACCACCAGTAGAGAGGAGCATCTGACCAGATTGTTAGGAGGTGTTGGGACCAGTGGATGTGTGAGGGCACACAAGGTGACCAGGCTAAGGACGCCCCGACAGACCACCAGTAGAGAAGAGCGTCTGACCAGACTGTTAGGTGTTGGTACCAGTGGATGTGTGAGGGCACACAAGGTGACTGGGCTCACGACCCCCGACAGACCACCAGTAGAGAGGAGAATCTTACCAGACTATTTGGAGTTGTTGGGACCAGTGGATCCAGGCACACAAGGTGACCGGGTTCAGGACGCCGCTTACAGACCGCCAGTAGAGAGGAGCGTCTGACCAGACTGTTAGGGGTGTTGGGACCAGTGGATGAGGGCACACAAGGTGACCGGACTCAGGACACCCCCTACAGACCACCAGTAGAGAGGAGTGTTTGACCAGACTATTAGAAAGTGATGGGACCAGTGGATGTGTGAGGGCACACAAGGTGACCGTGCTCAGGACGCCCCCTACAGATCACTAGTAGAGAGGAGCATTTGACCAGACTGTTGGGAGGTGTTGGAGCAGTGGATGTGTGAGGGCACACAAGGTGACCAACTCAGGACCCACTACAGACCACCAGTGTAGAGGAGCGTCTGACCAGACTGTTAGGGGTGTTGGGACCAGTGGATGAGGGCACACAAGGTGACCGGACTCAGGACACCCCCTACAGACCACCAGTAGAGAGGAGCGTTTGACAGGACTGTTAGGAAGTGATGGGACCAGTGGATGTGTGAGGGCACACAAGGTGACCAACTCAGGACCCCCAACAGACCACCAGTAGAGAGGAGCATTTGACCAGACTGTTGGGAGGTGTTGGAGCAGTGGATGTGTGAGGGCACACAAGGTGACCAAGCTCAGGACCCACTACAGACCACCTGTGTAGAGGACCAGACTGTTAGGAGGAGTTGGACCAGTGGATGGGGGCACACAAGGTAACCGGGCTTAGGACGACCCCTACAAACCTCCAGTAGAGAGCACCGTCTGACCAGACTGTTAGAAGGTGTTGGGACCAGTGGATGTGTGAGGGCACACAAGATGACCATGCTGAGGACACCCCTTGCAGACCACCAGTAGAGAGCACTGTCTGACCAGACTGTTAGGAAGTGTTAATGGTGGTCCTTCTGTGATTCTTATAGTCCCTCCTTGATTTCCATGTGTGATTTTAGAAGAACAAATTAGTCATTCTGTGATTTCTTCTTTTCATAGTAAAATGTCCTTCTACTATATAATGCTTTCCTGTGGCTCCCTCTAGTGATGGCACATCAGACACAGTCTGAGACTGGGCGGAGATATGACAGTGATTTTTGCCATAATTTTGAGACATTAGAAGAAAGTTTATATTTTATACTTTCTAGATTTTTTACTAACCGTGCAAAGAAGGCTTAGTAGAGCATTCCCCTAGCACTGACCCCTGTATAGTGGCCGGCATTTGTAACTGCAAGCATAGTTCCCATTGATTTCAATGAGACCCCAGCCTGCAGTTACCAGCGCCTATAGGGTTGCCACCTTTGTGACGAAAAAATACCGGCCATGGTAAAAAGGGGCGTGTCGGTGCGTGACTTGGGGCATGGCTTATTGCAGCATTTTTTTCCTCCTTTATTTCCTGGATCCCGTCCAGTGGCTGTGTGCATGTGTGGGATCCAGGCCAGTGTGTTCTCGCGAGTAGATGACATTTTATGCAATTCACACTACTCGTGAGATCCCCAGGTTACCCCAGCATGGTCCATATTACTATATACAGGAGATATACCTCCCCTGTATATAGTGATGCTGATGTAACCTGGATATGTCCTGTATGTAATTATATGTACAGCTGGTATAACGTATACCACCTAAACATACAAGATTACATGCACTCCTCCGATCTCCTCCTCGGGTCCCGACACTGTCACTGCAGCGCCGGACGGACATCCATCCTGATCCCCACACATCGCACACACACACAGCCCTACCAAATCCATCCTGACCCCCAGACATCACATACAGCTCTGCTACATCCATCCTGACCCCACACATCACACACACAGCTCTACTACATCCATCCTGACCCCCACACATCACACACACAGCTCTAATACATCCATCCTGATCCCCAGACATCACACACACAGCTCTGCTACATCCATTCCAACCCCCACACATTGCACACACACACACACACACACACACAACTCCACTACATCCATCCTGATCCCCACACATCACACGCACAGCTCTACTACATCCATCCTGATCCCCACATGGCACACACGCAACTCCACTACATCCATCCTGATCCCCACACATCACACATACAGCTCTACTACATCCATCCTGATCCCCACATGGCAAACACACAACTCCACTACATCCATCCTGATCCCCACACATCACACGCACAGCTCTACTCCATCCATCCTGACCCCCACACATCACACACATAGCTCTACTATATAAGTCCTGACCCCCACACATCATACACACACAGCTCTACTATATCCATCCTGACACCCACATGGCACACACACAGCACTACTACATCCATCCTGATCCCCACATGGCACACACACAGCTCTACTACATCCATCCTGATCCCCACATGGCACACACACAACTCCATTCACTCCATTCATCCAGACTCACACAGCTCCAACGCAAACAAATAGAACCCTGCAGAGTCTTTACTGAACCCCGTCCATGGTCATGTGATCCCTGACTCCTCCCGTCACCGGCATGACATAAAAATTACCATCCAGGCCGGTGGATTACTGGCTCGGTCCAAATCCTAGGCCCCTATGTATTTGCGGTGCTGTCAGCAGGTGTCTGATTAACTGGGGTCCTGAGTGGCGAACCCCAACCAATCAACTATTGATCAACTATTGAAGACCTGTCCTGTAGATACACCATCAATAGTATTTTCCTTGGTCTTCACACTTGTGATAAAATTGTGCGCTTTTCGCGTGATGCAAGAGCGAATAAAAATGTAGAATTATGAAACCCAGGCTTTTCAATGGTTTCATTCACATTTGCGAATGCAGAGCGAAAAAATGTGGCATGTCCAATTTTTCTATGTTTTGCTCTTCTTTTTTGCCCGTGTGGAACCATCCTAAGGCCTCATGTCCACTGGGAAATTCGGGCCCGCACTGAATCTCCATGCAGAATCCCGCAGCGGGTCCCTGCTTTGCCGCAGACATGAGGCCTGAAAAAAAGATTTTACTTACCTGTCCGGACGCTGCGGATCTGCACTCTGTCGCGGCCGGATCTTCTTTCTTTGGCCCGGCGGATGGGCATGCACTCTTTTTTTTTAAACTCCTGCTCTCCCACGCTCCTGCAGCACAGCAGAAATACAGCTGCAGGTGTGCCGCGGATACGGACGGCTTCCATAGGCCACAATGGAAGTCTGCGGGAGCCGTTAGTGCGGGAAACCTGCAAAAAAAAGGAACATGATGCGGGTGATTTCCCGCACGTGCGATCCGCGTGGCAGGAAAAATGACATCCGCATGTATTTACGTACCTGCAGGTGTCCAATGCATCCCTTTGGGCGCGGATCACGTGTGCGGATTTAACAATTCCATTTGGCTAGTGGACATGAGGCCTTAAAGGGGTTGTCCTGCGCCGAAACTGTTTTTTTTTTATTCAATAGGCCCCCCGGTCGGCGCGAGACAAACCCAATGCATGTGTTAAAAAAAACGTTTAGTACTTAGCCGAATCCCCGCGCTGCGGCGACTTCTTCCTTACCTTAGCAAGATGGCCGCCGGGATCTTCACCCACGATGCACCGCGGGTCTTCTCCCATGGTGCACCGTGGGCTCTGTGCGGTCCATTGCCGATTCCAGCCTCCTGATTGGCTGGAATCGGCACACGTGACGGGGCGGAGCTACGAGGACCAGCTCTCCGGCACGAGCGGCCCCATTCACCAGGGAGAAGACCGGACTGCGCAAGCGCGTCTAATTGGGCGATTAGACGCTGAAATTAGACGGCATCATGGCGACGGGGACGCTAGCAACGGAGCAGGTAAGTGAATAACTTCTGTATGGCTCATATTTAATGCACGATGTATATTACAAAGTGCATTAATATGGCCATACAGAAGTGTATAACCCCACTTGCTTTCGCGGGACAACCCCTTTAACCTTTTCCCCATGCAGCCGGTTCGGGCCTTCCTGACCAAACCCTATTTATCAAGCTTTAGCCGCCACTTTAGACGGTAAGAACTTTCGAATGTTTTTTACCGTCCAAGTGATTTTGAGAATGTTTTTTCATGATTCATTGTACTTTATGTTAGTGGTCAATTTTGGTCAATACATATTTTTATTCATTGAAGAAACCTCATAAATTTGCAGAAAATCCTAAAAAATTAGCAATTTTCAAACTTGGAACTTTTCTACTCCCGAGATGGATACTATAAAATAATACCCTTCACCATATGTTCTATATGTTCCCTCTATGTTGACTTAATTTTGTAAGTGTCCTTTTATTTTTTCGGATGTCGCAGTGCGCGTACGTATAGGGGCAATCTCCAAAGCCTATTTTTAAAAATAAACAATTCTGACCTTGAGGCCTCTTTCACATGGGCAACAGTGATATCGCGGCTATGTTCCCGCAACTTCCATGTGATGTCGCTGCATTTTCTTGCGGCGAGATCACGATTTTGTCTCGTTATAAAGTCATGCGACTTAGTAGTGCCTTTTTACTGGGATCTTTGGGGAAGGGGTGAAAGCTTGAAATATAAGCCCTTAATACGAATATAAGCCCTACTTATTTTTGGGCTAGGGCTTAACATAAATCGTTGCAATATTCAGCATTTTACCTCTTTTACAGGGTAAGCTTATGATTTTTGGTACCATTTTTGAGTAACTTGCTTTTTGATCATTTTGTATTGCATGTTTTGGGAGCTAAAGTGTCCAAAAACACACCATCTAGCTTTCTTTTTGCATGTCGTTCGCTGTACTGTACAATTGACATGTTAACCTTGTTCTACGGGTCAGTACAGTTACGCCGATACCAAATATATTGGGTTAGGTTTAGATTTTACTACTATTGCACAATTTACCCTTTCCAGTCCAATTTGTATCCTGGTTTTCCTAGGGGGCTTACTCTTTTTCTACCGTTATACAACAGCGCTATCTGCTGGCTAAAGCCAGTACTGCATGAGGTGACACGTTGGATAGGCTCCGACAGCAGAGAGGCTGGCAATATACAGTAAGAGAACCCCGACGGACGTCTTCCAACATCGGAGCTGTACAGCCTTAAATCATAATGTCTTCAGACGTCAGACAGTGGATTGGAAAGGGTTAAAGCATTTTTTTCCTGAAAATAAACTATTGTTTTGCATCGCCATATTCAGAGAGTCATCATTTTTTATTTTTCTCTTTACAGTGTGGGGGCCTGTTTTTTGTGGGATTAGTTGACATTTTCATTTGCACCGTTCTGGAATTTATACTATTTTTTGATCTCTTATTATTCTTGTTTTGGGGCGGCAGGACAATCAAAGCCAGAAATTATCAGATAGTTTTCTTTTCCCAGCATGCACGGTATGAGAGAAATAACTATTTTTATATACAGCTCAGCCTGATGTGGTTTGTTATCAAAATAGCTCTGCCCTCATGTGGATGTATTATGTAACTACACGCTCTACCTCACAGTTGCTCATCATCACCATAGCATCTACAGGGTAGACCACATAAAAGTAGGCCGGCATCACACTTTTTTGTAATGCCTAGGTTAAATGAAAGCCTCGCTGTGATTGGTTGCTATGGGCAACAACGATTTTGTTTTAGACAGCATTCATAGGAGTGCGGTGCCAGGATAGTTTTCCGTGGCGTATCCCGTACAGCAAACTTCATTGGAATGTTGCTTACCGGGAAATATTTTGGGCAGATTTTTTTACCACATTTATTTGTTCCACAAGGGGACCTGCAGATGGGATCGTTTGATCAGTTAGATCATACAATTTTCTACTTACAATACTCTCACTTACTTCACTGTCAGTAAAAGGGCTTTTCTGGCTGTCAGTGCTGGGATATACTGGGGTCTGAGCAGAAGCCGCTGCTCCATCCGCTGTGTAGTGGCTGTACTTGTAATTGCAGCTGAGCACCGGACACTAAATAAGGGTTGGAGCAGCCGTTTCCACTCTGACCCACTACATCCTGGCACTAGAAAACCCCTTTAAGGACATTACTGTCAGTGAAGAAGCTGACCAGCCTAAGCCACCATACATTGCAGACATGGAGGCCATGTTTTAGCCTCCAACTGTCATGGCAACCATTGGTACTCCAAAATCCAACTGCAAGAGGGCAAGTGTGGTGCAGGGGGTAACCCCTCCCTCTCCAAATCCCTGGATGCCACTCTCTGCATTGACAGGGGCATCTATAGGGTTAAATAGCCAAACTAGAACAAGGCTTAATCCCAACGGCTGCAGAGGCACCACAGCTGTCACTTACAGCAGTGATCCCACTCTAGTTATGGGGGGCTCAGCTAGCGAGCCCCCAGTAAGCAGCACTGTATATGTATAGCAGAGTGAGGGAGCTACTGTCCCACTGTGTCGTAGATGTACGTCGGGTCTCGGGAAGGGGTAAGATATCTCTTCACTTTGGCCTGATTGTGGGTATTGTTCACCTTGAAAAGACTGCTGAGCTCTCAGACATGGCACCCCACAGACTCAATGGATGGGTGTGATATGGAGGACTGCTAGCTTTCCAGAAAGATCTATGCTTTGGCAGTCGGAGCTGGTGGGACACATGCAGGGGATGGCCGAGGTGGTGGTTGGAGTATGCCTCTTGCTACCGGGGGGCGGGGGGGGGGGGGTGATGCGTTGGAGCTGCAGGTTGTGCCATGTCTGGAGACTCATGGCTCATCTCAGATGCTGGGAACTTTTATTAATGGTGTGATAACAAGTGAGTCCACAACAGGCGGTTAATCGTAATTAAAACGCTCCTGTTCTTAGTGGGGTCCCAGAATAATATTTACACCATTTCGCGCCGCCTGTATAAAGTCCTAGTTTAGTCTTCAATCAAGGATTTACCCTGTACCTTCACAGGGATCTCAAAATATATCCCGCCTGAAGTCCTCTCCTTTCCAGCAAGATGTTTGCAGAGAATGGAGGTATTCAGGAACTGACTACCAGCGGGAGAGAAGGGGAGATTCCGCTAGTGGGCGCTACTCAGAAGACTTCACCACAATTGTTGGCACAACTGCCCACAGGCCAGGCGGCACCGGTTTCCTGTGACAGTCAGGCAGCAGAATCCTGTTGTGCGTCTTCACTAGCTAACCACTCAACTGAGCAGAGAGCTTGTGCCTCGGTGAAAGGGGCGTCCACTCACAGAAGCCTCCGCTGTCTCCCCAGTCCTCTGCACTCGTTTGTATTCTTACAGTCATATTACACATTTAAATAACATAGGATCGTTATAAATGTTTACTGCCTGACACACCCCCTCTGACACATGCCGATGATTGCTTCAGACAGGAGAGTAAACTTGCTATATTCTGTGATTGTGTCTCTATAGAGGCTGAAAATACAATAATGCAAACCAAAAAATCTCACTAGAGGGCAAAAACATCAAACGGCGGCTCTCTATTTTTGGACACGTGATGTGCGCGAACTCACTGGAAACAGTACTGATGCTTGACAAGGTCAGTGGAAATAGAAGATTAGGACGACAAAGAACAAGATGGCTGGATACAATCAAGGCCACCACAAAAATGTCAACCGTGGAATTGAAAGAAGCCGTGAAAGACAGAAAAGTGTGGAGAACATTGACAGAGTTCAGCACAAGAATGTCCTGTGAATGTGAATGTTGGAGGAGTCGGTAAGCGCTACTAGTCATCAAACCCTAAATACTTACGAGGGGGCCTGGCCTGGGGGGTTCATATCTCCCTGCCCCCAGCTGAGCCTGCCCTATAGTGACTATAGAAATTTCCTAGAGCTGAACCACTGTAACTGAGCACATTATGTTCTAAAGGTTGTCTTGCAGTGTGTGTATATATATATATATATATATATATATATATATATTTTGTAGTGGTGCGCTATAGAGGATGGCCTGTAATGGGCAATAGACAATCAGTCTGTTGCCTGAGGCAAGAGGGAAAACACCCACAGGTGTGTAAGGAGGATAAAAAGGTGTGTTCCTGCTGCAGTGGGGGGGGGGGGGGTATGGGAGTACCAGACTTCAGCTAAAGACTTGTATTGCGACCAGACTGCTAGTTAAAGAAAACTCCTCTTATGAGTAGAGAGACATTGTTGACCAGGACCTACGTGGTTCCCGCAGAACCCTTGGGGGAACGCCTGCCCTTGGACTAGGGTCTGGAGATACTAAAGACTTAAGGAGCAGCTGCGCTCTGGACATCCACAGGTCTGTGCAAAACCACGGACGTATTACTGTTTCCTCAGCTGAGGATTTACTTTCTCCTCCTGTGGACTGTGGAGGGTTAAAATTGTAAAAAGGACTTTGTTGTTGCAAACATTTATTATTTCTCTGGAGACCCAGTCATCTATGTTTCTGCTAAAGATTGTATGAATAAAGTAACTAAGAAGCGAAAGTGACCGTTTGGTGTGCTCTTTAACCCCCGAGTTGTTACAATATATGTGTGTGTGTATATATATATATATATATATATATATATATAATATTTATTGTAGTAGAGTGAGAGGTGAAGTGTGTGACGGAAGATACATATCACGGAGACTACTAGCATCTGTGATGTAAACCCGGTCCATCTCTCACTCCAGTACTCAGTTCCACCTGGCCCTGACAGGTGAGGTGCATAAATGGGTGCAGGTTGCAGTGTGAAGGGGGAGTTCAGAGCCAAAGACTTTGGTGTTGTAGCTTTTCTGGACTGTGGTGTGAAAAGGGACGTTTCCTTCCTGTTTTTCTGTTATCTGGAGATTCCCAATACATTTATGTTATGTTCAGCCAGTGAATAAAAAGACACGGACAGTATTCTGGTTGTGGCCTGGAGTGTGTTCCCCTGCATTGCTACAATTGGTGGAGGATGCGCTGGCAGTAAAAGACCCACGGGTACATGTCATGGGTGAAATCAGCAGTGAGCATGCAGGCGGCCAATACAACCATGGAAGAGTTGATAAAGCAGCTGGTGCAAATGAACATGCAGCAACAACAAACATGTGCTCAGCAGCAACAAATGATGGCCCAGCAACAGAAGGCTCAAGCAGAGGTAATGGAAGCGCAACAGAAAGCAGTCACCCAGCAGCAACTAGCACAACAGGAGACAAACCAACTCCTGGTAAGGCAAATGGCCATGCTAACCAAGGTGGTGCAGGACAAACAGACTGTATATCCCTCCAGGCAACATGCCCAGATAGACGCTTTAAAAACAGTAAGAGGGACATTACAAAAGATGACACCACAAGATGACGTGGAGGCCTTCCTCACCATTTTTGAATGGGTGACAGAGAGGGCGCAATTGTCTCAAGAGTGGTGGACGAAGGTGTTGGCCCCGTACTTAATTGGAGAATCCCAGAAGGCGTATTACGATTTGGCGCAGCAGGATGCCCAAGAGTACGCCAAGTTAAAAGCTGAAATCCTTGCTCGCCTAGAAGTCAGCACGGCAGTCAGAGTACAGCGGGTGCATAATTGGAAGTATTCTCCAGAGAAGCCGCCCCGGTCTCAAATGTTTGACCTGCTACATCTGGCTCAAAAATGGCTATAGCCGGAAACATCATCACCTGCTCAGATTGTTGAAAAGTGGTGATGGACCGATTTGCGCAGTCCCTGTCTAGGCCGATGCAGCGTTGGGTTGTCCAAGGAGATCCCAAGAATGCAGATGAGTTGGTGGGCCTTGTTGGGAGATATCTCACAGTGGAGGAGTCACTTCCCACTGCAAGAATTGCATCTCGTGGTGTCAACCCTGGGTTGGATGCCCGGAGGAAGGAATCCCGGGGTCAGCATGGAGGAGAAGCCACAGAATCCGCGGGGAGCTGTGTCCGTCAGGAGGAGCCAAGTCACCCCGCTACGGTGCTGGGAGTGTCAGGAGCCAGGGCATAGTGCAGCCCACTGTCCAGCAAAAACAGAGCCCATGGACTGTACATATGGTCGGCGATGTTCGTGGTATGCAGTGCTACGCCAGCCAAGAACCCACAGCCCCAGAGGTGCCAGGTAAAGGTGAACGGGGTCAAGGTGTTGGCCTTGCTCGACTCTGGGAGCTTGGTCAAGCTGATCAGGGCCTCCCTTCCCCATGTGTTGCTACAGGGGGACAAACTGGGGGTCATTTGCATACATGGGGACACAAAAGGGTACACAGTTTCCCAGGTATCCATAAACACTGACTCTGGAGTGTGTGCACACAAGGTTGGGGTGGAGGAAAATTTGATCCACCCTGTTGTCCTTGGGAGGGACTTCCTCCTGTTCTGGAACTTATGGACCAATTTGTTACCGCTGGGTAACCAGGACAGTGAAGTCCGTAATGAGTTGCCTTTTGCAGGGGTAACCGAGGAAGAGGAGCTGTCAGAACCACAGATGATTGATCTGGAGGTCGCACCGGGTAATTTTGGATCTGCCCAGATTAATGACCAGATTTTGAAATATGCATTTGAGAACGTGTCTGTTATAAATGGTGCACCGCAAGCACAGGGGCAGTAGAGAGCTTCCCTCACTTCACCATTAAAAATGAGTTGTTGTACAGAGTGACCAAAATTAGAGATGAGGTAGTGGAGCAGCTTCTAGTACCTGGTTCCTATAGACACACAGTCTTACACTTGGCACATACGCACATATTAGGGGGCCACTTGGGAGCCAAAAAAAACCCAGGAGCGCATCTTGAAGAGATTCTACTGGCCAAGCTGCTACAAGGAAATAGCAGAGTTTTGCCAATCCTGTCCCACCTGCCAGGTGACCGCTCCTGCTCCACATTTTATGAGCCCATTGGTCCCGTTACCAATAATTGAAGTGCCATTTGAATGGGTTGCCATGGACCTTGTAGGGCCTTTGGTAAAGTTGGCTAGGGGTCTCCAGTATATTTTGGTAGTAGTTGACTACGCACCTAGGTACCCAGAAGCAGTTCCACTGAGGAATACTTCCTGCAAAGGTATTGGAAAGGAATTGTTTTATATATTTTCCAGAGTGGGTATACCAAAAGAAATACTAACGGACCAGGGGACTCCATTTATGTCCAAGGTGATGCAGGAACTCTGCAAACTGCTAAATATTAAGCAGTTACGTACCTCTGTCTATCATCCCCAGACCGACGGGTTGGTAGAGAGGTTTATTAAAACCTTTAAAAGCATGTTGAAAAGGGTGGTAGAGGGGGGCGGGGCCTGGCCAGCGGAGAGAGCGGAAGCGCGGGAACCCTGCTCCTGCACCCGATACAAGAAAACCTGCTTACCGGCGCTCCTGATACCGGAATATTCCGCCAATCACCAGCATCAGCTGCTCCACAGGCCGAGGCACAGAACGAGCTGCTCCAGACCGCTCTCAGCCGCAGAAATTTTCTCGGGCCTAGCGCTGAGGAGAAGACCGGGGCTAGATTTCCACACTGAACTGGAAGCGCGCGGCGGGACGAGCAGGAGTCGCCGCAGCCACACATACAAGCAGCAGCAGTCCGGCAACCCCCAGAGGGGTCTCCCGGATAAGGTTTGATCGGGGGGAGTGCAGGCGGGCCGGCTATAAGCGGCGCTGCAGTCGGGACTTCCGAGGAGGGGAGAAGCATAGCAGAGCTGAGAGGAGGGCCAGAAGCCATCTCCCCATTCCTCACAGTTAGACAGCTTAACAGCGCTGCCCCAGCCCTACCGACCGCAGCACAACACTACCCCACTGCACCCCTATAAACCACACCAAAGAGGACTGTGATCTCCCCACAGGGAGAGCCCTATATATTAGCAGGACTGCTGCTTGTTACCTGCCATAACTGGGGCACAAAGATCAACAACGGACCCAGCTTTACCTGAACAGGGAGAAAATTCTCAAAGTCCCTGAAGGCAGTCAAAGACTCACCCCCCCCCCCGCAAATACATATATACAATATATACAGGCCAACACATACCTGTATACATACCTACTCTTTCACCCACCTAAACAGCTCCATTCTGTGAGAGTAAATACAAGGACCACATACAGGCTCAGCCCAAATCTCTTACAGTGAACCCCAGTTAAGCAGCCCCTGTGATCTCCATCCTCCAGATAGAGACACTTGAGGCGCCAGGCACGCTGAACCATCACATTAGTGGAGGTCCTCACCAACCATAACGCGAAACCCACATCGCGATCACTGCGCCTATTGACCCCGAAGAAAAGGCGTCTTTAATAGGGTCTAGTCTCCAGCGGCACTACGTAGCCGCACCCACCTAATGACCCGATAAAGAGACACGTTAAGGGGCAGACCTCATCGCATAAACCAGTCCGAGTCAACACTAAAGCAATATGGGGAAAAATAAGAGAGACAGGAGCAGCGACTCTCTGAGCACACCTCGACCAGCAAAAGCCCAATCCGATATGCAAAGGTTCCTCAAAGAGAGAATTTCCAGATCTCCCCATCCTTCCAGCAAGAAATCACTGAATCTAGCAGCCCCACCACCGGGTAGCTCAGAAAGGGATGATGAAGCCTCATCGGAAGGAGAAGAAACAGAACCAGTTTCCAGGAGCTTCATGAGGGATCTGATCACCAAAGCCCTACAACCGATCGTCTCAGACCTATCAGAGATTAAGGAGGAAATGAAGTTCACAAACAGAAGAGTTGAGGCCCTGGACGCCTCCTCAACCTCCCTAATTTCACACTCAACAGCTCGAACAGATGGTCAGAGACCAACACCAACACCTAAATCGGGCATTGCTCTTACAAGAAGACCTCAAAAATCGCAATAGGTGAAATAACATTAGAATTAAAGGCATCCCAGAAACATGGGCGACAGAAGTGCTTCCCAAAGTATCAGCAGAACTGTTTGCACTACTCGTAGGCCAAGAACGAGCCGCACAAATTATCATAGAACGAATCCATAGGTCCCTGAGCCCCCTTCCCTCTGGATCCGAACCGCCAAGGGACGTGATTTGTAAGCTTTTAACGTTTACAGACACACAGGCTTTACTGGAGTCCGCAAGGCACAACAAAGACATACAGTATGATGGAGCACCAATCCAGTTCTATCAAGACCTCGCTCCGACAACTTTGGCCAAACGGCGCCTAATGAAACCCCTACTCGAAGCCTTGAGAGCCAGGGACATCAAATACTCCTGGCTCTTCCCCTTTGGATTGGGACTAAACATAAAAGGCCGGCGAATTAACATTCGCACCCCGGAGGACTTGCAGAAATGCTGGCATATCCTGGGGATGGAGCCTATCGACATTCCCTCGTGGCTCCCGCTCCCGGAACTCCATGCACTTCCCGCACTGACCCTGGCGGAGGTTGAACGGACCTATGGTGACACTTCAGGAAACCACCTGAGAAGCTGAGCGGCTGACATTCCTCGGCAAACTAAACAACCATAATCGTTGACAGAGGACATATTCACCTCTCTATTGTTTGATTGTTTCTCTGAAGTTGACGACTTGAGATATTACAAACATAAGGATAATACAATATAATTCGCTACGGCGATGAGGCCTGCCCTCTGCAGGCCCAGGCTTTCTTTAATTGTTATCACGTTGTTAACCGTTACTTGTCTCCCCCTCGAGCACCTACTAGATTGAGGAACCTGAGAGTTCCAGTTAAACGAGTGACGCATTTATTACCGGGCGACCGGACCATACACTCGGAGACTTCTCAAATAGTTCCTCAATACTACTGATTTGCTCTTACTCCCTTTCCCACCTAAACCGAATCTAATCGACACTAATATCCAGCTTCCTCCCTTTTCTTTGCCTTCGCTTTTGTCTTTGCTTTCTCCCCCCTCTTCTACATCCCTGTCTCTCTCACTTTAGTTTCTACTCTTACCCCTAGTCCTACCCCCATCCTTATTTTGACTCCTCTGGTCTACTCTCTCTTAAAGGGGTTGTCCCGCGAAAGCAAGTGGGGTTATACACTTCTGTATGGCCATATTAATGCACTTTGTAATATACATTGTGCATTAAATATGAGCCATACAGAAGTTATTCACTTACTTGTCTCCATCCTCGCGCTGTCTCTGTGTCCCCGTCGCCATGGTGCCGTCTAATTTCGTCCTCACCAGTCCGTTTTAGACGCGCTTGCGCAGTCTCTTCTCTTCCCTCTGTGAACGAGCCT
This sequence comes from Eleutherodactylus coqui, assembly GCF_035609145.1. Taxonomy (NCBI): domain Eukaryota; kingdom Metazoa; phylum Chordata; class Amphibia; order Anura; family Eleutherodactylidae; genus Eleutherodactylus; species Eleutherodactylus coqui. Next base: position 330,183,610 of record NC_089838.1, read on the forward strand.
CTCCAGCGTGCCCGCGCGATACAGCTAGTCTGCGCATGCGCAGACGAGCTATCACTGCACGGGAGCGCGCAGGGGCGGCTATTCAGCTCCCGGCGTCCCTTTAAACACGGGTGAAGGAGCAGTCTAGCCTTTCACCCCGAATCAGCAGCAGCCAGACGGGACCATCCAGGAGCAGCCAGCCGGGACAACCGACCAGCAGCCAGCCGGGACGATCGATCAGCAGCCGGGAGCCACACGGGACCAGCAGCCGGGAGCCACACAGGACCAGCAGCCACCAGCCGGGACGAACACAATCCAAGCCGTGCAGCCGCCTGGGTAAGTGAGGTGTCTGTGGTGCTGTGGGCGCTAGGGGGGGGGGTGAGGTGTCTGGGGTGCTGTGGGTGCTGGGGGGGGGTGTCTGGGGTGCTGTGGGCGCTGGGGGGGGGGGGTTAGGTGTCTGGGGTGCATGAATGAATGCATGGCTGGATATGTGTGCATAAGTGCGTGCGGATGCATGGATGGATGAGGCAGCATGAATGAATGAATGAATGCATGCATGGATGTGTGCAGGCCGCATGGGCGTTGGGATGAGGCTGTAAGGGCGGATGTGTGTCTATGTGATGATGCATGTATAAGTCTGTGTGGATGCATGGATGGGGTCGCATGGGTGGATGTGTGTAGGCCGCATGGGCGGATGTGTTTGTACGTGATGATGCGTGCATAAGTCTGTGTGGATGCATGGATGGGGCCGCATGGGCGTTGGGATGAGGCCGCAAGGGTGGATGTGTTTGTACGTGATGATGCGTGCATAAGTCTGTGTGGATGCATGGATGGGGCCGCATGGGCGGATGTGTGTAGGCCGCATGGGCGGATGTGTTTGTACGTGATGATGCGTGCATAAGTCTGTGTGGATGCATGGATGGGGCCGCATGGGCGTTGGGATGAGGCCGCAAGGGCGGATGTGTTTGTACGTGATGATGCATGCATAAGTCTGTGTGGATGCATGGATGGGGCTGCATGGGCGTTGGGATGAGGCCGCAAGGGCGGATGTGTTTGTACGTGATGATGCGTGTGTAGGGGGTCTATCAACGAAGACCAAAATGTGAATGTTGCCTGAGTCCAAAATAAGAGGAAATATTATATTGAGTATTCATAGAGAACCATAATAATCCACTACACACAGACTGTCTAGTAAATCAGCATGAGTTCTAGTTTATTGTTGAACATTGCTTAGTCTTTATGCAAGATGAAAATACGGCGTTTCCAAATGTTACCTGATACTAAGTTTCAATCTACTTTTGCTGACCAAACCCTCATTCCAACAGATTACAATATGGCTGTAAATCAAAAGCCTTCTAAACAAAAGGTATCAGCAAAACTGTTTGAAGTGGACATACAACAGTTACATACAGAGGGCTCCATACTGTCTGAGTACATTTCTTCCCAAACCAGAATGTAATCTTCAAGGTCCATCAACAATTTGCACATCAAAAGAGAGGGCATTGTTTCTGGTTAAACACATATAACTGGTTTTAACCACCTACTTGGGAGTCAGTACATTGTTGATAAGTTGGGATTCAGTAAGATAGCTGAATAAAATCTAATTAATCAAACATTTAGTATTCTAAAATCAATATTCAAATAAACGCTTGAATATACGTTTTTACATATGATTCTATATCCAAATTCTACTAGCAACTTCCGGAATGTTTTACATATTTTTAATTTCCATAATACATAACATTATATAACCAAATAACTAATGTCACATTTATTACACTGTTTCCTTATCTTTCTTATGTTAGGTTATTAAAAATATTGATTGACCCCTATCACGTGCATAAGTCTGTGTGGATGCATGGATGGGGCCGCATGGGCGGATGAGTGTGGGGTTGTGTGTGTGTATAGGGATGGATGCATGCATGTGTATGTGCAGATGGATGGATGTGTCTGTTGGTCTGTATCTGTGGGTGGGTGGGTTGGTTGTTGTAGCTTAGCATCTCTGTTGATCTACGCCTTCTTGTCTTTAAAATGCAGAGCGTATACGTCGGAGCGCATCGGTGGCCATTGGAGATTCCAGGGTTTGGACTCGTGATATTCTTCCGAAGTCACTGCAGGAGGGTGAGTATTTGCACCACATTTTCTTTCCCACACACAGCAGATCAGTCACTTTAAAACACAAAATCACAATGCCTAGCTGCGTGGTTCCAACTTGCACCACATACTGGAAGAAGGGAGGCGAAAGTGTTTGTCTTCATGTCTTTCCAACGAATATCGAAAAAACAGGACTTTGGCTACAGCAGGCTCCTCACATCTTTGTTGACGTTGAAGAGTGGCTTACTAAGATTTCCCCAAAAAAAGATTCTTACAGTTATCGTTTATGCAGCAAACACTTCTTGGAGGATTGCTACATAACAGTCGGCGACCATAAAAAATTGAAGCCCAATGCTGTGCCAAGTATATTCCCAACAGCGTTGGAAATTGAGACCCGGTTAGTGAAGAAAGGTGAACCTTCAAGAAAACGCAGAAGAATTGGGGAGACGCAGCAGCCAGAAATTTCAGCCACAGAAACTTCGAGGGAAGAAACTTCGAGGGAAGACACTTCGAGGGAAGACACTTCGAGGGAAGACACTTCGCGCGAAGAATCTACCCTGGTTGCACCTAGCGCGGTTCAAGAAATGACAGTCGACGTGTATCTACAAGGTGATGAAACACAGCTAGAAATTCCTATGACAGTAATCAGTGAAGGTTGTACAGTAGATGCAAAGGTAATCGTCAATTTCAAAAGACAGTTTGAGCAAAGAGAAACCGACAACGAAGCAAGCAATGCAGGGAGGGGTAAATGCAAGGCCTGTCAAGCAGCGGCAAATAAATCGCAACACAGGACACAACTCCAGTCAAGAAGCATTGGCATCCAATGCAATGAAGTAGAATCCAGTCCACACCGGAATCCAATTTCATTTAAAATCCCACAGGGCACTCCGTGCTCTTCTACACCATTAAAAACCAATATGGGTAATACTGCCTTCCAAGAGATACCAGAAGAGAGCCCAATATCCAAAACAGCCAATGAGGCCGATAGAATCAATATGCAACCCTCAAGTTGCAATATTGCTTCTACTTTTGAGGAAAGCCTTTCAAGTGTTTTTTCTGATGATCCAAACGACTCGACATTCAGAGCATCGCAAGCATCGGAGAGTTCCGGTAGTGAGGATTTTGCCATTCCTTCTGATTCCGAAAACCCCTTGAGCTACCCCTTACCAGAATTTGTAACCTTAGCTCCAACAGAGATGGACCCATCCGCTGAAGAAAAGTACATAGTTTTCAAAAGCTCCTTGATGGGTTTATTTTCAATGATCCCTTGCCCTTACCGAAATCAATGCTTTCTTAAACTAACTCACGTCAAGATTTTCCCAAAGGGATCAATGGTAATTGTGAAATCTTTTCTGTGAAAGAGGCCACACCTGCAACTTGTGGCGAAGCCAACCACTCATCCACAATTGCCCGGCGGGGAACATTTTACTTGCTTCCAGGGTCCTTCTCAGCGGATCTAATTTTGCAAAAGTTAATAATATGCTACATATTCTGAAACTTCAAGGAATCTCAAAAACCACTTTCCACCGCCACCAACATCACTTATTATTCCCAGTGATAGATAATCATTGGATGCAGCAGAGGACAAATCTAATAGCAGAAATGAAATCAACACCCTTGTATTTAGCTGGCGATGGGCAATCCGATAGCCGGGGTTTTTCTGCAAAGTACACCGTTTATACTTTTTTGGAGTTGAACAGCAAAAAAATTCTGGGCTTCATGGTGGAACAACTTGTTCCACCTGCTTCGTCAGTTTCGCTCGAAACCACTGCATTCCGGAAAACACTACTTGAATTGATTGCCGATGGATTAAACGTTCAAATAGTCACAACTGATCGGCATGTCTCCATACGTAAGGTAATGCGCCAGGAATTCCCAGAAATTATGCACGAATTTGATGTCTGGCATGTGGCCAAAGCTGTCGGCAAGCAGTTGCTTGTGGCTTCCAAAAGCACACACTGCGCAACCATTTCCCCGTGGATATCGAGCCTCAAAAATCATCTGTGGTGGTGTTCGCATACCAGTCAAAAAAATCCCGAATTACTGGTAGAAAAATGGAAATCGGCAACAAATCACATTATCAACGCTCACTAGTGGGAGAACAATGCCCAATATCACCGCTGCAGTCACGCCCTTCTTGAACCAACCACCTCTTGGTTAGCCCCTGACAATACAGCACATACCAAATTCAAAACCGTGGTTCTGAAAACAAGTTTACTGAAAGACATCCGCCATCTTTCCAATTTTTGTCACACTGGCGATTTGGAGATTTTTCACGCCAGTGTATTGAAATACAGGCCCAAACAAATTCATTTTTTTTATGACGGAATGGTGGCTAGAACGCAACTTGCTGTTCTAGACCACAATTACAACGTAGGTAGGATTCAAAAGCTCAGAAGAACGCAACCAGAAGACGGGATAGAGGACCGGAAGTGTTACTGAGTGGAGTACTCAAAAGCATGGAAGCAGTGGATTTTGAAAGCTCTTTATGAGCCTAAGTCCATTGCATTTGTATTTGACATAATTCGTGAGATTGTGATGTTCGCCAAAGGTGAGATGTCCATCTCCTGGCATTCAAAATCCTCAGAATTCCCTCATAATATTGCACCTGTTGTGAAACCCAGTGAAGAGGAATTGGTTCACAAATTTCAAAGTCGATTTCCAGGGTAATCAAGAAAAAATTTGGGTGGGTATAAAAAAAAAAAAAAAAACATTTTAACAAAAAATTTAGTAATATTTTTGTATCATGTGCAACTATTGTTTCATGTCTGTCTATTGTAAATAAGTGAACTACAATTTTCAACGGTTCGTCTGTCTCTTTTCTCTGTGTCTCTTTATTACTTACTTTGTCTTTTGTATAGTTTACATGTGCGTTGTAATCTTATTTCCATGTGTGTATAGGGATATTTATTTAACATTTTGGTCACTTATCCTTATTTATTTCCTATGCCCTCTAGTCCCTTTTGTTAATCGCATTAACATCCCTTTTTACTCTTTGCAATCATCTGCATAAAATCCCTTTTTTGTATAGAATGTATAACTGGTACAATGTGAAATGTTGCCGGTCTTATCCCATAAATCCTATGCATTTTTCCACGGGTGTTTAACTAATTTTAAATTTATTAATTTTTTAAATTTTGTAAAAAATTCGGTCCTTTACGGTAGAATTTTTAGTTAGGGAATTTTTAATTTTTTTAGATAGGTCTCGCAAGAGAATGAGGATCCTTGTCGTGGATTGCAGGCTTACGGTAAAATGACCAAATTAATGACACTCGTATTTAAAAGTATAGCAATAATATTTATAAAATGTTTTTGCACAAAAATTCTTAATTTGGTCATTTTATTTACCAATACCTCATTGCAAATTTTTTTTTGATGTAAGTTATTGTACTAACATGACTTACAAAGTAGGTGCATGTGTTTGCGAATACATACGCACGCGCACCGTGTCCACGCGTCCAAGCATACATCTGTCTGGGAGATATATATATATTTATATATATAATCTCTCTCATACACACCCACACAGACGTATGCATATATGTATGTATTACACACACACACACACACACCAGTGGGTATGTTACATACATGCATACATAGACATACACACGTATACTATATATATGTGTGTACACGCATATATACCCATACATATATTTTGGTGAATAAAACTATTTGTTCCATCACACCATCGATGTTGGGAGTGCATTGCAGCTATTACAGTACTTTCTGCTGAGACTTCAGCACTGGACAGCTCCCTGCTATAACGAAGCCTTGCCTCGCTGTGCAGGGGAAAGGTTCAGCACTGGACAGCTCCCTCCTCCCTTATAGAGACCTGCAAAGGAATACACAGACAGACAGACAGACAGACAGACAGACAGACAGAGAGAGAGAGGCAGACAGATAGACAGAGAGAGGCAGACAGACAGAGAGAGAGGCAGGCAGGCAGGCAGACAGACAGATAGAGAGAGGCAGGCAGATAGATAGAGAGGCAGGCAGAGAGATAGAGAGAGGCAGACAGATAGACAGGCATACAGATATATATGTGTGTCAAAATACATACACACACAACCCACAGTTTGTGTGTGTATATATTATACACACTAACATACGCATATGTAGTCATGTATATACATAATGATAGAACGATTAGTGATTATAGTCGAGACGTTCCAAATAAAAAACCACACACTATATTTCACAAAAAAATGTATTAACATTTTAAAATCTGTAAAGCCTGAAAACAAAATTGCACAAATTAAAACATCCTACAAGTTCAACTGGAAATCCAAATTGCTTTCAGTCAGGTCCATGTAGAACTGGAAACCAGTGTATTGTCCTTGCGGATCAGGGTAAGCTGTCCGTATTGATTTAATTGCACACGCTGGTATGGGGATTCTATTGTGTTTCCCCAAGAATCCATGTATCCACGCTGTATAAGAGCGATATGCGCCCACACGCATAACCCTAAGAAAAAACGAAAAGGAAATATATTAATATTTCTAAACTTAAAATTTTTTTAATAGTCTACATGAAAACAAACAAAAAAAAAAAGACGCATTGATATCTTCTGTTTTTCCATGTTGCCTTTTTCACTAACCTTTTTTCCTTTTCAAATAAACTTTTTCCTTTGTTAAAAATGATACTTGCATTGTCTTGTGTGTTGTACAATAAAATTGTAATAAATACCTATTGTTTGTGGTGTCGTACTGTGTGTATGTATATACGCGCGTGCACGCACGCACGCACGCAAACACACACACGCGTATGTATGTATATACACACACACGCGTATGTGTGTGCGTATACACACGTGTGTGTGCGTGTGCGCGCGTGCGTATATACACACACACACATGAAATAATGTATTGAAATAATAAATTGTACGGGACTGATGCATAGTTGCGGTTTCAAACAATAAACAAAATTTTTTTATACATATTTCAACACATACCGCCGAATATTGCCGAGTTTTAGGGAAATCCTCATCATTTTCCTCGCTATCAGATTGGAAGTCCTGTTAAAAAAAAAAAAAAAAAAAAAAATTATTATGTTTATTGCCATTGGTTTGCCTCAACCTTTCCATTTTCAGCAAAAACTTACCTCTCCAAAAGAATCGGATGAATAATCAAGCTCCTCAAATTCAAGATCTTCCTGGTACATGTTTGTGCTTGAATTGGACTACAAAAAAACTAAAAAAAAAACAAACACCAAGTTAGTGGCACTTCCATAACAGTTATGGAAGCAGCAGCATTTTCTAATAACAATCTTTTAAAGGTCCCTGGCAGGCATAATTTAGGCGAATTTTAGATTGATTACTGGGCGATTGTGGACAGCTTGTTGATAGCTAGCATTATCCGCAGTCTGTAGGCAGATAGCATGCATATTGTATGTAGAATGCAGGTAAATCGTGTCGATTGAAGGCAGTGTTTGTGTGTAGATTGCATGCAGATGCGATGTCTATTCCATGCAAATTTTCCGAAGATTGCATGATGATTGTATGAATGAATTGTGCGGAATGTATGCTGATTCAAAGCAGTTTGCAGTCACATGCACATTGCTGCACATGGAAGCACACGGCAGGCACATGGAAGCACACAGCAGGAACAAAAAAAAAACAAAACATGGCAGCCCATGGAAGCACACGGCAGGCACAAAAAAAAAGAAGCACACGGCAGACACAAGGAAGCACACGGCAGGCACAAAAAAAAAAAAAAAGAAGCACACGGCAGGCACAAAAAAAAAAAAGAAGCACACGGCAGGCACATGGAAGCACACGGCAGGCACAAAAAAAAAGCAGCACACGGCAGACACATGGAAGCACACGGCAGGCACAAAAAAGAAAAAAAGAAAAAAAAGGACATGGCAGGCACACAGAAGCACACGGCAGGCACATGTTAGAACCCAGCAGGCACATGGAAGCACGCAGCAGGCACAAAAAAATAACTAAAAAAAAGGGAAGCACACAGCAGGCAAAAAAAAAAAAGGCAGCACAAAAAAAAAAAAAAAAAAGCACATGGCAGGCGAATGGAAGCAGGCTGCATGCACAATAAACACTGCAGTCACAATAGCAGCACACAGCAGGAAAAAAAAACCGCAGCACATGGCAGGCACTATAAAAATGTAAGACATTACTATACAGGGCATGCACAATACGTTTTTCATGCACAGACTCACTGCATAAGGCAATGATCCTGTGCTAATAAAAGCATGAAAGAATACCGCGGAAAGGTGCGCTTACCTGCGCTTCTGTGTGGTCAAGAGATGGGAGAAACAGCTGTTTGCTGTTTTCTCCGGTAGACTCCACCTCCCGCTGTGACGCTTTCTGCCGACCAGCCAATGTGGCGGCTGGATCGGCGTTTCATTCATTTGCAAGTGCACGCCTCCACCGATGACGTCAGTCACCTGCTCACGTGACCGGCGTCTCGGGAGCGCGCATGAAGGCCTCCAGGAAGAGCGAGCGGTGCACCGTGGAACGCACCCAGGGACAACGCAGGCGCCATCTTAGATGGAGAAGTTTAAAAGTTATTATTTCTGCTAAACTGTAAGTAGGATGCGGTTTATAACCGCTCAAAAGGGCTGCTTTATGATGGGGGGTGACAGGGGGAATGGGCTAATATAAAATTTTCCGGTTTTGCCTCGGGACAACCCCTTTAAATAGTTACTCAAAAAGCCTTGAGTTAATAACCGAGGCCAGAGCTGCAGGAGATCGCTATGTAGCATTTAGACTGTGTGGGGAGGGGAGTGGGGGAATCTTCAGAGGGCGGCAGGGGATAGTGATAGCGCCATATCTGGGCCGTAGTTTGGGAGAAACGTCTATTTTTTTAGTACTAGCCACACAGAAAACTATTGTAGTCTTAGATATTCATGAGCTTCAGTTAGTCCTGCCCACCTGTGGCTCTATCCAGACCCACCCATGCAAACCCTAGTCTGGAGATAGCTGCCAATTAGTGCCAGGGGATGGGGGTGGCTATTTCCACAGGTGGGCGGGGATAACCAGAGTTTATGAATATTGACTACTTCCTGCAGTCGTCTATGCGTGGCTACTAATAATAAAATGTAGGTTTCTCCCAAACTGCTGCACCGATACACACAAGAGACATATGACTGTAATCACCATGCCCTTCACCATCTTGTGCTGAGCTTAGAGAGGACAGCAAAGAGATAGTGGCAGGTATCCTTACAGGGTGGCACACCAGTATTCCAGCCCTTCCTGGCATCGTAGAGTATACTGCATATACAAGGGCGATGAGAATATCGCATAGTGTCCTTGAGGACATGGTTATTTCGAGGGTTTTTTGTCTTCCCATTCCAAGAGCTAAATGTTTTTTGCTGCCAGAGCCGTATGATCGCTTGTTTTACACCCCTGCAGTCTCTCCTGTGTATTCCGGGTCTGTTCTGAGAAATGTTGGTGCACAAAACATTGTACAAGAGTGGAACCGAGGAAAAACTAACTGCTTTCTGCATTATAGGAGCTGAAGTAAGCCGCTGTGGGAGGGTCTGTCAACCTGCTTGCTGACTGTTTCTATCAGCGTATTTGTGAACAGAGTGAAGAGGGGGATACGGTTGTGCAGCACATTAAATCTGCCAGGTAATGCTGTGTGGCTATTAATTGATAGGTTTTATGAAGTTTCATGTGGTCTTTAGATGATGCAGTGCCATCGTGTGGCCTAATGATTCATTGCAATTATTGCGTGTTACTTCCGCTCTACGTGGGGTAGTCACATGGGTGGTTCCCTCCGGATGGTATGATTGGAGAAGCAGAATGCCATTTTGGGAGTTCCAGGCGCCAAGTGTCATGTGTAGAAGCTGGCTACCGTCTGGTCTGTTGTTCCGCCTCCGGTAGGCCCTGGAATCCTGGACTCATAGTCAGACTCCTAACTGCTTTCTATATTATCGGAGCTGAACTAAGGCACTGTGGGAGGGTCTGTCAACCTGCTTGTTGGCTGTTTCTATCAGCGTATTTGTAAATGCAGCTTAAACTGAACCTGTCAGTGCTTTTAACGCTACTAGACAGACTACAGGGGCAGACCACTGAATATATGTCGAACTGTCCCATTTCTAAGCAAACCTGCAAAAAACATTTTTTAAACCTTCCCAAGTCGCATGCAAATACCTGTGGTTTGCTTCAGTGGGCGGGCCCAGACCATCTCTAATGACTGCAGGCAATAGTATACATCTACCTACCCCAGCTGCTGCTGTCATGTCATTCTGAGTGCGCTTTTAACTTCAGGCAGAATAGGCAGTCAATAGTCAGTCATCTGCCTGGGATCTCTACTGATCAGCTTTGCACCTGGGCAAAGCGCGTGTGCACTGACCTAATTTCTGCAGAAAGCAGACAGCTCTGTCCTCAAGGTAGTGGCCAGGCTTGGTATTGCAGGCATTGAAGAGAATCGGTACTTTGTCTGCAATACCAAGCCTGGCCACTGCAGTGGTTACAGAGCTGTCTGCTTCCTCCAGAAATTAGTCCATCTGAAAGGACACCAGCCTAGCAAACAGCTGATCAGTGGGAGACCCTCGTTCTGTAATTGATGGCCTAACCTGAGGATAGGCTATCAATAATTTAGAACTGGGCAACCCCTTTAAATACACTGGCATATTTACAAGAAATTGACCCTCAAGCCTTGGTTAATAGAGCTGACAAGGCATGGGGGTTGCACACGGCACCTTCTAGATAGTGAGCAAGAGACGTCACTCTTATCACAAACAAGAATATGACGGCACAAATTATGACTTTATTTGTGAATTTCACACCAAATTTGCACAGACTCATCTATTAAGATGTTTTATGCGGCACAACATTCGAATTTGACATCATTGAGAGCCGTGTCATCTCCTTCTACTTGGGGGTTTTCCACTTTGGTTTGGACCGCACAGATCCCATGTGTGCACCTTCCACTCATTGTTCCATACTCTCCCCAATGGTTGCCACATGCTTCTATAGGTTTACCATCTGAACATAGCATCTTCACATTGTTGACCGCTGTGTCATCTCCTTTACCCTTTGGTTTTTCGACTTTCAAAGCAAAACTTATGGGATAACCTTTGGGACACCATGTAACGGGAGTCCATTCCCCCCATCTGTAGAGTAAGAAAGAACAGAGTTTTGATGGTTGGTTAGCGCTCGCATGACATTTGCTCACCGTGATGATGTTGCCTACACTTTCTCTTGGAGGAACATGTATGTGCACACGGAGGACAGCGAGGGGATTGGAAACACTTTGTCCTCTGCTGCAGTATAACTCCCTTTCAGTACATTAAGGCCGGGCTCATGCGGGTGAATTTAGATTGCGGATTGCACAATCGACATCCACACGGACAATCCACGGTAAAATGCGAGCTTTTAAAGACATGCATTTTCGATACAAATTGTGTATCCCACGAATGGAAGAAAAAAGCAGCATGCTCTATTCTGCTGCAGAATCTGCCTGGGTGGCCTCCATTGATGTCAACAGAGGCTGTCCGACCAACAGCCCATATGCAATCAACATTGCGTATAGGCTGCAGGTACCCAAGTCATCGATAAGCGGTGGCGTAGGAAATGCTAATGAGCAAAAAAAAAAAAAGGACTACACATGACCGCCAGTCCTTTGCAATAGGGAAATATCAGGTATGCAGGGTCGCTTGCCAGGCTCACAGCCGGAATCTGCTGTAAGCCTCCCACATGCAGAATCGGGTCCATCCGTGTGAGCGCAACCTAAAGGACTTGTACCAGAATTTCAAGTTACCACCTGTCCACAGGGTAGGGAATTACTTAGCTGATCAGTGGTGTCTCACTGCCTATCTCAAGAATGGGGGTCCCATGTCCTCCTCACTGCCCCTCCAGCAGTGAGGAGAAGACTAAATGACAAGCAGTCCTCCATTCACTTTCAGTGGTAGTGCCAAGATTCCTGAGCAGGACATGCTTGGGTATTTTCATCAGCCTCACTGAAAATAATGAAGCGCTGACCATGCCTGCTCAGCCAGCGCTCCATCCAGAGTGACCTCACTGCGAGGGAAGAATTAAGCCCTGCGGTGACACAAGAGCGGGAGACAGGAGCCCCCCAGGAATCAGCAAGGTAATCCTTATCCTGGGGACAGGGAATAGCTTGAAATTCTGATACAAGCCCTTTAATGTCCTTGAATTAATATTGAGGTACACAAGTATTGTTTTCCATTTCTAATTCTGACTTCATATCTTCTAGCATCTCCTTCTTGTTCATTGTGTGTGGGGAATAGGCTTCTCCACTAACGTGGCAGCTGTTCCTTGCTGGATCCAATGCACTGTCATGGTCTCAGTGCCTCAGGTTGTGACATAAAGTATTGTACACCCGTTGCACTTAGACCCTGAGTCCAGCTGGGAACAGGTGCGCTGTAAGGGCAGAACCCATCTATAGCACAGCATGACTTCTCCTTACATTGCACTGGGGGCAGATAAGCAAAGGCAGGAGACTAATAAAAGCAGTGCTGCAGGGCAGATCTTGGGGTGGAACAACTATGTTTAAAAATCACTAAACTATGAAGCAGGCTTTATAAATACACTGTTACGGTATATGGAACAGCTGTGCCTGCACTAAAGAGAACAGTGCAGGCACAGCCGGAGCTCCCCATTCAGCTATGCAGCTAGCTTGCTGAAGACGGATTTCTCAGCACTGTCTTCACCTAGCTGCGTAGCTAAATAGGGGGTTTGTATGAAAAATGTTCAGAATAGGCTGATAAAACATATTACAAAAATGCTTATAATTGCCTATTCTGTACATTAAAAATAAAAAAGTAAAAAGCAGCTAGTCTTCAAGAGAAGAGGAAAAACATTGAATATCCCGGCCCATAACTTTAGAGATACATCTTTGTTTGGAAATTGTGTCTATGTTTCTGACCTTCAGCATATGTAAACAGGTTGTCCAGTTGTAAATTATTCATGGCCTCTCTGTAGGACAGGCCATCAATAGTAGATCGGCAGGGGTCCGCCACCGTGGGCCACAGCCAATAGGCTGTTTTACAATTTCTGCAGGAAGCAAACAGCTCCATTTTCTCTGCAATGGCCAAGCTTGGTATTACAGCCAAAGTTCTCATTCCCTACTATGGCAACTTGCCCTGCAATACCAAACCTGGCTACTGCAATGAGGATGGAGCTGTCTGCTTCCTGCAGAAAACAGTTCAGTGCAGAAGCACACTGCCTGTGTGAGCAGACAACTAGCGGTGGACCTCTGCTGATCTACTAATGATGGCCTGTTCTGCCAAGAGGTTATCATTAATTTACAACCAGACAACCCCCTTAGGGCTCATGAGCGCTGGTTTCCTACAGAAGCATTCACATGAAAGAATTTTAGAAGCCCAAAATACATGCACTTGCCAAAGATAGGACAGGTAGCGGGGTGTGCGCAAAGATAGGGCCTCTCCTTTCCATAGACTCCTATGGGAGCTGGAAAACACGCGCCCCGCACCTTGGATTGTGTGAAGGGACTAGCTCATATAGCTGGAATTCACCTGTTCACGTGATCTATAGTGCAGTATAGCCGCCATCTTTGCACGTGCCTATACTGTGAGCGAGCCCTTAAGGGAATGAATAGTGTAGAGAGTGGCTGAAGAATCCTAAACCCAAGGCGAATATCTATTTAAGACAATTGTATGGACTTACCGTGCTTCTGTAGATGAGATCATAGCCTTAATATTTGTATCGGTCTTGCTAGTACAATATAGCCTAATAGCATTCACGGACGTGTCATCTCCAGATCCTTGGCTTCTTTCTACCTGAAACCAAAAACATTGTGATGTTCAGAATACAACATAGCTTTATATTATATGTGGCAACCATGAATACACAGAAACCCTGCTGGTAGCTCTTAAATCAAACACTGTACTGCTGTCCCATCATAAACACTCATTCATCTTTATGGTCCTAGTATACATTGGGGAAACATTGTCTCAGCCCACTGATTCTGGAACGATAAGCTGTCAATTGTGTGCATATGGGGGGTCTTCCAGCTCTCCCCAAACAAATGATGTTGGGCAAAAGAAAGATTGGATATCTTAATTTGATGTTTTCCATGGACATACATGTAAGCCATCACTAGAGCTGTCCTGCAGTGGCTTACTCATCACTGCCCACGAATACTTGGACAACTGAATGATCATGTGTATAGGTGAGTCAGGATAAATGACTGATGGTCGAAGAAGCTACTGAAGATGTATGCTTGGAATGAAATGTAAATGCATTGGTTCCTCCCCATCATTTTATGAGTAGTTGGTGGCAGCAGGTTGGATGTTCCCTTCAGAGCGCAGTTATGACCATAAGCAGCTCCTACATGGCAATCAAAGACATTAATGACCCCCGTTTCTTTCAGTTAAAGCCATCTATATTACAGAGCAACTGACATGGCGCTAACCTCTGGGTAACACCAGAATCATCATTGGGGACCCCGACTGTTATCTCATTTTCATAGTCAGATATTTCTTACAAACCCATCTACTGTACCTTTAGGTTGAATGATTTGACTACAGTGCCAGGAGGACATCGCTGTATAGGTCCCCACTCGCCCCATTGGGCACCATTGGGAACTGAAATCCACTCTCCGTAGGTCAGTGTTGCCTGGAGTAGCAATGGAAGTACAAGTAGGGAGAACATCTTCTGGACTGAAAATTGACTCAGCTTCACCAAAGTAGCTCAAGGTGAGTGGAAGCGTCATGTTCCCCGCTGAATTTATAGCCTGGATACATGGCAGCCGTACCGGGAATTTTTTTTCTACTTGTCAGACTCTTATCATGAATACGAGGATTATTACACATTAACTTAGATCAATGTTGTTTTGGAGGAGCGGGGAGTATTGTACTGGCAGGTCACCAAATCACAGATCAGCAGGTTACCCAATACTATAGAAAGTGGAGAGGATGGAGATCAAGGGACAGAAAATGGAACGTAATACAACCCCAATTACAAAAAAGTTGGAACAGTGTGTAAAATGTAAATAAATGTGGAAAAAAGAATGCGATGATTTGGAAATCTCATATAGCCATATATTATTCACAATAGAACATAAAACAGATCAGAAGGTGGAAGGGAGACCTTTTTCCATTTCATTTAAAAATATTAGGGCCGATCTGCCTGAGTAGCTGCAGGTTCTGCATTGCATATAACCGCAGCCGCTCGCCGTCGGTCATGCATGGTACACATTTATTTTTCCATATTTGTATTTCCAGCTCCATCGATGGCGCGGGTACCCGCGGCCTATACACAGGTTTAATTGCTTATGGGCTGCAGATCAGAGGGCCTCCATTGACGTCACGGAGTCTGCAGCAAAATAGAGCATGCTGTGATTATTCCTCTGCTTGCGGACCACGTAATTCATATCCACTAATGTGAGCGAAAAATGGAAAGTGTGTGCCCTTCAATGTGTGTAATTTGCTGTGATTCCTCCACACCGATGCCGATCATGACAAAAGCATGTTAGAGAGGTAGAGTCTCTCAGAAGCAAAGATCGGCAGAGGTTCACGAAGCTGTGAAAAAACTGCGTCTAAAAAATTGTGAAATAATTTCAGAAAAATGTTCAATTTAAAATTGCAAAGACTTTGAATATCTCACAATCTACAATATATAATATCATCAAAAGATTAACAGAATCTGGAGAAATTCATGTGCACAAGGGACAAGGCTGATATTCTAGACAGGCATGATTGTG
The DNA here is from genome assembly GCF_035609145.1 of Eleutherodactylus coqui. NCBI lineage: Eukaryota > Metazoa > Chordata > Amphibia > Anura > Eleutherodactylidae > Eleutherodactylus > Eleutherodactylus coqui. The sequence continues at coordinate 330,199,341 of NC_089838.1, forward strand.
TAATGCGGATCACTGCATGGACTCAGGAATACTGCCAGAAATCTTTGTCTGTGAACAGAGTTCACCGTACAATCCACAAATGTAAGTTAAGGCCTCGGTCAGACGATCTGTGCATATATAGAACCAATGCTTCACAATGGGATCGGTCACATGTCCGCTTTTTATGCGGATATGTGATAAATTATAGGACACAACGATTCGCAGAACGCGCCTATCTGCGTTCTGCGATTCCTTGTGTTCTATATATGTGGCAGCAGCGCCGACCCTATTGAGAACACATACTTAAAGATCGTTCTCCCCTGCCACAGCTGTAGCAACTGTGGCAGAGAAGAACAATGTTCGCCCATTGAATTCAATGGAGCCGGCAATACAGCCGCTCCATTGAAAGCAATGGGCTGCCGGCGAGCGCGGGATGAATTTTCGGGAAGGGCTTAAAAATATAAACCCTTCCCTGAAAATCATCCTGAAATGTGTAAAGAAAAAAAATAAAAAATTATACTCACCTTGTCCCTGCAGACAGAGTTAAGCCGCGGCTGGCCGGCAGTTCTCCTGAACTACTCTGAATAGTATTCAGCAGCCGGGGATTTAAAATCCCAGCCTGCTGAATGGGCTGCCTCTGATTGGTCACAGCCCTCACCAATCAAAGGCAGCTCTCACTCACCCATTCATGAATTCATGAATGGGTGAGTGAGTGCTGCCTCTGATTGGCTGAGCGCAGGGACCAATCAGAGGCAGCTCTAAGCTGTCATTCAATAGCTTATATTTTTAAGCCCTTCCCGAAAATTCATCCAGCGTCGCCGGCAGCCCATTGCTTTCAATGGACGAACAGCAGACAGCGCTCCTTTGATCTGGCCCGTTTCGCTGAAAACGCTGCTAGGTGCAGATTTTTCAGCGAATCGTCGGCCCCGGTCAAAAAACGCCCGTCTAACTGAGGCCTAAAGCTGTATCATGTAAAGAAGAAGCCATATATCAACACAATCCAGAAACGCTGGCGTATTCTCTGGGCCAAAGCTCATTTAAAATGGACTGAGTCCTACAGACTGAAGAGGAGAGGGACCATCCAGCTTGGTATCAGTACACAGTTCCAAAGCCTGCATCCTGGATAGTATGGGGTGGCATTAGTGCCTATAGAATGGGCAGTTCCCTCATCCTGAAAGTCACCATCAATGCTGAGCAGTATATAAAGGTTCTAGAACAACAGATTTGTCTTTCAGGGAAGGCCTTGTATATTTCAGCAAAACAATGTTAAACCACAAGCTGCATCCATCACAATAGCCTGGCTTCCAGAAGAAGAGTCCGAATGCTGAACCGGTTGCTGCAGTCCAGACCATTAACCGCTTGAAAATATTTGGCGCAGACGACCAGGACTGTTGAGCAGCTAGAATCCTACATCAGACCTGCATGGAACAACATTTCCCTCCCCAAACTCCAGCAATCGGTCTCCTCATTTACCAAATGTTTACAGACTGTTGTAAATAGAGATGGGGTGCTGCCCGATGGTAGACACGGCCCCGCCCCAACTTTGGTGGGATGTGTTGCTGCCATCAATTTTTAAATGAGTTATTCTTTTTAATGAAATGGAAAATGTTTCCCCTACTGATGAGTTTTATGTTCTACTGTGAATAATATATGATTAGATGAGATTTCCTTTCATTATACGCAATGTCCCAACTTTTTTAGAATTAAGCTTGTAATAATAAGAAATGAGAATGAAATAAGAGAGTAGACATACAGCATCTTCATCAACACAAAGGAAAAGGCAGTAGCTACAAAGAGGGTAGGATAAGTAATGTATATACACAGTGACTCCACCGGCAGAATAGTGAGTGCAGCTCTGGAGTATAATACAGGATATAACTCAGGATCAGTACAGGATAAGTAATGTATGTACACAGTGACTCCACCAGCAGAATAGTGAGTGCAGCTCTGGAGTATAATACAGGATGTAACTCAGGATCATTATAGGATACGTAATGTATGTACACAGTGACTCCACCAGCAGAATAGTGAGTGCAGCTCTGGAGTATAATACAGGATGTAACTCAGGATCAGTACAGGATATGTAATGTATGTACACAGTGACTCCACCAGCAGAATTGTGAGTGCAGCTCAGGAGTATAATACAGGATGTAACTCAGGATCAGTACAGGATAAGTAATGTATGTACACAGTGACTCCACTGGCAGAATAGTGAGTGAAGCTCTGGATTATAATACAGGATGTAACTCAGGATCAGTACAGGATAAGTAATGTATGTACACAGTGACTCCACCAGCAGAATAGTGAGTGCAGCTCTGGAGTATAATACAGGATGTAACTCAGGATCAGTACAGGATAAGTAATGTATGTACACAGTGACTCCACCGGCAGAATAGTGAGTGCAGCTCTGGAGTATAATACAGGATGTAACTCAGGATCAGTACAGGATATGTAATGTATGTACACAGTGACTCCACCAGCAGAATTGTGAGTGCAGCTCAGGAGTATAATACAGGATGTAACTCAGGATCAGTACAGGATAAGTAATGTATGTACACAGTGACTCCACTGGCAGAATAGTGAGTGAAGCTCTGGATTATAATACAGGATGTAACTCAGGATCAGTACAGGATAAGTAATGTATGTACACAGTGACTCCACCAGCAGAATAGTGAGTGCAGCTCTGGAGTATAATACAGGATGTAACTCAGGATCAGTACAGGATAAGTAATGTATGTACACAGTGACTCCACCGGCAGAATAGTGAGTGCAGCTCTGGAGTATAATACAGGATGTAACTCAGGATCAGTACAGGATAAGTAATGTATGTACACAGTGACTCCACCAGCAGAACAGTGAGTGCAGCTCTGGGGTATAATACAGGATGTAACTCAGGATCAGTACAGGATAAGTAATGTATGTACACAGTGACTCCACCAGCAGAATAGTGAGTGCAGCTCTGGGATATAATACAGGATGTAACTCAGCATCAGTGCAGGATAAGTAATGTATGTACACAGTGACTCCACCAGCAGAATAGTGAGTGCAGCTCTAGGGTATAATACACGATGTAACTCAGGATCAGTACAGGATAAGTAATGTATGTACACAGTGACTCCACTGGCAGAATAGTGAGTGCAGCTCTAGGGTATAATACACGATGTAACTCAGGATCAGTACAGGATAAGTAATGTATGTACACAGTGACTCCACCGGCAGAATAGTGAGTGCAGCTCTGGAGTATAATACAGGATGTAACTCAGGATCAGTACAGGATAAGTAATGTATGTACACAGTGACTCCACCGGCAGAATAGTGAGTGCAGCTCTGGAGTATAATACAGGATATAACTCAGGATCAGTACAGGATAAGTAATGTATGTACACAGTGACTCCAGCAGCATAATAGTGAGTGCAGCTCTGGAGTATAATACAGGATATAACTCAGGATCAGTACAGGATAAGTAATGTATGTACACAGTGACTCATGTTTTTATGACAATTAATTGTATACAGTACTATGCTAAAGTTTTAGTCATTTGTGGAACAAATGCAACAAAGTAAGAATGCTTTCAGAAATAGAAATGCTTATATTTTCCAATTAACAAAATGCGAAGTGACTGAACAAAAGAAAAATGTTGATTCCATCAATATTCGGTGTGACCGCCCTTTGCCTTTCAAGGCAGCATCACTTCTCGTAGGTACACTTGCACGCAGTATTTGAAGCAATCGGCAGACCAGTTATTCCAGACATCTTGGAGAACTAAGCACAGATCTTCTGTGGATGTCACTCACTCCAATCCTTCTGTATCTTCATGTACTCCAAAACAAACTGGATGATGATGAGATCAGAGCTCTGTGGGGCCGTATCATCACTTCCAGGACTCCTTGTTCTTCTTTACGTCAAAGATAGTTCTTAATTAGAGATGAGCGAGCACCCAAATGCTCGGGTCCACGTCATTGGAGCTGAGCTTTTTGTAAAATTCGAGAGCTCTACTTGAGTAACGAACCCCATTGGCTACAAAGGGAGACTCAAACATTTTTGTATGTGGGACGCCGGGTCCGGAGCTTTTTTTTTTCTTGGTTCGTGTGATTCTCTCACCGAGCATCAAGCACGGCAGAGTATATTCGCTCCACTCTATTCTTAATTACATTGGCAGGATGTGGGGTCGTTGTCCTGCTGCAGAATATATTTGGTGCCAATCAGATGCCTCCATGATGGATAAATATCTGCCTGTGTTACTCAGCATTGAGGACACGATTAATCCTGAACAAAGCCCCGACTCCATTTGCTGAACTGCAGCACCAAACTTGTAAGGAGCCTCCAAAAGCCTTTACTATTGCGTGCAGACACTCATTATTGTACGGCTCTCCACCATGCTTCACTGCTTCCTGTAGACACTGATTATTGTACCACTCTCTACCATGCTTCACTGCTGCCTGCAGACACTCATTATTGTACCGCTCTCCACCATGCTTCACTGCTGCCTGCAGACACTCATTATTGTACGGCTCTCCACCATGCTTCATTGCTGCCTGCAGACACTCATTATTGTGCCGCTCACCCCTATGCTTCACTGCTGCCTGCAGACACTCACTATTGTACCACTCTCCATTAAGCTATACTGCTGCCAGCAGACACTCATTATTGTACTGCTCTCCACCATGCTTCACTGCTGCCTGCAGAACATCATTATTGTGCCACTCTCCCCTATGCTTCACTGCTGCCTGCAGCCACTCACTATTGTACCGCTCTCCCCATGCTTCACTGCTGCCTGCAGCCACTCACTATTGTACCGCTCTCCCAATGCTTCACTGCTGCCTCCAGACACTCATTATTATACCGCTCTCCTTCATGCTTCATTGCTGCTAGCAGACATTCATTAATGTAGTGCTCTCCAGCTTGTTCATTGCTGTCTGCAGACACTCATTATTGTACCACTCTCCACCGTGCTTCATTACTGCCTGCAGACACTCATTATTATACCGCTCTCCACCATGCTTCACTGCTGCCTGCAGACACTCATTATTGTATAGCTCTCCACCATGCTTCACTGCTGCCTGCAGACACTCATTATTGTATAGCTCTCCACCATGCTTCACTGCTGCCTGCAGACACTCATTATTGTACAGCTCTCTACCATGCTTCACTGCTGCCTGCAGACACTCATTATTGTACCGCTCTCCACCATGCTACACTGCTGTCTGCAGACACTCATTATTGTACCACTCTCCACCATGCTTTGGTGCTGCCTCCAGACACTTATTATTGTACTGCTCCCATTATGCTTCAGTGCTGCTTGCAGACACTCATTATTGTACCGCTCTTCACCATGCTTGAGTGCTGCTTGCAGACACACCTTATTGTACTGCAGCTGTGAAGCATGGGGAAAGCGATACAATGAATTCATGAATGGGTGAGTGCTGCCTTTGATTGGCTGAGCACTGTGACCAGTCAGAGGCAGCTCTTAACTGTCATTTAATAGCTGAGAGCTGCCTCTGGTTACAGTGCTCAGCCAATCAGAGGCAGCCCATTCAGCAGGCGGGGATTTTGAATCCCCGCCTGCTGAATACTATTGAGAGCATTGCAGGGAGAAGAGCCAGCTGGACACAGCTGAGCCCCAGGAGCTGCAGAGAGGTGAGTATAGAGTTTTTTTTTTTACACAATTTTGGATTGTTTTTCGGGGAAGGGCTTATATTTGAAGCCCTTCCCCGAAAATTACTACAGCGCTTGCCAGTAGCCCATTGCTTTCAATGGAGCTGGCTGTATTGCCGCCTCCATTGGATTCAATGGGAGAACATCGCGCTCCTCTGTGACAGCTGTGGCACAGGATAGCGGGCAGCACTCTTTTTGAGCGTCAAAATGGGACCGAGCCCCTTTGTGCGGAAAAACGCTGCTAGCATCGTTTTTCCGGCATGCCGCCCGCTTAGGTCACGTGCATTTTTGAATGCATCAGTTATGCATTTAAAAGTTGGCGTGTACAAAAGCCTGTGTGACTGAGCCCTTAGGGCTTCTTCACATGGCCGTATTTACGCCATGTATTACGCAGTGAATACAACACAGTGATTTCAATAGATTCATCCACATATGCTTTTTTGTTACTGCTATGAGATCAGCAGGTTTCGGCTTCCCAGTTTATATTCGGATAGTTAAAGTCCCCCATAATAATGACCTCATTGTGATTTGCTTCTTCATCTATTTGCTTCAATAATACATTTTCAGTAGCTTCTCTTATATTTGGTGGTCTATAGAAAACCCCTATGAGGATTTATTGTTGTTTTTTTTTCTCCATGTATCTCCACCCATAGAGACTCCACATTCTCATTTCCCTCTCATATATCTTCCCATAATGTGGGCTGTAAACATGATTTTACATAAAGACAAGCCCCTCCCACTTTCCATTTTTACGGTCCCTTCTGAATAGACTGCAACCTTGTAAGTTCACTGCCCAGTCACAGCTGTCATCCAAGCAGATCTCCGTTATTCCTACTATGTCGTAGTTTTCCTCAGACATCATTAAAGTTGACAAACTGGAAGTAATAGTCAGACTTCTAGCATTAGTCTCCTTATTGGTCAGACTTCTAGCATTAGTCTCCTTATGGATCAGACTTCTAGCATTAGTCTCCTTATGGATCAGACTTCTAGCATTAGTCTCCATATAGGTCAGACTTCCAGCATTAGTCTCCATATAGGTCAGACTTCTAGCATTAGTCCTCCTATTGGTCAGACATCTAGCATTAGTCTCCATATAGGTCAGACTTCTAGCATTAGTCCCCTTATGGGTCAGACTTCTAGCAATAGTCTCCCTATTGGTCAGACTTCTAGTATTAGTCCTCTTATTGGTCAGACTTCTAGCATTAGTCCTGTTATTGGTCAGACTTCTAGCATTAGTCTCCTTATTGGTCAGACTTCTAGCATTAGTCTCCTTATTGGTCAGACTTCTAGCATTGGTCCTCCTATTAGTCAGACATCTAGCATTGGTCTCCACATAGGTCAGACTTCTAGCATTAGTCCCCTTATGGATCAGACGTCTAGCATTAGTCCTCCTATTAATGAGACTTCTAGCATTAGTCCCCATATAGGTCAGACTTCTAGAATTAGTCCCCTAATAGGTCAGATTACTAGCATTAGTCCTCCTATTGGTCAGATTTTTGGCATTACACCCCTTATTAATCATAATTCTAGAATTAGTCTCCTTATTGGTTAGACTTCTAGCATTAGTCTTTTTATTGGTCAGACGACTAGCATTAGTCTCCCTATTGGTCAGACTTCTAGCATTAGTCTCCATATAGGTCAGACTTCTAGCATTAGTCCCCTATTAGGTAAAATTACTAGCATTAGTCCTCCTATTGGTCAGATTTTTGGCATTACACCCCTTATTAATCATAATTCTAGAATTAGTCTCCTTATTGGTTAGACTTCTAGCCTTAGTCCCCTTATTGGTCAGACTTCAAGCATTAGTCTCGTTATTGGTCAGACGTCTAGCATTAGTCTCCTTATTGGTCAAACTTCTAGCATTGGTCTCCCTATTGGTTAGACTTCTAGCATTAGTCCTGTTATTGGTCAGAATTTTAGCATTAGTCTCCTTATTGGTCAGACTTTTAGCATTAGTCTCCCTATTGGTCAGACTTCTAGCATTAGTCTCCTTATTGGTCAGACTTTTAGCATTAGTCTCCCTATTGGTCTAACTTCTGGCATTAGTCTCCCTATTGGTCAGACTTCTAGCATTAGTCTCCCTATTGGATAGACTTCTAGCATTAGTCTCTCTATTGTCTAGACTTCTAGCATTAGTCCTCTTATTGGTCAGACTTTTAATCTTACTTATTGGTCTAACTTCTGGCATTAGTCTCCTTATAGGTCAAACTGAAGGGTATTAGGGCACTATCACTTCAGAGCCCTCACTCCTCCCTCTTTGGCCGCCATTCCAGGGTAGAGCTTCTTTTAGCCTAAAAACATTTCTTCATGCGAATAGTCATTTCCATCAGCACGAATTTTCGTGTATGCGCTGACATTTTGCAGAGCTCCTCCTTACAGGGGCACATATGGTGGAACAGTATAAGTGTTGGGGCATATATTGTGGACAGTATATCGAAGTCTGATAATGATCAGTTGTCAGGCCGTGCTGGTAGTTTTACAGAAGACGTGTTTATTTACCAGTCAAATTACGGTTGTGATTACTATTTACCCCGGTCTGCCTCTACCATCAGGTCATAGTCAAGAGTTCCAGGAAGATGGAGCACTGTGCGGGTATTAACACAGGATGGGAACACAGTTGTGGCACTGCTACAGGATGGGGGCAATATCACAACAGTGAGGGCATTAATACTGTACAGAGGCACCTCGGGGCACTATTACTTGATAGGGGCTCAGTGCGGTATCATTATAGATGGTGCATAGTGGGGTATTATTACTGGATAGGGGCACAGTGCGGTATCATTATAGATGGTGCACAGTGGGGTACTATTATAGTATGGGGGGCACTATTACGGGATGGGGCACAGTAGGGGCCATTATTACAGGAAGGGGTTACTATTACAGTATGTGATCCCCTCTATGGTGCTGTCAGTGCATACAGAGAGAAAGATAAAAGGACAGGATAGAAACTCGTCTACATAACGAGATAAATACTAATACTAAGTATGTGGAACCTGGGTATCAGGGGGTTAAGGCTTTGGCAGCCATGAGGGCTGTCGCGGTGCCCATAGGGTCAAAAGGACCCTGCTGTGACTTTTATCTGCTGGATGTTATCTAATAGGTCAGTATAACCTACCACACAATGTTCTGGCGCTGCTCGCCGTCAGGAGAAGGGGGGGGGGGCATGGGGAGAGCGCGGGGGGTTGGTTGGAATTGTTTTTAGCTTCTGAGTTCTAAATTAATTTTGAGGTTTGATAATATTTAGGGTGCACATATAGTGGTACAGTATAACCATAGAGGCACCTATGATGGCACTCTATATCTATGGATTACGGTATACCTAAAACGGTACATTTGGTGGTACTGGATAACTGTGGGGGCATATATGATGGTACTGTATACCAATGAGGGCACATAAGATGGCACTGTATACCTATGGGGTATGGTATACCTAAAGGGGCACATGTGGTGGTACTGTAGAACTATGGGGGTACATATGATGGCACTGTATACCTATTGGGGCACATACAGTGGCACTGTATACCTATAGAAGCACATATGATGGTACGGTATACTTATGGTGGAACATTTGCTGGTACAGTACATCTATGGGGGCACATATGATGGCATTGTATATCTATGATGGAACATCTGATGGCACTGTATACCTGTGGGAACCCATATGATGGCACTGTTTACTTCAGTGGACCCATATGATGGTGCTGTTCACCTCTGAGGGAACATATGATGACACTGTATATGTATAGAGGCACATATAAAAACACTGTATGACTATGGAGGCACTTTTAATGATACTGTATACCTATGGGGACACATGATGATGATGTTGCTGTGGTGCGCAGCATGGGATGTGAGGCGTTGGCGGTGATGATGGTGGTGGCTCCGCTGCTCTTCTTACAATACAGTAGCAACCAACAGAATAGTAGTACATTATACAGTCTTTGTATGGCGTGTGAAGGCGTTGGCTACCCGCTATTTACTGCTGTCTCTTTACAAAGAAAATAAAACCGAGATTTATAGAGCTGCTGCAGCAAATTATCAACTGAATTAACTCGAGATTCATAGAGCTGCAGCATCTAAATACCAAGAAAATAAACCCGAGGTTCATAGAGTTGCTGCAGCTAATCCTCAGAATAACCTTAAGGTTCATAGTGCTGCAGCAACCAATTACCAAGAAAAACTCCAGATTTGTAGAGCTGCTGCAGCAAATTATCATCAGAATAGCTTTGAGGATCATAAAGTTGCAGCAGCTAAATACCAAGAAAATGAACTCAAGATCCATAGAATATCATCACCCCCAAAATGACAGAGCAGCTTTTAATAGATATGACAGAAATAATCCAAGAGGATGATCAGAGAGGCGATTGCATCCATGGAAGGTTAGGGCTTTTTTCGGAATGTTGTCCGATTCTGACGTGGATTAGGAATCTGATAAAACTGTTGCACTGGGAAGTACGACTCATAAATTTATATATTGTAAGGCCCTTAAGTAGAAAGAAGAGGCTTCTGGAATGCGTTGCTGCGGTGTTAAGGTGCAAATTCTGACATTTCAGCCTTTGCCTGAGCTGCTCTCTTGCTTAACCCCTTGGTGACGGCCCCATCAGGATTCTACGTCCTCACTAAGTGGGCTTTAATCCTAGAGGACGTAAAAGCATGCATCCTTTTAGGATTAAAGCCCTGTTAGCTGAGGACGTGACAGCTCCATGCTGTCGGTGCCCGCAGGCAGCTGACAGCATGAAGATGTCATCCTGGGCTGCGGGCAGTCCCCCCGGTAATGCGATCGGCGCTAACCAATGGATAGCGCCGATCGCAATAAAGTGAAAAAAAGTTCAAAAAAGGTAAAGATTCAGCTGCCTTGATGGATCGGATCCATCAGGGCAGCTGAAATTACTCACCTGCCTTCTCCGCGTTGTCCCCCGAAGATCTGGTCCTCCCGCACCCGCCGCCGCTCTTCTGCGCATACGTGCCAGACGGATGACATCACGCACATGCGCAGAAGCCCGGGAGCCCCCGGCAAATTCAAAATCTCCTGGCTCCCGTCTCCTGAAGGTAGCCGGGAACCAGGAGATGTCCCTCGGGACCGCGGCGAGCGGTCCCCGGGTCCGCGATCACTGCTATCCAGTGGATAGCGGCGATCGCAAAAAAGTTTTAAAAAAAGTTAAAATAACGTTAATTTCACCTCCGATCATGGATCGGATCCATGAGGGGAGGTGAAAATACTCACCCCGGTTCCGCCGCGATGTCCCGGTCTTCCGGGACCTGAGTCCCCTTCTGCGCATGCTTGCCCGGTGTCAATCATCGGGCGCATGCACAGAGGGGCTCAGGACCCGGGAAATTTAAAATCCCTCTGCTCCTGGCTGCCATGTGTAGCCAGGAGCAGAGGGATGTCACTGGGGACATGATCACTGTTATCCAATGGATAACAGTGATCATTTAAAGTAAAAAAAAGAGTGTAAAAAGTAAAAAAAAAAGTTTTAAAAAGTAAAAGAAAGGTAAAAAAGCTTACATTTCATCTCCCCCCACAGATCTTATCCGTGAGGGAGGATGAAATGACGTACCTAAGGCCCCTGGGTTTATCCGCAGACCTTACCCCCAGCTTCCATTCCCCAAAATGGCAGACGCATGCGCAAAAGCCGTGGATTGTCAAGGTAATTTAAAAATCTCCCTGCTCCTGGCAACAAAACTTAGCCAAGAGCCTGTAGATTTCATGGGGTGCCGCGGTGAGCAGTTCCTGATCACGTGTTCGCCGTTATCCAATGGATAATGGCGATCACGTAAAAGTAAAAAAAAGGTGAAGCTTCAACTGCCCTCACCAATGCGATCGTTGAAAGGAGATTTAACTTTTTATTGGAGGCCTCTGTATTTGAACCCCCACGTGATCTTCCTCCGTGAACTTTCTCGGATTCTGCACATGCGACTACCGGACACATGCGCAGGAGCCGGGAAGCCCAGGAAATTTAAAATCTCCCTACTCCCAGCAACCAATGGTCGCCAAGAGCGTGGAGCAATGACCTTGTTGAGCGGTCGCCGGTCACGTGATAAAAAGGTAGCGATCTACCTTAGGCCGGTCTCACATGACCGGATAGGAATTACGGATTCAGCATGAGTCTGATCCGCGGTAATACGCGCTTACATTAGTGGGTCGGAATTGCATAATCCACCTGTAGAAAAGAGAATGCAGCAGGTTCTATTTTACTGTGGATATCCGCAACATAGAGCCCATTGTGGTCCATGGTCGCGGATATACCCGCAGCCCATACGCAACTACATTGTATACGGGCTGCGGGTACCCGCGTCATCACTAAGCGACGTCGCAGGAAATACAAAAAAAAAAAAGTGTACTGCGAATGACCCCCTCTGTGAGTAGGCAGTTATGCGCAGTACAATACGTGGCCATACGAAGGGCTCACAGCTGGGATCCGCTGCAAGCCTCCACAAGCGGATTCCACATCTGGCCACGTGAGCCCGGAGTTATTCTGACCGCTACCTGTAATACGTCATTTACAAGAAGCCCTGGGAACGCTCGCCTTCCTGCAGTTCCAGGAGCAGCTTGTTGAGTGCCTTCTGTGTGGGACCGCCGCACCTCTGCAAGCTTACGGAGACTCACAGAGTGACACTTTTTACACCCCATACCTGCTGCTGAGGTCACGAAATACCCCCAAAAAGCATGAGAGGAGGGGGGATACCCCGTTTTATTGCCCCATATACGCATCCCAACCAGCCTCCGTAATTACCCCTGTCTTCGGACATACCACACAGTTCACATTATTACTTTTATCTAAGAAAAGGGTGTGGAGGGGGAGGGGGAGAATTTTTTTAATGTGTCATTTTTTATTTCATACAACTGCGCGATGAGGCCTGGAATTTATTCAGTTGTGCCCTGCAATCCAATGGGTGTTCCCTCCATTACAGGCCTTGCCATGTTTCCTGTAAGTTGATTAGGGCCACAACAGGAATGTTTTTGAACACGGGACAAACGGGGGTATCCATTTTGGAGTGAAAGTCTTCATTCCTATGTACCCTGTACAAAAAAAACTTTTTAAATTGACAAAATTGCCAAAAAAATGAAAATCGTAATTTTTTCCTTCTGCTTTGCTTAGATTCATTCAAATACTGTGGGGTCAAAATACACAGTACATGCATAGATGAATTTAAGGGGTATAGTTTTCAAAATGGGGTCATTATTGTTTTGGCCGCTCAATGGCTCTACAAGTGGGCAATGGGGCCTGGAATTTATTCCGTTGTACCCTGAAATCCAATGGGTGCTCCTTCCATTTTAGGCCTAGCCATGTGTCCTTTAAGTAGATTAGGGCCACAATGGGTATGTTTCTGAACATGGGACAAACAAGAGTATCCATTTTGGGGGGAAAGTCTTCATTCCTATGTACTCTGTACAAAAAAAAACAGTTGTTAAATTGACAAAATTGCCAAAAACTTGAAAATCGTAATTTTTTCCTTCTGCTTTGCTTAGATTCATTCAGATACTTTGAGGTCAAAATACAGAGTACACCTCTAGATGAATTCATTAAGGGGTCTTGTTTTCAAAATGGGGTCATCTGTGGGGGCTCTTTATCATTTTGGATGTTCAATGGCTCTACAAGTGGGCAATGGGGCCTGGAATTTATTCCGTTGTACCCTGAAATCCAATGGGTGCTCCTTCTATTATAGGCCTAGCCATGTGTCCTTTAAGTAGATTCGGGCCACAAGGGGTATGGTTCTGAACAGCGGACAAACAGGGGTATCCATTTTGGGGTGAAAGTCTTCATTTATTTGTGTGCTGTACAAAAAAAAAACAGTTTTTAAATTAATACAACTGCCAAAAAAATGAAAATTGTAATTTTTTCCTACTGCTTTGCTTAGATTTATTAAAAAAATGTAGGGTAAATATACACAGTAGACCCCTAGATGAATTCGTTAAGGGGTCTAGTTTTCAAAATGGGATCATTTGATGATGTTCTCTGTCGTTTTGGCCGCTCAAGGCTTCTACAAGTGGGCAATAGGGGCCTAAATCACCTTCATGCTAAATTTGTGTCCTGAAAGACACAGACTACTTCTTTCATTTTGGGCCCCGTTGTGCATCCAGACATACGATTATGGCCACAATGGGTATGTCTCTGAGCACGGGACAAACAGGGGTATCCATTTTGGGGTGCAAGTCTTCATTCATGTGTGTGCTGTACAAAAAAAAAGCTGTTTTTAAATGACAGAATTGTCAAAAAAACGAAAATCACAATTTGTCACCGGGCTTCATCTAGTCTTGAAAATAATAAGGATGAGATCAAATTATATGAAAGTGGTCAATACATCAGCAATTCTGAGGCCATCTGGAGAATTCTGGTCAGGGGTGTAAGTAAAGGCTCAGGGGCCCTGATGCAAAAGGTGAGCTGGGGTCCCCCCCTCTATCTGTACCATAACCCATACCTAAACCATGTACAGAGACATAATTTGAAGCTTCTGAGCCCCAATGCAAAACCTGTAACAGGGCCCCCAACTATAATGCTTTACTCACAGTACTGGGCTCCCTATATGGAGAAGAGAGGCCTTATGGGCCCCCTAAGGCTCCTGGGCCCGGGTGCAACCACATCCCCTGCACCCCCTATAGTTACGCCCCTGATTCTGGCGTTCTCCATACATGAAAGGTTTAAACAGTCGTTCATCTTGTTGTGCATTTAGAAAATAGCCAGCGGATATATTAATGACAGCAACACCACTGATCTGCCTTTTTGCAACTTTTGTCTGTTTTTAAATTGGTGAAGAGGGTTAAAATTTAAAGATGTTTTTCGGAATGGATTTTAACTGCATATTCCAAAATGACCTTCAAAATTTCGTATCACGTCAGGTTTTTTGCACAAATCAGCAGAATGTGCAAATGTAAAAAAAAAAACTAATGACATTGATATATGACAGCACTTGTAACATGTGAAAATGTTCTCTGGAGGGCTGGAATCAATGTGCAAGGAGCAGGTACAGAAATACATCGCTGATTACGAAAATCAAATTGATTTATCTGTTTTGCGTTCAGGTCTAAGGTCTAAGGTTTACCCCGACATCCCTGACCTCAGAGCGAAGCCCATACATTGGTGATGGGAGTGTACGATGGTAAAGCAGCTGCTGCTAATGATCTTCTGTTAAATCGTATTTGAAGAACAAGAAATGCAATAGAAGTCTATGGATTCAGTACTAAAGCTGCTGACCAGCCGGTCTCCCCAACATAACCTCATCTTAAGATTAGAGGACCAGTTATGTTACTAAGAAACCTAAACCCTCCGAAATTATGTAATGGCACCAGACTGCAAGTAGAAGTTCTCCATTGAAATGTTATCGAGCCCACAGTCATCACTGGATGTGCTAAAGGGGAACTGTATGCATACCACGAATACCACTAATACCCACTGAGTACCTGTTAGGACTGCACTACCCCCACAAGGTCTGCTTTGCAAGGACGATTAATAAGGCAGGGAGGGGGTGGAGCTAAGTCCCACCCCACCCCTCCCATTGCAAACAGCGGCAATGGGCGTTGAGGGGCGGGAGCTGAGCACAATAGCTCCCGTCCCATTCTGCCTCCTCCCCTTGCAGAGAGCCGGCGAAAGGGAGGGAAGGGGAAGACAGCGTATAGGCTGCCCTGTGCATCACACAGTGGCATATATCGGCTGGCCATTTTCACAGCCGGCTGATATGCGCTCGTGTGAATAAGCACTTACAGTGTACAGACTGCGAGAAGAATGACATGGTAACTTTATTCTGGGGGTCAGTACCATTACGACAATTCCAAATTTGTGTAGGTTTTTTCTGAGCTACTTAAAAAAAACAAAAAAACATCTCTCTCTCTCTCTCTCTCTCTCTATATATATATATATATATATATATATATATATATATATATACACTACCGTTCAAAAGTTTGGGGTCACATTGAAATGTCCTTATTTTTGAAGGAAAAGCACTGTACTTTTCAATGAAGATAACTTTAAACTAGTCCTAACTTTAAACAAATGCACTCTATACATTGCTAATGTGGTAAATGACTATTCTAGCTGCAAATGCCTGTTTTTTTGTGCAAAATCTACAAAGGTGAATAGAGGCCCATTTCCAGCAACTATCACTCCAGTGTTCTAATGGTACAATGTGTTTGCTCATTGGCTCAGAAGGCTAATTGATGATTAGAAAACCCTTGTGCAATCATGTTCACACATCTGAAAACAGTCTAGCTCGTTACAGAAGCTACAAAACTGACCTTCCTGTGAGCAGATTGAGTTTCTGGAGCATCACATTTGTGGGGTCAATTAAACGCTCAAAATGGCCAGAAAAAGAGAACTTTCATCTGAAACTCGACAGTCTATTCTTGTTCTTAGAAATGAAGGCTATTCCATGCGAGAAATTGCTAAGAAATTGAAGATTTCCTACAACGGTGTGTACTACTCCCTTCAGAGGACAGCACAAACAGGCTCTAACCAGAGTAGAAAAAGAAGTGGGAGGCCGCGTTGCACAACTAAGCAAGAAGATAAGCACATTAGAGTCTCTAGTTTGAGAAACAGACGCCTCACAGGTACCCAACTGGCATCTTCATTAAATAGTACCCGCAAAACACCAGTGTCAACATCTACAGTGAAGAGGCGGCTGCGGGATTTTGGGCTTCAGGGCAGAGTGGCAAAGAAAAAGCCATATCTGAGACTGGCCAATAAAAGAAAAAGATTAAGATGGGCAAAAGAACACAGACATTGGACAGAGGAAGACTGGAAAAAAGTGTTGTGGACGGATGAATCCAAGTTTGAGGTGTTTGGATCACAAAGAAGAACGTTTGTGAGACGCAGAACAAATGAAAAGATGCTGGAAGAATGCCTGACGCCATCTGTTAAGCATGGTGGAGGTAATGTGATGGTCTGGGGTTGCTTTGGTGCTGGTAAGGTGGGAGATTTGTACAGGGTAAAAGGGATTCTGAATAAGGAAGGCTATCACTCCATTTTGCAACGCCATGCCATACCCAGTGGACAGCGCTTGATTGGAACCAATTTCATCCTACAACAGGACAATGACCCTAAACACACCTCCAAATTGTGCAAGAACTATTTACAGCAGAAGCAGGCAGCTGGTATTCTATCGGTAATGGAGTGGCCAGCGCAGTCACCAGATCTGAACCCCATTGAGCTGTTGTGGGAGCAGCTTGACCGTATGGTACGCCAGAAGTGCCCATCCAACCAATCCAACTTGTGGGAGATGCTTCTAGAAGCGTGGGGTGCAATTTCACAAGCTTACCTCAACAAATTAACAGCTAGAATGTCAAAGGTGTGCAATGCTGTAATTGCTGCAAAAGGAGGATTCTTTGACGAAAGCAAAGTTTGATGTAAAAACAATGTTATTTCAAATACAAATCATTATTTCTAACCTTGTCAATGTCTTGACTCTATTTTCTATTCATTTCACAACGCATGGTGGTGAATAAGTGGGACTTTTCATGGAAAACACAAAATTGTTTGGGTGACCCCAAACTTTTGAACGGTAGTGTATATATATATATATATTTTTTTTTTGTATATATTCTTTATTTTTGATTAATGAATAAAAAGGATGGGGGGGAAGGGTTACAGAAGAGAACAGGGTAAACAATGGATAATCACAAATAAAATAATCAATCAGGTGCATAACAAACAAAGAACAATGACAGCTCTGTTGAAAATGCGAGGTGGTAACAGCTTAAGAAGGTGGGAGCCACGAAGGGCGGCATCCATAGTAAGTAATGAAATTAATACACGGTTAAGAAGAATACCTCATTGGTTAGAAGTAGAGATGAGCGAACACCAAAATGTTCGGGTGTTCGTTATTCTGAACGAACTTCCCGCGATGTTCGAGGGTTCGTTTCGAACAACGAACCCCATTGAAGTCAATGGGCGACCAGAGCATTTTTGTATTTCGCCGATGCTCGCTAAGGTTTTCATGTGTGAAAATCTGGGCAATTCAAGAAAGTGATGGGAATGACACAGTGACGGATAGGGCAGGCGAGGGGCTACATGTTGGGCTGCATCTCAAGTTCACAGGTCCCACTATTAAGCCACAATACCGGCAAGAGTGGGCCCCCCCCTCCCAACAACTTTTACTTCTGAAAAGCCCTCATTAGCATGGCATACCTTTGCTAAGCACCACACTAGCTACAACAAAGCACAATCACTGCCTGCATGACACTCCGCTGCCACTTCTCCTGGGTTACATGCTGACCAACCGCCCCCCCTCCCCCCCACAGCGCACACCAAAGTGTCCCTGCGCAGCCTTCAGCTGCCCTCATGCCACGCCACACTCATGTCTATTTAGAAGTGCGTCTGCCATGAGGAGGAACCGCAGGCACACACTGCAGAGGGTTGGCTTGGCTAGGCAGCGGCCCTCTTTAAAAGGGGCGGGGCGATAGCCCACAATGCTGTACAGAAGCAATGAGAAATAGAATCCTGTGCCACCGCCATCAGGAGCTGCACACGTGGGCATAGCAATGGGGAACCTATGTGCAACACACTATTCATTCTGTCAAGGTGTCTGCATGCCCCAGTCAGACTGGTAATATGTACCTTAACAGTAACCGCGTTGGTGGTAATGTGGTGGTGACTGCGGACCTAGTAGCACGGTTGTATTTTGTTGGTTTTCAGAATGCGGCCAGGATTAAGTGGGCTGTGGCGGGGGTATGGTGTGGGGGCTCTCGTTGTGTCGGTAAAGGTGAAATTCTTGGACTGCCACCAGACGAACCAATGCAAAGACATTTGCCAAGAATGTTTTCCCTGTTGGAGGAGGAGGGGGATGTTTTTGAGGCACTACGTGTCCTCTCCACGTGTCCGTGGTTATATGCACCTTTACAGTAACCGCGTTGGTGGTAATGTGGTGGTGACTGCGAACCTAGTAGCACGGTTGTATTTTGTTGGTTTTCGGAATGCGGCCAGGATTAAGTGGGCCGTGGCGGGGGGATGGTGTGGGGGCTCTCGTTGTGTCGGTGAAGGTGAAATTCTTGGACTGCCACCAGACGAACCAATGCAAAGACATTTGCCAAGAATGTTTTCGCTGTTGGAGGAGGAGGGGGATGTTTTTGAGGCACTACGTGTCCTCTCCACGTGTCCGTGGTTATATGCACCTTTACAGTAACCGCGTTGATGGGAAATGGCCTCGCCGCCATCATGTCTTTGGGAAGCCTCTGTTTCCACACCCCAGAGACATACCATTAGCAGCGGTATAGGCAGAGGCCAGAATTCGTAACATTTCAGCCGTAGCATTAGGACAGGCCCCACTAACATATCACTAGCAGCATTATAGGAGGAGCGCAGTCTTCGTTCCATGTCAGCAATAGTAGCACTCAAGACAGGCCCCAGTAACAATTCCGAAGCAGCAGTATAGCGGGAGCGCAGTCTTCGTTCCATGTCAGCAATAGTAGCACTCAAGACAGGCCCCAGTAACAATTCCGAAGCAGCAGTATAGCGGGAGCGCAGTCTTCGTTCCATGTCAGCAATAGTAGCACTCAAGACAGGCCCCAGTAACAATTCCGAAGCAGCAGTATAGCGGGAGCGCAGTCTTAGTTCCATTTCAGTAGCCTTAGTATAGCCAAGGCCCAAGTTACATTTATGTAGCTAAAGTGTAGGCCAACCCCACACACCTTTCTGTACCATGAGTGCAGGCGAAGAACATACAAATTGCTATGATTACACTGTAGGTGAGGGCCCCAAAAATTTGGTGTACCAACAGTACTAATGTACCTCAGTAAAAATTGGCCATGCCCAACCAAGATGGCAGGTGAATCGCTTTGGTTAATGTGGCTTAAGTGGTAACTAGGCCTGGAGGCAGCCCAGTGTAACGAAAAATTGGTTCAAGTTAAAGTTCCAACGCTTTTAAGCTAATTGAAACTTATAAAAATTGTTCAGAAAAATTATTTGAGTGAGCCTTGTGGCCCTAAGAAAAATTGCCCGTTCAGAGTGATTACGTGAGGTTTCAGGAGTAGGAGCAGGAGGAGGAGGAGGAGGAGGAGGAGGAATATTAGACACAGATTGATGAAGCAGAAATGTCCCCGTTTTGGATGGTGAGAGAGAACGTAGCTTCCATCCGCGGGTGCAGCCTACGTATTGCTTACGTATCGCTGCTGTCCGCTGGTGGAGAACAGAAGTCTGGGGAAATCCAGCCTTTGTTCATCTTGATGAGTGTTAGCCTGTCGGCACTGTCGGTTGACAAGCGGCTACGCTTATCTGTGATGATTCCCCCAGCCGCACTAAACACCCTCTCCGACAAGACGCTAGCCGCAGGACAAGCAAGCACCTCCAGGGCATACAGCGCTAGTTCAGGCCACGTGTCCAGCTTCGACACCCAGTAGTTGTAGGGGGCAGAGGCGTCACCGAGGATGGTCGTGCGATCGGCTACGTACTCCCTCACCATCCTTTTACAGTGCTCCCGCCGACTCAGCCGTGACTGGGGAGCGGTGACACAGTCTTGGTGGGGAGCCATAAAGCTGGCCAGGCCCTTAAAGACTGTTGCACTGCCTGGGATGTACATGCTGCTCGATCTACGCACATCCCCTGCTACCTTGCCCTCGGAACTGCACCTTCTGCCACTAGCACTGTCGGCTGGGAATTTTACCATCAGCTTGTCCGCAAGGGTCCTGTGGTATAGCAACACTCTCGAACCCCTTTCGTCTTCGGGAATGAGAGTGGGCAGGTTCTCCTTATACCGTGGATCGAGCAGTGTGTACACCCAGTAATCCGTCGTGGCCAGAATGCGTGCAACGCGAGGGTCACGAGAAAGGCATCCTAACATGAAGTCAGCCATGTGTGCCAGGGAACCTGTACGCAACACATGGCTGTCTTCACTAGGAAGATCACTTTCAGGATCCTCCTCCTCCTCCTCCTCAGGCCATACACGCTGAAGGGATGACAGGCAATCAGCCGGTGTACCGTCAGCAGCGGGCCAAGCTGTCTCTTCCCCCTCCTCCTCATCCTCCTCATGCTCCTCCTCCTCCTCCTGTACGCGCTGAGAAATAGACAGGAGGGTGCCCTGACTATCCAGCGGCATACTGTCTTCCCCCGCCCCCGTTTCCGAGCGCAAAGCAGCTGCCTTTATGGTTTGCAGGGAATTTCTCAAGATGCATAGCAGAGGAATGGTGACACTAATGATTGTAGCATCGCCGCTCACCACCTGGGTAGACTCCTCAAAATTACCAAGGACATGGCAGATGTCTGCCAACCAGGCCCACTCTTCTGAAAGGAATTGAGGAGGCTGACTCCCACTGCGCCGCCCATGTTGGAGTTGGTATTCGACTATAGCTCTACGCTGTTCATAGAGCCTGGCCAACATGTGGAGCGTAGAGTTCCACCGTGTGGGCACGTCGCACAGCAGTCGGTGCACTGGCAGCTTAAAGTGATGTTGCAGGGAGCGCAGGGTGGCAGCGTCCGTGTGGGACTTGCGGAAATGTGCGCAGAGCCAGCGCGCCTTTACGAGCAGGTCTGACAAGCGTGGGTAGCTTTTCAGAAAGCGCTGAACCGCCAAATTAAAGACGTGGGCCAGGCATAGCACGTGCGTGAGGCTGCCGAGCTGCAGAGCCGCCACCAGGTTACGGCCGTTGTCACACACGACCATGCCCGGTTGGAGGCTCAGCGGCGCAAGCCAGCGGTCGGTCTGCTGTGTCAGACCCTGCAGCAGTTCATGGGCCGTGTGCCTCTTATCGCCTAAGCTGAGTAGTTTCAGCACGGCCTGCTGACGCTTGCCCACCGCTGTGCTGCCACACCGCACGACACCGACTGCTGGCGACATGCTGCTGCTAACACATCTTGATTGCGAGACAGAGGAGGAGGGTGCTTTAGTGGAGGAAGCATACACCTCCGCAGATACCACCACCGAGCTGGGGCCCGCAATTCTGGGGGTGGGTAGGACGTGAGCGGTCCCGGGCTCTGACTCTGTCCCAGCCTCCACTAAATTCACCCAATGTGCCGTCAGGGAGATGTAGTGGCCCTGCCCGCCTGTGCTTGTCCACGTGTCCGTAGTTAAGTGGACCGTGGCAGTAACCGCGTTGGTGAGGGCGCGTACAATGTTGTGGGAGACGTGGTCGTGCAGGGCTGGGACGGCACATCGGGAAAAGTAGTGGCGACTGGGAACTGAGTAGCGCGGGGCCGCCGCCTCCATGATACTTTTGAAGGACTCCGTTTCCACAACCGTATACGGCAGCATCTCAAGGCTGATGAATTTTGCTATGCGGATGGTTAACGTTTGAGCGTGCGGGTGCGTGGCGGCGTACTTGCGCTCCAACATTTGCGCAAGCGACGGCTGGACGGTGCGCTGAACTACACTGCTGGATGGGGCCGAGGACAGCGGAGGTGAGGGTGTGGGTGCAGGCCAGGAGACGGTAGTGCCTGTGTCCTGAGAGGGGGGTTGCATCTCAGTGGCAGGTTGGGGCACAGGGGGAGAGGCAGGGGTGCAAACCGGAGGCGCTGAACGGCCTTCGTCCCACCTTGTGGGGTGCTTGGCCATCATATGTCTGCGCATGGTGGTGGTGGTGAGGCTGTTGGTGTTGGCTCCCCGGCTGAGCTTTGCGCCACAAAGGTTGCACACCACTGTTCGCCGGTCGTCAGGCGTCTCTGTGAAAAACTTGCAGACCTTAGAGCACCTCGGCCTCTGCAGGGTGGCATGGCGCGAGGGGGCGCTTTGGGAAACAGTTGGTGGATTATTCGGTCTGGCCCTGCCTCTACCCCTGGCCACCGCACTGCCTCTTGCAACCTGCCCTGCTGATGCCCTTGACTCCCCCTCTGAAGACCTGTCCTCCTGAGTAAGCGTTGCACACCAGGTGGGGTCAGTCACCTCATCGTCCTGCTGCTCTTCCTCCGAATCCTCTGTGCGCTGCTCCCTCGGACTTACTGTCCTTACTACTACCTCACTGCAAGACAACTGTGTCTGATCGTCATCGTCCTCCTCACCCACAGAAAGTTGTTGAGACAGTTGGCGGAAGTCCCCAGCCTCTTCCCCCGGACCCCGGGAACTTTCGAATGGTTGGGCATCAGTGACGATAAACTCCTCTGGTGGGAGAGGAACCGCTGCTGCCCAATCTAAGCAGGGGCCCGAGAACAGTTCCTGGGAGTGTTCCCGCTCCTGAGTAGGTGTCATTGTAGTGGAGTGAGGAGGCTGGGAGGAAGGAGGAGCAGCAGACAGAGGATTCGGATTTGCAGCAGTGGACGGCGCAGAACTGCGGGTTGACGATAGGTTGCTCAAAGCACTTTCTGCCATCCAAGACAGGACCTGCTCACACTGCTCATTTTCTAATAACCGTCTCCCGCGTGGACCCATTAATTGGGCGATGAATGTGGGGACGCCAGAAACGTGCCTCTCTCCTAATCGCGCAGCAGTCGGCTGCGACACTCCTGGATCAGGAGCTCGGCCTGTGCCCACACCCTGACTTGGCCCTCCGTGTCCTCGGCCGCGTCTACGTCCTCTAGGCCTACCCCTACCCCTCAGCATGCTGTATTACCAGTGATTTGATTTCACAGGCAGCTAATAAATTGGCGCAAGACTGCAGGCCAAATATAATTTTTTCCCTTTTTTGAAAATGAAAGGCCCCACTGCCTCTAGTGAATGTATAATCTAAGTTTAATAACTGTGCTGTTTTCCTGCTAATGTGTCACAGAACGTGAGGGTAGCAGAGTTATTAACTGTGGCAGAGCAGGTATTTTTTTTCCCAATTAAGGAAAGCAAATGGCGAAGCCAGCAGTAAACCGTAGCTGGGTGCGTCTGATTTTTAAAGGTTGCACACGCAGCCGACACGTGTCCACCGGCGTTAGGACGGACAGAGGCAGGACAAATAGAATTATTTTCCGTTTTTTTGCACCAAAAGGCAGCACTGCGTATATTCAATGAATAATAACTGTGTTGTGGCCCTGCCTACACAATTCTTTCCCTGCAGTATCAATGGAGGGTGCAATGCTCTGCAGAGGCGATTTTGAGAAGTAAAAAAAAATGCAGCACAGGTAACAGCAGCCAGCACAGTACTGCACACGGTTAAATATGGCCCTAGAAAGGACCGTTGAGGTTCTTGAAGGCTACACTCACTCCTAACACTCTCCCTGCCTATGCAGCACTTCTGTCCCTAATGCCGGGTGCAACGATTTTGAGAAAAAAAAAATTGCCACTGCTAACAGCAGCCAACACACAGATATCAGTGGCCCTAATAAGGACCTTTGGGGGGTCTTGAAGCCTACACTAACTACCAATTCTTTCCCTACAGCAGCTCCGGTACAAACAGCACTGTCCCTCATCTAACTCACACGGCATCTGAGGCGAGCCGCGGGAGGGGCCGACTTTTATATTCGGCGGACACCTGATCTTCCCAGCCACTCACTGCAGGGGGGTGGTATAGGGCTTGAATGTCACAGGGGGAAGTTGTAATGCCTTCCCTGTCTTTCAATTGGCCAGAAAAGCGCGCTAACGTCTCAGGGAAGGAAGTGAAAGTAACCCGAACACCGCATGGTGTTCGTTACGAATAACGAACATCACGAACACCCTAATATTCGCACGAATATCAAGCTAGGAAGAACACGTTCGCTCATCTCTAGTTAGAAGGTAACAGTAGGTTGTGAGGGTGGGCTATGTATGTGGGAGAGCCAAACATTCCAAAGGCTTTCAAATCTCCTTGAGTCTCCCATTCGTTTAGCTTTGGCTCTCTCAAAGGAGCATATTGTGTTCACCTCTCTGTGCCACTCCGATATGGAGGGAATGGTGTTGTCTCTCCAGTACCTGGGAATAAGGATCTTGGCCGCATCTATGAGGAGAGGGAGAATGTGTTTTTGTTCGGATGTAAGACCAGGGGAATCTAGGTTTAGGAGAACATTTTCTGGAGTAAGGGAGATATTGGATTTGAGGATGGTGCTTAGTGTCTTCTGAATCTCTTCCCAGAAGGGTTGTAGGAGCGGGCAGGAGAACCATATGTGGTTATATGATCCACTGCTGGCCTGGCATCTCCAGCATAAGGGGGAATAATTTGGGTCTATTTTATTTAGTAGAGCTGGGGTTTTATACCATCTGGATATTATTTTATAATTAAGTTCTTGGAATCTGGTGGAGGAGGAAACTGAGTGAGATCTGGATAAAATGTCGTTAATCTCGTCTGTGGTAAAGATCATATTTAATTCAGCTTCCCAACTAGCTATATAGGAAGGTTTAAGATTGTCCTGTGTTAGGGTCCTGTATATTTTAGAGATCGAGCTCTTAATAGACTGTAGACTCCAAAATAGTTTATGGAATAATAAATTTTTATCTGTATCTATGATATCTGGGGAGTGCAGGACCACTGAATCTCTAATGATGTGTAAGTCTTCGGGTCTGAGTAAAGCACCCCCCCCCCCTGATGGTTTATGAATTGAATATCTTGGGGTACAGTTTTGTCCTTAATAAGGTCGTTACATTGCAGCGTCAAGAGATAGCGGTCGCTCATTATTTTTTGCTTGAGTGTCTTGAATTTGTTGGGTACTATTGCTGACAGTGGGGTATATCCACTGATTTGAGGTATTAAATTATGTTTCTTGTTGACTTATACCATAAGCTTAGAGTTAGTCTAGTATAGGGGTTTTGAATTTCCTTCAATTTAATTTTGCTGTATGGAATGGGTCCAGGTGAGGAACCCTGACCGCAATTTAATGCGAGGAGCTCCATTTCCACCCACAGTTTGGAGTGTGTCTGGCGGGACAGGTCCACCATGCGGTACAGATGTGATGCAGTCCAGTATAGTTCAAAGTCTGGGAGCCCGATTCCACCGCGTTTTTGGGTTTTAATAAGCGTGGTATGTTTAACCCTGTGTCCCTTGCCCTGCCAAATAAATTTTGCTACGAGGTTTTTAAGTTTATTGAAAAAGGGCCGTGGTATCTCAATGGGAAGCGTTTTCAGTAAATATAATATTCTAGGCAGGTAGATCATTTTAATTAGGTTCTTTCTGCCGAACCAGGAGATCGGCAGAGAATTCCAGGAGTTGAGATCTTTCTCCATTCTCTCAAGTAGTGGTGTATAGTTTAGGTTGTATAGGTCTGCTGCGTTCTGTGAAATTTTTGCCCCTAAATATGTGATTTGCTTACTATTATTTTTGAATGGCGAGATTTTCGAGATTTCTAGCCAGGAATCTTGTTTAATGTTTATATTTAATAGTTCTGATTTTGAAAGGTTTAGCTTAAAATTGGAAATCTGACCAAAGCTCTTGAACTCGTGCAAAATTTCGGGGATTGCGGCTTTGGGGTCTGTGAGGAAGAACAGCATATCGTCTGCGTAGGAGACCGATTTATGTTCCCTGGAGCCACATTTTATACCTGTAATTTTGTTGTTTTGTCTAATTTTTTTCTAGAAAGGTTTCCATGGTGAGGATAAATAATAGAGGTGAGAGGGGGCACCCCTGCCTGGTTCCATTGTTGATTCGAACTGATGAGGAGAATTCGGAATTGATTTTGATTTTAGCCAAGGGTAGGGAGTACAGGGCCATGATCTTATCGATGAATGTTTCTGGGAAACCAAATTTTGAGAGGGACATTCGTAAGAATAACCAGTCAACTCTATCAAAAAACCTTCTCGGCGTCTGTGGTGAGAAGGGCAAGTGGGGAGTTGTTGTGGTGTGCTGTGTGCATTATATTGAGTAGTTTTAGGGTGTTATCCTTCGCTTCTCTGTTTTGTACAAAGCCCACTTGCTCAGGGTTAATCAGTTCGGGCAGGAACGCCTTGATCCTGTTAGCTAGGATTTTAGCGTAAATTTTAATGTCATTATTGATTAGGGATATAGGTCTATAACTACTACATAAGGAGGGGTCTTTCCCTTCTTTGGGAATCAGTGTGATGTGTGCCGTCAGAGCCTCTTTATGAAAGGGGCTTTCTGCGGTGATGGAGTTGAAGTAATGAGTCATATGTGGAGTGAGTATTTCTTTAAATGTTTTGAAATATAAGGATCCAAAACTATCTGGCCCAGGACTTTTCCCGTTTGGGGCTGCTAGGATGCATTCCTCCACCTCTTGGGGGGTTATCGGCTTGAGAAGCGATTGTGAATGAATTATGGGTACACTCGGGAGTTGGACCGATTCTAAGAAAGCTTGTATTTTTTGTTGTTTGATTGATAAGGGCTCTCTGGAGTTTTGGATATTGTATAGGTTCGAGTAAAACTCATGGAAAATGTTAGCGATCTCTGATGTTTTGTGATGTAACGTGTCGTTCTTATCTTTTATTTTGGGGATGAAGGCTTTTGCGTTTTGTGTTTTAATTAGGGCTGCTAACTTTTTCCCACACTTATCAGAGAACGCATAATGCTTATATCTAGCGAAAAAAAGGTATTTTTCGGATTTTTGATTCAGAATCTCTTTTAACTTGATACGCAAGTTAAATAATTGTTTTTCGTGCTGAGGTGAAACCTTTTTCTTATTACAGGTTTATATGCTTTTGATCTGTTCAGTGATAAGTGTGACCTCCCTTTCCCTTTTTTTCCTTGTGCCCAATTCAATGAGAAGACCTCTTATAACCGCCTTGTGGGCTTCCCATAGGGTTGCGGGGTTGCATGAATCTGTTGCGTTTTCTTAAAAGTAGTATTGTAAACCTCTTTGAATGTACTCAATGTCCTCTTTATGTTTTAGCAAACTGTTGTTTAACAGCCAATTAGACCCTGATCTCTTTTTAGGGGAAATGGCTATCCTCAGAAAAATTGGAGAGTGATCAGAGTATAAGATAGTATCGTAGCAAGTTTTGGTTACTGCGTCTAAGAGGGAATGATTAACATAAAACAGATCTATTCTTGAATATTTTTTATGAGCCGGGGAGTAAAAGGAGTAATCTCTTGAGTCAGGATTGAGAACTCTCCAAGGGTCTACTAGGTGGAGGTCAGCCAACAATTTTTTAATTTTTCTGATTTTGGAAAAGGGGACAGCAGATGAACCATTAGACGTGTCCAGAGTGGGGCTAAGTGGTACATTAAAGTCCCCGCCTATAATGATATTCCCCTCAGAGAATTTATATATATATATATATATATATATATATATATATATATATATATATATTTTTATTATTATTTTTTCTACTGCCATTTTCTAAACACCATAACTATTTTATTACATAATGGTGGGACCGCTCGTTCCTTGTCGGCGACCGGTGGTTTCCATTGCTACCATTTTGGAGTACAAACAGCTTTTTAATGTTTATTTATAAAACCATTTATTTTCTTTTTCAGCGCAATTCTGACATTGTGTATTTTTTTTTCCATTGACGTTCAGCCTGCGAGGTAAATAATGCATTATTTTGATTAATTGGACTTTTAGTGATGCAGCGATACCAAATGAGTTATGGGTTTTTTTTGTTTTGATTTTTTATTGTAAATATGCAAAAAGTTTGGTTTTTTGGGGGGCTTTTCGTATCCTTTATTTTTTATGTCACATAGGCGACGGGGAGGCTTACATTGGGGAGTGATCGGTACCCAACTTTCCGAGACTCTGCACATTAACCGGACAAGCGACCATCACCTACGGCCACAATTCTATAGTAATTCCACTGCTGCCACCAATTTGTCACGTAGCGGACAGGAGGAGAGAGGAAAAGGGATGATACTTATCAATCCCGCCTCTGTTCTCGATCACTCTAGCGGTATTGCAAGCTGGATGTCGTTGGAGTTCAGAAGGAAAGTAGAGGAGCAAGAGACACTGATCACAAACTGGAAGGTTTCTGTACATATGAGAGAAAAAAGAATTTGGCTCACCGTACTTTTCAGCTTTAGTGCCCCTTCTGTATCGGCAATCCTCCTCTCCTTCCTGCCACACCGCTCAGTCACTGCGTACTTCAAGCATGAAAAATCCACAGCAAGGACGGCTAATAACTTGGGAAGACTATCTTACCTTCATTAATAACGTGCCATACAAAACAGGGTACAACTAAGAAGTACGCGCTTGATTGTATGCAGAACCTTGATCCCCTCATCAGTACTTCGTCTCACTTCCTTTTTAAAACACACAATTAAACCCCCCAAAAAACTGAAAAGTAACCCCTGCCTATCTGGCTGATTGTGTGCATGCAAGTAGCTCTTTCATCCCAATTTGAAAGAGCCATCCATGCATGTTCTCACTTAATTTGGAAAAACAACGCTTCTCCATTTCTCCACACTTAAACATTATGGCTTATATTTACAAGGAGACAACATATTCTTATTTTCTTATATATAATGGTTTCACAGAAAACATACTGCGTATATGAGAATAATAATAATCTTCATTTGTATAGCGCCAACTTATTCCACAGCGTATATAACTCCATATAAATCACTACATTTATCTGTGTGAACCTACAAATCCACTGAAATATTATGTAATGTATATCACTATGGAAGGATGAAACAATTCTGGTTACTTTTCAGGTTGCTCTTTGGTTTTCTTTGGATGACATGCAGCCAAGGCCATAGCATGATCCCAGGATGCCTTCGACACCCCTAGGATAGGGAATGCCAATACATGGGAAGCTCAGTCCAAAGGCTGCGGACATACTTGACCCTGAAGTAGCAGGAGCTAAATAACCCTCACCCAGAGGTACCTGTGAAGGTGGGGAGGTCCAGGCCACCTTGTCTATCCCTAACGCCTAGTCATCCCTACCTACCTGGTGAAGACAGGAACCAAGGGTCAGTTGCACCGAGCTGAGCAGTTATGGAGGAGTGAAGAGCGGACGTGTAGTAACAGCAGGGGACAATCCTATAAAGCAGTAACAGACACAGGAGATAGAAAATGGACTGTCGTGGATGACCTTTGGGGTCCACAGAATGATCAACGGGAATGTTTGCAGCCATCCAAATTAATCTTAAATGGTTTTGTGCGCACAAGAAGATATCACACAACACAGAGGTTGAGCGTATGAAAACTTCCTCATTTTCGCTTTATTAGTGGGCTCTTTTATAGCATTTAACATATCTGCCCTTTATGGGCATGCCACAGATTGCAAAGATAAACGTGTGGATAGATAATTGGATAAGCTTTATAGGATTCTTCCTGCATCCGGTCATCTGTTGTTTTCGGCGTGGTCCATCACATGGTATCAGACATGAAATGAGAGGCATTTTTGGAAAAGTTCCAACGAGGGGGCAAAGGCGGGATGAGTGAGTTGTTGTCAATTATTTGCATATGTTTCCCATAAACTGCTTATGTGCGTTTGCTAAAAGCGGTGATGTTAAGGCTGCGGTTTCGTGCATCTTGCTTGTCCTGCTAAAGTCTGCTAGGAATCGGGAAGCAGAGAGTTTCACTGTATATTCTTGTATGAGGAAGTGGATATATAAAAATATAAAAGCTATATATGTGTAACAGTAACAAGGAATGGAAAAATACTGTCATAGGTATGTAAGATAATGTATAGTATATCAAGGATATAGGGGAGAGAATGTTCGCTTCAGATATATAAAAGTGTATGTCCACTGTCACTTAAGTACAGATATTGTGTATATCCCCTATAGGACAAGCTGAAGTGACCAGCAGCAACAGAGACAGAAAGCTGGATTCAAGCGGGAACATAATATCATCCGGCAAAAGCATGCACAAAGAACTGGATAGTTGCAGCCACAGCTCACATGCAGTCATGCAAGGAATACATAACAACACCACAGCATTCTGGGAAAGGTCTGCGGAGGTTAAATAGGAGGATAATAGCGAATCACCACCAGCTGGGTGGAAGAGCCAGACACAGTAACCCTGTGGATGCTGGAAAAAACAGAAGCAGACTCAGGAGGCAAGACAATACCTCCATCTGCTAGACCTAACACAGACTAATGGCCAAACGAAAGGGTTAATCAAAATTAGGAGCCATACTTACGGTGTTATGTTTCAAATAATTAGGAGGAATAGTGAGAATTGGAGTAGGTCTTTGGAGTCTACAGACACATCACCAGTTTTTTGGAACTATGGATTTCAACCTTGTTTTAGCCCATTTACTGAAGCACTTTTGGAGGCGGCGGAGAAAAAATAGTTTTCCTCTAACTTGAAATGATTTGGGAGGAGGTCCAGAGAAATCTTAGGAAGACCGTATGTAATTACAAGTGGATAGTAGATGGCAGGCGTTCTGTGGGGGTTGACTTCTTGGTGGGAGACAGGGTCTGGCTGTCTACCAAGAACATTACATTCAAGCAACAATCTTTCAAACTGGGTCCACGATTCATTGGTCTGTTAAAAGTCATAGAAAGGGTCAATTCAGTTTCTTTTAGGTTGGAGATTCCTAACTTTATGAGGATAGTTAATATTTTTCAAAAATCTTTATTAAAACAATATGTTAATTTAGGGGATGGTTCATCCTCTCCTGCCCCAGTAGAGGTTGATAGAGATCTTCGATTTGAGATCAGTCACATTGTAGACTCCTGTCATGTGAGAAACACATTACAGTACTTGGTTCATTCACTGAGATATGGGCCAGAAGAAGGGATGTGGTTTCCAACCTCGGATGTTAATGTGGAACATCTCATAAACAACTATCATAGATGTAATCCTTGTAGACCGGGGCCTAAGGGTCCGGAGACCACTTCTAGAAGGGGAGGTACTGTTGTGTCAATTTGAGTTTGACTTTGTTGGTTGTTTTGGATTTCTTTCCGTTTGTCTCCTTTAACACTGCTGGGAGTTGTTAAAGGTGTGTTTTGCTGTTGGAGTACACCTGAGGGCAATTAGGGGGGGGGGGGGGTTGGTCCCACCCTGCCATGGTTCTGTGCTGCTCAATTTTTGCAGTTTCCTTCTGCTGGTGTAGGTGAAAATTTCTGGATAAGGTTTCTGTGATTCTCCCAGCAACTCATAAGATAAGTACTGTGGTTTATTTTATTGAGTTTGTTTATTCGGACAGTGGTATTCATTTGTTATAGGTTGCAAGGTTAGTGAGTGGCCATGGAACGAGGGTTGGATGCATCCTTATCAGGGCAGGTCAATCACTGTTAGTTAGGGACAGTCACCATCTAGTGCCCAGTAGGGAAGGTTCTCCTCTACATATAACTAGTGTTCCTGTTAGTGTGGTGTGAACATTGCCAGAGAGATTACTTTTTGGTTTGCAGTTATTGCATGCTCGAAGCAGACGTGACACCCATGCTGGCCTTATATCAAGCCACCATCAAAACATGTATGCCTGGTCACTAATGGGTTATCAACCAACAGAGTTATATTCTACTGCAACTGCTCAAGTTTTGTACCTCTATAGAGACCCAGCATGTTTATGTGCCTCAAACATTAGTAAAGTTTCTTTTGCAACATGATACTCTGCAACTGCAACATCTTTCCTGACAGAGACTTGAAGAGAATCTTCTGAGGGCAGCATAAAATAGTCATAGTGCTATATCTGTGCCGTAGTTTGGGAGAAACATATTTTTTATTAGCAACATCCACACAGAGTACTACTGTAATCCTTGATATTCATAATTTTAAGTTAGTCCTGCCCACTTGTGGCTCTATCCAGGCCCACCCTTTTGCATAGTAGTCTGAAGAAACCTGTCAATTAGTAACAGTGGGGTGGGCGTGGCTATCTTCACAGGTGGGTGGTGATAACCACTACTCATTAATATTGAGGACTACTTCCTGCAGTCCTCTTTCTGGCTGCTTCCATGTTTCCCGAAAATAAGAACCAACCGGAAAATAAACCCTACTCTTATTTTTGGCTATTTTTGGGAGACTTGAAATATAAGCCCTATCTCCAAAATAAGCCCTAGCTAGACTACATTAAAAAAAAGAATACATTACTTAGCAGGCGCGCTCCATTGCACTTCTCGGCTGCTGACAGAACATCACTTCCTGGTTGCAGCATTCATAAGTCCTGTCTCCAGGAAGCGATGGCTCTGATTGGCCAGCGAACGCTGTGCTCAGTCAATCAATGCAGCTCATCGTTGATACGGGCGGGGACAGGTTAATAAATGGGAACACACTTAGGGGTTACCTGAGTCCTTTTTAGTCACTCGTGGCACCACTGTTTCTTCTGCAGCGGTGAATTCCTAGATGGTGGAGTAAATACTCTCACACAGCTTCCATGGGGAAATTCCTGGTTAGTCGGAGTAAATCCACACACCCGGGTACTTTTTAAGACACAGCCTCCGGAAACGGATGGGCAAACAGTCCTTTTACTCAACTTTAGCAACAAATACAGTTCAGCAGTTTCCTAGACAGGTGGTGTGACAGGGAGAACTCATGGGACGTCAGGAGAAACCGCAGCCACAGTTATCTGTAGGTCCTGGCCCAGTACCACACTTTCTTCTCTCTTCTAATCTCTACCAGTACACACTCACGGTCAGGTTCACGCTGCTGAACTCTTTGGGTTAGTACAGGGGTCCCCAACTCCAGTCCTCAGGGACCACCAACAGGTCATGTTTTCAGGATATCCTATGGTAAGAACACCTTTGGCAATGTCTGAGGCACCGAGCATAATTACATCACCTGTGCAATACTGAGGAAATCCTGAAAACATGACCTGTTGGTGGTCCTTGAGGACTGGAGTTGGGGAACACTGGGTTAGTAGACCCCGACAGTCATTAGGCTATTCTCTCTGCCTCTTCCATTCCGAACCACACAAGTTGAATGTACACATCATTTCTTGCAACATAGAAGACACTGACAAGACAAATGCATGCATACAGTTATGGAGGGGCCCTGTTGTACTGGGCGACTACAGTTCCCCCCTACTTAAAAACAAGCTGACCCCGGCGCCTCTTAAACAGAGTGTAATATCTGGAGCGGACTAGCTTTCAAAGACCTACACAATAACATCTGGAGCACAAGTTACACCATCATTGAATGTGCAAGGCAAAACCTGTAAACACAACTCACTCTCCGGTGTTACTTGGAGCTTATCCAACAATGTGTACTGAGACTACCTATAATGTCATGTTTTGTGTCTAGCGTTAATTTTTATGACGACGTGTGTGGAAAAGTAGTATGGCCATCACCACAAAAATCTATTAGGGTGGACATAATCCAAGATGCAATAACATTGCCATGGGGCACTTACATAATTATTCTCCCCAAAGACTAGTAGAAAGAGAAATAAAGCATCACACCACTACTAGTCACAAAACTGAGAAAGGGTTGACTGGTAGACTATCTCATGAAGGGTAATAACCTGAGGTGTATATACTCCCCACTGAGCTGAATATAAAGATGTATATTGTGGATGTCTCCTCTGGGACAGGAAGAAGAGCATGCTGACACACTTACACAGCTAGAAAGACTTTGCAAAAACTCCTCACTCCATTTGCATACAATTTCTTCACCAGACATTCATTAGAGGGACAATCAAACTTAACTGAGCATTCTTTCTTTACCCTCCTGTGCAATAGCTTAAACGTTGCATAACATAATTGTTCTCACAATAAACGCAATATCAACAAAAATCACTTTTTGCAAAAATAAATGTTTTCTGGCAGCGGAGAGAAAGGGGATGGTAGTGGCATCGCCAACCCCTGTAATTCAGGCTCGTTGCCCCAGTAGAACCTCAGCTGCGATGGTAGGTATCCCGTTGGGACAGCGTGTAGCATGGTATAGCTGGATATGCCCTCACTCTCCACATCCTGCAGGCGTTTCTCTTGTGACAAGTCTTGTGACTCACTGTAGACAGAGGAAGTCTCCTCCTCTAGGCGGTTCTCCACTGCAGACTGTTGCTCTGTGGTAGGGGTGAACCCCCCCCCCCCTACTTTTTCCACAGCCCTGGCGGGAATTTCTTGGCAGGAGTGTTTTGCGGACTTGATACTCCCTGAAGAACATGAGGGCTGAGCGCCATCTTGACTCAGCCTAGTATCATAGTCCACATGAACACCTGGTTGCTCACCGTGTAATGCAGGCAACTGCACACGGTCCAACAACACCACACAGTCTCTCCGCAGTCTGTAAAGCCGCTCTGCCACTTACAAATCCAAGTTTTCTTTTTGCATTTTAAGATACAGCCTATTCTGACAGCACTCTGACAAATGTCCATAGGCTCAGAGGACCCGCTATCTTATTTATAAGAGTCAGAGGGACCTTGTCCTGGATGACTGAGAAACAGAGGCTCTTAAAAGTGAAAGTAACTTCGCCTAAGCACTGCGCGGGCTACAAATCCTTCCGTGACGAGAAAATGGTGGGAACTTCTTTTCCGTAACTTTTTAGCAGATTCTTGGATACAAGTATATAAGATGCATTCTGTCTGTGCCACACCAAAATTAACTCGTGCCCTGCAGCGTCCGAGGAGCGGGCCACGGGCTAGGAGACAGTGGGGTAGAGTTAGGGCCTTGTCATGGTGGCTCTACCATCTCCCACCCGGAGGGTAACCAGTGACACGTCCAAGGGCCGAGGGCAGGTTAATAAATGAGAACCCACTTAGGGATTATCCGAGTCCTTTTAGTCACTCGTGACGATGTAGTTTCTTCTGCAGCGGGGGAATTCCAAGCTGGTGGAGTAAATCCTGTCTCGCGCAGCTTCTGCGGGGAATCCTGGTTGTCGGAGTAAATCCACGCACACACTGGTACTTTTAAAGACACGGCCCCCAGAAACGGACAGGTGACCGGTCATTTTACTCAACTTTAGCAACAAATACGGTGC
Source organism: Eleutherodactylus coqui (assembly GCF_035609145.1). Taxonomy (NCBI): domain Eukaryota; kingdom Metazoa; phylum Chordata; class Amphibia; order Anura; family Eleutherodactylidae; genus Eleutherodactylus; species Eleutherodactylus coqui. The sequence goes on from NC_089838.1 coordinate 330,234,485, forward strand.
GACAGGGAGAACTCATGGGACACAATGGTGACAGATTCCTTTTTACAGGCGACACACCACTATACGAGCCCTTCAGAGCGCCTTATAATATACTGCATATACAAGGGCGATGAGAAGATCACATGGTCCCCTGTTTGTTGTTCTTCTTTCATTGTCACATTCCAAGAGCTAAATGTTTTTTGCTGCCAGAGCCGTATGATCGCTTGTTTTACACCCCTGCAGTCTCCCCTGTGTATTCCGGGTCTGTTCTGAGAAATGTTGGTGCACAAAACATTGTACAAGAGTGGAACCGAGGAAAAACTAACTGCTTTCTGCATTATAGGAGCTGAAGTAAGCCGCAGTGGGAGGGTCTGTCAACCTGCTTGCTGACTGTTTCTATCAGCGTATTTGCAAATAGAGTGAAGAGGGGGATACGGTTGTGCAGCACATTAAATCTGCCAGGTAATGCTTTGTGGCTATTAATTGATAGGTTTTATGAAGTTTCATGTGGTCTTTAGATGATGCAGTGCCATCGTGTGGCCTAATGTTTTATTGCAATTATTGCGTGTTACTTCCGCTCTATGTGGGGTAGTCACATGGGTGGTTCCCTCCGGATGGTATGATTGGAGATGCAGAGTGCCATTTTGTGAGTTCCAGGCGCCAAGTGTCATGTGTAGAAGCTGGCTACCGTCTGCTCTGTTGTCCCGCCTCCGGTAGGCCCTAGAAGCCGGGACTTATAGTCGCACTCCAGTTACCCATGAATCACTATTGGCCTTCCCAAATATGAGTGTAATTGTCTCATTTCCAAGCATACTTCCAAAAACCTTTTGAAAATCTTTTCACGCCACTTGCAAATACCGCGGCCCAGGCCATCTTTTCTGGCTGCGCGTTTCTGAATGTGCTTTAAACTTTGCAAACCCCCAGAAGTTTGTGGAACAGTGCATGCGTCAAAACATGTATCTGTATTGTGGGCTGATATGGTTCCCATCTGCGCATGCACTGGTCTGCAAATCTCCTGGGCATGTGTGAAGTTCAAAGCCCATTCAGAATGATGTGACCCAGCAGCAGCTGGCATGAGCGGACTGTCGGTAACTGCATGCAGTGCGGGAAGGCTTTAAAAACATTTTTTGCAGGTATGCTTAATAAAACATATACTTGGAAAGACCTCGTAGTCAGTAGGCTGCCTCTGCTGTCTGTCTGGTACAGTTAAAAGCACTGACAGGTTACCGTAGAATTAAACCTAAAGCAGCTTAAACCTTAAACGAGTAGTCCAGTTGTAAACTATTGATAGCCTATCACAGAATAGTCCATCAATATTCAATCAGCAGGGGTCTGCTGCCTGGGATTCATGCTGATCAGCTGTTCACCTGGCCAAAGAGCATGTGCACTGAGCCAATTTCTGCAGAAAACACACAGCTCCATTCTCACTGCAGTGGCCAGGCTTGGTATTACAGGCCATTCAATTCAATAGGAGTTTTGCCTACAATAATGAGCCTGGCCACTGCAGTGAGGACAGAGCCATCTGCTTCCTGCATAAATCAACTCAGTTTTCAAAGCACACCAGTCTGATGAACAGCAGTGGGGGTCCCGAGTGGCAGATGTCCGTTAATATGTAATTGATGGGCTAACCTGAGGATAGACTATCAATAGTTTACAACTGGGCAATTTAAATACACTGTTATATCTAGAAGAAAGAAATTAACCCTCAAGCCTTGGTTAATGGAGCTGACGAGGCATGGGGGGGTTGCACACGGCACCCTCTAGATAGTGAGCAAGAGACGTCACTCTTATCACAAACAAGAATATGACGGCACAAATTATGACTTTATTTGTGAAATTTACACCGAAATTAGCACAAACTCATCTATTAAGATGTTTTACGCTTATCAGATTTTGAGCTGGAGGAACAACATTCGAATTTGACATCATTGAGAGCCGTGTCATCTCCGTCTCCTTGGGATTTTTCCACTTTGGCTTGGATCCCACAGATCCCACGTGGGCACTTTCCACTCCATCCTTCACCATATCCCCAAGGGTTACCACATGATTCTAAGATGGTGTAATCTGAACATTCCATTAGCAAATTGTTGACCGCTGTGTCATCTCCATCACCCTGTGGTTTTTCAACGATCAAGGAAAAACTTATGGGATATCCATTGGGACACCATGTAACGGGAGTCCATTCCCCCCATCTGTAGAGTAAGAAAGAACAGAGTTTAGATGGTTGGTTAGCGCTCGCATGACATTTGCTCACCGTGATGATGTTGCCTACACTTTCTCTTGGAGGAACATGTATGTGCACACGGAGGACAGCGGGGGGATTGGAAACACTTTGTCCTCTGCTGCAGTATACCAGAAGTTCAAGTTATCCCCTATGTACAGGATATCCACAGGGTAGAGAATAACTGTCTGATGGGTGAGGGTCTCACTGCTGAATCCCCAGCCTATCTCAAGAAAGGGGGTCCCTCACTGTTAGGAAAGAAGAAGCCACCACAGGCTCTATGAAATCTCTCTAAACAAGGATCTAGACAATTATTATAGGAGCTGCAGGGAAGATAGCCGCAAATCCCATCTCCTTCTTAATATATTCTCTGGAATACGAAGGGTGGGGTGGGGTATATATTACAACTGATATATGTTACTTTTACGCTATAATGCTTTTAAGACAACAGACTCTCCCCATAGGATCTATAAAAGATGACTCGCACTCAGAACAGATATTTCTATGACTCAGTAGGCTTACTCCATCCGAATAACTCAAGTACACAGAAAGAAAACAATGTGCCCACCCATACAGCATGGTGGGAAACGTGTACAACAAGGGCTGGTTGGAATTGGGGAATAGATTAAAAAAAACAGTGTATCCTTTAGTTTTATCCCCCATAGCTCGCATATACCACAAAGTTATATTACCCTCTTGAACCATGACAAATGATATTCATTAATTATGTCTTACACATGAGATGCCTGTTGCATTGCATGGAAGAGGAGGAGAAGATATCCTCTAATATCACTGTAAGATGACTAATACTGAGGAGCAATACCAGAGAGACTGCCACCTATCTAACAATTAATCTCATATCAGGTAGTGAGATCCTCTGGAGCGAACAGTGCAGGCACAGCCGGAGCTTCCTGTTCAGCTATGCAGCTAGCTTGCTGGAGATGGATTTCACAGCACTGTCTTCACCTAGCTGTGTAGCTAAATAGGGGGTTTGTATGCAAAATGTTCAGAATAGACTAAAAAAATATCACAAAAATCCTTATAATTGCCTTATAAGGGCAAAAATGTAGTATCCAAGCCCACAAACTTAGAGATAGATCTCTGTTTGGAATTTTTGTCTAAGTTTCTGGCCTTCAGCATATTTAAAGGGATTTCTAGTTGTGGATTGTTAATGGATTATCTGTGGCACAGGACATCAAAAGTAAATTGGCAGGGGTCTACCACCACGGACCACAGCCATTCAGTTGTTTTACAACCTGCTACACTCGTGCACTGAGGTGATTTCTGCAGGAAGCAAACAGCTCCATTCTCTCTGCAGTGGGAAATCTTAGTATTGCAGAAAAAGTTCTCATTCACTTCAATGGAAACACACCCTGCAATACCAAATATGGCCACTATAGTGAGAATGGAGTTTACTGCTTCCTGCAGAAAACAGCTCAGTGCAAAGGCACCATGGCCTAGAGAAAAGCCAACTGGCGGTGAGGCCCCGTTGGTCTACTATTGATGGTCTGTCCTGCGAAGAGGCTATCATCAGTTTACAACTGGACAACCACTTAAAGGAAATGAATAGTGTAGAAACTGGCTGAAGAAACCTAAACCCAAGGCAAACATCTGTCTAAGACAATTGTATGGACTTACCGTGCTTCTGTAGATGTAATTACGGATTCAGCACTTGGGTCTGACTCCCCAATACAATGTAGTCTAATAGCATTCACAGACGTGTCATCTCCAGAGCCTTGCTCACGTTCCACCTAAAACCAAACATGGTATTTATAATACAACATAGCTTTATATTATACATGACAACAAGCAAAATGCAGAAAGCCTTGCTGTAGTTCTTCCACCACCCATTCTAGCTGCTGTCCAATTATGAACGCTCATTCCTCTGTAAGGTCTTCATTGAAGGACCCCAACTGGGATCTCATTTCTATAATCAGATAGTTATTACAAAACCAATTTACCGTACCTTTAGGCTGTATCCTCTTGCTATAGTGCCAGGAGGACATCGCTGTATAGGTCCCCACTCGCCCCATGGGCCACCATTGGGAACTGAAATCCACTTTCCATAGGTCAGTGTTGCCTGGAGTAGCAATGGAAGTACAAGTAGGGAGAACATCTTCTGGACTGAAAGTCGACTCAGCTTCACCAAAGTAGCTCAAAGTGAGTGGAAGCGTCATGTTCCCCGCTGAATTTATAGCCTGGATACATGGCAGCCGTACCGGGAATTTTTTTTCCCTTTTGTCAGACTCTTATCATGAATACGAGGATTATTACATATTAACTTAGATCAATGTTGTTTTGGAGGAGGGGGGAGTATTGTACTGGCAGGTCACCAAATCACAGATCAGCAGGTTACCCAATACTATAGAAAGTGGAGAGGATGGAGATCAAGGAGCAGAAAATGGAACATAATACAACCCCAATTACAAAAAAGTTGGAACAGTGTGTAAAATGTAAATAAATGTGGAAAAAAGAATGCAATGATTTGGAAATCTCATATAGCCATATATTATTCACAGTAGAACATAAAACAGATCAGAAGGTGGAAGGGAGACCTTTCAACATATAATTAGTAAGAATAACTAATTTAGATTTTGATGGAAAAAGTTGGGGCGTGTAAAAAAAAAGGCTGGATAAGTAAGTGGTACTAATGAAAGACAGCTAATTGGTCATGTGACTGTGTATCCCAAGAGCATGTTTGAGAGGCAGAATCTCTCAGAAGCAACGATGGGCAGAAGTTCACCAATCTGTGAAAAACTGCACCTAAAAATTGTGGAATAATTTCAGAAAAATGTTCCTCAACTTAAAATTGTGAAGACTTGAATATCCCACAATCTACAAGATATATCATCAAAAGATTCTAAGAATCTGTAGAAGTTCATGTGCACAAGGGACAAGAATGATGGACAATATTAGATGCTGGAGATCTACCAGCCCTCAGGCGGCCCTGCTTTACAATCAGGCATGATTCTGTAATGCAAATCACTGCATGGGTTCAGGAATACGTTCAGAAATCATTGTCTGTGAACAGCGTTCTCAGTGCAATCCACAAAAGCAAGTTCAATCTGTATCATGCAAAGAACAAGATGCATATCAATACAATCCAGAAACAGAGACATCTTCTTTGGGCCAAAGGTAATTTAAAATGGACAACTATTCTGTGGTCAGATGAATGAAAATGTGAAATTCCTTTTGAGGACTCCAGAGGAGAGGGACCACCCAGCTTTGTACCACAGACTGCATCCATCACAATAGTATGACTTCCAGAAGAAGAGTCTGGGGGTGGACCGGCCGCCTGCAGTCCAGACCATTCAGCAGCAGCAAACATATGGCACACTGTGAGATGAAAAATCTGGCAAAGACGACCGATGACTGTGGAGCAGATAGAACCCTACATCAGACCAGAATGGGACAACATTCCTCTCCAAAACTCCAGCAATTGGTCTCCTCACTTCCCAGATGTTTACAGATTGTTGTAAATAGAGATAGGGGTGCTGCACGATGGTAGACATGGCTCCGCCCCAACTTTTGTGGGATGTGTTGCTGCCATCAATTTTCCAAATCAGTTATTTTTTAAATGAAATGGAAATATGTCTCCCCTTCCCCTACTGGATTGTTATACTGTATGTTCTACTGGGAATAATATATGGTTAGCTGAGATCTCCAAATCATTGCATTTTATTTCTTTACATTTATGTCCCAACTTTTTTGGAATTCAGGTTCAAATAATAGTAAATGAAATCAGAAGAAGAGAGCAGACATACAGCTTTTCCATCGATACGAGGATAAATAATTCACTGATCTGCAATTTTGCAACTTTTGTCTGTTCTTTTTAAATAAAGATGTGTATTGGAATGGATTTCTTTTTTCCCGCAGATTCCAAAAATGACCTTCAAACTTCCGTATCACGTCAGTTTTTTTCACAAATCATGAAAATGTAAAACAAAAAAAACCATAATTTTTTAATAACATTGACATAAGACAACGTTTGTAACGTGAAAATGTTCTTTGTAGGAATGAATGTGCAACGAATAGATAAACAGAAATACATCGCTGATTACGAAAATGAAATTGATTTATCTGTATAGCGTCAAGATTTGCCACTCACAATGCATAAGGCGTCCGGCCCACGGTTGGGTCCAATTTCCAGAGACCCATACTCAACTGTCCGGATCTGGCGCGAATGTCTCGGGTGGCGAACTAGAACGCATGCATGCCAGCGCTGGGCTATGACGCGGATTCCCACAATACTTCTGCAGTGCCTACTGCGGTAGTATCATTGGATGGACGGCTTCCATTAACCGCAACGGAAGCTGTCCGTGTGATTATCCACACAGAATAGAACATGCTGCGATCTCCCCAATGAGCAAAAAATTGCCGCTTATTTCCACTCGTGGGCAGGGGAGACTCTTTTAACATAGCATGCCTATGGATGGACATTGCTGCGGAATTCGCGGCATGCATTCAGCTGCGAATTCCGTTGCGAAAATCCATCCATGGGCATTCAGCCTAAATACAAGAGAAAGTAATCTTGGCGTGCCTAACGGCACCTCTCCTTTCTTTCTTTATAGTGACCGTTCGGTTGTCTCTTCGTGGCATCTACAATGGCTTCACATGGTTGTGCCAATCATCCAGACATATTTTGCTACGTATGTGGCTGTTATACACCAGGAAGACAGAGGCAAAATACAGGAGCTTTCGTGAGAATTTGTGCTTATTTTTAAAACTTCAGGATAAACTAGAAGATCAGAACAAAACATGGGCTCCTCACAAAGTATGCGATGCATGTGTGGAAGGGTTGAGGAACTGGAATCAATGCCATTCGGTGTACCCATGGTGTGGCGTGAGCCAAGAAATCTAAGTAACGACTGCTACTTCTACACAGTGAAGATCGTGAGACATACCAGTGCCAGTAAGTGTAACATTGTGTATCCCAATATGCCATCTGCCATAAGACCAGTGCCCCATGGTAAATTTATACCTGTGCCATCCCTGTCCAATGTCAAGCCCCCAACAGACACCAATTCAGACGGTGATACAAGTGATGAGATGTATCAACTAGACAGTATGGAGGATGACACCCCAGTGCCATGTACCCAGCATCAACTGAATGCTTTGGTTCGCGATCTGAATTTACCTAAAGACGCGTCAGAGTTGTTAGGATCACGACTTTAACTAAAGAATTTACTGAGTCTTAATATGAGATTCTCCTGGTACAGACACCAAGAAGCAGAATTGCTTTTGTTTTTTGCTGAGAAAGGCGGTTTGGTATATCGTTGAGACATTCCGGCAGTCTTGAAATACTTCAACATTAGTTACAATTCAGGAGAGTGCAGGTTGCTCATAGATGCCAGCAAATCCAGTTTAAAAAGGTGTTTTATTACATAATACTAACATCCATCCATCCATTCCAGTAGCACATTCTGTAACTATGAAAGAGACATATGACAACCTTACATTTCTGCTGGAAAGTATGCAGTACAGGCTTCATGAATGGTCTGTGTGTGGGGAATTCAAGGTGATTGTAATATTGCTTGGCCAACAAGCAGGCTACACCAAATTTTCTTGTTTTTTGTGTGAATGGGACTCCAGAGCAAGGACTGAACATTTGGTTTCGAAGCAATGGCCGGTCAGAAGTACCTTCATGCTGGCAAAAAAAACATTGTTTCCCTTCCAATGGTTGATCACTCCAAAATACTGTTGCCACCGCTACACTTAAAACTAAGCTTAATGAAGCAATCCGTATGTTACGGCACTCTGACCCCCCCGAGCGCCAGGTGGGGTGCCCTGAACTTCCCGCACCCCACTGTCCCTGCCTACTTGCCTCAACCCTGGCTAACCCCAGGCGGACAACTGGTCGGCGGTCCCTACCCTGGCTATGGACCTGGCGACTGCAAAGTTGTAACTAGCTGACGGGAGACAGAGTGCTGACAGAGAAGGCAGATGGAGTAACCAAACCGGAATACTGCGCAAAGGCAAGCTGGAAAAGAAGCTGACAACCAAACTAGGGACTGACTGAGACTAGCTGCAGACAGACTGACTAGACGCTGACAGAACCAAATAACCGGCAGTGAGCTCAGGACACTGCCAGCCTTATAACTACAAGACTCCGCCCCAGGGGTGGAGAGTGGGAGGAGCCAACTCCCCCACTACTGCACAAGAGAGGTGGAGGAGCGTGGGCGGCGTCATACGGGCGGGCATGCCCACGCCGCCGCACACTGGCCGCTCCACGTTGCCGGGAGAGCCCCGACATCAGGGCTCCAGGACGCCGGAGCTAACGCCGGAGCGGCGAGCGCTGACCGCAGGACCCTGCGCCACCCTGCATGGTAACACCATGTCCGCTTTAAGGAGGGACAGTAAAGGCCTATTTACACACAATGATTATCACTCAAAATTCGTTAAAAAGATGGCTTTTAAGCGATAATTGTTCTGACAGATTTGACAGATTATCTTTGCCTTTAAATGGGCCTTTAATGCTTTCAGTACCTTGGTGTTAAGTTTCCATCAATCACTTCTGAAAAAAATCCAAGCTGGCATTTTTATAGGTCCACAAATACGAAAATTAATGGTGGATAACGTATTCGAGAAAACATGAGTGAGTGCGAACTGCGAGCACGGACTGCATTCAGATATGTTGTGCAAAACTTTTTTGGGGAACACAGGCTGCAAATTACATCATTTTAGCCGATGAGATGTTGGAATCCTATGTACTACTTGCTTGCAACTTGAGCGCCAAAATTCACTTTCTTCATACTCCTCTAAATGACTTTCCTGACAATCTGGTGATTTTACGGAAGATCATGGCGAGCGCTTGTATCAGGATATTAAAGTGATGGAAAAGAGATATCAGGGAAAGTGGACCATATGATGGCCGACTATTGTTGGATGGTGAAAGGAGACTGTACGGACGAACACAGAAGATTATCCAAAAAGAGGACATTTCAAGGGGAGCCAAGTGGTAAATGTTGGGCATGTTTGCATTTTCACATGTTACAAACGTTGTCATATATGAATGTCATTGAAAAACTACAATTTTTGTAGCGAAAAAACCTGACGTGATGGAGAATTTTGAAGGTCATTTTCAGAATCTGCGGAAAAAAATCCATTCCGATACATCTCTTCATATCAAAACAAAAGCTTGCACATCTGTCGCAGCTCCCCGGCCAGTAATCACTCAGCAGCGCTGATCCCCGACGCACAATCTGACGTTAGTGTGTACACCCTGGATCCCCCTTCCTCGAGTCTTCTTCTAATTACTTCCACAGGAGAGGACAAGGGAAGAAATATTCTGGGCTCACACACTGACATCAGTGTGCATTCGGCCTCAGTGCCGAGAAAAGGAGGAGTGGTGGTGCTGACTACAAAAAGGAGGTAAGTATATGAGTTGGGGCGGTGCTATTATTACTAGGGCTACTGAGGGGGTTAATATTACTGTGGCCACTATGGGATCACTATTACTTCTGAAGGCCACTGCAGGGGTTGTCTATTATTACTGGGGCTACTGAGGGAGTTATTAATATTACTGTGGCCACTGTGGGATCACTATTACTTCTGAGGGCCACTGCAGGGGTTGTCTATTACTACTGATTGCTACTTTGGGGATTACTATTACTACTGAGGTCCATTATAGGGGTCACTATTACTATTGGGGACAATATAGGGGTCACTATTACCACTGGCCGGCATGGAGGCTCTAGTACCCTGTTGTACCACCTCTAGATTGCATACAAGATGTGATATGAGTGGGTATAGAGGCTCTACTACCCTGTTGTACCGCCTCTAGTGTGGATACAAGATGTGATATGGGTGGGCAAGGAGGCTCTAGTACCCTGTTGTACCACCTCTAGATTACATACAAGATGTGATATGAGTGGGTATAGAGGCTCTAGTACTCTGTTGTGCCGCTTCTAGTTTGGATACAAGATGGGATACGGGGGTCATGGAGGCACTCAGGTTCCGTATGGTATCCTCTACATATCACTCCACATTTGTTGTAACTGAGTTTCTAGATTGTGTAAACTTGTAGGCTGTGAAATTTGGTGTCCCAAATGGTCCCATACATGTTCTATTGGTAATAAATCTGACTACCAGGCAGCCGTGGAAGTGTGATAATGTTGTGGGGGCTCCTGTGACACCCTTTTGTGTGCATCCAAGTATTATCCTGCTGGATAATATACAGGAGATGTATGACTTATACCAGCTATACATATATAAATATATACAGGAGATATGGGGTCTCTACAGGCCTATATTTCTGCATGCTCTCGCATCGCATCTCCAATGATCTGTTTATACCCAGGACTGCGACAGTAACATGTCTAGAGGAACGAAGGTTTCATCACCAACACAGGAGGGGGTTCTTTACTGTAAGAGCAGTGAGACTGTGGAACTCTCTGCCTGAGGATGTGGTGATGGCAAAATCCATGGAGGAGTTTAAGAGGGGACTAGATGCCTTTCTAGAACGCTATGATATTACAGGATATGGACATTAAATAAGCAGTGGAGTTGTTGATCCGGGTCTTGGAGTCGGGTAGGAACTATCAAAATATGAATCCAGGAATTATTCTGATTGCCATTATGGAGTTGCATAGGAATTTTCCCCCCAAATGGGCTAATTGGATTCTGCCTCGTTGCGCTTTTTTGCCTTCCTCTGGATCAACCAGGGGAGTGGAAACAGGCTGAACTAGATGGACATTGTCTTTCCTTAGCCTAACATACTATGTTACTACTGTGTTTCCCCGAAAATAAGTGTCTTATATTAATGTTTGTTCAAAAAGGTTTCACTTTTTTACATGTATAGCTGCCTGGACACTATTTAAATTGACTTTTTTAATTAAAGGGGTTGTCCCGCGCCGAAACGCTTTTTGTTTTTTTTTCAATAGCCCCGCCGTTCGGCGCGAGACAAACCCGATGCATGTGTTGAAAAAAAACAACGAATAGCACTTACCCGAATCCCCGCGCTCCGGTGACTTCTTACTTACCTTGCGAAGATGGCCGCCGGGATCTTCACCCTCGGTGGACCGCAGGTCTTCTGTGCGGTCCATTGCCGATTCCAGCCTCCTGATTGGCTGGAATCGGCACACGTGACGGGGCGGGGCTACGAGGAGCAGCTCTCCAGCACGAGCAGCCCCATTCAACACGGAGAAGACCGGACTGCGCAAGCGCGTCTAATCGGGCGATTAGACGTTGAAAATTAGACGGCACCATGGAGACGAGGACGCTAGCAACGGAACAGGTAAGTGAATAACTTCTGTTTGGCTCATAATTAATGCACAATGTACATTACAAAGTGCATTAATATGGCCATACAGAAGTGTATACCCCAACTTTGTTTCGTGGGACAACCCCTTTAACTGTTAGCAGGGCTTAATTTTGGAGTAGGGCTTATATTTCAAGCATCCTCAAAAAGCTTGAAAAATCATTTTGCATCCTCAAAAATTCTGGAAAATCATGCTATGTCTTATTTTCAGGGTATGTCTTATTTTCAGGGTAGCAGGGTATGTATGTTAATGCAGCTCCTTTTAAGGATGTGCTACAGAGAGATAGAGGAGCAGAATCCCCAATTCTATGTATGTGTGCAGTGTATTGGAGATACATAAAAGCTAGTTTCCTCCCACTCTGGAGCTGAGCTCAGGAATAGCTGACAATTATTGATAGAGCTTGCAGAGTGGAAAACATATAAAAATGTCATATTGGCCAGAAATAGTGTTGTTCCATGAACGGGACAGCCTATTCTGAAAAGTCACCTGACAGTTTAGTTGGTGAATTTTTTTTTTATTTTTTTGCTTGAGTAACTGTACCGATACAATGTCAGGTAAGTTTCCCTCTCCAAACAATTGAGTTCCGCCTATGTTCCTTCTCATTACAAAATAGCGCTGTTATTGTCACGGTAATGTCTGATTTCCTGCTCCCTACAAACCCCGTACCCGGTGGGCTTGTATGTCCTTTTGGGTGAAGGAGTTAAAATTGCTGGAAGTGTCCCTCTAAGTCCTTTATTATGAGCCAACTTTCTGTCAGCCTCAAGATCTTTGCTCATTCATGATACTTAAAGCTTTCTGTGCAATGCAACATGTCAATGACTGCAAAATGTCCCAGCAACCCTCTGCGGCTGTCAGCTGTGGGGTCTTAGCTGTAAAATATATACTGCATTATATAGAACATGTAGCTGACAAACGTAAGAGACCCTGGGTATCAGAGGGTTAACTATCACTTTAGCAGCCATGAGGACTGTCACTGTGCCCATAGAGTCAAGAGGACCCTGCTATGACTTTTATCTGCTGGACGTTATCTAATAGGTCAGTATAACCTACCACACAATGTTCTGGCGCTGCTCGCCGTCAGGAGGGAGGGGGGGGGGGGCACAAGGAGAGCTCTAGGCTTTGGTCTGAATAGTTTTTTAAGGTCTGGGTTCTAAATTAATTTTGAGGTCCACATTCATTTAGGGGGCACATATGGCAGTACAGTCTAACTATAAACCCATATGGAGGTACGGCATAAGTCTTAAGGCAGATACAGTGGTATAATATACTTAAGGGGCACATACGATTATTGTAAAAAAAGACCACGCCCCTAGAAGGAGGTGTCATTTTGCTGCAAAACTCAACATGCAGTTCCATCGCAGGCAGATATGCAAATGATTAGAGTTGTGGCATGATTAAATAAATGAACTCGCCACCTTCTGCAGTAAAAGTGGTTTCGTCCTTGGCCTATAAAAAGGCTCTCAGAGGCTACTAGTGTGAGGTGGACCTCTTTTCCCACTTGTGTAGAGTTGGTTGACCATTAGATGACTCAGCGCTGCCATCAAAGAGATTTTGCCCAGTTAACAGGGTTTGAGAGGGGGCACGTTATTGAAATGTGAGGGAAAATCTGATCAAATTTGCTGATGACACTGCAGACATGGCCTAACCAGCGAGGCGGCAGGACGCGTGGCAGGAGAGCTCCGCTCAGAAATATGTAATCTGAAGCAATCTGGCTTCCCTGTACCTCTGGAGCTCTTCCAACCAGCACTAGTGTCCTTAAGCTGATGGGAGTAGTAGGAGGAGTCCCACCGCCTGATTGACCAACATTGAAAGTTGCAGCCTAGCGAGGCCGGAGAAGCCGGGGACTAAATTTGTGGGAGATCCCGCGTGCCCAAATCCTGGCACAATTCTGGGCTCCCCTGCATCAAAAAGCCTCTGCCACTCACCCCCAGCACGCTCGGAGGAGAAGGCAGTTACTCGAGATGAGCAAGGCTCGCTTGAGTAACTCACCTTACTGTGTGTGCTTGCTCATCTCTAACAGTATCCTATATGAGGCCTGACATGTGCCTTATATAGTGGAAGAATAATGTTCTCATCCCTCACCCCTATACCTTTTACCACAAGACTTTATTTGCCTTTGCAGCAGCTGACTGGGATTGATTGCTCTAGTTAAGTCTACAACTAGTACCCCTGGGTCTTTTTCCATATCACTTTTCTCTTGCAGTGCCCCATTTAGTGTATATTGGTGACATCCGTTTCTCCTGCCCATGTGCATAACATTACATTTATCAATGTTGAACTTAATTTGCCGTTTTTCTACCCAAGTCCCCAGCTTATCTAGATTCATTTGCAGCCATACATTGTCCTCCATTGTATTAATTATGTTGCATAATCTCGTATCGTCAGCAAATATTGATATTTTACTGTAGCTGTCCTTCTATCAGGTCATTGATAAATATATTAAACAGAATGGTGCCTGATGCTCATGTGACATTTCTTTTTCTCCCGTGAATATACGTAAGAAAAAACTATGTAATAAGTTTGCCTTCCCCCTATCATCTTCTATAGTTTCTCCTGCATTATTTGTTAAAGGGCCAGTGCTTTCAGTGCAAATCCTTTTAATTAGGATGTTTTTGAACTTCTCCCATTTGTCGCCTGTACTGTTATCTTTGAGAACATTGTCCCATTTAATGTTGCCAAGAGTAGTTCTGAGCTGATCAACTTTTTCTCACCTGAAGTTCAGTTTTTTTCTCACTCCCTGATAAGGCTTCCTATTGAATGAAAACTGGAAATTATTTATATTGTGGTCACTGTTTTGGAAGTGTCCCTCAACCTGCACCCCCATTATTCTGTCTGGTCTTTTGGTTAATGATAAGTCCAGAATGGCCCTCCCTCTAGTTGGCTCCCATACAAGTTGGGTAAGGTAGTTATTTTTAATTGTCTTCAAGAACTTTTCACGCTTGTGAGATTCAAAGGTTTCATCTTCTCATATTATATCCGGATAATTAAAATCTCCCATAATAATTACTTCATTGCGGCTTGACACTTCTTCTATTTGTCTTACTACCAGTCTTTTCAGTTTCTTCTGTTATTTGGTGGCCTATAGTAAACTCCTATCAGGATTCCCATACTCGCTGTCTTTACTGAAGAGATTATAAACCTGTAAGTTCACCACCCAATCGCATTTTTTATCAAGCCGTGGTGAATAACATGTTTCCGCTATTCCAATTACATCTTAGTTTTCTGCAGACATTCTCGCTTCAAACTCACCCACTTTACTGAGCGGACTTCTTGCATTTGTAGCCATACAATTTACAGAGTTGTGGCTACTGTTTGTGTTTATAATAGTAAGTCAGTCTCTATTAGCTGTAGCCGTGTGTCTGGGTATGTATCTACTCTACTCCAGCAGCTTCCTACCACTCCTTTGCTCTCTATTGATGTCTAGGGACAACATGTCACAATACTCCCCACCTACTTCCTATAATCCATCTTGATCTCGTGCTAGAAGTGTATAGCAAGTTATAAGGAAAGGAAACCTCTAGTGGGCAGCAGAGTGATTATTTTTCAATACACAAAAAAAAAGATAGGTACTAGAGATGAGCGAGCACCAAAATGCTTGGGTGCTCGTTACTCGGGATGAAAATTTGGCGATGCTCGAGGGTTCGTTTCGAATAACGAACCCCATTGAAGTCAATGGGCGACCCGAGCATTTTTGTATATCGCCGATGCTCGCTAAGGTTTCCATTTGTGAAAATCTGGGCAATTCAAGAAAGTGATGGGAACGACACAGAAACGGATAGGGCAGGCGAGGGGCTACATGTTGGGCTGCATCTCAAGTTCCCAGGTCCCGCTATTAAGCCACAATAGCGGCAAGAGTGCCCCCCCCTCCCAACAATTTTTACTTCTGAAAAGCCCTCATTAGCAATGCATACCTTAGCTAAGCACCACACTACCTCCAACAAAGAACAATCACTGCCTGCATGACACTCCGCTGCCACTTCTCCTGGGTTACATGCTGCCCCCCCCCACCTGCACGACCCAGTGTCCACAGCACACACCAAAGTGTCCCTGCGCAGCCTTCAGCTGCCCTCATGCCACGCCACACTCATGTCTATTTATAAGTGCGTCTGCCATGAGGAGGAACTGCAGGCACACACTGCAGAGGGTTGGCACGGCTAGGCAGCGACCCTCTTTAAAAGGGGCAGGACGATAGCCCACAATGCTGTACAGAAGCAATGAGAAATATAATCCTGTGCCACCGCCATCAGGAGCTGCACATGTGGGCATAGCAATGGGGAACCTATGTGCCACACACTATTCATTCTGTCAAGGTGTCTGCATGCCCCAGTCAGACCGCGGTTTTTTATAAATAGTCACAGGCAGGTACAACTCCGCAATGGGAATTCCGTGTGCACCCACAGCATGGGTGTCTCCCTGGAACCCACCAGCTCTACATAAATGTATCCCATTGCAGTGCCCTGGACAGCAGAGCTAACATCAGATTAAATGCAGGTGGGCTTCGGCCCACACTGCATGCCCCAACCTGACCGGGGTTTTTAATTCATAGACACAGGCAGGTACAACTCCCTATTGTGAAGTCCCTGTGGACCGACAGCATGGGTGGGTGCTAGGAAGCCACATAAACATATCCCATTGCATTGCCCATCACAGCTGAGGTAATGTCATGTTTAATGCAGGTGGGCTTCGGCCCACACTGCATGCCCCAGTCAGACTGGTGTTCTTTAGAAGTGGACACATGCAGTTACAACTCCGTGTGGACCGACAGCATGGGTGGGTGCCAGGAAGCCACCGGCGGTACATAAATATATCCCATTGCATTGCCCATCACAGCTGAGGTAATGTCATGTTTAATGCAGATGGGCTTAGGCCCACACTGCATGCCCCAGTCAGACTGGGGTTCTTTAGAAGTGGACACATGCAGTTACAACTCCGTGTGGACCGACAGCATAGGTGGCTCCCTGGAACCCACCGGCGGTACATAAATGTATCCCATTGCAGTGCCCATCACAGCTGAGGTAATGTCATGTTTAATGCAGGTGGGCTTCGGCCCACACTGCATGCCCCAGTCAGACTGGGGTTCTTTAGAAGTGGACACATGCAGTTACAACTCCGTGTGGACCGACAGCATGGGTGGCTCCCTGGAACCCACCGGCGGTACATAAATATATCCCATTGCAATGCCCAGCACAGCTGATGTAATGTCAGCTTTAATGCAGGTGGGCAAAAAATTAATTGGATTACACTGTAGGCGAGGGCCCCAAAAAATTGGTGTACCAACAGTACTATTGTACCTCAGAAAAATTGCCCATGCCCAACCAAGAGGGCAGGTGAAACCCATTAATCGCTTTGGTTAATGTGGCTTAATTTGTAACTAGGCCTGGAGGGAGCCCAGTTAAAATAAAAATTGGTTCAGGTGCAAGTTTCAACGCTTTAATGAGCATTGAAACGTATAAAAATTGTTTACAAAAATTATATGACTGAGCCTTGTGGCCCTAAGAAAAATTGCCCGTTCGGCGTGATTACGTGAGGTTTCAGGAGGAGGAGCAGGAGGAGGAGGATGAATATTATACACAGATTGATGAAGCAAAAATGTCCCCGTTTTTGATGGTGATAGAGAACGATGCTTCCATCCGCGGGTGCAGCCTACGTATTGCTTAGGTATCGCTGCTGTCCGCTGGTGGAGAAGAGAAGTCTGGGGAAATCCAGGCTTTGTTCATCTTGATGAGTGTAAGCCTGTCGGCACTGTTGGTTGACAGGCGGGTACGCTTATCCATGATGATTCCCCCAGCCGCACGAAACACCCTCTCTGACAAGACGCTAGCCGCAGGACAAGCAAGCACCTCCAGGGCATACAGCGCGAGTTCAGGCCACGTGTCCAGCTTCGACACCCAGTAGTTGTAGGGGGCAGAGGCGTCACGGAGGACGCTCGTGCGATCGGCTACGTACTCCCTCACCATCCTTTTACAGTGCTCCCGCCGACTCAGCCTTGAATGGGGAGCGGTAACACAGTCTTGCTGGGGAGCCAGAAAGCTGTCAAAGGCCTTGGAGAGTGTTCCCCTGCCTGTGCTGTACATGCTGCCTGATCTCCACGCCTCCCCTGCTACCTGGCCCTCGGAACTGCACCTTCTGCCACTAGCGCTGTCGGATGGGAATTTTACCATCAGCTTGTCCGCCGGGGTCCTGTGGTATAGCATCACTCTCGAACCCCTTTCCTTTTCGGGTATCAGAGTGGAAAGGTTCTCTTTATACCGTGGGTGGAGCAGTGTGTACACTCGGTAAACTGTAGTGGCCAGAATGCGTGTAACGCGAGGGTCACGAGAAAGGCATCCTAACATGAAGTCCGCCATGTGTGCCAGGGTACCTGTACGCAACACATGGCTGTCCTCACTAGGAAGATCACTTTCAGGATCCTCCTCCTCCTCCTCCTCCATGCTGAAAAGATGATAGGCAAGCAGCATGGGTACCCTCAGCAGTGGGCCAAGCTGTCTCTTCCCCCTCCTCCTCATCCTCCTCATGCTCCTCCTCCTCCTCCTCAACGCGCTGAGATATAGACAGGAGGGTGCTCTGACTATCCAGCGACATACTGTCTTCCCCCGGCTCTGTTTCCGAGCGCAAAGCGTCTACCTTTATGCTTTGCAGGGAACTTCTCAAGAGGAATGGTGACGCTAATGATTGCAGCATTGCCGCTCACCATCTGGGTAGACTCCTCAAAGTTTCCAAGGACCTGGCAGATGTCTGCCAACCAGGCCCATTCTTCTGTAAAGAATTGAGGAGGCTGACTCCGACTGCGCCGCCCATGTTGGAGTTGGTATTCCACTATAGCTCTATGCTGCTCATAGAGCCTGGCCAACATGTGGAGCGTAGAGTTCCACCGTGTGGGCACGTCGCACAGCAGTCGGTGCACTGGCAGATTAAACCGATGTTGCAGGGTGCGCAGGGTGGCAACGTCCGTGTGGGACTTGCGGAAATGTGCGCAGAGCACCTTTCCGAGCAGGTCTGACAAGCGTGGGTATCTTTTCAGAAAGCGCTGAACCACCAAATTAAAGACGTGGGCCAGGCATGGCACGTGCGTGAGGCTGCCGAGCTGCAGAGCCGCCACCAGGTTACGGCCGTTGTCACACACGACCATGCACGGTTGGAGGCTCAGCGGCGCAAGCCAGCGGTCGGTCTACTCTGTCAGACCCTGCAGCAGTTCGTGGGCCGTGTGCCTCTTATCTCCTAAGCTGAGTAGTTTCAGCACGGCCTGCTGACGCTTGCCCACCGCTGTGCTCCTGTGCCGCGCGACACCGACTGCTGGCGACGTGCTGCTGCTGACACATCTTGATTGCGAGACAGAGGTTGCGTTGGAGGAGGAGGAGGAGGGTGGTTTAGTGGAGGAAGCATACACCGCCGCAGATACCAGCACCGAGCTGGGGCCCGCAATTCTGGGGGTGGGTAGGACGTGAGCGGTCCCAGGCTCTGACTCTGTCCCAGCCTCCACTAAATTCACCCAATGTGCCGTCAGGGAGATATAGTGGCCCTGTTACCATACAGCGCGGCACGGGGTCCCGTGGTCGGCGCGCATCGCTCCGGCGTCGGCTCCGGCGGCCTGGAGCCCTGTGTCGAGGTTATCCCAGCAGCTTGGGGCGGGTGGTGGCGTTAACGTGTCCGCCCATAGGGTGCCGCCCGCGCTCCTCGGTTCTCTTATACAGCAGGGGGTGGAGTGGCCTCCTCCCACTCTCTGCCCCTGGGCGGAGCCGTGTGGTTAAAAGACTGGCAGTGAATTTAGCTCACTGCCAGTTATTGGTTCTGCTTTCATCTAGTCAGTTTGTCTACAGTTTACCTCAGCCAGTCCCTAGTTGTCTGTCAGCTCCTTCTATCCTTGCTCAGTCTGTTTCTGTTGGTCCTGTTAGCCTCTAGTTAGGTCTGTCCTAGTCAGCACTAGTTGCTATTCAGTGTCCTGTCTATTTGCCTGTGAGCTCCATCTCCAGCCCTGCTTGTACTTGTAAGTTCTGTTGGTTTGTTCCACCTGCCTCTTCTGTCGGCACTCTGTCCCCCGTTAGTGAGTTTCCATCTAGGTAGTCGCCAGGTCCCTAGCCAGAGCAGGGACCGCCACCCAGTTGTCCGCCTGGGGTTAGCCAGGACCGAAGCAAGTAGGCAGGGACAGTGGGGTGCGGGAAGATCAGGGCACCCCACCTGGCGCTCGGGGGGGCAGAGTGCCGTAACAGGCCCTGCCCGCCTGTGCTTGACCACGTGTCCGTTGTTAAGTAGACCTTGG
Source organism: Eleutherodactylus coqui (assembly GCF_035609145.1). Lineage (NCBI taxonomy): Eukaryota > Metazoa > Chordata > Amphibia > Anura > Eleutherodactylidae > Eleutherodactylus > Eleutherodactylus coqui. The sequence continues at coordinate 330,254,202 of NC_089838.1, forward strand.
CAGTAACCGCGTTGGTGAGGGTGCATACAATGTTGTGGGAGACGTGGTCGTGCAGGGCTGGAATGGCACATGGGGAAAAGTAGTGGCGACTGGGAACTGAGTAGTGCGGGACCGCCGCCGCCATCATGTGTTTGAAAGCCTCCGTTTCCACAACCCTATACGGCAGCATCTCCAGGCTGATAAATTTGGCTATGTGCACGTTTAACGCTTGAGCGTGCGGGTGTGTGGCGGCGTACTTGCGCTTGTGCTCAAACACTTGCGCTAGCGACGGCTGGACGGTGCGCTGACAGACATTGGTGGATGGGGCTGAGGACAGCGGAGGTGAGGGTGTGGGTGCAGGCCAGGAGACGGTAGTGCCTGTGTCCTGAGAGGGGGGTTGGATCTTGGTGGCAGGTTGGGGCACAGGGGGAGAGGCAGTGGTGCAAACCGGAGGCGCTGAACAGCCTTCGTCCCACCTTGTGGGGTGCTTGGCCATCATATGCCTGCGCATGCTGGTGGTGGTGAGGCTGGTCGTGGTGGCTCCCCGGCTGATCTTGGCGCGACAAAGGCTGTACACCACTGTTCGTCGGTCGTCTGCACTCTCAGTGAAAAACTGCCAGACCTTTGAGCACCTCGGCCTCTGCAGGGTGGCATGGCGCGAGGGGGCGCTTTGGGAAACAGTTGGTGGATTATTCGGTCTGACCCTGCCTCTACCCCTGGCCACCACACTGCCTCTTCCAACCTGCCCTGCTGCTGCACTTGCCTCCCCCTCTGAAGACCTGTCCTCAGTAGGCTTAGCAAACCAGGTGGGGTCAGCACCTCATCGTCCAGCTGCTATTCCTCTGAATCCTCTGTGCGCTCCACCTTCGGACTTACTGCCCTTACTACTACCTGACTGATAGACAACTGTGTCTCATCGTCATCGTCCTCCTCACCCACTGAAAGCTCTTGAGACAGTTGCCGGAAGTCCCCAGCCTCATCCCCCGGACCCCGGGAGCTTTCCAAGGGTTGGGCATCGGTCACGACAAACTCCTCCGGTGGGAGAGGAACCATTGCTGCCCATTCTGGGCAGGGGCTCGACAACAGTTCATGAGAGTCTGCCTGCTCCTCAGAATGTGTCATTGTAATGGAGTGAGGAGGCTGGGAGGAAGGAGGAGCAGCAGCCAGTGGATTCAGAGTTGCAGCAGTGGACAGCGCAGAACTCTGGGTGGTCGATAGATTGCTGGATGCACTTTCTGCCATCCACGACAGGACCTGCTCACACTGCTCATTTTCTAATAAAGGTCTACCGCGTGGACCCATTAATTGTGAGATGAATGTGGGGACGCCAGAAACGTGCCTCTCTCCTAATCCCGCAGAAGTCGGCTGCGATACACCTGGATCAGGTGCTCAGCCTGTGCCCACACCCTGACTTGGGCCTCCGCGTCCTCGTCCACATCCTCTAGGCCTACCCCTACCCCTCAGCATGCTGTATTACCAGTAGTGCAGAAATAGAACGCTGTAATTAAATGTGCCGCTTATTGGCCTGTGGTTGGAGGCTGACTTCGCTTACGGAACGCACAGCAGAGCCAGGAAAGAATTTTGTGCAAGCCTGCTGTAACACTTAGCTGGCTGCGTATGAATTAGGACAACTACCCCCAGAAGAGGCGCAGTACAGTCAGGACGGTCACAGGCAGCCCAAATAGATTTTTTTTTCCAAAATTTTTTTGGAAAAGCCCACTGCCTATATAGACTGTATATGTCTTTCACTGTCCCTGCCTCACCACTACTGGCCCTGAACTATGTAAAATTACTGCAGACTGTTTCACTCTGGACAGGAATACAGTGGTGATGTAAGAGGCAACACAGAGGCAGGAAAGAATTTTGCACAAGCCTGTTGTAACACTTAGCTGGCTGCGTATGAATTAGGACAACTACCCCCAGCAGAGACCCAGTACACTGAGGACGGTCACAGGCAGCCCAAATAGATTTTTTTCCCCAAATGTTTATGGAAAGGCCCACTGCCTATATACACTAAATATGTCTTCTGTCCCTGCCTCACCACTACTGGCCCTGGACAATGTAAAATTACTGCAGGACGCAATGCTCTGCACGGCGGATATACAAAACCCCTAGCTGGCTGCGTATGAATTAGGACAAGTACCCCCCGCAGAGACCCAGTACACTTGTGGACAGGAATACAGCGGTGATGTAAGAGGCAACACAGAGACAGGAAAGAATTTTGCGCAAGCCTGCTGTAACACTTAGCTGGCTGCGTATAAATTAGGACAACTACCCCCAGCAGAGACCCGGTACACTTGCGGACAGGAATACAGCGGTGATGTAAGAGGCAACACAGAGGCAGGAAAGAATTTTGCGCAAGCCTGCTGTAACACTTAGATGGCTGCGTATGAATTAGGACAACTACCCCCAGCAGAGACCCAGTACACTTGTGGACAGGAATACAGCGGTGATGTAAGAGGCAACACAGAGGCAGGAAAGAATTTTGTGCAAGCCTGCTGTAACACTTAGCTGGCTGCCTATGAATTAGGACAACTACACCCAGCACAGACCCAGTACACTGAGGACGGTCACAGGCAGCCCAAATAGATTTTTTTTCCCAAATGTTTTTGGAAAGGCCCACTGCCTATATACACTAAATATGTCTTCTGTCCCTGCCTCACCACTACTGGCCCTGGACAATGTAAAATTACTGCAGGACGCAATGCTCTGCACGGCCGATATACAAAAAAAAAAAAGTGCAACACTGCAAAAAGCAGCCTCAACAGTACTGCACACGGTTAGTTGTGGCCCTAAGAAGGACCGTTGGGGTTCTTGAAGCCTAAAATAACTCCTAATGCTCTCCCTATAGCAGCCCTGGCACCAGCAGCACTTTCCCTCCTCTATGTCAGAACAAATCTGTGGCGAGCCGCGGGAGGGGCCGATTTTTATACTCGGGTGACATCTGATCTCGCCAGCCACTCACAGCAGGGGGGTGGTATAGGGCTTGAACGTCGCAGGGGGAAGTTGTAATGCCTTCCCTGTCTTTCTATTGGCCAGAAAAGCACGCTAACGTCTCAGAGATGAAAGTGAAAGTAACTCGAACATCGCGTGGTGCTCGCCTCTATTAACGAGCATCTTGAACACCCTAATACTCGAACGAGCATCAAGCTCGGACGAGTACGTTCACTCATCTCTATATATATTCTTTTTCTTTCACTTTAATGATTTACATTATAATATTGTGAAAGTACAATGTCTGATTTCTCCCTCTTTAATGCGAAAGCTACGTTTTATAAGCCAACTTTATTCTATTCTTTTCCATTTATTCTTATCTTTGTACTGAAATGTTGTATGGCATCTTATCTTTTGGAAACCAATAAAGATAGAATAAACATAATATGTATAATAAAGATTGAGCACAAGACCTAACAACTAAAGTAGAAACGTCTCCTAGTGCAGTCACAGAGACCAATGGGAGTCAGATATGCTGAGCATGAGGTCTACACTAAAACATCAGACTATCAGCCCCCCGACATAAGTGGTATAGTATAGTATGGGGGCATGTATAGGGGTGCAATCTACCAATGCGGGTATTCAGCATCTGAGCGGGGTGTGCCAAAGTGGGGGACACCACGGTGAAGGAAGCTGGATGTTACGGATGGCTCTGTAAATTCTCCTGGCAATAGCGGCAAGGTGCCTGGCTTGGTCACCGCTCAGTGGCAAAAGGGTTTGTAATTTATGGTTTCTAACGTGGTTTGTCACGTAATGCCAGCACTTCATCTGGGACTCTCATAAGATTTACTTCAACTTAGAATCTAACAGAACAATGGCAGTCTTGCAGTAATTGGCAGAGATAATCACTTTCGCTATTTGACAATTGGAATTAGTAGAACACACTTTAATCTTCAACACTCTCCCTCTCTATCTGACTTTGGAGGTTACTCAGTATGATTCCCACAGTCCTAGTTATCTATTGGGCTTACTGGATGATTATAAGGCAGTAGATGAAGTAGAGTTTAAGCTGGGCCTCTCTTACTTTCCCTGGCTTTAACTTCACCAGGTGTTGTGTAACTCACTGCTTTAGTGGAAAAGGTTCCAAGCTTTTTCCTCCACACTATTGTTAATTCTATGATCAGGAAGTCCGGATTCAGGAATCCGGGCTTCCTCACTGTCTCTGCTTACACTGCAGAACTACTATTGCATGTCCCCTGACGACTGCCTCCTCCCGACTCTCTCTCTGTTCTGCCTCTAAATGCCTTCTCTTCCTGTTTCTACTCCCGCACTTTCTGTCTACTCCTCCCCCTAACATTCTGTCTCAGCCTACTATTCTCCTGCTCTTGAACCCACACCATCCCCCTCTGCCAGTCAGTGGGTGTTGCCAAGCAGGTAACTTAAAGGGGAAATTAGGGTTTTTCTGACCTACAGCACCGTATATGTCTCCTAGGAACACATAGCTAGGTGTGAAAGACAAATGATTGTGACTCTTCTGGAGGACCCTCCGGGCCACTACAGGAACATAAAGTGGCACTATATAATTAAAGGAGTTATCCCAAAATCTAAAGTTAACCCCTCCCCATAGGATAGAAGATAACCTTATGATCAGTGGGGCCTCACTTGAGAATAGGGATCCCGAGTAGAAATGAGCGAGCACACTTGTCCGAGCTTGATGCTCGTTCGAGTATTAGGGTACTCGAGATGCTCGTTACTCGAGACGGGCACCACGCGGTACTCGAGTCAATTGCATTTCCTTCCTTGCATGTTTAGCGCCATTTTCTAGCCAATAAATTTGCGGGGAAGGCATTACCACATTCTGCTGTGACGTGCCAACCCTCTGCCCGCCAACAGCAGTGAGTGGCTGGTGGGATCAGGTGACCGCGGAGTACTTAAAATAGTCCCGCCCGCATCTCGCCTCAGAAGCCTGGTGGCAGAGGTTAGGGAAAGTGCTGATGCTGATACAGGGATAGTGTTAGCGTAGGATTCTGTCGTCAAGAACCCCAACAGTCCTTCTTAGGGCTACTTACTCTTCAAGGTGTGCATTACTGTTGTGGCTGGCTGGGAGCAGTAGTGCACCAATTTTTTTTTAAGCATCCCGGGTTCTGCAGGCCATTTCATCTATAGCGTTGTCAGTCTGCAGTGTATTACGCAGAGTTTAGGGACAGAGCTGCCTATATAGGGAAAGTTTTACAGGACTCCTGATCCTCTGTGCAAGAACCCCAACGGTCCTTCTTAGGGCTACATCTGACCGTGTGCTTTACATTTGTGGCTGGCTGGGAGCAGTAGTGCACCAACTTTTGTATTACGCATCTTGGCCTGTTCCCAGCCTTGCAGTTATAGTGTCCTCAGCCTGCAGTGCCGTACAATCAGCTCTTACTGTGAAACTGCACTATAATATATCCTAGCCTACTGCAAAGTAGTTCAGTTATACCGTTCTGTGTCTGCAGTGCATTAGACAGAGGTCTCACCGCTAAACAGTACTCTAATATTTCCTGGGTCACTGCAAAGTATTTCAGCTCTGCTGCTGTGCAGAGCGTCTCACAATACCCTTTCCTTGGTGGGGTTGAGATAGCCGCAGTTACCAGCACTATCCACTGGCTTCTCCCACTCCATACAGCCTCTATTATCTATAAGTCTTCGCGAGCGGTTAATTACCCCTAGGTATCAGCGCAAGACAGCAGGTTAAATTTTTTCAAGTCACAGCATAGAGCCTCCGCTATCTACAAGTCTCTGTGTGCGGTGAATTAGCCACAGCTGTCAGTGCTGTACAGTGGGGTAATTTATTTGGGCCCTGCTCTATTCTTAATCCGCCATGATGAGGAGTAGGGGTAAGGGTCGAGGACGTGGACGTGGACGTCCAAGTGAGGGTGTGGGCACAGGCTGAGTTCCTGGGGGCGTAGTGAATTGCAGCCGGCTGCTGTGGGATTAGTAGAGAGGCAAGTTTCTGGGCTCCCCAGCTTCATATCACAATTTACGGGTCCGCATGGTAGACCTTTATTACAAACAGAGGAGTGCGAGCAGGTCCTGTCATGAATGGCAGAAAACGCGTCCAGCAATGTATCGACCACCCAGTCTTCTACGCAGTCCACTATTCCCGGCTTAGGGACTGCAACTCTGAATTCTCTGGCTGCTGCTCCTCCTTCCTCCCAGCCTCCTCACTCCATGAAAATGACATATTCTGAGCAGGCAGACTACCAGAAACTGTTCTTGGGTCCCTGCCATGAGTGGGAAAAAACTGTTCCTCTCTCACCGGAGGAGTTTGTCGTGACCGATGCCCAAACTTTGAAAAGTTCCCGGAGTCCGGATGATGAGGCTGGGGACTTCCGGCAAATGTCTCAAGAGCTTTTTGTGGTTGAGGATGGTGAGACACAGTTGTCTATCAGTAAAGTAGTAGTAAGGGCAGTAAGTCCGAGGGAGTAGCGCACAGAGGATTCAGAGGAAGGGTTGCTGGACGATGAGGTGACTGACCCCACCTGGTTTGCTAAGCCTACTGAGGACAGGGGTTCAGAGGGGGAGGCAAGTGCAGCAGCAGGACAGGTTGTAAGAGGCAGTGGAGTGGCCAGGGGTAGAGGCAGGGCCAGAGCAAAGAATCCCCAACGGTTTCCCAAACCACGCCCTCGCGGCAAACCTCCGTGCAGAGGGCTAGGTGTTCAAAGGTGTGGATGTTTTTTAGTGAGAGCGCGGACGACCAACGGACAGTGGAGTGCAACCTGTGTCACACCAAGATCAGCCGGGGAGCCACCACTACCAGCCTGACCACCACCAGCATGCGCAGGTATATGATGGCCAAGCACCCCACAAGGTGCCCCCGAGCTGCTGCAGGGTCTGACAGAGCAGACCGACCTTTGGCTTTCGCCGCTGAGCCTCCAACCAGGCAGGGTTGTGTGTGACAATGGCCGTAACCTGGCGGCGGCTCTGCAGCTCGGCAGCCTGACACACGTTCCATGCATGGCCCACATCTTCAATCTGGTGGTTCAGCTGTTTCTGAAAATCTAACCCCACTTGTCTGAGCTGCTCAGCAAGGTGCGCCGCGTCTGTGCACATTTCTGCAAGTCCACCACAGACGCTGCCACCCTGAGTACCCTGCAACGTCGGTTTCAGCTGCCAGAGCACTGACTGCTGTGCGACGTGCCCACACGCTGGAATTCTACACTGCACATGTTGGCAAGGCTGTACAAGCAGCGTAGAGCAATAGTGGAATACCAGCTGCAACATGGGCGGCGGAGTGGTAGTCAGCCTCCGCAATTCTTTACTGAGGAGTGGACATGGATGGCAGATATCTTTGAGGAGTCTACCCAGATGGTGAGCGGTGATGCGGCAATCATCAGCGTTACCATCCCGTTGCTTCGCCTGCTTAGACGTTCGCTGCTAAGCATAACGGCCGACGCTTTGCAGTTGGAACAGGAGATGGGGGATGACAGTATGTCACTTGATAGCCAGACCACCCTCATGTCTATATCTCAGCACGCTTTGGAGGATGAGGGGGAGGGGGACAAGGAGGAAGGGGAAGAGACAGCTGGTCACACTGCAGAGAGTACCCATGCTGCTTGCCTCTCATCTGTTCAGCGTGTATGGGCTGTAGAGGAGGATCCTGAAAGTCATTTTCCCAGTACGGACAGCGATGTGTTGTGTACTGGGACCCTGGCACACATGGCTGACTTCATGTTAGGCTGCCTTTCCCGTGACCTTCGCGTTAGACGCATTCTGGCCAACATGGATTACAGGGTGTGCAACCTACTCGACCCACGGTTATAAGGAGAACTTTTCCACTCTCATTCCCGAAGAGGAAGGGGGTACGAGAGTGATGCAATATCACAGGGCCCTGGTGGAAAAAGTGATGGTAAAGTTGCCATTTGACAGCGCTAGTGGCAGAAGACGCAGTTCACAGGGCCAACTAGCAGGGGTGGTGCAGCGATGAGGCAGCATGTCCAGCGCAGGCAGGGGAACACTCTCCAAGGCTTTTGCCAGCTTTATGGCTCCCCAGCAAGACTGTCACCACTCCCTAGTCAAGGCTGAGTCAGAGGGAGCACTGTAAAAAGATGATGAGGGAGTACATAGCCAATTGTACCACTGCCCTCCCTGATGCCTCTGCTCCATACAACTATTGGGTGTCAAAGCTGGACACGTGGCACGAACTTGCGCTGTATGCCCTGGAGGTGCTGGCCTGCCCTGCCGCTAGTGTCTTGTCAGAGAGGGTGTTTAGTGCAGCTGGGGGAATAATCACGGATAAGCGTACCCGCCTGTCAACTGCCAGTGCCGACATGCTTACACTCATAAAGATGAACAAAGACTGGATTTCCCCAGACTTCTCTTCTCCACCGGTGGAAAGTAGCGATCCTAAATAATCTTTTCGCTGCAACAGGAGAAAAATGCATCCTCTATCACCCCAAAAAAGGGGAGAATTAGCTTTGTGTGTCCCTCTCGGATATTATTACTCCTCCTCTTCTTCCCAAAAACAGCATGTCATAACACTGAACTGCCAATTTCTATGAAACCCAAAATGCTCTTTTTAAAAGTTTTATCAGTTTGTAAAGTTTTAAAACTTAAACTTAAACCAATTTTTGTGGAGGCTCTGCTACAAATTAACCAATAATGAGCTGTATCTTCAACAAAATGTTTGCGGGTTTCACCTGTCTTCACGGTTGAGCAATTTTTTACGGGTACACTTGTAGTCTTGGTACACCAATTTTTCATGCCATTGCAAATACTGTTAGCAAACTAATTTTTCCAGGCTTCGCCTATACTCTTGGTAAGCAAATTTTTACAGGTGTTCGCCTATAGTATTGCTACAGAAATGTTACAGGGGTTCGCCTATACTTTTGCTACAGAAATGTTACTGGGGTCTGCCTAAACTTATGCTACCGAAATGTTACTGAGTTCCGCCTATACTCTTGCTACAGAAATGTTACTGGGATCTGCCTATACCTTTTTTACTGAATGGTTTGATGGCACAAATACACTGACTTGGGCAGAACTGTCAGCCGAGGCCGAGGTCCTAGGTGTGGTGGAACTCTGCCATGTTTGGGCACTCTGATTTCTTCCTGTGTAATACCATGTTTGTGCACCGACAGCATAGATGAGCCCAAGGAATTCAAAGACTTCCCATTGCAGTGTTGTGCTATCTGACACCTACACAGAATGCATTGTCTCATGGATCTCGCATTGCTATGTAACTCGCGGCACCTTGAGTCACACAAGGTGGAGGCTGGGACCGAGCCTGACCCAGGGCCCGCTCACCTACTTCCTACACAGAGTATTGCGGGTCCTACCTCGGTCATGGTTTCTCAGCCTTGTTAGCCACCTCCTCCTCCTGTTTGGGGTCAGGGGATCAGTGCTGGGCAACATGTATTTTCTCTTGTGTTACCACAGTTCTGAGACACTGGTTTGGGCCAAACAAACCGAGCGCTGCACTAGCATCCGAGTCTGCTTTATGCCCACAATTACTGAGGGTGCGAGCCGAGATTGAGGTCCTTGGCAGGGTGAAAGTGGCTTGTTTGGGTGTTCTGATTTTTTTATGTGTAATACTTTCCTTGCGTTCCAGGGGCTCGCCTATGTTGTGGGTGCACAAAGACTTCCCATTGCGTTGCTTTACCTGTCTGGCACAAATACACTGACTGGCTAGGACAGAAATGTGGCCCGAGGCTGAGGCCCTTAGCAGGGTGAAACTCTGCCATGTTTTGGCACTCTGATTTCCTCATATGTAATACCATGTTTGAGTTCTTTGGGCTCGCGTATACTGTGGGTGCACAAAGGCTTCCCCATTGCATTGTTCAGCTATCTGACTCAAACGAAGAATGAATTGGGCAGAAATGTGGGGCGAGCCCAAGGTCCTTGGCAGGGTGAAGCTCTGCCACGTTTAGGCACTCTGATTTCTTCCTGTGAAATATCATCTTTGTGCACCGACAGCATAGGCGAGCCTAAGGAACTCAAAGACTTCCCACTGTGGTGTTGAGCTATCTGACACCTACACAGAATGAATTGTGTGGGGACAGCTGGATTTCCCATTGCTATGTAACTCGCGGCACCTTGGGTCACACAAGGTGGAGGCTGGGACCAAGCCTGACCCTGGGCCCACTCACGTGCTTCCCACACAGAGTATTGCTGCATTGTGGAGATGTTTAGAAATGCTGGCACATGAGTCCCATTTATGCCCATGTTTGCGGCTCCTGACAATTTTGTGACGGAGGTGGCACGGGATTGGAATGATGACCGTACGTCAATTTATCATCAATTCTCAACAGCATTGTGGGCTATCGCCCACACTTTCACAGAAGGTCGCTGCCTAGCCCTGCCAACCCTCTGCAATGTGTCCCTTCTGTTCCTCCTCATCCATTATGCACCTATAAATAGACATGAGGGTGGTGTGGCTATGAAGCGAGCGTGTGGCATGAGGGCAGCTGAACGCTGCGCAGGAAAACTTTTGTGTGCGCTGTGGATGTAGGGTTGTGCGCGGTGGTACAGCAATGCCAGCATGTAACCCAGGAGAAGAGGCAGCGGTGTCACCACGCAGGCAGTGATTGTCCTTGGTTGCTGGTAGTGTGGTGCTTAGCTAAGATGTGCCAGCGCGTGTGCCTTGCTAATGAGGGTTTGTCCGAAGTAAATTGTTAGGTGGGTGACACTAGACTCTTGCCCCCATTTTGGCTTAATAGTGCGACATGGGAGCCTCAGATGCAGCCATAAATGCTGTCCCTGCCCTTCCCTATCCGTTTCAGTGGTGTTTCCATGACTTTACGATGTTTTCAGGTGATCCACAAGCCATGACCTATGCGGAGCATCGGTCCCATACAAAAATGCTCGAGTCGCCCATTGATATTAATAGGGTTCGTTACTCGAAACGAGTTCTCGAGCATTACGAAAAGTTCGACTCGGGCAACGAGCACCAGAGCATTTTGGTGCTCCCTCATCTCTAATCCTGAGTCCCTCTCTCTGTTAGGATGCCGTTTCCATGCGCAGTGATGTCCTATTGAATGGTTCAACATGGAACATTTTTGCAGAATAGAAGAACAATGAGGGACTCTATTACAGGATGGGGCATTATTACAAGTTGGTGGCACAAAGGGGGACACTACTACAGGGTGAAATCACAAGGGGAGAATACTATTACAGAATTAAGTGCATTAATACAGGATGAGGATGCAGTGCTGGACACTATTACTGGATTGGGACACAGTGGTGGCACTGTTGCAGTATGTGGGCACCATGGTGGTACTATTACAGTATTGAGGCACATTGGGGCACAATGAGGGTCATTATTGCAGAATGGAGCATAGTGGGGGACATTATTACAAGTTGAGGGCACAGTGGGGGACATTAGGGACATTATTACAGTAAGTGGGCACATTGGGGGTACTATTACAATATGGGGGCACAATCACCAAATAGGTTGATACAGTGGTTACTATTACATTACAAGGGCTCAGTGGGGACATTAATACAGTATGGGGTCAACATCCCTGTTTAAGGGGCAGAATGGGGACATTATTACTGTATAGAGGTGCAACAAGGCACTGTTACCATATGGGGGCTTTATCATGCTATAGGTGCACAGAGGAAGGCATTATTACCGTTTGGAAGCACAGCTGGAGCACTGTTACAGTATGGGAAAACATTTGGAGAACTCATATTAGGGGCGATCACCTTTATTAGGTCTGCATGGCCTAATGCCTTCTTTCTCTGTGTGGCAGCATATTGTGGAGCTTCATGAATCCTCCTCCTGGCTCTGTCTCCTCCCTTCTGATGTTCCAATGTACTTCTGTCAGCCTATCAGTGTCTCCTCAATACATTTGTTTGTTCTGCTACTGTTGTAATACTCTGCTACTATATTTCTGTTAAGAGCTTGGTTCTGGTATTGTGTCTATGCACTAAGCTTGTTTCTAGTGCTGTATTTATGTTATGAGCTTATTTCTGGGACTATAATTATATTATGAGCTGTAGTTATTCTGTGAGCTAGGTTGTAGTACTGCATCTATGCAGAGAGGTCTTTTTGAAATCGGAGAGCCCAGAACTGGACAGTGTAGAGGGTGATAATTACCTCACGTGATCTAGTCTCTATGCTTCTCTTAATACTTTCCAGAAGTGTGTTTGCCTTTTTTGCTGTTGCATCACACTATTGACTCATGTTCAGTCTATGATCTAGTAGTATACCCAAGTCTTTTTCCCATGTGCTGCTGCTTAGCTCAATTCCTCCTATTCTGTATGTGTTTTTTTCATTTTTCTTGCCCAGATGTAGGACTTTGCATTTCTCCTTATTAAGTACCATTCTGTTAGTCACTGCCCACTGTTCAAGCTTGTCTAGATCTTTTTGAATACTCTCTTCTCTAGTGCTAGCTATCCCGCCTAGCTTTGTTTAATCAGCAAATGTGATCTGTTTCTTCTCAATTTTCTCCTTCTCATCATTAATAATAATATTGAGCACCACTGGGCCCAGGACAGAGTCTTGTGCTACCCCAGTTGACTTTGTCGTGGGCCCAGTGTTATTCTAATAGTACCCACGCTCTGACCGTGCCTCACATTTTAATAGTGCCCATACTCTGTGCCCCTTGTTCTAAAAGAGCCCACGCTCTGTGCCTCTCATTGTAATAGTGCCTACGTTCTGTTCCCTACAATCTCATAAGGTTCTCTTTGTTCCAGAAACTCTGTGATCACTGACTGACCATTACTTCCTATTCACCCTGCTCTGCCCTCTGACGGGTCTCAGACTGTGTACCACTTGACCTGAATCTTCCTCCATCTCTTGGTTTTCAGAATACTGTATGAGCTCTGGAGAGGTTGGAGACCGGGGGAGGAGTCAGACTACACTGTACACGCTCTGCGACCTGCCAGATGGTACCACAGCGTGAAAAGAAAGTAAAGATTATTCAGAGATTGCAGCACTTCGGGGGCAATGTAAGCCCTGGTCACTATTGTGTCTGGCATAGGGGCCCGGTTGTAATTGCGACTCTTTTTGCTAGGCCATTGTCTTAGTATTTGTTAAAGCTGTACTTTCACAGAACTTGTGTTTTTACCATCAGTCAGCTGACAAGTGGTCCCTCATCTTAACTCTCATATGTAAATACTCTCAGAGGGCCCATTCTAAAGTCTGCTACGGGGCCCACATTTTCTATTTGAAGCCTGCAGTCTTCCCTGTGTATTCTTTGTCTGTTCTGGTGATTTGCATTTTGGGAAATGTTGTTATGCAACACAATAGAAGAGACGCTAACTGCTTTCTGCTTTATAGCAGCTGAACTAGGCTGCTATGGTGAAAGGAGATGTCCAGTTGTAAATAATAGATTATGTATCCTCAGGATAGGTCATCAGTAGTAGATTGGTGGGAATCCATCACTCGGGACCTCTACCGATCAGATGTTCTCTGGTCCAGTGTGCTCATGCACTGAGCTGATTTCTGCAGGAAGGAGACAGCTCCGTTCCCACTGCGGTGGACAAGCTTGGTATTGTACACCATTCATTTCAATGGGAACGTAGCCTGCAATACTAATCCTAGCCACTACAGAGAGAACAAAGCTGTCTGCTTCCTGCAGAAATTGTCCAGATCCAGAAAGCAGCTAATTGGTGGAGGTCCCGGACAACAATACGCCGCTGATCTACTGTTGATGACCCATTCTGAGTATAAGCAACCATTAATTTACAACTGGACCATCCCAGTTGCTTCCTGGCTGTTTCTATCAGCTCATTTATGAATGCAGGTAAAATTCAGCCTAAGGGCGCCCACCCACTGGCGATTTTTTTCCCTGCGAAATTCGCAGCATTTTTTTCTCTGCAGGGGTCTATGGGACTTGTAATGTTAAAATCGCGATCGCGCAAAATCGCAATTTACCGCGAAATCGCGACTTTGCGCGATCGCGATTTTAACATTACAAGTCCCATAGACCCCTGCAGAGAAAAAAATGCTGCGAATTTCGCAGGGAAAAAAAACGCCAGTGGGTGGGCGCCCTTAACCTAAAATTTACAGTGACATGAGCGGATGCACACAGCAGCTTCTACACAAGAGACGGACTTACAGATCACAAAAAACAAAATGACGGCACAAATTAGGATTTTATTCATGAAATTGAAATTTGCATGAACCCCGACGGCTGGGATGTTACTCCTTCGACAACATTCAAGCTGAACAACATTCAAAGGTGACATCATTGAGACCCGTGTAATCCTTGCTGCTTTGTCGAGCGTGCATTCTGGTTTTGATACCACAGACCCCACTTCTGCAGTTTTCACTGAAGCTCCCATATACTCCGCGAGGGCCATCTCTTCCTCTTATAATAAGCTGATCTGAACATTTCACCTTAATGCTGATGACGGCTGCATTATCTTCACCGCGCTTCAGTGCATCGACTTTCGCGACAAAACCAGTGATAAATCCATTTTTGCACCAAGTAGGGTGAGCCCATTCACCGCGGCTGTGGAGAAAGAGCAGAGCTGAGATAGTTGTTCATCACCCACAATGCATTTGTCCACCATGATAATTCAGAAGAACATGTATGTCCACACCAAGGACAGCTCGGAAATTCCAAACACTTTGTCCTCTGCTGCATTATAATTCCCGGTATTTTAACCCCTTAGACCACTTTCACATGAGCGACAAAATCGTGCAAATTTGCCGAGATAGCACGAGAAAACACATGTATGTGAAGCCTAGGCTTTCCAATAGGTTTCTTCACATTAGCAATGTTTTCTCTGATGCTATCTTGCAAGAAAACAAATCGCAACATGGTCTATATTACCGCATTTGGCGATTTAAAAAAAAAAAGACAGAACATCACTTCCTGGTTGTGGGATTCATAAACCCCGCCTTCAGGAAGCGATGGCTCTGAGTGGTTTTCCAGTGCTGCTCAGCCAACCAATGCAGCGCTGGAGGAAACAATGCAATGGCTGTGATTGGTTTATTGAGCACTGCCCAAGAACCAATGAACAGGCAGAGCATTGTAGGGACCCTTTTTCTTTTTCAAGTTCTTTTTTAGTTTTTCCTCCCCACTTTTAGAGAATTGTAACTCCTTTATATTTCTGTTCAAATAGCTGTCTGAGGGCTTTTTGTTTTTTGCGGGACGAGTTGTATTCTTCAATGATACTATTTAATGTACCTTATAATATACAGAAAATTTTTTCAAAGATTCTATTTCTATTGGTACTTTTGGAGTATATATGACTTTTTGATCAATTTTCGTTCAGTTTTTTACTTGGAGTTGGTGTTAACAAATTCTGGCGTTGTATATTTTTTGCTGACATTCACCAAGTGGAATAGATAATGCATGACCTTGATAGAGTGGACTTTTATGAATGAAGCCATACCCAATATGTTAATATGTTTTTTTTTCTTTTTTAATATTATAACTATGGGAAAAGTTTTTTTTAAATTACATTTCAGTATTACTTTCTTAAATATTTTAAAAAAACTTTATTTAACTCATTTTAGCCCCCCACCCTACCTCCCCTCCCCACACGAGGATAACTTAAGACATTGCAAAGACCCAGAGGATAACAGAACTGTAATAAGTTGAGGGGGAGTGCAACAATTTTGTATCTGGGCCCATGACCTTAAAGGCTTTATACCAGAATTACAAGTTATCCTCTATTCACAGAATATCCACAGGATAGAGTAAAACTTGCTGATCGGTGGGGGTCTCAATGCTGAGACCACAGCTAATCTTGAGAACAGGGGTCCCATGTCCCCTGTCTTCCTCACTGTGAGGTTACTGCATTCCTGCAATAAGGAGGAGACTGAATGGAGTGCTGGTTGCACATATCACACTAGCACTCCATTCACTTTCAATGAGAATACGGTAGGGTTGCCACCCGGCCAGTAACTCACCAATCCAGTTGGTAACTCAGTGGAAAGGCCGCTACTGTGATTTATTTTTTACCGGCCATATTAATGGATGGGAAAAAATAATTGTCAACTGAGAGCAGCGATCCCATGCCATCCAATTCACTCCTCCTCTCTCTCTCTCCAGCTACATTCCACCTGTACTGCTGTAATTAGAGCCGTGACCACTAACGTTTCCCCATCCCTGTCTGCGGTGCATACAGCATGTGGAGGGCACAAATGCTGGAGTGGGAGGGGGTGGGGGAAGATCAGGGGTCACAACTCTAATTACATCGGCGGAGGTAGACGGGAGCAATATAAAGAGGGGGTGAATTAAATCCTTGATGCTGTGAGGTTGCTGCCACTGGAAGTTCAGGATAGGGAGAGCGCAAAGAGTGGCCCAATACTACTGGGCCACTACTGGGGAAACTGTTACTACTGGGGAAACTACTATGGGACACTTACTATTGGGGGCACTGTTACTATTGGGGTCACTACTTGGGCCACTATTACTATTGGGGACACTGTTACTATTGGGGACACTAAGTCGGGCACAATTACAAATTGTGGCCACCAGAATAATGATGGAAAAATATACATTGTAACAAGCCACATCCTAAACCACACTCCATATTACCTTGGCTGGTATTGTTTTGTGACAAAGGTGACAATCCTAGACTGTGGAGATAGCCAAGTGGCACCCCCTCTGGAATTTCTGTTAGCCCTATTGTAATGAATGGAGCACTGAGTATGCATGCTCGGCCAGCGCTCCATCATTTATGATGACGTCACTGGGACCCCAGGCAGAATGGGACATAAGGGTCCTGTTCTAAAGATTGGATCCTGTGGATAGGGGATAACTTGTAATGTTGGTACAACCCCTTTAAAGGTACATCTCGAGTTAGAAATGATGTCTTAGTTTCTGGCCTTTAGCATAATCAATGGAAGGGGAAGAATGAAAAGAGACCGGCAGAAGAATCCTAAACCCAGAACAAAAATCTGTTTAATAAGAGGATTATATGGACTTACTGTCCTACTGCAGATGTGATAATGCCCAATACAGATGTGTCATTACGGCGAGCACAATATAACATGATTCCATTCAGGCCGCTTTCATCTCTATCAGGTCCACGGACATGTTCCTCCTGAAAACAAGCACATTGCGGTGTTCATATCAACACACAGCTTTATATTATATACAACTATGAGTACACGGAAATATGGCCTATAGTTCTTCCACCAACCACTCTGGCTACCATCCCACCATCAACATTCATTCATCTTTAAGACTCCCATACACATTAGGGAAAACTCATCTGAACCCACTTATTTCGGTAGGATCAGCTGCCTATCATATGTGTATTGGGGCGTCTCTATTCTTTGTAAGGGGAAAACAGCATTGGACATGTTACATTTTAATGCCCCATCCTTTTTTTTTCCATGGAGATAAGCCATCACTAGAGCTGTCTGGCCGTGGCATACCCCTCTCTGCCCTTGAATGCTTAGTCGAATTAAGCAATCATGTGTATAGAGGGATAAATATCTGTCGGCCGAATGAGCATTTAGCTGACCACTATTAAAGGGTTTGTCCAGTTGCAAAATATGGATAGACTCAGAAATAGTTTGCAACTGGACAACCCCTCTAACCTCTTCCTGTCCCAGGACACATGTTCATCCTGGCCGGGAAGGGATACCCGCAAATGGACGCAAATTTACGTCCTATAGATGGGGTGGGCTCAGAAGCTGAGCTTATGCCATCCCCAATGGGAGCTGGCTGTGACTGACAGCATGCCTTCCTTTGCAACAGCGAGGATCGGTGAGAGCACCGATCCCTGCTGATAACCCGTTACATGCCACAATCAATGTTGATTGCAGCATGTAAAGTGTTCAAAGAGGGAGAGCCCTCCACCATGTAATCAGAAGGCCAGTGGGTTGGCATGGCAGCCAGACATCAGACAATGACACCCAGGTCTGCTATGGCCTATGAACACTATGAGCAGTGATAATGCATTGCAGTACAGAAGTTCAAATCCCCTACAGGGACATAATAATGTAATAAAAAAATAAAAGAAGTAGAAAAATAGCACGTGAAGAATAGTAAAGAAACCTTTTTTGCGCACTTTCCCTTTTTTGTTTAGAAAAACAAAAGTTAAAAACCCACATTTGGTATCGTTGCATCTATAAGGACCTCTTCAATAAATTGAACTCCATTTTTATCTTGCACGGAAAATGCTATAAAGAAAAGCAAAAGAGGGGGCCAAAATGCTTTTTTTGTTCATTTAGCCTCACAAAAAAATAAAAGTAAACAAAAAAGCTATATGTACCCCGAAATGGTACCAGTAAAAAATACAGCTCGCCATGCGAAAAAAAAAAGCCTCAGAGCTATGTCGATGGAAAAGTGAAGAACGTGTGGGACTTTGAATGCAACGATGTAAAATATTTTACCCAAAAGTGTTTTTTGTCCAAAAGTAGGAAAACCTAAAAAATGTATGTATTATTGTTATAATTGTATCAACTGTATCAGAAAAAAATATATCATGTCATTTATGCTGCATGACTAATGCTATATGGGCTCAGACGGGCATTTTTTGATTCAGATCCGCATCTATATAGAACCAATGCTTTTGAATGGCAGCGGTCACATGTCCGAATTCACACCTACAAAAGATAGAACATATGGGTGGCAATGGACGTGGTCACACGCTTTTTTTTACGCGTGCAGTGCGACCATTTTTACGCGCGAATAAACCCATGTTAAAAACCCCCGTCTGACTGAGCCCTAAAATGACATAATTGAGGAGTTTTTTCTCCCTGCTCTCCCCCCAAAATAAAAAATTATACAATATATTGTATGTACCCAAAAAATGTACCAATAAAAATTACAATTTGCCATGCAAAAAGCAAGCCCCCATTTGACCACGTCTATGGAAAAATAGATGTTAGTGAAGGGTTAAACATTTATGGGCACCTTTACCCCCTATGCAACACAAGAACACCAGAAATGAAATGTGAATACATTTGTTGCTCACTGTCATGAGTAGTTGGTGGCAGTAGGTGGGACGTTTCCTCCAGACACCATTTAAGACCTTATGCAGCTGCTATATGGCTGTCATAGATATCAATGACTCTCACTTCTCTCAGCTGAGGCTATCTATATCACAGAGCAACTGACATGGCACCAAGCTCTGGGTAAGACAAGAATCATCATTGGGGACCACAACTGCTATCTCATTTCTACGATCAGATATTCCTTAAAACCCATCTACTGTACCTTTTCGCTGAATGCTTTTGCTACAGTGCCAGGAGGACATCGCTGTATAGGTCCCCACTCGCCCAAAGAGCAACCATTAGGAACTGAAATCCACTCTCCGTAAGTCAGTGTTGCCTGGAGTAGCAATGGAAGTACAAGTAGGGAGAACATCTTCTGGACTGAAAGTCGACTCAGCTTCACCAAAGTAGCTCAAGGTGAGTGGAAGCATCATGTTCCCCGCTGAATTTATAGCCTGGATACATGGCAGCCGTAACGGGAATTTTTTTTCTACTTGTCAGACTCTTATCATGAATACGAGGATTATTACATATTAACTTAGATCAATGTTGTTTTGGAGGAGGGGGGAGTATTGTACTGGCAGGTCACCAAATCACAGATCAGCAGGTTACCCAATACTATAGAAAGTGGAGAGGATGGAGATCAAGGAACAGAAAATGGAATATAATACAATATAATTGCAAAAAAGTTGGAACAATGTGTAAAATGTAAATAAATGTGGAAAAAAAAAGAATGCAATGATTTGGAAATCTCATATAGCCATATGTTATTCACAATAGAACAAAGAACACATATCAGAAGGTGGAAGGGAGGTATTTTACAATTCCATTAAAAAAAATGAGAACAAGAGAAACCAAGTAATCTTGTAGATATAATACCTTTTAATGATTAGTAAAAATACATGATGTTATAGTGAGCTTTCCAACCTCTCAGGGTTCTTCCTCTGGTGTAATAGAAACAGATCTGAAGAGGCATGAATATATATACATGTAGTGGTCCAGAGTTGACGGGGCACCTCCATAAATTTGAATGTATTTGTCTTGTGCCTATGTGTTGTCAATGTCTTCTATGTTGCATGAATTTGATGTGTACGGCAGCTCTGCAGCACTGAATGGGTTACTATTTTGGTTATGTCTGGAAAATGTATCTTGTTTTGTGTCATGTCACCTTGTTTCATGTGTTTGCAAGAGGTTCTGCAAGGGAGTCTAAGCCTGAACCTGAGTCTAGCAAGTACTTCTGAGTGAGGCAGAGAGTCTTCTTGCAGAAGTTAGAGAGAGTGAAGGACTTTTGGTGACTAGGAGAAATTGTGCCTTGTCTTATAAAGGACCCCAGGATGGAAGAGGCTAAGCAATTGCCTTGTGTCTGCCCTGGGCCGACTTCACCAAGGCCTTTCTGCTATTGACCTGGAGGACTGAGAGAGTGAGAGGAATAGCCATGCAGCGCTGAATGCTTTTCTCTAAATGTGAGTGTTGACCGGTAGTGAGTTGAAGAGGGAGAAGGAGAGTCGCCAAGAACAGAACCCCACAGATAACTTGGACTGTGGATTCATCCGTCATCCTTTGATTCCTCCCTGTCACACCACTAATTTGTTGGCACCAGTGTCCTAATGGTCGATGTATAGAATTTGGACTGTTAACTGTTATCTCAAGTAAACGAGCTCAACCGACCGTTCCCGATTTTGCTCTGAAATGCTATCCTTGCGTGTGGACTCTTTATTGTACAATAATTTTTATTATCGTTTCAGTAAACTTAACATGCATACAAATAAGAAATCAGAGTTATTACATTGTCAATTCTGCAATTTAAGAAGTAAGAAATCTTTGCTAGTACTAAATTCATTTAGAAGGTTCTTGTATCTTGTTGAAAATGTAATTTCTTAGTAAAGGGTGGGGGAAACAGAGGAGTGAAGGGATGAAGGGGTGGGGGGGAGGAGGGAAAGGGAGGGAAGGATGGGAAATTTTAGGATGCCATTAGTTATCCATTTAACTAGAAGCTAGCGGTTGCCTCTAGAAAGTCTTTCTTTGAAATATTCAACAGGAGTGGTCCGGTCTCTTTGGGTTTCAGAGGATTAATTTGGTTTGATTGCGGTTTAAGTCGAAGTGCTCTATCCAAGGGCTCCATTCTGCCTTAAATTTAGTGATTCTGTTTTGTCTTAGGGCGAAGATTCTCTCCATTTCCATGTGATCTGTTATTGTTTGGGTGATGGTTGTGAGGGTGAGAACAGTATCTGTTTTCCAGCGTTTCGCTAGTAATAGCTTAATGGTCAAAAGTCCATGTGAGATGATTTTCCTAAATTTTTGAGGAATTCTGTCCATTCCTATGAGCAGGATAGCCATTTCAGGTGTGGGGGATAGATTTAGGCCTGTCATGCTGTTTGTTAGCGTGATAAAGTCCTGCCAAATATGGTTGATGATGGGGCAACTCCAAAAAATATGGATCAAAGAGCCTCTCATACCACATCCTCTCCAGCATATATCCAAAACTTCCGGGAAGAAATCTGCCAGTCTGACTGGTGATCTATACCAGCGTGTGAGTGTTTTAAAATGGACTTCTATTAGCGAGGCGCACAGTGTTGCTTTATTTGCTGATTTGTGTGCTTCCAGCCAATGCTGGTCTGGGAAGGATTTGCCCAGGTCTCTTTCCCAATTCAGGAGATGCGTTCTTTTCTTTTGGTTACAATTAGGAAGCTTCTCGCCACAGAATATTTTGTAGATATCCCTCAGTGGGGGTTTGTTGGAGACGGGGTTGAATAAAAAGTTGGAAAAAAGAGTTGGTATTGATATGGTTCTTGATCTGATGTTTGGCCAGTAGCTTTTGATTTGGGAGTAAAGAAGGAAGTCTCCTCCCTGGAGTCCAAACTCCTTTTGTAGTTGGGGAAAGGATTTTATTTTTGAGTCAAGCTCTAAGTCCGAAATCAGTTTGATTCCTTTCGATTTCCATCTCCCTATGTTGATTTCGTTTATCCAGAATTCGAAGATCTCTATTGGGGTAGGTATCTCTGTTCTAGGTGTGAAGTTCTTTGTAATGTTTTCCCAGGTCTCCACAGTGTTGTTGATTATGGGGTTCCACAAGGGGATTATTTTCGAATTGGTTGCTGTAGCTAGGAGGAGATTTCTAAGGGTTTTGTTTCCCAGAGTCTCTTGTTCAATCGCTGGCCAGCTGATTTTTCCTTGCGGAGTTCCCCATGGTTTTAGATGGGAGATGGTAATTGCTTTGTGGTAGGCTATTAAATTAGGGACCCCCAATCCTCCTTTTTTGGGGGGGGCTGTATAGAATCGAAGCGGCTACTCTTGGTTTTTTATTTTTCCAGACGAAGGACATTAGTTGTTTTTGTAGTTTTTTGATTAGGTTAGAGTCGCACTTGAGGGCAACTGTTCTGAAAATGTATAGTATTTTCGGTAGTACCATCATTTTGTATATTAAGATCCTTCCAAGCCAGGAGAGTTCGGTTTTTTCATAGTTGGACAGGTCTTTTTGGATGTTGTCTAGGAGTGAGGCTATATTGTGTTCCATTATATTCTTAATTGGGAGGTTGATTCTGGTCCCCAGGTACTGGATACCCGATGGGTCCCATTCATATGGAAATTCTTTTTTGATTAAGTCTTGGAGGTCCTTCCTGAGGTTTATTGGTAGAATTTTTGACTTAGATGGGTTGACTTTATAGTAGGATAATGATCCAAACAGATTGAGAAGTTTTGTGGCTACTCTAAGGGATTCTAGGGGGGCAGAGAGTACTAGGACTATTTCATCCGCAAATAAACCGATTTTGTGTTGTCTTTTTGCTATGGGTATACCTTTGATATCTAGTTGCATCCGTATTGCTTCTGCCAGTGGTTCAATTGTTAAAATAAAAATTGTAGGTGAGAGGGGGCACCCCTGTCTAGTACCGTTCGTTATTTCAAAGGGTCTAGACATTATTCCGTTGATTAGGACTTGGGCTGATGGGGCTCCGTAGAGGGCTTTTATGGACCATAAAATATTGTTTTTAAATCCCATTTTTTCGAGAACACAGAAGGCGAATCCCCAATGTATTCTATCGAATGCCTTCTCTGCATCCAGGGTTAGGAGCAGAGAAGGCATTCCAGACCTCTCCATCTCACTCAGGATGTCAAGAAGGTGTCACAAATCCAACTTGGTCGCTATGTACCAGGTCTGGAACAAGCTTTATTAGTCTAAGGGATAGGATTTTGGCGTATATTTTTGTATCATTATTCAGTAAAGAAATTGGTCTGTAATTTGCGGGGTTTGATGTGTCTTTCCCTGGTTTCGGTATGGTAACTATATTAGCTCGAAGCATTTCAGGAGGTAGTGTTCCACAGGACATTGCTTTATTGAAGAGTTGTTGCATGTGGGTGATTAGAAGGTCTTTGTACAGTTTAAAATACTCATAAGAAAAACCATTGGGGCCAGGGGCTTTATCGTTTTTAGCTTTCCCTATGATCTGACTTATTTCCTGGAGTGTGATAGGTGAATTAAGTTTTTCTAGATTTGTTTCTGACAGTTGTGGGAGGTCTATAGATGAGAGGAATTTATTAATGTCTTCCTTCGTTGGTTGGTGGGTCGTTGGGTCTTCCCTGAGGTTGTATAGGGAGCGATAAAATTTTCTAAATTCTTCAGCGATGTCTGGGGGATTTGATATTTTGTGTTTGGTGATGGGATCTAGTACGAATGGGATTCTTGTTTTGACCCTTTTTTGTTTTACTTTATTAGCCATCCATTTAATGTTTTTGTTGTGGTCTGTGTAGTAAGTTGTTTTTAATGCTTTTAGGTGCTTCTCATGTTCGTCTATTAAGATATTTTGGACGTTTAGTCTGGTTGTTCTAAGTTTATTTGAAAGACTTGGAGTGGGGTTAGTTTGGATGGACTGTTCTAGGGCCGACAATTCCTTTAAATTTTGCTGAAGTAGATGAAGTTTTTCTTTTTTGTAGATGGATCCTTGTTTTATCATTGCCCCCCTAATCACGGATTTGTGAGCCTTCCAGAGTGTGAAACGGCAGGTCTCTGGTGTATCGTTTATTTGGAAATACTCTGTAATTGTTTCTTTAATCTCATTCTGATACTTTGGTAATTTCATTAAAAATGTATTGTTTCTCCATCCGCTGAAGGGGGGGGGGGGGTTGTGTCCCTATTTTTAAGTGAGATCAGGGCATGATCAGACCAAGAAGTCACTCCTATTTTAGCCTCTGATACTCTGTTGAGGGTATGAAAGTCCACTAGGAACATATCTATCCTCGAGAACGATTTATGTCTGAATGAGTAGAAGAAATATTCCTTGGAGCTTGCGTTCAAGGCTCTAAAGGGATCGTATAGTTGGGAGCTTTGTATCCAGGGAGATAGGGTGAAGCCTCTGGTGCTGCTTGTGTTGCTCGAGTCTAAATCTTCATCCACTATGGCGTTAAAGTCTCCACAGATCACCAATGACCCTTGCTGTGACTTCTTTATTTTCTTAGTCACTCTACCTAGGAATCTCAGTTGTTTTGAGTTCGGTACGTATAGGTTGACCAGTGTAATTAAGAGGCCGTTTATTTTACAGATTAATATTGAATATCTGCCATCCTCATCTCCTATCTCTTCTATTATTTGGAAGTCGATTGAATCCTTGATCGCTATTAGTACTCCGGATTTTTTTTTTTACTGCATTTGCTGTAATTATTTTAGAGAATTTCGGGTGGGTCAATTTAGGTGGGTTGAGACGGTTAAAATGTGTCTCTTGTGCACAGAAGATGCCAGCTTCCGATGATATCACCTCTTTCCATAGCGCTGATCTTTTATAAGGAGAATTAAGTCCTTTAACGTTTAACGATATTATCTTAATATCCATGGAGGTGGTTGGATCTTGAGCTATTAGATAGGTAATGGCCTTGTTTTATCCGCATAAGTGGCAGGTGGTTTCCAATCTGTTCTTTTTTCCTCTGTCTGGGAGCATTGTTCTGTTGGTTTTTTAATTTATGCAAGCATCCTCTTAGGATTGGAGTTAGGATGTCGGTAGGAAGGAAGGTTGGTTTTTTGGTGGTTTTCTTGTGTCTATATGTGATGTTGCTACTTCTCAGGGCCGATGTTATTTGGGCAAAATTCCTGCGCGCGGTCATGGTAGCCTGGGAAAAGTCGGCGAATAATTTAATGTTTCCAAAGGGAGGGGGAAGATCTTTAATGTTCCTGGCGGCTTTCATTATTTTTTCTTTGATATGATAAAAGTGCACCCTCGTAATAACATCTCTGGGAGCATTATCTGGGACCCCCCTGGGCTTCGGGAGCCTGTGGGTTCTGTCTAGAATCCGCTCTTCTTTTTTAGATTCTGGCAGAAGAATTTTGATCAAATCTTGAATATGTGTATTCAAGTCTTCTGGCTTGATTGTTTCAGCAATGCCTCTAAATTTAATGTTATTACGGCGGTTGCGGTCTTCGATATCCGCCATTTTGTTTTTTAGGTAATGAACCTCCTCTTCTAGTCTGTAGTGCGTGTCTATCAGATCATTGTGTGAGTAGGTTATTTCCCCTGTTTTGTTTTCAAGGTGATTCACTCTGTCCCCCAGTTCTTCTATATTATGGTTGAGTTTGGTGTTCATTTTGGACAGGTCTTTTTTAATTGAGCCTTTTAGTGCAAGCACCATATCTCTAATGAAACACTCGGATGCTGCTTGATTAGAGCATTCTATGCTAAGAATGGGATCTTCTGATTCTTCCTCATCAGACCCGTTTGCTGATGTTATATCAGTGGTCTGTGAGTGAGGCTCTCTTCTGGGGCGTCTTTTTTCAGGGCTTTCTCTAGGGGGTGTTATGATTCTTTTTTCTGCCCATGCTGTGGTTTGCATGTGATGAGAAGATGGAAGTTCTCCTCCGGCGTCCCCCTCTCCCCCCCGCTCCGTGCTGGGTCTCGGGGTTTAAGCTCTCCCTTTCCTGATCACTTGTGGGGCTTTGGGAACTTGAGGGGGGCTGTGTGTGTAGTTGTGTTGACAGCGGCTGTGGTGTGTGAGGCTCGGGTTTCTTACCGCTGCTCCTTCCTCCTGCGGTCCCCACGCTTGAAGCTGCTGTTGCTCCTCTCCTTCCTGTGGTGACCGGAGCCGGCTCCATTTTGTCCCTCTCCTCCCGGCCGTGCGCTGTGTAAAAATCTGTCAGCCGCTTCGGGACGGGCTTCCCTGCTTTCCTCCGAGTTGACATCTAAGGGAGAAAGGTATCCCACTTCTTTCTTTTCTTTCTTTAGGACCCTCGGTGAGCTTTAAGTAGCTTTTAGGCTGTGTTAAACAGGAGAGCCGCTCAGAATGCGTCCGCCATCGGCTTCTCCAGGCCACGCCCCCCGCGTGTGGACTCTTTATTAACATCATCAGGATTCACCAAAGAGAATGGAATGCTGGTGTCACCTGCGACAAAGGATTTAAGGTAAACCGCGGATTAGGTTTCTCCTGTGTAAATTCTCCCAGCAGTGACTTGGTCGGGTCCCATGCTACCCCTAGGGGAGGAGGTGGTAGAGCCCCGTGACAAGGCCTCAATCTGCCCCGCCATCTCCTCGGTTGTGGGTTCACTCCTCAGACACTGCACACACATACTTATGACAAGGCACAGACCCTGATGTGATTAATTTGCACTTTAAAGAAAAAATACTCATCCAGTTGTCGTATTCTTTGAAGTGCAACTTTCTCCCATCCATGTCTGTGCCTTGTCATAAGTTTGTGTGTGTATATATTCATTCCTCTTCTGATCTATTTAATATGCATGAGGAAGAACCCTGAGAGGTTCGAAAGCTCACTATAACTCATGTAGTTTTGTTAGCCATTAAAAAAAAAATTATATCAACAAGATTACTTGGTTTCTCTTACTAGGAACAATCACAATTTGCTCTACTGGCTAACACGGTACTAAACGTTTTGCATCATATTTAAAAGAATAACTCATTGTGAATTTAATGGCAGCAACACATCTCAAAATGTTGGAATAGGAGTAACAAAAGGCTGGAAAAGTAAGTGGTACTAGTGAGAAACATCTGGAGCATCAATTTCCTACTAAGTCACATGACTGTGTATAACAAGAGCATGTTAGAAAGGCAAAGTCTCTGAGAATCAAAGATGGTCAAAGGTTCACCAATCTGTTAAAAACTACGTCTAAAAATTGTGGAAAAATTTCTGAAAAATGTTTCTCAATGTAGATCCGGCCAACTACAGTACATAATATCATCAAAAGAGTCAGATAATCTGGAGAAATTCATGTGCTCATGGGACAGAGTCAATGCTCAATATTGAATGCTAAAGAGCTACAGAAGAAGCCATATATCAATACAATCCAGAGTCCTCTCTAGGCGAAAGCTCATATTAAATGGACTGATGTAAAATGGAAAACTGTTCGGTGGTCATTTTAATCAAAATATGAAATTCTTTTTGGAACTATGGACGCCGTGTTCTACAGACTCAAGAGGAAAGGGAAATTCTGAAGGGAGGGGGTCCTCCTTGGGGCTTTTACTGAGCAGGGAGAGTTTAATTACAATTGGAGGAAGAGAGCTGCACCTATTCTTCTGGACAGAGAGACACGGCTTAGGTGCCTTCTGAAGAAACCGTATAATCTGTACCGACACCACAGCAGGACATAGGTCAGATGAATGTAGTCCATCTTCACTGGAGGGGCAATGATGCATGTCCCCCAAGGGGGAGGTTAGTAGAGCTTCTACTGAAGATGGGCTTCAGGGTAGTTGACATTTTTGCCCTGATCCATCACTATGGCATGTTTGAGTTTGACATCAGTTTAGTTCACCTGGAGGGTCTAGAACTTTTTGGTGGAATTTACGAGTTGATGAAAAACAAGCCTTGATTTGATATCATGATGTTGCTCGGTCAGTGTGGAGAGGTGACAGACATGCCCAAAAAGAACAGAGACGAGCATGGCATCTTGTCTGGGGCCTGGATGTTTATGGTCAAGCTGAAACATTCAGGCAATTCAGTGGGTCACATACAATCTGCAGCCTTCCTCGACAGGGATCATATCCTGGCCTTTTACCAGGGGCAACTGAAGCTCTGCCACAGGTGTGACGACCACTCGCACTTGTGCGCCGCTTGTAAGACCTTGAAGTGCGCTCTGTGTGGGGATGTTGGTTATCTAGCTGCTGCTTGTGCAGACATTAGGTGTAATCTGTGTGATGATCTCGATCACCCATCCAGCCGCTGTCTGCATTCCCTTGTCAATGCGGTCATAGCCCCTATGGATAGGGGCTGTTATATGGCCTCCAGGTTTTTGGGGAGGGGACTAGCAGAGGTGGGGTAGCTCAGGAGCCAGGGAAGAACCGGCAAAAGATGGCTGCTCAGCATAGGTCATTGGAGAAGCAAAGACAAAGCATGGAGCTGACAGGAGCTCACCTGGCAGGTGGGTCAATGGTGGCCCTTGTTCCAGAAGTGAACCTCGCAGCTGAAGTTTTGAAGGACAGCAAGTTAGAGGAAGAGAGTCCAATGGGAGGAGGATCAGACCAATTATGCAGATTCCTCCCGCTAGGAAAGTGTGAATGAGGAAGGCAATAGATGGTTAGCGAAAAGTCATAAGCTAGGTGCCATGTTGAGGAAACTAAGGTGGATTCAGGATCTTCACCTACCCCAGGCCAAGTGCTGGAAGAAGAAACCTGCTTGCCTCCAGTGGGATTCTCCAATGGGTTCCAGGCCCTCTGAGACATCTCTTCCTCCTTTTCTGAGTGAAAGGCAGAGGATAAGGTTCCTAGGACAAAGAAAGGGTCAACAGGGGGCACTGAGTCTCCTCCTCATGAAGGCATAATTCCTTCCAGGGAGAGAGCTACTCTATAGTCTATAGACAAGAATGAAGGGGTTGGAGCATGCCTTGCTATGGACACAGTGTCTTAAAAAAGGAACAAAGGGCTTTCCTCTAACCCCAAGGTTTCTTTGTCAGGAAGAAAGCCATCTAATTTAATCACTCATGCTGATGCTCATGCTGACATCAATTAACTTGGTCAGCATTAAGTTAGATACAGCTAGATGTGCGGCCTTTGATTTTTCATTTTTGCAGGAGACCAGGATGTTTGATTTGGCAGATGTACATAAAGCAAAAAGGGAGTGGATGTCATGTCCTTCCTTTTGGTCTCTAACGGCCAAGCCATATAGCGAAGTGGTGGTCCTTTTTACCGTTTTGGTTGAATGCTGACAAGTTATTAAATTGGAAAAGAGAAGGTGCCTGATCTTAGATTTCCTCATGAAGGGACAAGAACTGAGACTTATCAACCTCTATAGTCCATGATAGGAAGAATCTCTTCATGAGAATAAAGCCCTACTATTTTACCAGCTGTCTAGTTGTCTTTGGAGGTCACTTTAATTTAGTCACAAGGGCCCATGATAGGGGAGGCTTCAGAGGCAGATGGTTGGCTTTTGACAGCATTGCACTTATTAGCATAGCTAGCGAAGCTTGCCTGGTGGATGTCCACATCCGTCACAGTTTAGGCCATGAGGGATTCACCTTTCATAGAGGCAGCAGCAGGTCTAGAATAGACAGGTTTTATTTGAAAGAGGAAGCCAGCTTTTCACCAGTGTCCATCGTTGGGGTGAAATATCCCAACCACTGTCTAATATTGTTTTCCAAGAATGATGCAGAGACCCCCCGGGTGGGCGGAGGCCTGTGAAGATTGAATACATTGCTCCTGGGGGAAGCAGAGATAAGACTGTCTTTTGAGGATTTTCTGCACAGCCAGGTACCCTTACTGGATCTCTATAGTAGTAAGTTAGAGCGGTGGGAGATGTTCAAGAGGAGGGTGGTGAGGTTCTTCAGAGAGTTCTATAATCTCAAGTGCCTGAACAGGTATGATTTGTATCAGGGCCTGAGGAGAAAACTTGAACATCTCGTTTTGACTGGAGGTAGCTGCGAGGTGATCTCCAGGCTGAAATCTTTACTCAAGAAGTCCCAGTGCAATAGACATGTATCCTTGGTTTTTTAGAGGAATTTCAGGAAGTACCACTCACCCGACCTTTACAGAAACTGTAAAATTTCTGTGAATAGTAAAGTAGTCACTGGCCTGATTGATTGATCCAGATCAGGGATTCTGAGGTCATCAGATCCTACTACTTGCAACTCTTGTGAAAGAGGGATCTAGATTCAAATGTGATGTCAACTTTCCTGGTTGCCACTGTCCCTAAGCCAATGGTAGACACCTCTCTTAATGTTTTGGCAGAAGAGGTAAGGAAAGAGGAAGTTAGACTGGCAATTGATGAGTTTGTCGGCCTTGATCATTCTGTCAAAGGGTGAAGATTTGAGGCATATTGAGAACTGATGTCCAATAGCGCTTCTTAATATGAACAGGAAAGTTCTGGCAAAAGTGCTGTATAATCAGCTGGTGAAGTTTGCACCCCAGCCCCTCTCAGGGGCCCAGCATTGCTCTGTTCCAGGCTGTAGAAGCTTTAGTGCTGTTCTCAGCGTCCGGAAGGCAGTGGAGCATAGTAGGGCTGGTCACTGGGAGGGGGTACTTGCTATACCTGGATCAGGAAAAAGCATTTGATTAGGTTAATCATGAGTACCTCTAGTAAGTCCTTCTGAGATATGGCCTGCTAGGGAGGTTTGTCAGTTGGCTTCAAACATTGTATGCAGGGGCTTAGACTTTTCTGCTGGTTAAGAGTTGTTTGTGATAGATCCCTTCCTTAGGAGGGTTGATTGTAGACTTATAGTGGGGTCGGGATAGACTGGGCAATGGTGTATGCCAATAATATCACGCTTTTCGTGTTCTGAAGAGGCAAGGCGGAGTCTGAGGTGTGGGAGGTAAACTGCTACTTGTAGGCATTCAGGTATAGGGTCAACTGGGTTAAGTATAAGAGTCTCTGGTTAGGAAGAGGAAATCCTACGTTGATCTCCCGGATACCCTTCTGGTCCCCAGACTTCGGCAAAAGTCCTCGCCATCAAATTTAGCCACTCGGATTACCCCATACAAAATTGGGTAGACAGGCTGGATGGTGCCCCTCTAAAGGTGAATCAGTGAAGGATTAGTTTTTGACTCTTCGGGAAAGAGTTAGTCTGATCAAAACATACCTGCTCCCTTTATTCATCTCCCTGGTCAGCGTGTGCATTTTTCCAGAAACCTCTCTGGACCCGGGTCTACAACCTGTTTTTTCTAATGTTGTGGGGGAAATAGGTTGAACCTAATCAGGAGAGATGTTATATATCACCCAGGAGACTAGGGGGGATATCTATGATCAACCCTGTGGTGTTTCTTGTAAACACCTTTTTTTTAAGATCAACATATGCAACCTCTGGCAAGAGAGGACTCCTCCGTGGGTCTACTCCTGCAGGGGATGGTTTTGGCCCTTCTTCCAGAAATGGGAAACAGGAGGGTGAGTGCAGCACCTTCATATGCAGCACGGATATCTCCTGACTTACACTACCTTGGCTCTGAAGGTGATACACCAGTAGGTATGGGTCTCCATACTCTAGCTTCAGACCTCTGGCAGGCCTCAGAGCTGGCAGACCTCTCATATGCAGAGAGGGTTTATGGAGCATTAAGAGGCCTTGGTGGCAGGGACAGCTGCACTTCATTCCTAGTTAGTCTAGTGGTCAGGTTCCACATCAGAAGTGCATGGTTCAACAAAGCAGAAAATTTTCCCAGAGGATAAGGTATGTAGGAACATCTTGGGTGACCTGGGTACGTTCTGTGGAGTATGAGAGGCTGGGCACATCTAAGGTCTCTCTCCTATGGAGAGGGTTTGTTTTATGTTAGGAACAGTGTTTTCTTAAAATTTCTACAGTAGGGAGAAAGGAGGGACAGGATAGGGTCAGTTTTCTAATGAAGGGTCAGACTGAGGGACATATTAAGGACAGTCTAGGGCAGTGATGGCGAACCTTTTAGGGACTGAGTGTGCAAACTGCAACCCAAAATGCACTTATTTATCGTAAAGTACCAAAACATTAAGGGGCAGGGCTTGTCACGTCGTGTGATTTTTACCTTCATCATTCTTAAAAGGACCAGGCTGTTTCAAAATAGATCGGGTGCAGATTTTGGCTGCTTTTGGATGCGGAAATGCTGTGGAAATTTCAGCTGAGGACATTCTGCAGCATTTCTGCCTCGTGTAAACATATCCCAGCAGTAATAGCGACCCCCCAGAGCGGCCCCAGCGTTAATAGTGACGCCTTCAAAGTGGTCTCAGCAGTAATAGTGACCCCCAGTGCAGCCCCAGCTGTAATAGTGACCCGCCAGTGTGGCTTCAGTGGTAATAGTGACCCCACACAGCGGCTTCAATGGTAATAGTGACCCCCCCCCCCAGCAGATTTAGTAGTAATCGTGACACCACCAGAGGGGGTTCAGCGGTAATAGTGACCCCCAGAGCAGCTTCAGCAGTATTGGAGGCACCCCAGAGCGGTTTCAGCAGTTATAATGACCCTCTAGAGCAGCTTCAGCAGTAATAGTGACATTGCACTGTGGCTCCAGCGTTAATAGTGACACCCCACAGCGGCCC
Source organism: Eleutherodactylus coqui (assembly GCF_035609145.1). Taxonomy (NCBI): domain Eukaryota; kingdom Metazoa; phylum Chordata; class Amphibia; order Anura; family Eleutherodactylidae; genus Eleutherodactylus; species Eleutherodactylus coqui. The sequence continues at coordinate 330,286,417 of NC_089838.1, forward strand.
CAGCGGTAATAGTGACACCCCGCAGCGGCCCCAGCGGTAATAGTGACACCCCACAGCGGCCCCAGCGGTAATAGTGACACCCCACAGCGGCCCCAGTGGTAATAGTGACACCCCACAGCGGCCCCAGTGGTAATAGTGACACCCCACAGTGGCCCCCAGTAGTAAAGTGACACTCCACAGTGACCCCCAATAGCAATAGTGACATCCCACAGCGGCCCCAGTAGTAATAGTGACACCCCACAGTGGCCCCAGTGGTAATAGTGACATCCCACAGCGGCCCCAGTAGTATTCGTGACACCCCACAGCGGCCCCAGTAGTAATTGTGACACCCCACAGTGGCCCCAGTAGTAATTGTGACACCCCACAGTGGCACCCAGTAGTAATTGTGACACCCCACAGTGGCACCCAGTAGTAATAGTGACACCCCACAGCGGCCCTAGTAGTAATAGTGACATCCCACAGTGGCTCTAGTAGTAATAGTGACACCCCACAGTGGCCCCAGTAGTATTAGTGAAACCTTACAGGGGCCCCCAGTAGTGATAGTGACATCCCACAGCAGCCCCCAGTAGTAATAGTGACATCCCACAGCAGCCCCTAGTAGTAATAGTGACACCCCACAGCGGTCCCCAGTAGTAATAGTGACACCCCACAGTGGCCCCCAGTAGTAAAGTGACACTCCACAGTGGCCCCCAATAGCAATAGTGACATCCCACAGCGGCCCCAGTAGTAATAGTGACACCCCACAGTGGCCCCAGTGGTAATAGTGACATCCCACAGCGGCCCCAGTAGTATTCGTGACACCCCACAGCGGCCCCAGTAGTAATTGTGACACCCCACAGTGGCCCCAGTAGTAATTGTGACACCCCACAGTGGCACCCAGTAGTAATTGTGACACCCCACAGTGGCACCCAGTAGTAATAGTGACACCCCACAGCGGCCCTAGTAGTAATAGTGACATCCCACAGTGGCTCTAGTAGTAATAGTGACACCCCACAGTGGCCCCAGTAGTATTAGTGAAACCTTACAGGGGCCCCCAGTAGTGATAGTGACATCCCACAGCAGCCCCCAGTAGTAATAGTGACATCCCACAGCAGCCCCTAGTAGTAATAGTGACACCCCACAGCGGTCCCCAGTAGTAATAGTGACACCCCACAGTGGCCCCCAGTAGTAATAATGACACCCCACAGCGACCCCTATTAGTAATAATGACATCCCACAGCGACCCCTATTAGTAATAGCTCCCCCCCCTCACACACACACACACACCCCACTGAGACCCATATACTTACCCAGCCTCCTCTGCTCAGCTCTGTTGCTCACGCTGATTCTGGGTGCACACTGACATTCTTAAAAGGACCGGACTGTTTCAAAATAGATCGGGTGCAGATTTTGGCTGCTTTTGGGTGCGGAAATGCTGTGGAAATTTCAGCTGAGGACATTCTGCAGCATTTCTGCCTCGTGTTAACATATCCCAGCAGTAATAGCGACCCCCCAGAGCGGCCCCAGCGTTAATAGTGACGCCTTCAAAGTGGTCTCAGCAGTAATAGTGACCTCCAGTGCAGCCCCAGCTGTAATAGTGACCCGCCAGTGCGGCTTCAGTGGTAATAGTGACCCCACACAGCGGCTTCAATGGTAATAGTGACCCCCACCAGCAGATTTAGTAGTAATCGTGACACCACCAGAGGGGGTTCAGCGGTAATAGTGACCCCCAGAGCAGCTTCAGCAGTATTGGAGGCACCCCAGAGCGGTTTCAGCAGTTATAATGACCCCCTAGAGCAGCTTCAGCAGTAATAGTGACATTGCACTGTGGCTCCAGCGTTAATAGTGACACCCCACAGCGGCCCCAGCGGTAATAGTGACACCCCGCAGCGGCCCCAGCGGTAATAGTGACACCCCACAGCGGCCCCAGTGGTAATAGTGACACCCCACAGCGGCCCCAGTGGTAATAGTGACACCCCACAGTGGCCCCCAGTAGTAAAGTGACACTCCACAGTGACCCCCAGTAGCAATAGTGACATCCCACAGCGGCCCCAGTAGTAATAGTGACACCCCACAGTGGCCCCAGTGGTAATAGTGACATCCCACTGCAGCCCCAGTAGTATTCGTGACACCCCACAGCGGCCCCAGTAGTAATTGTGACACCCCACAGTGGCACCCAGTAGTAATTGTGACACCCCACAGTGGCACCCAGTAGTAATTGTGACACCCCACAGTGGCACCCAGTAGTAATAGTGACACCCCACAGCGGCCCTAGTGGTAATAGTGACATCCCACAGTGGCTCTAGTAGTAATAGTGACACCCCACAGTGGCCCCAGTAGTATTAGTGAAACCTTACAGGGGCCCCCAGTAGTAATAGTGACATCCCACAGCAGCCCCCAGTAGTAATAGTGACATCCCACAGCAGCCCCTAGTAGTAATAGTGACGCCCCACAGCGGTCCCCAGTAGTAATAGTGACACCCCACAGCGGCCCCCAGTAGTAATAATGACACCCCACAGCGACCCCTATTAGTAATAGCCCCCCCCCCCCCTCACACACACACACACACACACACCCCACTGAGACCCATATACTTACCCAGCCTCCTCTGCTCAGCTCTGTTGCTCACGCTGATTCTGGGTGCACACTGACATGTCAGTGTGCTGCTGGATACCTCCTCCACTGCTCTTATGGAGCCAAGTAGGAGACGTCATGGAGGGGGGATGAGGATCCGGGCTGCACACTGACATCACAGTGTGCGCCAGAATCAGCGATGCTAGCAGAGCTGCTGAGTGAATGCAGCGGCCCCCGCCAATATTCACTAACGTGGTGAGTGGCCGACGATGGTGCGTGCCAGCAGAGAGGGCTCTGCGTGTCACAGGTTCACCATTACTGGTCTAGGGTAAATTAGGAAAAAAATAGGGAGACCTTTTTAAAAAAGAAAGGGAAAGTACATTGCCGTGTCTGTACCCGGCTTAACATTTCCAATCCCGATGAGGGGCTGTAAGTGCACCATGAAGCTTTTTGTTTTTTGTTTAGGCAAAATGGAAAGAAGTAGGACTGTAGGTGATCTGACCTTAGGCTTTCGGGTTATGTGCATAGTGTATGATATGTAGATTGGTTTATTGAAGTTTATTGTGTGTTTTGTACATATTGTACGAGTATTTATATATTCATGTTTTGGGTAGTAGGTAGTTTGGGTGGGGAGTTGGAGGGAGTGGAATTAACACCTTTAGGGCGCCCACCCACTGGCGATTTTTTTTCCTTTGCGTTTTGCGTTTTTTCTCAAGAGCAATTAGAATTGAATGTGTTCCTGTCCACTTGCGTTTTTTTTTTTCAGTCCGTTGCAATTTTTAACATAGGAACTGTCAGTTGCATATGTGTCCTTATTTTTCTCTAAATGCACCCATGAATGTAAATGGAAATTAACGGAAAAGGCGCGAAAAAGCCGCAAAAATGCCGCGAAAAACGCACGGAAAACGCTGCGTTTTTCACACACGAAAATCGCAAACGCCAGTGGGTGGGCGCCTTTAGTCATAGCCTGGCATATCCCAAACATTGAACTCTGATCACAGACTGGTGGAGCGGGTATGGCCCCCAGGCTGTAGCGGGCACAGTATAGTTTATATTTAAAAGGAAAAAAGAACCCTGTTGTGGCTTGGCATGTCCTGAACTTTGAACTCTGGGCACGGACTTGTGGAGTTGCACTGGGGACCAAGGAAAAAAAAATAATAATAATTTTAAGTAGTTTGGCTATTTGCCGGTCGGCTTAGTCTTTATATTAGTATGCTTCATTAGTTCTTCTTGCTGGTATTTATGCTATTGCTTCATTTTATTTGTGTTTAGTTTCAGCATGGTTCGGCTGGACCTGTAGTTTTAGTTTCTATAGCTTTATGTTCTTTTAGGTATATTGTGTTATATGTTGAGTATGTGTGTGCGTTTTAGTGTATGCTGGTGGGAAAAACTCCAGACATGAGTATAAACTGATTTTTATTTTTGTTTGTGGATCGTGGATAATAGACCGGGGGTCAAAGGGCCTTAACTTGCTGGGTATCATTGTATCTTGTCACCACTAGGAAGCTAGGGGTTTGACAGGGCTTGGATGGAGGAACATCCCTGTCACACCCCCGGCTCCAGAATGGGTGACTTCTATAAGGTACTTGAAGGTCCTAGCAGCAGCGTCGGTACTGCTTTTTGCCGCCGCGGATGGTTAGGGGTTAGTTTACCAGTTAGGCTTACCTTATTAGCTGTAAATGCTGGCATTTACAGCTAATAAGGTAAGCCTAACTGGTAAACTAACCCCTAACCCTAAACATCCACGGCAGGCTCCAGCCTTACCCACTGCCTCCCTGTCCCCTTCCCTCACTCAGTGTCACGCAGCTGCCACATGCTGCCATGGAAGCTGCTGTCGCTGCTGGGGAAGCCAGTGAACAAGCTGCTGTGCCGCCGGGAAAGCCACTCTTAGTGAGTAGCAGAGTCTGAGCAGTGGGAGGCAGCCAATCAAATGCTGGGGGCGTGCCCAGGCTGTCAAGCAGCCTGTATGTTGTCACCACACACACTTCTGGTGGTGACAAGATACAATAATACCAATTTGCTGTATACAGTTATGTTGTTGTTACCATTTTGTATTTTTGTTATGTTTTCTACTTTTCTAATAAAATATATAGAGGATGTAAGGCCTCCAGCAGACGGCCGGTTTGGATCTGCAGTGACCACTGCGGCTCATCTGCCCTGCCACCTCCTCCGCTCTGGTATGTGCCGGCTGCTGCCAAGCCAACACATGTGTAGTGCAGAGCCAGTGCGTCAGCGGTGATGTTTCCGTGCAGGCCTCTGCAAGGCTTGCACAGAAATAGGACATGCCACAGTTTGTTTACCGCACAGTCAAATCGTGACTGTCTGCATAGGATTGCATTATCTAATACAATCCTACGGCAGCGGGCACGGGCAGAAATTCTGTGGAAAATCCCGCCGCAAAATTTCTATTCGTGTGCATTTGGTCTAACTCAGAATCAGTACAGGATAAGTAATGTATGTACATAGTGACTCCACTCGCAGAATAATGAGTGCAGCTCTGCAGTGTAATACAGGATCAGTACAGGATAATAATACCATACTGTGCCCCTATCCTGTAATCATGTATGTACACAGTGACTCTGCAACACCCAGAGGGATGACCCCAGACACTTGACCAACATGGAGAGCTGGGAGGGATGACACGCAGCCAAGGCCAGAGCTGGACTGCAGGCCACCTTCGACACCCCTAGGATAGGGCATGCCCAAAAACGGGATGATGGGGGTAGTAGTTATCACTCGTGACCCCACCATTCCCACTCACTGGTATGCTACACGGCAGAGTATAACTTTACTTAATAAACTTTGGTAAATAATTACTCACAGTAATGCAGGTACAATTCTTCACAGAGAAAGTAGAACAGACCTCAGAGATCAGGGAGGATACAAAGGATGAAACTGGTTCTACAGTCCACGTTATCTGTACGGCACTGTTCCTGGATTAGGAGCACTCTGGAAAAGGAAGGGTGGAAGGGGTCCCTCCGCAGACACTCCGGCAGCAATTATTTACTTAAAGGGGTTGTCCCGCGCCGAAACGGGTTTGTTTTTTTTTCAACAGCCCCCTCGTTCAGCGCGAGACAAACCCGATGCAGGGACTTTAAAAAAAAACACACAGTGCTTACCTGAATCCCCGCTCTCCGGTGACTTCTTACTTACCTGCTGAAGATGGCCACCGGGATCTTCTCCCTCGGTGGACCGCAGGGCTTCTGTGCGGTCCATTGCCGATTCCAGCATCCTGATTGGCTGGAATCGGCACGTGACGGGGCGGAGCTACACGGAGCCGCTCTCCGGCACGAGCGGCCCCATTCAGAAAAGAAGAAGACCGGACTGCGCAACCGCGTCTAATCCGGCGATTAGACGCTGAAAATTAGACGGCACCATGGAGACGAGGACGCTAGCAACGGAGCAGGTAAGTGAATAATTTCTGATAACTTCTGTATGGCTCATAATTAATGCACAATGTACATTACAAAGTGCATTAATATGGCCATACAGAAGTGTATAACCCCACTTGCTTTCGCGGGACAACCCCTTTAAAGGATTAGCTCTAACACACCACACGGCAGACACGTGGGTGTGACTTGTAGTGTACCTGTCCTCGGTGATCCTAACTTTGGATGGCTGCGCAGAAACAACTTGTGGTTGGGAATTAGTACCTTTATGATAAATCTCTATATACAGAATTACTTAGGAATGTTCCCTCGTACAGGTTTTGGGACTCACTCCACTCACATCTTGACTTCAGTCGCTACAGGATATCTCTCTTTTTCCTCCATCTTCACCTACATGGAAGCTGAAGGTGCTTCCAAGTGGCTCTGTGTTAGGTGGCACTCCGGTAGCAGACAAGACAGAACTATCTTCCCGCTCTCAAGCACTCTTATTTATACCTTCACTTATACCACATAACATGGCAGACTCATACATATACAGGCAGGCAATGATTTTAGTCACGTTAACCTCTCAAGTGCCGCAGCTGTGCAACACACACTGGATATAACAAGACAAGCATCACAGTGCATCTACATAACACAAACATGTATGACATTTATGGAGGGGACCAGGATCATGTGCTGCGCCACCACAACTCCACTAGCAGAATAGTGAGTGCAGCTCTGGAGTATAATACGGGATGTAACCCAGGAGCAGTACAGGATAAGTAATGTACATACACAGTGACTCCACCAGCAGAATAGTGAGTGCAGCTCTGGAGTATAATACAGGATAAGTTTTGTATGTACACAGTGACTCCACCAGGAGAATAGTGAGTGCAGCTCTGGAATATAATACAGGATGTAACTCAGGATCAGTGCAGGATAAGTAATGTATGTACACAGTGACTCCACCAGTAGAATGGTGAGTGCAGCTCTGGAGTATATTACAGGATGTAACTCAGGATCAGTACAGGATAAGTAATGTATGTACACAGTGACACCACTAGCAGAATGGTGAGTGCAGCTCTGGAGTATAATGCAGGATTTAACTCAGGAGCAGTATAGGATAAGTAATGTATGTACACAGTGACCCTACCAGTAGAATGGTAGAGTTGGATGGGACCTCCAGGGTCATCTGGTCTAACCCCCTGCTCAGTGCAGGATCACTAAATCATCCCAGACAGATGTTTGTCCAGCCTTTGTTCGAACACTTCCATTGAAGGAGAACTCACCGCCTCCCATGGTAACCTGTTCCACTCATTGATCACCCTCACTGTCAGAAAGTTTTTTCTAATATTTAATCTGTGTCTCCTCCCTTTCAGCTTCTTCCCATTGCTCCTAATGCAGCTCTGGAGTATAATTCCGCTTCTATATATGTGCAATGTGTTGAAGACAACATAGCAGCTGGTTCCCATCCACTCTATACCTTAGCTCAGGGACATCTGGTAATTATAGATGAAGCCTGCATAGTGGAAAAACATCCAAAAAATATCAAATTGGCCGGGAATAGTGCTGTTCCTCATGTACACAAACATACCCACTTGTTGTGAAAAGGTATTTGAGGGCTCCTTCACACGAGTCTAAGTGTATTCATGCTCACGAGAGGAGGTCGTGTTTTGCTCTGAATGGAGCTTGATGCCAACCTCTGGCAAGTGGATTCATGCTTTGTCACACTGCTGCCCTGTTTACATTGGCGCAAGACACACTTGTACCATGTTTGAACAGACAGGCCAGCCTACTTAGTTGCCAGTGTTAGTAATTAGCACAGTGAAATTGCTCAGTTACTCCTAGACTCCTATTGGGCCTTGGGTGTGCAGATGTGCACAGAAGTAGAGCATGTCACATATTTTCACTGGCGACAAAAATGCACGCAGAAAATCGACCAATGTGAGTGAACCCATAGAAACCTATGGCTTTCAAAAAGTACTGTTCCTGCGGACGATTTTCTGTGTGCAAAAACATGCAAAAAAGGCTCGTGTGAATGAGCCCTGAGATGGACAAAACTCCAATGGGAAAAGAAACCATTTATTTGAATGGCTTAATTCACATGACCAATTTTTCTTTCCGCCCAAGTGTTCTTCAAGAGTTGCCTATTCTTTTCCATGAGAGCGTTAACAAAACATGCGACTTACATGCGATTTCCATGTGAGTGCAATGCATTTTTAATGCAAGTTACTATGGGGACCGCATGAAAAAAAACAAACAGGAAGTACAGAGCAGACAAAAACATGCCATAAAAATGTATGCATGAACATATCAAGAAAATAGCATGAAAATCACACAGAAATCAGTCAGCTCTTCAATGACCAAAACCGCACTTGCCCATCTGAATACAGCCTGAACATTTAGTTAAGCTTTAACCCCTTAGTGATGAAGCCTGTTTGCGCCTTAGTGACGGAGCCAAATTTTGGAAATCTGACGTGTATCACTTTAACATAGAATAACTCTGTAAAGGTTTTGCATCTCCAAGTGATTCTGACATTGTTTTTTTGCCACATGTTGTACTTCATTTAGGTGGTAAAAATAGACCGATAGAATGTGTGTATATTTATTAAAAGTGCCAAAATTGGTAATGTTTGGAAAAAATTGTAAATTGTAATGTCTCAAATATGTGCAAGCCTTCTGTACAAATTTTTGATAAGATATATATTTTCATCTGTTTATTTTATTCTGGACGCACATTTGAAAAACTTTTTTTTTAACCATTTAGGGGACGTAAAATTTAACATTGATTATCAATAGAGATGAGCGAACATGCTCGTTTAGAACAGTTACTGGATCGAGCACCGCTTTTTTCGAGTAACTGTCTACTCGGGGCAAAAAGATTCGGGGGCGCCAGGGGGTGGGGGGCGGCGGGGTGGAGTGGAGGGTAGCAGGGGGGAACAGGGGGGAGCTCTCTCTCTTTCTCTCCCGCAACCCCCCGCTCACCCCCGGCGCCCCCCGAATCTTTTCGCCCGATTAGGCAGTTACTGGAAAAAAGTGATGCTCAATCGAGTAATTGCTCTAAACGAGCACGTTCGCTCATCTCTAGTTATCAACATTTTGAGGAACACTTTGTTTTCCTGCACCAAGCGAAGATTTAAAATGATACCCATTTTAAAAACTACACCCCTTAATGTATTCACTGAGGGGGGCAGGAGGATTTTTACCCCACAGTTTTTTTTCAGAAGTTAATGCAATTTAGAGGAGAAAAAGTAAAATTTCATGTGTTGGCAAACATGTCATTTTAAAGGCAGGTTGCTTTTCTATAGTGCACATGAAAATGAGGATTTACACCCAAAATGGATACTCCTGTTTGCCCTGTGTTCAGAAACATACCCCTTGTGGCCTTAATCTTATATCTGTATGCACAATGGGGCCCAAACTGAAAGGAGCAGCCAGGAGCTTTCAGAACAGAGATTTTGCTTGAAATTTTGCTTAGGCCCCATTGCCCACTTGTAGAGCCCTTGAGTGGCCAAAATGATAAAGAACCCCCACAAATTACCCCATTTTGAAAACTAGACCCCTTAACACATTCATGTAGAGGTCCACAGCGTATTTTGACCCCACAGTTCTTGAATGAATCTAAGCAAAGCAGAAGGAAAAAAATATGATTTTCATTTTTTTGCAAATTCTGTCATTTTAAAAACAGGTTTTTTTTTACAGCACACATATGAAGGAAGACTTTCACCCCATAATGGATACCACTGTTTGCCCCGTGTTCAGAAACATACCCTTTGTGGCCCTAATATTATCTTTCTATGCACAATGGGGTTCAAACTGAAAGGAGCAACCAATTTTCTGTTCCGGCTTTCAGAACAGAAATTTGGCTGATTTAGGTGATTTAGGCCCCATCGCCCACTTGTAGAGCCCTTGAGTGGCCAAAATGATGGAGATCCCCCACAAAGGACCCCATTTTGAAAACTAGACCCCTTAACAAATACATATAGGAATGTACTGTGTATATTAACCCCACTGTTTTTGAATGAATCTAAGCAAAGCTTTAGGAAAAAATTACGATTTTCATTGTTTTTGGCAATTGTGTCATTTTTAAAATAGTTTTCTTTGTACAGCATACATAGGAATGAAGACTTTCACCCGAAAATGGATTCCCCAATTTGTTCCATGTTCAGAAACATACGCATTGTGGCCATAATATTGTATTTGTATGCACAACGGGGCCCAAACCATTGCCCACTTATAGAGCCATTGAGCAGCCAAACGATGGAGAATCCCCACAAATGACCCCATTTTTAAAACTAGACCCCTTAACGAATTCCTCTACTGCGTATTTTGACCCCACAGTTCTTGAATGAAACTAAGCAAAGCAGAAGGAAAAAAATTATTATTTTCATTTTTTTGGCAATTGCGTCAATTTAAAAACAGTTTTTTTGTACACTACACCTGAATGAAGACTTTCACAGCAAAATGGATCCCTCTGTTTGTCCCATGTTCAAAAACATACCCACTGTAGACACAATCCACTTACTGCACACATGGCTAGGCCTATAATGGAGGGAGCACCCGTTGGACCGCAGGGCACAACTGAATAAATTCCAGGCCCCAGTGGTTACTTGTACGGAAAAAAAATTGACTCCCTAAAAATCCCCCCCCCCCCTTTTGGTGTTCCCTGAATCTTAGATAAAAGTAATAATGTAAACTGTGTGGTATGTCCGAAGACAGGGGTAATTACGGTCGGGATGAGAACATGGGGCAATAAAACCGGGTATCCTTCCTCCTCCAATGTTTTTTTGTTTTTTTTTCTTTGACCTCAATGGCAGGATGGGGTGTAAAAAGTGGCGCTCTGTGAGGCTTTGTAATCTTGCGGAGGTGCGGCGGTCTCACACAGAAGGCGCTCAACAAGGTGCTGTTGGAACTGCATGAAGGTGAGCGTTCCCGAGGCTTCTTGTAAATTACGTATTACAGGTAGCGGGCTGAATAACGCCGGGCTCACACGGGCGGATGTGGGATCCGCTTGTGGAGGCCTGCAGTGGATCCCAGCTGTGAGCCTGTCCGTGGCGCTGCATACTGTACTCACGCAGGCGGTCATGCGTAGTACAGCTTTTTTTGTTTGTATTTCCCGAGCCTTTGCTTAGCGATGACGCGGGTACCCGCAGCCCATATACAATGTAGATGCGTATGGGCTGCGGGTATATCTGTGACCATGGAGCACAATGGGCTCTATGTCATGGATATCCGTGGTAAAATAGAACCTGCTGCATTTCGTTTTCTGCGAGTGGATTATGTAATTCCAACCCGCTAATGTGAGCGGAATTCTGTAATCCGGGGCATTGGATTGATCCGCGTATTACTGCAGATCTAACGCATGCGGAATTTGTAATTCCTGTCCGGTAGTGTGAGACCGGCCTAACTCGTAAATCGCTACCTTTTTATCACGTGATCACAGACCGCTCAGCGAGGCCACCAGTCACTGCTCCAGGCTCTTGGAGACTTTTGGTAGCCAGGAGCAAGGAGATTTTAAATTTTCTGGGCTCCTCGACTCCTGTGAATGTGTCCGGCATTTTGCCATGAATGAGGATCGCGTCGGGGTTCAAATGCAGAGGCCTCCGGTAAAAAGCTTAATCTCCTCTCACAGATCGCATCGGTGAGGGGAGATGAAACTTTAACTTTTTTTAACCTTTATGTAATCGCCATTATCCATTGGATAACGGTGATCACATGACCAGGAACTGCTCACCACAGCCCCCCGTGACATCTCCATGCTCTCAGCTTCCTTTGGTAGCCAGGAACAGGGAGATTTAAAATTTCCTGGGCAATCCTCGACTTTTGCGCATTTGTCCACCATTTTGCTGGTGAACGCTTGTGCAGAAGCCTTGGTAAGGTCCGGGGATAAAGATCCCATTATGGGACAAATCCAAGAAACTTAGTTATGTAATTTCATACAGCGGTCCACGGTCACATCTCCCTGCACTAGGCTGCCGGGTACATGGAGATTTTAAATTTGCTGGGTTCTCCGGCTTTCTGTGCATTGGCAGAAGCCCGTGGCAGTTACAGACCACCACGGGACATCCCAGAGTACGGAGGTGAGTGTTTTCAGCTATGAACTAAGGAGTTTAATATTGATCCCTTTGGGTTCTGGAGCACAGGGTTTTTTCCACGGATTTTGCTATATACCTCAGCTATATGGCCGGGGCTGGGCTGCATCCCGATGACGACTCTCTAGGGAATTGGATCAAGAACCCAAGGTGGTTGAAAGGCTATTGTGGATCTCTCTCCCGAGAATTCCACTGAGCAGCAGGTGAGTACTATCCACTACTCATTTTTTCCACTTGTACCTACCTGATGACACGGCGCTGATACACATATATATTTTGCACATAAAACACTTTAAAGAAAAATTACCTGTTTTTGTGTCGGCATATTCTGGTTGCCAGAAGTTTTATACTTTTCCACTGAAAACTGTGTAATCTCCTCTATGGTGCTGTCAGTACGACAGAGAGGAAGATAAACGGGCAGCAGAGGAACTCGTCTACAAACTAGATAAATACTAATAATCACATACACTTTGTTAATATAAATAAAAATGATGGGCGCGTCCCTTTAAGGTCTTTATTATGATCGTCCTTCTGTCGGTCTCTGGTTCTCTCCTTAAAATGTAAAACCTAAAGCTCACCGTACAACACAACATGTCAGTGACTGCAGAATGTCCCGACACTAATACCCTGCTGGGTCCTCTTACCTGTACAATATACCGTATGTTATAAGGATTGCATAGCTGCCAAATTACATGGAACCTGGGTATCAGGGGGTTAAGTACAGCTTTGGCAGCCATGAGGGCTGTCGCGGTGCCCATAGGGTCAAGAGGACCTGCTGTGACTTTTGTCTGCTAGATGTTATCTAATAGGTCAGTATAACCTACCACACAATGTTCTGGCGCTGCTCCCTGTCAGGAGGAGGGGGACATGGGGAGAGAGCGGGGGGTTGGTTGGAATCGTTTTTAGGGTCCGGGTTCTAAATGAATTTTGAGGTCAAAATTTATTTAGTTGTGGCTACACAATATGTAAGGCAGCTATGGTGGTATACTATTAGAGATGAGCGAGTATACTAACTAAGGGACATTACTCGAGCCGGCGCCGGTGACAGGTGAGTTGCGGCGGTGAACAGGGGGGAGCGGGGGGGAGAGAGGGAGAGAGAGATCTCCCCTCCGTTCCTCCCCGCTCTCCCCCACCGCTCCCCGCCGGCCCCCGAATCTTTAGAGACGAGCGGGGAGATACTCGGCTAAGGCACTACTCGCTCGAGTAATGTGCCTTAGCGAGTATACTCGCTCATCCCTATATACTATGCCTATGGAGGAACCTGTGATGATATGGAGAACCTATACAAGAAGAATCTCCTAAACAAACCACAGACTAGGAAATACTAAATATTTACTGTATCTACGACAAAGTCTAGTCACAGCGGATAGAACCCCCAGATGGGACAAATGCAATGGATGGGCCTAAAATGTATCAAATACCACTGCATACTATTCTTTCAGAAGTGGTGACTCTCAGGTCATCAATATTGCGATTATGTTTATGACCTGAGAGTCGCCCCTTTAGAAGGAATATGGTCCCGGTCTTTTTCTCTTCTCAAATTGAATACTTTTACACCATCCGCTTTAAATGAAGTTTTGGAAAAAAATATGATGGCGCGTCTGTATCATCACTTTATATGTATCCATACTTTATTCTTTGTCTGTTTAGCTGGGGTCTGTATATATACACTTTTTTATCATTTTCGGATTCTTAATATTAGTTTTTATGTTATCTTGTCATTTTTAGCTAGTTTACCCCAGTGAGATAAGAGATCATTTATCATACCATTTTATATTCAATAATTTCACATGAATTTTACAATAATTTTATTACTTTTTTTACATCACGGCATCATTATTCTTATTATTCAGATTGCAGATTGCCGGTATTCTTTGTCCCAATGGTTAGAACAAGAACAATAAAGCTTTTATTGTATGTAACGAAATGACGTGGGCAGATGGGTCATGTGGCCTAATGCGGCACACTGTGCTTTCCAGCCTAGCACTTCCCTTTGTGGACTCCACCTTGAGGATTTTGTCATGTGACCTATGTTGGAGCGCATTGTGCGTTCCAGTTCAGCCCACTTCTCTGTGGGCTCCTCCTTGAGGACACACGTCACGGCGGGGTGTCATGTGACCAATGACCTCCAACATCACGCAACGTCACCAGCATGGCTCCACATTTGAATGCGATCTTCTGCTGTACGGTATGTGTATTCCACATGTTATTTAAATATTCTCTTTTTGTCTATATGTTGTATACTTGAAAAAGGCTGCATACACAGCCGAAACGCGTTGTATTGACTTCATACCTCCACCGGAGGTTTTTATAATGGTAATAAATCTGACCACTAATATCTGGAGTTGACGTGGATACAGTTTGGATTACCTTTACTGGATACGGGATTCTTCTCAGTTTGACTGAGGCTTTCCGGGACGTTGATGGGGGGAATGAGTAACCTCCACATTCTTGGCTGTACATGAATGGAGCCCATAGATTTGTATTTTTCCTAATTGCCTAAATCAATAATATAATTGTCAAGACAGCTGATGTGGACAAGCTATGCCACAAAATTGCTGTCCTGCTGGTATTCATCTTTAACCCCGCCAATTGGCACCTGGTCTTTGCTGCAGGGAATCACAAATTGTTATCCCACAAGTAGTCTTGGTTATGTGGCATCAGACACAAACTGGTTAGGGTAACCACAATGCAGTCCCAGAGAAGGTGTCAAGGCAGGTAGCAGACAGATCAAGTGTGCTCAATAAACAAGCCAAGGTCAGGAGTGAAGAAGATGGGATAGCTGACTAGAACAGGCACATATCAAACCAGGAAACAGTCATGACAATATGAGTGCTAATAAGCCCTTGGAATTGTTCTAGTAGCTTTTTGGGTTCTCCAGGTGATCTATAGCAAACTGCAAACAGGCTGCAATGTTCTTTTTGGAGAGCAGTGGCTTTTCTCCTTGCAATCCTGCCATGCACACTATTGTTTTTCAGTGTTCTTCTGATGGTGGACTCATGAACACTAACATTAGCTAACGTGAGAAAGGCCTTCTAGTTGCGTAGAGGTTACCTTGGGTACATTTGTGACTTCATGGACTATTTTATGCCTTGCTCTTGGCACAATCTTTGGTGGTTGACCACTCCTGCGGAGGGTAATTCTGGTCTTGAATGTCCTCCATGTGTACACATTTTCTCTTTAGAGATGGTTTTCTAACCTTTTCTAGACTGACGAGCATCAACAATTCTCCTTCTGAGGTCCTCAGAAATCTCCTTTGTTTGTCCCATGATACACTTCCACAAACATGTTGGGAAGATCAGAAAACTGCAGCTAGTAGCTGGTCAGGGGTATGGCCTAGAGTGTGATGTGACCAGTGGAGACACACCAGAAGATAGCACCTGTTATTTAGCTTGGTTTTCTTCTTGAAGCCATGTTTTTGACTCAGCTGTGCTAGCTGCCTTGCTGGTCCCTGGGGTTTTGGTTGTGGTGCACCATGGTTCCTGTTTGGGAGAGCAGAGTAATGGAGGAGCAGTGATAGCTGAGCCTATTTGGTTGTGAGGCCTGTCCATCATTTAATTGAGTTATGATGATAAAAAGGAAAGAAGCAGTTGGTGCATGTGGGCTTCATGATGGCGTGATGATCACATTCATCTGTGAATGCTACTGCAATACTTTGCACCTTAAGGGCTCCCACACACTTGCGATTGCGTTTTTTGTTAACGTGATTGTCAATGGGGCTTTCTATTGTAAAAAATGCAACGCAACTGCGTTTTTGGTGCATTGTGTTGCATTTTTAACAAAATAAGTCCCATTGACAATCGTGTTAACAAAAAACGCAATTGCAAGTGTGTGGGAGCCCTTAGGGATATAGGAACAACACTTCCTAACGAACAGCTGCCTGGGTTGATTGGTCTTCCAAATGAATTTTTATTAGATATAATTCTATCACATTTATTGATACTTCCACCGTCAATGAAAGATACTAGGATTGTCTTAATTTCTGAACTGGGAAAGGATTTGTCTCTTCTTAAGTCTTATCATCCAATATCTCTTTTGATCACTGATGTTAAAATCTTGGCAAAAAGTACTTGTGAATAGATAGCTTTAGTAATCATTTAATACATGAGGATCAGTCTGGCTTTATGCCAAAGAAATCAACTGCTATTTACTTAAAGGGGTTGTCTCGCGGCAGCAAGTGGGGGTATACACTTCTGTATGGCCATATTAATGCACTTTGTAATATACATCGTGCATTAAATATGAGCCATACAGAAGTTATTCAATTACCTGCTCCGTTGCTGGCGTCCCCGTCTCCATGGCTCCGTCTAATTTCGCTGTCTTCTGGCGTTTTTAGACGCGCTTGCGCTGTGTGGTCTTCTGCCTGGTGAATGGGGTCGCTCGTGCCGGAGAGCTGGTCACCGCGTCGTCATCGTAGCTCCGCCTCCGTCACGTTGGTGCCGATCAGCCAATGAGGTGGCTGTATCGGCAGTGGAACGCGGAAGACAGAAGAAGAAACTCCACGGTGCACCATGGGAGAAGACCAGCGGCACCATCTTTAAAAGAAGAAATGAAGAAGCTGAAGAACACTGATGCAGGTAAGTGCAATGTGCTTGTTAAAGACTAACACATGCTTTCTTTTTCACAGGGCATAATGCAGGGGTCCATTTTAAAAAAAAAAAATTGCTTTCGCCGCGAGACAACCCCTTTAAGGAGGTTATACCCGAATCTTCAGGCGGATCATTGAGTTCGTGGGGCAGGACTGTTTTTTTCAATCGGCACTGCCAAAGCTTTTGAGAGCGGATAGTGGAATTATTTGAGGGCTGTTCTTTTCAAGATGAGTTCCAGTTAGGAAAGTTTTGCATGGGTTAAACTGTTGTATTCAATATCAGGGGCAAGAGTGAGGGTAAATGATCAGATTTTAAGACAGATGGTGTTAGATAGGGGAACAAGGCAGGAGTGTCTCCTCTTCTCTTTGCCTTGGCAATCAAGCCCCTGGCAGGTTTCATGAGGCAATCACCTGATATAGTTGGATATAGCTGGAGTTCTATTATGTCCATTTTTGATACATTTGGTAAGATGTTGGGTCCCACTATTAACAGGCAAATCTGTGATCCTTCCTTTAGATCACTTGAGGGTGGACTATTCATTGGAACATATGCAATTACAAATAGTGAAAGAATTGAAATATTTGGGAGTTGTGGTATCTTGTAAGTACAATGTGCTTCCATTGGTATGAAAGTTCGAGGATAAGGTCCAGGTCTAGAATTGTCTCCCATTATCCATAAACGGCAGGGGAAATCTTATTAAAATGGTTCTGATGCCACAAGACCTTTATGTACTTTAAAACGTTCCAGTTTGCATCCTATCACAATATACTTTCAAACTCCATATGATATTTAGGAGTTTATTGTGGAATAAGAAATAAGAAACAGGTTGTTTTTGGCACAGCACATATGAATGAAGACTTTCACCCAAAAATGGTTCCCCTGTTTGCCCCGTGTTTAGAAATATACCCATTGTGGCCCTAATCTTATACCTATATGCACAACAGGGCTCAAACCGAAAGGAGCATTGAATTTCAACTGTATTTAACTTTTACATGATCATCATTATCCGTTGGATAATGGTGATCACATGACCAGGGACCGGTCACGGTGGCCCTTGGTCACTGCTCCAGGCTCCCAGCTACCATGCGTAGCCAGGAGCAACGAGATTTTAAAATTCCTAGGCCTTCCCCAGCTTTTACACTTGCATCAACCATTTTGGTGACGGGCGCATGCGCCAAAGCTCGGGAAATGTCAGCGGACAAAGATCCCATATGGTGACATTGCTGGAGACCTTGGGCAAGTAATTTCACCTCCCCTCATGATCAGTTCTGTGATGGACATACAGCGGTCCCCAATAACGTCACTCTGCTCCCGGGCACACTTGCTGGCCGGGAGTAGAGGGCTTTTAAACTTCCAGGCGTCCCTGTGTACACTTCTACATGTTAGGTTGTGTCTAAGAATTTAGAAGCACAGAGAGGGAACACGTCTGAGCTTTGGGTACTTTTGTGTCGGGCAAGTTCATTGTAGTCTTATGCCCAAAATCCTCTTAAGAATCTAAAGGAAAGGACCTCGAGGCCGCACTGCAGATAAAGCATTATTAACTTAAACATGTCAGATGGTGCCGCGTCAGCCAAGACCACCTCTACCTCCGTCCTCCCTGATGTTGCAGCAAAGGTTAGGATTTCAGACAGGAAGAGGGCATTATGAGTGGCATCTCCACCTGTCAGTAGAAAATAGACAGAGGGAGGTCCCGGCCGAGGACTTGTGGAAAGGGAGTCATTCAATTAATAAATCAAAGGCATAACAAACAATTTTACCAGTTAAAGGCACTATCTATGTCTTGAAGATCTATTCTTGGTATTAAGCGTCCAATTTTTCTGTTCCCTCTAAGTGCGGAATCTGGTATTAGATTTGTGCCAGCATCCACAATGGAATATCGATTGGCGGGAAATCCAATTTCTTTCAGGCATTAAGATCCTCTGGCAATCAGTCAGAAATTTGTTCATCTTCTTTAAATGTTATGAGACCAAATGGGAAGAGCCACTTAGTCAGGGCAGCTTTTTTGAGGGCAGGGCCTCCGTCAGGGGTTTAAGTATACGTCTTTTTGCCAGTGTGCTAGGTGCAATGTCCTGGAAAAGTAGTATTTAATTATCTTCAAATAGGATATTTTGCGTTTCTCTGGCCTTTTGAAAAAGGGCAGAGGTATCAAGAAAGCTCCACAAGCCACAAATTACGTCTCTTTGTGGCTCTGTGAATACACTCAATTATGATTTGATCAGCTCTCTCCATCCCTATCAAAGGCTGGAAAATTTTTTAAGATGGCGGTTTTGAGAGTTTCCGGCGATAAGGATTCTGGGAGTTCCCTGAAATGAATATTCCTCCTCATACTTCTATTTTCCTGGTCCTACAGTAGAAACATGGTTTGGTTTATTTGTTCTTGCTGGGCAAATAAGTTGGCTTGTAGGGCTGCACCATGTTGTAACAGAGCCTGATGAGAATTTTCCAAGTCTTCCACTCTATGGCCTATAGGTCTGACTTCTGCTGTGATATCTGTTAATTCTTTAAAAACTGGAAATAGAGACTGCGCTAAGATGATTCTAATAAAGGGGCACGAGATTGAAGCTTTGTCCTGCTCTATACTTTGTTCTCAGGTTGTCAGGTTACACTCTATGTTTGAATCTACTGTGGTCATCTAGAGATGAGCAAGTACCAGAATGCTCGGGTGCTCGTTGCTCAAGTCAAACTTTTGGTAATGCTCGAGAGCTCATTTCAAGTAACGAACCCTATTGAAGTCAATGGGCGTCTCGAGCATTTTTGTATGGGACCAATGCTCCGCATAGGTCATGACTTGTGAAACACCAGAAAACATCAGAAAGTCATGGAAACACCACAGAAATGGATAGGAAACCGCAGGGGCAGCATGCATGGCTGCATCTGAGGCTCCCAGGTCCCACTATTAAGCCAAAATGGGGGCAAGAGTCTGGCGTCAACCCCCCTCCCCCCTAACAATTTACTTCGGACAAACCCTCATTATTAAGGCACATGCGCTGGCACATCTTAGCTAAGCACCACACTACCTGCAACCAAGAACAATTACTGCCTGCGGACACCGCTGCCTCTTCTTCTGGGTTACAAGCTGGCATTGCTGTCCAACTCCCCCTCACGATCCTACGTCCACAATGCACCTAAAAGTTTCCCTGCGCAGCGTTCAGCTGCCCTCATGCCACACGCTCGCTTCATAGCCACACCACCCTCATGTCTATTTATAGGTGTGTAATGGATGAGGAGGAACCGGAGGCACACACTGCAGAGGGTTGGCAGGGCTAGGCAGTGACCCTCTTTGAAAGTGTGGGCGATAGCCGACAATGCTGTGGAGAATTGATGATAAATTGACGTTCGATCACAGGAAGAAATTACACAGGAAGAAATCAGAGTGCTCAAACAACGCAGAGTTTCACCCTGCCAAGGACCTCGGCCTTCATTTCTGCCCTAGTCAGTCAGTGTATTTGTGCCAGACAGGTAAAACAACGCAATGGGAAGTCTTTGTGCACCCACAGCATAGGCGAGCCCAAGGAACCCAAGAAGAGTATTACAAATGATGAAATCAGAGTGCCCAAACATGGCAGACTTTCACCCCGCCAAGGACCTCCACCTCGGCCCACATTTCTGCCCAATTCATTCTGTGTATGTATCAGATAGCTGAACAATGCAATGGGGAAACCTTTGTGCACCCACAGAATAGGCGAGCTAAAGGAACTCAAACACGGTATTACACATGAGGAAATCACAGTGCCCAAACATGGCAGAGTTTCACCCTGCTAAGGGTCTCTGCTTCGGCCCACATTTCTGCCCTAGTCAGCCAGTGTATTTGTGCCAGACAGATAAAACAACGCAATGGGAAGTCTTTCTGCACCCACAGCATAGGTAATCCCCTGGATGCAAGGAAAGTATTACACATAAAGAAATCAGAGCGTCCAAACAAGGCAGTTTCACCCTGCCAAGTACCTCAACCTCGGCTCACATCCTCAATAATCATGGGCATAAAGCGAACTCGGATGCTAGTGCAGCTGTGAACATCTCATTAATGCACTGGCCCAAACCAGTGTCTCAGATAACTGTGGTAACACGAGAGAAAATACATGTTGCCCAGTGCTGATCACCAGACCCCAGGCAGGAGGAGGAGGCATAATAAGGCCGAGAAACCATGAGCGAGGTAGGACCCGCAATACTCTGTGTGGGACATACATGAGAAGGCCCTGGGTCAGGCTGGGTCCCAGCCTCCACCTTGTGTGACCCAAGGTGTTGCAAGTTACATAGCAATGGGAAGTCCATGTGTCCCCACACAATTCATTCTGTGTAGGTGTCAGATAGCTCAACACCGCAATGGGAAGTCTTTGAGTTCCTTGGGCTCGGCTATTTCTGCCTTAGTCAGTCAGTGTATTTGTGCCAGATAGGTAAAACACCGTGATTGGAAGTCTTTGTGCACCCACAACATAGGCAGCCCCCGGTAACATTTCTGTAGCAAGAGTATAGGCAGACCCCTGTAACATATCTGTAGCCAAAGTATAGACGGACCCCAGTAACATTTCTGTAGCAAAAGTATAGGCAGACCCCAGTAACATTTCTGTAGCAAAAGTATAGGCGAACCCCAGTGACATTTCTGTAGCAAAAGTATAGGCAGACCCCTGTAACATTTATGTAGCAAGAGTATAGGCAAGCCTCTCAAACCATTCAGTAGAAAAGGTATAGGCGGACCCCTGTAACATTTCTGTAGCCAACGTATAGGCTGATCCCAGTAACATTTCTGTAGCAAGAGTATAGGTGAACCCCTCAAACCATTCAGTAGAAAATGTATAGGCAGACCCTAGTAACATTTCTGTAGCCAAAGTATAGGCAGACCCCAGTAACATTTCTGTAGCCAAAGTATAGGCAGACCCCAGTAACTTTTCTGTAGCAAAAGTATAGGCGAACCCCTGTAACATTTCTGTAGCAGAAGTATAGGCGAACCCCAGTAACATTTCTGTAGCAACAGTATAGGCAGACTCCAGTAACATTTCTGTAGCAAAAGTATAGGCGAACCCCAGTAACATTTCTGTAGCAAGAGTATAGGCGGACCCCAGTAAAATTTCTGTAGCAAAAGTATAAGCAGACCCCTGTAACATTTCTGTAGCAAGAGTATGGGCAAACCCCTCAAACCATTCAGTAGAAAAGGTATAGGCGGACCCCAGTAACATTTCTGTAGCAAGAGTATAGGCAGACCCCTGTTACATTTCTGTATCCAAAGTATAGGGGGACCCCTGTAACATTTCTGTAGCAAAGTATAGGGAGACCCCAGTCACATTTCTGTAGCAAAAGTATAGGCGGACCCCAGTAACATTTCTGTAGCAAGAGTATAGGCGAATCACTCAAACTATTCAGTAGAAACTGCATAGGCGAACCCCTGTAACATTTCTCCAGTAATAGTATAGGCGAACCACTCAAACCATTCAGTAGAAACTGCATAGGCAGACCCCAATAACATTTCTATAGCAATAGTATAGGCGAACACCAGTAACATTGGTGTACCAAGAGTATAGACGAAGCCTGAAAAAAATTAGTTTGCTAACAGTATTGGCAATGGCCTGAAAAATTGGTGTACCCCTTGAAAAATTGCCCAACCACAAAACCCGCAAACATTTTTAGAAGATACAGCTCGTTATTGGTTTATTGTAACAGAGCCTGGAGGCAGCCCTCCACAAAAATTGGTTTAAGTTTAACTTTAAAAACTGATAAAACTTTTAAAAGTTTTAAACAGACTATTTTGGACCGCATAGAAATTGGCAGTTCAGCGTGATGACATGCTGTTTTAGGAGGAGGAGTAATAATATCCGAGAGGGATACACAAAGATAATTCTCCCCTTTTTTGGGGTGATAGAGGATGCATTAATCTCCTGTTGCAGCGAAAAGATTCTTTAGGATCTGCTGATTTACACCGGTGGAGAAGAGAAGTCTTGGGAAATCCAGCCTTTGTTCATTTTTATGAGGATAAGCATGTCGGTGCAGTCAGTTGACAAGCAGGTATGCTTATCCATGATGATTCCCCCAGCTGCACTAAACACCCTCTCTGACAAGACACTAGTGGCAGGGCAGGCCAGCACCTCCAGGGCATACAGCGCACTTTCGTGCTACGTGTCCAGCTTTGACACCCAATAGTTGTATGGAGCAGAGGCATCACGGAGGACGGTGGTACGATCGGCTGCGTACTCCCTCACCATCTTTTTTTACAGTGCTCCCTCTGACTCAGCCTTGACTAGGGAGTGGTGACACAGCCTTGCTGGGGAGCCCTAAAGCTGGGAAAGGCCTTGGAAAGTGTTCCCCTGCCTGCACTGGACATGCTGCGTGTCCCCGTGCCTCCCCTCCTAGTTGGCCCTCTGAACTGCGCCTTCTGCCACTAGCGCTGTCAGATGGGAACTTTAGCATCACTTTTTCCACCAGGGCCCTGTGGTAATGCATCACTCTCATACCCCTTTCCTCTTTGGGAATAAGAGTGGAAAGGTTCTCGACCATGGGTCGAGAAGGGTGTACACCCAGTAATCCGTGTTGGCTAGAATGTGTCTAACGCGAGGGTCATGAGAAAGGCAGCCTAACATGAAGTCAGCCATGTGTGCCAGGGTCTCAGTATGCAACACATAGCTGTCCTATCTAGGAAGATGACTTGCAGGATCTTCCTCATCCTGTTCCTCCTCTTCAGCCCATACTCGTTGAAGAGATGAGAGGCAAGCAGCATGGGTACCCTCTGCAGTGTGGCCAGCTGTCTCTTCCCCTTCCCCCTCCTCACCCTCCACCTCCTCCTCCTCCAAAGCGCACAGAGATATAGACATGAGGGTGGTCTGGCTATCAAGCAACATACTGTCATCCCCCATCTCCTGTTCCAATCGTAAAGCGTCGGCCTTTATGCTAAGCAGCGAACTTCTCAGCAGGCAAAACAGCGGAATGGTAACGCTAATGAATGCCGCATCATCGCTCACCATCTGGGTAGACTCCTCAAAGTTTCCGAGGACCTGGCAGATATCTGCCATCCATGCCAACTCCTCAGTAAAGAATTGAATCATCCATGCTGCAGCCAGAGGTCAGTCTGCTCTGTCAGACCCTGAAACAGCTTGGGAGCTATGTGCCTCTTGTCACCTAAGCTGATTAGTTTCAGCACAGATTGCTGACGCTTGCCCACCGCTGTGCTGCTGCACCGCGCACTACCGACTGCTGGCGACGTGCTCACACTTCTTAATTGAGAGGTAGAGGTGGCGGAGTAGGAGGAGGGGGGGTTTGGAGAAGGTGGCATAAAACGCCTCAGATACCAGCACCGAAGTAGAACCCACTATTCTGGGTGTGGGTAGGACGTGAGCGGTCCCAGGCTTTGACTCGGTCCCAGCCTCCACCAAGTTCACCCAATGTGCCGTCAAGGAGATATAGTGGCCCTACCCGCCAGTACTTGTCCACTTGTCCGTTTTTAAGTGGACCTTCCCAGTAACTGCGTTGTTGAGGGCACGGGTAATGTTGCGGGAGATGTGCTGGTGTAGGGCGGTGACGGCACATCGGGAAAAATAGGGGCGACTGGGGATCGAGTAGCATGGGACCGCCACCGCCATCATGTTTTTGAAAGCCTCCGTTTCCACAAGCCTGTATGGAAGCATCTCCTGGCTGATTAATTTGGCAATGTGCACGTTTAAAGCTTGTGTATGCGGGTGGGTGGCGGCATATTTGTGCTTTCGCTCCAACGCTTGTGTTCGCGAAAGATGAACGCTGCGCTCGGAGACATTGCTGGAGGGCGTGAAGGACCGTGGAGGTGAGGGTGTGGTTGCAGGCCAGGAGACACTCGTGTTTGCGTCCTGGGAGGGGTATTGGATTTGTGGCACCGGTTGTGGAACAGGTGAAGAGGCAGTGGTGTGACCCAGAGGTGGTGAATGGCCTTTGTCCCACCTTGTGGGGTGCTTGGCCATCATATACCTGCGCATGCTGGTGGTGGTCAGGCTGGTAGTGGTTGGTCCCCGGCTGTTCTTGGTGCGACACAGGTTGCACACCACTGTTTGTCGGTCGTCCGACATCTAGCCCTCTGCACGGAGACTTGCCACGAGGGGGTGCTGTGGGAAGCAGTTGGGGGATTCTTTGCTCTGGCCCTGCCTCTTCCCCTGGCCACCCCACTGTCTCTGCCAACCTGTCCTGCTGCTGCACTTGCCTCCCCCTCTGAAGCTCTGTCTTCAGTAGGCTTAGCAAGTCAGATGGGGTCAGTCACCTCATCTTCGAGCAGCTCTTCCTCTGAATCCTCTGTGCGCTTCTCCCTCAGACTTACTGCCCTTACTACTACCTCATGGACAGACAACTGTGTCTCATCATCCTCATCCACAAAAAGCTCTTGAGATAGTTGCCGGACGTCCCCAGCCTCATCACCCGGACTCCGGGAACTCTCCCAAGGTTGGGCATCAGTCACGACAAACTCCTCAGGTGAGAGAGGAACCAGTTTTTTGCCACTCTGAGCAAGGACCTGAGAACTGTTCCTGGGAGTCTGCCTGCTCAGAACATGTCATTTTCCTGGACTGACGAGTCTGGGAGGAAGGAGCAGCAGACAGAGGATTCAAAGGTGCAGTCCCTAGGCTGGGAATAGTGGACTGCGTAGAAGACTGGACGCATTACCTGCCATCCACGACAGGACCTGCTTTCACTACTCTTCTTGTAATAAAGGTCTACTATGCAGACCCGCAAAGTGTGATAGGAAGCTGGGGAGCATAGGCACTTGGCGCTCTCCTAATCCCTCTGCAGCCGGCTGTGATGCACCCATACCCTCACTTGGACGCCCACGTCCACGTCCTTGACCCTTAACCCTACTCCTCATCATGTCAGATTAAGGATAGAGCAGGGCCCAAATAAATTACCCCGCCGTATAGCACTGATAACTGGGGCTAATTCACCACACACAGAGACTTGTAGATAGCGGAGGCTTTATACTGTGACCGGAAAAAATTAAACCGCTGTCTTGCGCTGATACCGAGGGGTCATTTACCGCTCACAGAGACTTGTATATAATAGAGAGGCTGTATGGAGGGGGAGAAAACTAGAAAGCCAGTGGATAGTGCTGGTACCTGCGGCAACTTTACCACACACAAGGAAAGGGTATTGTGAGACACTCTACACAGGGGCAGAAAGTTATACAGCCAGTGGATAGCGCAGATAACAGGGGCAACTTCACCGCACCCAAGGAAAGGGTATTGTGAGATGCTCTGCAGAGGGGCATAAAACTTTACAGCCAGTAGATAGTGCGAATAACTGCGGCTACTTCACCCGACACATAGAATGGTATCTGTGAAATGCTGTTCTGCAGTGGGCCAGGAAATATTTGCGTACTATTTAGCGATGAGAGTCAGCCCTCTGCCTAAGGCATTGCAGACTGAGAATGCTATAGCTGTAATGCTCTGCAGCGGGATAGATGTATTAAAAAAACAAAATTGGTGCACTACTGCTCCCAGCCAGCCACAACAGTAATGTTCACTATGAAGAGTAGCCCTAAGAAGGACCATTGGGGTTCTTGAAGACAGGATCCTACTCTAACACTATCCCTGTATAAGCAGCAGCACTTTCCCTAACCTCTGCCAGCATGAGTCTGAGGCGAGCCGAGGGTGGGACCAGTTTAAGTAGTCGGCGGTCACCTGATCGGCCCAGCCACTCACTGCAGGTGGGTGGGATAGGGCTGGAACGTCACAGGAGGAAGTTGTAATGCCTTCCCTGCATATTTATTGGCTAAAAAATGGCGCTAAGTATGCGGGGAAGGAAATGCAATTGACTCGAGTCCAGCATGGTCTCGAGTAACGAGCATCTCGAGTACCCTAATAGTCTAATGAGCATCAAGCTCAGACGAGTGTGCTCGCTCATCTCTAGTGTATACCAAATCATGAAAAATGTCAGTTATAAATTCTTGAAAAACTGCTGTAGCATTACAGAGTCTAAAGGACATAACAAGGCCCTCTTTGTGCCCATCATGAGTATTGAAGATGGTTTTCTATTCAAAGCCCTCACATATTCAAATCAGGTTGTTTGCATCTGTAGATCAAGTTTAGAAAAAAACCCTGGCTCCTAGGATCATGGGGTGGGGTGGGATTGGTTCTTCACTTTCACCACATTAAGACCACAGTAGTCTGTGTAAGGGCAAAGAGACCTATCCTTCTTCACAAAGAAGAATCTGGCTTCTATAGGAGATGATGACTTTCAGATGTAGCTGTTTTCTAAATTTCCTTCATGACTGACATGGCCTCCATCTCCAAAGGGACAAGGGGTACACTCAGCCTCTGGGGGAAACTGTCCCAGGAACAAGATTGATGGGGCAGTCATACAGGAGGAAGTGTCTCAGCTTTTCTCTTCCTAAAAAAGCCCATGAAGGTAATGTAAGGAGTAGAGATGAGCGAACGTACTCGTCCGAGCTTGATATTCGTGCGAATATTACGGTGTTCGGGATGCTCGTTACTCGTAACGAGTACCACGCGGTGTTCCGGTTACTTTCAGTTTCCTCTCTGAGACGTTAGCGCGCTTTTCTGGCCAATTGAAAGACAGGGAAGGCATTACAACTTCCCCCTGTGACGTTCAAGCCCTATACCACCCCCCTGCTGTGAGTGGCTGGGGTGATCAGATGTCACCCGAGTATAAAAGTCGGCCCCTCCCGCGGCTCGCCTCAGATGCCCTGTGAGTTAGTGAGGGAAAGTGCTGTTCTATTGGAGTTGCTGTAGGGAGAGTGTTTGTAGTGAGTGTAGGCTTCAAGAACCCCAACGGTCCTTCTTAGGGCCACATCTACGTGTGTGCAGGCTGCTGTTAGCAGTGGAAATTTATTTTATTTTTTTCTCAAAATCGGCAGTGCAGAGCATTGCACCCGGTATTAGGGACAGAAGTGGTGCTTAGGCAGGGAGAGTGTTAGGAGTGAGTGTAGCCTTCAAGATCCTCAACGGTCCTTTCTAGGGCCACATTTAACTGTGTGGAGTACTGTGCAGGCTGCTGTTAGCTGTGTTGCTTTTTTTTTTTCTTCTCAAAATCGGCGGTGCAGAGCATTGCACCCTCCATTGATACTACAGGCACAGAATTGTGTAGGCAGGGCCACAACACAGTTATTAGTCAGTGAATAGACGCAGTGGGCCTTTTCTTTTTTAACAAAAGGGAAGAAAGTATATTTGCCCTGCCTCTGTCAGTCCTAAGGGCTCTGGGTACGTGTGTGCTGCGTGGAGAACGTAAAAAAATCAGACGCAACCAGCTACGGTTCAGTGCAGCCTTGCGCCAATTTCTTTCCTGCCTGGGAAATACCTGCTCTGCCACAGTTAATAACTCTGCAACAGTAAAGTTCTGTGACACTTTTGCAGGGCCGCAACACAGTGTCAGTTATTAAACTTATTATTCAGTGAATAGACGCAGTGGGCCTATCCTTTTAAACAAAAGGGAAGAAAGTATATTTGCCCTGCCTCTGTCAGTCCTAAGGGCTCTGGGTACGTGTGTGCTGCGTGGAGAACGTAAAAAAATCAGACGCAACCAGCTACGGTTGAGTGCAGCCTTGCGCCAATTTCTTTCCTGCCTGGGAAATCAAATCACTGGTAATACAGCATGCTGAGGGGTAGGGGTAGGCCTAGAGGACGTGGACGTGGCCGAGGACGCGGAGGGCCAAGTGAGGGTGTGGGCACAGGCCGAGCTCCTGATCCAGGTGTGTCGCAGCCGACTGCTGCGCGATTAGGAGAGAGGCACGTTTCTGGCGTCCCCACATTCATCGCCCAATTAATGGGTCCACGCGGGAGACCTTTATTAGAAAATGAGCAGTGTGAGCAGGTCCTGTCCTGGATGGCAGAAAGTGCTTCGAGCAACCTATCGTCCAGCCACAGTTCTGCGCCGTCCACTGCTGCAAATCCGAATCCTCTGTCTGCTGCTCCTCCTTCCTCCCAGCCTCCTCACTCCACTACAATGACACATGCTCAGGAGCGGGAACACTCCCAGGAACTTTTCTCGGGCCCCTGCTCAGATTGGGCAGCAGTGGTTCCTCTACCACCAGAGGAGTTTATCGTCACTGATGCCCAACCATTGGAAAGTTCCCGGGGTCCGGGGGATGAGGCTGGGGACTTCCGGCAACTGTCTCAAGACCTTTCAGTGGGTGAGGAGGACGATGACGATGAGACACAGTTGTCTTGCAGTGAGGTAGTAGTAAGGGCAGTAAGTCTGAGGGAGCAGCGCACAGAGGATTCGGAGGAAGAGCAGCAGGAAGATGAGGTGACTGACCCCACCTGGTGTGCAACGCCTACACAGGACAGGTCTTCAGAGGGGGAGGCACGGGCAGCAGCAGGGCAGGTTGCAAGAGGCAGTGCGGTGGCCAGGGGTAGAGGCAGGGCCAGACCGAATAATCCACCAAGTGTTTCCCAAAGCGCCCCCTCGCGCCATGCCACCCTGCAGAGGCCGAGGTGCTCTAAGGTCTGGCAGTTTTTCACCGAGACGCCTGACGACCGACGAACAGTGGTGTGCAACCTTTGTCGCGCCAAGATCAGCCGGGGAGCCACCACCAACAGCCTGACCACCACCAGCATGCGCAGACATATGATGGCCAAGCACCCCACAAGGTGGGACGAAGGCCGTTCCCCGCCTCCGGTTTGCACCGCTGCCTCTCCCCCTGTGCCCCAACCTGCCACTGAGATCCAACCCCCCCCTTAGGACACAGGCACGACCGTCTCATGGCCTGTACCCACACCCTCACCTCCGCTGTCCTCGGCCCCATCCAGCAATGTCTCGCACCGCACAGTCCAGCCGTCGCTAGCGCAAGTGTTGGAGCGCAAGCGCAAGTACGCCGCCACGCACCCGCACGCTCAATCGTTAACCGTCCACATAGCCAAATTTATCAGCCTTGAGATGCTGCCGTATAGGGTTGTGGAAACGGAGTCCTTCAAAGCTATGATGGCGGCGGCGGCCCCGCGCTACTCAGTTCCCAGTCGCCACTACTTTTCCCGATGTGCCGTCCCAGCCCTGCACGACCACGTCTCCCGCAACATTGTACGCGCCCTCACCAATGCGGTTAGTGGCAAGGTCCACTTAACTACGGACCCGTGGACAAGCACAGGCGGGCAGGGCCACTACATCTCCCTGACGGCACATTGGGTGAATTTAGTGGAGGCTGGGACAGAGTCAGAGCCTGGGACCGCTCACGTCCTACCCACCCCCAGAATTGCGGGCCACAGCTCGGTGGTGGTATGTTCGGCGGTGTATGCTTCTTCCACTAAAGCACCCTCCTCCTCCTCAACCTCTGTCTCGCAATCTAGATGTGTCAGCAGCAGCAGGACGTCGCCAGCAGTCGGTGTCGCGCGGCGTGGCAGCACAGCGGTGGGCAAGCGTCAGCAGGCCGTGCTGAAACTACTCAGCTTAGGAGATAGGAGGCACACGGCCCACGAACTGCTGCAGGGTCTGACAGAGCAGACCGACCGTTGGCTTGCGCCGCTGAGCCTCCAACCGGGCATGGTCGTGTGTGACAACAGCCGTAACCTGGTGGCGGCTCTGCAGCTCGGCAGCCTCACGCACGTGCCATGCCTGGCCCACGTCTTTAATTTGGTGGTTCAGCGCTTTCTGAAAAGCTACCCACGCTTGTCAGACCTGCTCGTAAAGGTGCGCCGGCTCTGCGCACATTTCCGCAAGTCCCACACGGACGCTGCCACCCTGCGCACCCTGCAACATCGGTTTAATCTGCCAGTGCACCGACTGCTGTGCGACGTGCCCACATGGTGGAACTCTACGCTCCACATGTTGGCTAGGCTCTATGAGCAGCGTAGAGCTATAGTGGAATACCAACTCCAACATGGGCGGCGCAGTGGGAGTCAGCCTCCTCAATTCTTTTCAGAAGAGTGGGCCTGGTTGGCAGACATCTGCCAGGTCCTTCGAAACTTTGAGCAGTCTACCCAGGTGGTGAGCGGCGATGCTGCAATCATTAGCGTCACCATTCCTCTGCTATGCATCTTGAGAAGTTCCCTGCAAACCATAAAGGCAGCCGCTTTGCGCTCGGAAACCGAGCCGGGGGAAGACAGTATGTCGCTGGATAGTCAGAGCACCCTCCTGTCTATATCTCAGCGCGTTCAGGAGGAGGAGGAGGAGCATGAGGAGGATGAGGAGGAGGGGGAAGAGACAGCTTGGCCCACTGCTGACGGTACCCATGCTGCTTGCCTGTCATCATTTCAGCGTGTATGGCCTGAGGAGGAGGAGGAGGAGGAGGAGGAGGAGGATCCTGAAAGTGATCTTCCTAGTGCGGACAGCCATGTGTTGCGTACAGGTACCCTGGCACACATGGCTGACTTCATGTTAGGATGCCTTTCTCGTGACCCTCGCATTCAACGCATTCTGGCCACTACGGATTACAGGGTGTACACACTGCTCGACCCACGCTATAAGGAGAACCTTCCCACTCTCATTCCCGAAGAGGAAAGGGGTTCGAGAGTGTTGCTATACCACAGGACCCTGGCGGACAAGCTGATGGTAAAATTCCCATCCGACAGCGGTAGTGGCAGAAGGCGCAGTTCCGAGGGCCAGGTAGCAGGGGAGGTGCGTAGATCGAGCAGCATGTACAGCCCAGGCAGTGCAACAGTCTTTAAGGGCCTGGCCAGCTTTATGGCTCCCCAGCAAGACTGTGTCACCGCTCCCCAGTCAAGGCTGAGTCGGCGGGAGCACTGTAAAAGGATGGTGAGGGAGTACGTAGCCGATCGCACGACCGTCCTCGGTGACGCCTCTGCCCCCTACAACTACTGGGTGTCGAAGCTGGACACGTGGCCTGAACTAGCGCTGTATGCCCTGGAGGTGCTTGCTTGTCCTGCGGCTAGCGTCTTGTCGGAAAGGGTGTTTAGTGCGGCTGGGGGAATCATCACAGATAAGTGTACCCGCCTGTCAACCGACAGTGCCGACAGGCTAACACTCATCAAGATGAACAAAGCCTGGATTTCCCCAGACTTCTCTTCTCCACCAGCGGACAGCAGCGATACGTAAGCAATACGTAGGCTGCACTGGCGGATGGAAGCTACGTTCTCTCTCACCATCCAAAACGGGGACATTTCTGCTTCATCAATCTGTGTCTGATATTCCTCCTCCTCCTCCTGCTCCTCCTCCTGAAACCTCACGTAATCACGCTGAACAGGCAATTTTTCTTAGGCCCACAAGGCTCACTCATAATTTTTCTAAACAATTTTTATATGTTTCAATGCTCTTAAAAGCGTTGGAACTTTAACTTGAACCAATTTTTAGTTAAACTGGGCTGCCTCCAGGCCTAGTTACCACTTAAGCCACATTAACCAAAGCGATTAATGGGTTTCACCTGCCCTCTTGGTTGGCCATGGCCAATTTTTTTGATGTACATTAGTACTGTTGATACAGCAATTTTTGTGGGCCCTCGCCTACAGTGTAATCAAATGAATTTTTAGCCCACCTGCATTACAGCTGACGTTACATCCGCTGTGTTGGGCAATGCAATGTGATATTTCTGTGTACCGCCGGTGGCTTCCTGGCACCCACCCATGCTGTGGGTCCACAGGGAATTATAAATGCATCTGATTCCACTTGTAAAGAACCCCAGTCTGACTGGGGCATGCAGTGTGGGCCGAAGCCCACCTGCATTAAGCACGACATTACTACCTCAGCTGTGTTGGGCAATGCAATGGGATATTTTTGTGTACCGCCGGTGGGTTCCAGGGAGCCACCCATGCTGTAGGTGCACACAGAGTTTAACCTACATGTGTCCACTTGTAAAGAACCCCAGTCTGACTGGGGCATGCAGTGTGGGCCGAAGCCCACCTGCATTAAGCACGACATTACTACCTCAGCTGTGTTGGGCAATGCAATGGGATATTTCTATGTACCGCCGGTGGCTTCCTGGCACCCACCCATGCTGTGGGTCCACAGGGAATTATAAATGCATCTGATTCCACTTGTAAAGAACCCCAGTCTGACTGGGGCATGCAGTGTGGGCCGAAGCCCACCTGCATTAAGCACGACATTACTACCTCAGCTGTGTTAGGCAATGCAATGGGATATTTTTGTGTACCGCCGGTGGGTTCCAGGGAGCCACCCATGCTGTAGGTGCACACAGAGTTTAACCTACATGTGTCCACTTGTAAAGAACCCCAGTCTGACTGGGGCATGCAGTGTGGGCCGAAGCCCACCTGCATTAAGCACGACATTACTACCTCAGCTGTGTTGGGCAATGCAATGGGATATTTCTATGTACCGCCGGTGGCTTCCTGGCACCCACCCATGCTGTGGGTCGACAGGGACTTTACAATAGGGAGTTGTACCTGCCTGTGTCTATGAATTAAAAAGCCCGGTCTGACTGGGGCATGCAGAGACACCTTCACAGAATGAATAGTGTGTGGCACATAGGTTCCCCATTGCTATGCCCACATGTGCAGCTCCTGATGGCGGTGGCACAGGATTCTATTTCTCATTGCTTCTGTACAGCATTGTGGGCTATCGCCCCGCCCCTTTTAAAGAGGGTCGCTGCCTAGCCGTGCCAACCCTCTGCAGTGTGTGCCTGCGGTTCCTCGTCATGGCAGACGCACTTCTAAATAGACATGAGGGTGGTGTGGCATGAGGGCAGCTGAAGGCTGCGCAGGGACACTTTGGTGTGCGCTGTGGGGGGAGGGGAGCGGTTGGGCAGCATGTAACCCAGGGGAAGTGGCAGTGGAGTGTCATGCAGGCAGTGATTGTGCTTTGTTGGAGGTAGTGTGGTGCATAGCAAAGGTATGCCATGCTAATGAGGGCTTTTCAGAAGTAAAAGTTTTTGGGAGGGGGGGGGGCACTCTTGCCGCTATTGTGGCTTAATAGTGGGACCTGTGAACTTGAGATGCAGCCCAACATGTAGCCCCTCGCCTGCCCTATCCGTTGCTGTGTCGTTCCCATCACTTTCTTGAATTGCCCAGATTTTCACACAAGGAAACCTTAGCGAGCATCGGCGAAATACAAAAATGCTCGGGTCGCCCATTGACTTCAATGGGGTTCGTTACTCGAAACGAACCCTCGAGCATCGCGAAAAGTTCGTCCCGAATAACGAGCACCCGAGCATTTTGGTGCTCGCTCATCTCTAGTAAGGAGTATGCAAACTACACAAATCCTGAGACAACCGAATCTTCTGGACTGGGGAAATAGAAGTCCAGCAATATGAATGGCTGTACATACCCCAACAAAAATGTTGTCCTCTGCTCCAATTACTGGAGAATGTGATTGAAGAGACCTTAGTGCTTGGGTGGGCACAGCAGCCTCTTCTCAGGCCAGTGATACCACGTTCATTGGTCACGTGGCATGAGAACAGCTCAGTCCCATTCAAGTGAATAGGATTGAGCTGCTATACCACACTCAGCTGCTATGCAATCTAGCGTTGCAATGCAGCGTTGTGCCTGGTATGAACTGAAGCCACAGCGGTGCTCACCCAAGTGTCAATCAGCTGATTAGCAGACTTTCTGAGTGGTGGACCCCCACCAAACAACTGTTCTTGGCCTATCCAAGATATGTCATCAATTGACCCATAAAACCCCTTTATTATTTGAAGAAAACGTGATGCTCATCATATTTTGAGTTCTCTTCAATCAGCCTTAAGATGTCTTTACTTCAACTGTGAAACCTAAAGTTCATTTTAAGACAAACATGTCAGTAACTGCAAAAATGTCCCAGTAATATTTTTTAGCTGTCAGGTGCGGAGTCCTCTTGGGTGTAGTATATATATGTATGGATCATATACTGTATCTGCTAAATTTAAGGAATCTGGGTATCGGGGAGTAAATACTGAATTCGCAGCTATGAGGGCTGTCGCGGTGCTCATAGAGTCAAGAGGACCCTGCTGTGACTTTTATCTACTGGATGTTATCTAATAGGTCAGTATGACCTAACACACAATGTTCTGGCGCTGCTTGCCGACAGGAGGGGGTGATAAAGGGAGACATCTAGGCCATAATCAGAATTGTTTTTTAGGGTCTAGGCTGTGAATTAATATCAAGACATACTGGAATCAAGAGATAGTGGTTGCACCCCTCTGTAGGCAAGATTTGTTTCAACCTGTGAGCCGATTCTGGGTCCCATCACACAGAACTGTCAACATGAGGAGACTTGCCACCCTTAGAAAGGACCACCCGGTCCCAAGCAGTGTGCTACCATGAAATTAATAAGAGTTTCAACTGCAATCTAAATATCCTGTGGTGCTGTTGTATTCAACAGTGTATTGGTGATAAATTCATTTTGAGGTCTGGTCTGGGGTCTAAATTTATTTAGGGGTCTGAGATTATTTGGGGAATCTTCTTCACACAGTATGTAGGGATAAGATCGGTATGACAGTACAGTAGACCCCTTGGAGCATATATGTGAATATAGTACACCTATGGAGGCACATCTGGTGTTACAGAAAATCTATGGGGGCACATGTAATGGTATAGTATACCTATGAAGACACATCTGGTGGTAAAGTATACCTATGCTGGGACATATTGTGATATAGTATACCAATGGAGGCACATATAATGCTATAGTATAACTATGGGGACTCCTATGGTGATACAGTATACTTATAGAGACACATGATGGTACTGTATACTTATGAGGGCCAATATTCTTGTTGGTCTAGGGTTAATGTCAGAATCATTGGTGGTATTGGGCTGTGAAGAGGAGAATTCCATTGTCACTTGTGGTTTGGACCAGTGAAGGTGTGAAATCCAATATCATTGGTGACCTAGGGCAGTGATGGGATTAATTCTAGTATCACTGGTAGTTTAGAGCAGTGACAGGATTAGTGGAGGGATCCCTGATGGTCTAGGGCAGTCAGATGCTCACATCTGGGATTCCTGGTCTTGGATAGCGAAAGGGTGCTCAAGTGCAGAGTTTTATAATTGACTGCAGCAGCCTGTGTTCTCCCATACATAGGCTGCTGCTGGATAGCAGCACAGTGTGATAGCATAGAGGATGCGGCGCTGGAGCTGCAGAAAGCCACAAGAGGTGAGTATGAGATTGTTTATTACTAGAGATGAGCAAGCATACTCGTCCGAGCTTGATGCTCGTTCGAGTATTAGGGTGCTCGAGATGCTCGTTACTCGAGACGAGCACCACGCGGTACTCGTCTCGATTAAACGAGCACTGACCATTGAATTCAATGGAGCCGGCAATACGGCCGGCTCCATTCAAAGCAATGGGCTGCCAGCGATCGCGGGATGAATTGTCGGGAAGGGCTTAAATATATAAGCCCTTCCCTGCAATTCATCCAGAAATGTGTAAAAATAAAAAAAATATATACTCACCTTGTCCCGGCAGAACGATGTTAGCCCATTGAATTCAATGGAGCCGGCAATACAGCCGGCTCCATTGAAAGCAATGGGCTGCCGGCGATCGCAGGATGAATTGTCGGGAAGGACTTAAATATACAATCCCTTCCCTGCAATTCATCCAGAAATGTGTAAAAATAAAAAAAATATATATACTCCCCTGGTCCCGGGAGACGGAGTTCAGCGCGGCCGGCGGCAGTCCTCCTGAACTGCTCTGAACAGCTGTGAGTAGTATTCAGCAGCCGGGGATTTAAAATCCCCGCCTGCTGAATGAGCTGCCTCTGATTGGTCACAGCCTGACCAATCAGAGGCAGATTCCACTCACACACCCATTCATGAATTTATGAATGGGTGAGTGACTGCTGCCTTTCATTGGCTCAGCGCAGGGACCAATCTTATTATGCTGACAGTGCGGGGGGGGGGGGGGTCTCACTCTTGCCACTATTGTGGCTTAATAGTGGGACCTGGGAACTTGAGATGCAGCCCAACATGTAGCCCTTCGCCTGCCCTATCCGTTTCTGTGTCGTTCCCATCACTTTCTTGAATTTCCCAGGTTTTCACAAATGAAAACCTTAGCGAGCATCGGCGATATACAAAAATGCTCGAGTCGCCCATTGACTTCAATGGGGTTCGTTACTCGAAACGAACTCTCGAGCATCACTGAAAGTTCGACTCGAGTAACGAGCACCCGAGCATTTTGGTGCTCGCTCATCTCTATTTATTACTTTTATATATGGCAAGCACATTTTTTTATTCAACCCTGACAACTCCTTTAATGGAAGGATTCCTTGTGGTCTAGGGCAGTGAAGGGCTTAATGGAAGGTTTCCTCATAGTCTAGGGCAGTAAACAACTTAACGAAAGGATCCCTGGTGGTCTACAGCATTGAGGTGTTTAATGGATCTCTGGTGGTTAAGGACAGTGAAAGGGTTACTTTCAGCATTCCTGGTGGTCTAGGGCAGTGTAAGACTTATTGGAAGGATCCCTCATGGGAAGATCCATGGTGGTTTATGGCAGTGAAGAAGTTAATTCCAGTGTCCCTGGTGGTCTAGGGCAATGAAAGGCTTAATAGAAGAATTCATGGTGGTCTAGGGCAGTCTTATTGCTAAATTAAAGATTCTTGGTGGAAGGCAGTGGAAGGGTTAGTTTTTCATAACGGGAGGCCTCCGTGAGCCATAGTGCTATTACAAGACAGTGGTGGCTTGGGCTCAGGAGCTGTACCCTTGTCCTCACTTGCAGTTGTCGGCAGTATTATACAGCTGGCACCCACCACTCACCATTATTGTGCACTTCAGAAACCAGCGCTACTATATACACAAATAACAACCTTGCCAGAGTCTAAACACCTAAAAAATGTGATTCTGTGACCAAGGTACATAATGGAGAAACAAGGATTTAGCAAATAGGTTAATAAGTGGCTCGGTGATTGATTGACCACCTTATCAGTGTTTTCTTGTCTCCTTATAATGCCAATATACTTCATATGTACACATGATCTCTGCAAAAAGAACTCTCATCAAGAAGGATGAAACTCTAGTGCCACCTACAGGTGACAACCCTGTAAGTCAATGCCGGACTTCTTAAAGGACCTTGATACATAACTCAGACTATGGGGTAGTCAGAAGTGACAGCTAGCGACAGTTGTGTTACGGCCTCCCAATTCATAATCCTCAAGCTATTCTCAACCTGTCTGTCATCAACCTTTCTTTGCCCCAGGATGTAATAGTACGCCATAGTGAACGGGTCAGTGCTACAAACAAGTATACAAAAACATGATGACACAGCTAGGGAAGCTGTGCCAGTGCCATGCTGAACAAGTGCTGGCTTTAACACCCCTGCTATAAGGCTTGGGATTATGGGGGTTTAACATCTCTGTTTAGCCTCTCAGTGCTGACGGTGACATCTAAGAAGTTAAATTGGTTGTGCCACACTCGACATTTATCAGCTGCCTGCAGGATAGGTGATAAAAACTTACCAGTGGGGGTAAGAGGTCTCACCACCAAAACTCCCACTGATCCCCAAAACAGAGGGTTTTGTGCCCCCCCCTCTTCTTGTAACTGTGGACTAGGGTTGCCAACTTTGTTGCTTAAAAAAACACCGTCCTAGGTAAAAGGGAACTGTCTTATGGGATGTGGCAGGGGGCGTGGTTTATCACAACATATGATTTTAGTTCTGCTACTAGTGGCCCCAGGAAAAATAGTGCCCTCTAGAGTAATCATGCCCCCTTTCAGTGGCCCATATAATAATAGTGCCCCCTCTCAGTGGCCCTTATAGCAGCCGGGGCTCAGGCGCATCCAGCCAGGTCTTCTCCCTGCACTTCTCTGAAATGCTTTCAGCAGGCGGGGATTTAAAATCCCCACCTGCTGAAAGGGCTGCCTCTGATTGGTCACAGTGCTCAGTCAATCAGAGGCAGCTCTCAGTTGTCAGTCAATAGCTGTTCCAGAGGATCGCGATCTTCACTGTATGTTCTCAATGGCGTCGGTGCTGCTGCCGCTGGCCCCATTGAGCACAAGGTGAAACCCCCTGGATGTGACAGGATGCCGCAGTTACTTGCGTTTTAAAATCCACTGCCATATATTTGCCGCTGCGCATGTAAATATCGGGCATATGACCGCTGCCATTAAAAAGCATTGGTTCTTAATAGATGCGGATCACAAACGCAAGTAACATTCACACATAAAAACACCCATCTGACTGAGCCCTCAAGGGGTCATTCAGTTGCAACCTATTGATGAGCCTATCCACTTGACAGGCCATCAATAGCAGATCAGTGATTGTCCACTACACAGAATCTCTACCACCCAGTGTGCTTGTACACCAAGCTGATTTCTGCAGAAAGCAGACAGCACTGTTCCCACTGCAGTGGCCAGGTTTGGTATTGCAGTCTAAATTGCAATTGAAGTGAATAGGAACTCTGCCTGTAATACCAAGCCTATCTACTGCAGTGGGAATGGAGCTGTCTGCTTTCTGCAGAAATCAACTCAGTTTATGATGCCCAGAAAACATCTGATCAGCCCATGCCCTGGGCAGCAGAGCTGCGCCAATCTACTGATGGTCTATACTTCAAATATGCCCATCAATAGTTTGCAACTGGACAACTGCTTTAAGGTTAAAGGGAAGGTTGGTGTTTCTGAAGGTGGCCTGTGGCTCCCCTGGCTAAGGTGTTCAGTCACATCTGTGACTGCTACAACCCTGATCACTGGCAAAAGAGAGACTTTTAAAGGGGAGTTTCACATTTGTCAGGCATCATCGGCAGTCATAGTCAGTCCTCTTTCTCCTCCACCTGTCTAATAAGATGTGGAGGCCAAGGAGAGACATGGATGCAGAGCCTATATGCCAGTTGTACTCACACGTGTCACACAGGGCAGATAACACATATGGTGGTATACTACACCTATGGGGGCACTGATGGTGTTACAATATACCTGTAGAAGCACATATGGGGATACTCTATATGTATGAAAGCTCTCATATATCTATGTGGGCATATCGTCCAGCTGCTCTTCCTCTGAATCCTCTGTGCGCTCCTCCCTCGGACTTACTGCCCTTACTACTACCTCACTGATAGACAACTGTGTCTCATCATCATCGTCCTCCTCACCCACTGAAAGCTCTTGAGACAGTTGCCGGAAGTACCCAGCCTCATCACCCGGACTCTGGGAACTTTCCAAAGGTTGGGCATCGGTCACGACAAACTCCTCAGGTGAGAGAGGAACCAGTTTTTTCCACTCATGGCAGGGACCCAAGAACAGTTCCTGGGAGTCTGCCTGCTCATCAGAATATGTCATTTTCATGGAGTGAGGAGGCTGGGAGGAAGGAGGAGCAGTAGCGAGAGGATTCAGCGTTGCAGCAGTGGCCGGCGTAGAAGACTGGGTGGCCGATACATTGCTGGATGCATTTTCTGCCATCCACGACAGGACCTGCTTACACTGCTCTGTTTGTAATAAAGGTCTACCTCGTGGACCCATAAATTGTGATATGAAACTGGGGACCCCAGAAACTTGCCTCTCTCCTAATCCCTCAGCAGCCGGCTGTGATCCACCTGGACCAGGAACTCGGCCTGTGCCCACATGCTCACTTAGATGTCCTCGTCCGCTTCCACGTCCTCGACCCCTACCCCTACTCCTACTCCTCATCATGGCGGATTAAGGATAGAGCAGGGCCCAAATAAATTACCCCACTGTACAGCACTGACAACTGGGCCTTAATTCACCGCACACAGAGACTTGTAGATAGCGGAGGCTCTATGCTGTGACTAGGAAAAGGTAACCCGCTGTCTTGTGCTGATACCTAGGGGTAATTTACTGCTCGCAGAGACTTGTACATAATAGAGGCTCATAGAGGCTGTGTGGAGTGGGAGAAGACCCTAAAGCCAGTGGATAGTGCTGGTAACTGCGGCTATCTCAACCCCACCAAGGAAATGGTATTGTGTGACGCTCTGCACAGCGGCTGAGCTGAAATACTTTGCACTGGCCCCGGTAATATTACAGTACTGTTTAGCGGTGAGACCGCGGTCTAATTCACTGCAGACAGAGAACTGTATAAATAATTATGAAATTATTTGCATACACTTTCACACTGACCGCGGTATTGTAACGCAAACTCCAGACAGAAAAAAAATTATACGGAAGGCTGCAAACAGGCCTAGCTGTGCAATAGTGAAGCACTACAACTCCCAGCAGGCACCCAGCAAAATGCAGACGGTGAGATGCAGCCTAACGAAGGAGCTGTTTTTTAAAAAAAAATACAATACAGGCTGTATACTGTGTATATCTGTTTCCCTCTAAAAGTTGCTGTGTTGGCCCTACGCTGTGCGTAAAATTCACTGCAGAAACAGGCCGGTGGAAATAATTATGGAATTATTTGCATACACTTTGACGCTGACAGCGGAATTGTAACGCTAACTCCAGGCAGAAAAAAATTATACGGAAGGCTGCAAACAGGCCTAGCTGTGCAATAGTGAGGCACTACAACTCCCAGCAGCCACCCTGTAAAATGCTGACGGTCAGAGGTGGCCCTAAGTAGGACCGTTGGGGTTCTTGTAGACAGGATTCTACACTACCACTGTCCCTGTCTCAGCACCACTTTCCCTATACTCTGTATTACAGACTGCAGCCTGAGAACGCTATAGCTGTAATAGCCTGCACAGCTAGAGATGAAAATAAATAATTTTGTGCAAAACTGCTTCCAGCAGCCACAACTATAGCAGCAGCACTCTCCCTAATCTCTCCCAGTGTGTGTCTATGGCGAGCCGCGGGCTGGACCGCTTTAAGTACTCAGTGGTCACTTGATCTCGCTAGCCACTCACTGCAGGGGGTGGGATAGGGCTGGCACGTCACAGGAGGAAGTTGTAATGCCTTCCCTGCATTACTATTGGCCATAAAATGGCGCTAAACATGCAAGGAAAGAAATGGAATTGACTCGAGTACCGCATGGTGCTCGTCTCGAGTACCCTAATGCTCGAACGAGCATCAAGCTCGGACGAGTATGTCCGCTCATCTCTATTAGTTATGAGTTGAACTAAAAAATACGTGAAAATATTAAAAAATGTAAAAAGGTGGTATAAATCAGACGGTCATTCCTCTAAAATGTGATAAAATGTAAAAATACATGAAAATATATGTAACAAAAAGTAAGATTACCACAAGTATATCTTCATATTAAGGAAGTAATGTATATAAATATATTAAATGTTTTATATATTAAATAGAAATAAAATCTATATTATACAAAATATGAAAAAGATGTAAATTAATATTAGAATATGATTAGGAGTGTAAAATCATGGGATTAGTATGCTACACAAAGTGGGGTGGACGATTGGGACCACGAAATGTGCATGTATTATATTGGTGGAAGAGATATAAATAATATAGTTAATGCTCTTG
Source organism: Eleutherodactylus coqui (assembly GCF_035609145.1). NCBI lineage: Eukaryota > Metazoa > Chordata > Amphibia > Anura > Eleutherodactylidae > Eleutherodactylus > Eleutherodactylus coqui. The sequence continues at coordinate 330,328,158 of NC_089838.1, forward strand.
CTGTTAAAATTCATGTAATAAGAAGAAATAAAATGAACCTGTAAACAGACTTCTGTCCTGCAATGCCTCATCATAGGCACTGGAAAAGCATGGCGCCTGTATCTGGCCTCCAATGACGTCACAGAGGGATTGTGCTCCCTCTGTGAGCCCTTTACATGCCGTGATCTATGTAAAACGTGGCGTATAAGGGGTTTACAGCGTGGGTCACTGTCCTGATGTACCCCCGACTATCGGTGACAGCCAGCTCCCACTGCCGGATAGCATGAGATCTCTTCTGATCTCACGCTATTTACAAAACATAAGTGTACGTCCTGCTGGGTTACGTACCCCACAGCCAGGATGTACAGTTATGCCCTGTGGAGTTAAGGGGTTAATGCTGCCGCATCTCATTATGACCCATTGATTGACTATGTGAATCAATAATTAGTAATCGTAGGGAGAATGAATCAAAAATGTCAGCATTGTGAAGCGCTAAAATGGAAGCAGGAAACGGTTGGTATCTGTTGTTCTGGTGGGAAAACCTCGCTCCCGTAACTAGGCGAGCCAAAGGAACCGCTAGAAACTCGACTTTTGTACGATTGCAGTAAATCACAGCGTTTTTTAAATAGGATTAGGAAATACAATTCGTGCTTCCAGATCATGTAATTTGGTGCAGACAGGGAAGTCATCAACTACGTTCACAAACCAAGGACACATTTACCATAGAACTGGCTCTTTGCTTCCTACAGATCATCAGCAACACAAGTTCTTACAGATTTATTTCATGGGGGATGAAGATAATGAAGCCGACCGCAGATGTCAACATGTTCAAGGGGGTGAAAAAAAACCAAAGAATGTTGCCTGAACATAACATCTGATCACCAGTTTAAAAACTGCTTCAGACAGAATACTGGGAGAAGATGATAAGTTAGTGACGCACCCAGACCGTCCGCCAAGTGGAGGACATGAGACGATATAACACACCATGGATAAATGAAGTCGCCGCCATGCTTACAGGTGAATAGTTTGTAACCCATAATATTGTTTTACATGCCCGTGATGGCAGATTACCCAGGGTGCCCGATACACATAAATATGATGATGCATTATAATATCCGTCCATTTTTAGCAAGGGGCAGGAAGGCTATCACTTTGAAATACCGCAAATCAACCCAGTAACAGGCTCTTCCTTGGCAAACAAAAAGGTGTCCTACAACATCATGACACGAGAAAATGATCTTAATATGATACCATGATTCAGATAACTGGCAAATCAGTTTTATGTTGTTAAAAGCGAACGACGGCCAATAAAGGGTGTTGTAGTAGATATCACTCATGACGCCACCAGTCCCACACACCATTATTCTATGTGGCAGAGAAATGAACACGGAGACTTGTGTGTAGTACCTCAGGTCTCTAAGAATGTTTAGGGCCTGGTATAACTTTTACTTGTAATAAACTTGGTATAACAGGTAATACAGGTACAATGCACTTGCAGTAATTACAGGCTAAAGCTCAGAGGTAGGGAGGATACACAGGATGAATACCGTCCTATACTCCACGTTATCTGTATGTCACCGGTCTTGGATTGGGAACACTCCGGAGGAGGAAGGGGGGGTAGGGAGTCACTTCACATATACTCTGGAAAGAACACTTATTCAGGAAGCCTTAGCTAATATACACTCCGCACAGCAGATGTGTGGGTGTCTCAATCAAGTACCTCTGTGCGGTGATCCTAATGATGGACGGCCGCACAGGAAAAGGCTGTGGTGTGAACAGGTACCTGTTTTCAGAAACTGGGCTAGTGCACTCTCTCTCTGTTGCTGGGACTCACTCCTCTCACATTCACACTCCACACGCTATGGGGAGTCGCTCTTCTTCCTGCATCTTCACTTACATGGAAGCCAAAGGTGCTTCCAGGTGGCTCTGTGTTAGCAAACTCAGGTAGACAAGATGGAACTCCTTTCCCGCTCTCAGACACTCCTATTTATACCTTCACTTATACCACATGACACAGTAGAATAGATACATTCAGCAGACAGAGCTGACAGGCAATAATTTTATGAGAGTTAACCCCTCAGACGCTGCAGCTGTGCAACACATACAGACAGTGACAAGACAAGGCGGAGCCTGACCGCGGAGAGTGATGGCTGCTTGAACCGATAGCTCCCTCACTGTGACACCAAAACAGACATCCAGCAGCAGCATACCAGCCCGAAAATGGGGAAACTGAGCAAGGAGAAGGGAGGTGAACACCTTGGAACACCCAGGCTAGCTCGGGGGCAATCTGATCGGCAGAAATACCTTAAAGATCGGAGCACCCGCTCCCCCCGCGCTCCAGGCAAGATGGTGCCAGCGGCTCTGTCTGCAGCAGAAACGGAGAGGGAGGGTGAGTCCTCTTCAGAGGGGGAAGATGGGGAACAAATTTAAAAAGGCTTTATGAAAAACCTCCTCTCCCAAGCTATAAGGCCAGTGCTGGCTGATTTAGCGGAAATTAAGGAAGATGTCAGACACATGGGGAGAAGAGTAGAGGACCTGGAGGGATCGTCCGCGGCCATAACAGCACACGCACTAGAGATGGCACAGGCCATCAAAGAATATCTGCAGTTAAATAGGACTCTCCTCATGCAAGAGGATTTAGAGAACCATTACCGCAGGAGCAACGTTCGTATTAAAGGGGTCCCGGAGTCCTGGGCAGCAGAGGCCCTACCTAAGGTTATAATGGAAATCTTTGTTTCTATTGTGGGGGCAGACAAAGCAGCTTCCATATTAATTGAACTGGTTCACAGGGCTTTGAGACCACAGCCCTCTAGTTCTGATCCGCCGAGAGACGTTATATGCAAGTTACTAGCTTTCCCGAATGCAGTAGCCATTTTGGAAGCTGCGAGAACCCACAGAGATCTCCAATACTCAGGGGTCCCAATTCAGCTCTACCAGCCCCAACAACACTGGCTAAACACCGTCTTTTACGCCCTCTACTGGACGCGCTAAAAGCAAGAAACATCAAATACGCATGGTTGTTCCCTTTTGGACTAGGGATCACCTATAAAGGGAGGAGGATCAATATTAGATCGCCAGAGGATCTCCAAAATTGCTGGCAACATCTGGAGTTAGATCCCATTGAACTTCCTAACTGGCAACCCCTGCCAGAGCTACCAAATCTGCCCCATTTACCAGCACCTGATAACTGGCGAACAATGAACCACTCTAAATCCCCAAAAAATAAGCAGAAGAGGAAGACAAGGGAAGAAGAGGCTAATGGGGAAACCTGACTTTCCTAATTACAACGCAAAGGATTATAAAAATAACAGAGAGGACTTGAAACCTCCCCTGAAAGAGACGATGATATTTACATCAAGCAATATATGCTTCTAATGTTTCGTCCATAATCTGGCTTAAGAATACAATTCTTACCTACTGACCACTGAGACAAATGGTTATATATGGGGTGTCTGTTGGTGTCGTTCCGATCAGGAATAGAAAGTTTATTCGTTAAATACTTATCGTTTATTTCCTGCCTCTATTTTTTCAGACGAGCTCGGTACTAGATATTGCGCTCGTCTGCCATAACCCTCAACAAGAGGGACATAATCTCATATTAGTTAACTGCTTAATAATTTTCAACAGCTCTCAATTGAGTTACCCATCCTTCTTTCCGTTTTCCTCTCTCCTGCCTATACCAGCCTACCCCCCCCCCCCATCTATTTCTTTTTTTTTCACCCTATAGCTGGATTCTTGCATATTCAACCTGAGACAACCTCCCCCTGCTTTCAGGGATAAGAGAAGTCATAAGGAATATACTGATTTATACAGTATAAATGAAACGGTGTCTAAACTGCATATTAATTATTTCTTGTACCCACCTATAGGGAATAGTCCCTAGCCGGGGTTGACTGTCTCAGTCTCTTGGAAATGTCTTCAGATGCTATCCGATTTACATCTTTTAATGTCCGAGGCCTTAATTCTCCACAGAAGAGATATAACATCCTCAAACTTGTGAAAAGGTATGATACTAAGATCTTACTCCTCCAAGAGACACACTATAAGGGGTCTAGATGTCTGTCCCTACTGGGGAAACTATTCACACAGAGTTTTCATAACGCCCATCCCTCATCCACTTCCAGGGGAGTTTCCATTTTATTTCACAGATCCATCAATTTCATTCCCATAGCGGAATACTCTGATAGAACGGGGAGAGTTCTTTATGTGAAAGGCACAATTAACAATGCTAAGTTAACCATTGCCAACCTATACGCTCCAAACACCAACCAAATCGATTGGCTAATTAAACAGATCAAAATCCTGAAGGAATTTGCTGTAGGTCCCATTGTGGTGGGGGGTGACTGGAACATAACCCTTAACCTCTTGATGAACTCCTCGAGAGGTAGGTCCCAGGTCTTTCAGGGGCGTTTGAGCAAATTAAATAAGGCTCTCAAAGATCTGGACATAGTGGACCTCCGGCGCTTACTGAAACCAGCAACAAGGGATTACACCCATTTCTCTAAGCCACATTCATCACACCAGAGGCTAGATTATTTATTTCCCCGACCCTTCTAACAAACGTAGAAGGGGCCGAGATAGACACAATAACAATCTCGGACCACCCCCCCATACACACTAATATTAGAATTGGCAGAGAAACCCCCAGAGAGTGGAGGTGGCGTCTCAATGACTCTCTACTAGACTCCCAAACCAAAAGAGATCACCTCAGAGAACAGTTAAAGGAATATTTCGAACTAAACTGATAAAACGGGACTGAACTCCCTATAATTTGGGAAGCCCACAAGGCCTACATGAGGGGCCTGCTTATCGCACTAGGATCCAGAACTAAAAAACGGCAACAGCAAGATATAGATAGACTCCTATCACCGATCACGAAACTAGAACAAGCTTCAAAATTATCTAAAGCAAACGCCTCCCTAGAAGAATTGACGGCTAAGAGACGAGAGCTCAAACGACTCCTTGAGTCTAGATTTAATAAGAAACATATTTATCTTAAACAGACAGTTTTTATTCAAGGGAATAAAGGGAGTAAATTTATGTCTGCGTTACTTAAAAAATCCCGCAAAAAGAATTTTATAAATTCCATCAAAGACCAATCCGGGAAATCAGTCTCATCCTCCCAAGAAATAGCTAGCGCCTTCCAATGCTTCTACACAAAACTCTACAACTTAAATGATCATTCTGGATCAGACGAAAGATGTTCCTTAAACGAGAAAATAGACCAGTTCTTGAATAAGCTAGTTCTCCCGAAATTAAGAGAGAAGGACATACAATCCCTACTAACCCCGGTGACGGAGCAGGAGGTCGAAGACCTGATCGACGCGAGCCCATCAGGTAAAAGTCCAGGACCTGACGGGTTCTCCTCTGCCTATTATAAAACTTTTAATACAGTATTAGTCCCTAGATTAAAAGAATTTTTCAATGCCCTATTACTAGGGGCCAACCTAACTAAACAGTCACAAGAAGCCCACATCACCCTTATTCACAAAGATGGTAAGGACCCAGAACTATGCACCAACTACAGACCAATATCGTTGATCAATCTCGATATCAAATTATGGGCTGAACTACTCGCAAAGAGAATGGAAGATTACATCCACACCCTGATCAATAGTGAACAAACAGGATTTATGAAAGGAAGAGAGGGTAAGGATAACTGCCATAAACTACTGCATGCTACAAAATTGGCACAAACACACAAGATACCAATGGTCCTGATAGGAACAGACGCAGAAAAAGCGTTTGATCGCATCAGTTGGCAATACATGAAAAGGATCTTGAGCAGCTGTAACTTTCCATTACCATTCATATCAGCAATCTTTTCCCTCTATAATAAGCCATATGCGAGGCTGAGGATTAATAATATCTTCTCGCCTTCGATATCAGAAACGGAAGCCGTCAGGGCTGTCCCCTCTCCCCAACCCTCTTTGTCTTGGCACTGGAACCCCTCCTCCAGGGAGTAAGACAGCACCCCGAAATAAAGGGGATTACTTTTGGCCCTCACTCACTTACCTTAGCAGGTTCGCGGACGACATCATGTTTGTGGTTACGGAGCCAGAAAAGGGGTACCAAACTTGATAGAATATCTAGATGTGTTCGGGGCTTTCTCGGGGTTCAAAGTCAACTTTAATAAATCAACAATTCTAAATGTCTCTGTACCTAACACCGGTAGCAAAGCTCTGAAATCCTTAGTTTCCTTTTCATGGTCAAAGGGGTCGATAGAATACCTGGGTGTGAATATCACGAGGACGGCAGAAGATCTCTATGCTACTAACTTCCAACCCCTCCTCCATTATATAAAGGGTTTATTGTGCACTTATGACCTTTCATATTTTTTGATGGTTTGGTAGAAAGAATATTTTAAAATCTTACGTCTTACCAACCCTCCTGTATAAGCTTCGTATACTTCCGATCTTCATTCTTCAACACGCTCAGGTCAATGTTCTCTAAATACATATGGATGCAGAAGAGGCCCCGATTGACTCACAGCCTACTGATCAGGAGAAGATGGGAGGGAGGAATGGATATGCCATGCACTTAAAGTGTCTATCGGGCAACGCAACTTAGTTATTGGATGGAACTGGTAAACCCAACAAGGGACCCCCTTCTTCAATAACTCACTTTAAAAGCAGAGGAAGAAACACTTATAGAAGACCTTTGGTTTCCATCGAAGACCGCATATAACTCGAACAAGTTCAACCCACTGATTAGGGGCCCCTGCGAGACCTGGGACAAAATGAGGAACCGTCTAGATCCAGATCCTTCCCCTGTGGCCCCGATAAGCACCCTTTGTAAGCTAATGGGTATAAACATAGATCCTGCAACTAAGAATGTCTGGGCAAAATTTACGGGTCTGAAAATGAGGGATATCCAGACATTTGCACATAAGAAATCAGATGAGATACTACAAGCACTAAGACCTGAAATGTCCTTACCTCTTTTACAGAAAACCCATATTACCAGGGTTCTGGATGCCTTCCTCACAACACACAAATCCACTAGACCTAACACCCCATTTGAAAAATTACTACTCGAGGAGACCACAAAAAGTAAACTAATAACACAACTTCACAGAAAATTTGTGTTCCCCCCACCACCATCTAAACCTGAGTTCCTTAGCTCCTGGGAGAGGGAGCTGGGTATATCTCTCTTTTCGACAGATACGAGACTAATTCTTCAAGTAGCATTTGGTTTATCACCTTGTGTTACGACACAAGAAAACCACTACAAATTATTACTAAGGTGGTATAAAACCCCACAATGGCTCTACGCATATAAATTAGCCCTCAATGATAAATGCTGGAGATGTGACTCAGCTGTCGGATCATATCGTCACATTTGGTGGGAGTGCCCAGGTCTCTCTACCTTCTGGATCGCCATCAATATGGTGCCATATGCTCCCTTGGTATTGTTCTTGATGCATAGTGCCACCCTCCACTGTGAATATTATGCCATGTGCTCCCCGGGCATTCTTCACAGAGCACAATTTCAACCTCCACCATCAATATGGTGACTTGCACTCCCTTGCTATTGTTCTTGGTGTACAGTTCCACCCTCCGCCATCAATATGGTGCCATGTGCTACCCAGATACTGTTCTCGGCACAGTTCCATCCTCCACCAGTGCCTCTTCTGAGTGATAAGTCAACTGAGTCAAATAAATAAGTTCATAATCAAAGATTTAGCTTCAAACCAGAGGCATACAGTTTCCTTTTACTCACAATTTCCAACTTTGATTTTCCAAGAATACGGTATGACAGACAGTCTTAAGTACAACACTTTGGTAATTAGGAGTCACTCTTCTCCCGTAGTACAGTCATCATCAGGCTCAGTTATCTGATGGTAGATCTATTGATATAATACTCTGGATACAGAGGTGAAACACTTATTCCTCATTCACCACTCATTATGTCCCTGAACTTGCTTCTCTAGCTGTATTCTTATAGTCCAATTGCTTACGAGAAACTTGTCCCTTCTCTCCAATATGTACTTAAGCAGGGGAGAGAGTGATACTATCCGCCAACACCTCAGCACGGGATACAGTCTCTGAGCTTCATTTCTCTAAGGGCATATTTCCCATGGCAATTGGGAAAAGGCCCAAGACTCGTTTCAGGCAGCAGCAGCAGAGCCACCTGCTCACATGCCCTCCCTTCACCATCACCCCAGCCTCTCTAATGGCCATACACACCAATCAGAGCAGGGTAGGGAGACAGACACACCAACACAATCAAGAATGGTAACACTAACATGAACAAAGTACATAAACCACCATATTTACATAGACACAAAGACAATCCAACTGGGGTAGACAAGGACCACCTAGAGGTACCCCACTTCTGGACCACTACATTGGCACACAGTTCCACCCTCCGTCATCAATATGGTGCCATGTACTCCCTTGTTGTTGTTCTCATTGCACAATTCCACCCTCCACCATCAATATGGTGCCATGCACTCCCTTGGTATTGTTCTCAGTGCACAATTCTGTGAGGGTATATGTATATATTGCCATATGTTTTTATGCTTTAATAACTGTTTGCAAGTTCTATTCAATGCTAAGAGATATCAGAGAAAAACCTAACATGTAGCCTTAAAAATCATATAAGATATGTCAAGGTTTTGCAAGGCTGAGAGAGATGTGTCCAGAAATTTAGAGTTGATACACAACCGGATACGAAGGCCATGTGCTTAGCTGTTTTCCCAGAAGCGCCATATCAAGATAATTACTGTTTAGCTACGTATATAACTATCACTGCCTAAGGCGGAAATGCGGACTTCACATATATGGTTATGCGGTGGATTTGAGCCAATGAGACCATTACTCATTCCTAGTGACGTGGCCAAAGGGTATAAGACCCTATGTAATCTGTAATAAAGTGGGCAGTTATGTCCCGGTGTGAGGAACTATGCCAGACCTCTGTGTGTGTGTTGTCCCTTCTTTACCGCCGGCAGCGGGGCATTGGGGTGGGCCCGATTGGTGCTGTACGCAGAATTTCCCTGACAGTTGGCGCCCAACGTGGGGCGACAAAATTGGAGCCGTACAGCCCAGACCACCCGGATCCACGCCACAGGGAAGCCGTCCTGCTGCAAACTGAGCCTGATCAACTCACAGAACTCAAGTTAAGACCAGCATATATATCTATGTTGCGTTTTACGCTTGGAGACTTGCAGCAGGAAGGACGATCTGTGTTTTGTGACCGGACAGGTTGGGTTAAAAGTTCTACACGGTAACTCGTTGGCTTCTAGTTTGTCGTTATGGACCACTGACCATGATAAGCGCACCAATCGCCCACCCAGGAACTAGTCTATAGTCTATTTGTACTCCGAAGTCAGTAGCGTTTTAGCAGTAGTGGGGATTGTTTGTTGTATCTGCAGAAGTTTTTTTTTTCTCTGTTTTTTCTCTTTTCTTTTTTTTTAGTCTCACAGAAGAAGGTACCCTCGGTTGTTTTGCCATACATAAGGGGCTGACAATTTAGATTAGAGGGATGCATTCTGTGAGGCTGGTTCCATAGAAGAAGAAACCTTCAGTTGTTTTGCCATACATAAGGAGCTGACAATTTGGATTAGAGGGATGCATTTTGTGTGACAGGTTTCATAGATGGAGGTACCCTCGGTTGTTTTGCCATACATAAGGGGCTGACAATTCGGATTAGAGTTATGCATTCTGTGTGGCTGGTTCCATAGAAGAAGAAACCTTCAGTTGTTTTGCCATACATAAGGGGCTGACAATTTGGATTAGAAGGATACATTCTGTGGAGCGTGTTATTATTGTTGTTGTTGTTTTAATATGCGTAAGACCATATTAAAGAAGGTGCAGCCCCTTAAGGGCCACCGCCGTGTGGATCAATTGGTGGCGGAGAGACAAGGGTCCCAGTTTGTAAAATGTAAGAAAACCCTTATGAAAATGTGTGACATGGACCCGCATGGTAGATTACTGTATGGTGACTGGGAGGAGGTTCTTAGGACTAAGAAGGGTGCCTTGAAAGACAAAGGTTTACTAGAAAGTGATGAAATGAGGAGCAGAGTGACAGTCAAAGAAAGTTAAGTATGTATACGTATTAAAAAAGTATCTGTAAGTGAAATGTTGGAAAGTACAGTAAGTGATCAGGAAGGTTACATTGGCAGTTAGGTGGGGAGAGAAATATGGGGAACAAGCAAAGTCGAAAGAAAGGTTACTGGCATGTGATTTGGTGGCAGAGTGAGAGGAAAAGGTGTATAATACTACGTGGATAGATATAGATGTATGTGTGTGTATATATATATATATATATATATATATATATATATATATATATATATATATATACAAATGGTTAACTGAGCTCGCTTTTAGTGGGAGAAGGATTGTTTAGTTGAAGCTGCAGTGTATGTCTAACTTTTCAAGGCCAAGAGATAAGAGCGGAGCAGAATGCGATACCAACCTTGAAAAGTAGCTTTGTTTGCTTTAATAGAATAGAGGCTTGTAATGAATCTAATGAATTATACTGTCTTAGAAGGCAGGAAAAATAGCAATTTTAAGGTACATTCTTTCTCAGTTCTGAGGTCACAAATGGACACATCTTGGTCTCTTTCATACAGATGTAAGAAAGTTATACCCCACTCACATCCTGTGGGGGCTTTTAAGAATACTGGGGTTGAAAATGCAGAACATGTCGCGCTGTCAGAAGGTCCCAGCATATGTATTATTTCTAAGTTTAAATGCAGGGAATAGTTAAACTAAAACAACTTTGTTCAGTCTGTTTCATATTCACAGAGAGATAACAGACAGTTATTTTGCAAAGGTGGGGGCTGTCGGTTTTGGACTTCACTCTTTGCTCAGGGTCACAGACAGAGAAGGAAAGACAGGGGGGGGGGGTTGAAAGATACCCACACATTGTAAAAAATATCAGCATTTAGTATAGCATATAATAGCTTCAGTAAATAAGAAAGATAGATTGTCTCAGTCACTCAGCAAACTTTTTCACACAAATTGTCCAAAATAGCACTCATTCACAATCTCATCTCAATAGAATCATGTACTTTATACTATTATAGCACTCACCTCAATGTTTTTCTACTGATGCATGTTTGTGTAAGATAGTGAAACAGTCCTCCTGCTGTGAATGTCCCTGTTTCTGTTGTAACTGTCATTTTGTTTTTTGACCACAAGAGGTCACTGTGCTCTGGACTGAGACAGAGAAAAAAGAAGTGCATCATGACCATAGAGAGGAGCAGAGGAAAGCGGTTAGATGCGTGTGAGCGAGATGAGATGAGCTGGTGAGGACTGCAGCTAGCGAGACAGACACTGCGATCCACCGGAAAAAGGACCCCAACGAGGACCGGAGCTACCGTGAGGGGAGCTGCATTAGAGACTGTTCCAGAGTTTGTCAGACTACCATCTTAACGGAGAAGATGGTCATTACAGACCGGGCTCAGAAGTAGCGGCGTCAGTGAGTTCATATGGTTCTTGGATGAAATCCTATTCCCGCGTTCCGGACAAAGTCTAAAGGTACCCACCAGACCCGGGTCAGCCAGAGAACTAAGGCCTCTGGTGTAACCGTGCACGCACCGCCAATCTGACTGAGACTAATAACAAGGCCGGCAGTTAGCTAGTTTAGTTAGGCATACTGATGGCCGCCGGCCGCACTGCTGGGGACTGAGCTGTCCGACATAGTCCTAACACACAGAGAACTCTATACTCGTAGAGCTGTCTAAGGATATCTACAAGTCACACGTTACGCAACTGTACTTTGCCTTGACTTGTGAGCTATATATTGTTATATCTGTTGAGTGGTGTTGTGTAAGGGGGAATACAGGTGTGTTGATAAGATTGTAAACTCTTGTGCTGTGCCGCCGGTGCTTCCCTAGCATCCTCACTGATTGTTCCTACTTCCAGGGTGATAGAAGGTAATAGCGGCTGGTTAGAGACGGCCTGCGGCTAGGCAAAAGCTTGGAGGATACTGAAGGCGCACATTATAGAGCACAGCGCTGCATGGCACAAGAGTCTCAGCTTCCCCGCTGAGTGTATGTAACTTTCTGGGGGAGTTCGGGTTGGTTAAGGGTTCTGCTAAATTAAGTAAAATCTCCTTGCTACGGATTGGTTTTGAGTCGCGTCTTTTGTTCAGGACTTCGCTGTATTCTGGAAAGCCCACCCCGGTCGGCGGCTTACATTTGTTTGTCACACTTTTTCTGTGTGTCTATATGTACTGGTACACCTTCAAATGAGGGGGTGTGACAGGGCAGACTCGACCGCATGCATGGATGAGAGTTAATGCCCAGTGTTCAAACTGTGATGAATGTAAAATGTGTGATGCAGGTATTGACTGGGGATAAAAGTTTTCCTTCCCCCTCTGCATAAGACTTTGCTTGGTTGTGATGTGGATGGGGAGACTGTAAAGTTTAAATGAAGGTATGAAGAAAGACGCAAGCGACCAGTATCAATGGGGTGGAGCTAGATGATGTAAAAGTATGTAATGGGTCATCCCTCTCTTGTTCACAAGGAGGGTGTGAGAATCTTGAGCAGCCAGTAAAAGTTTTTTTTTTCTCAAATTTGATGAGACATTGCAGGCAGGATCAGATTAATAATGAATTTGCTTACAGGATATCACATTTCAAATATGGATAGGTGATTATTTTGCCCCGATGTAACTCATGTCTCTGTTATTGGCGCTAACATCTTACAGACCTTATCTGCATCTATCAAATTCTTACCAGATGTTGCTACTACTTTGAACCCGGCTACTCTTCTTCCAATTGAGTATCCTGGTTCAAAGGGGGGAGGAGAAGGCATAGGTGATATAGGTATTGCAGATCAGCTATTTTTAAATTTTTTGCAACAAGATTCTGATCTATTTGAAATAGAATATCAGCATGATTGTCTAGCATTGATGCAACAAGAAAATGTAAGTTTTAAAAACAGTTACTGAAACCCCCTGTTGACAATGCATATTTAGAGCTTTTTGTAGATGGTCCCAGGGTGAAAATCGACGACTCCATACCAGATATGCAGTGGTCACACAAGATATCCTAAAAGCAGAAGCTCTGCCTCCGCATGTTTCAGGACAAGAAGCGGTACTGAAGGCCCTCACTGAGGCGTGTAGAGTGGCAGAAGGTAAGACGGCAACCATTTACACTGATTCCCGGTATGCATTTGGCATAGCTCATGATTACGGCCCAATATGGAAAGCCAGACAGTTTCTTATCTCAGCAGGACAGCCAATTAAGAGTGATGCAGCAGTGCAGAGTCTCATGGAGGACCTACTACTACCTGACAAAATGGATAGCTCACACCAATTCCTACACCGGAGAAGCAAGAGGCAACGCCCTCGCAGACCACACAGCAAAGGCAGCAGCCTTCAAGCCGTGGAAGAAAAGAAGACATTGAAAAACTTTGGACATTGACTAAATATTGGACATTGACTAAAACTTTGGACATTGATAAAAACTTTGGACTTTGATATGCTAAGGACTTTACAGTTACAAGCCAGCAAAGAAGAAAAGGAAAAATGGACTAAAAAGGGAGCAACAGAACAAGACGGAGTATGGCGAACAGTCAACAGAACTTGTCTACCACGGTCCCTGTGCCCCATGATGGCCCAGCTGATGCACGGAAAGATGCACCTATCAAAGCAGCAATGATGTCGGCGCTTGAACGAGGACGGGTGGCTCCTGGGTTCTCTGTAGCTGCTGCATCATTTGTCCAATCTTGCATGAGCTATGCCGTAAGCAACAGGGCAGAAGTAAAATTTGCCACATAACACTTGCTACGGCCACTCTACCCATTTCAGGGATTGCAAATTGACTACATTCAGGTCCCACTTGTTGGGAAGTATGAATATGTGCTTGTTGTTGTTGGTGTCTTTTCAGGTTGGAGACCTACCCTGCTACAAAGGTAAATAAGCAGGTAACAGCACAGAAGCTTATAAACAAGGTAATCTGCAGATACGGGGTACCAAAAGTGATTGAGTCAAACAAAGGTACACACTTCACAGGTGAAATATTGCAACACATCATGTCTGCTTTGGGTATATCCCAGGCCTTTCACACACCCTACCATCCACGAAGTAGGGGGAAAGTAGAAAGCATGAACAGTACCCTGAAATTTAAGATACAAAAGGCAATGGAGGAAACGGGCAAATCTTGGATTCAGTGCCTTTCATTAGCTTTTTTCTCAGGAGGGTACATGCCACAGTAGCTGAGCTTGGGGAATGATTTACTAGTTAATTTTGTCATAGGTCTCTCCAAGGAATTGTCAGTAACGCATTCTGCAGTCTCTGCTTCTCTCCCAGGTCCTACAGACGAGTGTCACAATCTAAAACCAGGTGACCGGCTTAAAAATTAGCTAGTCTGTCAGAAGAACTTAAAAGGAATTCAGGGGTTATCGATCCCTGGGACCAATACTTTTCATGGTTGAAGGGATGGCAGAAAGTCCTGGTTCAAGTTGGTATAATCCTGGGCATTGTTTTATTAGTTCTGCTGATTTCCTGTACACGTATTATCCCCTTGATCAAAAAGAGTATGAGTAAGCGACTGGACAATGTGGCACCGACATTCCCTTTGTTTGAAAAGATGAAGAGCCAGTCCCGATAATTCCAACCACCGTATGTTACCAAAGAATGAAGAGATGTACTGGTACTGCGCCTGCCCCGGTCTCCTAAGATGGACTGTCAGGGGAATTCCCATTTGCCCAGGGATAGTGCAGAAGATCATAGGTTCTAGCGAGGGCGCACTCCGCGAGGTGTTAACTTGTACAGATAGAGGGTATGGATGCCCGGAAAATGAGCCCAGGGAATCCATGGCCTCCTTCTGAGGTAAGGTAGGGATCCCCCCTCCTAGAAGTAGGGCCTTACGGGCAGTGGGGAAACTCTGACGCAAGGGAGAGGCGACCAAGGGAGAGTGCGAGGCCTGGTGCTTGATCCCCATATTAAGTTTTTTAGGGGGGTTTGTGAGGGTATATGTATATATTGCCATATGTTTTTTTATGCTTTTATACCTGTATGCAAGTTCTATTCAATGCAAAAATTAGAAAAACTTAATAAGTAGCCTCTAAAATCATATAAGATATGTCAAGGTTTTGCAAGGCTGAGAGAGATGTGTCTAGAAATTCAGAGATGATGCACAACCGGATACGAAGGCCGCGTGCTTGGCTGTTTTCCCAGAAGCTCCGTATCAAGATAATGACTGTTTAACTACGAATATGACTATCACTGCCTCAGGCGTAAATGTGGACTTCACATATATACTTATGTGGTGGATTTGAGCCATTGAGACCATTACTCATTCCTAGTGACGTGACCAAAGGGTATAAGACTCTATGTAATCTGTAATAAAGTGTGCAGTTATGTCCCCGTGTGAGGAACTATACCAGACCTCCGTGTGTGGTGTCTCTTCTTTATCGCCGGCAGCGGGGCATTGGGGTGGGCCCGATTGGTGCTGTACGCAGAATTCCCTGACAATTCCACCCTCCACCATCAATATGGTACCATGCACTCCCTTGCTATTGTTCTCAGTGCACAGTTCCACCCTCCACCATCAATATAATTCCATGTACTCCCCTGGTATTGTTCTCAGCGCACAGTTCCAACCTCCACCATCCTATGGTGCCATACACTCCCTTAGTATTGCACTCGGCATGCAATTCCACCCTCTGCCATCAATGGGGTGCCATGCACTTCCTTAGTATTGTTCTCATCACACAGTTCCACCCTCCACCATTAATATGGTGTAAGCACTGTGGATGTGGAACCCCTGTGTCAACCTGCCAGATAGGTGTAGATCCAATCCAGCATGGCTGACAGCCAACCCCAGCATGTGAGGTATGATACTAGATGAACAACCCCGTCTATAGATGGAAACTAGAGATGGTATCTTGCCCTGAGCTGATAACCAGGAGAGGGAGACCCATGCCTACAAGCGGAGCTCTCATCCCGATAAGGACGACCCCACGGTCTTCCTCTAGGTGCTGACTTACCCTGGCGGGTAAGAACACCTATAGGACAAAGATAGAACAACACCGGGGAGTAAAGAAACAAAGGAAGAAGCAGCGGACAAGGATAAACAGAGAAGCGGACCACGGGAACAACAGACCACAGAGTACATGAATGAAGAACACAGAGCACAAGTAGAACGCACGGTAACTGCCAAAGCAGAGGCTGGACATGAAGTGAAGGGAACAAACTCTCAACAACACTGCAGCAAGGTCTGAAAGGCCCAGGGCAGCTATATAGGGTGGTGATTGGAAAATAAGCATCAGCTGAACAGGAGGCCAGAAGCTTTTAACCATAGGAGTGCTGGAAGAGAGTGAATATAAGCTTAGGGAGCAGAGAGAATGGGACAATGTCCATGTTTGCCAGACACAGAAGCAAAAGGCTGTGTCTAAACAGTGCACCTAACATATGGTGCCATGTACTCCCTTGGTATTGTTCCCAGCGCACAGTTCCACCCTCCACCATCAATATGGTGCCATGCACTATTTCGGGATTGTTCTCGGCGCACAGTTCCACCCTCCGCTGACACTTTGCTGCGCATAAAGCCTTTATCAGGGAGTCGGCAACAGGTAAAAATTGCTTCAGAGAGGAAAAAGGTCCTACATTCTCAGGATTGCTGGGGGGATACCAGCAGTCAGCCCCCACAAATCTATCAATTTTCACTCACTTAGTGGATGGGCAAAAACTGAAAAAAGATCTCCTTTGAAGACGTGGCCATTTTTTTTTCTAATTTTCAGTTTTTTTCTCCACATAAAAAATCATAGCTTTTTCATTTTTCCATCCACATCGCTCTCTGGGGGTTGTTTTTTTGTGGGACAAGTTGTAATTTTCAATGGTACTATTTAATGTTCCAAATAAGGCACTGAAAAACTTTGGAGTGAGATGCAAAAATAAACAAATTTTGCCATATTGGGGGGGGGGGGGTACTTGTTTTTACAGGGTACTCAATGCAGGAGGAATGGCATAACAACTTTATTCTGTGGGTCAGTACGAATACGAGACCAAAAATTATGTGTTTTTTTTAAATTCTATTAATTTAAAAAATAAGTCCTTGCCTTGGGGCTGTTATGACATCTAGTGGCCTATTTGATGTACTGCTAGTAGATGATAACATCTACTTATGTGAGAAGAATGCCAATGACATCTAATGGCCTAGTCTTAAAGAGACTCTCTCGCCTACTTCTAGTCCTATGAGCTTATGGACTGAAAGTAGGTGACCCGCTGAGTCTGGTAATGTGTTATATTTACCTCCCCATCATTCTTCCACTGCGAGCGCTGGAAGCTGTTGTTGCAGTACACTGAGCGGCGCTGCAAAGAAGTCCATCCATTATAAAATTGAAACGTGTGGACTACTTAGCGTGCCACTCGATACACTGCAACAGCGCTCGCAGTGAGGGAACGGCAGGGGAGGTAAGTATAACACATCCCTGGATGTTACACATAGGCGTACTGTTAGGGGTTGCACTTGCGACCCGGCCCCTTAGCTGGGGGAAGCCCTCACCACAGACCACCCAAGACTTGCAGACTCGGGGATTGCAGCACACAGTGCAGGCAGGGAGCAGGAAGACCTTACTAATTAATGACTGATTCCTTTATCAGACTGAAGCAAACGCTTAATGGTTGTTTCACTGATCAATCAGAGCTTCTATCACTGATTGGTTGCTGACTCCTGGCTGAGAGGCTGCAGTTACAGCTGAAAGTCCCGGCCATCGGCGCTCTCCACAGCCTCGTCTCCTCCTGCACTGATGCAGGGAGAGGAGGAGGCTGAAGACACAGACAGCGTGTTACCATGCGGCAGTTGCTGGTCCTCCTGTGGCGGCGGTGTGCGGGGTCTTGCGGTCAGGGTACGTCCCCCGGTTTGTTGTCCAGCTGCCGGGGGCATGGGTGCCTGGCCGGCATGGGCGGCATGTTGCTGGTGGCGCGCGGCACTGTGCGTGCGCGCACCTGTGAGTGCAGCTGCCGTGCACGAGCTCCCTTTTGTTGCTTTCTGTTGGGAGTTGGTGTCTCCCTCTCTCCGCCCCTGGGCAGAGGCTTTTGTTTATAGGTCAGGCATAGACTTGCAATCACTGCCAGTTATTGGTTTCCCTCAGTGTGCTAGCTAGTCTGCCTCTGTTGGTCCCCTGCTTCTGTCATCTTGCCTGCTATACTTTGCTATTATCCGCCAGATTTTTTCATGTGCCTCAGTTCTGCTTAGTATTGTTTGTGTTGGTTATTTACATCTGCCTTTCTATTGGTATTCTACCCTTTCCATTCAGGTAGGCCATTGTCCCTTTTTCGGTCCCTAGTGAGAGTAGGGGCCACCACCCAGTTGCCCGTCTGGCGTTAGCCAGGAGTGGAGGCAAGTAGGCAGGGACAGGGGTTATAGGGCACCCGGGCTGGCGTATCAAGGGTAGTATACCGTAACACAGCGGGGCTGCAGGATGCCCCATCCTCTCCTGCGCTCACGCCTCCAGATGCCTGGAGAACACATGGCTCCGCTGCTGCTGTCCTGCCTAGAAGACACAGAGGATGGTAAGTATGTAATGTTTGTGTATGTATACTGTGTGTGCAGAATGGCTCAATCACACGGGCGTACTGTCACCGAGTATTACATGTGCGTATATCCTGTGTGTAACGTGGTCAATGGAGGCAATTACAGCCAATGGACTTTCATTCTTCCATGCACAACGGCGTGTGAACACTGTGTATGATACGCAAGAGAAATAAATTGCAGCATGCTCTATTTCTCCGGGTATCATACGCAGCCCTTGAGTGGGCTGCATGTAACACATTGTCCATAAGTGTCCTTGCTCTCAACAGAGCAGGGATTTAAAAAAAAAAAAAAAACACTGTGCATGTCCATGACACATCATTTGCAGGCATGCACAGTGAATGCTCATTCTGTACGCGTCCTTGCCGGCAAACCATATGGGCTATGTGTACAACACTACGGGAGACTCGTGTGAACGAGGGTCACTTCTAGAGATGAGCGAACCTACTCGTTTCGAGTAATTACTCGATCGAGCACCGTGATTTTCGAGTACTTCAGTACTCGGGTGAAAAGATTCAGGGGGCGCCGGGGGGGGGGGGGAGGAGTGGCGGCACGGGGGAGGGGTAGCAGCGGGGAACAGGGGGGAGTCCACTCTCTCTCCCTCTCCCCCCACTCCCTGCTGCAACCCCCCACTCAGCCACGGCGCCCCCCGAATCTTTTCGCCCGAGTACGGAAGTACTCGAAAATCGCGGTACTCGGGCGAAAAAGGGGCGTGGTCGAGTAGGCTCGCCCATCTCTAGTCACTTCACATTAGCATTGGAGGTTCAGTTCGTCAGCCTCCATTACTGAAGTTAAAAAAAGAATCAGAAAACAAAATAAATAAATAAAATAAAATAAATAGTCCACTGATAAAGATGTGGAGGTTTTATGGTCTCTCAATTAGTGTTAGGGGGTCACCAGGCCAGAGTGTTATCTGTGCTATACATGTCTCATACTTCCCAGTCTCACATGAAATCTCCTGAAGAATTTAACCCTCTGTTGAAAGTGTCAAAGGTTTTATAAATTTGTACTCCCAAATTCTTCTGTGGCTTTGTGATTTGAAATTGCCTTTCAATATGATGACTTTTAATGTGTTCGTGTGACGTCATCATATAAAATCCAAGACTGAAACCAAACAGGGTCCGTTTGGTTGATCCATTTGGCCGGGAGATGCTGCTTCCTGAACAAAGCAGGAAAACAGAATCCTATAGCACTAATGAGAACGAGTCCTAATATGTGCAATGTATGTAGATCTAATATGTATGCAGTGCAAAGGTACACTACACTACAAAAACACTTTTAGGGTGACTATCCACTAGCGTTTTTTTCCGCTGCGAATTCGCTACTTTTTTTTCCAATTGTCAATGGGACTTTCTAATGTTAAAAACGCAACGCATCAAAAACACAAGTTGCGTCGCATTGCGTTTTTAACATTAGAAAGTCCCATTAACAATTGGGGAAAAAAACACAGCGAATTCGCAGCGGAAAAAAAACGCTAATGGGTAGTCACCCAAGAGGTGTCACCGATTTGGTACAAATCTGCAGCAGATTTTAACCTTTCAACTAAACTCAAATTGAAAGGCTGAAATCTGCTGCAGATCTGCAGCAAATCGGTGACATGTGAACGCACCCAAAAATGAATCTCTGCCTCGCTTCAGGTAGAAGGACGGCGCTGGTGGCTCAGTGTTATGGTAACATTAAAGGGATTTATTGACATTTCAACCGCTGAGGACCCTTTTTTTTAATTTTCAGTTTTTCCTTCCTAAGTTTAAAAAAAAATCCTAACTCTTAATTTATCATACAAGTCTGATGGCATATTGTTGTTTTTGCTGAATGAGTTGTATTTTTCAATGTACCATATAATGTTCTGAAAAATGTAAAAAAAAATTCTAAGTAGAGCGAAATGGGAAAAAAATGAAATTCCATCATCTTTGGGTGCGTCTTTCTTCTACGGCATGCCCACTGCAGCAAAAATGACATGATATCTTCATTTTATGGGTCGGTACGATTACTAGGACACCAAATCTATATATTTGGGGGGTTTTTTGTAATACTTTTAAAATATGATATAGCTTCGAAAAAATGGAAACATTTTTGCCGCCATCTTCTGACAGCCATAACTTTGTTATTTTTCCGTCGACATAGATGTGTTACAGCACATTTTTTCGTGAGACATCCTGTAGTTTTAATTGGCACCACTTTGGAGTGAATACGATTTTTTGATCGCTTGTTATTATAATTTTTCTTGGAGGTTGACCAAAAAATTCTGGTGGTGTTTATTTTTTTTCTAATAACCTTCAAAGGTGGCTCTACCATCTACTCCCCGTGAATCCAAGACACTGCCGGCCCAGCCGTATAGCAACCGTGCTGAATGAATTCATTACTTACTTGTTCACGTGAAACCTGTGCCACTTCCAAGTGATCAAACACCCAGAACAAATAACAGAGACCACAGTCAAAGAAGTAGTTTTAAACCGGAGGCACATGGAGTGAGGGAACAGCGGATATAGGCAGACTAGCAGTACCACCAGTTCAGATTAGGTTGAAACCAGAAGTCCCATTGCCATGTATTTCTCCATCCCTCTGTATAAAAGACAGTAGGTATTTGTTTGCTTTCACACATAGGCAAGCAATATACCTGGGTTGTGATGCTGCAGGGAGCTCAGATATCACCCTCCATGTTCTCACAGCTCATGGGTCAAGTGTTGGAAGGCTGGCAACCTGAATCATAGGCTGTTGTTTTGTTACGATACGTTGATGACCTTTTGCTCTGTGCTCCAGACAAAGCTACATGCGTAGAAGCTTTAATTTCTCTCCAATTCCTGGTAAAGAACAGATGTAAGGCGTCAAGGAAGAAGCTTCAGTTTTGTTGTTCATCTGTGACTTTTCTTGGACATTGTCTTACATGAGGAGCTCGTCATCTCACCCAGCATCGTAAATCTGCCGTTATGAACATTAAGGTACCCACTTCTGTCTCTAAACTACGTACCTTTCTAGGACTTGTTTCAGATTGTAGACCATGGACTGTGAATGCATCGCAGCTGATGTAGCCGCTGTAGGATTGTCTCAAGAAAGAACCCTTCCAACTTACAGATGCAGTCATCTTGGTAGCCCCAGCCCTGGGCCTGCCCAACTACGACAAACCCTTCAGGCTCTACTGCAATGAGAACAATGGACACGCAGCAGTAGTCCTTACACAGCAGCACAGAGGGCACCAGCGACCCATAGCCTTCTACTCCAGCAGGTTAGACCCCCATTGTCCGACGATCACCTTTCTGTCTACGAGCAGTAGCGGCAGTCTCCAGGATGTTGGACAAGTCGGCGGACCTAGTTCTGGATCATGAGGTACAAGTGTTAGCACCACATGACATCTCTGCCATTCTAACACAGGTTCAGCCCAAGTACTTGTCTGCAGCCCATTGTCTGAGACTCCAATGTGCTCTCCTGATGCCTGCCAACGTTACCATCACCCACTGCTACTCTTTTACCAGAATGGGATGACACTGTCCAAGTGACTCAAGAATAACCTAACCTTTATGACTGCACCCAGCTCATGCAGATGGAAACTTCTGGGTTTGATTCCATCAAGGACACTCCACTACTTAGTCCCGAATTAACCTTGTTCGTTGATGGCTCCAGGTATGCTGTAGATGGACAATTTCACACTGGATTTTCGATCACCACAAAGGCAGCTGCCCTTCATCAATAGTCATTACTTGCACACGTCTCAACCCAACATGCTGAACTGCAGGCCCTTACACACACCTGTATGCTGGCACAAGACAGCTAACATTTACATAGACTCTAGATATGTCTTGGCAGACCAAGCAACCAAAGAAGCAGCCCTGCTGCCCTTCACACCAGCAGTTCTGGCCACCTGCCAAGAAGACAACATGTTACTGTTGCTAAATGTCTCCCAACATCTTCTTTTGTCTTTTCAGAAACAAGCATCTTCCCATGAAGTGTCAGGTTGGTAAGCAAAAGGAGCCACTTCAGATTCCAGTGGCATGTGGACACTTCAGGGAACGCCTTGTCTTCTAAGAGCCTTGTTTCCGGTACTAGCCTCCATAACACATGACCTCATGCATGCCTCTAAAACTGCAATGTGTGATCTTGTTTCCAGGTATTGGTATGCGCCCGGTTTTTCGGTAGTTGCTGTCTCTTATACTCTGGGATGTTTGACTTGTGCATTGTCCAACCCAGGTAAAATTGTGAAAACCCCTTCTAAACACACTCCTAGGCCCTAGTACCCCTTCTAGAGGTTGCAGATTTACTACATACAACTTCCTCAAATCTGGACCGTTTCAATACGTCCTTGTATGTATTGCTCTCTTGTCTGGCTGGAGACTTACCCCGTTTCTGCGTCTAATGCCAAAAATACAGCCAAAAAGCTTCTTTCTGAAGTGGTCTGTATGTTTGGTGTCCCAGGAATCATTGAGAGTGACCGTTGTACTCACATTACTGAGATGACAGGGATGTTAGGCAAAGAACAAGCATTCCACACCCCGTATCATCCTCAAAGCAGTGGGAGAGTAGAGAGGCTAAATGGGACTATAAAAAAAAATAATAAAATTTAAAAAGCAATGACCAAATTGAATAAACCTTGGCCTGAGTGTCTTTCCTTGTCTCTCCTGTCAACAAGACACACGCCCACCAAACAGACAGGTCTCAGTCCTTATGAGATTCTGTTTGGTTCGGCCCCTCGTCTAGGCCTACACTTTCCTCAGCAATTACAGGTTTAATTTGAACATATATTACCTCCATTGCAGGATGTCTGGTGGATTTGTGGTGATGGTAGGATGCGTGCAACCCTGCCCAAATTTTGAAAAGGTAAGTGCGCACCTACAAAGGTACTCCTCCCCTTTCAGCTGCTCGCAGCTGGGTGGACAGGACACACAAAGGCACTCCCATCAGGGCATAAAGAATCTCTGCATGGACTGCTATGTAATCTCCCTGGTGGATCTTGTGATGCAGGTATTTATACTGATGAAATAGGGGTACCCAGGGGAGGGCCAAATGAGTTTACAGCCAGAAACCAGATTGCAGGAGGAATCTAATCTGTCTTTTGTCCTTGGTGCACAATTAATAAAAATATTGATTGGATTAATTATATAAATTATAATCAACAGAGATTTGTAAACTACACCAGAGAGGCCATACAAGGATTAGTGGAACAACTAGGACCAACATCCTCTATGGCGTTCCAGAACCGTCTTACTTTGGTCATGCTAATAGCAGAAAAAGGAGGAGTCTGCAAGATGAATGGGGATTCATGCTGCACCCACATCCCCAACAACACGGCTCTGGACGGATCAGTAACTAAAGCTTTGCACGGACTACTAAGTCTATCTATTCAACTTGCAGAAAATTCTGGTGTTTCTGATCCATTTACATCATGGTTGGAGGATATTTTTGGACAATGGAGTGCTTGGATAACATCTCTTCTTACTACTTTTACTATTATAGTAATTGCTTTTGTAGTAGTAGGCTGTTGTGTAATATCTTGTATACGCCGCATATTAGTAAAATCTGTTAAAAAGGTGATACCCACTATGATAGCACAAAATGGTATGAAAGCCCAGGTCTCATGTTGACCCGGCTATGATCATTCTTGTATTGGTCAGAACAATAGTGAAATGTAATATAAAGGCTGGCAGACATCGCTAGGATGGACTGAAGTACTTCAAATGTTTACTGTTGTTCTGGGACAAGATAAGAAACAAAAGGGGGAAATGTTATGGAATATAAAGTGTTAAGTTTCAGAATGAAATAAGTGTATGTTTCTTACCTTGTATTGGACTATTGGCCCTTAAATGGAAGACTAAAACCTACGCTTTGTAGTGCCGGTAACTGGGATTTTAAGATAAAAAGTCAGACAAATTAAATAAGGCTAAGCTGTGTTAACAGAGAAGGCACACAACTATAGCAGAAATAGTGTCTAATGCAACAACAATATCCTGACTGAAGTAATTTCTATGTCTGAGATGGGCCTTAAGAGCTTTGAGACTATTTGGTAGATGTCAATAAGCCTTATGATTAGAGATGAGCGAGTATACTCGCTAAAGGCAATTGCTGGAGCGAGCATTGCCTTTAGCGAGTACCTGCCCGCTCGAGACCGAAGGTTTGGGTGCCGGCGGCGGGCAGGGAGCTGCGGGGGGAGAGCGGGGAGGAACGGAGGGGAGATCTCTCTCTCCCTCTCTCCCCCCTGCTTCCTCCTGCTGACTGCTGCTACTCACCGCTCCCCCGCGCCGGCACCCGAACCTTCTGTCTCGAGCGGGCAGGTACTCGCTAAAGGCAATGCTCGCTCGAGCAATTGTCTTTAGCGAGTATACTCGCTCATCTCTACTTATGATCAATCAGCTTTGTCACCTATGTAACACTAATCTTTGTACCAAGTAACTCTTAAATATGCCTTCTTATTTCTGTATAAGAGTTGGCAATGTTCATAATAAAGTAGAATTCATTGATTCTCACTGGAGAAGTGTCTTGACATAACATGGAGTGATTTCATGCTATTGATAGATAATTGCTAGCAAATCTTCTCATCACGGGCTTCCATATCTACCAATTTGGCACCTGGCAACGAGGTCATCAGATCGGTACTGGTGTGGCCGATAACACTACCGAAATCCACCAAAAGCTGAGAGCACAAAACAGATCAATTCACACCAGATGGCAAATAAGTAGCAATTCAGGAAATAACACACAAATGTAAAAAAGGTGATCAAGTGCTCACAGGGTAGGGTGTAAAGGGTACAGGAATAAAAACACTTACTATTGCAGGAGGTCTCTCTCCTGAAGACCTCCCAAGTGGTGTCTTTCAGCCAAAAGGAAAAATCCTTGTCCAGAAAATTCACTTTAAAAGTTTTAATACTACTGCAACTAAAGTCCTTGGTTTTTGTCTTTCTTATTCTCACTTTATGTGTTTTACTTGGAGTCATTGCCAAACAGTTAATCAGTCTAGCCAGCCCATCAGACAGTGAGTGAGTCTGCACGTCTACCTGTGGGCAGAAGACGTTCCCACCTAGGCCTATCCAACATGGAAAAAGCGAAACAATATGTCCATCTACTTTGGAGCATACCCCATCTTATCCCCAGTTGGTATGGAGTTTAGAAGCTACCATGGAAGGATTGAGAAAGTACCTTAACAGACAACTAAATAGTAAGTGTTGGCTGGTAGAGAGAGTGAGAGAGGTCATCCAGGAGAGTGATCCTACAGATAACGTGGATTGTATGTTTCAATATGCCCCAAGTTGCCTCCCTGCCTGCTCACAAATAGAGGTCTTAATCCCAATCCTCCATTGCAATAACTGTTGTGTATTGTACCTGCTGGACGTTCTAGTAAAGAAAGACTTCACCGATGGAAGGATGGAACGCTGGCATCACCCGTGACATATACTGAAGTTTCCACACAGAGTTTTATGCAGGTAACTGTATCGATAGCATTGCCTGGAGAAGCCTGCCAGGGCCTTGGCAAAGGGTTACACACATCCCTCTGAGGAGGGGATGGTAGTGCCACCGTGACATCCCTAACTATCTCCTCAGCTGTAGGCCCAGGTCCTTGGTCACTGCATTATGATTTTTTGAAAGTGTGGAGGAAAAACAAAGCTGAAAAAAAGGACCACATCCTTAAAGGGGTTTTGTCACTAGAAAAAAAAAATCAATACTTAACTATTCCTCCCTTGGGAGTCTTCTTACTGCATTTTCTCTTCACCGATCTTCTTATAGTTCCTGCACCCGGGTCACCTCACCTCTAGCCGGATCTTCTTCTTCCTGTTTTAGAGCATCCATTAGCTGCAGTTCACTTCCTGTAGGTCAGTGAACCCTCTCACTAGTGACGTAGCGGTCACTGCCTAGCTGGGAATGCCAGGCCGTTGCCGAGACTGGGTATGCATGCAGTCTTGCCGCGAGTGTTCATACACTATTGTCGAGTGACAATGCGCATCTGCAGTCTCAGCAATAGTCTGGCAGTGAATGCTACGTTACTCGTGACCGGGTACACTGACCTGCAAGAAGGAGAATGTCTCCAATTTTCGCTTAGTCACCGGAAGAAGACAAATTGACTGGTTGGAAGTGATGTGACCCAGGAAACTGTAGGAGCTGAGGAAGGAATGGGTAAGTATTGATTTTTATTAATGACAGAACCCCTTTAAGGGATTAATAATTTCGCAATTTACATTAAAACGACGTCTGAAATTCAGAAGTTGGTAGTTCTGCAGTTGTATCTGGCAGAGGACAGTAAGAAAAACGTTACCAGACTAAAAAGCAAATTGAAAAGACCAAACACGAGACTTTTGCTAGTAATAAGTCAGGATTTTATTCTCCTGGATCGGTGGATTTTTTTTTTTTTTAATTTTTCAGTAAGCGACCAAGAATGCACACTCCAATCCTATCTGGTTAATGCTGGATTAAAGACATTTTACTAGAAGTAACCCCACGCCGTAATTGTCAGACCCAGATTAATTCTAAAGTACAGACATTGATAGCAAACAATCACATGGAAACCCAATTTGCCTGGATAGCAGCTGAATTATTCAATAATTGTAGTATAACATTTTACTCCATTGCTCATCCTGTTTCCGCGTTCTCCAGTGACTTCTATCACTTACAGCAGGTTAACTGGACGTCGTTCAGAGCGGTGTCATCTCCACTGCCTTGTGGGTACTCCATCTTCGTCTTAATGCCACAAATTCCTTTCATGCATTTTCCGCTCCACCGGCCATAAACTCCCCAATGACGTCCATCTCCTAACAGGATCTCATAGTCAGAGCACTGAAACATTATATTGTTAGCAGCTGTATCATCCATGCCTCTCCTTGGTGGCTCCACCTGCAGGCTGAAGCTGATGAGATGCCCTTCCGGACACCATTGGGTGGCACTCCACTCCCCCCAGCTGTAAACAGAGACAATAGCGCACATTTACACTTGACATCTTGGATCTTATCTGAAGTAATACTGTTTCTAAGCCTGGATTCACATGGGCAGAAGGATACTTACACGTGCATTGGAGAAATGGGCGTTCTGTATTTGCACGCACATGCATGTGTTTTTTGCACACTCAAAAAACTTCACAAGCATTCTCCCATCCATTGAAATTGTGGAAATCCTTATGCGCTCATGTGGTGAAAATGCAAGAAAGTGTAGCGCCACTTGCTTAGAAAGGGGCAGGGGATCTCATCAAAATGAAAAGTGAGAAAGAATCCCCTCCACGTGGCCCAAGGAATCTGTCAGTGGTCCTGGTATGGTTTCTAAACATTTTTTATACTTTTTATTTTTATATAGAATAGTAACAGCAGGTACAGCAAGGTTCATTCTACCATCCACTGTAGTGTGGAAACTAGTGTAATGAGTTCAATAAGTGTTTTGCACCTGCATAAATACACAGAAAAATAGTGTCACCTATGTACAAGAATATAACTACTATAATACTGCCTCCTATGTACAAGAAAATTGCTACTATAATACTGCCCCCTATGTACAAGAATATAACTACTATAATACTGTCCCCTATATACAAAAATACAACTGTTATAATATGGCCTCTATGTGCATAAATATAACTACTATAATACTGCCTCCTATGTACAAGAATATAACTACTATAATACTGCCCCCTATGTACAAGAATATAACTACTATAATACTGCCCCCTATGTACAAGAATATAACCACTATAATACTGCCCCCTAAGTACAAGAATATAACCACTATAATACTGTCCCCTATGTACAAGAATATAACTACTATAACACTGCCTCCTATATACAAGGATATAACTACTATAATACTGCCCCCTGTGTACATGAATATAACTACTATAATACTGCCCCCATGTACAAAAATATATAACTAATATAATACTTCGCCCTATGTACAAGAGTATAGCTACTATAATACTGCTCCTATGTACAAGAATATAACTACTATATTACCGTCACCCTATGAACAAGAATATAACTACTATAATACTGCTCCCTATGTACAAGAATATAACTATGTAATGCTGCTCCCTATGCACAAGAATATAACTATATAATACTGCCTCCTATGTACAAGAATATAACTACTATAATACTGTCCCCTATGAACAAGAATATAACTACTATAATACTGCTCCCTATGTACAAGAATATAACTATGTAATGCTGCTCCCTATGCACAAGAATATAACTATATAATACTGCCTCCTATGTACAAGAATATAACTACTATAATACTGCTCCCTATGGAGAAGAGTATAACTACTATAATACTGCCCCCCTATGTAAAAGGATATAAATACTATGATACTGCCTCCTATGTACAAGAATATAACTACTAAAATACTGCTTCTCTGTAAAAGAATATAACAACTATAATACAGCCCACTATGTACAAGAATATAATTAGTATAATACTGCTCCTATGTACAAGAATATAACTACTATAATACTGCCCCCTATGCGCAAGAATATAATTAGAATAATACTGCTCCTATGTACAAGAATATAACTACTATAATAATGCCCCCTATGTACAAGAATATAACTACTATAATTCTGCTCCCTATGTACAAGAATATAACTAGTATAATACTGCTCCTATGTACAAGAATATAACTACAATAATACTGCTCTCTATGTACAGGAATATAACTACTATAATACTACCTCCAATGTACAAGAATATAACTACTAGAATACTGCCTCCTATATACAAGAATATAACTACTGTAATATTGTCTCCTATGTACAAGAATATAACTACTATAATAATGCCCCCTATGTACAAGAATATAACTACTATAATTCTGCTCCCTATGTACAAGAATATAACTAGTATAATACTGCTCCTATGTACAAGAATATAACTACAATAATACTGCTCCTATGTACAAGAATATAACTACCATAATACTGCCCCCTATGTGCAAGAATATACTGTAACTAGAATAATACTGCTCCTATGTACAAGAATATAACTACTATAATACTCCCCCGTATGTACAAGAATATAACTACTATAATACTACCCCTGTGTACAGGAATATAACTACTATAATACAGTCCCCTATGAACAAGAATATAACTACTATAATACTGCCTCCGATGTACAAGAATATAACAACTATAATACTGCCCATTATGTACAAGAATATAACTACTATAATACTGCCCATTATGTACAAGAATATAACTCGTATAATACTGCTCCTATGTACAAGAATATAACTACTACAATGCTGCTCCCTATGTACAAGCATATAGCTACTATAATACTGC
The DNA here is from genome assembly GCF_035609145.1 of Eleutherodactylus coqui. Taxonomy (NCBI): domain Eukaryota; kingdom Metazoa; phylum Chordata; class Amphibia; order Anura; family Eleutherodactylidae; genus Eleutherodactylus; species Eleutherodactylus coqui. The sequence continues at coordinate 330,357,873 of NC_089838.1, forward strand.
CCACTATCTACAAGAATATAATTAGAATAATACTGCTCCTATGTACAAGAATATAACTACTATAATACTGCCCCCTATGTACAAGAATATAACTACTATAATACTGCCCCCTATGTACAAGAATATAACCACTATAATACTGCCCCCTATGTACAAGAATATAACCACTATAATACTGCCCCCTAAGTACAAGAATATAACCACTATAATACTGTCCCCTATGTACAAGAATATAACTACTATAATACTGCCTCCTATATACAAGGATATAACTACTATAATACTGCCCCCATGTACAAAAATATATAACTAATATAATACTTTGCCCTATGTACAAGAGTATAGCTACTATAATACTGCCCCCTATGTACAAGAATATAACTACTATAATACTGCCCCCTATGTACAAGAATATAACTACTATAATACTGCCCCCTATGTACAAGAATATAACCACTATAATACTGCCCCCTATGTACAAGAATATAACCACTATAATACTGCCCCCTAAGTACAAGAATATAACCACTATAATACTGTCCCCTATGTACAAGAATATAACTACTATAATACTGCCTCCTATATACAAGGATATAACTACTATAATACTGCCCCCATGTACAAAAATATATAACTAATATAATACTTTGCCCTATGTACAAGAGTATAGCTACTATAATACTGCCCCCTATGTACAAGAATATAACTACTATAATACTGCTCCTATGTACAAGAATATAACTACTATAATACTGCCTCCTATGTACAAGAATATAACTACTATAATACTGCCCCCTATGTACAAAAATATAACTACTATAATACTGCCCCCTATGTACAAGAATATAACTACTATAATACTACCTCTATGTACAAGAATATAACTACTATAATACTGCTCCTATGTACAAGAATATAACTACTATATTACCTGTGGGCAGAAGATGTTCCCACCTAGGCCTATCCAACATGGAAAAAGCGAAACAATATGTCCATCTACTTTGGAGCATACCCCATCTTATCCCCAGTTGGTATGGAGTTTAGAAGCAACCAATGGAATGATTGAGAAAGTACCTTAACAGACAACTAAACAGTAAGTATTGGCAGGTAGAGAGAGTGAGATAGGTCATCCAGGAGAGTGATCCTACAGATAACGTGGATTGTATGTTTCAATATGCCCCAAGTTGCCTCCCTGCCTGCTCACAAATAGAAGTCTTAATCCCAATCCTCCATTGCAATAACTGTTGTGTATTGTACCTGCTGGACGTTCTAGTAAAGAAAGACTTCACCGATGGAAGGATGGAACGCTGGCATCACCCGTGACATATACTGAAGTTTCCACACAGAGTTTTATGCAGGTAACTGTATCGATAGCATTGCCTGGAGAAGCCTGCCAGGGCCTTGGCAAAGGGTTACACACGTCCCTCTGGGGAGGGGATGGTAGTGCCACCGTGACATCCCTAACTATCTCCTCAGCTGTAGGCCCAGGTCCTTGGTCACTGCATTATGATTTTTTGAAAGTGTGGAGGAAAAACAAAGCTGAAAAAAAGGACCACATCCTTAAAGGGGTTTTGTCACTAGAAAAAAAAAATCAATACTTAACTATTCCTCCCTTGGGAGTCTTCTTACTGCATTTTCTCTTCACCGATCTTCTTATAGTTCCTGCACCCGGGTCACCTCACCTCTAGCCGGATCTTCTTCTTCCTGTTTTAGAGCATCCATTAGCTGCAGTTCACTTCCTGTAGGTCAGTGTACCCTCTCACTAGTGACGTAGCGGTCACTGCCTAGCTGGGAATGCCAGGCCGTTGCCGAGACTGGGTATGCATGCAGTCTTGCCGCGAGTGTTCATACACTATTGTCGAGTGACAATGCGCATCTGCAGTCTCAGCAATAGTCTGGCAGTGAATGCTACGTCACTCGTGACCGGGTACACTGACCTGCAAGAAGGAGAATGTCTCCAATTTTCGCTTAGTCACCGGAAGAAGACAAATTGACTGGTTGGAAGTGATGTGACCCAGGAAACTGTAGGAGCTGAGGAAGGAATGGGTAAGTATTGATTTTTATTAATGACAGAACCCCTTTAAGGGATTAATAATTTCGCAATTTACATTAAAACGACGTCTGAAATTCAGAGGTCGGTAGTTCTGCAGTTGTATCTGGCAGAGGGCAGTAAGAAAAACATTACCAGACTAAAAAGCAAATTGAAAAGACCAAACACAAGACTTTTGCTAGTAATAAGTGAGGATTTTATTCTCCTAGATCGGTGGATTTTTTTTTTTTTTTTGTTAATTTTTCAGTAAGCGACCAAGAATCCACACTCCAATCCTATCTGGTAATTAAAGACATTTTACTAGAAGTAACCCCACGCCGTAATTGTCAGACCCAGATCAGTTCTAAAATACAGACATTGGCAGCAAACAATCACATGGAAACCCAATTTGCCTGGATAGCAGCTGAATTATTCAATAATTGTAGTATAACATTTTACTCCATTGCTCATCCTGTTTCTGCGTTCTCCAGTGACTTCTATCACTTACAGCAGGTTAACTGGACGTCGTTCAGAGCGGTGTCGTCTCCAGTGCCCTGTGGGTACTCCATCTTCGTCTTAATGCCACAAATTCCTTTCATGCATTTTCCACTCCACCGGCCATAAACTCCCCAATGACGTCCATCTCCTAACAGGATCTCATAGTCAGAGCACTGAAACATTATATTGTTAGCAGCTGTATCATCCATGCCTCTCCTTGGTGGCTCCACCTGCAGGCTGAAGCTGATGAGATGCCCTTCTGGACACCATTGGGTGGCACTCCACTCCCCCCAGCTGCAAACAGAGACAATAGCGCACATTTACACTTGACATCTTGGATCTTATCTGAAGTAATTCTGCTTCTAAGCCTGGATTCACATGGGCAGAAGGATACTTACACGTGCATTGGAGAAATGGGCGTTCTGTATTTGCACGCACATGCATGTGTTTTTTGCACACTCAAAAAACTTCACAAGCATTCTCCCATCCATTGAAATTGTTGAAATCCTTATGCGCTCATGTGGTGAAAATGCAAGAAAGTGTAGTGCCACTTGCTTAGAAAGGGGCAGGGGATCTCATCAAAATGAAAAGTGAGAAAGAATCCCCTCCACGTGGCCCAAGGAATCTGTCAGTGGTCCTGGTATGGTTTCTAAACATTTTTAATACTTTTTATTTTTATATAGAATAGTAACAGCAGGTACAGCAAGGTTCATTCTACCATCCACTGTAGTGTGGAAATTAGTGTAATGACTTCAATAAGTGTTTTGCACCTGCATAAATACACAGAAAAATAGTGCCTCCTATGTACAAGAATATAACTACTATAATACTGCCTCCTATGTACAAGAAAATTGCTACTATAATACTGCCCCCTATGTACAAGAATATAACTACTATAATACTGTCCCCTATATACAAGAATATAACTGTTATAATACGGCCTCTATGCACATAAATATAACTACTATAATACTGCCTCCTATGTACAAGAATATAACTACTATAATACTGCCCCCTATGTACAAGAATATAACCACTATAATACTGCCCCCTATGTACAAGAATATAACCACTATAATACTGCCCCCTATGTACAAGAATATAACCACTATAATACTGTCCCCTATGTACAAGAATATAACTACTATAATACTGCCTCCTATATACAAGGATATAACTACTATAATACTGCCCCCTGTGTACATGAATATAACTACTATAATACTGCCCCCATGTACAAAAATATATAACTAATATAATACTTCGCCCTATGTACAAGAATATAACTACTATAATACTGTCCCCTATATACAAGAATATAACTGTTATAATACGGCCTCTATGCACATAAATATAACTACTATAATACTGCCTCCTATGTACAAGAATATAACTACTATAATACTGCCCCCTATGCACATAAATATAACTACTATAATACTGCCCCCTATGTACAAGAATATAACTACTATACTACTACCCCGTATGTACAAGAAAATAACTACTATACTACTACCCCTATGTACAATAATATAAATACTATAATACTGCCCCCTATGAACAAGAATATAACTACTATAATACTGCCCCCTATGTACAAGAATATAACTACTATAATACTGCCCATTATGTACAAGAATATAACTACTATAATACTGCCCCCTATGTACAAGAATATAACTACTATAATACTGCCCCCTATGTACAAGAATCTAACTACTATACTACTACCCCGTATGTAGAAGAATATAACTACTATACTACTACCCCTATGTACAAGAATATAAATACTATAATACTGCCCCCTATGTACAAGAATATAACTACTATAATACTGCCTCCTATGTACAAGAATATAACAACTATAATACTGCCCATTATGTACAAGAATATAACTAGTATAATACTGCTCCTATGTACAAGAATATAACTACTATAATACTGCCCCCTATGTACAAGAATATAACTACTATAATACTGCCCCTATGTACAAGAATATAACTACTATAATACTGCCTCCTATGTACAAGAATATAACTACTATAATACTGCCCATTATGTACAAGAATATAACTACTATAATACTGCTCCTATGTACAAGAATATAACTACTGTAATGCTGCTCCCTACGTACAAGAATATAACTATTATAATACTGCCCACTATCTACAAGAATATAACTAGTATAATACTGCTCCTATGTACAAGAATATAACTACTATAATACTGCCTCCTATGTACAAGAATATAACTACTATAATACTGCTCCCTATGTACAATAATATAATTAGTATAATACTGCTCCTATGTACAAGATTAAAACTACTATAAAACTGCCCCCTATGTGCAAGAATATAACTAGTATAATACTGCCCCTATGTACAAGAATATAACTACTTTAATACTGCTCCCTATGTACAAGAATATAACTATATAATACTGCCTCCTATGTACAAGAATATAACTAGTATAATACTGCTCCTATGTACAAGATTAAAACTACTATAATACTGCCCCCTATGTACAAGAATATAACTACTATAATAGTGCTCCCTATGTACAGGAATATAACTACTTTAATAGTGCCCCTATGTACAAGAATATAACTACTAGAATACTGTCCCTATGTACAAGAATATAACTACTACAATAGGACCTCCAATGTACAAGAATATAACTATTATAATACTGCCCACTATCTACAAGAATATAACTAGTATAATACTGCTCCTATGTACAAGAATATAACTACTATAATACTGCCCCCTATGTACAAGAATATAACTACTATAATACTGCTCCCTATGTACAATAATATAATTAGTATAATACTGCTCCTATGTACAAGATTAAAACTACTATAATACCGCCCCCTATGTGCAAGAATATAACTAGTATAATACTGCTCCTATGTACAAGATTAAAACTACTATAATACTGCCCCCTATGTACAAGAATATAAGTACCATAATACAGCCCCCTATGTACAAGAATATAACTGCGATAATACCGCCTCCTATGTACAAATATAAAACTACTATATACCGTCTACTCTGTACAAGAATATAAGTACTATAATACTGCCCCGTATGTACAAGAATATAACTACTATAATACTGCTGCCCTATGTACAAGAAAATAAGTACTATAATACAGCCCCCTATGTACAAGAATATAACTACTATAATACTGCTCCTATGTACAAGAAAATAACTACTATAATACTGCCCCCTATGTACAAGAATGTAACTACTATAATACTGCTCCCCCTTTGTACAAGAATATAACTACTATAATACTGCTTCCTATGTACAAGAATATAACTACTGTAATACTGCTGCTATGTACAAGAAAAAAACTACTATAATACTACTCCCTATGTACAAGAATATAACTACTATAATACTCCCTCCTATGTACAAGAGTAAAACTACTATAATACTGCCCCTATATATAATACTGTCCCCTGTGTACAAGAATATAACTACTATAATACTGCCCGCTATGTACAAGAATATAACTACTATAATACTGCCTCCTATGTACAAGAATGTAACTGCTATAATACAGCCTCCTCTCCTCACCTATGTATGGCTCCCATGCACTTTTCAACTTCCTAAGACGCCTTCAACCCCCCAATACTGCAAAGAAACACCTCAGCCACCCAAACAAATCCCCTAGCCATGCACTCACCCTTGCTACCCTGCTACTCCTAGCTGCAGGGGACATATCCCCCAACCCAGGCCCACCACGTACTGTTCTCTACCAATATGCCCCCCCTGCCCCATTCAAATGCGCCCTATGGAACTCCCAATCTGCGTTTAACAAACTCCCAACTATCTATGACCTTTTCACCAGTAAACACTTGAACTTGCTCGCCCTCACGGAAACCTGGATACAGCAGTCCGATTCTACCTCCCCCGCTGCATTGTCCTATGATGGCCTGCAGTTCTCCCACACACCCAGATCGGATGACAGACGTGGCGGAGGAGTAGGTATCATCCTCTCCCCAAACTGTACCTTCCAGGTCATTCCCTCAGCTCCCTCGCTTATCTTCCACTCCTTCGAAGTCCACACCCTGCGACTCTTCCGCCCACTGCCTCTGCTTGTCACAGTTATTTACCGCCCCCCAGGTCCCACCTGCCTGTTCCTAGACCACTTTGCTGCCTGGCTCCCCCACTTCCTATCGTGTGAAATCCCAACCCTCATACTTGGTGATTTCAACATCCCTACTAACGACTCTAGCTCCTCATCTGCCTCCCGGCTTTTAACACTTACCTCCTCCCTTGGCTTATCGCTAATCTCTGACTCCCCCACTCATAGAGATGGTAACACTCTCGATTTAGTTTTCTTCCGTCTCTGCTCTGCTTCTCACTTTATTAACTCCCCACTCCCACTCTCAGATCATAACCTTCTCTCTTTCTCTATCAGGCACCCTAGCATCTCTCCTGACCCTCCTATTTATCGCACCTCTAGGAACCTCCAGTCTGTCTGCACTAAACAGTTTGCCAAAACTATTCAGTCCTCCCTATCGCCTATCTCTCGCCTCCCCTGCCCTAACCTGGCAGCCAAATACTACCACACCACCCTCAGCCGTGCCCTGGATGAAGCGGCACTGCCCGTGACGCGAGCCATCAAACGCAGACCACGGCAACCCTGGCTCACGTCCCAAACGCGCTTCATCCGGCGGTGCTCTAGGTGCGCCGAGCGGCTGTGGAGAAAGTCAAGGCTGCCGGCAGACTTCCTCCACTTCAAATTCATGCTTAAAACTTATAACCTAGCCCTTCACCATGCCAAACAAGTTTATTTCACCTCCCTTGTCTCCTCACTATCCCACAACCCCAAACAACTCTTTGAGACCTTTCACTCCTTCCTCAGCCCCAAAGAACAGGCCCCTGCGACAGACCTGACTGCTGGAGAACTAGCTGCCTATTTCAAAGAAAAAATCAACAACATTCGAAAAGAAATCTCTGAAAGCTGCATGGTTAGCCCCGATCCCAGTTTCATCAGCACTGCACCCAGCACCTACTCACTACGCTAGAACCAACGACAGAGGAAGAAGTCTCCAGGCTCCTTTCCACTGCCCGCCCCACCACCTGCGCTAGCGACCCTCTCCCCTCTCACCTCCTCCGGTCCCTTTCCCCAGCTCTCATTACTCACCTCACTACAATCTGCACCCTCTCCCTAACCTCTGGCACTTTTCCATCCTCATTCAAACACTCCATTATATCCCCTCTGCTTAAAAAAACAACCCTGGACCCAACTGATGCTGCCAACTACCGACCCGTCTCAAACCTCCCCTTCATCTCCAAATTACTGGAACGCCTGGTCTACTCCCGCCTTACTCGTTTTCTCTCTGACAACTCGCTCCTCGACCCCTTCCAGTTTGGTTTCCGCTCTCTACACTCGACCGAAACTGCCCTTACAAAAGTAACAAATGACCTGATGACTGCAAAGTCGAGAGGTGATTACTCCTTACTAATCCTCCTTGACCTGTCTGATGCATTTGACACTGTTGACCACAGTCTCCTTCTCACTATGCTCCCCTCTATTGGTCTAAAGGATACTGATCTGTCCTGGTTCTCCTCGTACCTCTCTGACCGCTCTTTCAGTGTTTCCTTTGCTGGTTCTATTTCTGCTCCACTTCCTCTCGCTGTTGCGGTACCCCAGGGCTCGGTCCTTGGTCCCCTTCTCTTCTCTATCTATACTGCCCCAATTGGACAAACCATCCACAAATTTGGTCTCCAATACCATCTCTACGCTGATGACACCCAACTATACACTTCCTCTCGTGAGATCTCTGGACCATTCTTCCAAAATATCACCGACTGTCTGTCCGCTGTCTCTAACACTATGTCCTCCCTTTTTCTCAAACTAAACCTCTCTAAAACTGACCTCCTTGTCTTTCCACCTTCTAACCAACCTCCCCTCAACATCTCCATTCCAGTGTCTGGCACCATCATAACTCCCAGACGGCATGCCCGATGCCTTGGGGTCACACTGGACTCTGACCTCTCCTTTGCCCCCCATATCCAATCTCTGGCCCAAACATGCCACATGCACCTCAGAAATTTTGCAAAAATACGTCCGTTCCTCACCACGGACATGCTAAAAACGCTCGTGGTTGCCCTCATCCATTCCCGGCTTGACTACTGCAACTCACTACTCATTGGCCTCCCCCGCACTAGACTCGCTCCACTCCAATCCATACTAAATGCAGCAGCTAGACTCATTTTTCTATCCAGTCGTTATTCAGACGCCTCTGCATTATTTCAGTCGCTGCCATTGGCTGCCCATCCACTGCAGAACTAAATTTAAACTCCTCTACCTCACTTACAAAGCTCTGCATGGCGCTGCGCCATCATACATCGCCTCCCTACTGTCAGTACACCACCCAGCCCGCTGACTCCGATCGGCTAACACCCTCAGACTAAACACCCCTGTAATACGAACCTCACATGCTCGCATACAGAACTTCACCAGAGCAGCACCCATGCTCTGGAATGCTCTACCCCAAGGCATCCGGACAATTCCCGATGCACGAAATTTCAGATGTGCCTTAAAAACGCACCTCTTCAGGGAAGCATACCAAATCTCCTGAGCTAGCCCCTCGCCCCTCCCTATGGTACCCCACCCTGTTTGCCTTCTAATAAATGATCTGTACATGAAATTTCCTATTGCCTGTGTTCCCCAACCCCTGCACCTCCTGTACAACCCTCAACCCATTTGTATCTAACCCAATGTGTTCTCACATTCTAATTGTTGTAATTGTTGTATTGTTTTGCATTTATCCATGCCTGAAAGCGCTGCAGAATAAGTTGGCGCTAAACAAATAAAGATTATTATTATTATTATTACTATGTACAAGAATATAACTACTATAATACTGCCCCTATGTACAAGAATATAACTACTATAATACTGCCCCCTATGTACAAGAATATAACAACTATAATACTGCCCCCTATGTACAAGAATATAACTACTATAATACTGCTCCTATATACAAGAATATAACTACTATAATACTGCCCCCTATGTACAAGAATATAACTACTATAATACTGCCCCCTCTGTACAAGAATATAACTACTATAATACTGCCCCCTATGTACAAGAATATAACTACTATAATACTGCTCCTATATACAAGAATATGACTACTATAATACTGCCCCCAATGTACAATAATATAACTACTATAATACTGCTCCTATATACAAGAATATAAGTACTATAATACTGCCCCTTATGTACAAGAGTATAGCTACTATAATACTGCTCCTATGTACAAGAATATAGCTACTATAATACTGCTCCTATGTACAAGAATATAACTACTATAATACTGCCTCCTATGTACAAGAATATAACTACTATAATACTGCCTCCTATGTACAAGAATATAACTACTATAATACTGTCTCCTATGTACAAGAATATAACTACTATAATACTGCCCCTATGTACAAGAATATAACTACTATAATACTGCCTCCTATGTACAAGAATATAACTACTATAATACTGCCCCGTATGTACAAGAATATAAGTACTATAATACTGCCTCCTATGTACAAGAATATAACTACTATAATACTGCTCCTATATACAAGAATATAACTACTGTAACACTGCCCTCTATGTACAAGTATTTAACTACTATAATGCTGTCCCCTCTGTACAAGAATATAACTACTATAATACTGCCTCCTATGTACAAGAATATAACAACTATAATACTGCTTATTATGTACAAGAATATAACTAGTATAATACTCCTGATATGTACAAAATATAACTACTATAATACTGCCCCTTAGGTACAAGAATATAACTACTATAATACTGCTCCCTATGTACGATAATATAACTACTCTAATACTGCTCCCTGTGTATAAGAATATAACTACTATAATACTGCCCCCTATGTACAAGAATATAACTACTATAATACTGCCCCCTATGTACAAGAATATAACTACTATAATTCTGCCCTCTATGTACAAGAATATAACTACTATAATACGGCCTCTATGTACAAGAATATAACTGCTATACTACTGCCCCTATGTACAAGAATATAACTACTTTAATACTGCCCCCTATGAACAAGAATATAACTACTATAATACTGCCCCCTATGTACGAGACTATAACTACTATAATACTGCCCTCTATGTACAAGAATATAACTACTATAATACTGACCCCTATGTACAAGAATATAACTACTATAATACTGCTCCTATGTACAAGAATATAACTACTATAATACTGCCTCCTATATACAAGAATACAACTACTATAATACTGCTCCTATGTACAAGAATATAACTACTATAATACTGCTTCTATGTATAAGAAAATTACTACTATAATGCTGACCCCCTATATACAAGAATATAACTACTATAATACTGCTCCTATGTACAGGAATATAACTACTATAATACTGCCCCCTATATACAAGAATATAACTACTATAACACTGCCTCCTATGTACAAGAATATAACTACTATAATACTGCCTCCTATATACAAGAATATAACAACTATAATACTGCCCCCTATGTACAAGAATATAACTACTATAATACTGCCCCCTATGTACAAGAATATAACTACTATAATACTGCTCCCCATGTACAAGAATATAACTACTATAATACTGCCCCCTATGTACAAGAATATAACTACTATAATACTGCCCCCTATGTACAAGAATATAACAACTATAATACTGCTCCCTATGTACAAGAATATACCTACAATCATACTGCCCCCTATGTACAAGAATATAACTACTATAATACTGCCCCCTATGTACAAGAATAAAACTACTATAATACTGCCCCCTATGTACAAGAATATAACTACTATAATACTCTCTCCTATATACAAGAATATAACTACTATAATACTGCTCCTATGTACAAGAGTATAGCTACTATAATACTGCTCCTATGTACAAGAATATAGCTACTATAATACTGCTCCTATGTACAAGAATATAACTACTATAATACTGCCTCCTATGTACAAGAATATAACTACTATAATACTGCCTCCTATGTACAAGAATATAACTACTATAATACTGTCTCCTATGTACAAGAATATAACTACTATAATACTGCTCCTATGTACAAGATTAAAACTACTATAAAACTGCCCCCTATGTGCAAGAATATAACTAGTATAATACTGCCCCTATGTACAAGAATATAACTACTTTAATACTGCTCCCTATGTACAAGAATATAACTATATAATACTGCCTCCTATGTACAAGAATATAACTAGTATAATACTGCTCCTATGTACAAGATTAAAACTACTATAATACTGCCCCCTATGTACAAGAATATAACTACTATAATAGTGCTCCCTATGTACAGGAATATAACTACTTTAATAGTGCCCCTATGTACAAGAATATAACTACTAGAATACTGTCCCTATGTACAAGAATATAACTACTACAATAGTACCTCCAATGTACAAGAATATAACTATTATAATACTGCCCACTATCTACAAGAATATAACTAGTATAATACTGCTCCTATGTACAAGAATATAACTACTATAATACTGCCCCCTATGTACAAGAATATAACTACTATAATACTGCTCCCTATGTACAATAATATAATTAGTATAATACTGCTCCTATGTACAAGATTAAAACTACTATAATACCGCCCCCTATGTGCAAGAATATAACTAGTATAATACTGCTCCTATGTACAAGATTAAAACTACTATAATACTGCCCCCTATGTACAAGAATATAAGTACCATAATACAGCCCCCTATGTACAAGAATATAACTGCGATAATACCGCCTCCTATGTACAAATATAAAACTACTATATACCATCTACTCTGTACAAGAATATAACTACTATAATACTGCTGCCCTATGTACAAGAAAATAAGTACTATAATACAGCCCCCTATGTACAAGAATATAACTACTATAATACTGCTCCTATGTACAAGAAAATAACTACTATAATACTGCCCCCTATGTACAAGAATGTAACTACTATAATACTGCTCCCCCTTTGTACAAGAATATAACTACTATAATACTGCCTCCTATGTACAAGAATATAACTACTGTAATACTGCTGCTATGTACAAGAAAAAAACTACTATAATACTACTCCCTATGTACAAGAATATAACTACTATAATACTCCCTCCTATGTACAAGAGTAAAACTACTATAATACTGCCCCTATATATAATACTGTCCCCTGTGTACAAGAATATAACTACTATAATACTGCCCGCTATGTACAAGAATATAACTACTATAATACTGCCTCCTATGTACAAGAATGTAACTGCTATAATACAGCCTCCTCTCTTCACCTATGTATGGCTCCCATGCACTTTTCAACTTCCTAAGACGCCTTCAACCCCCCAATACTGCAAAGAAACACCTCAGCCACCCAAACAAATCCCCTAGCCATGCACTCACCCTTGCTACCCTGCTACTCCTAGCTGCAGGGGACATATCCCCCAACCCAGGCCCACCACGTACTGTTCTCTACCAATATGCCCCCCCTGCCCCATTCAAATGCGCCCTATGGAACTCCCAATCTGCGTTTAACAAACTCCCAACTATCTATGACCTTTTCACCAGTAAACACTTGAACTTGCTCGCCCTCACGGAAACCTGGATACAGCAGTCCGATTCTACCTCCCCCGCTGCATTGTCCTATGATGGCCTGCAGTTCTCCCACACACCCAGATCGGATGACAGACGTGGCGGAGGAGTAGGTATCATCCTCTCCCCAAACTGTACCTTCCAGGTCATTCCCTCAGCTCCCTCGCTTATCTTCCACTCCTTCGAAGTCCACACCCTGCGACTCTTCCGCCCACTGCCTCTGCTTGTCACAGTTATTTACCGCCCCCCAGGTCCCACCTGCCTGTTCCTAGACCACTTTGCTGCCTGGCTCCCCCACTTCCTATCGTGTGAAATCCCAACCCTCATACTTGGTGATTTCAACATCCCTACTAACGACTCTAGCTCCTCATCTGCCTCCCGGCTTTTAACACTTACCTCCTCCCTTGGCTTATCGCTAATCTCTGACTCCCCCACTCATAGAGATGGTAACACTCTCGATTTAGTTTTCTTCCGTCTCTGCTCTGCTTCTCACTTTATTAACTCCCCACTCCCACTCTCAGATCATAACCTTCTCTCTTTCTCTATCAGGCACCCTAGCATCTCTCCTGACCCTCCTATTTATCGCACCTCTAGGAACCTCCAGTCTGTCTGCACTAAACAGTTTGCCAAAACTATTCAGTCCTCCCTATCGCCTATCTCTCGCCTCCCCTGCCCTAACCTGGCAGCCAAATACTACCACACCACCCTCAGCCGTGCCCTGGATGAAGCGGCACTGCCCGTGACGCGAGCCATCAAACGCAGACCACGGCAACCCTGGCTCACGTCCCAAACGCGCTTCATCCGGCGGTGCTCTAGGTGCGCCGAGCGGCTGTGGAGAAAGTCAAGGCTGCCGGCAGACTTCCTCCACTTCAAATTCATGCTTAAAACTTATAACCTAGCCCTTCACCATGCCAAACAAGTTTATTTCACCTCCCTTGTCTCCTCACTATCCCACAACCCCAAACAACTCTTTGAGACCTTTCACTCCTTCCTCAGCCCCAAAGAACAGGCCCCTGCGACAGACCTGACTGCTGGAGAACTAGCTGCCTATTTCAAAGAAAAAATCAACAACATTCGAAAAGAAATCTCTGAAAGCTGCATGGTTAGCCCCGATCCCAGTTTCATCAGCACTGCACCCAGCACCTACTCACTACGCTAGAACCAACGACAGAGGAAGAAGTCTCCAGGCTCCTTTCCACTGCCCGCCCCACCACCTGCGCTAGCGACCCTCTCCCCTCTCACCTCCTCCGGTCCCTTTCCCCAGCTCTCATTACTCACCTCACTACAATCTGCACCCTCTCCCTAACCTCTGGCACTTTTCCATCCTCATTCAAACACTCCATTATATCCCCTCTGCTTAAAAAAACAACCCTGGACCCAACTGATGCTGCCAACTACCGACCCGTCTCAAACCTCCCCTTCATCTCCAAATTACTGGAACGCCTGGTCTACTCCCGCCTTACTCGTTTTCTCTCTGACAACTCGCTCCTCGACCCCTTCCAGTTTGGTTTCCGCTCTCTACACTCGACCGAAACTGCCCTTACAAAAGTAACAAATGACCTGATGACTGCAAAGTCGAGAGGTGATTACTCCTTACTAATCCTCCTTGACCTGTCTGATGCATTTGACACTGTTGACCACAGTCTCCTTCTCACTATGCTCCCCTCTATTGGTCTAAAGGATACTGATCTGTCCTGGTTCTCCTCGTACCTCTCTGACCGCTCTTTCAGTGTTTCCTTTGCTGGTTCTATTTCTGCTCCACTTCCTCTCGCTGTTGCGGTACCCCAGGGCTCGGTCCTTGGTCCCCTTCTCTTCTCTATCTATACTGCCCCAATTGGACAAACCATCCACAAATTTGGTCTCCAATACCATCTCTACGCTGATGACACCCAACTATACACTTCCTCTCGTGAGATCTCTGGACCATTCTTCCAAAATATCACCGACTGTCTGTCCGCTGTCTCTAACACTATGTCCTCCCTTTTTCTCAAACTAAACCTCTCTAAAACTGACCTCCTTGTCTTTCCACCTTCTAACCAACCTCCCCTCAACATCTCCATTCCAGTGTCTGGCACCATCATAACTCCCAGACGGCATGCCCGATGCCTTGGGGTCACACTGGACTCTGACCTCTCCTTTGCCCCCCATATCCAATCTCTGGCCCAAACATGCCACATGCACCTCAGAAATTTTGCAAAAATACGTCCGTTCCTCACCACGGACATGCTAAAAACGCTCGTGGTTGCCCTCATCCATTCCCGGCTTGACTACTGCAACTCACTACTCATTGGCCTCCCCCGCACTAGACTCGCTCCACTCCAATCCATACTAAATGCAGCAGCTAGACTCATTTTTCTATCCAGTCGTTATTCAGACGCCTCTGCATTATTTCAGTCGCTGCCATTGGCTGCCCATCCACTGCAGAACTAAATTTAAACTCCTCTACCTCACTTACAAAGCTCTGCATGGCGCTGCGCCATCATACATCGCCTCCCTACTGTCAGTACACCACCCAGCCCGCTGACTCCGATCGGCTAACACCCTCAGACTAAACACCCCTGTAATACGAACCTCACATGCTCGCATACAGAACTTCACCAGAGCAGCACCCATGCTCTGGAATGCTCTACCCCAAGGCATCCGGACAATTCCCGATGCACGAAATTTCAGATGTGCCTTAAAAACGCACCTCTTCAGGGAAGCATACCAAATCTCCTGAGCTAGCCCCTCGCCCCTCCCTATGGTACCCCACCCTGTTTGCCTTCTAATAAATGATCTGTACATGAAATTTCCTATTGCCTGTGTTCCCCAACCCCTGCACCTCCTGTACAACCCTCAACCCATTTGTATCTAACCCAATGTGTTCTCACATTCTAATTGTTGTAATTGTTGTATTGTTTTGCATTTATCCATGCCTGAAAGCGCTGCAGAATAAGTTGGCGCTAAACAAATAAAGATTATTATTATTATTACTATGTACAAGAATATAACTACTATAATACTGCCCCTATGTACAAGAATATAACTACTATAATACTGCCCCCTATGTACAAGAATATAACAACTATAATACTGCCCCCTATGTACAAGAATATAACTACTATAATACTGCTCCTATATACAAGAATATAACTACTATAATACTGCCCCCTATGTACAAGAATATAACTACTATAATACTGCCCCCTCTGTACAAGAATATAACTACTATAATACTGCCCCCTATGTACAAGAATATAACTACTATAATACTGCTCCTATATACAAGAATATGACTACTATAATACTGCTCCCAATGTACAATAATATAACTACTATAATACTGCTCCTATATACAAGAATATAAGTACTATAATACTGCCCCTTATGTACAAGAGTATAGCTACTATAATACTGCTCCTATGTACAAGAATATAGCTACTATAATACTGCTCCTATGTACAAGAATATAACTACTATAATACTGCCTCCTATGTACAAGAATATAACTACTATAATACTGCCTCCTATGTACAAGAATATAACTACTATAATACTGTCTCCTATGTACAAGAATATAACTACTATAATACTGCCCCTATGTACAAGAATATAACTACTATAATACTGCCTCCTATGTACAAGAATATAACTACTATAATACTGCCCCGTATGTACAAGAATATAAGTACTATAATACTGCCTCCTATGTACAAGAATATAACTACTATAATACTGCTCCTATATACAAGAATATAACTACTGTAACACTGCCCTCTATGTACAAGTATTTAACTACTATAATGCTGCCCCCTCTGTACAAGAATATAACTACTATAATACTGCCTCCTATGTACAAGAATATAACAACTATAATACTGCTTATTATGTACAAGAATATAACTAGTATAATACTCCTGATATGTACAAAATATAACTACTATAATACTGCCCCTTAGGTACAAGAATATAACTACTATAATACTGCTCCCTATGTACGATAATATAACTACTCTAATACTGCTCCCTGTGTATAAGAATATAACTACTATAATACTGCCCCCTATGTACAAGAATATAACTACTATAATACTGCCCCCTTTGTACAAGAATATAACTACTATAATTCTGCCCTCTATGTACAAGAATATAACTACTATAATACGGCCTCTATGTACAAGAATATAACTGCTATACTACTGCCCCTATGTACAAGAATATAACTACTTTAATACTGCCCCCTATGAACAAGAATATAACTACTATAATACTGCCCCCTATGTACGAGACTATAACTACTATAATACTGCCCTCTATGTACAAGAATATAACTACTATAATACTGACCCCTATGTACAAGAATATAACTACTATAATACTGCTCCTATGTACAAGAATATAACTACTATAATACTGCCTCCTATATACAAGAATACAACTACTATAATACTGCTCCTATGTACAAGAATATAACTACTATAATACTGCTTCTATGTATAAGAAAATTACTACTATAATGCTGACCCCCTATATACAAGAATATAACTACTATAATACTGCTCCTATGTACAGGAATATAACTACTATAATACTGCCCCCTATATACAAGAATATAACTACTATAACACTGCCTCCTATGTACAAGAATATAACTACTATAATACTGCCTCCTATATACAAGAATATAGCAACTATAATACTGCCCCCTATGTACAAGAATATAACTACTATAATACTGTCTCCTATGTACAAGAATATAACTACTATAATACTGCCCCTATGTACAAGAATATAACTACTATAATACTGCCTCCTATGTACAAGAATATAACTACTATAATACTGCCCCGTATGTACAAGAATATAAGTACTATAATACTGCCTCCTATGTACAAGAATATAACTACTATAATACTGCTCCTATATACAAGAATATAACTACTGTAACACTGCCCTCTATGTACAAGTATTTAACTACTATAATGCTGCCCCCTCTGTACAAGAATATAACTACTATAATACTGCCTCCTATGTACAAGAATATAACAACTATAATACTGCTTATTATGTACAAGAATATAACTAGTATAATACTCCTGATATGTACAAAATATAACTACTATAATACTGCCCCTTAGGTACAAGAATATAACTACTATAATACTGCTCCCTATGTACGATAATATAACTACTCTAATACTGCTCCCTGTGTATAAGAATATAACTACTATAATACTGCCCCCTATGTACAAGAATATAACTACTATAATACTGCTCCTATATACAAAAAAAACCTACTATAATACTGCCCCCTATGTACAAGAATATAACTACTATAATACTGCCCCCTATGTACAAGAATATAACTACTATAATTCTGCCCTCTATGTACAAGAATATAACTACTATAATACGGCCTCTATGTACAAGAATATAACTGCTATACTACTGCCCCTATGTACAAGAATATAACTACTTTAATACTGCCCCCTATGAACAAGAATATAACTACTATAATACTGCCCCCTATGTACGAGACTATAACTACTATAATACTGCCCCCTATGTACAAGAATATAACTACTATAATACTGACCCCTATGTACAAGAATATAACTACTATAATACTGCTCCTATGTACAAGAATATAACTACTATAATACTGCCTCCTATATACAAGAATACAACTACTATAATACTGCTCCTATGTACAAGAATATAACTACTATAATACTGCTTCTATGTATAAGAAAATTACTACTATAATGCTGACCCCCTATATACAAGAATATAACTACT
The DNA here is from genome assembly GCF_035609145.1 of Eleutherodactylus coqui. NCBI lineage: Eukaryota > Metazoa > Chordata > Amphibia > Anura > Eleutherodactylidae > Eleutherodactylus > Eleutherodactylus coqui. The sequence goes on from NC_089838.1 coordinate 330,376,862, forward strand.
ATAATACTGCTCCTATGTACAGGAATATAACTACTATAATACTGCCCCCTATATACAAGAATATAACTACTATAACACTGCCTCCTATGTACAAGAATATAACTACTATAATACTGCCTCCTATATACAAGAATATAACAACTATAATACTGCCCCCTATGTACAAGAATATAACTACTATAATACTGCCCCCTATGTACAAGAATATAACTACTATAATACTGCTCCCCATGTACAAGAATATAACTACTATAATACTGCCCCCTATGTACAAGAATATAACTACTATAATACTGCCCCCTATGTACAAGAATATAACAACTATAATACTGCTCCCTATGTACAAGAATATACCTACAATCATACTGCCCCCTATGTACAAGAATATAACTACTATAATACTGCCCCCTATGTACAAGAATAAAACTACTATAATACTGCCCCCTATGTACAAGAATATAACTACTATAATACTCTCTCCTATATACAAGAATATAACTACTATAATACTGCTCCTATGTACAAGAATATAACTACTATAATACTGCCCCTATGTACAAGAATATAACTGAAATAATACTGCCTCCTATGTACAAGAATATAACTACTATAATACTGCCTCCTATGTACAAGAATATAACTACTATAATACTGCCCCGTATGTACAAGAATATAAGTACTATAATACTGCCTCCTATGTACAAGAATATAACTACTATAATACTGCTCCTATATACAAGAATATAACTACTGTAACACTGCCCTCTATGTACAAGTATTTAACTACTATAATGCTGCCCCCTCTGTACAAGAATATAACTACTATAATACTGCCTCCTATGTACAAGAATATAACAACTATAATACTGCTTATTATGTACAAGAATATAACTAGTATAATACTCCTGATATGTACAAAATATAACTACTATAATATTGCCCCTTAGGTACAAGAATATAACTACTATAATACTGCTCCCTATGTACGATAATATAACTACTCTAATACTGCTCCCTGTGTATAAGAATATAACTACTATAATACTGCCCCCTATGTACAAGAATATAACTACTATAATACTGCTCCTATATACAAAAAAAACCTACTATAATACTGCCCCCTATGTACAAGAATATAACTACTATAATACTGCCCCCTATGTACAAGAATATAACTACTATAATTCTGCCCTCTATGTACAAGAATATAACTACTATAATACGGCCTCTATGTACAAGAATATAACTGCTATACTACTGCCCCTATGTACAAGAATATAACTACTTTAATACTGCCCCCTATGAACAAGAATATAACTACTATAATACTGCCCCCTATGTACGAGACTATAACTACTATAATACTGCCCCCTATGTACAAGAATATAACTACTATAATACTGACCCCTATGTACAAGAATATAACTACTATAATACTGCTCCTATGTACAAGAATATAACTACTATAATACTGCCTCCTATATACAAGAATACAACTACTATAATACTGCTCCTATGTACAAGAATATAACTACTATAATACTGCTTCTATGTATAAGAAAATTACTACTATAATGCTGACCCCCTATATACAAGAATATAACTACTATAATACTGCTCCTATGTACAGGAATATAACTACTATAATACTGCCCCCTATATACAAGAATATAACTACTATAACACTGCCTCCTATGTACAAGAATATAACTACTATAATACTGCCTCCTATATACAAGAATATAACAACTATAATACTGCCCCCTATGTACAAGAATATAACTACTATAATACTGCCCCCTATGTACAAGAATATAACTACTATAATACTGCTCCCTATGTACAAGAATATAACTACTATAATACTGCCCCCAATGTACAAGAATATAACTACTATAATACTGCCCCCTATGTACAAGAATATAACAACTATAATACTGCTCCCTATGTACAAGAATATAACTACAATCATACTGCCCCCTATGTACAAGAATATAACTACTATAATACTGCCCCCTATGTACAAGAATAAAACTACTATAATACTGCCCCCTATGTACAAGAATATAACTACTATAATACTCTCTCCTATATACAAGAATATAACTACTATAATACTGCTCCTATGTACAAGAATATAACTACTATAATACTGCCCCTATGTACAAGAATATAACTGATATAATACTGCCTCCTATGTACAAGAATATAACTACTATAATACGGCCTCTATGTACAAGAATATAACTGCTATACTACTGCCCCTATGTACAAGAATATAACTACTATAATACTGCCCCCTATGCACAAGAATATAACTACTATAATACTGCTCCTGTATACAAGAATATAACTACTTTAATACTGCCCCCTATGAACAAGAATATAACTACTATAATACTGCCCCCTATGTACAAGAATATAACTACTATAATTCTGCCCTCTATGTACAAGAATATAACTACTATAATACGGCCTCTATGTACAAGAATATAACTGCTATACTACTGCCCCTATGTACAAGAATATAACTACTTTAATACTGCCCCCTATGAACAAGAATATAACTACTATAATACTGCCCCCTATGTACGAGACTATAACTACTATAATACTGCCCCCTATGTACAAGAATATAACTACTATAATACTGACCCCTATGTACAAGAATATAACTACTATAATACTGCTCCTATGTACAAGAATATAACTACTATAATACTGCCTCCTATATACAAGAATACAACTACTATAATACTGCTCCTATGTACAAGAATATAACTACTATAATACTGCTTCTATGTATAAGAAAATTACTACTATAATGCTGACCCCCTATATACAAGAATATAACTACTATAATACTGCTCCTATGTACAGGAATATAACTACTATAATACTGCCCCCTATATACAAGAATATAACTACTATAACACTGCCTCCTATGTACAAGAATATAACTACTATAATACTGCCTCCTATATACAAGAATATAACAACTATAATACTGCCCCCTATGTACAAGAATATAACTACTATAATACTGCCCCCTATGTACAAGAATATAACTACTATAATACTGCTCCCCATGTACAAGAATATAACTACTATAATACTGCCCCCTATGTACAAGAATATAACTACTATAATACTGCCCCCTATGTACAAGAATATAACAACTATAATACTGCTCCCTATGTACAAGAATATAACTACAATCATACTGCCCCCTATGTACAATAATATAACTACTATAATACTGCCCCCTATGTACAAGAATAAAACTACTATAATACTGCCCCCTATGTACAAGAATATAACTACTATAATACTGCCCCTATGTACAAGAATATAACTGCTATAATACTGCCCCTATGTACAAGAATATAACTACTATAATACTGCCCCTTATGTACAAAAATATAACTACTATAATACTGCCCCGTATGTACAAGAATATAACTACTCTAATACTGCCCCCTATGTACAAGAATATAACAACTATAATACTGCTCCCTATGTACAAGAATATAACTACAATCATACTGCCCCCTATGTACAAGAATATAACTACTATAATACTGCCCCCTATGTACAAGAATAAAACTACTATAATACTGCCCCCTATGTACAAGAATATAACTACTATAATACTCTCTCCTATATACAAGAATATAACTACTATAATACTGCTCCTATGTACAAGAATATAACTACTATAATACTGCCCCTATGTACAAGAATATAACTGATATAATACTGCCTCCTATGTACAAGAATATAACTACTATAATACTGCCCCCTATGTACAAGAATATAACTACTATAATACTGTCCCCTATGTACAAGAATATAACTACTATAATACTGCCCCCTATGTACAAGAATATAACTGATATAATACTGCCTCCTATGTACAAGAATATAACTACTATAATACTGCCCCCTATGTACAAGAATATAACTACTATAATACTGTCCCCTATGTACAAGAATATAACTACTATAATACTGCCCCCTATGTACAAGAATATAACTACTATAATACTGCCTCCTATGTACAAGAATATAACTACTATAATTCTGCCCTCTATGTACAAGAATATAACTACTATAATACGGCCTCTATGTACAAGAATATAACTGCTATACTACTGCCCCTATGTACAAGAATATAACTACTATAATACTGCCCCCTATGCACGAGAATATAACTACTATAATACTGCTCCTGTATACAAGAATATAACTACTTTAATACTGCCCCCTATGAACAAGAATATAACTACTATAATACTGCCCCCTATGTACGAGACTATAACTACTATAATACTGCCCCCTATGTACAAGAATATAACTACTATAATACTGACCCCTATGTACAAGAATATAACTACTATAATACTGCTCCTATGTACAAGAATATAACTACTATAATACTACCTCCTATATACAAGAATACAACTACTATAATACTGCTCCTATGTACAAGAATATAACTACTATAATACTGCTCCTATGTACAAGAATATAACTACTATAATGCTGACCCCCTATATACAAGAATATAACTACTATAATACTGCTCCTATGTACAGGAATATAACTACTATAATACTGCCCCCTATATACAAGAATATAACTACTATAATACTGCCTCCTATGTACAAGAATATAACTACTATAATACTGCCTCCTATACACAAGAATACAACTACTATAATACTGCTCCTATGTACAAGAATATAACTACTATAATACTGCTTCTATGTACAAGAAGATAACTACTATAATGCTGACCCCCTATATACAAAAATATAACTACTATAATACTGCTCCTATGTACAGGAATATAACTACTATAATACTGCCCACTATATACAAGAATATAACTACTATAATACTGCTCCTATGTACAAGAATATAACTACTATAATACTGCCTCCTATATACAAGAATATAAGTACTATAATACTGCCCCCTATGTACAAGTATATAACTACTATAATACTGCTCCCTATGTACAAGAATATAACTACTATAATACTGCCCCCTATGTACAAGAATATAACTACTATAATACTGCCCCCTATGTACAAGAATATAACAACTATAATACTGCTCCCTATGTACAAGAATATTACTACTATCATACTGCCCCCTATGTACAAGAATATAACTACTATAATGCTGCCCCCTATGTACAAGAATATAACTACTATAATACTGCCCCCTATGTACAAGAATATAACTACTATAATACTGCCCCCTATGTACAAGAATATAATTACTATAATACTGCCCCATGTACAAAAATATAACTACTATAATACTGCCCCATGTACAAGAATATAACTACTATAATACTGCCCCTTATGTACAAGAATATAACTACTATAATACTCTCCCCTATGTACAATAATATAACTACTATAATGCTGCCCCCTATGTACAAGAATATAACTACTATAATACTCTCCCCTATGTACAATAATATAACTACTATAATACTGTCCCCTATGTACAAGAATATAACTACTATAATACTGCCCCCTATGTACAAGAATATAACTACTATAATACTGCCTCCTATGTACAAGAATATAACTACTATAATTCTGCCCTCTATGTGCAAGAATATAACTACTATAATATGGCCTCTATGTACAAGAATATAACTACTATACTACTGCCCCTATGTACAAGAATATAACTAGTATAATACTGCCCCCTATGCACAAGAATATAACTACTATAATACTGCTCCTGTATACAAGAATATAACTACTTTAATACTGCCCCCTATGAACAAGAATATAACTACTATAATACTGTCCCCTATGTACGAGACTATAACTACTATAATACTGCCCCCTATGTACAAGAATATAACTACTATAATACTGACCCCTATGTACAAGAATATAACTACTATAATACTGCTCCTATGTACAAGAATATAACTACTATAATACTGCCTCCTATATACAAGAATACAACTACTATAATACTGCTCCTATGTACAAGAATAGAACTACTATAATACTGCCTCCTATATACAAGAATATAACTACTATAATACTGACCCCTATGTACAAGAAGATAACTACTATAATGCTGACCCCCTATATACAAGAATATAACTACTATGATACTGCTCCTATGTACAGGAATATAACTACTATAATACTGCCCCTATATACAAGAAGATAACTACTATAATACTGCCTCCTATGTACAAGAATATAACTACTATAATACTGCCTTCTATATACAAGAATACAACTACTATAATACTGCTCCTATGTACAAGAATATAACTACTATAATACTGCTTCTATGTACAAGAAGATAACTACTATAATGCTGCCCCCCTATATACAAGAATATAACTACTATAATACTGCTCCTATGTAAAGGAATATAACTACCATAATACTGCCTCCTATATACAAGAATATAACTACTATAATACTGCCCCCTATGTACAAGAATATAACTACTATAATACTGCTCCCTATGTACAAGAATATAACTACTATAATACTGCCCCCTATGTACAAGAATATAACTACTATAATACTGCCCCCTATGTACAAGAATATAACAACTATAATACTGCTCCCTATGTACAAGAATATAACTACTATAATACTGCCCACTATGTACAAGAATATAACTACTATAATACTGCCCCCTATGTACAAGAATATAACTACTATAATACTGCCCCCTATGTACAAGAATATAACTACTATAATACTCTCTCCTATATACAATAATATAACTACTATAATACTGCTCCTATGTACAAGAATATAACTACTATGATACTGCCCCTATGTACAAGAATATAACTACTATAATACTGCCCCTATGTACAAGAATATAACTGATATAATACTGCCTCCTATGTACAAGAATATAACTACTATAATACTGCCCCCATGTACAAAAATATAACTACTATAATACTGCCCCCATGTACAAGAATGTAACTACTATAATACTGCCCCTTATGTACAAGAATATAACTACTATAATACTGCCCCCTATGTACAAGAATATAACTACTCTAATACTGCTCCTATGTACAAGAATATAACTACTATAATACTGCCCCTATGTACAAGAATATAACTGATATAATACTGCCTCCTATGTACAAGAATATAACTACTATAATACTGCCCCCTATGTACAAGAATATAACTACTATAATACTTTCCCCTATGTACAAGAATATAACTACTATAATACTGTCCCCTATGTACAAGAATATAACTACTATTATACTGCCCCCTATGTACAAGAATATAACTACTATAATACTGCCTCCTATGTACAAGAATATAACTACTATAATTCTGCCCTCTATGTACAAGAATATAACTACTATAATACGGTCTCTATGTACAAGAATATAACTGCTATACTACTGCCCCTATGTACAAGAATATAACTACTATAATACTGCCCCCTATGCACGAGAATATAACTACTATAATACTGCTCCTGTATACAAGAATATAACTACTTTAATACTGCCCCCTATGAACAAGAATATAACTACTATAATACTGCCCCCTATGTACGAGACTATAACTACTATAATACTGCCCCCTATGTACAAGAATATAACTACTATAATACTGACCCCTATGTACAAGAATATAACTACTATAATACTGCTCCTATGTACAAGAATATAACTACTATAATACTACCTCCTATATACAAGAATACAACTACTATAATACTGCTCCTATGTACAAAAATATATCTACTATAATACTGCTCCTATGTACAAGAATATAACTACTATAATGCTGACCCCCTATATACAAGAATATAACTACTATAATACTGCTCCTATGTACAGGAATATAACTACTATAATACTGCCCCCTATATACAATAATATAACTACTATAATACTGCCTCCTATGTACAAGAATATAACTACTATAATACTGCCTCCTATACACAAGAATACAACTACTATAATACTGCTCCTATGTACAAGAATATAACTACTATAATACTGCTTCTATGTACAAGAAGATAACTACTATAATGCTGACCCCCTATATACAAAAATATAACTACTATAATACTGCTCCTATGTACAGGAATATAACTACTATAATACTGCCCACTATATACAAGAATATAACTACTATAATACTGCTCCTATGTACAAGAATATAACTACTATAATACTGCCTCCTATATACAAGAATATAAGTACTATAATACTGCCCCCTATGTACAAGTATATAACTACTATAATACTGCTCCCTATGTACAAGAATATAACTACTATAATACTGCCCCCTATGTACAAGAATATAACTACTATAATACTGCCCCCTATGTACAAGAATATAACAACTATAATACTGCTCCCTATGTACAAGAATATTACTACTATCATACTGCCCCCTATGTACAAGAATATAACTACTATAATGCTGCCCCCTATGTACAAGAATATAACTACTATAATACTGCCCCCTATGTACAAGAATATAACTACTATAATACTCTCTCCTATATACAAGAATATAACTACTATAATACTGCTCCTATGTACAAGAATATAACTACTATAATACTGCCCCCTATGTACAAGAATATAATTACTATAATACTGCCCCATGTACAAAAATATAACTACTATAATACTGCCCCATGTACAAGAATATAACTACTATAATACTGCCCCTTATGTACAAGAATATAACTACTATAATACTCTCCCCTATGTACAATAATATAACTACTATAATACTGCCCCCTATGTACAAGAATATAACTACTATAATACTCTCCCCTATGTACAATAATATAACTACTATAATACTGTCCCCTATGTACAAGAATATAACTACTATAATACTGCCCCCTATGTACAAGAATATAACTACTATAATACTGCCTCCTATGTACAAGAATATAACTACTATAATTCTGCCCTCTATGTGCAAGAATATAACTACTATAATATGGCCTCTATGTACAAGAATATAACTACTATACTACTGCCCCTATGTACAAGAATATAACTAGTATAATACTGCCCCCTATGCACAAGAATATAACTACTATAATACTGCTCCTGTATACAAGAATATAACTACTTTAATACTGCCCCCTATGAACAAGAATATAACTACTATAATACTGTCCCCTATGTACGAGACTATAACTACTATAATACTGCCCCCTATGTACAAGAATATAACTACTATAATACTGACCCCTATGTACAAGAATATAACTACTATAATACTGCTCCTATGTACAAGAATATAACTACTATAATACTGCCTCCTATATACAAGAATACAACTACTATAATACTGCTCCTATGTACAAGAATAGAACTACTATAATACTGCCTCCTATATACAAGAATATAACTACTATAATACTGCTTCTATATACAAGAATATAACTACTATGATACTGCTCCTATGTACAGGAATATAACTACTATAATACTGCCCCTATATACAAGAAGATAACTACTATAATACTGCCTCCTATGTACAAGAATATAACTACTATAATACTGCCTTCTATATACAAGAATACAACTACTATAATACTGCTCCTATGTACAAGAATATAACTACTATAATACTGCTTCTATGTACAAGAAGATAACTACTATAATGCTGCCCCCCTATATACAAGAATATAACTACTATAATACTGCTCCTATGTAAAGGAATATAACTACCATAATACTGCCTCCTATATACAAGAATATAACTACTATAATACTGCCCCCTATGTACAAGAATATAACTACTATAATACTGCTCCCTATGTACAAGAATATAACTACTATAATACTGCCCCCTATGTACAAGAATATAACTACTATAATACTGCCCCCTATGTACAAGAATATAACAACTATAATACTGCTCCCTATGTACAAGAATATAACTACTATAATACTGCCCACTATGTACAAGAATATAACTACTATAATACTGCCCCCTATGTACAAGAATATAACTACTATAATACTGCCCCCTATGTACAAGAATATAACTACTATAATACTCTCTCCTATATACAATAATATAACTACTATAATACTGCTCCTATGTACAAGAATATAACTACTATGATACTGCCCCTATGTACAAGAATATAACTACTATAATACTGCCCCTATGTACAAGAATATAACTGATATAATACTGCCTCCTATGTACAAGAATATAACTACTATAATACTGCCCCCATGTACAAAAATATAACTACTATAATACTGCCCCCATGTACAAGAATGTAACTACTATAATACTGCCCCTTATGTACAAGAATATAACTACTATAATACTGCCCCCTATGTACAAGAATATAACTACTCTAATACTGCGACCTATGTACAAGAATATAACTACTATAATACTGCCCCTATGTACAAGAATATAACTACTATAATACTGCCCCCTATGTACAAGAATATAACTACTATAATACTGCCCCTATGTACAAGAATATAACTACTATAATACTCTCTGCTATATACAAGAATATAACTACTATAATACTGCTCCTATGTACAAGAATATAACTACTATAATACTGCCCCCTATGTACAAGAATATAACTACTATAATACTGCCCCTATGTACAAGAATATAACTGCTATAATACTGCCCCTATGTACAAGAATATAACTACTATAATACTGCCCCTTATGTACAAAAATATAACTACTATAATACTGCCCCGTATGTACAAGAATATAACTACTCTAATACTGCCCCCTATGTACAAGAATATAACTACTATAATACTGCTCCCCTATGTACAAGAATATAACTACTATAATACTGCCCCCTATGTACAAGAATATAACTACTCTAATACTGCTCCTATGTACAAGAATATAACTACTATATTACTGCCCCTATGTACAAGAATATAACTACTATAATACTGCCCCCCTATGTACAAGAATATAACTACTATAATACTGCTCCTATGTGCAAGAATATAACTACTATTATACCGCCTACTATGTACAAGAATATAACTACTATAATACTGCCCCCTATGTACAAGAATATAACTACTATAATACTGCCCCCTATGTACAAGAATATAACTGCTATAATACTGTCCGCTATGTACAATAATATAACTACTATAATACTGCCCCCTATGTACAAGAATATAACTACTATAATACTGCCCTCTATGTACAATAATATAACTACTATAATACTGCCCCCTATGTACAAGAATATAACTGCTATAATACTGTCCCCTATGTACAAGAATATAACTACTATAATACTGTCCCCTATGTACAAGAATATAACTACTATAATACTGCCCCCTATGTACAAGAATATAACTACTATAATACTGCCCCCTATGTACAAGAATATAACTACTATAATACGACCCCCCTATGTACAAGAATATAACTACTATAATACTCTCTCCTATATACAAGAATATAACTACTATAATACTGCTCCTATGTACAAGAATATAACTACTATAATACTGCCCCTATGTACAAGAATATAACTGATATAATACTGCCCCCTATGTACAAGAATATAACTACTATAATACTTTCCCCTATGTACAAGAATATAACTACTATAATACTGTCCCCTATGTACAAGAATATAACTACTATTATACTGCCCCCTATGTACAAGAATATAACTACTATAATACTGCCTCCTATGTACAAGAATATAACTACTATAATTCTGCCCTCTATGTACAAGAATATAACTACTATAATACGGTCTCTATGTACAAGAATATAACTGCTATACTACTGCCCCTATGTACAAGAATATAACTACTATAATACTGCCCCCTATGCACGAGAATATAACTACTATAATACTGCTCCTGTATACAAGAATATAACTACTTTAATACTGCCCCCTATGAACAAGAATATAACTACTATAATACTGCCCCCTATGTACGAGACTATAACTACTATAATACTGCCCCCTATGTACAAGAATATAACTACTATAATACTGACCCCTATGTACAAGAATATAACTACTATAATACTGCTCCTATGTACAAGAATATAACTACTATAATACTACCTCCTATATACAAGAATACAACTACTATAATACTGCTCCTATGTACAAAAATATATCTACTATAATACTGCTCCTATGTACAAGAATATAACTACTATAATGCTGACCCCCTATATACAAGAATATAACTACTATAATACTGCTCCTATGTACAGGAATATAACTACTATAATACTGCCCCCTATATACAATAATATAACTACTATAATACTGCCTCCTATGTACAAGAATATAACTACTATAATACTGCCTCCTATACACAAGAATACAACTACTATAATACTGCTCCTATGTACAAGAATATAACTACTATAATACTGCTTCTATGTACAAGAAGATAACTACTATAATGCTGACCCCCTATATACAAAAATATAACTACTATAATACTGCTCCTATGTACAGGAATATAACTACTATAATACTGCCCACTATATACAAGAATATAACTACTATAATACTGCTCCTATGTACAAGAATATAACTACTATAATACTGCCTCCTATATACAAGAATATAAGTACTATAATACTGCCCCCTATGTACAAGTATATAACTACTATAATACTGCTCCCTATGTACAAGAATATAACTACTATAATACTGCCCCCTATGTACAAGAATATAACTACTATAATACTGCCCCCTATGTACAAGAATATAACAACTATAATACTGCTCCCTATGTACAAGAATATTACTACTATCATACTGCCCCCTATGTACAAGAATATAACTACTATAATGCTGCCCCCTATGTACAAGAATATAACTACTATAATACTGCCCCCTATGTACAAGAATATAACTACTATAATACTCTCTCCTATATACAAGAATATAACTACTATAATACTGCTCCTATGTACAAGAATATAACTACTATAATACTGCCCCCTATGTACAAGAATATAATTACTATAATACTGCCCCATGTACAAAAATATAACTACTATAATACTGCCCCATGTACAAGAATATAACTACTATAATACTGCCCCTTATGTACAAGAATATAACTACTATAATACTCTCCCCTATGTACAATAATATAACTACTATAATACTGCCCCCTATGTACAAGAATATAACTACTATAATACTCTCCCCTATGTACAATAATATAACTACTATAATACTGTCCCCTATGTACAAGAATATAACTACTATAATACTGCCCCCTATGTACAAGAATATAACTACTATAATACTGCCTCCTATGTACAAGAATATAACTACTATAATTCTGCCCTCTATGTGCAAGAATATAACTACTATAATATGGCCTCTATGTACAAGAATATAACTACTATACTACTGCCCCTATGTACAAGAATATAACTAGTATAATACTGCCCCCTATGCACAAGAATATAACTACTATAATACTGCTCCTGTATACAAGAATATAACTACTTTAATACTGCCCCCTATGAACAAGAATATAACTACTATAATACTGTCCCCTATGTACGAGACTATAACTACTATAATACTGCCCCCTATGTACAAGAATATAACTACTATAATACTGACCCCTATGTACAAGAATATAACTACTATAATACTGCTCCTATGTACAAGAATATAACTACTATAATACTGCCTCCTATATACAAGAATACAACTACTATAATACTGCTCCTATGTACAAGAATAGAACTACTATAATACTGCCTCCTATATACAAGAATATAACTACTATAATACTGCTTCTATATACAAGAATATAACTACTATGATACTGCTCCTATGTACAGGAATATAACTACTATAATACTGCCCCTATATACAAGAAGATAACTACTATAATACTGCCTCCTATGTACAAGAATATAACTACTATAATACTGCCTTCTATATACAAGAATACAACTACTATAATACTGCTCCTATGTACAAGAATATAACTACTATAATACTGCTTCTATGTACAAGAAGATAACTACTATAATGCTGCCCCCCTATATACAAGAATATAACTACTATAATACTGCTCCTATGTAAAGGAATATAACTACCATAATACTGCCTCCTATATACAAGAATATAACTACTATAATACTGCCCCCTATGTACAAGAATATAACTACTATAATACTGCTCCCTATGTACAAGAATATAACTACTATAATACTGCCCCCTATGTACAAGAATATAACTACTATAATACTGCCCCCTATGTACAAGAATATAACAACTATAATACTGCTCCCTATGTACAAGAATATAACTACTATAATACTGCCCACTATGTACAAGAATATAACTACTATAATACTGCCCCCTATGTACAAGAATATAACTACTATAATACTGCCCCCTATGTACAAGAATATAACTACTATAATACTCTCTCCTATATACAATAATATAACTACTATAATACTGCTCCTATGTACAAGAATATAACTACTATGATACTGCCCCTATGTACAAGAATATAACTACTATAATACTGCCCCTATGTACAAGAATATAACTGATATAATACTGCCTCCTATGTACAAGAATATAACTACTATAATACTGCCCCCATGTACAAAAATATAACTACTATAATACTGCCCCCATGTACAAGAATGTAACTACTATAATACTGCCCCTTATGTACAAGAATATAACTACTATAATACTGCCCCCTATGTACAAGAATATAACTACTCTAATACTGCGACCTATGTACAAGAATATAACTACTATAATACTGCCCCCTATGTACAAGAATATAACTACTATAATACTGCCCCTATGTACAAGAATATAACTACTATAATACTGCCCCCTATGTACAAGAATATAACTACTATAATACTGCCCCTATGTACAAGAATATAACTACTATAATACTCTCTGCTATATACAAGAATATAACTACTATAATACTGCTCCTATGTACAAGAATATAACTACTATAATACTGCCCCCTATGTACAAGAATATAACTACTATAATACTGCCCCTATGTACAAGAATATAACTGCTATAATACTGCCCCTATGTACAAGAATATAACTACTATAATACTGCCCCTTATGTACAAAAATATAACTACTATAATACTGCCCCGTATGTACAAGAATATAACTACTCTAATACTGCCCCCTATGTACAAGAATATAACTACTATAATACTGCTCCCCTATGTACAAGAATATAACTACTATAATACTGCCCCCTATGTACAAGAATATAACTACTCTAATACTGCTCCTATGTACAAGAATATAACTACTATATTACTGCCCCTATGTACAAGAATATAACTACTATAATACTGCCCCCCTATGTACAAGAATATAACTACTATAATACTGCTCCTATGTGCAAGAATATAACTACTATTATACCGCCTACTATGTACAAGAATATAACTACTATAATACTGCCCCCTATGTACAAGAATATAACTACTATAATACTGCCCCCTATGTACAAGAATATAACTGCTATAATACTGTCCGCTATGTACAATAATATAACTACTATAATACTGCCCCCTATGTACAAGAATATAACTACTATAATACTGCCCTCTATGTACAATAATATAACTACTATAATACTGCCCCCTATGTACAAGAATATAACTGCTATAATACTGTCCCCTATGTACAAGAATATAACTACTATAATACTGTCCCCTATGTACAAGAATATAACTACTATAATACTGCCCCCTATGTACAAGAATATAACTACTATAATACTGCCCCCTATGTACAAGAATATAACTACTATAATACGACCCCCCTATGTACAAGAATATAACTACTATAATACTGCCCCCCTATGTACAAGAATATAACTACTATAATACTGCTCCTATGTGCAAGAATATAACTACTATTATACCGCCTACTATGTACAAGAATATAACTACTATAATACTGCCCCCTATGTACAAGAATATAACTACTATAATACTGCCCCCTATGTACAAGAATATAACTGCTATAATACTGTCCGCTATGTACAATAATATAACTCCTATAATACTGGCCCCTATGTACAAGAATATAACTACTATAATACTGCCCCCTATGTACAAGAATATAACTACTATAATACTGCCCCCTATGTACAAGAATATAACTACTATAATACTGCCTCCTATGTACAAGAATATAACTACTATAATTCTGCCCTCTATGTGCAAGAATATAACTACTATAATATGGCCTCTATGTACAAGAATATAACTACTATACTACTGCCCCTATGTACAAGAATATAACTAGTATAATACTGCCCCCTATGCACAAGAATATAACTACTATAATACTGCTCCTGTATACAAGAATATAACTACTTTAATACTGCCCCCTATGAACAAGAATATAACTACTATAATACTGTCCCCTATGTACGAGACTATAACTACTATAATACTGCCCCCTATGTACAAGAATATAACTACTATAATACTGACCCCTATGTACAAGAATATAACTACTATAATACTGCTCCTATGTACAAGAATATAACTACTATAATACTGCCTCCTATATACAAGAATACAACTACTATAATACTGCTCCTATGTACAAGAATAGAACTACTATAATACTGCCTCCTATATACAAGAATATAACTACTATAATACTGCTTCTATGTACAAGAAGATAACTACTATAATGCTGACCCCCTATATACAAGAATATAACTACTATGATACTGCTCCTATGTACAGGAATATAACTACTATAATACTGCCCCTATATACAAGAAGATAACTACTATAATACTGCTCCTATGTAAAGGAATATAACTACCATAATACTGCCTCCTATATACAAGAATATAACTACTATAATACTGCCCCCTATGTACAAGAATATAACTACTATAATACTGCTCCCTATGTACAAGAATATAACTACTATAATACTGCCCCCTATGTACAAGAATATAACTACTATAATACTGCCCCCTATGTACAAGAATATAACAACTATAATACTGCTCCCTATGTACAAGAATATAACTACTATAATACTGCCCACTATGTACAAGAATATAACTACTATAATACTGCCCCCTATGTACAAGAATATAACTACTATAATACTGCCCCCTATGTACAAGAATATAACTACTATAATACTCTCTCCTATATACAATAATATAACTACTATAATACTGCTCCTATGTACAAGAATATAACTACTATGATACTGCCCCTATGTACAAGAATATAACTACTATAATACTGCCCCTATGTACAAGAATATAACTGATATAATACTGCCTCCTATGTACAAGAATATAACTACTATAATACTGCCCCCATGTACAAAAATATAACTACTATAATACTGCTTATTATGTACAAGAATATAACTAGTATAATACTCCTGATATGTACAAAATATAACTACTATAATACTGCCCCTTAGGTACAAGAATATAACTACTATAATACTGCTCCCTATGTACGATAATATAACTACTCTAATACTGCTCCCTGTGTATAAGAATATAACTACTATAATACTGCCCCCTATGTACAAGAATATAACTACTATAATACTGCTCCTATATACAAAAAAAACCTACTATAATACTGCCCCCTATGTACAAGAATATAACTACTATAATACTGTCCCCTATGTACAAGAATATAACTACTATAATACTGCCCCCTATGTACAAGAATATAACTACTATAATTCTGCCCTCTATGTACAAGAATATAACTACTATAATACGGCCTCTATGTACAAGAATATAACTGCTATACTACTGCCCCTATGTACAAGAATATAACTACTTTAATACTGCCCCCTATGAACAAGAATATAACTTATATAATACTGCCCCCTATGTACGAGACTATAACTACTATAATACTGCCCCTATGCACAAGAATATAACTACTATAATACTGACCCCTATGTACAAGAATATAACTACTATAATACTGCTCCTATGTACAAGAATATAACTACTATAATACTGTCTCCTATATACAAGAATACAACTACTATAATACTGCTCCTATGTACAAGAATATAACTACTATAATACTGCTTCTATGTATAAGAAAATTACTACTATAATGCTGACCCCCTATATACAAGAATATAACTACTATAATACTGCTCCTATGTACAGGAATATAACTACTATAATACTGCCCCCTATATACAAGAATATAACTACTATAACACTGCCTCCTATGTACAAGAATATAACTACTATAATACTGCCTCCTATATACAAGAATATAACAACTATAATACTGCCCCCTATGTACAAGAATATAACTACTATAATACTGCCCCCTATGTACAAGAATATAACTACTATAATACTGCTCCCTATGTACAAGAATATAACTACTATAATACTGCCCCCAATGTACAAGAATATAACTACTATAATACTGCCCCCTATGTACAAGAATATAACAACTATAATACTGCTCCCTATGTACAAGAATATAACTACAATCATACTGCCCCCTATGTACAAGAATATAACTACTATAATACTGCCCCCTATGTACAAGAATAAAACTACTATAATACTGCCCCCTATGTACAAGAATATAACTACTATAATACTCTCTCCTATATACAAGAATATAACTACTATAATACTGCTCCTATGTACAAGAATATAACTACTATAATACTGCCCCTATGTACAAGAATATAACTGATATAATACTGCCTCCTATGTACAAGAATATAACTACTATAATACGGCCTCTATGTACAAGAATATAACTGCTATACTACTGCCCCTATGTACAAGAATATAACTACTATAATACTGCCCCCTATGCACAAGAATATAACTACTATAATACTGCTCCTGTATACAAGAATATAACTACTTTAATACTGCCCCCTATGAACAAGAATATAACTACTATAATACTGCCCCCTATGTACAAGAATATAACTACTATAATTCTGCCCTCTATGTACAAGAATATAACTACTATAATACGGCCTCTATGTACAAGAATATAACTGCTATACTACTGCCCCTATGTACAAGAATATAACTACTTTAATACTGCCCCCTATGAACAAGAATATAACTACTATAATACTGCCCCTATGTACGAGAATATAACTACTATAATACTGCCCCCTATGTACAAGAATATAACTACTATAATACTGACCCCTATGTACAAGAATATAACTACTATAATACTGCTCCTATGTACAAGAATATAACTACTATAATACTGCCTCCTATATACAAGAATACAACTACTATAATACTGCTCCTATGTACAAGAATATAACTACTATAATACTGCTTCTATGTATAAGAAAATTACTACTATAATGCTGACCCACTATATACAAGAATATAACTACTATAATACTGCTCCTATGTACAGGAATATAACTACTATAATACTGCCCCCTATATACAAGAATATAACTACTATAACACTGCCTCCTATGTACAAGAATATAACTACTATAATACTGCCTCCTATATACAAGAATATAACAACTATAATACTGCCCCCTATGTACAAGAATATAACTACTATAATACTGCCCCCTATGTACAAGAATATAACTACTATAATACTGCTCCCCATGTACAAGAATATAACTACTATAATACTGCCCCCTATGTACAAGAATATAACTACTATAATACTGCCCCCTATGTACAAGAATATAACAACTATAATACTGCTCCCTATGTACAAGAATATAACTACAATCATACTGCCCCCTATGTACAATAATATAACTACTATAATACTGCCCCCTATGTACAAGAATAAAACTACTATAATACTGCCCCCTATGTACAAGAATATAACTACTATAATACTCTCTCCTATATACAAGAATATAACTACTATAATACTGCTCCTATGTACAAGAATATAACTACTATAATACTGCCCCTATGTACAAGAATATAACTGATATAATACTGCCTCCTATGTACAAGAATATAACTACTATAATACTGCCCCCTATGTACAAGAATATAACTACTATAATACTTTCCCCTATGTACAAGAATATAACTACTATAATACTGTCCCCTATGTACAAGAATATAACTACTATAATACTGCCCCCTATGTACAAGAATATAACTACTATAATACTGCCTCCTATGTACAAGAATATAACTACTATAATTCTGCCCTCTATGTACAAGAATATAACTACTATAATACGGCCTCTATGTACAAGAATATAACTGCTATACTACTGCCCCTATGTACAAGAATATAACTACTATAATACTGCCCCCTATGCACGAGAATATAACTACTATAATACTGCTCCTGTATACAAGAATATAACTACTTTAATACTGCCCCCTATGAACAAGAATATAACTACTATAATACTGCCCCCTATGTACGAGACTATAACTACTATAATACTGCCCCCTATGTACAAGAATATAACTACTATAATACTGACCCCTATGTACAAGAATATAACTACTATAATACTGCTCCTATGTACAAGAATATAACTACTATAATACTACCTCCTATATACAAGAATACAACTACTATAATACTGCTCCTATGTACAAGAATATAACTACTATAATACTGCTCCTATGTACAAGAATATAACTACTATAATGCTGACCCCCTATATACAAGAATATAACTACTATAATACTGCTCCTATGTACAGGAATATAACTACTATAATACTGCCCCCTATATACAAGAATATAACTACTATAATACTGCCTCCTATGTACAAGAATATAACTACTATAATACTGCCTCCTATACACAAGAATACAACTACTATAATACTGCCCCTATGTACAAGAATGTAACTACTATAATACTGCTTCTATGTACAAGAAGATAACTACTATAATGCTGACCCCCTATATACAAAAATATAACTACTATAATACTGCTCCTATGTACAGGAATATAACTACTATAATACTGCCCACTATATACAAGAATATAACTACTATAATACTGCTCCTATGTACAAGAATAGAACTACTATAATACTGCCTCCTATATACAAGAATATAAGTACTATAATACTGCCCCCTATGTACAAGTATATAACTACTATAATACTGCTCCCTATGTACAAGAATATAACTACTATAATACTGCCCCCTATGTACAAGAATATAACTACTATAATACTGCCCCCTATGTACAAGAATATAACAACTATAATACTGCTCCCTATGTACAAGAATATTACTACTATCATACTGCCCCCTATGTACAAGAATATAACTACTATAATGCTGCCCCCTATGTACAAGAATATAACTACTATAATACTGCCCCCTATGTACAAGAATATAACTACTATAATACTCTCTCCTATATACAAGAATATAACTACTATAATACTGCTCCTATGTACAAGAATATAACTACTATAATACTGCCCCCTATGTACAAGAATATAATTACTATAATACTGCCCCATGTACAAAAATATAACTACTATAATACTGCCCCATGTACAAGAATATAACTACTATAATACTGCCCCTTATGTACAAGAATATAACTACTATAATACTCTCCCCTATGTACAATAATATAACTACTATAATGCTGCCCCCTATGTACAAGAATATAACTACTATAATACTCTCCCCTATGTACAATAATATAACTACTATAATACTGTCCCCTATGTACAAGAATATAACTACTATAATACTGCCCCCTATGTACAAGAATATAACTACTATAACACTGCCTCCTATGTACAAGAATATAACTACTATAATTCTGCCCTCTATGTGCAAGAATATAACTACTATAATATGGCCTCTATGTACAAGAATATAACTACTATACTACTGCCCCTATGTACAAGAATATAACTAGTATAATACTGCCCCCTATGCACAAGAATATAACTACTATAATACTGCTCCTGTATACAAGAATATAACTACTTTAATACTGCCCCCTATGAACAAGAATATAACTACTATAATACTGTCCCCTATGTACGAGACTATAACTACTATAATACTGCCCCCTATGTACAAGAATATAACTACTATAATACTGACCCCTATGTACAAGAATATAACTACTATAATACTGCTCCTATGTACAAGAATATAACTACTATAATACTGCCTCCTATATACAAGAATACAACTACTATAATACTGCTCCTATGTACAAGAATAGAACTACTATAATACTGCCTCCTATATACAAGAATATAACTACTATAATACTGACCCCTATGTACAAGAAGATAACTACTATAATGCTGACCCCCTATATACAAGAATATAACTACTATGATACTGCTCCTATGTACAGGAATATAACTACTATAATACTGCCCCTATATACAAGAAGATAACTACTATAATACTGCCTCCTATGTACAAGAATATAACTACTATAATACTGCCTTCTATATACAAGAATACAACTACTATAATACTGCTCCTATGTACAAGAATATAACTACTATAATACTGCTTCTATGTACAAGAAGATAACTACTATAATGCTGACCCCCTATATACAAGAATATAACTACTATAATACTGCTCCTATGTAAAGGAATATAACTACCATAATACTGCCTCCTATATACAAGAATATAACTACTATAATACTGCCCCCTATGTACAAGAATATAACTACTATAATACTGCTCCCTATGTACAAGAATATAACTACTATAATACTGCCCCCTATGTACAAGAATATAACTACTATAATACTGCCCCCTATGTACAAGAATATAACAACTATAATACTGCCCCCTATGTACAAGAATATAACTACTATAATACTGCCCACTATGTACAAGAATATAACTACTATAATACTGCCCCCTATGTACAAGAATATAACTACTATAATACTGCCCCCTATGTACAAGAATATAACTACTATAATACTCTCTCCTATATACAATAATATAACTACTATAATACTGCTCCTATGTACAAGAATATAACTACTATGATACTGCCCCTATGTACAAGAATATAACTACTATAATACTGCCCCTATGTACAAGAATATAACTTATATAATACTGCCTCCTATGTACAAGAATATAACTACTATAATACTGCCCCCATGTACAAAAATATAACTACTATAATACTGCCCCCATGTACAAGAATGTAACTACTATAATACTGCCCCTTATGTACAAGAATATAACTACTATAATACTGCCCCCTATGTACAAGAATATAACTACTCTAATACTGCGACCTATGTACAAGAATATAACTACTATAATACTGCCCCCTATGTACAAGAATATAACTACTATAATACTGCCCCTATGTACAAGAATATAACTACTATAATACTGCCCCCTATGTACAAGAATATAACTACTATAATACTGCCCCTATGTACAAGAATATAACTACTATAATACTCTCTGCTATATACAAGAATATAACTACTATAATACTGCTCCTATGTACAAGAATATAACTACTATAATACTGCCCCCTATGTACAAGAATATAACTACTATAATACTGCCCCTATGTACAAGAATATAACTGCTATAATACTGCCCCTATGTACAAGAATATAACTACTATAATACTGCCCCTTATGTACAAAAATATAACTACTATAATACTGCCCCGTATGTACAAGAATATAACTACTCTAATACTGCCCCCTATGTACAAGAATATAACTACTATAATACTGCTCCCCTATGTACAAGAATATAACTACTATAATACTGCCCCCTATGTACAAGAATATAACTACTCTAATACTGCTCCTATGTACAAGAATATAACTACTATATTACTGCCCCTATGTACAAGAATATAACTACTATAATACTGCCCCCCTATGTACAAGAATATAACTACTATAATACTGCTCCTATGTGCAAGAATATAACTACTATTATACCGCCTACTATGTACAAGAATATAACTACTATAATACTGCCCCCTATGTACAAGAATATAACTACTATAATACTGCCCCCTATGTACAAGAATATAACTGCTATAATACTGTCCGCTATGTACAATAATATAACTACTATAATACTGCCCCCTATGTACAAGAATATAACTACTATAATACTGCCCTCTATGTACAATAATATAACTACTATAATACTGCCCCCTATGTACAAGAATATAACTGCTATAATACTGTCCCCTATGTACAAGAATATAACTACTATAATACTGTCCCCTATGTACAAGAATATAACTACTATAATACTGCCCCCTATGTACAAGAATATAACTACTATAATACTGCCCCCTATGTACAAGAATATAACTACTATAATACGACCCCCCTATGTACAAGAATATAACTACTATAATACTCTCTCCTATATACAAGAATATAACTACTATAATACTGCTCCTATGTACAAGAATATAACTACTATAATACTGCCCCTATGTACAAGAATATAACTGATATAATACTGCCTCCTATGTACAAGAATATAACTACTATAATACTGCCCCCTATGTACAAGAATATAACTACTATAATACTTTCCCCTATGTACAAGAATATAACTACTATAATACTGCCCCCTATGTACAAGAATATAACTACTATAATACTTTCCCCTATGTACAAGAATATAACTACTATAATACTGTCCCCTATGTACAAGAATATAACTACTATAATACTGCCCCCTATGTACAAGAATATAACTACTATAATACTGCCCCCTATGTACAAGAATAAAACTACTATAATACTGCCCCCTATGTACAAGAATATAACTACTATAATACTCTCTCCTATATACAAGAATATAACTACTATAATACTGCTCCTATGTACAAGAATATAACTACTATAATACTGCCCCTATGTACAAGAATATAACTGATATAATACTGCCTCCTATGTACAAGAATATAACTACTATAATGATCTTTTTATTTAAAACTTGCAACAAAATTATTACAATATACTAACTATAAACACATAAGAGTCAACAACGAAAACAGAACAACAGAACAGAAAAACAGAACAAAATAAACTTCAGACCAACCGCACAGAAGTTGGTACCCGGATTCTCCTCCAGTTTATACTATGTACATTGTTTCTGTTCTTAGTCTTTACACTGTTCACATTTATAGAGCAGACTCTCAAAACTCATTTAAGTCATTGGTCTTTCTTGCTTTTCCTCCTCCGTCCGCTGCTGTCACCTGCAGAGCCCCATCTTTTGGTGGACACTGATGGTTGAGGTTCCTCTTCCTGAAGGTCATCATCCGAGTTATGTAAAGAGACACATTCTTTCTCTGACTTCTCCTCTGATTCTTCTCCCAGCACTCCATACTGTCCGGAGGTTATGGCCAGCATCGGCTGATCCGGGGTTTTCTTTGCTGCGGTGACTTTTCTAGCAGGATCTGCAGTTTTATTCTTTCTTTTAACCGCCTGGAACCCCTCTTCATCCACAGAGGGGCGTCTGGGCCTTGCGGCTCGGTCAGAGGGTTCTGTAGCCTTACATGACTTCTGTTCAGGTGATTTAGCAACTGATTTATTGCATACTTTCTTATTTTCATGAGGTTTCTCTTCAATAGCTGGTGCTTGTAGTACAACAGGGGATTTTTCACTTCTTACAGCAAGGATTTTTCTTTTTCCATCAGGTGCATTCTCGGTGGCTGGTACTTGTACTGTAGTGGGAGGACAATCCATCTCTCCCTCTGCTGGTACTTGTAGTGCAGCAGGTGAGTTATCAGCCTCTAAAGCAGGGTCAGTGGTACTTTGCACTACATTAGTATTAGGAGTGTTGGATTCTGGGGCTGTATCTGCTCTTGCGGCGACGTCCTCTTTACCTTCCTCCATGGGCTCTATGCCGATATCATCAGCTCCTTTATTATGCTCTGCATGTGGACACTCCCGGAATGTATGACCTGCTCCTAAACACAGGTTACAGATGACGGGTCCTCTACAATCGCTTTTTGAATGTCCAAACTCTCCACATAATGAACACTTGACTCGAGAGCAGTTGAAAGCGAGGTGTCTGCCCCCACACCTATGACATAGACGAGGCTGACCAGGGTAATAGCATATTCCTCTCTCTGAGCCTAGATAGAAGGAGTGCGGTAGATGTCTGGTCACACCATTGGCTCGCTCTAATTGGATCTTTACAGTGTATCCACCATTCCAGATTCCCTCCTCATCATAGATTTTTTCTGGATAGTTCATGATCATACATTGCCTACTCAGCCAGTGCTCCAGATCTGCCAGCGCCACCACCTCAGACTGGAACAATATGGTGGCCCTCACCACCTGAGGCTTGGACAGCTGGATCACCTGGAGATACTCCCAGATTGACTGTCCCCTTGTGTCATTATATATACTCCAGAATGCATCCAAGTCATATTGCAGTTTAAAGCTGATGTCGTAGATCCTGCTGGAGGGGATATGGATCAGAGCGTACACCTCAGAGGCTTTAAACTTCATAAAGTCCTTTAGGAGACTCTTCCCAATGTACAGTCTGGAGGGAATGTTCTCTTCTGGCCCTGTGTACTTAATCCTGACAGCGTTTCTCCTCTGTGGTGGAGGGGGAGCTGGCTTTGTGACATTGGAGAATAGTCTGTTGAATTGTGGACGGTCTGCAGAGGGATGAGTGCCTGACCTTTCCTCATCAGCAGGCTTACTGACTCCTGATTGATCTGCAGACACACCTGCGGTGGTAGGAGACTGTCCTGCAGACACACCTGCGGTGGTATGAGACTGTCCTGCAGATTGCTGTATACGCTCCTCTGCGGATGGCTGAGAACCTTCACAAATCTCCACCATATCTACTCCGGACAATGCAGTTGTCTCTTCACTCATTATACTGCATGGTGTTTCATTTACAATGTCAGTCCCTGAAGCATACACCAGTTTACTACTTGCATTCATTTCATCAGCACTGCAAACAGAGTCCTTTGCAATTAACCCCTTATTGGCTGTCACATTTTGCTCCTCAGTATTAGCAGCATTTTCAGAGTCTGATAGCTCAGCTCCCATACTCAGTGACCCTCCAGGCGCTGCACCCGCACATCTCAGAGGGGTTCCCTGCTCCACCATACTATACACAACATTATAATCAGTACCTTTTTTCTCAATGACTTCTTTAATCTTCATGTTTTGCACTCTGGCCTCCCTCTTCATGTTTTGCACTCTGGCCTCCCTCTTCATGTTTTGCACTCTGGCCTCCCTCTTTTTCTCCATTGCCCAGTTTTCTGCTTTAGGTATTGCATTTGCTTCTTTGTCTAGTCGCTCCTTTAGTATGGCGAGCTCACGTGTACAATTATCCAGGCACTCACACTTCATCAGCTTTGTCTTTGCATCCGTCTCTATCTTAATCTCTTCTCTTAACTTCAAAATTTGTCTTTCCAGTTTAAATAAACTTTTCTTAGTCACTTTCATACTCAATCCAAATGCTTTACATGATTCAGTAATCTCACCAGCCACCATTTCCTGGTTACCACTTTCTTGATCTCCATGCTGCAAGCCACACTCCAGGCTCTGGGCTCTCCCAGGATCGTCAGCCCAGCTGCACTCACTTCCTCCTGGGTCAGAGGCCATGCCTCCTCCCTACTGGGAGCTCACAAGCACACGTCTATCCTCTCCTATATACAAGAATATAACTACTATAATACTGCTCCTATGTACAAGAATATAACTACTATAATACTGCCCCTATGTACAAGAATATAACTGATATAATACTGCCTCCTATGTACAAGAATATAACTACTATAATACTGCCCCCTATGTACAAGAATATAACTACTATAATACTTTCCCCTATGTACAAGAATATAACTACTATAATACTGTCCCCTATGTACAAGAATATAACTACTATAATGATCTTTTTATTTAAAACTTGCAACAAAATTATTACAATATACTAACTATAAACACATAAGAGTCAACAACGAAAACAGAACAACAAAACAGAAAGACAGAACAAACTAAACTTCAGACCAACCGCACAGAAGTTGGTACCCGGATTCTCCTCCAGTTTATACTATGTACATTGTTTCTGTTCTTAGTCTTTACACTGTTCCCATTTATAGAGCAGACTCTCAAAACTCATTTAAGTCACTGGTCTTTCTTGCTTTTCCTCCTCTGTCCGCTGCTGTCACCTGCAGAGCCCCATCTTTTGGTGGACACTGATGGTTGAGGTTCCTCTTCCTGAAGGTCGTCATCAGAGTTATGTAAAGAGACACATTCTTTTTCCGACTTCTCTGATTCTTCTCCCAGCACTCCATACTGTCCGGAGGTTATGGCCAGCACCGGCTGATCCAGGGTTTTCTTTGCTGCGGTGACTTTTCTAGCAGGATCTGCAGTTTTGTTCTTTCTTTTAACCGCCTGGAACCCCTCTTCATCCACAGAGGGGCGCCTGGGCCTTGCGGCTCGGTCGGAGGGTTCTGTAGCCATACATGGCTGCTGTTCAGGTGATTTAGCAACAGGTTTACTGGATATTTTCTTCCTTTCATGAGGTTTATCTTTAATAGCTGGTGCTTGTAGTACAACAGGGGATATTTCACTTCTTACAGCAAGGATTTTTCTTTTTCCATCAGATGCATTCTCGGTGGCTGGTACTTGTACTGTAGTGGGAGGACCATCCATCTCTCCCTCTGCTGGTACTTGTAGTGCAGCAGGTGAGTTATCAGTCTCTAAAGCAGGGTCACTGGTACTTGGCACTACATTAGTATTAGGACTGTTGGATTCTGGGGCTGTATCTGCTCTTGCGGCGACGTCCTCTTTACCTTCCTCCATGGGCTCTATGCCGATATCATCACCTCCTTTATTATGCTCTGCGTGTGGACACTCCCGGAATGTATGACCTGCTCCTAAGCACAGGTTACAGATGACGGGACCTCTACAATCACTTTTTGAATGTCCAAACTCTCCACATAATGAACACTTGACTCGAGAGCAGTTGAAAGCGAGGTGTCTGCCCCCACACCTATGACATAGACGAGGCTGACCAGGGTAATAGCATATTCCTCTCTCTGAGCCTAGATAGAAGGAGTGCGGTAGATGTCTGGTCACACCATTGGCTCGCTCTAATTGGATCTTTACAGTATATCCACCATTCCAGATTCCCTCCTCATCATAGATTTTTTCTGGATAGTTCATGATCATACATTGCCTACTCAGCCAGTGCTCCAGATCTGCCAGCGCCACCACCTCAGACTGGAACAATATGGTGGCCCTCACCACCTGAGGCTTGGACAGCTGGATCACCTGGAGATACTCCCAGATTGACTGTCCCCTTGTGTCATTATATATACTCCAGAATGCATCCAAGTCATATTGCAGCTTAAAGCTGATGTCGTAGATCCTGCTGGAGGGGATATGGATCAGAGCGTACACCTCAGAGGCTTTAAACTTCATAAAGTCTTTTAGGAGACTCTTCCCAATGTACAGTCTGGAGGGAATGTTCTCCTCTGGCCCTGTGTACTTAATCCTGACAGCGTTTCTCCTCTGTGGTGGAGGGGGAGCTGAATTTGTGACATTGGAGTATAGTCTGTTGAATTGTGGACGGTCAGCAGAGGGATGAGTGCCTGACCTTTCCTCATCAGCAGGCTTACTGACTCCTGATTGATCTGCAGACACACCTGCGGTGGTTTCACACTGTCCTGCAGACACACCTGCGGTGGTATGAGACTGTCCTGCAGACACACCTGCACTGGCATCACACTGTCCTGCAGACACACCTGCGGTGGTATGAGACTGTCCTGCAGATTGCTGTATACACTCCTCTGCAGATGGCTGAGAACCTTCACTAATCTCCACCATATCTGCTCCGGACAATGTAGTTGTCTCTTCACTCATTACACTGCACAGTGTTTCATTTACAATGTCAGTCCCTGAAGCATACACCAGATTACTACTTGCATTCATTTCATCAGCACTGCAAACAGAGTCCTTTGCAATTAACCCCTTATTGGCTGTCACATTTTGCTCCTCAGTATTAGCAGCATTTTCAGAGTCTGATAGCTCAGCTCCCATACTCAGTGACCCTCCAGGCGCTGCACCCGCACATCTCAGAGGGGTTCCCTGCTCCACCATACTATACACAACATTATAGTCAGTACCTTTTTCCTCAATGACTTTTTTAATCTTCATGTTTTGCACTCTGGCCTCCCTCTTCATGTTTTGCACTCTGGCTTCCCTCTTTTTCTCCATTGCCCAGTTTTCTACTTTAGGTATTGCATTTGCTTCCTTGTCTAGTCGCTCCTTTAATATAGCGAGCTCACGTGTGCAATTATCCAGGCACTCACACTTCATCAGCTTTGTCTTTGCATCCATCTCTATCTTAATCTCTTCTCTTAACTTCAAAATTTGTCTTTCCAGTTTAAATAAACTTTTCTTAGTCACTTTCATACTCAATCCAAATGCTTTACATGATTCAGTAATCTCACCAGCCACCATTTCCTGGTTACCACTTTCTTGATCTCCATGCTGCAAGCCACACTCCAGGCTCTGGGCTCTCCCAGGATCGTCAGCCCAGCTGCACTCACTTCCTCCTGGGTCAGAGGCCATGCCTCCTCCCTACTGGGAGCTCACAAGCACACGTCTATCCTCTCCTATGGACAAGAATAGAACTACTATAATACTGCCCCCTATGTACAAGAATATAACTGATATAATACTGCCTCCTATGTACAAGAATATAACTACTATAATACTGCCCCCTATGTACAAGAATATAACTACTATAATACTTTCCCCTATGTACAAGAATATAACTACTATAATACTGTCCCCTATGTACAAGAATATAACTACTATAATACTGCCCCCTATGTACAAGAATATAACTACTATAATACTGCCTCCTATGTACAAGAATAGAACTACTATAATTCTGCCCTCTATGTACAAGAATATAACTACTATAATACGGCCTCTATGTACAAGAATATAACTGCTATACTACTGCCCCTATGTACAAGAATATAACTACTATAATACTGCCCCCTATGCACGAGAATATAACTACTATAATACTGCTCCTGTATACAAGAATATAACTACTTTAATACTGCCCCCTATGAACAAGAATATAACTAATATAATACTGCCCCCTATGTACGAGACTATAACTACTATAATACTGCCCCCTATGTACAAGAATATAACTACTATAATACTGACCCCTATGTACAAGAATATAACTACTATAATACTACCTCCTATATACAAGAATACAACTACTATAATACTGCTCCTATGTACAAAAATATATCTACTATAATACTGCTCCTATGTACAAGAATATAACTACTATAATGCTGACCCCCTATATACAAGAATATAACTACTATAATACTGCTCCTATGTACAGGAATATAACTACTATAATACTGCCCCCTATATACAATAATATAACTACTATAATACTGCCTCCTATGTACAAGAATATAACTACTATAATACTGCCTCCTATACACAAGAATACAACTACTATAATACTGCTCCTATGTACAAGAATATAACTACTATAATACTGCTTCTATGTACAAGAAGATAACTACTATAATGCTGACCCCCTATATACAAAAATATAACTACTATAATACTGCTCCTATGTACAGGAATATAACTACTATAATACTGCCCACTATATACAAGAATATAACTACTATAATACTGCTCCTATGTACAAGAATATAACTACTATAATACTGCCTCCTATATACAAGAATATAAGTACTATAATACTGCCCCCTATGTACAAGTATATAACTACTATAATATTGCTCCCTATGTACAAGAATATAACTACTATAATACTGCCCCCTATGTACAAGAATATAACTACTATAATACTGCCCCCTATGTACAAGAATATAACAACTATAATACTGCTCCCTATGTACAAGAATATTACTACTATCATACTGCCCCCTATGTACAAGAATATAACTACTATAATGCTGCCCCCTATGTACAAGAATATAACTACTATAATACTGCCCCCTATGTACAAGAATATAACTACTATAATACTCTCTCCTATATACAAGAATATAACTACTATAATACTGCTCCTATGTACAAGAATATAACTACTATAATACTGCCCCCTATGTACAAGAATATAATTACTATAATACTGCCCCATGTACAAAAATATAACTACTATAATACTGCCCCATGTACAAGAATATAACTACTATAATACTGCCCCTTATGTACAAGAATATAACTACTATAATACTCTCCCCTATGTACAATAATATAACTACTATAATACTGCCCCCTATGTACAAGAATATAACTACTATAATACTCTCCCCTATGTACAATAATATAACTACTATAATACTGTCCCCTATGTACAAGAATATAACTACTATAATACTGCCCCCTATGTACAAGAATATAACTACTATAATACTGCCTCCTATGTACAAGAATATAACTACTATAATTCTGCCCTCTATGTGCAAGAATATAACTACTATAATATGGCCTCTATGTACAAGAATATAACTACTATACTACTGCCCCTATGTACAAGAATATAACTAGTATAATACTGCCCCCTATGCACAAGAATATAACTACTATAATACTGCTCCTGTATACAAGAATATAACTACTTTAATACTGCCCCCTATGAACAAGAATATAACTACTATAATACTGTCCCCTATGTACGACACTATAACTACTATAATACTGCCCCCTATGTACAATAATATAACTACTATAATACTGACCCCTATGTACAAGAATATAACTACTATAATACTGCTCCTATGTACAAGAATATAACTACTATAATACTGCCTCCTATATACAAGAATACAACTACTATAATACTGCTCCTATGTACAAGAATAGAACTACTATAATACTGCCTCCTATATACAAGAATATAACTACTATAATACTGCTTCTATGTACAAGAAGATAACTACTATAATGCTGACCCCCTATATACAAGAATATAACTACTATGATACTGCTCCTATGTACAGGAATATAACTACTATAATACTGCCCCTATATACAAGAAGATAACTACTATAATACTGCCTCCTATGTACAAGAATATAACTACTATAATACTGCCTTCTATATACAAAAATACAACTACTATAATACTGCTCCTATGTACAAGAATATAACTACTATAATACTGCTTCTATGTACAAGAAGATAACTACTATAATGCTGACCCCCTATATACAAGAATATAACTACTATAATACTGCTCCTATGTAAAGGAATATAACTACCATAATACTGCCTCCTATATACAAGAATATAACTACTATAATACTGCCCCCTATGTACAAGAATATAACTACTATAATACTGCTCCCTATGTACAAGAATATAACTACTATAATACTGCCCCCTATGTACAAGAATATAACTACTATAATACTGCCCCCTATGTACAAGAATATAACAACTATAATACTGCTCCCTATGTACAAGAATATAACTACTATAATACTGCCCACTATGTACAAGAATATAACTACTATAATACTGCCCCCTATGTACAAGAATATAACTACTATAATACTGCCCCCTATGTACAAGAATATAACTACTATAATACTCTCTCCTATATACAATAATATAACTACTATAATACTGCTCCTATGTACAAGAATATAACTACTATGATACTGCCCCTATGTACAAGAATATAACTACTATAATACTGCCCCTATGTACAAGAATATAACTGATATAATACTGCCTCCTATGTACAAGAATATAACTACTATAATACTGCCCCCATGTACAAAAATATAACTACTATAATACTGCCCCCATGTACAAGAATGTAACTACTATAATACTGCCCCTTATGTACAAGAATATAACTACTATAATACTGCCCCCTATGTACAAGAATATAACTACTCTAATACTGCGACCTATGTACAAGAATATAACTACTATAATACTGCCCCCTATGTACAAGAATATAACTACTATAATACTGCCCCTATGTACAAGAATATAACTACTATAATACTGCCCCCTATGTACAAGAATATAACTACTATAATACTGCCCCTATGTACAAGAATATAACTACTATAATACTCTCTGCTATATACAAGAATATAACTACTATAATACTGCTCCTATGTACAAGAATATAACTACTATAATACTGCCCCCTATGTACAAGAATATAACTACTATAATACTGCCCCTATGTACAAGAATATAACTGCTATAATACTGCCCCTATGTACAAGAATATAACTACTATAATACTGCCCCTTATGTACAAAAATATAACTACTATAATACTGCCCCGTATGTACAAGAATATAACTACTCTAATACTGCCCCCTATGTACAAGAATATAACTACTATAATACTGCTCCCCTATGTACAAGAATATAACTACTATAATACTGCCCCCTATGTACAAGAATATAACTACTCTAATACTGCTCCTATGT
The DNA here is from genome assembly GCF_035609145.1 of Eleutherodactylus coqui. Lineage (NCBI taxonomy): Eukaryota > Metazoa > Chordata > Amphibia > Anura > Eleutherodactylidae > Eleutherodactylus > Eleutherodactylus coqui. The sequence goes on from NC_089838.1 coordinate 330,411,407, forward strand.
ACAAGAATATAACTACTATATTACTGCCCCTATGTACAAGAATATAACTACTATAATACTGCCCCCCTATGTACAAGAATATAACTACTATAATACTGCTCCTATGTGCAAGAATATAACTACTATTATACCGCCTACTATGTACAAGAATATAACTACTATAATACTGCCCCCTATGTACAAGAATATAACTACTATAATACTGCCCCCTATGTACAAGAATATAACTGCTATAATACTGTCCGCTATGTACAATAATATAACTACTATAATACTGCCCCCTATGTACAAGAATATAACTACTATAATACTGCCCTCTATGTACAATAATATAACTACTATAATACTGCCCCCTATGTACAAGAATATAACTGCTATAATACTGTCCCCTATGTACAAGAATATAACTACTATAATACTGTCCCCTATGTACAAGAATATAACTACTATAATACTGCCCCCTATGTACAAGAATATAACTACTATAATACTGCCCCCTATGTACAAGAATATAACTACTATAATACGACCCCCCTATGTACAAGAATATAACTACTATAATACTGCCCCCCTATGTACAAGAATATAACTACTATAATACTGCTCCTATGTGCAAGAATATAACTACTATTATACCGCCTACTATGTACAAGAATATAACTACTATAATACTGCCCCCTATGTACAAGAATATAACTACTATAATACTGCCCCCTATGTACAAGAATATAACTGCTATAATACTGTCCGCTATGTACAATAATATAACTCCTATAATACTGGCCCCTATGTACAAGAATATAACTACTATAATACTGCCCCCTATGTACAAGAATATAACTACTATAATACTGCCCCCTATGTACAAGAATATAACTACTATAATACTGCCTCCTATGTACAAGAATATAACTACTATAATTCTGCCCTCTATGTGCAAGAATATAACTACTATAATATGGCCTCTATGTACAAGAATATAACTACTATACTACTGCCCCTATGTACAAGAATATAACTAGTATAATACTGCCCCCTATGCACAAGAATATAACTACTATAATACTGCTCCTGTATACAAGAATATAACTACTTTAATACTGCCCCCTATGAACAAGAATATAACTACTATAATACTGTCCCCTATGTACGAGACTATAACTACTATAATACTGCCCCCTATGTACAAGAATATAACTACTATAATACTGACCCCTATGTACAAGAATATAACTACTATAATACTGCTCCTATGTACAAGAATATAACTACTATAATACTGCCTCCTATATACAAGAATACAACTACTATAATACTGCTCCTATGTACAAGAATAGAACAACTATAATACTGCCTCCTATATACAAGAATATAACTACTATAATACTGCTTCTATGTACAAGAAGATAACTACTATAATGCTGACCCCCTATATACAAGAATATAACTACTATGATACTGCTCCTATGTACAGGAATATAACTACTATAATACTGCCCCTATATACAAGAAGATAACTACTATAATACTGCCTCCTATGTACAAGAATATAACTACTATAATACTGCCTTCTATATACAAGAATACAACTACTATAATACTGCTCCTATGTACAAGAATATAACTACTATAATACTGCTTCTATGTACAAGAAGATAACTACTATAATGCTGACCCCCTATATACAAGAATATAACTACTATAATACTGCTCCTATGTAAAGGAATATAACTACCATAATACTGCCTCCTATATACAAGAATATAACTACTATAATACTGCCCCCTATGTACAAGAATATAACTGCTATAATACTGCTCCCTATGTACAAGAATATAACTACTATAATACTGCCCCCTATGTACAAGAATATAACTACTATAATACTGCCCCCTATGTACAAGAATATAACAACTATAATACTGCTCCCTATGTACAAGTATATAACTACTATAATACTGCCCACTATGTACAAGAATATAACTACTATAATACTGCCCCCTATGTACAAGAATATAACTACTATAATACTGCCCCCTATGTACAAGAATATAACTACTATAATACTCTCTCCTATATACAATAATATAACTACTATAATACTGCTCCTATGTACAAGAATATAACTACTATGATACTGCCCCTATGTACAAGAATATAACTACTATAATACTGCCCCTATGTACAAGAATATAACTGATATAATACTGCCTCATATGTACAAGAATATAACTACTATAATACTGCCCCCATGTACAAAAATATAACTACTATAATACTGCCCCCATGTACAAGAATGTAACTACTATAATACTGCCCCTTATGTACAAGAATATAACTACTATAATACTGCCCCCTATGTACAAGAATATAACTACTCTAATACTGCGACCTATGTACAAGAATATAACTACTATAATACTGCCCCCTATGTACAAGAATATAACTACTATAATACTGCCCCTATGTACAAGAATATAACTACTATAATACTGCCCCCTATGTACAAGAATATAACTACTATAATACTGCACCTATGTACAAGAATATAACTACTATAATACTCTCTGCTATATACAAGAATATAACTACTATAATACTGCTCCTATGTACAAGAATATAACTACTATAATACTGCCCCCTATGTACAAGAATATAACTACTATAATACTGCCCCTATGTACAAGAATATAACTGCTATAATACTGCCCCTATGTACAAGAATATAACTACTATAATACTGCCCCTTATGTACAAAAATATAACTACTATAATACTGCCCCGTATGTACAAGAATATAACTACTCTAATACTGCCCCCTATGTACAAGAATATAACTACTATAATACTGCTCCCCTATGTACAAGAATATAACTACTATAATACTGCCCCCTATGTACAAGAATATAACTACTCTAATACTGCTCCTATGTACAAGAATATAACTACTATATTACTGCCCCTATGTACAAGAATATAACTACTATAATACTGCCCCACTATGTACAAGAATATAACTACTATAATACTGCTCCTATGTGCAAGAATATAACTACTATGATACTGCCCCCTATGTACAAGAATATAACTACTATAATACTGCCCCCTATGTACAAGAATATAACTGCTATAATACTGTCCGCTATGTACAATAATATAACTACTATAATACTGCCCCCTATGTACAAGAATATAACTACTATAATACTGCCCTCTATGTACAATAATATAACTACTATAATACTGCCCCCTATGTACAAGAATATAACTGCTATAATACTGTCCCCTATGTACAAGAATATAACTACTATAATACTGTCCCCTATGTACAAGAATATAACTACTATAATACTGCCCCCTATGTACAAGAATATAACTACTATAATACTGCCTCCTATGTACAAGAATAGAACTACTATAATTCTGCCCTCTATGTACAAGAATATAACTACTATAATACGGCCTCTATGTACAAGAATATAACTGCTATACTACTGCCCCTATGTACAAGAATATAACTACTATAATACTGCCCCCTATGCACGAGAATATAACTACTATAATACTGCTCCTGTATACAAGAATATAACTACTTTAATACTGCCCCCTATGAACAAGAATATAACTAATATAATACTGCCCCCTATGTACGAGACTATAACTACTATAATACTGCCCCCTATGTACAAGAATATAACTACTATAATACTGACCCCTATGTACAAGAATATAACTACTATAATACTACCTCCTATATACAAGAATACAACTACTATAATACTGCTCCTATGTACAAAAATATATCTACTATAATACTGCTCCTATGTACAAGAATATAACTACTATAATGCTGACCCCCTATATACAAGAATATAACTACTATAATACTGCTCCTATGTACAGGAATATAACTACTATAATACTGCCCCCTATATACAATAATATAACTACTATAATACTGCCTCCTATGTACAAGAATATAACTACTATAATACTGCCTCCTATACACAAGAATACAACTACTATAATACTGCTCCTATGTACAAGAATATAACTACTATAATACTGCTTCTATGTACAAGAAGATAACTACTATAATGCTGACCCCCTATATACAAAAATATAACTACTATAATACTGCTCCTATGTACAGGAATATAACTACTATAATACTGCCCACTATATACAAGAATATAACTACTATAATACTGCTCCTATGTACAAGAATATAACTACTATAATACTGCCTCCTATATACAAGAATATAAGTACTATAATACTGCCCCCTATGTACAAGTATATAACTACTATAATATTGCTCCCTATGTACAAGAATATAACTACTATAATACTGCCCCCTATGTACAAGAATATAACTACTATAATACTGCCCCCTATGTACAAGAATATAACAACTATAATACTGCTCCCTATGTACAAGAATATTACTACTATCATACTGCCCCCTATGTACAAGAATATAACTACTATAATGCTGCCCCCTATGTACAAGAATATAACTACTATAATACTGCCCCCTATGTACAAGAATATAACTACTATAATACTCTCTCCTATATACAAGAATATAACTACTATAATACTGCTCCTATGTACAAGAATATAACTACTATAATACTGCCCCCTATGTACAAGAATATAATTACTATAATACTGCCCCATGTACAAAAATATAACTACTATAATACTGCCCCATGTACAAGAATATAACTACTATAATACTGCCCCTTATGTACAAGAATATAACTACTATAATACTCTCCCCTATGTACAATAATATAACTACTATAATACTGCCCCCTATGTACAAGAATATAACTACTATAATACTCTCCCCTATGTACAATAATATAACTACTATAATACTGTCCCCTATGTACAAGAATATAACTACTATAATACTGCCCCCTATGTACAAGAATATAACTACTATAATACTGCCTCCTATGTACAAGAATATAACTACTATAATTCTGCCCTCTATGTGCAAGAATATAACTACTATAATATGGCCTCTATGTACAAGAATATAACTACTATACTACTGCCCCTATGTACAAGAATATAACTAGTATAATACTGCCCCCTATGCACAAGAATATAACTACTATAATACTGCTCCTGTATACAAGAATATAACTACTTTAATACTGCCCCCTATGAACAAGAATATAACTACTATAATACTGTCCCCTATGTACGACACTATAACTACTATAATACTGCCCCCTATGTACAATAATATAACTACTATAATACTGACCCCTATGTACAAGAATAAACCTACTATAATACTGCTCCTATGTACAAGAATATAACTACTATAATACTGCCTCCTATATACAAGAATACAACTACTATAATACTGCTCCTATGTACAAGAATAGAACTACTATAATACTGCCTCCTATATACAAGAATATAACTACTATAATACTGCTTCTATGTACAAGAAGATAACTACTATAATGCTGACCCCCTATATACAAGAATATAACTACTATGATACTGCTCCTATGTACAGGAATATAACTACTATAATACTGCCCCTATATACAAGAAGATAACTACTATAATACTGCCTCCTATGTACAAGAATATAACTACTATAATACTGCCTTCTATATACAAAAATACAACTACTATAATACTGCTCCTATGTACAAGAATATAACTACTATAATACTGCTTCTATGTACAAGAAGATAACTACTATAATGCTGACCCCCTATATACAAGAATATAACTACTATAATACTGCTCCTATGTAAAGGAATATAACTACCATAATACTGCCTCCTATATACAAGAATATAACTACTATAATACTGCCCCCTATGTACAAGAATATAACTACTATAATACTGCTCCCTATGTACAAGAATATAACTACTATAATACTGCCCCCTATGTACAAGAATATAACTACTATAATACTGCCCCCTATGTACAAGAATATAACAACTATAATACTGCTCCCTATGTACAAGAATATAACTACTATAATACTGCCCACTATGTACAAGAATATAACTACTATAATACTGCCCCCTATGTACAAGAATATAACTACTATAATACTGCCCCCTATGTACAAGAATATAACTACTATAATACTCTCTCCTATATACAATAATATAACTACTATAATACTGCTCCTATGTACAAGAATATAACTACTATGATACTGCCCCTATGTACAAGAATATAACTACTATAATACTGCCCCTATGTACAAGAATATAACTGATATAATACTGCCTCCTATGTACAAGAATATAACTACTATAATACTGCCCCCATGTACAAAAATATAACTACTATAATACTGCCCCCATGTACAAGAATGTAACTACTATAATACTGCCCCTTATGTACAAGAATATAACTACTATAATACTGCCCCCTATGTACAAGAATATAACTACTCTAATACTGCGACCTATGTACAAGAATATAACTACTATAATACTGCCCCCTATGTACAAGAATATAACTACTATAATACTGCCCCTATGTACAAGAATATAACTACTATAATACTGCCCCCTATGTACAAGAATATAACTACTATAATACTGCCCCTATGTACAAGAATATAACTACTATAATACTCTCTGCTATATACAAGAATATAACTACTATAATACTGCTCCTATGTACAAGAATATAACTACTATAATACTGCCCCCTATGTACAAGAATATAACTACTATAATACTGCCCCTATGTACAAGAATATAACTGCTATAATACTGCCCCTATGTACAAGAATATAACTACTATAATACTGCCCCTTATGTACAAAAATATAACTACTATAATACTGCCCCGTATGTACAAGAATATAACTACTCTAATACTGCCCCCTATGTACAAGAATATAACTACTATAATACTGCTCCCCTATGTACAAGAATATAACTACTATAATACTGCCCCCTATGTACAAGAATATAACTACTCTAATACTGCTCCTATGTACAAGAATATAACTACTATATTACTGCCCCTATGTACAAGAATATAACTACTATAATACTGCCCCCCTATGTACAAGAATATAACTACTATAATACTGCTCCTATGTGCAAGAATATAACTACTATTATACCGCCTACTATGTACAAGAATATAACTACTATAATACTGCCCCCTATGTACAAGAATATAACTACTATAATACTGCCCCCTATGTACAAGAATATAACTGCTATAATACTGTCCGCTATGTACAATAATATAACTACTATAATACTGCCCCCTATGTACAAGAATATAACTACTATAATACTGCCCTCTATGTACAAGAATATAACTACTATAATACTGCCCCCTATGTACAAGAATATAACTGCTATAATACTGTCCCCTATGTACAAGAATATAACTACTATAATACTGTCCCCTATGTACAAGAATATAACTACTATAATACTGCCCCCTATGTACAAGAATATAACTACTATAATACTGCCCCCTATGTACAAGAATATAACTACTATAATACGACCCCCCTATGTACAAGAATATAACTACTATAATACTGCCCCCCTATGTACAAGAATATAACTACTATAATACTGCTCCTATGTGCAAGAATATAACTACTATTATACCGCCTACTATGTACAAGAATATAACTACTATAATACTGCCCCCTATGTACAAGAATATAACTACTATAATACTGCCCCCTATGTACAAGAATATAACTGCTATAATACTGTCCGCTATGTACAATAATATAACTCCTATAATACTGGCCCCTATGTACAAGAATATAACTACTATAATACTGCCCCCTATGTACAAGAATATAACTACTATAATACTGCCCCCTATGTACAAGAATATAACTACTATAATACTGCCTCCTATGTACAAGAATATAACTACTATAATTCTGCCCTCTATGTGCAAGAATATAACTACTATAATATGGCCTCTATGTACAAGAATATAACTACTATACTACTGCCCCTATGTACAAGAATATAACTAGTATAATACTGCCCCCTATGCACAAGAATATAACTACTATAATACTGCTCCTGTATACAAGAATATAACTACTTTAATACTGCCCCCTATGAACAAGAATATAACTACTATAATACTGTCCCCTATGTACGAGACTATAACTACTATAATACTGCCCCCTATGTACAAGAATATAACTACTATAATACTGACCCCTATGTACAAGAATATAACTACTATAATACTGCTCCTATGTACAAGAATATAACTACTATAATACTGCCTCCTATATACAAGAATACAACTACTATAATACTGCTCCTATGTACAAGAATAGAACAACTATAATACTGCCTCCTATATACAAGAATATAACTACTATAATACTGCTTCTATGTACAAGAAGATAACTACTATAATGCTGACCCCCTATATACAAGAATATAACTACTATGATACTGCTCCTATGTACAGGAATATAACTACTATAATACTGCCCCTATATACAAGAAGATAACTACTATAATACTGCCTCCTATGTACAAGAATATAACTACTATAATACTGCCTTCTATATACAAGAATACAACTACTATAATACTGCTCCTATGTACAAGAATATAACTACTATAATACTGCTTCTATGTACAAGAAGATAACTACTATAATGCTGACCCCCTATATACAAGAATATAACTACTATAATACTGCTCCTATGTAAAGGAATATAACTACCATAATACTGCCTCCTATATACAAGAATATAACTACTATAATACTGCCCCCTATGTACAAGAATATAACTGCTATAATACTGCTCCCTATGTACAAGAATATAACTACTATAATACTGCCCCCTATGTACAAGAATATAACTACTATAATACTGCCCCCTATGTACAAGAATATAACAACTATAATACTGCTCCCTATGTACAAGTATATAACTACTATAATACTGCCCACTATGTACAAGAATATAACTACTATAATACTGCCCCCTATGTACAAGAATATAACTACTATAATACTGCCCCCTATGTACAAGAATATAACTACTATAATACTCTCTCCTATATACAATAATATAACTACTATAATACTGCTCCTATGTACAAGAATATAACTACTATGATACTGCCCCTATGTACAAGAATATAACTACTATAATACTGCCCCTATGTACAAGAATATAACTGATATAATACTGCCTCATATGTACAAGAATATAACTACTATAATACTGCCCCCATGTACAAAAATATAACTACTATAATACTGCCCCCATGTACAAGAATGTAACTACTATAATACTGCCCCTTATGTACAAGAATATAACTACTATAATACTGCCCCCTATGTACAAGAATATAACTACTCTAATACTGCGACCTATGTACAAGAATATAACTACTATAATACTGCCCCCTATGTACAAGAATATAACTACTATAATACTGCCCCTATGTACAAGAATATAACTACTATAATACTGCCCCCTATGTACAAGAATATAACTACTATAATACTGCACCTATGTACAAGAATATAACTACTATAATACTCTCTGCTATATACAAGAATATAACTACTATAATACTGCTCCTATGTACAAGAATATAACTACTATAATACTGCCCCCTATGTACAAGAATATAACTACTATAATACTGCCCCTATGTACAAGAATATAACTGCTATAATACTGCCCCTATGTACAAGAATATAACTACTATAATACTGCCCCTTATGTACAAAAATATAACTACTATAATACTGCCCCGTATGTACAAGAATATAACTACTCTAATACTGCCCCCTATGTACAAGAATATAACTACTATAATACTGCTCCCCTATGTACAAGAATATAACTACTATAATACTGCCCCCTATGTACAAGAATATAACTACTCTAATACTGCTCCTATGTACAAGAATATAACTACTATATTACTGCCCCTATGTACAAGAATATAACTACTATAATACTGCCCCACTATGTACAAGAATATAACTACTATAATACTGCTCCTATGTGCAAGAATATAACTACTATGATACTGCCCCCTATGTACAAGAATATAACTACTATAATACTGCCCCCTATGTACAAGAATATAACTGCTATAATACTGTCCGCTATGTACAATAATATAACTACTATAATACTGCCCCCTATGTACAAGAATATAACTACTATAATACTGCCCTCTATGTACAATAATATAACTACTATAATACTGCCCCCTATGTACAAGAATATAACTGCTATAATACTGTCCCCTATGTACAAGAATATAACTACTATAATACTGTCCCCTATGTACAAGAATATAACTACTATAATACTGCCCCCTATGTACAAGAATATAACTACTATAATACTGCCCCCTATGTACAAGAATATAACTACTATAATACGACCCCCCTATGTACAAGAATATAACTACTATAATACTCTCTCCTATATACAAGAATATAACTACTATAATACTGCTCCTATGTACAAGAATATAACTACTATAATACTGCCCCTATGTACAAGAATATAACTGATATAATACTGCCTCCTATGTACAAGAATATAACTACTATAATACTGCCCCCTATGTACAAGAATATAACTACTATAATACTGCCCCTTATGTACAAGAATATAACTACTATAATACTCTCCCCTATGTACAATAATATAACTACTATAATACTGCCCCCTATGTACAAGAATATAACTACTATAATACTCTCCCCTATGTACAATAATATAACTACTATAATACTGTCCCCTATGTACAAGAATATAACTACTATAATACTGCCCCCTATGTACAAGAATATAACTACTATAATACTGCCTCCTATGTACAAGAATATAACTACTATAATTCTGCCCTCTATGTGCAAGAATATAACTACTATAATATGGCCTCTATGTACAAGAATATAACTACTATACTACTGCCCCTATGTACAAGAATATAACTAGTATAATACTGCCCCCTATGCACAAGAATATAACTACTATAATACTGCTCCTGTATACAAGAATATAACTACTTTAATACTGCCCCCTATGAACAAGAATATAACTACTATAATACTGTCCCCTATGTACGACACTATAACTACTATAATACTGCCCCCTATGTACAATAATATAACTACTATAATACTGACCCCTATGTACAAGAATATAACTACTATAATACTGCTCCTATGTACAAGAATATAACTACTATAATACTGCCTCCTATATACAAGAATACAACTACTATAATACTGCTCCTATGTACAAGAATAGAACTACTATAATACTGCCTCCTATATACAAGAATATAACTACTATAATACTGCTTCTATGTACAAGAAGATAACTACTATAATGCTGACCCCCTATATACAAGAATATAACTACTATGATACTGCTCCTATGTACAGGAATATAACTACTATAATACTGCCCCTATATACAAGAAGATAACTACTATAATACTGCCTCCTATGTACAAGAATATAACTACTATAATACTGCCTTCTATATACAAAAATACAACTACTATAATACTGCTCCTATGTACAAGAATATAACTACTATAATACTGCTTCTATGTACAAGAAGATAACTACTATAATGCTGACCCCCTATATACAAGAATATAACTACTATAATACTGCTCCTATGTAAAGGAATATAACTACCATAATACTGCCTCCTATATACAAGAATATAACTACTATAATACTGCCCCCTATGTACAAGAATATAACTACTATAATACTGCTCCCTATGTACAAGAATATAACTACTATAATACTGCCCCCTATGTACAAGAATATAACTACTATAATACTGCCCCCTATGTACAAGAATATAACAACTATAATACTGCTCCCTATGTACAAGAATATAACTACTATAATACTGCCCACTATGTACAAGAATATAACTACTATAATACTGCCCCCTATGTACAAGAATATAACTACTATAATACTGCCCCCTATGTACAAGAATATAACTACTATAATACTCTCTCCTATATACAATAATATAACTACTATAATACTGCTCCTATGTACAAGAATATAACTACTATGATACTGCCCCTATGTACAAGAATATAACTACTATAATACTGCCCCTATGTACAAGAATATAACTGATATAATACTGCCTCCTATGTACAAGAATATAACTACTATAATACTGCCCCCATGTACAAAAATATAACTACTATAATACTGCCCCCATGTACAAGAATGTAACTACTATAATACTGCCCCTTATGTACAAGAATATAACTACTATAATACTGCCCCCTATGTACAAGAATATAACTACTCTAATACTGCGACCTATGTACAAGAATATAACTACTATAATACTGCCCCCTATGTACAAGAATATAACTACTATAATACTGCCCCTATGTACAAGAATATAACTACTATAATACTGCCCCCTATGTACAAGAATATAACTACTATAATACTGCCCCTATGTACAAGAATATAACTACTATAATACTCTCTGCTATATACAAGAATATAACTACTATAATACTGCTCCTATGTACAAGAATATAACTACTATAATACTGCCCCCTATGTACAAGAATATAACTACTATAATACTGCCCCTATGTACAAGAATATAACTGCTATAATACTGCCCCTATGTACAAGAATATAACTACTATAATACTGCCCCTTATGTACAAAAATATAACTACTATAATACTGCCCCGTATGTACAAGAATATAACTACTCTAATACTGCCCCCTATGTACAAGAATATAACTACTATAATACTGCTCCCCTATGTACAAGAATATAACTACTATAATACTGCCCCCTATGTACAAGAATATAACTACTCTAATACTGCTCCTATGTACAAGAATATAACTACTATATTACTGCCCCTATGTACAAGAATATAACTACTATAATACTGCCCCCCTATGTACAAGAATATAACTACTATAATACTGCTCCTATGTGCAAGAATATAACTACTATTATACCGCCTACTATGTACAAGAATATAACTACTATAATACTGCCCCCTATGTACAAGAATATAACTACTATAATACTGCCCCCTATGTACAAGAATATAACTGCTATAATACTGTCCGCTATGTACAATAATATAACTACTATAATACTGCCCCCTATGTACAAGAATATAACTACTATAATACTGCCCTCTATGTACAATAATATAACTACTATAATACTGCCCCCTATGTACAAGAATATAACTGCTATAATACTGTCCCCTATGTACAAGAATATAACTACTATAATACTGTCCCCTATGTACAAGAATATAACTACTATAATACTGCCCCCTATGTACAAGAATATAACTACTATAATACTGCCCCCTATGTACAAGAATATAACTACTATAATACGACCCCCCTATGTACAAGAATATAACTACTATAATACTGCCCCCCTATGTACAAGAATATAACTACTATAATACTGCTCCTATGTGCAAGAATATAACTACTATTATACCGCCTACTATGTACAAGAATATAACTACTATAATACTGCCCCCTATGTACAAGAATATAACTACTATAATACTGCCCCCTATGTACAAGAATATAACTGCTATAATACTGTCCGCTATGTACAATAATATAACTCCTATAATACTGGCCCCTATGTACAAGAATATAACTACTATAATACTGCCCCCTATGTACAAGAATATAACTACTATAATACTGCCCCCTATGTACAAGAATATAACTACTATAATACTGCCTCCTATGTACAAGAATATAACTACTATAATTCTGCCCTCTATGTGCAAGAATATAACTACTATAATATGGCCTCTATGTACAAGAATATAACTACTATACTACTGCCCCTATGTACAAGAATATAACTAGTATAATACTGCCCCCTATGCACAAGAATATAACTACTATAATACTGCTCCTGTATACAAGAATATAACTACTTTAATACTGCCCCCTATGAACAAGAATATAACTACTATAATACTGTCCCCTATGTACGAGACTATAACTACTATAATACTGCCCCCTATGTACAAGAATATAACTACTATAATACTGACCCCTATGTACAAGAATATAACTACTATAATACTGCTCCTATGTACAAGAATATAACTACTATAATACTGCCTCCTATATACAAGAATACAACTACTATAATACTGCTCCTATGTACAAGAATAGAACAACTATAATACTGCCTCCTATATACAAGAATATAACTACTATAATACTGCTTCTATGTACAAGAAGATAACTACTATAATGCTGACCCCCTATATACATGAATATAACTACTATGATACTGCTCCTATGTACAGGAATATAACTACTATAATACTGCCCCTATATACAAGAAGATAACTACTATAATACTGCCTCCTATGTACAAGAATATAACTACTATAATACTGCCTTCTATATACAAGAATACAACTACTATAATACTGCTCCTATGTACAAGAATATAACTACTATAATACTGCTTCTATGTACAAGAAGATAACTACTATAATGCTGACCCCCTATATACAAGAATATAACTACTATAATACTGCTCCTATGTAAAGGAATATAACTACCATAATACTGCCTCCTATATACAAGAATATAACTACTATAATACTGCCCCCTATGTACAAGAATATAACTGCTATAATACTGCTCCCTATGTACAAGAATATAACTACTATAATACTGCCCCCTATGTACAAGAATATAACTACTATAATACTGCCCCCTATGTACAAGAATATAACAACTATAATACTGCTCCCTATGTACAAGTATATAACTACTATAATACTGCCCACTATGTACAAGAATATAACTACTATAATACTGCCCCCTATGTACAAGAATATAACTACTATAATACTGCCCCCTATGTACAAGAATATAACTACTATAATACTCTCTCCTATATACAATAATATAACTACTATAATACTGCTCCTATGTACAAGAATATAACTACTATGATACTGCCCCTATGTACAAGAATATAACTACTATAATACTGCCCCTATGTACAAGAATATAACTGATATAATACTGCCTCATATGTACAAGAATATAACTACTATAATACTGCCCCCATGTACAAAAATATAACTACTATAATACTGCCCCCATGTACAAGAATGTAACTACTATAATACTGCCCCTTATGTACAAGAATATAACTACTATAATACTGCCCCCTATGTACAAGAATATAACTACTCTAATACTGCGACCTATGTACAAGAATATAACTACTATAATACTGCCCCCTATGTACAAGAATATAACTACTATAATACTGCCCCTATGTACAAGAATATAACTACTATAATACTGCCCCCTATGTACAAGAATATAACTACTATAATACTGCACCTATGTACAAGAATATAACTACTATAATACTCTCTGCTATATACAAGAATATAACTACTATAATACTGCTCCTATGTACAAGAATATAACTACTATAATACTGCCCCCTATGTACAAGAATATAACTACTATAATACTGCCCCTATGTACAAGAATATAACTGCTATAATACTGCCCCTATGTACAAGAATATAACTACTATAATACTGCCCCTTATGTACAAAAATATAACTACTATAATACTGCCCCGTATGTACAAGAATATAACTACTCTAATACTGCCCCCTATGTACAAGAATATAACTACTATAATACTGCTCCCCTATGTACAAGAATATAACTACTATAATACTGCCCCCTATGTACAAGAATATAACTACTCTAATACTGCTCCTATGTACAAGAATATAACTACTATATTACTGCCCCTATGTACAAGAATATAACTACTATAATACTGCCCCACTATGTACAAGAATATAACTACTATAATACTGCTCCTATGTGCAAGAATATAACTACTATGATACTGCCCCCTATGTACAAGAATATAACTACTATAATACTGCCCCCTATGTACAAGAATATAACTGCTATAATACTGTCCGCTATGTACAATAATATAACTACTATAATACTGCCCCCTATGTACAAGAATATAACTACTATAATACTGCCCTCTATGTACAATAATATAACTACTATAATACTGCCCCCTATGTACAAGAATATAACTGCTATAATACTGTCCCCTATGTACAAGAATATAACTACTATAATACTGTCCCCTATGTACAAGAATATAACTACTATAATACTGCCCCCTATGTACAAGAATATAACTACTATAATACTGCCCCCTATGTACAAGAATATAACTACTATAATACGACCCCCCTATGTACAAGAATATAACTACTATAATACTCTCTCCTATATACAAGAATATAACTACTATAATACTGCTCCTATGTACAAGAATATAACTACTATAATACTGCCCCTATGTACAAGAATATAACTGATATAATACTGCCTCCTATGTACAAGAATATAACTACTATAATACTGCCCCCTATGTACAAGAATATAACTACTATAATACTTTCCCCTATGTACAAGAATATAACTACTATAATACTGTCCCCTATGTACAAGAATATAACTACTATAATACTGCCCCCTATGTACAAGAATATAACTACTATAATACTGCCCCCTATGTACAAGAATAAAACTACTATAATACTGCCCCCTATGTACAAGAATATAACTACTATAATACTCTCTCCTATATACAAGAATATAACTACTATAATACTGCTCCTATGTACAAGAATATAACTACTATAATACTGCCCCTATGTACAAGAATATAACTGATATAATACTGCCTCTTATGTACAAGAATATAACTACTATAATACTGCCCCCTATGTACAAGAATATAACTACTATAATACTTTCCCCTATGTACAAGAATATAACTACTATAATACTGTCCCCTATGTACAAGAATATAACTACTATAATACTGCCCCCTATGTACAAGAATATAACTACTATAATACTGCCTCCTATGTACAAGAATATAACTACTATAATTCTGCCCTCTATGTACAAGAATATAACTACTATAATACGGCCTCTATGTACAAGAATATAACTGCTATACTACTGCCCCTATGTACAAGAATATAACTACTATAATACTGCCCCCTATGCACGAGAATATAACTACTATAATACTGCTCCTGTATACAAGAATATAACTACTTTAATACTGCCCCCTATGAACAAGAATATCACTACTATAATACTGCCCCCTATGTACGAGACTATAACTACTATAATACTGCCCCCTATGTACAAGAATATAACTACTATAATACTGACCCCTATGTACAAGAATATAACTACTATAATACTGCTCCTATGTACAAGAATATAACTACTATAATACTACCTCCTATATACAAGAATACAACTACTATAATACTGCTCCTATGTACAAAAATATATCTACTATAATACTGCTCCTATGTACAAGAATATAACTACTATAATACTCTCTCCTATATACAAGAATATAACTACTATAATTCTGCCCTCTATGTACAAGAATATAACTACTATAATACGGCCTCTATGTACAAGAATATAACTGCTATACTACTGCCCCTATGTACAAGAATATAACTACTATAATACTGCCCCCTATGCACGAGAATATAACTACTATAATACTGCTCCTGTATACAAGAATATAACTACTTTAATACTGCCCCCTATGAACAAGAATATCACTACTATAATACTGCCCCCTATGTACGAGACTATAACTACTATAATACTGCCCCCTATGTACAAGAATATAACTACTATAATACTGACCCCTATGTACAAGAATATAACTACTATAATACTGCTCCTATGTACAAGAATATAACTACTATAATACTACCTCCTATATACAAGAATACAACTACTATAATACTGCTCCTATGTACAAAAATATATCTACTATAATACGACCCCCCTATGTACAAGAATATAACTACTATAATACTCTCTCCTATATACAAGAATATAACTACTATAATACTGCTCCTATGTACAAGAATATAACTACTATAATACTGCCCCTATGTACAAGAATATAACTGATATAATACTGCCTCCTATGTACAAGAATATAACTACTATAATACTGCCCCCTATGTACAAGAATATAACTACTATAATACTTTCCCCTATGTACAAGAATATAACTACTATAATACTGTCCCCTATGTACAAGAATATAACTACTATAATACTGCCCCCTATGTACAAGAATATAACTACTATAATACTGCCCCCTATGTACAAGAATAAAACTACTATAATACTGCCCCCTATGTACAAGAATATAACTACTATAATACTCTCTCCTATATACAAGAATATAACTACTATAATACTGCTCCTATGTACAAGAATATAACTACTATAATACTGCCCCCTATGTACAAGAATATAATTACTATAATACTGCCCCATGTACAAAAATATAACTACTATAATACTGCCCCATGTACAAGAATATAACTACTATAATACTGCCCCTTATGTACAAGAATATAACTACTATAATACTCTCCCCTATGTACAATAATATAACTACTATAATACTGCCCCCTATGTACAAGAATATAACTACTATAATACTCTCCCCTATGTACAATAATATAACTACTATAATACTGTCCCCTATGTACAAGAATATAACTACTATAATACTGCCCCCTATGTACAAGAATATAACTACTATAATACTGCCTCCTATGTACAAGAATATAACTACTATAATTCTGCCCTCTATGTGCAAGAATATAACTACTATAATATGGCCTCTATGTACAAGAATATAACTACTATACTACTGCCCCTATGTACAAGAATATAACTAGTATAATACTGCCCCCTATGCACAAGAATATAACTACTATAATACTGCTCCTGTATACAAGAATATAACTACTTTAATACTGCCCCCTATGAACAAGAATATAACTACTATAATACTGTCCCCTATGTACGAGACTATAACTACTATAATACTGCCCCCTATGTACAAGAATATAACTACTATAATACTGACCCCTATGTACAAGAATATAACTACTATAATACTGCTCCTATGTACAAGAATATAACTACTATAATACTGCCTCCTATATACAAGAATACAACTACTATAATACTGCTCCTATGTACAAGAATAGAACTACTATAATACTGCCTCCTATATACAAGAATATAACTACTATAATACTGCTTCTATGTACAAGAAGATAACTACTATAATGCTGACCCCCTATATACAAGAATATAACTACTATGATACTGCTCCTATGTACAGGAATATAACTACTATAATACTGCCCCTATATACAAGAAGATAACTACTATAATACTGCCTCCTATGTACAAGAATATAACTACTATAATACTGCCTTCTATATACAAGAATACAACTACTATAATACTGCTCCTATGTACAAGAATATAACTACTATAATACTGCTTCTATGTACAAGAAGATAACTACTATAATGCTGACCCCCTATATACAAGAATATAACTACTATAATACTGCTCCTATGTAAAGGAATATAACTACCATAATACTGCCTCCTATATACAAGAATATAACTACTATAATACTGCCCCCTATGTACAAGAATATAACTACTATAATACTGCTCCCTATGTACAAGAATATAACTACTATAATACTGCCCCCTATGTACAAGAATATAACTACTATAATACTGCCCCCTATGTACAAGAATATAACAACTATAATACTGCTCCCTATGTACAAGAATATAACTACTATAATACTGCCCACTATGTACAAGAATATAACTACTATAATACTGCCCCCTATGTACAAGAATATAACTACTATAATACTGCCCCCTATGTACAAGAATATAACTACTATAATACTCTCTCCTATATACAATAATATAACTACTATAATACTGCTCCTATGTACAAGAATATAACTACTATGATACTGCCCCTATGTACAAGAATATAACTACTATAATTCTGCCCCTATGTACAAGAATATAACTGATATAATACTGCCTCCTATGTACAAGAATATAACTACTATAATACTGCCCCCATGTACAAAAATATAACTACTATAATACTGCCCCCATGTACAAGAATGTAACTACTATAATACTGCCCCTTATGTACAAGAATATAACTACTATAATACTGCCCCCTATGTACAAGAATATAACTACTCTAATACTGCGACCTATGTACAAGAATATAACTACTATAATACTGCCCCCTATGTACAAGAATATAACTACTATAATACGACCCCCCTATGTACAAGAATATAACTACTATAATACTGCCCCCCTATGTACAAGAATATAACTACTATAATACTGCTCCTATGTGCAAGAATATAACTACTATTATACCGCCTACTATGTACAAGAATATAACTACTATAATACTGCCCCCTATGTACAAGAATATAACTACTATAATACTGCCCCCTATGTACAAGAATATAACTGCTATAATACTGTCCGCTATGTACAATAATATAACTCCTATAATACTGCCCCCTATGTACAAGAATATAACTACTATAATACTGCCCTCTATGTACAATAATATAACTACTATAATACTGCCTCCTATATACAAGAATATAACTACTATAATACTGCCTCCTATGTACAATAATATAACTACTGTAATACTGCCTCCTATGTACAAGAATATAACTACTATAATACTGTCTCCTATGTACAAGAATATAACTACTATAATACTGCTCCCTATGTACAAGAATATAACTACTATAATACTGCCCCCTATATACAAGAATACAACTACTATAATACTGCCCCCTATATACAAGAATATAACTACTATAATACTGCTCCTATGTACAAGAATATAACTACTATAATACTGCCCCTATGTACAAGAATATAACTACTATAATACTGCCTCATATGTACAAGAATATAACTACTATAATACTGCCCCCTATGTACAAGAATATAACTACTATAATACTGCCCCCTATATACAAGAATACAACTACTATAATACTGCCCCCTATATCCAAGAATATAACTACTATAATACTGCACCCTATGTACAAGAATATAACTACTATAATACTGCCTCCTACGTACAAGAATATAACTACTATAATACTGCCCTCTATGTACAAGAATATAACTACTATAATACTGCCCCCTATGTACAAGAATATAACTACTCTAATACTGCTCCTATGTACAAGAATATAACTACTATATTACTGCCCCTATGTACAAGAATATAACTACTATAATACTGCCCCCCTATGTACAAGAATATAACTACTATAATACTGCTCCTATGTGCAAGAATATAACTACTATTATACCGCCTACTATGTACAAGAATATAACTACTATAATACTGCCCCCTATGTACAAGAATATAACTACTATAATACTGCCCCCTATGTACAAGAATATAACTACTATAATACTGCTCCCTATGTACAAGAATATAACTACTATAATACTGCTCCCTATGTACAAGAATATAACTACTATAATACTGCCCCCTATATACAAGAATACAACTACTATAATACTGCCCCCTATATACAAGAATATAACTACTATAATACTGCTCCTATGTACAAGAATATAACTACTATAATACTGCCCCTATGTACAAGAATATAACTACTATAATACTGCCTCCTATGTACAAGAATATAACTACTATAATACTGCCCCCTATGTACAAGAATATAACTACTATAATACTGCCCCCTATATACAAGAATACAACTACTATAATACTGCTCCCTATGTACAAGAATATAACTACTATAATACTGCTCCCTATGTACAAGAATATAACTACTATAATACTGCCCCCTATATACAAGAATACAACTACTATAATACTGCCCCCTATATACAAGAATATAACTACTATAATACTGCTCCTATGTACAAGAATATAACTACTATAATACTGCCCCCTATGTACAAGAATATAACTACTATAATACTGCCCCCTATGTACAAGAATATAACAACTATAATACTGCTCCCTATGTACAAGAATATTACTACTATCATACTGCCCCCTATGTACAAGAATATAACTACTATAATGCTGCACCCTATGTACAAGAATATAACTACTATAATACTGCCCCCTATGTACAAGAATATAACTACTATAATACTCTCTCCTATATACAAGAATATAACTACTATAATACTGCTCCTATGTACAAGAATATAACTACTATAATACTGCCCCCTATGTACAAGAATATAATTACTATAATACTGCCCCATGTACAAAAATATAACTACTATAATACTGCCCCATGTACAAAAATATAACTACTATAATACTGCCCCTTATGTACAAGAATATAACTACTATAATACTCTCCCCTATGTACAATAATATAACTACTATAATACTGCCCCCTATGTACAAGAATATAACTACTATAATACTCTCCCCTATGTACAATAATATAACTACTATAATACTGTCCCCTATGTACAAGAATATAACTACTATAATACTGCCCCCTATGTACAAGAATATAACTACTATAATACTGCCTCCTATGTACAAGAATATAACTACTATAATTCTGCCCTCTATGTGCAAGAATATAACTACTATAATATGGCCTCTATGTACAAGAATATAACTACTATACTACTGCCCCTATGTACAAGAATATAACTAGTATAATACTGCCCCCTATGCACAAGAATATAACTACTATAATACTGCTCCTGTATACAAGAATATAACTACTTTAATACTGCCCCCTATGAACAAGAATATAACTACTATAATACTGTCCCCTATGTACGAGACTATAACTACTATAATACTGCCCCCTATGTACAAGAATATAACTACTATAATACTGACCCCTATGTACAAGAATATAACTACTATAATACTGCTCCTATGTACAAGAATATAACTACTATAATACTGCCTCCTATATACAAGAATACAACTACTATAATACTGCTCCTATGTACAAGAATAGAACTACTATAATACTGCCTCCTATATACAAGAATATAACTACTATGATACTGCTCCTATGTACAGGAATATAACTACTATAATACTGCCCCTATATACAAGAAGATAACTACTATAATACTGCCTCCTATGTACAAGAATATAACTACTATAATACTGCCTTCTATATACAAGAATACAACTACTATAATACTGCTCCTATGTACAAGAATATAACTACTATAATACTGCTTCTATGTACAAGAAGATAACTACTATAATGCTGACCCCCTATATACAAGAATATAACTACTATAATACTGCTCCTATGTAAAGGAATATAACTACCATAATACTGCCTCCTATATACAAGAATATAACTACTATAATACTGCCCCCTATGTACAAGAATATAACTGCTATAATACTGCTCCCTATGTACAAGAATATAACTACTATAATACTGCCCCCTATGTACAAGAATATAACTACTATAATACTGCCCCCTATGTACAAGAATATAACAACTATAATACTGCTCCCTATGTACAAGTATATAACTACTATAATACTGCCCACTATGTACAAGAATATAACTACTATAATACTGCCCCCTATGTACAAGAATATAACTACTATAATACTGCCCCCTATGTACAAGAATATAACTAGTATAATACTCTCTCCTATATACAATAATATAACTACTATAATACTGCTCCTATGTACAAGAATATAACTACTATGATACTGCCCCTATGTACAAGAATATAACTACTATAATACTGCCCCTATGTACAAGAATATAACTGATATAATACTGCCTCATATGTACAAGAATATAACTACTATAATACTGCCCCCATGTACAAAAATATAACTACTATAATACTGCCCCCATGTACAAGAATGTAACTACTATAATACTGCCCCTTATGTACAAGAATATAACTACTATAATACTGCCCCCTATGTACAAGAATATAACTACTCTAATACTGCGACCTATGTACAAGAATATAACTACTATAATACTGCCCCCTATGTACAAGAATATAACTACTATAATACTGCCCCTATGTACAAGAATATAACTACTATAATACTGCCCCCTATGTACAAGAATATAACTACTATAATACTGCCCCTATGTACAAGAATATAACTACTATAATACTCTCTGCTATATACAAGAATATAACTACTATAATACTGCTCCTATGTACAAGAATATAACTACTATAATACTGCCCCCTATGTACAAGAATATAACTACTATAATACTGCCCCTATGTACAAGAATATAACTGCTATAATACTGCCCCTATGTACAAGAATATAACTACTATAATACTGCCCCTTATGTACAAAAATATAACTACTATAATACTGCCCCGTATGTACAAGAATATAACTACTCTAATACTGCCCCCTATGTACAAGAATATAACTACTATAATACTGCTCCCCTATGTACAAGAATATAACTACTATAATACTGCCCCCTAAGTACAAGAATATAACTACTCTAATACTGCTCCTATGTACAAGAATATAACTACTATATTACTGCCCCTATGTACAAGAATATAACTACTATAATACTGCCCCACTATGTACAAGAATATAACTACTATAATACTGCTCCTATGTGCAAGAATATAACTACTATAATACTGCCCCCTATGTACAAGAATATAACTACTATAATACTGCCCCCTATGTACAAGAATATAACTGCTATAATACTGTCCGCTATGTACAATAATATAACTACTATAATACTGCCCCCTATGTACAAGAATATAACTACTATAATACTGCCCTCTATGTACAATAATATAACTACTATAATACTGCCCCCTATGTACAAGAATATAACTGCTATAATACTGTCCCCTATGTACAAGAATATAACTACTATAATACTGTCCCCTATGTACAAGAATATAACTACTATAATACTGCCCCCTATGTACAAGAATATAACTACTATAATACTGCCCCCTATGTACAAGAATATAACTACTATAATACGACCCCCCTATGTACAAGAATGTAACTACTATAATACTCTCTCCTATATACAAGAATATAACTACTATAATACTGCTCCTATGTACAAGAATATAACTACTATAATACTGCCCCTATGTACAAGAATATAACTGATATAATACTGCCTCCTATGTACAAGAATATAACTACTATAATACTGCCCCCTATGTACAAGAATATAACTACTATGATACTGCCCCTATGTACAAGAATATAACTACTATAATACTGCCCCTATGTACAAGAATATAACTGATATAATACTGCCTCATATGTACAAGAATATAACTACTATAATACTGCCCCCATGTACAAAAATATAACTACTATAATACTGCCCCCATGTACAAGAATGTAACTACTATAATACTGCCCCTTATGTACAAGAATATAACTACTATAATACTGCCCCCTATGTACAAGAATATAACTACTCTAATACTGCGACCTATGTACAAGAATATAACTACTATAATACTGCCCCCTATGTACAAGAATATAACTACTATAATACTGCCCACTATGTACAAGAATATAACTACTATAATACTGCCCCCTATGTACAAGAATATAACTACTATAATACTGCCCCCTATGTACAAGAATATAACTACTATAATACTCTCTCCTATATACAATAATATAACTACTATAATACTGCTCCTATGTACAAGAATATAACTACTATGATACTGCCCCTATGTACAAGAATATAACTACTATAATACTGCCCCTATGTACAAGAATATAACTGATATAATACTGCCTCCTATGTACAAGAATATAACTACTATAATACTGCCCCCATGTACAAAAATATAACTACTATAATACTGCCCCCATGTACAAGAATGTAACTACTATAATACTGCCCCTTATGTACAAGAATATAACTACTATAATACTGCCCCCTATGTACAAGAATATAACTACTCTAATACTGCGACCTATGTACAAGAATATAACTACTATAATACTGCCCCCTATGTACAAGAATATAACTACTATAATACTGCCCCTATGTACAAGAATATAACTACTATAATACTGCCCCCTATGTACAAGATTATAACTACTATAATACTGCCCCTATGTACAAGAATATAACTACTATAATACTCTCTGCTATATACAAGAATATAACTACTATAATACTGCTCCTATGTACAAGAATATAACTACTATAATACTGCCCCCTATGTACAAGAATATAACTACTATAATACTGCCCCTATGTACAAGAATATAACTGCTATAATACTGCCCCTATGTACAAGAATATAACTACTATAATACTGCCCCTTATGTACAAAAATATAACTACTATAATACTGCCCCGTATGTACAAGAATATAACTACTCTAATACTGCCCCCTATGTACAAGAATATAACTACTATAATACTGCTCCCCTATGTACAAGAATATAACTACTATAATACTGCCCCCTATGTACAAGAATATAACTACTCTAATACTGCTCCTATGTACAAGAATATAACTACTATATTACTGCCCCTATGTACAAGAATATAACTACTATAATACTGCCCCCCTATGTACAAGAATATAACTACTATAATACTGCTCCTATGTGCAAGAATATAACTACTATTATACCGCCTACTATGTACAAGAATATAACTACTATAATACTGCCCCCTATGTACAAGAATATAACTACTATAATACTGCCCCCTATGTACAAGAATATAACTGCTATAATACTGTCCGCTATGTACAATAATATAACTACTATAATACTGCCCCCTATGTACAAGAATATAACTACTATAATACTGCCCTCTATGTACAATAATATAACTACTATAATACTGCCCCCTATGTACAAGAATATAACTGCTATAATACTGTCCCCTATGTACAAGAATATAACTACTATAATACTGTCCCCTATGTACAAGAATATAACTACTATAATACTGCCCCCTATGTACAAGAATATAACTACTATAATACTGCCCCCTATGTACAAGAATATAACTACTATAATACGACCCCCCTATGTACAAGAATATAACTACTATAATACTGCCCCCCTATGTACAAGAATATAACTACTATAATACTGCTCCTATGTGCAAGAATATAACTACTATTATACCGCCTACTATGTACAAGAATATAACTACTATAATACTGCCCCCTATGTACAAGAATATAACTACTATAATACTGCCCCCTATGTACAAGAATATAACTGCTATAATACTGTCCGCTATGTACAATAATATAACTCCTATAATACTGCCCCCTATGTACAAGAATATAACTACTATAATACTGCCCTCTATGTACAATAATATAACTACTATAATACTGCCTCCTATATACAAGAATATAACTACTATAATACTGCCTCCTATGTACAATAATATAACTACTGTAATACTGCCTCCTATGTACAAGAATATAACTACTATAATACTGTCTCCTATGTACAAGAATATAACTACTATAATACTGCTCCCTATGTACAAGAATATAACTACTATAATACTGCCCCCTATATACAAGAATACAACTACTATAATACTGCCCCCTATATACAAGAATATAACTACTATAATACTGCTCCTATGTACAAGAATATAACTACTATAATACTGCCCCTATGTACAAGAATATAACTACTATAATACTGCCTCATATGTACAAGAATATAACTACTATAATACTGCCCCCTATGTACAAGAATATAACTACTATAATACTGCCCCCTATATACAAGAATACAACTACTATAATACTGCCCCCTATATCCAAGAATATAACTACTATAATACTGCACCCTATGTACAAGAATATAACTACTATAATACTGCCTCCTACGTACAAGAATATAACTACTATAATACTGCCCTCTATGTACAAGAATATAACTACTATAATACTGCCCCCTATGTACAAGAATATAACTACTCTAATACTGCTCCTATGTACAAGAATATAACTACTATATTACTGCCCCTATGTACAAGAATATAACTACTATAATACTGCCCCCCTATGTACAAGAATATAACTACTATAATACTGCTCCTATGTGCAAGAATATAACTACTATTATACCGCCTACTATGTACAAGAATATAACTACTATAATACTGCCCCCTATGTACAAGAATATAACTACTATAATACTGCCCCCTATGTACAAGAATATAACTACTATAATACTGCTCCCTATGTACAAGAATATAACTACTATAATACTGCTCCCTATGTACAAGAATATAACTACTATAATACTGCCCCCTATATACAAGAATACAACTACTATAATACTGCCCCCTATATACAAGAATATAACTACTATAATACTGCTCCTATGTACAAGAATATAACTACTATAATACTGCCCCTATGTACAAGAATATAACTACTATAATACTGCCTCCTATGTACAAGAATATAACTACTATAATACTGCCCCCTATGTACAAGAATATAACTACTATAATACTGCCCCCTATATACAAGAATACAACTACTATAATACTGCCCCCTATATACAAGAATATAACTACTATAATACTGCACCCTATGTACAAGAATATAACTACTATAATACTGCCCCCTATATAAAAGAATACAACTACTATAATACTGCCCCCTATATACAAGAATATAACTACTATAATACTGCCCCCTATGTACAAGAATATAACTACTATAATACTGCCTCCTACGTACAAGAATATAACTACTATAATACTGCCTGCTATGTACAAGAATATAACTACTATAATACTGCTCCTATGTACAAGAATATAACTGTTATAATACTGCCCCCTATGTACAAGAATATAACTACTATAATACTGCCTCCTATGTACAAGAATATAACTACTATAATACTGCCTCCTACGTACAAGAATATAACTACTATAATACTGCCCCCTATGTACAAGAATATAACTACTATAATACTGCCCTCTATGTACAATAATATAACTGCTATAATACTGCCCCCTATGTACAAGTACATAACTACTATAATACTGCTCCCCCTATGGAGGGTTGTGTATTTCCTCGTGAGCAGCAGGCTCCTCTCATCCTGGAGAATCCCCTTAAGTGAGTGCTGTTGGGTTAACATGTCCCATGTCTGCATGTTATTGCTATAAAATTGATTCTCTTCATATCATTGAAATTATGCCATTTTCGCCTCCCCCACAGGACCTCCCCTGGGTCCCGGCCTCGCTGAACACCCACTATCTCTATTTATGCTGCATGGAATGACACATTGATAGAGAGGTCCATTGCACAACTTGACGTCCTCTACTTACGGTCCTTCGGCAGACTTGATTAGATATTCTGTTTGTTTGCTTCGTTTTGTCTCCGTTTTGTTCAAGCAGTGCAGTCGTAACCCGTTCAGCGCCGTATCATCCTCTGCCCTCTGTTTTGCTTCCACCTGGGTTGGAAGATTATAAAGAAATACAAAGAAAGCGAGTAAGATCAATAAAAATATGGGCTACTCCCTTGGTGCCGCGGCTACTTCAGGCTTTAAAGCAACAGCCATATTGTTTTTTATGCAAATATTTTTTTTACATTTTACAAATGAAGGAAGCAGAAGAAACCAGATCAAAAGTACATGTAGATTACAGAAAGTAACTGTGACTAACTGATATGTAAGCAAGACGTGTACCATATATCAAGGAATCACTTGAGTAATCCAATCCAGAGCGCTGCATCATCTCTTGGAGATTTTGTTGGGTTTCTAATGTAGAGGGAGAACACGTGGGACTCTGAGAATGTTGTGTCTTAAATATAGCCAGTGAGTGAGGAGGACTGAAGGGGTAGTTGGGACTGCTTTGTGGAGGTGCGCTCTGCCCACTGCTTGCTGAGCTCTGGTTGGCACTCAACTAGAACCCAGTTGGTAAAAGAGCATGCAAGGACGCTAACCCAGATCTTTCCTTGCACTAGAGCCATCTACCCTATGGACGAACATAAAGTGGTCTGGAGTGGCCCCTTTTCAGCTAGTCTCAGTTCCCTCTCCTGAATGGCTGGTTTACGGCCCCTGAGATCTCCCTTCAGCACCTACTTGTGTCTATGCGCATGCTCCTGGGAAAGGACATTCATGATTTGTGTTAGAAGAGTCCCATAAAGGTTGTGGGGGTCTCTGCCTTATTTGTAGTCACTGCAGCAAACGCCTGTTGACAGGACTTGCAGCCGGTTAAGGGCCTACGAAGCCTGAGTCTTTGGATCGTTGTGGCACTCACTAGACCACTGCGCACACCAAAACCGCGTTATTCAATAGTTATTGGCGGATCTTCCAGCAGAAGACGTTCCTGGAACCATGCTGTTTTTTGTAAACATTCTTAAATAAATTATTTCATACGTCGGGGAAATATAGTAATAGAACTTTCCTAACTTTCAAAAAACTGTTTGTACTAGTGACTGTTTCTTGAGTAAAACGTGATTGTTCTCAGTAAGAGAAACCAAGTAATCTTGTAGATATGAGACCTTTTAATGGCTAACAAAAATACGTGATGTAATGTGAGCTTCCGAACCAACGCAGGGCTCTTCTTCAGGTTAAACTATATAGATCCAAAGCGGCATGCATAATTATGCAAACATACTTATGAAAAGGCACAGACATAGATGTGATTAATTTGCAATCCCATCCATATCTGTGGCTTGTCATAAGTATGTATGTAAATATGCACGCCTCTTCAGATCTGTTAGCCATTAAAGGGTATCATATCTACAAGATTACTTGCTTTCTCTTTTTGCTCTACTGGCTAACACCGGACCAAACCTTTTTTTTCATTCTTTCCTGAGTGAGACTCCCACCCAATCCATGCAAATTGTACATTTTTCTAGGAAAAACGTAAATGGAAGGATATCTGGAAGAATCCATGTGTGTAAGATGGGTTTGACCCCTGCTGCTAAGCCATCCACTATACAAAGCCTTCTACTGCCCATCATATAATTGTTAGATGTAGTGTTTACACAACTGAAAATTACCCAAATTGAATCAAATGGATATAATTTACAAAGTGTCGAGAAATTAAAGGGAACCCTTCATCAAGTTGTTACAATGCAATCCACCATAAACCTTTAACAGTGCTATCCTATCACTATTTGCTTCTGCACTCTGTGCCCCAGTACTTTTATAATCTGCTTTTGAAGTTTCCCTGCGCTGTATTAAAATGAGTTGAAGAGAGTCCCATTTTTTCCTGAGGGCTGCGTCAGGCCGCTGCTGTTCCTGTCTGTCATGCATAAGAACATGGCGTGCCGGCGCGGCGCTAAGAGAAAACTCTGACATCCTTCAACTCATTTTAATACAGCGTGGGAAAATTTCAAGAGCAGATTGGCACATGGATTGCAAAAACTGATTTGGGACAAAACGAAGCCATTCATTTCAATTGTTAATACTACGGGCGAGAAAAGATAGGGCCGCACCCAACTTCCCGCATTTGTTTTCAAACTCCTGCGCTATGGCACAGAGTTTGAATGGCCAGAGAAGGGGAAGAAATCTTCCTTGATCATGCGCAACTGCGCTCTGAGCGGCGAGTGCATAGAGCCGTGTGTTTTCGCCCCTAGTGTGCAAATAGGAGATGGTACAATGCCTCAGCAGCACCAGCTATTAGAAGGTAGCGTTTCTACAAGTCAATGTCCAACCTTGTAACAGGCCTTGCTAAACCAAGACCAGAGACTTCTCTCAGTCCAGACCTCTTAAACCCTTAGTAACCGCCCTATAGTGATTTTAAGTCCTACCATTGCAGGATGTGTATGGAGAGATAGTGCTGCTTTGGGGTATGTGTCCCTCATCAGTGTGCAGTAGCCTTCTGACTGGCTGGGGAGAGAGGCCTATGATGTTGATTGGGACTGGTACCGTTTCTTCTCAAGGAGACAACCTAGCAGGTGTGAGTAGACTTAAAAAGTCATGCATGCTCCTCTGGGAAGTTTGGTATGCAAATCGAGATATTCCCAGTCTTGTTATAAATCCTATTAAAAGGTCCAACGTTGACTTGTAGGAAAGCTAGCTTCTAATAGGTGGAGCTTCTGAGGCATTAAAGAGACCATCTTTTTGCGCTCATCTCTGAGGACAGTATACGGTAGTAACAGTCACACTGATTTAGGTGATGTGTCTGCTGTTTGTATCTATGCAGTAGTTTTATCAGTAGCAGTACACACATACAGGGTTACAGAAAATAGTCCTGGAGATTCATGAGCTGCAGCCTATTTGCACCCACCCTACTCTCCACCCGCTTATGGACTACTTTCTGCCTACTACTTTGCATAGAGAAAGAATGGTTAATCATTGGCTGGAGGGTACTGTGCTGAAATATATGGATAAATGCTGCCCCCTAATGGTCATGTATTATTATTATTACCGTGGGTACCTTTTATAATGTAAAGGTCTGTCATTTTGTGATAGGGGTGATGAGTGGGCGTGCGGACTCTGGGACTGCGTGTGCCATATAAAAGCATGCGCACGCAGCATCAGGGCATAATGGTTGCTCGTGGTTGTGAAGAGAAGAAGCATCGGCTGCCCGCTGGGTTCTGAATCATGCCCTCTGGGAGAACCCCATCTGCTCAAACCAACATCTGTTCTGTGAACTCCAGTGCGGGTGTATCTGTCTACCGGGGAACCCCTGTGACGTTGCGGCAAATACTGTGTGGAAGCCAGACATCTACTGCTGCCTCTTGTCCCACCGCTGCTCAAACCCTTCCAACCTGAGGAGTAGCTTGAAGCTCCTGAGCCCCAATGTAAAACCTGTAACAAGGCCCCCAACTACAAGGTGTATTTCACACGGACTACAAAATCATTGCTACAGACGCATGTATGTGAAGCTCATGGTTTCCAATGGGTTCTTTCACATGAGATGTTTTGTAGACTGAAAGAACCAACTGGAAACCATGAGCCTCACATACATGCGTTTGTAGCGATGATTTTGGAGCTCGTGTGAAACAGGCCTAATGCTTTATTCATAGAACTAGGCCTATTATATGGAGGAGAGATGCCTTATGGGCCCCTGAGTGCCCTGAGCCCGGGAGCAACGGCATCCCCTGTGTCCCTTATAGTTACACCCTGCTTCAAACACTAGAGGATTATATACAGACTTCATCTGCCGTGACAGATGGAGGACCTGATGTAATGTACTGGTCTCTGCTCCTGGGTGGTGGTGTAGGTGATGCAGGTACCCCAGTGGAAGGGATCTCCAGGGGTCAGGAGGGGAAAAACAGCAAAACTTACATTTATTACAAGTTCATTTCCATATACCCAGCCCAGCAGATGACGACTGGAGGTACCGTTGTTTCTAACTTAATTCTCGTACTGCTCATCCAGGCCTTTTACTGAGGCCCTGGGAAGACTCTTAGAATGTTGTATCAGCCACTTTGCTCCTTCCTAAGGCTCATTTCACTCGGGCGCATGTGATATTGGGACGTTAAACTCAGCCAGATATCGCGTTCGGGAGCATGCGATTTTCCCGTGGATGCGAGGTGTTTTTGCGTCAAAGACGTCTCCCATCTCTTCAGTGAAGTTGCGATGCTCCGGCATGACTGAGAGTTCCGCATTGTTTTCAATGGGACACCTCGCATGGCGCGCACCTCTTATGTTGTGTGATGTTTTTTTCAGCCCCACTGAAAACAAAGCAGCCTTCTTTTGTCCCAAGGACATGAACTTGAAGGTTTGTTTTTTGTGTGGTGAGCTCTAGTTTTTATTGGTACCATTTTTGGGTAGATATAATGTATTGTAGAACTTTTATCACTTTAGTTTTTGAAGAACAGGAAGAGAAGACACCTCAGTTCTGCCATTGTTTACTTTTACAGCGTTAATCATGCAGCATAAATGACATGATACATGTTTTCTGCAAGTTGGAGAATACCAAAATTATATATTATTTTTAGTTTTTTTCCACTTTTGGAAACATATATATTTCTTGCATAACTACATTTAAAGTCCTCTAATTTTTTACTTTTCCATGAATGGAGCTTTGTGAGGACTTCTGTTTTGCGTGACAAGCTGTAGTTTTTATTAGTACAATTTTTAGATGCATTTGGCTTTTTTGATTATTTTTATTGCATTTTTTGAGAGGTGAAATGAACAAAAAAGCAATTCTACACCGTTTGCCATTCAGGTAAAAAAGGGTGTTCAATTTATTGTACAGTTCGTTATGGATGCAACAATACCAAACATGTGAGTTTTTTAACTTATTTTTTAAACAGAGTGGAAAGTGCCCCAAAAGGTTTTTTTATTCCTATTTTTTTATACAATTTTTATTATTCATACACTTTTTAGGTCCCTGTAGGGGGCTTGAACCTGTGAACCTCTGATTGCTATGATAATACACTACAATGCATCTGTACTGCAATGCATTATTGCTAATAATAGTGATCATAGGCCATGGTTAGACCCTCATGCTATCGTTTGATACCTGCCCCCCATGATTACAGAGCGCCCTCCCTATATGAAACCTTTAAATACTGTGATCAACATGGATCATGGCATATAAAGAGTTAATGGCAGGAATCGGTTTTTCACAGTGCAGTAAGAAAAATAACCTTAAAAAAATGACTGAACTGCACTTGGCATGCCCTAACATATACTGTATGATCAATGCTGAGAGAGGTCCAACACGCCCATGCGCCACGCTAATGTGAAGGAACCCATTGGAAAGCCTAGGCTTCACAGACATGCATTTTCTTGTGTTATCGCATCACGGTAAAATCACACAACTTTGTCGCCCGCGTGAAAGCGGCCTTAAGGTAATACAATGCATTATACTTACCCCAAAACTGGTACCAATAAAAACTACTGCTAAACAAGCCTTCATAAAAAAGTTTTCAAGGTTTTTGAAAAGTGGAGATGAAAATTCTCCAAAAATCGTTGGGTAGTAGTTAAGCCAGAAATAGGCCATGTCCGTAAGGGGTTAATAGACCTTGTGCTCTTACCTTCAGAGAGAATCCCTTTGCATGATAACCACAGGGGCACCACTCCACCGCCCCCCATTCACCCCAGGGTCCTCCGTTGGGTATGGCTATAACAGCATGTTCCCCAGATGATGGTGAGATGATAGAGAGCAGCAGCAACGGCCAGAGGACAGGGGACATTGTCCTACAGCAGAGGAGAGGATTTCTGGCTCTGGCTTCCAACACAGCTCTAGTTAAGCCAAAGCACCAGAGTCCAGGGCTGGAGCAGTGGGTAAAAGGTTCCTCCACGATGTAGAAACTCTTTTTAACCTCTTAAAGACGCAGACCCTTTTTTTCATTTAAAATTTTTCCCTCCCCACTTTCAAAAAATCTGAACTATTGTATTTCTCCATCTGTGTCGATGACTGCCAGTTGTTTTTTTTTTTGTGGCACCAGTGTCATTTTTCAGTGTTGCTACTTAACACACCATATAATGTACTGAAAAAGTTTTAAAAAGTGGTATGAATTTTAAAAAAAATGCAATTCCACCATTTTTGGAGGGTTTTGTTTTTACAACATACGCACTGTGGCAAAAAGGACATAACTATATTCTATGGGTCGTTACGGTTACGATGAAACCTAATGAATTTTGGGGTTTTTTGGTGGACTACTTTTAAGGCCTCGTTCAGACGAGCGCTTTTTTTGTTCTGCTAAGCAGCGAGACAACAGCGCTGTTATAGCCGTGAGAATATCATCGGGAGGATTTAAACTCAGTGAAATCGTCCGTTTACACTATACGAGGGGCGTGCTGCGAGCTGTCAAGGCTCCCATAGGAGCCTATGGAAAACATGCAGCAAAGATAGGACATGTCCGCTCTCGGAGCCGAGGTGCGAGTTTGCACTTGCATGTCCTATCTTTGTTAGACACACTGATTTAGCGCATCTAAAAATCGCCCCTGTGAACCCTTCTATAGGAACCTATTGGTTCCTATAAAAGCACAATTTAAGCGCTTGTCTGAACGAGGCCTAAAAGATAAAACATATTTAGAAAAAAAATATATATCTTCTGACTGCCATAACTTTTTTATTTTTCCGTACCCATTGGCACCATTTTGGACTCCTTTTTATTATATTTTATGCTTGATGAAGGGACCAAAAAAGTCATTAAAAATGCATTAGTTTGATAGATCGGACTTTTGCAGACACAGCGATACCCGATATGTTTTTGTTTTTTACAGTATTTTTTTATAATTATAGAAAAAGGGGAGGTTAATCTTTTTACTTCCTTTTATTTTTCTAAAATTAAAAAGTTTTTTTTTATCTCATTTTTACATTTTTTAGTCTCCAAAGGGGACGTGATAATGCAATACCACAGTATAATACATTATACTATGATCTGATAGACACGCTTGTGGCAATCAGCCATGTCCGTGTTGAAGGCCTTCAGAAAGGCCCCAGGCTGCTGTGGCAACTGAACGATACCTCGCGATCGCATCATGGAGGGGCCATTCGTCACTTTGGGAATTTAAATGCCGCTGTCAGAACACATAGGGTTAACTGCTGCGATCAGCATGAACACTGACGGTGGCTGTTGTCCATGTGAATGTCGTCAGCTGTAAGACGCAGCTCAACCCATATTGTATGGAGCGGGATCGGCTCCCAATCCCGTCCATACAAACCCTGAATGTACAGAAAGTAACTGTATGTCCTTTGTCATTAATGGGTTAACATTAAAACATAAATCTTCAGCCAACTCTGCAAAAAAGGACAGTCATGACCCTCACACAGGGCTATGTACAGAAAAGTTCTACTGGATTATGCAAGATGTCAGCGGTCATCTCAGGTGACAGTCGGTGACAGTCATTTCGTAATTACCTAATATGTGAATACAGCATACACTTGTAAGTAAGAGTCCGGCCGTATCCACATAAAGTTTACCAGGGATTAGCAAAAATTTAGGCAAAACCGTATATGATATGCAGAAAAAGCCCCATTACGTCTTAAATTAAATTCAGACAAATGTGTGCAAACAATGAGAAGAAGGATAATAAGGAACCCACCAAATATAATATATACTCACATGTCGGTCATATAGCAATTTTACAATGATTTATACATAATCATATACACTAGGGCTAATATCATGATATTGTAAGGGGCGCAGATGATGTTTTCCTTGGATGGTATAAGGGCGACCTCTGCTGGCTGTTATTTATGACTGCATTTTGTATATTTCTCTATGGAGTACTGGTTGCAAAGATAAGGTGGGAGGACTGGGGATGATAGAGAGCTGTATGGGCTTGGTGTGTTCAGGGGGGGAATTGTAGGAAGTGGAGACTGGGTGAGAGAGTGGCAAGTTGTAGAGCAATCTAAGTGGTGCTTAGCCTTAAGAAACTGCATTGCAGGGAGAGAAATCTGCAAAAGCAGTGAGGAGGTGGCTAAGGAAGCTGAGCAAGATGAGTTCTGTAGATTTTGTGCCTGCTAGGGAGGGTCACGGGAAAGGAGAAAGCCTATAACTGAGAGGTGCGGCCTCTTAACACGCCAGAACCGACATCGGTGAAAGAAACAACTGCAGGGATAACAGCCAAACAGACTGCTACAGAAAGTCCATATTGTCCTGCAGCTCTGTACATCTGGTAACCCCCAGCAGACATCCAAAGTTGCCTCTTCTATGCTACGGTATCAACAAGCTGGAGATATGTAAGTGAGGTGGGCCCTCAGGATAAGAAATGTATGCACACAGGTAATAAATAAACTTAGACTACCAATTAAAATACATGAGCTCAAACCAACTCCAGAGACTACATATTCATCCTCACCGAAGGGAGAAAAGGTTTCAATAAAGACTTATAAAAGACCCTATGAACCCTCCTTGTAGCTGGCAGATCAAGTTCATAAGCAAGCGGGTTTACTACACGCGAGATGACAAAGGGACCCACGTAACACGGCGCCAGTTTCAAAGATGGGAACTTCAATTTGAGATTTCTAGAAGACAAATATACTTTCTGTCCCATCCTGTAAGGTTCAGATACTGACAGACTCCTCCCACTACGCAACTGTATACGAGCTCCCGTTGCTTCCAGGTTCTTCTGTACTTCATTCCATACCCCTGCAGAGCATCTGTAGTGACATCAGCTGCAGGACAGGCAGACGGCACAGAAATAGCTGTAAGGAAGCAAGGATGATGACCATATATACAATGGAATGAAGACACCCCAGTGGAAGAACAAGTACGGTTGTTTAGCGCAAACTCTGCCAACGGCAGGAACTCCGCCCACTGATGAGCCTTTTCGCTAGCAAACAACCGTAAATATTGCACTAAATCCTGGTTCTTCCGATCAGTCTGACCATTAGTTTGCGGGTGGAATGCTGACGAGAAGGAAAGTGATGTTCCCAGGTTTCTACAGAAGGCTCGCCAGAATTGCGCAACAAACTGAACCCCGCGATCAGATACAATGTTCTCGGGAACCCCATGTAGACGAATGATTTCTTTTACAAAAATCTATCGCAGAAGGTAGCTTCTTTAACGCCACAAAATGTACTATCTTTGAGAGACTCCTAGGAACTGTTCTCTGGTCCCTGCCCTGAGTGGGAATAAAACGGTTTCTCTCCCACTGGAGGAGTTTGTCGTGACCGATGCCCAACCTTTGGAATGTTCCCGGAGTCCGGGTGATGAGGCTGGGGACTTCCGGCAACTGTCTCAAGAGATTTTTGTGAATGAGGATGATGAGACACAGTTGTCTGTCAGTGAGGTAGTAGTAAGGGCAGTAAATCCGAGGGAGGAGCACACAGAGGATTCGAGGAAGAGCAGCTGGACGATGAGGTGACTGACCCAACCTGGTTTGCTAAGCCTACTAAGGACAGGGCTTTAGAGGGGGAGGCAAGCGCAGCAGCAGGACAGGTTGGAAGAGGCAGTGGAGTGGCCAGGGGTAGAGGGAGGGCCAGAGCGAAGAATCCCACAACTGTATCCCAAAGCAACCTCGCGCGGAAAGCCTCCATGCAGAGGGTTAGGTGTTAAAAGGTGTGGATGTTTTTTAGTGGGAGCGTGGACGACCAACGAACAGTAGTGTGTAACCTGTGTCGCACCAAGGTCAGCCGGGCAGCTACCACTACCAGCCTGAACACCACCTGCATGCGCAGGCATATGATGGACAAGCACCCCACAAGGTGGGACGAAAGAGATTCACCAACTCGGGGTCACAACACTGCCTCTTCTCCTGTGCCACAACCTGGCACACAGATCCAATCCCCCTCCCAGGATGCAGGCACGAGTGCCTCCCGTCCTGCACCCACACCCTCACCTCCACAGTCCTCCACTCCATCCAGCAATGTCTATCAGCGCAGCATTCAGCCGTTTTCTAACAGAAGCGTTGGAGCAAAAGCGGAAATACGCCGCCACCCACCCGCATGCACAAGCTTTAAACGTGCACATTGCCAAATTAATCAGCCTGGAGATGCTGCCGTACAGGCTTGTGGAAACAGAGGCTTTCAAAAACATGATGGCGACAGCGGTCCCGCGCTACTCGGACCCCAGTCGCCACTATTTTTCCCAGCGTGCCATCCCTGCCCTACGCCAGCACGTCTCCCACAACATAAATCGTGCCCTCACCAACGTGGTTACTGGGAAGGTCTTCTTAACCACGGACAACTGGACAAGTACTGGTAGCAGGGACACTATATCTCCCTGATGGCACATTGGGTGAACTTGGTGGAGGCTGGGACCGAGTCAGAGCCTGGGACCGCTCACGTCCTACCCACACCCAGAATAGTGGGTCCTACCTTGGTGCTGGTAACTGTGGCGTTTTATGCCACCTCCTCCAACCCCCCCTCCTCCTCCGCCACCTCCACCTCTCAATTAAGAAGTGTGAGCACATCGCCAGCAGTCAGTAGTGCGCGGCACGGCAGCACAGCTGTGGGCAAGTGTCAGCAAGCCGTGCTGAAACTAATCAGCTTAGGTGAGAAGAGGCACACAGCCCCCGAGCTGTTGCAGGGTCTGACAGAGCAGACCGACCTCTGGCGTTCGCCACTGAGCCTCCAACCAGGCATGGTTGTGTGTGACAACGGCTGTAACCTGGTGGTGGCTCTGCAGCTTGGCAGCCTCACACATGTGCCATGCCTGGCCCACGTCTTCAATCTAGTGGTTCAGCGGTTTCTGAAAAACTACGCCCACTTGTCTGACCTGCTCGGCAAGGTGCGCTGCATCTGCGCACATTTCCGCAAGTCCACCACGGATGCTGCCACCCTGAGGACCCTGCAACGTCGGTTTCAAATGCCAGAGCACCGACTGCTGTGCGACGTGCCCACACACTGGAATTCTACACTGCACATGTTAGCCAGGCTGTACGAGCAGCATAGAGCAATTATGGTATATCAGCTGCAACATTCACGGCGGAGTGGTAGTCAGCTTCCGCAATTCTTTACTGAGGAGTGGGCATGGATGGCAGACATCTGCCAGGTCCTTGGAAACTTTCAGGAGTCTACTGAGCAGCGATGTGGCCATCATTAGCATTACCATCCTGCTGCTATGCCTGCTGAGAAGTTTGCTGCTAAGCATAAAGGCCAATGCTTTGTGGTTGGAACAGAAGATGGGGGATGACAGTATGTTGCTTGATAGCCAGACCACCCTCATGTCTATATCTCAGCGCTTTTTGGAGGAGGAGGAGGAGGAGGAGGAGGGGGAAGAGACTGCTGGCCACACTGCAGAGGGTACCCATGCTGCTTGCCTCTCATCTGTTCCGCGTGTATGGGCTGAAGAGGAGGAGTAGGAGGATCCTGAAAGTCATCCTCCTATTGAGGACAGCGATGTGTTGGATACTGGGACCCTGGCACACATGGCTGACTTCATGTTAGGCTGCCTTTCCTTGACCCTCGCGTTAGACGCACTCTGGCCAACACGGATTACTGGGTATGCACCCTGCTAGACTCACGGTATAAGGAGAACCTTTCCACTCTCATTCCCGAAGAGGAAAGGGGTACGAGAGTGATGCAATACCACAGGGCCCAGGTGGAAAAAGTGATGCTAAAGTTCCCATCTGACAGCACTAGCAGCAGAAGACGCAGTTCCGAGGGCCAACTAGCAGGTCAGGTGCTGGGAGCAGGCTGCATGTCCAGCGCAGGCAGGGGAACACTCTCCAAGGCCTTTGCCAGGTTTATGGCTCCCCAGAAAGACTGTGTTGGAGGGAGCAATGTAAAAAGATGGTGAGGGAGTACATAGCTGATCGCACCACCGTCCTCCATGATCCCTCTGCTCCATAAAACTATTGGGTGTCAAAGCTGGACACGTGGGAGGAACTTGCGCTGTATGGGCTGGAGGTCCTGGCCTGCCCTACCGCTAGTGTCTTGTCAGAGAGGGTGTTTAGTGCAGCTGGGGGAATCATCACAGATAAACGTACTCGCCTGTCAACTGCCAGCGCCGACATGCTTACACTCATAAAGATGAACAAAGGCTGGATTTTCCCAGACTTCTCTTCTCCACCTGTGGAGGAAAAAAGGGGAATTAGCTTTGTCAATCCCTCTCGAATATTACTCCTTCTCCTCCTCCTAAAACAGCATGTCATTACGCTGAACTGCCAATTTTTCTGCGTCCCAAAAGGCTCTGTTTAAAAGTTTTTTACAATTTTTAAAAGTTTCATATGTTTTTATACTATAACTGCAACTGATTTTTTCGGAGTTCTGCCTCCAGGCTCTGTTACAAATTATATCTGTTATAATGTATCTTAAGAAATGTTTATGGGTTTCACCTGCCCTCGCGGTTGAGCACTTTTTCAGGGGTACACTTGTACTCTTGGTACACCAATTTTTCAGGCCCTTGCCTATACTGTTATCTAACTATTTTTTAGGCCTTCGCCTATACTCTTGGTAACCAAATTTTTTCAGGAGGTCGAATACACTATTGCAACAGAAATGTTACAGGGGTTCACCTATACTCTTGCTACAGAAATGTTACAGGGGCCCGCCTATACTCTTGCTACAGAAATGTTACTAGGGGCCGCCTATACTCTTGCTACATAAATGTTATTGGGGTCCGCTTATACTCTTGCTACAGAAATGTTACAGGGGTCCGCCTATACTCTTGCTACATAAGTGGTACTGTGGTCCGCATATACACTTGCTACTGAAAGGTTTGAGGGGTCCTCCTATACTCTCGCTACAGAAATGTTACTGGGGTCCGCCTATACTTTTGCTACAGAAATGTTACAGGGGTCTGCCTATACTCTTGCTACAGAAATGTCACAGGGGTCCGCCTATACTCTTGCTACATAAATGTTATTGGGGTCCGCCCATACTTTTGCTACAGAAATGTTACAGGGGTCCGCCTATACTCTTGCTACATAAGTGTTACTGGGGTCCGCCTATACACTTGCTACTGTAAGGTTTGAGGGGTCCACCTATACTCTTGCTACAGAAATGTTACAAGGGTCTGCCTATACACTTGCTACAGAAATGTTACAGGGGTTCTCCTATACTCTTGCTACAGAAATGTTACTGGGGTCCACCTATACACTTGCTACTGAAAGGTTTGAGGGGTTTGCCTATACCTTTGCTACAGAAATGTTACTGGGGTCCACCTATGCACTTGCTACTAAAAGGTTTGAGGAGTTAGCCTATACTCTTGCAACAGAAAAGTATCAGGGGTCTGCCTATACACTTGCTATTGAAAGGTTTGAGGGGTTCGCCTGTACTCTTGCAACAGAAAAGTTTCAGTGGTCCGCCTATACTGTGGGTGCTCAAAGGTTTCCCATAGCGGTGTTCAGCTACCTGACACATACACAGAATGAAGTGTGTCAGGATACATGCACAAGGTGGAGGCTGGGACCGAGCCTGACCCAGGGCACGCTCACGTACTTCCCACACAGAGTATTGCGGATCCTACCTCGGTCATGGTTTCTCGGGCTTATTATGCCACCTCCTCCTCCTGCTTGGGGTCAGGGGATCAGCGCTGGGCAACATGTATTTGCTCTCGTGTTACCACAGTTATCTGAGACAGTGGTGTGGGCCAAACAAAAGGAGCATTACTAAATTAATGAGACGTTCACAGCTGTACTAGCATCCGAGTCCACTTTAGGCCCACGATTACTGAGGGTGTGGGCAGAGGCCGAGGTCCTGGGGGGAAAGAATCAACTGTGCCAGGTTTGGCCTGTGGAACTTCTTGGTTGTTCATCCAGTCTTTGGAGCGATGAAAAGAATCGTAACTGATTTAATGAGACGTTCACAGCTGTACTAGCATCCGAGTCTGCTTTATGCCCATGATTGGTGTGGCGGTGTGAGCCGAGGCCGAGGTCCTTGTCGGAGTGAAACTCTGCCATGTTTTGGCACTCTGATTTCTTTATGTGTAATACTGTCTTTGAGTTTCATGGGCTTGCCTATGCTGTGGATGCACAAAGACTTCCCGTTGCAGGATTTTACCTTTCTGGCACAAATACACTGACTGACTAGGGCAGGAGTGTGGGCCGAGGTCCTAGGAGGGGTGAAACTGCCATGTTTATGTGCTCTGGTTTCTTTATGTGTAATACCGTCTTTGAGTTTCATGGGCTCGCCTATGCTGTGGGTGCACAAAGACTTGCCATTGCGTTGTTTTACCTGTCTGGCACAAATACACTGACTGACTTGGCTAGAGTGCAGATGGCTTTCCCATTGTGGTATTTTACCTATCTGGCACAAATACACTGAATGACTCGGGCAAAAGTGTGTGCCGAGGTCCTGGGAGGGACTCTGCCATGTTTGGGCACTCTTTTTTCTTCCTGTTTAATACTGTCCCTGGGAACCAGGGGCCCGCCTATACTGTGGGTGCACAAAGGCTTCCCCATTGTGTTGTTCAGCTATCTGACACATACAAAGAATGAATTGGGCAAAAATGTGGGCCGAGGTGAAGGTCATTGGCGGGGTGAAAATCTGCCATGTTTAGGCACTGTGATTTCCTTATGTGTAATACCGTCTTTGAGTTTCATGAGCTCGCCTATGCTGTGGGCGCTCAAAGTCTTTCCATTGCGGTGTTTTAGCTATATGGCACAAATATACTGAATGACTTGGGTAGAGTGCAGAGTGCCACGTCTTCCTTCTGCTTGGGGTCTGGGGATCAGCGTTGGTCAACATGTATTTGCTCTCATATTACTCGGGCTTATTATGCCACCTTCTCCTCCTGCTTAGGGTCTGGGGATCAGCATAACCACAGTTATCCGAGATACTGGATTGGAGCATTCTCAGGAAGCGTTAGTGATTTCATGAGACTTTCACAGGGTCACTGTATACCTGTGGTGGTTACTTTTGCGACACCTCCTGCTTCAAACCAATCTTTGGTGTTAGTATGCGCTGCTGCATTGTGGAGATGCGTAGAAGTGCTGGCACCTGATTCCCCTTTATGCCCACGTTTGAGGCTCCTGACAATTTTGTGACGGAGGTGGCACAGGATTGGAATGATGATCGTACGTCAATCTATCATCAATTCTCAACAGCACAACAGCATTGTGGGCTATCGCCCCCACTTTCAAAGAGGATCGCCGCATGGCCCTGCCAACCCTCTGCAGTGTGTCCCTTCTGTTCCTCCTCATCCATTATGCACCTATAAATAGACATGAGGGTGATGTGGCTAGGAAGTGACCGTGTGGCATGAGGGCAGCTGAACGCTGCGCAGGGAAAATTTTGTGTGCGCTGTGGACATATAGTCGTGCGGGGGGTTGGACAGCAATGCCAGCATGTAATCCAGGAGAAGAGACAGCGGTGTCACCCGCATGCAGTGATTGTCCTTGGTTG
Source organism: Eleutherodactylus coqui (assembly GCF_035609145.1). NCBI lineage: Eukaryota > Metazoa > Chordata > Amphibia > Anura > Eleutherodactylidae > Eleutherodactylus > Eleutherodactylus coqui. The sequence continues at coordinate 330,456,144 of NC_089838.1, forward strand.
CAGGTAGTTTGGTGCTTAGTTAAGACGTGCCAGCGTGTGTGCTTTGCTAATGAGGGTCTGTCCCAAGTAAATAGTTAGGGAGGTGACCGCTAGGCTCTTGCCCCCATTTTGGCTTAATAGTGGGACCTGGGAGCCTCAGATGCAGCCATGCATGCTGCCCGTGCCATTCCCTATCCGTTTCTGTGGTGTTTCCATGACTTTTTGATGTTTTCAAGTGTTTCACAAATCACCCCCTATGCAGAGCATCGGTCCCATACAAAAATGCTCGAGTTGTCCATTGACTTCAATGGGTTTTGTTACTCAAAATGAGCTCTCGAGCATTACGAATAGTTCGATTCGAGTACCAAGTACCCGAGCATTTTGGTGCTCGCTCATCTCTAGCTAGGACTATAAATAACTCTGCCATCCCGAAAGAACTGGATACTGATCTGCAAGCTATTTCATCCATCCCCCAAGAAGACAAGGAGAGGCATCACCCATCCCTCCCTTTTGTTATCCTTATCAAGATAATTATGGGGAGTGGCAAAATTTAAGGCACTGTCATGTTAAATTCAGGAGCAGGAGGAAACTTCACGGACTGTCAATGTGCTCTTGATAACCATATTGCAACCAGAGATAAAACTGAACTGGCATGGAAACGGTAGACAGATCCCCTCTAGTTTCTGGGCCTGTCACTCAGAAGACAAGTGTACTGGAAAGTTACTTTCAGACAGATCATCATCAGACAATCAGTTTTCATCTCATCCCCTCTCCGAAACTGGAAGAAAAAAAGAAAAAGAAAAAAGAAAAAAAAAATCGAAAAAAGACTGATGCTATAGGGGTTAATCAGAGAGGAGGCAAGGAAGAACTGCCAAAATAGGAAGGTGACAGCAGATTACATTACTGAACCCTTCCTCCTCCCTTTCAGTTTCATCCCATTGCTTCTAGTCTTTCCTTGTACAGATGAGAATAGGGCTGATCCCTCTGCACTGTGACAGCCCTTCAGATATTTGTAGACAGCTATTAAGTCTCCTCTCAGCCTTCTCTTCTGCAAGCTAAACATTCCCAGATCCTTTAACCGTTCCTCATAGAACATGATTTGCAGACCGCTCACCATCTTGGTAACTCTTCTCTGAACTTGCTCCAGTTTGTTGATGTCTTTTTTTAAAGTGGGGTGTCCAGAACTGGACACAGTATTCCAGATGAGATCTGACTAAGGAAGAGTAGAGGGGGATAATGACCTCATGTGATCTAGACTCTATGCTTCTCTTAATACATCCCAGAATTGTGTTTGAACATGATTCAACAGTGTGATGCAACAGCAAAAAAGGCAATCTGTGATCTATTAGCATAGTCAAGTCTTTTTCATATGTGATACTGCTTAGCTCAGTTCCTCGCATCCGGTTTGTGCTACTGCTACTTACATTTGTATTCCAGCCAGTGCATAAAATTAATAATAATCTTTATTTGTATAGCGCCAACTTATTTTGCAGTGCTTTCAAAGCACATGGAGAACACGAACGATACGACAATTACATGTGGTATTAATCTTTTTTTAAACAAATAGGGAAGGGATGGTAAGAGGGTACAGGGGCAGGAGATGTACACAGTAGGCAGAATGGAAAATGTGAAAAGTTATAGGGAAGGGCAAGAGGCCTGTTGTGGGGTGGGGGATTAGTTTAGGATATTTGGTATGCTTCTCTGAAGAGGTATGCTTTTAAGTTGCATCTGGAGTGCTGTGCGTTGGGGATTGTCTGGATGGTTTGGGGTAGAGCATTCCAAAGGATCGGTGCTGCTCTAGAGAAGTCCCAGAGGTGAGAATTTGAGGCTCGTATTAAAAGGGTGTTAAGTCTGAATGTGTTAGCAAATCGGAGTGTGCGGGCTGGGAGATGTATGGACCGTAGGGAGGCAATGTATGGTGGAGCAGCGCCACGGAGAGCTTTGTGGGTGAGGGTCATGAGTTTGAATTGAGTTCTGTAGTGGATAGTGCAGCAATTGGCATAGCGCAGAGGCGTCCAAGAAGTGATTGGATAGGAAGAGGAGTCTGGCTGCCACATTTAATATTGAATGGAGAGGGGAGAGTCTGGTGCGGGGAAGGCTGATGAGCGAGTTGCCGTAGTCAAGCCGGAAATAAATGAGGGTGACAACGAGTGTCTTTAGCGTGTCTGTGGTGAGAAACGGATGGATTTTTGCAATGTTCCTGAACTGTAGTGGCATGTTTGGGCCAGAGATTGGATGTGGGTGGTAAAGGAGAGGTCAGAGTCCAGTGTGTCCCAAAGACAGCAAGCATGCTCTCTGGGGGTTATGGTGGTGCCAGATACTGATATGAAGTCATTGGGGGGAGGTCAGCTGGTTGAGGACGGAAAGAAGAGAAAGTCAGTTTTTGAGAGGTAATGTCTGAGAAAAGGGAGGACATAGTATTAGAGACAGCGGACAGACAGCCAGTGATATTTTGGAGGAAAGGTACAGAGATGTCATAGAAGAGGTGAATAACTGGATGTCATCAGCGTAGAGATGATAATGGAGACTGAATCTGTGGATGGTTAGTCTAATAGGGGCTGTGTAGCTAGAGAAGAGGAGGCGGTCAAGGACCGAGCCCTGGGGGACCCCAACAGTGAGGGGGAGTGGAGAGGAAATAGAGCCAGTGAAGGAGATGCTGAATGAGCGGTCAGAGAGGTAGGAGGAGAACCAGGAGAGAGCAGTGTCCTTTAAGCCAATAGAGTGAAGCATAGCAAGGAGGAGGTCATGGTCAACAGTGTTAAACGCAGTGGAAAGGTCAAGGAAGATTAGTAAGGAGTAGTCACCCCTCGAGTTGACCATCATGAGGTCATTGGATACTTTTGTGAAGGCAGTTTTGGTTGAATGTAGGGGGCAGAAGCCGTACTGTAGGGGTTCAAGGAGAGAGTTTTCAGAGAGAAAACGTAGTGGCCCAGAGTTAATGGGGCCCCTCCATAGTGCTCTCTTTCTGTCTCATGCCATTGTTTTGTCAGTATCTTGTTTGTGGAATGCATTAGGTTTATGTGTATTGCACGGTTACGGGACTGAATGGGTTAATGTCTGGTATGTTCTGTCTTGTCTGGAAAATGTAACTTTTTTGTGTGTATCGTCTGTAGTCATGTTATTGTACCAGATATATGTGTTTGCAAGGACGCAATGTGGTTAGAAGGAGAAAGAGTTGGAAGCTTGGAGAGTCTGACACCCAAACATCGGGCGAGTTGGTCTGTACGCGTAGAGCATGGAGGAGGCTGAGCGATGGTCTGATGCTCAACCTGGGCCTAACCAACCCAGGAATCCTTGGAGATTCGGGTGAGCGCTGAGAGTGAAACAACCCACTGCCTAGCGCGAAGAGGAGAAAGTAAGAGTGAGTGTTGACCGGTAGAGAGAGAGAGTTTGCCAGGAGAGGAACTTCACAGATAACTTGGACTTGGGAATATCCTGATGCCCCACGAACACCCTCCCTGTTACACCACTTTGGCTTGCTATATCTGTATCAAGACTGTTTGTTGGATTGAAGTTCAAGAGTTTCCAGTAAACGACCAAAACCGACCGTTCCCCGTTCTTTTTCAGAAAGTTACTCTGTGTGTGGACTACTTTATTTCGTCTGAAAGATCCACCGCAGAAGAGGGAACGGTGGCCTCACAAGTGACAACTGGACTTAAGGTAACCCTCAGTTGATCTCCCCCAGCTGTAACTGGGTCGGTTGCAGAGCTACCCCCAGGGGAGGAGATGGTATAGTCCCGTGACAAGGCCTTTCTCTGTCCCACTGTCTTCTTGGCTGTGGCGTCGCTCTTCAGATACTGAAAAGCATGTGAGGTGGGAGTTGACCAGGCGTTCTAGTAATTTGGAGATGAAGGGGAGTTTAGAGATGGTTCGGTAGTTGGCAGCGTAATTCGGGTCAAGGGTCAATTTCTTTAGCAGAGGGGATATGATGGAGTTTTTGAATGAGGAGGGGAAGATGCCTGATGTTATGGAGAGGTTGAAGATGGTGGGAAGGTGGGTAATGACAGCTGGGAAGAGGGACCGGAGGTGGTGTGAGGGGAGAGGGTTGCTAACGCAGTTTTCACACATCCACTGCTAAATAGTGAAGTCAGTGCCAAGTGGCTTCTCCATTCCCTTTTTCTCCAATGATGTTGAAACTGTACTGGCTGGCGAGAAATTGATCACCGGTCAACTGGGGACAGGGCTACTGCTGGTTTCCTGTTCTGATGGGCTTAAAGACGTTTTAGTGAGAAAATTATCCTTTATTGTTGGTTCCGGTGAAGATCGGGAACTTCCCTTGTCTAAATTGCTCCTGCTGTCGAAACCTACAAGGTTAGACAAATTTAGACACACTATGACAGGCAAGAGTTATACCATAATGGTGACTACCCATTGACAATTAGAAAAAAAAAAAACGCAGCAAATTAGCAGCGGGAAAAAAACCGCTAGTGAGTAGTCACCCTTAGGGCTCCCACACATTTGCGTTTTTTGTTAACACGATTGTCAATGGGACTTTCTAATGTTAAAAACGCAACGCAATGCACCAAATACACAAGTGTGTGGGAGCCCTTAGGGATAGATGTATAAGTTCTTCATCATATGTGGCATACCTAATACCCTGCCCTTGTGACTTAGGGTATGTGGGTGAAACCACTATGGAGATCAGGTCCAGGATAGTCAAACACAAAAGTCCTATCCGCACCAACAACAGAGACTTACTGATGTCAACACACTTTCTAGAAAAAAGACACTCCATCAATCAGCTTAGATTCAGAGTTATTGATCCCGCCCCTGTATTACCGAGGGGAGGCGATCGGGCACAGTTACTCAAAATAAAAGAACTTAAATGGATTTACACATTGGACCCCTTAACCCCAAAGGGACTGAATCTCGACTATCATTTCGCGCATCTAATGGTATATCCTCATCTCTATCTTGCTGAATTACATGCGTTGTTTTTAATATTTCATGAGATTTTGTGCCATTTGACTCATTCTTATGAATTTAACTGTAATGTGTTTTATAGGCAGGTCCATGGGGAATCTGGGATCTATAGGTGTCTCACTTGGCCCCCTGGTGGTGTTCTAGTACATATATTTGCTATACATCCTGTTCTCTTCATAGTGACATAAATATCTAAAATCTATTTAATACATTTGATTTTGATCCAGCAACCTAGTGGACATTGGCTGGATATATCTAATTGTTCTCGCCAATTATGATTTTTACCTAGAGCCATAGATGGAATATACCCTAAGGTTTGACATATATAATACCCTAGGGGAGTGAGGTATATTTGTGGTTGAATGAGTTAAGGGTCAAGTTCCCCTCCTTCCCTGCTGGGTGATGCGCTTCGGGGACTGATCAACATCCTATATGGGATATGGACTATAGCCCCATTTAGCTACTCTTTGCAAAGTAAGAAGATTCTGATCAGAAGGATTACGTCTTCTACTCTGGTCACATGGGGAGCTGCAGTCAAATCACGCCTCTTGCTCCAGTTACATCTAGAGCTGCGTCCGCATTGTGTCTTCTACTCCAGTCGCATGACGTCTGCTGCAGTCACATCCAGAGCTGCAGTTGCATTGCGTCTTCTCTTCCAGTTACATCCAGAGCTGCAGTCACATCATGTCTTTTGCTCCAGTTGCAACCAGAGCTGCGGTCACATCGTGTCTTCTACTCCAGTCACACACGGAGCATACACTATTGAACCAGGAAGATGCCGCTATGTATAGGAGAGCATGGATGGTTTTAGCTAAATATGTGGTTGACAGCAGCTTCCCAGATACCCCTGGACATTCTCATATGTTATTGAGGTAGTATACACCTGATCTACTAATAGTTTACCTGTCACACCTGTAGGGGGGGCTCCAGAAAGGGATGGGGGGGTGTTATATACCTTTTACTATTTAAGTTGTATTTGTTGGAACGTTGCATTTAATCTTTGTTATGGAAGAATACAACGTTTGGATTTTACTGCACCCTATATGCTGCCCCTGGCGTGGGATATTATTGTTGGTCCCGGTCATCTGGGCGAGGACTCTGATTAGTAACTGCTATATGGAGTCTTGCCCTCTTTTCAGACTAATACTTCGCACCACCAGGTCACAAGTCCCCATTTTCCTGTTTTACAATTAATAAAGCGTTATTTGTTCAGCAATGGCGGCTCCTACACCCAATGTCCATCAGGGCTCTTTCACATGAGCGTAGGCGATTTTTGGTCGGCCGTGTCACGGCCACAGTGCAACCGAACATCAGGCGAATGGGCGCACAAATCTCTAGTGTTCTGTTCACAGTAATGGCCCTGCATGAGCTCCATCAGTATCAATGGCTCCTTTTATGCAGTAAAAGTAAAAAAAACTGACTATATTCACCTAGAACTCACAACCTCCTGTGGTAACATGTTCCACTCATTGATCCCCCTCACTGTCTAATATCTAATCTGTGTCTCCACCCTTTCAGTTTCATCCCATTGCTTCTGATCTTTCCTTGTGCAGATGAGAATAGGGCTGATCCCTCTGCACTGTGACAGCCCTTCAGATATTTGTAGACAGCTATCAAGTCTCCTCTCAGCCTTCTCTTCTGCAAGCTAAACATTCCCAGTTTAGAGACTTGTTTAGAGACTCTGATTACAGTAGCGACGGCAGGACTAAAGCTACGGAGTGAGTTAAATACATGATGGTGTGGAGTTGCTGCCTGGCCAGAGGTTTAGGGTGCACAAAGCGGGGTCCTATAACAACTGGGACCATTAAGCGGGACACTATTACTACTGAGGCCATTAAAAGGAATACTTAATACTGGCGCCACTAACAGGGGACACTATTACTTCTGGGGCCACTAATACAACTGGGGCCATTAAGGGTGACATTATGAACACTAGGGCCATTAACTGAGTCCCTCTTACTATTGGAGCCACTAACAGGATACACTATTACTACTGGGGTCATTAAGCGGAGCATTATTATTACTGGGGCAATTAAGGAGGAAACCATTAATACTATTACTACTGGGAGCATTAAGGGAGATCCTATTAATACTGGGGCCACTAACAATGGCATGCTATTCTTACTGTGGCCACTTGTACTAATGGGGCCATTAAGAAAGACACTATTAACACTGGGGCTGTTAAGGAGGACACTTACTAGTGGGGAACTACTGGGGGCGCTATTACTACTGGGAGCATTAAGGGAGATCCTATTAATACTGGGGCCACTAACAATGGCATGCTATTCTTACTGTGGCCACTTGTAATAATGGGGCCATTAAGGGAGACACTATTAACACTGGGGCTGTTAAGGAGGACACTTACTATTGGGAAACTACTGGGGGAACTATTACTATTGGGATCATTAAGGGGGACACAATTACTAGTTGAGGCCTCTAGAATAACTGAATTAAAAACATATGTCATGATAAGTCACATCCCTATCTACACACTAAGCTATGCCCCCTTTTACCCTGGCCAGTATTTTTATGTCAGAAAGGTAGCCACTCTCTACTTCAGAGTTGCAAGCAATTTTTATTGAGTGTTTGCAGAGATCTCAGTAGGTTTCGCTACTTAGCGACAGCAAATGAAGCGGACATCATTGAGACCTGTATTATCGAAGGAGATTTGTATTGCACTCTCTTGTTTTTCGTTCCCTTGAACTTTAGTTTGGAGACCACAAATGCCATTTTTGCAGGTTTCACTATATTCTCCATATGTTCCCCAGTAAAGCCCTTGGCCTTCCAGTTTTCCACCGTCAGTACACTCGAACTTGAAGTTGTTGACAGCCGTGTCATCTTTTATGCCTTGATCTTCCTCCACCCGCTCTGAGAATCTTGCTAGTCTTCCATAGTCACACCACTGAGTATCTGTCCAGATTCCCCATCTGTAAACAAAAAAGGAACAATAATTGAAGTTATTAATCCTCATACGCTAAAATTCAGGACTCGAAAAGTTGCTATTTTGACTCTACTTTTCATAACTTGAAAACTGTAACCACTATCAAGAAAAATCTAAGAACTGAGAAAAGACATGCCATTAATACATTAAGTCACAATTGTAGGATTGTCATATGGGCAGCAAAAACAGAGGGGGGGTTGTCATGTAGGACAAATGCAATTATCTTGAAGCAGCTTTTAACCCTTTCCAATCCACTGTCTGACGTCTGAAGACATTCTGACTGAAGGCTGTACAGCTCCGATGTTGGAAGACATCCGGCAGGGTATTCTTACTGTATATTACTGGCCACTCTGTTGTTGGGGGCCTCTGAAGCATGTCCCACACCTCATTACTGGCTCTAGCCAGCAGATGGTGCCATTGTATAATGGCAGAAAGAGAAAGCCCCCTAGGAAAACCCTGAATCCGAAATTGGATTGCAAAGGGTTATGATTAGAGATGAGCGAATACACTAGTTTCGAGTAATTACTCGATCGAGCACCACGATTTTCGAGTACTTCCGTACTCAGGTGAAAAGATTCGGGGGGCGCCGGGGGGCGCCTTCTCTCTCCCTCCTACTCCCTGCTGCAACCCCCCACTCACGGCGCCCCCCAAATCTTTTCGCCCGAGTACGGACGTACTCTAAAATCGCGGCGCTCGGGTGAAAAAGGGGCGTGGCCGACTAGGTTCACTCATCTCTAGTTATGATCCTTTCGGAACCTAACTTCTATTCTTTTCTCTTGTTAAACCCATGTTCTCAACTCAAAGTTAACTAGGATGAGCTCATAGACATGGCATGTAAACAAGGCCTCCTAAATAAAGAGAAGAGACAATATCTGATGATGGACCGACCTTCACTTCCTTTTTTTTTATCATCTCCCAATAAAGAGCCTAACAAAACCACCAGGTCAACCCATTATCTTGGGAATTAATTCCCTCACTAGCAACTTGTCACACAATATTGATTTACATTTCGGTAAGTGGGTGGTCCAATTACCCTCATATTTATGAGATTCAACACAACTGATTTGTGAACCTAATAATCTAGATCTGGATGTTTCTAATGTTACTTTCGTCTTTGCCAATGTGATGGCCCTTTATTCAAATATTCCCTATGACCAAGGGTTGTTAACGGTAGACCACTTTCTCTTTTTTGGCACAGAGATGCCAATACCTCAGAAGGAATTCTTACTTAAGTGTATAATGCTTATTCTGAACAGCAACGTGTTCGAGTTTAAGGGAACTTTATTCAAACCCACAAAGGGGTGTGCTATGGGAATGCGGTTTACACCTTCACATGTTAACCTTTTCGAGCAAAATATTCTACATCCCTCACACCAATTTTTGGAAAATATAGAATTTTAGTATCCGCTTCATTGATGATCTCTTCTTTTTATGAAATAGATTGCCTTACGGAGTGGTTGAACCTAAACCCCTTTTGCCTCTCCTTCACTCATCACCACTCTGACCAACCAATTATATTTTTCAATCTTTGTATTTATTTTGATGACAAAAAAACAACTTTGCATGAAGACGAACTTCAAGGAGGTAGATGTCAATAGTTCTCCTGACTATACTACTGCACATTATCTTCTGGCTGAAGAATAGCCCCTTTCAGACATATTCACAGAAACTGCCCAACTAGTGCATCACTTAGGGAACGATCTACTATCATTCAGAAATGCTTCAAACAAAAGAATTGTCCTAAGAGCCTAGTAAAGTATGCGCTCTCTAAGGCCTAATTGCCATGGGCAGATTTTGCGGCGTTGGCCTGCAGCTTTTAGGTTCTATTGAACCTAATAGCGCAATGCTCACGGTGCGGAATTCCACCACAAAATTCCGCCCCATGAAAACGCCCGCAATCACCTGCGGCATGTTCTATTTTGCCGCGGGCGTACGCACGGACGGCTTCCATTGCAGTCAATGGAAGCCTTCAGTCATGCTATCTTCCGCTGTAGCACAGCGGAAGATAGCGTGAAACCGCTTCCCCGCCCACCATGTCATGTAACGCAGCCGGCGTGCCATGTGATGCTTTGGGCGTGTCATATAACGCGACCGGCGCATCATGCGCTCTACTGCGCATGCGCGCCAGAGCATCATGCGGGGCGGCGGATCCGGAGGTAAGTATGGGGTCTCTCTGGGGGCGCCGTGATGGGCTCCGCTGTGGAATTCTGCTTGCGGAGCCGGTTACGGCCATGTGCACTAGGCCTAAGGGTGCGTTCAGACGAGTGTGTTTTGGTGCGTGCATACGCACGCACTAAAACACGCTTGTGATTACAACACTGCATTCCCTATGGTGTGTGCACATGTCCGTACTTTGCAGGTGCGTGCCTGCAAAGATAGGACATGCGTGCACCATAGGGAATGCATGCCTTGTTTTCAATGGAGCCGCGGCTGCTGCCGGCGGCTCCATTGAAAACAATGACCTGCTGGCCCCCTGCATTCCTTTTCAGGGAAGGACTTTACATATAAGCCCTTCCCTGAAAAACAAATATTTTAGTGTAAAAAAAAAATAAAAATGCAGGCAGTCTCTTCAATGGAGCCGCTTCTGCTGCCGGTGGCTCCATTGAAGACAACAGTCTGCTGGCACCACCAAATTGTTTTTCCAGGGAAGAGCTTTACATATAGGCTCTTAACTGAAAAGGAAAAATTTTGGTGAAAAAAAAAAAATGCAGCCATTCACTTCAATGGAGCCGCTTCTGCTGGCGGCAGCTCTATTGAAGACAATGGTCTGTGGCACACCTGAATTGTTTTTCAGGGAAGGGCTTTACATATAAGCCCTTCCCTGGAAATCAATTAAAAGGGATTTAAAAAACAAAAAAAATAGATACTCACCTCCCTTCAGCTGCCGGGGCACAGCTGCGTCTTCTCCTGCTGTCCCCTGCACTGTGGTGCTGAACTGCTAATCTATCAGCAGCCGGGGATTTAAAATGAAGCCCTTCCCTGCAAAGCCACTAACAGCTGCCGGGGCTCAGCGGGGACTTCTGCCGCTGTCCCCGGCTCTGTAGTGCTGCTGAGCTATCAGCAGCTGGGGATTTAAAATCCCCTCCTGCTGGTAGCTCTGATTGTGATTGGCTGAAGCAATTCAGCCAACCACAGTCAGAGCTACCAGCAGGCGGGGATTTTAAATCCCCGGCTGCTGATAGCTCAGAACTACAGAGCCTGGGACAGCGCTAGAAGTCGCAGCCGAGCCCCGGCAGCTGAAGGGAGGTGAGAATTGTTTTTTTTTATTTTTTTGCACTATTTTAAATGGCTTTTCAGGGAAGGGCTTATAAAGCCCTTCCCTGAAAAGCCATTGACAGGATGCCGGCAGCAGGATTCTCTACCGCAGCTGTCATGTGTGAGAATTGAAGAATTCCTTTTGCTGCATCTGCCACAGATATGGCAGATGTAGCAGCAGGGAATTCTTTTAACTAGTGGGGGTGAAGGAGACATCTGCCGCATGCGGCAGATGTGTTCTTCATGCCCGCGGGGGGGGGGTCACAGCAGCGGCGGAGAGGTAAGTTTTTTTTTATTCTTTTTTTGTTTTGCACTAAAATGTTTCTTTTTCAGGGAAGGGCTTATATGTAAAGCCCTTCCCTGGAAAAGAATGCAGAGGACCGGCAGAGCATTGTTTTCAATGGAGCCGCCGGCAGCAGCCGCGGCTCCATTGACAACAAGCACGCAGCTGTGTTCACGCGTGCTTTTGCTCGTACCTAGGTTCGTACATACGTCCGCACCTAAGTACACACCAAAACACGCTCGTCTGAACGCACCCTAAGGCCAGTTCAATGACCCACAGAAAATGACTTCAAAAAATATTCCAGAAAACAACCACAATTATACACCTAATTTTATCACCAGAAATGCAAGCCAGAAACCTGCTCCTCTGCAGTCGCCCCCATGCAAGGACTGGCTGGAAAACACAACCCATGCACAGGAAAACAGAGTAAGTCCAGGGTTGGGTAAAAAAACTTTATTAAAGAATCCAGATGGACATGGAGGGAAAAAAAAGCATGTACCATCTTACATGTTTCAGGCAAGCATGTTGGCCTTAATTATATGCTTGCCTGAAACATGTAAGACAGCACATGTTCTTTTCTTCCTCTATGTCTGGATCATCTAATAAAAACATTTTCCTGTGCCTCAGTAATTTTATCACCACTTATAATTCTGGTTATAAATCAATAAGAAATATTTTAAACCTTTAAGGACACTGCCCTTTTTTCCATTTTCGATTTTTCTCTACCCCCTTTTTAAAAAAATCATGTTTTTTATTTATCCATCGTCATAGGTGTCTAAGGGTTGTTTTTTTGTGGGACAAATTCTATTTTTTTCAATGATACTATTTAATGTATCGTTTAATACGTTTAATTCTGCTCCATCGGCCTCATACCTTACACGAGCAAAATTCTTTTAAAGATCATACAACAACACGTCTCACTACCTGACTATTCATTGACATGTATAAACTGTACTCTACCTGCAAGTGTTTGCCTTTTTAGTTTGTCCCTTCTGGTTCTCTGTATCCTGTGTTGTATAACTCCTCCCCTTCCTCCTGCTTGGGAGTTTCCGGTCTATAGCCACGTGTTAGGTCTCTACTCTGTGCCTTGGCTCATCATCATTCTTTTTACCTACTGCTGAATGTGCAATCTACAAGATTTCTTCCTGAATAAACCCTGGAATCTTCTCCCATCCTCTGCGGTCTAGTTGGATGCTGTCTGACAACATACACCTGCTGTGAGTACTGGTTCATAACTACAAGAGCAGTTTCCTCAGACTATATGCTCACAGCCATGTTATTGAGTCAGAATTGTGACAATTGTTGAACAGTAACTGCCGGACGTTCAGGCTGGCTTCTGCAAAAGACGTGGAGAAGACCCGGGAGTATCTAAATGACGTTTACATGTGTTTCATCCACTACAGCAAGGCATGCGATTGTGTCGAACATGACAAGCTTTGGAAGTGTCCCAGAACATACTGAACAGCTTATAAGGTCGCTTCACAACCACAGAGAAGCAACAGTCAGGATTTATGGAAACACGGATTGGTTCAGAATCGAGAAAGGCGTACAGCAAGTCTGCATTCTATCACCAGTCCTCTTCAATCTGTATGCAGAAACCATCATGAGGCGATGCAAACTGGACCAATCAGAAATCAGAGTCACAATCTGTATCAGAAATGTCAACAACCTCCGATATGTAGATTACATCACTCTGCTTGCAGAAAGTAAAAAGTGACCTGGAATACCTTATTCAATGAGTGCAAAAGAAAGCGAACGCCTGGGACTGGACCTCAACAGCAAGAAAACGAAAGTCATGACCGCGGTAGGCAATGGTACAGTGAACATAAAGATTAACAATGAAGAAGTCGAGACGGTCCAAGATTTCATCTTCCTTGGTTCCAAAATAGATTGCAATGGGCAACCTAGACCCGAGATCAAGAGGCGGATTACACTTGGTAGGAATGCAGTGCAAGGAATGGAAGAGATCTGGAAAAGCAAGGATATTAGCATTGCCACAAAAACCAGACTGGTCAATGCAATCGTCCCATAATGACGTATGGTTGTGAAAGCTGGACGCTCAGGAAGAGAGACAGAAGGAGAATTGATGCATTTGAACTGGAGGAGAACGCTGCAGATACCTTGGACCTTCATGGCAGCGAACAAGGTAGTGTTAGATCACGTCAAACAGAAAATATCACTAGAAGGCAAAATCATCCAACAGCGGCTCTCTTTTTGATTTGCGCTAAATCACTAGAAACAGTACTGATGCTGGGCAAGGTCAGTGGAAAGAGAAGAGCAGGACAACAAAGAACAAGATGGCTAGATACAATCAATGCACTGCAAACATAAGTGATCAATTTTTAGTAGAGGTGGATCTCCCTTTTTTCAGCAGGTGTAGATCCTATTGTTCAGTAGGGGCTGATCCATTTACAGCAGGAGTGAATCTTGAAGCTGGTTTATAAGGTCCAGCCTCTACTACCAATACTTCCTGATCATCCAGAACAGCATGAATACATACAGTAGATCAATATGAAATATGGGGTAATAGAGCTATTTAGACTCACGGTGCAACTGCAGAGGTGATTGTCGTCTCATTGTGTGGAGGTTTACATGAAACACAGTGTAGTCGGATTCCATTCACAGCTGTGTCATCTTTGATCGTGTGTAGGTACTTGTAGTCCATTACCTAAAAAAAAATCATTGAAAAGAATTTGAGAATTTTGCCGTTAAGTTATTTTATCTATGATTTTCCTGAGCAGCCATGGAAAGTTGGCACCTGAACACTTGGTATTCCTGTAGTAGTAATCTCATCTAGTAACCCCTGTGGATTCAGTATACTGTCCTGAAGTCTTCATGGCATTGAGTGATCTCCAAATGTAATAAACAGCAGGGATGTTCATACAGGGGATACAATCTGTGCCTTCCTTGCATTTCCCTATACATACTGTTGATATTCTTCTTCTAGATAATTCTTAGCTGGGATTTGCTTATAGGAAATGGAAACATCCTCTTCCCCCTCATCACAGCCCCCATGTACTGTCCTCTCCCTCTAATCACAGCCCCCCCTTGTACTGTCCTCTCCACCATCACAGCCCCCCATGTGCTGTCCTCTTCCGCCTCATCACAGCCCCCCCATATACTGTTCTCTTTCCCCTCCTCATAGCCCCCAAAGTACTGTCCACTACACTCTCATCAAGCCCTCCATGTATTGTCCTGTCCCATCTAATCAAAGCTGCCATGTACCAATCTCTTCCCTTCATCACAGCCCCCCCCCCCATGTACTGTCCTCTCCACCTGCATCACAGCCTCACATGTACTGTCCTCTTCACCATCACAGGCCCCATGTACTGCCCCCCCCCTCCCTCATTACAGCCACTCATGTACTGTCCTCTCCACCATCATATCCTCCCTTGCACTGCCCTCTCCACCATAACAGCCTCCCTTGTACTGTGCTGAGCTCCTCATCACAGCCCCCATGGACTGTCCTTTCCACTATCACAGCCCCCCATGAACTGTCCTCCCCCCCCCCCCCCCCCTCATCACAGCCCTTATGTACTGTCCTCCCCACCCTCATTGGAGCACCCCATGTACTGTCCTCTCCACCATAACAGCCCCCCCCCCATGTACTGTCCTCTCCACCCTCATCACAGCCCCCCCATGTACTGTCCTCTCCACCATCACAGTCCCCCATGTACTGTCCTCCCCCCCCTCTTCAGAGCCCCCTATGTGCTGTCCTTTCCTCCTTCATCACAACCCCCCCATGTACTGTCCTCTCCCCCTACTTCACAGCCCCCCCATGTACTGTCCTCTGTCCCTCATCACAACCCACCATGTACTGTCTTCTCCCCCCTCATTACAGCCCCCAAGTACTGTCCTCCTCCCCCTCTTCACAGTTCCCCTGTACAGTCCCTTCCTCCTTCACATCCTCCATGTACTGTCCTCTCCCCCTCATCACAGCCCCCCCATATACTGTCCTCTTCCCCCTCATCATAGCCCCCCCCCCCATGTACTGTCCTCTCCCCCCTCATCACAGCCCCACCCCATGTACTGTCCTCTCCCCCATCACAGCCCCCCAGGCACTATCCTCTCCCCCCTCTTTACAGCCCCCCAGACACTATCCTCTCCCCCCTCTTTACAACCCCCCTGGCACTATCCTCTCCCCCCTCTTTACAGCCCCCCTATGTACTGTCCTCTCTCCCCTCTTCACAGCCCCACATGTACTGTACTCTTCTCCTTCATGATAGCCCCCATGTACTGTCCTCCCCGTCATCACAGCCCCCCATATACTGCCCTCTACCCCTCATCACAGCCCTCCATGGACTGTCCTCTCCACTATCACAGCCCCCCCATGTACTGTCCTCTCTACCCTCATCACAGCCCTCCATGTACTGTCCACTCCCTCCCATCACAGCCCCCCATTAACTGTCCTCTTCCCCTTATCACAGTGCCCCATGTACTGTCCTCTTCCCCCTAATCCCAGCCCCCATGTTCTGTGTTCTCCTCTCTCATCACAAACATTCATTTACTGTCCTTTCCCCTCATCAGAACCCTTCATGCACTGCCCTCTTCATCCTCATCACAACCCCCTTAGTGCTGTCCTCTTCCCTATCATCACAGCCCCCCATGATCTGTCCTCTCCCTCTCATCACAGCCCCCCATGTACTATCTTCTCCCTCCATGTACTTTTCTCTTCCCCTCATCACAGCCCCCGATGTACTGTAGTCTTCCCCCTCATCATAGCCCCCCCATGTACTGTCCTCTCCCCCCTCATCACAGCCCCCCCCCATGTACTGTCCTCTCCCCCATCACAGCCCCCCAGGCACTATCCTCTCCCCCCTCTTTACAGCCCCCCAGGCACTATCCTCTCCCCCCTCTTTACAGCCCCCCTATGTACTGTCCTCTCTCCCCTCTTCACAGCCCGACATGTACTGTACTCTTCTCCTTCATGATAGCCCCCATGTACTGTCCTCCCCGTCATCACAGCCCCCCATATACTGCCCTCTACCCCTCATCACAGCCCTCCATGGACTGTCCTCTCCACTATCACAGCCCCCCATGTACTGTCCTCTCTACCCTCATCACAACCCTCCATGTACTGTCCACTCCCTCCCATCACAGCCCCCCATTAACTGTCCTCTTCCCCTTATCACAGTGCCCCATGTACTGTCCTCTTCCCCCTAATCCCAGCCCCCATGTTCTGTGTTCTCCTCTCTCATCACAAACCTTCACTTACTGTCCTTTCCCCTCTCACCAGAACCCTTCATGCACTGCCCTCTTCATCCTCATCACAACCCCCTTAGTGCTGTCCTCTTCCCTATCATCACAGCCCCCCATGATCTGTCCTCTCCCTCTCATCACAGCCCCCCATGTACTATCTTCTCCCTCCATGTACTTTTCTCTTCCCCTCATCACAGCCCCCGATGTACTGTAGTCTTCACCATCAGCACAGCCCCCCCATATACTGTCCTCTCCCCTCTCATCACAGATCCCTTTCCCATATAGGATTTCTTTACTCAGATATTTTATATTATCAGCAATTTGGCAAAAAATTAGCAGAAGCGGTTTTATGGGACTTGAAAAGAAAGTTACAGGGGCTTAAAATTAATAAAAGTTTAATCCTCGCATATCCCAGCAGCTCCCTGTCTGGCGCTGTAGCTCCAGTTTCTGCCGCATGGAACCTGGATGAAGCGGTGGGTAGTCACATGCTGTACATTGTGCACCGCGGAAGTCTGTGAGTGCCCAATAGGTCAGTTACACAACAAATGCCCTTTCTGGGTTCCATGTGGTGGTGAGTATTCAATTTTATTAATTCTAAGACCTTTCAACTTTCTTTTAAGTCCCGAAACAATATAAAATGGATTCTCTCATCTCTATTATTTATACAATCACCTCACCTTCAAACTGAAGCCTGTGGCCACCGAACCTTCGGGACATTTCTCCCATGGACCCCATTGTCCCCACTGTGCCCCATTACTGACTGAAATGACTTCAGAGTAGACTTGTGCCGTCTGCACGATGAGCAACAGGGCCAGAACCTTCGACAGCATCTTGTCTTCTAGAAGATGGAAGGACAAAGACTGTTCAATGTGTACACCCCCATATATATAGAGCTGGGAGAGTGAAGAATTGTAGTTAGTGGAAGGTAATCTCCGTGGTGATGGGTAATAATTAGCCCGGACTGTGCCGTGTGATTTAGTATATTAAACATTATTATCATTGGGTCACTCCGGCTCCGGGTCACAATAACCTGAAGATCTGTCAGTGATATGATGGTCAATATATTGGGTAACACATTTTATATATACATCCTGTACGTATGTGTGTGTGTGTGTGTGTGTGTGTGTGTGTGTATATGAACACGAATTATTGTAATTCTGAATTAAAGCAGCAGCTATAACTCATGGGAATGATAGAGGGGTGCCGATTACTGGACTAAAAGTGCTATTGAGACGAGAATTAGCCCGACTGGTGGTCCAGCTTCTGGCAATGCTTCCCGCGCTCTATTAAATAGCCGCAGTTTCCAGTAAAAAAAAAGAGTACATTTCTCCATGCATGTAATCTAAGCAAAACTCAGACATGTTTGCAGCCTATTTAGCTCTTATGGGCCCCAAAGAAGGGTGATTAAGTTCACCCATAATGCAATTCTTCACATGATACAAAGGATGCCCAAGTGTACAAAAATTGGCAAAATGCCATCAAGAGTCCTAGTTCTATTTCTTGACTATTACTACATCCTACTATAAAAATGTCCCCTATGTACAAAAATCTAACTACTATAATACTGCCCACTATGTACTAGCATATAACTACTATGATACTGCCCCCTATGTACAAGAATATAACTAATATAATACTGCCCCTCTATGTACAAGAATATAACTACTATAATACTACCCCCTATGTACAAGAATATAACTACTAGAATACTCCTCCTA
Organism: Eleutherodactylus coqui; assembly: GCF_035609145.1. NCBI lineage: Eukaryota > Metazoa > Chordata > Amphibia > Anura > Eleutherodactylidae > Eleutherodactylus > Eleutherodactylus coqui. The sequence goes on from NC_089838.1 coordinate 330,474,442, forward strand.
TGCACAAGAATATAACTACTATAATACTGCCCCCTATGTACCAGAATATTACTACTATAATACTGCCTCCTATGTCCAAGAATATAACTACTATAATACTGCCTGCTATCTACAAGAATATAACTACTATAATACTGCCCGCTATGTACAAGAATATAACTACTATAATACTGCTCCCTATGTACAAGAATATAACTACTATAATACTGCTCCTATGGACCAGAATATAACTACTATAATACTGCCTCCTATATGCAAGAATGTAACTACTATAATACTGCTCCCTATGTACAAGAATATAAGCACTATGATACTGTCCCCTATGTACAAAAAAGTAACAACTATAATACTGCCCTTGTGTACAACAAAATAAGTACTATAATACTGCCCCCTATGTACAAGAATATAACTACTATAATACAGCCTCCTTTATACAAGCATATAACTACTATACTACTGCCCCCTATGTAACAGAATATAACTACTATAATACTACTCCTGTGTACAAGAATATGACTACTATAATACTGCTCCCTATGTACAAGAATATAACTACTATAATACTGTCCCCTATGTACAAGAATATTACTACTATAATACTGCCCCTATGTACAAGAATACACCTACTATAATACTGCCCTTGTGTACAAGAATATTACTACTATAATACTGCCCCCTATGTACCAGAATATAACTACTATGATACTGCTCCCCTATGTACAAAACAATAACTAATATAATACTGCTCCTATGTACAAGAATATAACTACTATAATACTGCCCCCTATGTAACAGAATATAACTACTATAATACTGCCACTTAGTACCAGAATATAACTACTATAATACTGCCTCCTATGTACAAGAATATTACTACTATAATACTGCCACATATGTACAAGAATATTACTACTATAATACTGCCCCCATGTACAAGAATATAACTACTATAATACCGCCCCTTATGAATAAGAATGTAACCACTATAATACTGCCTCCTATGTACAAGAATATAACTACTGTAATACTGCCCCAGATGTTACAGAATATAAGTACTATAATATTGCTCCCCTTTGTACAAAAATATAACTACTATAATACTGCTCCTGTGTACAAGAATATAAGTACTATAATACTGCCCCCTATGTACAAGTATATAACTACTATAATACTGCCCCTATGTACAAGAATATAACTCCTATATTACTGCCCTCTATGTAAAAGAATGTAACTACTATAATACTGCCTCCTATGTACAAGTATATAACTACTATAATACTGCCTCCTGTGTACAAGAATATAACTCCTATAATACTGCCTCCTATGTACAAGAATATAACTACTATAATACTGCCTCCTATATACACAAGAAAATAACTACCTAAATACTGCTCCTATGTACAAGAATATAACTACTATAATACTGCCCCGATGTACAAAGATGTAACTACTAGAATACTGCCTCCTTAGTACAAGAATATAGCTACTATAATACTGCCCCCTATGTACAAGAATATAACTACTATAATACTGCTCCTATGTACAAGAATATAACTACAATAATAATGCCCCCTATGTACAAGAATATAACTACTATAATACTGCCCCTATGTACAAGGATATAACTACTATAATAATGCCCCCTATGTACAAGAATATAACTACTATAATACTGCCCCCCTATGTACAAGAATATAACTACGATAATACTGCCCCCTATGTACAAGAATATAACCACTATAATACTGTCCCCTATGTACAAGAATATAACTAGAATAATACTGCTCCTATATACAAGAATATAACTACTATAATACTGCCCCCTATGTACAAGAATATAACTACTATAATACTGCCCCCTATGTACAAGAATATAACTAATATAATACTGCCTCCTATGTACAAGAATATAACTACTATAATACTGCCCCTATGTACAAGAATATAACTACTATAATACTGCCCCCTATGTGCAAGAATATAACTACTATAATAGTGCCCCCTATGTACAAGAATATAACTACTATAATACTGCCCCTATGTACAAGAATATAACTACTATAATACTGCCCCTATGTACAAGAATATAACTACTATAATACTGCTCCTATATACAAGAATATAACTACTATAATACTGCCCGCTATGTACAAGAATATAACTACTATAATACTGCCCCCTATATACAAGAATATAACTACTATAATACTGCCCCCTATGTGCAAGAATATAACTACTATAATAGTGCCCCCTATGTACAAGAATATAACTACTATAATACTGCCCCTATGTACAAGAATATAACTACTATAATACTGCCCCTATGTACAAGAATATAACTACTATAATACTGCTCCTATATACAAGAATATAACTACTATAATACTGCCCGCTATGTACAAGAATATAACTACTATAATACTGCCCCCTATATACAAGAATATAACTACTATAATATTGCACCCTATGTACAGGAATATAACTACTATAATACTGCCCCCTATGTACAAGAATATAACTACTATAATAGTGCCTCCTCTGTACAAGAATATAACTAGTATAATACTGCCCCCATATGTACAAGAATTAGAGTTGAGCGAGCACACTCGTCCGAGCTTGATGCTTGTTGCTTGATGCTTGAGGGTACTCGAGATGCTCGTTATTCAAGACGAACACCACGCGGTACTCGAGTCAATTGCATTTACATCCCCGTATGTTTAGCGCCATTTTCTAGCCAATAGACATGCAAGGAAAGCATTACCACTTCCTGCTGTGATGTGCCAGCCGTATCCCACCCCACAGTAGTGAGTGGCTGGGCTGATCAGGTGACCACCGAGTACTTAAACTGGTCCAGCCCGCAGCTCGCCTCAGACGCATGCTGGCAGAGGTTAGGGAAAGTGCTGCTGCTTATACAATGATAGTGTTAGAGTAGGATCCAGTCTTCAAGAACCCCAACGGTCCTTCTTAGGGCTACTCACTCTTCATAGTGTGCATTACTGTTGTGGCTGGCTGGGAGCAACAGTGCACCAATTTTTTTTAAGCATCTCGGGCTGTGCTGGCCATTTCAACTATAGCATTCTCAGTCTGCAGTGTACTACGCAGAGTTTAGGGAAAGAGCTGCTTATATAGGGAAAGTGTTAGAGTAGGATCCTGTCTTCAAGAACCTCAACGATCCTTCTTAGGGCTACATCTGACCGTGTGCATTATAGTTGTGGCTTGCTGGGAGTAGTAGTGCATCAATTTTTGTATTACGCATCAAGCTCTGTTCCCAGCCTTTCAGTAATAGCGTTCTCAGGCTGCAGTGCCGTACAACCAGCTCTCACCGTGAAACTGCACTCTAACATTTCCTAGCCTACTGCAAATGACTTCAGTTATACCGTTCTGTGTCTGCAGTGCATTAGACACAGAGTGTTGGGGCACAGCCACTTCTATAGGGAAAGTTATATACACTATACAGTCCTCCTGATCCTTTGTGCAAGAACCCCAACGCTCTTTCTTAGGGCTACCTCTGACCGTGTTCATTATAGTTGTGGCCTGCTGGGAGTTGTAGGGCATCAATTTTTGTATTACGCATCTAGGGCCTAGGCCACTTCCCAGCCTTTTTTAAGTAATAGCGTTCTCAGCCTGAAGTGCCATACAACCAGCTCTTACCGTAAAATTGCTCTGTAATATTTCCTAGCCTACTGCAAACTACTTCATTTATACCGTTCTGTGTCTGCAGTGCATTAGACAGAGGTCTCACCGCTAAACAGTACTGTAATATTTCCTGGGTCACTGCAAAGTATTTCAGCTCTGCTGCTGTGCAGAGCGTCTCACAATACCCTTTCCTTGGTGGGGTTGAGATAGCCGCAGTTACCAGCACTATCCACTGGCTTTAGAGTCTTCTCCCACTCCACACAGCCTCTATTATCTACAAGTCTCTGCGAGCGGTAAATTACCCCTAGGTATCAGCGCAAGACTTTTTCAAGTCACAGCATAGAGCCTGCGCTATCTAGAAGTCTCTGTGTGCTGTGAATTAGCCACAGTTGTCAGTGCTGTACAGTTGGGTAATTTATTTGGCCCCTGCTCTATTCTTAATCCACCATGATGTAGTAGGGGTAGGGGTAAGGGTCGAGGACGTGGACGCGGATGTCCAAGTGAGAGTGTGGGCATAGACCGAGTTCCTGGGCGTGCTGAATTACAGCCAGCTGCTGCGGGATTGGGAGAGAGACAAGTTTCTGGGCTCCCCAGCTTCATATCACAATTTACGGGTCCGCGTGGTAGACCTTTATTACAAACAGAGCAGTGTGAGCAGATCCTGTCATGGATGGCAGAAAATGCGTCCAGCAATGTATCGACCACCCAGTCTTCTATGCAGTCCACTACTCCCGGCCTAGGGACTGCAACTCTGAATCCTCTGGCTGCTGCTCCTCCTTCCTCCCAGCCTCCTCACTCCATGAAAATGACATATTCTGAGCAGGCAGACTCCCAGGAACTGTACTCGGAATACCAGCTGCAACATGGGCGGCGGAGTGGTAGTCAGCCTCCGCAATTCTTTATTGAGGAGTGGGCATGGATGGCAGATATCTGCCAGGTCCTCGGAAACTTTGAGAAGTCTACCCAGATGGTGAGCGGCGATGCGGCAATCATTAGCGTTACCATCCCGCTGCTTTGCCTGCTGAGAAGTTCGCTGCAAAACATAAAGGCCGACGCTTTGCGGTTAGAACAGGTACGGGGGATGACAGTATGTTGCTTGATAGTCAGACCACCCTCATGTCTATATCCCAGCGCGTTTTGGCGGAGGAGGGGGCGGAGCAGGAGGAGAAGGGGGAAGAGACAGCTGGGCACACTGCAGAGGGTACCCATGCTTCTTTCCTGTCAGCTGTTCAGAGTGTATGGGCTGTAGAGGAGGAGGAGGGTACTGAAAGTCATCTTCCTAGTGAGGACAGCGATATGTTGCGTACTGGTAACCTGGCACACATGGCTGACTTCATGTTAGGCTGCCTTTCTCGTGACCCTCGCGTTAGACGCATTCTGGCCAACACGGATTACTGGGTGTACTCTCTTCTCAACCCACGGTATAAGGAGAAACTTTCCACTCTAATTTCCAAAGAGGAAAGAGGTATGGGAGTGATGCAATACCACAGGGGCCCGGTGGAAAAAGGGATGCTAAAGTTCCCATCTGACAGTGGCAGAAGAAGCAGTTTCGAGGGCCAAGTAGCAGGGGAGGCGTGGGGATCAGGCAGCATGTCCAGCGCAGGCAGGGAAACACTCTTCAAGGCCTTCGCCAGCTTTATGGCTCCCCAGCAAGACTGTGTCACCACTCCCCAGTCAAGGCTATGCCGGAGGGAGCACTGTAAAAAGATGGTGATGGAGTACGTAGCCAATCGTACCACCGCCCTTCATGATACCTCTGCTCCAAACAAATGTTGGGTGTCAAAGCTGGACATGTGGCACGAACTTGCGCTGTACGCCCTGGAGGTGCTGGCCTGCCCTGCCGCTAGCATCTTGTCAGAGAGGGTATTTAGTGCAGCTGGGGGAATCATCATGGATAAGTGTACCCACTTGTCAGCTGACAGCGCCGACAGGCTTACACAGGCTTACACTCATAAAGATGAACAAAGGCTGGATTTCCCCAGACTTCTCTTCACCGGTGGAAAGCAGCGGCTCCTAAAGAATCTTTTTCCTGCAACAGGAGAAAAATGCATCATCTAACATCCCAAAAAAGGGGAGAATTAGCTTTGTTTATCCCTCTCAGATATTATTACTCCTCCTTCTCCTAAAACAGCATGTCATCACACTGAACTGCCAATTTCTATGCGGCCCAAAATGCTCTGTTTAAAACTTTTAAGAGTTTTATCAGTTTCTTGGTGCACAAATTTTTTGAGGTGTTCGCCTATACTATTGCTACAGAAATGTTACAGGGGTTCGCCTATACTTTTGCTACAGAAATGTTACAGGGGGCGGGCGGATCCTGACCGCTGAGCGTGATGGAAATCTAGGTGCAGAGCTCCATCTCAGCGGCGCCGTCAGAGACCGATTACAGCGGCTACAAGAAGCGCAGATGGGGAAAACTATGAAGGAGAGAGGGGGAGAACCCTCAGGCACACCCCAATCGCAGAAGGAACAAACTGACCTGCAGAGGTTTCTCAAAGACCGGAGTTCTAGCTCTCCCCGAACCCAGCTCACGATGGCGCCGGCCCGGGAAGCTGCAGCAGCAGACAGTAAGGCAGGGGAGGAGGGGGGCTCATCAGAGGAGGATGAGGGAGAAAACGTCTCTAGAGCCTTTATGAGAGACCTGTTCTCACAGGCTCTGCTTCCACTTAAAACTGACCTCACAGAAATTAAAGAGGATCTTAAACAGATGGGACGGCGAGTAGAAGAGCTGGAGTCCACTTCTGCCTCTATATTACATACTCCTGTGAAGTGGAGAAAATCCTGATAGAACAGCATGAGCAGTTAAACAAAACCCTAATTATGCAGGAGGACTTAGAAAACAGAAACAGGCGCAGCAATGTGCGCATTAAAGGTCTCCCTGAGTCCTGGGCTGCAGACTGTCTCTCTAAGGTGGCGACTGAGATATGCACTTCACTACTGGGAGCAGAAAGAGCTGCACCCATCACCATAGAGCGAATTCATAGAGCTCTACGACCCCACCCCCCTGCATCAGACCCTCCAAGGGATGTTGTGTGCAAATTGCTCATGTTCTCTGACGCTGTAGCTATATTGAAAGCAGCAAGACAACAAAAAGAGCTCTGCTATGCGGACACTCCTATTCAGCTATACCAAGATTTAGCTCCTTCAACCTTAGCGAAGCGCCGGGCCCTGCGCCCACTCTTGGAAATACTGAGAGATAACGGCATAAAATATGCCTGGCTTTTCCCGTTTGGGTTAGGAGTGACCTACAAGGGCCGCAAGCTCAACATACGATCCCCAGAGGAACTTCAACAGCTCTGGCAACTGCTGGACATGGAGCCTATTCAGCTCCAGGGATGGCTACCTTTACCGGACTAGCCTAAGTTCCCCAGGTTGGCCCCACAAGAAAACTGGCAACTAGTGAGCAACTCCAAATCTCCAAAAAACAAAAAGAAAAAACCAAGAGAAGAGCTTGGAGAAAGGAACACTTGAAGGACAATTTTGTTCCTGACAGACCACTTACTATGGTGTGATTGCCCCATTCTCTCCCTACCGCAGACAAGGTTATGTGTTTGAAACCTTTCTGGTGCCTTGGTCTGCACCTACCGTTAATTACTGTTTTTGTTGGCTGGGAGAGAGCTCCCCCCCAGTATTACCCGTACCCTGTTGTATGGGGCTGGAAGAGGAGAACTGGCAAGTTGTTTGGAGTGCCAGTGAAGCAAGGCATACATCACATGCCCCCCACACCCTCGCCTGAGGGGTGGCTCTGATGCCTCCCCAATTGAGAATTAAGGTTATTCCCCCTGCAGGATTAAACGGTCCTGATGAGCGCCTGCCAGGGCAGGCTATTGTTAACTTTAATTGTTATTTCATCTCTCTGTCAGCTGCTGCGTACAGTACTGATAGAGGTATATTCCCCCACTCTGAAGGAAGTCCAGGAGCACACCTGGCCTCTTCTTTTACAGGGCACAGAACGTTTAAAGGGGTTGTCCCGCGCCGAAACGTTTTTTTTTTTTTTTTTCAACAGCCCCCCCGTTCGGCGCGAGACAACCCCGATGCAGGGGTTAAACAAGAACACCGGACAGCGCTTACCTGAATCCCCGCGCTCCGGTGACTTCTTACTTACCTGCTGAAGATGGCCGCCGGGATCTTCTCCCTTGGTGGACCGCAGGGCTTCTGTGCGGTCCATTGCCGATTCCAGCCTCCTGATTGGCTGGAATCGGCACGTGACGGGGCGGAGCTACATGGAGCCCCATTGAGAAAAGAAGAAGACCCAGACTGCGCAAGCGCGTCTAATTTGGCGATTAGACGCTGAAAATTAGATGGCTCCATGGAAACAAGGACGCTAGCAACGGAACAGGTAAGTGAAAAATTTCTGATAACTTCTGTATGGCTCATAATTAATGCACAATGTACATTACAAAGTGCATTAATATGGCCATACAGAAGTGTATAGACCCACTTTGTTTCGCGGGACAACCCCTTTAAGTCTATTACTGCTTGTAACTTCTAACGCTCGTTTACATTCCTATAACCTCCCCATCCCCATTTTCCTCACCCTCCCTCACCCACCCTTCTCCCGACCCTCAGGTGGGAGTACCAAGTGCTCAGCGCAAAAGTATTACTGTCAATTAACAATACTTTCTTTTTTCAGATACTGCCTCACTTCCATAAACACTATGAGTTATGGGAGATCTACGCGTTACATCATTTAATGTCAAGGGCCTCAACTCGCCGCTGAAACGCCATAACATAGCACTATTGCTAAAAAGGTACAACTCCAAAATCGTCTTCCTGCAGGAGACACATTTCAGGGGGGACAGGTGCTTCGGCTTGCCGGGCAGACAATACCCCAATGTTATCATAGTTCCCACCCTTCCTCGACATCTAAAGGAGTCTCCACATTCTTCCACAAAACGACTAATTTTACTTGTGAATCCCAATACTCGGACGGAGAAGGGAGAGTACTTTTTCTGAAGGGCTCTCTGGACAACGTAAAAATTACCATAGCAAACATATATGCACCAAATACTGATCAGGTCGCGTGGTTATTCAAACAACTTGATATACTGAAACAATTTGCGATAGGCCACATAATTCTGGGAGGAGATCTCAATGTCGTCCTTAATCCCCTGCTTGACTCATCTGTGGGCCGTTCTCGGATCTCCCAGATCAAATTAAGGAAACTTAACCGGGGTTTACAAGAACTAGGAGTAGTGGACGTTTGGCGACTTCTTAATCCCTCCATGAAAGTTTTTCCCTTTTTCTCCCCGGTCCACTCCTCCTTCCAGAGATTGGACTACCTGTTCATCTCCAGAGGGCTTTTGGAGTCCATAAACAGAGCCATGATAGATCCTCTGACCATCTATGACCATGCTCCCATACATATCCTACTCAGACCCCTCCAGGTATCCTTCAAAGAATGGAGATGGAGACTCAATCCTTCATTACTGGACTTGAGGGATGAGAATCTAAACCTCGCTGAAGCCATCGAGGAATACTTCCTATTCAACTCGGACGGAGAGGTCGGCACTCCCACAGTCTGGGAGGCCCACAAAGCCTATGTGAGAGGCCTACTAATGGCCCTAGGTACCAGGGTTAAGAAAAAGATACAGAAAGAGATAGACGATAGGCTTTCACAGATAGCCAAACTCGAACAATCTGTCAAACTCTCACAGACTCAGGGCAACCTAGAGAAACTAGAAAATCTAAGAAAAGAATTAAAACTGTGCCTCAAATCAAAATTTAATAAAAAGAATCTCTATATGAAGCATGTAGTTTATGCGCAAGGAAACAGAGGCAGTAAATGTATGACGTCATTAATTAAAAAGGCACGTACCAAGAATACAATTAGAACCATTAAAACCTCCTCAGGAAAGCTGGTTACATCCTCCGAGGAAATAGCTAAGGAGTTCCAGCTGTTTTACAAAGAACTATACAACATACAACCCCCCCCCCCCCCACTAGGGAGGAGACTCCAAATCCAAAAGAACAAATCGATAGGTTCCTCCAAAAACTAAAGATACCCAAACTAGACCAACAAGAGGCAAATTCGCTGCTCTCACCGGTTACCCAGGAGGAAGTGAAAGACCTAATAACCACATGCCCACCTAACAAATGTCCGGGCCCCGATGGACTTACTAGGGTCTATTATAAGACCTTTCAAACAGTCTTAACCCCAAGATTAACGGACCTCTTTAACGCACTATTGAGGGGTAGTAAACTTCCTAGACAAGCGCAAGAGGCCCATATTACTCTTATTCCCAAGGACAATAAGGATCCTACACTCTGTGGTAATTATAGGCCCATTTCGCTTATAAATTTCGATGTAAAACTGTGGCGAAACTTTTAGCGAAAAGGCTTGAAAACTTCATCCCATCTTTGGTCAGCGAGGAGCAGATGGGATTTGTGAGGGGGAGAGAGGGCACAGACAATTGTCATAGACTACTACACGCAGCTCACTACGCCCAAACCCATCACATTCCCCTAGCCTTTGTCAGCACAGACGCAGAAAAGGCGTTTGATAGGGTGAATTGGACATATATGAAAAGCGTTCTGCTCAACTATAACCTTCCACCCGAATGTGTGTCGGCTATCTTTACACTCTATGCCAAACCCCATGCGAGACAAAGAATAAATGATATTATGTTGCCTACCTTTGAGATAAACAATGGTACACGCCAGGGGTTTCCTCTCTCCCCCTCGCTATTTGTTCTAGCCCTGGAGCCTCTGTTGGTAAAAGACAAGACCCGAGCATAAAGGGTCTAACCATAGGAGATAGGGTAATATCCACAGCAGCATTTGCTGATGATATCGTCTTTCTAGTCACTAATCCTAGCGAGGGCCTCCTCGGACTGCTGGGACTGCTGAACCTCTTCGGAGAAATCTCAAACTTCAAAATCAATTTCCATAAATCTACCATACTAAACATCTCTATCCCTCGCGTCCTGTCTAATAATCCAGCGCTGTCCTCCCCCTTCACATGGTCAGAGATCTCATTGGAATATCTAGGAGTAACAATTACAAAAAAAGCGGAGGACCTCTTTGAGGCTAACTTCATACCACTAATAAATAAAATTAAAAACCTACTAAGAACATATGATATCACGATCATATCATGGTTTGGCAGGAAGAACATCCTGAAGTCTTATATTTTACCTATAGTCCTATATAGAATAAGGATGCTTCCCATTCACCTCCCAGCAAACTATTTCAAAACCATACGTACTATTTTCTCAGGGTTTATTTGGAGATCGCGGAGACCGAGACTGGCCTACAGCCTGATGATAAAAAGGGGCTCTGAGGGAGGCATGGACCTACCTAACATCCCTGATTATTATCGTGCCTCGCACCTAAGCTATTGGATGAACCTAGTGAACCCGATCAGGGATAAGTTATTACCAGATATGGCCCTACACCACAATAAGGATATTTCAGAGGGAGACCTATGGCTGTCTGAAAAAACCAGTATAGAGCGAAGAATTTCAATCCCTTACTAAGAGGTCCGTGTGAAATTTGGGATGAAGTAAGAGAAAGATTAGCCCCGTCGCCCTCACCAACCCTTCCAATGAAAGCAATCCACAAATTATTGGGCTTCAGACCAGATCCAGTCACTGAGTCGATATGGAACAAATTCGGATCTCATAAGATTGGGGATCTGCTTTCCTTGGCCCATTTATCTCCCCTGGAAATACTTAAAACACTCCTCCCCTCACATTAACTGTCCTTCTTGCATCAGGCCACAGTGACCAGGGTAATAGGAGACTTCATTAAAAAGTTCTGAGAGGTTAGACCTCTACTTCTCTTTGAGTGCACTCTGAGCATCAAAGACTCCAAACTACAGAAAATTGCCCCATTGCGCAAACGCTTCATCGTACCTCAGAATATAGCTAAACCAGCCTTCATGGTCTCTTGGGAGAGGGAACTTGGTGTCTCCTTGTCTCAGGAAGATACCAACTCGATATTGGGAACATCTTATGGAATCTCCCCTTACATCACGGCACATTACAAATTACTCATAAGGTGGTATAAAACACCACAGTGGCTTTATGCATACAAATTGGCACCCCAGGATAAATGCTGGAGATGCAAGGGAGAAGTAGGGTCATATCTCCACTTATGGTGGAATTGCACCCTCCTCAAGCCTTATTGGAAGGGGGTAGAGGAAATTCTAAAGAAAATTAAACCAAACTTCTCCTTATTACCAGAAATAATGCTCCTCTGGAAACCTACCACAACGTTCCACTCTTCCATAAATTGATGGCCTTCCTAATAGATTCAGCAAAGGCCCTGATCCCACTGCACTGGCAATCCTTGGCACCCCCCTCTCTGAAACAATGGAAGGAAACAGTTGACAGTCTCTACAACCTTGAGGAGCTGTCAAGCTGGAACAATGGCACACACACACAACAGATTTATTAAGATCTGGACCCCATGGCGCATCTGAGGCTCCTAGACATTCTCTCTCACTAAACCCCCTCATTAGCTCCCCCCCCACCCTTTCTCCCTTTTCTTTCCCACCCCCACCTTCCGCTTGTTAGCTATCCTTCCCCTTATATAGTTGTTTAATAAGGACTTCTATCTTATTTGTTGCTTATTTCTGTTATGATCGTGTGGGCAGGCAAAGCACGGGACCCACATGATCATGACCAAAGGGGACACACACGGGATTCAAGCACTGGCCATGTGCTAACGGGAGGTAGAAATGGCCCTACCTAAACGGGGACATGGCCCCAATAAGGGCAGCCCAGCGGTCTTTGGATCTGGGCCCTAGCTGATCCTAGGAGCCACGCACCAGAACAGGATGCATTCACATGCCAGATGACAGACCCAGAATACACCGCATACAACATGCAACGACTAGTAACAGATAGGAAGCTGAATATAAATACCAGGTATTAGTTGACATGTTGTACAATATGTTGTAAGCTAGCAGGCCACTTCACGGCTCCTGGTTATACTGCTAGTCCCTACACTAACCAGGAGTCCAGCAAAACCGGACACCGTTCGCACTGCACGCTGCAACAAGACACAACACAGATTGCAGGACACACAGCAAGCTAACACAAAACTGACAGAATTTAAACGTACATGGACCAGATCACACTGCAAACCTCGCCAGACAAGCATTCATGACTACTTACCTGAGGGGCCATGCAGTGACTTACCAGGGGGCTAGGTTTATATGTGAGCACAGATCCAGGGGATTGGCTAGCAGACAGTACCACACCCAGCCAGCTCAATCATTAACCCTGAGAGTGCTGTGCTGCTGGAATCACAATAGAACAACATGTCTCAGCAGCACACGTAACAATTTCACTGCCTCCGCATTATGATTGGTTGCAGGGTAAGCGGATAACTGGACCAAATAGGTTCTTCCCGTCCCCAATTGTATGTAATTAGACATTCTTCAACCTGAGTTTGCCATTTAATCTAAGCGGCGGCCTGTGGCCTTGTATGCAGTGAAAATACTATGTGCTTTGGATACTTTATTTGTCTTGTATGATAAAACTTTGAATAAAAATTGATTTGAAAAAAGAAAAAAGAAATGTTACTGGGGTCTGCCTATAGTTTGGCTACAGAAATGCTACTGGGGTCTGCCTATACCTTTTCTACTGAATGGTTTGAGGGGTTCGCCTATATTCTTGCTACAGAAGTGTTACAGGAGTTCACCTATACTTTTGCTACAGAAATGTTACTGAGGTCCGCCTATACTCTTGCTATAGAAATGTTACTGGGGTCTGCATATACAGTTTCTACTGAATGGTTTGAGGGGTTCGCCTATACTTTTGCTACAGGAATGTTACAGGGGTTCGCTTTTACTTTTGCTACAGAAATGTTACTGGGGGCTGCCTATGCTGTGGGTGCACAAAGACTTCCCATTGCGGTGTTTTACCTGTCTGGTACAAATAAACTGACTGACTTGGGCAGAAATGTGGGCCGAGGGCCAAGGTCCTTGGTGGGGTGAAACTCTGCCATGTTTGGGCACTCTGAGCTCTTCCTGTGTAATACCATCTTTGTGCATCCACAGCATAGGCGAGCCCAAGGAACTCAAAGACTTCCCATTGAGGTGTTGAGCTATCTGACACCTACACAGAATGAAGTGTGTAGAAACACATGGATTTCCCATAGCTATTTAACTCATGGCACCTTGGGTCACACAAGGTGGAGGCTGGGACCGAGCCTGACCCAGGGCCCGCTCACATACTTCCCACACAGAGTATTGCGGGTCCTACCTTGGTCATGGTTTCTCGGCCTTATTTTGCCACCTCCTCCAGCTTGGGGTCTGGGGATCAGCGCTGGGCAACATGTATTTTCTCTCATGTTACCACAGTTATCTGAGACACTGGTTTAGGCCAAACAAAAGGAGTGTTACTGCATTAATGAGACGTTCACAGCTGCACTAACATCCGAGTCCTCTTTATGCCCACGGTTACTGTGGGTGTGAGCCGAGGCTGAGGTCCTTGGCAGGGTTAAACTGCCTTGTTTGGGCACTCTGATTTCTTTATGTGTAATACTTTCCTTAGGTTCTAGGGGCTCGCCTATGCTGAGGGTGCACAAAGACTTCCCATTGTTTTACCTGTCTGGCACAAATACACTGACTAGGGCAGAAATGTGGGCCGAGGCTGAGGCCCTAAGCAGGGTAAAACTCTGCCATGTTTGAGCACTCTGATTTCCTCATGTGTAATACTATGTTTGAGTTCCTTGGGCTCGCGTATGCTGTGCGTGCACATCCGAGTCCTCTTTATGCCCACGATTACTGAGGGTGTGAGCCGAAGCCGAGGTCCTTGGCAGGGTTAAACTGCCTTGTTTGGGCTCTCTGATTTCTTTATGTGTAATACTTTTCCTGGGTTCAAGGGACTCGCCTATGCTGTGGGTGCACAAAGACTTCCCATCACAGTGTTTTACCCTTCTGGCACAAATACACTGACTGACTAGGGCAGAAATGTGGGCCGAGGCCGAGGTCCTTGGTGGGGTGAAACTCTGCCTAGTTTGGGCACTCTGATTTCTACCTGTGTAATACCATCTTTGTGCACCGACAGCATAGGCGAGCCCAAGGAACTCAAAGACTTCCCATTGCAGTATTGAGCTATCTGACACCTACACAGAAGGAATTGTGTGGGGACACATGGATTTCCCATTGCTATGTAACTCGCAGCACCTTGGGTCACACAAGGGGGAGGCTGGGATTGAGCCTGACCCTAGGCCCGCTCACGTGCTTCCCACATAGAGTATTGCTGCATTGTGAAGATGTTTAGAAGTGCTGGCATCTAAGTGCCCTTTATGCCCACGTTTGTGGCTCCTGACAATTTTGTGACGGAGGTGGCACGGGATTGGAATGATGATCAATTTGTCAATTTATCATCAATTCTAACAGCATTGTGGGCTATCGCCCACACTTTCAAAGAGGGTCGCTGCCTGGTCCTGCCAGCCCTCTACAGTGTGTGCCTCCGGTTCCTCCTCATCCAGTACGCACCTATAAATAGACACGAGGGTGGTGTGGCTATGAAGCGAGCGTGTGGCATGAAGCAGCTGAACGCTGCGCAGGGACACTTTTGTGTGCGCTGTGGACGCAGGGTCGTGGGGGGAGGGGGGGTTGGACAGCAATGCCAGCATGTAACCCAGGAGAAGAGGCAGCGGTGTCACCTGCAGGCAGTGATTGTCCTTGGTTGCAGGTAGTGTGGTGCTTAGCTAAGATGTGCCAGCACGTGTGCCTTGCTAATGAGGGCTTGTCCGATGTAAATTGTTAGGTGACGTCAGACTCTTGCCCCCATTTTGGCTTAATAGTGGGACCTGGGAGCCTCAGATGCAGCCATGAATGCTGCCCCTGCCCTTCCCTATCTGTTTCTGTAGTGTTTCCATGACTTTCTGATGTTTTCTGGTGTTTGACAAGGCATCATTTATGCGGAGCATCTGTCCCATACAAAAATGTTCGAGTCCCTCATAGACTTCAATGGGGTTCATTACTCGAAACAAGCTCTTAAGCATTACAAAAAGTTTGACTCGAACAACGAGCACCTGAGCATTTTGGTGCTTGCTCATCTCTAGTCCTTGAATAAAGGTATAACTGGAAAAAAAACAAGAGTTGAAAGAAAGATGTCTCTTGCGTAAAGAGTTCTTAGAAAACAAACTTGGTCTTGGGCTTCCTGATTAACTGGGACACATACATTTCCCCGGTCTCAGTGTCCATGGACCAGCCTGAAGGGGTCCAAGACTCCCATCGATGCCACTGATGAGGGCCTATCTGGATCGTGGATCCATCTTTTTACTTCCTTCGGCGCCATGGCTAGTGTGACTGGTAGGTTGAGTACCACTGGAGGCCCAGTGAGCGGAGGCCTCAGCTCTTTCCAAAGCAGTAGGTGCTCCCATGCTCTAAAATGTACTTTTACCCTCGGGTCCTCAAAATCCCACAGCAAGGGATGCAACACCAAGGTTATGAGTGCCTGGGCCACGTAGTTGTCTCTAGGAACCACTATCTAGGGCAGTGGCAGATCTACTCCAACCTGTGGCAGTAGTTGCGGTGTCTGCCTAGGTCGCTGCAGGTCCACTGAAGGGATCGCCAGCAGCAACGTGAGCTCTTCTGCAGGCTTGGGTGCCCTCCGAGGCCTACAGGGTTGCAGTGTCCCTTGAGGGAACAGCCTCTTTTTAAGCGGCAGCTGTCTGGGCATGATAGGCTCCATCTTTTTTAGGAGCTCCGGCTCATTGCCCCAATAGTACCAGGGTTCAGGTGGTGGGTAACCCGTCTGCACCCCACAGACCACTCGGCTGCTCGCACTGTTAGTCGGAGCCATTTCTCTCTCTACCTGGCCAAAAATGCTCTGAGCCCAGCAGTCTGCAGCCGCAGTTAACTCCTCACACTTTGGGCTCCAGCAAGTCCATTCAATAGGGGTAGTCCCCCCCCCCCCCCTATTTTGTGCCAGGCCAGGGCGTTGTCTTCTTGGCGCAAAGCAACTTTAGCGGGAGCTACTTGGCGGGAGTGAGCCATAGAGGAGAGCATTATTATGAAATGGGCACCATCTTGGGTGGCCCCAAAGGAATTTAAGGGGCAATCCATTAGACTTGTTTTGACACAGCAGATTAGATGTGCCAAGTGACGTCACAAAAAAGTTTGGCTGCAACACCCCAGAGGGATGACCCGGGACAGTTGACTACTGTGCAGACCTGGGAGGGTGAAGTGTTGGCTTGTCACAGCGGCACTTACCAGGCTATTGTCCCAATGGGATGACATGTAGCCAAGGCCAGAGCAGGATCGCAGGCCACCTTTGACACCCCTAGCATAGGGAATGCCAATAAACGGGTTGATGGGGGTAGTAGTAGTTATCACTCGTGACGCCACCGTTCCTACGCGCCAGTATGCTACGCGGCGGAGAAGAGAGCACAGAGACTTGTGTACAGTACCTTGGGTCCCAGGGAATGGTTAGGGTCCGGTATAACTTTTATTTAAAGAATAAACTTTTACAACACAGGTATTCAGACAATGCAGGTACAATTCTGTTTAATTGCCAGCAAGCTAGAGCTTAGAGGTCAGGGTGGATACACAAGATGAAAACCGGTCCCACAGTCCACGTTATCTGTACGGTACCGCTCCTGGACTGGGAGCATTCTAGAGGAGGAAGGGGGGAGGGGTCACTTTGCAGACTCTCTGGCAGACAATTATTTAAAGGAAGGCTTAGACAATAAACATCCCGCATGGCATGCGCGTGGGTGTAACTCAGTGGTGTACCTCTGTGCGGTGATCCTGACTTTGGACGGCCGCACAGGAAATGACTGTTGCATGAATTGGTACCTCTACGGTTGGTTCCTCTATACAGAATTATTAGAATTGCTCGCTCTCTCTAGGATCTTGGGACTCACTTCATTCACATCCACACTCTAAATGCTATGGGATGTCACTGCTCTCCCTCCATGTTCACCTGTATGGAAGCTGAAGGTGCTTCCATGTGGCTCTGTGTTAGCACAATCTTGGGTCGCTAAACAAGATGGCACTCTCAGTGAAGATGGAACTAGACCTCTTTCCCGCTCTCAAGCACTCCTATTTATACCTTATGACACACCACATGGCATGACAAACTGATACATCTACATGCAGGCAATGATTTTATTACTGTTAACCTCTCAAGTGCCGCAGCTGTGCAACACACACACAGGAAATGACAAGACAAGTAGAGATGAGCGAACGTACTCGTCCGAGCTTGATATTCGTGCGAATATTAGGGTGTTCGGGATGCTCGTTACTCGTAACGAGTAACACGCGGTGTTCCGGTTACTTTCACTCTCCTTTCTGAGATGTTAGCGCGCTTTTCTGGCCAATTGAAAGACAGGGAAGGCATTACAACTTCCCCCTGTGACGTTCAAGCCCTATACCACCCCCCTGCTGTGAGTGGCTGGGGCGATCAGATGTCACCCGAGTATAAAAATCGGCCCCTCCCGCGGCTCGGCTCAGATGCCTTGTGAGTTAGCTGAGGGACAGTGGTATCGTGCTGGAGCTGCTGTAGGGAGAGCGTTAGGAGTTAGTGTAGGCTTCAAGAACCCCAACGGTCCTTCTCAGGGCCACATCTAATAGTGTGCAGTACTGTGTTAGCACTGTATTTTTTTTTTTTTCTTCAAAATTGGATCTGCAGAGCATTGCGCCCTGCAATAGGGACAGAAGTGGTGGTTAGGCAGGGAGAGTGTTAGCAGTGAGTGTAGGCTTCAAGAACCCCAACGGTCCTTTCTAGGGCCACATCTATCCGTGTGCAGTACTGTCCAGGCTGCTGTTAGCAGTGTTGCATTTTTTTTTCTTCTCAAAACCGGCTGTGCAGACCATTGCACCCGGCATTAATACTACAGGGATAGAATTGTGTAGGCAGGGCCAGAAGACATACATTATTCATTGAATACACGTAGTGTGGCTTGTCCTTTGAAAAACAAGGGAAAAAATTCTATTTCGCCTGCCTCTGACAGCCCTCAGGGCTCTGGGTACGTGTGTGCTGCGTGCAGAACGTTAAAAAAAATCAGACGCAGCCAGCTACGTTTTACTGCAGGCTTGCGCCAATTTTTTTCCTGCATGGGAAATCCCTGATCTGCTGTAGCCAATAACTTTGCATCACTGCAGTTCTCTGACACATTTGCAGGGCCACAACACAGTTATTAAACTTAGTAGTATTCATTGAATACACGCAGTGTGGCTTGTCCTTTGAAAAACAAGGGAAAAAATTCTATTTTGGCTGCAGGCTTGCGCCAATTTCTTTCCTGACTTGGAAATCACTGGTAATACAGCATGCTGAGGGGTAGGAGTAGGCCGAGAGGACGTGGATGCGGCCGAGGACGCGTAGGCCCAAGTGAGGGTGTGGGCACAGGCCGAGCTCCTGATCCAGGTGTGTCGCAGCCGACTGCTGCGCGATTAGGAGAGAGGCACGTTTCTGGCGTCCCCACATTCATCGCCCAATTAATGGGTCCACGCGGGAGACCTTTATTAGAAAATGAGCAGTGTGAGCAGGTCCTGTCGTGGATGGCAGAAAGTGCTTCGAGCAAGCTATCATCCACCCAGAGTTCTGCGCTGTCCAGTGCTGCAAATCCGAATCCTCTGTCTGCTGCTCCTCCTTCCTCCCAGCCTCCTCACTCCACTACAATGACACATGCTCAGGAGCGGGCAGACTCCCAGGAACTGTTCTCGGGCCCCTGCTCAGATTGGGCAGCAGTGGTTTCTCTCCCACCAGATGAGTTTATCGTCACTGATGCACAACCATTGGAAAGTTCCCGGGGTCCGGGGGATGAGGCTGGGGACTTCCGGCAACTGTCTCAAGACCTTTCAGTGGGTGAGGAGAACGATGACGATGAGACACAGTTGTCTTGCAGTGAGGTAGTAGTAAGGGCAGTAAGTCCAAGGGAGCAGCGCACAGAGGATTCGGAGGAAGAGCAGCAGGACGATGAGGTGACTGACCCCACCTGGTGTGCAACGCCTACACAGGACAGGTCTTCAGAGGGGGAGGCACGGGCAGCAGCAGGGCAGGTTGCAAGAGGCAGTGCGGTGTCCAGGGGTAGAGGCAGGGCCAGACCAAATAATCCACCAACTGTTTCCCAAAGCACACCCTTGCGCCATGCCACCCTGCAGAGGCTGAGGTGCTCTAAGGTCTGGCAGTTTTTCACAGAGACGCCTGACGACCGACGAACAGTGGTGTGCAACCTTTGTCGCGCCAAGATCAGCCGGGGAGCCACCACCAACAGCCTCACCACCACCAGCATGCGCAGACATATGATGGCCAAGCACCCCACAAGGTGGGACGAAGGCCGTTCACCGCCTCCGGTTTGCACCGCTGCCTCTCCCCCTGTGCCCCAACCTGCCACTGAGATCCAACCCCCCTCTCAGGACACAGGCACTACCGTCTCATAGCCTGCACCCACACCCTCACCTCCGCTGTCCTCGGCCCCATCCACCAATGTCTCGCACCGCACAGTCCAGCCGTCGCTAGCGCAAGTGTTGGAGCGCAAGCGCAAGTACGCCGCCACGCACCCGCACGCTCAATTGTAAACCGTCCACATAGCCAAATTTATCAGCCTTGAGAAGCTGCCGTATAGGGTTGTGGAAACGGAGGCTTTCAAAGCTATGATGGCGGCGGCGGCCCCGCGCTACTCAGTTCCCAGTCGCCACTACTTTTCCCGATGTGCCGTCCCAGCCCTGCACGACCACGTCTCACGCAACATTGTACGCGCCCTCACCAATGCGGTTAGTGGCAAGGTCCACTTAACTACGGACACGTGGACAAGCACAGGCGGGCAGGGCCACTACATCTCCCTGACGGCACATTGGGTGAATTTAGTGGAGGCTGGGACAGAGTCAGAGCCTGGGACCGCTCACGTCCTACCCACCCCCAGAATTGCGGGCCCCAGCTCGGTGGTGGTATGTTCGGCGGTGTATGCTTCCTCCACTAAAGCACCCTCCTCCTCCTCCTCCTCCTCAACCTCTGTCTCGCAATCTAGATGTGTCAGCAGCAGCTGGACGTCACCAGCAGTCGGTGTCGCGCGGCGTGGCAGCACAGCGGTGGGCAAGCGTCAGCAGGCCGTGCTGAAACTACTCAGCTTAGGAGATAGGAGGCACACGGCCCACGAACTGCTGCATGGTCTGACAGAGCAGACCGACCGTTGGCTTGCGCCGCTGAGCCTCCAACCAGGCATGGTCGTGTGTGACAACGGCCGTAACCTGGTGGCGGCTCTGCAGCTCGGCAGCCTCACGCATGTGCCATGCCTGGCCCACGTCTTTAATTTGGTGGTTCAGCGCTTTCTGAAAAGCTACCCACGCTTGTCAGACCTGCTCGTAAAGGTGCGCCAGCTCTGCGCACATTTCCGCAAGTCCCACACGGACGCTGCCACCCTGCGCACCCTGCAACATCGGTTTAATCTGCCAGTGCAACGACTGCTGTGCGACGTGCCCACACGGTGGAACTCTACGCTCCACATGTTGGCTAGGCTCTATGAGCAGCGTAGAGCTATAGTGGAATACCAACTCCAACATGGGCGGCGCAGTGGGAGTCAGCCTCCTCAATTCTTTTCAGAAGAGTGGGCCTGGTTGGCAGACATCTGCCAGGTCCTTCGAAACTTTGAGCAGTCTACCCAGGTGGTGAGCGGCGATGCTGCAATCATTAGCGTCACCATTCCTCTGCTATGCATCTTGAGAAGTTCCCTGCAAACCATAAAGGCAGTCGCTTTGCGCTCGGAAACAGAGCCGGGGGAAGACAGTATGTCGCTGGATAGTCAGAGCACCCTCCTGTCTATATCTCAGCGCGTTCAGGAGGAGGAGGAGGAGCATGAGGAGGATGAGGAGGAGGGGGAAGAGACAGCTTGGCCCACTGCTGACGGTACCCATGCTGCTTGCCTGTCATCATTTCAGCGTGTATGGCCTGAGGAGGAGGAGGAGGAGGAGGAGGATCCTGAAAGTGATCTTCCTAGTGCCGACAGCCATGTGTTGCGTACAGGTACCCTGGCACACATGGCTGACTTCATGTTAGGATGCCTTTCTCGTGACCCTCGCGTTACACGCATTCTGGCCACTACGGATTACTGGGTGTACACACTGCTCGACCCACGCTATAAGGAGAACCTTCCCACTCTCATTCCCGAAGAGGAAAGGGGTTCGAGAGTGTTGCTATACCACAGGACCCTGGCGGACAAGCTGATGGTAAAATTCCCATCCGACAGCGCTAGTGGCAGAAGGCGCAGTTCCGAGGGCCAGGTAGCAGGGGAGGTGCGTAGATCGAGCAGCATGTACAGCCCAGGCAGTGCAACAGTCTTTAAGGGCCTGGACAGCTTTATGGCTCCCCAGCAAGACTGTGTCACCGCTCCCCAGTCAAGGCTGAGTCGGCGGGAGCACTGTAAAAGGATGGTGAGGGAGTACGTAGCCGATCGCACGACCGTCCTCCGTGACGCCTCTGCCACCTACAACTACTGGGTGTCGAAGCTGGACACGTGGCCTGAACTAGCGCTGTATGCCCTGGAGGTGCTTGCTTGTCCTGCGGCTAGCGTCTTGTCGGAAAGGGTGTTTAGTGCGGCTGGGGGAATCATCACAGATAAGCGTACCCACCTGTCAACCGACAGTGCCGACAGGCTAACACTCATCAAGATGAACAAAGCCTGGATTTCCCCAGACTTCTCTTCTCCACCAGCGGACGGCAGCGATACGTAAGCAATACGTAGGCTGCACCCGCGGATGGAAGCTATGTTCTCTCTCACCATCCAAAACGGGGACATTTCTGCTTCATCAATCTGTGTCTAATATTCCTCCTCCTCCTCCTGCTCCTCCTCCTGAAACCTCACGTAATCACGCTGAACGGGCAATTTTTCTTAGGGCCACAAGGCTCACTCATATAATTTTTCTAAAAAAATTTTATACGTTTCAATGCTCTTAAAAGTGTTGGAACTTTAACTTGAACCAATTTTTCGTTAAACTGGGCTGCCTCCAGGCCTAGTTACCACTTAAGCCACATTAACCAAAGCGATTAATGGGTTTCACCTGCCATCTTGGTTGGGCATGGCCAATTTTTACTGAGGTACATTAGTACTGTTGGTACACCAATGTTTAGGGGCCCTCACCTACAGTGTAATCATAGCAATTTGTATGTTCTTCGCCTGCACTCATGGTACAGAAAGGTGTGTGGGGTTGGCCTACACTTTAGCTACATAAATGTAACTTGGGCCTTGGCTATACTGCAGCTACTGAAATGGAACTAAGACTGCGCTCCCACTATACTGCTGCTTCGGAATTGCTCCTGGGGCCTGTGTAGGCTGCTACAATGACTTAAATGGAACTAAGACTATGCTCCTCCTATACTGCTGCTTCGGAATTGTTCCTGGGGCCTGTGTAGGCTGCTACAATGACTTAAATGGAACTAAGACTATGCTCCTCCTATACTGCTGCTTCGGAATTGTTCCTGGGGCCTGTGTAGGCTGCTACTATTACTGAAATGGAACGAAGACTGCGCTCCCACTATACTGCTGCTTCGGAATTGTTACTGGGGCCTGTGTAGGCTGCTACTATTACTGAAATGGAACTAAGACTGTGCTCCCCCTATAATGCTGCTAGTGATATGTTAGTGGGGCCTGTCGCTAATGCTACGGCTGAAATGTTACTAATTCTGGGCTCTGCCTATACCGCTGCTAATGGTATGTCTCTGGGGTGTGGAAACAGAGGCTTCCCAAAGACATGATGGCGGCGAGGCCATTTCCCACCAACGCTGTTACTGTTAAGGTGCCTCCAAAACATCCCCCGCCACGGCCCACTTAATCCTGGCCACATTCCAAAAACCAACAAAATAAAACCGCGCTACTAGGTCCGCAGTCGTCACCACCACATTACCACCAACGCGGTTACTGTTAAGGTACATATTACCAGTCTGACTGGGGCATGCAGTGTGGGCCGAAGCCCACCTGCATTAAGCACGACATTACTACCTCAGCTGTGTTGGGCAATGCAATGGGATATTTTTGTGTATCGCCGGTGGGTTCCAGGGAGCCACCCATGCTGTGGGTCCACAGGGAC
Organism: Eleutherodactylus coqui; assembly: GCF_035609145.1. NCBI lineage: Eukaryota > Metazoa > Chordata > Amphibia > Anura > Eleutherodactylidae > Eleutherodactylus > Eleutherodactylus coqui. Next base: position 330,498,068 of record NC_089838.1, read on the forward strand.
TTCACAATAGGGAGTTGTACCTGCCTGTGTCTATGAATTAAAAAGCCCGGTCTGACTGGGGCATGCAGACACCTTGACAGAATGAATAGTGTGTGGCACATAGGTTCCCCATTGCTATGCCCATGTGTGCAGCTCCTGATGGTGGTGGCACAGGATTCTATTTCTCATTGCTTCTGTACAGCATTGTGGGCTATCGCCCCGCCCCTTTTAAAGAGGGTCGCTGCCTAGCCGTGCCAACCCTCTGCAGTGTGTGCCTGCGGTTCCTCGTCATGGCAGACGCACTTATAAATAGACATGAGGGTGGTGTGGCATGAGGGCAGCTGAAGGCTGCGCAGGGACACTTTGGTGTGCGCTGTGGGGGGGAGGGGGTTTGGGCAGCATGTAACCCAGGAGAAGTGGCAGTGGAGTGTCATGCAGGCATTGTGCTTTGTTGGAGGTAGTGTGGTGCTTAGCAAAGGTATGCCATGCTAATGAGGGCTTTTCAGAAGTAAAAGTTGTTGGGAGGGGGGGGCACTCTTGCCGCTATTGTGGCTTAATAGTGGGACCTGTGAACTTGAGATGCAGCCCAACATGTAGCCCCTCGCCTGCCCTATCCGTTTCTGTGTCGTTCCAATCACTTTCTTGAATTGCCCAGATTTTCACACAAGGAAACCTTAGCGGAGCATAGGTCCCATACAAAAATGCTCGGGTCGCCCATTGACTTCAATGGGGTTCGTTACTCGAAACGAACCCTCGAGCATCGCGAAAAGTTCGTCCCGAGTAACGAGCACCCGAGCATTTTGGTGCTCGCTCATCTCTAAAGACAAGCTTTGCATAGTCCATCTACATAGAACAAACCATGTATGCCATTTATGGAGGGACGAGGATGGTGTTCTGGGTCACTACAATGTTTTTAGGGAAAATCTCCTTTATTGAATTTTATATGTAAAATAATCTTTTTATAGTATAAATGTGAATGCATTATTTATTGCACAATGTTTGTGTATTTGTATATATGTATATAGACATTTATATTATCTGTATGGAATGATATTAATCCCACACACAGCATTATCCGCACAGACCCGATATGGTTTGTGTGGTGACGTAAACACGTTTTACAACTGGAACACAAGCTGCGTCTCAACAAGTTTATGAATGAAAGGAGCCACTGGAACGCACGTTGCGCTACATGGCGTGGATCACATGATCTACGTTGACTCAAATCGAAAGTCCTTCCCACAATATGACGTCACGGCCACCATATCGGCATCTGATGTGAACACCACAATTGTAAGTTACCTCATTTCTGTATATATACATGTACAAAACTTGAAATATTATCTAATGCTTTACAAAGGTGTACGGAAAGGCCGAAACGCGTTGCATTAAGTTTAAGATTGTAATAACCGTACTTAATTCAACCAATAGACCATCTGGTCTGTGACTTCCTCAAGTCCTGGAGCAGAGATTTTTTCTTTTTATCCTTGAATTGGTTTATTCTAAGCCCCATGTGATACAGCGGGCTCTAATTTCCAAGATGCCTTTCCAGACCTACTGATTTAAGCCCTTCCCTCCCCATGACATAAGGGTACCTCATGGGAGTGGGGTACTTCCCGCAAAATGACGTACCCTTACGTCATAGGGATAGCGCGAGATCATAGCAGATCTCACGCTATCCCGCAGCAGGAGCCGGCTGTCGCTAGTAGCCGGCCTCCTGCTGCGACAGGCGGGGGGCATCGGAGATGTGCCAACCCGCCTTTAACTCCTTCCCTGCCGTAAACTAAGTAGATCGCGGCAGGGAAAGGGTTCACAGAGGGAGCATGCTCCCTCTGTGACTTCAGCCAGCTCTCGCGATAACATCGCGAGAGCCCGGCTGGTTTCTATGGCAACAGGACAACAGATACCGGCGTCCTGTATTGCCATTGCCTAAGATCGCTATAGTAAGTGATAAGGCATGGCAGGAGAGAAGTTCTGCCATGCCTTATCGTAGCGGTCATTAGTGCTGCAGTAAAAGTCCCTTAAAGGGTTACAGATGGAGTAAAAAGAAGAGCAAAATAAAGTACAAAAAATAAAAATGTAAAAAAAAGTTAAAGACATTTTTTAATGCTTTTTCTCATGTTAGCATAAAAAAAAAAAAACTTCAAATCCCACATATTTGGTATCGACGCATCCGTAACGACGCGTACAATAAATTGAACACGCTTTTTATCCTGCACAGCAAAAAGCGTAAAAAAAGCTAAAAAACCTAGGCAAAATGCTAATTTTTAGCATTTTGCCTCCCAAAATAACGCAATAAAAGTGATTTAAAAAAAGCGTATGTACCTTAAAATGGTACCAATAAAAACTACAGCTCGTTTCGCAAAATAAACCCTCAGAGAGCTCCGTCCATGGAAAAATAAAAAGGCTATAGGACTTTGAATGCAGTGAGTTTAGAAAAAAAAATAATTTCAAATAAAGGGGTTTTATTGTGAAAAAGTGGAAAAACCTAAAAAATATAAGCATTTTGGTATCGTAAACGCACCGACCCGCAGAAAAAAATGTAGCATGTCATTTATGCTGCATAATTAACGCTTTAAAAAAAAAATCTATGGCAGAATTGACGCGTTTTCTCTCCCTACGAGCATAAAAAAAAAATTATAAAAGTTTTACAATATAGTCAATGTACCCAAAAATGGTACCAATAAAAACTACAGTTCGCCACGCAAAAAACAAGCCCTCATACGGCCGCGGCGATGGAAAAATAAAAAAAGTTATGGCTGTTGAAAAACGGAGATGAAAATATACCAAAAAGTGTTTGGTCCTCAACGCCAAAATAGGCCGTGTCATTAAGGGGTTAAGGACAAGGATAAACACAATACGTAGCCTTGGATACTAGGTGCCTGTGGATTTCCATAGAACGCATGAGAAATTCCCCAGGTGAGTGGGAATCTGTTTAGATCACCTATATATCGGACACAAGGCGCTGATATATGTCAATTGGTTTGATTTCTTTTTAAATAGCTACAATGTATAAGTTAAAAGATTAGTAAAATACAAATTAACAAACACATAAAATAGGCGAGGATGCGCTCAGCAATTCCAACATTCTCAAGTCACACACTTAACCCCTTAGTGACCACCCTATAGTGTTTTTACGTCCTGCAGCTGCAGGACGTGTATGGAGGGGGGTAGCGCCGCTATCTCCCTCCATACAGCGTGGGTGTCAGCTGTTTATTACAGCTGACACCCGCGGGCAATAGCCGCGCTCGGCCGATCGCGGCGATTAACCCTTTAAATGCCGCTGTCAATTCTGGCAGCGGCATTTAAATCCCCCGAATGCTGTTTGGGGGTCCCGGTGAGATCGGGGGAGCCGTGCAGGTGTCATGGCAGCCAGGGGCCTAATGAATGGCCCCAGGGCTGCCTTAGCAGACTGCCTATCAATCCATCCACACATGGTGGTTTGATAGACTGCCTGTAAAAAAGCAGTATGATGTAATGCTATAGCATTACATCATACTGCAGGAGCGATCAAAGCATCGCATGTTAAAGTCCCCCAGGGTGACTTCAAAGTAAGAAAAAAGATCAATAAAGTTTTTTAAATTGTAAAAAAAAAAAAAAAGTTATAAAAGTTTAAATCACCCCCTTTTGCCATATCAATTACTAAAAAATCTAAATCATAAAATAAAAATATGTATTTGGTATCGCCGCGTCCGTAGAAGTCCGATCTATCAAAGTAGTGCATTATTTTTCCTGCACGGTGAACGTCGTCTGAAAAAAAAAAAATAAATAAAGAACGCCAGAAATACACTTTTTTAGTTACCCTGTCTTCCAGAAAAAATGCAATAAAAAGCGATCAAAAAGTTGTATGTATTCCAAATTGATACTATCGGAAACTACAGGACATCCCGCAAAAAATGAGCCCTCGCACAACTACGTCGACAGAAAAGTAAAAAAGGTATTGCGCACACAAAATGATCGCAGAAAATATTTGAAAAAAATTAAATATCTTAAAAAAAACACAAGTACTACAGCAAAAAAAACTATATAAGTTTGGTATCGTAGTAATCATACTGACCCATAGAATAAAAATATTAGGTCGTTTTTGTTGCAGTTTGTGCGCCGTAGAAACAGGACGCACCAAAAGATGGTGGAATGTTGTTTTTTTATCATTTCTCTCCGCTAAGAATATTGTAAAAGTTTTTCAGTACATTATATGGTACAATAAATAGTGCCATTGAAAAGTACAACTCGTCCCGCAAAAAACAAGCCCTCATACAGCGACGTCGATGGATAAATAAAGGAGCTACGGTTTTTTAAAAGGGAGTAGGAAAAAACAAAAATGGAAAAAAGCAAAAAAAGCTCCGTCACTAAGGGGTTAAGAAACATCACACTCACTTATGTTTGTTTTATATAGCTCTTATCTGTAATCCTTCTGCTCCTCCTCTATTGGTATGGGAGTGGTCAGTGATTGGGCGTCGTGATCACATGCAAGACTGCACATGTTTCTGCAATTGGGAAGTGAGCAAAGGAGCAGCACGGAGAGCAAAAGAGGTGAGTATAGGCGGTGTTTTACTACAGTCTGTGGCACCCCTATGTGTCATGTCTCCTGCTTCCTGGGAGGATGAGATGGTCCCAAAAATCTTGGACATTCACATCAAATTTGGGATGGTTGGGAGATAGGTAGTAGTGAAGCCCAGGAACCACTTTCTGCTGTTCTGCATATGTATACTTCATTGAGTGTATGTAGAGTACAGGGGTACGTGTGCATATATGAAGCATTTTGGTTTTGCTATTTATTGAGTTGTTGGTTCGGAGTTTGACAACCACTTCATTCATACCTTCCTACGTCTAAAAAAATGGAGGCACAATGGTAGCGACACGCGTATTGTGCTGTAGCAAATTTTTAGAACTGGCTGCACCCCTTTTATACAAAGCCATGTCCTCTGTATCCAAAATTGTGCCCTTGAGAGACCCCATCACAGTAAGTGTCCCTCAGTGACCCCCTTACTAATAGTGTTGCTCTTAATGGTTGCAGTAGTAATAGTGACCCCTTAAGGGCCCCAGTAGTAATAGTGATCCCCTTAATGGCCCCAGTAGTAGCAGTGCCCAATAGTAATAGTCACCCTGTTAGTGTCCCAAGTAGTAATAGTGACCCCCATAGTGGTCTCAGTAGTAATAGAAAATGTTACGATTGTGTGGGCAGGCAAAGCACGGGACCCACACAATCGTGACCAAAGGGGGACTAGGTACGCTCATAGGTATCATGCAACTGACCCTGGCTATAAGGAGGTAGACCTGGCCTTACCTAAGCGGGGACATTGCCCCAATAAGGGCAGCCCAGCGGTCTTCGGATCTGGGCCCTAGCTGATCCTAGGAGCCACACACCAGAACAGGATGCATTCACATGCCACATGACAGACCCAGAATACACTGCATACAACATGCAACCATTAGTAACAGATAGGAAGCTGAATATAAATACCAGGTATTAGTTGACATGTTGTACAATATGTGGAAGCTAGCAGGTCACTTCACGGCTCCTGGTTATACTGCTAGTCCCTGCACTAACCAGGAGTCCAGCAGAACTGGACACAGTTCACACCGCATGCTGAAACAGGACAGGACACTGATCGCAGGACACACAGCAAACTGACACAAAACTGACAGAATTTAAACGTACAAACAGACATGAACCAAGTCACACTGCAATCCTCACCAGACAAGCATTCAGGACTGCTCACCTTAGTGGCCATACAGACTGACCAGGAGCTGGGTTTATATGTGAGCACAGATCCAGGGGATTGGCTAGCAGGAAGTACCACACCCAGCCAGCTCAATCATTAACCCTGAGAGTGCTGTGCTGCTGGAATCACAATAGCACAACATGTCTCAGCAGCACACGTAACAGAAAACACCCTTAGTAGCCCTAGTAGTAATAGTGACCCCATAGTGGGCCCAGTAGTAATCATGTCTCCACAATGGCCCCAGTAGTATTAGCGATTCCTGTTAGTAGCCCCAGTATGAATAGCGACCCCATTAGTAGCCACAGTCTTTATAGTGACCCCCATAGTGGACCTCTAGCCACCTGACAAACTATTTAAAAACAATTTAACTCACTTGTAGTCTTGGTCTGGCAGCCGTGGCACCATTGATGTAATCAGTTTGACCTCTGACCTCTCCGCCAGTGTCTCCATGCAGGATGCAGAGGTCAGGGGTTGCAGTGATTACAGCAGCAGTGGCCATTGCCGCCAGACCAGGACTGAAGTGATTTAAATGCCTTTTGGGGGTGAAGGCGGGACATAACTCCTGCTGCCTGGAACTGCAGGATAGTGCCCCAAATCCAGGGCTGTCCCTCAAAATCTGGGACAGTTGGGAGGCATGCCTTCATGTGAGCTTGTATGCTATAAACGAGAGGCCTAATGTGGAGCTCCTTCCCAATGGAAATTCTTCAACAGATTCCCTACATACTATGTGCCATGTGTTATACTGATGTCCTCCTATGTGGTACCAGCACCCGGGTGGAACTGTTCCCTCTGCTCCAGCTGCGTCCCCTTTGACCATTGCTACCAGACTGCCTACTTCAACTTTAAGAGCAAATGAATCACTTCCGAGTTGCAAGTAATTTTTATTGAGTATTTGCAGACATCTCAGAAGGTTTCCATACTTAGTCACAGCAAACGAATCGGACATCATTGAGACCCGTATTATCTGAGGTGGGAACTTTATCATTCTCATTTTTTTTGTTCCCTTGAACTCGAGTTCTGAGACCACAAATGCCATTTTTGCAGCCTTCGCTCAAATCTCCGTATTTTCCCCAGTAAAGCCCTTTGCCTTCCACCTCTCCTCCATCAGTACACTTAAACTTGATGTTGTTGACAGACGTGTCATCTTTAGAATCCCCATCTTTCTCCACCCGCATCTCGAATTTATATGGTCTTCCGTATTTACACCACCGGGGTTCCGTCCAGTTTCCCCAGCTGTTAAAAAAAAAAACAAAAAAAAAAACAATGAGTGTATGTATTAATCCACTTGTGTCACAATTTTGGTATCAAAAGATTGAAACTTTGGTACAAGCGCCGAAAGTTGTGACTTTTTGGGGGTTTATGCTGGCGCAGCATTTTTGGAGGAAGGTAAGTGAGGCTGATCTTTACAGGTGCGGCCATTCATGGCCTGTCAGGTTAGCTAGAAGTTACGCTAGAAACTGGTGTCAATTATTGCTGATATCTACGCCAGCTCATAGGTAATATAGGTTTCAGACTTGCCACACAGACAACCCGAAAGATGTGACAAATGTACTAAGAGGCTTGTACCTCTTAACAGGATATTCTGGACAGCACATCAATAGTTAATGGATAGGGGTTCGATGCTTGGGATCCCCTTCCATCAGCTGTCTGTCTGGCCCTTCTGTCAGTGCAGCAGGCCAGACGCTATCATTAGCGGACAGCGGAGGATGTGGCATCACCGGCTTCACTCCCCTTGAAATCAATGGGATTGACACAGTGCTATTTCACTTCCTGTTCCTGTTACTGACAGAAGTGGATATCCTGTCTGCACCCTTTGATTTCAATGGAAGGAAAACAGGCGCTTCCACTTCTTCTCCTGTCAGCTGATAACGCTCTGCCCACCGCGCTGATAGTGGGGTCAGATGATCAGCTGATGGACGCGGATCCTGAGCAACAGGCCCAGAAGATGCTGAAGGAAATCAAGCAGAATGCTGCGCTATTTCATCTGGAAAAATGCTAGAAGGAAGCCAGATGGACGCCGTTTTAGTCAATGGGGTCCGTCTGGCAACATAAAGTTCCATCATAACATTGATCCATTCTAGGTATGATTCTGTTTTTCTGCTCCCATGATGGAATAGGAAAATGGAATCTCTGAATACAGATGTGAACTAAAGCAGTTCACAATTTTCAGTTGGGGGCTCATTTTCAGCACGGGTGGATCCATTTTTGGCAAGGGAGGCTCAATTCTCAGCAGAGAGAACTCATTTTAAGACTAGTTTCACATAAGTGTATTACGGGTGCATTTATGTACCTGCCATAAGGGCAAGTGTCTCGGCCAAAATGCGGGTCTAATGACCTGAACTGAGGGATGATAGATCTCTGTGATGCTTGGAGTTCGGATCAGTAGACCTGTGGTCAGGCTGGGAGACTCTTCCATGTTATGGATGCATAAATGTGCCCATACACATACTACACTCATGTGAAACTAACTTTAACAAGAGTGGATCAATTTTCAGCAGAGGCGGATCCTTTTTTCAGTGGGGGTGGGTACATTTTCAGCAGGGGCATATCCATTGAAAGCAGGCGTGGATCTGCATGCTGGTGCATAAGGATCAGCCTATGCTATGAATACTTCCTGAGCATCCAGAACAGGATACATGTGTAAGGTGGGCTAAACAGTCTGCTGGCCCCTCTTTTGATCGTGGCTTGGCCACTCTCTGTAGCATTCTAAATGGAGCTCTAAATTAATGTTACAGACTATGGTGTTGAAGTTGGTCAGAAGAGGGAGTTCCAACACAAGCAGAGGTTATTGCTAACTAAAGAGAATGGAACTATAGAGAATATATTGAGAAATTTACAGAAAAAGAGCTCTGATTGGCTGTGTAGCTCCATGTGATAGTGTAGGTAAGGGTCCACAACCATCTTAAGACTGTGATGCAGCACAGAATTGTGTATGCGAGAGGAGGAGGAAGCAGCAAAGAGAGGTCTGCAGTTATTGAGATGGAGTTCGTGCCTAGGAACAGTGCAGCAGGCAGTTTTACCATACTGGGGGGGCTGCTGGGAGTGAGACTTGTACTTCTAAATACATTTGGCACCAAAAGGGCCCTGATGACCTGGAGGCTAAAGAGAGGACTGAATGGAAGACCAGTCAGAGCACTGGGGTGAAGGACCCCACAGTGCATGGGAGGAGAGCGACTCTCCCTCCCGACAGATGCCGGACACTGAGGCGCTGGTGTCGAAGTGCGACAGGCCCATCAAATACATAGAGTAAATCAATATAGAATATAGGGACAGAGAGCTATTTAAACTCACGGTGCAACTGCAGAGGTGATTATCGTCACATCATGTGGGGGTTTACATTTAGCGCAATATAATTTGATTCCATCCACAGCTGTGTCATCTCCCAATATAACCGGTTGCTGCATCTAAAGGAAATCATTAGAAAGAATTTGAGAATTTCACCGTTATGTTATTTTGTCCATGACTTACCTGTGCAGCCATATGTACACTTACTATTCCAGTAGCAGTAATTCAATATATTGTGCTGCAGTGTTTATGGTATTGAATGATGTTGAGGTGTAATAGATGGCAGGATGAGTAGTCCAGGGGACACAATCTGTGCCTTCCCTGCATTCTCCTATACATGGACCATTGGTAGCCTTCTTTTTAGTGGTGTGTATGTAGGAGATTGTAAGAAAGGTTGCACATTTTGCGTCTCCTCGCACACTGAGCCCATAGAAAATGCAAAAATTAAAAGTAAGTGCAGTCTAAACAAAATAGATGAAAATCAAGAGTCAGCTGCACCCCAACAGCACAAAGTTCAGCACATTCATTGACAATGATAGCTTGTTATGATTGAACTCTACTGACACCAACTGGGGCCAAGGCGTATCGGGCTAATAGTGCCAGACAATATGGCCGAAACTTAAAATCTCATTTTTTTTCCTACTTGTAATCTTTCCTTTATCTAAATGAAACCAAGACACTAGAGTTGAGCGAACATGCTCGTCCGAGCTTGATGCTTGTTCGAGTATTAGCATACTCCAAGGTGCTCGTTACTCAAGCGAGTACCATGCCAAGTTCGACCCCGCCTCGTTTTGACCCCTCACCGCATTACCACTTCCTGCTGTGAGAGGGAGAGAGAGAGAGGGAGAGGGAAAGGGAGAGAAAAAAAAAAGCTCGGGTGGGTCAAATACAAAAATGCTCGGGTCTCCCATTGACTTCAATGGGGTTCGTTACTCGAATAGAGCTCTCGAATATTGCGAAAAGCTCGAATAACGAGGACCCGAGCATATTGGTACTCACTCATCTCTACAAGACACCTTTTTATTCATCAGTTTTCACATGGAAAATGGCAAGTCTGTATAATGAGAAGTGACGAATAGTGGAGCAGAACACGGGGTCCAACTGGTAGACCTGTGATTGCAGGTAGGTGATTATGTTAAAGGGAACCTGTCATCAAGTTATTAAAGGTTTATCGTGGATTGCATTGTAACAGTGCTGCCAATGGGATTTCCTTACCGCCAATTAGTTTTGTACTCCGTGCCCGGGCACCTTTAAAATCTACTTTTGAAGTTTTCCCACGCTGTAGTAAAATGAGTTGAAGATAGTTAGATTTTGTCCTCAGCTCCGCACCGCGGCAGCACACCATGTTCTGGATTGGCATGCATACTAATTTCTTTTTGCTGTAATCCCGCACCAGTGCCGTGGCAAACCCTGCCCGTGTGCCTCAGCTCTTCCTTACTTGCTAAGACTTCAGCGGCGTACTGCACATGCGCCTTGAGGATCATTACCCCCACAGTCATCTGACCTCGGACTCAGCGGGTGTACTGATTCTCAAGGTACATGTACAGTACACCACTGAAGTTACAGCTAGTGAAGGAGAGCCGAGGTGCGCGGGAAGAGTACATGGAGTACAGAACCAAACAGCGAGAAGGAAATCTCAATAACAGCGCTGTTAAAGGTTTATTGAGGAGTGTATTGTAACAACTTGATGGCAGGTTCCCTTTAAGTTTTAGATTAATTTAACTACCCCCCTCACTCCCCACGTGAGTAGAGTTGGCGATGACTCTAGTCAAGCAAAGCTGAGGGGCAGCTGTAGAGAAGTGCTGCGGTTTTCAGTGCAGGAGCTAATGAGAAGTCTTCAGTAGGTCAGAGGTGGAGCAGAAGAGCGGTTGGAGGAGCTTGTGTGGATAAAGTTATTGTAGAGGTGACATTCTGGTTAGTTTGAAACAAGTTAGCAGGACCTGGTGGTAGTCAAGATGTTGTCATAGTCACATTCTGTAGAATTTGTTTTCTTGAGAAAGTTAGTGGAGTGTCTTGAAGATGTTCTAGATGTGAAGCATAAAGGGAATTGAGTAGATGCAGTACTACATATGACTACACACCTATACTGTCGCTATGATGATAACTATTCAATGAAATGGTTTTTTCACAGCGCTGTTGGTTGCCTTTCTGTTACCACATATGATTTGTATACTCAGATATTTTATGTTATTAATTATAGCAATTTGGCACAAAAATTGCAGAAATATCAACTGCATTTAATGGATTCAACTCACCTTCAAACTGAAACCTCTGACGACCAATCCATCGGGACATTTCTCCCATGGACCCCATTCTCCCTGCTGACCCCCATTACCGACTGAGATGACCTCAGAGTAAACCTGAGCCGTCTGCACGAAGAGCAACAGGGCCAGGACCTTGGACAGCATCTTGTCTTCTAGAAGGCGGAAGGACAAAGACTGTTCAATGTGTACACCCCCATATATATAGAGCTGGGAGAGTGAAGAATTGTAGTTAGTGGAAGGTAATCTCCGTGGTGATGGGTAATAATTAGCCCGGACTGTGCCGTGTGATTTAGTATATTAAACATTATTATCATTGGGTCACTCCGGCTCCGGGTCACAATAACCTGAAGTTCTCTCAGTGATATGAGGGTCAATATATTGGGTAACACATCTTATACATGCTATACGTATGTGTTTACAATGCATTCAGAAAGTCTTCAGACTCTTTCACTTTTTTATATTTAGTTTTGGTCTTGTGCAAATTTTTTTTAGAAATCAGGTTTTCCCCATCATTCTGCAATCTATGACCAATAATGACAAAGTGATAACAGAATTTTATTAACCTGTAAATTTTAAAAAAATAAAAAAACTAACATTTAGCATTGACATAAGTATTCACACCCTGTAGTTGAAGCATCTTTGTCAGCAATTACAGCCTCCAGTCTTCTTGGGTATGATTCTACAAGGTTTACAGATGAATTTGGGGATTTTCTGCCATTTTTCTGGTTGGATGAGAACCGTCTGTGGACAGCCATGTTCCGGTCTCTCCAGAGAAATTGGATTGGGTTCAGGTCAGGGCTCTGGCTGGGCCACTCCAGGATATTCACAAAGTTGTCCCAAAGTTCCTCCTGTGTTGTCTTGGCTGTGGTTTTAGGGTCATTGTCTTGTAGGAAGGTCACCATTCTGCCCGTTCTGAGGTCCCTGGCACTCTGGATCAGGTTTTAATTATCTCTACAGTTTGCTGCATTCAGCTTTCCACCAACCCTGTCCGGTCTCCCCTCCCCCAGCATGATGCTCCACAACTAGGCTTCACTGTAGGGATGGTATTGGACAGGTGATAAGCGGCGCCTGGTTTCCTTCCACTCTGACCCGTCTCCCCTCCCCCACTATGATTCCCCACCACCAGGCTTCACTGTAGGAATGGTATTGGGCAGGTGATAAGCAGAGTGTTGTTTCCCTCCCCCCTGACCTGTCTCCCCTCCCCCAGCATGATGGTGCCACCACCAGGCTTCACTGTAGGGATGGTATGGGCAGGTGAAGAGTGGTGCCTGGTTTTCTCCAGACAGAGCACTTAATATTGAGGCAAAGTTTAACCTTGGTTTTATCTCACCAGAAAATCTTGTTTCTCACAGTCCGAGAGTCCTTTAGGTGGTTTTTAGTATATTCCATGTGTCTCTTACTGAGGAGGCTTCTTTCTGGACACTCTGCCATAAAGCCCAGATTGGTGAAGGCTGCATTGAAGGTTTACCTTCTTGAAGTTTCTCTCATCTGCAAACAGGATCTTTGGAGCTGAGCCAAAGTGATAGTTGGGTTCTTGGTCACCTGTCTTACCAAGGTCCTTCTCCTCCGATTACTTAGTTTGGTGAGTCGGCATCTCTAGGAAGAGTCCTGGTTGTTCCAAACTTCCTCCATGGGCTCTTGGGCACTTTTAGTGCAGATTAAATGTTTTGTAGCTTCTCTGGATCTGTGCCCCCATACAATCCTGTCTCTGAGCTCTATAGGCAGGTCTTTCTCCTCATGGCTTGGTTTTGGCTATGATATGCATTGTGAGCTGTAAGATCTTATATAGACTGGTGGGGGGGGGGTTATGTCCAATTCGCTGAATTTCCCACAGGTGACTCCAATCAAGGTGTAGAAACATCTCAGAGATGATCAAGATAAATGAGAGACCCCAGGGCTACATTTTAGGTGTCATACCAAAGGGTGCGAATACTTACGTCAGTGTAGAATGTTAGTTTTTTATTGTAAAAAAATTGCAAAAATTTCTAACCTTCAATTCTCACTTTGTCCTTATGGGGTACTGAGTGCAAAGTGTTGGGGAGAAACCTGATTTTTTAAAATTTAATTTGCACGACGACACAATATAACAACATGCAAAAAAGTGAGTGTGAGAAGACTTTCCGAATGCAGTGCATGTGAGCAGGACCGCTGCTACTCTGCTACAACTGCAGGTCATTCTGCTTTCCTAACCGCTGTTATAACTAATAGAAGCTCCTGCAGGCTTGAGGTTTTGTGCAGCTGAGAAATCAGTCTGATCGTATGGTTCCAATATCATTTTTATTCATAAAGAATCAGTAAAAAGCAACGAGTTTCGGGAATAACATCTTGCCTTTTTCAAGCTTTAGAATGAATATACAATATGTAGTCCTTCACAACAGTGAAGCTACCTATCAGAGCACTCTCTCCTAGACCCCCTACAGTCTGGCTTTCGACCTCAACACTCAACAGAAACTGCCCTTACAAGGGTATCAAATGACCTACTGACAGCCAAATCGAGGGGCGATTACTCCCTACTGATCCTCCTCGACCTTTCCACAGCACTTGACACTGTTGACCACAAACTCCTCCTCAGTATGCTACGCTCCATTGGCCTAAAGGATACTGCCCTCTCCTGGTTCTCCTCCTACCTATCTGACCCGTCTTTCAGTGTTTCCTTTGCTGGCTCTACCTCCCCTCCTCTTCCCCTTGCTGTTGGGGTCCCCCAGGGCTCGGTCCTCGGCCCCCTTCTTTTTTCTATCTACACAGCCCCTATTGGACAAACCATTAGGAGATTTGGCCTCCAATACCACCTGTATGCTGACGACACCCAGCTATACACCTCTTCCCGTGACATCTCTGCCGCTTTACTCCAAAACATCACCGACTGTCTGTCCGCTGTCTCTAACACCATGTCCTCTCTCTACCTAAAACTAAACCTCTCTAAAACTGACTTACTGGTATTTCCACCCTCCACTAACCGACCTCCTCCTAACATCTCCATCTCAGTGTGTGGTGCCACCATAATTCCTAGACAACATGCTCGCTGCCTTGGGGTCATATTCGATTCTGATCTCTCTTTTACCCCCTACATCCAATCTCTGGCCCGAACATGTCAGCTGCACCTCAAGAACATCGCAAAAATCCGCTCTTTTCTCACTGTGGACACGTTAAAACCGCTTACTGTCGCCCTCATCCACTCCTGGCTCGATTATTGCAACTCGTTGCTGATCGGCCTCCCCTGCACCAGACTCTACCCTCTCCAATCCATCCTGAATGCGGCAGCCAGGCTCATCTTCCTGTCCAGACGCTACTCGGACGCCTCTGCCCTGTGCCAGTCACTGCACTGGCTGCCCGTTAAATACAGAATTCAATTTAAACTCGCTACCTTCATCCACAAAGCCCCCCAACATGCAGTGCCCCCCTATATTGCCTCCCTAATCTCAATCCATCAACCAGCCCGGGCTCTCCGCTCTGCTAACGAAACCAGACTGAGCGCCCCTTTAATTCAAACTTATTTCCGCCTCCAAGACTTCTCCAGAGCAGCACCAGTCCTCTGGAACGCACTACCAAAGGCTACCCGAGCAATCCAGGACTCGCAGAACTTCAGGCGTGCTCTAAAAACGCACCTCTTCAGGGAGGCATACCGCATTCCCTAAACAAACCCCTCTGTACTCTGCCTGATAACAAGCTCCCTGACCTACTGACTGCAATCCCTGCTAGCCATCATAAACCGCTCCTGCAGTCATACCGATTCTGCCGTCACACGGCTGAATGTCTGACCATTGTCTGTATATAGCATCCCTCACTCTCCACCTCACCATACCGTGCACATCTCCAGCCCCTTTACCTTCTGTATCACCCCATTACTTGTAGTATGTAAGCTCGTTGGAGCAGGACCCGTACCCCTATTGTTTCCATCAGCTGATTACGATGTAACCGTGATTCTGTAATTTTTTGTACTGTTGTCTTTCTGTATTCCCCCTGTCTATGTAAGCGCTGCGGAATATGTTGGCGCTATACAAATAAAGTTTATTATTATTACTCACTAACAAGGGATGCCATGTAATTCTGTCTGACGTCATCTGTGGGGACAGGAATCCCTGTGTAGGTAACGTAATTTGCGCGGTCCTTCCTTGGAACGCAGATAGCGTTCCAAATTCTAAATAAGCTTTATTTTTTCTAGGTGGAAATACGGAGCGAGTACTTGGAATATTATTGTGAGTATGTCATCCAAAAAAATCCCATTTAAAATGCACAAAAATGTTTAAAAAAACCTCATAAACAATGAATTATCATTAAAAATAATCATAACATTGAATGATTTCAATCTTGTCTATATGAGTATACAAAATGTGTAGTGACGTTAGACCTCCTTGATAATGAACATATTACATAGCAGATTAATAAATAATTCACTACAAAAAACAATCCATTAATATAGGAAAAAATGAATATAATCGTTAAAACTAATAAAATTGTGTAAACCCCTTGGTAATAAATTAATAACACAGCGGAGTCATCCATCAATCACCATGGAAATAGAAATCTGTATGCATATAGAAAATTGATGCAGCCATCTAGGAACCCATTCTCACATTTTCGGAGGAGAATAATTGTAAAATATTTCACAGAAAGGAGAAGCAAAAAATAAAATTCCACTCCAGATGTCTCTCCTACGGACAGGATCGTGACCGAGGTTATTCCTTACACACACATCGGGACATAGGGTGCAGGTGGGTTCCCCATCCAGGGTTATCACACCTAGCACAAGGTGGGTTAACACTCATTTGTATCCTACTAAGATCACAGTGGGGTTTTATTTTCTTCACAAGGCGCTCTCCTGATGTACTATCATTTGATGAAAATGTTATGTCGCTCCTGAAAGCTGATTGGGCAGTTCAAGTTGTACCCAGACATCATCCCCGTGGGCAGTAAGGACCTACACAGGGCTCTGCAACGTCATAACAGCATATTACTGTAGTTTCAGAATTGAAGAGTCAGCGTGAAGGTCTTGTGGCTCTTTTGTGCAACAAGGGATTTCCAGAAGTAACAAAATTAGAGTAATGGTACTAATTAGCACCAAGTGGAGGCTTGGTCCTTGTTCTCGCTCCCACATCATGTTCTCTTTTCTAGGACAGGGGAGGTCCAGTAATGGTTGGGTACACTACTAATATATGAAATGCAAAGTAAACTTATGCACAGAGCACCTTTCCCATGAGTAGTGCGTACCCACACAGTGCCGCAACCTCTATGGAGCACCAGAATGTTGGCAAATGAGAGACTAACCTGCCTGATGGCCATATGAACCTCCACTTTCACAAGGGGGGGGGGGGCAGGGCAGGGGTAGGCCCAGGGTTTTATTTTGGTGGTGGAAAGTTCCTCCCAGCCTCCTCACTCCATGAAAATGACAGATTCTGAGCAGGCAAACTCCCAGGAACTGTTCTTGGGTCACTGCCATGAGTATGAAAAAATGGTTCCTCTCTCACCTGAGGAGTTTGTCGTGACCGATGCCCAACCTTTGGAAAGTTCCCGGAGTCCGGGTAGTGAGGCTGGGGACTTCCGCCAACTGTCTCAAGAGCTTTTTGTGGATGAGGATGAGGAGACACAGTTCTCTGTCAGTGAGGTAGTAGTAAGGGCAGTAAGTCCGAGGGAGGAGCGCACAGAGGATTTGGGGGAAGAGCAGCTGGACGATGAGGTGGCTGACCCCACCTGGTTTGCTAAGCCTACTGAGGACAGGGCTTCAGAGGGGGAGGCAAGTGCAGTAGCAGGACAGGTTGGAAGAGGCAGTGGAGTGGACAGGGGTAGCGGCAGGGCCGGAGCGAAGAATCCCCCAACTGTTTCCCAAAGCTCCACCTCGCGGAAAGCCTCCGTGCAGAGGGCTAGGTGTTCAAAGGTGTGGATGTTTTTTAGTGAGAGCGTGGACGACCAACGAACAGTGGTGTGCAACCTGTGTCGCACCAAGATCAACCGGGGAGCCACCACTACCAGCCTCACCACCACCAGCATGTGCAGGCACATGATGGCCAAGCACCCCACAAGGTGGGACGAAGGACATTCACCACCTTCGGGTCACACCACTGCCTCTTCCCCTGTGTCGCAGCCTGCCACACAGATCCAATCCCCCTCTCAGGACACAGACACGAGCGCCTCCCGGCTTGCACCCACGCCCTCACTTCCACTGTTCTCCACTCCATCCAGCAATGTCTCTCAGCATAGCGTTCAGCTGTCGCTAACACAAGTGTTGGAGTGAAAGCGCAAATACGCCGCCACCCACCCGCATGCACAAGCTTTAAACGTGCACATTGCCAAACTAATCAGCCTGGAGATGCTGCCGTACAGGTTTGTGGAAATGGAGGCTTTAAAAAACATGATGGCCGTGGTGGTCCCACGCTAGTCGGCCCCCAGTCGCCACTATTTTTCCCGGTGTGCCCTACACCAGCACATCTCCCACAACATAAATTGTGCCCTCACCAACGCAGTTACTGGGAAGGTCCACTTAACCGTGGACAAGTACTGGTGGGCAGGGCCACTATATCTCCCTGATGGCACATTGGGTGAACTTGGTGGAGGTTGGAACCGAGTCAGAGCCTGGGACCGCTCACATCCTACCCACACCCAGAATAGTGGGTCCTAGCTCGGTGCTGGTATCTGCGGTGTTTTATGCCACCTCCTCCAAATCCTCCCACTCCTCCTCCTCTGCCACCTCTACCTCTCAATTAAGAAGTGTGAGCACGTCGCCAGCAGTCGGTAGCACGACGCGCGGCAGCACAGCGGCGGGCAAGCGTCAGCAAGCCGTGCTGAAACTAATCAGCTTAGTTGAAAAGAGGCACACGGCCCCCGAGCTGTTGCAGGGTCTGAGAGAGCAGACCGACCTCTGGCTTTTGCCACTGAGCCTCCAACCGGGCATGGTCGTGTGTGACCATGGCCGTAACCTGGTGGCGGCTCTGCACCTTGGCAGCCTCACACAAGTGCTAAGCCTTCAAATTGGTGGTTCAGCGGTTTCTGAAAAACTACTCCCACTTGTCTGACCTGCTCGGCAAGCTGCACCGCGTCTGCGCACATTTCCGCAAGTCCGCCACGGACGCTGCCACCCTGAGGATCCTGCAACATCGGTTTCAGCTGCCAGAGCACCGACTGCTGTGCGACGTGTCCACATGCTGGAATTCTACACTGCACATGTTGCCCAGGCTGTACAAGCAGCGTAGAGCAATAGTGGAATACCAGCTGCAACATGGGTGGCGGAGTGGTAGTCAGCCTCCGCAATTCTTTACTGAGGAGTGGGCATGGATGGCAGATATCTGCCAGGTCCTCGGAGACTTTAAGGAGTCTACCCAGATGGTGAGAGGCGATGCGGCAATCATTAGCGTTACCATCCTGCTGCTTTGCCTGCTGAGAAGTTCGCTGCAAAGTATAAAGGCCGACACTTTGCGCTTGGAACAGGAGACGGGGGATGACAGTATGTCGCTTAATAGCCAGACCACCCTCATGTCTATATCTCAGCGCGTTTTGGAGGAGGAGGAGGAGGAGGAGGAGGAGGAGGGGGAAGAGACAGCTGGGCACACTGCAGAGGGTACCCATGCTGCTTGCCTGTCATCTGTTCAGCGTGTATGGGCTGTAGAGGAGGAGGAGGATCCTGAAAGTCATCTTCCTAGTGAGGACAGCGATGTGTTGCATACTGGGACCCTGGCACACATGGCTGACTTCATGTTGGGCTGACTTTCCCGTGACCCTCGCGTTACACGCATTCTGGCCAACATGGATGACTGGGTGTACACACTTCTCAACCCATGGTATAAGGAGAACCTTTCCACTCTCATTCCCGAAGAGGAAACGGGTACGAGAGTGATGCAATACCACAGGGCCCTGGTGGAAAAAGTGATGCTAAACTTCCCATCTGACAGCGCCAGTGGAAGAAGACGCAGTTCCGAGGGCCAAGTAGCAGGGGAGGCGTGGGGATCAGGCAGCATGTCCAGTGCAGGCAGGGGAACACACTCCAAGGCCTTTCCCAGCTTCATTGCTCCCTAGCAAGACTGTGTCACCACTCCCCAGTCAAGGCTGAGTCGGAGAGAGAGCACTGTAAAAAGATGGTGAGGGAGTACGTAGCCGATCATACCAGCATCCTCTGTGATGCCTCTGCTCCATACAACTATTGGATGTCGAAGCTGGACATGTGGCACGAACGTGCGCTGTACGCCCTAGAGGTGCTGGCCTGCCCTGCCGCTAGCGTCATGTCAGAGAGCATGTTTAGTGCAGCTGGGGAAATCATCAGATAAGCGTACCTGCCTGTCAACTGCCAGTGCCAACATGCTTACACTCATAAAGATGAACAAAGGCTGGATTTCCCCAGTCTTCTCTTCTCCACCGGCGGAAAGCAGTAGAACCTAATGATACTTTTCGCTGCAACAGGAGAAAAAAGCATACTCTATCACAACAAAAAAGGGTGAATTAGTCAATCACTCTTGGATATTATTACTCCTCCTACTCCTCCTCCTAAAAACAGCATGTCATCACACTGAACTGCCAATTTTTCTGCTGCCCAAAAGGCTCTGTTTAAAAGTTTTTTTACAATTTTTCAAAGTTTCAAAAGTATTGATACTTTAACAGAAACCAATTTTTTTTCACAGGGCTGACTCCAGGCTCTGTCACAAAAAAAGCAACAGCGAGCTGTATCTTTAAAAAAATGTTTATGGGTTTCACCTGCCCTCGCGGTTGAGCAATTTTTCAGGGTAGCACTTGTATTCTTGGAACACCAATTTTTCTAGCCCTTGGCTATACTGGTATCTAACTAATTTTTCCAGCCTTCACCTACACTCTTGGTACACCAAAGATTCAGGGGTTCGCCTATACTCTTGCTACAGAAATGTTACAGGGGTCTGCCTATACTCTTGCTACAGAAATGTTACAGGGGTCTACCCATACCTTTGCTACAGAAATGTTACAGGGGTCTGCCTATACTCTTGCTACAGAAATGTTACTGGGGTCTGCCTATACTCTTACTACAGAAATGTTACTGGGGTCCGCCTGTACTCTTGCTACAGAAATGTTACAGAGGTCTGTTTATCCCTTTGCTACAGAAATGTTACTGGGGTCCACCTATACTCTTGCTACAGAAATGTTACAGGGCTCTGCCTATACCTTTGCTACAGAAATGTTACAGAGGTCTGCCTATACTTGTGCTACAGAAATGTTACAGGGGTCTGCCTATACCTTTGCTACAGAAATGTTACTGGGGTCCGTCTATACTTTTGCTACAGAAATGTTACTGGGGTCCACCTATACTCTTGCTACAGAAATGTTACTGGGGTCTGCCTATACTCTTGCTACAGAAGTGTTACTGGGATCTGCCTATACTTTTGCTACAGAAATGTTACTTGGGTCTACCTATACTCTTGCTACAGAAATGTTACTGGGGTCTGCCTATACCTTTGCTACAGAAATGTTACTGGTGTCCACCTATACTCTTGCTACAGAAATGTTACAGGGGTCTGCCTATACTCTTGCTACAGAAATGTTACTGGGGTCCGCCTATACTCTTGCTACAGAAATGTTACTGGGGTCCGCCTATACTCTTGCTACAGAAATGTTACAGAGGTCTGTTTATCCCTTTGCTACAGAAATGTTACTGGGGTCCACTTATACTCTTGCTACAGAAATGTTACAGGGCTCTGCCTATACCTTTGCTACAGAAATGTTACAGAGGTCTGCCTATACTTGTGCTACAGAAATGTTACTGGGGTCTGCCTATACCTTTGCTACAGAAATGTTACTGGGGTCTGCCTATACTCTTGCTATAGAAATGTTTCAGGGGTCTGTTTATACCTTTGCTACAGAAATATTATTGGGGTCCTCCTTGACTCTTGCTACAGAAATGTTACATGGGTCTGCTTATACCTTTGCTACAGAAATGTAACTGGGGTCCACCTATACTCTTGGTACACCAATGTTTCAGGGGTTCGCCTATACTTTTGCTACAGAAATGTTACTGGGCTCTGCCTATACCTTGGCTACAGAAATGTTCCTGGGGTCTGCCTATACTTTTGCTACAGAAATGTTACTGGGGTCCGCCTATGCAGTTTCTACTGAATGGTTTGAGGGGTCGCCTATACTTTTGCTACAGAAATGTTACAGGGGTCTGCCTATACTTTTGCTGCAGAAATGTTACAGGGGTTTGCCTATACCTTTGCTACAGAAATGTTACTGGGGTCCGCTAAACTCTTGCTACAGAAATGTTACTGGGGTCCGCCTATGCAGTTTCTACTGAATGGTTTGAGGGGTTCGCCTATACTTTTGCTACAGAAATGTTACTGGGGGTGCACAAAGACTTCCCATTAAGGGGTTTTACCTGTCTGGCACAAATACACTGACTGACTAGGGTAGAAATGTGGGCCGAGGTCCTTGGTGGGGTGAAACTCTGCCATGTTTGGGCACTGTGATTTCTTTAGGCGTAATACCATTTTTAAGTTCCTTGGGCTCGCCTATGCTGTTGGTGCACAAAGACTTCCCATTGCCGTGTTTTACCTGTCTGGCCCAAATACACTGACTGACTAGGGTAGAAATGTGAGCAGAGGTCCTTGCCGGGGTGAAACTCTGCCATAGGCGAGCCCAGGGAACTCAAAGACTTCCATTTGTGGTGTTGAGCTATTTGACATCTACATAGAATGAATTGTGTGGGGACACATGGATTTCCCATTGCTATGTAACTCGCAACACCTTGGGTCAAACAAGGTGGAGGCTGGGACTGAGCCTGACCCTGGGCCCACTCACGTGCTTTCCACACAGAGTATTGCTGCATTGTGGAAATGCGTAGAAGTGCTGGCACCTGAGTCCCCTTTATGCCCACGTGTGCGGCTCCTGGCAATTTTGTGACAGAAATGGCACGGGATTGGAATGATGATCGTACGTCAATCTATCATCAATTCTTAACAGCATTGTGGGGTATCACCCACACTTTCAAAGAGGATCGCTGCCTGGCCCTGCCAACCCTCTGCAGTGTGTGCCTCTGGTTCCTCCTCATCCAGTACGCACTTATAAATAGACATGAGTGTGGTGTGGCTATGAAGCGAGTGTGTGGCATGAGGGCAGCTGAACGCTGCACAGGGAAACTTTTGTGTGCGCTGTGGACGCAAGATCGTGCGGGGTGGTTGGACAGCATGTAACCCAGGAGAAGAGTCAGCGGTGTCACTTGCAGGCAGTGATTGTCAATGGTTGCAGGTAGTGTGGTGCTTAGCTAAGCTGTGCCAGCGTATGTGCCTTGCTAATGAGGGTTTATCCAAAGTAAATTGTTAGGGGGGTGACGCCAGACTCTTGCCCCCATTTTGGCTTAATAGTGGGACCTGGGAGCCTCAGATGCAGCCATGCATGCTGCCCCTGCCCTTTCCTATCCGTTTCTGTGGTGTTTCCATGACTTTCTGATGTTTTCTGGCGTTTGACAAGTCATCACCTATGCGGAGCATCGGTCCCATACAAAAATGCTCGAGTCGCCCATTGACTTCAATGGGGTTTGTTACTCAAAACGAACTCTCGTGCATTGCGAAAAGTTTGACTCGAGCAACGAGCACCCCAGCATTTTGGTGCTCGCTCATCTCTAGTGATTATCCTTAAATAATCTTAAAAGCAAGTGTTTCACTTAACCCCTTGAGTGGCAGGTTTCCTACCACCCTGTCGTGCCCAGCAGGGCAGGTTTTTTAAAATGGTCTAATCATTGAATTTCAACTAATTTTGCAGTTGCGTCTCAAGAGCCATAACTTTTTCATTTTTCCATTGACATGGCCATATGAGGGTTTGTTTTTTGCGGGACAAGTTGTGATTTTTTAAACAGGGGGGAGGAAAAAAAGAAATGGGGAAAAAAGAAAAAAAGGGGCCATGTCATTAAGGGGTTAAATAATGTATTAACTTCCTTCTCTGGGTCATTATGACGCATGGATACCACATGTGTGATTGTATTTTTGATTTTTTACAAAGTAAAGGGAGACAAGTGTTTTTATATTTTTTTTTATAATTTTTTAACTTTTTTTTATTTTTTTATTTTTTTTGTCTCTTTAGGGGACTTCCACAGGGACCCATCAGGACCCCTGATCACATTCCGGGGGTCCAATGGTGACAGCCCTTTACATGCTGCAGTGACAGCCCTTTACATGCTGCAGTTACATAGACTTCCGCATGTAAAGGGTTAAAACAGCAGAGATCGGAGGTTTTCTCTGATCTCTGCTGTAAGAGCTGGTACCTAGCTGTCCTCTGACAGCCAAGCACCAAGCTCTCCCTGCCACAGAGACCATCGGCTTGCTTCTGACAAGCCCATGGTCTCTATGGCAACCTGTAAACAAAGCAGGAGATTGCCGGCATATCGGCAATATCTTCTGCTGGTTTTTCAAAGCCCTTGCTTTGTTCTCTGTGGGACAGTGCAGGCAGAGCACACTGTCACAGCTTGTGGCATTGTGCTCTGCAGCTCCCATAGTGATACATAGCCCGGAAATCTTCCGGGCTATGTCACTATGAGCAGTGGAGCTCGTCCCGGAAAATTTCCGGGCGTGCCACTCAAGGGGTTAAAGTTGTCAGTATACTGGGTTTAGAGATTCCAGTTTCAAATACAAGTTACAGGTTCAACGCCTTTCCACTTCGGTACGGTAGTTTCATCAGGAACCTATCTATTTAATAGTGGAAAAATAAGTGATGGATAAACCACCCTTCTCATTAGTAGACAGGCTAGATAGTGCCGTCTGAACTGATAGAGAGTGAGGAGCACACTTCAGTACTATAAGGTTGGAGCTTATATCCAAGAGTACCCAACCCCCACCTCAATCCCTATCAGGAACAAAAATAATAAAATGGGAGCATCACTGGCCTTAGTAGTAGGCTAGTGGACCTAGCTAGTCTGGAAGTACTCTACTATATATGTGGCATTCCCAATTTTGCTACAAGGGTACTTGACTGAGCTTTATAAGGGCTGTACCCAGGTCCCACTGCCCCTATTTTCTATTTGTACTCAGTGTTTAGAAACTATTTTTGTGTGTATGTCAGATTTCTAAATAAAGAATTTTAAGATTACAATTTCAATAAAGGTTATATTTTAGAGACCTAGAATCCTTACAGTGAAGAAACTTTAAAGTCATCTAGTTGATTCTTCTGCCCAGCGAAAATAGTCACTTCTAAACCTCTAATTATTGATTTTCGGTTTGGTGGCATTGAAATTTGCTCATGGCAGTTAATGTCCCCACGTGACCTTTGAAAGTCGGAATTCTCTGATCCTCAGCTTATTAAAAACCTATTTATAGCAGTGTAAGTGGAAAGGTTATTCACCAAATGCTGTATTATTTTGATTTCTGGCCCATGCAATTGCTGACAATTGTGTACAAGTAAAGCTCTTTAGAGTCTGCATATAGTTAATGTTTTTGGCTTAACCTCTTAGTGACTTAACTTGTTTGTGCCTTAATGACCAGGCCAAATTTTGGAAATCTGACGTGTGTCACTTTAAAATAGAATAACTCCGTAAAGGTTTTGCATATCCAGTGATTCTAATGTTGTTTTTTTGACACATATTGTACTTCATTTAGGTGGTAAACAAAGACTAATATATTCACTGGGGGGTGTCATGAATATTTTGACACCCCCAGATTCTTTTCAGGAATTAATGCAATTTAGAGGAGAAAAAAATAAAATTTCATATTTTTGCCAATATATTATTTTATAGGCAGAATTTTTCTCTATAGTGCACACGAAAATGAGGATTTGTACCCCAAAATGGATCCCCCTGTTTGTCAGGTGTTCAGCAACATACCCATTACAACCCTAATCTTATATCTGTATGCACAACGGGGCCCAACCTGAAAGGAGCAGCTGGTGGCATTCAGAACAGACATTTTGCTTGAAGGTGTTTCAGGCCCCATTGCCCACTTGTAGAGCCCATGAGCTACCGAAATGATGGAGAACCAGCACAAATGACCACATTTTGAAAACTAGACCCCTTAACAAATCCATATAGGGGTGTACTGCGTATTTTGTCCCCACTGTTTTTGAAGGAATCTAAGCAAAGCAGAAGGAGAAAATTACGATTTTCATTTTTTTGGCAATTGTGTCAGTTTAAAACCCCTTTTTTTGTATAGCACACATATATGATTAAATACTTTAACACCAAAATGGATCCCCCTGTTTGTCCTGTGTTCAGAGACATACCCACTATGGCCCTAATCTTATGTTTGTATGCACAACGGGGCCCAAACCAAAAGGAGCATTAAACTTTAACTGTTTTTTAACTTTTACGTGATCGTCATTATCCATTGGATAACAGGCGATCTCGTGGCCCTTGTTCACTGCTTCAGGCTCTTAGCTACCTTGAGTAGCCAGGAGCAAGGAGATTTTACATTTCCTGGGTCCTCCCCAGCTTCTGCACTTGCATCTGTTATTTTGGCGATTGGTGCATGCGCAGAACCTGGGGAAAGGTCCATGGATAAAGATTTTGTCGGGGGACATTGCCGAAGGCCTTAGATAAGTAATTTCACCTCCTCTCATTGTTCGGATCCACCATTAAGAGCCACCATGTATGGATTTTATAGTTTCACGGTTGGGAATAGTACCCAAAAAGGAACCAAACAAGTTTCGTTTGATTCACCATTTGTCTTAGCTGAAGGGGGCGTCAGTTAATGATGGCATTGATCCTGATTTGTGTTGGTGGTTTATGCATCTTTTGATGAGGACATGAGGTGAGTGAGGAAGTATGGTTGAGGGGCAAGGTTAGCAAAAACGCATATTGAATCAGCTTTTCGCCTTCTCCCAATAAACCCTCAGAGCATTTTTTTGTTAGGCTGCTACTGGGAAGGGAGATGCTTTGCGGACAGTTGTTTGCCCATGGGGTGTGCGATGTCATGTACTTATTTTGAGACATTCAGTTCTTTTTTTCAATGGGTGATCAAGGATGTGTCAGGTTTTTGCTCAGTGATACATTACTTGGATGATTTTTTTACGTCGGGCCGCCAAGTTCTCTGATATGCTCAACACTTCTTGCCAATGGATTGCACATCGATTTGGCATGCCATTAGTGCCAGATAAAACAGAGGGTCTATTGTCATGTTTGAATTTTTTGGGCAGCACCATTGATATGGAGGTTATGGAATGTAGGTTGCCAGTGGAAAAGGTGCACTCTTTGAGACAGGCGTTACGGAGGACTCAGTGGGTAAACAAGGTCACACTTTAGGAGTTGCAATTACATTTGGCTACGCCTAATTTTGCTTGTCAGATTATGCCTATGGGCAGATTTTTTTTGCAGAAGACTGGCATCTGCAACGACGGGAGTGAAATCGGACCACCATTTCATTTGACTAAAATTGGAGATCGGTAATGATTTCAGAGGTGGTGGAGAATTTCGACTGCAGGAGGTAGTTTGGGTTTTGGTGCTTAATTTTAAGGACGATGGTATGTGGGAGTTTGGCTCGATTATGGGAGGCAGGTTTGGTTAGATACTTGGTGGTATTGGAGCGGTTTCTGATTGTTGTAAAAACACTATGGGGTGGCAGTTTAAGGAATAAGAAGGGGCATTTTCATTGTGACAATATGGGGGTGGTGCAGACAATTAATAGTTTAACGGCAACTTCTCCCCCAGTGGTGAGCTTGTTGCATCAGTTGGTGTTACAGGCTTTATCATTAAACATGTGGGTGGTGCCAGTGCATGTACCAGGTGTAAAAAATTTAATAGCAGTTGCACTCTCTCAGTTTCAGTCGGACCGTTTTGGAGAGTTGGCCCCCGGGTGCAGAAGAAGAGGGGAGGACATGCTCGGCTTGGCTTTGGAACTTGATAGGGAAACAGCGGATCACCTGATCAGTGCTTCATTGGTGCTGGGTGCAGTGGTCGCGTACGTAGCTGCTTGGCAAGGGTGAAATAATTAGGTGGAGTCCTTAGGCCAGTGTTTCCCAACTCCGGTCCTCAAGCCACCCTAACAGGTCATGGTTTCAGGATCTCCTATAGTAAGAACACCTGTGGAAATGTCTGAGGTACTGACTATAATTACATCACGTATATAATAATGAGGAAATCCAGAAAACATGATGACTGGAGTTGGGAAACACTGCCTTAGGCAATTTAAGGATAGATGAAGACATGAAAGGAGCGTTATTGTACTGGTTGGGGAATGCATCCATGGGTGGTAGGCCTGCCGCTAAGGTGAATCAGTTTGTGGCAGGATCGGCGTATGGCTTTAAACTGAGGCATAGGCGGGACATGACAAAAAGTTTTTTAGTGGGTCAGGCCCTTAAAGGATTTAGGAAGCGTAAAAAAAAGTCAGGATAAATTTCATTTACCTTGTTGGAGCAGATGAGAGTTGGTTTAACTCTTTCCAATCCAATTTGTATCCTGGTTTTCCTAGGGGGCTTACCCTTTTTCTGCCATTATACAACGGCGCTATATGCTGGCTAAAGCCAGTACTGCATGAGGTGACGCATTGGATAGGCTCAGACAGCAGAGAGGCTGGCAATATACAGTAAGAGAACCCCGACAGACGTCTTCCAACATCGGAGCTGTACAGCCTTAAATCATAATGTCTTCAGAGGTCAGACAATGGAATTGAAAGGGTTGAAAACATTTTTTAAAGGGGAGCTGGAATTGGCTTTATTTAACCCCTTGCCTCACTCTGTTGTCTGGCATGCGCTCGGTGGAAAAAAATTATATTTGTCTCCGAGTCATGCCATGCGATGCGCAAGAGTGGCTTGGGTCCCATTGAAATCAATCAAAATCCTCCCTAGCTTGTGTAAAAAATAAAAATATATATATACACTCACGTCTCCACCGCTGTCGGGGTTCAGTGGGTCTTGCCGCGTGGCATCCTGGCCCTGTACTGAAGATCTTTCAGCCGGTGGAATTTAAAATCCCTGCCAGCTGAAAGTGCTATGCCTGATTGGCTAGGGATTATATTTCAAGCCCTTCCCCAAAAATCACTGCCTGCATCCCATTGCATATCTCCTAAACTATACTAAATATTTTTAAAAACATTACACTCCCAAATTCAGAAAAATCATAGAATTTAAATAGCTAAAAAAAGTGACATTTTTTTAACCCGTAAATAACTAAAAAATGCGTCATTTAAGAGGTTAAAGTGGCTTTTGCATTGACATTTTTCGGGAGCTTTCTCGGGATATTAGGTACAACATTTTGCATTTATTGAAGTCATTCTAGGGTTTGTGGTTGTTTGGTTGGAAGTTGTGCTGTGTAAGTCATGGTGTAATGCAAGATCAGTGGAGAGACTGAACAGGGTGCGGATTCAGTTAAATAGGGAAGTTTTGAGTTTTATCATGAGAAATGGTGATGTGGTGGTTCGCCATTTGGATCTAGCATCTGGACACGGTAATTTTTGGAGGAATTATGTAGTTTACTTGAATGTGGTGGTTATTGAGCTTTGGTCATTTGCGATCCAAGGGGTGATCAAGAGGGGGTTGTTTTTGTGGGGTGGAGCGCAGATCTGAGGTGGTCAGACCACGCTTGCTTGTAGCAAGTGTGAGGGGGGGTTGGAGTTGGTAACAAAATTGGTTGGAAGAAGAAGGCAGGGGGTGAAGAGCCACCTTTCCCCTATGTTATTCTTGGTCAGTTTTGGGTCTGTCTCCTCTTGGGTCTGACAGGGGGTAATCCCTGCAGATATGATGGTGTGTCTTGACTTGTAAACACTAACGGGTTTCTGAGGTGATTGGGAGCACTTTGAGGCAATTGGTAAACATACTTCATGGAAAATGGTGAGGTGACAGATGCATGGGACTCCAAGGATCTCCCCTTGTGTTGGTTGGTTTTATTTGGGATAATTACGTTAATTTATGTAATTTGTTTGTAATAAAATGGCTGCTGTGGTCAAATTATCCAAAACGAGAAGTGTTTCGTCTTCTGTCAGTGTTTCATGGTATGGTCTGCTAATGGATAAAGCTACAACACGGAGCGACTCTGTTATACCCACGTTGTGCCCCAAAAAATGGGCCCTTGTGCAGCATCTCGTAGGGATACCCCGGACACTTGACACACGTGGGGAGCTAGGAGCGTTAAGTGTTGGCTTGTCATGGCGGCACTTACCAGATGCCTTTCGCGGAGGGATGACATGCATCCAAGGCCAGAGTATAACTGCAGGCCACCAAAGACACCCCTAGGATAGGGAATGCCAATAAACAGGTATGGTAAATAGGAACGGTTAGGGCCCACTATAAACTTTACTTGAATAAACTTGTGGCAAAAACAATTATTACAAGGCAATTTTAGGTACAGTGTTCTCAGTGCAAGCAACACAAGAGATCAGAGATCAGGGAAGAAACACAGGATGACACCGATCCTGCAGTCTCCATTATCTGTCAGGAACCGCTCCTGGGAAAGGGAACACTCCGGAGGAGGAAAGGGGTAGGGGTCACTCCATAGATACTCTGGCAGTAATTATTGACTTTAAGGATTTGCACCCTGCTCTGGAGACACATGGGTGTAGCTTAGTAAAGTACTTCTACGCAATGATCCTAGCTCTGGATGGCTGCATAGAAAAACGTGTAGACTTGAATTAGTACCTCTGCACAGGCCTCGTCTTACAGAATTACTTACAAATGCTCTCTCTTATGCTAGGGACTCCACTCACATCCAGAATACAGTCGCTACAGGATATCCCTCCTCCTCCCCCATCTTCACCACAAAAAAGCTGAAGGTGCTTCCATGTGGTTCTGTGTTAGACTCTCTCAGATTGAAGACAAGATGGAAGCAGAACTCCTGAAGATGGACTTCTTTCCCGCTCTCAAACCACTGAAAAATACAACTCATCCCGCAAAAAAACAACAAGCCCCTCAGACAGCTAAGTTGATGGATAATTTAAAAAGTTATGATTTTTTGAAAGTGGGAAGGAAAAAAAAAAAAACGAAAAAAAAAAGACTGCGTCCTTAAGGGGTTAATGCAAACCTGGGCCATTTAAATGCAAAAAATGCAAAAATTGGTTGTTGTACTGAATTTTTGTCCTCTCTATTGATAACTGCCCCAAATATTCAAATGTTTTGTGTACACGGGCTTTTATGTTGAGCAGTTTCAACATACAAACTAGCAGAGGTTGATGAACTGATTTCTAAAATGTGGACCTTTGATGTTACACAATGCACAAATATTTGATTAGAAAACACTGGAGGATATTAAAGGAGTATTCTGTCCAAAAACATGCATTACAGATCCACTGGATACAAATGGAGGGCCAATTTTATTCTGTACAACTTATATTAAGAAAATGGTAAAAACACGGCAACGAGTCATTAATGGGTCTTGTCGTCTCTAATAGTTTTTTTCAATAATGCTCGGTCAGAAAAGTTACCAAAAATGACCAACCAAAGGAGTAGTCCACCAGAAACATGCATTATCTAGCGATTGGATGGTAATGAGTGTTAGATCAATGGAGGTCTGATCACTGGGACTCCCACCAATTACCAAAATAGGGGTCTCTGGTTGTGCATGCCTGCTCTGTAAGCCATAATACCTCAGGAAGGAGGAGTCTGAATGGAGCACTTATCCAGCATGTAAAGTGCCGTTTCATGCAGACTTGATTGGACTGTTTGGTTTTCTTCTTTCAGCGCCATCAGTCACATTGAAGCTATTACAGAAGATGGTGGGCAGCACAGGTATCCAGATGCAAGGGGACACTAGACTTAGCAGAAAGTAAGAGAGCAGATTTTCTGGTTGCCCCTTCTTGGACACATGAAGAGATATGCTGTAACAGACCCATCAGCACTCAACCTAAGAGCCTAAGAGTAGGGTCCACCACAGTGAGTAGTGATTACATACCAGTAGACAGCTAGTCCTGGGATGGGGACTGTAATAGAAAATACATCCACTTAAAGAATTCTTGTCCCATAACAACAACTGTAATTAATATGGAAAATGACTTTGTGGAATCCAGCAGGAACCGTTTGGTACAGAATTAATTAAGCATGGACCCCCTTGTGCTCGCTAACACCCACATCATGCTGTACTCTCCTGTACAGCATTTTCATGTTGGCGCTGACCGTGAGTGTAGTAGGAGCTAATCTCCGCTACACTGATGAGTGGGTAGCGTGGTATTGTTCTCTCTGTGATAGTATTTCAGTTACCCCCCCAACCTCACACGAGCGTATGTGCAAAACCACTCACAGAAGAGCAAAGTATTTGCGCAGTGAATTAGTCTTTTTTGGGCGCGTATTACCATATATTTAGCTGTTTTTTGCAAAAACGAATACGCAAACAATATCAGAAGTTGTCATAATTGACTGAACCACAGTAATCCATCATGAACAGGCCATGTGCAGCGAGACGCTATCCTGTGGGGCTTCTGGTGCTTTCTGGCGTTGGGAGAGCGTAGCTGAGGTTAGAGACATCATCTGACACAACCCCCCCGCACAACCCAGTGTCCACAGCGCACGCCAAAGTGTCCCTGCGCAGCCTTCAGCTGCCCTCATGCCACACGCTGGCCTCACAGCCACACAACCCTCATGTCTATTTATAAGTGCGTCTGCCATGAGGAGGAACCGGAGGCACACACTGCAGAGGGTTGGCAGGGCCAGGCAGCGACCCTCTTTAAAAGGGGCAGAGCAATACCCCACAATGCTGTACAGAAGCAATGAGACATCCAATCCTGTGCCACCTCCATCAGGAGCTGCAAACGTGGGCATAGGAATGGGGAATCCGTGTGCCACACACTATTCATTCTGTCAAGGTGTCGCATAGCTCAATCCACACTGCAAGGGGAAAGCCGTCTGCGCTCTGCCCTCTACCCAAGTCAGTCAGTGTCTTTGTGCCAGACAGGTCAAACACCGCGATGGGAGCTAAGTTTGCACCAACAGCATAGGGGGGTCCTAGGAAGCCCAAGACATGAACAAAAAAAATTGATCTGAGCGGCCAAACATGGCAGACTTGCACCGTGCCCACGACATAGGCCTCGGCCCGCAGATTCAGCAATCCTAGTCAGGAAGCGGATTTTCACTGCACCAAGGACATAGGCCTCTGCACAAACCCTTAGCAATCGCGGGCCTACAGCGGACTCCTATGCTAGCCTAGCTGTGCACGTCTCATTAGCGCTGTATTGCTCCTGTAGTTTGTCCCATTGCAGTCCCCAGGATAGTAGAGCTAACGTCAGATTAATTACAGGTGGGCTTCGGCCCACACTGCATGCCCCAGTCAGACTGGGGTTTTTTATAAGTAGACACAGGCACGTACACCTCCTATTGTGAAGTCTGTGTGAACCGACAGCATGGGAGGGTCCCAGGAAGCCACCGGCGGTACATAAATAAATCCCATTGCATTGCCCAGCACAGCTGAGGTAACGTCAGATTAAATGCAGGTGGGCTTCGGCCCACACTGCATGCCCAACCTGACCGGGGTTCTTAATACATAGACACAGGCAGGTACAAATCTCCAATGTGAAGTCCGTGTGGACCGACAGCATGGGTGGCTCCCTGGAACCCACCGGCGGTACATAAATATATCCCATTGCAGTGCCCAGCACAGCTGAGGTAACGTCAGATTTAATGCAGGTGGGCTTCGGCCCACACTGCATGCCCCAGTCAGACTGGGGTTCTTTATAAGTAGACACATGCAGTTACAACTCCGTGTGGACCGACAGCATGGGTGGGTCCCAAGAACCCACCGGCGGTAGATAAATATATCCCATTGCAGTGCCCTGGACAGCAGAGCTAACGTCAGATTAAATGCAGGTGGGCTTCGGCCAAGAATGTTTTCATAGTTGGAGGAGGAGGACGGGAAAGTTTTTGAGGCAGTACGTGTCCTGTCCCCGTGTCCGTGGTTATATGCACCTTCCCAGTGACCGCGTCGCTGAAAAGTTGTCGCGCCTTTGGAACCTAGTAGCGTGGCCTCGCCACCATCATTTCTTTGGGAAGCCTCCGTTTCCACTACCCTGTAACATTGCAGTAGCAGCAGTATAGGCAGAGCTGAGAATTAGTAACATTTCAGCACTAAGAGTATGCACAAACCCCTGTAACATTTCATTGGCAGCAGTGAGGACAGACCCCACTAACATTTCATTTGCAGCAGTATACACAGACCCCAGTAACATTTCAGTAGTATCAGTATAGACAGACCCCAGCAACAGCAATGTAGAAGCAGTAGAGACAAAGCAGCAGATTCACATTTCCCTGGCAGCAGTGTAGGGAGAGCATAGTATTGGTAAGATTTCAGTAGTAGGAGTATAGACAGGCCCCAGCAACAGTAACGTAGAAGCAGTATGGGCAAAGCCCACTATTAGTTACATTTCTGTTATAGCAGTATAGACATGCCCCAGTAACATTTCCATTGAAGCATTATGGGCAGAGCCCAGTATTAGTAAAATTACAGCAGTAACAGTATACACCAACCAAGGTAACATTTCAGGAGCAGAAGTATCGGCAGACCGAAGTAACATTTCTGTTGCTGAAGTATAGTCAGACCCCTGTAGCATTACTGTGGCAAAAGTATAGGTAGGCAGAACAGAGTTACATTTCTGTAGCAAATGTGTAGGCTAACCCCAGACACAGTGGTGCACTATGAGTGCAGGTGAAGCCCATAAAAATTACTTGGATTTTACATTGTAGGCGAGGGCCTGAAAAATTGTTGTACCGACAGTACAAATCTACCCCAGAAAAATTGCCCATGCCCAACCCAGAGAGCAGGTGAAACCCATTAATCGCTTAGCGTACTGTGGCTTAATTTCTATCAAGGCCTGGAGGCAGCCCAGTCTAAAAAACAATAGGTTCAGGTGGAAGTTTCAATGCTTTAATGAGAATTGAAACAGATAAATATTATTTAGAAAAGTTATATGAGCCTTTTGGCCCACAGAAAAATTGCCCATTCGCGGTGATTACGAGGGGTTTCAGGAGGAGGAGGAGCCGGAGGAGGAGGACGAATACCATACACAGATTGACAAAGGTCTTTAGGTATCGCTGCTGTCCGCTGGTAGTGAGAAGAGAATTCTGGGGAAATCCAGGCTTTGTTCATCTTTATGAGTGTAAGCCTGTTGGCGCTGTCAGTTGACAGGCGGGTACGCTTGTCCGTGATGATTCCCCCAGCTGCACTAAACACCCTCTCTGACAAGACACTAGCCGCAGGACAAGCAAGCACCTCCAGGGCATACAGCGCGAGTTCGGGCCACGTGTGCAGCTTTGACAGCCAGTAGTTATACGAAGCAGAGGCGTCACGGAGGATGGTGGTACGATCGGCTGCGTACTCCCTCACCATCTTCTTACAGTGCTCCCTCCGACTCAGCCTGGACTTGGAGGGTGTGAGATAGTCTTGCTGGGGAGCCATAAAGCTAGCAAAGGCCTTGGAGAGTGTTTCCCTGCCTGCTCTGAACATGCTGCCTGATCTTCACACCTCCCCTTCTACGTGGCCCTCGGAACTGCGCCTTCTGCCACTAGCGCTGTCAGATGGGAAGTTTACCATCAGTTTGTCCACCAGGGCCCTGTGGTATTGCATCACTCTCAAACCCCTTTCCTCTTTGGGAATGAGAGTGGGCAGGTTCTCCTTATACCGTGGGTCGAGCAGTGTGTACACCCAGTAATCCATAGTGGCCAGAATGCGTCTAACACGAGGGTCACGAGAAAGGCATGCTAACATAAAGTCAGCCATGTGTGCCAGGGTACCTGGACACAACATATGGCTGTACTCACTAGGACGATCACTTTGAGTATCCTCCTCCTCCTCAGGCCATACACGCTGAATGAAAGAGAGGCAAGCTGCATGGGCACCCTCAGCAGTGGGCCCAGCTGTCTCTTCCTCCCTGGGCTCCTCCCCCTCCTCCTCTTCCTCCTCCTCCACGCGCTGAGATATAGACATGAGGGTGCTCTGACTATCCAGCGACATACTGTCTTCCCCCACTTCCGTTTCCGCCCGCAAAGCATCAGCCTTTATGCTTTGCAGGGAACTTCTCAGGAGGCATAGCAGAGGAATGGTGACGCTAATGATTGCAGCATCGCCGCTCACCATCAGGGTAGACTCCTCAAAGTTTCCAAGGACCTGGCAGATATCTGCCATTCAGGCCCACTCCTCTGTAAAGAATTGAGGAGGCTGACTCCCACTACGCAGCCCATGTTGGAGTTGGTATTCCACTATAGCTTTACACTGCTCATAGAGCCTGGCCAACATGTGGAGCGTAGAGTTCCACCGTGTGGGCACGTCGCACAGCAGTCGGTGCACTGGCAGATTAAACCAATGTTGCAGGGTCCGCAGGGTGGCAGCGTCCGTGTTGGACTTGCGGAAATGTGCGCAGAGCCGGCGCACCTTTCCGAGCAGGTCTGACAAGTGTGGGTAGCTTTTCGGAAACCGCTGAACCACCAAATTAAAGACGTGGGCCAGGCATGGCACGTGCGTGAGGCTGCCGAGCTGCAGAGCCGCCACCAGGTTATGGCTGTTGTCACACACGACCATGCCCGGTTGGAGGCTCAGCGCGAAAGCCAGCAGTCGGTCTGCTCTGTCAGACCCTGCAGCGGGCCATGTGCCTCTTCTCTCCTAAGCTGAGTAGTTTCAGCACGGCCTGCTGACGCTTGCCCACCGCTGTGCTGTCACGCCGCGCGACACCGACTGCTGGCGACGTGCTGCTGCTGACACATCTTGATTGCGAGACAGAGGTTGCGTAGGAGGAGGAGGGGGGTTAAGTGGAGGAAGCATACACCGCCGCAGATACCACCACCGAGCTGGGACCCGCAATTCTGGGGGTGGGTAGGACGTGAGCAGTCCCAGGCTCTGACTCGGTCCCAGCCTCCACTAAATTCACCCAATGTGCCGTCAGGGAGATATAGTGGCCCTGCCCGCCTGTGCTTGTCCACGTGTCCGTTGTTAAGTGGACCTTGCCAGTAACCGCGTTGGTGAGGGCGCGTACAATGTTGCGGGAGACGTGGTCGTGCAGGGCTGGGATGGCACATCGGGAAAAGTAGTGGCGACTGGGAACCGAGTAGCGCGGGGCCGCTGCCGCCATCATGTTTTTGAAAGCCTCCGTTTCCACAAGCCTATACGGCAGCATCTCCAGGCCGATCAATTCGGCTATGTGCACGTTTAACGCTTGAGCGTGCGGGTGCGTGGCGGCATACTTGCGCTTGCACTCAAACAGTTGCGCTAGCGACGGCTGGACGCTGCGCTGAGAGACATTGCTGGATGAGGCCGAGGACAGCGGAGGTGAGGGTGTGGGTGCAGGCCGGGAGACGGTCGTGCCTGTGTCCTGAGAGGGGGGTTGGATCTCAGTGGCAGGTTGGGGCACAGGGGGAGAAGCAGTGGTGCAAACCGGAGGCGGTGAACGGCCTTCGTCCCACATTGTGGGGTGCTTGGCCATCATATGCCTGCGCATGCTGGTGGTGGTGAGGCTGGTGGTGGTGGCTCCCCGGCTGATCTTGGTGCGACAAACCTTGCACACCACAGTTCGTCGGTTGTCTGCACTCTCAGTGAAATACTGCCAGACCTTTGAGCACCTCGGCCTCTGCAGGGTGGCATGGCGCGAGGGGGCGCTTTGGGAAACAGTTGGTGGATTATTCGGTCTGGCCCTGCCTCTACCCCTGGCCACCGCACTGCCTCTTCCAACCTGCCCTGCTGCTGCACTTGCCTCCCCCTCTGAAGACCTGTCCTCAGTAGGCTTAGCAAACCAGGTGGGGTCAGTCACCTCATCGTCCAGCTGCTCTTCCTCCGAATTCTCTGTGCGCTCCTCCCTCAGACTTACTGCCCTTACTACTACCTCACTGATAGACAACTGTGTCTCATCATCATCGTCCTCCTCACCCACTGAAAGCTCTTGAGACAGTTGCCGGAAGTCCCCAGTCTCCTCACCCGGATCCCGGGAACTTTCCAAAGGTTGGGCATCGGTCATGAGAAACTCCTCAGGTGATAGAGGATCCATTTTTTCGCACTCAAGGCCGGGACCCGAGAACAGTTCCTGGGAGCCTGCCTGCTCTTCTGAATGTGAGAGAGGAGGCTGGGAGAAGGGAGGAGCAGCAGCAAGAGGACTCAGGGATGCAGCAGTGGACGGCGTAGAAGACTGGGTGGTGACGGTGGATAGTTTGCTGGATGCACTTTCTGCCATCCACGACAGGACCTGCTCACACTGCTCAGTTTCTAATAAAGGTCTACCACATGGACCCATTAATTGTGAGATGAATCTGGGGACCCCAGAAACTTGCCTCTCTCCTAATTCCGCAGCAGTCGGCTGCAATACACCTGGACCAGGAGCTCGGCCTGTGCCCACACCCTGACTTGGGCCTCCGCGGCCTCGCCCGCGTCCACGTCCTCTAGGCCTACCCCTACCCCTCAGCATGGTGTATTACGAGTAGAGCAGAAATAGAACGCTGTAATTAAATGTGCCGCTTATTGGCCTGTGGTTGGAGGCTGACTTCGCTTACGGTGCGCACAGCAGAGCCAGGAAACAATTATGTGCAAGCCTGTAGTGAGACCTAGGTGCGTATGACTGAGCTACTGGAATTCACAGGGCAGAACCAGTCAAGTGGCCAAAGGCCAGTGGTAGGCCTTAAGTATTTTGCTTCAATTTTTTAAAATGGTGAGGTGAAAAACCAGACACACACCGTATGCAGCGTATATATGTATACTCTTTCCCTCTGGCGGGATGACGTCGATCATGTAACGGACACAGCAGAGCCAGGAAACAATTATGCGCAAGCCTGTAGTGAGACCTAGGTGCGTATGACTGAGCTACTGGAATTCACAGGGCAGAACCAGTCAAGTGGCCAAGGGCCAGTGGTAGGCCTTAAGTATTTTGCTTCAATTTTTTAAAATGGTGAGGTGAAAAACCAGACAGACACCGTATGCAGCGTATATATGTATACTGTTTCCCTCTGGCGGGATGACGGCGATCATGTAACGGACACAGCAGAGC
The DNA here is from genome assembly GCF_035609145.1 of Eleutherodactylus coqui. Classification (NCBI taxonomy): domain Eukaryota; kingdom Metazoa; phylum Chordata; class Amphibia; order Anura; family Eleutherodactylidae; genus Eleutherodactylus; species Eleutherodactylus coqui. The sequence goes on from NC_089838.1 coordinate 330,536,117, forward strand.
CAGGAAACAATTATGCGCAAGCCTGCTGTAACGCTTAGCTGGGTAATAATGAGCGACTACTACCCCCAGCAGACACGCAGTTAACTGAAGACGGTCACAGGCAGCCCAAATATTGTATTTTTTTCCAATTTTTGGGAAAAAGCCCACTGCCTATATAGCCTGTATATGGATTTCCCTGTTGGAGGATGACTGTGGTTATTGAAAGCACAGTGCAGCCAGAAAAAATTATGCGCAAGGCTGCAGTAACACCTAGCTGGGTAATAGTGAGCGACTACTACCCCCAGCAGACACGCAGTAAACTGAACACGGTCACAGGCAGCCCAAAGATTTTTTTTTCCAATTTTTCTGAAAAAAGCCCACTGCCTATATAGCCAGTATATCTCTTACCCTGTACCACTGTCCCTGCCTCACCAGTACTGCCCCTATACTCAGTAAAATGACTGCAGATTGAGGACGCTATGGTCTGCACGCCCAATATACAGAAAAAAAAAATGTGCACAACTGCTAAAAGCAGCCTCAACAGTACTGCACACGGTCAGATGTGGCCCTAAGAAGGACCGTTGGGGTTCTTGAAGACAAAGATAACAGCCTAACACTCTCCCTATAGCAGCTACAGCAGGACGGCACTAACCCTAATGTCTCTCAGCGTGCATCTGTGGCGAGCCACGGCCGGCCCCAGTTTATATACTCGGGTGTCACCTGATCTCCCCAGCCACTCACTGCAGGGGGGTAGTATAGGGCTGGAACTTCACATGAGGAAGTTGTAATGCCTTCCCTGTGTTTCTATTGGCCAGAAAAGGGCGCAAATTTCTCAGGGAAGAAAATGGAAGTGACTCGAACACCACGTGGTGCTCGTCTTGAGTAACGAGCATCTCGAGTACCCTTATACTCGAACGAGCATCAAGCTCGGACGAGTGCGCTCGCTCATCTCTAATAATAAATGAACAACATTGTATAAAACAGGTGATAGTTAAACTAAGTTATGAAATAGGCGATATTACATACACTTTACAATATTTCTTAAGCAAAGGTTAAATACTGATATCACCAAGGGATTTACATGAACACATTCATATCACACATGAATATACTTAGCATTCCCTAGCCTACCATCAAGGCGACGGGTTATTCTCTCCACTATGCTCCTGCTGGAGCTCTTTTTTTCTTTTGTATGAGGGCATTAGCTGCTATCTGAGGTTGCTCTGAACTAACTTGTTTGCCTCAAAATCTACTATTGAGATTTGAGATACAGACTTTGCTGCATTCCAGAGGCTATTTTACTTCTTAATAGAAGCACTAGTCTTTTTTTTTTGGCATTCAACAAAGACTGGGGTTAATAGACACATATTGTTGTCTTCCCCCATAGTGCTTCATCTAAGTTAGTATCAGGCTACTGTACACGCTAAATTACATGACGATTGCGTTACAGTCCCTCAGATTGAGAAATAGCCCGTCATACTTTAGCTATGAGCAGGAGCTAATTGCATCGATAGCTAGGATTCATCTCCTTAGACTCTTAAAATAGGTCACTGAGCTACTTTAGGTGACCTATTGCTTCTATTAGCTAAACTGAGAACTCATCATTTACTGCAGTTGCAAACTTTCTATGATACTCTGTGATTATATACAATCTCGTCATCAAAAGTTTAAGTACTATATCTCCTGATGATCCACAAAGACCGTGTGGTGAAACGCGTAGAGTCTGAAGTACTGTTTTCATGCATCAATTATTAAAAGCAGATAACACCACTGCACTACTAATTTTCAGCTATTTTTAGCATATAGAGGAGAAAGTACAATTGTACACATATTCCCTCCTGGTTATCTATAGTCGTGTATTTAACACCTGGAGAAAATACACTCCCACTATAATATATCAAGCTCTAACTGACCCTAAGTGATTTTTTCACAAACCGTGTTTTTTGGGTGTTCTATGAGTATTGGCGCCTGGTGATTTCACTGCGGCACCTTACCAAAGATTGTCCATATAGGACCCATAAATCTTAATTTATGTATTTGCATCGAACCATATATGCCCGATGTAAGTCATAAAATTGATATTCACCCAACACGTTTCTACAGGGACGGAGTGGAGTTTAGAGATTCCAAAGGACTTTATTAGGCTCTTATATAATTATAATCAAACGAGCCCGTACAATTCCCTCCCCTGTATTTTTAGGGTCTCCTTGATCCTCGTTTCGGTGGAGTGTTTGACAATACTCATTGAGTGTCATAATCCAGGCTGTTACGGGTACCACTACTTTTTGTGGTTTACTTTGCCTGGTTTTTGTATGTTTGTCAGTGTTGTGCCCTTTTTCGTATTTTAATCGTATCTTAATAAAATTATAGTTTTAGTACAAGTCACGTCTGTGAATTAAGCTCGGACGAGTACGCTCGCTCATCTCTAATAATAAATGAACAACATTGTATAAAACAGGTGATAGTTAAACTAAGTTATGAAATAGGCAATATTACATACACTTTACAATATTTCTTAAGCAAAGGTTAAATACTGATATCACCAAGGGATTTACATGAACACATTCATATCACACATGAATATACTTACTGTATATACCGGCGTATAAGGCGACGGGGCGTATAAGACGACCCCCCAACTGTCACCTTATACGCCGGTATTCAGTGGAGAAAAAAAAAAAAAATTTATTACTCACCTCCCACGGCGTTCTGTCGCGCTCCGGCAGGATGTCGCTCGCTCCGGCAGGCTGTCGCTCGCTCCTCGTCCCCGGCGCAGCATAGCTTTCTGAATGTGGGGCTTGAAATCCCCGCTTCCAGAAAGCTAATACACACGCCGGCAGCCATGACATCATTGAATGGCTGTGATTGGCTAAAGCACACGTGGCTTCAGCCAATCACACTATTTAATGACATCATTGAATGGGTGTGATTGCTAACACGTGCGCCTTCAGCCAATCACAGCCATTCAATGATGTCATTGAATAGTGTGATTGGCTGAAGCCACGTGTGCTTTAGCCAATCACAGCCATTCAATGCTGTCATGGCTGCCGGCGTGTGTATTAGCTTTCTGGAAGCGGGGATTTCAAGCCCCGCATTCAGAAAGCTATGCTGCGGCAGGGACGAGGAGCGAGCGACAGCCTGCCGGAGCGAGCGACATCCTGCCGGAGCGCGACAGAACGCCGTGGGAGGTGAGTAATAAAATTTTTTTTTTTTGCACTTTTTTTTTTTGTATTACCGGCGCATAAGACGACCCCCGACTGCAGAGCAGATTTTTCGGGGTTCAAAAGTCGTCTTATACGCCGATATATACGGTAGATTGCAAGAAAACAACATCTGTTCAGCTGGAAGAGCACCAACACTGGTCAGAGTTTCCTCACCTAGGAGCCTTGAGTCATCATCTGTTCAATTGGCATCAGCTGGGAAAGCACCAAGGAAATGGATCAGAGTGTGGTGGCCCAAATGGGTCCGACAAAAGCGCCTTGCCTTTAAATGGCAGCGCTCAGTTCAGGTATAGGCAGCAGGGGTTAACCACTACTTAATTTGTCCTACAACAGAGCTATTAAGAATTCTGCCAGGTGGACAGATGATTCTCATTGGTTGCCGACAGATTGAATTCAGATTGGCTGCAGGACAGTTGGGAGGCAGTTGATCATGCCGGTCTGGAGAGTGAAAAGAGAGCGGTAGGAGAGGAGTCATGTCATAGTAATGGTGAGAAGATAGTCAGCCAGTGAGATTTCAGTCAGATAATTGGGACTTTCTAATGTTAAAAACTAGAGATGAGTGAGCGTACTCGTCCGAGCTCGAAATGAACACCACGCGGTACTCGAGTCAATTCCATTTCCTTCCCTGCATGTTTTGCGCCATTTTCTGGCATTTCACAGGCATTACCACTTCCTCCTGTGACGTGCCAGCCCTATCCCACCCCCCTGCAGTGAGTGGCTGGTGAGATCAAGTGACCGCCAAGTATTTAAAGCGGTCCCGCCCGCGGCTCGCCTCAGACACATGCTGGCAGAGATTAGGCAGAGTGCTGTTCTTGCTGTTCCTGCTATAGGGAGAGTGTTAGGCTACTGTCAGCGTCTTCAAGAACCCCAATGGTGCTTCTTAGGGCCACATCTTACCGTGTGAATTACTGTTGTGGCTGCTGGGAGCAGTTTTGCACCAATTTTTTTTTTTCACCTTGGGCTCTGCAGACTATAGCGTTCTCAGTCTGCAGCCAATTATACGGAGTATAGGGGCAGTACTGATGAGGCAGGGACAGTGCTACTGTAGAATCCTGTCAACAACTACCCCAAAAAAGCTTCTGCTTAGGGCTACCTGTGACCGTGTGCATTTTACTGCGTGGCTGCTGGGAGTTGTAGTGGCTCACTATTAGCCAGCTTGGCCTTTCTGCAGACTACTGTATTATTTTTTCGGCCTACAGTGTGTGTTACAGTACTGCTGTCAGCCTCCAAGTGCAGGCCAATAATGGCCTAATTTTTCACACCACTCTGTGTGTCCTGACAACTTCACGCACAGCGTGCGGCCACAGCCGCTGATAGAGGGAAAGACATATACACGCTATCTAAGCTGCTGGTTTAAAAAAAAAAAATCCTCCTTAGGGCTACCTGTGACCGTGTGCATTACTGTTGTGGCTGCTGGGAGTTGTAGTGGCTTACTATTAGCCAGCTAGGCCTTTCTGCAGGCAAGCGTATAATTTTGTTTGGCCTGCAGTGTGCGTTACAGCACTGCTGTCAGCTTTTAAGTGCAGGCCGATAAATGCCTAATTTTTTACACCGCTCTGTGTCTGCTGTATTCAAAATACATCATGCTGAGGGGTAGGGGTAGGCCTAGAGGACATGGCTGTGGACGCGGGCGAGGTCTTCACCTGGTAGGTCTCTTTGTAGTGTAACTAGTGACAGGTAGTTTTGTTTGTGATACTGGAGTAACATTTGCAGCCCTCCTTGTTGCACCTGTAGCTACCCACTGTACTGGAGAGGTGGTGTTGGGTGACCCCATTTATTTGGTCTTTTTAAAGGGGTTGTCCCGCGAAAGCAAGTGGGGCTAAGCACTTCTGTATGGCCATATTAATGCACTTTGTAATATACATCGTGCATTAAATATGAGCCATACAGAAGTTATTCACTTACCTTCCCTGCGCTGGCGTCCCCGTCTCCATGGTGCCGTCTAACTTCAGCGTCTAATCGCCCGATTAGACGCGCTTGCGCAGAAGGGTCTTCTGCCTTCGGGTCTGTCCGGCAGTAGCGATGTTCTGGCTCCGCCCCCTTCTACGCGTCATCACGTAGCTCCGCCCCGTCACGTGTGCCGATTCCAGCCTCCAGAGTTATAATAGCGGACACCAGAGCCAGGGAATACCCTCATAATCTGGGCCAAACAGAGGTGTGTACGGCTCATAGTGCACACCGCTGAAGAGCCATTAAACCGGCCCAAGGAAAACTACCAGCACCGCCATGTGTTACCCCGAGCGTCATCTCTGTCTGTAACCTGAGGAATCCCAGGTACATTATTCCTGGTAATGATACTCCTAACATGTAAAGAGAATAACCCCCTTCACTGAAAGGCTTGTGTACACTGATACATGATCGTGAATGACATCCACAAAGAAAGGGAAAAGACAGTTATTACGTATTAAACCCCGGTTGTTGTGATTTCTTTATTGCATCACATTTAGCATTCTTGTGCAGCACTGGCGTCACGATTTATTATTATTCATTTAAAAAAAGCACTAATGCCACGAGAGGCCGTTGTGGTTGTCCACATGACGTAGAGCCACGTCAGAGATCCTAAGCAGCCGCCTCCTCTCCTGGGGAAACTGCACACTGCATATAAGCGTCCCTAGTGCAGGTCCGGTGGCTCTGACCATTCTGGTTCTCCCCCTAGCCTATACACACAGAAGGATGTGTGTGTTCAGGGCTTGATAACTTTGAAGCTTAAGGACCTTTTACACAGGACAAGTGTCAGGCAAACTATGCCCATCACTCATCCCCGTGTATACTCAGCCCCGTGTATACTCATCCCCGTGTATACTTGCTGCAGTGCTGTTAGACAGGAGCGAGTGTCCCTGGATGGCACACAGCATGGCCAGCAGGGAGGTGGAGCGCTGATGGAGCGTTCTCTCCCCATTCTCCCCCCGCCCCGCTCCATTCACTGTAAGCATTGGCCGTTCAGCACTGACCAACTGCTGTTTACACTGAACGATTGTCAATCAAGATTTTAAGCATGCTGAACACTGAATGACTGGGGGATTCTCATTCAGTTTCTGCATGTTTTTACACGGGACGATTATCCTTCAAAACCCCGTGGTCATTTTTTCAAACAAACATTTTAGGGCGCTTAACTATGTGGATTAAATGTGGCGAAATTACTACCTGATCCCTCTAAATGTGGCTGAATTACTACCTGATCCCTCTAAATGTGGCTGAATTATTACCTGATCCCTCTAAATGTGGCTGAATTATTACCTGATCCCTCTAAATGTGGCTGAACTATTACCTGATCCCTGGTCACCGCTTTGTACAAACCTCTAAAAAGGCATTTAAAAAAACAAGTGTTGTGGGCCAAAATGTTTGCTGCCTAGTGAGTAGGATAGTTGTGACACTGCCGTCAATAGTTGTCAGGCATACTGGTTGCATCTGCAATATTGGTGTCAGGACTCTTTTGGTTCCTGTGTCCCAGGTGAGGACTCTTCCCGCTGAGCTATCCCTCCTGTGGACTGCTTCCCTGCTGAACTTTGTTCTTGGTTCCTTGCTCCAGCTGGGGCCGTTCCTGAGGAGACTTCACCTAGTTTTCACTAATTGGGCTGGCTATTTAAACCTGGTCCTGGCACGCAACCCTTGTGGGATTATTGAGCCTTTAGCCAAACTGCTGTTCATGCCTGCCTGCTGCTCCATGTATGACCTCTGGCTTTCCACTGACTATGTAGTTGCCTGCTGCCTTGCTGTATCTGCTGCTCTGTGTATGACCACCAGCTTTTTCTGACTACACTGTTCCTGCTGAGTTGGCCACAACCTGGGGCTCCAATCCAGACCCTCTTCCTAACAATTGGTTTCATACATTGTGGGAACCTGGATGGAAGCACAGTGTATGAAAGCTACATATAATAGCAGCATCAACAATGTGCTGGAGCGTCTATCATGTCAGTCAACATACTGTCACTCATAAGGGGGCCGATGGATGGTAACTGCCACAAAATGTAACTTTTGACAATAGCAGAACTTTAGAGATGGGGTTACCAGGTCGGATGAAAAAAGTACTACAACTTTCTTGGGGTTGGGGATGGGTGGAGATGGAAGAAAATTTTCTGCTGCAGCTTTCAGCCACCTTTGATGGTTAATTCGCTACTCATCCAAGGCTAAGAAGCACTCTCGCTTGTGACAGGTGGTATACAGGCCTCAAACTGGCAGCTGGGAAGTGGCGGTGTCCACCCTGTCCTCAAACCCGCCCTGGGCCACATCCTGCCAGCAGAAGACCTTTCATTGGCGCTCCTGGTACTCTGCACAGCTGGTATCCCATCGGGCCGGCCTCTGCTCCACCATTGTGATATGTATCTCCATGCTGACGCCACTGGAAGGTTTCCAAAGTCAAATCCTGTAAAGCCCTCTACAAAATGTCTGCTGTGATTTCTCAAACTTTATAGCTTCCTGACAGGAAGCTGCGCAATTGCGCTGTTTTCTACGTATGCCTTTGCAAACCCCCCATAGACTTCCATGGGGACCATTGGTGCAAAAATGCGCACAAAAATAGAGCTTGCTGCATTTTTTCTGCATGTTCGCAAACAAGACAAATGGGAGCGTACCCGTTGAAATCAATGGGTGATATTTCTCTGCATATGGAGGGTGCAGATACGCTCGTGTGAAGCCGACAACACAGGTCATGCTAAGGCATATATGTGTTACATGGAATGGGTTTAGGTTCTATATTGATGGACAAACCCATAAGATACATGGTCTGGTTGTCCACTTTGTGGCACATCAAACGATACTTTGCAACTGGGCCCTCAGGACTCCCCCTAATTTCAGGTTCCACCAAATGTAGGGTGGATTCTATTGACTACTGTATGTTTGATTGACATCTAGAGCCTAGAACATATGGCACACGGTACGGTCGTCTCCTCTGGGGCACATAACATGATATGCTGCAGAGGAAGCTTCACACTAAGGTCCCTGCTGACCTTGCCCACTTGATATTGGGATGGTCAGTAGGACGGAGTGCAGTGTGCAGACCATCCTCATGGTCAATAGATCCTCTGGTCAGGAGCTGGAGATGTGGGATGAGTCTTTGGATGGCCTTGCGGCCACTAGATGACCTTGTTCTGGTGTTTTTCCATTTCGCACACCTTCCTCATTGTCTTCTGCAGGAGAACAGGACATCAGCTGAGGGACACACCTTAAAATTCCTGCGGTGTTATTGTTCATTTAACCCTAAAAATTCCTATAAGCTGCAAACAAAAATATCAACAGCGTTTGTCTGTGTTCAATTCCTGATGCTCTAGATGTGAATTCACACAGCACAGATTATTTCAGGAGATGAGTGGACTGATCTGGTGAAGAGTCCCAAAGGTGGAGTTACACAATGGAGGGAGGCCGGTCTCCAGCAGCACAGAGTATTTTAAGAAAGGAGTGCACTAATCTTGTGGGGAGTCACAGAGTAAGAGTAACATGGGGGAAGGAGACTGGTCTCCAGCAGCACAGAGGATTTTAGGAGATTAGCGAGTGGATCTTGTGGGGAGCTGCAGATGGAGAGTTATATAGTGGAAATAGCCGGAGCTCCAGCAGCACAAAGTATTTCAGGAGAGGAGGGTGCCACACTTATGGGTCACACACTACATGGGGGCAGAAGCAGGATCACTAGCAGCACAGAATATTTCAGGATAATGATATTCTGATCTCGTAGGAGGTCACAGAATGAGAGTAACACAGGGGAAGGGTCCCAGCAGCACAGAGGATTTTAGAGGATGAGTGAGCAGACTGTGCTTCTGGGACCCGCTAATTCCACCATTCACAGAGTATTTCAGGAGGAGTGTGCTGATCCTGTGGGAGGTCAGGCCGAGAGCTATAAGAGGGACCATCATGACGCCTGATGTAAATAAATCATTAAATCGCTCCTTTCCTGACACTTTGTTGCAATGTATCAGTGCAGGTAATATGTATCAGTCGGGGTCCGGGCTGTTTAGTCCTCAGCAGACTGTGCAGACTGGACTGTAATAAAGTGTCAGGTCAGGATGGGTTTCACTCCCTGGATGTCCACAATGGATGTTCCCATTCACTGTCAGTAAGCAGAGATGCTGAACATGTCGACACCGGTTGAAATCCCCCCGGAATATCCTGATCTGGCTCATTCTAATCTGAACCCTAAAGAAGAATGAGCCAAGGGGTGAGGTGGGCACCATTAAGAGGCGTGGCCTACAGATGGGGGTTCCCTGTAATACACTTAGCACATACATGACATCATTGAATGGAGGTTTTCCCATAATTAAATCCTTTATTTACAATTCCCCTATAAACGGTGCGGCGGGTCATCTCCTCCGATCACCGCCACTTGTTATAACACAATATATGAGGTTTCTCTCAAGAATAGTTCCTATTTTTTGACAGTTTAATTGGAGTCATTAACATAAATTCTTGCCGTGGGGCCACCGCGCCGAGAACAGGAAGGGCCACATCTCAAGCTTCATTCTGTGGAGGGAAGAAAGAAGAAGGGGTAAGAAAAGGAGGCGTAGATTTATGATATTACGCATTCTGAGCCAGTTGTGTTAGTCAGAGGCAGTACCTATCCTAGACCACTAGAGAGCGCCACAGGGGATCTGATGTGAGGCTACAAGATTCGGACCCTCTCACTACTTATGGGTGAACACTAGAGGGCAGTACAGGGGAGCACATGTGAGGCTAGAAGATTCAGAGTCTCTTATAGTGCTTATTTAACCCCTAACACTCCATGACGTTCAGTTACATCCTGGGCATCTGGGTTTGTATGGAGTGGGAGCGGGAGTCGATCCGGCTCCATAAAAGGTGAGTGCATGCTTTCTGACATCAGCCCATTAACAGCGGTGAACAGCGCTCACACTAAACGTGGCTGTTAACCCTTTAAATGCACTACTCAATTTCGACAGCAACATTTAAATGCCCTAATCTGAGTTCGGGGGTCCCAAACTGCTCCCCCTCAATGAGGCTTCCAGGCCGTAATGCCTGTGGTGTGGCTTGATAGACTGCCTGTCAGACGGCAGTATAATGTAGATGTACTACAGGAATGATCAAACCACTGCAAGTCCAAGTCCCCCTGGGGGGATTAAGAAAATGAAGATGGCATGAGAAAATAATTGTATTTTTTGAAAAAAATATTTAAATATTTTTTTCTAAATGGTTCAGCAAAAAAAAAAAAAAAAAAACCCCTATATGAACCGTATATCATGGCCAATGAAGTCTGCAGACGTTCTGCTCCTCCACACTGTGTGCCGTGCGACATTGTGCTAGAGACACGGAGCTTACCACAGTAATACCACAGGGGAGGTGATGCCACATTGTCCGGGATGTCTCTGTACCCGGTGGTGTTGGGGGTGGACTTCACTATAACCAATGGTCCTAGTCCTTCACAGCAAAACAACCCACAGCATAACAGAACCTCCTCCAAACTTCACTGTTAGGACTATGGAGTCATGTAGAAACCGCTCTGCAGACAACCGCCACACCCAAGTGCCGCCATCTGACCGGAAGATATTGTACTGTGTTTGTACAGACCCTGTCGTCAGCACTACACCCGGTGACATCCCCCCACCAGACCCCGTTGTCAGCTCTACACCCGGTGACATCCCCCCACCAGACCCCGTTGTCAGCTCTACACCTGGTGACATCCCCCCACCAGACCCCGTTGTCAGCTCTACACCTGGTGACATCCCCCCACCAGACCCCATTGTCAGCTCTACACCTGGTGACATCCCACCACCAGACCCCGCTGTCAGCTCTACACCTGGTGACATCCCATCACCAGACTCCATTGTCAGCTCTACACCTGGTGACATCCCTCCACCAGACCCCGCTGTCAGCTCTACACCTGGTGACATCCCACCACCAGACCCCATTGTCTGCTCTACACCTGGTGACATCCCCCTGCCAGACCCCATTGTCTGCTCTACACCTGGTGACATCCCCCTGCCAGACCCCATTGTCTGCTCTACACCTGGTGACATTCCCTGCCAGACCCCATTGTCAGCTCTACACCTGGTAACATTCCCCCACCATACCCCGTTGTCAGCTCTACACCTGGTGACATCCCCCTGCCAGACCCCGTTGTTACCACTACACCTGGTGACATCCCCCCACCAGACCCCGTTGTCAGCTCTACACCTGGTGACATCCCCCTGCCAGACCCCGTTGTCAGCTCTACACCTGTTGACATCCCCCCAGCAGACCCCGTTGTCAGCTCTACACCTGGTGACATCCCTCCACCAGACCCCGTTGTCAGCGCTACACCTGTTGACATCCCACCACCAGACCCCGTTGTCTACACCTGGGGACATCTGCTGGTTTCTGTACTGGGATCTCCTGTGTGATCCTTTCCTTTATACCTAATGCTCACACAGCACAGGATTGGTGGGGGGCCAATACTTTTTTGTCAACCACTCATCTACAGAATTTAACCCTGCAGATGCTGATGCAGGCAGGTTTTAAGCCATTTTGAATTTTGCATCAAAATTTGCAGGTGGTCTGCCGATTTTGGTGTGACATGTACCACGGCTTGTAGTGCAGCCTCTTCCATCCGTGCGAAAGGTCCTGTAGACACGACGGGGGGCGCTGCAGGACTCAGGATGGGAGCTTTACAAGTTTTAATACAGGGTTGTTTGAAAAAGAAGGAGCAGATTTGTCGATTTAAAGGTATTTTCCAGGGATATACTACTGATGATTATCCTCACGGCAGGTCATCAGTAGTTGATCGGCTGGAGTCCATCGCTTGGGATGCCAGCTGATCAGCTGAGCGGGTGCATGCTGCAAATACACAGAGGTTGGAGCGGAAGTCTCCGCCGACCTCTGAAGTGGTCGGTGCTTGTAAGTGCAGGCACAGATCCCACTGAAATCAATGCAAGCTAATTCACTAAGGTGGTCCTGTGTGAATGGAAGTTGGCTGAGGATCGTTATCCCCCCGGCTCATTCACAGTGATCAGGCAGTTGGTCATCAGTGATACCGCCTGTTCACACGGGCGATCCGGCGTTCAGTTTTATGCATACAGAAAATGAACGCAAAGCGAACACATTTTCTTTCATTGTTCATTTGGGACTTGCAGAACCCTGAACTATTTATCGGCCTGTAGAACAGGGCCCCGACTCCGTATAACAGCCAGAAACACCGGGGGGCGCAATTATAAAGGGTTTTACCCCACAATCTGGCTTTAAAAAAGTTGCAGTTTAGAGCAAAAGTTTGCATGTTTTTTTCTCCCTTTTTTGTGCTGGCCTTACCACGGGGCTTGTGTGGAGGGAGGGGGCCGCCCAGACCGACAGATTTACGTATAATATACGCCAGGACAGACCTGAGAAGGTGCATGGGGCTGCTGGGGATGCGCTGAGTACCTGCACCGCTTCATGCATTAAGTGCAACCGTGCGCCATTGGAAATCCCAGTAAGCCTGGCGGTGGAGACGCCGCAGTTAGTAAGTTTCCCTAATGTTATGTTACTCTTATAGAAAACAATACCAGTATTATGGAGGGGAGCCCTTTATTGGCTATATTAAAAGCTTTCAAGGCTACTTAGATGTCTTCATAAGGCTCTATCCTGATGAAGGGCATTAAGTAGCCTGGAAAGCTTGCAATATAATTGCAACCCTTATCCTAAACACTAGAGGGCACTGCAGGGATCAGCATCTTATATAGAAAACGCTAAATCTGTTTGTTTGCCTCACTTACAAATCCCCAGTTTTGCTCCGATTCAAGTGAACTTTTGTATGAGCGTTCTTCAGCATCAGGTGACGAATACTGGCGGAATTAATAATCGAAAACCCACTGACTTCTACTGTAATTTTTGTTGCCAATAGAAACCAATCACAGCCCAGCTTTCATTTCTTATACTGCTGAGGTAAATAGGTCCTAAATAAGAAAAGTAAAGGGGCCACAACTTGATTATTCAATTCTAATCGCAAAAGTAAGTGACCCCCCCCCCCATGCAATGTCAGTGACTTGTGTAGCAACTAATAATATTAATGAAGATGATTGCGTGTTAGGTTAATGTGCCAATTACGCAGCGCTTCATAATCAAACTTTTGAGGAATGAATTATTTGGGACCCCCGCTAAATGGCGCAGTAACATCAGTTATACTGTAGAAGAAGGAAATAACTGTTAGTTGTAATAAGAACACTAGAGGGTGCTATAGGGGATCCGTTGTAAGCCTGGTAAAGATCAACAACATAGCTCATTACCTATGGTAGACACTAGAGGGCACTATAGAGGATCTCTCCAGATTTGAGTAATTAGGGCAGAACACTAGAGGGCGCTGTAATTTATCTAAAGTGAACTCTGGTCAGATCCAGAGCCTCTCATCACTTAGGATAGAAACTAGAGGGCGCTCGCTATAGGGGCTCTGTGCTCATCACTTGTAGTAGAACACTAGAGGGCGCTATAGGGAAACTGAGCTCTTCACTTGCAGTAGAACACTAAAGGGTCCTGTGAGGCACAGATGTGACCCTGGTAATATTCAGAGTACTTTAATGCTTCTGGTAGAACACTAGGGGGTGCTATGGGAAGTAGACACATCATGAGTCATTGCATTGGCATGCTCACCTTTCCTTCCTTCCGGCAGTCTCCGCACATTACTCCAATGAGACCGTTAACGAGCTGAAAGGCGCAGAGGATAAACTGCAGAATTCCGAACCCCAGCAAGATGGAGAATAGGACGATGTGCCAGAGGACGATGTTAGGGGGATCTTTGCAGAGTTCCCACAATTCCTTTTTGACCAGGTAACTCTCACTAGTGAGGAAAAAAAGAGGAATCCATGAAACATTGAGGATATCATCAGCCTAGCCCTGCCCCTTCATGAGGGGCTTTGCAGGATATGGTCCCAGTGCAGGTTTGCAAGGAATTGTGGTTGGTGTCTTTGAACACACTTTATAGTGATAGTAAGGTAGGTGGGATGGTCCCGAGTTTACCAGAAGGTTGGGTGGTCCATTGGACAATGAGAGGCAATGTGGTTGGTCACCTACGGGATTTGGAAAGACAAAGAATGATGCTTCAGCTTTAAGTCCACTTAAGAAGACCACCCGCCTTGCCTTTCCAGAGGGATCTTGCATGTGTGTCTTGGCCTGGCCAAAGAACTCTGACCAGTTCTCTCCAGTCTTCCCAGAGACTTCCCATCTTGTCTCCTGCTTATGAAGACTTCCTGTTTTGCCTTTTAGTATTTCTCTCCCATCCTTCATCATACATCATGTAGACCACCTACCAGATTCTCTGTTCCATTGATAACCACAATGGCAACATCCACCACTTTGAGTGGGAAATCACTTGCTGCTCATTTCTTCACCACGACACAACCCATTGTCTTTGAACACCGAGAACATTGATTAATCCCCAGTCTGACATTAAGTGTCCCCACATTCATATCTACCCATCCATATATTAAGATCTTATATGGTGGATCCTGCCAATCTCAGTGGAATTTGGTGATAATCTCACAAACCTGAAATCACTGATGGCAGAAGGATATGGAAGGTTTTTTTTCTACCATAAACATTAATTTTCACCAGATATTAGCAGTATCAGGTCATATGGCAGCTATAGCTTAGGCCATTTTGGAAAGTTGGAACTGAAGACCATTGGCAGAACGATTGGTCACCTATTATATTGTGTCTGTGGGCGGCTGAGCTCTAGTATTCTCATCACTCCTATCATCCATCATGGCGAGAGGGTAATCTTTCCTGGGGTTCCTTTACTGATGCCCTTCCCCTTCCTACCTTCAGACACTCTGGAGAAAAGGCCACCCAAACTGGCTGCTCCATTAATTGGCTGTACATCTGACAATGCCAATCCCACATACTACACCTTATTAAAACTTTGTACCTCTCCATTATAGAGCTACCAAATCCTGTCACATCCTTTCCCCCATACCATACCACTTACATAAATGACACCATGTACCACTTTTGACCAGTTACTCATTCCCTATATGCAAACCCATCCACCATTATAAGTGGGCAATAAGTACCCCCTAGGCTTGGCAGTGATACCACAAATTCCGGATAACTCTCTATGAGGTTGTACATAAGTGAGGATTTAAATGTAGAGACGGGTATATTGATGATGTTATTTACTTCAAGTCCTTCAGCTGGTAGCCCCATTTTGCCTCTCCAACGCTGTGATCATTCAGGCTGCAGATAGGTCCATTAGCCAATGCCGTTCCTGACACGACAATGCAGTAAAAGCTTCCAAGCCCTCCAAATATTGAAGATATGGCTGACCGTAACATCTGAGAATAGACAAGAAAGGAGTGAAAAATAAGACATTAACTAAGAAGTGGAAGGAAAGAAAAGAGTCACAAGACACAAGATGGACTGCTACGACAACACTAAAGTGAGATCTGCTGCACCCATATGATACGCTTAGTGCTGTGGGTGCTTCAAAACTGGAGCCTCACAGGTCAATCAGGAACCAAAAAAGGTATATTGACAATATCCCTTACTTCAAGCCCTTCCGGTGCTAGCCCCAATATGCCTCTTTGCTGCGGAGATCTTATCATGTAGGTGCATCAGTCCATCTCACAGTGCTGCAAGTCCTCCAAAACTTTGGTCGGAGAAGTCAATCGGAAACCAAAAAGGCGCACAAGGTGAATGGAGCACAAACCCACATATAGCAAGCTGGCTACATGGATCAAAGCATAGTGGTGTAACCCACAAAAATAACTATTGACTCTACATACAAAGGTTTGTCAATATAATGGAAGCACCTCGAGGGTCATGAGATTTATTAATAATGTGTAGGACACCTTTAACGGTTATCATAGCCTGAATTTGGTTTGGAATGGACTCATACAAGCCTTTCACGATCCTGAAACCGCATGTGGGCATAGCAATCTGCATGGACAGGGGCATTATCAGCCTGGAAAATGGCTTCTCCATCAGGAAACACTGCCTGCATCATTGGGATAACTTGGTCGGTCAAAATATCAGTATAGTCCATGACCGTCACTCTTCCATTTCAAGGTGATGATGGGTCCTGCAGAAAGTCAGGAGATGGCTGCCCAAAGCATAATGGATCCACCACTACCCTTGACTATGGGAAGCAGATGGGCAGGATGGTAGGCTTCCTTTGGCGATCTCCAGGTTTAAACAATAAAAAATATAAAGGAGCAGACCAGAATTTGTGCATTTGTTTGTGTAACCAGTGCAAATCGCTGCTCTTCCGTGAAAATTCAGTTTGTGGAGTTCTCTTCTCACAGTAATGGTGGAGACAAGATGCTGGAAGTGACGGTTGAGCCTAGCCGTCACTCTGGCTTGAGTTGTCTTCCTATGAGAGGTCACAACCTGCTTCACCGCCTGTCGGTCTGTTGTGGCGTTCACACTTTTGGCCACTATTGTGTTGAGCAGACGATGTTTTGCCTTTTGGGGATGAACGCCATCATGATACGTGTGGATGCACCAAGCAAACTGGTGATTTTTCTGAGTGATGCTCCAACTAGACGGCAGCAACAATCTGTCCTCTCAGAGTCTATAAGGTTGGACATCTCACGAGATCCGCAACACATAATGCCTTGTGCAGATGAACTACTGCTGTCTTCTTGATGATTTGCATAGACCGTATACATTAATAACACACGGGGTGTCGGGTTCATTTGTGTATTTTCCTCAATGCGAGCATTATTGATCCTAGGTGCTTCCATTACTTTGATAAACCCCTCTATGTAATACATTCTAGAGTATCAACAAACCTTTTCATCTGATGCAATGCATTTCATATATAGAGACGGCTGCATTTAGTAGAATACATCCCTTTTATAAGGGGTAGTGTCCCCATCCAACTTTCTCGCTTTGTTTCCACAACCCTTAGGCCCTATTCACACAGATTTTCTTTTAATGCTGATTCTAATATGAAATCTGCGGCAGAAAACGCATCTTTTTACTATTCTACTGACTTCAATGGAAAATTGTTCTCGTAAAATAATTCTGGACATGGGATCCATATCAGAGAAGCCCCATTGAATGAGGCTAATCCACATGAGGATCTGCAGCACCATCTAAGGAAAATCCATGTCAGAAGTCTGTGGTGACCAAGTGGATTTTTAATGTATATATTTCATTGTATGAATGAAGTCTAATATTGGGCAGTCTGTCACTCAAGTGCCACAATAAAATTCATTACTGTGATGTGGTGAACCATACGCCCTCCCCAAAAGTAAAAATACCCACAACCTAATTTCCTTATGTTGCAAATGAGAAGTTTATGGAGACTTGGCTTATGCTCCAGTGTCTAACTAGACCATCACCCAAGTTCCCTCCAGAGCTCTGAGTACTCGATTCCTCCAGAGGGGTCAGGTTGTAAGGAATGAGCAACCCATAATGGCACCACACCCTAAGAAATCTTGTGATTAATACTTATGAAAAGGGAATACACAGTTAGAAAATAAGTGCCATGCATCCCCCTAATTTGATGACTATTGATTTTTAGATGCCATCGGGCCACCACTCAAAGGGTGTTTCAAACGCTAGGCTTTCAAACTACCCAATCTAATGGCACTGATTAGGTAGCCCTTTGCCCTCCATAGGTAGCTCTTAAAATAGTCTATGTACGCCAAAGTCTAATGCACTTTGTGCATAGCATCCGTCTCAACATGTGGATGGACCTCAAGGTCCTGTTGGCACTGAGCCCCACTTTTATATAATTTAGACGTTTAGTTCACTGGCTGATTCCCTGGTAGACCAGTATAACCACAATTTTATAATGTTGCTCCATTGAAGAAGCCATTTTTTATATAGTCCATATAGTCAACAAGACTTACCCGGCACCTATTGCCACAGCATCCTTCACCGCAACAGCCCTTACCTCCAGCACGTATAGCGTTACATGATGGACACAGCATCTACAGAAAGGGAAGATAACAACCATGAACACCTACAAAGCCAAATAATAGTCATCTGCCATGTCTGTATTCCATATTCTCAGATGTGAGTTTTGGGGTCGGACTTCTGGGTCTCCTCAGCTTCTGTCCTGGGCACACCCATGATGAGGAATGACAAAGCCATGATCCCATTGTACCACTTCATCACCCTTGAATTAGGGGAACCAACATATGACCCACTTTTATTTGTTACGTCACCACCCTCAAAGTCAAATCTGTTGCGTCCATAATGTCATTGTCAACATGCTTCTCAGGAAATACTCACAAAAAGACCACTACCCAGGAGACCAGCCATGAGCCAAACTTGGAGTGCAATATGATCGACCCATTTGGTTTCACCATTAGGAAACATCAGTAAGAGGTTGGCAATCATGCAAATAAAAGCCATGGGTAGGAGCGAGAGCCCCACAAAGCGGGAACATTTTCCCGTACACATCCTGGCACCTCCAGGACAACAGTCCTGATGTTGCTTTACTGAGCACCCTGTGAGTCCGTTCTACTGAGTTCTGACTGTTGGTTTAGTGATAAGAAGATGGTCAAAGTTCATTGGAGACTATTGGTGACAGCCCAGGATGGGGACAGGGAAGTGGGTGAGGTAGGAAGAGGAGAAGGGAGGGAGGCAAACATGAGCAGAGGATTAGAGATGCAGATAAGCAGTGGTTAAGCCCATGGTGTGGGTTTATGGATGACATTACCTTTGAGTCCATGGCCGGGTGACATTGACGCACACGGAAGTCATAAAAGTTGTATACATCTACACATTCTACATGACACATTTAATACCAGAAGTCAAACCACAACTGCTTAGAAACTGACAGCCTAGAAACAACAGGAACGTTGAGGAGTTAAGGGTCTACTTGTGAGGTGATATATGCCCGTTTGTACTATTATGTTGGTTATGTGTTTTATCAACGGATACCTTTATATACTGGCTGTTCGGTAGTGTGGGGTTAGGACCCTTATACATCATCCGATAAATTATACACATTCCTGCATTATCACTCAGTATAAAATGCAGCCCCGACTGAACAACGACAAAGAATTTGTTCGCTTGCATAAAACGGAACAATGAATCGGCCCCTAGAAATAGGGAGTCATTTACTTACGAAGGACTGCCTGCTTATTGTGAATGGCAGCGGGCAGGAATGATCCCCGGTCACTTCACCTCCATTCACTGAGCGGTGATCACTCTTCATCGCTGGCATGACCTGTCAGGCGTCAGCATCCAACAGGTTGTCCTGTGTAAAAGGGCCCTTAGTTGGGAGACCCTGATGACAAAGGATTGGAATCGCAGAAGGAAGCTGGGCTGACGTCAAGGGATTCTGGCACAGCTGAAGGCATGTTGCTGTCTGGAGTGGACATACTAACTGAGGACCCTAGTGTGGGGACGGGTTTGCAGGCCTAGTGGCAAAAGGCTGACGGAGGCCAAACTTCTAACAACTTTGGCAACCTGGGACTACTATTACTACTGAGACGGCCATTGAGGATCACTGTTATTACTGGGACCAACATGGGGGCTCACTATTACTACTGGGGACACTGTGGGGGCTCACTATTGGAGCTTGTTCACATGGGTGTGAGCCCATTTCGATCATGCAAATACGCTATGTTTATCTTTGCTTATCTTACTTTATCCTTGCGTTTTTTGACTGTTCTGGTGTGTTTTTATGTATGCAAATATGCAGTGTATTTGGTGCATTGAAATGGTGCGGAAATATACAGGTTTCTGCATTTTCACAGTGTATTTGCGCCCACCCATTCACTTCTATGGCCTATTGTGGTGTGTAATACCCAACAATATATGCTCTTGTGAACAAAGCCATTGAAATCAGTATGTGATATTCACTGCGTATTATGCACACAAAACGCTGTGCAGATACACTCCAGTGAATGAGACGCTACCATGCAATTACAAATCGGCCCTTTGAAGACAACCATAAGGCTGATGTGGACCTTGGTGAAAAGGAGTTTGACACCCCTGGCCTGAGCATTTTGGACATCCACCCCCATCCATAGCATCATCTTCATGAGATGAAGTAGTAGAGAAAATAAAGCCACCAGTGTTTACAAGTGTCAGCCTGTTAGTCGGGACATGCGGCATCTCATGTGATAACAGCCCTTTATCACATCCCAGTTAACGACCGTTATCACGTTAGAGTTTGGACTAATGAATCTATTAGAATATAAATGAGCTGAATTATCTGATCAGGAACAAGCCAATGAGAACTCTGCCCTCTGAGACATTGTACATGATGGAGCAACTAACCATGCAGTGTAGTGGAGCCGAAGATCCCTCGGCCTGCTGGGACACTAGCGCCTGTTTATGGGGGGCTTCATGTGTTGTAGTGGACCTCCATAAGTGTTTGTTATTAAAAGTGAACTCCAGAACAGAGTCTCCGACTCTACTGCAGGACTAGATCACCAACAGTACTATTGTATCTTGACGCCACCAGAAGTTAAGGGTCTGACAGTCCTTAGGAGGAGGGAACGCCCCTGTCAGGACCCTAGCTGCCGATTTGGTGCATGGCACACTATGGAAAAGTGGGGAAGCCGATGGTCGATACTCGCTAACAGCAGGGACCACAGAGCACAGTGGGAGCATGATGGAGCACGGACGGCTGCACATTACACTGACAGCACCCTGTCCAACTGGCACAGCCGAGCGCACAGTCTCTCCCACCGTTATCCAATGGGTACTGCCGTTATCCAATGGGTACTGGCCGTTATCCAATGGGTACTGGCGATTACATAAAAGTAAAAAAAAAAAGTTTTAAAAAGTTAAAGTTTCAGCAGCCTTATGGATCAGATCCATGGTGGCAGCTGGAAATATTCACCTCTGTCCTCTGTGATGTCCCGCGGCGATCTGGAACTGCCGTTGGCTTCTGCGCATGCGCTGATGTGATATGCATGCGCAGAAGGCCGGAGAGCCCAGCAAATTTAAAATCTGCCTGCACCTGGCTGTCAAATATAGCCGAGTGCAGGGTGTGGTCACCGGGGGCCGCTGGATCTGGTACTTAGTTACATGATCCGATGGATAACAGTGATCATGGAAACTTGAAAAAAGTTAAAAAAAGTTAAAGTTTCATCTCCCCTTTCGGATCGTATCCGTGAGGGAAGATGGAATTACATAGCTAAGGTACCTGGATTTGTTCCCTTATGGGATCTTTATCCATGAACCTAACCTGAGCTTCGGCACATGCGCACGTCAGCATAATGGTGGACACAAGTGCAAAAGTCAGGGATTGCCCAGGAAATTTTAAACCTTCCTGCTCTTGGCTACCAAAAGTGCCTGAGAGTCTGGAGTTGCCACCGGGGGCACGGTACGCAGTTACTGGTCAAGTGATTGCCGTTATCCAATAGATAATGGTGATCACTAGAGATGAGCGAGCACCAAAATGCTCGGGTGCTCGTTGCTCGAGTCGAACTTTCCGCGATGCTCGAGGGTTCGTTTCGAGTAACGAACCCCATTGAAGTCAATGGGCGACTCGAGCATTTTCGTATATCGCCGATGCTCACTTAGGTTTTCATTTGTGCAAATCTTCAAAACGTATGAAAGTGATGGAAACGACACAGATACGGATAGGGCAGGCCAGGGGCAACATGCAGGGCTGCATCTCAGGTTCACAGGTCCCACTATTAAGCCACAATAGCGGCAAGAGTGTGCCCCGCCCCCGAACAATTTTTATTTCGGACAAACCCTCATTAGCAAGGCATACCTTAGCTAAGCACCACACTACGTCCAACCAAGCACAATCACTGCCTGCGGGTGACACCGCTGCCTCTTCTCCTGGGTTACATGCTGCCCAACCCCACCCCCCGCACGACCCTGCGTCCGCAGTGCACACAAAAGTGTCCCTGCGCAGCCTTCAGCTGCCCTCATGCCACACGCTGGCTGCATAGCCACACCACCCTCATGTCTATTTATAAGTGCGTCTGCCATGAGGAGGAACCGGAGGCACACACTGCAGAGGGTTGGCAGGGCCAGGCAGCGACCCTCTTTGAAAGTGGGGGCAATAGCCCACATTGCTGTTGAGAATTGATGATAGATTGACGTACGATCATCATTCCAATCCCGTGGCACCTCCGTCGCAAAATTGGCAGGAGCCGCAAACGTGGGCATAAAGGGGACTCAAGTGCCAGCTCAGCACTTCTACACATCTCCACAATGCAGCAATACTCTGTGTGGGAAACACGTGAGCGGGCCCAGGGTCAGGCTCGGTCCCAGCCTCCATCATGTGTGACCCAAGGTGCCACGAGTTACATAGCAATGGGAAATCCATGCGTCGCCACACAATTCATTCTGTGTAGGTGTCGGATACCTCAATCGACAATGCAAGGGGAAAGCCATCTGCACTCTGCACCCTACCCAACTCAGTCAGTGTCTTTGTGCCAGACAGGTCAAACACCACGATGGGAAGTCTGTGTGCACCCACAGCATAGGTGGGTCCAAGGAACCCAAAGACAGTAATAAATATGAAGAAATCACATTGCCCAAACATGGCAGACTTTCACTGTGCCGAGGACATAGGCCTCTGCACGCACCCTCAGCTATCGCGGGGATAGAGCGGACACCGATGTTAGTACAGCTGTGAACGTCTCATTAATGCAGTAACGCTCCCCTTGTTTGGCCCAACCAGTGCCGCAGATAACTGTGGCAACACGAGAGAAAATACATGTTGCCCAGTGCTGATACCCTGACCCCAAGCTGGAGGAGGAGGTGGCATTACAAGACCAAGAAACCATGACCAGGACCCGCTATAGTCTGTGTGGGAAGTATGTGAGCGGGCCCTTGGTCAGGCTTGGTTCCAGCCTCTACCTTGTGTGACCCAAGGTGCCCTAAATTACATAGCAATGGGAAATCTATGTGCCCACACACTATTCATTCTGTGTAGGTGTCGAATACATCATCGACAACACAAGGGGAAAGCCATCTGCACTTTGCACCCTACCCAAGTCAGTCAGTGTATTTGTGCCATACAGGTAAAACACCGCTATGGGAAGTCTGTGTGCACCCACAGCATAGGTGAGTCCAAGGAACCCAAAGACATTAAACATGAAGAAATTACAGTGCCCAAACATGGCAGACTTTCACTGCGCCAAAGACATAGGCCTCTGCACAAACCTTCAGCAATCGCGGCCATAGAACGGACTCTGATGCTAGTGCAGCTGTGAACGTCTCATTTAATTAGTTGCGGTTGCTTTCACCGCTACAAAGACTGGATTAACCAGGAACAAGTTCCATGGGCCCAACCTGGCGCAGTTGCATTTCCCCCAGGACCTCGGCCGCTGCACACACCCTCAGCAATGGTGGGCATAAAGCGGACTCTGATGCTAGTACAGCTGTGAACGTCTCATGAATGCAGTAACCTCCTTTTGTTTGGCACAAACCAGTGCCGCGGATAACTGTGGTAACACGAGAGAAAATACATGTTGCCCAGTGCTGATCCCATGATCACAAGCAGGAGGAGGAGGTGGCATTACAAGGCCAAGAAACCATGATCAGGACCCGCTATAGTCTGTGTGGGAAGTATGTGAGTGAGCCCTGGGTCAGGCTCGGTCCCAGCAAACACCTTGTATGACCCAAGGTGCCGCAAGTTACATAGCTATTGCATTTATTCTGTGTAGGCGTTGGATAGCTCAATCAGCACCGCAAGGGGAAAGCCATCTGCACTCTGCACCCAACCCAAGTCAATCAGTGTATTTGTGCGAGATAGGTAAAACACCGCGATGGGAAGTCTTTGTGCACCCACAGTATAGGTAAACCCCTGTAACATTCCTGTAGCAGAAGGATAGGCAGACCCCAGTAACATTCCTGTAGCTAAGGTATAGGCAGACCCCTGTAACAGTTCTGTAGCAGAAGTATAGGCAGACCCCAGTAACATTTCTGTAGTAACGGTATAGGCAGATCCCAGTAACTTTTCTGTAGTAAATGTAGAGGCGGACCCCAGTAGCATTTCTGTAGTAACGGTATAGGCAGACCCCTGTAACATTTCTGTAGCAGAAGTATAGGCAGACCGCAGTAACATTTCTGTAGTAAAAGTATAGGCGGACCCCTGTAACATTTCTGTAGAAGAAGTATAGGCAGACCCCTGTAACATTTCTGTAGTAACAGTATAGGCAGACCCCTGTAACATTTCTGTAGTAAAAGCATAGGCAGCTCCCAGTAACATTTCTGTAGTAAAAGTAGAGGGGGACCCCAGTAACATTTCTGTAGTAAAAGTAGAGGTGAACCCCCAGTAACACTTCTGTAGTAACGGTATAGGCAGACCGCTGTAACATTTCTGTAGCAGAAGTATAGGCAGACCCCAGTAACATTCCTGTAGCTAAGGTATAGGCAGACCCCTCTAACAGTTCTGTAGCAGAAGTATAGGCAGACCCCAGTAACATTTCTGTAGTAACGATATAGGCAGATCCCAATAACTTTTCTGTAGTAAAAGTAGAGGCGGACCCCCAGTAACACTTCTGTAGTAACGGTATAGGCAGACCGCTGTAACATTTCTGTAGCAGAAGTATAGGCAGACCCCAGTAACATTCCTGTAGCTAAGGTATAGGCAGACCCCTCTAACAGTTCTGTAGAAGAAGTATAGGCAGACCCCTGTAACATTTCTGTAGTAACAGTATAGGCAGACTCCTGTAACATTTCTGTAGTAAAAGCATAGGCAGCTCCCAGTAACATTTCTGTAGTAAAAGTAGAGGGGGACCCCAGTAACATTTCTGTAGTAAAAGTAGAGGCGAACCCCCAGAAACACTTCTGTAGTAACGGTATAGGCAGACCGCTGTAACATTTCTGTAGCAGAAGTAAAGGCAGACCCCTGTAACAGTTCTGTAGCAAAAGTATAGGCAGACCCCAGTAACATTTCTGTAGTAAAAGTAGAGGCGGACCCCAGTAGCATTTCTGTAGTAACGGTATAGGCAGACCCCTGTAACATTTCTGTAGCAGAAGTATAGGCAGACCCCTGTAACATTTCTGTAGTAAAAGTATAGGCAGCTCCCAGTAACATGTCTGTATTAAAAGTAGAGGCGGACCCAGTAACATTTCTGTAGTAACGGTATAGGCAGTCCGCTGTAACATTTCTGTAGCAGAAGTATAGGCAGACCCCAGTAACATTCCTGTAGCTAAGGTATAGGCAGATCCCAATAACGTTTCTGTAGTAAAAGTAGAGGCGGACCCCAGTAGCATTTCTGTAGTAACGGTATAGGCAGACCCCTGTAACATTTCTGTAGCAGAAGTATAGGCGACCGCAGTAACATTTCTGTAGCAAAAGTATAGGCGGACCCCTGTAACGTTTCTGTAGCAGAAGTATAGGCAGACCCCTGTAACATTTCTGTAGTAACTGTATAGGCAGACCCCTGTAACATTTCTGTAGTAAAGGTATAGGCAGCTCCCAGTAACATTTCTGTAGTAAAAGTACAGGCGAACCCCAGTAACATTTCTATAGTAAAAGTAGAGGCGGGTCCCCAGTAACATTTCTGTATTAAAAGTAGAGGCGGACCCCAGTAACATTTCTGTAGTAACGGTATAGGCAGATCCCAGTAACTTTTCTGTAGTAAAAGTAGAGGCGGACCCCAGTAGCATTTCTGTAGTAATGGTATAGGCAGACCCCTGTAACATTTCTGTAGCAGAAGTATAGGCAGACCGCAGTAACATTTCTGTAGTAACGGTATAGGCAGACCCCTGTAACATTTCTGTAGTAAAAGCATAGGCAGCTCCCAGTAACATTTCTGTAGTAAAAGTAGAGGGGGACCCCAGTAACATTTCTGTAGTAAAAGTAGAGGTGAACCCCCAGTAACACTTCTGTAGTAACGGTATAGGCAGACCGCTGTAACATTTCTGTAGCAGAAGTATAGGCAGACCCCAGTAACATTCCTGTAGCTAAGGTATAGGCAGACCCCTCTAACAGTTCTGTAGCAGAAGTATAGGCAGACCCCAGTAACATTTCTGTAGTAACGATATAGGCAGATCCCAATAACTTTTCTGTAGTAAAAGTAGAGGCGGACCCCCAGTAACACTTCTGTAGTAACGGTATAGGCAGACCGCTGTAACATTTCTGTAGCAGAAGTATAGGCAGACCCCAGTAACATTCCTGTAGCTAAGGTATAGGCAGACCCCTCTAACAGTTCTGTAGAAGAAGTATAGGCAGACCCCTGTAACATTTCTGTAGTAACAGTATAGGCAGACTCCTGTAACATTTCTGTAGTAAAAGAATAGGCAGCTCCCAGTAACATTTCTGTAGTAAAAGTAGAGGGGGACCCCAGTAACATTTCTGTAGTAAAAGTAGAGGCGAACCCCCAGTAACACTTCTGTAGTAACGGTATAGGCAGACCGCTGTAACATTTCTGTAGCAGAAGTAAAGGCAGACCCCTGTAACAGTTCTGTAGCAGAAGTATAGGCAGACCCCAGTAACATTTCTGTAGTAAAAGTAGAGGCGGACCCCAGTAGCATTTCTGTAGTAACGGTATAGGCAGACCCCTGTAACATTTCTGTAGAAGAAGTATAGGCAGACCCCTGTAACATTTCTGTAGTAAAAGTATAGGCAGCTCCCAGTAACATGTCTGTAGTAAAAGTAGAGGGGGACCCCAGTAACATTTCTGTATTAAAAGTAGAGGCGGACCCCAGTAACATTTCTGTAGTAACGGTATAGGCAGTCCGCTGTAACATTTCTGTAGCAGAAGTATAGGCAGACCCCAGTAACATTTCTGTAGCTAAGGTATAGGCAGATCCCAATAACGTTTCTGTAGTAAAAGTAGAGGCGGACCCCAGTAGCATTTCTGTAGTAACGGTATAGGCAGACCCCTGTAACATTTCTGTAGCAGAAGTATAGGCGACCGCAGTAACATTTCTGTAGCAAAAGTATAGGCGGACCCCTGTAACGTTTCTGTAGCAGAAGTATAGGCAGACCCCTGTAACATTTCTGTAGTAACTGTATAGGCAGACCCCTGTAACATTTCTGTAGTAAAGGTATAGGCAGCTCCCAGTAACATTTCTGTAGTAAAAGTACAGGCGAACCCCAGTAACATTTCTATAGTAAAAGTAGAGGCGGGCCCCCAGTAACATTTCTGTATTAAAAGTAGAGGCGGACCCCAGTAACATTTCTGTAGTAACGGTATAGGCAGATCCCAGTAACTTTTCTGTAGTAAAAGTAGAGGCGGACCCCAGTAGCATTTCTGTAGTAAGGTATAAGCAGACCCCTGTAACATTTCTGTAGCAGAAGTATAGGCAGACCGCAGTAACATTTCTGTAGTAACGGTATAGGCAGACCCCTGTAACATTTCTGTAGCAGAAGTATAGGCAGACCCCAGTAACATTTCTGTAGTAAAAGTAAAGGCAGACCCCTGTAACAGTTCTGTAGCAGAAGTATAGGCAGACCCCAGTAACATTTCTGTAGTAAAAGTAGAGGCGGACCCCAGTAACATTTCTGTAGTAAAAGTAGAGGCGGACACCAGTAACATTTCTGTAGTAAAAGTAGAGGCGGACCCCAGTAACATTTTTGTAGTAAAAGTATTGGCAGACCCCAGTGACATTTTTGTAGTAAAAGTATTGGCAGACCACAGTAACATTTCTGTAGTAAAAGTATAGACAGACCCCTGTAACATTTCTGTAGCACAAGTATAGGCAGACCCCAGTAATGTTTCTGTAGTAACAGTATAGGCAGACCCCTGTAACATTTCTGTAGCAGAGGTATAGGCAGACCCCTGTAACATTTCTGTAGCAAGAGTATAGGCGAACCCCTCAAACATTGGTGTACCATGAGTATAGGCAGACCCCAGTAACATTTCTGTAGCAAGAGTGTAGGCGAACCCCTGAAACATTTGTGTACCAAGAGTGTAGGCGAAGTCCGGAAAAATTAGTTAGATAAGAGTATAGGCGAGAGCCAGAAAAATTAGTGTACCAAGAGTACAAGTGTACCCCTGAAAATTACTCAACCGAGAGGGCGGGTGGAACCCATAAATATTTTTTTAAAGATACAGCTCACTGTTGCTTAATTTGTAACACAGCCTGGAGGCAGCCCTGTTCAAAAAATTGGTTTATGTTAAAGTATCAATACTTTTGAAACTTTGAAAAATTGGAAAAAAATTGTTAGATGAGCCTTTGGGGCTGCAGAAAAATTGGCAGTTCAGCGTGATGACATGATGTTTCAGGAGGACGAGTAGGAGGACTAATATCAGAGACAGATTGACAAAGCTAAATGCCCCTTTTTTCCGGTGATAGAGAAGAATGCTTTGATCTGTGGTTGCAGCAAAAAGAATCTTTAAGTTTTGCTGCTCTCCGCCTGTGGAGAAGAAAAGTCTGGGGAAATCCAGGCTTTGTTCATCTTTATGAGTGTAAGCATGTCGGCACTGGCAGTTGACAGGCGGGTATGCTTATCCGTGATGATTCCCACAGCTGCACTAAACACCCTCTACGACAAGACGCTAGCGGCAGTGCAAGCCAGCACCTCCAGGGCGTACAGAGCAAGTTCGTGCCACGTGTCCAGCTTTGACACCCAATAGTTGTATGGAGCAGAGGCATCACGGAGGACGGTTTTACGATCGGCTACGTACTCCACCATCTTTTTACAGTGCTCCCAGTCAAGGCTGAGTCGGAGGGGAGTGGTGATGCATTCTTGCTGGGGAGTTATAAAGCTGGCAAAGGCCTTGGAGAGTGTTCCCCTGCCTGCGCTGAACATGCTGCCTGATCTCCGCGCCTCCCCTGCTACTTGGCCCTCGGAACTTCTCCTTCTGCCACTAGCGCTATCCGATGGGAAGTTTAGCGTCACTTTTTCCACCGGGGCCCTGTCATATTGCATCACTCTTGTACCCCTTTCCTCTTCAGGAATGAGAGTGGAAAGGTTCTCCTTATACCGTGGTCGAGAAGGGTGTACACCTAGTAATCCGTGTTGGTCAGAATGCGTCTAACGCGAGGGTCACGAGAAAGGCAGCCTATCATGAAGTCAGCCATGTGTGCCAGGGTACCAGTACGCATGACATGGCTGTCCTCACTAGGAAGATGACTTTCAGGATCCTCCTCCTCCTCCTCTACAGCCCATACACGCTGAACAGATGAGAGGCAAGCAGCATGGGTACCCTCTGCAGTGTTCCCAGCTGTCTCTTCCTCCTCCTCCTCCTGCTCTTCCCCCTTCAAAACACACTGAGATATAGACATGAGGGTGGTCTGGCTATCAAGCGACATACTATCATCCCCCATCTCCTGTTCCAACTGCAAAGCGTCAGCCTTTATGCTTTGCAGCGAACTTGTCAGCAGGCATAGCAGCAGGATAGTAACGCTAATGATTGCAGCATCGCCGCTCACCCTCTGGGTTAACTCCTCAAAGTTTCCGGGACCTGGCAGATATCTGCCATCCAGGCCCACTCCTCTGTAAAGTATTCAGGAGGCGGACTACGCCACCCATGTTGGACTTGGTATTCCACTATTGCTCTACGCTGCTCATACAGCCTGGCCAACATGTGCAGCATAGAATTTCACTGTGTGGGCACGTCGGACAGCAGTTGGCGCTCTGGCAGATTAAACCGATGTCGCTGGGTCCTCAGGGTAGCAGCGTCCGTGGTGGACTTGTGGAAATGTGCACAGACGCAGTGCACCTTGCCGAGCGGGTTAGACAAGTGTGGTCGTTTTTCAGAAACTGCTGACCCACCAAATTGAAGACGTGGGCCAGGCATGGCACGTGTGTGAGGCTGCCGAGCTGCAGAGCCGCCACCAGGTTACGGCTGTTGTCACACATGACCATGCCCGGTTGGAGGCTCAGCGGCGAAAGCCAGAGGTTGGTCTGCTCTGTCAGACCCTGCAGCAGTTCGGGGGCTGTGTGCCTCTTTTCACCTAAGCTGATTAGTTTCAGCACGGCCTGCTGACGCTTGCCCACCGCTGTGCTGCCGCACGATACCGACTGCTGGCGATGTGCTGCTCACACTTCTTAATTGCGAGGTAGAGGTTGCGTAGGAGGAGGGGGAGGATTTAGAGGAGGTGGCATAAACCACCGCAGATACCACCACCGAGGTAGGACCTGCTATTCTGGGTGTGGGTAGGACGTGAGTGGTCCCAGGCTCTGACTCGGTCCAAGCCTCCACCAAATTCACCCAACATGCCGTCAGGGAGATATAGTGGCCCTGCCCGCCAGTACTTGTCCACGTGTCCGTGGTTAAGTGGACCTTCCCAGTAACCGCTTCGGTGAGGGCACGTATAATGTTGCGGGAGACGTGCAGGTGTAGGGCTCGGACGGCACACCGGGAAAAGTAGTGGCGACTGGGGACCGAGTAGCGCGGGACCACCGCTGCCATCATGTTTTTAAAAGCCTCCGTTTCCACAAGCCTATACGGCAGCATCTCCAGGCTGATCAATTTGGCAATGTGCACGTTTAAAGCTTGTGCGAGAGAGTGCGCGGTGGAGCATTTGCGCTTTCGCTCCAACGCTTGTGTTAGCGACAGTTGAACGCTGCGCTGAGAGACATTGCTGGATGGGGTGGTGGACAGTGGAGGTGAGGGTGTGGGTGCAGGCTGGGAGGCACTCGTGCCTGTGTCCTGAGAGGGGGATTGGATCAGTGTGGCAGGTTGGGGTACAGGGGAAGAGGCAGTGGTGTGACCTGGAGGCGGTAAACGGCCTTCGTCCCACCTTGTGGGGTGCTTGGCCATCATATGCCTTCGCATGCTGGTGGTGGTGAGGCTGGTAGTGGTGGCTCCCTGGCTGATCTTGGTGCGACACAGGTCGCATACCACTGTTCATCGGTCGTCCGCACTCTTACTGAAAAACATCCACACCTTTGAACACCTAGCCCTCTGCACGGAGGCTTGCTGCGAGGGGGTGCTTTGGGAAACAGTTGGGGGATTCTTCGCTCTGGCCCTGCCTCTACCCCTGGCCACTCCACCGCCTTTTCTAAGCTGTCCTGCTGCTGCACTTGCCTCCCCCTCTGAAGCCCTGTACTCAGTAGGCTTATCGAACCAGGTGGGATCAGTCACCTCATCGTCCAGCTGCTCTTCCTGCGAATCCTCTGTGCACTCTTCCCTCGGACTTACTGCCCTTACTACTACCTCACTGACAGACAACTGTGTCTCATCATCATCATCCTCCTCACCCACTGAAAGCCCTTGAGACAGTTGCCGGAAGTCCCCAGCCTTATCACCCGGACTCCAGGAACTTTCCAAAAGTTGGGCATCGGTCACGACAAACTCCTCAGGTGAGAGAGGAACCAGTTTTTCCCACTCATGGCAGGGACCCGAGAACAGTTCCTGGGAGTCTGCCTGCTCATCAGAATATGTCATTTTCATGGAGTGAGGAGGCTGGGAGGAAGGAGGAGCAGCAGCCAGTGTATTCAGAGTTGCAGTCCCTAGTCCGGGAGTAGTGGACGGCGTAGAAGACTGGGTGGTCGATGCATTGCTGGACACATTTTCTGCCATCCACGCCAGGACCTGCTCACACTGCTCTGTTTGTAATAAAGGTCTACCGCGCGGACCCGTAAATTGTGATATGAAGCTGAGGAGCCCAGAAACTTGCTTCTCTCCTAATCCTGCAGCAGCCGTCTGTGATTCAACACACCCAGGAACTCTGCCTGTGCCCACACCCTCACTTGGACGCCCGCGTCCTCGACCCTTAACCCTACTCCTCATCATGGCGGATTACGAATAGAGCAGGGGCCAAATAAATTACCCCACTGTACAACACTGACAACTGGGGCTAATTCACCGCACACAGAGACTTGTAGATAGCGGAGGCTCTATGCAGTAACTAGAAAAAAGTAACCCGCTGTCTTGCGCTGATACCCAGGGGTAATTTACTGCTCGCAGAGACTTGTAGATAATAGAGGCTGTGTGGAGTAGGAGAAGACTCTAAAGCCAGTGGATAGTGCTGATAACTGCGGCGATCTCAACCCCACCAAGGAAAGGGTATTGTGAGACGCTCTGCACAGCGGCAGAGCTGAAATACTTTGCAGTGGCCCAGGAAATATTACAGTACTGTTTAGTGGTGAGACCTCTGTCTAATGCACTGCAGACACAGAACGGTATAACTGAGGTAGTTCGCAGCTGCAGGCTAGGAATTATTTGCGTGCACTTTCACGCTGAGAGCGGTATTGGTCGGCACTGCAGCCTGAATAAAAATTTTACTGAAAGGCTGCAAACAGGCCTAGCTGCGTAATACAAAAATGGTAGCACTACAACTCCCAGCAGGCACCAAGTAAAATGCACATGGTGAGATGTAGCCCTAAGAAGGACCGTTGCGGCTCTTGAAGGCAGCACTTCTGCTAACACTTTCCCTATACTCTGTATAATAGACTGCAGAGAACGCTATAGTTGTTATGGCCTGCACAGCCCAAGATGAAAAAAAACAAAACGGTGCACTACTGCTCCCAGCCAGCCACAACAGTAATGCACACGCTCAGATGTAGACCTAAGAGGGACCGTTGGGGTTCTTGAGGACAGGATCCTATACTAACACTCTCCCTATAGCAGCAGCAGCACTTTCCCTATACTCTGCCAGTGTGTGTCTGAGGCGAGCCGCGGGCGGGACCGCTTTAAGTACTCGGCGGTCACCTGACCTCCCCAGCCACTCACTGCAGGGGGGGTGGGACAGGGCGGGAACGTCACAGGAGGAAGTTGTAATGCCTTCCCTGCATGTCTATTGGCTAGAAAATGGCGCTAAACATGCGGGAAAGGAAATGGAATTGACTCGAGTACCGCGTGGGGCTCGTCTCCAATAATGAGCATCTCGAACACCCTAATACTTGAGAGAGCATCAAGCTCGGACGAGTGTGCTCGCTCATCTCTAATTACTTCACCATTCATCCAATCGCCATGACACTTTGGGAAGTTGCTGAGTACACTCCTGGGAAGATTACTGGCATAGTACATCTATCCTACGATAGGTGGTGCGCGTGCGAGCATCGTCGACAGTTATGCCCCCCAGACAAAGATCGTTTGATTTCCATCTCAAGCACGAAAGCAAAAGGCATTACCAGCAACGGGATGAGTGTTCAACCACAAAATGATGCATCCGCCGAACGTTTCGCTTTATAATTGCTGGATATCGAGAATACTGAGGTAACATGAAAGCTGTGCTGTGATTGGTTGCTATGTCTTATACTGCTGAGGTAACATGAAAGCTGTGCTGTGATTGGTTGCTATATATTATACCGCTGGGGTAAAATGAATGCTGTGCTGTGATTGGTTGCTATTTCTTATACTGCTGAGGTAACATGAAAGCTGTGCTGTGATTGGTTGTTATATAATGAAAACAAAGATCTGGTACCGTGTTAGCCAGTAGAGCAAAATGTGATTGTTCCCAGCAAGAGAAACCAATTAATCTTGTAGATAGGATACCTTTTAATGGCTAACAAAAATACATGATGTTATAGCGAGCTTCCGAACCAACACAGGGTTCTTCTTCAGGCTAAATGGATTGCCTCTTCAGATCCAATCCATTTAGCCTGAAGAAGAACCCTGTGTTGGTTCGGAAGCTCGCTATAACATCATGTATTTTTGTTAGCCATTAAAAGGTATCCTATCTACAAGATTACTTGGTTTCTCTTGCTGGGAAAAATCACATTTTGATTGTTATATATTATACTGCTGAGGTAACATGAAAGCTGCGCTGTGATTGGTTGTTATATATTATACTGCTGAGGTAACATGAAAGCTGCGCTGTGATTGGTTGTTATATATTATACTGCTGAGGTAACATGAAAGCTGTGCTGTGATTGGTTGCCATTTCTTATACTGCTGAGGTAACATGAAAGCTGTGCTGTGATTGGTTGTTATATATTATACCGCTGAGGCAACATGAAAGCTGTGCTGTGATTGGTTGCTATTTCTTATACTGCTGAGGTAACACGAAAGCTGCGCTGTGATTCGTTGTTATATATTATACTGCTGAGGTAACATGAAAGCTGTGCTGTGATTGGTTGCCATTTCTTATACTGCTGAGGTAACATGAAAGCTGTGCTGTGATTGGTTGTTATATATTATACCGCTGAGGCAACATGAAAGCTGTGCTGTGATTGGTTGCTATTTCTTATACTGCTGAGGTAACACGAAAGCTGCGCTGTGATTCGTTGTTATATATTATACTGCTGAGGTAACATGAAAGCTGTGCTGTGATTGGTTGCTATTTCTTATACTGCTGAGGTAACATGAAAGCTGCGCTGTGATTGGTTGTTATATATTATACTGAGGCAACATGAAAGCTGTGCTGTGATTGGTTGCTATATATTATACCGCTGAGGCAACATGAAAGCTGTGCTGTGATTGGTTGTTATATATTATACTGCTGAGGCAACATGAAAGCTGTGCTGTGATTGGTTGTTATATATTATACTGCTGAGGCAACATGAAAGCTGTGCTGTGATTGGTTGCTATATATTATACTGCTGAGGTAACATTAAAGCTGTGCTGTGATTGGTTGCTATTTCTTATACTGCTGAGGTAACATGAAA
This sequence comes from Eleutherodactylus coqui, assembly GCF_035609145.1. Taxonomy (NCBI): domain Eukaryota; kingdom Metazoa; phylum Chordata; class Amphibia; order Anura; family Eleutherodactylidae; genus Eleutherodactylus; species Eleutherodactylus coqui. The sequence continues at coordinate 330,570,593 of NC_089838.1, forward strand.
GCTGTGCTGTGATTGGTTGCTATATATTATACCGCTGAGGTAACATGAAAGCTGCACTGTGATTGGTTGCTATTTCTTATACTGCTGAGGTAACATGAAAGCTGTGCTGTGATTGGTTGCTATATATTATACCGCTGAGGTAACATGAAAGCTGTGCTGTGATTGGTTGCTATTTCTTATACCTCTGAGGTAACATGAAAGCTGCGCTGTGATTGGTTGTTCTATATTATACTGCTGAGGTAACATGAAAGCTGCGCTGTGAAATAGGCAATTTCTGGACGTTGTAACTTGATACATCACGACTTTCCTATTCTTTCTGTCAGCTAACGCTAATACGCTGAGGAAACATTTGAGGCGTCATTACATCATGACGTTCCTCAATCCCCGTAACTAACTTTCATATGCGGGCATCTATTCAGTGGACGTACATTTAATGATGTCATTACGCATCATCCCTGATTATGGGACCTCGTAGCCTCTGGGCGTATACTTCGTGAAGTCATGACGCTCTTTACCATCACGTGATTCCTTCACGTTTACTTTCTAGCGTGGTGACGTAACTACGTCCATATGAATCACGTGACTAACGTCATCACGCTGGTTCCGTAGATTCCATCATACCTCCCACGGACTAACTTTACAATAATCTTATATAAAAGCTATAGGTCCAGTTTACATCTCGCCAGGACAACCTTTACAACTAAGGCCAAATCTTTTTGATTATAGCTCTTCATGTCTATCACGACGCACTGACGTCATAGAGCAGTCATGGTAAACTCCTCCCACAAGATGGCGACTACCATGAGGAAACTAATGACATCTAATTGTAAGTTATGCTTTTCTCTCTATATTAATGATTGTGATTTGTTACTTTGTATGCTTGAAAAAGGCCCTTCTTGCGGGCTGAAACGCGTTGCAATAAATTTCTTAACTTTATCCACGCGGTGGTTTTTTGCCTTCTTCCCGTGAAGCGCTTTTTTGGATAACTTTTCTGCAGCATTTCTGCATCCAAAAAGCAGTCAAAATCTGCACCCTGTCTATTTTAAAACAGCCCTGCCCATTTCCGCCACATGTAAACATACCCCAGTGGTAATAGTGACCCTCCCACAGCGGCCCTGAGTGTGATAGTGACCTCCCCTCTTCCCCCAGCGACCCAAGCAATAATAGTGACCCCCCCCCAATATGACAGCGACACCCCACAGCAGCCCCCAGTATGACAGCGATACCCCACAGCAGCCCCTAGTAGTAATAGTGACATCCGACAGCGGCCCCCAGTGTAATAGTGACACACCTCCACAGCAGCCTCCAGTGTAATAGTGACTCCCCCCCACCCCGAGACCCATATAGTTACCCTCTCCTCCTCTGCATGGTGTTGCTGCTGGCACTGATCCGAGTGCACACTGTGACATCAGTGTGCTGCCGGACGCCCCCTCCCCTGCTCCCAAGGAACCAAGTAGTAGGTGACATTGGGGGAGGAGGATCTCGGCTGCACACTGACGTCACAGCGTGCGCCAGGATCAGCGCTGATAGCAGCGGTGCTGAGTGAATGCCGGCAGGGGAGCTACGGACCCGGCCAGTATTCACAAGTGGTGAGCGTGTCAGCAGGGAAGGCTCTGCATACCGCCATTGGCACGCGTGCCATAGGTTCGCCACCACTGGGCTAGGTAATCCTGTTCACATGGGCCAATATTCCCATAATATAAACCAAAATTTAGTGGAATCTACGCCATGACAAATAGCTGCCAAAAGGAAGTCCAATGCACTACTAGATGGGGGTCTCCAAGAAGGTCATGGTCTAGCAAAAATTAGAGTAAGGCCGGCTGCACATGACTGGGTTGGATTCTGGATCCCACAGTGGAATCTGACCCTGTGCCCAGACAGCCTCCGCATGTACCTGCTTCTGTTCTTTCTTTCCAGTACTGCTAATGGTCCGCATGGTGAGCAGTCGGACATGCGCAGTACAGGTTTGTTTTTTTTTATATCCTCACCTTTTCACCCCCAGTGCTAGGCGATGATGCGGGTACCCGTGTCCTTTCCCCAATGTCATTGTGGAAGGACTAGGGGGGGGGGGGGGGGGGGCAGCTTCAATGGAGTTCAGCAGAGCCCATCCATACTGTAACCACTCAAAAATAGAGCATGCTGTGAGTTTCCTTCTGTGAGCGGAAAATAATTATCGTTCAGAAAATCGTTCAAACAAGTGAAACTGAACCATAATCGTCCAGTTTAAACACGGGCCAATGGCTGAAAAACAAACGAGAATCATGTTCATTTTCAGCTGGAATGAAAATCAGTGTTGGCTCGTTGACGTCGGACACTTTAAACACTGAATGTTCGCTGTTTAACATAGGAACGTAACACACTGAACGACAAGTGAATGAGAAGGTCACGTCCGCTTCAAGCTGCAACCCAAAAACACCCACCGGTCATTGTTCACACCACACTACCAGCAACCCCAGGAAACCACAAAGGAGGGAACCTAGAGGGTGACAACCCCTGAAACATAGTATGCTAGGCTGAAAAAAAGACAAATGCCCATCCAGTTCAGCTTGTCCCCCCGCTCTTCCCGTTGATCCAGAGGTAGGCAAAAAGAAAAACCCAATGAAGCAGAAGCCAATTTACCCCATTTTGGGAGAAAAAAATTCCTTCCTGATGCCATAATGACATTCAGAACAAACCTTGGATCAACATTTGAAAAGTTTCTTCTTGACTCCAAGACTGAAAGTTAGAAGATCTCCGGATTAACAACCCCACTGCTTATTTAATGTCTATATCCTGTAATATCATAGCTCTCTAGAAAGACATCTAGTCCATCATAAACTCCTCTATGGATTTTGCCATCACCACGTCCTCAGGCAGAGTTCCACAGTCTCACTGCTCTTACAGTAAAGAACCCTTTTCTGTGTTGGTGATGAAACCTGCTTTCCTCTAGACGTAGCGGTTGGCCTCTTGTTACCGTCGCAGTTCTGGGTATAAACAGATCCTGGGAGAGATCCTTGTATTGTCCCCTAATGTATTAATACAGTGTTATTTGGTCGCTCCTTAGCTGTCTTTTTCCAGGAAGAATAATCCCAGTTTTGGTGCCTCTCTGGGTATTCCAGTCCCGTCATTCCATGTATTAGTTTAGTCGCTCTTCTTTGAACCCCCTCAAGCACTGTTACATCTTTCCTGAGCACCGGTGACCAGAACTGTGCGCAGTATTCCATGTGGGCCTGACAAGTGCCTTATATAGTAGGAGCATAATGTTCTCACCCCTCACCCCTATACCTCTTTTACTGCACCCCAAAACTTTGATAAGGACACATCAAGTCCTCATGCCTGTGCCACTCACTAACCCCGATAAATGACAAAGGGGAACCACAAAATGAGTAAACAAGACCTTCAAAGAATAAAGCTCTGTACTTCTCTGTAGGAGCTGCTGGAAGAACCACTGAGTCCAGATCCAGAGATGTCCTCTTACCAACAGCAGGAGACTGCACTGAACTGACCAGCACAGAACCTAGGCCAGGAGGAAACTAAAAACCCTCCCTAATTGCCCCCAGATGTAGACCAAGAGCTGACACAACCAGCGGAGCTGAAGAAGATGAATGCACCATCAAACGCAAACCGAGACAACAGAGAACTGCGCAATTTACAACAAGAATCGCGCAGTCTAAACAGGACGCCCGAGCGCAAATGACCTGGTGACCACGTCACAAGCTCAGTCACTCCACAACTGGGAATCGTGACATTTTCATTTAGTGTAAAAGGGGCAGAAGAGCAAGACCAGGCCAAAAGGTAGAGGACAAAGGACAGCAAACTCTATTGTCTTTGGCCAGTACAAGAAGTAACGCTTCCAAAGTCACATCCACCGCTGGTCATAGACTCAATGTTTTGGGGCTGAAGAGCTGGGGACAACACCTTCAGAGGTCTTCCTTGAGCAAACATGACATTATTGATCGATCCAATCTACTTTGACATAGCCAAGTAGACACCTGGCTTCCGAGGTTCACCACAACCTCTGGCCTAGCTGATAGCACCAATCTGCTACCAGGTCTTCTTGGTGAAGGACCTACAAACCAAGGGTCCTCCCACTGCGATTCTAAGAAATGGAAGGAGAAAAAAGTTAAAGGGCCACTTTGGCAAAAACACAGACCACATCTGATCACCTGTCACACACTGGAGTTCTCCTCTGTATACTGAAGTCATTTCTATGTAGTGCACCCCCCCCCCCCCCCCCGTCTTATCCTTATCAGCCACCATGTTCCCCTCTTTTTTTTTAATTTCACTTTCGCATTAGCACAGCACTAGCTAGAAGCTATACCACTTCTGACTGCTGGGAGGATAGTTTAATCATAATTCCTGTTTACAGTCACCTAAACAAGCTACAGAAAGCTCATAGAATATAAGTAATAAACACTCCCCACAGGCCAAAATATATAGTCACAGCCATAAAACATTTAGAAATTCACAGAAAAGTGAATGTGGATTAAAAAAAAAAAGTTACTTATCTGCACTCTATAATGTCCCAAACTATAATACCTGCATGCACAAGTGGAGTAACCGCCCCAAAAAGAGGGACCCCACACTGGAACCTCACACCTGTCTCTCCCTGATTAAAAAAAAGGGAGGAGGTAACATAAGCAGGAGGTAATAGATACCCAGGGGAGGACAAAAAGAGACCTGTCCAAAAGATGAAATCCAATAATGAATTCAAAAGTAGAAAATACCACAAAAATGAAAAAGACAAAAAAAAGGCCATTATCACATGGCCAAGAAAATCGTGCGAGATTTGTGCACTACGAGACGCAGAAATCTCATACAAACTTGAACCCCGTTGCAGCATCGGTATGTCTTATCTTTGGGAGTTTCCTCACAACGCCTCGCATCACATCTTGTTTTTGATGGGGCCGGCGCAGCATCGCACAGCGTACGAGGTGCACAAGAGTACAATGCGAGGTCTCCCCACTGATAACAATGGGAAACACTCTGCGATCGCTACTACACCGAAGTGATGCAAGGCGGTTTTAATACAAAATTGCCTTGCCTTGCATCCGCGGGGACATTACATATTGCCAGCCCGATAGCGCACATGCCTGTGTGAAATCAGCCCAAGCATTTCACCCCTAAATTCAAAGGGCTCCTCAATCACTGATGCCACGAGTCCTCTGCCCAGCTTATCATCTGCCATCTTGAGGGTGATATTTTTAAGTTTCTCTTCAGCATCAATCCCATGATGCATCATGGAGGGACAGTTTAATTAGCATTGCTTTCTATAGTAAACTAAACAAGCTTTAGCCCATAAGTATACAGTCCGGAAGAAGAGCTGTGATCCCCTCTATTATACCTGTATAGTCATCATCAGTGTCTGTGGCCCTCTCTAGGCAGTTTCCGTGATAGGGTCCAAGTAATATCACACAGAATGAAAAACTGACTGCAAACTGAACACATAACCCCAAGCAGATCCGAGCTGGTCAGAACAGACATGACATGACCATTTGAGGAGGTAACACCAGTCGCCTTATATACACAGTAACAATAACCAGTACAGAGTTTCAATTAAAATTATAGATATTTTATTATACATCTGAGCCCCTCCCCCACCCCAGTGCTTTTTCCTCTATGCCTCTGTTCTCCGGATGTGTAAGCAGTTCCATTTACACTGAAAGGCGATCCTACTTCCTGTGTCCACGACCGGCCACTGAAGGTTCAAGGAGCACAAACCCCAAATCACTCCGATAAATAGGAGCCCGGATCCGACCACACTCAAATATGAGAAGAAAAGAAGCGCAACGCTCCTCCTCCATCGCTGTAAACCCTCTGGATGAGGAATGAGGTCCATAGAGGCGACCAACAGAACGGCCCCCAGTGGAGTGTATTCCAATTTTCCCATCAGCCACTTTGTGGACTGGGGGACTCAGTTATAGTTAAATTTGAAATGAAAGTTTCCTGAGCCGAAGGGGTTAAACTCAAAAGGCCACTGTTGCTGGTGTCCGGAGCCCTGCTGATTCTCGGGATCTAGTGGATCTTCTCCAGCGTCAACCTTCTGCCGCATTTCTGAAAAGTTTAAGATATAACCTTTTAAACTATCTTCATCAACAGCGGGCAGTATTATAGTAGTTATATTCTTGTACATAGGGGGCAGTATTATAGTAGTTATATTCTTGTACATAGGGGGCAGTATTATAGTAGTTATATTCTTGTACATAGGGGGCAGTATTATAGTAGTTATATTCTTGTACATAGGGGGCAGTATTATAGTAGTTATATTCTTGTACATAGGGGGCAGTATTATAGTAGTTATATTCTTGTACATAGGAGCAGTATTATAGTAGTTATATTCTTGTACATAGGAGCAGTATTATAGTAGTTATATTCTTGTACATAGGAGCAGTATTATAGTAGTTATATTCTTGTACATAGGGGGCAGAATTATAGTAGTTATATTCTTGTACATAGGGAGCAGTATTATAGTAGTTATATTCTTGTACATAGGAGGCAGTATTATAGTAGTTATATTCTTGTACATAGGAGGCAGTATTATAGTAGTTATATTCTTGTACATAGGGGGCAGTATTATAGTAGTTATATTCTTGTACATAGGGGGCAGTATTATAGTAGTTATATTCTTGTACATAGGGGGCTGTATTATAGTAGTTATATTCTTGTACATAGGGGGCAGTATTATAGTAGTTATATTCTTGTACATAGGGGGCAGTATTATAGTAGTTATATTCTTGTACATAGGGGGCAGTATTATAGTAGTTATATTCTTGTACATAGGGGGCAGTATTATAGTAGTTATATTCTTGTACATAGGAGCAGTATTATAGTAGTTATATTCTTGTACATAGGGGGCAGTATTATAGTAGTTATATTCTTGTACATGGGAGCAGTATTATAGTAGTTATATTCTTGTACATAGGAGCAGTATTATAGTAGTTATATTCTTGTACATAGGGGGCAGAATTATAGTAGTTATGTTCTTGTACATAGGGGGCAGTATTATAGTAGTTATATTCTTGTACATAGGGGGCTGTATTATAGTAGTTATATTCTTGTACATAGGGGGCAGTATTATAGTAGTTATATTCTTGTACATAGGAGCAGTATTATAGTAGTTATATTCTTGTACATAGGGGGCAGTATTATAGTAGTTATATTCTTGTACATAGGGGGCAGTATTATAGTAGTTATATTCTTGTACATAGGGGGCAGTATTATAGTAGTTATATTCTTGTACATAGGAGCAGTATTATAGTAGTTATATTCTTGTACATAGGGGGCAGTATTATAGTAGTTATATTCTTGTACATGGGAGCAGTATTATAGTAGTTATATTCTTGTACATAGGAGCAGTATTATAGTAGTTATATTCTTGTACATAGGGGGCAGAATTATAGTAGTTATATTCTTGTACATAGGGAGCAGTATTATAGTAGTTATATTCTTGTACATAGGAGGCAGTATTATAGTAGTTATATTCTTGTACATAGGAGGCAGTATTATAGTAGTTATATTCTTGTACATAGGGGGCTGTATTATAGTAGTTATATTCTTGTACATAGGGGGCTGTATTATAGTAGTTATATTCTTGTACATAGGGGGCAGTATTATAGTAGTTATATTCTTGTACATAGGGGGCAGTATTATAGTAGTTATATTCTTGTACATAGGGGGCAGTATTATAGTAGTTATATTCTTGTACATAGGGGGCAGTATTATAGTAGTTATATTCTTGTACATAGGGGGCAGTATTATAGTAGTTATATTCTTGTACATAGGAGCAGTATTATAGTAGTTATATTCTTGTACATAGGGGGCAGTATTATAGTAGTTATATTCTTGTACATAGGGGGCAGTATTATAGTAGTTATATTCTTGTACATAGGAGGCAGTATTATAGTAGTTTTATTCTTGTACATAGGAGGCAGTATTATAGTAGTTATATTCTTGTACATAGGAGCAGTATTATAGTAGTTATATTCTTGTACATAGGAGCAGTATTATAGTAGTTATATTCTTGTACATAGGGGGCAGTATTATAGTAGTTATATTCTTGTACATAGGGGGCAGTATTATAGTAGTTATATTCTTGTACATAGGGAGCAGTATTATAGTAGTTATATTCTTGTACATAGGAGGCAGTATTATAGTAGTTATATTCTTGTACATAGGAGGCAGTATTATAGTAGTTATATTCTTGTACATAGGGGGCTGTATTATAGTAGTTATATTCTTGTACATAGGGGGCTGTATTATAGTAGTTATATTCTTGTACATAGGGGGCAGTATTATAGTAGTTATATTCTTGTACATAGTGGGCAGTATTATAGTAGTTATATTCTTGTACATAGGGGGCAGTATTATAGTAGTTATATTCTTGTACATAGTGGGCAGTATTATAGTAGTTATATTCTTGTACATAGGGGGCAGTATTATAGTAGTTATATTCTTGTACATAGGGGGCAGTATTATAGTAGTTATATTCTTGTACATAGGAGCAGTATTATAGTAGTTATATTCTTGTACATAGGGGGCAGTATTATAGTAGTTATATACTTGTACATAGGGGGCAGTATTATAGTAGTTATATTCTTGTACATAGGAGGCAGTATTATAGTAGTTTTATTCTTGTACATAGGAGGCAGTATTATAGTAGTTATATTCTTGTACATAGGAGCAGTATTATAGTAGTTATATTCTTGTACATAGGGGGCAGTATTATAGTAGTTATATTCTTGTACATAGGGGGCAGTATTATAGTAGTTATATTCTTGTACATAGGGAGCAGTATTATAGTAGTTATATTCTTGTACATAGGAGGCAGTATTATAGTAGTTATATTCTTGTACATAGGAGGCAGTATTATAGTAGTTATATTCTTGTACATAGGGGGCTGTATTATAGTAGTTATATTCTTGTACATAGGGGGCTGTATTATAGTAGTTATATTCTTGTACATAGGGGGCAGTATTATAGTAGTTATATTCTTGTACATAGTGGGCAGTATTATAGTAGTTATATTCTTGTACATAGGGGGCAGTATTATAGTAGTTATATTCTTGTACATAGGGGGCAGTATTATAGTAGTTATATTCTTGTACATAGAGGGCAGTATTATAGTAGTCATATTCTTGTACATAGAGGGCAGTATTATAGTAGTCATATTCTTGTACATAGGGGGCAGTATTATAGTAGTTATATTCTTGTACATAGGAGCAGTATTATAGTAGTTATATTCTTGTATATAGGAGGCAGTATTATAGTAGTTATATTCTTGTACATAGGGAGCAGTATTATAGTAGTTATATTCTTGTACATAGAGGGCAGTATTATAGTAGTTATATTCTTGTACATATGGGTCAGTATTATAGTAGTTATATTCTTGTACATAGGGGGCAGTATTATAGTAGTTATATTCTTGTACATAGGAGCAGTATTATAGTAGTTATATTCTTGTATATAGGAGGCAGTATTATAGTAGTTATATTCTTGTACATAGGGAGCAGTATTATAGTAGTTATATTCTTGTACATAGGGGGCAGTATTATAGTAGTTATATTCTTGTACATAGGGGGCTGTATTATAGTAGTTATATTCTTGTACATAGGGGGCTGTATTATAGTAGTTATATTCTTGTACATAGGGGGCAGTATTATAGTAGTTATATTCTTGTACATAGTGGGCAGTATTATAGTAGTTATATTCTTGTACATAGGGGGCAGTATTATAGTAGTTATATTCTTGTACATAGGGGGCAGTATTATAGTAGTTATATTCTTGTACATAGAGGGCAGTATTATAGTAGTCATATTCTTGTACATAGAGGGCAGTATTATAGTAGTCATATTCTTGTACATAGGGGGCAGTATTATAGTAGTTATATTCTTGTACATAGGGGGCAGTATTATAGTAGTTATATTCTTGTACATAGGAGCAGTATTATAGTAGTTATATTCTTGTATATAGGAGGCAGTATTATAGTAGTTATATTCTTGTACATAGGGAGCAGTATTATAGTAGTTATATTCTTGTACATAGAGGGCAGTATTATAGTAGTTATATTCTTGTACATATGGGTCAGTATTATAGTAGTTATATTCTTGTACATAGGGGGCAGTATTATAGTAGTTATATTCTTGTACATAGGAGCAGTATTATAGTAGTTATATTCTTGTATATAGGAGGCAGTATTATAGTAGTTATATTCTTGTACATAGGGAGCAGTATTATAGTAGTTATATTCTTGTACATAGGGGGCAGTATTATAGTAGTTATATTCTTGTACATAGGGGGCAGTATTATAGTAGTTATATTCTTGTACATAGGAGCAGTATTATAGTAGTTATATTCTTGTATATAGGAGGCAGTATTATAGTAGTTATATTCTTGTACATAGGGAGCAGTATTATAGTAGTTATATTCTTGTACATAGAGGGCAGTATTATAGTAGTTATATTCTTGTACATATGGGTCAGTATTATAGTAGTTATATTCTTGTACATAGGGGGCAGTATTATAGTAGTTATATTCTTGTACATAGGAGCAGTATTATAGTAGTTATATTCTTGTATATAGGAGGCAGTATTATAGTAGTTATATTCTTGTACATAGGGGGCAGTATTATAGTAGTTATATTCTTGTACATAGGAGGCAGTATTATAGTAGTTATATTCTTGTACATAGGGGGCAGTATTATAGTAGTTATATTCTTGTACATAGGGGGCAGTATTATAGTAGTTATATTCTTGTACATAGGGGGCAGTATTATAGTAGTTATATTCTTGTACATAGGGAGCAGTATTATAGTAGTTATATTCTTGTACATAGAGGGCAGTATTATAGTAGTCATATTCTTGTACATAGAGGGCAGTATTATAGTAGTCATATTTTTGTACATAGGGGGCAGTATTATAGTAGTTATATTCTTGTACATAGGGGGCAGTATTATAGTAGTTATATTCTTGTACATAGGAGCAGTATTATAGTAGTTATATTCTTGTATATAGGAGGCAGTATTATAGTAGATATATTCTTGTACATAGGGAGCAGTATTATAGTAGTTATATTCTTGTACATAGAGGGCAGTATTATAGTAGTTATATTCTTGTACATATGGGTCAGTATTATAGTAGTTATATTCTTGTACATAGGGGGCAGTATTATAGTAGTTATATTCTTGTACATAGGAGCAGTATTATAGTAGTTATATTCTTGTATATAGGAGGCAGTATTATAGTAGTTATATTCTTGTACATAGGGAGCAGTATTATAGTAGTTATATTCTTGTACATAGGGGGCAGTATTATAGTAGTTATATTCTTGTACATAGAGGGCAGTATTATAGTAGTTATATTCTTGTACATATGGGTCAGTATTATAGTAGTTATATTCTTGTACATAGGGGGCAGTATTATAGTAGTTATATTCTTGTATATAGGAGGCAGTATTATAGTAGTTATATTCTTGTACATAGGGGGCAGTATTATAGTAGTTATATTCTTGTACATAGGGGGCAGTATTATAGTAGTTATATTCTTGTACATAGGGGGCAGTATTATAGTAGTTATATTCTTGTACATAGGGAGCAGTATTATAGTAGTTATATTCTTGTACATAGGGGGCAGTATTATAGTAGTTATATTCTTGTACATAGGAGCAGTATTATAGTAGTTCTATTCTTGTCCATAGGAGAGGATAGACGTGTGCTTGTGAGCTCCCAGTAGGGAGGAGGCATGGCCTCTGACCCAGGAGGAAGTGAGTGCAGCTGGGCTGACGATCCTGGGAGAGCCCAGAGCCTGGAGTGTGGCTTGCAGCATGGAGATCAAGAAAGTGGTAACCAGGAAATGGTGGCTGGTGAGATTACTGAATCATGTAAAGCATTTGGATTGAGTATGAAAGTGACTAAGAAAAGTTTATTTAAACTGGAAAGACAAATTTTGAAGTTAAGAGAAGAGATTAAGATAGAGATGGATCCGAAGACAAAGCTGATGAAGTGTGAATGCCTGGATAATTGCACACGTGAGCTTGCTATATTAAAGGAGCAACTAGACAAAGAAGCAAATGCAATACCTAAAGTAGAAAACTGGGTAATGGAGAAAAAGAAGGAGGCCAGAGTGCAAAACATGAAGAGGGAGGCCAGAGTGCAAAACATGAAGATTAAAGAAGCCATTGAGAAAAAAGGTACTGATTATAATGCTGTGTATAGTATGGTGGAGCAGGGAACCCCTCTGAGATGTGTGGGTGCAGCACCTGGAGGGTCACTTCTTTCAGGGTCATTGAGTATGGGAGCTGAGCTATCAGACTCTGAAAATGCTGCTAATACTGAGGAGCAAAATGTGACAGTCAATGAGGGGTTAATTGCAAAGGACTCTGTTTGCTGTGCTGATGAAATGAATGCAAGTAGTAAACTGGTGTATGCTTCAGGTACTGACATTGTAAATGAAACACCGTGTAGTGTAATGAGTGAAGAGACAACTACATGGACTGGAGCAGATATGGTGGAGATTAGTGAAGGCTCTCAGCCATCTGCAGAGGAGTGTATACAGCAATCTGCAGGACAGTCTCATACCACCGCAGGTGTGTCTACAGGACAGTGTGAAACCACCGCAGGTGTGTCTGCAGGACAGTGTGAAACCACCGCAGGTGTGTCTGCAGGACAGTGTGAAACCACCACAGGTGTGTCTGCAGGACAGTCTCATACCACCGCAGGTGTGTCTACAGGACAGTGTGAAACCACCGCAGGTGTGTCTGCAGGACAGTGTGAAACCACCGCAGGTGTGTCTGCAGGACAGTCTCATACCACCGCAGGTGTGTCTGCAGGACAGTGTGAAACCACCGCAGGTGTGTCTGCAGATCAATCAGGAGTCAGTAAGCCTGCTGATGAGGAAAGGTCAGGCACTCATCCCTCTGCTGACCGTCCACAATTCAACAGACTATTCTCCAATGTTACAAAGTCAGCTACCCCTCCACCACAGAGGAGAAACGCTGTCAGGATTAAGTACACGGGGCCAGAGGAGAACATTCCCTCCAGACTGTACATTGGGAAAAGTCTCCTAAAAGACTTTATGAAGTTCAAAGCCTCTGAGGTGTACGCTCTGATCCATATCCCCTCCAGCAGGATCTACGACATCAGCTTTAAGCTGCAATATGACTTGGATGCATTCTGGAGTATATATAATGACACAAGGGGACAGTCAATCTGGGAGTATCTCCAGGTGATCCAGCTGTCCAAGCCTCAGGTGGTGAGGGCCACCATATTGTTCCAGTCTGAGGTGGTGGCGCTGGCAGATCTGGAGCACTGGCTGAGTAGGCAATGTATGATCATGAACTATCCAGAAAAAATCTATGATGAGGAGGGAATCTGGAATGGTGGATACACTGTAAAGATCCAATTAGAGCGAGCCAATGGTGTGACCAGACATCTACCGCACTCCTTCTATCTAGGCTCAGAGAGCGGAATATGCTATTACCCTGGTCATCCTCGTCTGTGTCATAGGTGTGGGGGCAGACACCTCGCTTTCAACTGCTCTCGAGTCAAGTGTTCATTATGTGGACAGTTTGGACATTCAAAAAGCGATTGTAGAGGTCCCGTCATCTGTAACCTGTGCTTAGGAGCAGGTCATACATTCCGGGAGTGTCCACATGCAGAACACAATAAAGGAGGTGATGATATCGGCATAGAGCCCATGGAGGAAGGTAAAGAGGATGTCGCCGCAAGAGCAGATACAGCCCCAGAATCCAACAGTCCTAATACTAATGTAGTGCAAAGTACCAGTGACCCTGCTTTAGAGACTGATAACTCACCCGCTGCACTACAAGTACCAGCAGAGGGAGAGATGGATGGTCCTCCCACTATAGTACAAGTACCAGCCACCGAGAATGCATCTGATGGAAAAAGAAAAATCCTTGCTGTAAGAAGTGAAAAATCCCCTGTTGTACTACAAGCACCAGCTATTGAAGAGAAACCTCATGAAAATAAGAAAGTATGCAATAAATCAGTTGCTAAATCACCTGAACAGAAGTCATGTAAGGCTGCAGAACCCTCCGACCGAGCCACAAGGCCCAGACGCCCCTCTGTGGATGAAGAGGGGTTCCAGGCGGTTAAAAGAAAGAATAAAACTGCAGATCCTGCTAGAAAAGTCACCGCAGCAAAGAAAACCCCGGATCAGCCGGTGCTGGCCATAACCTCCGGACAGTATGGAGTGCTGGGAGAAGAATCAGAGGAGAAGTCAGAGAAAGAATGTGTCTCTTTACATAACTCTGATGATGACCTTCAGGAAGAGGAACCTCAACCATCAGTGTCCACCAAAAGATGGGGCACTGCAGGTGACAGCAGCGGACGGAGGAGGAAAAGCAAGAAAGATCAGTGACTTAGATGAGTTTGAGAGTCTGCTCTATAAATGTGAACAGTGTAAAGACTAAGAACAGGAGGCAGGCGATCTACCAGCGGCTGTCAGAGGAGAGATCTGATGTCTTCTGCTTACAGGAGACCTACCTGAAGAGTAATGCTGATGTGTATGCAGCCAGGAGGGACTGGAGACATGGAGCATCATTCTGGTCCTTTGGATTGGAGAGAAATGATGGTGTGGGAATTCTCTTCAATAAGGACGTAGAGGTGGAGAGGGTCCTGGAGATCAGTCCAGGCCGGTGCCTGATGCTGGACTTTATATTGGACACTATATATTATAGAGTTATTAATATCTATGCTCCTCAGACTAGAAAGGAGAGGAGGGAGTTGTTCCAACTGATGAAGCCGTATTGTTTTACATCTCGGGTGTTCATAATGTGCGGGGATTTTAATAGTGTCTCCAGTAATGTAGATAGAACCAGTAGTCATAAACCACTAAGGTATGATGAGAACTTCCTCAATAATCTGGTCCAGCAGGCTCATTTAGTTGACCCCTATGGCTTACAATATGCTAAGAGATCTTACACCTATCATAAGGGAGGTAATGCCAGCAGAATAGATCGTATCTATATTAAGAAAGGCATGAAGTGCACCAAGTATAGGATCAGCCCCATAGAGTTCTCTGATCATTGTATAGTGAGTGTCACGCTGGGTCAGGATGGGACCGGGGTCTGCGGTCGGGGATACTGGAAGATGAACAGTTCCCTGCTGCAGGATCCACAGTTTATTGAGGCCTTCACTACCTTCTATACAGAGCGGAGGACTACCCAATGTATGTTTGATGATACGGCAGAGTGGTGGGAGTGCATGAAAGGGGACATCAAGCAGTTTATGATTAGAGCTGCCAGGAGACGCAGTAATGTGGAGTATATGAAGTATTCTATGCTGAGACGACAGCTGAGTCGCTTGTATGGTCGGATGAACGGTGGGGAGAAGGTGGACGGAGCGAGCATCAGCCAGATAAAGCAGAAGATGAAGGAGCTGCAGTATGATCGCTTCAAGTCTCTTAAAGCTGAGGGACAGTTTGATAATTGGAGGGTTTACACCCCGGACCCTTTTATTGCCTGTAAGAATAGGGTTAGTAAGAAACTTATGACTGGGCTATTAGATGAGAACGGGGCGGAGCAGTCAGAGCAGAAGAAACTCCAACAGATCATTGGAGATTACTATGGGAATCTTTTCCAAGGGGGGCAGATTAGGGAGGATGACATTAAATGCTATCTGAAGAGTGCGACTCTGCCCAAATTAGACCCAGTGCAAGCAGAATGCATGATTGTGTCCATAACTGAGGAGGAAGTGAAAAGAAGCATTGACTCCTTAAAGCCCAAGAAGAGTCCGGGGCTGGATGGCCTGACCAGCGAGTTCTATAAAGAGTTCAGAGACCTACTAGCTCCAGACTTGGTGCAGGTTTATAACGATTGCCTCTCTGCAGGGAAGATGCTCGACTCTCACTGGAAATCTGTGTTGGTTCTTTTGGCAAAAAAGGGAAATTTAAAAGATATTAAAAATTGGCGTCCACTGTCTCTGCTAAATACAGATTATAAAATCTTGGCCAAGATCTTGTATTATAGACTAAGTGATGTGGCAGATGAACTAATTATTGCTAATCAGACATGTGGCGTGAAAGGCCGAACAATAGAGGACTCACTACTACTGGTGAGAGAAGCCATAACCTATATGAAACTGCATGGTGAAGGGGCATATGTGGTTGGCTTAGACCAGAGTAAGGCCTTTGATAGAGTTCATCATGGCTACTTGTATCAGGTGTTGTTGGAGTACGGCCTTCCGGTGCGCTTTGTACAATGGCTGCAGGTTCTCTATAAGGGAGCGGTAAGCCAACCTCTGATTAATGGTCACCTAGGAGATCCCTTCAGGATTATGTCAGGGGTGAGGCAGGGTTGTCCTCTCAGCCCACTATTATATGTCTTTAGTCTGGACCCTTTCCTGAGGAAGCTACATGCTGATGGGGATTTACAGGGGTTGAGGTGTCATCTTCATGGGAAAGTGGAAGTTATAAAGTTTAGTGCTTATGCGGATGATGTGACACTTCTGGTGACGTCTGCAGATGATTGTGCAGCACTTGAGCAGGACATAGCAGAATTTTCCAGAGTCTCAAATTCAGTGGTGAATATGGAGAAGAGCGAGGCATTGTGGTTAGGGAGAGATAGCGAAGTCTTTTCGGTGCCCTTCAGGCAAGTTCAGGATAAAATGAAAATTTTGGGAGTTGAGTTTGGAAAAGTAGATGAAGGGAAGGTGAATTGGGAGGAGAGGCTGGCGGTGTGTGAGCAGAAGGAGCGGAGCTGGAAGCATTGGAGGCTGACATACCAGGAGAAGGTCGGCCTTATGAGAAGATTCCTGCTTCCACTCTTTTTGTATATCTCAGTGGTGTTTCCAGTGCCAGATAGTCTGCGGCCTAGACTAACCAATGTCTTATTCAACTTCTTGTATGGTAGTAGGGTGAGCATAGTGAAGAGGAACATTGCCTATCTCCCTCAGAGGGAAGGAGGACTCTCCATGCCTTGTCCAGAATTATTCTTAAACTTGATGTTTTTGATGCGAAATTTCTCATTCTGTAAAAATTCGTTGCAGAAACCTTGGTGCTATCTGTTCAAGAGCCAGATCCAGCAATTTGTATCTGTATGGTCGGTAGGTGATGCCATTAAGAGGATCTCAGGACGTATTAAGAACAACGTGTCTTGGTATGGAGTACATGTCATCAGTAAGATCATTAAGTGGAGGATTTTGTATGATGAGGTCAGATTGTCCAGCAGGAAGGAGATCTATGACAAATTGTTGAGATCTCAGTTCAGTGTCCAGATACAGCTGAGGGGGGCGCCACATTTAGATGTGAAACAGACTGCACAAATCTTACAGGATTCTAGAGTGCCGACACACATGAGGGATGTGGCATGGCTGGCATTTCATGGGAAGATGTATGTCAGAGACAATTTGAAATGTCGCAATGTAACAAATAGATCTTGTCCTAGAGAAGAGTGTGGTCAGTGTGTAGAGACTATGGAGCATCTTCTTTTAGACTGTCCATTTAGTATCCAGGTATGGGAGGCCGTGTCCCTGGCCCTGCAGTTACCCCAACTGAGAAGGCAGCCATATTGCCAAGTAGTGTATGGAGACTTCCTGCCTCAGCTTAGTGAATATAACAGAAGTACTCTATATGTGATAAATGTGGTGACCGTGTACCATCTGTAGTGTGCAAGATGCTGTCTGGTCATCAATAAGGAAGTCAACTCCTGTAATAATGTCATGAAGATCATCATTGAAAGTCTGAAAACCGTATATAAGAAAGACTTAGAAAACAATGTACATAGTATAAACTGGAGGAGGATCCGGGTACCAACGTCTGTGCGGGTGTAATGAAGAGTATTTTGTTCTGTTTTTCTGTTTTCGTTGTTGAATCTTATGTTTATATTGTAAATATATTGTAATAATTTTGTTGCAAGTTTTTAAATAAAAAGATCATTATAGTAGTTATATTCTTGTACATAGAGGGCAGTATTATAGTAGTTATATTCTTGTACATAGGGGGCAGTATTATAGTAGTTATATTCTTGTACATAGGAGGCAGTATTATAGTAGTTATATTCTTGTACATAGGAGGCAGTATTATAGTAGTTATATTCTTGTACATAGGAGGGGGGGGCAGTATTATAGTAGTTATATTCTTGTACATAGGGAGCAGTATTATAGTAGTTATATTCTTGTACATAGGGGGCTGTATTATAGTAGTTATATTCTTGTACATAGGGGGCAGTATTATAGTAGTTATATTCTTGTACATAGGGGGCAGTATTATAGTAGTTATATTCTTGTACATAGGGTGTAGTATTATAGTAGTTATATTCTTGTACATAGGGGGCAGTATTATAGTAGTTATATTCTTGTACATAGGGGGCAGTATTATAGTAGTTATATTCTTGTACATAGGAGGCAGTATTATAGTAGTTATATTCTTGTACATAGGAGGCAGTATTATAGTAGTTATATTCTTGTACATAGGAGGGGGGGCAGTATTATAGTAGTTATATTCTTGTACATAGGGAGCAGTATTATAGTAGTTATATTCTTGTACATAGGGGGCTGTATTATAGTAGTTATATTCTTGTACATAGGGGGCAGTATTATAGTAGTTATATTCTTGTACATAGGGGGCAGTATTATAGTAGTTATATTCTTGTACATAGGGTGTAGTATTATAGTAGTTATATTCTTGTACATAGGGGGCAGTATTATAGTAGTTATATTATTGTACATAGGAGGCAGTATTATAGTAGTTATATTCTTGTACATAGGAGGCAGTATTATAGTAGTTATATTCTTGTACATAGAGGGCAGTATTATAGTAGTTATATTCTTGTACATAGGGGGCAGTATTATAGTAGTTATATTCTTGTACATAGGAGGCAGTATTATAGTAGTTATATTCTTGTACATAGGAGGCAGTATTATAGTAGTTATATTCTTGTACATAGGAGGGGGGGGCAGTATTATAGTAGTTATATTCTTGTACATAGGGAGCAGTATTATAGTAGTTATATTCTTGTACATAGGGGGCTGTATTATAGTAGTTATATTCTTGTACATAGGGGGCAGTATTATAGTAGTTATATTCTTGTACATAGGGGGCAGTATTATAGTAGTTATATTCTTGTACATAGGGTGTAGTATTATAGTAGTTATATTCTTGTACATAGAGGGCAGTATTATAGTAGTTATATTCTTGTACATAGGGGGCAGTATTATAGTAGTTATATTCTTGTACATAGGAGGCAGTATTATAGTAGTTATATTCTTGTACATAGGAGGCAGTATTATAGTAGTTATATTCTTGTACATAGGAGGGGGGGGCAGTATTATAGTAGTTATATTCTTGTACATAGGGAGCAGTATTATAGTAGTTATATTCTTGTACATAGGGGGCTGTATTATAGTAGTTATATTCTTGTACATAGGGGGCAGTATTATAGTAGTTATATTCTTGTACATAGGGGGCAGTATTATAGTAGTTATATTCTTGTACATAGGGTGTAGTATTATAGTAGTTATATTCTTGTACATAGGGGGCAGTATTATAGTAGTTATATTATTGTACATAGGAGGCAGTATTATAGTAGTTATATTCTTGTACATAGGAGGCAGTATTATAGTAGTTATATTCTTGTACATAGAGGGCAGTATTATAGTAGTTATATTCTTGTACATAGGGGGCAGTATTATAGTAGTTATATTCTTGTACATAGGGGGCAGTATTATAGTAGTTATATTCTTGTACATAGGGGGCAGTATTATAGTAGTTATATTCTTGTACATAGGGGGCAGTATTATAGTAGTTATATTCTTGTACATAGGAGCAGTATTATAGTAGTTATATTCTTGTACATAGGGGGCAGTATTATAGTAGTTATATTCTTGTACATAGGGGGCAGTATTATAGTAGTTATATTCTTGTACATAGGAGCAGTATTATAGTAGTTATATTCTTGTACATAGGAGGCAGTATTATAGTAGTTATATTCTTGTACATAGGAGCAGTATTATAGTAGTTATATTCTTGTACATAGGGGGCAGTATTATAGTAGTTATATTCTTGTACATAGAGGGCAGTATTATAGTAGTTATATTCTTGTACATAGGGGGCAGTATTATAGTAGTTATATTCTTGTACATAGGGGGCAGTATTATAGTAGTTATATTCTTGTACATAGGGGGCAGTATTATAGTAGTTATATTCTTGTACATAGGGGGCAGTATTATAGTAGTTATATTCTTGTACATAGGGGGCAGTATTATAGTAGTTATATTCTTGTACATGGGGGCAGTATTATAGTAGTTATATTCTTGTACATAGGGGGCAGTATTATAGTAGTTATATTCTTGTACATAGGGGGCAGTATTATAGTAGTTATATTCTTGTACATAGGAGGCAGTATTATAGTAGTTATATTATTGTACATAGGAGGCAGTATTATAGTAGTTATATTATTGTACATAGAGGGCAGTATTATAGTAGTTATATTCGTGTACATAGGGGGCAGTATTATAGTAGTTATATTCTTGTACATAGGAGGCAGTATTATAGTAGTTATATTCTTGTACATAGGGGGCAGTATTATAGTAGTTATATTCTTGTACATAGGGGGCAGTATTATAGTAGTTATATTCTTGTACATAGGGGGCAGTATTATAGTAGTAATATTCTTGTACATAGGAGGCAGTATTATAGTAGTTATATTCTTGTACATAGGGGGCAGTATTATAGTAGTTATATTCTTGTACATAGGGGGCAGTATTATAGTAGTTATATTCTTGTACATAGGGGGCAGTATTATAGTAGTTATATTCTTGTACATAGGGGGCAGTATTATAGTAGTTATATTCTTGTACATAGGGGGCAGTATTATAGTAGTTGTATTCTTGTACATAGTGGGCAGTATTATAGTAGTTTTATTCTTGTACATAAGGGGCAGTATTATAGTAGTTATATTCTTGTACATAGGGAGCAGTATTATAGTAGTTATATTCTTGTACATAGGAGGCAGTATTATAGTAGTTATATTCTTGTACATAAGGGGCAGTATTATAGTAGTTATATTCTTGTACATAGGAGGCAGTATTAAAGTAGTTATATTCTTGTACATAGGAGGCAGTATTATAGTAGTTATATTCTTGTACATAGGGGGCAGTATTATAGTAGTTATATTCTTGTACATAGGGGGCAGTATTATAGTAGTTTTATTCTTGTACATAGCTGACAGTATTATAGTAGTTATATTCTTGTACATAGGGGGCAGTATTATAGTAGTTATATTCTTGTACATAGGGGGCAGTATTATAGTGGTTATATTCTTGTACATAGGGGGCAGTATTATAGTAGTTATATTCTTGTACATAGGGGGCAGTATTATAGTAGTTATATTCTTGTACATAGGGGCAGTATTATACTAGTTATATTCTTGTACATAGGAGGCAGTATTATAGTAGTTATATTCTTGTACATAGGGGGCAGTATTATAGTAGTTATATTCTTGTACATAGGAGGCAGTATTATAGTAGTTATATTCTTGTACATAGGGGGCAGTATTATAGTAGTTATATTCTTGTACATAGGGGGCAGTATTATAGTAGTTATATTCTTGTACATAGGGGGCAGTATTATAGTAGTAATATTCTTGTACATAGGAGGCAGTATTATAGTAGCTATATTCTTGTACATAGGAGGCAGTATTATAGTAGTTATATTCTTGTACATAGGAGGCAGTATTATAGTAGTTATATTCTTGTACATAGGGGCAGTATTATAGTAGTTCTATTCTTGTACATAGGAGGCAGTATTATAGTAGATATATTCTTGTACATAGGGGTCAGTATTATAGTAGTTATATTCTTGTACATAGGAGGCAGTATTATAGTAGTTATATTCTTGTACATATGGGTCAGTATTATAGTAGTTATATTCTTGTACATAGGGGGCAGTATTATAGTAGTTATATTCTTGTACACAGGGGGCAGTATTATAGTAGTTATATTCTTGTACATGGGGGCAGTATTATAGTAGTTATATTCTTGTACATAGGGGGCAGTATTATAGTAGTTATATTCTTGTACATAGGGGGCAGTATTATAGTAGTTATATTCTTGTACATAGGAGGCAGTATTATAGTAGTTATATTATTGTACATAGGAGGCAGTATTATAGCAGTTATATTATTGTACATAGAGGGCAGTATTATAGTAGTTATATTCTTGTACATAGGGGGCAGTATTATAGTAGTTATATTCTTGTACATAGGAGGCAGTATTATAGTAGTTATATTCTTGTACATAGGGGGCAGTATTATAGTAGTTATATTCTTGTACATAGGGGGCAGTATTATAGTAGTTATATTCTTGTACATAGGGGGCAGTATTATAGTAGTAATATTCTTGTACATAGGAGGCAGTATTATAGTAGTTATATTCTTGTACATAGGGGGCAGTATTATAGTAGTTATATTCTTGTACATAGGGGGCAGTATTATAGTAGTTATATTCTTGTACATAGGGGGCAGTATTATAGTAGTTATATTCTTGTACATAGGGGGCAGTATTATAGTAGTTATATTCTTGTACATAGGGGGCAGTATTATAGTAGTTGTATTCTTGTACATAGTGGGCAGTATTATAGTAGTTTTATTCTTGTACATAAGGGGCAGTATTATAGTAGTTATATTCTTGTACATAGGGAGCAGTATTATAGTAGTTATATTCTTGTACATAGGAGGCAGTATTATAGTAGTTATATTCTTGTACATAAGGGGCAGTATTATAGTAGTTATATTCTTGTACATAGGAGGCAGTATTAAAGTAGTTATATTCTTGTACATAGGAGGCAGTATTATAGTAGTTATATTCTTGTACATAGGGGGCAGTATTATAGTAGTTATATTCTTGTACATAGCTGACAGTATTATAGTAGTTATATTCTTGTACATAGGGGGCAGTATTATAGTAGTTATATTCTTGTACATAGGGGGCAGTATTATAGTGGTTATATTCTTGTACATAGGGGGCAGTATTATAGTAGTTATATTCTTGTACATAGGGGGCAGTATTATAGTAGTTATATTCTTGTACATAGGGGCAGTATTATACTAGTTATATTCTTGTACATAGGAGGCAGTATTATAGTAGTTATATTCTTGTACATAGGGGGCAGTATTATAGTGGTTATATTCTTGTACATAGGAGGCAGTATTATAGTAGTTATATTCTTGTACATAGGAGGCAGTATTATAGTAGTTATATTCTTGTACATAGGGGGCAGTATTATAGTAGTTATATTCTTGTACATAGGGGGCAGTATTATAGTAGTTATATTCTTGTACATAGGGGGCAGTATTATAGTAGTAATATTCTTGTACATAGGAGGCAGTATTATAGTAGTTATATTCTTGTACATAGGGGGCAGTATTATAGTAGTTATATTCTTGTACATAGGGGGCAGTATTATAGTAGTTATATTCTTGTACATAGGGGGCAGTATTATAGTAGTTATATTCTTGTACATAGGGGGCAGTATTATAGTAGTTATATTCTTGTACATAGGGGGCAGTATTATAGTAGTTATATTCTTGTACATAGGGGTAGTATTATAGTAGTTATATTCTTGTACATAGGGTGTAGTATTATAGTAGATATATTCTTGTACATAGGGGGTAGTATTATAGTAGCTATATTCTTGTACATAGGGGGCAGTATTATAGTAGTAATATTCTTGTACATAGGAGGCAGTATTATAGTAGCTATATTCTTGTACATAGTGGGCAGTATTATAGTAGTTATATTCTTGTACATAGGAGGCAGTATTATAGTAGTTATATTCTTGTACATAGGAGGCAGTATTATAGTAGTTATATTCTTGTACATAGGGGCAGTATTATAGTAGTTCTATTCTTGTACATAGGAGGCAGTATTATAGTAGATATATTCTTGTACATAGGGGTCAGTATTATAGTAGTTATATTCTTGTACATAGGAGGCAGTATTATAGTAGTTATATTCTTGTACATAGGGGGCAGTATTATAGTAGTTATATTCTTGTACATAGGAGGCAGTTTTATACTCGTACATATGGGGCAATATTATAGGTATTTCAGATTTACCTGGATCCGTTAACACTTCTTTGGCTGCTGCAATATCTATGAATTTCTTTTCTGCTTCTCGCTTCTCCTCCTCTGACTGGAAGTTGTCTGGATGCCATTGCTGTGCCAGCTTCCTGTACGCCTTGATCACTTCCTGCTTATTAGCATTTCTGTAGGTAAGCAGCCATATTGTCATTATCCGGGTAAGAGGCATTGGCCATTGTTCACTAGTAATGCTTTCATCAGAGTTACCTCTTAACACCTAAGATTTTATAATAATCTCGCTTTCGGGACTGTTTGAGCAGCTTCTGTGCTCTCTCCAGGCCCTGATTTATCTCCTCGTTGTCCCCATCAAGTTCCTTCGCTTGTTGAAAATCTTCCACCGCTGCAGAAAGAGAAGAAAAAAAGAACTGCTGAGTGATGGAAACTGAGAGAGTCCGGAATGTCGGGGGAGACAAGGATATAAAATGGAGACAAAAGACATAGATGAGGACCTTATGATGAAGAACTTGGGAGGAAGGACGATACGGGAGAGCGAGAAAGGAAGTGGAAGGAAATAATCAGAGAGCGGAGGAAGAAACAGAGAGCAAAGGGAAGGAATCAAGAGGAAGAGGGAAGAGAGAACAACTAAGAAACAGAGCAAGAAGGAAGGGAGCCAAAGAAACAGACATTAGGAGAACAAAGATGGATGATGGAGAGACACAATGTGGAAAGACGAGAGGTTGGAACAACAAAGAACGGAGAGCGATGGACTAGGAAATGGATGAGGGGGCAATAGACAGCAAGAAGAAGGAAGACACAAGAAGACAGAGAGAGTCCCAGTAATAACAGAGAGATGAAGACATTTAGAGGAGTAAGGAGAGAACAAGGAGGAAGGAGCAGAGACAGAGCCATGGAGGAGAAAAGTGATAAGAATGAAAAGAAGACGGCGTCCGAGGACGGACCTCTCTCGTACTCCTCGCTCAGAATGTAGACCTCCGCCCGGTCTTTCAGCACTTGAGGATTTTGAGGATCTCTCTGCAGAGCTTCTGTACACATCTTAATGGCCGCCTCTGTGTGCTGACTCTGGAGGACAGGAGAGGGTTAAACCTACCTCTCATGACCACCTACAGGAGGTTGGGGTGAGACACCCGGTTAGATACCTTGGACAGACAGTGACAGATCCTCTCTTTCGCCCTTTTCCTGTAGAGCTCCACATTGGGCTCCGTCTTCATCGCCGATTCAAACTTCTCGACGGCGGCTTCATATCTGCAGGAGAACATCCGCCATGACCATGTGATCCTATGTAAAATCAGGGCGACTTCCACAGAATGCAGCGACTTCTGGTATCTACCATCCCAGCATGCGCTCACACGTGACTAATGGAGGCAATCACTCCCCTCCCTGCAGACGCGTCAGACCGCGAAATCAGGAGCTGGACAAGGGCACCTGGGGTCCTAAAGAGAGCGGCAAGTAGCCCCTATGTCTGGGAGGGGCAAACAGCACTTACCCCAAGGCCAGGGAGGGAAAAAGCTTCACATGCTGGGGCATAAAGATCTAGGTGCCCATCATTCTAGCAGCCCACTAGAGCACGCCCCCTTCTGCTCAGGCTGCACACTTACCTCTGATTTCGGACCAGCTCCTCAGCAGATTCCAGTTGTCTGGACAGTTTCTTCACTTGTTTATAATGGGAGTGACAATCTTTATCGTCTTGGTCCAACTTCAGACATTCCCGGACCTGACTGCAGAGCAAAGGACACTCAACATCCATCTCTATAACCACAATGACACCAGCGCAGAGATGTGATGTCATTACTACAGTGCGAGTCATCATATACAGAGGTATGTGACATCATCACAGAGAGAAACCTCGTTTGTACATCATCATATAGTAACCACATGACACAACCCTGTTGTGACATCATCGTATAGTAACCACATGACATAACCCTGCTGAGACATCATCATATAGTAACCACATGACACAACCCTGTTGTGACATCATCGTATAGTAACCACATGACATAACCCTGCTGCGACATCATCATATAGTAACCACATGACATAACCCTGCTGCGACATCATCATATAGTAACCACATGACATAACCCTGCTGTGACATCATCGTATAGTAACCACATGACATATTCCTACTGCGACATCATCGTATAGTAACCACATGACATAACCCTGCTGCGACATCATCGCATAGTAACCACGACATAACCCTGCTGTGACATCATCGTATAGTAACCACGACATAACCCTGCTGTGACATCATTGTATAATAACCACGACATAACCCTGCTGTGACATCATCGTATAGTAACCACATGACATAACCCTGCTGCGACATCATCATATAGTAACCACATGACATAACCCTGCTGTGACATCATCGTATAGTAACCACATGACATAACCCTGCTGCGACATCATCATATAGTAACCACATGACATAACCCTGCTGTGACATCATCGTATAGTAACCACATGACATATTCCTACTGCGACATCATTGTATAGTAACCACATGACATAACCCTGCTGCGACATCATCGTATAGTAACCACGACATAACCCTGCTGCGATATCATCGTATAGTAACCACATGACACAACCCTGCTGCGACATCATCGTATAGTAACCACATGACATAACCCTGCTGTGACATCATTGTATAGTAACCACATGACATAACCCTGCTGCGACATCATCGTATAGTAACAACATGACATAACCCTGCTGCGACATCATCGTATAGTAACCACATGACACAACCCTGCTGCGACATCATCGTATAGTAACCACATGACATAACCCTGCTGCGACATCATTGTATAGTAACCACATGACATAACCCTGCTGTGACATCATCGCATAGTAACCACATGACATAACCCTGCTGTGACATCATCGTATAGTAACCACATGACATAACCCTGCTGTGACATCATCGTATAGTAACCACATGACATAACCCTGCTGCGACATCATCATATAGTAACCACATGACACAACCCTGCTGAGACATCATCATATAGTAACCACATGACACAACCCTGCTGAGACATCATCATATAGTAACCACATGACATAACCCTGCTGAGACATCGTATAGTAACCACATGACATAACCCTGCTGTGACATCATTGTATAGTAACCACATGACATAACCCTGCTGCGACATCATCATATAGTAACCACATGACATAACCCTGCTGCGACATCATCGTATAGTAACCACATGACATAACCCTGCTGCGACATCATCGTATAGTAACCACATGACATAACCCTGCTGCGACATCGTATAGTAACCACATGACATAACCCTGCTGCGACATCGTATAGTAACCACATGACATAACCCTGCTGCGACATCGTATACTAACCACATGACACAACCCTGCTGAGACATCGTATAGTAACCACATGACATAACCCTGCTGTGACATCATCGTATAGTAACCACATGACATAACCCTGCTGCGACATCATCATATAGTAACCACATGACATAACCCTGCTGCGACATCATCGTATAGTAACCACATGACATAACCCTGCTGTGACGTCATCGCATAGTAACCACATGACATAACCCTGCTGCGACATCGTATAGTAACCACATGACATAACCCTGCTGCGACATCATCATATAGTAACCACATGACATAACCCTGCTGTGACATCATCATATAGTAACCACATGACATAACCCTGCTGTGACATCATCGTATAGTAACCACATGACATAACCCTGCTGTGACATCATCGTATAGTAACCACATGACATAACCCTGCTGTGACATCATCGTATAGTAACCACATGACATAACCCTGCTGTGACATCATCGTATAGTAACCACATGACATAACCCTGCTGCGACATCATCATATAGTAACCACATGACATAACCCTGCTGCGACATCATCGCATAGTAACCACATGACACAACCCTGCTGCGACATCATCGCATAGTAACCACATGACACAACCCTGCTGCGACATCATCGCATAGTAACCACATGACACAACCCTGCTGCGGCATCATCGTATAGTAACCACATGACACAACCCTGCTGCGACATCATCGCATAGTAACCACATGACACAACCCTGCTGTGACATCATCGTATAGTAACCACATGACATAACCCTGCTGTGACATCATCGTATAGTAACCACATGACATATTCCTACTGCGACATCATCGTATAGTAACCACATGACATATTCCTACTGTGACATCATCGTATGGTAACCACATGACATAACCCTGCTGCGACATCATTGTATAATAACCCCCGACATAACCCTGCTGTGACATCATCGTATAGTAACCACATGGCATAACCCTGTTGTGACATCATCGTATAGTAACCACATGACATAACCCTGCTGCGACATCATCGTATAGTAACCACATGACATAACCCTGCTGTGACATCATCATATAGTAACCACATGGCATAACCCTGTTGTGACATCATCGTATAGTAACCACATGACATAACCCTGCTGCAACATCATCATATGGTAACCACATGACACAACCCTGCTGTGACATCATCGTATAGTAACCACATGACACAACCCTGCTGTGACATCATTGTATAGTAACCACATGACATAACCCTGCTGTGACACCATCGGATAGTAACCACATGACATAACCCTGCTGTGACATCATTGTATAGTAACCACATGACACAACCCTGCTGTGACATCATCCTATAGTAACCACATGACACAACCCTGCTGTGACATCATTGAATAGTAACCACATGACATAACCCTGCTGCGACATCATCGCATAGTAACCACATGACATAACCCTGCTGCGACATCATCGTACAGTAACCACATGACATAACCCTGCTGCGACATCATCGTACAGTAACCACATGACATAACCCTGCTGCGACATCATCGTACAGTAACCACATGACATAACCCTGCTGTGACATCATCATATAGTAACCACATGACATAACCCTGCTGTGACATCATCGTATAGTAACCACATGACATAACCCTGCTGTGACATCATCGTATAGTAACCACATGACATAACCCTGCTGTGACATCATCGTATAGTAACCACATGACATAACCCTGCTGTGACATCATCGTATAGTAACCACATGACATAACCCTGCTGTGACATCATCGTATAGTAACCACATGACATAACCCTGCTGTGACATCATTGTATAGTAACCACATGACATAACCCTGCTGCAACATCATCGTATAGTAACCACATGACATAACCCTGCTGTGACATCATCGTATAGTAACCACATGACATAACCCTGCTGTGACATCATTGTATAGTAACCACATGACATAACCCTGCTGTGACATCATCATATAGTAACCACATGACATAACCCTGCTGCGACATCATTGTATAGTAACCACATGACATAACCCTGCTGTGACATCATTGTATAGTAACCACATGACATAACCCTGCTGCGACATCATTGTATAGTAACCACATGACATAACCCTGCCGCGACATCATCGTACAGTAACCACATGACATAACCCTGCTGTGACATCATCGTATAGTAACCACATGACATAACCCTGCTGCAACATCATCGTATAGTAACCACATGACATAACCCTGCTGTGACATCATTGTATAGTAACCACATGACATCATCCTCTCACCTCAGACTTTCCTCATGCTCGCCCAAGATGTAGTAGAGCTTACTAAGCTTCAGGAAGGCGGCTCGGTTGTCGTTGCGCAGTTTGGTGGTGGGCTTCAGGTCTTGGATGGCTTTCGTCAGATCTCCATTGTGCAGGTGACACTCGGAGCGCAGCTCCCGGGCACTGGGATCCCAGGGGGAATACTGGAAGAGACCAGAACGTCAGCCATATTGGACAGGGAGGACCCCGAGCCGTCCGTACCCCAGACATACATTACCTCCACCACCTTCTCCAGCCAGCTGATGGCCTCCACATAGTCCTCCCGGTTAGACGCCTCCGAGGCCTCAGCTCTGTGCGCCTCCACCTCGTATGTCCGCTCCAGCTGCATCCTCGCTTCTTC
The DNA here is from genome assembly GCF_035609145.1 of Eleutherodactylus coqui. Lineage (NCBI taxonomy): Eukaryota > Metazoa > Chordata > Amphibia > Anura > Eleutherodactylidae > Eleutherodactylus > Eleutherodactylus coqui. Next base: position 330,600,665 of record NC_089838.1, read on the forward strand.
ATTGGAGGGGTTGCTTGCCAGCTGCCAAGAGAATAACACAATGGTAGGAATCATGTCTTCTACTCCAACCACATCCAAAGCTGCATTTACAATTTAGCCAGCGCTGCAGGACCTGATACCAACAGGCAGCTCTCTACAGCTGGTTCAGTTATGGTGCGTTATGAGAAAGCATTACACTAGACACCGTACAGCAATAACAAAATAATGACTGCAGCTTTAGATGTGAATAGAGTAAAAAATGTGGCCTACAAAGCGGAATTATGATTGCAGCTCTGGAAGAGACGGTAGAATTGTGTATGCAGCTCTGGAAGAGACTGTAAAATAATGTAACGTGACGGTAGTATTGTGTACGCAGCTCTGGAAGTGATTGGAGGATCAGACGTTCCCCACACCCCATTCTTACACAACTTTCAGACTGCGGTACCTCTGTGCTGATTTGCATTGCAGGAGATGCAGCATGTAAACCAGGAAAACTCTACATCTCCTACAACGCAACGCAGCTAAATCCAGGATCTTAGAGTCCAAGGTCCTAGAGGTCGCTGCACAGCGCCCCCTGGAGGCCTGGAAGTGTGAACACGGGGCGGACTCACCACTATCTGGAAATCCTCTCTGGCCAGTTGTGTGTCGCCCTGCTTCAGCAGAATGTTCCCTCGCTGGAGTCTGGCCTGCGGGACAAGAAGGTGGGATCAGATGCCAAGTCACAAGATTAACCCCTTCACAGCCAGTCGGACAGTTCTGTGCTGGGGGCGGGGTTTGTATGGAGGGAGGGATCAGGAGCCAATCCTGCTGCATACAATGCAGGTACCGGCTGATAACCACTCGCAACAGCCACGATCAGCGTGAATGCTGATCATGACTATTAACCCTTTTACTGCCCAATTGGTATTCTGGGGTCCTGACCGGCCCCCCACGAAGAGACTGTGGGGTGTCGTTTAGTTGCCATAGCAGTCTGGGGCCTTCTGGACCCTCCATGGCTGATTGCTTATGAAGATGCGCCTGTGGCATGACTTGATAGGCTGCCTGTAATACTATTGTATCACATTTTACTGTATGAGTGATCGCACGATCGCAAGTTCAACTCCCCCGTGGGGACTACAAAAATAAGTTAAAAAAAGTTTTATTAATACTTTTTTCACCCTAAAAATTAAGAGTTTAAAGGAAAGAAAAGCAACTTTTTCCTATATTTAAAAGAAAAAAAAAAAAGCAAACCCATTCGGTAACGCTGCGTCTCCAAAAGTCCGATCTATCAAAGGAATGCAAAATGGCGGCAATAGAAGCTATGGGAAGCCGCCGCACAGCTGCGCCGATGGAAAGTAAACGAGTTGTGGTGGGCTTTTAACACTAGTGCAGCGAGAAAAAAATAATATATAAAATGTTGTATCGCCGTAATTACAACGACCCCCCGAAGAGGGCGCTTTTTCAGTACATTAAATACGCAAAAAAAACTACCCCCATGCGGACGAGTAAACGGAAAAATAATAGGACTTTTTGAAAGTGGGGAGAAGAAACCAGAAATAGGTAAGTTATGGGTTAAAAACCCCCCTGATCACAGCTGATCATGATTAGCTATGCAGCACTCCTACAGGCCGGGAGGATTACTGCAGCCCGACATCATTCTCAAACATCACCAGTGACTAATATACCAGGATCGATAGATTCTAGGGGAGCGGCTCCATCAGCCTGCTGAGGCATGAGAGCGCCCCCAGTGGTCAGACACTCACCGCCAGGAAGTCCGGCTTCAGCTCGATGGCTTTACTGAGATCGGGGAGCGCCGACTTAAATTTCCCCATCGCCAGGTAAACAGTCGCTCGCTTGTAATAGGTCAGGTAGTTTTCGGGGTCTCCATCTGCAACAGAACAATATATTATAGGGTGGCTGAGGATGGTGGACCTCAGGGCTCCCCGAACCCTGAGCCACATACTCCAGTCACATCTCAAGCTGCAGTCACAGTTCTGCCGTTAGATCGGGTTTTATACTACATTCACCTACACAGCTATAGTGCCTACAGGTCACACCTCCACGTACTGAGTTATATCACATACTCTAGTTACATCCAGAGCTGCAGTCACAATTTTAGTTTTTTGTTTTCGGATAAAACTGACTGGAGTATTAAAAATAGTATGATGGCCGAATTGTGAATGCAGCTCTGGGTGTGTCTGGAGTAGAATATGCTATAATGGCAGAATTGTGAAAGTAGCCTGCAAATGGTGAAACTGTGACTGCAGCTCTAGATGTGACTGGTGTAGAAAACATGCCAACTGCAGAATTGTGATTGCAGCTTGTGATCTGACTAGAGTACAACACAAGATAAAAAGGCAAAATTATGAATAAAGCTATTGAGGTAACGAAGATAAAATGGCATAAATGTGACAACAGCTTTGGATGTGAGTGGAGTAGAACACATTATATAATGGTGTAAAAGTGAATACAGCTCTGGATGTGACTTGTGTAGAACACATGCTATAATGGCAGGATGGTGACTGCAGTGCAAGCTAACTGGAGTCCACAGCAGGAGGTCACTTTCTCTCATCCCTGTGTTGCTGCCCTGTCCCTCCAGTTTATGCTCATTACAAGAGCGCCACCTGCAGGCAACACGATGAGCTCTGCTGTACTGTCACTACATGACTACGCTGCCCTCTAGTGTGTAATCACTCTGCAGCAGCTCCTTATGGACCATGGCAGCCCCGTAACATCCGTGTACTCACCCACAGCCGTGTGGTAGTGTGACAGCGCCTCCGCCAGCTGCCCCGCTGCCAGCAGCTTCCGGCCCATCTCCAGGTGACTCTCCACCTCCGCCTGACCGGCCGCCAGCGCTCCTGCAGGGCACAGAGGAGAGAGCAGTGACTACAGAGAGCTGACAGATGAGCGGGGCCCCCGTGAAGGGTCCCCATCTATGGAAGGATCACCAGCTCTGATCCCACAGCTCCTCGTCCCTATGACAACTCTTCCTGCACAGCTCCTGCCTCGTTGTAGGGGGTCAGTCTACAACCCACTGTTGGCAGAAGGGACACAGATGGTGATTCGGACCCAACAACACCTCTGTGACTAGCATGAGAGCAGGAAGAGTTGCCATAGGGACCGTGGAGTAGAGGAGCTGCGGGTACACGGGGAGAAATCCCTCACCCGCCCAGCTGCGGGTACACGGGGAGAAATCCCTCACCCGCCCAGCTGCGGGTACACGGGGAGAAATCCCTCACCCGCCCAGCTGCGGGTACACGGGGAGAAATCCCTCACCCGCCCAGCTGCGGGTACACGGGGAGAAATCCCTCACCCGCCCAGCTGCGGGTACACGGGGAGAAATCCCTCACCCGTCCAGCTGCGGGTACACGGGGAGAAATCCCTCACCCGTCCAGCTGCGGGTACACGGGGGGAAATCCCTCACCCGTCCAGCTGCGGGTACACGGGGAAAATCCCTCACCCGTCCAGCTGCGGGTATACGGGGGATCGCTCACCCGTCCAGCTGCGGGTCTACGGGGATCACTCACCGTCCAGCTGCAGGTCCAGGATGACACAGAGGAGGGAGAGAGAGGAGAGACAACCGCTGATACTGCGCTTCGCTCTGTCCATGTCTGCCAGGAGGAGGGATGGAGGAGCGCCACCAGGATGTGTCAGTCCTCGCTCTGCTGCACCTGGAAGGGCACAAACACCACATCATACAGTGTGCTGCATTGTGGGAGATGTAGTGTCACTGTGTACACAGCCGCCTCTCTCTGCAGCTCTGGATGTGACTGGAGTATATGGGTCTGATACGAGGGAAGCGCCAGTCACAGCACCACTCCCACACACAGTATCCCGCACACTGTACCTGCAGCCCGGCTCTATCACCCCGCCGCACCACACATCCCCTGTACACACAGACACACCAACACTTCCGCTTCCGGATGTCACGCACACGCATCTGCCAACCACTCCCGGAGGTACATCCGCATTCACATGGCCAGCCAATCACAGAGGAGCTTGCCATAGCGTGGGGCTCTCTAAGTGGTCAATCAGACAGAAACAGCATGACGTCATTACCACGCCTTCTTTCACATTTCACACTTTCATTTCTCTGGTATCCTAGATACGCCTTGGTGAGGATTGCAGCGCTCGTTGATTGGTGGAGCGGCATTCAAGACTCCACCTCTCATCGCTTTTATTGGCCTCTGACTTTAGACGTCACCTGCGCCTTCGCCACCTGCTGGTTCCTTATTGGTCCTGGCTGTTTATGGACCTCATTTTTTTTATTTCCCCGCCTATTTTTTCCCGAATTGGCTCTGTTTGAAAGATTTCGTTATGATTGGTTTAGATATGAATAAGCCACGCCTCTGACAAAAGCCGTGACAGGAATAGCTGTACATGACTACATCAGAAGGAGGACAGGCGGCACCCAGAGGACAGCGACGGTACTGCAGGTAGGCGACTTTTCACGGGAAAGTTGCTGACCGAATAGTCGCAGCAACTAGTTAGTGAAGCCATGAACGGCAGCTGTTTACAAACTGCTAGTCAGTGAGGCTACGAACGGCAGCTGTTTACAAACTACTAGTTAGTGAGGCGGCAGCTGTTTACAAACTACTAGTCAGTGAGGCCACGAATGGCGGCTGTTTACAAACTACTAGTCAGTGAAGCCACGAACAGCGGCTGTTTACAAACTACTAGTCAGTGAGGCCACGAATGGCGGCTGTTTACAAACTACTAGTCAGTGAGGCCACGAACAGTGGCTGTTTACAAACTACTAGTCAGTGAAGTGTACGAACGGCGGCTGTTTACAAGCTACTAGTCAGTGAGGCTACAAACAACAGCTGTTTACAAGCTACTGGTCAGTGAGGGGTACGAACGGCAGCTGTTTACGAACTACTAGTCAGTGCAGCTATGAACACCGGCTGTTTACAAACTACTAGTCAATGAGGCTACAAACAGCGGCTGTTTACAAACTACTAGTCAGTGCAGCTATGAACAGCGGCTGTTTACAAACTACTAGTCAGTGAAGCTACGAACAGCGGCTGTTTATGAACTACTAGTCAGTGAGGCTACAAACAACAGCTGTTTATGAACTACCAGTCCGTGAATCTACAAACAACAGCTGTTTATGAACTACTAGTCAGTGAAGCCACGAACAGCGGCTGTTTTTGAACTACTAGTCAGTGAGGCTACGAACAGCAGCTGTTTAAGAACTACTAGTCAGAGAAGCCACGAACGACGGCTGTTTACAAACTACTAGTCAGTGAAATGTACGAACAGCGGCTGTTTACAAACTAGTCAGTGCAACTATGAACAACGGCTGTTTAAAAACTACTAGTCAGTGAATCTACAAACTACTAGTCAGTGAAGCTATGAACAGCGGCTGTTTATGAACTACTAGTCAGTGAGGCTACAAGCAACGGCTGTTTATGAACTACTAGTCAGTGAAGCCACGAACAACGGCTGTTTACGAACTACTCGTCAGTGAAGTGTACAATCAGCGGCTGTTTACGAACTACTAGTCAGTGAAGCCTTGAACAGCGGCTCTTTACGAACTACAAGTCAGCGAATCTACAAACAACGGCTGTTTATGAACTACCAGTCAGTGAAGAGATGAACAGTGGCTGTTTACAAACTACTAGTCAGTGAGGCTAAGAAAAGCGGCTGTTTACGAACTACTAGTCAGTGCAGCTATGAACAGCGGCTGATTACAAACTACTAGTCAGTGAAGCTATGAACAACGGCTATTTACGAACTACTAGTCAGTGAAGCTATGAACAACGGCTATTTACGAACTACTAGTCAGTGAAGCTATGAACAGCAGCTGTTTACGAACTGCTAGTCAGTGAAGCTATGAACCGCTGCTGTTTAAGAACTGCTAGTCAGTGAACTTACAAACAACAGCTGTTTATGAACTACTAGTCAATAAAGCTACGAACAGCGGCTGTTTATGAACTACTAGTCAGTAAGGCTACAAACAACGTCTGTTTACAAACTACTATTCAGAGAAGCTACGAACAGCGGCTGTTTACGAACTACTAGTCCAGAGAAGCTACGAACAGCGGCTGTTTACGAACTACTAGTCCAGAGAAGCTACGAACAGCGGCTGTTTACGAACTACTAGTCCAGTGAAGCCACGAACGACGGCTGTTTACGAACTACTAGTCAGTGAAGTGTGCGAACAGCGGCTGTTTACAAACTAGTCAGTACAGCTATGAACAACGGCTGTTTAAGAACTACTAGTCAGTGAATCTACAAACAACGGCTGTTTATGAACTGCTACCGTAGTCAGTGAAGCTACAAACAACGGCTGTTTATGAACTACTAGTCAGTGAAGCTACAAACAGCGGCTGTTTATGAACTACTAGTCAGTGAGGCGACAAACAACGGCTGTTTATGAACTACTAGTCAGTGAAGCCACGAACGACGGCTGTTTACGAACTACTAGTCAGTAAAGTGTACCAACAGCGGCTGTTTATGAACTAGTCAGTAAAGTTATGAACAGCGGCTGTTTCTGAACTGCTAGTCAGTGAGGCTACGAACAGCAGCTGTTTACGAACTACTAATCAGCGAAGTGTACAAACAGCGTCTATTTATGAACTACTAGTCAATGAAGCCACAAACAGCGACTCTTAATGAACTACTAGTCAGTGAAGTGTACGAACAGCGGCTGTTAATGAACTACTAGTAAGTGAGGGGTACGAGCAGCGGCTGTTTATGAACTACTATTCAGTGAAGCTACAAACAGCGGCTGTTTACGAACTACTAGTCAGTGAAGCGACGAATGGCGACTGTTTACGAGCTAGTCAGTGAAGCCATGAACAGCGTCTATTTACGAATTAGTCAGTGAAGCCACGAAGAGCGGCTCTTTACGAACTACTAGTCAGTGAAGCCACGAACAGCGGCTGTTTATGAACTACTAGTCAGTGAAGCCACGAACAGCGGCTGTTTATGAACTACTAGTCAGTGAAGCCACGAAGAGCGGCTGTTTACGAACTACTAGTCAGTGAAGCCACGAAGAGCGGCTGTTTACGAACTACTAGTCAGTGAAGCCACGAAGAGCGGCTGTTTACGAACTACTAGTCAGTGAAGCCACGAACAGCGGCTGTTTACGAACTACTAGTCAGTGAAGCCACGAACAGCGGCTGTTTACGAACTACTAGTCAGTGAAGCCACGAACAGCGGCTGTTTACGAACTACTAGTCAGTGAAGCCACGAACAGCGGCTGTTTACGAACTACTAGTCAGTGAAGCCACGAACAGCGGCTGTTTACGAACTACTAGTCAGTGAAGCCACGAACAGCGGCTGTTTACGAACTACTAGTCAGTGAAGCCACGAACAGCGGCTGTTTACGAACTACTAGTCAGTGAAGCCACGAACAGCGGCTGTTTATGAACTACTAGTCAGTGAAGCCACGAACAGCGGCTGTTTATGAACTAGTCAGTAAAGCATATGGACAGCGGATGTTTACTTCCTTCTAGGCCACAACCTGATCAGCTTCTATGAGGAGGTAATTTCTTCACTGGACCGTGGAGAGTCACTGGATCTTGCGTATGCTGGGCCACATAAAAGGTTGGGATATAACATGAGAATGCTTGGTCTGGGCGAGAATGTGGGTAAGTATCTGGTTCAGTGATAGAACGCAGTGGGAGTTATAAATGGTACATACTCTGATTGGGTCACCATAACAATGAAGTGCACTAATAACTATGTATAGATATACTCGTATAAGGGGATTATAAAGAGATCTCTTCCATCATCTATTTATACCCAGGACTGTGACAAGGGGGCGCTCTAACAACTATGTATAATATATCAGGACAATACAGAGATCTCTCCCATCATCTATTTATACCCAGGACTGTGACAAGGGGGCACTCTAATAACTATGTATAGCTATATCGGGTCAGTACAGAGATCTCTTCCATCATCTATTTATACCCAGGACTGTGACAAGGGGGCACTCTAATAACTATGTATAGCTATATCGGGTCAGTACAGAGATCTCTTCCATCATCTATTTATACCCAGGACTGTGACAAGGGGGCACTCTAATAACTATGTATAGCTATATCGGGTCAGTACAGAGATCTATTCCATCATCTATTTATACCCAGGACTGTGACAAGAGGGCCCTCTAACAACTATGTATAATATATCAGGACAATACAGAGATCTCTCCCATCATCTATTTATACCCAGGACTGTAACAAGGGGGCACTCTAATAACTATGCATAGATATATCAGGGGACAATACAGAGATCTCTCCCATCATCTATTTATACCCAGGACTGTAACAAGGGGGCGCTCTAATAACTATGTATAGATATATCAGGTAATATAAAATAAAAGGGTACGGTGTTAGCCAGTGAAGTAAAGTGTGATTGTTCTCAGTAAGAGAAACCAAGTAATCTTGTAGATATGAGACCTTTTAATGGCTAACAAAAATACATGATGTTATGGCAAGCTTTCAGATTCTTATCGACCCTTCATCAAGCTAATGAAACTAGTTTGGATGGCACATAATTATAACATACAGATGTGGAGGGGAGGGGGGGGGACATCCCTCTTGATCTAAATAAATGTTCACACAGAAATTTGAGACTTAAAATAACACAAGTCTGAGCAAAGAGATAAATACTCAATCAGTCCATTGAGCTGAGGAATGTGACAGTTTTATGATGTCTGTTATCTCTACTTTACAAACTGCACGAAGAAGATGAAAACACTACCTTTGCAGCACCACCTATTGGATGGCAACATTCTTACAATCAATTTCTGAAATTTTAATGAAAACAAACAAACAATGATTTGGAAGAGGACACCCATCTTGACCTCCTTCAGACCACGTTTCATATTCCCCACTTATGCAAGAAGCCCGGGCAGAGGTTCATTCCATTCTTTAGGGTGTCAAACATGACCATAAACTTATACTCCCAAATTCTTCTGTGACGCTGTGATTTGAAGTTGCCGTTTAGTATGATAACTCTCATCTGCTCTATGCTGTGTCCATGGCTACAAAAATGTTTTGCCTGGCTCTCAGTTTTTGACCTGTTTCCCCGATATAAAGCTCTCCAACAGGACGTAGTCCACCCATTCACTTTATTACTTTAGTTGCTGCCTTTGTACCCGCTTCAGCTCTGATATGTCCTTCTTGAGTACCGGTGCCAAAAACTGTCCACGATATTCCCTGTGTGGTCTGACCAAGAGGAAGAACAATGTTGTCATCATGCGCTCCTAGGCCTCTTTTGATGCACTCCATGATCCTACTTGCCTTGGAAGCAGCTGCCTGACACTAGTTGCTCCAGTTACGTTTACAGTTAACTAAAATCCCCAAGTCCTTTCCCATTCAGTGTTCCCTAGTATATAATGGTGACATGCTGTCGAATGATGCAGTTATACAGCGCAGTTCGACAGAGCAGGAGACAGGTAAAATCCACAACTGTCCAAAGTCTGGAGAAAAATACTCTCCTCTTTGCACTGATCTCCATCACTATCCTCTTTTCAAGCCTTAACACACTCCATCCACAACCGCCCCTCCCTCCTCTCCTTACCCATGTATGGCTCCCATGCACTTTTCAACTTCCTAAGATGCCTCCAACCCCCCCCCCCCCCCCATACCGCAAAGAAACACCTCAGCCACCCACAGAAATCCCCTAACCATGCGCTCACGCTTGCTACCCTGCTACTCCTAGCCGCAGGGGACATATCCCCCAACCCAGGCCCACCCCGTACTTCTCCCTATCAAAATGCCCCCCCTGCCCCATTCAAATGCACCCTATGGATATCTCAATCTGCATGTAACAAACTCCCAACTATCCATGACCTCTTCACCAGTAAACACTTGAACCTGCTCGTCCTCACGGAAACCTGGATACAGCAGTCCGATTCTACCTCCCCCGCTACATTGTCCTATGATGGCCTGCAGTTCTCCCACACCCCCAGATCAGATGACAGATGTGGTAGAGGAGTAGGCATCATCCTCTCACCAAACTGTACCTTCCAGGTCATTCCCTCAGCTCCCTCACTTACCTTCCACTCCTTCGAAGTCCACACTCTGCAACTCTTCCGCCCACTGCCCCTGCGTGTCGCAGTTATTTACCACCCCCCAGGTCCCACCCTCCTGTTCCTAGACCACTTTGCTGCCTGGCTCCCCCACTTCCTATCCTGTGAAATCCCAACCCTCATCCTTGGCTATTTCAACATCCCTACTAACGACCCCAGGTCCTCATCTGCCTCCCGGCTTTTAACACTTACCTCCTCCTTTGGCTTACCACTAATCTCTGACTCCCCCACTCACAGAGATGGCAACACTCTCGATTTAGTTTTCCTCCGTCTCTGCTCTGCCTCTCACTTTACTAACTCCCCCCCCTCCCACTCTCAGATCACAACCTTCTCTCTTTCTCCATCAAGCACCCTAGCATCTCCCGCGACCCTCCTGTCTATCGCACCTCTAGGAACCTCCAGTCCGTCCGCACTAAACAGTTTGCCAAAACTATTCAGTCCTCCCTATCCCCTGTCTCTCTCCTCCCCTGCCCTAATCTGGCAGCTGAATACTACCACACCACCCTCAGCCGTGCCCTGGATGAAGCGGCACTGCCCGTGACGCGAGCCGTCAAACGCAGACCACGGCAACCTTGGCTCACGTCCCAAACGCGCTTCATCCGGGGTGCTCTAGGTGTGCTGAGCGGCTGTGGAGAAAGTCAAAGCAGCCAGCAGACTTCCTCCACTTCAAATTCATGCTTAAAACTTATAACCTAGCCCTTCACCATGTCAAACAAGTTTATTTCACCTCCCTTGTCTCCTCACTATCCCACAACCCTAAACAACTCTTTGAGACCTTTCAATCCCTCCTCAGCCCCCTCTGGTTAAAAAACCAACCCTGGACCCAACTGATGCTGCCTACTACCGACCTGTTTCAAATGTCCCCTTCATCTTCAAATTACTGGAATGCCTGGTCTACTCCCGCCTTACGCGCTTTCTCTCTGACAACTCACTCCTCGACCCCCCCCCCCCCTTCAGTCTGGTTTCCGCTCTCTACACTCGACCGAAACTGCCCTTACATAAGTAACAAACGACCTGATTACTGCAAAGTCGAGAGGTGACTACTCCCTACTAATCCTCCTTGACCTGTCTGCTGCATTTTACACTGTAGACACTCCGCTCTATTGGTCTAAAGGACACTGCTCTCTCCTGGTTCTCTTCCTACCTCTCTGACTGCTCTTTCAGTGTTTCCTTTGCTGGTTCTATCTCTGCTCCACTTCCTCTCGCTGTTGGGGTACCCCAGGGCTCGGTCCTTGGTCCCCTTCTCTATCTATACTGCCCCAATTGGACAAACCATCCACAAATTTGGCCTCCAATACCATCTCCACGCTGACGACACTCAACTATACACCTCCTCTCGTGAGATCTCTGGACCATTCCTCCAAAATATCACTGACTGTCTGTCCACTGTCTCTAACACCATGTCCTCCTTTTTTCTCAAAATAACCTCTCTAAAACTGACCACCTTGTCTTTCCACCTTCAAACCGACCTCCCTTCAACATCTCCATTCCAGTGTCTGGCACCATCATAACCCCCAGACGGCATGCCCGATGCCCTGGGGTCACACTGGACTCTGACCTCTCCTTTACCCCCCATATCCAATCTCTGGCCCAAACATGCCACATGCACCTCAGAAATATTGCTAAAATACGTCCGTTCCTCACCACGGACACGCTAAAGACACTCGTGGTTGCCCTCATCCACTCCCAGCTTGACTATTGCAACTCGCTACTCATCGGCCTCCCCCGCACTAGACTCGCTCCACTCCAATCCATACTAAATGCAGCAGCTAGACTCATTTTTCTATCCAGTCGTTATTCAGATGCCTCTGTATTATGCCAGTCGCTGCATTGGCTGCCCATCCACTGCAGAACTAAATTTAAACTCCTCTACCTCACTCACAAAGCTCTGCATGGCGCTGTACTACCATACATCGCCTCCCTACTGTCAGTACACCACCCAGCCCGCTCACTCCGATCGGCTAACACACTCAGACTAAACACCCCTGTAATATGAACCTCACATGCTCGCCTACAGGACTTCACCAGAGCAGCACCCATCCTCTGGAATGCTCTACCCCCAAGGCATCCGGACAATTCCCGATGCACGAAATTTCAGACGTGCCTTAAAAACGCACCTTTTCAGGGAAGCATACCAAATCTCCTGACCTAGTCCCCCGCCCCTCCCTATTGTGCCCCACCCAGTTTGCCTTCTAATAATTGATCTGCACATGAAATTTCCTATTGCCTGTGTTCTCCATGCCTCCCCCCCACACCCCTTGCACCTCCTTTACCACCCCCAACCCATTTGTGTCTAACCCAATGTATCTCACATTGTAATTGTTGTATTGTTTTGCATTTATCCATGCCTGGAAGCGCTGCGGAATAAGTTGGCGCTATACAAATAAAGATTATTATATTATTATTACATGTATTTCCTCTGCCCATGTCCAGAACTTTTCACTTATTAGTGTCAAATCTAATTTGCACTTTTAAGCCCCCAACTTATCTACTCTCCGATCATCTATTTATACCCAGGACTGTAACAAGGGGGCGCTCTGATAACTATGTATAAATATATCAGAGAACAATACAGAGACCTCTCCCATCATCTATTTATGCCCAGGACTGTAACAAGGGGGCGCCCTCTACGTCTAGAGGAAACAAGGTTTCTACACAGACATAGAGGGGGGTTCTTTACTGTAAGAGCAGTGAGACTATCGAACTCTCTGCCTGAGGGGGTGGTGATGGTGAACTCGATAAAAGAGTACAAAAGGGGCCCAGACACCTTTCTTGGACGATACAATATTACATGTTATAATCCTTAATAACTGCCAAAGGGGAGGTGATCAAGGGATTATTCCAATTGCTAGACTTGGAGTCGGGAAGGAATTTTTTCCCTTAAATGGGGAAAATTGGCTTCATTGGGATTTTTTTTTTGCCTTCCTCTGGATCAACATTGTGGATTAATAGGCTGAACTGGATGGACATGTCTTTTTTCGCCCTTACACACTATGTTGCCAATAATTTCTTTCATATATATATATATTCTCTCCCAGCTGTAATATCACCATCAGTATTATCTCTTCAGTATCAGTTATATCTCTCCTACCTGTATTATCACCACCAGTTATATCTCTTGTCTGCTTGTTTTATCACCATCAGTAGTATCTCTTCTTCATGTGTTATCTCTCCTACCTTTGTTATCAGCTCCAGTATTATCTCTTTACTGCTTGCATTATGAACATCAGTATTATTTCTCCCCTACCAGTAATATCTCTACTCTACATTTGTATTATCTCTCCTACCTGTATTTCTACACTGAGTAGGGGGTTGGACCCGATAATCCTGGAGGTCCCTTCCAACTCTACCATTCTAGGATTCACCATCAGTACTATCTCCCCTCTATCAGTAATATCTCTCCTCTACATGTATTATCTCTCCTTCCTGTATAATGTTATCACTATCAGTACTATCTCCCCTCTATCAGTACTATCTCTCCCCTACTAATAATATATATATTATCTTAACCACCTGTATTATCACTATCAGTATTATCTCTTCACTACTTGTATTATCACCATCAGTATTATCTCTCCCACCTGTATTGTCACCTTCAGTATTATGTTTCCCCTACATGTGCAGCTCTAAGGAGTGGTCCCTCAGCCGAGGAGATAGTGGGGTAGATAGAGGTCTTGTCATGGGCCTCTACCATCTCCTCCTCTGGCGGTAGCACGAGACACGACCAAGGTACTCCTGGGGGAGTTTCACAGGGAAAACCTAATCTGCAGTTTACCTTAGAGTGCTTTTTCACTCATGACGCCATCCTCTGCGGTGAATCCAAAAGTTGGAATAAAATAGTCCACACACAGGGATAACTGTCGGGAACAGTCGGTAGAGCTCATTTACTTGAATAAAGTAAGGACACTGGTGCGAACAAAATAGTGGTGTGACAGGGAGGATTTACAGAATGGCAGACGAGTCCACAGTCCAGTTATCTGTGGGGTTCTGCTCCCGGCAACTCTCTTTACTCTCTCCAGCTCTCTATCGGTACACACTCACAGTTAGAAGTCACACTCAACGCTGCCTGGCAGTTCCTCTCACTCTCAGTTCTTCATTTTAGCACTGAGGAGGCTCACCACTCAGCCACCATTAGGCCACCACTCAGCCTCTTCCATCTTGGGGATCCTTGTAAGATGGGGCACAGTTTCTCCTGCTCAACAAAAGTGCTTCACCCCTCATGACAGGCTCCACTACTTGTACTCCAAACTCCAACCAATTTAGGCTCAGACTTGGACTGACTTAGGCTGCCTTAGACTGACTTGCATAACATCCTTGCAAACACATATAAAACATGATCACGTGACATGCAGCAAGCTACATTTCTCAGACATAACCTATACATTAACCCATTCAGAGCTGCAGAGGTACAATACACATCAAATGCACACACATTGAAAACACTGACAATACAATTACACAGGACTAACTCATTCATACTTATGGAGGGGCCCTGTTAACTCTGGGCCCCTACAGATGTATTAGCACCATAGGTGTTATCCCCGCCACAGTATAATATTGCACCACTTCACAGTATATATGTGTCCTCTGAGTGGTGTGGTGCATATAGCCCCCACTGTCTGGGCCGCCAACTCTGCAGAGACAGGAATTAGTTGGAAGAAGTCATGGTGGTTTGGACCGACTGGAGAAGAAAAGGAAATAGTTCAGAAAATGTTGCCTGTGAGTCACTCAATGTATTGTGTATTCTGTTTTTGACTACATCATATGAGTATTGCATTTACATGTAAAATCTTACACATTCTAGTTTGTGAATCTGCAACTCTCAGCATATCTTCACCATTGTTCAGATCACATTGAGTACGGTACTCAGCACTCATTGAGCAGAGTGACAGTGTAAAGTATGGGGGAGGTACAGAACAACAGCTTGGGCATGTGATGAGATGGCAGATGGATATGGCTACCCCAGACTCTAACAGATAATGTAGCTAGGCTGGAGTCAGTGATCATGGCTATAAAGCAAATGTATAAGTCGCATCACAACCTTCTCACAGATACAAAATATTTTATTACAAATTACATCAAATTACACAAAAATCTACACAATTATTTCATAGTTTTATTACAAAGGCAAAAAGTCTGAGCCAGGACAGTGATATATAACTACTCGCATAAAGTTACTGTTTCTACAACAATTCAGTGTTATGACATAGGCCACGCCCCGACATCACCTGACTCTGCCCATAAATGTTAAAGCTCCACCGGCTGCAGTACAAGTTGTTCCAATCTGTTATTTAATCTCTATACTGTACCTTTCTATTGGAGTCTCAGTTTTTGGTTCTTCTAACCTAGAATATTTTGGTGTAAATTAGCCCTTAATTTTGATTTCTCAATGGCAGATACAGAATCTATCCGAAGAGCAATTCCAATCACAATGGAGATATAATTTATGACTGCCCCCTGCTGGGTAACAGAATTTGTATTTGTGACACCTATAGTCAGAGGCATAACTTGAAGCTTCTGGGCCCCAAAGCAAAACCTGTAACAGGGCCCCCAACTATGATGCTTTATTCATTGTACTGGGCTCCGTATATGGAGAAGGGAGGCCTTATGGGCCCCCTAAGGCTACGGGGCCCCAATGCAACCACATCCCTAATAGTTACGCCAGTGCCTATAATATCTATTATAAATTTTCCCCCTATGGAGAAAAATAAAACTGCCCTGATTTTGTTTCCTTGCGGATCTATTGCACTACTGCCCTCTTGTCAACAAGAATATAACTACTGCTGTATAATAATGCCCCCTGTGGGCAATAATAGAACTACTGTAGCCATAAATACATCTATCGTACTACAACACAACCTTATGTGGGCAACTGCTATATTATTGCCCCCATGGAGTATCATAGTGGCCCCTAGTTTTAATATCTCACCTGACCTGAGTTGTTGTTTCTCTGCAAGCTGGAAGCGGCCCAACATGGTACTAGAGCCTCCCTTCAAGGGGTCAGATCCTTTTATATATATATATATATATATATATATATATATATATATATATGATTTAGGAGTCCCTATTCGGGGGAATACATGCTTATACCAATGATATTCCCTCAGACATGAAATGAAGGACTCCTAAATCAGGCCCGTCTAAAGGTCACATTTCAGGGCCAGACGTGTAATTCAAAAGGTGGGCATCATCTCTTATGGCAATTATTACTCTAGTACTATGAGTTGTTTTTATACCTGTAGTATTGCATATTGACCACTGGTGGCAGCAAATATTCCTAAAAGATGCCCAAACAACATCACTTCCGGCTCTAATCTAATGGATTCCTGTAGCGAATGTACTTTACAGGCAATAACAACAATCTTTCACCACCTGCCGACTCCTTATTGTAACCAGGAGAACAATCTTACAATATATTTAATTTCTCCTAAACAAGGGTCACAACCCCCTTTAGAAGAGACTCTGTCACCATTTTTCGCACCCCTCTCGGAGGGCAGCACTAGGCGGTGACCATCACACTGATTGCAGGGTCTGCTGTGTGTATCTGTGGAGTTGTTTTTGAGAAACTTGCATTTTAGCAGTAGCAGCATATGTATGGAGGCCCGGGATATTCATCAGCTGCAGGCTGCGCCGTACACCCCGCCCTCCAGCTACTGTGCATAGAGAGAGAACTGCCAATCATTGGCTGGAGGGAGGGGTGGGTGTGGCTAGCCTACAGCTCATGAATATGTTGGACCAGTTCTGTGTCTGACTGCTACTAATAAAATGCTAGTTTCTCCTAAACTACAGCACAGATCTGCATAGCAAACATGTCCCTGTAATCAGTATGATAGGCACTACATTACGGTCCTCTCAGTGATGGCTGCAAAAAGATGGTGACAGGTTCCCTTTAAGTGTATATTGCTGGGACACATTGCGTTCACTTGGGAGATATTAAAAGGGTTTCAGGGCATTTACTATTGATGGGCTATCCTCATACTAAAATCAGTGGGAACTATGCTTTTTATAACACTTCCAGCTACAGCCCTAATGAGGAGCTGAAAGTGTAATCAAAGGCATTGCTCTCATTAAAATCCATGAGATTGACATCTTCAATTACATTTTCTTCTCCGACCTCGATGTGGACCTCCGGCTGCACTGACAGCGGGCCAGAGGATTGGCTGACTGGCAGGGATCCTGAGCAGCAGCCAAGCTTCGTAGGGACTGGTTGTGTGGCACATCTTAATAACTAAGCCAGTCCACTTCTCTGTTACCACAAATGCAGGAACAGAAGATGACTAAGTTATTAAGATAAGCTACACAGCCAAGTTCCCACTGATGACCTGACAGGCATGGTGAGGGCGCCTACTAAGTGAACCGGTGTCAGAACTGAGACGGAAGTGGAGGCTCCAACATCGCAGATCCATGTAAGAATTTCACCTGGACATCCCCTTGAATACGAAGGAACACTAAAGATGCAGCTATTTCTTTGAATATTTTATTTAGTACCAATATCGAAGAGGACAAATTATAGTATTTACATTTATAGAATAATTATTGTTTGTATGGGCAAACCAAGAAATGTTCCTTCTGTTTGATTCTCCTTCATTTGTTTCGCCTGACTTTCTCGACTCAATCTGGTATGTTGTATGCAATGAATAAGCGTGATATCATGGAAGTGTCAAATACATGTTGTATTCATTAGAAGATCAAGTGTTTCGTTCACCAAGTAGTGTTCAGATGGCCTGGGATGGTCCCCAGAGGCAGTAGAGGACAACAAATGGTTGATTAATGAAAGATTATCGGGTTATTGTGGGCATTTTACCCCCGTGTACTATTGATGACCTATACTCAAGAACAATGCCTGCTATTACACTTCCAACTCCAATCCCAGTGTGGACGGAGATGTTAACATTCAGCCCCGCTGCAGTGGGTTCAGGGGTTGAGATCAGCTGATTTTTGGGAATACCCCTTTAACATAATACAGCACCACAATAAACAACAAAGACCAGTAAAGGCAACATTCATCAAGATCAGCTATCTATAAAGCCATCAAGAGCTGTGCAAAATGTGAAATCTTCTATCTTCATGAAGACCAAGGTCATTGAAAAAGACGATGATTGGAGGTGACTTGCATCAGCCATCAATGACCATTGATTCATATAAAAGTATAAAATAAATCTATAAACGGAAGAAGCATGTCACCATATTAGGAAGTTTCCGGAAGGCAAGTCAACCACTTGGGTGGCCAGTTGTCATATTAATGATGGAAACCACCATTTGGGACACCACTCAAGGACGTCTTGACTATGTCGATGAAAGTTAACTTCTCATTCAGCCTGTTTTAACGTCAACCTCATTCCTGAGTACAAAGTCCGGCCTAAGATTCATCGGTTGATCTTCTCCAACTGGTAACTTGAGCCTTGCATGGTCCTCTCTACCAATTTCCTTTGAAATGACTCTTAAATCAATTATAAATGACTATTCAAATGTTTCCCGGTTGATACTGTTATAGGTCCTTAAGCACAGGATTCTTAGGTGGAAAAAAAAATCAACCTGTTTGTTATGCTATATCAGTTAAAAAAAAAATCACAGACTATTGTAGATATTTAAAAAAATATTCAATATCAGTAAAGTAATATAGATTTAAGACTGTTTTTAATATAATCATTGCACAATAAGCAGCTATAAAGAATGGTGTTCGTCTCCTTGAATTGGACATTTCTAGAGTTGATGTTGTAGGCCTTCAGAGAATAATGTAGCGACGGATCGTAATTCACTTTGTGGCGCTAACCGATCAATATGCCCACCGCAGGAGTTAAAAGAAAGAGCTGCAATGCATAACGGTTTGATGACTGAAAATGCAGGCGGACCGTGGTTGGAGACAGTAGAGCTTGATGTGGATGGGAAATTGGCGTCATGTTCTTGAGAAAATAAAAATATCGGATGCACCCTGTATGGTGTGTAGTCACTAGACCTATACGTATGCGTTCTTCCCATATTTAGAGATGCTGTTGCTGGACTCGTATCGAGGAAGGGCAGTTTGGGGGGCAGCCTTAGCGGAGGATTGGGTATTTGCTTGACGGTAATTATAGGTGAATGTCCTGCAGAAACATATGACAGCACATTATAAAAGGCAGTCATACAATACTAGAATGGGAAGTTCACACGGCGGAATCGGGGCTGAATTTTCGACGGTGAATTCTACCTACATCCTTCCAAACGTGTCAAAATCTGTCTATCTGCCATAGTTCTTGGTGCTGATCCACAAGTGGAATAGTGGGCAAAATTTGCATGCAGAATTCCAACGTGGAAATTAGCATTTCCAAGTCAAGAAGTGATACGTCACTTCTTCATGCAAAAACTCAATTTTATGCCCAGATTTTGCCCTATGACAACACAAACCTCATCAGGAAGCCACAGTTTTTGAAGTGTTTTTTTGAGGCAGAAATCACGCGGAAAATTCCATGTGAACATGCCTTAATACTACGCCATGATAAGTACGCGTACAGCCAAGACCTAAAATAGGGTAACATTTTTGTCTATTGGGCTACAGCTGCCATTGCACATGTGCAAATATCCATAGGTGCTGTAATTGTAGTTGCACAGAGGTTCTTGTCGGCACTGCTGGTTTATAAACATTGCAGTGCTATCACGTGCACCTCACTTTCATGGCGCATCACCACCACTTACCTACTCTTGGGGTTGCCGTCAGACGCTACCACCTGTTACATGCTGCACACCACACCTCTGCTTCTGCTCACTCCCAGTCCTCTGCCTATAGGGCTTGTGCACCCTCCCTCCCCCTTTCTTAAAGGGACAGTATGTGCTCTCTATATCCCCCACCAATCAGGAGCCATTTCCTGCTATATTAGGCATCCTCCACTTATGAAGGATGCCTAACCAATTTGCTCTCTTACTGCCGATTGTGGAAATGACTCTATAAGTGTATATTTTGGTTCTGACCCATGCCTCACTTTCACCATTTCTGTTCTCTCTGACCTTGGTTCTGTATTCTGGACTTAATGAATGGTTACAGCCTGCCCTGACCTTCAGACTGCACCTTTTGTTCACACCTGCGCCGTCAGCCCTGACTACAGACTACTTCTCCACTACACTCCTCTTTAGATCTTCAGATACTGTGCCTCGGCTCAGTGCAGCATTAGCAGCCATATTACTGGGAATATCTGTGTGAGTAACGACTTGGGGACCCCACAGCAAAAATGGTATCCCACTTGGAGGGGTCAAGTGTGAAAACTGTGGTTCTCCAGGTGCTGCCACCTAAGTTAGCCCAAAGTCAAATCAGTGTGTAGCAAGGCAGATTCACATCTGCCTGCCTGACACCATTCTAGATTGTAGGTGTCCCTTGCTAAGCTGATGTGCGCATACCTCTTAGTACTTACCTCTTAGCTTTAGTCACTTGTTTATATGAGCAGCACATTAGCCCTCCACCAACAACGTCCAGAAGGGCACCTGACCAGCCAACGTAAAGAGCCGGACCAATTTCATACCTGTAGGAAAAGAGCAGAATGGTTCTTGTATGTAGCTCACCTAATGGGCTAACTTGCCAACAGACTATGTCAAAAAGCCCTTCCTGATAGTGTGGTTAACACTTAATCTGACAGTCATGTTCTAAACTATTCAAAAAGATTGTCAAGCAGTCACCTGTCTTTGGAAACAGCACAACGGAGAACATCTAGCAAAACCCATGATGGACCTAAAGCATTTTGGTGGAGCTGTTCTCGGTGTGGGATTTTTAATAGGAGGTTTTAATAGCTTAATTGATACGTACTTTGTTCCAGGGTACAAGGGGTTGAAGAACTCTTTGGTGATGTTGAAGGCATACCACGATACAGCGATCCCAGCACAGAGACCTGAAGGAAGAAAATTGTATGAATTGACGAAATTCAAAATGGAAAGGAAACTCCGAGTCAAGAAAAAGACTATCCAGGCTAAGAGCCTGATATGGCCGCTGTAAATGGTGGTCTTCCTACTGGGATCCCTCAATAGCCAAACAGTCAATGTAGTCACTGAATGAGGGTTGTAAAAACATTTTAAAGAGGAAATCCAGATAAAATGATCTTTGAATATATTATAGGTGCATGTGAG
This sequence comes from Eleutherodactylus coqui, assembly GCF_035609145.1. NCBI lineage: Eukaryota > Metazoa > Chordata > Amphibia > Anura > Eleutherodactylidae > Eleutherodactylus > Eleutherodactylus coqui. The sequence goes on from NC_089838.1 coordinate 330,621,762, forward strand.
ACCATTTCATTGGTGACATTTGTGATCTGGGGCCACCAATGATATTCAGAATGTAAGGTATAGGAAAAAGTCTAAATTTACAAAAACATTTACGACCCTAACAACTACTTGGAAACTGATCACTTATCTCACCTGCAAATACCGAGAGCGCACCGGAAGATGTAGACAGTTTTCCCTTCAGTGCTATGTTCCCTTCCGCAACCTTGGTGCACTGGAGGCCGAGCATTCCCAATAGGCATGCCAAAAAACCAAACACCAGCGAAGATATTACCAGCGCCCTGGAAGCCTGCACGAATGCTGTGAAGACAAACAGAACAATACTTAGTGACACCGCCAGCAATTCTCCATACAAGGGTCATTTATGTGTCTTATCATGGTGACCCCATGTCCTTCAGAAATATATGTGGTTGATGTAGCTCAGAAGAACACTATATACAACCCTTAGCTGTCTCCATGTAAGGTCTGGCAAAAATACACATGAAACTTATAATAGTGAAGAAGATCTCCACATCACATGAATAACTAAGTAACTCTGTTTGGAGTGTGCCTGGATCTGTACATACTTCAAAGAAACAGATTCTAAAGAAACTGTAGACTTGAACTTCTCCAGTAGGGGGTGTGAGATTACCATACAACATGCACAGTCTGTATTTACTAACATCCATACTATGGAGTTTAGATGTAAGGACTTTTTACATGGTTCAGTGATAGGACAGGAACGTTCCTAGGAATGTTTATTTTCATGATCATCGGGCCATGTGCAAACACTCATCTGTTGGGGGATCGCATCTTTCAGGCAGACAAAAAAAAAGATTGTTGTTGGCAGCACAGTCCCCCATTTAAACATACAATATGTTGTCAACAATGATGATAATTTATGAGGATGAATGGCCTATGTGAAGGCCAGGCAGACTAGCAGTATTCTTGTTGATCGGTATTCGTCATCGCTAGAGCATTGTTCCATGGAAAATGACTCTAAGCAAAATTCTGAAGCAGTATCTTATGCACGCCAAGACAAGTTTTTCCTTGTATTTGCCCAAATGTTCCTGGGGTTCCCAAGAGTAAGCAGTCGTTTTTTGGCTGTTCAAATAATTTATAAAAATGCTCGCTGATAAGTAGGGAGATATGCAACCAACCAATAATTGCTCTATGTGGACAACCAATTGTTCATCCTTATTAGAGTCTGAATCGGCCTTTCTAAAGACCTGGTAGACAAGCACTGATCTTGTTGATTGATGCTCATATACAAAATCAAATTGCGCTGTGTAAAAGGACCATTATTAGCCAGCCTAAGGTGCCTTATATGTGCCGAGTCCTTAGATATCTCCATTGGTACTTTAGTTGTCCCCATAGAAGACCCTTGGGATGAATATGTCAGACAGACGGATGTGGATCTGCCTTGCCAGACACTGGTTTGGTTGTGGGCTAACTGTGGTAACAGCACTTGCGGAACCTTGTTTTTCTTGAATAACCCCTCTAAGTGGATACTGGCTTTGCAGTGAGGTCCCCAGGCCTTTACACACACAGAAACATCCCACTGAGCCAAGGCATGGTATTTAAAGGCCTGAACGGCTGGCAGAACAGGAGCACAAACTAGTTACAGGCTAGTAGCAGGACAATCAGCAAGCCAAACTGAGTCCAGGACAGGGGATACAGAAATCAGGATCATCAGGAATAGCAGAGGTCCGAACCAGAAACACACAACCATATGGGACCATTGCTTAGGCATCCTCCATGAGGGTTGGATGCCTAATAGAGCAGGTGGTAGCAGATGATAGGTGGAATGGAGCCAGAGGGTATATACTCTTCCTTTAAGGGAAAGGACGGCAGCTTGCACAAGACTGCCGAAGCTCGCACCACACAGAAGGCAATGGTGCCTGACTGCGCACCCAGGGAACAGTGCATTCCCCTCAGAGTACCTGCCAGTTACCACTTTTCAAATCCTTGATATATAGTGAGTCCAGAAAGCCTTCAGACCATCTCACTTTTTTACATTTTCTTATGTTGTTGCCTTCTGCAAATTAAAAAAAAGAAATCATGTTTTTCCCCATCATTCTGCACTCAGGACCCCATAATGACAAAGTAGGAATCGAATCTTTGTACATTTTTCAAAAGAAAAACTAGCATTTTGCACGTACATAAGTATTCACACCCTTTGTTATGACACTGGAAATTTAGCTTTGGGGCCTTTCATTTCTCTTGATCATCATTGAGATGTTTCTACACCGTGCTTGGAGTCACCTGTGGGAAATTCAGTTGATTGGACATCATTTTAAAAAGACCACCCCCTGTCTATATAAGGTCTCACAGCTCACAAAGCATGTCAAAGCCAAAGCCGAGACACAAGTACGAAATAACTGTCTGTAGAGCTCGGAGACAGGATTGTGTGGAGGCTCAGATCTGGAGAAGACTACAAAACATTTCTGCTGCACTGAAAGTTCCCAAGAGCCCAGCGGCCTCACATTGTATATTCCTCAGAAGGTACAGCATTTATTGAAGTTGCAACGGCAAGCTAAACATAATAGTGGTGTTAGACTCTTTCTCATTATACATAAGAGTTAAATTCATCCAAAAGTAGTCTTCTGAAGCCTCCTGCAAATCATATTTCAGAAGACAACGTTTGGTCAGTACTACTTAGAGAGTGCTTCTATGACAAGGCACCAAAGAAGTCACAGAAATCATAAATGAGTAGCAAAGGATTTAAGGGAGCTTACTGAGTCTCAAGTCTTACTGATCTCCAAGTCAAAACCTCCTCCAAACTTAATGTAATTCCACTTTAACACTTTATACATTGGCATTGTCATAATAGTTGTTAAAATCTTCCACCAAGCAGTATAAAGTGACACGTTGTCTTCTGGCTCCTTTATTGGTACAATCTATGATGTACTGTATTATGATGAAATAGTCTGATGCTGCAAAACTTGACCTGCAGCCAGACACCTGCTTCCACACTTATGTAAGCTGTTAGTATCGCCTTAGTGTAGGTATTTTAAAATGCTGCAAGATTATCCGAAACGTGACCTTTTGCAATAATGTACAGTACTAAGGCGAGTCTATGTGCAGCTACTATGACGCTCATAGAGGTCACGGGGCCTAACGGTAGGGAGGTTCACAGCCAAGACACCCATGGAGAGAGTTGACCTCAGATCAGGTCAGCACTATCCCATTTCCTAGTAGATTGAACTTGTCAGGTAGACGGATGTCGATCTGCCTTGCTACACACCAATTTGGCTGTGGGCTATCTGAGGTGACAGCACCTGGGGAACCCTGGTTTTCATATTTAACTTCTCCAAGCAGGATACCGGCTTTTTACTACCGGACCCTCAGTCATGTGACCACTGATGCTGCACTGGGCAAAAGCGTGGTACCTGAAGGTCTGAACAGAACGTAGTCAAGAAACAGACATAAGTCAGGACTGGCGGCACAAATGTATAAACAGAATTGAAGCCAAAGGTAGTCCGAACAAGCACAGGTCAAAATTAGAATACACTGAAGGGCAGCTTTGCCACAATGGTAAGAAGACTAATTGCTTAGGCGTTCACCCTTGGATGTGGATGCCTATTTTTGGTGGTGCAGAGACAGGATTAAATGGGAACAGGTTGAGGGAGTGCACGCTGGTGCTTTAAGAAAGAGGGCAGGAGTGCATGCAAGCCCTACAGACAGACACCAGGGATGTAGAAGAGGACAGAGCATGGTGTGCAGGATGGCAAATAAAGCAGAGGAGCAGCGGCAATGTGCCGTGACAGGAGTCTTCCACATTATTAGGGATTGGGCAAGCACCAAACCAGGAATCAATGTTACGGAAGACCCAGCCAAACAAAGTAGTGGAATGTAATGGTTATATAATGGAGCACAATAAACATGCCCTTGTTGTTCAGCTTGGACTCCATGCTGGAAGCTTGTCCGTAAACATGACCTTTGGCAAGAGCATACCACTGAGGGAACTGCAGCTATTATGGAGCTGGTGGAGAGGGTGGTTGTCGGCAAAGAGGCCCCATGGAAAGGTGGTTTACAGTCAAAAGGCCCATGGAGAAGGTGGAAACCTGCTCGGGTCCGCTCTATCCCTTTTTGTAGCAGTGGAATTGAGTAGTGAACGAACCAGAGGGCCATACTATCCTTCTCTGATGCAAAGGATGGGAATTGGAATAGACAAATGATGTTTAGTCCTTCTTGACCGAAGATTCGGAAACTACATGGTGGAATGAACACCAGAACGGTTTATTTTAATGTTTGCCTCATTATCACAGTTGGAGTAGGTGGCTAGAAACAAGTAGGATCGCTTCAGTGTGACATAATGCAAGTGCCTAAACAGCAAGCAATCTTGCCAAAGACCTAGACAAGCCAAGTCCTGGCACAGTCAATAAACCACCTAACTGGTATGTAATGGGGTAGAATGAAAGTTCCCTTGTTACTTGGGTTGGACCCAATGTTGGAAGAATGACCTTTGGCAAGAGCATACCAATGTGCGAACTTCCACAACTACTATGTCTTGCTGTCACCTGGAACCATGCAAAGATCACAGTTGGAGTAAGTGGTTTGTAGGATCCCAGCAGTGTGAGATCATTCAAGTGCCTAAACTGCATACCCAACCAAACCAGGAGGTGGGGCTCAGTTTGGCAAAGCCAAAAAACATTCAGTATACTGACAACTCTCCTAACAGGTATGCGGTGGGGCAAAATGAAAGTGCCCTTATTGCCCAGGCTGGATTTAATTACGTAAATGCATCTGAGGGATGGCATCATTTATTCAAAAGCTGTCAATGCAATCCACCTAATAGCTGCAGACGGGTCCATCATTCTGGTCCCTCATTTATGCGGGATTTAAAGGGTCATGTGGGTGTCCTTGGAAAAGATGAGTTGCCCAACTGCTGAGTCTGTACTTAGAGGCCGATATCTGGGTGATATCACAATTTATTTATCTTTTTACCGCAATGGAATATTTGAATAATAGTTTATAAACTGTAAAACTATAAACGTTCTCTTCAGCCAAAGGGTCAATACAGACGATAAGATAAGAGCGACGCATCGATTGCAACCTTAAGGAGCAAGTAACAGTCCAAGTAGAACAGCACATGCAATGAGTGGCTGTAGATGGCAGTACCTCTGCCTTGGCCTGGTACATGCTGTGGTGTTGGCACTGCTGCTGGTCACACAGTACGTGATGTGCTTTAAAAGAAGGCTTAAGCTGCAATTATTCTGATTAATGGTCTCATTGAAAACTTCTCCACTTTCAGCTCTGGAAACTCCAGATGTAATGAGCTGGAACCCTATATCTCCCTCCCTCCTTCATTATATCACATGGCTGCCAATAATTTGTATTAAGATTTACCTCCCGGAACCACTTCACGTCGACAGTCCACGTGTCCCAGAACTATTGTGTATTAGAGCATTATACCTAGTTCACACTGTGCTTCATCCATAACTCATACCTCCTAGAACATTACATAAGCCAAGACGGGTATCTAGTGCTCCTGTATAACTATACATGTGCTCTGTTTGGGGAACATGTACTTCTAGCAACCTTGCAAATTCTTACGTTGTACTGACCATGTCATACTCTAGTCATGTGGGCTCATTGGAAAAGAATAAGGCTGGGGGAATTAGGACAGACCCCCTGTATTATTGGGGATAATGGAGCATGAGATAGAGCAACAGGATATGACAGATAGCAAGATGGAGAGAAGGAGGTAGACAACCCTTTGTCTTTGGACAAGGAAGACGAGTCAGGGGAAGGGGCCAGTAGAGGAGTAGTGAGCAGGGCTCAGGGTGACAAAAGTGGGCCGGGCGCCTTGAGCAACTTAGGCCAGCGGAGGGAGTTTCAGTTGGGTTCAGCTAGTATTTCCCACCCGCTCACTCATTTATCTGCTTTCCTTTATCGCTTATTTGTATCACCATATATTGTATCCAGTGAGGCGGAGTCGTGGCTCTATCCCTGGATGAGGCAAAAATCAAGGTGTTCTGTTGGTGTAGCAGCGGTCTGTGTAGTTGGAGGGGGGAGGTAGCACGCAAGAATTTGGGTGGACATCCTTAGGTTGTTGGCGAGGTGCATGTAGGACAATGTTAAGCTGGCATCAGGCCAGTGATGCAGCAACAGGCTGATAAGCTAGCGGACACGCTGGTGATGTGGCATTATAATGGACTGATGGCAAGGCAGTGTCAGGCTGACAATGCTGCAAACAACCACTGCCTGGAACAGATCATGGCAGACAGAGGTAGTCTCAGCGGGGCTGATGTTACGCCGGCCGGTTGCTGGTGATGCAACATGCATTTTGCAATGTGCACAGAAATCAGAGGGCAGGCGAGCCGGGCAGCAACCACTCATTATCATGAGGTTCACTCATTCCCTTCTCTCTCTCTAGCGCCATTCGTCCAGCACTGGTGTAATCGGGGGCAGCGAGTCCTGACCTGTCCCCTTGACATCTGTGTCCTGCATGTACTATACACATGGCAGATGCTAGTGAGGGCTTCGGGATGGAGGGGGGGGGGGGGGAGTGGGATGGTTGGTAAGATCAGGGGTCTCAGCCAAATAGGAGCTAAATAGAGTGAAATACTTACTAATGTAGGGTTGCTGCCTGGCTGGAGGTATTCTCTCCCCCCGCAATTATTTTTTACAGTTAACTAATATGTCCAGTAGATAATAAATACCGGCCTTTTGACTTAATTACCATTTGTGCCGGTGAGTTACCAGCGATTGAGATTAGGCTCTCCAATGTGTGACTTGTAAATAGAATAGTGGCAGATGCCAAAGCAGTCGTCCCCTGTCCCCTCTACGGTGGTGGGCAGACCAAGTAAAGGATCAATGAGAGTAGCCGGTTCCCCCTTATCACACCAGCAGCGCATCGTCTGTACAGACCCCCAACCATCTGTGGGGGCAGCGAGCCTTGTCTGCGGCTGGAACATAATTTGTAATTTAATCAAGGAAAAAATTACTCAGCGCTGTATGTTACACATTGACACAAAGGCTTTTACTTAGAAGCCGATATCTGGCTGATATCACAGTTTATTTATCTTTTTATCACAGTGGAATATTTGAGCAATAGTTTATTAACTGTAAAACTATAAACGTTCTCTTCAGCCAAAGGGTCAATACAGACGATAAGATAAGAGCGACGCATCGATTGCGGCCTTAACCTCTTAGTGACCGCTCCATTGCCTTTTTATGTCCTAGCTTGCTGAGCTTTAACCCCCAGGGATGTAAAAACATGCACCCCGTGGGGATTAAAACCTTGCAAGCGCTAGATGTGACCGCTCCATGCTGCTGGTTACCGGAAGTAGCTGATAACCTGGTGCTCTCATCGCGGGTCGCGCCCCCCCCCCCCCCCCATCAGTCATATGATTGCTGGCATTCGGCAAATCATGTGAAAGTCAATTAAAAGTAAAAAAAAAAAGGTGGACAGCTGAAAGTACTCAGAAGGGCACGCGGCCCAGGAATTTTAAAAATCTCTCTGGCTCCCATGTGTAGCCGAGAGCAGAGAGATGTCACAGCTGCTGTATGCGGTTCTCAGTCACATGATCGCTGCTATCCAATGGATAACAGCAATCATGTAAAGTTACAAAAGAGAAAACAGTTTAAAGGGGTTGTCTCGCGAAAGCAAGTGGGGTTATACACTTCTGTATGGCCATATTAATGCACTTTGTAATATACATCGTGCATTAAATATGAGCCATACAGAAGTTATTCACTTACCTTCTCTGCGCTGGCGTCCCCGTCTCCATGGCTCCGTCTAATTTCGGCATCTAATCTCCTGATTAGACGCGCTTGCGCAGATGGGTCTTTTCCCTTCGGCTCGGCCCGGCACAAACGGCATTCTGGCCCCGCCCCCTTCTACGCGTCATTGCGTAGCTCCGCCCCCGTCACATGTGCTGATTCCAGCCTCCTGATTGGCTGGAATCGGCACATGTGACGGGGGCGGAGCTACGCGATGCCGCGTAGAAGGGGGCGGAGCCAGAATGCCGTTCGTGCCGAGCCGAAGGGAAAAGACCCATCTGCACAAGCGCGTCTAATCAGGAGATTAGACGCTGAAATTAGACGGAGCCATGGAGACGGGGACGCCAGCGCAGAGAAGGTAAGTGAATAACTTCTGTATGGCTCATATTTAATGCACGATGTATATTACAAAGTGCATTAATATGGCCATACAGAAGTGCTTAACCCCACTTGCTTTCGCGAGACAACCCCTTTAAGTTTCATCTCCCCTCACGGATCATATCTCAATATAAGATTACGTATCGAAGGCCCCCGGATTTATCCGCGGACCTTACCCCGGCTTCTGCGCACGCACCCCCCTCCAAAATGGCGAACGCATGTGCAAAAGCAGCGGATTGCTAGAGTAGTTTAAAATCTCCCTGCTCCTGGCTACCAAAGAGCTGGAGATTGCACCAGCGGCAGCGGTACAAGGTCCCTGGTCACGTGATCACGGATCCGATCCATGAGGGGAGGTGAAATTACTTACCTAAGGCCTCCAATGATGTCCCCCAATGGGACCTTTCCTCAACTTTCTGTGCCCATTGGCAAAGTGGCGGACACAAGCGCAGAAGCTGGGGAGGGCCCAGGAAATTTAAAGTTTTCTTGCTTCTAGCTACAAAAGGTAGCCAAGAGCCTCGAGCAATGACCGATGGCTGCCGTGAGCGGTCCCCAGTCATGTGATCGCCGTTATCCAATTGATAATTGCGATTATGTAAAAGTTAAAACACAGTTAAAGTTTAATGCTTCTTTCAGTGTGAGCCCCGTTGTCATACGGACATAAGATTAGGGTACAATTGGTATGTTTCCGAATACAGGGCAAACAGGAGTAACCATTTTGGGGTGAACGTCTTCATTCCTATGTACGCTTTACAAAAAACTGTTTTTAAAATGACACAATTGCCAAAAAAATGAAAATTGTAATTTTTTTCCTTCTGCTTTGCTTAGATTCATTCAAAAACTGTGGGGTCAAAATACGCAGTTCGCCCCTAGAGGAATTTGCTAAGGGGTCTAGTTTTCAAAATGGGGTCATTTGTGGGGGTTCTCCATCATTTTGGCCGCTCATGGGCTCTACAAGTGGGCAATGGGGCCCAAATCACCTTCAAGCAAAATGTTTGTTCTGAAAGCCACTGGCTGTGCCTTTCGGTTTGGGCCCCGTTGTGTATAGAAACACAAAATTAGGGTGACAGCGTGTATGTTTCTTGAACACAGGACAAACGGGGGTATCCATTTTGGGTGCAAATCCTCATTATCATGTCCACTACAGAAAAAAATCCTGTATTTTAAATTACATAGTTGCAAAAATATGAAATTTTATTTTTTCTTCTCTAAATTACATTAATTCCTGACAAGAAACTGTGGGGTAAAAATACTCATAATACCCCTCAGCGAATACTTTTAAATGTGTAGTTTTTAAAATGGGGTCATTTGTGGGGGTATCTATCATCCTGACACCATTGAGCTTTTGCCATCTTTGGCTTCGTGCAAGAAAATAAAATGTTTCTCAAAATGTAATGTTAAATTTGTACGTCTCCTAAATGGTTAAAAAAGAAAACTAAAGTTTTTCCAATGTGCGTCCAGAATAAAGTAAACAGATGGAAATATATATCTTATCAAAAATTTGTACAGTATGTTTGCACATATTTGAGATACTGCAGTTGAAAATGTGAAAAGCTGACAATTTTTTCAAAATTTTCCCAATTTTGGCACTTTTAATAAATATACACAAATTCAATCGGTCTATTTTTTCCCCGCAATGAAGTACAATATGTGTGGAAAAAACAATGTCAGAATCACTTGGATATGGAAAAGCTTTACAGATTTCTACTATGTTAAAGTGACACATGTCAGATTTCCAAAATTTGCCCTGGTCATTAAGGCGCAAACAGGCCTGGTCACTAAGGGGTTAAGGGGCATGTGACAGTCCAAGCAGAATTCAATGAATGGCTGTAGGTGGCCATTCCCTATTTCTCTGAAACTGCACAGGTTTTCACCACTCAATAGAGAAGGGGTTGGGATTTACCACCGTATATGTATGTAATGTATATAGTTGCCGAGGGTTAAGAGTGCTAAACTACACAGCTTGAAATGAGAATGGTCAAGTTATTATCAGTAATGGCATGGCAAATCAGAATTCCTTTGGCTAACTGGAACCCACACCTCTTGACAGGGTTTTCAAAATTCCTTTAAGAAATTTAGATAAAGGCAAAGAATATTATGAAAGAAAAAAACTCTTCTCACCAGGTTACTCCACCGGCACTCCAGTGCCACCGCTCCACTGCTACATACTAATCTGTTCTCCGCTGCCCAACTCCCCATGATATCACTAAGGCCAGTGATTGGCTTCAGCAGTCACATGTCAAGTTGGGCACATCATCACTGATATCAGCAGAAGAAAGGTTTGCTTGTCTGTCAGTATAACCCTGGGCATGTTTAGACGGGACAGTTATCAAGAATGTTCAGCTCTTGTAAAAGGGCCTTAAAGGGGTTGTCCCGCGCCGAAACGGGTTTGTTTTTTTTTTCAACCCCCCCCCCCCCCCCCCCGTTCGGCGCGAGACAACCCCGATGCAGGGGTTAAAAAAGATCACCGGAGAGTGCTTACCTGAATCCCCGCGCTCCGGTGACTTCTTACTTACCTGATGAAGATGGCCGCGGGGATCTTCTCACTCGGTGGACCGCAGGGCTTCTGTGCGGTCCATTGCCGATTCCAGCCTCCTGATTGGCTGGAATCGGCACGTGACGGGGCGGAGCTACACGGAGCCCCATTCAGAAAAGAAGAAGACCCGGACTGCGCAAGCGCGGCTAATTTGGCCATTAGACGGCGAAAATTAGTCGGCTCCATGGGAACGAGGACGCCAGCAACGGAGCAGGTAAGTGAAAAACTTCTTATAACTTCTGTATGGCTCATAATTAATGCACAATGTACATTACAAAGTGCATTAATATGGCCATACAGAAGTGTATAGACCCACTTGCTGCCGCGGGACAACCCCTTTAAAGAGGTTATCCCACAATTTGTATCACCTACCCACAGAATACATAATGAAAATCTGAATAATAGAGGTCTTACCGTTGAGGTCCCCACCAATCCCAAGAACGGGCAATCTCTGTCATCTTCTTGTCTCTGCACCCCCCACAGTAAAGAGACGCTTGAATGCAGCCAAGAGTTTCGCTCCTGCTCCATTAACTGTATGGAACTGCCATATATAGACAAGGGCTTGTACTCTACTATTTCCAACAGTCCCATTGAAATGAATGAAGCGTCAGTGCACATGCTCGGCCACTACTTCATTCAAGCTCCTCTTTGCTGCAACAGGTGCAGTGAGGAGGAGAGGGCGACAATGGGTGCCCATTTTGGGATCGGTGGAAGGAACCAGCATTAAGATAAGTGGTAAAAATGCTTATGCTTTTGATATTAAAATTGTTCTTCACTCCTGCCACTTCCAGACATGAATGTAGACCATTGGGTCTCCATCGGAAGCGTTATAAGCAGACACCTATATAGAGCAGACAGTTATTTCTCAATACCCATAATATATAGTGCAGTCTCTATAGCTACATAGAGAATAGGTGGTGATTTTTTTCTCTATTCTCTATGCAGGTATGGAGTTACCACCCTAAGTGGATACCTCCATAGAACTTGAAGGCCATTGTAGACTTTAAGTTTTAGCTCAGTGACCTGTCCCAAAAGCCTGTTACTTATCTCTTGCCATTACAGCTGTGGATCCCTGTTGGAAGCCATGCTCCAATTGCTGGCCATAAGAGATTGCTAGGCAATCTGACTCGCCACTCCACTCTCCAGCTCTCCTTCGCTCTACTGGCAGCCACATCGAGTTGTAAATTGCACTGTTCATTAACATTAGTCCTGGTGAAGTGATTCTGGCCTCACCACCTTGCATGCAGATTGGAGTTGTCCCACTTCTAGCTGGGGCCCAGGTTAGTACTGCTGTCTCAGTCCTATTGAAGTGAATGATTCTTAGCCTACAGTGCAAACTCGGGCCATTGTGTAATGTATGGATCTGTCTGTTTTCTGCAGCAAAGCAGCTAGAAATGGGATAACCTCTTTAAGGTACAGTCTTTGCTTCATGTGGCTCTTGTTCATGATTACCATTCCTGACTGTGATCCTGATCTAGACTTCTGCTTTGTTACTGGATTCTGCTCCAGTCTTGGATTTGCCCTAATACTTGTCGTCCTACTCCTGGTTCTGACCCTTATCACATCCGCTGACTTGGCTTTATTGCTGACTATGTTCCAATTTCTTCAGCAATCCTACCACCAATAGGTGACTATTCTGGGGACTTCGGTCTAGGAATCTGGCCAAGAAAGTCCATACTCCTTTCTGGACGTTGAGGGTGAAGAATGGGGAGATTCCTTAGACTTTGTACACCAGTCTAGCCAGCGCCAAACCGATTGCGGCTTAGAAAACTGGCTCTTGTTGCTTTGTGTTCTTGTTGCGTCAAACCTAAAGTCCTCAAATGCCAATGTGGATTGACAAGCAGGTTGGGCACAACAATTATCTGAAAATCCTATAACCCATTATTGCAAAAGCAAATCATTGGCCACAGAAGCATTGGCACAAAACAACTGTAAAGTCTGTAATTATAGCAATAATAAGCTTAATAGATCTATGGGAAAGTTCTGTACACAGTATTCTGTAAGGCAGGTAATTTGCTGTCTGAGTCTCTCGTAGATAAGGTGACTTGCCTGAAGTTATATGGAGGAGCTTTCTCCATTGTTGCAGGTAGTGTCGTTACCAAGTAAGATACTCTTTCTTACCGTTCAGCTAACAAATATCCACTTGAATGGATTGACATGCTTTAACGTGATAATCTTTTTGTGGCCTAAACTGGAATGTGCTGGAGCATTGCCCTGAGACAAGTCCAGTACTATATGATTAGCCGTAATCTTTTGTGTATATATACGTCAAAGACGTTAATCTCTTGAGAGGCCGTCAGACACTTACACGGTATGGATGTTGAAAAGCCAACATAGTTCCAATGATGAAATACTGCCAGATATTGCCAAATGATTCCAAGCCAGTAGATACCGAGGTGGTAGAGAATTCAATTAGGTTACCCAATTTAGGGTGCCAGTCCTTTGAGAACCTAAGCCAGCTCTTCACCTCACATAGACAACAGGAACCAATGGACTTGGGCCGCATGTCTACGGGCATTGTGGAATATCACTAGCGATATTCCGCGGCTTGGGAGCATGGGAGAGAACTGTCAGTTCTCCACGGTGAGCCTATCTGACAGATAGGCTGACCGCGGAGAATCGCGGCATGCTGCAATTTGCCGCCCGCGAGCAGAGATTCGCTATGATTCTCCGCTCCTGGTTAGGGGGCTGCGCTTTCCATAGCAACACTATGGAAAGTGTTCACTGCATTTCCCACGGCCGGATTATCATCGCGGGGAATGCAGTGCACAATCGCCCGTGGACAGGAGCCCTAATAAGGATGTTTTACACCACATGCAGATTTTGCTGATCATATGGCCAATTGCCTGAGCATCTTAATTAGATACATATACTGTATGTACACTCTTTGTCAAAAAAATCAAGCATCTAGAAGGAAGTGTTGTTTTGTTGCAAAACCCGTCCTGCAGTTCTCAGGCAGATCTGTAAATGATGAGGTTGTGGGGTGATTAGATGAACGGTTTGGTCACCGGAGACTCTAAAAGTGGTCCCCTCCCCCCCTCTTGGCCTATAAAAATCTCTCAGAGTCTACTTGTGTATAGACACCTCTATGATGCTGATTTCACCCAGTTAAAGTTACAGAGGGGGCGCATTACTGGAACTGAGAAGCTGGATGGTCGTATCGACAAATTGACTGCCACCTGGCTGTTCTGAACAGACTGTTAGGCTCTGGTACCAGTGGATGCATGAGCGCACAGAAGGCAACCAGGCTTAGGACACCCTTGACAGACATTTAGGCACCTGAGACTAGGAGCTCCATAGTAACATAATATATAAGGCCGAAAAAGACATGTCTATTAGAGATGAGCGAACGTACTCGTCCGAGCTTGATACTCGTTCGAGTATTAGCGTGTTCGAGATGCTCGTTACTCGTAACGAGCACCACGCGATGTTCGGGTTACTTTCACTTTCCTCTCTGAGACGTTAGCGCGCTTTTCTGGCCAATAGAAAGACAGGGAAGGCATTACAACTTCCCCCTGCGACATTCAAGCCCTATACCACCCCCCTGCAGTGAGTGGCTGGGGAGATCAGGTGTCACCTGAGTATAAAAATCGGCCCCTCCCGCGGCTCGCCACAAATGCATTCTGACATAGTTCAGGGAAAGTGCTGCTGGTGCCGGAGCTGCTATAGGGAGAGCGTTAGGAGTGATTTTAGGCTTCAAGAACCCCAACGGTCCTTCTTAGGGCCACATCTAACCGTGTGCAGTACTGTTGAGGCTGCTTTTTGCAGTGTTGCACATTTTTTTTTTTTTTGTATATCGGCCGTGCAGAGCATTGCGTCCTCAGTCTGCAGTAATTTTACATAGTATAGGGCCAGTAGTGCTGAGGCAGGGACAGTGAAAAAGGTGAAAGACATATACTGTCTATATAGGCAGTGGGCTTTTCCAAAAAAATTTGGGAAAAAAAATTCTATTTGGGCTGCCTGTGACCGTCCTGAGTGTACTGCATCTCTGCTGGGGGTAGTAGTCCTAATTAATACGCAGCCAGCTAAGTGTTACAGCAGGCTTGCGCAAAATTCTTTCCTGGCTCTGCGTTGGCCGTTACATCACCGCTGTCATCCTGTCCAGAGGGAAACAGTCTGCAGTAATTTTACATAGTCCAGGGCCAGTAGTGGTGAGGCAGGGACAGTGAAAAAGGTGAAAGAGATATACTGTCTATATAGGCAGTGGGCTTTTCCAAAAAAATTTGGGACAAAAAAAATCTATTTGGGCTGCCTGTGACCCTCCTGAGTGTACTGCGTCTCTGCTGGGGGTAGTAGTCCTAATTCATACGCAGCCAGCTAAGTGTTACAGCAGGCTTGCACAAAATTCTTTCCTGGCTCTGCTGTGCGTTCCGTAAGCGAAGTCAGCCTCCAACCACAGGCCAAAAGCGGCACCTTTAATTACAGCGTTCTGTTTCTGCACTACTGGTAATACACCATGCTGAGGGGTAGGGGTAGGCCTAGAGGACGTGGACACGGAGGCCCAGGTCAGGGTGTGGGCAGACGCACTTATAAATAGACACGAGGGTGGTGTGGCATAAGGGCAGCTGAAGGCTGCGCAGGGACACTTTGGTGTGTGCTGTGGACACTGGGTCGTGTGGGGGGGGGGGGGGGGTTGGGCAGCATGTAACCCAGGAGAAGTGGCAGCGGAGTGTCATGCAGGCAGTGATTGTGCTTTGTTGGAGGTAGTGTGGTGCTTAGCTAAGGTATGCATTGCTAATGAAGGCTTTTCAGAAGTAAAAATCGTTGGGGGGGGGGCACTCTTGCCGCTATTGTGGCTTAATAGTGGGACCTGGGAACTTGAGATGCAGCCCAACATGTAGCCCCTCGCCTGCCCTATCCGTTGCTGTGTCGTTCCCATCACTTTCTTGAATTGCCCAGATTTTCACAAATGGAAACCTTAGCGAGCATCGGCGATATACAAAAATGCTCGGGTCGCCCATTGACTTCAATGGGGTTCGTTATTCGAAACGAACCCTCGAGCATCGCGAAATTTTCGTCCCGAGTAACGAGCACCCGTGCATTTTGGTGCTCGCTCATCTCTAATGTCTATCCATTTCAGCCTACTACCCCCCCCCACCCCCTCCCCATTGATCCAGAGAAAGACAAATAAGAAACAAATGAGGTAGAAGCCAATATTCCCCAGTTAAGGGGGAAAAATCCCTCCTGACTCCAATCTGGCAATCGGAATAATCCCCGGATCAACAACCCTATAGAGGGACTGCACAGTAAAATATCAATATTTGCAAACGATACAAAATTATACAAGACAACTTATACAATGGCGGACAAGGTACGGCTGCAAATATACCTAGATAAGCTGGGGTCTTGGGTAGAAAAATGGCAAATGAAGTTCAATATTGATAAATGTAAGGTTATGCAGGAGAAACGTATGTCATCAATATACACGAAATGGGGTACTGCTTGGGAGAAGTGATGTAGAAAAAGACCTGGGGGTACTAGTGGATTGTAGACTTAACTGGAGTAACCAATGCCAGTCAGCTGCTGCAAAAGCAAATAAAGTCTTGGGGTGCAGTAAAAGAGGCATAGGGGCGAGGGTTGAGAACATTGTTCTTCCACTATATAAGTCACTTGTCAGGCTCCACATGGAATACTGTTACAGTGCTGGAGGGGGTTCAAAGAAGAGCGACTAAACTAATACATGGAATGAAGGGACTGGATTACCCAGAGAGGCTATCCAAATTGGGATTATTTACCCTGGAAAAAAAGATGTCGAAGAGGCGACCAAATAACTATGTATAAATACATTAAAGGGACAATACAGGGATCTCATCTGTTTATACCCAGGACTGCGACGGTAACAAGAGGGCATCCGCTACGGTAAGGAGTTGTCTTACAAGAGAGAGTGAACTCTGAGTCCGTGAGAGGTGTTGGTTGGAGTTCAGTAGCTATTGTTGTACCGCTAGAGGATGAGGAAGCTGAGAAAGAAATCTGTACTCGTATCTTTGGGTTCTGAACAGGTCCTCATGTGACAGACTGAGAGAAGGGCTAGGAGTGAAGGTATAGCATAGCAACAGTAAAGACTGTAAATGGAAGCTGTGAGTAAGGCCCCAGGCTCAGTAAACATAAAGCAGGTCTGAGGAGAGGCCATGCAAGTGGAACTGTTGGACAAACATCTGTTCATCTGATAGCTATTTCTCCCACTCTCCAAAAACATTAATGCTTGGTACAGCTGAGCTTTCATATGTTATACATTGGAAGAAGGAGGTAAGCCACCTCTGATGATGACTTTTTTCCTGAAGGACAAAACGATTGTGCTTTGAAATTCAGCATACCTGATCCTTCTTTTCCCATCATCTGTCAGGGGAAAGTTGAGAGGCCCCCATACACAGTCAAGAGTCTTCTGGCCCTATTGGAATCAGCAGGATCAGACAACTATAATCTAATGCTGTCATTTCAGTAAAAAGACTGCTTCTGTTTGCAACTGGTCATGTCTGTGACTCTTTATTTATTTAATGCTCTATCTGCACCTGTCCGATTGGTCACAACAGGCCCAGTCTGAATCTCAATCGGAAAAGACAACACCCGTGTTGCAACATTTCTTCGAAGGTCCAATCAAACTTTGACACTTTACAACTTGCAATGCTTTCTGTTTGTGATATTTTGGTTGTTTTTGAGAGTTGGTCATCTAGGACATGAGCCAATATTAATGGGCAATCACAGAATGTTTACTTTACACAAATGGATGCAATCTCCGGTGAGCTATAAAAATATTCCACAAATGTCTAGTAGCTCGCCTTATCACATGCGTTTTCATGTTCTCTTAAGCCAATCATTTTTTATAGGTCATGTTTATGGAGAATTTATGATTTTATCTTTATATTTGTCTTCTTGGTTTACAAAGTCCACATGTGTCTTCTGGACATCCGATTAGTTTTCATTTTCATGTATAAACGAAGACATGTTTTCTTCAGATCTTGTTCTGTATCATTATTGTATTCTCCAGTTACTTCCAGAGCTTCGTTCATAGTTCTGCTGGTTTCCCATACATCCTTAAAAAGCAGGTCCTAATATCTGCATCCTGCTCAGATAGCACCACCATATTGTACCCCACACAAATGTAGTATTTAATTGTTACTCCCTTAAATACACTACATAATACCGCCATATAGTGCTCACATAATTCTACTGTTCCCAAACAATAGCACCGTATAACCATAAGCAATAAAAAATGGATATAGCGCTC
Organism: Eleutherodactylus coqui; assembly: GCF_035609145.1. Classification (NCBI taxonomy): domain Eukaryota; kingdom Metazoa; phylum Chordata; class Amphibia; order Anura; family Eleutherodactylidae; genus Eleutherodactylus; species Eleutherodactylus coqui. The sequence goes on from NC_089838.1 coordinate 330,639,605, forward strand.
ACAGGATCCGGGGTAAACGATTCAGAAGTGGACGAGAGATAATAATGAAAAGCCCGTCTTTAATAACCTGTTACGTGTTTTGGCTATTAAAAGCCTTTTTCAAGCATTTTCTTCGAAAGTGACGGATACTCATGTTAAAATAGCCAAAATCTTGGCCCAGAGACCATTTCAAGGAGTGCAGTTGGGTTGTCTATGGCTGGTGGGGCCATTGCTCTATTATAGTTTATTTTTATAGCCAGAGTTTACGTATTAAGCTGTTTGTTGGAAGCAGTGGGCCGACATGAGCTGCCATAGCACTCCATCTGCCCAGCAGAGTGTTGGCCAATCCAGAGCTGTGACGTCATTTCCCCATCACTTTGCAGGTGACTGCTCCAGAAACTTATTGCTTGGTTATCAGTTTTGGTGTAAAGTTTGAATGATTTCCTACGGATCTCTTCTATATGCTTGCCTATCCATGTGCTGACCTTAGCCTCATTTCCCGACTTTGTCTTCTGCTACCAATTTGTGAACCTGTTGGCTTTCTGCCTGTTACCAACCCAGATCTGTCTTCACCACTTCTTTGAGTGAATCTGCTATCTGACCATCTATTGGGGACTATCCCAGGAACTGCGACTTAGGTATTCAACCGGTAAAGTCCATACTTCCTTGTGGGGGTTAAGGATGAAGAACAGGAGGACTGGGTCTCTTCACTTGTCAAGCATTGCAAGTCCAACCTGGTGAAGTGTACCATTCATAAACGGAATGCAATCTAGTGGAAATCGATATACGCAAATTCTCTGGGACAAGAGTTTGATAGAGGGTGGTACATTTTACTATGGTTCCACAGGCACGTAAATAGCTTGGTTTTCCTCCTGGGCTCGTCATTGCCAGATATTTCATCAAGAGGGAGGATAAATTTCAGGAACATACAGTGCCGAGAAAACAGAGTTATCTGCCATGACTTAACCTTCAGGATACTATGTGATATTTCAGCAGAACAGAATTTTGTTACATAGTTGAGTCAAAATACATTATGTATGGGAAAAGATTTACTCAAAAACATCCCCAAGAGTTGTCATTGACTAGATTATTGGAGAGCAAGAACAATCTACTACCCATAGTAAGTACCTGTAGGAATGGGGAGAGGATAGATCAGTGGGTAACAGGGCATGTTTTGCTACTCAAGGGCCTGGAACAGCTTACGACTATCCTATGGGTAAATTCAAGGGTGTAGCCATAGGGGGTGAGCAGGTAACAGCAGCAACCAGGTACTGGTGTCTCAGGGGGTCTAGGTTCCCTCAGAACACCAGTACATGGTAGACACCATATGGTAGGTGCAGGGAGCCATGATAGAGATTTTGAACTGGAGCCTATGAGCTTCAGCTTATACTTGTGAATAGAATAATGACGGCCATATTGACTAATAAAAAAATAGCGCATATGGTTGGATCCATACTGATTGCATCATTGGATTTAAATAACTAGATACACTTTATAATATGATGTATCCAATGATCTTAGTTTTTTCTTGCTAGACAGGGTTATTGAACATATATCGGCCAGCGAGATAGATACACTCCTTACTTCAGTCTCTCAAACACTGGACATTGTTTGAACATTATTGAAGTGTTTCTATAACTTTAAAAGGGAGGAGGGTGCCCCAGTATGCAACAGTCTGCGGTCTTGTTTCTGGGAGGAGGGCAGTCAACACTTGGGTAGCGGGCTAGTCAGTTACAAAGTAAGAAGCCCCTGACAAAACAAGGATCTTGAATCACATTTTAAGCCCTATGGGCGGAACGTGTGTTGGACTAACGTAGTAACCCCAGGGATGCAAGCGTTACTCACGTTACTGCTGCCATTTATAATCCTGCACTGTCCTGCCTCATTTGTGAGAGGAACCAGTAGGCCTTATTCTTTACCATAAGTCCTCTTACTTTTCAAATTGTTTATGGACTCTCGTTATGTTGGATAAATACTCTTTACTGGGGACTTTGAAATAATAGAAAAACAAGTTCTGATATACCGATACACAGGATCTTAAGTAGCGAACGGCGCTATCTGGCCCAAGTTCGAACTGTAGTGTTAATAAAGTTGCGGTTCACTCAAACTGCACAGCATCTGCCTATGGAAGTTTCCCTCAATGGATACAGTGGGTGGCTATGCCGAGAAGTTAGCATTGGGAGCTTGTGTCTAGGCCAAGCCCCGCGTTACCCTGGCCTGAGTCCAGTCATGAAAACCTGCTAACGTGGCTTCCTGCCAACATGGAGCAACGCACCATGACCCCCATCATAGTGCTGTCCCAGTACCAGACCGAGTTGAGCCACCTGCAATCAACCCAATCGACTACGAGAGCCAGAGAATCATTCCAGCCTAAGTCAGCTCCCATCTCACATCCTCACCTGATAAATGTCCTTCAGTCCATCACAGTGGGCTGTACAAGCTTCTGGGACAGGAATGGCAGTGCTGGTTCTCTAGGTGCATTCCCCAGTTTATTGTATCTAACCCCCTATAGTAAACATTCTCCATAGGTTTTAGTGTCAAGTCCAATGAGCAACCTGTCTAGATATTCTGCTCTATAGGATTGGTTTGGGTCGGAAATGAATGAGTTATGGAGACTATTTATTTATTGCACTTAGGGACAATCCCAAGGAGCATTAGTGGCTAATGAGATCCAATAGACAAATATGACTGTTAATATGAGAAGCTCTTGAAGTGCCATGGAGTTGATTGTTGACCTAGTTTTTAAGCTTCACTAGAAGATCACAGGGATTCGATTACAGAGTAGACATTGACATTTCCAGACTTCTGCCAAGTAAATGCGTTGCACAAACCGCACAGCGGCCAGCTCTACTTCTGGAGAAATGTTCATGCAGCGAGAGCGGTCATCTGCCAATATTATGAGCCGGTCATAAGAACTTATTACCTTCTCTTAATAAAGCCATTAGTGTGGACAATAAGTGTCTGATAGCAAGAAACAATATTGTAACAGTGTCATTACTAAGAAGGTATCGGGAATGCTTGTGGAGCTGTGTACTTTGCATACTATTAGAACTAGTTGATGTGAATGGGAAACCTAAGAGAAGGAGGAGTTGGCATTGCTAACTTCCATGCGGATGTCTCATTGTCCAGGTCGGAGTTCCAGAAGGAAAGTGTTAAGGACATATTGCTCCCACAGCTTGGTACAAGCGGCACTATGTCGAACGCAGATCGTGCGTTCCACCTCAGAGCAGGATGATGTCATCACACTCCTCTAACATAGACAACTAAGTTTTGTGGTTTTATTATGCTTGAAAAAGGCTCTTTTGGGAGCCAAGAGGCGTTGGATTTGAATAAACGGTTATTGAAATTTTGAAACTACCCTGTCTTCTGGACGTTTGGGTTGGACTTCACCTAAGATCTGAAGTCCCTGGGAGGACTGTTCTGCTTAGCAGGATTAGGGGTGTTCTCTGCTCAGACACCCCTGCAAAGTAAGTCATTGCTGGTGTCATGTATTTTACACAAGTCTTATACACTATCTGGAGCGCTGGGGCTTTTTATGGTCTAACCATAGCCTATTTGTATTTATTTTCTGATTGTCCCTATTCGGAACCCCCACTAATGCTCACCTTGCTTGGATGTCTGATTGACCAGGACCGACTAACCTTCTGTATTGCCTACTGGGATTGGAGACGTGCTGGACTTTCCCTGTAGAGGGAGTCCGGACATGTCAGGGTGAGTTTAGATTTACTTCTCACCCTTTTATACTTTATTAGTCTTGGAGAACACCATATGGTGCTCTCTACCATATCCCTGGAGTGCTGCCTGAGCTGATTTGTGTTTTTGTTCCCACAGCTTGGTGTGATTTCACAAGATCACAAGATTTTCACAAGATCACAATAATTTTGTGATTTAGGTTTTTTCAATAAAAGAAGAAAAGACATTTCCGAATGACAACCAGGCTGCTTTTTGCAATGGATTTAACAATTCCTGAAGTTCTTCATCATCCATTACTTATCTTTTTTGAGGCCCTATAAAAATTCCTTCTTTCAGTTTCTCATCACTAACTTTAGGAAATTTAGATTTCAAATGCTGCAGAATTTCTATCAATTGCTTTTACAAATAGTTCCATCACCCCAGTTTTATATGTGGTGGAGGCGCATACACTTTCAGGATTCACTAAAGCTACATTTGGCACATTTTTTTGTCCAGGAATAAAGATCTATTTACACGGAGCGATGATCGCTCAAACGACAGTGACAGCCTTGAGTGATCATTTTGCATAAACTATTAAGTAGCTACTCAGCTACTTAATAGCAATTAAGTGTGCAAATAAAGCCTTGGCTGAACGCAGTGAATAGCTGGAGGCTATTATCTGCTTTCAGTTCCTTTGTTCTCCAGGGGTTAACAATGCTATCAGCACTCCCCGTGGAGAACTGCTTATAAGGCTGAAGGACGATTTTTAGTTTGGCCTGAACTTAACCATCAGCTAGCAGTGCCCGAAAAGTGCCCGATGGCCGCACGTTTAGACGCAACAATAAGCGCTCAAACGATCGCTTTTTAGCGATTTTTGAGCGATCATCGCTCCATGTAAATGGGCCTTTAGAGTTCCACGCTTAGGCAAACCTCATTCCTCTGATCACATACTAAATAGTACACTAAATAGGAAGGTAATTCATCCAACGGCAAACCATAAAGAATTCCTACATTAAAAAGAAAAATTAAGTGTGATAAAAACCTGCCTGATGGAAACTTCTAACATTTTTTAATTCAGGAGGGGAAATATTACTAGAATCACCATGAAATATTCTTGTGAAAGAAATCATGTTGACTAGCTTACACTGAGCGATTATCGTTCAGATTCCCGCCATCATGAAGTAATCTGAACGATGATTGGGATGTGTAAAAGATAGATGGACCGGTTGGGGTCAGGACTGGCCAGTTGTGATAACACTATGGAAGGACACCAAAGTCCCTATAGAACTTTATATATCGGGCTCAGCATGCATTCAAAGGGCTCAGACTTCACAGCATAGAAACTGTGGGTTCCTGTTATATACTTTTATGTCGTATCAACAAGTGTGACTCATGGGAGCACAGCAGATGGGGTTCTTACCAATCCTAATAATACGGGGTGCTCGATACAGATGCCTGATTGAGAAGTGCTATGTCCACGTGGTCACAAAGATGGAGTGTAGCCCATTCTTAGGAATGTTGGGGACCATAGAGGACTAGTAGATATATATGCAAGGCCGGTGTGATTGGGGAATCCAATAGATGGGGTTTCTACTAAGCCTGAGAATGGGGGTGATGGGTCCACAGCCCTGGCTGAGACATGCTGTGCATGTCTAAGAATGATGCAGGTAGATTAAGTTATGAATGGCGTGGCAGTAAGTAGACAAATCTTCTCCTGCCTATGTCACCAAGGGTCATGGCTCTCTCTTGTCACATAGCAGCAGCCACAGCTGATTGGATCTTAAGGCTCCTCTGCCCCCTTACTCTTCCCCTGCTGTCCTCAAGAACTGGAAGTCCATAGCCAAAGTTTATGGTGAGAGTTGTGTGCTGCCATCCAGTTGGGGTGCCATCCTGCTGACCACACCAAAAAGGTAAGGAGGATTCAGGTGGACCACCTTAGGAATTTCATGGCAGCACACAGGCGAGCTTCTCAGAGCCATGCCACCAGGCGGCAGGACTCTCTCCTGCTACATGGAGTTTAGACAGCAATCGCAGCCACTTGGATCTTTAAGCAGAGCAATGAACTAGCACCTCAGCTCCTTTACATGTGCATGGTATCTACCAAAAAAGGTAATGAATTGTGCCACCAAGCATCCTCATCCTAAGGATTGGTGGAGATGACAGAGGTCTAATCGATAGAGGTATATCTGGCAAATAAATGCGAATAGTGGATATTACAGATCCCACTACGTGTGCACAGTGACTGCACTGAAGTGCAATTTTAAGTTGGTTTCTGCACCACTTTCTGTACTTCTACTGATGTAAGGCCACGTTCACACATGCCATCACAATCGTTGCATTTTACCACGATTTCAAGCTGCACTTTTGAATACATGATACAGCATTTGACAGCATTTTTATTGCACCCCATCATTGTGACGGGTAAAGAGGTACATTAAAAAGCACTAAAACACGCGAAAATAGAGCAGATAGCAATGAAAATCGAGCGCAGGTCTTCAAAGCCCCATTGAAACCAATGGAGGTGTTGTGGCACAATATAAAGCAGGCTGTGTGAGAGCCGCCTAAATCCATAACGTGAGCTTTTAACAACATGTAACGTGTTTCACTGTTGTAGTCAGATACAAATAATCGTACCATAAAAGCAAAAGATTTGTAAACACAAGGCTGTAGATTCTCACCCAAGGCCAAATTTTTATGCCACACCGTCATAATTCAAGGGAGTTGGCGGAGGTTACACAAAAGTAACATTTTTCTTGCTACAATCTACAATGTGTACTCATAAGATTACATAGAGCGGGTGAAATGCTGTCACCTGCCGGTCGCTGGCGGGGAGGGGGGATATAGCCAACAAATGGAATTGCATAAATCACAATGTGCAACAGGCATTCACATACTGATAATTACTCCCAGCATGCAGGACAGGAGCAGTGGTATTGTGCAGTATATATATATATATTACATTACACATTTACATATATTATATACACACACACAGGAGAGGAGAAGTGCTGCTGTGCAGTGTACACTATGTTGACAAAAGTATAAGCCCCCCACCAGTCCTGTGCCGTCAGGTGATGTGTGAGAATTTGATATAAAGGAGAGGATCACACAGGAGATCCCAGTACAGAAACCATCAGATGTCACCAGGCGTAGATGCCACCAACCAATCATTGCAGCACTTTTACACCTTCTATTGCCCACTGTTGGCAATGTGTCATGTCTGCCCTGAACGTAAGATGTACAACATCCAGGACAAATGTAAGGCTATGTTCACATATGGAGCAGACTGCAAAATGGAGTGAAGTACCATATGATCAAAATAAGAGAAGAAAGCGAGGTTATTGCCTCAATATAGGTAGCCCTACGTCTTGTGCCTTGGCCACTGACTCTAGCATCTAAAAGAAAGAAAACACAAACGCACCACTTTGAATTATAGCAGAGTTAAACAATAAAAACACCACTAAGTTTAGCAGCAGAACTTAAAGGAACAAGACCTCACTCCACCAATACTGAGACATCCAATGGCTGGATGTTCTTAAGGACATAAATGTCCAAAAAGGTTGGGAAATATTGTGAAATGAGATTCTCAAAGAATGTTAACAATCCCTAAAAGAAGGAGGAATGGGAAATATTTAAAGAGACCAGAATGGATGAACACAGAATTACACACATATTAGAATGGAAGAAAAATATGTTTAGCAAATGGAAAGAGGAGGAAATATCTAAAGAAGAATACAATGCTGTCTGCAGAAACTGTGGTGCAAGTGTCAGAAAAGCTAAAGCTGATAATGAATTGAGGTTTACAACAGAGGCTAAAAGCAATAAAAAAAAGCATTTTGGGGGCCCAAAGCTTAAGAAAAGTCAAAGATGCTATAGGATGTTTACAGGATGGAAATGGTGAAAGGGTTAAGAATGATGTTGAGAAGGCCAAACTTTTAAATTCCTATTTTGTATCTATTTTCTCTCAGAAAGTAGATAGAACATCAACTGATCGTCCCTGTGCTATTGGGGGAATAAAAGAATGCAGGCTATCTATAAGCAGAGAGATGGTGAGGGAACACATAGCTAACTTAAATGAATTTAAGTCTCAAGGAGCAGATGAATTGCATCCTAGCATATTAAAGGAAGTAGCGGAGGTAATTGCTGAATCACTCACCATAATCTTTGAAAATTTCTAGAGAACAGGAGAAGTCTTAGAAGATTGGAAAAGGGCAAATGTTGTCCCTATCTTTAAAAAAGGAAGACGGTGGATCCAGGAAACTACAGGCCTGTGAGCCTGACTTCTATACCTAAAAAGATCTTTGAAAAAATAATTATACAACATGTATGCAAGTACTTGGATAAAAATGGAGTAATTAACCAGAGCTAGCATGGGTTTGTAGCAAACAAGCCATGCCAGACAAATCTAATTTCCTTCTATGACAGAATCACCTACTGGGTTGATCAGGAAAATGTGGTGGATATAGTATATCTTGTCTTCAGTAAAGCATTTGACAAAGTATCTCATACCATACTTATTAAAAGATAACAGAAAAAAACTTCTAGTGCTTGTGTTGTGGCCCTCATGCCAGCAATCATCTACTATACCATACTTATTGAAAAAATGACCAAATATGGGATTGACAAGGCAACTCTTAGGTGGATTCACAACTGGCTGAGTGATCGTACTCAAAGAGTTGTCATAAATGGCTGCACATCCAAGTGGAAAAATGTATCAAGTGGGGAACCACAAGGCTCTGTCCTAGGCCCAGTGTTGTTCAACATTTTTAGAAACAATCTGTAGGAGGGAATTAATGGGAAACATCAAATTTGCTAACGACACAAAGCTAGGAGGGATAACTAGCAGTAGGGATGAGAGGGAGAGTATTCAGAAAGATCTAGAAAAGCTTGCACAGTGGGCAACGACTAACAGAATTGTATTTAACAAGGAGAAATACAAAGTCCTACATCTGGGCAAGAAAAATGAAAAAAGCACATACAGAATGGGAGGAATTGGGCTAAGCAGCAGCACATGTAAAAAAGACTTGGGTATACTAATAGATCATAGACTGAACATGTGTCAACAATGTGATGCAGCAGCCAAAAAGGCAAACGCAATTCTGGGATGTATTAAGAGTAGCATAGAGTCTAGATCACATGAGGTAATTATCACCCTCTACTCTTCCTTAGTCAGACCTCATCTGAAATACTGTGTCCAGTTCTGGGCACCTCACTTTAAAAAAGACCTAGACAAACTGGAGCAAGTTCAGAGAAGAGTTACCAAGATGGTGAGCGGTCTGCAAATCATGTTCTTTGAGGAACGGTTAAAGGATCTGGGAATGTTTAGCTTGCAAAAAAGCATGCTAAGAGGATACTTAATAGCTGTCTACAAATATCTGAAGGCCTGTCACCGTGCAGAGGGATCAGCCCTATTCTCATCTGCACAAGGAAAGACTAGAAGCAATGGGATAAAACTGAAAGGGAGGAAACAGATTAGATAGTAGACAGTGAGGGGGATCAATGAGTGGAACAGGTTATCACGGGAGGTGGTGGGTTCTCCTTTAATGGAAGTGTTCAAACAAAGGCTGGACAAATATCTGTCTCGGATGATTTAGTAAATCCTGCACTGAGCCGACAGTTGGACCCGATGACCCTGGAGGTCCCTTCCAACTCTACCATTCTATGATTCAATAAGACTCTCTATTAACTAGATTAATGTACTTTTTGATCAGTGATTTGTGGAAAACATTGGTAATTGTAAACAAACCAGGAATCTCCAGTCTAAACAAGATGGAGCTAATGATCTCCTTGATCTTCTAAGGACCAGTAAAATGCAAGCCCGGTTTAAAAGAGGGCATTTTCAGCTTAATATTTCAGCTAAGCCAGCAGAAATGCAGTCCTAAGCTCACGCTTATGACCTGCAGGGTGTAAGTTCAATCCCCGCTTGGTTCAGGTAGCCAGCTCAAGGTTGACTCAGTCTTCCATCCTTCCTAGGTCGGTAAAATGAGTACCCAGCTGGGTGAGGGGTAATAAATAAATAAATTACCTGAATGTGCTGCAGAATAAGTTGGCGCTATACAAATAACAAGATTTATTTTATTTTTACTATTTTTAGTAGATAACTTAACCAAATCACTAACTTAAAAAGTAATCCCCTTTGACTGCTTACTGTGTAGTCTATAACAGATCTTCTAAGGTTTCTCTGCACCTCCACCCAAACATTCTCAAGATGAGATGAAAATTCATTCTCTTTTGATACGTCAGAACGAAATCTATGCATGGGGATTAAAGCCATATATGGAGCAGTCGTGAGGGGCCGCGGGGAGCCCCCACGGCAAAGCGATCAGAGCAGGTTTGTTTAAAGTGTAAAAAAGTTATTAAAAACACCCATCCTCCATGATGTTCCGCAGTGATCTGGTCATCCGGGACCTAACGCTGTTCTCCTGCACATGCGCGCCAGGCATCATTACGTTAGCCGCATGTGTAGTAGGCTGGAAGCCCCGGCAAATTTGAAATCTCATGGCAGGAGATGTCACCGGGGATCGCGGTTGCAGTGATCGCCATGGCGATCACGGAAAAGGGAAAAAAAGTTAAAATTTCACCTCTCCTCATGGATTGGGTCCATGAGGGGAGGTGAAAATACTCACCCCTGACCTCCGTGATGTCCCACAGCGATCTGCACCTGCCACAGGCTTCTGCACATGCGCCATTGTGGCGTGCATGCACAGAAAATCAGAGATCAAAAAATTTAAAATACCCTTGCACCCGGCTGTCAAAGATAGCCGAGTGCAGGAAGATGTCACCGGGGCTGTATGTGGTTCCTGGTCACATAATCACTGTTACCCATCCTATCATTCTGACATGAGCCTTTGCAATCTTGGCTTGGTGCAGGAAAACAATGTGTTCCTCAAAATGTTGGCACTCAATGTTAAATTTGTCCATCCCCTAAATGGTTAAAAAATCTATATCTTATCAAAACTACTGGGAGAAAACACCTAGAGACACCCAATGTCACAATTCTGATCAGCTGAAGCAAACATCCGTGAAAAGAAAGCACAAGGATGGAGACCTTTCAAGTCATCAGTGCCTTGAGATAGAACTGCTCTCACTCCCACCTTCGAAGCATTCGCCTCCACCACAAAACCTTTAGAAGAATCAGGTTGAATAAGAACAGGATCAGAAGAAAAACACGTTTCAGAGTATTGAATGTGTTATGAAGAAAAGGCACGCTTCTTGGTCATGTCTGTCAAAGGCTTTACAATCACTGAAAACCTCCGTATAAGCAAGTGGTAGTAATGATCAAAACTCCAAAATCTTTGAAGTGACTTCAAATTTTTAGGCTGTACCCAATCCACAAAGGCCCGTACCTATCTGTACCGTTCAGGTCTGTTTTAAAAACTTGCAGAGTAATAATGTGACCCAGAAATGTAATCTCCTGCACAGTAAAAGAACATTTCTCTCTTTTTGCCAACAATTCATTCTCCCAAAGTGCTTACAACACCTGACGGACATGTGAAATGTGAAGAATAATCATGAGAATATCACTCAGGTGCACCAACACAAAACCTCCAATGAGACTTTGAAGCACCTCATTGAGAAAAACATGAAACCCCACAGGAGCATTGTTCATATGAAAAGGCAACACTACATTTTCAAAATGCCCTTCTAGGGTATTGAAGGCCATTTTCCACTCATCCACCTCTCTGATTCATGTTAAATTATATGTTCCACGCCAATCTAACTTGGAGAACCAACTGGCACCCTTTAAGTAGGTAATCTTATTAAGTTCTCTGAAGGCCTCCATCCCCCTCGCAGACCAGACTGTGACCCCATGTTATTGGGGGATGGAGAGTATCCGGTGTGTGTAGTGCAGCCACGTTGGGAGAGACGTCGTAAACTGACAGAACGTGGAGAGCCAAGCCTTGTACGAGCTGAGAAGACATCAGACACATTATCTGCCCTCGCTCAGGAGGTCTCACAGGACATTGAGACATGCTTGGGCACCAGAACCCACTATAGGGAAGGACATGTGAAGGGTTACCATGCACGAGCGGATGCACATCTGTAATGGTGCTTGGAACAACGGACTGTAAGTAAGTGGAAGCAAGTGTTGTGGACTGCTGAATCACAGGAGACCATGTTTTGATCAGATGGCAGCACTTGGGTGGGGCGGTTACCTAGAAAGCAGTTTCTACACAATGGAATCGTCCCAACAGTGAAGTTTGGAGGAGGTTCTGTTATGGTGTGGGGGAGTTTCTGCTGGGAAAGAGTAGGGCCATTGGTTGTAGTGCACCCCAACACCAATGCATTACCTACCCTGCGGCAATACTTGGGTACAGCTCCGTGTCTCTACCAACATGACTGAGTGCCATGTTATATAGTACGCAGTGTTTAAGATCGATTTGAGGAGCAGAACGTCTGCAAACTTCATTGGCCGCCCAAAGTCCGGATCTCAATCCCATCGAGCATATATGGGGTGAACTAGAAAACTATATCCATGCACGTCCAACATGCTCAACATCTCCTACATCACTATCTGAAGCTCCTTGAAGAATGGAGGCAAATCCCTCCACACATCTATGGGAATTTGGTGGAAAGCAGCCGTGGAGGCTGACTGCAGTCATTGAGGCCAAAAGTGACCCAAGACCAGATGGAGAAGTGGGAATAAAGTCAAATCTGATCACCTTATATGTGTGTCCCAATATTCTGCGCAGAGTTTGTATATATACAGGATCGCAATTGCAATGTGTTTTTAACATTAGAAAGTCCTGCTGACTTTCTCATTAAAAAAACGCAACAAAATCGCGTGAGAAAAACTCGAGTGTGCGGGAGGCCTCAGCACTCCCACACATTTGCGTTTTTTTAACGCTTCGTTAACCCTGCATATTTTTAACGCGGATGTCAATGGGACTTTCTAATGTTAAAAACGCATCGCAGGTTGGTGCTTTGTGATTTTTGTGCAATGCGTTTTTAACATTAGAAAGTCTTATTGACATTCGCATTAAAAAAACGCAAGTGTGTGAGAGCCCTGAGGCAGATATACAAATGATGAGAGTTGTGGTATTAGATGGACGGTCTTGTCACCGGAGGCCCTAACAGTGGTTCCCCCCTTGTCCTATAAGAGGCTCTCGGAGGCTCCTTCTGTGCAGTGACCTCTTCTTCCACTTGTGTAGAGCTCGTTGGCCACTAGACGCCTCTACGACACAGAGAAGAGAGCGTCCATACATGTGGATTAGTACAAGCTCTGGACAGGGTGCAGTGGTCTAGCAGGCGCTATGCGGTGTCTAAGGTCTCCTGGCTCCCTGCTGGGAAGTGACACCAGATAATGAACTTATAGCAGTCAATAAAAGCAATTGTTTTATGGCCAGTTGTGATTTTCCATGTGTGATGGAGAGATTTATGGCGCAGGGGGTGAGACTATCGCTGAGATTTGCACATTCCCGATGTCAAGGTCCTCTCCTTGAGCAAAACAGTTGAGGGGGTAATGCAGCGAGCAGAGGTGGGCGAGCTGCTAACACCATATGGCGGTACGGATTATATACCTAGAAATACAGAATATATATAGTTGCTCACCATATAATGATACTGAGTATATAACCAGAATATATTGATACAAAGCAGGTACTGCTACCTGCCATACAGTGATACTGAGTATATGGTGATATAATTATATACTGCTGCCTACCATACAGTGATACTGAGTATATTGTGATATAAGTATACACGCATCAAAAAGTCCATTGTCTACAGCCAGGCCATCAGATACAACCTGTTCTGTTCCAACCCAACACACAGAGAGGAACATCTATACCATCTTAAAAAGGACATTTTTAAATCAGGGCTACCATCCCATGACCAAATCACCAGAGCCACCAGGATACCCTAAATCAACTACTCCAATACAAGGAGAAGGAAAGAAACAATTGTGTACCTCTAGTAGTGACCTACAATTCACAGCTAGGGTTACTAAGGAAGACTGCAAGGAAACCATACCTACACAAGGATGACCATTGGACCACCATATTCCCGGACCCTCCCCTCTTATGTTACAGGCAACCCCCAAATTTGAGGAACTTTATAGTCAGGAGTGCATTGCCCTCTGACACACAAAAAGGAACTAATCCCTCTAATGTAAGGAGCTGCAAGACCTGCTCACATATACTGACTGCGGACAGGATACGGATCCCCAACACACAGCAGGACTATGAGATCCCGGGACATTCACATGTTCCACGTCTGATGATGTGTATCTAATCTGGTGCAGTAAATGTCCTGTCGGGGGACTTTATGTTCGGGAAACTGGACAAAAACTGAACTCGAGGATGAGATCGCACTGCCACACAATTTAACAGAAAAAGACAGAATTACCTGCGGCCGAGCATTGTTTTAGTCACAGTCACAGCATAGAACACATGAAAGTCACCATATTAAAAGGCAAGTTCAAGTCACAAAGCCATAGAAGAATTTGGGTGTACAAGTTTATAACAACTTTTGACACTTTCAACAGAGGGTTAAATTCTTCAAGAGGATTCATGCGTGACTTGGAAGTATGAGAAATTTATAGCACATATAACACTCTGAATTAGTGTTAGGAGGTCACCAGACCAGAGACCATAAAACCTTCACATCTTTATCAGTGGACTATTTAAGTATGTATTTATTTCTCTACTCATCCTGTTGTGGTTTTCTTTTAAGTGCAAACTAATCACATCTATGTCTGTGCCTTGTCATAAGTACCTGTGTATATATGCATGCCTCTTCGGATCTATTTCATTATGCCTGAGGAAGAACTCTGAGAGGTTCGCAAGCTCGCTGTAACATCATGTATTTTTGTTAGCCATTAAAAGATATCATATCAACAGGATTACTTAGCTTTTTTCACTGGGGCAATCCCATTGAGGTCTGAAGGTGACTCTATATGTATTGAGGTCTAGATGGGACTTTCTATAGGTACTGAGATCTGAATGTGACACTCTATAAGTACTGGATGTGACATTGTGTAGGTACTGATGTCTTGATATGATGTTCTATAGGTACTGAGGTCTGGATGTGACATTGTATAGATTCTGAGATCTGGATGTAATGTTCTATAGTTACTTAAGTTTGGATTTGACACTGTATAGGTACTGAGGTCTAGATGTGAAATTATATTGGTATCGACGACTGAATTAGACATTCAATGGGTACTGAGGCCTATAGAACGTGACATTCTATAGGTATTGAGGTTTGAATGTGACATTCTATAGCTACTGAGATCTGGATGTGACACTGGATAGCTACTGAAGTTTGGATCTGTCACTATAGATACTGAAGTCTAGATGTATTTGACGTTCTAGAGATATTGAGGTCTGGATGTGACACTGTGTAGATACGGATGTCTGGATGTGACACTATAGATACTAATGATAATCTTTATTTGTATAGCGCCAACTTATTCTGCGGCGCTTTCAAGCATGGGCAAACATAGACAATACAACAATTACATGTGATATACAATCAGTTTGAAACAAACAGGGTGGGGGTGATCCAGGAGGTACAAGGGGGAATAATAAGGCATGGGGAAACACAGGCAATACGGGAATTACATGTGGAAATCCGTTATTAAGGAGCAAACGGGGTGGGGCGGAAAGGTGGTGCAGGGGGAGAGGTTGTATGCAATAAGCAGGGTGGAAGGTGTTTGGAGCCATAGGGAGGGGCAGGGGGACTAGGTCAGGTGATTTGGTATGGCTCCCTGAAGAGGTGCATTTTTAAGGCATGTATGAAGTTTTGTGCATCGGGAATTGTCCAGATGCCTTGGGGTAGAGCGTTCTAGAGGATGGGTGCTGCTCTGGTGAAGTCCTGGAGGCGCGCGTGTGAGGTTCATATTAGAGGGATGTTTAGATGTGTTAGCAAACCAGAGTGTGCCGACTGGGTGGTGTACGGACAGGAGGAAAGCAAGGTATGGTGGCATGGCGCCATTGAGAGCTTTGTGGGTGAGGGTGATGAGTTTAAATTTAGTTCTGTAGTGGATGGGCAGCCAGCGCAGTGACTGGCATAATGCAGAGATGTCTGAAAAACGGCTGAGTAGAAAAATAAGCCTAGCTGCTGCGTTTAATATGGATTGGAGAGGGGAGTGTCTGGTGCGAGGAAGGCCAATGAATAGTGAGTTGCAGTAGTTGAGTCAGGAGTGGAGGGCAACAACGAGTGTCTTTAGCGTCTCCGTGGTGAGAAACGGACGGATTTTAGCAATATTTCTGAGTTGCATGTGGCATGTTTGGGCTAGAGATTGGATGTGGGGGGTAAAGAAGAGGTCAGAGTCCAATGTGATCCCAAGGCAGTGGGCAGGCTGTCTGGGGGTTATGATGGAGCCAGACACTGGAATGGAGATGTTGAGGGGAGATCGGTTGGAAGGTGGAAAGACGAGAAGTTCCGTTTTAGAGAGGTTAAGTTTGAGAAAAAGGGAGGACATGGTATTAGAGACAGTGGACAGACAGTCGGTGATATTTTGAAGGTATGGTTCGCAGATTTCACAGGAAGAAGTGTATAGTTGGGTGTCATCAGCGTAGAAATGGTATTGGAGGCCGAATTTGTTGATGATTTGTCCAATTAGGGCAGTATAGATAGAGAAGAGAAGGAGACCAACAACCCAGCCCTGGGGCCCCCCGAGCGGTGAGAGGAAATAGAGAGAAGATAGAGCCAGCAAAGGAAATGCTAAAAGAGCGGTCAGAGAGATAGGAGGAGAACCAGGAGAGAGCAGAGTCCTTTAGACCAATAGAGCGGAGCATAGTGAGAAGGAGGTCATGCTCGATAGTGTCAAATGCAACAGAGAGGTCAAGGAGGATTAGTAGGGAGTAGTCACTTCTAGACTTTGCTGTCATCAGATCGAAACATCGCATATCTGATGGATACCATTGAGATACAATAAATAGTTTACATTTTTTCATAATACCATATGGAGTAAGATACTAGTTCCTGAGTGCCGCACACCTGCTCTTATTGTAGGAAGAATGGGCTGTCATCACTCAGGATTTGGCCCAGAAGCTGATATCCAACATTCCATGGTGAATTGCAGAAACCTTGAAAAAAAGGCTCAACACTGTAAATATTGAGTCTTTGCCTAAACTCGATGTATTTGTCAATAAAAGTATAAAAACTTATAAAATCCTTAAAATTGTACTCCAGTAACCATAGAAACATCTGAATAAAAGAGCTCAAAACACTGAAGCAGCAAACTTTGTCAAAACCAAAAATTGTGTCAGTCTTAAAACTTTTGGCTACGACGATAGAAGTAGGGTGACAACTTCACAGGGTACCACACTGGTTGTCAGCCAGGATAGTTGTCCCAGAAATTGCTATAACTGGTCATATCACCCCAACATTGTGCAGTACAAAGGTCCCAGTCGACTGCAAACAATATAATGTAATAAATAGAATGTTCCATACAGGATTGACAGTTGACAAATGATCTTACGTCAGGGCTTCCAGGTAATAATCCTTGGAGCTAATTAAGTTCCATGAAGTATGATTTCTCCGAACCAAGTGACCTGAGCGGATAATTATTTCTAGGTGATTAATTACAACTTGTAGAAGTGGAATTCTTTATTTGACAAATTACGCTCTTTTTAACCACAAAACCCGCCCCCGGCCAAGAGGAGACATCAGTGGAGTTTTCCACTGGCAAAAATTCACAGCTCCGAGCTGCACAGATATATGGGCGAAAACGTATGGAGATGTTGATGTGTAGGGCTGGATTCCCATATATCAGTTGTGCCTGGACACTTGTTTTATGCCAGAGTTGAACACAACTGATGATGTTTTGGTGCACTTTGTCCACCAATCCAACATCTATACCCAAACCAAAAAATGCTGCATGCAATGTTTTTCTCTCCAGGAATCTGGCATCAAAACAGTTTTTTTCCTTGTTTGTTTGTTATTACACTATATATACACTATAGAGAGACAAACTACATCATTAGTGCCTTATCTATATATAAAGGCGAAAGCCCTCACTGATTGACTCGCCACTTAGGCCCCCTGTCCACAGACGTGATTTCGCCGGCGGTAAATCGCTGGCGAATCACACCGTCCAAAGCTTTCCATAGCGTTGCTATGGAAAGCGCCAGCCCTGTGTCCATAAGCAGAGAATCATTGCAGATAGGCTGACCGGCGGAGATTCGTCTGCAGGCTCCCGCGGCAGAGATTCGCCAAGGGACTTTGCAAAGCCTGTAGACAGGGGGGCCTAATTCTCTAACTTCCCGATGTCATAGAAACATGAAATTTTGCAGGAGCATTCTTTAGGTCCTAAATAGAAAATGTTAAGGGGTCACAACTCGATTATTAAATTCTAAGCATGAAAGTTAGTGCACTTCTAATAACTTGTACGTTATTAGTTAGTGCACTAACTAATAATGCACATCTGTACCGCACAAACATGAAATTTCGCACAACCATTCTTTAAGTCCTTAATAGGAAAAGTAAAGGGTTTGCAGCTTCAATATTCAAATCTAAGGATAAAAAACTGTGATACATGGGATAGTTTTATTGAGAATGCCTTATTATACTAAATATACACTAGAGAGAGAAGACATGCATCATTAGTGCCTTATTCCATTATATATACACTATATACACTATAGAGCTAAAAATCTTACATCATGAGTGCCTTATTACACTAGAGATACTCTAAAAAGACAACCTACATCACTAGTGCGTTATTACACTACCATGTTTCCCTGAAAATAAGACCTACCCTGAAAATAAGCCTAACCCTGATTTTCAGGGGAAGAGGGGGGGGGGGGGGGGGGGGCTTGAAATAACCTCTGGATACACTACATAAGAAAAAAAAAGCAATACTTACCTAGCAGGTGCTGTCCGGGTCCCTCATGCCACTCTGCGGATAGCTTTTGGTAGCGCATTTCAGAGGACCGGTGTGAACTGGATGGTATTTTCTCCAGCAGATTTCGGGGTATTCTGTAGCTTCCTAATTGTGTAGTATGGCATGTGCAAGCCAACAACCAGTCTGCCACAAGTTGTAAGTCTCAGGTCTAAACTGGATCTGATCGGTACATTGCTCAGACCCTCATTTGATTGAAACACATAATACCTGCCCTTTTTGGGTGTATAACATATTACAACAGTAACAAATATAGGTTTTCATTCGCTGGGCCATATTGAATCCCCCGCCCCCTCTCCACACCTCTCTCAAGTCCAGTGTATGAACCAGTCTTTGTCTCCTCAACAAGTGGTTAGGCAAAAGTAGCTTCTTTGTCTCAGAAGTTGAGGGTGGGGGAGGCCTGGGAAGACGCCCAATGAGGATACAATCCTTCAGTATAGGAATGTGACTTTAACGCTTTCCAATCCACTGTCTGCCGTCTGAAGACATTATGATTTAAGGCTGTACAGCTCTGATGTTGGAAGACGTCTGTCGGGGTTCTCTTACTGTATATTGCCAGCCTCTCTGCTGTCAGAGCCTATCCAACGTGACACCTCATGCAGTACTGGCTTTAGCCAGCATATAGCGTTGTTGTATAATGGCAGAAAAAGAGTAAGCCCCCTAGGAAAACTAGTATACAAATTGGATTGGAAAGGGTTAACTCTTAGAGGCTGCAGAGGAGCTTTATATTAGGCTAACGTTATAGCACACATCTTTCACGATGCCATTGTCCAGCAATTACCATAATGAGATTGTGTGGCCATTAGCCTCTACAAAGTTCAATCACTACAGCTGCGTAATACATCTAGTTTATACAAATCAATAAACATTTTACGCTAACTAATCATCATGTCTACTACAGGTGCTGCTCTGGAAAAGTCTTGGAGACAGGAATGAGGGGTTCGAACTAAAGGGATTCTTAATCTGTTTTTGTTAGCAGAGTGGAGGGTGCAGGCTGGGTGTAGATTGAGATGAGGGATGCCATATAGGGCGGTGCGGTGCTGTGGAGAGCTTTGTGGATGAGGGTGGTGAGTTTGAATTGAATTCAAACCTGACGGGCAGCAGTGCATTGATTGGCACAGGGCAGAGGCGTACAAATAGCGGCTGGACAGGAAGATGAGCCTGGCTGCCGCATTCACGATTAATTGGTGGGGGTAGAGTCTGGTGCGGGGAGGCCGATTCGCAGCGTTTTTAGCGTGTCCAGGGTGAGAAAAGGGTGTATTCTAGCAATGTTCTTGATGTGCAGCTGACATGTTCGGGCCAAAGATTGGATATAGGGGGTAAAGGAGAGATTGGAATCGAATATAACCCCAAGGCAGCGGGCATGCTAGGAGTTATGGTGCCACACACTGAGATGGGGATGTCAGGATGAGGTCGATTGGCAGAGGGTGGAAACAGGAGAAGGTCAGTTTTTGAGAGGTTCAGTTTTAGGTAGAGAGAGGACATAGTGTTAGAGACAGCAGACAGACTGTCGGTGGTGTTCTGGAGGAATGCTGCTGTGATGTCATGGGAAGAGGTGTATAGCTGGGTGTCATCAGCGTAGAGGTGGTATTGGAGGTCAAAACTCCTGATGGCTTGTCCAATAGGGGCTGTGTAGATGGAGAAGAGGAGGGGGCCGAGGACCAAGCCTTGGGGGACCCCAACAGCAAAGGAGATGCTAAAATAGCGGTCAGATAGGTAGGAGGAGAACTAGGAGAGAGCAGTGTCCTTTAGGCCAATGAAGCGAAACATACTGATGCGGAGTTTGTGTTCAACCGTGTCAAATGCTGCGGAGAGGGCGAGGAGGATCAGTAGGGATGAGGCACCCCTTATTTGGCCATCAGGTGGTCGTTTGATGCTTTAGTCAGGGCGGTTTCTGTCGAGGGTAGGGGGCGGAAGCCTGACTGTAGGGGATCGAGAAGAGAGTTTTCTGAGAGATAGCTTATAAGGCGGGAGTAAACCAGGCGTTCTAGTAGTTTGGAAATAAAGGAGAGATTAGAGATGGGTCGGTAGTTAGCAGCATCGGTCAAGTCAAGAGCCGGTTTCTTTAGTAGTAGGGATATGATAGCATGTTTGAATGAGGGGGGAAATGCCAGAGGGCAGAGAGAGGTTGAATATAGTGGTAAGGTGGGAGATGGCAACCGGGGAGAGGGACTGGAGGAAGTGTGAGGGGAGAGGGACCGGAGGAAGAGTGAGGGAAAAGGGTCGCTAGCAGTCTGGAGACTTGTTCCTCTGTCATTAGAAAAAGCAAGTGAGCAGGAGATTACACTATATATACAATATAGAGAGGTAACCTACATCATGAGTGTCTTATTACATTATATATACACTGTAGAAGGATAACCTACATCATGAGTGCCTTATTAGACTATATATACACTATAGAAGGATAAGCTACCTCATGAGTGCCTTATTAGACTATATATACACTATAGAAGGATAAGCTACCTCATGAGTGCCTTATTACACTATATATACACTGTAGGAGGATAACCTACATCATACATGCCGTATTACACTATATATACACTGTAAAAGGATAACCTACAACATTAGTGCCTTATTACACTATAGAAGGATAATATACAGCATGAGTGCCATATTGCAATATATATATGGTATATAAAGAGATATCCTACATCATGAGTGCCTTATTACACTATATATAAAACATAGAAGGATAATCTACATCATGAGTGCCTTATTACACTATATATAAAACATAGAAGGATAATCTACATCATGAGTGCCTTATTACACTATATATACATTATAGAAAACAACCTGCATCATGAGTGCCTTATTATACTATATATACACTATAGAATGGCACCCTACATCATGAGTGCCTTATTATACTATATATACACTATAGAATGGCACCCTACATCATGAGTGCCTTATTATACTATATGTACGCTATAAAATAACAACCTACATTATGAGAGCCTTATTATATTATATATTCGCTAGAGAAAGATAATCTACATCACGAGTGCCCTATTACACTATATATGCACTATAGAGAAATAACCTACACCATGAATGCCTTATTACGCTATATATACACTATAGAGAGAAAAACTATATCATTAGTGCCTTAAAACACTATATATACACTGTAGAAGGATAACCCACATCATTAGTGCCTTATTATACTATATATACAGCAGGAAAGGATAATCTACATCATGAGTGCCTTATTACACTATATATACAGCATAGAAGGATAACCTACATCATGAGTGCCTTATTACACTATATATACACTGTAGAAGGATAACCTACATCATACGTGCCTTATTACACTATATATACAGCATAGAAGGATAACCTACATCATGAGTGCCTTATTACACTATATATACAGCAGGAAAGGATAACCTACATCATGAGTGCCTTATTACACTATATATACACTGTAGAAGGATAACCTACATCATGAGTGCCTTATTACACTATATATACACTGTAGAAGGATAACCTACATCATGAGTGCCTTATTACACTATATATACACTGTAGAAGGATAATCTGCATCATGAGTGCCTTATTACACTATATATACACTGTAGAAGGATAATCTACATCATGAGTGCCTTATTACACTATATATACAGCATAGAAGGAAAACCTACATCATACGTGCCTTATTACACTATATATACACTATAGAAGGATAACCTACATCATGAGTGCCTTATTACACTATATATACACCATAGAAGGATAATCTACATCATGAGTGCCTTATTACACTATATATACACCATAGAAGGATAATCTACATCATGAGTGCCTTATTACACTATATATACACTGTAGAAGGATAACCTACATCATACATGCCTTATTACACTATATATACACTGTAGAAGGATAACCTACATCATACATGCCTTATTACACTATATATACACTGTAGAAGGATAACCTACATCATACATGCCTTATTACACTATATATACACTATAGAAGGATAACCCACATCATACGTGCCTTATTACACTGTATATACACCGTAGAAGGATAACCTACATCATACATGCCTTATTACACTATATATACACTATAGAAGGATAACCTACATCATGAGTGCCTTATTACACTATATATACACTGTAGAAGGATAACCTGCATCATACATGCCTTATTACACTATATATACACTATAGAAGGATAACCTACATCATGAGTGCCTTATTACACTATATATACACTGTAGAAGGATAATCTGCATCATGAGTGCCTTATTACACTATATATACAGCAGGAAAGGATAATCTACATCATGAGTGCCTTATTACACTATATATACAGCATAGAAGGAAAACCTACATCATGAGTGCCTTATTACACTATATATACAGCATAGAGAGGCAA
Organism: Eleutherodactylus coqui; assembly: GCF_035609145.1. Taxonomy (NCBI): domain Eukaryota; kingdom Metazoa; phylum Chordata; class Amphibia; order Anura; family Eleutherodactylidae; genus Eleutherodactylus; species Eleutherodactylus coqui. Next base: position 330,662,508 of record NC_089838.1, read on the forward strand.
CCTGCATCATGAGTGCCTTATTATACTATATATACACTGTAGAAGGATAACCTACATCATACGTGCCTTATTACACTATATATACAGCAGGAAAGGATAATCTACATCATGAGTGCCTTATTACACTATATATACAGCATAGAAGGAAAACCTACATCATGAGTGCCTTATTACACTATATATACAGCATAGAGAGGCAACCTACATCATGAGTGCCTTATTACACTATATATACAGCAGGAAAGGATAACCTACATCATGAGTGCCTTATTACACTATATATACACTGTAGAAGGATAACCAACATCATGAGTGCCTTATTACACTATATATACAGTGTAGAAGGATAACCTACATCATGAGTGCCTTATTACACTATATATACACTGTAGAAGGATAACCTACATCATGAGTGCCTTCTTACACTATATATACACTATGGAGAGGCAACCTACATCATACGTGCCTTATTACACTATATATACACTATGGAGAGGCAACCTACATCATGAGTGCCTTATTACACTATATATACACTGTAGAAGGATAATCTGCATCATGAGTGCCTTATTACACTATATATACACTGTAGAAGGATAACCCACATCATGAGTGCCTTATTACACTATATATACAGCATAGAAGGATAACCTACATCATACGTGCCTTATTACACTATATATACACTATAGAAGGATAACCTACATCATGAGTGCCTTATTACACTATATATACACTGTAGAAGGATAACCTACATCATGAGTGCCTTATTACACTATATATACACTATAGAAGGATAACCCACATCATGAGTGCCTTATTACACTATATATACACTGTAGAAGGATAACCTACATCATGAGTGCCTTATTACACTATATATACACTGTAGAAGGATAATCTGCATCATGAGTGCCTTATTACACTATATATACAGCATAGAAGGAAAACCTACATCATGAGTGCCTTATTACACTATATATACAGCATAGAGAGGCAACCTACATCATGAGTGCCTTATTACACTATATATACAGCAGGAAAGGATAACCTACATCATGAGTGCCTTATTACACTATATATACACTGTAGAAGGATAACCAACATCATGAGTGCCTTATTACACTATATATACAGTGTAGAAGGATAACCTACATCATGAGTGCCTTATTACACTATATATACACTGTAGAAGGATAACCTACATCATGAGTGCCTTCTTACACTATATATACACTATGGAGAGGCAACCTACATCATACGTGCCTTATTACACTATATATACACTATGGAGAGGCAACCTACATCATGAGTGCCTTATTACACTATATATACACTGTAGAAGGATAATCTGCATCATGAGTGCCTTATTACACTATATATACACTGTAGAAGGATAACCCACATCATGAGTGCCTTATTACACTATATATACAGCATAGAAGGATAACCTACATCATACGTGCCTTATTACACTATATATACACTATAGAAGGATAACCTACATCATGAGTGCCTTATTACACTATATATACACTGTAGAAGGATAACCTACATCATACATGCCTTATTACACTATATATACACTATAGAAGGATAACCTACATCATGAGTGCCTTATTACACTATATATACACTATAGAAGGATAACCCACATCATGAGTGCCTTATTACACTATATATACTATAGAGAGGCAACCTGCATCATACATGCCTTATTACACTATATATACACTATAGAAGGATAACCTACATCATGAGTGCCTTATTACACTATATATACACTATAGAAGGATAACCTACATCATGAGTGCCTTATTACACTATATATACACTGTAGAAGGATAATCTGCATCATGAGTGCCTTATTACACTATATATACAGCAGGAAAGGATAATCTACATCATGAGTGCCTTATTACACTATATATACAGCATAGAAGGAAAACCTACATCATGAGTGCCTTATTACACTATATATACAGCATAGAGAGGCAACCTGCATCATGAGTGCCTTATTACACTATATATACACTGTAGAAGGATAACCTACATCATGAGTGCCTTATTACACTATATATACAGCAGGAAAGGATAACCTACATCATGAGTGCCTTATTACACTATATATACAGCATAGAGAGGCAACCTGCATCATGAGTGCCTTATTACACTATATATACACTGTAGAAGAATAACCTACATCATGAGTGCCTTATTACACTATATATACAGCAGGAAAGGATAACCTACATCATGAGTGCCTTATTACACTATATATACACTGTAGAAGGATAATCTGCATCATGAGTGCCTTATTACACTATATATACAGTGTAGAAGGATAATCTACATCATGAGTGCCTTATTACACTATATATACAGCAGGAAAGGATAATCTACATCATGAGTGCCTTATTACACTATATTTACACTGTAGAAGGCTATGTGAGCCTTGTATGGCACAGTGTAAGCTCTCGCCTACAACCTGAAGGTTGCAAGTTCAATCCCCGCACGATTCAGGTAGCCGGCTCAAGGTTGACTCAGCCTTCCATCCTTCTGAGGTCGGTAAAATGAGTACCCAGCTTGGTGGGGGGTAATAAGTAATAATTACCTGAAAGCGCTGCGGAATAAGTTGGTGCTATACAAATACCAAAAGTTATTTATTTATTTTATTTATGTGCCTTATTACACTATATTTACAGCATAGAAGGATAACCTACATCATGAGTGCCTTATTACACTATATATACACTGTAGAAGGATAACCTACATCATACGTGCCTTAATACATTATATATACATTATAGAGAGACAACCTACATCATGAGTGCCTTATTACACTATATATACACTGTAGAAGGATAATCTAAATCATGAGTGCCTTATTACACTATATATACAGCATAGAAGGATAACCTACATCATACGTGCCTTAATACATTATATATACATTATAGAGAGACAACCTACATCATGAGTGCCTTATTACACTATATATACAGCATAGAGAGGCAACCTACATCATGAGTGCCTTATTACACTATATATACACTGTAGAAGGATAATCTGCATCATGAGTGCCTTATTACACTATATATACACTGTAGAAGGATAATCTAAATCATGAGTGCCTTATTACACTATATATACACTGTAGAAGGATAATCTACATCATGAATGCCTTATTACACTATATATACACTGTAGAAGGATAACCTACATCATGAGTGCCTTATTACACTATATATACAGCATAGAGAGGCAACCTACATCATGAGTGCCTTATTACACTATATATACACTGTAGAAGGATAATCTACATCATGAGTGCCTTATTACACTATATATACACTGTAGAAGGATAACCTACATCATACGTGCCTTATTACACTATATATACAGCATAGAGAGGCAACCTGCATCATGAGTGCCTTATTATACTATATATACACTGTAGAAGGATAACCTACATCATACGTGCCTTATTACACTATATATACAGCAGGAAAGGATAACCTACATCATGAGTGCCTTATTACACTATATACACACCGTAGAAGGATAACCTACATCATGAGTGCCTTATTACACTATATATACAGCATAGAGAGGCAACCTGCATCATGAGTGCCTTATTATACTATATATACACTGTAGAAGGATAACCAACATCATGAGTGCCTTATTACACTATATATACTATAGAGAGGCAACCTACATCATGAGTGCCTTATTACACTATATATACACTGTAGAAGGATAATCTACATCATGAGTGCCTTATTACACTATATATACACTATAGAAGGATAATCTAAATCATGAGTGCCTTATTACACTATATATACACTGTAGAAGGATAACCTACATCATGAGTGCCTTATTACACTATATATACAGCATAGAGAGGCAACCTGCATCATGAGTGCCTTATTATACTATATATACACTGTAGAAGGATAACCAACATCATGAGTGCCTTATTACACTATATATACTATAGAGAGGCAACCTACATCATGAGTGCCTTATTACACTATATATACACTATAGAAGGATAATCTAAATCATGAGTGCCTTATTACACTATATATACAGTATAGAGAGACAACCTACATCATGAGTGCCTTATTATACTATATATACACTGTAGAAGGATAATCTACATCATGAGTGCCTTATTACGCTATATATACAGCATAGAAGGAAAACCTACATCATGAGTGCCTTATTACACTATATACACACCGTAGAAGGATAACCTACATCATACATGCCTTATTACACTATATATACACTGTAGAAGGAAACTCCACATCATGAGTGCCTTATTACACTTTATATACACCATAGCGGATAACCTACATCATGAGTGCCTTATTACACTATATATACAATATAGACAGGTAACCTACCTGTTATGTGCCTTATGACACTATAAAGAGGTTACCCATATTATAAGTGTCCTATGTACATGCAGTATACACTTAGCAAACATTATAGAGCGGTAACCCCAATCCAGAGTACCTGTCTACTCTATACGGTTCTAATTCCATCCTGATTGCTAGGCAGAACCTTCCTGACATCTCAATTTTCCGTTAGAATCCCTGTATTAGGTTCACCCTTGAAGTATTACTCTCTATTGCATCTTCCTAGGACTTCACCATCCATACGAGAACGACTTTCCCTATAGTCTACCTTCACCAGGAGCTTTGTACCCCAAAGTTCTCATTTCCGCCTTGGCTTCAGCTTTCAACAAAGCCCTGTCCTCCAACCATAGACCATTATTTCATTCAAAGCTCTGAACCATAGATCATTTCAATACCCTCAACATGTCATTATTCTCAAGTGTTACTGGTCCAAACTCCTCAACCAGAATAGTCCACCAAAGCACTTAACCATGGATGATTCCACAACTCTCAACATGGAATGACTCTCAAGTACACGCTTTATCAAAATAAACCCAGCCCCTAAAAGGAGTTGTCGTTTTGCTGCAAAACTCAGCATGCAGTTCCATCTCAGGCAGATATGCAAATAATTAGAGTTGTGGCATGATTAGATGAATGGTCTTGTCACATGAGGCCCTAAATTGTTTTTGCTCTTGGGCTATAAAAGGCTCTCGGGCTACTTGTGTGTAGTGGACCTCTTTTTCCGCTTGTGTAGAGCTTGTTGACCATTAGACGCATCTATGGCACAATCCAAGAGATTTTACCTAGTTAACAGTGTTTGAGAGGGGACGCATTATTGGAATACAAGAAGCTGAATGGACGTATCGGCAAATTGCCGGACACATGAGGCATTCTGACTAGACTGTTAGCAGGTATTGGGACCAGTGGAGGAGTGACAAGGTGACTGGGCTCAGGATGCCCTTGACAAGCCACCACTAGAGAGGATCGTCTGATTGTCCGACAAGGATAAGCAGCTCCAACTGCTTCATTGTCAACCCTGCAGAAACACGTGGCACCATCATTACAGGCCCCTATGTCTGTCTGAACCATTTTCAGGTGCTGAAGAACATTTGGTCTTACGGCGCCAATTACATTTTCTGCCTTTGACACCCACCCCTTCATTTGCATTGGTGTCCTGAACAATGAAATGTGACTCCTACCGAGTGAAACCAGGTTGTCTTCAGTGACAAACCCAGGTTTAGCTTGGGCACTGTTACGGCACTGTTCATGTCTGGAGATCTAGGGTGAGTGTTCCTGCTGCTGGTGTGATGGTCTGGGGGGCCATTGCATACGACAGTCAGTAGCCCCTAGTAGTAGTATAAAAGACAATTACAGCTCAGCGATATATTCAGGACATTCTGCAGCCACATGTGTTGAGTCACATGGCAGAACTTCCAAGAGGCATTGGAAGTATGAACAAGGGTATCACAGGAATTCCTCCACAACACTGCCACTCTTCCATGTCCTGATCATTCTCTAACAGAACATATATAGGACCATTTGGATGCCAACTTTGACAGCCTACAAGTTTGCACGATCTAGAGGCTCAACTATGGCAAATGTGGAGCCATATTCCACAGGATACCATACATAACCTGTATGCTTCCATGCCTTCCCTTATCAGATCTTGTATCCAAGCTAGAGGTGGTACAACAGGGTACTAGAGCCTCCATGCCCACCGTATCACATCTTATATCCAAGCTAGAAACAGTATAACAGGGTACTAGAGCCTCCATGCCCCCCTTATCACATCTTGTGTCCAAGCTAGAGGTGGTACAACAGGGTACTAGAGCCTCCATGCCCGCCCGTATCACATCTTTCATCCAAGCTAGAGAAGGTACAACAGGGTACTAGAGCCTCCATACCTGCCTGTATCACATCTTGTATCCAAGCTAGAGGTGGTACAACAGGGTACTAGAGCCTCCATGCCCACCCGTATCACATCTTTCATCCAAGCTAGAGAAGGTACAACAGGGTACTAGAGCCTCCCTTCAAGGGATCAGTTTTCTACAATAAATAATCCTTTTGCTCTGATATTGTAATAACTTACTTATATCAATGTTACAATCACACAGAGAAAGTTTCATTCCATCCAATAACTTCTAGGAAATGGATTGTTTTTGACAATGAATGTATTAATAATTCCAAATCCCTCAACCTTAGTAGTCCACCAAATCTTTTAATCATGGATGACCTCAATACTCTCTACCATAAAGAATCCAATCCCTCACCAACAATGGGTAACCCTTCCACCCATATAATAACTCACCAGGCAGAGCCAGCAAAGATGGAAAGTCTCGACAGTTGTACACTCCTGTGGAGTCGGTGGCACAATTCATCCAGAGGTTTTCGAACAAGGTGGACGTTGTGATGACATTCCCATCCACAGTGGACACTCGCCAGTTGGCATTGAAGAGAGTGATCCCCAACATGATGGTACCGGTAACCCCGAAGAAAAACCCTAGTGTTTCCACAATGGCGGACATCTCTGTAGGTGGTTGGAAAGGTGTAGCAGAAGTGGAATGAGTGCTGTTTTTGGTTTCTTTGCTTTTGCTCTACCATCCAGCGTTGACCAGGTTCTGTAAGGTCTGACCCACTTGTTGACTTCTAGTGATGTTATTTGTTCCTGTAACCCTTCTTTTCTGTAACACTGACAACTACTTTTTTGCTTCACTCCCTGATTCTTCTGTCCCTCAAACCTCTATCTCCAGCTATCAGTCTGGTTATTGACTCCTTAGTTGGCGAGTCAGCTGCTGTCATGCAGAGCAAGTGAGGATATTATGTTCTATTTCCCAGCTCTGCTACAGACAGAGAACTGCTATGTGAAGGTGTGAAAACCCTGACTCCTCCTCAGCACTCTCTTACACCACACCTATAGGAGACAACAGCTGATAGAGAACGCTGTGCAGTACACTGATACATTGTACCTGTACAGTATACGGGCTCACAGGTGCAGAGGGATCAGTCTCTAGGAATGTATGCTATACATTGTGTTTGCGCATACTCTGTGTTTCCTGTTCCCTTAGGCACTATGAACTAATACACCTTAATTAAGCAATTCTGAATTATCCAACACCCCTCCTCCATTACCTCCCTCAAGTTATTAAGACAATATTTAACAGTGTCTTGTTACTTGTAATGTAGGTATACATGGCTGTCCACCATAGCTACCAATGCAGGGTGAGCAATGCTGAGTCCTCCTGTAATACGCCGTGTTCACAAAAGTATTGGGCCGCACATAGATGATGAAATTCCATTTTATTCACATTTGTCAATCTGATGTTGGGCTGCCTTTGGCCTTAATCACTGCAGTAACCCTCCTAGGCGTGCTTTCCACCTAATTCTTAGATGTGTAGAGGGAATTTGCCTTCATCCCTTGAGAAAAGTTTTAGATATGCAGGATAATGAGCATGTTGGGCATGCTTCGATACAGTTTCTAGTTCCAAAAGATGCTCGATAGGATGGAGATCCAGACTTTGGCCTGGCTAATTAAGTTTGTAGACGTCCTGCTCCTCAAACCAAGCCTCAACAGTGCATCCTGTACAACATGGTACTCAGTGATGCCGGTAAAGACTCAGAGCTCTATCAAAGTATTGCCACATGGTGGGTAATACAACATGGTCTAGAATGTCTCTGTACCCAATGGCGTTGAGGGTGGACTTCACTATAACCAATGGCCCTAATCCTTCCCAGAAGAAACAACTCTATATCATAACAGAACCTCCTCCAAACTTCACTGTTAGGACTATGTAGTCATGTAGAAACCGCTCTCCAGGCAACCACCACATGCAATCATGTCCATCCAATCGGAAATGGTGTACTATGATTCATCTGTCCACAACACTTGCTTCCAATATTTACAGTCCAAGAACGATGCTCCAAGCACCATCACAAGCATCTCTGTGCATTAACTGTTGTGATGTTGGGTTTGCGTGCAGCCACACATCCATGGTAATACTTTGTATGCAGTTCCCTACTGATTGTTCTGGTGCTAATGGATATTCCATTGGCCTGTGCGACCTGATAGATTAGTTTTTTGGCAGACAGCTCGTACAAGGCTTCATTGTCCATGTCAGTTCTTGAGGACTCCCTGAGCGTGGCTCAGGTGCACACACCAGATAGAAATGTTATTGGGAAATGGAAGCTAACAGTGGACTTCCAGTGGAAGATCCAAAAGCACTACAAGGTCCCATACTGATTGGTTGGTGACATCCCACCACCATACCCCATTGTCAGTTCTACACCTGGTGACATTCTGTTGGTTTCTGTATTGGGATATGCCTGTGTGACACTCTCCTTTATACTTAATGCTCACACATCCGATGTGCATATCCCCTTTGCCTGACAGCACAGGTTTGCCTGACAGCACAGGTCCCAATATGTTTGTCAATATAGTTTAGATGGGAAGTTGAGTTGTCCAATCATTGGGACACAATACCAAACTATAGGCTGTTTTCATGAAACTGAACTGCACTGAACAATCATAGCATTAGGAACAGCTGGTGTGTGACATCTTGTGATCAATATCACATGGTCATGTCATGATTTGCTTTTAGATAATGTGCTTACCTCTCCTCTGTGCTTACCTCATCAGGCGCCATAATTAAAAGTGGTAAATTTCATGACGTTGACCACTGGCAGATTGTTGGTTCCCGAAGGTTTATTGCCAGTATTTCTGAAACAGTCGCACTTATTGGCTTTTCCTGAACAACAGTATCAAGAGTGTACCAAAAGTGGATGAACCATGGACAGACAACTGACAAAAAGATCCCACAGAGGCAGGTTACGTGTGGTTGGCCCTAGAGGCGAGTGTAGCTTGGCACGTCTAACCTAGCAGTACAACGGTGGGGAAGTTAGACAAATTTCTACAATGACCATGCGGCATGCCTTTGTCGACTGGGATTCAACATGAAAAGGGTGCCTCTGATAAACCTGCATCATCACCAACAATGCCTCACATGAGCCCAGGAAAGATGTCAATGGATCTTGGACACATTTGCAGAAGGTTGTCTGGCATGATGAGTATCATCTCCTGCTGAAACATGCAGATTGCCAGGTTTAGATGTGCCGTAATATGCATGAAATCATATTCATGGGTGCACTGTTGGAGTGCATCAGGCTTATGGTGTTGGTGTCATGGTCTGGGAAGCATCATACCACAATCCTTGAATGGTGAACACTACAGGGGTATGTTGTCTGTCCATCTGCACCAATACCTTCAAGAAGTCTTTACCAACCTCAGTGCCATGCTTCAACAGGAAGATGCTTAGTGTCATCAAGCTTGCATCACAAAGGAGTGGTTGAAAGCACATGACACTGCCTTGTCCCCCAAACTCATCGGACTATAATCTCATTGAACAAGTTTGGGATATGTTGGAAAGGGCTGTGAGATCTGCTCCATCTTATCAATAAAATGTGTTCCAATCGACAGAGCTGCCGCAGTGGACACAGGTCAGTTTGAGTAAGGAGCATGTTTGCCACCTTGTGGAATCTGTTCCATGACATTTGAAAGCTGTGATCAAGCTGTTCCCAATGCAGCGACCGTTCAGTGTATACTTTCCAAACATTACTAGTAATTAAAGGGATTGTGCAGGGTTAACGTAGTCATACACATTCGATAAATAATCGACTCCTGAATCTCCCCCAATGGCAGATATCGAGAGAAAGATGGATCGGACATATTGGATATCAACATGCCCGACCCTTTGTTTCAGGAGGAGATATAAAGTGCCTGGTAGTGCCTTATTCAGCTCCTCTCTCCATTGAAAAGACATGCACATTAAACCAAGTAAGCAACCTTGTGGTCGAGTCCAGGGGAAAAGCTGTTGGCTAAACAAACATTTTGGAGACCATTATCTTAACGCCTTATGGCTCAGTTAGACAAGCTTTTCTTTTTGCGCACCTATGTGCGCAAAAAAAATGCGCTTCACGCGTGTTCAAAGTAATGGGATGCAGACAACCCCCACAGTGATTTTTGGGGAAGGGCTTGAAATATAAGCATGATTGAATTCAATAAATGGCTGAGTGCTGCCTGTGATTGGTCACAGTGCTCAGCCAATCAAAGGCAGCGCTCAGCTGTGGTTCAATGAATGGCTGAGCGCTGCCTGTGATTGGCTTAGCGCTCAGCCAATCAGACCAAGCACTTTCAGGAGGCGGGGATTTTTAAATCCCCTGCCAGCAGACAGTGCTTCAGAACAGTGCCGGGGAGACAGCAATCTGACGCACTGAAGCCTTACAGCAGCAGAGGGATGATTTTCACAGAAGGGCTTATATTTCAAGCCCTTTCTCGAAAATCACTGTGGTGGTTGCCTGCAATCCATTGCTTTCAATGAGGTGACTGCAGTGACAGCCCCATTGAAAGAAATGGGAGATCATTGCCATCCTCTGCCACAGCTGTGGCAGGGGTTTCTTTCATTCCTGCGGGAAGTCCCATTATCACTGAAACACAGTGCTGTCAATGTTCAGTGATGAGGGGACTCCCCACGGGGAATCGTTACACGCAAAATGGACCTTGCCGGTGAACGCATATCCCATCTTTTGCATGTGCAAAGATTTTGCGTCTGTAAAAAACGGACATGCGAACACTGTATAGGAAACCAATGGTTCTAAGGGCTCCTGCACACTTGCGTTTTTTTCACGTGTTATAGCTGGCTTTTTTTTCAAGCGATATCGCTGCTTTTTTTCACGCGATTGCCAATGGGACTTTCTAATGTTAAAAACGCATTTCAAGTTGGTGTGTTTTAACATTAGAAAGTCCCATTGACAATCGCGTGAAAAAAAAGCCAGCTATAACGCATGAAAAAAACGCAAGTGTGCAGGAGCCCTAATAGATGCGGTTTTTTTTTTTATAGCTGCACTCAAAGAGCCCTAGCATTTATCCTTTTCTTGTCAAGGGTACATGTGAGTGTTTTGCAGCTCCCGTCACACGGGCGAGAAAATCTTGCACAAATATGAACCCCATTTTTTTGAATTGGGTCATACACAGGAGTTACGTTTTCCTGCATGACACTGCGATGAGATACAGGAAACAAATCGCGGCATGTTCTGTCTTTCTGTGTGCTCTCGCAGCGCCCAATGTGTTCAATGGGGCCGGCGGCAGCATCGCTCTACGTGCTAGGTGAACGCGAAAACAATGGGAGAAACTCTGCAATTCTCCGCCACGGCTGGAGGATCTCTACGTCCCCGAAGTGATGCAAGGCTGTGTTGACATAATTCATGCCCTATATGGCTCTTGCCCATATGAAGTTAGCCTTTATGGTACCACTTGTTGATCCATGCGACGTTTTGATCATTTTGTATTCAGTTTTTTCAAAATGTGAAATAGGCAAAATTAACTATTTTTGTCTATTTTTTTGTATTTTTTTCATGACATGCACCGTGTGCGTTTTTCTTTGGGTTATTACAAATGGAGCAATAAGGACGCCTACTCTATAGCGTTTTTTTTCTCTAGCAATGCGAGATGGAGAGCCTCGCAGCGCAGAGAAAATGCTGCAATATCGCTCATTGTTTTCATTGGGGCCGGCGGCAGCAGCGCAAGCCCCATTGAAAACATGGGGAGTACATCGTGGACTTCTGCCACAGCTGTGACAGCTATGGCAGAGGATCTCACGGGGAGTCCCCTCATAACTGAACACTGACAGCACTGTGCTTCAGTGATGATGCGACTCCCCGCAGGGACAAAAGAATCCCCTGCCACAGCTGTCACAGCTGTAGCAGAGGATTGCGATATTCTCCAATTTTTTTCAATGGGGTCGGCACTGCTGCGGCCCCATTGAAAGCGGTGGGTTGCAGGCAACTCCCACAGCGATGATTTTCAGGGGAAGGCCTTGAAATATAAGCCCTTTCCTGAAAATCATGGCTAGCTGTAAAAAGAAGTAAAAAAAAAAAATATATATATATACTCACCTAGAAGAGCTGTCCGGCTCTACTCTTCGGCCCGGGAGTTGTGTTCTGTGTTCCGGAGGCCAGGGATTGAAAAATCCCTGCCCCAAGAAAGCGCTGGTGTCATTGGCTGAACGCTCAGCCAATCACAGACAGTGCTCAGCTGTCAATCAATGGCGGAGGGCTGCCTGTAATTGGCTGAGCGCTCAGCGAATGAGACCAGCACTTTCTGGGAGCAGGGATTTTTCAATCCCCAGCCTCCAGAACACAGAAGACAAGTGCCGTGTAGGAGAGAAGAGCCGGATGGCTCTTCTAGGTGAGTATAATTTTTTAAAAACTTTTTTTCACATCTAGCCATAATTTTCAGAGAAAGGCTTATATTTCAAGGTCTTCCCTGAAAATCATCGCTGCGGGGGTTGCTGGCAGCCTATTGCTTTTAATGGGGCTGCAGAAGTGCCGGTCTCATTGAAACAAATGGGATAGCATCACGGACTTCTGCCACAGCTGTCAGAATTGGGGCAGAGGATTCCTTTATCTGCTTGGTCCCCGCGGGGATGAAAGAATCCTATGCCATAGCTGTCACAGCTGTGGCAGAAGTCTGCGATATACTCCCTATGTTTTCAGTAAGGCTGTTGCTGCTACCGCCAACCCCATTGAAGACACTGAGCGATATCACAGATTTTTTCTGTGCGCTGCGAGACACAAACAAAAAGACGCAAACGAGTTTGAAACCATTGAAAATCGTTGGTTTCATAATCATTGCGGTCGCATTGCAAGAAAAAATATCGCTAGTGGGAAGGCGCTCTTACAGGTGTGATTTTTTGTTTTTACATAGTAAAGGAGCAAAGGGCGCCTTCACACTGGCGATAAAAATCGCAAAAGTGAGTGAAAACGCAGAATTATGAAACCAGTGATTTTGAAAGGGTTTCCTTTACATCTGCACTGTTTTCACACATGCGATGCTGTGAGAAACAAAATCGCGGCATGTCCTATCCTTCTGCGTTTTGCTTTTTTTTCATCTCCCATGTTTCCCTATGGAGCCTCCTTTTTATCGCATCGCGAAGCACTAACTTGTGATTTTCGCCTGCTGCGATAGTAAAAAAGCAGATCAGGAAACCAATGATCTACAACGGTTTCCTTCCCATCTGCGATGTTTTCACTGATACGATGTAGAGAGGATAACAAATCGTTGCATGCTCTATCTTTCTGTGCGATTTTTTTTATCTCCCATATATTTCTTCTTTTTATCGAATCGCAACGCTGCAAACACGCATTGCGATTTTAACATTACAAAGTCCGATTGACTTTTGCGATAAAAAAATCCCGTGATTTTATCGTGAGCGGCAGCGATGTGACGCGAGATCATTCTCCAAAAAAAGCATCGCTGGTGCTCACAAATGCAGTGAATAAAGATGTGATTTTGCCTTGATTTTCTCGCTGCAAAATTGCGATTGCCCTTGTGGAATTAGCTGTTTTTGCCTTGCTCCCTGTGCTTGGTATGCTTACATTGAAAATACACTATGGCCCACATGTAATGAATAATTGCTCTCACGGCGCTTCCCAGTATGGAGATTCTCCCCTTGACCCCTGAGTGCGGCATAAAATCACGTGACAAGTTTTTGTGGATCAAGTTTGGTGTGAATCCACATTAGATTGGAAAACCCAGCGATCTGAGTGACTTCCAGCAAGGCCAGGTCATCAGGGCTAGACTAGCCGGGGTCGGGATGCCACTGCCAACTGCCTTGGGTTTTCTTATGCAGTGGTTTGGAAAGTATACCGAGAATGGTGGGATTAAGAAAAGTATCCAGTGAAAGGAGATCCTGTGGACAGAAACAACTCAAACTGACAGGGTTCAGAGGAGGATGTCAGGAATCGTTCTGACCAACAGGTGTTGCACAGTCACCCGAGTACAGCACTGGAGCTCTAACATGTTTCTTAGCACAGATAGGCTATGACAACAGGAGACCAGTTCCAATGCCAGAAACAGAAAAGTAAGACTCCAGGGGTCAGAAGAACACAAAAATAGGATAACTGAGCAGCCTAGTCAGGTTGATCCAGAGACAGAATTTGAAGCAAACAGCATGAATGGATTACCCCTTCCTTTCAAGCTGGTGGAGGTGCAGTAATGGTGTGGGGAATGTTTTTTAGGAACACCTTGCCCTTACAGCGGGGCAGCAGTAAATGCCCTTTTGAGATGACTAAAAGCCTCTAGGGCCTCTGGCGACGATCTTACAAAGTCGAGACCCTTTTTGGTAAGATCGGTCAGGGGTTGAGCAATAACAGAATAATTCTTAATGAATCTACGGTAGAAACTTGCGAAACCTAAAAACCACTGGAGAGCTTTCAGGTTATCTGGTCTGACCCATTGGGAGATTGCTACCACTTTATCAGACTCCATTTGAATCTCCGTGGGTGAAATCACATAACCAAGGAAAGACACTTGTTTAGTACCAAAAATGCATTTCTCCAACTTGACAAAAAGTTGGTACTCATGCAAACGGGTCAGGACCATCCTGAGGTACCACACATGTGAATCTTAGTCTGGGGAATACACCAGAATGTCATCAAGATATATGACCAAAAATACCCTCAGGAAGTCGTGGATGACCGCGTTCATAAATCCCTGGAACACAGCGGGAGCATTACAAAGTCCGAAGGGCATGACTAGCCATTCAAAATGTCCGAACGAGGTGTTGAACGTTGTCTTCCACTCATCTCTCTTTCGGATGCAAATTAAATTGTAAGCCCCCCTTAAGTTCAATTTGGAAAACCAGTGGGCCCCTACCACCTGATCCAATAAATCAGGAATGAGGGGCAAGGAGCAGTGGTTCTTCACTGTAATTTTATTCAAAGCCCGATAATCGACACAAGGCCTCAATGTCTCATCCTTGTTCTCTACAAAGAAGAGACCTGCCCCGGCAGGAGAACTGGGCGGCCTGATATGTCATTTGGCCAGAGACTACGAAATATAGGACTTAAGAACTTCGTGCTCATGCCCAGACAAATTAAAAATGGTTCCCTTATGGATGGGACTGTCGGGGATCAAATCAATACCAGAGTCCCACTCCCTATGGGGAGGCAAAGTCTCAGACAGTTTCTTGGAAAACACATCATGAAAATCAGACAAATACTCAGGAATAAGTATGGTATCTGCTGAACACATGGATATAGTAGCTAAGTGACTATGACAGGACAACCCCCAATGTGTCAATTCCTGAGTGGACCAATCAAATCGGGGATTGTGCAGAGCCAACCAGGGCATACCCTGCACTACATCAACAGACATCCTTTCCATTACCAAGAACGACAGATTCTCAGAATGGAGAACACTCACAGTGAACTGTAACGTGGGAGTCCTCCATTGTACAACCCCTGCCGATAGAGGGGTAAAATCAATACTAGTGAAGCGTATGGGAATCTTTAACGCCGAGAATTCAGTCATCAGAGGTGTGACAAAACTTAAACTAATCAAATTGGCGGCAGCACCCGAATCAATAAAAGCTTGACCGGACTGAGTGAAATTCCGGAAGCCAATCTGACAAGGCACCAAGAACTTATAGAGTACCTCCCAAAGATCACCTAGGATCTGAAGTTTTCAGTTGGTTCAGACTGATGTTGTAGACGCTTCTGAGGACAGGTCGCTACATGATGTCCGGCTTTCCCACAATAGAGGCAGAGGCGATGAGTCATCTGGAACTGTCACCATTCCTCAGGACTTAAAGGGGTTGTCCCGCGCCGAAACGGGTTTTTTTTTTTTTAACCCCCCCCCCCCCCCCCCGTTCGGCGCGAGACAACCCCGATGCAGGGGTTATAAAAACAACCCGCACAGCGCTTACCTGAATCCCGGCGGTCCGGCGTCTTCATACTTACCTGCTGAAGATGGCCGCCGGGATCCTCTGTCTCCGTGGACCGCAGGGCTTCTGTGCGGTCCATTGCTGATTCCAGCCTCCTGATTGGCTGGAATCGGCACGTGACGGGGCGGAGCTACACGGAGCCGGCATTCTACACGAGCGGCCCCATAGAAGACTGCAGAAGACCCGGACTGCGCAAGCGCGGCTAATTTGGCCATCGGAGGGCGAAAATTAGTCGGCACCATGGAGACGAGGACGCCAGCAACGGAGCAGGTAAGTATAAAACTTTTTATAACTTCTGTATGGCTCAT
The DNA here is from genome assembly GCF_035609145.1 of Eleutherodactylus coqui. NCBI lineage: Eukaryota > Metazoa > Chordata > Amphibia > Anura > Eleutherodactylidae > Eleutherodactylus > Eleutherodactylus coqui. Next base: position 330,679,002 of record NC_089838.1, read on the forward strand.
AATTAATGCACAATGTACATTACAAAGTGCATTATTATGGCCATACAGAAGTGTATAGACCCACTTGCTGCCTCGGGACAACCCCTTTAAGTGATCCACTTTCATAGGCTCGGCACCAGAAGTTGGCATGGGAGATGTGGGAGCGGGTCTGCCAGATTCCCTAGCCTAACGGACCTGACGTTCCTCTTTTCTAGATCTCAGCCTCCTGTCAGCTTTGACTGCCAATTCCATCGCATCATTGAGTGTCACGGGAGTGGGATGAGAAATGAGTAGATCCTTCACCGCGTTAAAAAGACCCAACAAATACACATCTTTAAGGGCACTATCGTTCTAAGAGGTTTCACCCGCATACAGTCTAAATTTCGAGCAATAGTCCTGTACCCACTGCTCCCCCTGACGTAGAGACATGAGATGGGATACCACCAACCCTGCACGGTCCGGCTCATCAAAAATACCTCCAAGTTCCTAAAAAAACAAATCAACTGACTGTAGGCAAGCCAAACTCTCGGGTAAGGAGTAGGCCTATGTCTGGGGGAAACCCAAAAGTAAGGACATAATCAATCCAACTTTCTGGCATTCTGAGCCGGAGAAGCGGAACCGCATCCGAAAATACAATCTACATGGCTGCTGAAAAACAAAAAACTTGCTCCTCTCCCCTGAAAATACCTCAGGAAGCGGACACTTGGGCTCAGGAATAGAAGAGGCGGTAGAAACATGCACTAACTCCCGCTGTTCCTGGGCCACCATACGACCTGACAGGTCTTGGAGGGTACTCATGGCCTCCATTGGAGAGCAATTTTAAGGGCCAGTTATTATGTTACCATATACTATCCTTGATATGCCAGCCCGGGTGCCCTAGATCTGACCCACAACCCCTGTCCCTGCCTACTTGCCTCCACTCCTGGCTAACCCCAGGTGTGAAAATGGGCGGCGATCCCTACTCTTACTAGGGACTGAAAAAGGGACGCTGGCGTACCTGGATGGAAAGGGTAGAATACTAACAGAAAAGGCAGATGTAAATAACCAACATGAACAATACTAGGCAGAACTGAGGCAGATGGAAAAACCTGGCAGATAATAGCAAAGTATAGCAGACAAGATGACAGAAGCAGGAGACCAACAGAGGCAGACTAGCTAGCACACTAAGGGAAACCAATAACTGGCGGTGATTGCAAGTCTCTGCCTGACCTATAAACAAAAGCCTCCGCCCAGGGGCGGAGAGAGGGAGACAGCCAACTCCCCTCAGAACATAATAAAAGGGAGCTTGTGCATGGCAGCTGCACTCACAGGTGCGCACGCACGGCGCTGTGCGCCACCAGCACCATGCCAGCCAGGCACCCGCGCCCCGGCAGCCAGACAACAAGCCGGGGGGACGCGCCCCAACCGCGGGACCCCGCACACCACCTCCCCGGGAGGACCAGCAACCGCCGCATGGTAACAATTATATTAGTGAGTGACGCATTGCGATAGCAGATACACTGGTACTATGATTTCCTTATAATTACTAGTCTATTTATACCTAAGACTGCAGCAAGGGGGCACTCTCTACGTCTAGAGGAAGGAAGGTTTTTACATAACATAGAATGGGATTACTTACTGTAAGAGCAGTGAGATTATGAAACTCTCTGCCGGAGGAGGCAAATTCGATAAAAGAGTACAAGAGGGACCTGGATGCCTTTCTTGAGCGATACAATATTATATGTTATAATCACTTATGACTTCAGAAGGGTCGGTAATCCGGGGATTATCACGATTGCCAGATTAGAGTTGGGAAGGAAACTTTTTTCACTAAAATGAGGAAGATTGGCTTCTACCTCATTGGGGTTTTTTGCCTTTCCCTGGATCAACATTGGGGGTTAATAGGCTGGACACGATGGACATATACTTTATGTTACTGTGTTTTCCTAAGGGCTCCCACACACTTGCGTTTGCATTTTTTGTTAACGCGATTGTCAATGGGACTTTCTAATGTTAAAAACGCAACGCAACGCAATGCACCGAAAACTCAAGTGTGTGGGAGCCCTTAGCAATACTCTTAAAAGTAACCAGAAAGGATGTAAATCATGGATTGGACATCGGACCTCCGGTACATATAGGTGTCACCATTAATCTTCTCACCTATTGTCCCCGGCAGAACTGGTAATTTACACTATGAATAGAAGTTGAAGAAATATTTGGCTCATTTACAATATGAAGAGATTTGTAACTATAATCTAGAGCAGCTGTTGTCTCAGGTGGAAGGAAGCATTGTGTCTGGTCAATACCCAGCCGCCATGGGGAGAGTTCAATGTCATGAGTCATCCTAACTGGCCTCTATTCAACATCTACCAAATGAATGCGTCAGAGAATGGGAAAGATAAAAAGCCTCAACACCAGCAAGGTATGATGTAAGAGGCAGACAGCTTGGCACAGCTAGACTACGGCATGGTGCATCAGAATTTGGTATGACCTATGTGCTGGGAACTGGATACATTACCAGATGCCACATTAGGGGATATTCCATTGGTCTCTCAGCCAAATACTCTGAATGACCACTATACCACTATATTAGAGGCCTTCATCTAGTAGCATGTTGGATCTCCTTTGGAACCAAGCAATTCATCATGACATCCATCCACAGACATCAGAGGACCCTTAGTGTGCCAAGTAAACCATTACACCATTATTCCAATTCCAGCAACTTGAACTGTTGACAGGGGATAGGAAGGGATCACCGATTCATGCTGCTTGCACCAAATTCTCTCACTAGCATGGTACAACAGAAATCTGGATTCATCTGATATTTTTCCACTGCTCTGTGATACAATTTTTGCCCGCTGGAGTCTCACTTTTTTTGTTTCTCTGAGGTACAGTGGCGCTGGAACAGGTGATATGCAGTTGTAAAAATAACAAGAAAGCAACTCACCGCCTCCAGCAGGACTTCTGATTAACATGTATCCACAGCAAACGGAGCTCCTATCTGGCCGGCACTCCTTCAGCCCAACATTAAATAAGGCACTTGCCAATTTGGAGGAAGGAAGTGACGTTTGTATCACGCCAGTGTTTTAGATGCTTTCTAACCCCTTAGTGACCAAGCCTGCTGGCGCCTTAATGACCAGGCCAAATTTTGTAAATCTGACATGTGCCACTTTAACACGGATTAACACTGTAAAGGTTTTGCATATCCCAGTGATTCTGAAATTTTTTTTTTCACCACATATTGTACTTCATTTAGGCGGAAAAAATAGACCAATTGAATTTGTGTATATTTGTTAAAATCAACAAAATGGGGAACATTTTGAAAAAAATCGTGATTTTTTTCACATTTCCAACTGCAATATCTCAAATATGTGCAAACATAATATAGAAATTTTTGATAAGATATATATTTCCATCTGTTTACTTTATTCCGGGCGCACATTGGAAAAACTTTCGTTTTTTTAACCATTTAGGGGACGTACAAATTTAACATTAATTATTAACATTTTGAGGAATACTTCATTTTCCTACACGAAGCCAAGATTGGAAAGGCTCATAGGTGTCACAATGATAGATACCCCCACAAATGACCCCATTTTAAAAACTGCACCCCTTAATATATTCACTGAGGGGTTAGGAGTATTTTGACCACACTGTTTCTTTTCAGGAATTAATGCAATTTAGACGAGAAAAAAGAAAATTTCATATTTTTGCAAATATGTAATTTTAAACACAAGATTTTTTTCTATAATGCACATGAAAATGAGGATTTGCACCCAAAAATGGATCCCCCATTTGTCCTGTGTTTATAAACATACCCATTTTGGCCCTAATCTTATGTCTGTATGCACAACGGGGCCCAAACCGAAAGGAGCAGCTGGTGGTTTTCAGATCAGACATTTTGCTTGTGTTTCATGCCCCATTGCCCACTTGTAGAGCCCTTGAGCGGCCAAAACGATATAGAACCCCAACAAATGACCCCATTTTGGTAACTAGACCCCTTAACGAATTCATCTAGGGGTGTATGGCATATTTTGACCCCACAGTTTTTGAATGAATCTAAGCAAAGCAGAAGTAAAAAAATTAAGATTTTTATTTTTTTAGCAATTATGTCATTTTAAAAATAGTTTTTTTTGTACAGCACACACATGAATGAAGACTTTCACCCCAAAATGGATCCCCCTGTTTGTCCCATGTTTAGATACATACCCATTGTGGCCCTAATCTTCTGTCTGTATGCACAAATGGGCCCTAACCGAAAAGAGCAGCTGGTGGTTTTCAGAACAGACATTTTGATTGAAGGCATTTTAGACCCCATTGCCCACTTGTAGAGCCCTTGAGCGGCCAAAATGATATAGAACCCCCGCAATTGACGCCATTTTGAAAACTAGACCCCTTAACGAATTCATTTGGGGTGTATGACGTATTTTGACCCCACAGTTTTTGAATGAATCGAAGCAAAGCAGGAGGAAAAAATTACGATCTTAGTTTTTTGGGAAATTGTGTCATTTTAAAAATAGGTTTTTTTGTATAGCCTACATAGGAATGAAGACTTAAACCCCAAAATGGATCCCCCCATTTGTCCTGTGTTCAGAGACATACCTATTGTGGCCCTAATCTTCAGTCTGGATGCACGACGAGGTCCGAACTGAGCGGAGCATCAACTTTAACAGTCTTTTAATTTTTACGTGATCGCCATTATTCATGAATAAAGGCGATCACATGACCAAGAAACACTCACCGCGGTCCCCCGTGACATCTCCAAGCTCTCGGCTACCTTAAGTAGCCAGGAGCAAGGAGATTTTAAATTTCCCCTTGCCCTCCCCAGCTTCTGCGCTTGCGTCCGCCATTTTGGCTATGGGCGCATGCGCCAAAGCTGGGGAGAGGTCCATGGATAAGGATCCTGTCGGGGAACATTGTTGGTGGCCTTAATTCAGTAATTTCACCTCCCCTCAGGGATCGGATCCGTGATAATTGGATAACGGTGATCACGTGACTTAGAACCGCATACTGTGGCCCCCCATGAAATCTCCAGGCTCTGGGCTACATTTAGTAGCCTGGTGCAGAGAGATTTTAAATTACCCTGGCAATCTGCAGCTTTTGCGCCTGCGTCCGCCATTTTGGGGTAAGGTCTGCGGATAAATCCGTTGCCCTTAGGTACCTAATTTCATCTCCCCTCACGGATATGATCCATGAGGGGAGATGAAACAAACTTTTTTTTCTTTTTTTAACACTTTTTAAAACTTTTACATGACCGCTGTTATCCATTAGATAGCAGCGATCATGTGACCAGGAACCGCATACAGTGGCTCCCGGTGACAGCTCCCTGCTCTCGGTAACTCATACTAGACAGGAGCAGGGAGTTTTTAAACTTCCCGACCCTCTGCACATGTGCGTGACGTAATTCGCCTGGCGCTCATGCGCAGACACCGGCGGCGGGTCCGGGGAGGAGAAGGAAGACGCTGGACGCCACGGAGGATGGGGGGTGAGTATTCTCAGCTCCCCTTACAGATCCGATCCGTAAGGGGAGCTGAAGTTTTACTTTTTCTTTACTTTCCATAGACTTTAACGTGTTCGCCGGTATCTCGCGTGACCAGGAGTGGGCCCTGCAGCCTGGGATGACAGCTCCATGCTTTAGGCTATCACCGGTAACCGGCAGCATGGAGCTATCACTTCCTGAGCCTGCAGGGCTTTCATTCCCAGAGGAGGCATGTTTTTACGTCCTCTGGGAATTAAGCCCAGCAGGCCAGGACGTAAAAACACTATGGGCTGGTCACTAAGGGGTTAAAGCCTGTTTGTGTGCCGTTCCATGAGTTGCATAAAGGCTATTTTTAGCTGAAACGCGTCGCTTACATGGAATTTTTTTAAGCTGGTTGCTTATTTGCAATGATTTTAAGCTGTCTGCGCTCCTTCACATGTTTTTGAATAAACATGAACTCGATTTTTTTCACCAGCATACGTTGAGCAGACCGTCTATTCTTCACTTGACTTATTTCCCATTCGTGCAAATGAACGGTGTGCTGTGTGCTTGACTGTGCAGCGTAAGTTCATGGGCACGGTTCTTGACTTTCCCCCCTGAACCCTTTTGGTGACCAGCTTTTTCTGTCCAGAGGATCACCTTTCGCTGGTGTTTTTCTGCGATCACGCCATTATCGACATACTCTCCACACTATTACATGGGGAAACCGCATGTGGTTAACAGTGAAAGCCTGATTCCAGCTAGTCTAGCACCGATGACCGGCCTTGTTGGAAGTCGCTCAGATCGCTGGGTTTTCCCATCTAATGTGGATTCACACTGGAACTGATCAACAGAAAGCGTGTCATGTGATCTAATGCTGCACTCCGGGGTCATGGGGAGAATTACCGTACAGGGAAGGAAAAATTGTGAAAAATTCATTAATTTGTACCTTTAATGAAGTGGTCATTCCATGTAGGTGGACACTCCTATGGACCGTCTACCACCTAGGAACACACTTGGACATCTCTGAATGCTTATAATTTTCCCTACCCAGATAAAAGCAAATTTGCCTCATGAGTTAATTAAGACAGAATTTCCAAACAAGTGCGCACGTTTGCTCTGCCAAATCATGGTAGCATGTGTGCAAACAATCCTGTGAAATTAAAACAAAGCCTCAGTCCGTGCCGTGACCTGGGTCACAGTCTCATGGGACTCATTAGCAAAAAAGGTCAACAAAAATCCCTCCCCTAGTATTTGTCGGATGGATGAAACCTTCTCTGTGTGATAGTAACCTTGATATAAGTGATTACAATATCAGAGCAAAAGGAGAGTTTACTGCCGAAAACTGACCCCTTGTAGGGAGGCTCTAGTACCCTGTTGTACCGCCTCTAGCTTGGATATAACATGTGATATGGGCAGGCATGGAAGTACCCTGTTATACCACCTCTAGATTGGATACAAGATGTGATACAGTTGGCATGGAGGCTCTAGTACCCTGTTATATCACCTCTAGCTTGGATACAAGATGTGATATAGATGGGCATGGAGGCTCTAGTACCTTGTTATACCACCTCTAGCTTGGATACAAGATGTGATACAGTTGGCATGGAGGCTCTAGTACCCTGTTATATCACCTCTAGCTTGGATACAAGATGTGATATAGATGGGCATGGAGGCTCTAGTACCTTGTTGTACCGCCTCTAGCTTGGATACAAGATGTGATACGGGCGGGCATGGAGGCTCTAATACCCTGTTGTACCGCCTCTAGCTTGGATATAACATGTGATATGGGCAGGCATGGAGGCTCAAGTACCCTGTTATACCACCTCTAGCTTGGATACAAGATGTGATATGGGCGGGCATGGAGGCTTAAGTACCCTGTTGGTCCGCTCTAGATTGAATACAAGATGTGATACGGGTGGGCATGGAGGCTCAAGTACTGTGTTGGGCCACCTCTAGCTTGGATGCAAAATGTGATACGGGTGAGCATGGAGACTCTAGTACGCTGTAGGGTCGCCTATAGCTTGGACACAAGATATGATACGATTTGGCATGGAGGCTCTAGTATCCTGGTTGCACCACCTTTAGCTTGGAAACAAGATGCAATACGGGCAGGCATGGAGGCTCTAGTACCCTTTTGGGCCTCCTCTAGCTTGGATACAAGATGTGATATGGGCTGGCATGGAGGCTCTAGTACCCTGTTGGTCCACCTCTAGCTTGAATACAAGATGTTATACAGGCGGGTATGGAGGCTCTAGAACCCTTTTGAGCTGCCTCTAGCTTGGATACAAGATGTGATACGGGCGGGCATGCAGGCTCTAGTACCCTGTTGAGCTGCCTCTAGCTTGGACACAAGATGTGATATGGGCGGGCATGCAGGATCTAGTAGCTTGTTGGGCCACCTCTAGTTTGGATACAAGATATGATACAACTCCTCTGTGATAACTGAACTCTCAAGAAACGTGTGGTCTTGTTATGGACTTTGGGTCTTCCCATGAGCATATGGCTCAGGGGATAGACAAGGATTTTGTTTACCATCTGGTTCTCGGCTTGTTGGTCCTATAGTTTTCGCAGTTTTCTTCAGGGGAAAAATTACCATATATACACTCTTTGTACTGACAAGTCTGGGTAACTACACAATGGAGGGATGAAGAAATGTGATCACAGTCTTGGAAGTCAATGGGGAGCTTCAACATGACCATGAAGATTTGAGTGGCTACAATTGTAAATGTTTTTTGGTTTCTATGAATATCATGAATTTATTGAAAAATCACTGAAATCTTGACCTAAGGAGAACATGATGGAAAAGTGGGGTCTGTTGAAATAATGTCCCTAGTAGAGATGAGCAAACTTTTGAAAACTTTGTCTGCTTTGCCTAATTTTGGGAAAAAATATTGGTTCAGTCCAAATTAGTTTGAACCAAATCAGAACTTCACCTGTACCCCTAAAATTGATGTATAATAGCGGTGGTTCTTCTGTGGCTCAGCAGTTAGCAGTGTTGCCTTGCAGTGTTGGAATCCTAGATTCAAATCTGATAATATTGTCATGGAGATTGTACATTCTGCCTGTGTTTGTGTTTGTTTCTTCTTCATAATAATCACCTTAATTCTTGTAATGCGTACATTAATTGAGGAGAAGGAGAAGAAGAAGCATGGTGACTCAGTGTTTAGCTCAACCCAAAACAGGGTTCAACTGGTTTGGTTCACTCAGCACTGGTCTTTGGCAAAGAATTCTTCACTTTCTAGAGAAAATGGCCTCTGAAGTCCCTCTTTACGGTCTGGTTGATTCTTACAGAGAAGAGTCCGAATTCTGTGAGGTTCTGTCTACAGTAGCTAATCATATCCCAGATTTATACTGATGAGATCCAAAAGATCAAAGCATATTTGTGCTCCTTTCATGACAGTCATGCAAATGGCATCTTAAGGTGCCCATACATCTTCAACAAGTGTTCGCTGAATGACAGTTTTCTCCGGCTCCTTCATACGCATGAACATTCGGCTTAGTCAAGTGTTTATGTGTTTAGGGAGGTTAAGGTCCTTTTAGATGAATCCATTCCCGTTTGAGCAAGCGGTGACGTCCCAGCTAGCTCGTTCACTCTCGAAGAGTTTTTGAATGAAAGAACTGGTTTATTGAACTCTGTAAAGTCTACTACCATCTTGGATACCCTCTAGTGGATATTTATATGTTACTGGATTAGGGGTGCACTCTTCTGGGGCCCCCATTGTGAAGTAAGTTCCTCACCACCTTTCACACTAAATTGCATGATCTGGAGCACTAGGGTTTTTTATAGGTTTACCTACTCTATTGTGTCTATGGAGCCACTAGTCATAGATGAATGTAGGAAGTCTAGGTACATGGTTGTGTTGGAGATGTATCTCTTGAAGGAGCAGCACTTCTGCATTAAACTTTCTTAAAAGTCCCATAATAAATTGAGAGATCCACTCTGGTTTGAGACCTACCTTTCCCTCCCAGGACATCCAAAGAAACTCATGGCACATTTATAGAAGGGATTGCTTCTACAATCCTCTTCAGACAAACCGTGGGAAAGGGACCTGGGAGTTACCTTTGACAAAGATGAACCAAAATAATTGTCACAATCTGGCGCAGGACTGGAGTCACTTGTTGTAGCCGCTGCTGGCAGTAATCCAGGGTCTGGTACAGGAGATGCAGCACAGCATAAAGAGTTCAAACAGTAGCGAAGTCAGTAGTAAACAGCTGGGGTTTGGTACCCAGGATGACTGGGCAGCACAAGGGTTTAAGCTGTAGTGAAGTCAGGAAGAAAAGCTGAGGTCTGATACACAAAACGGACAATCTGTTTGTAGAATGGCAGGTATGCGAGAAAATAGCTTGGTTAGAGACACAAGGCATAATAAACATGCAAAGAGGGAGTGGCGGGCCAGGTTTTTATAGGTTAACTAATCAGGAAGCAGGTTGGAGCAAATCAGGAAGACAGAAGCAGGAACAGTGACAAGGTTTAGCAGGGGAGCTGTCCAGCAGGCTGAAAGGCTCGATAGCAAGGTCGCAGGTTTGAATCCTGACAAAAATCTTTAAATAACTCACATGGGCTCTTCAGATGCACTCACTTTCATGAGATCTCCTATAAATTATTCACTAGGTGGTACAACCACAACCACATACACACTGTTGAGAGTCAATCTTGTGCCATCCGATAGCTGCTGGAGGTGAGAATCACAGAGGGACACAATCCTACATATCTGGTGGCAATTGCAAAGCATTAGAACCTTCTGGTGAACATATAAACCAAACATATAAACAAAATATGTGGGTACTCCCTCACAATTATCCCAAAGAAAGGGCTACTGTTGAAATCCTCAACTCATTTTAGACCCTCCAAGCAATCTTTGCCCTTCATCTTAATTTCTGCTGCAAAACTTCTTATCCCTTTACATTGTGGAAAGAAAGAGGTAGCCACTTTACAACAATGAAGAGTTAAGGTGTCACAGAATTTTTGTTTTCAGGAAGTTCCTGCCCGGGAATTAGGTGATAGCGCTAAAGTTTTGGCATTTTGGTCTCCATAGTAAGACTATCTAAAAAAGTTAGCTAATAAACTAGCGTGAACCAACACAATTCCAAGTGTCGTACTCAACATACCTCACTGATAATTACTTTCTTGTAATATCTCTCACTGTCTGTTCGCCCTGTGCCTTTACTATTTTATCTCTAAGGTTCAGCAATAAATGAGTGTTCCATAATCCGTGTTGGAGTACAGCACGCTATGAGAAATTTCTGCATTAATGTGGTCGAGTTTGGACTCATAATTTTCATCTCATGTACCTTAGCCAAACACCTGCGAGTCCATCAGACAGTTTGTTACTTGGACCATATGGTTTTGGGTCACCATTTGTATGTTTTATACAATAAAAAGAGATTGTAAAATAAAGCAGGTGAAAGCAGTGAAGGGGTGAAAGAAAGACTTATTGCCAGAGAGAGTAAAACTAACCCTACACCGTTCTTCAATTATAAAAATAGTTAAAAGATTAAAACAGAAAGTGTTGGCTTTTTAAATAGTAAGGAAGGAAACATAGTAGAGGGTAATGAGGAGAAAGCAAATCTATTAAATTGTTTTCCTCCAGTGTATTCACTCAGGAAAATGAAATGACAGGTGAAATGCAGAGTGATAAAGTAAACTTTCTATTAAATGTCACTAGTTTAACCCAAGAAGAAGTACAGAGACACCTTAGAAAGATTAAAAGAGACAAACTGGAAAGAGCCATTGGATTTTGCATACCTAGACATTTCCAAAGCGTTTGATACTGTGCTGCATAAAAGATTGGTACCGTATATTCCGGCGTATAAGACGACCTTTTAACCCCGAAAAATCTGCTCTGCAGTCGGGGGACGTCTTATACGCCGGATATATTTAAAAAAGTGTCAAAATAAAAGCAGTACTCACCTCCCCCGGTGTTCTGCGGTGCGGCTGCAGGCTGTCGCTCCCTCCTCGTCCCCGACAGAGCATTGCTTTCTGGATGCGGGGCTTGAAATCTCCGCCTCTAGAAAGCTAATGGTGTGATTGGCTAACTCGCGCGCCGTCAGCCAATCACAGCCATTCAATTACATCATTGAATGGCTGTGATTGGCTAACTCACGCGGCGTCAGCCAATCACAGCCATTCAACGTTGAATGGCTGTGTATGGTCGTACCAACGAATTGCCTGTCACTTGGACAGCACTGACCAGACTGTTAGAAGGTGTTTGGACCAGTTAATACGCAAGGTCACACAAGGCGACTGGACTTAGGTAGCCCTTGACAGACTACCAGTAGAGAAGATCATCTGATCATCCAACAAGCCTCAATCCTGCCTTTGCTGTGGAGCGGCACACTGCCCCCTAATAGTGTAATGGAATGTGTGTGGGGGGGGGAGGGAGTCGGTCCCCCCTAGTAGTGGTACAAGGGACAATGGCAGCTCAGTGATATGTTCAGGACATCCTGCAGCCACATGTGTTCCTCTCATAGCGGCTTCCAAGAGGCAGCAGGATAATGCCGCACACACAGGGGGGTCACATAAAGCCCCCACAATATTGTCACACTTCCACGGCTGCCCGGTTGCCAGATTTATCGCCAATACAACATGTTTGAGACCATCTAGGATTCCAACTTCCACAGCCTATGAGTTTACATGATCTAGAGGCTCAGTTACAGCAAATATGGAGCGATATGTCACAGGATACCATGGGAACCTGTATGTCTTCATGCCGTCCTGTATCACATCTTGTATCCAAACTAGAGGCGGTACAACAGGGTACTAGAGCCTCCATGCCCACTTATATCACATCTTGTATCCGAGCTAGAGGCGGTACAACAGGCTACTAGAGCCTCCATGCCCACCCATATCCCATCTTGTATCCGAGCTAGAGGCGGTACAACAGGGTACTAGAGCCTCCATGCCCACCCATATCACATCTTGTATCCAAGCTAGAGGCGCTACAACAGGGTACTAGAGCCTCCATGCCCTCCTGTATCACATCTTGTATCCAAGCTAGAGGTGGTACAACAGGGTACTAGAGCCTCCATGCCCGCCCGTATCACATCTTGTATCCAAGCTAGAGGCGGTACAACCGGGTACTAGAGCCTCCATGCCCGCCCGTATCACATCTTGTATCCAAGCTAGAGGTGGTACAACAGGGTACTAGAGCCTCCATGCCTGCCCGTATCACATCTTGTATCCAAGCTAGAGGCGATACAACAGGGTACTAGAGCCTCCTACAATGGGTCAGTTTCCTCAATAAATGACCCTTTTGCTCTGGTATTGTAATAATTTACTTATATTAATGTTACAATCACACGGAGAAAGTTTAATTCTACTCCGACAACTCCTAGGAGATGGACTTTTTTTGAAAATGGGTGTACATTTCTCAACACTTCAGCATTTACTGCTAAAATAGAAAAACTATTTTTAAGCTAAATTTTTGCATTTTAAATTTGTTCTGAAGCCCCAAAATAAAGATTCTGAATAATCGTCTGTCGGGATTTCCCATACAGCTGAGTTGTGTCACGGTCAGTAAAGCCTTCTGATGAATAGTTACTTGGGTGATAACAGTATTGACTCAGGACTTGGAAGCTCTGTAGAAAGTCTACAGAAGGTTTACCAAGAACAAACAAAGACAAAACCGACATTGCGCTCTCCACCGCAAGAAGGGCATCATTTACATCTTAAGTGAAGTTCTCTCTTCTCAATTATCCATGAAGTCTACATATGGATTCCACGAAGTGAAGGTGGGTGGAAATCGGAAGAGGGAAGAAGAGTCCGGGGAATAAAAGAGTTGAGGCTGAGAACTAACAGCACCAGCAGTTCATTGCTGGGGAAATAAGGAATTTTCTTACAATTTTTAAAAAGTGTCCTATTTAAAAAAAACAATGATACTTAAGTATAATATATACACAAAGGTGCATGGACCCATCTTATCTTCTTATCTCTGGTTCCCAGACCACCGGAGACCTCGTAGCAATCACATATAAAGAAAGGCAGCCATGCGTGGCGCACTTTGCCACCTATTCAAGGCTGAACAGAATTGCCAAACCACCATTAGGGATCATTGTTTTAGAGAGAGTTAAAACAGACGAAATAGATAGATAGATATAAGATAGATAGATAGATATGAGATAGATAGATAGGAGATAGATAGATAGATAGATAGATAGATAGATAGATAGATAGATAGATAGATAGATAGATAGATACTAGATAGATATGAGATAGATAGATATGGAGATAGATAGATAGGAGATAGATAGATAGATAGGAGATAGATAGATAGGAGATAGATAGATAGATAGATAGATAGGAGATAGATAGATAGATAGATAGATAGATAGATAGATAGATAGATAGATAGATAGATAGATAGATAGATAGGAGATAGATAGATAGATAGGAGATAGATAGATAGGAGATAGATAGATAGGAGATAGATAGATAGGAGATAGATAGATAGGAGATAGATAGATAGATAGATATGAGATAGATAGATAGATAGATAGATAGATAGATAGATAGAGATCATTGTTTTAGAGAGCATCAGGATAGATAGGCAGATAGATAGATGTGAGTCCACCTTGCTACATACCAGTTTGGCTGTGGGCTACCTGAGGTGGCAGCACCTAGGAAAACCAAAGTTTTAATGTTAAACCATTTCAGGTGGCTTTTCTGCGGGGTCCCCAGGCCGTAACACCCACAGATAGTTCCGGTTGTGTGGCTACTGATGCTGCACTGGGCCGAGGTGTGGGACCTGAAGGTCTAATCACACAAGGTAATAGATAGACCACCTTGAATCAAGGCTGACAGCACAAATGAGGTTCAAGCTGTATGTTAGGGCAGGTAGCAGACAAAGTAGAATCCAATATACAGAGCAAAGGTCATGGAGTACAGAAATGAGGAAAGTCAGAATTAGCATGGGTCAAAGCTAGAAGAACACAGAACTGGGGCTTTGTCACAATGGTAGGAGACCAATTGCTTAGGTATCCTCTATAGGGGCAGAGGATGGCTAATATAGCTAGGGGTGGATAGTGATTAAACAAGAAACAGAATAGGCTTTAAGAGAGGGTGCCTGTGTTCGTGCAAGTCCTATAGGAAGAGCCTTGGGATTGAGCGGAGATTGTCGAGGACCGTACATTGTGGTACAGGTGGTGTCCGACCACAAGCCTGGAGCAGGTGAATGGCAATGCTGCGCTGTCACAATAGATGAATGGAATGGTCTGGTTCTTGTGATACTCAGATAAGAATCAACCGGGTGGCACGATTCACATATAAGAGACCCTCTTCCCATGACCACAGCTATGCTTTGGGTTGAAGTACTAACCTGCCCCAGGACTTGGCGTCCATTTTGTCCTAACCATTTTTTAGTTTTTGCATTGTCGTTTTCTCACCCCTCCGTCCAAGAGCCATAGATGCAAATCTGCTATTGTATTTTTTTCTCTCTTACTGCATTAGCCTTGAAGGATAAAAATGTTTTCACAATCCGGACCTTTTTGGAAGCGGTGATACCAATTCCTTTATTTTATTGTTTAGATTTTGGATGAACATTCAGTATTTTTCTTTATTCTATACATATCTTAAGAATTGTAATGAATTTTATTGAATATGCTATTTCTTGATTACTTAACCCTCTTCAAGTTTTCCTATTATTGCCTGCCTCTGGCTAAGCCTAAAGGGATTGGTCAAAGAGCCTAAATAGACTCATCATGTTGGAACCTTGATTTTTGGCTTAATTCCAACACCAAGTCAAGTGAAATGGGTCCTCTCTCTGTGCCTGTAACATTAAGGGGGCTGACTGTTGGCTGCTGAGGTCATTTTAAAAACTAAGCCAGCCACCCCCTCTGTAAAAAAGTGTACAGTTCTAGTTATTCAGATAAGCTGAATAGCCAGCCCCCTTGATGACATGATAGGCACAGAAAGAGGGGTCATACCACATGTAGTGTTGGAACCAGACCAGAAGTGATGATTCCAACACCTTGGGGCCGTGTGAGTATTTAGGCTCTCCTCTCTGGACAACCCCTTTAACAGAAGTACTGTGATGTCAGGCCTTCAGCCATTCAGCACCCCATAATCCCTTTCAATGGCAGCTAGGCTAGTTATAACCTGATAAGTAATGGTTGGAGCATTTTTTAAAAACCTAAGGGCTTCTCTGTCCTGGTGATGATCAACTATCAAATTATTTAAGACGAAAAGATTGGAATGACAGAGTTGCTTGCTCATGGTTTAGGCATGCACCCGGCACAGCAGGAGCAGAACCTGGCACGGAAATATATATCCGACAAATATCTGACAGCGGTGAATTTTTTAAATTGTTGACATGCTTGATTGTTTATACATAATGAGAAAATATAAAGAGGTTAACTTCATGACATGACTTGTGTCAGCACAATTAGTTCTGCTTGTCTGAGGTGCCCTAATGGCAATACAAGAGTTCCCAAGAGTAAAACTACAGACAACCCCCTGTTCATGGTGTCCGTGGCTTGGCTAGGAATGTGTGTTTTTTAAATAAGGAGAGGGAGAAGACTTATTTCTCATGGAAACATATTATCAGGCATGTCGAAATCCATCTTTGTTTACTGTGAAAGTCAATAAAAAGTATTGAAACGAAGAAATCCATCTGCCTTCAGGGAAGAGTCGGGAAACAGCTATAGATATTAGATTGTGTGCCAAGCCCATCCAAATCATCAGGTTTATCTGACGTTTAACATAGTCACATAGTATGTTAGGCCAAAAAAAGACACATGTCCATCCAGTTCAATCTATTTTCCCCCCAATGTTGATCTAGAGGAAAATAAAAAAAACTATGAGGTAGGAAAAAATTCCTTCTTGACTCCAATCTTGCAGTCAGAATAATCCCTGAATCACCGACCCTTGTGAAGGAATTAGTGACTGTAACATATAACATTAAACTCAAGAAAGGCTTCAAGGTCCCTCCTAAACTCTTTTATCAAGATCGCCATCACTACATCCTCAGAAAGAGAGTTCCACAGTCTCACTGCTCTTACAGTAAAGAACCCCCTTCTATGTTGGTGTAGAAACCTTTTTTCCTCTAGACATAGAGGATGCTCCCTTGTACATAATATTCCATGTGCGGTATGATCAGTGAATTGTAAAGAGGAACAACAATTTTCTCATCATGTGCCCCTAGACCTCTTTTGATACACCCCATGATCCTATTTGCCAATGCCTTTAACTGATGTGTACACGTACCATAAGAATCAAATGTATTGGGGAAAAAAGCCTACTCCTCCATCAAAAATCACCAAAAACAGGATGGAGCCAAATATTTTATTGCCTTCTTGGTTAACAAATACAGGAGTTATTAATTTTTTCAACATCGACACAGGTGTCCAAGAGGGATGTATCCTGTCACTCTTCTTTTTCAGCCTAGTGCTCGACCACCTCATGAAACGAGCAACTGAGCCGAATACAGTTGGTGTTATGGGACGTAATCCACTACAACGATATACTAACTTAGACTTTGCAGATTATATAACTCTCCTTGCACCATTGCTCTTCAAAATCCAACAACATGAATCAGCTTTGGAACAGGAAGCAGCATGTCATGTCTGAACGGAACGCGCTGGATCCGTAACCTGAAATACTACCACAAATGCACACCCAACAGTGGTCAACAATAAAGACAACAGCAAAAAGGAAAATGATGTCCCTAGTGAACCTACCCAGGAAAGGGACCTGCCTATATGCAGGTAACCCAACCTGACTACGTACCTAGGCCACTATCTGACCCTACGTAGGATAGGAGAATAGCACAGCAAACAAGATGTAACAGACATAAACAGCTGAACTTAGCTTTGCATAGGCTTAGGTAAATAGGGGAACCAGCTCCAAGCTCTGGCTTTCTCCACAGCCAGCAGAAGACTGAAAATAAACCACAGTCAAGCCAAGCAACAGGCCAGGATAATAGCCCTGAGAAATTACCCACAGGTGAGGCCAAGCATGTCTCACCTAATATCACTCACACCAGAGCCAGAGGACAGAGATACACACATAAGACCTGTACCAGACTGTCTAGAAAGGATGTGATCCCAGACCCGCAGCAGTACAGCAATGGTTGGCTTACAGAGTAACTGTGAGAAGACACAAATTATGTGCATTGGATACTTTACCATGCCTCAATCATGGTAAACCAACAGCAGCAATCGACAGAGGTCTACCGGTTTGTCTACTTAAGCAGTACAATCACCAGTGATGAGGATGCTGAACATGATGTCCACCATTGTATTGGGAAGGCATGCCTCACTCCCATTACAAATAAAGCTGCGACTTCTGAACAATATTGTGATCCTGCTGCACTATATGCATCTGAAACATGGAAAGTAACCACATGTATCAACCGGCGACTTGATCTTTTGCAACAGCAATGCCTTCGTCGTCTGTTATAGGTCGTTTGCCGGGATTGGGTTACCAATTAAGAAATTTAGCTTCAGTCTTGTATGTGATCATTCCATTCCTGAGCCACTGAAGGCCAACTGAGTTTTGATGGACAGATTCTAAAAGGCCAACTGAGTTTTGATGGACAGATTCTATACCTCCCTGAGACAGGATTGTCAGGAATAGCTATTTCATGAAATACAAAAAACGTGGAGTGTTGGCAGAGAAGGCAAAAGATCACCTGGCGATGTACATTTATAGAAGACTTATGTACTAGTGACCTTTCATGGGATCATGGCGAAACTGTTGCCTTTGATCGCCAAAAATGGAAAAAGGTGGGAAGCGGGAGTCGGATGCCTGCTGTAGACGTGGGGAGAGCACATGCCCGCTGCTAGTGGAGAGAGGTGAGGCAAGATGGCTGCCACAGTTATGAGTTTTAACACAAGGCCAGTATCTTCACTCGGTATCCTCAATCATCTATCACTATGCTGACTCATTCAGCAATACTTAACGCTGTCATGCAGATGTTGCAACCCACCAGTTAATTCTGCTCAGACAATAATAGAAGACCCAACTTCACCAACAAATTAATATCCTGTCTTATTATCAATCAACAAAAATCAATACATCACATGGGTGCAAAGCATAGCTTCCAAATATCAAGTCAGTAGCTATGTCTTGAGGCTCAGAATTGTAAGTGTAAGTTTGCCTTCTTGACATTCAAAATGTAGAATCTGCCCTTTTCTTACAGTTAATACATCGAAAGTGCTTATTGTTGACCTGATCCACTCTCATTCGACTACTGTAACTCACTACTCATCGGTATGTCCCTCATTATTTCTCCTCTCCCCAATCTCTGCTGAACACAGCAGCCAGGCTTATATTTTTCACCAACCCTGCCTGCCTGAGCCCTGTGCCAATCTCTGCATTGATTGCCAGTTCATGATCAAATACAGTTTCACTGCCAGTAGTTTTTGGACATTTTGCACTTCTGTAGTGTCCTGGATTGGGTACACTACAGCACTAATTTGGTCACTTCTGGTTTAAATGTGTTTATTAATTTGGGTGTTGAGAGTAAGGTTTTGTACTTGTAATCAGTTTTTCCATTCACCACTGTGCCTTATTCACTGACAGGTTCTGAATGCCCATTGGGCTTCCCATCACCTAGCAACAGCTTTGGGGGAGTGGTTAATCCGGTAGCAGGAAGAGAGAGAGTCTGTGATTGGAGGATAAACTCTCTACACGAGTTGGTCTAGAGCAGTGCGTTAAATAGGCAGAAGAGGAGAAGTTTGGGCAGTCTAAGTCAAGGAGAGTCCTTGAGGAGGAGGCAGAGGAAGGAAGCAAGAACGGAGAAGCCAGTGTGGTGGGAAAGAGAAAGTGTGAGTACCAAAGAGAAGGATTGCTTGGAAGCAAGAGAAAGAAGGCAGGAGAAATATTGAATGTAGAAGGAGAGATAGAGGGAGGAAGAACTGACACTCAGAAGAAGAAAATAGATTCAAGTAAGAGCCAATGAGATCTTAATACAGCAAAAGCAGAGAGGGAGTAACAGAAAGGAAAAGAAACATGTACAAAAGTGTCTCTAAACTGACAGTAACTATTCCTAACGTAAAGTCTACCAATGTAAGATGCTGCACAGGAACCTGTAAGCATCTACCTCAATGAGGAAATAATGCTGCTTGTACGAAGTAACTGGAAGAAAGCCTCTCCCTTGAAAATAAACTGTATTTTCTTTTACTGTTCAATTTGCCTCCTGGAGTCCCTTCCCATCACCGTTAACATCTGCACTGCGGTGCCACACTATTCTCCAGGGAAAAGGACAGTTTTCTTTTATAGTATTTTTTTCCCTTTTTATTATTATTGTGTCCGGAGTAGGTTTTAGCCTCCATACAGACTGGTGTCACAAACTTGACAATCTTACCACCATACACTGCCCGACTTCAGGGGTAGCACCAAACACCAATATAAAACCCCATTCACATCTGCAGCGTTTCCCCCTGCAGGTGTGGTTTGCAAGAGGAGGAATGGCAGAGCGCTGCCATTGCTGACACCCGAACCTCTCCGTGGTACCGCTCACCTGTGGGGTTGCCACAGCTCCAGTAGTCAGGACAATTTTCACACTTCTGGCATGTATGAATAAATTCTAAATTACAAAGAAACAATAATCACACTAACCTCACGTACTCATATATGCTTTGAAAGCAGACATATTGAACATTGTAAAAATGCCACTCAGCGCTTTATTTACACAGACACCGCCATGCAATTTTACCCCAAAGTACAATTTTTCATTTTCAAAAAAGCTTAAAAATTTGTATTAATGGCTAAAAGTCGGACCCAAGCAGAGAATTAGATGCAAAATACCTCCTAAGAATAAAGATTCAACACGTGCAGAATTCATATATACCCCTTTGGCCGATGTCTAAGGTAGATATCGTCATTTTATCACGAGTTATCAAAAATCAGTTTTCAAGCTGAAAATTTTTATTTACGTGCACCCCTAAATACTATATATTTCCTGAAAGCAGATTACCTGCTGATTGCAGTTCCCTTGACAGACCGCTGTCAGCCATGTTCACCTTCACCTTAAAAATGCAATAAATTATACATTTTCATCTAAAACTCACATCAACTTGCTTTATCAACTTCTTCTTGCTGTATCCCAGGCTATTTTGCAGATAGTTTTGCTTTTCATCTTGTTTTAAAGCCAAATTCTTAACGTTAAAATCAGAACAAAAAGGTCACTGAGGGCTCAGTCACACGGGCGCCGATCCGCCGGTGTTTCTGCACGATAAGGCGGCCGCACCGCGTGCGGGTGACTCTCTGCATGAACGGCTTCATTGCTGGCCATGTGTTCTTTCTTCCGACTGGTGCGGAGAGTCGTCCACATCTGCAGCGCGGCCGTCTTATCATGCAGAAACATGGGTGGATCAGCGCCCGTGTGACTGAGCCCTGAAGATGGCCATATACTTACTGATAAACTGATGCAAGAAGGCAAGCATATAAACCATGTAATCCCCATCATGCAGACAGCCAGAGTGCTAAACGGAGGAGCAGCTTGCACATGTGCAGAACACCGATGAGTCAGCCACTCACAAGCTCTCCTTATACCGAGGGGGTGGCTGCTTACACTCAGCCCTATTGTCTATTAGTGTAATACTGTATGTAATGTCTGATTTTGTCTGTTCATAATCATCCACAGTGCAGGGAGCAAAGGTAAGTGAACCTCTGTGATAATGACTTCTCTGAGAGTTAACTGGCAAGAGGTGTTTCAATTAAATGATCACTAACTTTTAAATAACTTGTGCTCATATGATAGACAGTGTGATAACTAGCAAAGCTGCTATGTACGTTATTGACCTAAAATGACATTTTTGGGCTAAAAAAAATCTCTGCTGGCCACTAAGGATTTCTCTTCCTTCTAAATTGTTGTCCACTGCCTAATGGTAAGTGTGTTACTGAAGATGACCCGATGGCAGAACAGGAGGTTGAGGAAGAGGATGAGTCTTCCTGCTCTGTGAAGTCTAGGAGAGCAGAGGAGAGGAGGGAGAGACACTCACACACAGATATGCCTGCTGGAACTAATGCTATTGCAAAAGTTATTTGCTGCTATTTATTTGCATTTCTACTTCTCAGTAATGCTGTATACTATCCTCCATGATGTTATGTTTTTGTGTCTGTTACAGACAGTTAAAGAGCAAAATTTGCAGTTCTCTGTGCACAGTCCATAAAATACAACACAGCGGCCAGCCTTTCCCCACCAATTATGAAAGAATTGAAAATCAGATATACGGCCCGTAGAGAGGAAAATTGGGAAAAATGCAAGACTGAAGTCATAGTATGGACAGAAAATGAGTTATTTTTCATGTGCACACAGCTTATTCTGAAAAGTCATCCAAAAAGTTAGATATACTTCAGGGAGATGAGTTTGGAAGTATCTATTTTACAGGTGCCTTGCTCATTAAATAAAGACATGCAAAGGCTGGTTACTGACAAAGCTGTTCTTCTCAAGAAAGATCGGTTAGTGTGAACCATGTTTCGATGTAAGTAACTCAGAAGACCCGAGAAAACATGTTATAAAGACTCATAAAGCTAGAAAATGTGCATGCACTAAAAATTACCATTTTATGCCAGTTTTCTGTCATTCTTTCATAAACTCTCCTTTGGAGAAGTACACTGCCCACTAACACAACACCTCATCCCAACTGGGGAGGGAACATCATATTTTGGGGCTTCTTTGCTCCTCAGGTTCTGGACGTCTTGTGATCATTGAGGGAACTATTACTTCTCAGGTGGATAATAACATGAGAATGTAAGGGTAGTCATCTGTGGATTTAAGCTGGAGAGATGTTGGGTGATGCAACAAGAGAATGACCGAAAGCACACAAGTAAATCAACTAAAGAATCGTGGAAAAGAACATTTGTGATCTGGAATGGCCTGACTTTAACCATATGGAGATACTGTGGCATGACCCGAAATGAGCTAAAAAACATTTGCAGGGAGGAATTGTCAAAAATTCTCCTTGCACTTTGGATGATTACTAGAGATGAGCGAGCATACTCGCTAAGGCTAACTACTCGAGCGAGTTGTGCCTTAGTCGAGTATCTGCCCGCTCGTCTCTAAAGATTCGGCTGCCGGCGCGGGTGACAAGTGAGTTGCGGCGGTGAGCGGGGGGGGGGGGGGGGAGAGATCTCCCCTCCGTTCCTCCCCGCCGCTCCCCGCCCCCTGACGACACACGAATCTTTAGAGACAAGTGGGCAGATACTCGACTAAGGCACAACTCGCTCGAGTAGTTAGCCTTAGCGAGTATACTCGCTCATCTCTAATGATTACATTATGATTAATGTGTTCAATAAAAGACATGGACAGTACAGACGTCATTTTTTACATTGTGTTTGCCTGTAATTGTACTTACATCTCATACAAATCAGACTACATTTTGTTAGAAATCAATGCAGAAATTCTGGAAATTCCAAAGGGTTAATTTTATTTTTTTTGCAACTGTATCTATTAGATACCAATTGGTTTGTGTTGCTGCCTTGGAGGTGCCATGTATATATGGCAGATATCACACAATCAAAAATTTTAACAACTTTTTTTTCCTAAAAAGCAAATTTAGAAAAGTGCAGTGTTCATATCAGTAAGTCAGAGAAAGGCAACACTAATTGGGGGCATACAAAGAAGGAGAGATTCCAGGAATGGACACAGACAACAGAGGGAACCGATGCAAGAATAGTGTGTGGGCCCCTTGTTCTTGCTCAGCTGTTTCTGTTGGCCCCATATGCAAGCAGGTGGAAGAGCATGATCATTCATCCACCGATGTGACAAGTGACCGAGCCACTCTGATGGGTGCTGATAGTGCCAGGACTTAGCACTGATTGACGAGACGGAGACAGGCACATGGAGTGCCAGAAGAAAACCACCAGTGATGTCAAAAGTGTGAAGGGTCATGTGATACGTTCCAGATGGCGCCATCTTGCGTGAAATGATTGAAGTGATGCAGCAGAAAAAAAGTTTTCTAAAAGTAGCCGTAGATCCATAACCGTGAAGTGTGTTATTTGTGTGTTGACTGGTGGAAACCAAGATGGCTGATCTACCTGTCAAACTGTGCAGGGTATGATCTGGGCCCCAACTTGTACAAGTACAGGATCTAGGGAGATGGGAATAAGTAGACCCTGCGGTCTGCTCCTAGGTGCGGTACATCACAGATTGGTGACTGTTGGATCCATATACCTCGTTACCGTAACAACCTAAGATTGCATTTCTCTGGAAAATTCCCTAACTTTTTTACAGCATTAAAATCAAAGCAATTAGATAGTAAAAGGTTCAGAGGTCACACTAATCGGGAAATGCTGGCGGTGGGCTAAGAAGCTGAATGTTGGGCAAGGGTTTGTCACCTTTTGTTCCAACTTAAAACAATTGCAATCTAATAGAAACTTTTCCTAAATGTGTGTTTTAACCCTTTGGAAAATCAGTGGCATTCAGTAATCTCTGTCACAATAGGAAATGCTCATTTTTTATAAATTGCAAGCAAATTACAATTTGCACCAAAATGAGTTATTCTCACATTTATTTCTTTGTCATTCTAGAGACTCCACAAAAAATAAATAGTTAAATCTCATTCGAGAGATATTGTATGATATGTTCAACTGCGGCTCAAGGGGGAAAAAAAGTTTTTTGAGGCTTTAGAACTCGACATGAATAAAGGGGGCACTTTTAATCCTTTGCTGGCCGGCCATGTTTCACATTTTTGTTTTTGTTTTGTCATCTCTGTTTTTCCAGAGCTCTAGCTTTCTTTGTTTTTTTCTGGCAACATACCGGTATTAGAGCTTGTATTTTGTAAAAGTTGTATTTTACTATGTAATGTACTGAAAACAATTTAAAGTGAGGTAAAATAGAAAAAAAACACAATTGTGCAATTTAGTTGGATTTTGTATTTACAGCGTTCACGGTGCAGTAAAAATGACACGTTAACTTTGCTCTGCGGGTCAGTAGAAATATAGAGATACCAAGTCTATGTAGTTTTTTTTTAGATGTTTTGCTACTTTTGGAAAAATTAATGTAAAAAAAAATTGCTTTCTGTTGGGTTATTGGCTGACATTTATCTAATGGGCATTTTAAGAATATCTAGGCTTCAATGTTTTCCCACTTAAAGGAGTTCTCTGGGGTCAAAAAGTTTATTCCAAAGCTGCTCAGAGCCAACATAAAAGAAGCCATCCAGTAGTCGTCTCATCCACTCATGTTCTGCCGTTGGGTGGTCCCGCACAACACCTGGACATGTGACCACGGCGGCTGATTACTGGCTCTTTTTGGCAGTGGTTAGCTGTAGTGGTCACATGTCCCGTTGAGTGTCGGGGAAGGTAAACAAGGCTTCCTTTACGTTGGTACACCACTCTGAAATGTTTTTGTCCCTAGATAACCCCTTTACCCTTCTGCTCGCAGCAGAGATTATCATCCCATCATGACGTCTTTTCTAATTTAATCCGGGAAGCAGACAAAACCTCAGTTGTGCAACTTTGTGGGTCAGAATTAAAACAACAGTTGCTGAAAGGCATTAATTTATTCCGCACAGCGTTGGCATTTCATGGAAATTATCTTCAAAAAGTGAGGCTTGCCAAGAATCTAATCTCCCGAGCCAAATAAATAAAGACTTGATGGAGGACTTGACAAGCGATATCCCTTCCAACAATAAGTTCGGGGTCCAGCCGCACCGCTTCCGGACGTTCCTTCTTTTACCTTGAGCAATTTTGTGGCGGATTTCTTTCTTCATTGGAAGGATAAATAGAAAGCGAGTCTTTGACAGGACTTGCCGGAGGCCATCACGTTCCACACAGGAACTGAGAATCACAGCTCTATTATCTCTTGCTTGTTCATTGTTCACTCGGCTACCACAGGTGACAGCAGGTTCCTCTATAAAGTCACTACGTAGAGTTTTGTCAAAACCAAAGCCCACAACTTTTTCTTATTTTTTTTTAATGGTTTTATTGAATTTTAACCCATTTAAACGGGTCATACAACGGCATTTACAAGGTCAAGAAGAGTTTCAAAATGCGTTAAAGTATTATGTCATAATTAGAGATGAGCGAGCACCAAAATGCTCGGGTGCTCGTTACTCGAGTCGAACTTTCAGTGATGCTCGAGAGTTCGTTTCGAGTAACGAACCCCATTGAAGTCAATGGGTGACTCGAGCATTTTTGTACATGACTGGTGCTCCGCTAAGGTTTTCATTTGTGAAAATCTTAGCAAATCACCAAAGTCATGTAAAAAACACAGAAATGGATAGGGCAGGAGAGGAGCAACATGCAGGGCTGCTTTTCGGGCTCCGAGGTCTCACTATTAAGCCACAATAGTGGCAAGAGTGAGACCCCCCCCCCCCGCACTGTCAGCATAAAAAACGTTCTCCTCTGCCACAGCTGTAACAGCTGTGGCAGAGAAGAACGATGTTAGCCCATTGAATTCAATGGAGCCGGCAATACAGCCGGCTCCATTGAAAGCAATGGGCTGCCGGCGAGCGCGGTGAATTTTCAGGAAGGGCTTAAGAATATAAGCCCTTACCTGAAAATCATCCTAAAATGTGCAAAAATATAAAAAAATGTATACTCACCTTTCCGCTGCAGCCGGAGTTCAGTCGCGTCTGGCCCGGCAGTTCTCCTGAACTGCTTTCTGTAGTATTCAGCAGGTGGGGATTTAAAATCCCCACCTGCTGAATGAGCTGCCTCTGATTGGTCACAGCCTCACCAATCAGAGGCAGCTCTCACTCACCCATTCATGAATTAATGAATGGGTGAGTGAGTGCTGCCTCTGATTGGCTCAGCGCAGGGACCAATCAGGGGCAGCTCTCAGCTTGAGCATCAAGCTCGGACGAGTATGCTCGCTCATCTCTAGTCATAATACAATAAATCCTAAGCACTGATATCTCTTATAGTTTGCATTGTTTGATGAGTAATTCATCAAGGCATCAAGTTGGAGAACTGAAGGTCGTTTTGCTCTATCACAAAAAATTCCTCACAAGAAAAACTAGTATTAAGAAAATTTTGGCTTTCGTGCTTCAGATTTACCAGATTTTATTATAGCCCTGAATGAAGCAATATCATCCATAGCAGGTCCAAGAGCTGCCCCTGTAGGGAGTCACATAATTGAGGAAATAGGGGGAGAGGGAACAAACAACCAACAAAGTCGAGAGGTCTTCAAACTAAACTTACCCTCACTTTAATAAAATTGAACATGACATTAAGTGACACGATTTTCAACCCTTTAATGCCACAGGATATAAGTTTGCGTCTTGGCTGTGTAGTACTTAACGCAACAGGATTAAACTTGCATCCTGTGAATGGCACGGGCTCAGAAGACAATGTAGACATCATCGGCCCTCCGCAATGTAATCACAGAGGGCTGATGGGTTGCCATAGCAATTGTATTCAGGTCTGCCATGGCCTGTAACCAATAATGCATTTTCATAGTGAGCATAGCTTTTCTGGTTCAGCTCTACTACAGGGTCATAAAAAAATGTAAAAAATAAATAAAAATGGTAATAAAGATGTAAAAAGAATAGTAACAAAAAAAACTTTTTTTGTGCACTTTTCGCTCAGAAAATCCTAAAAAAACATAAATATTTGGTATCATTGTATCTTTAATGACCTGTACTGTTAATTTATTCTGCATGGCAAAAACTGTAAAAAATAAATTAATAAAAGTTGGAGGAAAAATGCTTATTTTGTTAATTTTGCCTACCAAAAAAACACAATAAAAGTGATCAAAAACCGTATGCACCCCAATATGGTACATAAAAACCCCTCACAGAGCACAGAGGAATTTTTTTGAGGTATTGTGGTAATTGTACTGACCCGCAGAAAAAAAAAATGATTGTCATTTATGCCGTATGATTAATGCTGTAAGAAAATGGAAAAATTCATGTTTTTTCTCTCTACTAAAAAAATTAATAAAAGTTTCACAATACATTATATGTACCCAAAAAAATGTACCAATAAAAATTACAGTTCATCTCGCAAAGAAACGTCCCTCATACGGCCGGGTCAGCAAAAACTAAAAGATGAAAATCCCACCAACATTGCTGAGTCCTTAGGGCCAAAATAGGCCTGTTACATTAAGTAGCCTGCAGCTAGGATGTAAACTTACATCCTGTAGCGTTAAGGGGTTAAAGGTATAATAAATAGCCTCTTTTACCTGATGGGGCAATATATCAATAAGCCTCCCCCAGTTTTCAAAAAATCTCTGCACTTGTGTTTCTTTTATAAAGAAACCTCCCCCTCTGCCAATTTGCATAATAAATGTTAATTTCCCCAAAAGCTTAAAGGGGGAGGAGATGCTGCCTGGTGTCCATCTACCTCCTTCTCCTGACATGGTTACTGTTCGGATATCTACCCATCCTATAACCTCTGAAGGGCATTATATACACTCTCTGATAATTTTGCAGTACTTTGGCTCGGAGAAGGAGAATGCAAGCTATACTGAAATGTTTTAGGAAATTCGGTATCAACTTTTTCTTATTAACCTGAAGATAACATTGGGGACAGAGTACCAATCTTTGGGTTTACCATTAGAGATGAGCGAACGTACTCG
The DNA here is from genome assembly GCF_035609145.1 of Eleutherodactylus coqui. NCBI lineage: Eukaryota > Metazoa > Chordata > Amphibia > Anura > Eleutherodactylidae > Eleutherodactylus > Eleutherodactylus coqui. The sequence goes on from NC_089838.1 coordinate 330,706,884, forward strand.
GATAGGCACTACTCGTCCGAGTAATGTGCCTTATCCGAGTACCGCTGTACTCGTGCTGAAAGATTCGGGACGCGCTGCGGAGCGGGGAGCTGCAGGGGAGAGCGGGGAGGAACGGAGGGGAGATCTTTCTCTCCTTCTCTCCCGCCCGCTCTGCCCCGCTCCCCGCTGCGACTCACCTGTCAGCAGCGGCGCTCCCCGAATCTTTGAGCACGAGTACAGCGGTACTCGGATAAAGCACATTACTCGGACGAGTAGTGCTTATCCGAGTACGTTCGCTCATCTCTATTTACCATCAATGACTGGTGGCAAAAATGGAACTTGCTGTACAACGGATATAAACAATACACACACAGTAAATCCTAGGAGCAAAGGATAGCCAGATGTGCCTGAGGAGTAGTACCGCGGGGGTGGGAGTTTACCCAGAGGTTGCGGTGTCCTTCTGGACATGATGTGTATGCTGCCTACTTCCTACTCTTTTTATGCTGCAGTCATCACAGCTGTACTTTGTCCCCTAAGGAACTACCATCATCCTGGCCTGCATCCTCTTGGTGCTACTGACACAGTGACAGGCAAGTGAGTGAGCAGCAAGGCACTAGCATCTGCGCCAGAGAGAAAAAGGGGAGGGGCTCTTTTAGAGATAAAGGCCCTGGGCAATGTGCCTAGTTTACCCCACCCCCACCCTCTAATGCTGGCCATGGGTACAGGGGAGGCACAATTATGTTTGAAAGTTCACAGAGAGGGCACTATAAATCTGAAGGGGCATAAAGGAGGCACTATTAAGTTTGGAGCGGCACAGAAGGGGGAACTATACCTTTGGCTAAAAGAGTTCAAGAGGGACTGGATGCTTTTCTTGAGTGTTACAATATTGCACTAGCACTATGGGAGGTGCTGAAAAGTTCATTGGGGGAAGCTGCAAATAGGAAGAGTGTGAAGAGATGAGTTGTGGCTGGAAGAAGTCTTCATGGCGATCTGGGCTCAGATGGATAAGAAATGAGAAAGGGAACAACTCTAATCAGAGAAGTTGCCATCTGTAATCAATGGAAGTAACTGCACTGTAATCACTATCACTGTTTAGACCTAGAAAAAAGAGGAAAAACAAATGGATAATTACTCAGTAGGAGTAAGCGTGGTTCCATTAACAATGGTCATAAGAGAAATATTTACCTACATATGTGAATCGAGAGGAAGTTCCTAATCCTCTCAGCCCCTGAACTGTAATATAACCTTGAAGTCAGAGTCGTGTATTGAGAAACCAGTAACGGCCAAACGTTCATTCCAAACAAAGACAAAGTACACATGGAACATGTTTAGTGGGTGACAAGCAACACCCCCTTCATCAGGAAGGACAGATATAATTGCTGTTTGGCCCACTTGCACCACTCTCATCCCCCGAGTGGGAATCTATCTGCTGAAAGTGGGGAGTAGTCAGGTGATTCGCTGCACGAGGCTTATTAACACTCCTACTGAGTGGCTGTCCATGTCTTTTTCTGCTTTATTCTGCTACAGTATGGCCGTGGACCTGTCCTGTTTGGAGGCGACTGCTCATGAGATAAACTGCAGATCCATGGATATATCTTCTATTTACCACTGATGGAGGAATATAATAACTGCATTATTGAGAGATATAGTAGAACTGAGCTCCTATATCTAAGACCTCCATGTTATTGTAAGGGGGCTGCTCTGCACCCTCCCTTATTACAATGTCCGCGCCTCAGCCACTTGGAGTCTGCGGAGGACGGCCAGGTGGTGCAAGCACAGGAGCAGTGCCCAATAAGAGGCAACAAAAGGGCCCAGATGATGGGGCCTGAAGCTGGTAAACCAAGAGGGATGAAACAGACATGGACTGGTTGGTAGGAGAGGGAGGCTCCCTTCCCACAATGACTAGGTCCTGAAATAGATGACGGCAAAATGGATGCAGAACATCGAAAGCTGCCAGATGTGCGAGGTCAGCCTACAGTGACTAAGGGTGCACACACTTGACAGACTTTATGGATTATGACTAGTGATTAGGTGTTGGTATGTATATCAGTATATGGTGTACAGGTTATGTGGGGGTTAAAGGGGTTGTCTCGCGAAAGCAAGTGGGGTTAAGTACTTCTGTATGGCCATATTAATGCACTTTGTAATATACATCGTGCATCAAATATGAGCCTGATTGGCTGGAATCGGCCCATGTGATGGGGGCGGAGCTACGCGATGATGCGTACAGGGGGCAGAGCCAAAACGCCGCTGCTGCGGAGCCGAGCCGAAGGGAGAAGACCCATCTGCGCAAGTGCGTCTAAAAAAGCAAGAAGACACCGAAATTAGACGGAGCCATGGAGACGGGGACGCTAGCAACGGAGCAGGTAAGTGAATAACTTCTGTATGGCTCATATTTAATGCACGATGTACATTACAAAGTGCATTAATATGGCCATACAGAAGTATATAACCCCACTTGCTTTCGCGAGACAACCCCTTTAATGCTGTGTATGTACCGGTATGGCAGAGAACTTCGTGGAGGCGCTGTGTACAATAAAGAGGCTATAATATGGAAATGATGTACCCAACTAGTGCGCCTGTATTTGATTTACTTTACGCACCTACGGTGCATTGAGTCCGCGAGTAGGCCGGAGCTCTGAGAGTATGTATAGATGACGGCCTGTAGTATGTGCAGACGGCACATACGGTGCATTGAGTCCGCGAGTAGGCCAGAGCTCTGAGAGTATGTATAGATGACGGCCTGTAGTATGTGCAGACGGCACATATGGTGCATTGAGTCCGCGAGTAGGCCAGAGCTCTGAGAGTATGTATAGATGACGGCCTGTAGTATGTGCAGACGGCACATATGGTGCATTGAGTCCGCAAGTAGGCCAGAGCTCTGAGAGTATGTATAGATGACGGTCTGTAGTATGTGCAGACGGCACATACGGTGCATTGAGGCCATGAGTAGGCCGGAGCTCTGAGAGTATGTATAGATGATGGTCTGTAGTATGTGCAGACGGCACATACGGTGCATTGAGTCCGCGAGTAGGCCAGAGCTCTGAGAGTATGTATAGATGATGGTCTGTAGTATGTGCAGACGGCACATACGGTGCATTTAGGCCATGATATTAGTGTGTGCTGTGGACCCACGGAAATAAAGTATGTAGCACTAGTTTGAAGAAGGTCAGGAAACAGAGAGATGCAGGTACCTTGCTGTTCCAAATCTGGCCTCCGTCTCCGTCCGTCAGCTGCAGCGCCATTCTGAATTTGTTGTCGGACCACCGGCCACATAACAGTGGACCTACATATTGTTTTTTCCCTAATGCTGGAGAGGTAACACTTTCACACAGGGGCCTTCTGGATTATATGATTGTGAAGAATTGCTACGATCCTCTGTTTGTTTGATGTTTGGTTGATACCTTGGTGTAACTCTACATGACTGTATGTTCACTTTTAATCCCTTATCACATTACTGGATTGTAAACTTGATGTTATTGTGGTTGTGTTGGCGGTTTTCTTCATTGGGCACTACCCAGGATGTGCAGTATAGGCGAGGTTCGCCCTTATCCTCCTGTAGACAGATCTAGTACGGACCATAGTAGAGTATCTCCAGTAGCCCACCATATGTGGCCAGGCTGCCTTGTGAACAGTCTTGGGCTGACCGCACACATCGGGCTTTATTTCCATTTGCATTCAAGCATTCTGCTTTCTCATCTATATCATAGATACAGGAAAATGGAATGGGATGGATCCATCAGATGATGGAAACGAACGCCACTAGATGGACCCCAGGATTTTAATGCGACCCATCGGGTTTCTACCATGCCGCCTGGAATTGTCCTGAACAAAATAGTGCAGCAGGCTGCAAAATGTTCTCTGTGATCTTCTGCCAGATCTGCGCCAGCGGCTGTGACACAGAGGCAAACACAACCTTAGATAGTTGTCAGACAAATGAGCTAATATCATACGAAATGGGTAGAGGGGAGTAACCTGGAAGAGACATATTCACAAAAACATCAGGTAAGGTGAAATCCAACTGCCTGATTCTTATCTGCAGCAACATCTGCCAACAATGTAGATTTGCGATACCCGCATGTAAGAGGGGTCCCACAATGGAGATGGGGTTCCACCGTTGCAGCAGATGGGCATCTTACCTCAGGATCCGGCGGCAGACACTCAATACCGGGCACATGTTCCCCAGCCAGGAAGCCTTCCCACTTGAGTCAGATACCATACTCACGGGTCCTCACATACTATTGGGCACAGGGGTTTAGCGTGGAATGTGGAATTTATTAAGCTAAAACAGTCACTTAGTGCCCATGTAACGGGTTTACGATAGAGCTACAAGAGAGTCTCTGGAGCTCTCTCTAAGCGAGGGTACAGTTCGTGAAACGAACCAATTATGTTAACAGTAGCCCCCCAAGTTATAGATATTTACTCCATTGGATGGATGTAGTTGCCACTCCCAGAATGGGAGTTGTGAAGACGGTCTTCTCAGAACCAGGACACCTGAGCATGGACACAATCTGACAGACAGGTCGTAAGCCACACATTCTTATGAAGGCCATCTCAGTACTGAAGCCACAGTTACAAGCTGAAGTCTCCAGGGCCTACCGGAGGAGTTGGGACCATCTTCCTTCCAGTAGCTTTGCTTTTCTCTCTGTTGATTGTGCGCCAAGCACAGCAAAAAGGCACAAAATGCCCCTATATGTCTAGTCTCGGGAGTAGATCCTCGGACACGTGTGACTGCCATCACATGACCACCTCCCATCCTGACATACAACACACCAGAATCCAACCATTAAACCTCCCACAATTCATTGCACAGTTCTTTGAATAAAACATCAGAAATGGGCAAACGTAACACATAACGCCTTCTTCACATACACATTAGATGATTAAGTATGACCAGTTTGAAGTTTCATTTGTGAAGATTTCGTTTTTATGGTAGTCCCTCTGTGAATCTTTGTAGTTGTGAACTCCCATTAGGAATCTTTGAGTCCTCTGACCACTAACAGGTCACTGCGAACAAAGAGTCAACCCTCTAGAATCCAATCCTTTGAATCCACTGTAAATAATCCACTCTTTGCAGCCCACTCACTAGAATCCGCTCTGTAGAATCTACGGTCTGCGTCTGCTCTCAGGAATTCATTGTCTAGAATAAAACTCCTTGCAACCCACCTACTAAAATCCGCTCTCTAGAATCCGCTCTCTAGAAGCACCCGTGAACCTAATCTGTAGAATATACTCCTTCCAACCCACTTACTAGAATCCACTCTCCAGAATGTACTCTCTTGAACCCACTCTGTAGAATATACTCTTTTCAACCCACTTGCTAGAAACAGCTCTGTATATTAGACTTCATTGGATCCACTCTCTAGATTCCCACCTAGAATAGAATCTTAGGCCGTCTGCAGACGGCGGGGTTGGATCCGGCTGCAAAAATTCTCGTAGCGGGACCCGACCCGAGCGCCTGCAGAGAGCAGTGCGGAACTCACCCGCTCCCGCAGCTTCGGCTCTTTTATGTGCCAGCTGCTGGCGATGCACAGAGCGGAGCCGGCGGCCGGGCAGTGACGTCTCTGTGCGGGGTTCTGCGAGCCCCGCACAGAATTAGAGCATGCTGCAGTTTGTATTCTGCGCGTGATTTTGCGCAGACAAACCGCGGCCGTCTGCATAGGATTGCGTATTGTAATGCAATCCTATGCACACGTGTACAAGCGGAGATTCTGCGGGGAATCCTGCCGCAAAATTTCCGCCCGTCTGCAGGCGGCCTTAGGGTTACATTTCCTCACCTGACCAGCGGCGCTGCACTCACCACAGGCTGCCAACAGCCAGATGAAAGGCTGTACTGATTGCGTAGAATTAGAAGGGGAGGGGAGTGCTGGATCTTCGAAAATCAGCTGCATATCCACAGCTGTTTTCAAGTCACAATCTGCACCAATCAGTATTGTCCCCTGATATATTTATACACAGTTATTAGAGCGCCCCCTTGTTACAGTCCTGGGTATAAATAGATGATGGGAGAGATCTCTGTACTGACCCTGATATATTATACATAGTTATTAGAGCGCCCCCTTGTTACAGTCCTGGGTATAAATAGATGATGGGAGAGATCTCTGTACTGACCCCATATATATTATAGATAGTTATTAGAGCGCCCCCTTGTTACAGTCCTGGGTATAATAGATGATGGGACAGATCTCTGTACTGACCACTGATATATTTATACATAGTTATTAGAGCGCCCCCTTGTTATAGTCCTGGGTATAAATAGATGATGGGAGAGATCTCTGTATTGTCCCCTGATATATTTATACACAGTTATTAGAGCGCCCCCTTGTTACAGTCCTGGGTATAAATAGATGATGGGAGAGATCTCTGTATTGTCCCCTGATATATTTATACACAGTTATTAGAGCGCCCCCTTGTTACAGTCCTGGGTATAAATAGATGATTGGAGAGATCTCTGGACTGTCCCCTGATATCTTTATACATAGTTATTAGAGCGCATATACTGAAAAGGATTGTTTCAACACTGGACAACAATTGACGGTTAGATGAAGGCTGGACTGGTGTTGGCGGCATTAGCACTTGAGATGACATGATATCATGTTCAGGAGATGTGAAGCTAGTGGTGAAGGACTATGCTGCAATGTTGTTGGTCAGTATGCACCGTCAGCTATGTATATGTGAGGTGTAATATATTGGAGTCTCCACACAGATGTGCAGCTGTCTCACAACAAGCTACAAACTGCCAGACTGAGTACTGCTGCATTTTTGTAAGTGAATACACTGGAGTAAAAGCTATTTAATAGATTTGCTTTTTCTTCATCACCCTCTATGTTTTTTCTACATTATTTATTAAAGGGCCAACACTTTCAGTATTAATCTTTTTACGATTTATATGGTTGAGGAACAGTTTAGGGTTAGTTTTACTCTCTTTGGCAAAAAGTCTCCATCTATGCTGCTTTTGTCTGATTTTTACATAATTATTTTTTTTCTTTCAAGGTTTTCACTGCTTCGCTGCTTTCTTGTTTTAGTAGTTTAAATTCTTTCTTTTTGCTGTTTATTGCCTCCTTTACATCTTTATTATGTCACATTATTTGTCTCCTATTACTAACCCTTTTGTTCCTGTAATGTATGAACTGCTTATAGGGAGTATTGAAGATTTTTTAAAACTTTTCCCATTTATTGCCCGTATTCTTATTTTTGAGGACCTTGTCCTAGTCAGTATGGTTAAGGGCATCTCTGAGCTGATCGATCTTGGCCTTCCTAAAGTATTTTTCTAGCTCCTTTATAAAACTCTCTCTTGTATTATATTGTGGTCCAAACAGTGCAAAATGGCCGTCCCTCTAGTCAGGTCCTGTAGAAGTTGGTAATTATCTTTAGTTATTGACAGAAACTTTTTACCTTTATAAGATTCGCAGGTTTCGGCTTCCTAGTTTATATCCGGATAGTTAAAGGCCCCCAAAATAATGACCTCACTGTGATTTGCTGCTTCATTTCCTTCAGTAATAGATTTTCAGTGGCTTCCGTTATATTTGGTGATCAATAGAAAACTCCTACAAGGATGTTTTTCCTCCATGTATTTCCACCGATAGAGACTCCACATGCTCATCTCCTTCCCATATATCTTCCCGTAATGGTGCTATAAACAGGATTTTACAAAAGACAAGCCCCTCCCACTTTCCGGTTTTTACGTTCCCTCCTAAACAGACTGTAACCCTGTACATTAACCGCACAGTCACAGCTTTCATCCAACTAAGTCCCCATTATTCCCCAACCATGACTCAACATATAAACCCTCACCTGCTCTTTTAGACCCAACATCTCATGTGAACTTTTTGTGTTCCATTTTTAACATAACAGAAGATTTCCGCTGCTTCGGTTTTATGGGAAAGCTTTGGTTTCTCACCCTTGCTGGAATAATCTCTTCTTATGTACTGTTTAGTTATGTGACAGTGAATAATATGCTCATTATTGGTCTCCTGGGCACACAGAGCCGGTTATTGTGAAATCCGTGATTATTTGGATGGAAACCTTGCATTCGAAGCCATGGCATGAAGGGGAGGGTTGGCAGATCAATCCTTCCTTCCTAGGTTCATTTGTACGTGGCTGTCTAGTCAAAATGTGAGTTGGGAGGGGTACTATTTCTCCTTACAGAGAGTGCCAATTAGGTGAAGGATGACTTATAGACCGTTCAATACTCCTCTGGAAAATTTTGCATGTAAATGGGAGATGCTATAATGCCTCTACAGCACCCCCTGTTGCAATGTCTGATCTTCTAACAGGCCCTGTTACATGAGTAATAACATTAGCCAACCCAGAGTCTTCTCAGCATGGAAAAAGTTACCGTCGCCAGTCGCAAGCTCGAAGGCCTCTTGTCCCACTATTGTGGTGTGACGTCTGTCTCCTAAGATCTGTTGTTCCACAGGTTCTCTGAATCTTTCCTGCTCAGGTGTGGGGGGTTGTCCTTTTACAAACGGAGGGGCGGGGGGGGGGGGTATGTTACATTCGTGTGGGCAAGTGAGCACTGGGCCCACAAAAACGTTACCAAGGATAGGGAACACCAGGTAAAACAAACACCGATTTATTACCTCTCCCTATCTTCTACAAAGGAAGATGACCAAGGACCTACCTGAGTGGTGAGCGCCCCAATAAAGGGCGGCTAAGCATTCTTCGGATCTGGGCCCTTACAGTTCCTAAGAACCCATGCAACCAGGCGAGGATGCATACACATACCCCCACCAACAGGGACAATTGGACAGGATAAGAAGACACAGAGCTAGAATCATACCATACAGCAGCCAATGCGCAAACACTAGTAGTAGATGTCAATACTACAAATGCTAGGTATTTCTAGACATTTTGGCCAAAATATGTAAGCTAGAGGGCCATATCACAGCTCCCGGCAATACTTCTAGTCCCTACACTAACCAGGAGTCCAGCGACATAACCAAACAAAACCACAAGACACAAACCTTTCTTGCAGCCACCACACATAGAACCTTCTCACACAACACAGAGAGAATGAGAACTGAGAAATCTGATCACACCCACACCTGGGAAGACAGATTTTATGTGTACTGACCTGGAGTGATTGGCTGACTGGAGACACACACACGCCAAGCCAGCAAACTCCCCACACCTGAGCAGGAAAGCTCCAGAGAACCTGTAGAACAACTGATCTCAGGAGACAGACGTGACAACTAATCACTGCAGGCTTGCTGGACCTACCTGCAGTGACTAGAAGAGGGGAACAAGGCACCTCTGATTTCAGGACCAGTGGAGTCTCATTGGGACTGATGAAAATAGCTGAGTACAAGCACATAGCTAGTTGCATCAGTCCCATTGTGCATGCGTGACCAGCATCCCATTCAATTTCTTTCTCAGTGTGGGGGGTGCAGTGACAACCAGAGGGAGACATGGGATCCCCATTTTTGGGATTAGTGGGTGTCTCGGGGGTAATACTGCTAATGATCAGACTTTTATCCCCTATCAGATGGATATAAATTGATTGTGGTACAACCCCTATAATGCAGATACTGTACGATGACGATGACTTGAATAACTCGAAGCGTGGGCCCAAGACAAACCAGTTTTGCACTGATTGCAGTCCAAAAATAATCAGCATTGCACCAAACTGGGAAAGAAAGGCTCCCCATATGTGTTTCTGCATGCAGTGTTGGCTTTTGGACAAGGTTGACCTGTGGATCCTCCAATGTCCGTAACTGCAACAGGCCCATCAGGTTAAGCTGTAGAAAACCCTGATCTGGAACTGCCCATGGAGTAGATCACAGATGGGAATAGCTGAACTACAAACATTTTCTTGACAATCCAGGATTGGGAAATTTGAAACCTGCAAGGATTGTCCCAAACATCCACTGATGTAGACTCGCTGGTATTGGCCAGGACCATAAACTCTGTATGTTACGTTACAGTATTACCTTCTCCATTACGGCCCGGAACTTGTCCATAAATAACTGGATGCCGCGCCCAGGCCTCACAATATTGATTTTTAGAACGGAAGCGTCAGTGCTTAGACAAAGTTATCTTGCTGATAAGGGGGACTGTTCTCTTTCCCACAGGACCATTCCGGAAAGACCTCCCAGAGAGTACCCAAAGTACTTACATAGCATCGTGGCCCAGGTGCTTACCACCCTGAACTGTCACTTACTAACTACTGAAGCCCAATGAACAAAGCCTGCAGCAGCTACTTGTTGCTCTGCTTGAATGTCCCAATGACAACACTTCTTTTCAGTCCCGTGATTCGGTAGTCCTGACTTGTCACAGAGAGGCACACTAACATGTCTCAAACTCTCCAAAAACTGCAATGCCGCATGCGGTAATTATTCTGAAGTTACAAGATGAAAATCTTTCTGCAAAGCCTCGCCCCATTTTTGGAAGTAGCAAAAAAACCAAAAAGCATCCAAGACGTTACATGGTCAACATGAGATCTTTCACTAGAATATTTCCCGGTGATTCTAGAAATATTTCCCCTCCTGAATTCAAATCTGTGGTTAGAAGTTTTCCCTCAGGCAGGGTGTTTTTGTAACACTTTTTTTTTTTTTGCCCCCTGTCCACGGCCGTGACGGAATATTGTGAGCGATATTGCGCCGCGGGAGAGCAGGGGGGAGAGCTGTCAGTTCTCTGCAGTGAGCCTATCTGACATCTAGGCTCACCGCGGAGAATAGTGGCATGCCGCAATTTGAATCCTGTAAGCAGAGAGTCGCTATGATTCTCCCCTCATGGACGTCAGGGCTGCGCTTTTCATAACAACACTATGGAAAGTGTTCACTGCGTTACCTGTGACCAGATTATCGCCGGTGGTAACGCAATGAACTATCCCCCGGGGACAGGCAGGCCTAATGTAGGGGTTCTTTATGTTTTGCCGTTGGATGGATTACCTTTCTATTTAGATGAGAGGAATGAAATCTACTATTATACTGATGACAAAATATCAAGATTATGCAGGTTTATTTATGTCCAGACATTCCTGGACAAAAAAATGTGTTAAATGTGCCTTTAGTGAATCCTGAAAGTGTATTCGCCTCCACCGCATATAAAACTGGGATGATGAAACTGTTTGTAAAAGCAATTGATAGAAATTCTGCAGCATCCCATCTTGTATCCAAGCTAGAGGCGGACCAACAGGGTACTAGAGCCTCCATGCCCCCCTATCACATCTTGTATCCAAGCTAGAGGCGGTAGAACAGGGTACTAGACCCTCCATGCCCCCCGTATCACATCTTGTATCCAAGCTAGAGGTGGTACAACAGGGTACTAGACCCTCCATGCCCCCCGTATCACATCTTGTATCGAAGCTAGAGGTGGTACAACAGGGTACTAGAGCCTCCATGCCCCCATATCACATCTTGTATCCAAGCTAGAGGCGGTAGAACAGGGTACTAGAGCCTCTATGCCCGCCCATATCACATCTTGTATCCAAGCTAGAGGTGGTACAACAGGGTACTAGACCCTCCATGCCAGCCCGTATCACATCATGTATCCAGGATAGAGGTGGTACAACAGGGTACTAGAGCCTCCATGCCCCCATATCACATCTTGTATCCAAGCTAGAGGCGGTAGAACAGGGTACTAGACCCTCCATGCCCCCCGTATCACATCTTGTATCCAAGCTAGAGGTGGTACAACAGGGTACTAGACCCTCCATGCCCCCCGTATCACATCTTGTATCGAAGCTAGAGGTGGTACAACAGGGTACTAGAGCCTCCATGCCCATCCGTATCACATCTTGTATCGAAGCTTGAGGTGGTACAACAGGGTACTAGAGGCTCCATGCCCCCCTGTATCACATCTTGTATCGAAGCTAGAGGTGGTACAACAGGGTACTAGAGCCTCCATGCCCACCCATATCACATCTTGCATCCAAGCTAGAGGCGGTACAACAGGGTACTAGAGCCTCCATGCCCGCCCGTATCACATCTTGTATCGAAGCTAGAGGTGGTACAACAGGGTACTAGAGCCTCCATGCCTGCCCGTATCACATCTTGTATCGAAGCTAGAGGTGGTACAACAGGGTACTAGAGCCTCCATGCCCGCCCATATCACATCTTGTATCCAAGCTAGAGGCGGTACAACAGGGTACTAGAGCCTCCATGCCCGCCCGTATCACATCTTGTATCGAAGCTAGAGGTGGTACAACAGGGTACTAGAGCCTCCATGCCCACCTGTATCACATCTTGTATCCAAGCTAGAGGTGGTACAACAGGGTACTAGAGCCTCCATGCCCACCTGTATCACATTCTGTATTCAAGCTAGAGGTGGTACAACAGGGTACTAGAGCCTCCATGCCCACCTGTATCACATTCTGTATTCAAGCTAGAGGTGGTACAACAGGGTACTAGAGCCTCCATGCCCACCCATATCACATCTTGTATACAAGCTAGAGGCAGTACAACAGGGTACTAGAGCCTTCATGCCTGCCCGTATCACAGCTTGTATCCAAGCTAGGGGTGGTACATGCTAGGGACATGTCCTATCTTTACGTGCACCTCAGAGCTGACATGTGGGTTTGCACACGCATGTCCTATCTTTTGCAGGTGTGAACATTTTGCAAATCTACAATTCCTTTGTGTGAGCGCTTCTATAAGAAACCATGGGTTGTATTTGGATGCGATCTCTTCATGCGCCGCTAATGCGCACGGAACACACTCATGTAAAAAAGTCCTAAGAGTGTGTGTGTATATATATATATATATATATATATATATATATATATATATAATTCTAGCGGAGGGATGTCACTGACAATGAGTGTAAGTATATATATATAATAGAAAAGGAAACTACAACTTGTCTCACAGACATCCGAGCCCCCATACCGCTGTGTTGGTGAGAAAATGAAAAAGTTAAGACTCCCAAAATGCGATGCTGAAAAAAACTGAAGAACTGGTTGGGCATTAGGTCCTAAAATGTGTCCGTCATTATGGGGTTAATGTTAAGTGGAGATAAGGGAGCGGACCGACAACAGTTTTTGGTGGGAATTTTGTCCGCCCCACAGCCTTTATTGCTGGCGTATTTCCCATAGCCTTTAGAGGAACGTACCCCATTATTAAGGATACGGTAGAGGAAGTATTTATAGAATTAGTAGATGATTCCAGTAGCTTTCCCTTCTAGTATTGACGTAGATGTTGTGAAATCCATCGTCCTCCCCTATAAATAGCTCCATTCACAGTCTCCTGAAGCAGCGTCACTGTCACCTGCCCCTGTCCATTTTCATTGTTTCCGAGTCTGGAGCGAAGCCCAAGATTGATGAGATTGCAAAACCTCTTGTGGTTGTGGAGAATCTCTTGAGAATGCGTGAGAGTGTCGGGTTGTCAGGCCAACACAAACAGAAAACCACAAAGGTCCATCATCGTGAGCACGACTGAGTGATGCACTGCTCTTCACCGGATCTTCTCCTGAAGTGGGAGACCGCAGTCACACTCAGGGTGTCGGATCTGAAGCCTCGAGCCGCACAGTCTGCATCCTGTAGACTCAGATGTTTACTGTCATCGCTTATGTTCTTTATGTTTTCCTCGGTTGGACTTGAGGAGCAGATTGTTTTTGTTACAGTTAGTGTTTTTTATTTCATTGTGTGATACATATCTGATAGCTTTTAATTCTCATTATATACATTTTGGGGGTCCAAGAATAAATATACAAGCTAGTGGCCAAAATTGTGGAAACAATTTTATTAAAAGTTCACTTTTGATGTTCGATGGCTCATAATGCCAGTTTCTATATTCTATTCTATATCATGGGAACGATATTTACTGTAGAATGTAATGCATCACATTTTATGGAAGAATTTGTAGTACAACAGCAGATATAGACAGGAGGAGGGAAACACAAATAACCGAATATTCAGTACTTAGTTGGGAAACATGTAGCTGTAATTCCGGCCTTACGGCACCTCCATGGAGTCAACCAAGGTTTTAGTTCTTCCAGTGTTAGAATATAAAACAAAGAAAGATTGTGCTACTGCTTATATTGTTTTTTATTCCTTGGTTGCCAACAAGTTGCTTTAACCCCTTAGTGACGTGGCCTATTTTGAACCTAAGGACACAACGATTTTTTAGGGATTTTAATCTCCATTTTTCAAAAGCCATAACTTTTTTATTTTTCCGTTGTCATGACCCATATGGATGGATGGATGGATGGAAGGAACCTAGTCCTAAGCTATTCTCTAGCTCATGGAGGAGATTTTGCTTTATGACATCCATACACAAAAGGGCGGTCCAGATGAGAGAACCCCTTTACTGTCACAAAACCTGTTCTACTTAATCTGGCTATTGAGCTAGAGAATGTTGAGGGCCTCTGTAGTACATAGACCATCAAGACCAATTAGGTGAAAAGCCTCCATGCCTCAAAATGACCCTCCACTTTCAATACCAAATTCTGTCCAGTTATAATCCCTGCTGTTGGTCCTCTGAACCTGGGCTCGACTTTCATTCTTCTAAGTTGGCTACCGCAATCTTCTGACTATCTAATTCCCACTGTGCATTGATCATGTGTTAGACTATTGTTACATGACTAGCTCTGATTGGCTAGTGCTGCTCACATGATCAGTGCTCGCCAATCAGACAGCAGTGTTAAGTATTTCAGACTACTGCTGCACAGTGTGCATTAGGTAGTTAGGAGTTCACCCTCTTGAATGAGAGAAAAAGGACCCTTTAACCAGAGGAATGGCAGCACAACAGCACAAAGGACTAGCGGCAGTAAGATAACACCCCCCTTCTCCAGTCCCAGAACTAGAGAGTCCTTTTAAGATGACTCGTAGAACTACTTCAGCACAGTTGAAAACAATGGATATCAAGAAATACTACTGGAGACTCATTGTCCTTCTACTTGTCTTTGTATCTGTTCAGCTGAAGATACGAAACTCACGGAAAGGGAACACACTGTGCCCGAGACCACTAATAATGATCAGATTGTTCTGGAAAATCACCTCCATTGTCCATGGAATAGAACGTGATTCACCCTAGTTTGGATCTTATATATCAAGTTTTCTCAGACAAAATAAACAGTTTATTTGAGGTAAGATGATAGAAGCTGCAGTACAGAGAACGGGTAAAATATCGAGGTGTGCCATGGACATTTGTGGCATTCCATAGATAACATACTTGAAAAGAAGACAACTATTAAAGAGTGGGAGAAGAATAGAGAAAGCTAAAAATGCCAGGAACCAGAAGAAGAAGCCAAGAGGAAGGAAAGTGGAATAATAGATTTGCTTATTTGCTTGAGTCACACGTGAGTCACATGCGGTGCATTGTCTATCCATTTGCTGATGAGTGGTTATTGACCATACTTTGATGTAATAAAGAGTGAAGAGCTCATTATAAAGACTAAAAGTGGCTATATGCTCATTATTCCAGTAGTTATTCCTTACGACTGCCCCATACATGTGTACACTTGGATCAGCCGAGTGTGCTTGTATTTTCAATAGGGAGTAAGCAGCTGACAGACTCCTGCAGTGGTAGCTTATCTCCAGTGAAAACAAAGGATTGAGCATGTTGAAATCCAACATGCCCACCCTTATTTTTCCCAATATCAGAACATCCCCACCCACATACGTTACATACTGTAGCTGGCTGGTCCAACCAAAATCAATGAGTTCACGTGATATATCTAATATGTATGGTCACCTTCAGAGAGGCCAGACACATAAGATAGCCATTGGCCGAATGACCGCCATCTCCCTTACAATTCCTATATACACCTCCGTCCTCTGCAGACCTTTGGCAGCAGCTTATCTCCTAGTGCAAAAAAAAAAGGAATGCCTAAGATGGCCTATCTTTTTAGACCAGTAATTATAGGTGGTAGAAGGTATTATAGTTAGTCCATTTTGTTGTCTAGTGATTGCCACATTGAGCCTTTTTGCCATCATCAAGCTTGCTTGCTTGAAGTGGACTGATACCTGGCAACTTGATCTTCACTGTTTAAGGGAATGGTCTGGCTGGCCATGACAGTAAGGTATCATTTGCTTACAACAAGGCCAGCACAGCAGAGGGACAGTGGTGGTATCTTTCCTCAGTGGTGGATATGAAGAGGCCACATGACTAGGCTGAGGCCACCAATACTGGCACGGGATCGTGAGAGGTTACTACTCTCCATGCTTTCTCTACTCTTGCACAGCTGGATCTCCTGGGCACTCTTCAGCAGCTCTCCATGCACTGTTCTCCATTCAGGACTGCATCAGTACTCAACTCACAGCCTATGTCGCACTTCCCTACAACAATACCCTCCACACAGTCTCAGCAAGATATCACATGCTATTCCCTCTACTACACCAGGTTACACTCCACTCTGGGAGGAACTGGACTTCCCATATGTCCATTTACACTTGGGTGACTCAAAGTTCTTACATCACCTGCATCTCCAAGTTGCCCTCCATCTTGGTGTCTGCCTATCACAACAGGCCCATGCCTGCCCATATCCTAGGATTCTACCTCCCCAATTCCACCGCATTTTAAAAAACAACTTATTAGCATACTTTGATCTGCAGAATAAAAACTTTATTACACAAACTTGGGGGTGCTACTCACTCCTTTCCATTTACTACCTCCCCCAGCAACATGACTGACAAATACACATACATAACAAAGTGCAAATTTATTGATATGCCAAACTACCTCTGGCTTTCACCAATCGTAATTAAAGTATAACTGAGTTTCTGGGTAAAAATGGAACTATAACATGGAAATATGTCTTCCAATTTGACCCACCAAGTCCTTAATAGATACCTCTTGGTCTAAAGTTGCCTACTTAGATTTCTCTCTAGCTGCTACATGTCAGAGCAACAGGTGGGTTTGATCTTGGGTGGGACTGTAGACTAGATCCCATGAGATGGTCACTATGGAGCTGTATTGAAGAATAAGGCCACTCTCCTCTGACAAAGGACTAGAATAAAACCTTCCTTATGCACATATCGGAGCATGGAAGTGCTGGGGTGTCTGAGCTGAAACAAACAACCTGTTAACTTGTCATGGGGCTGTCAAAATCCCACAAGAGTCCAGATCTCTTCTCTACAGATGTAGACAAAACAGTATCCAATGCGAATGGTAGCTTCTCCTGCTCCCTGACCTCTGGTTCTGCTTGGACTTGGGATCTTTCAAAAGACTGGGGTACACCTGCTGCCTCCCACCCTCTTGGCCCCTGCAGCTTGGTGTAATAAACATGCTATCCTGATCACAGGTTGGGAAGCCTATCTAGTAGATGATCCTACTTGCCAGAATGCTGAAGCACAAACAAATATTTCTTCAAAATGATGGAAACCGCAATGGAACTCCAATACATGACAATATAGGAGGTGTTGTAGGAGGTGTTATAGGATTCTCATTGAGGCTCATAGTCTATACTCACCTATTGGTATGTTTTTAGAGTGTGGGAGGAAAGAACCTGAATTCCTAGGAGGAAGCTCACAAACATGGGGAGAATATAAAGAAAACTCCATACAGATGTTGGTATGATCTGAACCCTGGGCCCCAGCACTACAACAGAGCCAACCACTCCGCAGTCATGCAGTTCTATTATTGTGTCAAAATGGTGAAAACAACTAAAGAACAGTAATGGATACAATTAGAAGTCAATGGGTGCCTGTTGGGTGCCATTGGGATCTGTTGCACAACAGACTGTGAAAATCGGAAGAGAGTCTTAGCCTACATGGCACCACAGGGCCATAAACATGCCATCATAGAGCCCCTACACAAGACACAAATCCAACCAATAATGTACACAATCAACATTTGTACCGCACAGCTTTCATACAACCCTCCACTGGCATTGTTGGAGGTGTAGTCAAAATAATGTGTCTTTTGTTACCCCAAAGCTGCATGAGGATGCAAGCTGTAAAAATATTCTGTCCGGTTGACACGTGTGAGGAACAGCCACCTTAGAACTAAGTGAATTGCACTTGAACAAGTCAAAGCAAAGGGAGGTTCAGTCATACAAAAATCAAGGACAGAAATGCCAAACACAGGGCACAGATTTAAAAAAGGTTTTAAACTATGTGGCCAAAGTTAGGCAATTGTTTTAGAAGCATGACTGCAATCAGAGACAGATCGCAGGATTTCAACAGCAACCTTTTGACCCCAAATCACTTCTATCAGTGGGCTATTGTATTGCTAAGTTGGTAAGTAGTGCCTATGTTTAAAAAAGATACCTCTATACATTCCCACCGGTTCATATTCCGAGTTACTCACGGCTGGATTAGCAATAGTGCAAATGGAGCACTAGCTCCAGGCACCTGCGTTCCCCTACGTTGAGGGGGAAACAGTCGTTCTCACAAGTTCAACAGATCCAGCGAGAAGCAGTTAGGCCCAAATGATGCATCTAAATGGGATGCGTAGCCAGAAATACTACCGCAAATGCTCACCCTACAGTGGTAAACATTAAAGACAACTGCAGTGAGAGAAATGCTGTCCCTAAAGAACCTACTCAGGGATGGAACTTACCTATACGCAGGTAACCCGCCCTGAGAAGGGTGAACCTGACCACGTACTTTGGCCTCTAGCTGACCCTATGTGGGATATGAGAATACCACAGAAAACAAGATGTAACAGATATAAACTGCTGTACTTAACTTTGCGTAAACAGGGCAACCAGCTCCAACCTCTGGCTTTCCTCCACAGTCAGCGGAAGACATTACTTATTTTCAGAGAGCTGGGGATCTTCAAACGAAACTATACAGGATTAATTTTTTTCAATAATTTTGAAAGGGGAGATAAATCATGGCCCTAACTTGAAGGACTGTTGTTTAAGTTTTGTGTTCTTAGTCGACAACCAAACCAAGTCTCCCATCAAGAAATTTGTCACCTCAGAATGCCTATTATCTGCCACCAGCTTGAAATTTTGAACCATCCTCTGAATATTCTCCCACATTGCCTCAATGTTAGAGGAGAGCTCATTCTCCTTTGGCACCTCCGAAACATTTTTAGAAAAGGGACCAAAACATGGATGGAAACCAAAATTGCAAAAGAAAGGCGACGTTCCCGTAGATTTCAACGATATATTGTTCAATACAAATTCAGCTAAGGGCAAAAGCCTTGACCCTGATTTTCTGAGACATAGCACTGCAAGTATTGTTCCAGACTCTGGTTACATCTTTCTGTCTGGCCATTAGTCTCTGGATAATATGCCAAAGAAAAAGAGAGCGGAATTCCCAACCGAGAGCAAACAAAAGGCTAGAACCTGGAGCACGTCATTAATAAAGCACTGGAAAACCGCAGGATCATTTGTTAGCCCAAAAGGCATCACCAGGTTCTCATAATGCCCTTCGGGTGTGTTAAAAGCAGTTTTCCATACGTCCACCTCCTTAATCCGAATCAAATTATATGTCCTTGTAAATTCAATTTTGAGAACCAGTTGGCGATTTTATTCAGCTCTCTGAAATCAAGACAGGGTGTTACGGTATACTACCCTTGATACGCCAGCCTGGGTGCCCTAGATCTCACCCACAATCCCTGTCCCTGCCTACTTGTCTCCACTCCTGGTTAATCCCAGGCGGGCAACTGGGCGGCGGTCCCTACTCTCACTAGGGACCGAAAAAGGGACGCTGGCATACCTGGAGGGAAAGGGTAGAATACCGACAGAAAAGGCAGATGTAAATAACCAACACGAACAATACTAAGAGGAACTGAGGCAGATGGTAAAACCTGGTGGATAATAGCAAAGTATAGCAGACAAGATGACAGAAGCAGGAGACCAACAGAGGCAGACTAGCTAGCACACTGAGGGAAACCAATAACTGGCAGTGATTGCCAGTCTCTGCCCGACCTTTAAACAAAAGCCTCCACCCAGGGGCGGAGAGAGGGAGACAGCCAACTCCCAATAGAACGCAACAAAAGGGAGCTTGTGCATGGCAGCTGCACTCACAGGTGTGCGCACTGCGCCACGCCACCAGCACCACGCCACCTACGCCAGCCAGGCACCCGTGCCCCCGGCAGCTGGGCAACAAGCCGGGTGGACGCGCCCCGATCGCGGGACCCCACACACTACCGCCCCAGAAAGACCAGCAACCACCACATGGTAACACAGGGTCACTAACCCCCATCCTCTTTCTTGAAAAAAAACCCCTCAGCCAGTAGAGAATGTGAGTGATGTATGGGCCTCTTTCTTAAACTGTCTTG
Organism: Eleutherodactylus coqui; assembly: GCF_035609145.1. Classification (NCBI taxonomy): domain Eukaryota; kingdom Metazoa; phylum Chordata; class Amphibia; order Anura; family Eleutherodactylidae; genus Eleutherodactylus; species Eleutherodactylus coqui. The sequence continues at coordinate 330,726,980 of NC_089838.1, forward strand.
GATATAGACCTTAAGATCCTGTCTCTCAGGAGCTGTGAGGTTGTACATACAGCTTTTCAGTAGCTTACAGGCTGGGATAAGTTCCACAGAGCAACCCCCCTCTATGTGAGGTGGTAATTCGGCTGTCTCCTCCTGAGCAAAGACATCAAAGAAATCAGCAATCTATTCAGGCAATTCATGAACTTGCACAGAAGACACCATTACCGATATACAACACGTTTTACAGTAAGGGCTCCATTTAGAGATGTCACCCTTTTCCCAATCCATCATAGGATTATGCAAACGCAACTACGGCAAGCCTAAAACTACCTGCCTTGGGAGGGATTCCATGATATATGCAGTGATAGTGATAGTGTCAGTATGGAATAATCCGATGTTTAAACACACATCCAGAACACAGAACTTCAAACTGGAAATGACGATGCCCACCTTCTGTAACTTGTCCCCTGAGGAAACAGGATGCAATCTAAAGTAAAGCCTGCAAGACTCTCTGAAAGAGATAAATCCCTGTCTGTTTCCAAAGAATCGGTCAGGTAACTCAACCTTAGGCTCCTGGAGCCACCAAAATCGGATGCCACTGCTTAATCTCAGCGACTTCATTTGCAATCGTCCTTAGCTGGTCTGCCAAATCTCAATGGGATGCATACTAAAAGCAAGGTTTTCCCACCAAGTATAGGTGGTTTATGTCATATCTAAACCGTACACTCTAGATCCGTAACCACAAAATACCGCAAATGCACACCGTACAGTGCTAAACAATGAAGACAACCACAACAAAGGAAATGCTGTCTATAAAGAACCTACCTAAGCCGCCTTGAGAAGGGCAAACCTGACCACACACCTAGGCCACTACGTGGGATAGGAGAATACCACAGCAAACAAGATGTAACAGACATAAACCACTGTACAGCCAGCAGAAGACTGAAAATAAGCCAAGCACCAGGCCAGGTTAAATAGCCCTGACAAATTACCCACGGGGAAGGCCAAGCATTTCTTACCTAATACCACTCCTACCAGAGCCAGAAGATAGATAAACACATACAGGACCTGCACCAGACTGTCTAGAAAGGAAGGGATCCCAGAACCTCTGCAACACCAATTTTGTAGTGTTGCTAAAAAACTTCAGCTGTATACTAAGCTTTTGCTCAGAGCCCCTAAGCCACTCCACACGGCTCTTCATTCTGCTCCCTTCTTCTGGGTGTTCCAGGGTCAGCGCATGTACATGGTATGTGCTGTAACACATGAGTGGTGCTGACCAGTCCCCAGCTGAGGCCCGGGAAAGGCTAGCGATAGCGCTGAACATGTGTCATGGCAGGTATTGATACCTGTGCTGACTCTGGAGGACCTGTAAGAAAGGAGGAGAATGAATAGCAGTCCGTAGAAGCTCTTTAAACTAGCAGAAAAGGGGGGCAGGAGAGGCAGCTTTATATATTATGGGGGCAGAAAAGGCGACATTATTAATAACAGGGGCAGAAAAGGTAGCATTATAACTGATGGAAGCAGAAAATGGGGCACATTTACTGTGTAGAGGCACTAAAAGCAGCGCTTACTGCGTGGGGCCTAATTACTAGCTGGGACACGATGGATGGGTAGAGGAGCAGACAACTTAGGGTGGGTGATAGAAGAGCAAGGAGTCAAAGATTTCTGTGTGTAAACCTCTACAGAGTCAAGTAGCGTCCAGGAGTAGTCATCGTGATGGTCTGGGCACAGATTGAAAAGAAAAAGGGAGAGATGATGCCACCTGTGATTACTGGAGGGAACTGCACTGTAATTATTAACACTATGTAGAGCTGGTAATTCACAATTATTTTGAGATGTACTATTACTATGAATGGGTCACTGGAGAGCAGCGTTAGGGCTCACACCCACTTGTGTTTTTTTAACGCTGCGATATCGCTACTTTTTTTATGCGATTGTCAATGGGACTCTCTAATGTTAAAAGTGCATCACAAGTTGGTGCTTTGCGTTTTTTGAGCGATACATTTTTAACATGAGAAACTCCCATTGACATTCGAGATAAAAAAAAATGCAAGTGGGGAGGAGCCCTAACTGTGAGAAGCTACAAAAAGGCACGTTCGAAAAATTCAGCATGGTGTGAGATTACACCAGTAGCATGGATTAACATGGCGGGAGCATGGGGGTGCCCCATCATAACTGACTGCTCTGTACTGTGGACAGCCCTAATCTGGCCCTGGAGTTACTGAGATGGCGGTCTGCCTCTGGGCGTACTCTAGTTATGTTTCAATAATGAACACATGAAAGAACAACATCTCCATAGCGCCACCCATTGGAAGGTGCTGTAGCTACCTAAGTGACCTTCTAATAGGTGGCACTGGGGCCATTTTTCTATCACTCATTTGCATAACTTTTTCCCAAGAAGCACTACAACACCTGTAAGACTCTCTACATATAAGGAGAAACAAGAACCCCCCCCCCCCCCCCAACTAATGCTGAATAAGAGAAGGGAATTTCCAGAATTTAAGAAGTTTTTTGCACTATTTCCTCCTCCGTCTGATTGCTTGTCAGTGTTTATATTTCATCACAGCCCTCTGTGGGATAATAGAGGTTATGTCCATAATGACAGATTGATGACGTGTGCTAAATGATTCCCAATACATCCATACAGGGGAGCGGGGAGCGGAGGTTCGGCAGAGAAGGGTTTGGTTTTTCTTTTAGCAGATCTCATACAACAGATGAATACAACAAAGTAATAGAGCCCCCGTTCCCACCCGTATCACCCAATATACCCATGCTATAGGTGGTACAACAAAGTACTAGAGCCTCTAGCCCCACCCCTATCCCATTTTGATACCAATTTTTTTTTTTCATTGGGTACTTTTTTTTCTGGGAAGTTTTCATATTTTTTTACTGTTTTAAAAATTTCAGTAAACAAAAAGTATGAAAACTTTCCAGAGAAAAAAGAACCCAATGAAAATAAATTGGTATCCCTGTGTTTCTAAAAGTCTGAACTATTAAAATAATGCATTACGGATCCTGTAAACACAAAGTACAGAATGCCTGCGGCGCTCTTTCGGTTACGATCATAGAAAGGTCCAGAATGCGGCAACAAAAAGATAATTTTGCTTAATTTTTTTTCCTTTTGTAAAAGTAGTTTCCGTACAGCTGTCATCAGAGCGGCCCACGGGATAAAGGTCACATCATTGTTACCGTACCACCAGTGCCAGAAAAACTGACCCCACCCCCAAAATGCTACAATTATTTTCTTCATTTCACCCTATTTAAATACTTTTTAGTACGTTATATGTACATCAAATGGTACCCATTAAAAATACAACTTGTCCCCCAAAGCCCCCAGACGGTCGTGTGGTTAGAGGAACAAAGTTGTAGTTCTTGAAAGTAACAAAAAAATGAAAAAAATTCTCTTGCAGGGTTAATGAGTCCCGTGGAATCCCGACACTTACAATGTCTATTATACTGGATGAGGCACCTTGGAGTTGCAGACAACTTCTAATCATGGGGGACCGTCTGCTTGATGCCTGCTACATCTGGGACATGTCGGGTCTGTCTGTTTACCAGGCTTGGATAACACTATTCAGGGGCGGACATACCGTTCCTGCAACGGGATCAGCTGCACTGAGGTCCAGAGGGAGGCGGGGGCCCCACACCTCCACCCAACCACCAGCTCCATGTATTCAGCTGGCTGCGCAGCTCCTGTTGGTCAGAACGATCCCTGACATCCTCCTCAGACCCCTTTTCCTGGATGTTTTTCCTCTATCGCACTATTCTCAGTATGCTTGCCACACTGTTATATGAGAACCCCTCCACCCCCCCACCCCCGCGGTTGGCAGTGAGACCCCGGCTGGTCTAGCACTGATGACCGGCCTCAATGGCAGTCGCTCAGATCACTGGATTTTCCCAACTACTGTGGATTCACACTGAAACTGATTAATGGAGAACTTGTCATGTGACTTTATGCTCCGGGGTCACAATGATAATTTCCACACAGGGAAGCGCCAATTAGGAAAGATCCAGGGGTCTAATAAAGGGGCCAATCATTATATATTTGAGATCACTCATGATTAGAGATGAGTGAGCATACTCGCTAAGGACAATTACTCGAGCGAGCATTGTCCTTAGCGAGTACCTGCCTGCTCGGAAGAAAATATTTGGGCACCAGTGGGGAGCAGTGGAGGAGAGCGGGGGGAAACAGAGGGGAGATCTCTCTCTCCCCTCCCTCCCGCTCCCCCCTGCTCACTTCCGCAACTCACCGCTCACCCGCGCCAGCACCCGAATCTTTTCTTCCGAGCGGGGAGGTACTCGCTAAGGACAATGCTCGCTCGAGTAATTGCCCTTAGCGAGTATGCTCGCTCATCACTACTCATGATGTTCGAAGCCAGCATATCTGTCATTGTATCTTCTTCAATCTGCAAACACTGAACTCTGTATGTGGACATAACTGAAGGTATTGCTAAATGTATCTGCAAGGGATGATCATTTTCCTCCTTAAAGGGGCTATCTACTTGTAAATTATTGATGGCCCATCCGCAGGACTTTATATAATAATAATAATAACCTTTATTTGTATAGCGCCAACTTATTCCGCAGCAACTTTAAAAGTAGATCAGTGGGGTTACATCACCAGAAACCACTGACAATCAGCTCTTTGTTTTTTTAGCAGAGGTGCTCATGCACTAAGCTGATTTCTGCAGTAAGCAGACACCTCTGTTTTCACTGTAGTGGCCAGATGTGGTATTGCAGGCAAAGTTCCCATTCATTTCCATGCCTGGCCACTACAGTGAGATGCAGCTGTGCATTTGCTGCAGAAATCAGCTCAATGCACGAGCGCATCTGCACAGAGACCTCTGATCGACAGGGTTCTCTGGTGACAGACCGCCTCTACTGTTGATGGCCTATCCTGAGAATAGCCAATCAGTGGTCTACATCCAGATAGCCCCTTTAAATACAAGACATATAGCAATAACTCAGGTTCCTAGTGTCCAACTTTACATTCTGCTTAAGATCAGAAGCTGTAGTTCAATGTGACCACTGAGCAGTTGGGAGAAGGGGGGCAAAAACTTTTCCCTATCTCTGTCTGTATGTAGCGATTGTGCTCTTCTTTAACTGGCTTGTTGTTGTCGCCTCCGCACACTCATCTATCGTCGTCACAGTCCCAGTGTGTTTACTTATGCCAATGTAGCTGCCAATGCTGCGATTGTTCTTTATATTAGATCAGCATGTAGTTGCATGACCGGGCACGGGCCTTGTGACTGCAGAAACACGGATGGGATTTATGGGCATTCATGTCGGGTGAATCACAATAGCTGAAAGTTTCGGTCATTATCAGTAATGGAAACAGTTGTATAAAAAACACTAATAGCGCCGCACCTACGGGAACATCCCGCAATAACCATGTCAGACCTTTTATCAACTCTGACTCTTTTTACCTGTATTTAGAACATGGAGATTTTGGTTCTCTTCAGTCCTGGTAAATATACGGTGTCTCAAAAGTGTGGAAACACCCATGTAGAATGAAGATGGTTTGGCAGACAGTTATCCGGTTTGTATACAAGCTACAGGAGAAACCTGTTAGGCCATGTCACCAATATGACGGCCATTTTGAATGCCACCATCTTGAATTTAACTCTGGTAGGCTCTATTTTATTGCAATTTTTTCCATTCTCATTTCAATACACCGATTTTTCCTCATTGCAGGCAATGTGAGTGATGGCGCTATCTCAAGCAGAACATGTTGAGATTGTCCTTATGTCAGATGAATGAAGCACGTGTGTAATCACCGCAGATTTCAATCAATGCCACCCAACGAGACCTCCCATTACCCATAGTGCAGGGTCAAACGTCTTTCCAAACTCTGAGAAGCAGGTTGTGTCACCGATATAACCAAAATCTGATGAATGAGGCAGAACTTGCTTCATCAATAACGATTTTTGGTCGTCCTGATTTTGGTTTATCAGCAGAACCTGTTTATCAGAATATGGAAAAACGTTTGGCAGCTATGCTGTGGGTAATGGGAGCTCTAGTCGGGTGGCATTGAATGAAATCTGTAGTGATGACACGTGTGCTGCGTTCACTTGACATAAGGACGATCTCAACATGTTCTGCTTGACATAACGCCACCATTCACATTGCCTGCAATGAAGTAAAATCACTGTGTTTACATGAGAATGGATAAAGTTGCATTAAAATGAAGCCCACCAATGTTTTTCTGGTAGTATTCTCTGCCAGTTTGATATATCACACACCAACCTTCCTCCTTGAAAAATTAGAGTTGAATCCAATATGGCGGCATTCAAAATGGCTGTCATATTGGTGATATGGCTTAACAGGTCTCCCCCCCTCCCCCTGCAGCTTTTATGCAAAATTGGATCACTGTGTGACAAACCGTTTTTATTCTATGAGTGTTTCCGCACTTTTGAGACACCCTGTATATGTAGCCTGTATAAAACCTGCACATCTTAAACTTTTTTTTAAGAAGAGCTGTGAGTATCCGGCTCTGCTGCTGTGAGACTCTTAGTAATAAGGAAATATTTCTATGAAACATTAAGGTTTGATGCAAAACTGCATGAAGGTGCTCATAAGTGTAAAGTGTTGGGTGCCATTTTTCCCAATGTAGGAACTGTCCACACTCATATAGATATGGGGGTATAATATGATTTTTTTAACTTTTATGTCAAAGTGTGAAACTTCTATGGGTTTCCTGGAAATGAAAAAGATCCTCCGGTCCCATGAAAAAAATGTATCCAGGGACCGGAGGGAGGAGTCATATTGCCTGGTGCTGTCAGTTTCTAAGTTTGGTCATGAATCCACCTGTCTTCTTTTTTCCAACATGAATATGGCGCTCCTGTTATTACTCAACGCACACTGTGCATCAGTAGTCAGGTACTGCAATCTGCTTCCAATTTACCAGGACTATTTACATGAACAGCGTTGGGCAATCAGATCAGTGTGTAATGTCTTAGACTATCGAAACATCACCAATGCTCAATCAGTATTGGGTAGTTTAAGAATTGCCCTGGCTATCTTGGGCATAATAAAAAAGGCCACAGGAACAGGTTTATTGGCAGCTGAACTAGGAATAGGACAGCACCAAGTAACATAACTCTTCCCCTTCAGTTTCAGGACAAATTTTATCTTAGGACTGAAGGGTCACTTTAGGAAAGTGCAGTGCAACTACCTTTCTAGTGTAACAATGCCAGCTGGTGATGGTGAACAGATAACAACAAACTGAGAATAACTGATCCTAATTTTAGCTTTCTCTGACATTGACCCTAACACCAGACACCACTGTCCTTGAGTATCCCTAAAGATTTCCCTCACAGAAACCCTATCTGATACAATGACCCTGAAAAACAATGAGAGCTCACTGAGATCAAGATACAAGGAAGGAAAACTGAATAGAGCTGAACTAAGAAGTAAGACTAAATAGATACAAACAAGGAAAAAGCTAACAACAAACTTCAAGGTTAAGAAGCAAGGACTGGACTAGAAATAACCATAGGAACAGGACTACACTAATAAGAAACAAAAGCTAGACTAGGAACAAGATATTAAAAATATAAGGAATACTGGATTTAAATGCACATAGTTTATGCTATAACCAGCAACACATTACAGAAGCCAGAAGTATTTAAAGAGAAGCTAACCAATCAGGACCTCATCTGCAAACTAGGCTGAGCTGTAGTAGTGTGGTCAGCTGATCTACCCTAATTGATCAGCTGTAAGACCGTTGCAGAATTCCTGTTAATCGTAACACCTATAATAGATAATGATCAGGGAGCTAAAACAGTTAAAACCACTGAGAACACACAGATGCTACATAGAGTGCCTATCAATTGTCTTCATAAGCACAGTTAGCGATGATAAGAAATATCCAATTTGGGTAAATTTTCCAATGTTTGAATTCAATTCATCACAATCCCAAATTGGGACTCAAGTTGGGACCACGAGCAAACATTTTGGACCATTTCTATAGAGATTGTTTTGTTTTGGGTGATGCCACATTTCATCTTGTCTTTGAGGAGCACATTAGCTACTTCCATTGCCTGGGAGGACACTGCAAGACACACTGCAGTTGAAAAATGGTTGTATAAATGGTAAATATGGGCCTACAGAGACTCACAGCATGAGGAATATCAGTAGGACTTGACCAAGGACATTGGCACTAGAAATTACTTTTCCGAATTAGGATGAATTTTAGTCCCTCTCACAATATGCTCCAAAACGTTCAAATTTATATAAACCCTTCTTCTACACCTCCATCTTAGAAGCTGGTGGAGGTGGAGGGCTTCTAGTGGGGTTGTGAAGCCAACATTTAAAGAGTCCCGACACATTGGGATAGCATTGCAGGTTCACATGATGCTGTGGAGCAAAGAGGGAATTCCATCATTGTTTTTGGTTGTCCCTTGTTGTGAATTATAAGAAGTCTCTGTATCTTCAGTGGGTCCAGAAGGTCTTCAGACCCTTTTACTTTTTTCTACATTTTGTTATGTTATGGCCTTGCACAAATTTAGAAATAATTGAACATTTCCCCCATCATTCTGCACCCAATACCCCATAACGACAAATTGGTGACAGAATGTTAGAGATCTTTGTACATTAAAAAAAAAATGAAAAACTACTATTTTGCATTGACATATGTATTCACACCCTGCACTCAGTACTTAGGTGAAGCAACTGTGGTAGGGATTACAGTCTCCAGTCTTCTTGGGATGGTGCCACAAGGTTTACAGATGGATTTGGGGGATTTTCTGCCATTCTTCTTCCCAGACCCTCTTAAGCGCTGTCAGGCTGGATGAGGGCCGTCTGTGGAGCCATTATCAGGTCTTTCCAGAGAGGTTTGATTGCGTTCAAGTCAGGGTTCTGGCCGGGCTACTCAAGGACATACACAAAGTTGTCCCAAAGCCCCTTTCAGTGTTGTCTTGGCTGTGTGCTAAGGGTCATTGTCTTGTTGGAAGGTGACCCTTCTGCCCAGTCTGAGGTCCCTTGTGCTCTGGATTAAATTTTCATCTCTGTACTTTGCTCCATCAAGCTTTCCACCAACCCTGACCGGTCTTCCTGGCCCCCGGTATGATGCTGCCACTACCAGGCTTCACTGTAGGGATGGTATTGGGCAGGTGAGGAGTGGCGCCTGGTGTCCTCCAGACATAATGCTTAGGGTGACTATCCACTAGCGTTTTTTTCTGCTGCGAATTCGCTGCTTTTTTTTTCCTATTGTCAATGGGACTTTCTAATGTTAAAAAAAGAAAAACGCGACGCAACACAACTTGCGTTTTTGGTGCGTTGCGTTTTTAACATTAGAAAGTCCCATTGACAACTGGAAAAAAAACGCTGCGAATTAGCAGCAGAAAAAAAACGCTAGTGGGTAGTCACACTTAGAACCGAGGCCAAAAAGTTCCATCTTGATTTCATCAGACCAGAGAATCTTGCTTCCCACAGTCCGAGTGTCCCTTTCATGCTTTTTAGCAAACTCCAGGTAACCTTCATGTGTCTTACTGAGGAGAGGCTTCTTTCTGGGCCCAGATTGGTGGAGGCTGCAGTGGTGGGTGACCTTCTGGAATTTCTCCCATCTGCACACAGGATATTTGGGGATATTTGGAGCTCAGGCTGTTTTTGATCACCTCACCTACCAAGGCCCTTCTCCCCTGAACACTTAGTTTGGTGGGTCGGTGGCTTTAGGACTAGTCCTGGTTGTTCCAAACGTCTTCCATGTAAGAATTATGGAGGCCGCTGGGCTCTTGAGAACTTTCAGTGCAGCAGAAATGTTTTTGTAGTCTTCTCCAGATCTGCGCCTCCACACAATCCTGTCTCTGAGCTCTACAGGTAGTTCTTTGCTCCTCACTGCTTGGATTTTGGCTCTGATATGCATTGTGAGCTGTGAGACCTTATATAGACAGGAGGGGGTCTTTTAAAATTGTGTCCAATCCACTGAATTTACCACTGGTAACTCTAATCAAGGTGTAGAAACCTCTCACAATCAAGAGAAAAGGAAAGCCTCCAGGGATAAATTTTAAGTGTCGTACCAAGGGGTGTGAATACTTATGTCAATGCAAAATGTCAGTTTTTAGGTTTTTTTTTACAATTCACAAAAGATATCTAACATTCTTTTAATACTGTCATTATGGGGTATTCGTGCAGCATGATGGGGATAAAGTAGAATTTTTTTTTTATTTGGACAAGGCCACAGCATAACAAAATATGAAAACGTGAAAGGGTCTGAAGACTTTGCAGACCTACTGCATGCATTCCCTGTGACTTCAGAAAGTGCATCAATATCGCACCCTTGTGTAACTTTTAATGCATTACAAAGCGTTGAAAGATTAGGCTTCTGAAACATAAAAGAAAAGGCCTTGAAGTCTAAGACTTGTACAAAAACTCTCAAGATCGACAATCTTGCTCAGTCTAGGCAGTTGGTTACCCTTCCAGTCATGGGAGGTGCTAGCTCGTAAAGGGGTGGGGCAGTTGTAATCTACTGATGGCTCATCCTTACGATAGGCCATCAATTGTAGATCAACGGAAGACCTCAGAATAGATCATCACTAGTAGATGGACGGTGGCCCATTGCGAAGGACCCTCACTGATCAGCTGTTTGATAGGTCAATGTGCTCATGCACTCAGCTGGTTTGTGCAGGAGGCAGACAGCTTTGTTCCTACTGCATTGGCCTAGCTTGGTAATGTAGGCATTGATTTCAACAGGAACTTGGCCTGTAACACCAAGCATGACCACTGCAGTGGGAATGGAGCTGTCTGCGTCATGCAGAAATCAGGTCAGTGCAGAAGCTCACCAGCCCAGGGAACAGCTGATTGACAGTGGTCCCTGGCGATGAACTACCATATATCTGCTATTGATGACCTATCCTGAGGAAGGGCCATCAGTAGTTTACATCTGAACAACCCCTTTAAGAAGATATTGATGTGTGCATGTAAACTAGTGCCAATGAATTGGCAGGAAAGTAAACTTTTATTGCCACAAAGTACAAGGGGCAAATGGCCATATTAGTTGGCCATCCCCTCCATAATTTTCTATGGAGCACTAAGGTACAAAGCAGTATGATGGGACCCCAACTAGCAGACATTTATTGGAGACCCAAGGGTGTCCTTGAGTTTTCCTATGTATTCTCTATTTCTATGGTTTTACGCTGGACCACCAACAACATGTTGCTTATGGAGCTTCCAGGAATGTCCCTTTAAATCTAGATGTTGGCTGTTGATGACATGGAACCTGTTCAGAACAGGTGAAGTGAAGGTCTGGCTTATTAGGCAGATAAAGTAATTGGATATGAAGATACTTCCTTTCATCAAATAAGAAAGGAAGCGAAACGTGCCAGATCTGAGCCTGCGATAAAGAAAACACTTGTGATGATCGCGTTAGCGAGACAATAGGGCAGTGTGATCCTAATCTACGGATTATGTGTGAAATATCTGCCATCCAGAAATAATAACACTGCGACTCAGAGGGCCTTCACAAATATTCACACCCCTTCATGGTTTGCAGGTTTTGTACCAGCTATATTCTTTAACCCAACTAGTATAAGAGGTGAGGCGCATTGGAGGCAACTTATCTACATCATGTGATGCATGCCAACCAATGGGTGCCCTCCTTCAAGTCCTACCTTGGTTCCCTGCTCTCCAGGACCTTCCAGATTTTGGTGAGGATCCGTGTCATATTATGATTGTTATCTGTAATTTTGGTAGGATCTGTTCCACAGAGTGGAGAACATTAAGTCAGTCTGGGACTCGAGGGAAGGCTGCTATTGGCTGGCCCAAGAAAAGAATATGCCTCATTCAGAAAATAGTATGTGGATGCCTGAAAAGTATGTGCGACCCCAAAGGGAAAACGGGTACGTATGCAACCCCTAAAACTGCACCAAAATCCAGATGATGATGTGCATGTAACGTAGATTTAGATGCAGCTTTCATCCTCATTCGTGGTAACGTTTGCACTGTACAACCCCAAAACATGGGTTATTGGCAGCAAATCATTTCTTCTGCATCACATGGTGTAAGATGCCACAGATATGACACGAAATCCAAGCCCATTCTGTGCACCACTGACTTGTACTTAAAGGGGTTGTCCCGCGAAACAAAGTTGGGGTTATACACTTCTGTATGGCCATATTAATGCACTTTGTAATATACATCGTGCATTAATTATGAGCCATACAGAAGTTATTCACTTACCTGTTCCATTGCTAGCGTCCTCGTCTCCATGGTGCCGTCTAATTTTCAGCGTCTAATCGCCCGATTAGATGCGCTTGCGCAGTCCGGTCTTCTCCCTTCTGAATGGGGCCGCTCGTGCCGGAGAGCTGCTCCTCGTAGCTCCGCCCCGTCACGTGTGCCGATTCCAGCCAATCAGGAGGCTGGAATCGGCAATGGACCGCACAGAAGACCTGCGGTCCACCGAGGGTGAAGATCCCGGCGGCCATCTTCGCAAGGTAAGTAAGAAGTCACCGGAGCGCGGGGATTCGGGTAAGTACTATCCGTTTTTTTTTTAAACCCCTGCATTGGGTTTGTCTCGCGCCGAACGGGGGGGCTATTGAAAAAAAAACAAACCCGTTTCGGCGCGGGACAACCCCTTTAAATCCGCGCTGTAGACTATGCTAAATATGAAATCTGAATGCGGAAAAAAAGTGACATGTGACGTCACGACGTGGATTTTGCATTGCAAAATTTGCAAGGGGATGTGCCTCATGGAAGAGCTAAGTTCAGTTTACTTCGCATGAGGCTGCATACAATATCCCATTATGACTGAGCGATATCAGGTGTGCAAATTTATAAACCCCATAAAGGAATTGTCCTACTTGTTTTGTTACAGGAATCAGACAGCTCCGTACATTGCGCAGTGGCCTGGGTTGGTACTGCCAATTCACTTCAATATGAGTCTGCCTGCAGTAGCAACCCAGGCCACTGCACAATGTATGGAGCTGTCTGATTCATGTAACAAACCAGCTAGAAGTGGGACAATTCCTTTAGGGATGCAACAAATTTTTTGTTTCTTTCTGTAGCTCTTTTTAAGGAAGAATGAAAAAAATTCCACCATTGTTTTTCTTTTGCATTTTACATTTTGTGCTGTTCATCATGTAGTAAAACTAGTGGATTAGAGTTGCCTGGTCAACGGTACAAAAAAATATCGAGGCATTGGAAATCTTGAAGAACACTGTGGCCCCTAGTATTCCTAGACACAATAAGTCTTAAGCCAACAGGGCTCTGACTACTCAATTATAACGAGCAATGAGAGGAGAAGAGTCTTGGTCAGGGAGGTGACTGACAAACCGATGGTCAGTCTGACAAAACTCCAGACTTCTTCGGTGGAGATGGCCAAACCTTCTGGAAGGACAACCATCTCTGCGGCATACTACCAAATAGGTCCTTATGGTCGACTGGCCAGACAGCAGTCCATGACAGCCAGCTTGGAGTTAGATCATGAGAAACAAGGTGATGAATCCACAATGGAGCTCTGACCTGACAGCCAAGTATCTTATCTGAAGTAATCCAGGCTCTACTATTCATCACCTTCATCACGCAAACACTGACTTTGCCAAGAGCAGATTTAAAGAAAGACCGAGTTCAAATCCCAGATCTTGTGTTTTAAGTAGATGGGATTTGTCACTGGTAGACAGAAACAGGAAAATTACACTCCAGGTTTGCAGTAGTTGATAGTTGTCCTTCACAAGAAAAGACTAAATGGAAGGCTGGAGATAGAATTCAGAAGGCCTCTGGTGCAATAGCAAAGGTGGGAGAGGAAGTTGGAAATCACTGCTGTTGACAGTAGCTGATGGTTTAACCTGTGGAGCAAAGACAACTATGGGAAATTTAGTTTCCACTTAAGGCCTATTTACACTGAAAGATGATTGCTCAAACAGCAGTTTTAGTGACAGTTTTGAGCGATCACTTTGCATAAACTCTTAAGTACCTAATTAGCTACTTAAGAGTTTATTAGCATGTAAATTAAGGCTCCTACTGTATGCAGATGATAGCAGGAGTGCTGTTATCTGCAAACAGCTGCTTTCTTCTCAGAGCTGTCAGCAGTATCCCTATGAGAACTCCAGGCAGGATACCAGCTGAAAGAATACTATCAGCAGTATCCCACTGAGAACACAGCATGCGGCGCTGATAAGGCTCATTGCTGACTTTAAGCTTGCTTAAAGTCAGCGATGAACGAACAGTGCACGATGGGCGCACATTTACACATAATGATTATCACTCAAAAGATGGCATTTGAGTGAATTTTGAACGATAATCGTTGTGTCTAAATGGGCCTTTACTGGCATGCCTGGAGATTTACTGCTATTGAGACAAGGTAGGCACTTTGTTACACTTACCTTCAACAGAATGCAGGAGATATAGTGAAAGTCTGAGCTTCATGTCTTCCATCAACACCTCTTCCTTTTCACATTCTCCCGATGGATCGCTAAAATACAATACTGGCCTAGTTTACCTCTTTGTGTTGTGGCTTCTCTGCTCCACAACATTGTTGGTGGTTTTGCAAAAATGAGAAGAAATTGTGATACTTCACTTGTAAATGGGGTGAAATTAAAGTGTTGCTTTGAAGTACTTCAATGACCAAGTCCAAAAAAGGTAGGAAGTTATTTGTAAATCAATAGTTGGTTCCTGGATAGGACTTGTCAGTAAACAAAAAGGGGGGCTGTGGAAGGAAACAAATCACCAACCCTATGGATGACCTATTACCAAGGCACGCTCCAAATCACTGAATGCTGCAAATGGAACAAAGTGGTGTCAAGGGAAGCTGTCAGCACTTTTTTCACACAGTAATATGCCTACACCGTTTAAACACTGCTGACGTATTATTCGTGAGCCAGTTTGTTAGACATTCTGTTGCAAGCATATCTACAATCTGAAGGTTTTTATTTTTCCCATGCAGCATGCAACCATCGGACAATGGGTACGGTGAGCAGGCCGGACCATTTGTGGTGGGCCGGCTGGACTGTCTCTGTCACTCCCCAAACATTGCCCTCCATGACTTCACAGCCGTGGTCCAAGTCCCACGTGTACACAATGACCATCAAGACTGGTGCATTTAGAAGGGATGAATCTGCCCATAACAGGGACAAATGTACTGGAGGTCACAGCGCACATGCGAGATTTGGACCGTGGCTTTAATGGAATGGAAAACATCTTCAGGCCACTTGCAGAAAGTATGGAGGTGTTGGGGGAGAGATGCAGGGTTCTAGAAATTATCTAGCCTGCTCATCATACTGATCGCCTGATATTTGCATGTGGTGCTGGAAAAACTAGGATTAATCTTACCATTAATCCCTTTTCTAGGAGTCCATCATTGCAGCACACATGGAGGTTAACCTCTCACCCCGCTGGGACAGGAAGAAGAGAGTTCAAATGGCCACTTCCCACCACCATTTTCCAATGGCTTCAAATTATCACAACGGATATGTGACCCAATTTTTTTTTTTATTGTTGCTGGAAATACAACATATTGTTATGTCACATGCATAGTATACAGTAATCTACAAGGGTGAGTAAGTATGTGCTGACATGATGGACTCATGGAAAAGGGATTAATGGTAAAATTAATCCTAGCTTTCCCATTCCGTTCATCCTGACAGCACATATGGAGGCAATACCAGATTCTAACAATACCATCAGGGTGAGACCATGGCCTGGAGGACCTTCCACCCTAAGGCCAGCTCCTTACCAGAATGGAGATCCAAGCCTTAATGCTTAGAAAACTTGTGAACGCTAGACCATGAGGCTTCGGTGAGGTTCTTTTGAGGCTTTGGTGCGTTCAGTCCATGAGGAGACGAGAGTAGGTGGTGCCAGATCTCTGGCTTTATATGCAGAAATTGTATACAAGGAATAAGTTGCACCACAGACTTATTTTATATGCACTTAACAGCTTCTTTATTTAAAGGGGTTGTCTCGCGGCAGCAAGTGGGGTTATACACTTCTGTATGGCCATAATAATGCACTTTGTAATATACATCGTGCATTAAATATGAGCCATACAGAAGTTATTCACTTACCTTCCCTGCGCTGGTGTCCCCGTCTCCATGGCTCCGTCTAACTTCAGCGTCTAATCGCCCGATTAGACGCGCTTGCGCAGAAGGGTCTTCTGCCTTCGGCTCGGTTCGGCAGCAGCGGCGTTCTGGCTTCGCCCCTTCTACGCGTCATGGCGTAGCTCCGCCCCGTTACGTGTGCCGATTCCAGCGAGACAACCCCTTTAAGATAAATAGTTCATCTATGGTGTTCAGTTCAATATTAGTCCAGGGCAGAGGATGATCTTCCCGTTATAGCAATGTTTCAGACTTGTATGTCCTTTTTCAAGCTAAGCTAGAACATATGCTCATAAACTTCTCATTTGGAGACGGGAGGGGGAGTGGAGGGAGGGGACCCCATAAAGAAAATAAAACAACCCCACAACAAACCAAAAATCAACCACTTTAGTCAGTTTCTGGAAGCACATTGGAAGAAACTGATAAAAGTGGTTGCTTTTTTGGTCTTTCAAAGCCGCTTTCCCTTTTTTCTGGCCCTGAAACTGAATAAGTTATCAGATCTTCTAAAGGTCTGTGAGACTTGTAAGTAGGTTAAGACTGCACTTCTGATGTCCAGGTTATGTAGATGCTGTTTCTTGTACTTTTTGGGGTCGTGACAGAAAGAAGGCACAATTATTTCCTGTTCCATTGGAACGTCAATACTACTTTAGTAAAAAAGGAGGGATCTAGTTCCATGACTATTCTATCATCAAGCACTTTTAAATAGGGTTCTGTATCTCCCCAATCCGTCTAACGGTTGTAATTGCTATCAAAAAAGCCACTTTGATGTTCAGGGAGGTTTGCAGAGACTATCTAACACTAGAGTAAGGTCCTAGGAGGGAACAGATTTCTTAATGAAGGGTTTGAGTATATCTGCTCCCCAGAGAAATCTGTGACCTACCTGTTCTCTATTAGCTGGGTGTCAAAGAAAGAACTAAGGGCTGTGACCTGTACCTTCAAGGTTCTAGGGCTTAGTTCCTTATATAGGTCTTGTATAGTCCGGGCTGCTCAGATCTGGTCTACCTGATCCAGACCAGTTATGGAATTTTCCCCATAC
The DNA here is from genome assembly GCF_035609145.1 of Eleutherodactylus coqui. NCBI lineage: Eukaryota > Metazoa > Chordata > Amphibia > Anura > Eleutherodactylidae > Eleutherodactylus > Eleutherodactylus coqui. Next base: position 330,744,020 of record NC_089838.1, read on the forward strand.
CCTGGAGTAAGTAACGGAGGTAGAGCCCATTCGGCTCTTTAATAGAGTGATTATTACCTTGCATTATAGTCCTTGGTCTCCCAATCTCTGTCTTTCAATCTCTGACAACCTTATCCTGTGGATCTCTTGACAGAACAATGGGCTCTGGGACAAAAGGTCCTGCCTGAGAGGCAGCAGGATCGGGGTCTGAACGGTCAGTGAGGACAACAATGGAAACCAGAGTCCTTTTGTCCACACTCGGGTGATGAATATTATCCTGGTCTGGCAGTTCTGAATTTTTTGTAGGACTCAGGATATTAGTGGGAGAGGGGAAAAGCATATGCTAAGTCCATGTCCTATTCTTGGGAGAGTGCGTTCAGTGCCAGGGGATTGTCTGTTGGGTTTAGGGAGAAGAACCTGTGGCACTTTGAGTTCCTCCTTGAGGCAAAGAGGTCTATCTGGGGCTGACCCCCATTGAGACATTAACAGATTGAAAACTTCCATGTTCATAGACCAGTCTCCTGGGTCTTGTTTCTGTCAGTTCAGAAAGTGTGCTATGCTGTTTTGGGAGCCTTTAAGGCCTTTAGTCCGATAAGGACTTTATTTTGCCTTTCATCTAGGAGAATATTCTTTGTGACAGACGTTGGAGATGTGGATGTCTGGCGCCATCCTTATGCCAAATAAAAGATACTATTGTAATGTTGTCAAAAAATATGTTACGTGTCACGTCTTCTGTTTGATTTAGCGTCTCCCATACTGTTTTACGTTCTCCAGTGTTTGAGGATTGAGAGCAGACGTGGGAAGACCAGGAACCCTGAGAAGTTTCCTATCTGCCACCTGTGCCCTCCAACTAGTCTGACTAGCCTCAGTGGTTACCAAAAATAAATAGGGACCATTGAACTTCCTTTTTAAGGTTTCAGGGCAACAGCCACCATTCTAGGTATTTTTTCAGTTGGGTGGACAATTTAAGCTTCTTCTCTAATGACGATTGCCTCCGATCTCATGTCGATAGGATTTCCTGCTGGAGGGGCCTAGAGTGGAATTGTGCCCAAGGGACCATCTGCAGGCAGACAGTAATCTGGCCCAGTACCCTCATGGATTCTCTTATGAAGACACAGTCTTTCTCCTCAAATCTCTTAATGGAAAAGATGATATCCTCCCTTTTTGCTTTAGGTAAAAAGGAGTAACCTTTTGAGGAATCGAAGATCACCGTAAGAAACTTTTTCTGAGGGTCCGGGTTTAGGCTGGATTTTTTGAAGTTAATAAACCAACCTAACTTGGATAGGAGTTTAACGGTCTGCTCCAGGTGACCATCCATAGAGCCCAAGCTATCTGAAATAATTAGTAGGTCATCTAGGTAAGGAATGATGTTAATTCCTATATTCCTGAGACAGCCTATTGGCTCAATCATTATCTTGAATAACACTCTAGGTGCAGTGGATATTCCAAAGGGCAGACAGATAAACTGAAAATGCACAATTTTTGAACCCATCTGAGATATTTTTGGTATGTCGGGTGGATGGGAATATGGTAGTATGCATTTTCGAGGTCAATTGTGCACATGACACTGTCCTGATTTATTAGGGTAATCATGGATCTAATAGTCTCCATTTTAAACTTAAACTCAGAAATGTACTGATTAAGGGATTTTTAATTAAGTATGGCTCGAAAGGAAACGTTAAGGTTTGGTAACTATAAACAAGGAGGAGTAATAACTAGAGATGAGCGAGCACCAAAATGCTCGGGTGCTCGTTACTCGGGACGAAATTATCGCGATGCTCGAGGGTTCGTTTCGAGTAACGAACCCCATTGAAGTCAATGGGCGACCCGAGCATTTTTGTATATCGCCGATGCTCGCTAAGATTTCCATTTGTGAAAATTGGGGCAATTCAAGAAAGTGATGGGAACGACACAGCAACGGATAGGGCAGGCGAGGGGCTACATGTTGGGCTGCATCTCAAGTTCCCAGGTCCCACTATTAAGCTACAATAGCGGCAAGAGTGCCCCCCCCCCCAACAACTTCTACTTCTGAAGAGCCCTCATTAGCAATGCATACCTTAGCTAAGCACCACACTACCTCCAACAAAGCACAATCACTGCCTGCATGACACTCCGCTGCCACTTTTCCTGGGTTACATGCTGCCCAACCCCCCCCCCCCCCCCCTGCACGACGCAGTGTCCACAGCGCACACCAAAGTGTCCCTGCACAGCCTTCAGCTGCACTAATGCCACGCCACCCTCATGTCTATTTATAAGTGCGTCTGCCATGAGGAGGAACCACAGGCACACACTGCAGAGGGTTGGCACGGCTAGGCAGCGACCCTCTTTAAAAGGGGCGGGGCGATAGCCCACAATGCTGTACAGAAGCAATGAGAAATATAATCCTGTGCCACCGCCATCAGGAGCTGCACAAGTGGGCATAGCAATGGGGAACCTATGTGCCACACACTTCATTCTGTCAAGGTGTCTGCATGCCCCAGTCAGACCGCGGTTTTTTATAAATAGTCACAGGCAGGTACAACTCTGCATTGGGAATTCCGTGTGCACCCACAGCATGGGTGGCTCCCTGGAACCCACCGGCTGTACATTAATGTATCCCATTGCAGTGCCCATCACAGCTGAGGTAACGTCCGATTAAATGCAGGTGGGCTTCGGCCCACACTGCATTCCCCAACCTGACCGGGCTTTTTAATTCATAGACACAGGGAGGTACAACTCCCTATTGTGAAGTCCCTGTGGACCGACAGCATGGGTGGGTGCCAGGAAGCCACCGGCGGCACATAAATATATCCCATAGCATTGCCCATCACAGCTGAGGTAATGTCATGTTAAATGCAGGTGGGCTTCGGCCCACACTGCATGCCCCAGTCAGACTGGGTTCTTTAGAAGTGGACACATGTAGTTACAACTCAGTGTGGACCGACAGCATGGGTGGCTCCCTGGAACCCACCGGCGGTACATAAATATATCCCATTGCAGTGCCCAGCACAGCTGATGTAATGTCAGCTGTAATGCAGGTGGGCAAAAAATTAATTGGATTACACTGTAGGCGAGGGCCCCAAAAAATTGGTGAATTGGTTAATGTTGCTTAATTGGTAACTAGGCCTGGAGGCAGCCCAGTTAAAATAAAAATTGGTTCAGGTGCAAGTTTCAACGCTTTAATGAGTATTGAAACGTATAAACATTGTTTACAAAAATTATATGAGTGAGCCTTGTGGGCCTAAGAAAAATTGCCCGTTCGGCGTGATTACGTGAGGTTTCAGGAGGAGGAGCAGGAGGAGGAGGAGGAATATTATACACAGATTGATGAAGCTAAAAGGTCCACGTTTTTGATGGTGATAGAGAACAATGCTTCCATCCGCGGGTGCAGCCTACGTATTGCTTAGGTATCGCTGCTGTCCGCTTGTGAAGAGAAGTCTGGGCAAATCCAGGCTTTGTTCATCTTGATGAGTGTAAGCCTGTCGGTTGAAAGACGGGTACACTTATCCGTGATGATTCCCCCAGCCGCACTAAACACCCTCTCTGACAAGACGCTAGCCGCAGGACAAGCAAGCACCTCCAGGGCATACAGCACGAGTTCAGGCCACGTGTCCAGCTTCGACACCCAGTAGTTGTAGGGGGCAGAGGCGTCACGGAGGACGGTCGTGCGATCGGCTACGTACTCCCTCACCATCCTTTTACAGTGCTCCCGCCAACTCAGCCTTGACTGGGGAGCGGTGACAGTCTTGCTGGGGAACCATAAAGCTGGCAAAGGCCTTGGAGAATATTCCCCTGCCTGCGCTGTACATGCTGCCTGATCTCTGCGCCTCCCCTGCTACCTGGCCCTCGGAACTGCGCCTTCTGCCACTAGCGCTGTCGGATGGGAAGTTTACCATCAGTATGTCCACCAGCGCCCTGTGGTATGGCATCATTCTCGAACCCCTTTCCTCTTCGGGAATGAGAGTGGAAAGGTTCTCCTTATACCGTGGGTCGAGCAGTCTGTACACCCAGTAATCCGTAGTTGCCAGAATGCGTGTAACGCGAGGGTCACGAGAAAGGCATCCTAACATGAAGTCAACCATGTGTGCCAGGGAACCTGTACGCAACACATGGCTGTCCTCACTAGGAAGATCACTTTCAGGATCCTCCTCCTCCTCCGGCCATACACGCTGAAAGGATGACAGGCAAGCAGCATGGGTACCCTCAGCAGTGGGTCAAGCTGTCTCTTCCCCCTTCACCTCATGCTCCTCCCCCTCCTCAACGCGCTGAGATATAGACATGAGGGTGCTCTGACTATCCAGTGACATACTGTCTTCCCACGCCTCCGTTTCCGAGTGCAAAGCGTCTGCCTTTATGCTTTGCAGGGAACTTCTCAAGAGGCATAGCAGAGGAATGGTGACGCTAATGATTGCAGCATCCCCGTTCACCATCTGGGTAGACTCCTCAAAGTTTCCAAGGACCTGGCAGATGTCTGCCAACCAGGCCCACTCTTCTGTAAAGAATTGAGGAGGCTGACTCCCACTACGCCGCCCATGTTGGAGTTGGTATTCCACTATAGCTCTACGCTGCTCATAGAGCCTGGCCAACATGTGGAGCGTAGAGTTCCACCGTGTGGGTACGTCGCACAGCAGTCGGTGCACTGGCAGATTAAACCGATGTTGCAGGGTCCGCAGGGTGGCAGCGTCCGTCTTGGAGTTGAGGAAATGTGCGCTGACCCGGCGCACCTTTTCGAGCAGGTATGACAAGTGTGGGTAGCTTTTCAGAAAGCGCTGAACCACCAAATTAAAGACATGGGCCAGGCATGGCACGTGCGTGAGGCTGCCGAGCTGCAGAGCCGCCACCAGGTTACGGCCATTGTCACACACGACCATGCCCGGTTGGAGGCTCAGCGGCGCAAGCCAGCGGTCGGTCTGCTCTGTCAGACCCTGCAGCAGTTCGTGGGCCGTGTGCCTCTTCTCTCCTAAGCTGAGTAGTTTCAGCACGGCCTGCTGACGCTTGCCCACCGCTGTGCTGCCACGCCGCGCGACACCGACTGCTGGCGACGTGCTGCTGCTGACACATCTTGATTGCGAGACAGAGGTTGCGTTGGAGGAGGAGGAGGGTGGTTTAGTGGAGGAAGCATACACCGCCGCAGATACCAGCACCGAGCTGGGGCCCGCCATTCTGGGGGTGGGTAGGACGTGAGCGGTCCCAGGCTCTGACTCTGTCCCAGCCTCCACTAAATTCACCCAATGTGCCGTCAGGGAGATATAGTGGCCCTGCCCGCCTGTGCTTGTCCACGTGTCCGTTGTTAAGTGGACCTTGGCAGTAACCGCGTTGGTGAGGGCGCGTACAATGTTGCGGGAGACGTGGTCGTGCAGGGCTGGGACGGCACATCGGGAAAAGTAGTGGCAACTGGGAACCGAGTAGCGCGGGGCCGCCGCCGCATCATGCTTTTGAAAGCCTCCGTTTCCACAAGCCTATACGGCAGTATCTCCAGGCTGATCAATTTGGCAATGTGCACGTTTAACACTTGAGCGTGCGGGTGCGTGGCGGCGTACTTGCGCTTGCGCTCAAACAGTGGCGCTAGCGACGTCTGGACGCTGCGCTGAGAGACATTGCTGGATGGGGCCGAGGACAGCGGAGGTGAGGGTGTGGGTGCAGGCCAGGAGACGGTAGTGCCTGTGTCCTCAGAGGGGGGTTGGATCTCAGTGGCAGGTTGGGGCACAGGGGGAGAGGCAGTGGTGCAAACCGGAGGCGGTGAATGGCCTTTGTCCCACCTTGTGGGGTGCTTGGCCATCATATGCCTGCGCATGCTGGTGGTGGTGGCTCCCCAGCTGATCTTGGCGCGACAAAGGTTGCACACCACTGTTCGTCGGTCGTCAGGCGTCTCTGTGAAAAACTGCCACACCGTAGAGCACCTTGACCTCTGCAGGGTGGCATGGCGCGAGGGGGCGCTTTGAGAAACAGTTGGTGGATTATTTGGTCTGGCCCTGCCTCTACCCCTGGCCACCGAACTGGCTCGGCCTGTGCCCACACCCTGACTTGGGCCTCCGCGTCCTCGCCGGCGTCCTCGTCCTCTAGGCCTACCCCTACCCCTCAGCATGGTGTATTACCAGTAGTGCAGAAACAGAACGCTGTAATTAAATGTGCCGCTTATTGGCCTGTGGTTGGAGGCTGACTTCGCTTACCGAACGCACAGCAGAGCCAGGAAATAATTTTGCGCAAGCCTGCTGTAACACTTAGCTGGCTGCGTATGAATTAGGAGGACAACTACACCCAGCACAGACCCAGTACACTAAGGACAGTCACAGGCAGCCCAAATAGATTTTTTTTCCCAAATGTTTTTGGAAAGGCCCACTGCCTATATTCAATAAATATATGTCTTCTGTCCCTGCCTCACCACCACTACTGGCCCTGGAGTATGTATAATTACTGCAGGGCGCAATGCTCTGCACGGCCGATATACAAAAAAAAAAAAAAAGTGTGCAACACTGCAAAAAGCAGCCTCCACACTACTGCACACGGTTAGATGTGGCCCTAAGAAGGACCGTTGGGGTTCTTGAAGCCTAAAATACTCCTAACACTCTCCCTATAGCAGCTCTGGCACCAACAGCACTTTCCCTCCTCTATGTCAGAATGCATCTGTGGCGAGCCGCGGGAGGGGCCGATTTTTATACTCGGGTGACACCTGATCTCGCCAGCCACTCACTGCAGGGGGGTGGTATAGGGCTTGAATGTCGCAGGGGGAAGTTGTAATGCCTTCCCTGTCTTTCTATTGGCCAGAAAAGCGCGCTAACGTCTCAGAGATGAAAGTGAAAGTAACTCGAACTTCGCGTGGTACTCGTCACGAGTAACGAGCATCTCGAACACGCTAATACTCGAACGAGTATCAAGCTCGGACGAGTACGTTTGCTCATCTCTAGTAATAACCAAAGAACTGTTCCTCAAAAAGGAACTCGGATAACAGCTTCCAATTTTATTAAGTCTCGAACTTCCTGCTCCAATCTCTCTTAGAGAAGAGAGGACTGATCTGGCATCACTAAAAACCTTTTAGGGGGAACGGAAGATAATTCTATTCTGTACTCCAGAGATATAATCTACAGCACCCAGGGTTTCCCAGTTATCTCATTCCATCTCCCCAAGAACTGAAAGAGAGCCAACCCCCCATGGGGCCTCTATCTTCATCTGGATTTGGGCTGTCTTGGGGTCAAGAGGGATCTCTTATCCTATGTCTCCTTTCAGGTAAGACCAGCTACCCATTTTGCATTTGCCTTTCTGATACCCAAGCTAGTACGCCTGCTTACGAAAGGAAGGATTCCTCTTGGGTAGATAGGTGGGAAACCTTTTTTCTTATCTCCAGCTTTCTCCAGAATCTTGTCTAGTTCTTGCCTAAATAAATACTCTACCTGGAAGGGAATGGAGCACAGCTTATTTTTGAAGATGGTGTCTCCTGCCCAGGCTTTATTTTTCTCAGCACATTTAGTCTGAAAAGCAAGTGGATTCTGCTGAGGCATCTGCCAGGAATACGGTGGCCATTCTAAGAAACAGCACTCACTTAATAATTTCCTTCCTTGTTTCTCAAAGACTAGATGTAGTTTCCCACAATTTTTTCAGGAGAAGGTCTGCCTTTTTATCCATGGGATCTTTCAGCTGGGAAGAGTCCTTGAATGGCAAGGAGGTCTTCTTAATTACTTTAGCCACTTGTGTATCTACTTTGGACACTTCACGCCAGGGTTTTGTATCTTATTTTGCAAACAAAAGTCTATCTTTAAATTCTCATGAGATAGCCAGCCTTTTCTCTGCGTTCTCCCATTCGTCTGTTACCAGATTGTGAATTGATGGGAAACTGATCAAATTTGCCAACGACACAAAGCTAGGAGGGATAGCTAACACTAGGGAGGAGAGAGAGTATTCAAAAAGATCTAGAAAAGCTTGCATATTGGGCAGCGACTAACAGAATGGTATTTAACAAGGAGAAATGTAAAGTCCTACATTTGGCCAAGAAAAATGAAAAAAGCACATACAGAATGGGAGAAATTGGGCTAAGCAGCAGCACATTTGAAAAAGACTCGAGTATACTAATAGATCATAGACTGAACATGAGTCAACAATGTGATGCAGCAGCCAAAAAGACAAACACAATTCTGGGATGTATTAACAGAAGCATAGAGTCTAGATCACATGAGGTAATTATCCCCCTCTTTTCTTTCTTAGTCAGACCTAACCTGGAATACTATGTCCAGTTCTGGGCACCCCACTTTAAAAAAAGACATCGACAAACTGGAGCAAGTTCAGAGAAGAGTTACCAGGATGGTGAGCGGTCTGCAAATCATGTCCTATGAGGAACAGTTAAAGGATCTGGGAATGTTTAGCTTGCAAAAAAGAAGGCTGAGAGGAGACTTAATAGCTGTCTACAAATATCTGAAGGCCAGTCACAGTGCAGAGGGATCAGCCCTATTCTCATTTGCACAAGAAAAGATCAGAAGCAATAGGATGAAACTGAAGGGAAGGAGACACAAATTAGATATTAGAAAAAAACTTTCTGACAGTGAAGGTGATCATTGAGTGGAACAGGTTGCCACAGGAGGTGGTGAGTTCTCCTTCAATGGAAGTGTTCAAACAAAGGGCTGGACAAATATCTGTCTGGGATGATTTACTGACCCTGCACTGAGCAGAGGGTTGGGCCCGATGACCCTGGAGGACCCTTCCAACTCTACCATTCTATTGGTGGAGAATGCGGGCAGAAGACACGGACATATGCGACCTTGGACTTGGTGGGCCCAAAATATCATCAGAACACGGTGAGATAAATTAATTATCTATACCTGTGTGGCTAAGTTCAGGCTCGCCTATGTGCCGTGCCAGGCCGAATGATTTGGATCCGATCGACAGGTACTTCTTTAAGTCTCGATCACATGATAAGAACCTGTCATAAGATATAAAGGAATGTTTACATGCCTGTTGTCTTGAGAGTACTAGTTAATTGGTGACATCAATAGCTGCCCCCGGGAGGGCCTGTACGGGGTGTTTCCACTCCTGAGGGAGGAGGGAGCCGTTCAGGTGGCCTGTCGCAGAGACTCAGCAGTCCTGAGGCCCGTTTGGAGGGCCCAGGGAGGGAGAGACTGCCAGAGAAAAGTCTGATATGGGATTTCCGCTCCTGCTAGGCCTGCTTGTAGGGTCCGGGAGAAGGGAGCTATCAGACAGTATCCCGAGGGGCAGTGAGACTAAGCCAGCCGTACTGGTGCTCTGTCTATTTGTGTGTGTCCACAAATATTTGTTTATTGTTTAAATGTCCACAAGTAGATCCCTCCGTCTGAGGGTAGATTGATAAACTGTGTAGCGACAGAAATGCTAGAGACTCTAGGGCGGGGCATACTGTGTCCGGCGTCTGAGGAGACTTCTATAATCATGAATTTGGCAGCCATGATTGAAATTGCAAGGCAGCAAACAATGAGCCAAGGTTAATTCTTACACCCTCCAGAAAAGTGTGGAAGGGGTGGAGAGTCAAGTTATCATTGATTAATCAAGCAATCTTTCTGTGTGTCCTACCTATATAAAGTTAGTGTGCTTGTTTGTTGTGTAGAGCTAATCCTGCTGAGTTGTTATATAGGAATAGTTTGTTTGTTGGTCATATAGAATTAGTATCAGTCCTGCTAAACTGTAAGAAGGGAGTGTTAGCAATGAGAATGCATTGGCTGGGTTATAGCCAAGATAATGCACCGTACACAGCGGCGCGCTGTGGGTTTGGACTTTATAGGTTAGGTTGCATTATTGGATCCCTTCTAGTAAAAGACAGACTACTAAACTATATTGCTTTCGAATTGTTAAACGTTAATAATAGCATAGAAGCATAGGCTTGTGCCCGTAAGTGTGTTTGGAGAAAGGGAAAAAAAAAAAGAGCTGCTAACTACATTTAAAAAGAGGAAGTGGAACTCTCAATAGAAGCGGAACAATTATTGTGCTGTTACATTTGTTAGTTATTTAACTAATATTGGATGTTAAAACTACTAGTATGTCTTGTTATGGAATCTAATCTTTGTCATACGCCCGTCATAAATGTAAAAAGTTGTATGCCACTCACATCCTGAGGGGGCTCTTAAGAATACAGACTGCGTAGCCCCACCATGCCCACAAGAAAATACATCTATGTTTACAGCCACAGCGGCTTGCCAAGCCCCCAATTCAATTGTAACCACCGCTGTGACAGAAGTTACAACATAATATATGTGATTTATGCATTAGACGTTAGAATTTCTCTAAGTGTCAGAAAAGAGGAAGTGAAGGTGGGCTGCAATGGCGTCTGTATTAATATACAAAGACACCAGCTTAGTGAATAGAGAGAATTGCAGTACATTACCAATCAGATGGAGATGTCCGGCATCTAAGACTGCATCTGCCCAGTTGCCGGAAGTCTGGGACAACAACTGTCTACTGTTGTAGAAGTAAAAATTAGCCACGTACTCCCGTTATCTCCCTTATAATCCTGTCGCTGGGCTGTCACATGAGTAAGAGACCTAAAAAGAGGAAGTTACTTGCCCTGTAGTCCCAGCACAAGTAACGTATATTCACAGACAATATAAAATAAATAAATAAACTACAGTAGAGAAGCCAAGGAATAGGAAACAAGCAGGTAAAGATAAGGCCAGGTATCCACAGGAGGAACGGGGCAGATTGACCCGTAATTTGTAAAATGTAAATTGTGTGATGCATAAGACTTTATCTTTATTGAGTTGTGATGTGTACCCAAGGACTGCCAAACATTGAATGAGGGAATAAGGAAGTAAGTGATTAGCCACACTCAGAGGGGTGGAGCTAGATGATGCAAGAACACGTCTCTTATCCAAGGAGGGGGTAAGAATCATAGATAGCCAGAAGGAAAAGTTTTGTTTTTTCTCCTGTCCCAAACTCAGCTTTCCACGGATCCTGACAAATTATGGGACACCTACAAGACAGGCATAGGGAAATTGAATGTATCGACCATGATAATATATACGAGACCCAGATACACACCCCTGGGTCAAGCAGTATCCCCCTAGATGGAAAAAAAAAAAAAAAAAAAGGGTGAAGGGTCAGCCACACATGTTAGGTGCTGTGTGCTGATGCTTTGGAAAAAACTGCCAACCGGCCACAATTTCACTGTTAATTTCTCTTGCAGAAGGCTGTAGGGCCTGGAGGCCTCCAAGGACTAACCAAGTTCTGCAGGCCATACCTGTACATACACCCGTTGCCAAATTCCGCACCTTTCTGGGCCTTGTTTCATACTGCTGGCTATACGACAGTATTGACACAAAAGCACGGAGGACAAACACAGCAATGAGGTTAGATCCAGTGACTTGAGGAGCTCCCTCATCTGCTTTTGCGGTGGCAGCAGTACAGGCAATGGTTGACAAATCTTCTAAGTTGGTATTGGACTACCCCCTAGTGGTCCACACCCCAAATGACACCCAGAACATACTCATGCAAGTGCAACCCAAGCACTCTCTGGCCTATTAGATCCGACTACAATGTGCTCTTTCCATGCCTCCCCCAATATTGCTCTGGGCTTCCCAATGTTGTAATACCTTGAATCCGGCTACTCTTCTTTTAATCAGGTATTCCTGGGGGGAGGGGAGGCATAGGTGATTTGAGTATGGCGGATCAGCTATTTTTTTAAATAGCATTATTGTAGTGAGGTACACACTGTTAATGATGCATATTTTGAGTTTTCTTTTGTAGATGGTATCAGGGTGAGGATTGATGATTCCGAACCAGATATGCAGAGGTCACACAACAAGATGTCCTAAACGCAGAAGCTCTGCCTCCGCATGTCTCAGGGCAAGAAGCGGAACCGGAGGCCCTCACTGGGGCGTGTGGAGTGGTAGAAGGTAAGTCGGCAACTTTTTACACTGACTCCTGGAATGCATTTGGCATAGCTCATGATTATGGCCCAATATGGAAGGCCAGACAGCTTGTTATCTCAGTAGGACAGCCAATTAAGAATGGTGCAGCGGTGCAGAGTCTCATGGAAACCCTACTACTACTACCTGGCAATGGAGAATCCACACCGATTTCTACAACGGAGAAGCGAGAGATGACACCCTCGCCGACAACACAGCAAAGGCAGCGGCCCTCAAGCCGTGGAAGAAAGAAGAATAGATACTGACAGCATGAGTCAGTGATAAGACTTTGGACTTTGATAAAACCTTTGGACTTTGATAAAACCTTTGGACTTTGATAAGACTTTGGACTTTGATATGACTTTGGACTTTGATATGTCAAGGACTTTACAGTTACAAGGCAACGAGGAAAGAAAGCAGATGGGCTAAAATACGGGAGCGACAGCACAGGACGGCGTATGGCGAACAGTCAACAGAACTTGCCTACAGAGGTCCCTGTTCCCCCATGATGGCCCAACTGGTACCCAGAATCAAAAGCAGCGATGACGGCGACACTGAACAAGAATGGGTGACACCTGGGTTCTCTGTAGCTGCTGCATCATTTGTCCAGTTAGCATGATCTTTGCCATGTGCGAGTCCGGACAGAAGTAAGGTGGCCATATAACACTTGCCTTGACCACTCTACCCATTTCAGAGATTGCCAATTTGACCACATTCAGCTCACACCTGTTGGGGAGTATGAACATGTGCTTGTTGTTGCTCGAGTCTTTTTCAGGTTGGAGGCCCACCCGGATACTAAGGTAAATGAGCAGATAACCACACAGAAATTCATGAATGAGGTAATCTGCAGATATGGGGTACCAGAAGTGATTGAGTCGAACAAAGGTACACACTTTACAGGTGAAATAATGCAACACATCATGTCTGTTTTGGGTATATTTCAGGCTTTTCACACACCCTACCATCCACGGAGTAGGGGGAGAGTAGATACGAAAGGCAATAGAGAAAATGGGTAAATTTTGAATTGAGTGTCTTTCATTACTTTTCCTTTTTCTTAGGAGGATACATGCCACAGAAGCTGAATTTGGGGAATGATTTTCTTGTTAATTTTGTCATAGGCCTCTCCAAAGGAATTGTTAGTAATGCATTCTGCAGTCTCTGCTTTCCCCAGGTCCTACAGATGAGTGTCACAATCTAAAACCAGGTGACAGGGTCTATGTGGAAAAGTTTAAGAGAGAAACCCTGTTTGAATGTCCCTACCAGATGTTGTTCACCACCCCAATTGCAGTCAAGCTCAAAGGAAAACCCACTTGGATCCACACTTCGCACTGAAAAAACTAATGATCCTTACATGCTATAATGTGGTACAATTCCTCTAACACACACCTTTGACTACTGTACACTAGCTCCCTGTTTGAGAACAAATTAATACAATCAAATGTGCAATATGTAGACTACACTGAGGGTGAGAATCTAACACTGCATCGTGCTAAGAGAGACGTTGACGCTCCAGGTGGTAACTTTGATCCACATGTACACATAGATGTAATAGGAGTGCCAAGGGGGGAGCGAGATTAATTTAATTCTAGAGATCAGGTTAAAGCAGGTTTTGATTCCTCATTCGCTTTTGTCACTGTTAATAATAATGTAGATTGGATGAATTATATCTCTTACAATCAGCAGAGGTTTGTAAACTACACCAGAGATGCTTTGCAAGGGTTAGCTAACCAGTTAGGGCCCACTGCATCCATGGCGTTCCAAAATAGAGTGACCGTGGATATGATTTTCGCAGAAAGAGGTGGGGTATGTAATTTCCTGTACGTGTATTCTCCCTTTAATGTGACCAATGTTTCCCTTGTTTGAAAAAGATGAAGAGCCAGTTCCGGTAATGCCAACCAGGTACGTTACCAGAAGAATGGAGAAATGTACCAGTACTGCGCCTGCCTCAGTCTCATAAGATGGACTGTCAGTGGACTTCCCATTTGCCTAGGGAAAGTGCAGAAGACCTTAGGTTCCGGCGAGGGCACACCCTGTGGGGTGTTAACTTGTACAGATAGAGGGTATGGATGCCCGGAAATGAGCCCAGGGAATCCATGGCCTCCCTCTGAGGTGAGGTAGGGATCCCCCCCCCCCCTAGGAGTAGGGACTTACGGGCAGTGGGGAAACCCTGATGCAAGGGTGAGGCGAACTGGACGTGTTCACCATTAGGACTATCTCCAGGAGGGACATTGGTGTGGGTGAAGATTAAGGAGTCCCACGCCGTGCGTACCTGTGCACGCTATTAGTATTGTAACATTATGCTAGAGCGAGAAGAGAGGCTCCTGGTGATAGTTTTGATCTACACGTATACATTGACATCATAGGATAGCCAAGGGGGGTACCTGACAAGTTTTAAAAATTAGAGACCAAGTTAAAACTAGATTCGAGTCCATTTTCCCGATCATTATGGTAAATAAATGTTGACTGGATTAATTATGTTTATTATAATTAACAGCGGTTTATAAATTATACTAGAGACGCCTTATAGGGACTAGTCGACCAATAGAACCTACCTCGACTACGACTTTTCAAAATAGAATGGCACTAGGTACGATTTTAGCCAAAAAAGGGAGTGCCTGTAAGATGATAGGGGAGACTTGTACCTACATTCCAGACAAAACGAAACCCACAGGTAAAAACGCAGTTGCCATTAAGAAGCTGACCGCACTAACTAAAAAGAGCTAACCTTAGTCTGTTTTCCTCAGTTAGGTACCTAACAGGAGAAGGAAAAAATATAGAAAAATAAGTTTTGGAACATTGTGTATTTAGAACACTGTGATAGGGTTTTTGCTAAGATTTTGCTTTATTTTATCTGCAGTGCACTCTGCTTATGTCCACGCAACATGCCGGTGTTACAACGCCCCTGGTCCTGTTACCTTGCCGCCTCTGGAAAAGGGAAGTGGGAATAATCAGCTTGTAGCTCTTTCCTTCCAGACTAATATATATGATCATGCACTTACTAATGAGACAGGGGTTCTATACAAGTTATGCAGTTTTTTTTACCTGAATTAGTGAAAGTCGCACCTCTCCTAACCTAATTATGGTTGTCACCTTTATAGTCATTCTAATTTCTGTTTGTCGTTGCATACAGTGTATTCCGACCCTGATGACTGCCTGGTCCACCTGTCCCACTACGATGTCCAACAAAAAGCCCACTGTCAGCGCAACCGTCGTCATCATGGATCCAGAATGTGATGATGTCGAACCATCCTATACCCCCATGGCAGTAGTAGGCCTAGTCGTCTACAACACAATACGAGTCTAGGGTCAGCGGTGGGGGATTGGGGTGAAACGGAGCAGGGCGAGTTTAGTGAAACAGATAGTTTCAAGGGGGGTCTGTGGTGGAAGTCCAGTATTCCTATATTTTGGGCCTTGGCAGTAGACAGTTGTCAATTGAACATTCTGTATACATATTTCTGTCTTGCTACAAATATAATGTCTTGCTACAAGTTATGCAATAGGTACTTCCGCTTATATGAAATATCTGTTTTATAAACTCTGCTGACAAAGATGGAATTTAGCAATTTAGCCCGTAACCAACATGTATAAATATATTTGACTGTCCAGCTGCATGCACTAATACGGAACTAGGAATCAGACATGGACAACCGCAGAAATTTCCCCAGCGACTTTACTGGAAACGTATGCAAATAACATGGGAGGTTTGTGCAATTTATAGTTCATGATGTAACATCCAATCATATCGAAGGAACCCCACGTGGCTCCAAGACAACCCACTCATTTCATCCACCACCTGATGGCCAATCACAGATGACCGGAGGATGGAAGAATTGCAAGATGCTTATCCAATAATTAAACAATACGTTGTATGCATGTAATTTTTGGCCTGCCCAGATGGGCGGATTTGTTAAACTCTTAAAATAGGCTACACGCCGATGATTAAAGTTAGAATTGAGGAAGCTATGCATGCTGAACATCGTGTCAGTGTGGGAACTTCTTATGCGCATTATCAATTCAGAATTAATATGGAGGGCTGTAAGCATTCCAAATTGAGTAAGGCGTGGTTCCAAAAGGAAGGTTCCACGACACTATGAGGTGTTTTAGAGTCCTGTTCACTGGAAAGATTATTTTACAGCACACTCTTAGACCCCTAAACATTTCATCCTGGACCAAGCAGGGTTGTTGGATGTCGACTACTTCCCAAATATTTTGAACTGCTTTTACCAATTCTTCAATATTATAGGTAGAAAAAATATATATTTTCTATAGTCTTCGTCGATTGGGGGGGGGGGGGGGCTGTTAACTTGTAAAGCTCTCCCTCAGATAACTTTCTTCAATAATTCGGATGTAGAGGACATTTATTGCTGATAATGGGCCCTTTTTGCTGGTCTAAACGGGCATGGCTGGAGCTGGGGGACTGGTTCTACTTTTAATGCTTGAACCTCTTCTCGGACCATCTGACAGAGATTATGCATTATGGATTCTTCTTCCTCCATGACTATATTTGTCATAGAGTCAGTGCAAATTAATTTCATTGCATTATCATCTAACTTTTTGAAGTATAAAGCACATTCTTTATTTTTTTTATATCAGTCTGGAGTTTCATCCTGCAATAACAGGAGAAGCCACTATACAAAACAGACAGCCTGTCCATGAGCTTTTTGTCAAAGTGGACTACTCACGGTTTGTAAGCTTCCCGTCACCTTCCATGCTATCCATAGCATTTTCGAGTCGACTGAGCTGTAATCCTGCAGGAGAGGCTCACTGCAGTAGAAGCTGACGCCTTTCTGAATTTGATGGGGCTGACACCACTGGAGTGTGCGTCTATCATTATCGAGCACTGTGCGGCGCTATGTCATCACTAAGCGCCCCTGCGCCAGACGCCGCATTGTCTGCTCAATGTTGGGCCCATGCACAGAGATGCAACATATATAAGAATGGTCATGGTGATCCGGAGACCCCCACCGCTCATTGAGGTGTTGCAGGACCGCGTGCTTCATCTCTCTAGTAAGTGATCCTTCTGTCCTATCAACCCTCCATGGAGGAACTCTTCTTTGTCCAATTGGACAGGAAGAACACTGGAGAATGGTGGTAGGAGGTGCCCTTTTGAACTCTCATCTTCCTCTACCAGCAGGAAGTGGGCAACCCCCGTATGTGCCGACAGGATGGACGGAATGGTAAAATAAATCTTCAGATTGCAGGTATGTTTCAACAGGGTGGATAGCTAAATAGCAAAAATTGCAATAACTTGTGCAATGCTCCTCCATACGGCAATTTGCCCGTCTGCATTCTGCTGGGAAGTGGTGTCTGTACCTGCCCTTGTGTATATTTGTATTAGTAAATGCATTAGCACTGCTTAAGCTAAGGCTATACCATTCATCCTGCTGAGGGGACAGTATAGTTATCATTACCTTCTGTAATCACCTAAATAAACTACAGGCCATAATCATACAGTCAGGAGGATGAACTGTGAACTCCTCTATTATACCTGTGTGACAGAAGCTTTGTGTTCATCATCAGTAACTGTAACAAGAGCGCCTGTGTCCCCCTGTAGGCACATTCTGTGCTAGATCCTTGTAACATCACACAGACTGAGAATCTGACTAGAAATTGAAGATCGAGCTGGTCAGAAGATCACATGACCATCTGAGGAAAAGGAGGTCGGAAGATTCAGATAGAAAGAAATAACTAATAAGGTTAACACTAGCTGACATATATACTGGGGGGATAGCAACATAATGAATGAATTAAAAAAAAAAAATCACAGGAGTGGCCCTTTAAGGCCTCATGTCCACTTGCAAATTCGGATTTTAAATCCGCAGCATTTTTCCCGCATGCGGATACGCGCCCCATAGGGATGCATTGGACACCCGCAGGTAGTTAAATACCTGTGGATGTCATTTTCCCCTGCAGACGCGGATCCGCGTGCAGGAAAAAAATCCGGACCATGCTCCATTTAGGTGCGGGTCTCCCGCAGGCTTCTATTGAAGCCTATGGAAGCCGTCCGATCCGCGGGAGACCTAAAATCAGAATATACTCACCTGCTGTGGGCCGTGCGTGTCTTCCCTTCTTCCCGGCCGAATCTTCTTGCTTCGGCCCAGCGGATGTGCCCGATGCATACGCGCGGCACGCAGACGGCATGCCGAGCCGAAGAAGGAAGATCCAGCCGCGAAGAAGGGAAGACACGCACGGCCCACAGCAGGTGAGTATATTCTGATTTTAGCGCTCATGTCCGTGGGGCAGGAGGGACCCGCTGCGGATTGTCCATGAAGAATCCGTAGCGGGCCTGATTTTCCCCGTGGACATGAGGCCTAATAAAAATGATACAACGCATTATATATACCTAAAATGGTACCAATAAAGGCTACAGCTCGCCCCGTAATGAATGAGCTGTCAGAAGAAGGAACAAGGTATGGCTACTGAAAAGAGGAAAAAATCTGAAAAATCGTTGTGTTATTAAGTAGGCTGCGTCTTTAAGGAGTTAATAGCTGTAATGAGGATTTGGTACTTTCCAGATGCCCAACCTGTTACCAATTTACTCCAAGTCAACCCTTTGATTCAGATAGTCCTCACTTGGGGCATGCTGACCCGCCGACTTCAGTATATTGACGATTGATAAGTTTATTTTGAGTCAGCTGCTACTTTTTTTTTTAAATCATAATTGACCGCCATAAAACCTGATTAAAGGAGCGGATGATTAATAATTAATGTCTGTCTGAGAGATGGATGATTGGGACCTCAGGTGCAGAAAAGACAGAAGTGTTACAGAAGTGACACCTATTATTCGCTAACCACAAAAATTATATGTTTGCAGCTTTCAGAGTACAGCGGCTCTTCTTCAGGATGGATACAAGTGAATGACTGAGAGAAAACATGTATAGAATGTTACATATGGACATTATATACGGGCGATCCATCATCAAGATAAGCCGGAGCAATAAAACTGTTACAGGTGTTACAGATGGATGGGCAACGAGATGATATCACCGATCTGGAGTCCAGGCGTTAGTAACGGGCGGCTCTAATCAGCTGGCATGCTCAGCGTTCTCTCCCTGCCATTCTTAAAGGATCTTTCAGTATTATGAGCGACGTTTTGAAACAACCCGTTAATATAACAACCAGCAAAACTGCAAATCACTTTATTCACCTAGAAAGAGTTTTTGTGCTAAAAATCCCTCTAAAGTGCTGGTCACCGGGGGGCTTCTATATAACTTGTTGTCCGTTGTCTGGTGTCAAGTGAAGTCTGTCTGTAGTAATACAGTTAACAAGACAGAGAACAGGAAGTGGAGGAGGGTGATGGTGCCCACAGTTAAGTCTATGGAGAGCAGAGAAGAGGGGCAGAGAAAAGAGAGAAGTGGCAAATGAGGTGTAACACTGATAAATGTAAGGTTCTGTGCATGAGCAGAGGAAATACAAGTCACCATTACACACTAAGTAGGAAACCGCTGACACAGAAAAGGACTTGGGGATTTTAGTGAACTGTAAACTTAACTGGAGCAACCAGTGTCAGGCAGCTGCTGCCAAGGCAAATAGGATCATGGGGGGCATCAGAAGAGGTCTAGGGGCGTATGAGGGAACCCTGGAGGTCTCTTCCAACTCTACCATTCTATGAAACGGTACTAAAAAGTCCCCTTTCTTCCTCCAGCATGAGAGCTTATTTAGATAGCCAAATGTCTTGATTAGAGATGAGCGAGTATACTCGCTAAAGGCAATTACTCGAGCGAGCATTGCCCTTAGCGAGTACCTGCCTGCTCGAGACTGAAGGTTTGGGTGCTGGCAGCAGGAAGGGAGCTGCGGGGGAGAGCAGGGAGGAACGGAGGGGAGATCTCTCTCCCCCTCTCTCCTCCCCGCTCCGCCCTGCTGACTGCCGCTACTCACCGCTCCCCCGCGCCGGCACCCGAACCTTCAGTCTCTAGCGGGCAGGTACTCGCTAAAGGCAATGCTCGCTCGAGCAATTGCCTTTACCGAGTATACTCGTTCATCTCTAGTCTTGATGTAACATTTTTTTAGCCCCTTGACGCTACAAGATGTAAAGGTACATCCAATGGATGACATGAGCTCAGAAGCTGAACCTGCAGCTGCCCTCACGCTGCAATAGCGGCTGTTAACCCCTTACATGCCACAATCAATGTTATTTGCCCACCATGATGTACTTGCAAGGGGAAGCGATAGGTTACCATGGCAACTGGACACCAGACGATGGCATTTGGGTTGCCATGGCCCTACGATACGTACAGCAATGTATGTATTAGCATTGCTATTATAGGATCGCTGTTTTAAGGCATACAAAAATGTAAAACAATAAAAAAAAAATAAAAATTTCGCCCACTTTCCTACTAATCAGAGCCCAAATGCTTGCTTTGTTTATTTTGCCTCAGAAAAAAAAACCATAAAAAGGATAAAAAAAACCCTAAATGTACCTTAAAATGGTACCAATAAAAACTAGAGCTCATAGAGCTCCGTTGATGGAAAAATAAAAAAAGTTCTGGGACTTTGAATGCAACAAGGCAAAAACTGAATTTCCAAAAGTGGAAAAATATTTTTAAAAATATTTAGGTTTTGTTTGTAATTTGTTTGATTGTTGTAATTGTAAGCTAAAAAAATGTATATATACATTTTTGTTATTGCAATAGTACCAATGCAGAAAACCATTCATCGTGTCATTTATGCTGCCCGATTCTCCCTTACAAAAAATGTAATAGGTTTGCTATTAGAGATAAGCGAGCATACTCACTAAGGGCAATTACTCGATCGAGCATTGCCCTTAGCGAGTACCTGCCCACTCGGGAGCAAAGATTCGGCTGCCGCAGGCGGACGGGGAGCAGCGGGGGAGAGCGGGGAGGAACGGAGGGGAGATCTCTCTCTCTCCACCCCGCTCATGGCCGCAACTCACCTCTCACCTGCGCCGGCAGCCGAACCTTTTCTTCCGAGCGGGCAGGTACTCGCTAAAGTCAATGCTCAATCGAGTAATTGTCCTTAGCAAGTATGCTCGCTCATCTCTATTTGCAATACATTATATGCATCAAAAAAAATCTGTAACAATGAAACTGCAGTTTGTCATGCAAAAACAAGCCTTCATACGGCCGTGTAGGCGGAAAAGGAAAAAAAAGCGATGGTTTTCAAAAAGTGGAGATGGAAATCAAAAAAATCATGCCGTCCTTCTGGCCTAAATAGGCCCTGTCCTTTAGGGGTTATACTCTAGGTTTTTCTCGCATCCATTTGCGCTCCAGCAGCTTGTAGCTATATGTTCCCTGGTTAAGCAGTAAAGGTAAAGTGTTGTGTACTGACTGTACATAAGGCCACACCTATCATGGCAGAAATGCACTAACGAGTGATCCGTGATTAGCTAGAGAGGTCGCACCTAACTGTGAGGTAGGACGCTCACAACTGCAGAATATCTAAACATACACCGCCTTGCATTCTAATAGTTGTACCGGCTGTGCCAGGTACGCTTTATCTGATGGCGGTCTACCAAATGTTCCATGCTCGGCAAAAATTCCATCTTCTCTATTTTGCTGCTTTCCAATCAATCATGTTCCTGCTTTCCACCTACCTCCTTAGAATGAATGGCCAATGTAGGCAGAATGTGAGGGCTGGAGCAGCCCGGGTCTAACTTGGCACGCACTCCTTGACATTTCAAGCCCTTTGATCTACAGCTGTGGTTTGGGCTCCATCCAGCCATAACATTACCAGATCCTGTTGAGGTGGAACGCTGCGTGTCGAATGACATACTGAAGGACGTAAAGCAGGAAAGCTTGGCCCATTGTCAGAAATTGTATAGGACGAGACTTGCATCTTCCATTTACTAAGAGATCGTCCTGACAAAACTGCTTTTGAGGCAACTTCCCCTCCCGTTCATCAAACACCTGGCTGTCAGGATCCCTCCCCGCCTTGAAGATTAATAGTCAGTGGTGTAAAACATTGCAGATCAAATATGATAAACAGTATTAGGCCTCCGCTCACTGAAGGATCCCACCTGTTCCTAGCAGTGTACAGAAAACCACTTTATAGTGCGGATTTTATATATACCTGCCTCTGGATGGTGAACAATGAAACACTTGGAGCTGCTTGTTGGATGATCAGACGATCCCCTCTATTGGTGGTCTGTCAAGGCATCCTGGGCCAGGTCGCCTTGCGTGCGGGCTCTAATGAATCAACTGGTCAGAACGGCCGGTGGGGACAATTCATCCATACGACCATCCAGCTTCTCACATCCCAATAACGCGCCCCTCTCAGACTCTGGTCGCTGGGTGACATCTCTTCTCTGCGCCGTAGAGGCATCTAGTGGCCAACAAGCTCTACACAAGCGGAAGAAGAGGTCACTACACACACGAAGCCTCCGAGAGCCTCTTACCAGCCAAGGGGGGAACCACTTTTAGGGCTTCAGCTGGCAAGGCCATTTATCTAATCCCCACAACTCATCATCTGCACACCTGCTTGAGATGCAGTTAACTGCATGCCGAGTTCTGCAGTAAAACTTCATTTAGGGAAGATATATATGATATAATGTTTAATATTTTTTGAGGAACGAGTTGTATTTTTCAATGGTGTTATGTAATGTATCATAATATACTGAAAAGCTCCATACAAACCCCCTACACATAGGACGTAGCTGAACATCCAGTGTCGGTAAGGGGTATTCGCATCTCAGGAATCCTATTTCAATGTGCTTAAAAAAAAAAAAAAAAACATAACGCACTCCCCCATAAAACATTTATTTCTAAAGTGCTCCGTTCTCCAGATATTGATGCCTCTGGTCGCCTAAGAAACTGACCATGTCTTCTATGGAAAGGAATAAAGTACAACTGTAGCTGGTGCCTGGGCTTAAGGCTAGCGTGTATGCACTGATTTAGAAAGAAGTGCACAAGTGCCGATTCCTCTGCTAGTTTAGACTTCCAGTCTGCAGTACTTAAAGGGCTATATCCAGCGAAAACACATTTTCCATCCATGTGCCTCATCAGTCAATTGCCTGTCGCACTCAGGAGGTCGTCTCTGTGTATTCCAGGCACTTCTATTCGGTGCAGCTCCTTGTCTGATGCTCATCTTGATGGTGTGATTTTTACTTGCAGTATAACATCAATCCCATAAATCTGCACAGCATTAGCTGAGGCTGTACCATTTCTGCCTGCTCAAGAGACAGTGGGGGTTGATATAGCTACATAATGAATGGAGGTAAAGGGGGGGGGGGGGGGGGAGAGAGATTCACTGGCGTGGCCCTTTAAAACATCCCTAAGTCCTTGGTTTGTTGGAGGTTTCCATAATCTGTACCTTTATGGCACTTCTAGTGTTATCAGATTTACCAGTACAAGCAGGAATAATCCCTCCGTTTTGGGAGTTACTAAGTGCCCCATCTTATAGGCTAGCTCTCGCACTTCCTATTGTTTAGGAACATGCTTCAATAACTAGGGGACATTCATAGCTAATTAAGCTCTTCTGCTTCATGAACCTAAGCCATTCATTTTCATTCCTATTAAACCCTCACCTTTTTCTAGTCTACCAGCACCCCCGTTGCCCTAATCTGTACCCCAGTGTTTTTGGTTTTTTTTAAATGTTTTTATTGAGTTTTTTTGCAAATTAATTGTTTGACATACAACGTTCCTGTACACACTGCACATATAAACCCTCCCCCGCTACACCCCAGGGTCTCTCTCATATTAACCATCTCAATGCCCGTGAAGGATAATGTAAGCGGTGAAATCGGTTTTGTTCAGGCTCTGCATTCACCCTTTGAGTGGCACGCCCGGAAGTTCTCCGGGCCGAGCTCCACTGCCCATAGCGATATAGCCCAGAAGCCCCCTCCTTTTCTTTTTTTCCTCCCCTATTTAAAAAAATCCTAATTCCTTTAGTTATCTATCGCCGTCGCTGTAGGAGGGCTTGCTTTTTGCCGGACGAGTTGTATTTTCCATTGTGCTATTTAAAGTACCATATAATGTACTGAAAAACTTTTACAAAATTCTGGCGTAAACAAAAAAAAAAATGACATTCCGCCATCTTTCGGTGCGTCTTGTTTCTACGGTGCAACTAAAATGACCTGGTAACTTTATTTTATGGGTCGGTACAATTACTGCGATACCAAACGTGTATTGTTGTCTTTTTGCTGGAGTACTTTAATTTTCTTAAACTATTTCCTGCTGCATCTTCTGCGCGCAGTAACTTTTACTTTTCCGTCGACGTACTTGAGCAAGGGCTCATTGTTTGCGAGATGCCCTGTAGTTTACATTAGTGCTAATTCGGAATACATACGACTTTTTGTTCGCTTTTTATTGCATTTTTTCTGGGAGACAGGGTGACTGAAAAAGTGCATTTCTGGCATTATTTTTCTTCCGGACTTTGTTCACCGTGGGGTGTAAATAATGCACTACTTTGATAGATTGGACATTTACGGCCGCGGTGATACCAAATATGTAATTTTTTTATGATAGATTTTTTTTATTATAGATATGACAAAAGGAGGGGGATTTAAACTTTTTACTTTTTTTTTTAAAGCTGTGAAAAAGTAGCGAAAAAGAAAAAAAAAAAAAACTACTTCAATTTGGTATTGGCATAACCGTACCGGGCTGTAGAATTACTTTAATACATTATTTATACGGCTCAGAGAATGCAGTGAAAAATTAAAATAAAAAACATGCCAGAATTACAGATTCTGTTAATTTTGCCACAAAAAAAAAATGGAATAAAAAGCAATCAAATTTTTACCCGTTCCAACTTGTAACTTTTGCTACTATTTTAACGTCCGCATTTAATAACGATATCGGCCTGGACGAGTCCATCACCAGGGGGTCCTTTCCTGGTTTTAACAATATAGTTATCATCGCTTTTTTCATTGATTGTGGTAATTCTCCACGGTTTTCCGCCTCAGCAATAATGTTGAGGCGGCGTGGTAGAACATCTGCAAATTGCTTACAGTATTTCATGGGACGCTCATCCTCTCCGGCTGCTTCATTCTTCTGCATGTCATTCACCACTTCCTGTAACTCCTCCAATTCTAACGGCGCATCGAGAAAATCCCGTTCATCCAACAAAGTGGGCGTTTCTATTCCCACCAAGTCTTGTTCAGCCGATTTAACTTGGATGGGTACAGGGGGGCGTAGAACGCTCGAGCGGTTTCTTTAATGGAGGGTGTATCTCTGATGGGGTTTCAATTCTATAATATAGGTAGGATTATTCTGTGTGCGGGCTATGACCGCCAACATGTGGCCCTTACGTTCCCCCTCCTCATAAGCTTGTTTACAAAACCTATCTTTGGTGGCTGCTGTGTCTATGGAATACGTATTGAGTGCTTTCTGAGCTTTCATGCATTTAGTGCTAGCATAGGGTCTTCTACAGATTTGGCCTCCGTATCTGTCAATTGCTCCCGTAAGGCCCGTCCCGTATCTCTATGCAACAAATCAGGCCAAAACTAGACACAAACATCCCTCTACTATAAGCTTTCATGGCCTCCCAGAACATGAATGTATTTGTCGCTCCAGTGTAATTAAACATATTCTACTAGTAATCCCTTCTTGCTTTTTTAATCTAATATAGTAAGCCGATGTGAGTTTAGTTTCCATCTTCTATGAAGATGGCCACCATTGCTTCAGTGTTGTAAATCTAGCAGCAGTGGGGAGGGATCAGATACCGCCATTGGTAGAGGTTTGATTGAGGCTATATGGCTGTATAATTTAATGTTTCCCAGCGCCAAGTCAATTCTCGATAGATTGATATGTGGTAGAATGACAAGAATGGTGTTTATCCGTGGGATACCGTGTCCGCCAGAGCTAGTAATAACATTTCTCCCAACAGACGACCTAGCGGCGTCACACCACTCTCTCCGGGAGTAGTCTCTGCACGCATCCCGTCTTGTGAAGGGTCAATGACTGAATTAAAGCCTCCAATAATAAGAACCAGAATATTTGGTATTTCTGCCGTGAACCCCAACACCTGACGAACACCCGTACTATTATATGGGGGGGGGGGGGGGGGGTGTATACCATGAGATAAGGACGCAAACAGTTATATATTCTGCAGTGTAAGCAGACATACCGCCCTTCCGTATCTACTTTTTGAGCATAGCATTTGGATGGAATATTTTTATGCACTAGTATCCAGTGTTTCTTCTTAATTCTCCCGTGTAAATGGAAACGCGGTTAGCGAAGAGAATCCCACGCGGTAATGTTCTTCCGTGTTCTAAAACAGTTTGTCTGCTCAAGGCTACAAAACCAGCAAACTGAAGGAAAAACAAAAAAACAAAAACTAAAACACAAAGAACAACATCGGACTCGGCGCCCTTCTCCTGCCCCTCCCCCCCAGAAGAAATGAAGCGATGCTTTTGTTGAAATTTTTTATTTCCATTAGCTGTAAATCACATCTCTTATAAATACAATATAAGCGTTATAACAAGTCCGCAGCTGGAAAACCGGTTAGTCAACCAGCTGAAAAAAGTTAGCAGATACATCAAAGTCCCTTTATAAAATAAAAGTGACAAAACGCTGTCAAGAGCCGCTACATCCGCAGGGAGGTGCTCCCTAATTAGAAAAAAGAAAAAAACAACTTGCTTCCCTGGATCCATTAACTCTTGAGCCGCTACAGTTTATTACATGGACCCGTAACTGAAGTGAAGATGAGGCGGTCTGGGAGTGAACAGCAGAGACCTCTACCGATGGGCCCGGTAGTACAGAAGACACTACACACAATACCTGAACATGGCGACTCCTCGTTACATCCTGCTGCCGACCATATACTACTAGGCCAAGTAATCTTGTAGATAAAGCCTTTAATGCCAACAGAGAAGAATGACGTTATAGGAAGGCTTCAAGTAGACTTGGGATTCTTCATCAGGCGTCTAACAAGGCCTCATGTATACGGCATTACTTGGCCTAACCTTTCCTCTGCTGGCTCACATGGTGCCAAACCTTTGTTTTACCACCATGAACTGTAAACCACCAACTCCATCGGCCATTTGTAACCTACTGCTTTAAGAGAATCAGTCATCACATGGTTACAATGCAAACCTAGGACAGAGCTGCTAGTAAGATTCCTTTCTGCTAATTAGTTTTGCAATCCGCGCCCGGGTACCTTTACAATCGGCTTTTGAAGTTTTCCCGCGTCGTATTAAAATGAATTGGAGTCACATTTTTCCCCTCGGTGCCACGCCATTCTTGATTGGCATGTATATCAACTTCTCTTCTTCTCTGTAATCCCACGCAGGCGCTGTGGAAAACCTTTACCGCGCACCTCAGCTCTACCTTACTTGCCGGCACTTCTTCCGCGCATGCGCCTTGAAGATAGTTACTCCCAGTCACCTGACCTCATACTACGCAGTGGGAGTAACAATCCTCAAGGTGCATGTACACCGCTGAAGTTACAGGTAGTAAAGGAGAGCGGAGGTGCGCAGGCCTGAGGAGGGTTTGCTACGGCGCCTGCGTGGGATTACAGCGAAGAAGAGAAATCAGTATGCATGCCAACCAAGAACCAGTCTGTGCCCGGTGTGGAGCTGGGGGCGGGGGGGGGGGGGGGGGGGTATATATAAAAAAAAAAAACATTGACTTTC
Organism: Eleutherodactylus coqui; assembly: GCF_035609145.1. NCBI lineage: Eukaryota > Metazoa > Chordata > Amphibia > Anura > Eleutherodactylidae > Eleutherodactylus > Eleutherodactylus coqui. The sequence continues at coordinate 330,771,365 of NC_089838.1, forward strand.
TACAAAATCTGACTCTTCAGCTCGTTAGAATACATCACAGGAAAACTTTAAAATCAGACACGGAGTGCAAAACCAAATATCGATAAGGAAAGCTCAACAGCAGCGCTGTTAAAGGTTTATTGTGGACCGCATTGTAAAAACGATGACAGGATTCCCTTAAGTTAAACATGGAGCGATGGACACACCCTCTAAATAAAGCTAGTTTAAGTTTTGGTAAGTTGCACACCAGGGTAGATTGGCTTTCCTAGAAGGGACTCATCGAGTTCAGAATTACAGCCATTGGCAAGACACCGAACACACGATTGGCAGAAGGGGAGGCAGCCACCTTCTAGGACGGATAGCCTCTTGGCTCAGAGTGGGGGGCATCGTGCCTTCTTGGGGACCTCAAAAATCTCTAGTTGCTACTAAGCGCTAGTCAGCATATAAACGCTGGAGAAATTCGGTTCCAATCTCAAGCGATGATGCAATTCGGCAAACAAAACGGCCTTTGATTGAGACAGGTTTACGATCTTCAGTCAGCGACGTTCAGCAATTTCTCGGCCAGAATGACCTCACTAAACAAACAGAACAGCCGGCTTGTGCTTTGGCATTGTCTTAACACAATAAGACCCAAGTCCCTTAACAACAAGTCTCAAAATATTTATCTGGGGTCCAGTGACTTAATAAATAACCTGGACGAAACTCATTGTGTAGACCTTTATATAGGGGATTAATCATGGAGACAACGAATAAAGGGAGAGCTTCCAACCCGACAACACAAATAATAATAGATCTCATCGCCCTGAAGAGCGGCGCACGGCTGACGTGGGCCACACTAACAAGGTGGAATTATAAACCTGACAGCCTGAAATAAGCCAGGTGTCATAATGATGGGGATTACAAATTATAATCCAAGACAAACTAATAACTTGTAATGCCTGAAAAACTAAAAACAATATTAGAATTGGCAAAAAATATATTTTTGCAGTTGAAATTAATCTGGCGGATCAGGGAGAGGGGTTGGCCACGAAGGGTTGGGGAGGACAAGAGCTTCTAGTGCTCTTACAACATACCATAAAGTTACATGTAAATTCCATTTATTCATCTAGTGCAATATAAACTGAGAAGAACAGCGATAATGGCCCTCAGATGCCGGTTGGGTTGGTTATCGACGCAGCAGTCACGTTATTGCTATTAAATAATAGATTAACACCTGAGAGTGACGGCCGGGACCGGGGGGCCGTAAACTCAAGTAACAATGTATGTATGATTAGTGACAAAGTACTGTGCCAAAAATAACAAAAAGGCCTTGTGTGGCAAATCTTTCCCTTTATTTGGACTTGGAAATAGCCAAACCGATGAGGCCAGCGAGACCGGCAACTCCCAGCGCCATTCCACCAACAATCGCCATGCCGACTAAGCCCTCTAAAAAGAAAGAAAAGCCAAGACGTGAGTGTTCCTGTTCTTCCTTTACCCCTCTCAATACCTGACAAGTTCCTGTTCTTCCCTTACCCCTCTCAGTACCTGACAAGTTCTTGTTCTTCCCTAACCCCTCTCAGTACCTGACACATTCCTGTTCTTCCCTTACCCCTCTCAGTACCTGACACGTTCCTGTTCTTCCCTTACCCCTCTCAGTACCTGACACGTTCCTGTTCTTCCCTTACCCCTCTCAGTACCTGACACGTTCCTGTTCTTCCCTTACCCCTCTCAGTACCTGACACGTTCCTGTTCTTCCCTTACCCCTCTCAGTACCTGACACGTTCCTGTTCTTCCCTTACCCCTCTCAGTACCTGACACGTTCCTGTTCTTCCCTTACCCCTCTCAGTACCTGACACGTTCCTGTTCTTCCCTTACCCCTCTCAGTACCTGACACGTTCCTGTTCTTCCCTTACCCCTCTCAGTACCTGACACGTTCCTGTTCTTCCCTTACCCCTCTCAGTACCTGACACGTTCCTGTTCTTCCCTTACCCCTCTCAGTACCTGACAAGTTCCTGTTCTTCCCTAACCCCTCTCAGTACCTGACAAGTTCCTGTTCTTCCCTTACCCCTCTCAGTACCTGACAAGCTCCTGTTCTTCCCTTACTCCTCTCAGTACCTGACAAGTTCCTGTTCTTCCCTTACACCTCTCAATACCTGACAAGTTCCTGTTCTTCCCTTACCCCTCTCAGTACCTGACAAGTTCCTGTTCTTCCCTTACACCTCTCAATACCTGACAAGTTCCTGTTCTTCCCTTACCCCTCTCAGTACCTGACACGTTCCTGTTCTTCCCTTACCCCTCTCAGTACCTGACAAGTTCCTGTTCTTCCCTAACCCCTCTCAGTACCTGACAAGTTCCTGTTCTTCCCTAACCCCTCTCAGTACCTGACAAGTTCCTGTTCTTCCCTAACCCCTCTCAGTACCTGACAAGTTCCTGTTCTTCCCTTACCCCTCTCAGTACCTGACAAGTTCCTGTTCTTCCCTTACTCCTCTCAGTACCTGACAAGTTCCTGTTCTTCCCTTACACCTCTCAATACCTGACAAGTTCCTGTTCTTCCCTTACACCTCTCAATACCTGACAAGTTCCTGTTCTTCCCTTACACCTCTCAGTACCTGACAAGTTCCTGTTCTTCCCTTACACCTCTCAATACCTGACAAGTTCCTGTTCTTCCCTTACACCTCTCAGTACCTGACAAGTTCCTGTTCTTCCCTTACCCCTCTCAGTACCTGACACGTTCCTGTTCTTCCCTTACCCCTCTCAGTACCTGACACGTTCCTGTTCTTCCCTTACCCCTCTCAGTCAGCCCTGTTTGATGCCATCCCCAAAAGCAAGAGGTTCACACCATGTGTCCCAATGTTGGAAGCAGAGGCGCTGACACCATTGGGCACAGATTGGTTTGAGCAAGCTTTTTCTTACTCCTCTCTGTACCCAACATGTTCAGGTCCTTGACTTACTACTGTGTACCAAATACATTCATGTTCATCATCTCCCTTCTATACCAAATACATTAAAGGGACTTTCCAGGTAAATACTATTGATGACCTAACATCAGGATAGGTCATCAATAGTTGATGGGTCGGAGTGCCTGCAGTTACAAGCGCCGGCCACAGAGGCTTCCGATCTCTGTATGTGTGGCGCTGACCACATGCACCCGCTCAACTGATCAGTCGGGGTCCCAAGTGCTGGACCACGGATGATCAATAGTATTTCACTGGAAAACCCCTTTAATGGGGTATCCAGTCTTTAACTGATGACTTATTCCCATGGTAGGTCATCAGTAGTTGATCAATGGTGGCCCACCGCTCATGGCCCTCCTGGCCATCAATTGATCAGCAAGTTATTAGTGCAGCGGGCTGGAAGTTGTCATCAATGGTCACCGGGAGAAACACCGGCTTCTCTCCCATTGAAATCAAGCCAGTCGATCAGCTGATGAACGTGGGTCCCGAGCGGCGTACTACCATTAATTACTGATGACCCGCTTTTCTCGGTTATGTGTGGCAGGCACTGGGGTGCAGCACCAGATGGGGAGCCGCTGGGATAGGGGAGTATTCAGTTTTTCTCCATTTTAAGCCTGTATAACTTTTTTCCTCATATCCTGGTAAACCCTTTTACCTATTCTTCGTCAACTGAGTTGCCAGTTACTATCCTTCCCTTACTCTTCAGCAATACTCCTATAATCTTAATATGTTCCCATCCTTGTAGGAGTCCGTCTAATATCTGACTGCTTCACACCTTTACTCCTCTTACTCCCCCGGGTTTAGTGAAGCCCCTTTACCTTTCTGCATCTTCTTCTCTATGACTTTCTCCAGCTCCAGAGCCTGTGTGTTCTTTGGTTCCTTACTGAGAAGAGTCCTCACGTACTTCAGAGCCTTCTCATATTCCTGGGAAGAGATCCGTAATCGTCACCTTCCGGACATTACTCTACCAATCGCTGCTGGTAACACTCCAGAAGAGAACACATAAGTGGATGCCAGCAGACACTCACCTTTAGTCTGTAGTGGGCCACGGCCAAATAAAACAGATAGTCTCGCTGCTCGTCTTTATTGCCCTTTGGTAAAAGATCTTTACAAAAACAGAGCAAGAAGTTAATATAAGCGGCTTGTTAAATGTTGCTGCTAATGAGTATGTGTGTTGACGATGGAAAGGGAGGACCTTTAATGTCAGTTATGTCATGGAGGTCTGGGGTTTATATCGAGCGGGATTGGGGGTCGATCTAGCTCCATACAATGCGTGTTGGCTGTAAAGACCAAGTAAAGTTATTAACATAAAAAATAATAAAAGTTGAAATAAATAAAAAGTTCCAGAATTGTGGCTTTTTTGGCCAACCCGTCTGCAAGAAAAATATAAAGCGATCAAATAGTCGCATGTGGTTCCAAAGTGGTGCCAGTAGAAACTACAGGAGGTCCCGCAAAAAACAGAGCCCTCACATTACTAGGTCGATGTAAGAAAAAAAGGGCCGAATTCCTAGGTAGTCAAAAGCTTTAGAACACCCACCACCACCACCACCACCACCACCCTCTACTAGGGCATTGGGGATCTCCCTCACTACAGCCAACTTAGGTCATGTCATTTTCTGGGGGCTCTTCAACCATACTTAGACAGAGGGGGTTACAGGTCTATGGCTTCTGGTCGCAACAACTCTCAACCCCATAAATGTTCAGCTATCAGGGACCTTGGCAGAGTCGAGCCGCGAGGGAAGGTCCGCTCTACACTGAGGATACACTACATTAGTGAAGTGGGGCATGGAAGAGGAAAGCTGGCTTTATATCAATCTGGTTTATGCATGAAAGGTATTTGTAGTAACAACTGATATGAGAATGTAAGGAAGCATCTGGTTGGCTGCGATACGGGCGCCTTCTCCAACCGCGGACAGCTCCACCGTAAAGCCTATAAGCCATATAATACCACAACATAATGGCCACTCATAGTAGAAGTTGCTTCAGCCAAGTGTCGGCTGTCACACTCACCTTCCAAAAGCACGGCTCCTTTCTGGATGTCGGCCGTGTATTTGCTACGGATCAAGCACCAGGCGTACTCGAACTGTGTGCTCTTACTCAGTGAACCGGCAGAGAGTTCGGCCAGATACTTCTTCTCAAATCTCTGTAAACACAAAACACAATCAGGAAGGTGAGGAGGAATCCCTGCTTGACAAGACTTCTGTAATCAGCATTTAGCCTACAGTCGTAGAACGACCGTGAGGCAGCCGGAGGTCTTAGTTCAACTTAAGGGACTTTAAAAAGCCTTTACGTGCAGCAATGTGCTCCCGTTAACAAATAGCGATCAGCAAGATTAGCGCACGTCTGTTAACGGAAGCACGTAGTCCAGACTATTAGCATATGAATGACTGTTCATCCCTGTACAGTAGTAGTATTGTCGTCAGCACATCCCGTTTGCCGACAACGAAGACTTCTTGTTCTGCATATAAGATCATTTGCTCGTTCGGCGAGTGACGGCACGTTCATAGAGACCGATCACAGGGCAACTGAGTGACGGCGCGTTCGTAGAGGCCGACCACGGGGCAACTGAGTGACGGCGCGTTCATAGAGACCGGTCACAGGGCAACTGAGTGACGGCGCGTTCATAGAGACCGATCACAGGGCAACTGAGTGACGGCGCGTTCATAGAGACCGATCACAGGGCAACTGAGTGACGGCGCGTTCATAGAGACCGATCACAGGGCAACTGAGTGACGGCGCGTTCATAGAGACCGATCACAGGGCAACTGAGTGACGGCGCGTTCATAGAGACCGATCACAGGGCAACTGAGTGACGGCGCGTTCATAGAGACCGATCACAGGGCAACTGAGTGACGGCGCGTTCATAGAGACCGATCACAGGGCAACTGAGTGACGGCGCGTTCATAGAGACCGATCACAGGGCAACTGAGTGACGGCGCGTTCATAGAGACCGATCACAGGGCAACTGAGTGACGGCCCGTTCATAGAGACCGGTCATAGGGCAACTGAGTGACGGCCCGTTCATAGAGACCGGTCACAGGGCAACTGAGTGACGGCCCGTTCATAGAGACCGGTCATAGGGCAACTCAGTGACGGCCCGTTCATAGAGACCGGTCATAGGGCAACTGAGTGACGGCCCGTTCATAGAGACCGGTCATAGGGCAACTGAGTGACGGCCCGTTCATAGAGACCGATCACAGGGCAACTGAGTGACGGCGCGTTCATAGAGACCGATCACAGGGCAACTGAGTGACGGCGCGTTCATAGAGACCGACCACAGGGCAACTGAGTGACGGCCCGTTCATAGAGACCGATCACAGGGCAACTGAGTGACGGCCCGTTCATAGAGACCGGTCATAGGGCAACTGAGTGACGGCCCGTTCATAGAGACCGGTCATAGGGCAACTGAGTGACGGCCCGTTCATAGAGACCGGTCATAGGGCAACTGAGTGACGGCCCGTTCATAGAGACCGGTCACAGGGCAACTGAGTGACGGCCCGTTCATAGAGACCGGTCACAGGGCAACTGAGTGACGGCCCGTTCATAGAGACCGGTCACAGGGCAACTGAGTGACGGCCCGTTCATAGAGACCGGTCACAGGGCAACTGAGTGACGGCCCGTTCATAGAGACCGGTCACAGGGCAACTGAGTGACGGCCCGTTCATAGAGACCGGTCACAGGGCAACTGAGTGACGGCCCGTTCATAGAGACCGGTCACAGGGCAACTGAGTGACGGCCCGTTCATAGAGACCGGTCACAGGGCAACTGAGTGACGGCCCGTTCATAGAGACCGGTCACAGGGCAACTGAGTGACGGCCCGTTCATAGAGACCGGTCACAGGGCAACTGAGTGACGGCACGTTCATAGAGACCGATCATAGAGCAACTGAGTGACGGCCCGTTCATAGAGACCGGTCACAGGGCAACTGAGTGACGGCGCGTTCATAGAGACCGGTCACAGGGCAACTGAGTGACGGCGCGTTCATAGAGACCGATCATAGGGCAACTGAGTGACGGCCCGTTCATAGAGACCGATCATAGGGCAACTGAGTGACGGCCCGTTCATAGAGACCGGTCACAGGGCAACTGAGTGACGGCGCGTTCATAGAGACCGGTCACAGGGCAACTGAGTGACGGCCCGTTCATAGAGACCGATCATAGGGCAACTGAGTGACGGCACGTTCATAGAGACCGATCATAGGGCAACTGAGTGACGGCACACGTTCATAGAGACCGATCATAGGGCAACTGAGTGACGGCACACGTTCATAGAAACCGATCATAGGGCAACTGAGTGACGGCCCATTCATAGAGACCGATCATAGGGCAACTGAGTGACGGCACAGTCATAGACTGATCATAGGGCAACTGAGTGACGGCACAGTCATAGACCGATCACAGGGCAACTGAGTGACGGCACAGTCATAGACTGATCATAGGGCAACTGAGTGACGGCACAGTCATAGACTGATCATAGGGCAACTGAGTGACGGCACAGTCATAGACCGATCACAGGGCAACTGAACATTCAAGCCCGATATACAGCCGATGTAAAAAGGACCTAAATAGGACTTTTCTGGAACTATACTGCTGCTTACGATAGGCCATCAATAGTTGATCGGCAGAGGGGGTCCATTGGTTAGGATTAGAGATGAGCCAGCGTACTCGGTAAGGACAGACACTCGAGCGAGCATCATCCTTACCGAGTACCTGCCTGCTCGCAAAGATTTGAGTGCCGGTGGGGGGGGGGGGGGGGGGGGGGGGGCGGATCTCTCTCTCTCTCCCCCGCCCCGCTCCCTCCTGCAACACAGCGCTCACCCCCATGGGCACCCGAATCTTTGCGGCCGAGCAGGCAGATACTCAGTAAGGACGATACTTACTCGAGTATCTGTCTTTACCGAGTACGCTTGCTCATCTCTAGTTAGGATCCATCCCCCAATTAGCTGATTGAAAAAAGTCTGTGGCACTTATGGGAGCACCAAGGCCTCTTCTCAGGCCTGTGACATTATCAGTCACATGACCCGAGAGCAGCTCAGTCCCTTCCAAGTGAATGGGACTGAGCTGTAATACCGGGCACCGCCACTATACAATGTACAACGATGTATTGGCTATGGACTGAAAGGGCAGCATAGCTTACCCACGGGCCTCTATCATTTCAATCAGCTTATCAGCGGGAAAGCGCACCACTGATCAAATACGGATGATGTATCCTGAGGATAGGTGTAAGGGTTGGAGAACTCCTTTAAGTCATTACCAAGGGGAATCACTTGACGGAGATGGTTAGTTTAAACCGCCCTCATGCACATCATTCATGTGTTGGTATGACTAAAGTCATGGGATCCTTCACACCCGGCTACTGTCCTTCTCCAGAGAACAACCCACCTACATACATCAAGAACAGAATTCACAGTAACGACAAAGGATTTACCAATAAGACAACAAGGATTATGACAGGAGCCCAGCGGAGGTGATTCAGAGGCCACACTTGGAAAGCACGTAACTCCCATCCTTGTCAACGCCGCGTCCGTCACACGGCCCGATCACACGGGTGCATCACCCTGCAAACACGTAGACTAAACCAACAAATGTGTAAGATGTCGGCAGACTCTCCCAACGGGGGATGGGTGGCAGCCAAAGGGTCAGACTGAAAATCTGCCAGCAGAGGCTCATGGGAGGTAATCTAAAGTCATCACCAGGAAAACAGCCAAAACCACCGAAAACTTTCTATATTCGGGAAGAGCTGAAGAACACTTAAGGGCTTTCTGGTGAAGTTTTAGATTCTTTCCGATTAGATGACAGCCAACTCGTTAGAGAATTGGCTATTCCCGCTATTACTAGAAGTTTCCTGTGTACTGTAGAAGCGGTTTCCATGTTCCTCAGTCAAGTAGCACCTGACTTAAATTACAAGCCGTTTACGGGACATTTAAAAAAAGTGGAATACTTCCTAAGCCGGGAGCTCCTCGGCCATTGCTGCAGCCCTGATCCCCCTCCCCCCTGCCACCATGGAACCCAGAAGAAACAGAGGACGATCCCGTCCCGTATATTGGTCATGTGATTGGTCAGCCACTCGCAGGCTTCAGCGGGCAGCTGAGTGGTCACATGCACAACGTATGGGTCAGGTGAGTATTCAGTTTTAAGCCCTTTTAACTTTATTTGGTTATGTCCCAGAGGAGTTGTTTGGAACTGTTATTACTGAGGACCTGAGGATAGGTCATTAATAGTTGATCGGCGGGTTCTGTAGCTTGGGACTCACGCTTGTCAACTGATCCCTGAGCCTGCTTTCAGTGTGGATAGCGCTGTCCATATCGCAGTGGTCCGGGTTAGTACTGCAGGCACAGCTTCCATTAAATACAATACCAACCATGGCTGCTTCAATGCAGACAACGCTGTCCAGAGACAGCAGGCATGGCAGTAAGTCCTCAACAGAAAATGTCCCAGAAAGTCCATTATTGACATCAAAGTACCCATAAGGCTATGATCACATATTCCGCAGCGCTTACATAGACAGGGGGAATACAGAAAGACAAAAACACAAACATTACAGAACCGCGGTTACAAAGTAATCAGTTGATGGAAACAATAGGGGTGCGGGTCCTGCTCCAACGAGCTTACATACTACAAGTAATGGGGGGGATACAGAAGGTAAAGGGCTGGAGATGTGCACGGTATGGGGAGGTGGAGAGTGAGCGATGCTATATACAGACAATGGTCAGACATTTGGCCGTGTGACGGCAGAATCGGTGTGACTGCAGGAGCGGTTTATGATAGCTAGCAGGGATTGCAGTCAGTAGGTCAGGGAGCATGTTATCAGGCGGAGTACGGAGAGATTTGTTTAGGGAATTCGGTATGCCTCCCTGAAGAGGTGCGTTTTTAGAGCACGCCTGAAGTTCTGCGAGTCCTGGATTGCTCGGGTAGCCTTTGGTAGTGCGTTCCAGAGGACCGGTGCTGCTCTGGAGAAGTCTTGGAGACAGGAATGAGAAGTTCGAATGAAAGGGGCGCTCAGTCTGGTTTCGTTAGCAGAGCAGAGGGCCCGGGCTGGGTGATGGATTGAGATGAAGAAGGCGATATAGGGGGGCGCTGCACTGTGGAGGGCTTTGTGGATGAAGGTAGCGAGTTTAAATTGAATTCTGTATTTAACGGGCAGCCAGTGCAGTGACTGGCACAGGGCAGAGGCGTCCGAGTAGCGGCTGGACAGGAAGATGAGCCTGGCTGCCGCATTCAGGATGGATTGGGGAGGGTAGAGTCTGGTGCGGGGGAGGCCGATCAGCAACGAGTTGCAATAATCGAGCCGGGAGTGGATGAGGGCAACAGTAAGCGTTTTAAGCGTGTCTACAGTGAGAAAAGAGCGGATTCTTGCGATGAGAGATTGGATGTAGAGGGGTAGAAGAGAGATCAGAATCAAATATGACCCAAAGGCAGCGGGCGTGTTGTCTATGAGTTATGGTGGCGCCACACACTGAGATGGAGATGTCAGGAGGAGGGCGGTTAGTGGAGGGTGGAAATACCAGCAGGTCAGTTTTAGAGAGGTTCAGTTTTAGGTAGAGAGAGGACATGGTGTTAGAGACAGCAGACAGACAGTCGGTGATGTTTTGGAGTAAAGGTGCAGAGATGTCATGGGAAGAGGTGTATAGCTGGGTGCCGTCAGCGTAGAGGTGGTATTGGAGGCCAAATCTCCTGATGGCTTGTCCAATATGGGCTGTGTAGATAGAGAAAAGGAGGGGGCCGAGGACCGAGCCCTGGGGGATCCCAACAGCAAGGGGAAGAGGAGGGGAGGTAGAGCCAGCAAAGGAGACGCTGAAAGAGCGGTCAGATAGGTAGGAGGAGAAGCAGGAGAGGGCAGTGTCCTTTAGGCCGATGGAGCGAAGTATAATGAGGAGGAGTTTGTGATCGACAGTGTCAAATGCTGCGGAGAGGGCGAGGAGGATCAGTAGGGAGTAGTCACCCTTCGATTTGGCTTTCAGTAGGTCGTTTGATACCCTTGTAAGGGCAGTTTCTGTCGAGTGTTGGTGTCAGAAGCTACACTGTAGGGGGTCTAGGAGAGAGTTCTCTGATAGGTAGCTTACAAGGCGGGAGTAAACCAGCGGTTCTAGTAGTTTGGAGATGAAGGGGAGGTTTGAGATGGGTCGGTAGTTGGCAGCATCAGTCGCGCCCAGAGTCGGCTTCTTTAGCAGTGGGGATATGATGGCATGCTTGAAAGAAGAGGGAAAGATGCCAGAGGTCAGAGAGAGGTTGAATATAGTGGTGAGATGGGAGATGACCACTGGGGAGAAGGAATGGAGGAGGTGTGAGGGGAGGGGGTCGCTAGCGCAGGTGGTGGGGCGAGCAGAGAAGAGCAATTTGGAGACTTCTTCCTCTGTCGCTGGTCTGAGTACAGACAGTGAGCAGGCGCTAGATGCAGCGCTGACAAGACTAGGGTCAGGATTAATAGGTCAATAGATTAGCTGCCCGTGTGAGCGCTGGTTCACACGGGCGGAAGCGCATTCTGACCATGTAAATACATTGCATGTTTGTGCGACCGAAATCCGCCTACGCCCGCTTATTTCCCCGCTGCAGCGTCTATTAGTCTGCGCAATGCATCGGTTATGTGCGGTTATATACGGTAAATGCCCAGGTTTTCGGCAGAGGTCATGCACACGTTCGCACCGCCATCGATTTTAGTTGGTTCATGCAGTGCGCACATGTGACCATCTTGATGCACACCATGCAATTTTTTCACACAAAATCAATGGGTTCTATTCACTGCGCCAAATGTGTGTGTGAGATATACACTGTGTAAATAGGTTTGTGCGGACGACCCCTAATGGTGGCTTCATACGGGTGAGCGCAATATCGTCCAAGAGACTGACAGATATTGCGCTTGTGAAAATGTGATGTTTAGTGCGGGCGTTTTGTGAGAAAATTGCATCGCCGAAAGTGTGTGTGTGAGTGAGTGTGTGTGTGTGTGTGTGTGTGTGTGTGTGTGTGTGTGTGTGTGTGTGTGTGTGTGTGTGTGTGTGTGTGTGTGTGTGTGTGTGTGTGTGTGTGTGTGTGTGTGTGTGTGTGTGTGTGTGTGTGTGGGGGGGGGGGGGGGGGATTTAATTGTTCAAAATTAGACCTGCGGGGGGCGCTGCAAGTTTCCTATTTGAAATAACAGGTGAGATTTCTGCAAGTTTGCAGCAGTGCAGTGAGATGAGAATTACATGTGTAGATAGGGCCACAGCAAACAATGGCCGCTGCTTCACAGCAAGACTTGTGCGTCGCGCAGCCCGAGTAACTCGCTCGTGTGAGCACAACCTGTCTACAGATGGCTGACCGGGGTCCTTGCCCATATTACTGTACAGCAGGTACCGGCAGGGTGAGAAGCCTGTCATGTGGGCCGGAAGGGGTACAAGTAGGCATGAGGAGACTAACTTCCAATAGGGGGCGCTACAGAGGGGATTATACCATCAATTTTCTACTTGCATATTGAATTTCCCAGAGGAGCATGGGTGGCCTTATAAGTCTCCTCACCCCCACTGGGCGCTCTCCACAATAATACACTGCAATACGGAGGCCCAAGTCTCCTCACCCCCACTGGGCGCTCTCCACAATAATACACTGCAATACGGAGGCCCAAGTCTCCCCACCCCCACTGGGCGCTCTGCATAATAATACACTGCAATACGGAGGCCCAAGTCTCCTCACCCCCACTGGGCGCTCTCCACAATAATACACTGCAATACGGAGGCCCAAGTCTGCTCACCCCCACTGGGCGCTCTGCACAATAATACAGTGCAATACGGAGGCCCAAGTCTCCACACCCCCACTGGGCGCTCTCCACAATAATACACTGCAATACGGAGGCCCAAGTCTCCTCACCCCCACTGGGCGCTCTGCACAATAATACACTGCAATACGGAGGCCCAAGTCTCCCCACCCCCACTGGGTGCTCTGCATAATAATACACTGCAATACGGAGGCCCAAGTCTCCCCACCCCCACTGGGTGCTCTGCATAATAATACACTGCAATACGGAGGCCCAAGTCTCCTCACCCCCACTGGGGGCTCTCCACAATAATACACTGCAATATGGAGGCCCAAGTCTCCTCACCCCCACTGGGCGCTCTCCACAATAATACACTGCAATACGGAGGCCCAAGTCTCCTCACCCCCACTGGGCGCTCTCCACAATAATACACTGCAATACGGAGGCCCAAGTCTCCTCACCCCCACTGGGCGCTCTCCACAATAATACACTGCAATACGGAGGCCCAAGTCTCCTCACCCCCACTGGGCGCTCTGCACAATAATACACTGCAATACGGAGGCCCAAGTCTCCCCACCCCCACTGGGTGCTCTGCATAATAATACACTGCAATACGGAGGCCCAAGTCTCCTCACCCCCACTGGGGACTCTCCACAATAATACACTGCAATACGGAGGCCCAAGTCTCCTCACCCCCACTGGGGGCTCTCCACAATAATACACTGCAATATGGAGGCCCAAGTCTCCTCACCCCCACTGGGCACTCTCCACAATAATACACTGCAATACGGAGGCCCAAGTCTCCTCACCCCCACTGGGCGCTCTGCACAATAATACACTGCAATACGGAGGCCCAAGTCTCCCCACCCCCACTGGGTGCTCTGCATAATAATACACTGCAATACGGAGGCCCAAGTCTCCTCACCCCCACTGGGGGCTCTCCACAATAATACACTGCAATACGGAGGCCCAAGTCTCCTCACCCCCACTGGGGGCTCTCCACAATAATACACTGCAATATGGAGGCCCAAGTCTCCTCACCCCCACTGGGCGCTCTCCACAATAATACACTGCAATATGGAGGCCCAAGTCTCCTCACCCCCACTGGGCGCTCTCCACAATAATACACTGCAATACGGAGGCCCAAGTCTCCTCACCCCCACTGGGGGCTCTCCACAATAATACACTGCAATACGGAGGCCCAAGTCTCCTCACCCCCACTGGGTGCTCTGCACAATAATACACTGCAATACGGAGGCCCAAGTCTGCTCATCCCCACTGGGCGCTCTCCACAATAATACACTGCAATACGGAGGCCCAAGTCTGCTCATCCCCTCTGGGCGCTCTCCACAATAATACACTGCAATACGGAGGCCCAAGTCTGCTCACCCCCACTGGGCGCTCTGCACAATAATACACTGCAATACGGAGGCCCAAGTTTCCTCACCCCAGCTGGGCGCTCTCCACAATAATACACTGCAATACGGAGGCCCAAGTCTCCTCACCCCCACTGGGCGCTCTCCACAATAATACACTGCAATACGGAGGCCCAAGTCTCCTCACCCCCACTGGGCGCTCTCCACAATAATACACTGCAATACGGAGGCCCAAGTCTCCCCGGGGAACTAAACTTAAAAACAGAAAAAAAAGTTTTAAAAAAAACAAACTAAAAACAAACACAAGCTGGCATCACTAAAAACTGAACGGCGAATGAGAAGCGATTGAATTCTCACCCGTCATTCAGTCGGGACGTTTACACCGAGCGATCATCGGCCGTATAAGAGGGTCCCGACACACGAGCCTGTCCAGGGGTCACCACTGTAGTTTCGGGGTTAAACCCGACCGAGGACAACATCTGCACGGAGTTCGTATGTTCTCCCCGTGTTCGCGAGGGCTTCCGCCAGATACTCCCGTTTCCTCCTACACGCTAGTAAACGTGGTAATAGGCTACTATGGGTAACGGACCCGCAGGGGGCGCTCACATCAGACATTTTTGTTTCTGTCTAGCTGTTGCATTATGGGGGCAACTAAATAGGAAGAAAACAGAACCGCGAAGCAAAAGCAGCTGACAGCTTCTAGTTGGCGCCCGTGTGCCGCTGACCGCCGAGCGACAAACAAGAAGCTTGGCTGCCTCATTTGCCTTTATTTTTTAAACCGGTAACAAAAGTGGCGCAGTCCGCGCTTCGGCTTCACTTTACGGAACGGAGGCGGAGAGGTGATGACTGGTGAGAAGGTCTTCAGTCTGAGTGGATGTTGATGGGGAAAACCAGAAGCGCAGCTGTTTGTGCATCGCTCACCTCCTGAAAACTGAAAAAAGGTGTTCAAACCCAAAAAAAGCAGCATAAAAAACCGCGTCTCCGGCAAACAACAAGCATTACAACGCGTCAGCAGGAAAACCCCCGTCAGGGCCTCTCACCGGGCGGAAGCGGTCCACGCAGTTGTGCGAAAAACCCTTCTTCAAAATCTGACGCAGAATGGAAAATGGTTTATAATGCAGATTTTTGATGCGTCATTGCCGGTCCGCTCCGAGGGCACGGGGTTTATATTCGCTCACGTTTTGTGCGTCTACCACCACACGGCTTGTGCGCGACTCCTGCTGGAGCGCACGCAGCGTCACGTGTATTGTTACACACATAACACGGAGAACTTAAACCCCTCGATCTGCATTGCGGCAGCCGGACGCCGTGAAATTTGTGTGGCGAATCCGCGATACCAGCGCACTGGCGCATGGAGCGGCGACATTCTAGCTTTCTTGCGATTTTTATAAAATACATTTAAAATACAATTAAAAAGTGCGCAAAAAAACCCAAAAAACAGCAGAAGTTCCAAATCTGCACTATTTCAGTCAATGAAAACATCATATATTTCATGAACTAAAAATCACATCCACCCGTATGAAAGAGCCCTAAAACTGACGCCTCGTCTGAAGTCTGGCGCAGCATTTAGAGATCTGACCCCCACCCCAAAAAAAAAAACAAAATGGCAATGTATGAAGAAGACCATTACGACTCGGGATATTGGGAGCAGCTCTCGGTGTGACTAGAGTCCGCTGGACATGGTTATATCTCAGGAGGGGTTGGCAGAGGGTGAAGCGGTGGCCGCCTGCCCGCCCCACTCTGTCGTCATGCGGTTGGCACAGAAATGTTTGCACAATCCTGTGACAAGTGTCGGGGCACGCGGCGCCTCGCTGTGTACTCAGGACGAGGGCACTTGGCAACGGCCTGTGGGAGGAGGGGGCGCTGTACCCGGGGGCCGTTTACAGGGGCTCATACACACAGGGGGCGGATTAGTGCTCCGTACTAGGCGTGTAATTAACTATGGCGCGGATTTTATGTGGTAGCCGCCTGAACCCGCCCCACTGAGCGGAGCCGACGCTGCGCCAGGAGCCGCAGGCAGGTCTGCCACAAGAAGCGGTCAGCGGTCTCAGGGTGGAGCGGCATGCCTGTTATGGCGGACGGGTCTTGTGTTTGACATGTGCCCTGGAGTCTTCCATTCACCAACAGCAAGCAGAGATCTACCTTCTACCGTTAAGTTTCCCATTTTTGACTTTTCCCGCCTCATTTCCCACCTATTTTACAGGGGGCGGGGTTTAGAATGGGCGTGGCCTCCTGCGGACCAAGACAGCTGGTGTAAATGTCACCCTCGACGCAGAGACGGGTCAGTCATGTGACAAGGTGACTAGGAGGCGCGCTTGGCTTAATAGAAGTGGCGCACCTCACCCTGGGGCGCTCTTAGACCGCCGTATAGCAAGCCACCCTGAGGGCCCCTTCACGCCGCCGCGAGGGCATTGGGTTTTGCGTAAACATGCAGTGTATTTAGGAAACGTAAAACTGCGTAGTGCTGGGATGTCGCCCCTCCGCGGCCGCTGCGTAAAAGGTATGCCGCAGGACACAAATACGCCTGTGCGACCGAGCCCTGAAGGTACATTACCACGGCGAGCGCGATCCTCGCCCCGATAACGCACGTATAAACCCGCGACTCACGTGACTGTGATGCGGTTTCTGTAGGACCGCCCCCTCGCAGCGCTGCATTGGATTTTCACATGGACGTCGCATGCTGCCCCAATAGCAGAAACAGAAAGTCGTGACACACACACGTGGGGTTATTCTCCGTCTCCCCGGACGCAGACCTCCCACCTCACGGCATCGCTGCGTCCAACGCGCACACGTAAATACGGCCGCTGCAAATAATAAGCCCCATCACCGTGCGAGTACGCTATGAAAGCCACCCACTATATGGCAAACATCGGCCGTGCTCTGACGCCACCTGCTGGCACTGTAGAGGATCTGCACCGGCTGGGAACCACCCGGCGGTCACCGCTGGGCCGCAGTATGCTCAGTCAAAATCAGGAGGGAGAAGGGGAGGCTGGGTGGAGCAGCGGGGCGGTGGAGTGCGCCAGCGTCACGGCGGACGGGGGTCAGTGGTGCGGCCATGGAGTGCGCCAGCGGCACGGCGGACGGGGGTCAGTGGTGCGGCCATGGAGTGCGCCAGCGGCACGGCGGACGGGGGTCAGTGGTGCGGCCATGGAGTGCGCCAGCGGCACGGCGGACGGGGGTCAGTGGTGCGGCCATGGAGTGCGCCAGCGGCACGGCGGACGGGGGTCAGTGGTGCGGCCATAGAGTGCGCCAGCGGCACGGCGGACGGGGGTCAGTGGTGCGGCCATGGAGTGCGCCAGCGGCACGGCGGACGGGGGTCAGTGGTGCGGCCATGGAGTGCGCCAGCGGCACGGCGGACGGGGGTCAGTGGTGCGGCCATGGAGTGCGCCAGCGGCACGGCAGACGGGGGTCAGTGGTGCGGCCATGGAGTGCGCCAGCGGCACGGCGGACGGGGGTCAGTGGTGCGGCCATGGAGTGTGTCAGCAGGGTGGCGGACGGGGGTCAGTGGTGCGGCCGTGGAGTGCGCCAGCGGCACGGCGGACGGGGGTCAGTGGCGCGGCCATGGAGAGTGTGACCGGCGTGCAGACGGGGGGCAGTGGGAGTATTCGTGGTTGCGCACATTAGGATATAACTGTACAGATGGTCACGTTTCTCCCGCTTCGCTCGCGGCTCCATTCAGAAGAAAGGGGTCCATTTTGGTGTAAGACTTGTGCGTTGTGGAGGCGCCCGCAGTTCAGCCTCGCGCAGCCGGAACGGGGCAGAAACAGTTCAACAATCGGATGCTTCCCCGATGCGGGCGCAAACAGAAAAGGGGGGGGGGGGGGGGGATCAGAACAACAAAAAAAAAAAGTTAAAAAGGTTTAAAACCCCCAATTTCACCGTCTTTCTAATAAAACCGACCCAACATTCCGCCGCGCCAAGAAAGGTTCCATCTACCAAAGCTCTACGTTATTTATCCGAAGCCGTTCCACCGATGGCGCGTCACTAAGGGGTTAATAAAGCGCTCCCAGCGAGGGCGGAGCCTGTAATCTAGGTCACCTCTGAGGAGTTTGTGACGTGGCGTCAGGCCCCGCCCCTGAGGGGCCACAACACTGCAGGGAGGTCAGCGCCTACAAGATGAGGAGCCGCTGCTGCAGCCTGCGGGCGGCATCCCAATTATACTGGGGATCAGCGGCGACAGCGCGGCCGGAGATAAGCGTTCTCACCACAGCGGTGGGGATCGACCGTCAGCCGCACAGAGTCCTAGCGGGACGGCGACGTGTTTATGAGGCCTTTGTGTCACTTATTAAATTGGCGCAGTCCACGGACGCATCGATTCTCCACACCAGCAAATTCACCGACCGTCTACCATTAAGGCCACGCCCACATGTGGGTTCCGCTGTCTGCGCAGCCGGTTCACGGTAAAACCCGGGCACTGACAGGCATTGATTTTCGCTTTTGCGTTCACGCTGATCCGTATCGCGCTCCGCGAGAGGAAGAGGAGAATACAGACATTATATCGCACATGCTGGATTTTGCTGCGGAACGCGGGCAGACGGCTTCCAGTGCCAACAGACCCGCTGCCCATCCACAACTACCACTGCGTACGGCTGCGGGTACCGGCGTCACCGCCAAGCCACGGGAACATTCAAACCGATACAGCCGCGGAGGCGCCGGCGGTCGGGCGCTTGTTTGTGTACAATTGGCGTGCGCCGGAATCTGCTGCGGGCCGCCCGCGCGCCAACTCTGATGCGCCCGCGCGCCAACTCTGATGCGCCCGCGCGCCAACTCTGATGCGCCCGCGCGGCCACAGCGGGGACTTCCAGTCACAGCATACACAGGGGGGCCGCGGACCGTTACTGATGTCTGTTAACCCCTTCACGCCCACAAGGTGTATGGAGGCAGAGGGGGCGATCTCACCCCATGCGAGGCGGGTGCCGGCTGTTAACCCCTTCTATGCCGTCTTGCTGTTCAGCCCCCTGTGATGGGATTGTAGGGTGCGCTCAGTTGCCATGGCAGCATTTTTTCGGCCGGTTGTTTTACTGGACTTCCTGTACGCAGACAAATATGGCGCTCGCTGGAGGCTCAATAAGGGATATTTTCGTGCACGGACGCGCCGGACAGGAGAGCGCTGCGCAGTACCGGGCGAACGAGACACGCTTCTGTTCTAGAACCAATCGAAATCAACGGCTGTTCACTGCGGTCTCTGTGTGACATGGCGTGCGAATAGGTTTGTGTAAAGCCGGCCGCAGACCGCGGTATACGGCAATGCGGCGGTATTACGTCGCACCGCAGCGGCTGGCGGACCGGCGCGGATTCTTGTGGCGCTCAGGGGATGTACACGTTATTTAACTATTCGGAGGGAGGGGGGGGGCGCTGTCAGTCCTTCGCGGTGAGCCTCTCTCTCACTATGGATGCTGCGATGTAGATCCCGCGAGCGGAGGAGCCCCATGATGGACGCCGCGGCGGCGCTTTCCATAACAACACTACGAAAAGCGTGCACTGCGCTGCCCACAGCCGGATTATCGCCGCAGGGAACGCAATAAACAATCGCTGGCGGGCGGGAGCCGTAAGAGCGCGGTATGGGTTTACGAAAAAAAAACACACCTTTTTCTATTATTTAAATTGAAAAAAAGAAAAAACACACACAGTCCCGCCCCCGGCGCGGCCGCGGCCGTAAGAGTGACGCATTATTCATCGCTTGGTGACCGGCAGAGAATAACTCGGCCGCCAAGAAAAAGACAAGAGTAATCAGTCGCCATCAGAATGTCCTCCAGGAGGGTCGGTGGCCCAGAGGGCGCCGCGCAAAACTGTCCGCGGGAAGACCGAAACAAAGGTCTGCGGTCAGAAGAGTAGGGCTGGGGTCAGAAGAGTAGGGCTGGGGTCAGAAGAGTAGGGCTGGGGTCAGAAGAGTAGGGCTGGGGTCAGAAGAGTAGGGCTGGGGTCAGAAGAGTAGGGCTGGGGTCAGAAGAGTAGGGCTGGGGTCAGAAGAGTAGGGCTGGGGTCAGAAGAGTAGGGCTGGGGTCAGAAGAGTAGGGCTGGGGTCAGAAGAGTAGGGCTGGGGTCAGAAGAGTAGGGCTGGGGTCAGAAGAGTAGGGCTGGGGTCAGAAGAGTAGGGCTGGGGTCAGAAGAGTACGGCTGGGGTCACAGGGCGGATATCTCGCAGTTTGGCCGCAGCGAAAAACCGCGAGATTTCCACCGGGAGAACCGCTGTTGCAGAACCCGCAGCGGCTTTGAAGCGGCCCGGCCGCTCGCTCTCCCGCTGGGGCCGGCGCTTCCATAGAGCAGAGTGCGGCCGCAGCGGGAAAAAAAAAAATATGGACATTCTGCGGCCGGCAAATCTGCGCCACAGCGGCGACTTCTGCCGGCTCAGCCGCAGGGGATTGGCCGTCCCGTGTGGCCGAGATTTCTCAGAAATCGCGTCCACATTGCCGGCTAATCCCGGGATGGGCGGCCGCAGGCGGATTTGCCGCAGCGAAATCCCACACGGCGTTTCCGCAGCAAATCCGCCCCGTGTGACCCCAGCCTAAAGGGTAATGCAGTAAAAAAACCATAACGACCGCAGAATAAGGGGGTCTGTCACCAGCGCCGCAGTGCGCAACCGGAGAAACAAGACCGCAAACATGGGACACGCCACCCGGCCGCAGGGGACCACCACCCCACCAGGGACACGCCACCGCAGACTCAGAGACCACCACCCCACCAGGGACACGCCGCCACAGGGACCACCACCAGGGACACGCCGCCACGGCCGCAGGGGACCCCGCCCCACCAGGGACACGCCACCACAGACTCAGAGACCACCACCCCACCAGGGACACGCCACCCGGCCGCAGGGGACCCCACCAGGGACACGCCGCTGCAGACTCAGACCACCACCCCACCAGGGACACGCCGCTGCAGACTCAGACCACCACCCCACCAGGGACACGCCGCCACGGCCACAGGGCACCCCACCCCACCGGGGAAACGCCGCCGCAGTCGCAGGGGACCCCACCCCACCGGGGACACGCCGCCGCAGTCGCAGGGGACCCCACCCCACCGGGGACACGCCGCTGCAGACTCAGAGACCACCACCCCACCGGGGGCACGCCGCTGCAGACTCAGAGACCACCACCCCACCGGGGGCACGCCGCTGCAGACTCAGAGACCACCACCCCACCAGGGGCACGCCGCCGCAGACTCAGAGACCACCACCCCACCGGGGACACGCCGCTGCAGACTCAGACCACCACCCCACCAGGGACACGCCGCCACGGCCACAGGGCACCCCACCAGGGACACGCCGCCACGGCCACAGGGCACCCCACCCCACCGGGGACACGCCGCCGCAGTCGCAGGGGACCCCACCCCACCGGGGACACGCCGCCGCAGTCGCAGGGGACCCCACCCCACCGGGGACACGCCGCTGCAGACTCAGAGACCACCACCCCACCGGGGGCACGCCGCTGCAGACTCAGAGACCACCACCCCACCGGGGGCACGCCGCTGCAGACTCAGAGACCACCACCCCACCGGGGACACGCCGCTGCAGACTCAGACCACCACCCCACCAGGGACACGCCGCCACGGCCACAGGGCACCCCACCAGGGACACGCCGCCACGGCCACAGGGCACCCCACCCCACCGGGGACACGCCGCCGCAGTCGCAGGGGACCCCACCCCACCGGGGACACGCCGCCGCAGTCGCAGGGGACCCCACCCCACCGGGGACACGCCGCTGCAGACTCAGAGACCACCACCCCACCAGGGGCACGCCGCCGCAGACTCAGAGACCACCACCCCACCGGGGACACGCCACCCGGCCACAGGAGACCCCCAGAAAGGACCCCACTGCCGCACGCTGCGCTATCCTGTTCTGTGAGGCCCCGATTGGCGTACACGGACCGTATTATCGTCATTCGGCGCGGTTCTGTCCCATCGTTAGACGGATCCGCTCGCCCCGCGGTTTCTGCGCTCCCACAACAGTGGTGTGCACGAAGCCTGAACCAGAATCCGCACATCGCCGCAGAACAGCCGGCTGGCGCCCCCTGCAGGCGCCTCCTCTCACCATCAGGTCCTCCACGGCCACCAAGTCGTTGAGCACGGCCTCCATGCTGAGCGGACGGACGCCACACAGCCCGCAGCTTCCCGTCACGAGTCTCCACGTCACAGTCCGGCGCCATCACCGAGTGACGTCACATCGCCGCCATCTTAACTGTGGGCGGAGCGGCGGCAAAGAAGAAGTAAGAGGGAAGCTGCGCCGACATCTTTACTGCTGGAAACTAGCGCCGCGTCATGACGTCAGGACCACGCCCCCATTTAAAGGGGAATACCCGTAATGATTAACTCCTCACTGACCAAACTCATTTCAGTGTCTTTTCTTGACATCTGATATATTAAATAGCAAAAAAAGTTGTCAAAGGCAACAAATAG
Source organism: Eleutherodactylus coqui (assembly GCF_035609145.1). Taxonomy (NCBI): domain Eukaryota; kingdom Metazoa; phylum Chordata; class Amphibia; order Anura; family Eleutherodactylidae; genus Eleutherodactylus; species Eleutherodactylus coqui. Next base: position 330,793,771 of record NC_089838.1, read on the forward strand.
CCTGATGGGTGCGCCCCCTAGAGGAAGACTCCGGTACATTAATACATGGATTACCTGAACGCATCACACCCGCTCTATCACCCACATACATGTTACACCCGCTCTATCACCCACATACGTGTTACACCCGCTCTATCACCCACATACCTGTTACGCCCACTCTATCACACACATACATGTTACACCCACTCTATCACACACATACATGTTACACCCACTCTATCACCCACATACGTGTTACACCTGCTCTATCACTCACATACGTGTTACACCCGCTATATCACCCACATACGTGTTACACCCGCTCTATCACCCACATACATGTTACACCCACTCTATCACCCACATACGTGTTACACCTGCTCTATCACTCACATACGTGTTACACCCGCTATATCACCCACATACATGTTACACCCACTCTATCACCCACATACATGTTACACCCGCTCTATCACTCACATACATGTTACACCCGCTCTATCACTCACATACATGTTACACCCGCTCTATCACTCACATACATGTTTCACCCGCTCTATCACCCAGATAAATGTTACGCCCGCTCTATCACTCACATACATGTTACACCCGCTCTATCACTCACATACGTGTTACACCCGCTCTATCACCCACATACGTGTTACACCGGCTCTATCATCTACATACGTGTTACATATCTGATAAATGTCTATAAAATGACACAGGAAATGACATCTTGTATGCAAAAGACAATCAGTGAAAATCAAGCCAGACATTATTAAAGCAACGGCCCCTGCAAGCTCAGGATGCAGCCTATAGAAAAAGAAAAAACAGTTTTTGTCCTTCTCCTTTCCCTTTTCTCTTTCTTTTTTCTTCCCTTTCTTCCTCCTTCCTCTCTTTCTCCTTCTTAAATGGACAAAAAATGAGGAATAAAATCTCTAATCAATAAATATAAAGTAAATCATTTCTAATGCAAACCCCTACAAGAGCCGGGCGTATCGGCACATCTGGTCAAGCGGATCAAATCACTTTACACCAATCACGAAGCTGTGAACACAGTATGCGGGCACATATTGGTTTGGGACCGGCAAAGGCATCCGACTGGGCTGCAGCCTCTCACCCTTCTTGTTTATCCTATATGCGGAAGTGATCAAGCGGAAAATGGACCTAGACAAATTGAAATCGGGGTGAAAATAGGTGGAAGCAACATCAACAATCTGTTATGCGGATGACACAACTCTACCTGCAGAAACAGAAGTCGGTCTGAAGCCGCTGATATGGAAGATTAAAACTGGATGTGAAAAAATGGTCTTGAATGTAAAGAAGACTAAAATGATGACAACTGCAAAAAATGGCCAAATTCAAATTAAAATTGACAATGAGGTGATAGAATGTGTGCGAGACTTCATCTTGCTTTGCTTAAAAATTGGCCAGGCTGGAGAATCTATGCTGGAGATAAAACGTAGGATAGCATTGGGGCGAAGCGCGATGCTAAACATGGACAAAATTTGAAAAATAGGAATATCGACATCGCAACTAAACGCAGGATAGTGCAAACCACTGTTTTCCACATAGCTATGTATGGATGTGACAGCTGGACTGCGAAGGAAGCTGATGGAAGGGGGATTGATGCGTTGGAGCTGTGGAGCTGGCGAAAGCTGCTGAGTATGCCCTGGACAGCGAGAGAAACAAACAGAGAAGTCCTGAACTGTATAAGACCCAATATATCACTGGAGGGCAAGATGATCGGACTCAAACTCACGGAGGACAAGATGACCGGACTCAGACTCACGGAGGACAAGATGACCGGACTCAAACTCACGGAGGACAAGATGACTGGACTCAAACTCACGGATTTTGGCCATGTAATGTGAGCAGAGTCGCTAGAAAAATCTGTAATGCTTGACAGATCAGTGGCAAAAGAAGACCCGTCGCCAAAGGATACAATGGCTGACACTGTCAAAGCTGATACTGCCATGGACATCACACAATTGAAAGAAGCGGTGCAAAACTGGAAAACATGGAGGGAGCTCGCCTCTAGGGTTGCTGAGGGTTATGAACGACTAAACAGCTAACAACAATTCAAGCTATTGGGAGCCCTTGTATTTAATTTGAGAATCCAAACGGCTTCTCCTGCTAGAAGTTTATTAAATTTATTTATGAAAACATAGGTTTTATATCTCATTTTGTTTGGCCATGCCCCTTAAAGGGGTTGTCTCGCGAAATCAAGTGGGGTTATACACTTCTGTATGGCCATATTAATGCACTTTGTAATATACATCGTGCATTAAATATGAGCCATACAGAAGTTATTCACTTACCTGCTCCGTTGCTAGCGTCCCCGTCGCCATGGATCCGTCTAATTTCGGTGTCTTCTTGCTTTTTTAGACGCGCTTGCGCAGATGGGTCTTCTCCCTTCGGCTCGGCTCGACAGCATCGGTGTTTTGGCTCCGCCCCCTTGTATGCGTCATCGCGTAGCTCCGCCCCCGTCACGTGCCGATTCCAGCCAATCAGGAGGCTGGAACCGGCACACGTCATGGGGCGGAGCTTCTGTATGGCTCATATTTAATGCACGATGTATATTACAAAGTGCATTAATATGGCCATACAGAAGTGTATAACCCCACTTGATTTCGCAAGACAACCCCTTTAAGCCAGTGAAACATACGGGAGGAGAGCTAAACACTCTGAGCGGCTTCTAAGATGCAGTCAGAAAGCCGTGTCACAGTGGCAATGTGTAGCTAATTCTATAAGCTCTTCTGTACAGGTGGAGGCAGAAAATAGAATTTGGTTGTATAATGAAATTAAATAGTCGTGACGCCAGTGCCTGATGAATTTGTCATTAAATAAAACTATAACATGAGTTGAAGTAAACTGCAGGCACACATTATACTTGTGAATGTGGTCGTAGTAAGAAACCATGTAACTTCCAAAAGATACATTAACAGTTGATACATGACAGTTGATTTCTGATACAATAGTCTGGGGAGATAAGCTGTGATACTGATGAATTTTAGAGAGAGAGACTGACTGGACTGGTCACCTCCAACCTGACTAATAGTCTATTTACTAGCCTGACACATGAGCAGAAGCTCCAGTACTCAGCAGGATGATGGGCTGATTCTCTGGATTCGGAATAGATCTGTTCTGCATTTTTCCAGTGGTAGGGTAGAAGCAATGGTGAAAGCACAATTGTGCAGGATTGCAGAATCTGAAGGTAATCCAGGCTCTTCTCTCACGGAGTCTGCTATGGACTAGAAAGGTAGAGGATCCTTGGAAGAGGACAGATATCTCTCAATGATTACTAAGTTCAGAGAACCAGCAGAAGTTTAGCCTCTTCAAAAAGAGCAAGTCCAGACAGACCACACATATGAAGTCAGTTCTTCTATGTCAGACCCCACCTGCCCACTGCTACCTCTGATTGCCAACTCCTCTCCTCTCTAACGGTTCTCATAAACACAGCATATCACATGTACTCAGAGAATTTTTCAAGTTTTCTGCAATCAGAGCACTTGTTACACTTCACCTGTGTGTTACCCCGCCTCGACCAATCCGGGAACTTCTCTTATCTTCTTGGTCAGGTGAACCAATGGTGGATGAAAGTCCTGTTGGTGGGTATCTAGCATTCTCCCAGGTCCTAAAGCTTTGCCCTGAAGTGACTAAATTAACTGTTTAAACCCTGTTCTGACCACATCTCCTAATAAACTCTTAAGTTTCATAACCAGCCTTTTCTCAATGCGCTGTTCAGAAGTCACGGTGCAACTTCTTAGCCATGTAAACCACACCACTTTTTCAAAAAGTGGGAGGGGCCTGGATTTCGGTGGCATGGTGTGCAAAGCCCAGCCCCATAATTTATGCCAGAAACTAGGCCAGATTATAGTAAAGGCGTACTGCAGCTTGGAGTCGGAGGAAGTTCTACATCAGACAAACAGAAGAACCGCTAGATGAAACAAATGCATTAAAAGGCTTGTGCCAGGATAGATCACCCGTAGAAGATCGGTGGGGTCCGCTGCCCAACACTTCCACCATCAGCTGATGACAAGCTGCTAAGGATGGATGCAACTACCAAAACGCCATCTGTAGCGCAGTGGCCCGGTTTGGTAGTGCAGCTCTCTCATTCACTGCATTACAGGTGGGGTTTTGTCAGTTCCATGCACTCTTAGTACCTTCTCATTGGCTGATTGGCAGGGGTCTTGGACAATAGATCCCTCTGATCGGCTTCTGGGGCAAGGTCCTGAGGAGAGATCTTCAATAGTTTTTTCCCTGGAAAAATAATTAAACTTATGTTCTTTGAGTAAGAGGATAGTGCCTGGAAGCAACAGATGTGTCTGGTGGGGGACAGAGAGGTCTAGAAGGGGACAGAAGAGTCTGAAGGGGCACAGACGGATCTGGAGGGGAAGGGGATAGAGGGGTTTGGAGGGGAGGACAGAGAGATCTGGAGGGGAGGACGGAGGAGTCTGGGGGTGAGGACAGAGGAGTTTGGAGGTGGACTAGAGGGTTTTCGAGGGGGACAGAGGGGTCTAAGAGGAGAAAAAGTAGACTGAAGGATTAAAGAGGAGTTTAGAGGGGACAAAGGGATCTGGAGGGGAACAAATGGATCTGGAGGGGGAACAGAGGGGTCTGGAGAAGCTTCTATCACTGATTGGTCGGTGATAGCTGGCCGAGAGGCTGTGGTTACAGCTCTGCTGCATCAGACCTCCTGCCTCTCCTCTGAGTCATGTATGTAGTGCAAAGGCATCAAAACATCTTTAAGGCTGGGTTCACACCGGACAGATTTGCAGCAGAATCTCCCCTTGAATTTCGCTGCGGCAAATCTGCCTGCGGCCATTAATCCTGGGCTTAGCCAGCCATGCAGACTAGATTTGTCAAAAATCTCATCCTCACTGGGCGGCGAATCCTTCGCGCCAAAGCTGTGGCGTGGATTCCCGGTGTAGTAGACATGATGATTAATTAGCGTACAATGTCTATTGATTTGTATAAACTAGATGTATTACGCTGCTGTAGTGATTTAACTCTCTAGAGGCTAATGGCCACATCATTTCATTATGGTAATTGCTAGACAATGGCATGGTGAAAGATGTGTGTTATAATGTTAGCCTAATATAAAGCTCCTCTGCAGCCTCTAAGATTTAAAGTCACATTCCTATACTGAAGGATTGTATCCACGTTGGGCGTCTTCCCCGCCCTCCCTACCCTCAACTTCTGAGAAGCTACTTTTGCCTAACCACATGTTGAGGGGACAAAGACTGGCTCATACACTGGACTTGAGAGAGGTGTGGGGAGGGGGCGGGGAATTCTATATATTACTGATATAATGTGTTATACGCCCATAAAGGGCAGGTATTATGTGTTTCAATAAAATGAGGGTCTGAGCAATGTAGCACCCAGATCCAGTTTTTTTTAAATGAAATGTATTTTTTATTAAACATTTTCCACCTTTTACATATCTTTATAGCATTTTTGTATACAACTTTATATATACCCAACACGTGCTTCGTTATGTCTTTTTTATTTCTACTCGTTAAATCCCCAGTTTACAGGTGCCAACCCACACGGCTCACCACTCCACCCCCTATATGCTTGGTCTGTCATTTCTTGTTTGGCTCTGGGCATGTATCCATCTCAGCCATATATCCTGATATTTTTGGCTGGTCTTACGCTTAGTATATATACTCTTTTCCCACGGTAAAATTTGGTTGACCTTGTTTTTAAATTCTAGCGTGGGTGGTTCTTCATCTAACCAGCGCTGGGCTATTGTCTTTCTAGCTATGTACAATAGTCTGGATACTTCCAGTTTTTCATGGTCATCTAGCGCTAGGTCGTGTGTATATCCCAGAATGCACACGTATGGTGTAAAGTCCATACGTATGCCAAATGCCGCATTTATTGCATTTCGTATTTCCACCCAGTATCTATGCAATTTCGGAAATCTCCATAGCATGTGGATTAGATCCGCCGTGTGGGTTTTGCATTTTTCACACACCGGAGAGGTTCTTATTTCTATGTTGTACAAGAAGGCTGGAGTACGATACACTCTGTGTATTAGGAATAGTTGCGATACTCTGTGCGACTCGCTTAGAGATAGTTTGGGCGTCATTTGTAGGATTTCCTCCCAGTGCGACTCCTCAATGGGCCCTATGTCTGCTTCCCATTTTGCTTTTGTTGGTATCGGGTTGCGTGCATTGATCGTGTCCTGTATGTGAGAGTATAATACAGATATTTTCCCCGCTGTGGTGGTGGCCTTGCCTATTATGTCCGCTACTATATTCGTTGTCACTGTTATTTCCTCAGAGTTTTATTTCCGCTTGTATAGCGTGTCTAAGCTGCAAATATTTGTAAAAGTCGCTATTGGGGATGTCATAGTTTTGTCTTAGGTGCTCAAGGGTTTTTAGTTCCCCCCCCTCCAGTATCTGGGCTATTCTCCTAACTCCCCTGTCTTTCCACCCTTGGAAACCTTGTAGTTTGCTGATTTCTGGTAGATATGGGTTATTCCATATGGGGGTATACTGTGTACAGCATGTTATACCGAGCATATTTCTGGTCTTCCACCATACTTTATGTATTAGTAATAGCGTAAGAGCATTCTGACCGTTTTTTTTTTAACGTTCCGCGTTCCAGTGTTTCGAACAAGTGCGACCCGGCAAAAAGATTTTTAAGAATTCTAAAACTGGCGTCTTGTGTCTCCTCTGTCTCCCATCCCCTGAGGTGTTGCAGCTGGGAGGCCATGAAGTATTAAAACGGATTGGGTAAAGCTAGTCTGCCCTTTTCCTTTGGATTGTATAGCAATTCCAGCTTTATCCTAGGCGTCTTCCCTCCCCATATAAGTTCTCTAAATAGTCCCTTGGCCCTGTGGAAGAATTTTTGTGTTATCCAGTGTGGGGAATTGTGTGTTAGATATAACAGTTGTGGCATCCATATCATTTTTATAAGGTTCACCCTTCCTATAATGGTCATGGGTAGTTTGCGCCATATGTGGAGTTTTTGTTTCCATTTCTCCATGAGTGGGTCTAGGTTTATTTTCCCGTACTCACTAACCTTTCTCGTAATTTTAACTCCCAGATATTTAATTATTGGGGTGCATTTCAGGGTTATTTCTCTATTGACGATTTGCATTTTGGGGGTGTCTATTGGCAGTATTTCGGATTTAGTCCAATTAATGGTAAGTCCCGAGAAGGTTCCGAATTCTTTTATTACTTGCATCGTGATTTCCAGAGATTCTTTCCCATCCCCTAAGAATAGTAGCATGTCATCTGCGTACAAGGCGATTTTCTCTTCCATATTTCCTCTTCGGAATCCCCCTATTCCCTGATGTGTTCGGATTTTGCACGCTAGGGGCTCTATTGCTAGTGCAAACAGGAGTGGTGATAGTGGGCACCCCTGCCTTGTCCCTCTGTGTAGTGGGAATGCCTCCGAGGACCCCCCGTTGATGGACACATCCGCCTCCACTCTAGCATATAGAAGTTTTACCCGTCTCACAAATGTTGGGCCACATCCCATTTTTTCTAATGCTTTCCACAGGTATTGCCACTCGACGCTATCAAACGCCTTAGCCGCGTCTAATGAGCATATGATTCTGTCTCCGGTGTTGTCTACGGGTATTTGTAGGTTTAGGAATACCCTGCGGATATTTGTTGCCGTCGACCTTGCTGGTATAAACCCGCTCTGGTCCGGGTGCACCAGGGTGGGGGCCACTCTTGATAACCGATTGGCTAGGACTTTAGCTATTATTTTAACGTCTGCGTTTAGTAACGATATTGGCCTATACGAGTCCATCAACAGGTGGTCCTTTTCTGGCTTTAATAGAATTATTATTTTTGCCTTTCGCATTGTCCGTGGTAATTCCCCTTTCTGTTCCGCCTCCGCCATTGTCTCTAGAAGTTGTGGTAATAGAATATCTGCATATTGTTTGTAAAATTCTATCGGGAAGCCATCCTCCCCTGGGGCCTTGTTATTTTGCATGTCTTTTACTGCCTCCTGTATCTCCTCCAGATCTATTGGTGCATCTAGGAATTCTCTCTGTTCCTCTGTCAGTCTATGTGTTGCTATATCCGCCAGATATTCCTCAATTTGTTCTATCGTTTTATCCAGTCTCGAGGAGTACAGGGAGGAGTAAAATTCCCGTGCGGTCTCTCTTATGGATGTTGCGTCCCTGATAATCTTTTGTCTTTTAGTTCGATGATATACGTGAGGCTGGTTTGTGCTCGGGCTATCACTGCCAACATGTGTCCCGTTCTTTCTCCCTCTTCGTAATATGCCTGTTTCCGGAACCCATTTTTGGTAGCTGCTGTGTCTAATGAGTATTTGTTAAGGGCCTCTTGGGCTTGTTTCCATAGATTGAGTGTTGTTATAGTGTTCTCCTTTATATCATTTTCTTCCGTTTCTTTCAGTTTTTCCTGTAGTTTTTGTCCTCTTTCTCTATGTCCTTTTTTTGCCTGAGTGATTTGTTGGATATATACCCCCCTCATATATGCCTTCATGGCCTCCCAGCAGACTGTCATGCTTGTGGTATCTTTGTTTAGATCAAAGTATTCCTCTAGTGTTGTTTTCACATTTTCCTTGTTTATTATGTTTAGCCAATGCGGGTTCAAGTTCCATCTCTTTTGGGGATGGCTGCCGGTGCTTCTGTGCTGTAGGTCCAGACGTAGCATGGAGTGGTCAGATATACTTGGTAGGTATTCTATTGAGGTTATGTCCCTGTATATTTGAATATTCCCCACTGCTAGGTCTATTCTAGATAAACATTGGTCGGTAGTTGAGTAGCAGGAGTATTGATTATGTGGGGGGTGCCGTGTTCTCCATATATCCACCAATGATATTTCATTTATTAGTTTGCCAAGTGCTGTCAGGTCCCTTCCCTCGTTTACATTTCCTGCCCGTAGTCTGTCTTGTGTAGGGTTGATGACTGAATTAAAGTCCCCTATTATAAGGACTGGGATGTCCGGTTTATCCGTCATAAATCCTATTACTTGTCGCATTGTCGTGTTATTATATGGTGGCGGGATGTATACTGAAGCTATAATGCATGTGTAGTTGTAGATTTTACAGTGTAGGCATATAAAACGGCCTTCTGGGTCAATTTTTCGTGAAAGGCATTTAAACGGTATATTTCTGTGTACCACTATGCTGACCCCCCTGGAGTACCTCGTGTGTGTGGAGTGGAAGCTCTGTCCCATCCCCCTACTTTAAGTGTGTCTGTGGTTTCTTTTGATAGATGTGTCTTCTGCATACATATGATGGCCGGACCTTGCTCCTTGATGACTTGTAATATTGCCGAGCGTTCTGTCTGGTCACTCATACCTCTCACATTCCACGAGACAATCCTGACCTTACTACTCATTCTCCTTATTCTTTACCTTCCTCAGGGTTGCTATTTTCTGAGCGTTACCGCCCCTTTTTATTTTTATGAGTGAGTCGCACTGGGAGGGTCCAGATCTCTGTGTTAGCGTCACACCTGCATCACTCCATGTATATGTATATATAATACTGTCAGTTCTCAACAATGGGCCTCTCCAGCGAGGTTTTGGCCTAGCCCTACGCATCCACCAATATATACATTTATCCTTCTTTACTCTACACATTTTCGCTATTTGCAATGCACTTTTCATTTGTACCTTTACATTGACATTTCTTCCCCTTATCCCTCCCTGAACCATTTTTCTATCATATAACCTTATCCCTTCTATCTGTAACTTATCTAATATTTCCCCAATGTACGAGAGAGAGACCAAACAACAAACACCCCCAACATGTAACTCACTGATCCGTTGTCTTCCTATCGGATCGGGGTACCAGTCCTCCATTCTCCTGCGCGATGTATCCTGTCGTCCCAGAAGCTCCCTTCAGAAATTTCGGGTTCGCTTTGGATAAGCATTTCTTTGGGTGTTGCTTCTTCATGGTGATTTACGCGGCGATCTTCCCCTCCGGATTTGTTCTTCATTGTGATCTATCCAGGCGCTGGCGTCTTTTGGATTTTCAAAGAAGTGTGTTGTACCCAGCGCCGCCACTCTCAATTTGGCGGGGTACAGCATTCCGTAGGGCACTTGCAGGTTTCGCAGCCGTCTTTTTATTTCTATAAATGTTGTGCGCTTCTTTTGTATTTCCATAGAAAAGTCTGGGAAAAAGGAGACTTTCGCGCCATTATATTGAATTTCACCCTTTTCGCGGGCCTTTTGGAGTATGATGTCCCTGTCTCTGTAGTGCAGTATTTTGATGAGTATCGGCCTAGCGGGAGCCCCCAGGGGAAGGGGTCGTGAAGGTACATGATGGGCTCTTTCGATTGCAAACATCGTAGTTAAGGTATTTCTTCCGAACAGCTCGGGCAGCCACGTTTTGAAGAATTCTGCTGGGTTTCTTCCTTCCGCCTTTTCTGGGAGGCCCACAATCCGCACGTTGTTCCTTCTTGACCCATTTTCTAGATCGTCGACTTTGTTCTGTAGATATTGTATATCGTGCAGGTTTTTTCCCACATCTTGTTGTATTGGCTGTATTACGTCTTCTATGTCGCTTATTCGTTGTTCGGTTGCTGTCAGACGTTCTGATATTTTTCGCACATCTTGCCGTAGCAGGTTTACATTACTTTGCATCGCCCCCATCTGCATGTTGAGGTTACTCAGCGATGCATTACATTTGGTGATTTCACCGAAGATTTCTTTCAGCGTGGGTTCTCTGGCACTCCTTGCATCTTCTTGTCTTCGGTCTTTTATGGCAGAATCATCTGTATTGTGGGAAGCATCCCATGTACGGTTATCTGGTGTGCTTGCATAATTTGCGCTATGTGCACAATTGTCTGGGTTACTTGTGCTGTTAATGCTTTCTCGTCTGTGGTGGTCAGTTGTATTGGCGTTATCGGCGCCATCTTTTTTGCGGTTGGGGCTGTCTGCATTACTTGTGGCTTCTTGTCTGTTGTTGTCAGTATTTTGCACAGTGTGTGAGCTGCTTTGCCTGTCTTTACCTTGGCTGTGCTTGTTAGGGTTTGTTACTGTGCCTGCCTTGTCTGTCCAGTCTTTGCTTCTCTCGCTTTCTGTAGTTCCTGTATATGTGGCTTCTTCCTCCCCTCCTGTTCCCGCCATTTGCGTGCTTCTTTGTGGGCTCCTCTGCTCCTCTATGTCTCCCCTCTGCTGTTTAGGGCTTGTGATTTCCTCCTTTCTGCCCCCCTCCTCCCTGGCATACCTCGCTAGCTTTCTTGCCGTGTCTGCACTGCTTGTGCTGGGGCGCGGTATGAGTGTTCGCGGCTCTCTCCCGCCGGTGCCATCTTGTTTTTGCCGGCCGCCGGCTTCCTCTCCCTTTCCTCGCTCTTTGCCTCGCACCATCTTCTCCACGGGTGCCTGCCTCGCCTCCGGTGCTCTCCGCTGTGCTCCCACTCTGTATCTGTCGGCTTTTCGCTGGTTCTGGGTCCCGTTAGCAGGATGTTTTAGACGATTTTTGCGGAGCTGCTCTGAGATGCGGCCGTCTACATCACCGGTCAGGCTCCGCCCCCACCCAGATCCAGTTTAGACATGAGACTTACAGCTTGTGTCTGACTTGGTTGTTATAAGGCGTGTGCATGCCATACAACACAATTAGGAAGCTACAGAATTCCCTGAAACCTGCTGGAGAAATTACCATCCAGTTCAGCTGGCATCCCTGGTTGGTGGGCGAGTAGATTTGGGATTTCTTCAGTCTGGAAAATACAGAGACTGGCAGATAACACGCAGAACTCAGGGGCCCGAAAATCTACAGAACATGGTAAGATTACTTTAGAGTGAACTGACTTCTGCCTGTTTATCTGCCTGCCCCTACGCCCCCAAACAAATCACTGAAAGGCAGGTAATGTAGTTCTGTCTACTCGAGATTACCATTGTGTAACTTGTCTAGGGGTATTTTGTATACCGTGAATGTTGTGTTTGAGACGGTTAAAGATTGTGTACACAAGACCAAGAGACAGGTTCTGTGAGGGTTAAGAAGGGCGGACTTTGGCTGCATAAGCTTTGAGGGAGCGCACCCGGGGTGTATTCTCCTATGTATGTTGATGATACTTGGAGAGTAGCGCCAGGAAAATTTAAAATAGGTGTATTCACTTGTATGATTGAGCATGGTATGTTCTCATATGTGGAAAGGGATATGCATGAATTATAGCCGTGGTGTGAGACGGCTGGATACTCCAGATACGGTTGAGGTCTTGGTCACTGAATATAATAGTCAGTCTTTGTGTATAGTTAAATGTCTTGTTTAAAGTGTGTGCAGTGTTTGTTACTGGGGATTTTGCTAATAGAGAGTGGGCTGTTGCACAGATAGGTGAGATGTATACTTTAAGTCACTGAGCATTCCCCAGTAAACCCGTCTGTTTCTTTTGTTTTGTGTTATAGAGTTAATGTGCATTGTGATTTGCGAGGACAAAAGAGATTCTACTGGGAGGATTTGAGAAAGGTGGAAACTGGTAAAGGAGTTTTACTGTGTCCAGAAATTTCAAATAGGATAGAATGAGCAGGCAGAATAGAATGCAGCATAGATCCAGGTTGTCCAGGAATTCCAGAGAATGGGGAACAAAGCAAGCAAAGATAAGGGGCATAGAGCATGTAACTTAGTTGCTGAAAGAAAGGAATGTTGGGAAAAGAGAATAATGGAGGGTGGTTGGGTTGTAGGCAGACTGCAGAAAAGTTTTCAGAAGATAAACAGGGGGGCCCTGGCAGACAGAAAGGTGCTTCAGATTGCTAAAAGGTGGTATAATGTAGAAAAGGGATTCACGAGCAGAATTGGGTGGGGGAGGAGGTGAGAGGGTAGTGGGGGATGTGTATTGCCTGTATCATGAACAATGCAATGCCTTTGTGTTGACTACAGCCCATCCCTATAATGGCGGCTGCACTTGCAATGTTTAAAACCCCACATAGTGTGACTCTGCAGCAAGTGTGGTGAGCCCTGCCCTCATCCTGAAATTACTTCCTCCCATGTGCTCACTTTCGGGGTGTGTGACGTCACTTCCGGACCCTCCAATCCGGGACAAGACTAAGCCCCGTCCCCTCCTCCCCAGCAGCCATCTTGCCTCACCTGGAAGATCTGTAGCCCCACCCCTTTCTGCCTCTGGCGGCCATCTTGCTGCACTCGGGAGGCCTACATTCCCCAATGCCACTGTATCAAGTTCTAACATCACCATTGTCTGAAGTAAGGTCTTGTTTGACCAGACTTTATTACGCTCCTAAATTTAGCAACCTTGGATGTGTGATAATTTCAGGGAAACAAACCTTTGCTCTTTGCAAAGATGCAGCTTAGCACATAGTAGATGACTAAGCTGGTTTATAGAGTATAGAAGATTCGAGTTGATGCATAGAGGACAGAGGCCAGGGACCCATGAGCAGGGGACGCCCTCTCATGGTGTGTTCCCAGGGGCTCTGTTTTCCACTGCCTGCTTCTCCAATGGATGTTCAGACAGATGATGTTAAGGAAGGCTCCTACAGATGGAATAATTTCCCTACAGTCACCCAGCAAACTTTTTCACGCAATTTGCCAAAGTAGTCTGGGTTTTTATGTGAGAAAGAGGGACTTAATTGTTCCGAGTAGGATGTCAATTCATCCACATTCTTTAGTTTTTTTTCGCGTATGTCTTTGTATATTCTAGTGTCAGTCTCCACTGAAGCTATAATTTTATTCAGACAGGATAGTCAAAGTCAAACAATGTAATTCCCTGAATGCCATTTCGACTGGGTGGCTGTTAATTTTGCTTCTGTTGCACCCCCTTGTGTTAGAAATGCTAACTGCGACAAAAAAAAATCAAAAGGATATTTTCGCTCAGACTTTGCTGCACACAATGTCACCTTGACCTACAAAGTGCTTGTTTTTGTGCTTCTTGGTTTCCCTTTTCAACGTTGAACTATTTTGAACCCGACTACTCCTTTTTCAATTGAGTATCCCAGTTCAAAAGGGGGGAGGCATAGGTGATCTAGGTCATAGGTGATCTAGGGCATTGTAGATCAGCTATTGGGTTTTTATTAAACAAAAAGGAAATGATTAATTTTTTTGCTACAAGATTCTGATCTATGTGAAATAGAAAATCAACATGATTATTTAGTACTGATGCAGCAACAAACAGCTACTGGAACCCCCTGTTGACAATGCATATGTTGAGCTTTTTGTAGATGGTACCAGGGTGAGGATTGACAACTCCACATCGGATATGCAGTGGTCACACAACAAGATGTCCTAGAAGCAGAAGCTCTGCCTCCACATGTCTCAGCACAAGAGGCAGAACTGAAGTTCCTCACTGAGGCGTGTAAAGTGGCAAAAGGTAAGATGGCAACCATTTACACTGACTCCTGGTATGCATTTGGCATAGCTCATGATTACGGCCCAATATGGAAGGCCAGACAGTTTTTTACCTTAGCAGGACAACCAATTAAGAATGGTGCAGCGGTGCAGAGTCTCATGGAGGCCCTACTACTACCTGGCAGTGGAGAGCTCACACTAATTCCTACACTGGAGAAGCGAGAGACGACACCCTCGCTGACTACACAGCAAAGGCAGCCGCCCTCAAGCCATGGAAGAAAGAAGAAAAGATACTGACAGCATAAGTCAGAGGCAAAAATTCGGACATTGATGTGCTAAGGACTTTACAACTACAAGCCAGCAAGGAAGTAAAGGATAAATGGACTAAAAATGGGAGCAGCAGAAACAGGACAGCGTATGGTGAACAGTCAACAGTACTTGCCTACCATGGTTCCCGTATCCCATGATGGCCCAGCTGATGCACGGAAAGATACACCTAGTAAAGCAGCAATTACGTCGACGCTTGAACGAGGACGGGTGACTCCTGGGTTCTCTGTAGCTGCTGCATCATTTGTCCAGTTAGCATGATCTATGCCATAGGTGAGACAGGACAGAAGGGAAAAGGTGCCCCAAAGACACTTGCCTAGACCACTCTCCCCATTTCAGGGATTGCAAATTGACTACATTCAGCTCCCACCTGTTGGGAAGTATGAATATATGCTTGTTGTTGTTGATGTCTTTTTAGGTTGGAGGCCTACCCTGTTACCAAGGCAAACAAGTAGGTAACCACAAAGAAGCTCATGAACGAGGTAATCTACAAATATGGGGTACCAGAAGTGATTGAGTCAGACAGGGGTTCGAACTTCGCAGGTGAAATAATGCAATACATCATGTCTGCTCTGGGTGTATCCCAGGACTTTTACACACTCTACCACCCATAGAGTAGTTGAAAGGTGGAGAGACTTAGTGGCACGCTAAAAAGTAAGATACTTAAAATGACGCCGGGAATGGGGCTACCTTGGAAAGACCGTCATCAAATAGCCCTATTCAGTGTTAGATATAAACCCAGGGGGGGAACATGCATTATCTCCCTACTAGATTGTTTGGGCTAGCCCCAAGGCTAGGTTGCTGCTATTCCCAGTAATTACAATTACAATCTGATGTGTTGACCAAGTATGTGATTTCCCTTGTTAAAGCACTAACCAAAGCCTATGCACAGGTGTTCTCTTCCAGACTCAGAGGCAGACACTGGGACACATATCTTGCAGCCTGGGGATTGGGTGTGTGTCAAGAATTTTCTCAGGAAGCACCCTCTTGAGCCTCGATTTGATGGTCCCTACCAAGTGCTTCTGACTACTGCCACAGCTCTGAAACTAGCTGAAAGATCTGGGAGACCAATCTTAGTCATGCTGTGGACATTACTCTGGTTAGGGCTAGTGAGAGAGGAGGGTGGCAACTGGAATCCTTAATCGGAAGAATATGAGGGTACGGTTACCTTCTGGTAAAACTCGTCCAACACTCAAGTGGCCGCATATTCCATCGACTATTGTACTGTGGTCCCGTGTCTAGGCGCAAAATCCCACCGCGGGCCAGATTTAGCTCAGTCCAGCTGGTTATATGACTTATATACCTAGGGAATACAATATATTTGCGCCACTGATAATGTCTGGGGAGAAGATTTTTGGGGAACTCACTAACGGGCATTGCTCCTCCTACAGTACACTAGGAGGGAAATGGATGCAGAACCAGGTCCAGTCATTAGGCTAACGCTGCCTGTGTTCCGTGGTTTTCTTGTCATGTTGGACTATCCTTGTCTTCTGCAGCGGTTCCTTCCTGTCTTGCCACTAGGCAGCATAGGGTCAGTGTTGGCTGCCTGCACCTGTCCACCTTTAGGGCTATCCCCCTGAAGGGACATTGGTGTGGGTGAAGGTTAGGGAGTCCCGTGCCGTGCTTACCTGTGCACTCTACTAGTATTGTAACATTACCCTAGAGTGAGAAGAGAGGCTCCTGGTGGTAGTTTTGATCTACACGTGTACATTGACGTCATAGGACAGACAAGGGGGGTACCTGACGAGTTCTAAAATTAGAGACCAAGTTAAAGCTAGATTCGAGTCCATTTTTCTGATCATTATGGTAAATAAAATGTTGACTGGATTAATTATATTTATTATAATCAGCAGCAGTTTATAAATTATACTAGAGATGCCTTACAGGGACTAGTCGACCAATAGGACCTACCTCGACTATGACTTTTCAAAATAGAATGGCCTTAGATACGATTTTAGCTGAAAAGGGGAGTGTCTGTAAGACAGGGGAAACTTGTTGTACCTACATCCCAGACAATATGCGATCCACGGGTAAAGACACAGTTGCCATTAAGAAGCTGACCGCACTAACTAAGAAGAGCTAACCTTTGGGACCAGTACTTTCCATGGATGAGTGGGTGGCAAAGGATCCTGGCTCAGATGGGCGTCGCTGTTGTATGTGCACTGATTATCTTTTCCGTTCTAGTCTGCTGTGTTATCCCCTGTGTCAGAAGGAACTGTGAAACTGCGGCTGAAAAAGCCGCCCCCACAATGAGTTTGCTGGATGCATCCCCAGAAGGAGTGGACAAGTCCTACACCCCCTTGAATACCCTAAATCCAATCTTCAACGCGCTCCAGTTATAGGGTCACCCGCAGAGGACTGTGAAAATTACCAGGGAAAGTTAGAGAATAGACATTTTAAGGGGGGATTGTAGTAGACATGATGATTAGTTAGCGTAAAATGTCTATTGATTTGTATAAACTAAATGTATCACGCAGCTGTAGTGATTTAACTCTGTAGACACTAATGGCCACATAATTTCATTATGGTAATTGCTGGACAATGGCATGGTGAAAGATGTGTGCTATAACGTTAGCCTAATATAAAGCTCCTCTGCAGCCTCTAAGAGTTAAAGTCACATTCCTATACTGAAGAATTGTATCCTCATTGGGCGTCTTCCCAGCCCTCCCCCACCCTAAACTTCTGAGACAAAGAAGCTACTTTTGCCTGAGCACATGTTGAGGGGGACAAAGACTGGCTCATACACTGGACTTGAGAGAGGTGTGGGGAATTCTATATGTTACTGATATAATGTGTTATACGCCCATAAAGGGCAGGTATTATGTGTTTCAATAAAATGAGGGTCTGAGCAATGTACCACCAAGATCCAGTTTAGACATAAGCTCATGTCTGACTTGGTTATTATGAGGAGTGCGCATGCCATACAACACAATTAGGAAGCTACAGAATACCCTGAAACCTGCTTGAGAAAATACCATCCAGTTCACCGGGACAAAGCAGGTCATTTTTTTTTTTCTGCTGCAGCTACGCTCTCTTCTATGGGAGAGCCGTCCGCAACAAAAAAACATGTGGCAAAGCCAGGTTTTGAAGTTGGGCTTGCCTGGTGAAAATCTCACGGTTTTTCGCTGCGGCAAAAATGCTATATTTCCGCCTAGAATACGACACGTGTCAGATTTTGGTGCAGATCTGCAGCAGACTTCATTTTTATAACTGAATTCAAATTGAAAGGGTGAAACCTGCAGCAAATCGTACCCAAAAAGGAGTTTGTCTTGCTTCAGGCAGAAGGACGGCCTAGTGTTACATTAAAGGTGTTTACTAATGTTTTAACCCCTGAGGACCCAAGCTTTTGTCTTTTTAATTTACATTTTTTCCTCCCTACTTTTAAAAAATCATAACTTTTGTGAGACACTGAAGGAGTTAATCCTAGACGGTCGCTATGTTTCCCCTGGATTAAGGTATTACACCTGTTAGGTGGATGAAGTTTGTGTCTCGCTACGTAAGTCACGGGAAAAACCAGGGGTAACGGGATCTCCAGCAAAGTTAGTTGCTGGAGATGTTTTTGTAAAAAAATGTTTGCGTCTGTTTTTTTTAAACGGATGGCAGGCTTGGTAGTGGGGATGTCCAGGGGCGTAACTAAAGGCTCAGGGGCCCTGATGCAAAAGGTGAGCTGCCCCCCCCCACTATCTGTTTCTGTACCCGTACCCATACCTAAACCATTCTGCACAGAGGCATAACTGGAAGCTTCTGGGCCCCAATGTAAAACCTGCAACAGGGCCCCCAACTGTAATGCTTTATTCATAGTACTGGGCTCCCTATAGGGAGAAGAGAGGCCTTATGGGCCCCCTAAGGCTCCTGGGCCCGGGTGCAACCGCATCCCCTGCACCCTCTATAGTTACGCCCCTGGGGATGTCCATTCCACCCCCTCCACTCCAGGTCTTATTAGGGGGGATTAGCTCCCCAGGTGTAGAGGCTGGGTAATTAACCCAGCCTATAAAGTCTGCAGCTATGCAGACAGGGAGGAGGTCCAGGAGCAGCTAAGTATGCTGGAGGCTGTTGGCCTCAGGTAACGCTTTATTCCTGACCAAGGAAAATCTGGACTTTCTGCAAACTCTTGGTGTTCGCGCGGCTGCAGCGAGCCGTCCACATATAGTCAGGGAAGGACTCTGTTTAGTAAGTGCTGGAGAAGCAGGATTTTTATTTATGCCTGCAGTTAAGGCTGTGTTTTGTTTATTTTTGAACTTTCTAAAAGACACAGGCCAAGCCTGTATTTCGACTATACCTTCTGTCTTGGTCTCTGACTGCCGCTCACACTGCAACCCCGCGCTCTACCTGAGCTGACTCTCCCAGACTTTGTTATTTATCCATCAGCGCAGCTGTCTGTTGTTTGTGGTCTATGCAATGTGCTGAAACAAAAAAGAAACAAAAGTCCACCATCTTTGTGGTCCTGTTTCTAAGGCGTACACACTGCAGAAAAAACAACATGATAACCTTATTCTATGGGCCCGTTTGATTACTAAGATACCAAGTTTATATAGTTTGGGGTTTTTTTTGCAATCCTTTTAAAATATAAAATATCTTTGGAAAAAAACTAACATTTTCTGCCGCCATCTTCTGACAGCCACAACTTTTTTTTTGTCAACATAGGGCTCATTTTTTGCGGGACGTCCTATAGTTTCTATTGGTACCATTTTGGAGTACATATGACTTTTTGATTGCTTTTTATTACATTTTTTCTTGAGATCAGGTGAGGAAAAAAGTGCAATTCTGGCGTATTTTTTTTTCTGATGACGTTTGTAACACCCCAATACACTTACAGTTGGTATGGCCAGAGGCCTTTGGTTGTCACCGTGACGCCACACTATATTAGGACACTCTGGATGATGATGATGCAGAAATAACGGAGTCCAGTCTAGTTCAGTAAAGTGAGAGTGAGCAGTTTTACTAACTTTGAGATTGGTAAATAACAGGTTAACTTTACAACTTTCGGTGAAGAGATTTGTCTCAGCTGAACAAGGGTGCAGTATAAGACAGGCAAGATACAGTAAGATTGATATGATTCTCTGATTTTCAACGTTCTAATATTAACTGAAGATTGATTGGATTAGACAATTCTCCCCACTAGTGAAGTTAGATGAACAGGTTTGAGTTGGATTTAACTAACGGTATACTTGTGAAGCAGAGAGTCTAGTGACGATATGCTGATCCTGGCTTTGATTTCACCTGGTAGCTGTAACTCACTGTTTGATGAAAATGCACCTCTGAAAGGGTCTTCTGGAGTCTGCTGTAGAATCACAAGGGAGCGGGTTGTACACCACATTCTACCTTGGCTGAAGATAACTCACTGAACACACCTCCTTACCGACTATGGAAACTGCAACCTCTCCTCATATGTTCCTGGCTGAGTCAGCTAACTGTTCTGTGTCACTTCCTTTTATCACTTCTCTCTCTACCCGCCCACCTGCATAGGGACTTGTATGTTTGTCTGAAAAGGAGGGGGGTATGATGCACAGATGCCCCCTCCTCTGAGTGTCCTCCACAAGTAACCATGCACATATACTCCATGATGTATAGTAGACAGGATACTTTATTCTCGCGACGCGTTTCGGTGCACAATGTAGCACCTTTCTCAAGCCATACATACAAGAACATATATATATATATACAGTACATATATATATATATATATATATATATATATATAAAACATATGTAGACATACCCTTAACATGTGTTGTCTTTGCTGTGAGACCGGCATCTGGAAGGAGGGGTGGTAGCTGATGACGCAAATCGCGTCATTGTGTCACATGATCCTGATCACGAGCGCATCATAGTCGCGTTATGGATGACGTGCGGTCTGGCAAGCCGATCATGTGACGCTGGTCACATGATCGCGATGCAAGTCTCCATGATAAGACAGACTGAAGTATTCTATAAAGCCTCCTAATCAAGCTGTATCTGTCGCGCAATCTCAGGCGCCTGTCATGTGACCCCGGCCACATGATCATATTGAACGTCCATGTGTCATCAAACGTGATGACGTCATGACGTGGGACGGGCGGAACTTCACAGTGCTGGAGTAGCCTGATGCGTTGTCCTGGAAACTGACAACAATAACGATAACCAATGTGCACCAGTGATAAAACTAGGTAAACCAATAAAACCAGATATTTAAAACCTCATTAAGAACAACAATGTTTCCTGCCCTTGGAGCTCTGCACCAGTTAGATTAAACCCGAGTGTCAGCCAATGAGAGGCCAGGGGAGACACATGGTCTCTCCCACAGATGGCACCTTCTGTATCCAGGGACAGCATACAGACATGTGAGACAAGACTAAGTGAGCTGCTAGTGTTCTGTAGTACATGCTAGGCCACTACTGCTCCCCCCTACTTAATAACACAGCCGCCCTCGGCTGTACTGAGCTGCGAGGGGTGGAAAGGTGTGCATACCGGATATATGTGACAGTACATAAAGTTTGAGTTTTGGTTGGGTTAGGACGGAATCCTAGCTCTCAGCTTGCTATGGGGCACCTACATAGCGCTTCTCCTCAAAGGCACACAGAAAAATGCATAACATTCAATGCAATCAAACATCAGAGAAATGTACTGTATGGCAGGCAACCTGTAAGGAAAGGAGTTTTTGGTTAGACAACAAGCAAGCACAACATTACTTTTGAGTCCTGTGCAAAGTTTGGCATGTATATTCCAGGAGAAAACATGCAACAACAACAGCTTGATTCTTGGCAAACCTTCTGTTGATGGAATGGCAGTTGCAGAATGATGTTCTTTCTTCAACCATACTGGGTCTCCAATTTGTAGGTCTGGTGCATGGGCATGTTTGTTGAATTCACAAGCTTCTATTTTTCTTTTCTCTTCCAAGCAGGTGTCAACAATTTCTTGGTCTTCTTTGAGTCCTCTTTGGTGATCCTGGATCCAGTCAGATTTGGGCATTGGGCTGTGATCATCAATTACTTGGATTCCCAGCTTTAAGTCAGAGGGTAATCTTCCCTGGCGGCCAAACATCAAATAGTATGGGGTGTATCCGGTAGAGCAATGAGGAGTATTGTTGTAAGTGTATATTAACTCTGGTAGCAACGTGGGCCAATATTCACTTTGTTGGATGGGATGGTTCTGAGAAACTCCAGTTTGGTCTGGTTTGCCTTTTCACAGAGTCCATTTCCTTGGGGGTGATAAGTGGTGGTACATAATTTCCTACAGTCATAGGTGTTACATAACTCCTGGAACAGTTGTGACTCAAAGGCTGGTCCTCTGTCAGAAAGGATTTGGTCAGGACATCTGTAGCTGAGGATGAAATGTTTCCAGATGTTAGCAGCAGTGGTTCTGGTGGTCAGATTTGTTCCCCTCCACTTAAAGGCATTTTTCCAAGATCTAGAAACATTTTGG
Organism: Eleutherodactylus coqui; assembly: GCF_035609145.1. Taxonomy (NCBI): domain Eukaryota; kingdom Metazoa; phylum Chordata; class Amphibia; order Anura; family Eleutherodactylidae; genus Eleutherodactylus; species Eleutherodactylus coqui. Next base: position 330,815,716 of record NC_089838.1, read on the forward strand.
ATAGGGCAGCAAATGGTTTAAAATAATAAAAGGTTTTTTTGACACTCTGCCGGTCCAGCAAGCTATTCCTGTCCTCCCCTACCACCAGTCCAGCGCCGCCATTCCTGTCCACCCTTTCCACCAGTCCAGCAGTATCATTTGTGCCCTCCCCTTCCACCAGTCCAGCACCGCCACTCCTGTCCTCCCCTCTTGCCAGCCAAGCACTACCACTCCTTTGGTCCCCTCCTTCCACTCCAGCCCCGCCATTCCTGCCCTCCCCTTCCGCTGGCCCAGCACCGTCATTCCTGTCCTCCCCTCTCGCCAGTCCAGCACCACCATCCCTGTCATCCCCTACCGCCGGCCCAGCATAGCCATTCCTGTCCTCCCCTCCTGCCACTCCAGCACTGCCATCCCTGTCCTCTCCTTCTGCTGGTTCAGCATCGCCATTCCTGTCCTTCCTTATCACCGATCCAGCACCACCATTCCTTTGGCCCCCTCCCGCCACTCAAGCACCATCATTCCTGACCTTCCCTACTGCTGGCCCAGCACTGCCATCCTTGTTCTTCCCTACTGCTGGTCCAGCATCGCCATTCCTGTACTCCCCTTCTGCCGGTCCAACACTGCCATTCCTGTCCTCCCCTCTCACTGGTCCAGCACAACCATTCATGTCCTCTCCATGGAATGTCACCACTGCACAGGCAAGTAAGCAGAGGTCAGTGGTGCAGTGGTGTTGGACCAGTGGTGGTCCAGAGCAGTAAGTACAGCTTAGTTATTTTTAACTATTTTTGCTCTCTCAAATATTTATCTAGAACTTGTAAAAACCCCTATTAGGTCAGCTGACCGAGCCCCATGATGGGAGGTATTGCTTCTTATGTGTTTCAATAAACTCCTGTACTACGGCATCAGTGTTTGAAAAATATAAAATAAAGACTAAATAATAAAATCTAAAAATAATTATTTTTCCCCGAAAAAATTCTAAACAATAAAAAATGACCATAATTGCTTCTGCAGCATCTTTAAGTCTGGATCATTAAAAACATTGCATTATTTATCCCCACGGTGAACAACATTAAAATAAATAATAATAAATAATGCCAATAGTGGGATCTTAGCTGTAAGGACTGCAGTCATTAATGTCCACAACTGTGCTTTCACCGTGTGTCACGTGCGCTGCACATACGCATGATACAAGGTGAATGGAGGCAGTGAAAGCGTATCCATATGAAGAGAAATAAATGGCAGCGTGCTCTATCCCTCTGCGTATCATACTCTGCCGGCAGAGCGTGGGGGGTGGGGGGGGGTGGGGGGTGATGTGTAGAATGCTGTGGGAGACCTGCGGCCTTTACACATAGGGCCCTCGGCACGAGACCTAAGCGAAGTTGGGGAGCCCAAGATGAACTTTTGCACCGAGGACCATGAGCCTTTAGCTACACCCCTGGTCAAAGGGGTTTAGAAAGGATAGAGGAGTCTGGAGAGGGTAGAGCAGAGTCTGGAGGGGAAGAGCAGAGTCTGGAGAGGAACAGCAGAGTCTGGAGGGGGAACAGCAGAGTCTGGAGGGGATCAGCGGAGTGTGGAGGGGAACAGCGGAGTGTGGAGGGGACAGCTAAGTCTGAAGGGGAACAGCAGAGTCTGGAGGGGAACAGCAGAGTCTGGGGGGGATCAGCAAAGTGTGGAGGGGAACAGCGGAGTGTGGAGGGGAACAGCGGAGTCTGAAGGGGAACAGCGGAGTCTGGAGGGGAACAGCAAAGTGTGGAGGGGAACAGCGGAGTGTGGAGGGGAACAGCGGAGTCTGAAGGGGAACAGCGGAGTGTGGAGAGGGAACAGCGGAGTGTGGAGAGGGAACAGCGGAGTGTGGAGGGGAACAGCGGAGTGTGGGGGGAATAGCAGAGTCTGGAGGGGAATAGCACAGTCTGAAGAGGAACAGCAGAGTTTGGAGGGGAACAGCAGAGTCTGAAGGGGAACAGCGGAGTGTGGAGAGGGAACAGCGGAGTGCGGAGGGGAACAGCGGAGCGTGGAGGGGAATAGCAGAGTCTGGAAGGGAATAGCAGAGTCTGGAGAGGAACAGCAGAGTCTGGAGAGGAACAGCAGAGTCTGGAGGGGAACAGCAGAGTCTGGAGGGGAACAGCAGAGTCTGGAGGGGAACAGCAGAGTCTGAAGGGGAACAGCGGAGTGTGGGGAGGGAACAGCGGAATGTGCAGCGGAACAGCAAAGTGTGGAGGGGTACAGCAGAGTCAGAAGGGAAACAGCGGAGTGTAGAGGGGAGCAGCGGAGTCTGGAGGGGAATAGCAGAGTCCGAAGGGGAACAGCGGAGTCTGGAGGGGAACAGCGGAGTGTGGAGAGGGAACAGCGGAGTGTGGAGGGGAATAGCAGAATCTGTAGGAGAACAGCGGAGTCTGAAGGGGAACAGCGGAGTGTGGAGAGGGAACAGCGGAGTGTGGAGGGGAATAGAAGAATTTGAAGGGGAACAGCGTAGTGTGGAGGGGAATAGCAGAATCTAAAGGGGAACAGCGGAGTCTGAAGGTGAACAGCGGAGTCTGAAGAGGAACAGCGGAGTCTGAAGGGGAATAGCGGAGTCTGAAGGGGAACAGTGAAGTCTGGAGGCGAACAGCGGAGTCTGAAGGGGAACAGCGGAGTCTGAAGGGGAACAGCGGAGTCTGGAGAGGAACAGCGGAGCCTGGAGGGGAACAGCGGAGTCAGGGGGGAACAGCGGAGTCTGAAGGGGAACAGCGGAGTGTGGAGAGGGAACAGAGGAGTGTGGAGGGGAACAGCAGAGTGTGGAGGGGAATAGCAGAGTCTGGAGGGGAATAGCAGAGTCTGGAGAGGAACAGCTTAGTCTGGAGGGGAACAGCAGAGTCTGAAGGGGAACAGCGGAGTGTGGAGAGGGAACAGCGGAGTGTGGAGAGGAAAACCAAAGTGTGGAGGGGAACAGCAGAGTCAGAAGGGAAACAGCGGAGTGTGGAGGGGAGCAGCGGAGTCTGCAGGGGAACAGCGGAGTGTGGAGAGGGAACAGCGGAGTCTGAAGAGGAACAGTGGAGTGTGCAGCGGAACAGCAAAGTGTGGAGGGGTACAGCAGAGTCAGAAGGGAAACAGCAGAGTGTGGAGGGGAGCAGCGGAGTCTGGAGGGGAACAGCGGAGTCTGGAGGGGAATAGCAGAGTCTGAAGGGGAACAGCGGAGTCTGGAGGGGAACAGCGGAGTGTGGAGAGGGAACAGCGGAGTGTGGAGGGGAATAGCAGAATCTGGAGGAGAACAGCGGAGTCTGAAGGGGAACAGCGGAGTGTGGAGAGGGAACAGCGGAGTGTGGAGGGGAGTAGCAGAATTTGAAGGGGCACAGCGGAGTGTGGAGGGGAATAGCAGAATCTAAAGGGGAACAGCGGAGTCTGAAGGTGAACAGCGGAGTCTGAAGAGGAACAGCGGAGTCTGAAGGGGAACAACGGAGTCTGAAGGGGAACAGTGAAGTCTGGAGGCGAACAGCGGAGTCTGAAGGGGAACAGCGGAGTCTTAAGGGGAACAGTGGAGTCTAAAGGGGAACAGCGGAGTCTGGAGAGGAACAGCGGAGCCTGGAGGGGAACAGCGGAGTCTGGGGGGAACAGCGGAGTCTGAAGGGGAACAGCGGAGTGTGGAGAGAGAATAGAGGAGTGTGGAGGGGAACAGCGGAGTGTGGAGGGGAATAGCAGAGTCTGGAGGGGAATAGCAAAGTCTGGAGAGGAACAGCATAGTCTGGAGGGGAACAGCAGAGTCTGAAGGGGAACAGCGGAGTGTGGAGAGGGAACAGCGGAGTGTGGAGAGGATCACCAAAGTGTGGAGGGGAACAGCAGAGTCAGAAGGGAAACAGCGGAGTGTGGAGGGGAGCAGCGGAGTCTAGAGGGAAATAGCAGAATCTGAAGGGGAACAGCGGAGTCTGGAGGGGAACAGCGGAGTGTGGAGAGGGAACAGCGGAGTGTGGAGAGGGAACAGCGGAGTGTGGAGAGGGAACAGCGGAGTGTGGAGGGGAACAGCGGAGTGTTGGGGGAATAGCAGAGTCTGGAGGGGAATAGCAGAGTCTGAAGAGGAACAGCGGAGTGTGGAGAGGGAACAGCGGAGTGTGGAGGGCAACAGCGGAGTGTGGAGGGGAACACCAAAGTGTGGAGGGGAACAGCAGAGTCTGAAGGGGAACAGCGGAGTGTGGAGAGAGAACAGCGGAGTGTGGAGAGAGAACAGCGGAGTGTGGAGGTGAACACCAAAGTGTGGAGGGGAACAGCAGAGTCAGAAGGGAAACAGCGGAGTCTGGAGGGGAACAGCGGAGTGTGGAGGGGAATAGCAGAATCTGGAAGAGAACAGCGGAGTCTGAAGGGGAACAGCGGCGTGTGGAGAGGGAACAGCGGAGTGTGCAGAGTGAACAGCAGAGTGTGCAGAGTGAACAGCGGAGTGTGGAGGGGAATAGCAGAATCTGAAGGGGAACAGCGGAGTGTGGAGGGGAATAGCAGAATCTAAAGGGGAACAGCGGAGTCTGAAGGGGAACAGCGGAGTGTGGAGGGGAATAGCAGAATCTAAAGGGGAACAGCGGAGTCTGAAGGGGAACAGCGGAGTCTGAAGGGGAAAAGCGGAGTCTGGAGAGGAACAGCGGAGCCTGGAGGGGAACAGCGGAGTCTGGAGGGGAACAGCGGAGTCTGGAGGGGAATAGCGGAGTCTGAAGGGGAACACCAAAGTGTGGAGGGGAACAGCAGAGTCAGAAGGGAAACAGCGGAGTCTGGAGGGGAACAGCGGAGTGTGGAGAGGGAACAGCGGAGTGTGGAGGGGAATAGCAGAATCTGGAAGAGAACAGCGGAGTCTGAAGGGGAACAGCGGCGTGTGGAGAGGGAACAGCGGAGTGTGCAGAGTGAACAGCGGAGTGTGCAGAGTGAACAGCGGAGTGTGGAGGGGAATAGCAGAATCTGAAGGGGAACAGCGGAGTGTGGAGGGGAATAGCAGAATCTAAAGGGGAACAGCGGAGTCTGAAGGGGAACAGCGGAGTGTGGAGGGGAATAGCAGAATCTAAAGGGGAACAGCGGAGTCTGAAGGGGAACAGCGGAGTCTGGAGAGGAACAGCGGAGCCTGGAGGGGAACAGCGGAGTCTGGAGGGGAACAGCAGAGTTTTGAGGGGAACAGCAAAGTCTGGAGGGGAACAGCAGAGTCTGAAGAGGTACCGCAAAGTCTGGAGGGGAACAGTGGAGTCTGGAGGGGAACAGCGGTGTCTGAAGGGGAACAGCGGAGTCTGGAGGGGAACAGCGGAGTCTGGAGGGGAACAGTGGAGTCTGGAAGGGAACAGCAGAGTCTGAAGGGGAACAGCAGAGTCTGGAGTGGAACAGTAGAGTCTGAAGGGGAACAGCGGCGTGTGGAGAGGGAACAGCGGAGTGTGCAGAGTGAACAGCGGAGTGTGCAGAGTGAACAGCGGAGTGTGGAGGGGAATAGCAGAATCTGAAGGGGAACAGCGGAGTGTGGAGGGGAATAGCAGAATCTAAAGGGGAACAGCGGAGTCTGAAGGGGAACAGCGGAGTGTGGAGGGGAATAGCAGAATCTAAAGGGGAACAGCGGAGTCTGAAGGGGAACAGCGGAGTCTGAAGGGGAAAAGCGGAGTCTGGAGAGGAACAGCGGAGCCTGGAGGGGAACAGCGGAGTCTGGAGGGGAACAGCGGAGTCTGGAGGGGAATAGCGGAGTCTGAAGGGGAACAGCGGAGTGTGGAGAGGGAACAGTGGAGTCTGGAGGAGAACAGCGGAGTGTGGAGAGGGAACAGCGGAGTCTGGAGAAGAACAGCAGAGTCCGGCAGCAGTTGATCCCCCTCCTCCATTCTGAGAAGAAATCTGCTCATGAGACCAAGCCAAGCATCCATGTCTCTGGGGATTTCCTATCTGACGTCTATGGCCACCCTATAGTGACACATTGGTGATGGCCGTGCAGAACACGAAAGCTGAAACCTGTTTGGCTACAACAGACGTTTAATGCGGTTTGCAGTAATAAGTCATTTTGGGATCGGTTCCAAGCTCTCAGCTTCACGAGATCTGGAATGTCAGCAAGTGTGTGAGACGGATTGTACGAGTGGGCTGCACAGTATGATACACGGTGAATAGAGAAAGTGAAAGCGTATCCATATGAAGAGAAATAAATGGCAGCGTGCGCTATCCCTCTGCGTATCATACTCTGCCGGCAGAGCGTATGGGCGGTGATGTGTAGAACGCTGTGGGAGACCTGCGGCATTTACACATAGGGCCCTCGGCACGAAACCTAATAGATGTTTGGGGGCCCAAGATGAACTTTTGCACTGAGGATCATGAGCATTTATCTACACCCATGGTCAAATGGGTCTAGAAAGGATAGAGGAGTCTGGAGAGGGAAGAGCAGAGTCTGGAGGGGAACAGCAGAGTTTTGAGGGGAACAGCAAAGTCTGGAGGGGAACAGCAGAGTCTGAAGAGGTACCGCAAAGTCTGGAGGGGAACAGTGGAGTCTGGAGGGGAACAGCGGTGTCTGAAGGGGAACAGCGGAGTCTGGAGGGGAACAGCGGAGTCTGGAGGGGAACAGTGGAGTCTGGAAGGGAACAGCAGAGTCTGAAGGGGAACAGCAGAGTCTGGAGTGGAACAGTAGAGTCTGAAGGGGAACAGCGGAGTCTGAAGGAATAAAGCGGAGTCTGGAGGGGAACAGCAGAGTTTGGAGGGGAGCAGCGGAGTCTGAAGGGGAACAGCAAAGTGTGGAGGGGAACAGTGGAATATGGAGGGGAACAGCAGTGACTGAAGGGGAACAGCGGAGTGTGGAGAGGGAACAGCGGAGTGTGGAGGGCAACAGCGGAGTGTGGAGAGGGAACAGAGGAGTGTGGAGAGGGAACAGAGGAGTGTGGAGAGGGAACAGAGGAGTGTGGAGAGGGAACAGAGGAGTGTGGAGGGGAACAGCGGAGTGTGGAGGGGAATAGCAGAAGCTAAAGGGGAACAGCGGAGTCTGAAGGTGAACAGCGGAGTCTGAAGGGGAACAGCGGAGTCTGAAGGGGAACAGCGGAGTCTGAAGGGGAACAGTAGAGTCTGGAGGGGAACAGCAGAGTCTGGAGGCGAACAGCGGAGTCTGGAGGGGAACAGCGGAGTCTGAAGGGGAACAGCGGAGTCTGAAGGGGAACAGTAGAGTCTGGAGGGGAACAGCGGAGTCTGAAGGGGAACAGCAGAGTCTGGCAGCAGCTGATCCCCCTCCTCCATTCTGAGAAGAAATCTGCTCATGAGACCACGCCAAGCATCCATGTCTCTGGGGATTTCCTATCTGACGTCTATGGCCACCCTATAGTGACACATTGGTGATGGCCGCGCAGAACACGGAAGCTGAAACCTGTTTGGCTACAACAGACGTCTAATGCGGTTTGCAGTAATAAGTCATTTTGGGATCGGTTCCAAGCTCTCAGCTTCACGAGATCTGGAATGTCAGCAAGTGTGTGAGACGGATTGTACGAGTGGGCTACACAGTATGATACACGGTGAATAGAGAAAGTGAAAGCGTATCCATATGAAGAGAAATAAATGGCAGCGTGCGCTATCCCTCTGCGTATCATACTCTGCCAGCAGAGCGTTTCGCAGTAATAAGTCATTTTGGGATCGGTTCCAAGCTCTCAGCTTCACGAGATCTGGATCTCAGCAAGTGTGCCAGGCGGATTGTACGTGCGGGCAACACAGCAGCATACAGTGCCACCACTGCCTCAGTCAGTAAGGGGTTAATGCTGCCCTCAGGGTGAAATCTGGCCAGCAGCAGCGGAGCCTCGGAGTAGTTGGTTGCAGTTTGCCCTATAGATGCCGGGAAAGCCCCGTCGGGGAGGCAATTCCTGCTTACACAATCCTCAAGCAACAGGAAATAATCATAGGGAGAATCTAATCTGGGTGTGGTGAGAGGAGTGTGTCATCCGCACGGCTCTGCTCCTCCTCACTCATCCCAGAGCAGCATCCCGACATGGATCCATATCCTGCAGGTAAGTGACCTACCTTCATGTACGCACCGCTACTTACGCTGTGAGAATCGCTTTCAGCAACGGTCCGACAACCACAGCTGGAGAACCCCAATCTAAGGGCGCGATCCCACGGCGTAAGCGCATTTCAGCCATATAAATACGCGTTATTTTTGCGTATTTCACCAGCGTGTATTTGTGTGCGCAAATTACATGTACACAAAAAATACGCACAAAATCACCTTGTTTTGTGCGTATATGCGCAGCGAATATGGAAGTTTTCTGCGTATATCATGCGCATTTATGCACTTCCACTGATTTCAATGGGCTCTTGCATGGCGCAAATGTGTATCCAGATAGGTCATCCATGAAAAACCACGCCCATGTAGAGGAACCCACTGAGATCAACGGGCCCTACTCACTGCGTATCACGTGTGAATGAGCCCTAATACTCATATATGGACATCAGTTACATTGTGTATTCTCTGTAACCTCCCCTCTATTGCTCTCTGGTATCAGTCATTTCATTCTGCGGAATATGACAGTAGGGCAATTTATTATTGTCCTCTGTTGTCAGCCAGTTACGGTCTGGCTGTAGGATAGATAAGGGCAGGCTGCTGCTCCCTGGTATCAGCCATTTCAGACTGGTCAGGAGCTAACAGAATGCAGAGTGGGAATTCAGTCCAGCACTCAGTGTGTGAAGGAGAGGACAGCCGCGGACTATTACTCTCTGTTACCAGTGTGCTGCAGCTTCTTCTATGCAGTTTTGGGTCGTCGCAGTTATCAGTCTGGTTCTATACATGGATGGAATATACAGCGGGGGAGGGAGGGGGCACTTGCTGTCACCGGGGGCCACATAGCATTCTGGCTGCCTTCAAATAGTCGTCTACGGGCCCATTCACAGGGGGGTATTTGCACTCTATATTCCGTCTATATTTTTTACGGGTTTGCATTGCGATATTCAGACACGTTTTACACATGTGAGGGGGAAAAATAAGTAAATCAGCACAGTATGTCCTATTTTGGTCCATATTTTGGGCTAAAATTGCCCATTAAAGCCAATTAGATGGCGTAAATATGCAGTGAATGTTCACAATACTTAAAAAAGTCATAAGTCAAAAATATCTAAGAAGCTCCACCCACCTAAGCCCCGCCCCTTTTCTAGACATGTTTGCAGAGTGGAGTGAGAGGCGGAACATCCCAGCATTTTGGCACAAATCAATAGTAAATTTGTCCAGACTGATTTGCATTTAAAAAAGCGCAATTTACACCATAAGAAATGTGCCCCGTTGCTTGCAGTCTATTGCTCCCAGTTATCAGCCATTTCAGCGTGAAGAGGATAGGGCATATTAACCTCTTGTTTGTACTGGAATACTTGCAGTTAAAATTCACAATTTTGCTGGTTGCGCCAAATTGTGTAAACCATGCCACTTTTTAAAAAACGACAGTAGGGGGCGTGGCTGCGTGCCGCGCATCACGTTTACTATAACCTAAATGCGCACGACACACCCAGCAGGGTGTCATCCTAGGGGCGTCCTCCCCTGTCAGAAGGACTGGAACAGAGGCCCAGGTGACAGGGCTAACAGGGAAGTGGGAGGAAAGGGTTAAAAGTAAACAAGGGGGGGGGTAGCAGGGGGATGGGAGGAGTTACAAAAGTGCAGGGAAAGAACATCAGAGGAGAAGAGAGACCAGCAGGAGAACAAGGATGACGCCCCCTGCTGCCCTGTGAATGCTTCCTTACAAGGGAGTGAAATGGTCAATGTAATATGTGAAGAATGGGGAGGGGGGACATTGTTAATAACATGTCATGGCAGCGGTTGGCGGGGTCTTTGGAGTCGGTTATAAAGTTGGTCGAGGGGGGAGGCGGGGGTGGATACCCACCTTCCCCTCTCTCATTGGATGGCGTGTGTTGGGTCTATCGCCTCTTGGCTCTGACAGGTGGTGGTTCTTGCAGAGATGGGCTTGTAAAGGCTAGTGGGTCTCCGAGTACGGCTGGCAGAAATTAAGGTATTTCACTTTAAATGGTGAGGTGACAGATTTTAGGGTTACAAGGACCTCCCCTCTCTTGGTGGATGATGAATATTTAATTAATGAGTTTTATGGTTAAATTGGGTTAATTAAATGGTTTGTAATAAAATGGCTACTGTGACCAAATTATCCAAAATGAATAAGTGTCATTATGCGGGATGTGGTGGGTGCGGGGTCAGTCATTGGAAGAAGGAGGCTAGAGCTGGTAATGACTCTGCTATACCCGGGTCATGGCTGCCAGACAGCACTTGGCTCCACGCTCCTCGGAGCTACAGTCTCTCAGAGACACGCAGTGGCGCAGGGACGGAGGTCTTATTTCCTGTCTGCCGCACCCACCCAGGGGTTTATCTAATTTACTAACAGAATGACTGCTCTACCGCCCTCGTGAGGCCATCTGTGCTACTACACTGCCACACCCCCCCTCCTTCTGTTTATGTCTTTTCATGGCACCTCAGGGGTTAAAGCACCGCGCTGGGATCATCATGTGCCGGCGTCCGTTTAGCGCTGCAGCTCTCTTGCACATTAAGCACATGGTCTTCCGTCTACATCGCACAGTAGGAGCTTCTTCCGTACGTTCCTCCCTTCCAGCATCACTGGCTTGTCCGTCTTCCTGCATCTCAACTGAAGCAGCAACCCTCCCTGCCTCCCCATCAGAGACCTCCGACTGTTGGACTTCCATTGGGCCTCCCTTATACAGGCATTAGCAAAAACGCTGCATTGTTCAATGCCTGCATTTACTTCGGTTTCAGCAGCGCTGTCGTGCGGTTTTGAACACGCGGTTCTCAAAACACAGCCAAGGAAGATCGGAAAAAAAAGCAATACCTAGCAGGCGCCGTCCGGGTCCCTGCCGCTGCTGCACCGCGATCGAGTGTCTGCGAGGAGCTGTCTGAGCTGTCCCACTAAAAACAATGGAAGTGTTGTACCGTGATTAGAGCAGTAAAAAGCGCCTGTGAGGGCGGCCTACTTGCGTTATAATCTTCTTCTGCAGCTCCAACTTAAGACCACCGCTAGTCTCCATGCTCTTCTCCAGCACATATTTCAGCTCTCTCTGTCCGCCTCCTTCACTCACTTTCCGCCGAGGCCTCAAGGTCTGCCGATAAGCTTCTCTCATGTAGCCCTCAGTTAAGAGGTGTTCCTTTTCTTGCAGTGGTTCAATATACTCTTCCTTTTGGCTGAGCTCCCCCCTTTGGCCCATGTCTTCCAGCTCTTGCTTCCGACGCTCCTTGGTCCACAAGTAGTTTGTAGTTTTCAGCCTACAACATGGCATTGCTCACCTGCTTGAGAGCAGCAGCCGGTTTCTTCTCACCTTCTCCATCCTGACCCCTCATGTCCTCTTTGGATGCCTTAGGGTCTTCCAGCTCTCGTTGGCCGTCCTCCAGCTGCTCCGCACCTCATGCAGTTTCTGGATAGCTTCATCTCTATCATGATTTTCACAACCTGCTCACATGTGGCCTCCAGGCTACCTTCTAAGCACAACTTGGCATACCTTGTTGCTTGTAACTCATCTTTAAGACCCTCCAACAGGGTCTTCATGTCTTCTACCAGCTGTTGGGACACTTTTGTACTTTTCCAGTTCCAGAACTCTTCTCAGCACCCTTCTTGGAGCTAACCAAGTTTTGCACAATTGCTTGTTGATTTTTTTCTAATTCCGCCTTCATTTCATGGGCCTCTTCCGGTGTGTGTCAAGGAAGGAGCTATGGTCTCTTTCTCAGGAGCCTCCAGTTGCCCCAGGAACACATTTCTCTCATCTTCCATGTGTTTGTTTTGTACTAAGGCCAAGCTTCTGATGAGTTTCCTCCTTCAATCTGTTCATCTTCTCAGATAGCTCTGTTTGGACTCTACCCTCTCTCTCTTGTGTTCTCCATTGCCTTGCAGTAGCACCTTTACCTCCTTGGTCAAGTCATTCTGCTCACTTTCCAGAGTCTGTTGGCCTCTTCCCTATTTTCTTTCACCTTTTTGAATTGGTTGAGGTGTTCATACAGTTCCTCCACAGTTTGGGCATGTTTCTGTCCAAGCTCCTGGACTTGGGCTTCATGTGCTTTTAGCTTTCTCATCAAACTTTTCTTCAACTGGGTCTCCTCTAACTTCTGGGCTCTCATTTGCATCCTGAGATCTTCATGTTTCTGAGGGCCTTTGAACGATATCCCTCACATTTCTTATTCCCACGAGGGCACATACGGCGACGGCATTTTTACATTTTCATGTCTGCTCTGTGTAAGCGCCTGAATGGGCGTGATCACGGCCAGCGTTTTCTTGTCCATTCACATGACCGCGAGTGTCGGTTTCAGTGAAAAAATACACCGCACCCCAGAAAACCCTCACTCTGCCAAAATCCTCATTGAACACTGCATAAATGCCTCCCCCTCCCTTCTCTTTTCCTGCTCCCATACGAGTCTCTAGGACCAGCCGGCGTATATTGGCCAAAACATAGTTCCAGAACTATGTTTTGGCTGAGCGTATATGTGCCGTCCGTGTCTATATTCTATTTTTCGCACTACTGGTGTATTTACGCGCCGTATATTTGCTCGTGTGAACGGCTGCATTGGAAACCAATGCTTCACATGGGTACTGTATATGCGCTCGTGGGAATAAAGCCTCGGTTTCACAATTTAGGTTCCAAAATCACTCAAAGCTGTCTTTTGAGCAAGAATCGTTGGGTCTAACTGCATGGACATTGTGCAGTTTTCATTAACGAGTCATTCATCGTTGTCTTTCAGCTAGCTGAAAGAGAACGATGAGCCTTATCAGCCTTATCAGTGCAGCACGCCGAGTTCTCAGCGGGATATTGCTGATACTATTGTTTCAGCTTGTATTTCGCCCGGAGAACACAACCGGAGTATGAAGAAGACAGCTCTCCAGCTGTGTTCTGCATACCCCACTCGGAGCGCTCAGCTGGATACTAGCTCAGCACTCCAAGAAGACAAGAGCTGTATGCAGAAGATAGCGGTCCCTCTTGTCTTCTGCATACAGCATTAGCCTTCATTTATACACTTATGCAAAGTGAACGCTCGAAACTGTAACTCAAATGGCCGTTTAAGCGAATTTTGAGCGATCATCTTGCCGGGTAAATGCACACAACGATTATGCCTTTTGAGTGACTTTTGAGCGATAATCGTTGTGTCTAAATGGGCCTTAAGTCACTCGGATCGTAAACTTCAGATTAGATTCAGATTATTAGGAAGCGAAGCTCAATTACATTAACACGCAGTCATACCGTGGCATTCCTGCATTCGGTACAAAGATTCATTTTTCGACCCCCCCCCCCCCCCCCCCCCGGTATTTAAATACTCCGTGCAAACAAAATGCTTATTGTTGGTCTCACCGGCACCCAGCACCTGAGGCACAGCCCATCGCCCATGTTATTGGGCTGCCTCTCCAACATTTACAGCAATGAAGGAAAGGGGAATTATCTAGAGTTGGAGGCCACGTGGCTCTGTTCTACAAGGGATGGGAGAGGCAATAAGCTTTGCTCCCACCCTATATAGAGATAAGTACAGAATGAGCCAGCCTTGGGCATGTTTCTTGCTATGGGCATCCTCTTCACCTCTGCTCCATGTATCTTCCTTAGAGTCTATATCTTGTATATATCAACCTTTTGTATATGAGATATTTATATATATATGCTGATTTATACAGGACATTCCGGGGACAATAAAGCTGAACCCATCAAAACCCAACCTCAGTGGCAGAACACATCTAAATCTTTCCAGGGGAAGCAGCTCTACAACCCCAGGGCAGTGGTGCCTCCGGGACTTGAGTGTCTTGTAGAGGTAAGAGAACCAATGTATCACATAATCAATATACATGTCAAGGTGGGCTATCCTGAGGGATATAATGTCATATAGTCAGTATCACCAGGGTTAGGAGCTTTCTTTGACCTCCATATACAGGAAGGGTCAATTAATTAAAGGGGTTTTTCAACATTAAAAAAAAAATGGGACTTAGAGGATTTTTTCTATTCATGACCTATTCTTGGGATAGGCCATCAATAGATAATTGGCAGTGCAGCGTCCGACGAGCGGGTCCACTGCCAAGGAGACAGCAGGGTAGAGTTTGGGCCTTGTCATGGGTCTCTACCATCTCCCACCCTGAGGGTAGCACGGGACCCGTCTAAGTTACCGCTGGGGGGGCTTGCACGGGGGTAACCCAATATGTGGTTTACCTTCAACAGTCCTGTCACGGGTGACACCACCGTTCCTTCCTCTGCGGTGAAATCCAGATGATGAAAAAAGTGGTCCACACACACAGGGAAACTTTTAAGGAGCAAAGCCAGGAACAGTCTTCAGAGCTCGCTTACTTAAAAAATATTTGCAATCCAACAAAAGGCATAAACTCACGCCAGCAGGAAAGCAGTGCAAAATCACAAAGTGGTGCAACAGGGAGGAAATCACAGGATAGCAGAAGAAGCTACAGTCCCAGTTATCTGCGGGGTTCTGTCCCAGTTCTCCTTTACACGCTCCAGCTCTCTACCGGTCGGCACTCACATTTGGCAGGCAGGCACTTCACGCTGCATGGCAGTTCCACTCTCTCTCCATCCATCAGTGGTTCAGGATATCACCGGCATCTCCTGGGTAAAACAGGCCCAGGGAAGGTTGAGAATACCTTTCAACCTCTTCCATTCCAGCCCACACAGAACTGATGGTATCTGTGTGGTTCACTTGCAGCTCCACCAACGCTCCTCACTCTTGCAAGACCAGAACAGAACACCAGACTCTCTTTCAGAACCTCTTACAATCACATACATTTGGCACGATCACGTGACAAACAACAAGATACATTTTCCAAACATCTCACATACCAGACAGTTAACCCATTCAGTGCTGCAGCTAGGCAATACACATCGTATTCATACAACATAGAAGACACTGACAACACATAGGCACAAGACAAATGCATGCATACATTATTGAGGGGCCCCGTTAACTCTGGAGCACTACAGTAAGGGTCAGCCACTGAGAAACCCCACTGATCAGCTGATTCACAGCACTACTGCATATGTGGTCAGTGCTAGAAGCAGATATCCCTGTCAACATTGCAGTGGGCTGGTTTGGTACTGCAGGCTCAGTTTACATTTAATTCAGTGCCAACTGTGCCTGCAATACCAGCCTGGGCCACTACACTATGAACAGCCGCACCAGGAATCAACTGATTGGCAGGGATTTCGAGGGATAAAATCCCACTGATCATCCGTAGATGACCTATCCTGAGAATAGGTCATCAAGGGAAAAAATATCAAAAATCCCAGACAACCCCTTGAGGCCTGTGATTGGTGCGGATCAGGGCTCCTGCACTGGACCTGGGGGAAGGGAGAGGGGAATGACATCTGGCCGGTAAGTATGGCTTATTTTTTCTTTTATTATTTTTGGACATTCCTTGCTGTTACAAATATTTTTTTTTACTCTCGGCTAGTAAGATAAGCTGTACAGCCACCCCCCTCCGATGATGTGATGGGCACAGAGAGGGTCCAGACCAAGTGACCATTGTTGGGACCAGGACAGAAGTGCAGGTTCCGAGACTGCAGGTCCTGGTAAGGACACCCCCTTTAAGTCATTGCATTTATGAGACTATTTTCTCTTTTCTCCATAGGTTGACGAGGTCACGCTAGAAGAAAATGGTGAGAAAATACAATTATCAGCCCTAACGACAATCTAATCTGAATCTCCACTAGAGATGAGCGAACGTACTCGGATAGGCACTACTCGTCCGAGTAATGTGCCTTATCCGAGTACCGTTGTGCTCGTGCTCAAAGATTCGGGTGCCGCTGCGGCTGACAGGTGAGTCGCAGCGGGGAGCGGGGCAGAGCGGGCGGGAGAGAAGGAGAGAAAGATCTCCCCTCCGTTCCTCCCCGCTCTCCCCTGCAGCTCCCCGCTCCGCAGCGCGTCCCGAATCTTTGAGCACGAGCACAGCGGTACTCGGATAAAGCACATTACTCGGACGAGTAGTGTTTATCCGAGTACGTTCGCTCATCTCTAATCTCCACCTTTTATCAGAGTGTCATTTTTGGATCCAATATTTCTTTGATCTTTTAACCCCCGCAGTCCGTCTTCATCTTCAGGACGTTGTGCTTTTATTTTTGTTTTTTCTCATCAGCAGTTTCTGAGAACCAAAACTTTATTTTTCTGTTGACGTCACCAAATATTACGAGTTACATTCTTTGATTACACCATTTATTGGGATCTATTTAAAAAGTTTTAGACATTTTTGGGGGAGGAATAGAAAATGCAGCTATTTTTTATTTTTTTATTTTTTTTTAGTTTTCAATTTTTCACAGCGTTCACCATGCAATATAAATGACGTTAACTTTATTCTGTCGTTCTGTACAATTATGGCAATACAATTTTTTCCCTACTTTTACACAGTGAAAATACTTGAATAGGGGCTTGAAGATTTGCGCAGTTAACCCTTCCCACCCTCTCTTAAACCTTAAGTAATCACACTGCACTTTGATACGGGTGAACTGGTGAGAAGACTTACCAATCAGTTTTTTTCATCAACCAATCTTTGGCCTTTGCCCCTGACCGTGCTCCCGCTGGCCCGAATACACCTTTATAGCCCAGAGCTGGTACTCTTCCTGGGAGCCCTGCCCACAGGAAACTAACCAGCCAGCTGGGCACAGCACCCAAGCTAAACTGTTATTTAGGGATACACAACCCCTTTCCTCTAAAACTACCATATTTTTCCATGTATATGATGCAGTTTTTTGCCCATTTTTGGGTTAAAAGTCTAACTGCGCCTTATACACGGGGGGCTGGCTCGGGGGTGTCTAATACTTACCTAGCAGCTGGCGTTCGGGTTCTCGCGCTGCTCTCCATCGCTGCTGCAGCCTGCCGTGTCCTCCACACCAACAGAGCAGTTCTTCCTGGAAGTGGGGCTTGAATACCCCGCCTCCAGCAAGCTACAGCTCTGATTGGTTAATCCAGCACCACGTCAGCCAATGAAAGCCACCGCTGGTTTAACCAATCACAGCCATTCATTGACATCATTCATTCACGTGAAGGAGGACACGGCAAGCTGCAGCAGCGACGGAGACCAGCGCGAGGACCCAAACGCCGGCTGCTAGGTGAATATTGTTGTTCTTTTTTTACATAAGCTAGGGCTTATTTTTATTTATCAAAGCATCACATGTTCTTGGCCAAGTAAAAAAATAAACCTTTTGCCATATTTATAAAAAAAATAATCAAAATAATAAAACAAAAATACCTATTTGGTATTGCTGCATCCGTAAAAGTCAGATTGATATAAGTAATGCATTATATACTCTGCATGGGAAAAAAAATAAAGAAGGCCAGAATTGCGCTTTTTTGGTCCCCCCCCCCCCCCTATCCCCAAGAAAAATGTAATAAAAAGCGATCGAAAAGTCATATGTATTTCAAAATGGTACCAACGGAAACTACAGGATGTCCCGCAAGAAATGAGCCCCGCACAGCTACGGTAGGTCGATGAAAAAATTAAAGAGTTATGGCAGTCAGAAGATGGCGACAGAAAATAATTTAAAAAAATTAAATATCTTTGAAAAAAAAATTGTACAGGAAAAAAAAAACCTATATAAATTTGGTATTGTAGTATTTGTACTAGAATAAAGCTATCAGCTCATTTTTGTTGCAGCGTGTACGCCGTAGGACCAAGACGCAATCACAGATGGTGGAATTGTGTTTTTTTTTTCATTTCACTTCACTTAGAATTTTTAAAAAGTCTTTCAGTACGTTATATGTTACATTAAATAGACCATTAAAAAATACAACTCGCCCCGCGAAAAACGAAGCCGTCAGACAGCGGCGACACTGGATGAATAAAAGAGTTATGATGTTTTTAAAGTGGGGAGGAAAAACCAAAATTGGAAAAAAAAGTCAGTGTTCTTAGGGCTTATTTACCCAAGCGTATATCGGCCGGCGTTTTCATGGCTGACCGATACACATTTCCATCTTAGCAGTGCCCCCCCCTTCCCTCCCCCCCTCACCTCTCTCCTCCCCTCTGAGCGGTTTGCAATTGGAGTGGGTGGGATGGCGGTGGAGCTAACCCCCCGCCCCTCCCTGTATCTTGTCCACAGCCAGCAGTGGGAGTGGGTGGGACAGAGCTGAGCTTAGCTCCGCCCCTGTCTGGCACCCTACCATTGCAAATGCCAGAGTGGAGGAGAGAGGCAGAGAGTCGGTGAGGGGGAGGGAAGGGAGGGACTGCTCAGATGGAAGCGTATATTGGCCGGCAGTCCTGTTCTATACAAACTCCGCGTACATCCAATGTACATGTATGTAACATGGCGCAAACTGGTTAATACGTGTATCTCTTCTATCACCTCTGTTATGTGATGAGGAACTGGCCCACAAAGCCAAGCGGGGCCACAGCAGTGAGAAGGAAGCTATGTGCTTCCAGCAGAGGTCAGCTCCGTGAACGGTGGCTCATTGAAAGAGGGCTCATACAGCCACGCAGACAGCAAAAGAGAAAGAAAAATTATGACCGCCGGAATACAAAGAGGCAAAATCCAATACATTTCTCAAGTCCAGTCGGCTTAGTCCTTAGGCTTGGATAAGTATGTATATGGATCCTACTAGTAACTGTTGGTAAAGAGTAAGCGGCAAGTTCAGGAACAAGCTTCAGCAAAGGTGGAAAATTCTTCAGAATTGTTCCCATTTTCCTTAAAGGGGTTGAACCAAAATTGCAAGTTATCCCCTATCCATAGAATTACTTGATGATCGGTGGGGATCTCACTCCTGTGTCCCCCACCCTCTTTACTGTGGGGCTACTGCATTGCCCTCCAGTTATGGAAAATGAATCAGGCACTGGTCGTGCATGCGCCCCACCACCCTATTCACTGTCAGTGGGACTGCCGAGATACCTGAGCGGTACTCACTCGGGTATTTCCCTTGTTCCCATTGAAATGAATGGCGTGCTGACCAGTGACGTCACTATAGGGTGACAGAGTGGGAAACGGGAGTCCAATTCTAAAGATTGTCAATGGATAGGGGATAATTTGCAATTTTTGTTCAAACCCTTTAAGAAAGTATCTCCTCCACAATCCAACTAAAGCCACCAAATATTCACCAGGTTTGGTGCGAAGCTACTTGAGATATCACTTTTCACATTCGCAAGTCTTACTGAAATTATTGTTTTAGCTTTCTACACCAGATCTGGGCAGACAATCTTCATGATACGCCATGAGTCGGAGTGCTGTGGACCATCCTTCAATCTGAGATTCGGAAATCGTAAAATGAGAGATGTGGTTTCACTGTGTACGATGTCTACAGATGACTGCTGTGGAGGAGGAGACTCTGATGTAAGATCCTGACTGCTCCAAATACTCCAACCACTCTTACATTGGGATTGGGAGGTAGTCAAAGCCCCACCCCTGCTTTACAGCACGATTACAATTTTATTTTCTAAGTGCTGCCCTGTCACATTATATGAATGCTTGAATGATCACTCCATGCTTAAAGGCATATTTCCATCTTATTTTAATGTGTTTTGAAATCACAAAACAATGCTCTCACATATAAGATGTTTATTTCCAAAATGCTCCGTTCTCCAGGTATTTCAGATTTTGATTCCTCTGTCCTCCGGTTGATTACTGCTTGTTGCCTAGAAAACTGACTCTCTCTTCCATGAAAGAATTAGCAGAAAAGGCGGACTTATAGATGAGGTGCAAGCCCTAAACAAGAAGGGGGCAGAGGAATCAATATCTGGAGAACGGAGCATTTTGAGTATTAGCATCTTATCTGGGAGTGCATTGTTTTGCGATTTCAAACACATTGAAAAGGATCTTCAAGATGGGAATACCCCTTTAATATCTGGCTAGTTTGGAAAACCCATTTTCATATATAGAATTCTTCGTTTAAAGGGTTTTACCACCAAAGACATTTATTACTTATTCACAGGATAAGGGACAAATATCTGATTGCCGGGGGTCCGAATGCCCCATATTAATAGAGCAGTGGTGTGCATGATTGACTACAGCTCCATTCACTTCTATGGCAGAGCAAAGATCGATGCCCTCAGCAATCTCCCTCCATCCCATAGAAGTAAATGTAGAGGTTTTGGCACATGCACAGCGACGCTCCATCTAAGTGGGTCATTCAGAGGCTCCATTCTTTAGATCACTGGGAGTACTGATGCTCAGAGCCCCAGCGATCACATATTTACCCCTACGCTATTGATAGGGACTCCATTTCTTTGGTGTTAAAATCCCTTTAATAGAGTGGCTCTTCTGTTCAGCATCCTCTGGTCTTGACCAAAGTGGAGGGCGGTTACAAAGAGCATCTCTCTCTCTGGACTTCCCATCCTGTTCTACATTTCTATAACAATCTATTGACTTGAATGGACACCGTGCAATGCTTATTTTCTCCTGTGGTGGCGCTGCAGGAAAATTGCATGATTACTTCAAGGTTTCCCCACAGATTCAGCCAATCTCTGGGAATCCCAGCAGGGGTACAATTTAGACAATCCCACTTTAAAAGTAAGATGGACAACGCCTTTAACAAAGTATTTCAAGAACGGGAGACAATGAACAGGCAATCAAAATGCACACTAGATGCAGATCTTGCCATGTAAACATAATGGCCTTGTAGCTTTGTAAAGATGTTGTCCCATAATGACAGCCACATGGGTATGTTGGTTGGTGTCACCTGTTCTGGACCGCTCTTTGAGTAAGGGATCTTACCCACTTGCGTTTTTTAACGCTGCGATATCGCTGCGTTTTTTTCACGCGATTGTCAATGGGACTTTCTAATGTCAAAAACGCATCGAAGTTGGTGCTTTGCAATTTATGGGCCCAGACCATCCATATGTTCTATTGGTAGCCCTTCATTCGGCTGGCTGGTATATACGTTCCTCAACATTGAAATTGTAACACCAAGAAGGATAAGCTATAAGGTTATGCAAATCGAGGAATTAGAAGGTGTTGCTAAGATTTGCAAATTATTACATTTCCAAGCACCTAGCTCCAATCTATGGCAGCTTCAATGGTATAAAAGGGGTTTCAATGGTATAAAAGCCAGATCAAAAGCAAGTTTCAACAACATAAAACCTCAAAAATCAGATAGTCCTGTGGTATGATTGTATAATACTGCCTGTTCGTTATCGTACTAGTTATCACTACTTGTGGCAAACTAAGAGGGACAGAATCTTTGAACAGGAAGGCCTTGGTCTGCCATTCCAGCAACCGGTGTTCCATTAATCTCAGGCCACACCCCCTTAAAGGTTATCGTGGTGCAAAGCAAATCGGCAGTCGCGCTGGAACGGAGGTCTATTCTTCTCAGCAATGAGATTGGCTTTTGCCTCAGATGCGATGATAGCTGGAGATTGGTCTGGAGACCATGTGGGCAATGCCATACCAGTTCTACTTCCAGGATTTTGGTGTGGGGTGACATAATGTATGGTAGCTGGACCCTTCTAGTCTCCATTCTAGGTACACTAACAGCTCAGCATTATGTTGATTTGGTCTTGGAACCACCGATACCGCCATTTCTCCATAGTGTCCTAGGAGCCATTGTTCAACACAACAACGCCAGGCTTCATGTTGCTTGTGCAACTGTGAGCAGCTTGCATGACAAAAACCTCTTACCACGACCTGCAGTGTCTCCGGACTTAATTCCCATTGAGCACATCTGGGATGTCTTTGGTTGGCAATTGCAAATGGAGCTGCCAGCAGTGGATCTTGATGATTTACATGCCCAAGTACATTCAGTAAAGTAGAACATTTCTCTGACAACCATTAATAATTTCAATGGTAGCATGCCAAGGTATGTAAGTGAATGAATTTCTGTTTGTGGCGCTCTTACCCGATACTGAATAAATGGAGGTGTTTTTAATATTCTGTTTCCATTTTTTCATCATTTGCATATCATTAACACATCTATCGATCCTGCGATTTCCATAACTCCACAAACTTTCCTTCTTGGTGTTGTAATTTTAATGTTTCGGAGTGTATTAGTTCATTTTTCCTGCAGAGGCTGGAGCTTCCGCCAGCAAAAACAACTGATGTCCGAGGCTTTCGGAAGAAAGACCGCCACTTTGAGGTGGTAGCTAGAGCAAATTCATGAAAAAATCCTTAGATTCTTTCTGTGATGGGATACAAAAGTTTTAACAAAATTCCTTTTTGTTCTCTAGCTAAAGATCACAGTCCTTCCAACGTCCACCATAGGTTTCGTCAAAGTTTGGAACTCTTCTCGTAAAATGAATGCCTCAATTGAGATGAGGTATGGAGAGCCTGCATTCACTGCTGAGCTGCCCTTATCCCATCCGGAGAAAATTATTGAGGTGAGGCCTAAACTATGGATGCATCAAGGACCATTGATTGATGCCTTCTATGTTCACCCGAGTTCTTGTTTCCTGTGGGTTCTCTGGTTTCATCCTAACATCTGGATAGGTTAGTTGGTGTCTTATAAAATTGGCTCCCTGAGATGCAAAGGGAGCCCCAATGAGAATATTGACTAATCCTTTCATAGAGATGTGTCGGATTGTGTGTTTCCATTGTGAGGTTGTATGGCTATGTGGTTAACTTCCCTTCTATGTCTTGGTCCAACCATAATGGTCCACAATGTTGACTTTTCATTAGATAATCAGTGTAAATGGATCCTGTCCGGTGGCCAAAATAACCACAGAGGGAAAAAGGAAATCTTCTAAAGTCATCTTCCAGTTTCCGATGGACATGGAGGCAACATTGAAAACTGCTATCTTGGCTATGTTCCTGTACATGGTGAGTTGTGGACACCACGGATGGTCCTAGGAAAGATCAGCGAGATGCTTCATGAGCTCTTCCATCACCACCCTGTAGTTATATAGTTCTAGCATCTACATGTAGCGGTAGTGATGGAGGCACCTCTCTAATGACTACTGTATTGGAAGATTTTCATCAGATGCTGGTGGGGTGTTACTGTTTGATATTGGCTTTTGCTTCATTTACTAACATTAGTAGTTTATGGCTCAACACTTCATGTAGCTTACAGGGACCTTGTACAGGGTTCATTCTAATGGTGGGATATGGGTGTGAGATAGCAGTATACGATGGTCATACATTGACGCAGGGTACACTTTGGGTCCAGAAAAATGACACAGACACTTGGGGTACAGGATAATCACCCTTATTTGATGAACTATTACATCCACATACAATAGATTTTATCATCCTAACCCCATCCATGTAGACTGAGATGATAAGATGTGAAGTTGGTCACTTATTAATTGAATATTATGGTTTTTTTTTTCATTTTTCTGAATAGATGTACAGACTAAATCAGGATTCCAGGAGCAGCTACTCAAGTTCCGACACCAATTGGGGTACTTCTAGCGACAACCATGCTGGATTTTTTACTCATGGAGGCTTTGCTGGAGGTTTGGCCGTTGGAGGAGGGGACTGGGGTGGTGGAGGAGGAGGGGACTGTGGAGGTGGAGGTGGAGGAGGAGGAGGGGGGGATTGTGGAGGTGGAGGAGGAGGAGGGGATTGTGGAGGAGGAGGAGGAGGAGGAGGAGGGGATTGTGGAGGTGGAGGTGGAGGAGGGGATTGTGGAGGTGGAGGAGGGGATTGAGGAGGTGGAGGAGGAGAAGGGGACTGAGGAGGTGGAGGAGGAGGAGGGGACTGTAGCGGGGGGATTTGATTAATGGTGGTTCTATTCATGTCTTATGCTTTGGCCATCTTTATCACGGTCGGTCACTTTTATCTCATGTCACCACCATTCAAAGTAAAAGAAGTACCTCACTGGAGCTCTGAACTCTTACAGCAATCTCAGCATCTGAAATGATTTGTATGGCCACTTTAGTAGTTACTGCATGTTTATGGCCAAATTTTCTGCAACGTTGAGCCCATATGTGTGTCCACAAAAATTTGTAAATGTGTGATTTACATGTAAAGATCGTGTTATATATATATATATATATATTTATTGTATGTTTACTCATTTTATAGAAGTAAAGCTCATCCATTGCATAAATTGGAAATGTTCTTGTTCACATCCAGAGGCTGAGTGTCTGTTTTAAATAAGTGTGCAGGATCATTCCAAGAATGCTGATCTTCACCTGCTTCTATAAGACGCCCTGCTCTCTCACATAGACTGCTCCCCATAGTTTCCCTGTCTCTCATATACACTGCTCCCCATAGTTTCCCCGTCTCTCATATACACTGCTCCCCATAGTTTCCCTGTCTCTCACACAGACTGATCCCCATAGTTTCCCCATCTCTCACACAGACTGTTCTCCATAGTTTCCCTGTCTCTCACACAGACTTTTCCCCATAGTTTCCCCATCTCTCACACAGACCGCTCCCCATAGTTTCCCCATCTCTCATCCAGACTGCTTCCCATAGTTTCCCTACCTCTCACACAGACTGCTCCCCATAGTTTACCCATCTCTCACACAGACTTTTCCCCATAGTTTCCCCATCTCTCACAAAGACTGCTCCCCATAGTTTTCCCATCTCTCACACAGACTGCTTCCCATAGTTTTCCTATCTCTCACACAGACTGTTCCCCATAATTTCCCCGTCTCTTATATACACTGTTCCCCATAGTTTCCCCATCTCTCACACAGACTGCTCTCCATAGTTTCCCCGTCTCTCGCACAGACTGCTCTCCATAGTTTCCCCTTCTTTCCTATACACTGCTCCTCATAGTTTCCCCATCTCTTACACAGACTGCTCCCCATAGTTTCCCTACCTCTCACACAGACTGCTCCCCATAGTTTCCCCATCTCTCACACAGACTGCTCCCCATAGTTTCCCCATCTCTCACACAGACTGCTCCCCATAGTTTTCCCATCTCTCACACAGACTGCTTCCCATAGTTTCCCCATCTCTCACACAGACTGTTCCCCATAGTTTCCCCGTCTCTCACACAGACTGCTCCCCATAGTATCACCTTCTTTCACACAGACTGCTCCCCATAGTTTCCCCGTTTCTCACACAGACCGCTCCCCATAGTTTCCCCGTCTCTCACACAGACTGCTCCCTATAGTTTTCCCGTCTCTCACACAGATTGATCCCCATAGTTTCCCCATCTCTCACAGACGGCTCCCCATAGTTTCCCCATCTCTCACACAGACTTTTCCCCATAGTTTCCTCATCTCTCACACAGACTGATCCCCATAGTTTCCCCATCTCTCACAGACTGCTCCCCATAGTTTCCCCGTCTCTCGCACAGACTGCTCTCCATAGTTTCCCCTTCTTTCATATACACTGCTCCTCATAGTTTCCCCATCTCTTACACAGACTGCTCCCCATAGTTTCCCTACCTCTCACACAGACTGCTCCCCATAGTTTCCCCATCTCTCACACAGACCGCTCCCCATAGTTTTCCCATCTCTCACACAGACTGCTTCCCATAGTTTCCCTATCTCTCACACAGACTGTTCCCCATAGTTTCCCCGTCTCTCACACAGACTGCTCCCCATAGTTTCACCTTCTTTCACACAGACTGGTCCCCATAGTTTCCCCGTTTCTCACACAGACTGCTCCCCATAGTTTCCCCGTCTCTCACACAGACTGCTCCCTATAGTTTCCCCGTCTCTCACACAGACTGCTCCCGATAGTTTCCCCGTCTCTCAAACAGATTGATCCCCATAGTTTCCCCATCTCTCACACAGACTGCTCCCCATAGTTTCCCCATCTCTCACACAGACTTTTCCCCATAGTTTCCTCATCTCTCACACAGACTGCTCCTCATAGTTTCCCCGACTCTCATATACACTGCTCCCCCTAGCTTTCCCGTCTTTCACACAGACTGCTCCCCATAGTTTCCCCATCTCTCACACAGACTGCTCCCCATAGTTTACCCGTATCTCATATACACTGCTCCCCATAGTTTCCCCATCTCTCACACAGACTGCTCCCCATAGTTTTCCCATCTCTCACACAGACTGCTCCCCATAGTTTCCCCATCTTTCACACAGACTGCTCCCCATAGTTTACCCGTCTCTCATATACACTGCTTCCCATAGTTTCCCCATCTCTCACACAGACTGCTCCCCATAGTTTCCCCGTCTCTCATATACACTGCTCCCCCTTTCTTTCCCGTCTTTCACACAGACTGCTCCCCAGGGATTTTGAACGCAGCGATGCATTAATTTTTTTTTTTAAAGGGTTCTTAATCTGCAAGAGTGGAAAAACCTAAAAATATATATATAATTGTACCGACCCTCAGTACAAATAAAAAAATGTAATTTAGACTGCAATATTAATGCTGGAAAAAAATAAGCGTTCAGTTAATAAAGTTTTACAATACATTATATGCACCCAAAATGGTACCAATAAAAACTACAGTTAGCTAGATGGATATTTACCTTCTCGCCTTTTGAGCCGTATTAACATCTTTTTTTTAACCCCTAAGTGCTTGTGATTACGCAGGCCTTCTCAGCGCATGACATGGCCGCGACTGCAGGGGGTTCACCGACTTTTACTCCTGCTATCCTGTACTTGTGGCAGGAAGGAGCATAAATCACCCCCAAACACAGTCTTACACGCCCCAAGATATACATGTTGCCACCAGTGACCGTTTACTGTAAGCAAGGTCAGATACCTAAATCCGGTAGTATAGTGGTAGCGGCACTGTGCTCCAGCAGTCAGTTAGGCCACTCTCACACATGCAACTGGCAAAACGCTGCAAGTTTGTTTTCCCGCGATTTTACTTGAGTTTTTGGACGCAGGTTCCTTCCTCCAACAACGGGATTTAGCGCATCCCATCATTGTGATAGGTAATGAGGTGCGCTAAACATGGTAAAATGGAGCAGATAGCGCTCAAAAGTCGAACACATGTCCGCGAGGCCCCAATGAAAACAATAGGAGCGTTATACTGAAGATTGTGATTGTTCCCAGTAAGAGAAACCAAGTAATCTTGTAGATATGATACCTTTTAATGGCTAACAAAAATACATGAGTTATAGTGAGCTTTCACACCTACTCAAGGTCCTTCCTCAGGCATAATAGAACAGATCTAAAGACGTATTTATATAAAAAAAATTCACATGATCACATGGGAGGGCACAGACATGGTGAACTTAATTTACACTTAGATAAAAAAACACAGGCAGGATAAAAGGGCATAGATGTGATTAATAGCACCTAGATATACACCAAGGAGGGGTGAGCATAACAGTAAGGCCTCCTGCACACAGGTGTATTTGAATTGCAGAGTCCGCAGCAGGCCTTCGGACTCTGCAGCAAATACAGCCCATACTATTCAATAGCAAAACCCCATTTTATCTCCACAAGTGGAAATCAATTTCCGCTTGTGGAGAATAAATCGCAGCATGCTGCGATTTTGCACGGGTTACGCACAGCCGGCATTTTGCAGTGAACACTGCAGAAGTATCGCGGGATATGGGTCACCACCCAGCGGGGCAGGGGGGAGGAGCTGCTGCGCACGTGCAATGGAGTGCCGGCCAGCACATCTGCAGCGTGTGCAGAAGCCGCCAGACAGGTAAGCTGAGGTCACCGGCCGGGCACCGGGTCGAACTCTGCTGCAGGAATCCCACATGGGGGATCCAACCTGCCCGTGTGCCGGAGGCCTAAATAGTCCAGTGACAAGGAAAGTGAAAGTGTATAGGTCAGCGTGTTACCTCTGCTCTGGATTTCTCATATCTCCTAATCTCCAAATAAGGAAGATGGAACAATACCTCTGCAGCGCCACCTATTGGAGACTATAGATTAGATTTTAATAGGGTTTTGGTGGTGCTTATTTAGTAATCTCTACATAGGCTTTTGGAAGTTGGTGATCCAGACCTGTGTTTTAGCGTGTATATGCACAATTACACGCGTGATACTAATTGATGACTGATGGTCACATTTGATTACTACCACTATTTGCCCCTTTATTTATTATATTATTCCATGTTGTCTTTTTGAATAATAAAGTATTTAGATTAGATTTTAGGGGATATCACCCATGGGTATTTTTTGCCTTTGGCCATTAGAATTGTGCATGTATGACCTGCTTTTAAACAAGTAAAACCATCCACAGACAGCTGTTGCGGGGTGTCTGCCCCTCATCAGTGTAAAATCACAATCTCCACTGATTCAGAGACCCCCTCCGAGATTCATACCGTTACTGATAGTATCAAAGGTGGTTATAAATGTATATTCCCAGAGGAACGTGTCCAGCATGCAGAGCAAGATGGCTGCACTGTAAGCCAGCTCCATCCAGGTGTCTACTAAGGCCTCATGCCCACAACGGTGACGGACTACACCAGCGGAATATGGCAGTGGGGTCCATCACGGCGCCCCCCAAAGACCCCATACTCACCTCTCCGGATCCGCCGCTCTAGTCCCGTTCAGTGCACCAGCATAGTCCAGTGCATGACGTGCCAGCGGTGGGCGACCATGCGGCCGGCAGTGGGCCGTGACACGTAATAACGCGATACTTCCGCTGTGCTCACAGCGGAAGTATCACGTGACAGTCGTCTTCCTCTGACTACAATGGAAGCCGACCACGCGTTTTTCCGCAGCAATTAGAGCATGCTGCGGAATTCCGGGGTAGAACATTGAGCTATTAGGTTCAATAGACCCTTATAGCTGTGGGATAATGCTGCAGATTTCCACCGTGTTTCACGTGGCAGAAATCCAGCCGTGGGCATTAGCCCTAAAGCAACAAAAAGAAGCCTTCCAGCCGTCTGTACTCATCACTAACCCAGTACAGCTGAGAGCTCTGGACCAGAGGACTATGAGAAAGAGGAGAGGCGGCACTGCTGGCAAGAGCAAGGAGGAGAACAGGAGCCACAAGCAAATGGTGGGCGCTCCCTCCTCCCTGAAAACTGAAACTGGGAGACAGAAAGTTATGAGGAACAGCTCTATTGGACCATGTGGGAGGCAGGGAGAGAACTGTGCACATAGCAGTGATGTCTCTCCCCATCAAAACAAGTATGTGATAAATACATGCCGGGAGAGGAAGGCAACCTCTGGGACACAAGAGGGGGGAGGGGAAGAAGTGTGCTTGCATGATGCAGAAGCACCCTCAGGAGAGGAGCCAGGGGCAGAGAGAGAAGTGTCCCTGCATGATGCAGAAGCACCCTCAGGAGAGGAGACGGGGGCAGAGAGAGAAGTGTCCCTGCATGATTCAGAAGCACCCTCAGGAAAGGAGACGGGGGCAGAGAGAGAAGTGTCCCTGCATGATGCAGAAGCACCCTCAGGAGAGGAGACGGGGGCAGAGAGAGAAGTGTCCCTGCATGATGCAGAAGCACCCTCAGGAGAGGAGACGGGGGCAGAGAGAGAAGTGTCCCTGTATGATTCAGAAGCACCCTCAGGAAAGGAGACGGGGGCAGAGAGAGAAGTGTCCCTGCATGATGCAGAAGCATCCTCAGGAGAGGAGACGGGGCAGAGGTCGAAGTGTGCTTCTTCCCTCCCTTGTTTAACTGCCGCATGAGGGGTCATCTCCAGCGGCTCCTGTGCACTCTCGTCGACCTGGTCACATCTAACCTCTGATGTCCTCGGAGAGTCAACGGTGAGTTCGCAAGCACGCTGGGAAGGGGGGCACATGCGCACTCGTTGTCGACTCTCCGAGGACTTTGGAGGTTAGACGCGGCCAGTCGAATCATTGGGCAACGCGTCACTTGTGACGCATCAACCACTGACCTGGGCAGCAGTACTCGCCGTCCAGTAGTGGTCGAAGCAGTGGCGGAAGCTGAAACTTTGCCAGCTTCTGCTCTGCGATCAGATGGCTGCCGGAGGGACAGGAGAAGAGCAGCAGCTTCCCAGTGAATGGCCCAGTAAGGCACATGTGAGTATAGATGTTTTTATTTTTCCTTTAGGGCAAATGCCAAAGGACGCAGCTATTAGATTCTATAGTTTTCAGGTTCCAATGCCCACATATAGTATTTCGACGCGTATTTCCGTCGTATGTGTCATGTCTTGGGAATAGCATAGCTGTATTGGCAATGGGTATTAGTGTATCTTGACGCCACCATTAAGTCCAGGTAGAGTCAAGATGTACAGGGGGTGACGCCCCCTCTAGCTGATTGGCTGCACAGCATGCTGACACACAGGTCCTGCAAGGCCACTACAAGTTGGCTGCCAAATACATCCAGCGGTGCCTGCTGCAACGGCACGGCCAGAGATCACACACCCTTCCTGCCCACCGAGACACTAGCCGCAGCATGGCTCACGGTTTTTGCATTGAGGCAAGATTATATTGTGGCACTTTTTGCCGCGCCGGGCGTGGCGCTGCTCCACAACAGTGAAACCCACCCCCAAGCTATGTTAGTTGCCGCCGGCTGCAGGGAGCCAACAAGGCTGGGGTGACACACACAGTGTTATCCGGCGGCTGGACACAGCTTGACCACATGCCGCAGCCTTTCCACGAACCCCCCACCGGATACGTCTTTTCCGGCGGCGGAGCAGAAGTGATGAGGTGGACAGCTGTCAGTGGGGGAACGCATGGCACAGATCTGACAGTCCTGACGGCTGCGGAGAATAAGCGCTGATGGCGGCATCTCTCAGGGGGAAGGGAGCATCATCCACGGACCTCACACTGGCGGCTGTGGAGCACAAACAGTGAGGACACCAGCTGTGACCGGGAGAGCGTCGGACACGGAGGTGACAATGCACGCAGCGCAGCCCAAGCGGTGACTCCGGGAGCTGTGAGCGGGGGACCTGAGGGTGAGGGTAACATAACTTGCATGCAACGCTGACATTTATTCCACACTATACAACCAGCACCAGGCAGTCTTGGCCCTATCAGGAGCTAGGGGTGTGACAGGGGCGTTTCTTCTGTCAAACCCCTAGCTTCCGGTGGTGTCAAGATACACTAATACCTTGGCAATGGGTGTGTAGCCAAAAAAGCGTACTCGGCGGGCTTGCTGCTACAGCTCTGCTATTGACGCAGAAGAGCTGAATGCGTTATGTCTTGGTAATAGCAGAGCTGTATTCACAAGGGGCAACTAAACTGATTTTTTTTCCCCTTTCCCTGTTGTTTCTTGCCTTGTTTCACCCCCCACCCCTGAACATATGCTAAATGGTCAGACTCAGCTTTTCTTATCTGACCCTCTCATATCACCCCCCACCCAGACTGTCTCCCCTTCCCCCTGGCAGTATTGTCTGGTAGGTGAATGAGATAGAAATTGCTGATAAGCGTAGCAAGGGTCAACAACTTCTTTCTCAACAGTGTAAGTGACAGTTTGGAAGAGAATGCAGTGACAGAGGAGGGGGAGCAGTCGGAAGCTGTCCGTTCCCTCTAGAGGTGCAAACTGCAGTGACTCCCAGTGGCGCTCCAGGGTGACGGGCAAGGACCGCTCAGCAGGACAGGACCAACCTAACGATCCAGTTATAGAGGGAGGTGCTGGAATTCCTGCAGCAGCTGTATGCTGCCTGTGACAGCTGCAACGGGTTTGCGATGTACCGGTAGAGCAGCGCCAGGAAACAAGCATTTATGCTTTACTTGCTTCAGATGGCAACTCCACCAAATTCACCAGCACAGCTCCACGCTGTAATAGACAACTATCATCATAATCACATTCAGTGTGTAGTTGCAAACACCATGCCATGTCCTCCGACATGCAGCGCCTTCACAACTCCTGCAGCAACATCACCGGGGTCAATACTTGCAGAGCGCTCCGTATGTCGATGCTTTGAATGCTATTTACGATCTTCTAGGACAGGGGTACCCCACACCACTACCTCATTCATCTTCATCATCGCCGTTCCGAGCAGCACCTAGTGCCACACCCGAGCATCACCCCAGCGAGTGCAGCCATACTGGATCGGGCAACGTGATGCCTTCTCGGGAGCCTAGATTTCAGAATCTTTAAAATATATCAGATTTTGTTTTTGAACAGTTTCTCTATGTTTTAAAAGTGTATATTTAGTTATTTGTGTTCTTATTTTAAAAAAAATAATTATTCCATTGGGCCAAACGTTTGTAATATATTTTGGTTTTTCAATAAAATTTTAAATTTTTTCAAAGCACTTTTGGGATTTGCTCACTGTCAGGATCCAACGCACACATCAATAATCCACATTACTTTATATGGTGAACAACCCCTAGTGTTCTCCAACAGCCTCCTCCCATATCCCACCAGGATTCCCAGAAGGATACGGGAAGAGGGTGTTGCCGAACACTTCTGGAACAAGGGGTGATCTTCCCATATGGTTTCCTCTTCCTATTCCCGTATCCCACTTGGATTCCAAGAAGGATAACGAAACAGGGAGTGGTAACCGTACTGGATGATCCAGGCAGTGACCCCGTGTTCTCCAACGACAAAAAAAAGAAAGACGTTACTCTTAAAGATTTTTATTTTGTGTCGGTAAGATATTGGAACACTGGTAATGAGGTATTAGTTTATAATCTGGCCATATGTAGCTGATACAAATGTAAATCAGCTAAGTACGGCCATATTGTATAAGCCCGCAACCCGCGTCAAGGGTCCTCATCTCTTGCGAGTCCCTACCTAAAGAAATTAGAAAAGGAAAACGCTAACTAAAAAAAATTTGGATGCTGGGAAAAGAAATAAGCAAAACATAATGGAGAGACTGCTTCCAGTAATGTCCAGTATCTGAGAGACAAAGACACTGTATACTGGGCTCTGTCTGTTCTATATGCATTTTTCCACAGGGTTGGGCAACTTTCCAGGGAGCGGTTACTGTAGGAGGGGAGATTGCGTTTTTTTCCCGCGTGCATTTTTCCGCTGTTGCACAGCAGAAATACGTACGGAGAAACGTGACTAACAGCTGTGAACCGCTGTCACTTTTGTTTAAGAACACGGTGCTCCCGCGGCGGAATTCCGCTCTGTTCGTGGGCATGAGCTCTTAAGCAGAACATTCCTAACATGTTATTTGATTGTTTTTAAGCTGTTTTTGTTTTCCTTCTGTGCACAGCCAAGACATAGGGGAATTGTTCATTTGGCATCGATGGGTGTCAGACATGAACAGGACAACCACATGGCGAAGCGCACGCTTTTTTACACACTTCAATGTCAGTGAAAATACTTTCACTAAATGCAAAAGGCTTAAACAGCCCTCATACACGTTCGCTTCTGTGGAAGGAGGTCAAAAAAGAGAATGCAGATATAATTTGCTTACAGGAGACAGACTTTAAAAACTCTTCGCCACCAAAATTCTCCAATCCCCAATTCCCCGACATATACCTTTCCAACCCAAAAAAAAAAGAAAGCAGGAGTCTTAATAGCCATCAAAGTCTATCTAACCTAAATAATAATAAAGGCAGGTTTATAGCTCTAAGCTGCCTGATAGTAAACATGCTTTTCCCCCCTGCCCTCCTGCACACAGGACCTCCGACACATCCAATACATCTTTAGAGTCGTGTCACCCCCAGGCATCCTGTTGTCCTATCCAGCCGAACTGACGAAGGGGTTCTTCCCCGAAACGCGTATTCTATTGCTGGTTTTTAATTTGTGAAAAAATAAAAAAGAAGTGCTTTCACCATCACACATTGGACTTTGATCTACATCTTCTAGTAGCTTAGAGGGTTGCGCCTCCATACCAGTTCTTTTCACATCCTTTTCGCTACACTCACGCCCACACTGGTGGAGCGTCATCTGGTTGGCAGCACCTCCACCATTCAAAATACTCAATCATTGAAAGCTCTTTGTACTCCATAAATATTCCACCACCCTCACTGCTCCACCCTCCTTTTTCATTTCTTTTACTCACACTGGGGCTCAAGTGCATCCAGCCTCTTGTCCTTTTGAACTGCTCTGAAGAGCTTTCAGCAGGTGGGGATTTAAAATCTGCTGACAGGGCTGCCTCTGATTGGCTGAGCACTGTGACCAATCAGAGGCAGCGCTCAGCCATTCAATGACAGCTAAGCGCTGCCTGTGATTGGTCCCTGCGCTCAGCCAATCAGAGGCAGTTCTCAGTCATTTATTAAATTCAGCCACTTTATGTGTGAATTTTGAATGCAGCCAAGCGCATTTTTTTCAGCGTGACGCCAGCTTCGGTCACGTGAATTTTCGTGCACATGCGTTTGGCGCAAAAAAACAATATGCCCGTCTGACTGAGCCCTAAGAGGCATACTAATAGAACAAGCCGCAAGATTCAAGAAAGAAAGATTTAAAAACATACAAGCTCTCTTAAATAACATTAGCACTCTAGAGACAGAAAATAAGTGCAACCCTTCACCGCATACTCATTCACGTCTTAAGGAAGCACGCAACTCTCTTTGCAGCCGCCTGGCCCTTGATTTGGAAAAAAAGGCAAAAAAACTAAAAATAAACTATTACAACTCTTATAATAAAGCAAGTAAACTTTTGGCGAATCGGGTAAAAACAGGCAGAAATAAAACTAGAATTCAACACATTAAATCCCAAAGCTCTGGCAATAAAGTCTTGAATCCCCACGCCATAGTTGATGAGTTTGTCACCTATTATCACAATCTATATAACTTAAAGCTAGATTCCAGCTCTCCACAGTCCCAGGAAGCAGCGATAAATGATTGGGGGACTGAGCCTACCTACCTTATCAAAAGATCAGCTTATGGATCTCAATAAACCTTTTACAGAACAAGAGCTAAGTACAGGCATCCCTAAATTAAAATTGGGAACATCTCCAGGGCCTGATGGTCTTTCAAATGAATATATAAGACTTTTCCACTCCATACTCCTCCCACATCTATGTGACTTTTACAACTTGGCAATGGCTGGGGGCACATTCCCTGAGGAAAATTTAAAAGCCATCATTATAACCCTCCCCTAACGAGGCAAAGAACCAAAAACCTTAATAACTTCTGCCCAATATAACTGCTTAATACTGATGTAAAACGCTACACTAAATTATTAGCAATTAGATTATTCCCCTTGATGTCTGGGCTGGTGAGGAATGATCAGGTGGGATTAACAAAAGGCTCCAGAAGGCACCAGACATCTAATAGATCCAATAGGTGTAGCCGCAAAACAAAAAAAGCCCTCGTTGATAATCTCTCTGGATGCAGAAAAGGCGATTAATAGGGTCCATTGAGGATACCTTTTTCAAATATTGCAAAAATTTGGGTTTGCGGGCCCGATCCTACAAGATACTAAAGCTTTATACTCTTGTCCTTCCACCATGATACTGATTAATGGTATACCATCGAAAACGTTTAATATTACAAATGGCACTAGGCAAGGATGCCCTCTATCTCCCCTAATTTTTTTGCCAGCCATAGAACCCTTAGCTGAAAAAATCAGAAACGACCCAGAGATTGGGAGTATTAAAGTAGGTGCAGAAATGCATAAAATCAACCTCTTTGCGGATTATGTAATCCTAACAATTTCTAACCTGGAATCCTCAATTAAAGCAGTTATCAACACATTAGAAAGTTTTAGCTTGATCTCGTATTATAGACTGAATTCTACTAAGTCCTTGATGATGGGGATCAATGTAGGGAAAACAATAAAACAACCCCTTTCATCATTCAGATGGAGGCCAAGCTCAATTCCTTATTTGGGCACAGTGCTAACATCAGATACTAACAACTTACCCCAAACCAACTTCTTATGCTTATTACACTCAATCCAGGGAGAGTTGGGTAGGCTGGCACTCCTGGAGAAGGGATGGATGGGAAGAATTACTCTTTAGATTATACTCCCTAAATTTCTTTACTACTTGAGAGCTCTCCCTATTCCAAACACAACATTTGCTTCATTCCAGAAACAAATGAATACATTCATATGGCAAAATGCAAGACCCTGAGTGGCATTCACAATTATGTCTGTTATTGGACCACACCGGTACCGATCTGATGACCTCGTTGCCAGGTGCCAAATTGGTAGATATTGAAGCCCGTGATGAGGAGATTTTGCTAGCAATTATCTATCAATAGCATGAAATCACTCCATGTTATGTCAAGACACTTCTCCATGAGAACTCAATGAATTCTACTTTATTATGAGCATTGCCAACTCTTATACAGAAAGAAGAAGGCATATCCAAATGTTGCCTGGTACAAAGATTAGTGTTACATAGCTTACTGTTACAAAGGTGAAAATACTTATTGATCATAAGACTTATTGACATCTACCAAATAGTCTCAGAGCTCTTAAAGGGGTTGTCCCGCGCCGAAACGTTTTTTTTTTTTCAATAGCCCCCCCCCGTTCGGCGCAAGACAAACCCGATGCAGGGGTTTAAAAAAAAAAAACGGATAGTACTTACCCGAATCCCCGCGCTCCGGTGACTTCTTACTTACCTTGCGAAGATGGCCGCCGGGATCTTCACCCACGGTGGACCGCAGGTCTTCTCCCATGGTGCACCGTGGGCTCTGTGCGTTCCATTGCTGATTCCAGCCTCCTGATTGGCTGGAATAGGCACACGTGACGGGGCGGAGCTACGAGGAGCAGCTCTCCGGCACGAGCGGCCCCATTCAGAAGGGAGAAGACTGGACTGCGCAAGCGCGTCTAATCGGGCGATTAGACGCTGAAATTAGACGGCTCCATGGAGACGAGGACGCTAGCAACGGAACAGGTAAGTGAATAACTTCTGTATGGCTCATAATTAATGCACGATGTACATTACAAAGTGCATTAATATGGCCATACAGAAGTGCTGAACCCCACTTGCTTTCGCGGGACAACCCCTTTAAGGCCCATCTCAGACATAGAATTACTTAAGTCAGAATATTGCTGTTACATTAGACAATATTTTGGCTCTAGTTGTGTATCTTCTCTATTAACATAGCTTAGCCTTATTTAATTTGTCTGTTGACTTCTTATCTTAAAATCCTAGTTCCCGACACTACAAAGCATAGGTTTTAGTCTTCTATTTAAGGGTCAATAGTCCAATACAAGGTAAGAAACATACACTTATTGCATTCTAAAACTTAACACTTTATATTCCATGACATGTCCAAAAATAAAAAAACATGGTGGCCTAGGCTTACCAAACCTTCAGAACTATCACAGCTCCTTCCTAATAGATCAAGTAAAATTCCTTTGTGCTGCACTTTCTAATAAAACATAGCCCCTCTTGGAATCCCAATAGTCACAAATAAATGACTGGAGATTAGGGATGAGCGAACGTGTCCGTTACGGACACATCCGCACCCGGACACCGGCTTTGCCGAACACTGCAGTGTTCGCGCGTAAGTGTCCGGGTGCCGCCGGGGGGCGGGGAGATGCGCGGCGGCGCGGGCGGCAGTAGCGGGGAACAGGGGGGAGCCCTCTCTCTCTCCCTCTCCCCCCCACTCCCCGCCGCACCCTCCCCGCGCTGCCACGGCGGCCCCCGAACTTTTTCGCCCGAACACTGAAGTGTTCGCAAAGTTCGGTGTTCGGGCGAAAAAGGGGCGGAGCCGAACGTGTTCGCTCATCTCTACTGGAGATCTTCTTATGGCTGTGTCCAGCTATCGAGATCAGGAAAATATAAGTCACACCTGTGAAGGCTATGAGCATAAAACATATATATATATATATATATATATATATATATATATATATATATATATATATATATATATATTTTATCCTGTCTCCTATGAACCTCTTTGATATACGCTTCTGAAGGCTATGGGCCTAAAATATATACATATATATATATAATTCATCTTGTCTCCTATGAACATCTTTGATATACGCTTGTTCATCCATGTGTTGTTTGCATGGCAAGATTGCATTGTTACATGAATTAGAAATAGAGAATAGTACTTAGCAAAAGTATATATATATATCTTACATTCTTCCTTATCTTCTGTTACACTGTTCAAAGGTCAATGTACAATAGTGTCCAATAAAGACAAGGCCTTAATAATTAACTGCTATCTATGTAAAAGCACATGACTGGCTGAAATGTACACTTATTGACAATAGACCATTCTTCTTTAAAAATACTATATAAAGGAAGATGTTTTGAAATAAAGGCAGATTGCTTTAAGACACGGTCATGATGTCTGTGTCCATTGCTTTCTCACAGCGGCCGCCATAACCACCTGTGATTTGGAGCCTCACAGCATATTGACGGACGATTGAATTTCCCTAACACACCCTACCCATACAAGCGACCATACCAGCATGGAAATCAGGCCTCAAGAAAGAGATCATGACACAGGATAGCCAGCTAACCCCTATACCCATCTCTACACTCATGTACTTCATCTGAGAATTAGACCCCCCTGTCTGGGCAAATGCTGGTATCAAAGAAATAGCTAATTTCTTTCAAAATGGTCAGCTAATGCCCTTTTCAAATGTTCAGAGGTCGTATATAATACCACCTTCTGAAGTCTATACATACCTTAAAATCAGGAAATTCCTACGCATACGACCAATAACACAAATGTACTTACCATCTCTATTAAGGGGCCAAATATTTGGGTTAAGTGACCTTTATAAAAATAACACAAAACAAATCTACTTGTACCTTTCTAATGATCCGTTCTTCAGGGAAAACGCATACCTCACAAAATGGGAAAGAGACTTATCAGACCACTTCTCACTACGGGAGTGGCAATCTTCCTTAAATTGGGCTTCAAAATCAATGGCATGTGCTTCCCATTATGAACAGCTCTACAAACCCTTGGTTAGATGGTGCTACAAACTGCCAAAACTATCACGCATCTTTCCGAACACATCACCAGAGTGTTATAAAGAATGCGACCACAGAGGGTCACTATTACATACCTCTTGGGAGTGTCCCCTAATCTCTCATCTATGGGTAGAGGTGTTCCAACTGTTAAACAACTTCTTCCCATTAACAGCTAAAAGCAAACCTGGACTGGCCCTTTTGTTGCTGGGGATAGACACATACCCAACAAACCTTAGAACCATCATCTGTCATATCCTATCGGCAACTTGACTGTCAATAGCACGACGTTGGAAAAGTCCCAAGATGTTAGCAAGTAAAAATGGCAAATAAGATTCATTCTTAGTCAAATGAAATCCCTGGCTTTCACATTATCCCTTTCCCATATAACACGTCACAACTAATCATGGAGACCATTATTTTTGGTTCTCTTGTTGATACTTATAATCTGAATTACCCTTAAAGGGGTTGACTCGAGGAAGCAGTGAAATTTTTTTTTTGCCCAGTCCCCCTAATTAAGCATACATTACTAAGCCCCCCTGTAAATGACTTTTCTAGCTGGTTTGTACTTACAGTTCCAGCGTTTCAGCAACTTATAAAAAGTTTCCCCAAGATGGCCGCCGGCTCTTTTCCCGTCGCTTGCTGTAGCCCGACGTGCGCGCTCCCGAGACGCTACCAGCTGTGTCTCCCTGACAACCAGACGCCCCGCAGCTGCCGACCGGACCCCGGGATTGAATGCGGCCGACCAGTCACCCACCGCCAGGCAGCAGGTAACCGGCGCTAGCCCCCGGCTCCTCCGCGCTAGCCCCCGGCTCCCCAGCGGTAGGCCCTGGCTCCCCAGCGGTAGGCCCCGGCTCCCCAGCGGTAGGCCCCGGCTCCCCAGCGGTAGGCCCCGGGGCCCAGCGGTAGGCCCCGGCTCCCCAGCGGTAGGCCCCGGGGCCCAGCGGTAGGCTCCGGGGCCCAGCGGTAGGCTCCGGGGCCACAGCGGTAGGCTCCGGGGCCACAGCGGTAGGCTCCGGGGCCACATCGGCATTCAGTCACGCGTCACCCCCGTCAGTCCGTCACCCATCACTTACCTGGGTGGCTGGGCTGGGCGGCTGGGCTGGGCGGCTCTGCTGGGCTGCTGGGCTGGGCTTCTCGGCTGGGCTGCTGGGCTGGGCTTCTCGGCTGGGCGGCTCCAGTTTCTGCACCTTCCTCTAACAGAGGATGGTAGCAGAATGGCCGCTCCAGCGCGCTCCCGAGAAGATACAGCTCGTCTGCGCATGCGCAGAAGAGCTGTAGCGGCGAGCACACTGAAGCGGCTTGTGCTCAGAGCAGAAGACCGGACTGCGCAAGCGCGTCTAAAAAAGCAAGCCGCCAGCGAATTTAGACGGAACCATGGAGACGAGGACGCTAGCAACGGAGCAGGTAAGTGAATAACTTCTGTATGGCTCATAATTAATGCACGATGTACATTACAAAGTGCATTAATATGGCCAAACAGAAGTGTATAACCCCACTTGATTTCGCGAGACAACCCCTTTAATGTAGAATTGAACAGAGATTAGAATATGCCAGAAGATGTTATTCCAGTTTTGTTTTTCGTTACATTATGGACAACCTTTAGGTATGATCTGTGGTTCGAGGAAATGAGATTTCTACAACAGATGCATTAGTAAATGAAAAGAAGCTAAAATAAGAATTTGTTACAAAGTCATAAAAGTTATATACACAAATTTATTATATATGTGAAATCTTTTTCTGTTTCTTTATAATGTCCTTGAAACACCAATAAAAATGTATAAAAAAAAAATGATAATAATTTATATTCCCAAATTTTTCTGTGACGTTGGGACCTAAAGTTGCCTTTAAGTTGCTTTCATGTTATCAGAATGGGCCATTCACTATCAGGTAAGGACTGTCACCTTCTAGAGCCTGTAGGGAAAGTTAGCCTTTGTTTTTCATTACCACTTATAGTTTGTTTTCCTGGTACTGTGATGTGAACAGAGGGATCATTTTTGGTTTACCGTTACAGCACATTTGAAGCGGACGTGACTGTAACACATGGAACTTCCCATTGAGGGGCCACAAAAGGACATGATATAAATAAATGTACGTGGAGTGTCTCCAGTAAAAGAAACTCTAGCATGCTTACACAAGAGAGGTGAGAAGGACTCGGAGCCATATGTTTCTTTGAGAGGTGCTTCCGAGAAATCACAAGTGTTTTCCTCCTCTCCCCCTGCAGGTAGCCCCCTTAGCCTGATATTACACCTACACAGGCGGTTTTCTAAATCATCTACCCTTTTCTGCTGCGCTGCATAGCGGTGTCCAGAGTCAGCGGCACAGTAGTATTCTCTAGATCAGGGACATGGGCTTCCACAGCAGCCGTAGGCTCTCACAGGGATGGAACATCCGCACACAGTAGGCCAAAATCTGACTGCAGAGCATCAATCTTTTGGGTAAGGGCGGAGTGGCACTCTGCTATGGCTTTAATAACATCCCTGTTAGTCCTGCCATCTCAGGAAGTGCAGATGGCACAGCAGCTTTGGAATGGGAACGTGGCGAGTCTCTACATGCAGCGGCCAGGGCATCCGCCACGGCATTAGGTCACACAAACTGCTGTAATTTATTGGTAAGCTTAGTCTGTTTAGTTGGAGCTATCAGAGAAATACAGAACCAAAAAGAAAGAAAGGAGGGGCAGCAACAGGCCGGAGCAAATATAATACGCTGACGTCATGTGCACACACTCCTTTGTAGCCTTTATCGCATACTATCAGAGGTTCAGCGCACTAAGTATGGGATTCCCTTGAGGCGCTGACGTTGCAGGTCGAAGTGTCACCACGCTGATGACGTCGGAACGTGTGGGTGAAGTCAGTGGTGGGCATTCCTTCCAGTCCCTGCCTCAAACTCTGCCCTGTATGGTTGTGCCCCTGTCATGTTCATTGTCGGAGTGGACCTCATAGCTAAGCTCCTTTTAGGGGTGGTCCTTAGTGGCTATTTAAACTGGAGAATAGAGGATGCTTGCAGATGCTCTTTGATGCCGTCAGTCCACTATCGGGGCTGACGGTTTGCTCTGTTTTGTTAGTTTTGATCTCACTCATGGCCTTATTAGTGGCTATTTTGCGCCTTGCTACTCCGTTATCTTTTTTGTAAATACCATGGCTGCCTTCATTGGCAACCTGCCATTCTGAGGTTCTCATTCCTAAATCAGGGGTTAACTTTGTCTGTCCATTTGTATATGGCGGCTCTTTTGAGTGTTCAGTCTGAATGTTGAGACATTGCTTTTGGTGTTACTGGATCAGGGTAGTCGAGGGATTTTTTATTTAACCGAAACCTCTGACTATAGGTTCATTATTGAATGTAAATACTCCTTTAGGGGAGTATAATACTATTTTTTTTATCCTTGGAAGCATAATGTCCTGTAGTTTCAATACCTTTGTGCATTACGCTCTGGAATACTATTTGTTGCTGAAAGCATGATGCGTGGCTATTAAATATAGACGTTCAATTCCTGCCAGCGTATTCCTAAAACTGCTAGTATCACTCTTCATTATTTAATACAAGCACTCCTCTAGGAGCTAACAGACTATACGGTCTTTTTCTTCATCGGCATTTGGCTATAGGCCAGGGCTTCATCTA
Organism: Eleutherodactylus coqui; assembly: GCF_035609145.1. NCBI lineage: Eukaryota > Metazoa > Chordata > Amphibia > Anura > Eleutherodactylidae > Eleutherodactylus > Eleutherodactylus coqui. The sequence goes on from NC_089838.1 coordinate 330,857,668, forward strand.
TTAATTGAACGTATCATTCTGAATATTACATTTTTGGCTGCACCTTTAAGGATTAGCTAACCATCTAGATATTGGATTTCTATGCTCCATCACATCCAGCTATTATAGGTGTCATTTTTTGTCGTTCCTGTCCGTTATGTAGCTCCATCTTAAAACTTTTATCAATAAAATTTGCTTTTAGGCCGTTGTATTCTGTAAAGGGCTTTTTTGCAATTTTGATCTCCCCTCTGCCTGTGACATCACAGGGGAGTTCACTAAAAGAGTTTGATAATTATCCCATCACCACAAGAGTCTCAAACAGCCACATAGAAGACATAGGAACCTTCCCACATATCGAGAGCCATGTGCAACAGGCTATTCACCTCTCCGGGACAAAAGAAGGCAATTAATAGAGGTGCCAGTACAAAATGTCCACTAGGCGGCAGAACAATGATAGAACAGGGTGCTGTTCCATAGAAAAATTGGAAAGCTAGTCCCCTCAAAAACACAAAGGATGTCCTGTGACATTGTACACAGAGAAAAATTAGCTATAAGTTCAGCAGACCCTTTTAGAAAGGTCTACAACGCCCCAGAGGGGTGACCCTGAGCACCTGGCTAACGTAAAGAGCTGGGAGGGTGAAGTGCTGATGTGTCTCGGTGGCACTTACCAGGCTCTGGTCCCGGAGGGATGACACACTTCCAAGACCAGTGTAGATTGCCGGGTGAGCTTCGACACTCCTTTGGCTGAGAGTGCCAATAAAGGGGATGAGGGGGGTTATAGTCAATATCACTCATGACGCCACCAGAACCCACACACCATTAATCTATGGTGGTGGAGTAATAACACGCAGACTTGTGTGTAGTACCTCGGGTTCTTAGGAACAGTAAAGGCCCCTTAAAACTTTACTTGAATTAAACTTGAATAAACAGTAGGGATGAGCGAGTATACTCGCTAAGGCACTACTCGCTCGAGTAATGTGCCTTAGCCGAGTATCTCCCTGCTCGTCCCGAAAGATTCGGGGGCCGCCGCAGCTGACAGGTGAGTTGCGGTGGGGAGCGGGGCAGAGTGGGCGGGAGAGAGAGATCTCCCCTCCGTTCCTCCCTGCTCTTCCCCGCAGCTCCCCGCCCCGCGGCGGTACCCGAATCTTTCGGGACGAGCGGGGAGATACTCGGCTAAGGCACATTACTCGAGCGAGCAGTGCCTTAGCGAGTATACTTGCTCATCCCTAATAAACAGCCATTTACAGGTATCATTCACTTGCAGAAACTACAGACTGGAGCTCAGAGGTAGGGATGATACACAGGAACAATACAGCCCTATATTCCACGTTATCTATATGTCACCGGTCCTGGAAATTGGGTATACTCTGGAGGAGGAAAAGGGTAGGGGTCTCTCCACATTCACTCTGGCAGGCAGAATTTATTCAAGAAGACGGCTTAGCTTGATGCACCCTGCACAACATCCACGTTGGTGTCACAATTAATTACCTCTGTACGGTGATCCTAATGATGGATGGCCGGACAGGAAAAAGACGCCTGTGATGTGAATGGGTGCCTGCTTTCAGTGAACTGGGGTAGTGCGCTCTCTCTATAAGAGAATCACTACTCTCACATCCACTCTCCAGGGTAGTCACTCCTCTTCCTCCAACTTCACCTACATGGAAGCTGAAGGTGCTTCCATGTGGCTCTGTGTTAGCACTCTGTAGCAGGTAAGATGGAAACCTACCCTAACACAGATGGAAGAAGACTCAACATTCCCGCTCTCAGACACTCACTTTTATAACCTCACTTGTACCACATGACACAGTAGGAAAAATACATTCAGCAGCAGAGCTGACAGGCAATGATTTTATGGGAGTTAACCCTTCAGACACTGCAGCTGTACAACACATATACAGAAAATGACATGACAGATTTGCATAGTGCATCCACATGAGACAACATATGTATGATATTTATGGAGGGGACCAGAAGGTTTTTCTGGGACACTACAGGTTCTAAAAATTTAAAGCTCAGCCCCTACTCACAAATATGGGTGCTCCAGCAGTCATCTCAGAGGCAGGCAGTGGCGGCAGCAGCTGTAGGCACCAGATGATGTCAGAGTCAATCTCAGGGTCATGCAGGAGGAAAGTGGAGAGCAGATAGGACCAGCGCTCACCGAGACAAGTCTGCATCAAGGAGCCGAGAGTACAGCGGCATGCATAGCCAGTGCCCCTGCCAAGGGTGATTCCAGCAATCATGGTCAACCACCAGGATATGAACACACTGCTTGAGACATCCAGATCAAGGCCCAAGATTTTGGCAGTAGGACAGCAGATTCTGCAGCCGAGGCACTAGACCCCCATCCAGATAAAGGATACTCCACTCAGGGCTCCAGTGAGTTTATTCAGGACTCCTTTCGGTGTGCAGGCAGCAGACACAGAGAGAACCGGAACCCATTATCCAACTAGGCTGCAGACACCCACCAAAGTCTTCAGATGGCCCTCCCAATCAGTCCTGGGGGCACAAGAATAATCTGCATGACATTAGGGAGTCCTTAGGGACTGGAATAGTAGCAGTATAGCGAGAGGAAGATTTACATAGATCAGGAGCTCCTGGTGAAGGCTAGGCCACCGGCGTTACATATCCTTACAAGCACAATGGGTTAATGTTCTGCAGGTGGTGCAAGGGGATGAAAGTGGTGGTCCATGTTTTATGATACTCCAAGAGTTGTGGGACATTCATCCTTGTCTGTCCCCTCCTCAAGCCCCCTTCTCCTACTTCTCTTCCTCGACCTCTTCATATCAACTTTCAACACCCTCCACATCAGCACAGATATCCGTATGTGACAAAATCCGACCCGAAAACAGTGTTGTATGGAGTAAACTCAGATGTCTAGGGGATCGCAGCCACATGACCAAAGAGCTGCTGGTGGTTTGTAGGCCCAGGCTGACAAATGGCTGACCTTGAACAATCTGAAGCTCAGCAAGGTTGTATGTGACAATGGGGTCAAACTACTGACAGTCCTTTGCCTTGGCAATCTCACACACATACTTTGTCTGGCCCATGTGATGAACCTGACATATTATGAACCGGGTTGTGCAATGCTTGCTAAACAATAACTGAGGTTTACATCCGAGTGTTAAAAATGCCACAAAACTGTGCTCACACCTTGAACATTCACATCCAACCGCTTCTCGCCTGGCAGAGGTGTAGCAATAACTCGGGCTACCACCCAACTGTTCATATGTGACATGCCTACATGGTGGAATTGCACATTGCATAGGTTGCAGAGGCTAAGCCAGCAGCAGAGAGCAATTATGGAATACCAGATTGTGTTTGCCATTAGCAGACACTGTATGGAGGTTGGTCACTTGACACCTGTAGAGAACCTGCAGATCAAAGATGTTTGTGCTGTTTTAGTCTGCTTTGAGGAAGCAATCAAAATGGTCAGTCGTGATGAAGCACTGATCAGTATGACCATCACTGTTGTCTGCCTACTGGAACAGACGCTACAGGGCCTCAGGGACAATGACATGTTGTTATTACAGAAGTAGGAGGAAGGAATACCTGAAAGGTGCAACAACTACGAAGAGGCTTGCATTCACTGAGCGTTTTCTAAGAAGTGGCTGAGGAGTTGTGTCACAGTGGCGGTAAGTGTAGCATGCTCTTTGTAATCTTGCGCACCGTTGAAGGTATGTGACAGGATCTGGATGACTAGTGCAATTAGGTGATCATTACACCAGTGCCTGGTAATGAAATAAGACAAACACATGTAAGTAAGTAAATGACAGGAACACCATTTACTTTCAGGCATGTGGTTGTCTGCAATATTATTAAACACCAGAAATTGCATATACAACTTGTGTTACCATGCAGTGGTTGCTGGTCATCCCGGGACGCATCCCCCTGGCTTGTTGTCTGGCTGCCGGGGTCACGGGTGCCTAGCCGGCGTGGTGCTGGGGGCGCGCGGCGCCGTGCGCGCCAGCACCTGTGAGTGCAGCCGCCATGCACGAGCTCCTTTTCATTATGATCTGTTGGGAGTGGGCTGTCTTCATCTCTCCGCCCCTGGGCGGAGGCTTTTGTTTAAAGGTCTGGCAGGGACTTGCAGTCACTGCCAGTTATTGGTTTCCCTCAGTGTGCTAGCTAGTCTGCCTCTGTAGGTCCCCTGCCTCTATCAGCTTGCCTGCTACAGTTGCTACCATCTGCTAGGTCATTCCATCTGCCTCGGTTCTGATTAGTTTGTTTGTGTTGGTTGATTTTCATCTGCCTTTTCTGTCAGTATTCTACTCTTCCATCAGGTACGCCAGCGTCCCTTCTCAGTCCCTAGTGAGAGTAGTGACCGCCACCCAGTTGCCCACCTGGGGTTAGCCAGGAGTGCAGGCAAGCAGGGACAGGGGTGGTGGGTGAGATCTAGGGCACCCGGGCTGGCATATCAAGGATAGTATACCATAACATAATAACTGGCCATTAAAAATTGCTCAGCAGGTTTTTTGTTCTCCAATGGAGGCCATAAGTACCCTCGCACGTCAGTTGCAGGATTTGGTGGTCATAATACAAGACCTGTCCGGTCGTATAAAGGCCCAGGAGCAGCGCATGTTCCTTCCGCCCCTTCTATTCCTGAACCCAAGTGTCCTCTTCCTGAGGTGTTTTCCTGGAAGAGAGGAGCAAGTTTTTTGTTTTTCAGCAGCCATGTAGATTGTATTTTCGGATGCGGCCCCGCTAATCTGGCTCAGAATCCCTGAAAGTTTGATTGATTATGTCCTTACTTTGGGGTCCCCCCCAGACATGGGCCTACTCCTTACCCAAGAGTTCGGCTTGCCTGCAGTCAGTTGATTTGTTTTTTCGGGAACTTTGAGGTATTTTTGATGGGCCGGACCGTGCGGGGTTGGCGGTATCTCATCTCATGTCTCTACGTCAGGGGCAGCAGTGGGTAGAGGACTATTGCTCTAAATCTAGACAGTATGCAGGTGAAACCTCTTGGAACAATAGTGCCCCAAAAGATGTGTTTTTGTTGGGTCTTTCTGACACTGTCAATAATCTACTCATTTCTCATCCCGCCCCGTTGACACTCAATGATGCGATGGAATTGGCGGTCAAAGCTGACAGGAGGCTGAGATTTAGAAAAGAGGAACGTCAGGCCCGTAAAGCTAGGGAATCCAGAAGACCCGCTCCCATTTCTCCCATGCCAACTTCTGGTGCCGAGCCTATGGAAGTGGACCAGCTAAGTCCCGAGGAATGGCAACGGTTCCGGATGACTCATCGTCTCTGCTTCTATTGTGGGAAAGCCGGATATCGTGTAGCGACCTGTCCTCAGAAGCATCTGCAACATCAGTCTGAACCGGCGGAAAACTTCAGATCCTAGGCGATTTTTGGTATAGTCACCTAGGATCACAGGTACTCCCTAAGTTATTGATGCCTTGTCAGATTGGCTTACTGAATTTCACTCGGCCCGGTCAAGCTTTTACTGATTTGGGTGCGGCCGCCAATTTGATTAATTTAAGTTTTGTCAGACCTCTGATGACTGAAATCTCAGCATTAAAGGTTCCCATACCCTTCACTAGTATTGATTCTACCCCTCTATCTGCAGAGGTTGTACAATGGAGGACTCCCATGTTCAGAGGTGTAACTTGAAGCTCCCGGGCCCCGATACAAAACTTGTAACGGGGCCCACAACTATAATGCTTTACTCATAGTTCTGGGTTCCCAATATGGAGAAGAGAGGCCTTATGGGCCCCCTAAGGCTCCTGGGCCGGGGTGCAACCGCATCCCCTGCATCCTCTATAGTTACGCCCCTGCCCATGTGAGTGTTCTCCATTCTGAGAATCTGTCGATCTTGGTAATGGAAAGGATGTCCGTTAATGTAGTGCTTGGTATGCCCTGGTTGGCACTGCACAATCCCCGATTTGATTGGTCCACTCAGGAATTGACACATTGGGGGGTTGTCCTGTCATAGTCACTTAGCTACTATATCCGTGTGTTCAGCAGATACCATATTTATCCTGGAGTATTTGTCTGATTTTCATGACTATTTTCCAAGAAACTGTCTGAGACTTTGCCTCCCCATAGGGAGTGGGACTGTGGTATTGATTTGATCCCCGGAAGTCCCATTCCTAGGAGAGCCATTTTCAATTTGTCTGGGCTTGAGCATGAAGCCCTTAAGTCCTACATCTCAGAGTCTCTGGCCAAACGTCATATCAGGCCATCCAGGTCCCCTGCCGGGGCAGGTCTCTTCTTCGTAGAAAAGAAGGATGGGACATTGAGGCCCTGTGTGGACTATCGGGCTTTGAATAAAATTACAGTGAAGAACCAGTGCTCCTTGCCCCTGATTCCTGACTTATTAAATCAGGTGGTAGGGGCCCACTGTTTTTCCAAATTAGACCTAAGGGGGGCTTACAATTTAATTCGCATCCGAGAGGGAGATGAGTGGAAGACCGCGTTCAACACCCCGTTAGGACATTTTGAATGTCTAGTCATGCCCTTCGGACTTTGTAATGCCCCCGTTGTGTTCCAGGGATTTATGAACGCGGTCTTCCATGACTTCCTGGGGGTATTTTTGGTCATATATCTCGACGACATTCTGGTGTACTCCCCAGACTGGGATTCACATGTGCGGCACCTGAGGCTGGTACTGACCCGTTTGCATGAGTACCAACTTTTTGTCAAGTTGGAGAAATGCATTTTTGGTAATAAACAAGTCTCTTTCCTTGGTTATGTGATTTCACCCATGGAGATTCAAATGGAGTATGATAAAGTGGCAGCAATCTCCCAATGGGTCAGACCAGTTAACCTGAAAGCTCTCCAGCAGTTTTCAGGCTTCGCAAATTTTTACCGTAAATTCATTAAGAATTATTCTGCTATTGCTCAACCCCTGACTGATCTTACCAAGAAGGGGGCCGACTTGGTAAGATGATCGCCAGAGACCCTAGAGGCTTTCAGTCATCTCAAAAGGGTGTTTACTGCTGCCCTGGTGCTTGTGCAGCCTGATGTGCGGCGAACGTTCTTTATTGAGATCGATGTGTCTGAGGTGGGGGCGGTGGCTGTATTGTCTCAGGAAGTCAGCTGGAGATCTGGGTATAGCCCATGTGCGTTCTTCTCACGGAAGTTCAGAACGTAACTATGTTGTGGGTAATCGTGAGTTATTGGCGATTAAGTGGTCTCTGGAAGAGTGGCGTCACCATCTTGAGGAGGCAAGGCATCACATTACCGTGTATACTGATCATAAAAACTTGGTATATCTCACCAATGCTAAGAGACTCACAGCTTGTCAGGCCAGGTGGGCATTGTTTTTCACCAGGTTTAACTTCGTCGTTACATATATTCCAGGGGAGAAGAACATGAAGGCGGACGCCCTGTCACGGAGTTTCGGTTCGCCAGAAAGTGAGACAGTGGCTCCTGAGAATATCTTGGCACCTGGGGTGGTGGTGGCAGCTATAGAATCTGATTGCGTTCCTCATCTTTAAAATTGTCAGCAGGACGCTCTCTTGGGGGTGCCGGAGGGCAGATGGTTTGTGCCAGAGACCTTGTGTCTCAGAGTCATTGAAGAGTCTCACTCATCTGTTCTTGCAGGCCTTCAGGGGGTTGAGGGGACTCTGGATCTTTTTACTAGACACTACTGGTGGCCAGGCATATCTCGGGAGATCCGCAACTTTGTAAGGGATGCTCTGTCTGTGCACGTAGTAAAAGTCGGCGGCGTCATCGGGAGGGGCCTCTCGTCTGTGGTTGCATTTATTGGTAGATTTTATCACCGATCTTCCTGAGTCTCAGAAGTTCACCACTATCCTAGTTGTGGTAGACCATTTCTCAAAAATGGCACATTTTGTGGCAATAAAGAAATACCTTCTGCAATAGAGTTTTCCAAGATTTTTGTAGAAGAAATCATTCGTCTACATGGGATTCCCGAGAACATTGTATCTGATCGTGGGGTTCAATTTGTTGCACAATTTTGGCGAGCTTTCTGTAGAAACCTGGGAACGTTGCTTTCCTTCTCGTCAGAATCCCACCCGCAAACTAATGGTCAGACTGAGCGGAAGAACTAGGATTTATTGTCATGAGCCTCGTGTGGTGCAGAGTGTAAGCTCTTGCCTACGACCTGAAGGTTGCAAGTTCGATCCCTGCGTGAGTAAGGTTGCCGGCTCAAGGTTGACTCATCCTTCCGAGGTCGGTAAAATGAGAACCCAGCTTGGTGGGGGGTAATAAGTAATAATTACCTGAAAGCGCTGCGGAATAAGTTGGCGCTATACAAATACCAAGATTTATTTATTTATTTTAGTGCAATATTTACAGTTGTTTGCTGGTGAAAAGGCTCATCAGTGGGCAGAATTCCTGCCGTTGGCAGAGTTTGCGCTAAACAACCGTACTTGTTCTTCCTCTGGGATATCTCCATTCCCTTGTTATATGGTCAGCATCCTCGCTTCCTTACAGCTATTTCTACTCCGTCTGCCTGTCCTGCGGCTGATGTCGCCACAGATGCGCTGCAGGGGGTATGGAAAGAAGTACAAAAGAACCTGGAAGCAACGGGGGCTCGTATACAGTTGCGTAGTGGGAGGAGTCTGTCAGTATCTGAACCTTACAGGATGGGACAGAAGGTATATTTGTCTTCTAGAAAGCTCAAATTGAAGGTTCTGTCTTTGAAACTGGCGCCGCGTTACGTGGGTCCCTTTGTCATCACGTGTGTAGTAAATCCGCTTGCTTATTAACTTGATTTACCAGCTACATTGAGGGTTCATAGGGTTTTTCATAAGTCATTATTGAAACATTTTGTCCCTTTGGTGAGGCAAGCAGGCAGGGACCGGGGTCGTGGGTGAGATCTAGGGTCCCCTGGGCTGGCGTATCACGGGTAGGATACCATAACACTTGTGCTGTAAAATGCTTCTGCTTCTAGGACATCTTGTTGTGTGACCACTGCATATCCGATGTGGAGTCGTCAATCTTCACCCTGGTACCATCTACAAAAAGCTCAAAATATGCATTGTTAACAGGGGTTCCAGTAGCCGTTTTTAAAACCTGAATTTTCTTGTTGCATCAATGCTAGACAATCATGCTGATAATAAAAAATTATTTTCTTTTTTTTTAAATAGCTGATCTGTAATACCTAGATCACCTATGCATTCTCCTCCCCCATTTGAACCAGGATACTCGATTGGAAGAAGAGTAGCCGGGTTCAAAGTAGTACAACATTGGAAAGGGATGCTATGAGGCATGAAGAGGGCCTCTGACAGACCAGAGATAAGTGCTTGGGTTGCACTTGAGTGTGTAAACTCTTGATGTCATGTCGGGTGAGGACCACTAGAGGGTAGTCCAGAACCGTAACCTTGTCCCCTTCGCAGAGGTCATGGACCATGCGGTAGGTGTCCACATGGACAGCTCTTTTTGTCTCTTCTTGACTGAAAAAGAGAGGTGTTTGCTGGAGGGTGTACCTTGCACAAAACCCCCATTTGAACCAAGTTTCCCACTTGTCCCCAATCAGCATTTTTTTCTTGTGGGAAACTAAGGGGATACTGTTTGACCCAGGGTGTGTATCCTGGTTTCAAATATACCATCATAGGGGATACATTCAATTTTCCTATGTCTGTCTCGGAGGTGGCCAACAATTTGTCAGGACCTGCGGAAAGCTGAGTTTCTGCAGCAGCTGTCAGGGAAAACACATGAGCCAGCTCCACCAAGAGAGCAGATAGTTTACAAAACTCTTCTGAACCAGCACCTGAGGTCTCAACCCGTACCGATCCATCCGGTGAGAATTTGATGGATGCAGATAAGGCCCATAAGATGTTTGGGCCAATAACAGAGACATGAGTTACATTGGTGCAGAATAATCTTCAAACATCTATCAACATTTGAAATGTGATATCCGTTAAGCAAATTCATTTTTAATCTGATCCTGCCTGCAATGTCTCGTCAAATTTGAGACAAAAAAAAACTTTTCCCCTTCTTTGTGGTCAAGAGAGGGATGACTCATTACGTACTTTTACATCATCTAGCTCCACCCCTTCGATGATGGCTGTATACCTACTTCTTTATGTGTTCATTAAAAATTTACAGTCTTCAAATTTACATCAGAACAAGTAAAGTCTTATGCAGAGGAAGGGGGGGGGGGAGAATTTTTTTTATCCCCAGTCAGTATCTGCGTCACACATTTTACATTCATCACAGTCTGAACACGGGTCATTAACTATCATCCATCCATGCGGTCAAGTCTTCCCCGTCAGCCCCCCATTTGAAGGTGTACCAGGACATACAGATACACAGGAAAGGAGTGTGATAAACAAACATAGTTGAAACACAGTTGAAAGGCATTGAGGTGAGTGTTATAATGTCATAAAGTACATGATTCTATTGAGATGAGATTGTGAATGAGCGCTATTTTTGACAATTTGTATGAAAAAGTTTGCTGAGTGACTGAGATATTAGCAGAAGAAGAGGAAACAAGTTCATGGAGAATCTGTGGACAATTATGTGACAAATAACAACTACTGTTTGTCTTGATGTTATGTAATATAATCTTTGTTGTACATTTTGGATTTTTCTATCTTCCTTATTTACTGAAGCTGTTATATGCTATATTAAACGCTGGTGTCTTTAGAATGCGTAAGTATCTTTCAGACCCCAGTGTCTTTCCTTCTCTGTCTGTGACCCTGAGCAAAGAGGGAAGTCCAAAAATGACAGCCCCCACCTTTGCAAAATAACTCTGACTGTTATCTCTCTGTGATTATGAAACACAGACTGAACAAAGTTGTTTTAGTTTAACTATTCCCTGCATTTAAACTCATAAGGAATACATATGCTAGGAGCTTCTGACAATGCAACATTTTCTGCATTTTCAGGATGTGAGTGGGGTATAACTTTCTTACACTTGTATGAAAGAGACCAAGACGTGTCCATTTGTGACCTCAGACCCCAGCAAGAATGTACCTTAAATTTCCTATCTTTCCTGTCATCTAAGACAGTATAATTCATTAGATTCATTACAAGCTTCTATTTACTTAAAGCAACCAAAACTACTTTCCAAGGTTAGTATCACATTCTCTCAGTTCTTACCTCGAGGCCCTGAGAAGAAGACAAATGCAATGGGAGTGGGAGGGGGGGGGGGGGGCCTCAGCCTCTGCAGCTTCAAGTAAACAATCTTTCACTAAAGCGAGCTCAGTTAACCATTTGTGTGTGTATATATATATATATATATATATATATATATATATATATATACACACAAACATATACATCCATATCTATCTAGCTAGTATTATACACCTTTTCCTATATATCTAAAGGTGACACAGTCACATATTGATCCTTTCTCTTTGCCACCAAATCACATGCCTTGTAACCTTTCTCTTCACTATGCTTGTTCTCCATATTTCTCTCACCACCTGACCATCAAGACAACGGTCAGTGGACTCTCTCCCAATGCCGGGCACAATATATCACATCCTGTACTTTCAAACATTTCAGCAGCAACACAGCTTCGCAATCTGCCTTTACTAGAAGGGATCCAATAATGCACATTTAACCTATAGACTTTGATCTGAGGACAGTCCTCTACCAGTGGGCCGAACCCACAACGAGCCGCTGTGTACAATGCATTAATCTTGGCTATAACCCAACCAATGTGTACTTATTGCCAACAACAATCCCTTCTTACAATTTGAGCAGGACATACATACACATAGACGGAGCTCTTGTACAATCGGGGTCGTCTCAGTGCCCTGCCGGGAGTGACCAGGTTGACTTATTTCAACCCCAACATCGTCTGGCAGCACCCTCTATCTCCCCAGAGAAACCACCTGTTTCTCCCCGGCAAAGAGTCTACCAGGACAAATTGAATAAATTTTACCCTCCCGTGAACAGTCTGTTGACTCTGCTGATTAACCAGTACTCTCAAAACAACAGGTATGCAAACCATTCCTTTTTTTTAAATATGACAGGTTCTGTATAGCGTGGTCGAGACATAAGATACCTGTCTGATGGGTCTGGACTGACCGGATTGGGCACGGACGCACAGACAAGCCTGGAGCTGACCACACAGGTATAGATAATTTATCTTACCGCGTTCCCCCGTTCCCTCTATTCATATAGCACAGCGGCCGTTCACTACTGAACAGCGGCTTTTTCAACTGCATGATGAGTGATGAGCTTCATCGCTCATATTTTAGGCTGCATAAACGATCGACGATCAGCTGATCGCTCATCGGGCAGTTTAAACAGCGGACGTTCAGTAGCAAACGACGCTGTGCTATCTTAATGGAGAGGGGCAGGGGAGCGAGAGGAGAGAAATCTGCTGCACTTTCCTGCCCCCCTGCTGGCTGCTCCATGAACCACCCGGCTCTGCTAGCTCCCGTGCAGCAGCATGGGAGCGCAGAGACACAGGGACAATTGTTGGGCATCGTTTGCCTGACACTCGTCCTGTGTAAATGGGCCTTAAGCATGGAATGTGCTAGATAAACCCCGTGACCGTGTGGTTTTAGCGATGAGCAGGGACACATATCTTGGGATAAGATAAGAACTGTAAGAAATGTCTTCTGCGCCACTTGAAACTCTGTCAAGAAAATCAGAATGTATCCAATGAATGCAGTTTATTGTCTAAAGTAGCCAATCAGATGTGGGATGGAAAACCGTCCAATGATATTGTAACACCCCAATGTATGCGGGCTATAAATAAAGCTGCCTGATTGTGGTCAGGGGGGAATATTTTACTGAAGCCATATTTGTGTGGGCTCTGTTATTTTATGCCTCTGTCATATGATGTCATTCTCTGGTAACACCACGCTTGCGCCCTCTGGTGGCATTTTTCCGCAACACATAGTTTGCTGCTTCAGTGTTATTATATATTTTAGGGTTTATTCGAATTAGTGATATTCTCTTGCGGGTTTTGTGTGATGTGATGTGCATAAATCTTGTGCAAATATGAAATCCAATGTTTTAAATGGACTAATTCATATGAGTGAAAGAAAAAAATAGCAAAAATGTTCTATCTGTAGGTGTTCCCTGTGGGTGTTCCCTGTGGGTGTTCCCTGTGGGTGTTCCCACAATAAAGCTGCCTGATTGTGGTCAGGTGGGAATATTTTACTGAAGCCATATTTGTGTGGGCTCCGTTATTTCATTTCTCCGTCATATGACATCCTTCTCTGGTAACACCACGCTTGCGCCCTCTAGTGTTGTGGATTTATATTTTGTGGTCCACAGCGTAATCAATAAGAATGTTTGCACCCTTCCAGATTTATGTTCAGAGATTGTGCGCACAATGGAAGAGATCACACAGAGCCTGACTGTCAGTGTAAAGGTCTTCCTGACTGTTTATTAGTAGGCAAAAGCATCTTACACAGCATGATGCGTTAATTGCCCTTTATGGGCATGTAGGAAACAATACGTCATTGGAAATCAAAGCATGGGATTGGGTGGTTCAAATATGATCTTTTTACATCCGGTTCCGCGTGAGTTGCTGTCGTCATGGACGTCCGACATCACATGGTTTCAGATAAAAAGCAGCGCCATCTTTCCGAGTTCTATGGAGGGGGCAGGGGCAGGAATGAGCAATGTGTCGTCAAATGACACCTGAGGGTTATGTGCGGGTAAAGGATGTGCCCTGAGGTTATGAGCGTGTGTTTCTATCAAGCTGCATATTCTGATAACGGCTAACAGTATTGGATGTGCTGCACATTCCATTCTGCTGGCTCAGATAGTGAAATAAACATTTCACCTTGCATGGATATATATATATATATCTTCCACACTAGTGGCATTTTGCTGCAACAGTTTCTGGTGGAGAATGCGGGCATCACAACAGCACCCCTAGCCACTGACGCTCCAGAGACGGAGACCAGGACACAGGAAGACCGCGGTAAGTAACCATTGTGCTACTGCCTGTCTCCTGGGCTCTGCTCACTGTTCTTTGGTTTGGTGTGTAACGTGATGCAATCTGCCATGTACCAGTGAATGTTGAGGCTTTACATGTGCTCAACTTGTCTTTTAAGGCATATGATCCTGTGAGTACTTGATGAGCCTCTAACGGGGGAGGCTGCGAGAAGTGACTGTGGTAAAAGCTGACCAGTTTGTTTAGATAAGGAGCTCTGCAGTTTCTCATTAGGACCCATGTGAGGCGCAACAGGCCAGAGCACGTTATATGTGGAAACTGTCTTATAATCGGGCCACCTGATGAGTCTGATGTGTATAGAGACTAGATACACGTCAATTTAGGCAGGGACATATCGAGTGAGAAGAATGTCTGATGTGTGTAGTGCTTGAGTTCGTGTATTTATGAGTCTGATTTCTCCTGTACTGAATGTTCTTTAATCTTGTGTGAAGAATATATATATATATATTGGAACAAGTGTTTGGGTGCGTGGATTGGATGATATTGATATTGACTGGCTGGTTGCTGCTATGATAATTCTGCAGGCAGGCTGACGATACAGAGGGTAAAGCCTGCAGAAGACAAATACGTACATGGAACATGCTGCAGGCTGTATAATGACTTTGTGGAATACACCAGAGAATTACTAATAGCCAGGTGGATCATGGGAGGCTCACCAGGAAATGGGGGGGGGGGGGTAGTATGTGTTCAAATGCCCACTAGGCAGATAGTCCAAGAGACAGAAAGCTCCCCGTCAGATGCGCTGACTGCAATAGACTGACTTATAAGAGTCTCGATAACTTAGACAATAGAGACACAGAAGCCCTCCACGCTCCCCTTTCACAATGAGATCTAATTCAGAATGTAGTGTTATACCTGATCAGATATCTGCGCTGTTGACAGAATTTCCCTTTGGATTTAATAACTGCATATCAAACAATAAACTTGAAAGCCATGCGGCATCATCCTCCGAGCAGTCTGAGAGCACTGAGGTTACTGCCCAGCGGCCTATGGTCAATGAAGTACCTATGTCTCAGCTGCATGACATGACTCCTATACAAGATTGGGATGATGATGGGTTTCAGGTGAACACAGGTATACATATTGGGATGCTGGACCCAGAGGAGATCCCTAAGTATTTCCCAGGGTATTTTGTTAGATCCATAGTAAAAAGAGATAAAGATTAGAGATGAGCGAACGTACTCGTCCGAGCTTGATACTCGTTCGAGTATTAGGGTGTTCGAGATGCTCGTTACTCGTGACGAGTACCACACGATGTTCGGGTTACTTTCAGTTTCCTCTCTGAGACGTTAGCGCGCTTTTCTGGCCAATTGAAAGACAGGGAAGGCATTACAAGTATAATGTATAAAAATCGGCCCCTCCCGCGGCTCGCCACAGATGCGTTCTGACAGAGATCAGGGACAGTGCTGCTGATGCTGGAGCTGCTATAGGGAGAGTGTTAGGAGTGATTGTAGGCTTCAAGAACCCCAACGGTCCTTCTTAGGGCCACATCTATCCGTGTGCAGTACTGTGGAGGCTGCTTTTAGCAGTGTTGCACATTTTTTTTTTCTGTATATTGGCCGTGCAGAGCATTGCGCCCTGCAGTAATACTCCAGGGACAGAATTGTGGAGGCAGCGCCAGAAGACATATTATTGATTAAATATACGCAGTGGGTCTTTTCTAAAAAATATTGGGCAAAAAATCTATTTGGCCTGCCTGTCACTGTGCTCAGTGTTCTGGGTCTGTGTGTGCTGGGTGTAGTAGTTCTACAAAATCATACGCAGCCAGCTAAGTGTTACAGCAGGCTTGCGCCAAATTATTACCTGGCGTTCCGTAAGCGAAGTCAGCCTCCAACCACAGGCCAATAAGCGGCACATTTAATTACAGCTTTCTGTTTCTGCACTACTGCGAATACACCATGCTGAGGGGTAGGGGTAGGCCTAAAGGACGTGGACGCGGGCGAGGACGCGGAGGCCCAAGTCAGGGTGTGGGCACAGGCCGAGCCAGTGCGGTGGCCAGGGGTAGAGGCAGGGCCAGACCGAATAATCCACCAACTGGTTCCCAAAGCGCCCCCTCGCGCCATGCCACCCTGCAGAGGTCAAGGTGCTCTACGGTGTGGCAGTTTTTTACAGAGACGCCTGACGACTGACGAACAGTGGTGTGCAACCTTTGTGGCGCCAAGATCAGCTGGGGAGGCACCACCAACAGCATGCGCAGGCATATGATGGCCAAGCACCCCACAAGGTGGGACGATGCCCGTTCACCGCCTCCGGTTTGCACCACTGCCTCTCCCCCTGTGCCCCAACCTGCCACTGAGATCCAACCCCCCTCTGAGGACACAGGCAGTACCGTCTCCTGGCCTGCACCCACACCCTCACCTCCGCTGTCCTCGGCCCCATCCCGCAATGTCTCTCAGCGCAGCGTCCAGACGTCGCTAGCGCCACTGTTTGAGCGCAAGTACGCCGCCACGCCCCCGCACGCTCAAGCGTTAAACGTGCACATTGCAAAATTGATCAGCCTAGAGATGCTGCTGTATAGGCTTGTGGAAACGGAGGCTTTCAAAAGCATGATGGCAGCGGCCCCGCGCTACTCGGTTCCCAGTCGCCACTACTTTTCCCGATGTGCCGTCCCAGGCCTGCACGACCACGTCTCCCGCAACATTGTACGCGCCCTCACCAACGCAGTTACTGCCACGGTCCACTTAACAACAGACACGTGGACAAGCACAGGTGGGCAGAGCCACTATATCTCTCTGACGGCACATTGGGTGCATTAAGTGGAGGCTGGGACAGAGTCAGAGCCTGGGACCGCTCACGTCCTACCCACCCCCCAAATTGCGTGCCCCAGCTCGGTGGTGGTATCTGCGGGGGTGTATGCTTCCTCCACTAAACCACCCTCCTCCTCCTACGCAACCTCTGTCTCGCAATCAAGATGTGTCAGCAGCAGCAGCACGTCGCCAGCAGTCGGTGTCACACGGCGTGGCAGCACAGCGGTGGGCAAGCGTCAGCAGGCCGTGCTGAAACTACTCAGCTTAGGAGAGAAGAGCCACACGGCCCACGAACTGCTGCAGGGTCTGACAGAGCAGACCGACCGCTGGCTTGCGCCGCTGAGCCTCCAACCGGGCATGGTCGTGTGTGACAACGGCCGTAACCTGGTGGCGGCTCTGCAGCTCGGCAGCCTCACGCACGTGCCATGCCTGGCCCATGTCTTTAATTTGGTGGTTCAGCGCTTTCTGAAAAGCTACCCCCACTTGTCATACCTGCTCGGAAAGGTGCGCCAGCTCTGCGCACAATTCCGCAAATCCCACACGCACGCTGCCACCCTACGGACACTGCAACATCGGTTTAATCTGCCAGTGCACCGACTGCTGTGCGAAGTGCCCACACAGTGGAACTCTACGCTCCACATGTTGGCCAGACTCTATGAGCAGCATAGAGCTACAGTGGAATACCAACTCCTACATGGGCGGCGCAGTGGGAGTCAGCCTCCTCAATTATTTACAGAAGAGTGGGCCTGGTTGGCAGCCATCTGCCAGGTCCTTGGAAACTTTGAGGAGTCTACCCAGATGGTGAGCGGGGATGCTGCAATCATTAGCGTCACCATTTCTCTGCTATGCCTCTTGAGAAGTTCCCTGCAAAGCATAAAGGCAGACGCTTTGGAATCAGAAACGGAGGCGGGGGAAGACAGTATGTCGCTGGATAGTCAGAGCAACCTCATGTCTATATCTCAGCGCTTGAGGAGGAGGAGCATGAGGAGGAGGGGGAAGAGACAGCTTGGCCCACTGCTGAGGGGACAGATGCTGCTTGCCTGTCATCCTTTCAGCATGTATGGCCAGAGGAGGAGGAGGGGGAGGAGCATGAGGAGGAGGGGGAAGAGACAGCTTGGCCCACTGCTGAGGGTACAGATGCAGCTTGCCTGTCATCCTTTCAGCGTGTATGGCCAGAGGAGGAGGAGGAGGAGGAAGATCCTGAAAGTGATCTTCCTAGTGAGGACAGCCATGTGTTGCGTACAGGTACCCCGGCACACATGGCTGACTTCATGTTAGGATGCCTTTTTCGTGACCCTCGCATTCTGGCCACTACGGATTACTGGGTGTACACACTGCTCGACCCACGGTATAAGGAGAGCCTTTCCACTCTCATTCCCGAAGAGGAAAGCGGTTCGAGAATGATGCTATACCACAGGGCGCTGGTGGACAAACTGATGGTAAACTTCCCAGCCGACAGCGCTAGTGGCCGAAGGCGCATTTCCGCGGCCCAGGTAGCAGGGGAGGCGCAGAGATCAGGCAGCATGTACAGCGCAGGCAGGGGAACACTCTCTAAGGCCTTTGACAGCTTTATGGCTCCCCAGCAAGACTGTGTCACCGCTCCCCAGTCAAGGCTGAGTCGGCGGGAGCACTGTAAAAGGATGGTGAGGGAGTACGTAGCCGATCGCACGACCGTCCTCTGTGACGCCTCTGCCCCCTACAACTACTGGGTGTTGAAGCTGGACACGTGGCCTGAACTCGCGCTGTATGCCCTGGAGGTGCTTGCTTGTCCTGCGGCTAGCGTCTTGTCAGAGAGTGTGTTTAGTGTGGCTGGGGGAATCATCACGGATTAGCGTACCCACCTGTCAACCGACAGTGCCGACAGGCTAACACTCATCAAGATGAACAAAGCCTGGATTTCCCCAGACTTCTCTTCTCCACCAGCGGACAGCAGCGATACATAAACAATACGTAGGCTGCACCCGCGGATGGAAGCATCGTTCTCTATCACCATCCAAAACGGGGACCTTTTAGCTTCATCAATCTGTGTATTATATTCATCCTCCTCCTCCTGCTCCTTCTCCTGAAACCTGACGTAATCACGCCGAACGGGCAATTTTTCTTAGGCCCACAAGGCTCAGTCATATAATTTTTCTAAACAATTTTTAGACGTTTCAATGCTCATTAAAGCGTTGAAACTTGCACCTGAACCAATTTTTATTTTAACTGGGCTGCCTCCAGGCCTAGTTACCAATTAAGCCACATAAACCAAAGCGATTAATGGGTTTCACCTGCCCTCTCGGTTGGGCATGGGCAATTTTTCTCAGGTACATTAGTACTGTTGGTACACCAATTTTTGTGGGCCCTCGCCTACAGTGTAATCCAATTAATTTTTTGCCCACCTGCATTACAGCTGACGTAACATCAGCTGTGATGGGCAATGCAATGGGATATATTTATGTTCCGCCGGTGGCTTCCTGGCACCCACCCATGCTGTCGGTCCACAGGGAGCTGTAAATGCATCTGTGTCCACTTCTAAAGAACCCCAGTCTGACTGGGGCATGCAGTGTGGGCCGAAGCCCACCTGCATTTCATCTGACGTTAGCTCTGCTGTCCAGGGCACTGCAATGGGATACATTTATGTACAGCCGGTGGGTTCCAGGGAGCCACCCATGCTGTGGGTGCACACGGAATTCCCATTGTGGAGTTGTACCTGCCTGTGACTATTTATAAAAAAACGCGGTCTGACTGGGGCATGCAGACACCTTGACAGAATGAATAGTGTGTGGCACATAGGTTCCCCATTGCTATGCCCACGTGTCCAGCTCCAGATGGAGGTGGCACAGGATTGGATTTCTCATTGCTTCTGTACAGCATTGTGGACTATCGCCCCGCCCCTTTTAAAGAGGGTCGCTGCCTAGCCGTGCCAACCCTCTGCAGTGTGTGCCTGCTTTTCCTCTGGCAGACGCACTTATAAATAGACATGAGGGTGGCGTGGCATGAGGGCAGCTGAAGGCTGCGCAGGGACAGTTTGGTGTGCGCTGTGGACACTGGGTCGTGCGGGGTGGGGGGGGGGGTGTTGGGCAGCATGTAACCCAGGAGAAGTGGCAGTGGAGTGTCATGCAGGCAGTGATTGTGCTTTGTTGGAGGTAGTGTGGTGCTTAGCAAAGGTATGCATTGCTAATGAGGGCTTTTCAGAAGTAAAAGTTGTTGGGGGGGGGGGGGCACTCTTGCCGCTATTGTGGCTTAATAGTGGGACCTGGGAACTTGAGATGCAGCCCAACATGTTGCCCCTCGCCTGCCCTATCCGTTGCTGTGTCGTTCCCATCACTTTCTTGAATTGCCCAGATTTTCACAAATGAAAACCTTAGCAAGCATCGGCGATATACAAAAATGCTCGGGTCGTCCATTGACTTCAATGGGGTTCGTTACTCGAAACGAACCCTCGAGCATCGCAAAAAGTTTGTCTCGAGTAACGAGCACCCGAGCATTTTGGTGCTCGCTCATCTCTAATAAAGATGGTTAATAAATAAAGGTTCCTAATGTTCCTATAAGCTATGCTTTTTAGGTAGGTTGTTGGAGATTCCCTAGGATCTTGAAGCCTCTGGGCATAGCGCCATTCCTGTCTGAGGCTTAACTTTTGTGATTCTGACTCTCACAGCCAGTAAGTGGCCACCGCTGGGAGAGATGGTTTGGGTAAAAAGAAAATGTCAGCATTGAAATCTGAGTACTTGGTTTGAGTGTAAAGTAAGCTGGGAGCCCCAATAGAGTTGGAAGCTCTGAATGACCAGACCGAATGATGCTTGTAACGGCCCTTGGTAAATACGTACTTCACCTGTAATAGAAATTATAGTAGAAGTGTGCACAAAAATAATTGCAATGTACAAAGAAAATGTCCGGCTCAGGCTGTGGATGATATATAGAGAATATATATATATACAGAATACAATTCAGGCCCGCCATATTTCCAAGATTTATATGAAAGAAAGCTCAGGCACTGAGCCAAATCCTAAAGGTGTGAATGCAAATGTCCGAGAGACATGCCCAAAGACGGGCTCTGTGGGGTTACACAAAATTTGTTGGGGGATACACAGACAGACGGATTTTGTGTGACCCAGGTCTTCATGGAGTATGTTATTAAGACCATTAGTCAGGGCCTGATATTGGGTTCGGCTTATTTGAGGTGCTATGCAGGCCTGCTGGGTATATTACAAACATAATGTCAGGCTTGTATAGTAATCCTAATGGGCAAAGAGAAAAGAAATAAAAGGAGAAAAAGCTGTGAGTAGATTCTTGATGGCAGGGACATGCCCAGGAAATGTGTAAAAAGGCAAAGTGTGGAATTCCTTAAAACATGGGTGCAGTTACTTCTACCCCCATATGTTGGATTGGGGTGTGGTGCAGTTCTAAATCCGGATTTAGAAGGGGGGAGGAAGGTTGAGAACATTTTGTATTTTAGATTATTAAACCAATTAGAATAGCAGGATGCATTCCTGTCACCTGACCGCATTACCCCCATGTCACCAGAAACTGAGGGGTTTGAATATGTAGAAGATGAACCGATGGCTAACCCAGATTTTGAGTTTTTGTTTTGTAGATGGCTGAGGATACCAGGAACATGGCAGGTACAGCGGTGTGCAGCAGTCACACAGAATGAGGTAACAAGAGCAGAACCATTCCCACCTCATCTGTCAGCACAGGAGGCAGAAGTGAAGGCCCTGACCGAAGCATGTAGAGCGGCAGAGGGTAAGACAGCAAACATATACAAGGATTATGGCCTAATATGGAAGCTCCTACGTTGCCTACACAGCTAGGGATAATAAAGGAGGACTGTGTAGAAGCAAAAGGAAATGCCCGTGTGGACGCTGATGCCAAGGCAGCTGCGGTAAGACCCAGGGGAGAAGGTTAGGTCAATGTCCAACCTGTAACCCCAACCCCTCCAGTGAGCTTGATCTGCTCAAGTCTGTAATGAGCAGCTGGACGAAGGCAGGGGCAAGCCAGACGGACACCGGCCTGTGGGAAGAGACCACTGATTATGTCTCTCTCATGCCCTCTACTCGATGATGGCCCACTGTGCACACGGAGAACCACACCAGTCAAAGACTGATGTGAAACCTTGTGTCTCAACATTGGATTTTCCCTGGATTCAGCATGGTCGCAGCCAGGTATAACCAGGAGCGTATGACCTGTGAAATACAGAACACAGGGAGAGTAGTGAAGAAAGCACTGAGGCACACACCTGGGCTATTCTACCACCTTCTAAAGGTTGCAAATTGGCTATATATATATACAGTTACGCCATATCTGTGTTGACAGCTCATCTGTAGGCGTTAAGGCCTATCCACTCAGGTATTGTTCTGCCACTACAGAGGCAGGAGCCAAGAAATTGTTGAACAAGGTAATTTGCCGGTATACAGTTCCAGAGACAATAGCTTTTCACACTCCCTACCACCTACATAGCTGTGGAAAGGTAGAGAGAATTAATGGAACCCTTGAAAACTTAATATACAGAAAGCAATGGCTAAGTCAGGAAGGCTATGGATGGAGTGCCTTCCCCGGCATTGTTTCCAGTCAAGTACATGCCCAATAGGAAGACAGAATTGTCTCTCTTTGAAATCCGGTTTGGATCAACTTCCTGTGCAGGGCCGTACTTTCAGCAGGAGTCGCAGAGGCAGCTGTTACACCTGTCAGCTCATAGTGCTGGTGATTGACAGGTCTATCTACCTATCGTCTCCTCCCACCTTTCTATAAGATCCAGCTCATGCTGCCTGGGAGTTGCCCATTATTGTTCTGATTTTCCTGTCCGCTAGACCTTGCTTTTATGTTCAGTTTTTCAGTGTCTGCTGAGTAGTCCAGCTACCCTGACCTGCTGGTAATCTGGCCCTGGTACTTTGTGCCATTCCCTCAGTCTGTTTGCTAGTCTGCCTTGTTTGGTATCCTGCTTCTGTCAGTTTGTCTGCTAGGCCTCACTGTTATCAGCCAGGCGTTACCATCTGCCTCTGTTCTGTTTGTATTGTTCGTGTTGGTTCTTGTTATCTGCCTTTCCTGCCAATGCTAGTGGGTAGTAGTCTCTTGCATAGGTACTGCGGTCCCTGCCTGTCCCCCCTAGTAAGCGTAGGGTCAAAGTTGGCGGCCTGGATGTGTCCACCATCAGGGCTATCTCCAGGAAAGGACAGTGGTGTGGGTGTAGATCAGGGAGCCCCACGCCGTGCGTACCTAAACACCCCACTAGTAACGTAACAGCAGCATGATACCCTCCCCGAGTATTTCCAGGCCCTGTAGAAACATTTATATCTGGTGCATAATCAAGTGTTTGCTTCCCTTCCAGATCCTGACTCCGTGCATGCAACACATTTTCTGGAGCCAGAAGGTGGGAGGTTAAATGAAGACGTGAGAAAATCTCTGGGAGCATGATATGAGGGTCATTGCCAGGTACTGATGACAACAACCACTTCAATGAAGCTTGAAGGGAAAACAAACTGGGTTCACGTTAGTCACTGCCAGAGAGTGACCAGGGCAGGAGAGTAATCATGTGTCATTATCAGTAAAATAAATATCACGGTTGTCCTTATAATAATGAGGAAAGGGAAATGGTATGACCCCCTACTGGGAGGAATAGGTATTGCAGTGGGTGTACTGAACTCCACTGATATGAAGGTAATGAAAAATAAAGTATCTCAGGCCGGAGCAGAGGAGGCTCAGGCAGTAAATCTGCGGGCCCAGTGGATGCCATCAATGTTTATTCTCCTCAGTGTTTAATGTTGGACTATGATTAAATGTATTACGAATATCTAAATGTTAGCTTAGTCACTTTAACTTGTTTGGTGCTGTGAAAAGATTTGTTAAAGCTACAGAATGTAGTTTTTGAGAGATATATGTATATATCATGGAAAGGATAAGGCTCAGTCTAATGTAATAATAACCAATAATGAGCATCTGTGGAGAAATATTTATATTATCAGATTGATGAAGAATACAAAACACAGTGAAAAACACAAATGACAAATCACACATTGAGACTGGGAAACAGGCAATTAAAGCTTTAAAGGTCTAATATTTCTATGTGTTCTTCTAACATTGTGGAATTCTTTTCCCTCCAGTTCCATCTCCAAGGAGACATCGCCATGATGAATATCACACTGGTTGTTGACCTGATCGATGGAGCTGAATAAAGTAAAGCAGCAAGTACTGTTCGCTTACAAGAGAGTGCATTCCACAGAATTATGGACAGCTGAACAGAGATGGACTGTACCTAGGGTTGCCACCCGGCCAGTAAACCACCAGCCTGGCCAGTATTTTTTCTGTCGGGCCAGTGCCGGTATTTTTTTTTTACCGGCCCTATTGCAGGCCGGTATTTTCAGAGCCTGCATTGCCCCCTAGTGCTGGTTAACTCTCCTCCGCAAGGGGAAACACAGACCTGCAGAGCCGACAGCTTCCAGGGCCTCCGATGATGTCATGTCATGTGATACCCTGTGTGGGAGGATTCAGGAATCACATGACCACGGGGGCTAAGTAAATGTAGGAATGTGCAGCGGTGGTAGGACTCTGCAGCTGTATGTGTGTGTGTGTGTCAGGATGAATGTAGTGGAGCTGTGTGTGTGTGTTGGAGCTGTGGGGTTCTGGATGGATGGATTGAGTGAGTGGAGCTGTGTGTGTGATGTATGTGGGGGTCAGAATGGATGTAGTGGAGCTGTGTGTGTAATGGGTGTGGAGGTCAGAATTGATGTAGTGGAGCTGTACGTGTGATGTGTGTGGGGGTCAGAATGGATGTAGAGGAGCTGTGTGTGTGATGTTTGTGGAGGTCAGGATTGATGTAGTGGAGCTGTGTGTGTGATGTCTGGGGATCAGGATGGATGTAGCGAAGCTGTGTGTTTGATGTCTGGGGATCAGGATGGATGTAGTGGAGTTGTGTGTGTGCGATGTGTGGGGGTCAGGATGGATGTCCGGCAGGCGCTGCAGTGACAGTATCGGGACCCGAGGAGGAGAGCGGAGGAGCAGTACATACGGTACGAGGTATGCACCATGTACTTCATGCAATCTTGTATGTTTAGGTGATATACGTTATACCAGCTGTACATATAATTATGTACAGGACATATCTACCTTACATCACCACACTATATACAGGGAGGGTATATCCCCTGTAAATAGTAATATGGACCATGCTGGGGTAACCTGGGTATCTTATGTATATGATTATATATGTGTAGATTGTATGTGATGCAAGTGTCTGCAGCGTGTACTCACGAGTAGATGATGTGTGAATCACACCAAACGTCATCTACTTGTGAGAACACGCTGGCCTGCATCCCACGCATGCGCACAGCCGCTGGACGGGATCCAGGAGATAAAGGAGGAAAAAAATGCTGTGATAAGCCACGCCCCCAAGTCATGCTCCCTTCTTTTTTTTACCATGGCCGGTATTTTTTCATGACAAAGGTGGCAGCCCTAACATTACTGTGAAATGTGTTTTCAAAATATGAAACTTTACAATATTGTGTTCTGCTTGTCTCATGGAGACACACGCTCGCTCCTTCTCCTACCCAGGGATAGCACAGCTGCCATAGGTTCTGGCGAGGGAACACCCTATGGGGTGTTACCTCATATGGGTAAAGGGTGTGGACTCCTGAAGAATGCCCGGGGCGTTCATGCCCTTCTGCCAGTGGTAAGTAAGGAAACCTGCCCCTGTAGAACAGTTTAGTTTGGGGTGGGGGAGGAGAGTGAGAGGTTTATATTATATATATTTATGTATCATTGTCAAATCGATTATTCACATGACTTAATTACTTCTATTGATAAGATTGTGTATGTATCTTTGAGTTAATATAGTTATGCTATAGGGCGCAGTCTTGGACAGATATTTTGGCTATACAATCTAAGATGGCATAACCAGACGACGTACTGGGATAAGAGCCAATGACATCATAGTATATACTCATAGTATATCCTAAAAGGTAAGGCAGCAGGACTAATGCTATAGAACATGAATAGGAAATGCCTAGCCATTAACCTTAGAGGATGATTTACTATCTATGCAGAGAATATATGGTATGAGATGACACAAAGAAAAGAACTCAAAGAAGGCACCTTGGAAGGACCTCCCCGGGTCTGGGCATCACCACCTTGTAAAGTCAAACAAGAGGAGGGAATGTGAAGGACGTCATTTGATAATGGCCAATTATGGACTGAATAATATATATTTAAGTGATGTTTGAATTATTCCCTACGCCACAGAGTAAGCATGGAATGTGCTAGATAAACCCCGTGACCCTGTGGTTTTAGCTATGAGCAGGGACACATATCTTGAGATAAGATAAGAACTGTAAAAAATGTCTTCTGCGCCACTTGGAAATCTGTCAAGAAAATCAGAATGTATCCAATGAATGCAGTTTATTGTCTAAAGTAACCAATCAGATGTGGGATTGAAAACCGTCCAATGATGTTGTGACACCCCAATGTATGGGGGCTATAAATAAAGCTGCCTGATTGTGGTCAGGGGGGGAATATTTTACTGAAGCCATATTTGTGTGAGCTCTGTTATCTTATTCCTCTGTCATATGATGTCATTCTCTGGTAACACCACGCTTGCGCCCTCTGGTGGCATTTTTCCGCAACACATAGTTTGCTGCTTCAGTGTTACTATATATTTTAGGGTTTATTCGAATTAGTGATATTCTCTTGCGGGTTTTGTGTGATGTGATGTGCATAAATCTTGTGCAAATATGAAATCCAATGTTTTAAATGGACTTGTTCATATGAGTGAAAGAAAAAAAAATAGCAAAAATGTTCTCATGGAACGCCTCGCTATTGTGCATGTAGCTTTAGTCAGATGTTTCTATGGTTACTGAAGTATAATTATAAGCATTTCTTAAGTTTTATTGACAAATCCAAACATTTTGGCAATGACTTGAGATGAGCGAGCATGCTCATCCGAGCATTTGCATACTCAAAAGTACTCGTTTGAGTGCTCGGGTGCTCAAGAAAATTTCACCCTCTCCACCCCACATGTTTATTTTTTGCTAAAGTGTATGCAAAATAGTATTTTGCATACACTTTAGCAAAAATTAGACAGTGTAAAATGAGTACAGTCTTGTTATATAGTGCGGATGGACAGGACACACACTAAATTGTTTTCAATGGAGCCGCGGCTGCTGCCGGCGGCTCAATTGAAGACAATGGTCTGCCGGCACCCCTGAATTGTTTTTCATGGAAGGGCTTTACATATAAGCCCTTCCCTGAAAAACAATAATTTTAGTGTAAGAAAAATAAAAAAAACTTACCCTCCGCCGCTGCCGTGACCCCCGCGGGGCAGAAGAACACATGTGCCGCATGAGGCAGATGTTTCCTTCACCCCCGCTAGTAAAAAGAATTCCCTGCCGCTACATTTGCCACATCTGTGACAGATACAGCAGAGGAATTCTTTAATTCCCTACCGCAGCTGTCACACATGACAGCTGTGGTAGAGGATCCTGCTGACGGTTCCCTGTCATTCATTCGGCGAAAGCTGCCTGTGATTGGCTGAGTGCCTCAGCCAATCACAATCAGCTCTTTCAGCAGGCGGGGATTTTTAATCCCCGCCTGCTGATTGATCACAACTACAGAGCCGGGGACAGCACAGAGAAAATATGTCTGAGCCCCGGCAGCTGAAGGGAGGGGAGTATTTATTTTTTTGTTTTTTACACTACTTTTACTGGTTTTTCAAGGAGGGTCTTGTATTTAAAGCCCTTCCCTGAAATCCAATGACAGATGTGTTCTGCATCCCCTAGGGGGACACAGCAGCGGTGGATAGGTAAGTTTATTTATTTATTTTTTTATACTAAAATGATTGTTTTTCGAGAAGGGCTTATATGTAAAGCCCTTCCATGAAAAATAATTCAGGGGTGTCGGCAGACCATTGTTTTCAATGGAGCCGCCGGCAGCAGCCGTGGAGCATTGAACAATGCTCGAGTCTCCCATTGAATTCAATGGGGCTCATTACTCGAAATAAGCTCTAAAGCATTACAAAAAGCTCGGCTCAAGTAACAAGCACCTGAGCATTTTGGTGCTCGCTCATCTCTAGCAATGACTCAATATTTACAGCTTCTGGGCTGAATCCAGACTGATGACAACCATTCCTCCTAATCAGTGCTTGGAGTTTATCACAATTTCTGTGTTTTATATATCGATCTGATTTTTGAGGATTGACCACGGGATCTCAGTAGGATTGAGATCTGTGGAGTTTCCTGGCCATGCACCGAAAATGTCAATGCTTTGTTCACCGAGTCCTTGAATGAAAAGCAACTTCAAACATGAATGGTCTCAGATGCTTCCACGTGTCTCAAACAGTCTGAAGGGGCCTTCATCAGAGAAAATTCCTTAACCTCAATCCCCTGTATAGTATTTTCTCTGGTGATGAACAAAAACACAGAAATTGGGATAAACTCCAAGCACTGATTAGGAAGAATGGGTTGTCATCGGTCAGGATTTGGCTAACAATCAGAATGCCATGGCAAATTACAGAAGCCTTGAAAAACAAGGGTCAGCACTGTAAATATTGAGTCTTTGCCGAAACTTGATGTATTTATCAATAAAAGCGTAAAAACTTGAAATACTGATAATTGTACTTTAGCAACCATAGAAACATTGTTAGTAACCATAGAAACATTGACTAGAAGAGCCAAAACCACTGAAGCAGCGAAGTTTGTGAAAATTAAGATTTGCGTCAGTCACAAAACTTTTGGCCACAACTATAGGCTGGATATGGATGAAAGTGCCAACTAGCAGGAATTTAATTGGAAAACAGAGAGGAGCTCAGGTAAGGAATGTTATAAGGTTGGATGTGACGCAGAGTGAAAGTGACCGGCTGAGCTAATGATGATCAAAGCATAAGGAATGAAAAGAACCACTATTCTTCACATTCTCCTTCACCGCAGCCCCTTACTCCACCTTCACAGCCTCTTCCTCCACCGCAGCCCCCCTTCCTCCACCTGTATAGCCTCCTCTTCCACTGCAGTCCCTTCCTACACCTGCACAGCCTCCTCCTCCACCGCAGCCCCTTCCTCCACTTGCACAGCCTGCTCCACCGCAGCCCCTTACTCCACCGCAGCCCCTTACTCCACCTGTACAGCCTCCTCCACCTCCACCTCAGCCCCTTCCTCCACCTGCAGAGCCTACTCCACCTCCACTACAGCCCCTGCCTCCAACTGTATAGCCTTCTGCTCCACCGCAGCCCCTTCCTCCACCTTCACATCCTCCTCCTCCACCGCAGCCTCTTCCTCCACCTGTACAGCCTCCTCCTCCACCACAGCGCCTTCCTCCACCTGCACAGCCTCCTCCTCCACCGCAGCCCCTTTCTCCACCTGCACAGCTCCCTCCTTCACCTGCATAGTCCCTCCTTCACCTGCACAGCCTCTTCTTCCTCAACCACAGCCCCTTCCTACACCTGCACAGCCTCCTCCTCCACTGCACCCTCTTCCTCCACCTGTACAGCTTCCTCCTCCACCGCAGCTCCTGCCTCCACCTGCACAGCCTCCTCCTCCACTGTAGCACCTTCCTCCACCTGACCAGCCCCCTCCACCTCCACTGCAGCCCCTTCCTCCACCTGCGCAGCCCCCTCCACCTGCACTGCAGCCCCTTCCTCCACCTGCACATCCTCCTCCACCGCAGCCTCTTCCTCCACCTGTACAGCCTTCTTCTCCACCACAGCACCTTCCTCCACCGCAGCCCCTTCCTCCACCTGCACAGCCTCCTCCACCGCAGCCCCCTCCTTCACCTGTTAAGCCTCCTCTTCCTCCACCACAGCACCTTCCTCCACCGCAGCCCCTTCCTCCACCTGCACAGCCCCCTCCACCGCAGCACCCTCCTCCACCTGCACAGCCCCCTCCTCCATCGCAGTCCCTTCCTCCACCTGTATAGCCTCCTCCACTGCAGCCCCTTCCTCCACCTGTACAGCCTCCTCCACTGCAGCCCCTTCCTTCACCTGTACAGCCTCCTCCTCCACTGCTGCCCCTTCCTTCACCTGTATAGCCTCCTCCACCTGCACAGCCTCCGCCTCCACTGCAGCCCCTTCCTTCACCTGCACAGCCTTCTCCTCCATGGCAGCCCCCTCGTCCACTGCAGCCCCTTCCTCCACCTCCATAGCTCCCTCCTCCACCGCAGCCCCTTCCTCCCCCTGCACAGCCCACTCCTCCACCACAGCCCCTTCCTCCACCTGCACAGCCCGCTCCTCCACCGCAGCCTCTTACTCCACCTGCACAGCCTCCACCTCAATCGCCCCCATCTCCACCTCCACAGTCCCCATCTCCACCTGCACAGTCCCCATCTCCACCTAAACAGTCACAATCTCCACCACCTCCTCCATCTCCTCCATCTCCATAATCTCCACAATCTCCACTGTAGCCTCCATAACCCCATTTACTGTCATTACTTGAGGAGCCATTGCTGGGTAATTTAGCCAGGCAGTATCTCTGTTAAGAAAAAAAAGACATAATAAGATACAATAAAGACAAAAATATAACGCATCACATCTACACTGAAGGCGTTAAACCAAATATGTCTATTATTTAGGCACCTAGTTGACTGTATTACCGCATGATTCCAGCGGTCTGTCACTTATGGGGCAATGATATGTAGTTCTGCTACATTTACTTATTCAACAGGATAGGTTCGACTTTTGCAGTCGGGTAATAGATTGGTCTGATGTATTCATGAGGTGTTACTTGCCCCGCCCACTTGCTGTAATTGATATTTTTCTTGCTATTACACTTCATACTATAAAAAATGTCAATCACAGTGGGTGGGCAGGCAGGAAGAGCGGCATCTCATAAATACGCTGGATGGATTTCTTGCCAGGATGTGGAAGTTGGACTCATCCTACCATATGTAGAGAAGTGAGCATGTCAGTGCATCAAACCTACTGTACACATTGTGGCCCCATAAGTGATAGACCATTGAAATCAGCATGTCTGTCACACCTCTATGCTGCCCTCACTTGAACAGCATAAAGTATTACAGGTTCCCCTTAAATGGAATAAAACTTATCACAACAGAAGAGAAGGACCAGGCCGCTGTCTGTAGACCTGACATAACCTCACGAGAGGTGTGCTGTCTTCCAGGTGCACAAATCACAGATGCGTCTGATAGGCTGTCAAGACTCTTCAGTCCTACATAACACCACCCATTCCTACAAATACATGTAGGGACAAATGACACAGCAAAAAAGGACCTTGCAACTATCTGCAGAGACTTTGAAGACCTCAGAAACAAGGTGAAGGAACTAGGAGCACAGCTAGTCTTCTCATCCATCCTCCCAGTGGATGACCATGGAATAAGAAGATGGAACAGGATTCTAGAGGTGAACAACTGGCTACGTCGATGGTGCCATCAGCAAAGTTTGGATTCCTAGACCATGGAGTCAATTACCTATATGATGGATTGCTTGCTAGAGACAGGTTGCACCTTACAAAAACAGGTAAGCACATTTTTGGTGGGCACCTTGCTTCACTCATTAGGAGAGCTTTAAACTAGAAAAATATGGGAAGGGAAGTGAAAAGCCAGGTAAAAATATACAGCTAATTAATACATTTGAGACCCTAGCTATTAGAAGTGGAAAGAAAGAACAAAGACAAAAAATTCAGAAGGCAAGTAGAGGAGCAAGAGACACCGATCACAAACTAAAAGGTTTTTACATTTACAGGATAAATGGAGCTCCTAACTCAGGAAGAGAAATACGATGTCATAGGCATCACGGAAACTTGGTGGAATGATACACATAATTGGCACACAAGGCTTGAAGGATACAACTTATTTATAAGAAACAGGCCAAAAAAAGGGGAGGAGGTGTTGTGTTCTATGTTAGGAAAACATTCATCTCCACAGAGATTCAAACTTCAGAGCTGGGAGTTCTGTAGAAACTGTTTGGGTAAGAATACAAGGAGAGAACAACAGAAAGGACACCATTGTAGGCATTTACTATAGGCCACCTGGACAAGCAGAAGATAATGATGAACTCTTTCTACATCAGATGGCCAAGCTCTCAAAAAAGCCCAAAATAGTGATCATGGGAGATTTTACCTATCAGACATTTGTTGGGAATCTCTCTCAGGTTAAAAGGAATGGATCCAAGAAATTCTTATCCGCTCTTGCTGACAACTTTATCTTCCAAAAGGTCGAAAAGAAAACAAGGGGATCTGCTATCTTGGACATTCTTACCAAGTGGGAGGGAATGGTTGAGGAAGTAAGGATGGCTGGACCTTAGGAGGCAGTGATCATGATATCCTTGAGTTTTGGATAAAAAGGGGAGGAAGACCTGAGAAAACTCAGACCTCAAGGTTGGATTTCAGAAAGGCAGATTTCAATGAACTCAGAAAGAGGAAGAATCCAATGGCCGGATGTTCTTAAGGATAGAAATGCCCAAGAAGGTTGGGAAATATTGCGAAATGAGATTCTCAAAGCACAATCGTTACCAATCCCTAAAAGAAGGAAAAATGGGAAGCATTTAAAGAGACCAGAATGGATGAACGCAGGACTTGCACACATGTTAAAAACAAAGAAAACTATCTTTATCAAATGGAAAGAGGGGGAAATATCTAAAGAAGAATATAATGGGGTCGGTAGAAACTGTAGGGCAAGTGTCAGAAAAGCTAAAACTAATAATGAATTGAGGCTTGCAACACAGGCCAAAAGCAATAAAAAAGGATTTGGTGGGCATGTCAAAAGCGAATGAAAAGTCAATGACGCTATTGGATGCTTACAAGATGAAAATGGTGAATTGGTTAAGAATGATGTTGAGAAGGACGAACTCTTAAATTCCTATTTTGTATCTGTTTTCTCTCAGAAAGTAGATGGAACATCAACTGAACTTCCCTGTGCTATTGGGGGAATAAAAGAATGCATGCTATAAGCAGAGAGATCGTGAAGGAAACACTTAGCTAACTTAAATGAATTCAAGTCTTAAGGTCCAGATGTATTACATCCTAGGATACTAAAAGAAGCAGCAGAGGTACTTGCTGAACCACTTGCCATAATCTTTGAAAATTCCTGGAGAGCAGGAGAAGTCCCAAAATATTGGAAAAGGGCAAATGTTGTCCCCATCTTCAAAAAAGGGAAGAAGGTGGATCCAGAAAACTACAGGCCTGTGAGCCTGTAGTATATATATATGGATCTTTGAGCAAATTATTAAACAGCATGTATGCAAGTACTTTGATGAAAATGGAGTAATTAACCAGAGCCAGCATGGGTTTGTAACAAACAAGTCATGTCAGACTATTTAATTTCCTTCTATGATAGTAACACTAAATGGATAGATCAAGGAAATGCGGTGGGTATAGTTTTTCTTGACCTTAGTAAAGCATTTGACAAAGTATCTCATACTATACTTATTGAAAAATGACCAAATATGGGATTGACAAGGCAACTGTTAAGTGGATTCAGAACTGGCTGAGTGATTTTACTCAAAGAGTGGTCATAAATGGCTGCACATCCAAGTGGAAGAATGTATCGAGTGGGGTACCACAAGGCTCTGTCCTAGGCCCAGTGTTGTTCAACATTTTTATAAATGATCTGGAGGAAGGAATTGAGGGGAAACTGATCAAATTTGCCAACGACACAAAGCTAGTAGGGATAGCCAACACTAGGAAAGAGAGGGAGAGTATTCAAAAAGATCTAGAAAAGCTTGAACAGTGGGCAGCGACTAACAGAATGGTATTTAACAAGGAGAAATGCAAAGTCCTACATCTGGGCAAGAAAAATGAAAAAAGCACATACAGAATGGGAGGAATCGGGCTAAGCAGCAGCACATGTGAAAAAGGCTTGGGTATACTAATAGATCATAGACTGAACATGAGACAACGATGTGATACAGCAGCCAAAAAGGCAAACACAATTCTGGGATGTATTAAGAGAAGCACAGAGTCTAGATCATGTGATGTCATTATCCCCTTCTACTCTTCCATAGTCAGACCTCATCTGGAATACTGTGTCCAGTTCTGGGCACCCCACTTTAAAAAAAAGACATAGACAAACTGGAGCAAGTTCAGAGAAGAGTTGCCACGATGGTGAGCTGTCTGCAAATCATGTCCTATGAGGAACGGTTAAAGGATCTGGAAATGTTTAGCTTGCAGAAGAGAAGGCTGAGAGGAGACTTAATAGCTGTCTGCAAATATCTGAAGGGCTGTCACAGTGCAGAGGGATCAGCACTATTCTCATCTGCACAAGGAAAGACTAGATGCAATGGGATGAAACTGAAAGGGAGGAAACACAGATTAGATATTAGACAGTGAGGGGATCAATGAGTGGAACAGGTTACCATGGGAGGTGGGGAGTTCTCCTTCAATGGAAGTGTTCAAACAAAGGCTGGACAAATATCTGTCTGGGATGATTTAGTAAATCCTGCACTGTTCCCCACATGTGTCATTCTCCTGTTCCACCATGTGTCATTGTCCCGTTCCACCATGTGTCCTTGTCCCGTTCTCCCATGTGTCATTGTCCCGTTCCTCCATGTGTCATTGTCCCGTTCTTTCATGTGTCTTTGTCCTGTTCCCCCATGAGTCTTTGTCCTGCTCCCCCATGTGTCTTTGTCCTGTTCCCCCATGTGTCTTTGTCCTATTCCCCCATGTGTCTTTGTCCCGTTCTCCCATGTGTCATTGTACCGTTCTCCCATGTGTCATTATCCCGTTCTCCCATGTGTCCTTGTCCCGTTCCCCCATTTGTCATTATCCTGTTCCCCCATTTGTCATTGTCCCGTTCTCCCATGTGTCATTGTCCCGTTCTCCCATGTGTCATTGTCCCGTTCTCCCATGTGTCCTTGTCCCGTTCCCCCATTTGTCCTTGTCCCGTTCCTCCATTTGTCATTATCCTGTTCCCCCATTTGTCATTATCCTGTTCTTCCATGTGTCATTGTCCTGTTCCCCCATTTGTCATTGTCCTGTTCCCCCATGTGTCTTTGTCCTGTTCCCCCATGTGTCTTTGTCCTGTTCCCCCATGTGTCATTGTCCTGTTCCCCCATGTGTCTTTGTCCTGTTCCCCCATGTGTCTTTGTCCTGTTCCCCCATGTGTCTTTGTCCTGTTCCCCCATGTGTCTTTGTCCTGTTCCCCCATGTGTCTTTGTCCTGTTCCCCCATGTGTCATTGTCCTGTTCCCCCATGTGTCTTTGTCCTGTTCCCCCATGTGTCTTTGTCCTGTTCCCCCATGTGTCTTTGTCCTGTTCCCCCATGTGTCCTTGTCCTGTTCCCCCATGTGTCCTTGTCCTGTTCCCCCATGTGTCCTTGTCCTGTTCTTCCATGTGTCCTTGTCCTATTCCCCCATGTGTCCTTGTCCTGTTCTTCCATGTGTCCTTGTCCTGTTCCCCCATGTGTCCTTGTCCTGTTCTTCCATGTGTCCTTGTCCTGTTCCCCCATGTGTCCTTGTCCTTTTCCCCCATGTGTCCTTGTCCTGTTCTTCCATGTGTCCTTGTCCTATTCCCCCATGTGTCCTTGTCCTGTTCTTCCATTTGTCCTTGTCCTGTTCCCCCATGTGTCCTTGTCCTTTTCCCCCATGTGTCCTTGTCCTGTTCCCTCATGTGTGCTTGTCCTGTTCCCCCATGTGTCCTTGTCCTGTTCCCCCATGTGTCCTTGTCCTGTTCTTCCATGTGTCCTTGTCCTGTTCCCCCATGTGTCCTTGTCCTGTTCTTCCATGTGTCCTTGTCCTGTTCCCCCATGTGTCCTTGTCCTTTTCCCCCATGTGTCCTTGTCCTGTTCTTCCATGTGTCCTTGTCCTATTCCCCCATGTGTCCTTGTCCTGTTCTTCCATTTGTCCTTGTCCTGTTCCCCCATGTGTCCTTGTCCTTTTCCCCCATGTGTCCTTGTCCTGTTCCCTCATGTGTGCTTGTCCTGTTCCCCCATGTGTCCTTGTCCTGTTCCCTCATGTGTGCTTGTCCTGTTCCCCCATGTGTCCTTGTCCTGTTCTTCCATGTGTCCTTGTCCTGTCCCCCCATGAGTCCTTGTCCTGTTCTTCCATGTGTCCTTGTCCTGTTACCCCATGTGTCTTTGTCCTGTTCCACCATGTGTTCTTGTCCTGTTCCCCCATGTGTCCTTGTCCTGTTCTTCCATGTGTCCTTGTCCTGTCCCCCCATGCGTCCTTGTCCTAATGTGTCCAATATATGGTGCCCAGAAGGTGCATGATGTGTTTAGCTACATGGTACTAGTGTTAGTATAAACAGTGAGAGTCAATATATAAGAAGAAAGTCCAGCTTTGCAAACAATTGTTCCAAGTAGCCGATGTACAAAAGTTCTTTTTTTGTCAATTAACAAAATACAAAGTGACTGAAAAAAAGAGAACTGTAAATCACATCAAGCTTCGGTGTGACCGCCCTTCACTATTTCTACAATTTTTAGCTGAGTCAGGCGGAACCATGGGACATCATTAAAGCTATGAGTCCCATACATTAAACTTCTCCCCAAAGACATATGACACGCTGGGACTGACACCTGGATAGAAAGGGGTGCTTGGAAGGGGAAAAATAAGGCTAGGAGCGGAAACGACATCGCCTCCTACTATTATTTCTTTTAAAAAAGGGGGGACCTCCATAGATCACATTTTACTTTAGATGATGGTACATATGTGGTATTTGTCTTTTTCTTCACACTCCAGCGCAATACTTAAAGGAATGCTGCCTACCACTAGGTGGCACTGTAGATGTTTTAT
Source organism: Eleutherodactylus coqui (assembly GCF_035609145.1). Taxonomy (NCBI): domain Eukaryota; kingdom Metazoa; phylum Chordata; class Amphibia; order Anura; family Eleutherodactylidae; genus Eleutherodactylus; species Eleutherodactylus coqui. The sequence continues at coordinate 330,893,878 of NC_089838.1, forward strand.
TCCATCTCCCTTATTTAAACACTTAAAACGTTACTAGAGATGAGCGAGTATACTCGGTAAAGGCAATTGCTCGAGCGAGCATTGCCTTTACCGAGTACCTGCCCGCTCAAGATGAAACGTTCGGGTGCCGGCGCGGGGGAGCAGTGAGTAGCGGCTGTCAGCAGGAGGGAGCAGGGGGGGGGGGGGGAGTGGGAGGGAGAGATCTCCGTTCCGCTCCGCTCTCCCCCGCAGCTCTCTGCGCGCCGGCACCCGAACGTTTAATCTCGAGCGGGCAGGTACTCGATAAAGGCAATGCTCGCTCGAGCAATTGCCTTTACCGAATATACTCGCTCATCTCTAAACGTTACACAACACCACTTCCCCCTGCAGCATGCTTAAACTTGTTACTAAACATTTTTGTATTATAATGGCACTATGGCCCCAAAATCCAATCTTATCATACTTCTAAACATCAGGGGCAAGATGCACCTTTAGAACAAACAACACAGCCATTAGTAATGGTAGGACGGTTCTTCTCTACTTCGTCTCTGGGTGCAGTGCAGGGCACATGGTCCATGTTTGAATAAGTTCTGCACCAGGCTGTAACAATAAAGTCAATAAACTTGCAGAAACTGGGTAATAACTTCTCAAAGGGGAGTCCATAAAAGTCTCTGCTGATTATATCAGCATTGGATGTAGGCCTTGCGGGCGAACTAACGCTTGTGAAATCTGGCAAGCCTGCGGCATTCAGCTAGGCCATGGTAACTGGCGGGATTGTGGTAGCTAATGGGGCTGCGGTAGTGACAGCAGGTCTCTTGCCAGCAGACGCCTCATCATCTTGGGTAGTCACAGCCACGATTTTGGTGGGTCCAGTTCCCTCCAATAAGTATTCCTGGATCTCTACATCATCCCCAAAGAACCACTTGGGCCCCTGAGGGGGATATCAAGCCAGTCTTCCTCTCACTGCCATGGTCACACAAGTATCAGGGAATGTCCAGGATCTGCTCACCAACTGCTGTGAGCAACTGTTTCTGTTAAACCATTAAGGACCAATCGCAGTAAATTTACGGTGCTTGGTTCTGGGCTTTAATCCCAGCCCATAGTAAAAATACACCGGGGGTGGGGGGGGGGGGTGTTAAAGCCTCTGCTTCTGCAGTCAATAAGAAGCAGGATGGGTTGTCAGCTTTCAGTCACAGCTGATAACCCGGAGGAGGAGGGAGAAGTGGCTTTTAACCCTTTTTGCTTTCTCCATTTTTTAGTACACAGCGCTCTATGAGTGCTATGTACTAAAGAGTGAACATGGAAATGTTTCTTCCACTACACGAGCCGGCAGTCACATAACCGCTGGGATCCCCTGGCACAGCTGAGCTACAGGATCCCAGCAGACCCCGATCAGCTCTGCCAGTGACTATTTTCTCTACAGGGGGATATTTTTCCCTGTAACTGGAGCTCCTATGGATGCGGCTATCATGGATGTCCCAGCTACAGGGAAATATGTGAAATTTAAAAAAAAGACCATGTGAATGCCCCCCTTAGGTCTAACTTGACGTCATGGGGAACATAGATAGCAAAAAAACTTCCATAATAAAAAGAAAATTACAGAATAAAAAAATATATACATAAGACAGAAAAGAACACAAAACCAACGCCAACCAAAACCATACATATTATATATCAAAATGTCTGAAACAAAATGAGGAACCCGTTCACATACTTTTATTTTAGCGTAAATATACTAATTTGAAAACGTATGTAGTCCCTTCCCCTAGAGGGTGGTGTAATACGCTTCAGTGAAAGTGAAATGGGGGATGTAGTCTCTTACCCTGGAGGGTGGTGTTGAATGCTTCCGTGAAGGTGAAATGGGGGTTGTAGTCTCTTACCCTGGAGGGTGGTGTAGTGCACTTCAGTGCAGGTGAAATGGGGGATGTAGTCCCTTCCCCAGGATGGTGGTGTATGCTTCAGTGAAGGTGAAATTGAGGATGTAGTCCATTTCCCTGGAGGGTGGTGTGGTGCGCTTCAGTGCAGGTAAAATTGGGGATGTAGTCGCTTCCCCCGGAAGGTGGTGTAGTACACTTCAGTGCAGGTGAAATGGGAGATGTAGTCTCTGACCCTGAAGACTTTTGTGGTATGCTTCAGTGCAGGTGAAATGGGGGATGTATTCCCTTCCCTGGGGTGCGCTTCAGTGAAGGTGAAATGGGGTGTAGTCCCTTCCCCTGGAGGGTGGTGTGGTACATTTCAGTGATGGTGAAATGGGGGATATGGTCCCTTCCCCTGGAGGGTGGTGTAGTACGCTTCAATGCAGGTGAAATGGGGGATGTAGTCCCTTCCCCTGGAGCACATGTGTCAAACACAAGGCCCGCGGGCCGAATGTGCCCCGCTGCCTCGTGTTATGTGGCCCGCAGTGTGTTGACGCCACTCACCACTGAAGTGATTACAAGCTGGGGTGCTGCAGCTCCCTGCTGGTAATCGCGCTGTTACCGCTGATCCCGGCGCACACTGACGTCAGTGTGCAGCCAGTATCCTCCTCCCCTGAGTCCCCTTGCTTATCAGCTCCGCAGGAGAGGACTTGGGGAGGAAGCATGTTGAGCGCACACACTGATGTTTGTGTGCATCTGGGCTCAGGGCAAGCAGAAAGGAGCGACGCTGACAGGAAGGAAGAGGTAAGTATATGGGTTGCTTCTTATTACTGGGGGGGGGGGGCTGCTTATTACTGGGGGAGGGCTGCTTATTACTGAGGGGTGGGGGCTGCTTATTACTGGGGGAGGGGGCTGCTTATTACTGAGGGGTGGGGGCTGCTTATTACTGAGGGGGGGACGTGCTTATTACTGAGGGGTGGAGGCTGCTTATTACTGGGAGGGGGGCTCCTTATTACTGGGAGGGGGGCTGCTTATTACTGGGGGGGATGCTTATTACTGGGAGGGCTGCTTATTACTGGGAAGGGGGTATTATTGGGTGGGGGGGCTGCTTATTACTGGGGAGGGGCTGCTTATTACTGAGGGGGGCTGCTTATTACTGAGGGGGGCTGCTTATTACTGAGGGGGGCTGCTTATTACTAGGAGGGGGGCTTACTGAGGTGGGGGCTTATTATTACTGAAGTGGGGGGTTATTACTGAGGGGGCTTATTATTACTGAGGGAGGCTTATTACTGGGGGGTGGGCTTATAATTATAATGTTGCTATGGGGGTTAATATTACTAATTGGGCCAATTTGTGAGTCGTTAATTTTACTGGGGCCAATATCAGGGTCACTATTAGGGCTCGTTCACACGGGTGTAATTGTATTTCGGTTGCACAAATACGCTGTGTATTTGCGCAATCGAAAATCGCTTATGCCTGTATATTTGCGTACGTAAAAAGGAACGCAGGTGGGGCCACTGAAATGGTGCGCAAATATGCAGTGAATACAGAGGTTTCCTGCGCATTCACCACGTATTTGTGCGGCCCATTCACTTCAATGGCCTATTGCGGTGCGTAGTATGTAACAAAATAGGTTATGCTGTGTGACAATATACATCATGTGAATGACTCATGGGAATCAATGGCTTCTATTCACTGCATATCATGTACGCAAATACGCTTGTGTGAACAGGCCCTTACTGTAATGTCTTAGGCCCCCTGCACATGGGCGGAAATTCTGCGGCGGGATTTCCCGCAGAATTTCCACCCATGAAAGCTGCCATAGGATTGCGTTAGATAACTCAATCCTATGCAGACGGCTGCGATTTGTCTGGGCGAAATCTCGCACAGAAAACAAATCGCGGCATGCTCTATTACTGCGCGAGGCAGCCGGCACATCACAGACCCGGAGCCGCAGGAGCAGGTGAGTGCTGCGCTGGTTCCTGCAGGGGGTCGGGTGCCGCTGTGAGAATTCTCACAGCGGGATCCGACCCGGCCGTCTGCAGGCGACTTTACAATCGGCCCTTTGAAGGTCACCATAAGCCTGATGTGGCCCTCGGTGAAAAGGAGTTTGACACCTCTGCCCTAGAGGGTAGTGTAGTACCCTTCAGTGCAGGTAAAATGGGGGATGAAGTCCCTTCCCCTGGAGGGTGGTGTGGTGCGCTTCAGTGCAGGTGTTAGCTTGATGGGAAGTCACCCCAGGAGTCGGGACATATAGCACACCAGTGAGCAGATTGATTTCCAGAGAGAGGAAGGCTTTCACTTGTGGCAATTTCACAGAACTTCAATTACATTTCTTTACATCAACCGGTTACATTTGGATACAGGAAATATTCTGCAGGGATAAGTGCAGGGTGATGCATCTGAACACTTAGCTTCGCTTCCAGCTTTTCCTTCCTGGCTTTGACCTTTAGTTGCTGTCTTAGGGTTTTTACTCACTAGCGGGTTTTTTTTTTTTTTTTTGCTGCAAATGCGCTTCGTTTTTTTTTCCAAGTGTCAATGGGACTTTCTAATGTTAAAAGCGCAATGCACAAAAAAACGGAAGTTTGCGTTTTTGGTGTGTTGCGTTTTTAATAGAGATGAGCGAGCACCAAAATGCTCGGGTGCTCGTTACTCGAGACAAATTTTTCGCGATGCTCGAGGGTTCGTTTCGAGTAACGAACCCCATTGAAGTCAATGGGCGACTCGAGCATTTTTGTATTTCGCCGATGCTCGCTAAGGTTTTCATTTGTGAAAATCGGGGCAATTCAAGAAAGTGATGGGAACGACACAGAAACGGATAGAGCAGGCGAGGGGCTACATGTTGGGCTGCATCTCAAGTTCCCAGGTCCCACTATTAAGCCACAATAGCGGCAAGAGTGCCCCCCCCCTCCCAACAACTTTTACTTCTGAAAAGCCCTCATTAGCAATGCATACCTTAGCTAAGCACCACACTACCTCCAACAAAGCACAATCACTGCCTGCATGAAACTCCGCTGCCACTTCTCCTGGGTTACATGCTGCCAATTCCCCCCCTCCCACGACCCAGTGTCCACAGCGCACACCAAACTGTCCCTGCCCAGCCTTCAGCTGCCCTCATGCCACGCCACACTCATGTCTATTTATAAGTGCGTCTGCCACAGGAAAAGCAGGCACACACTGCAGAGGGTTGGCACGGCTAAGCAGCGACCCTCTTTAAAAGGGGCGGGGCGATAGCCCACAATGCTGTACAGCAGCAATGAGAAATCCAATCCTGTGCCACCTCCATCTGGAGCTGCACACGTGGGCATAGCAATGGGGAACCTATGTGCCACACACTATTCATTCTGTCAAGGTGTCTGCACGCCCCAGTCAGACCGCGGTTTTTTATAAATAGTCACAGGCAGGTACAACTCCGCAATGGGAATTCCGTGTGCACCCATAGCATGGGTGGCTCCCTGGAACCCACCGGCTGTACATAAATGTATCCCATTGCAGTGCCCATCACAGCTGAGGTAGTAATGTTATGTTTAATGCAGGTGGGCTTCGGCCCACACTGCATGCCCCAGTCAGGCTGGGGTTCTTTAGAAGTGGAAACAGATGCATTTACAACTCCCTGTGGACCGACAGCATGGGTGGCTCCCTGGAACCCACCGGCGGTACATAAAAATATCCCATTGCATTGCCCAACACAGCTGAGGTAGTAATGTCAATCTTAATGCAGGTGGGCTTCGGCCCACTCTGCATGCCCCAGTCAGACTGGGATTCTTTACAAGTGGAAACAGATGCATTTATAATTCCCTGTGGACCCACAGCAGGGGTGGGTGCCAGGAAGCCACCGGCGGTACATAGAAATATCCCATTGCATTGTCCAACACAGCTGAGGTAGTAATGTCGTGCTTAATACAGGTGGGCTTCGGCCCACACTGCATGCCCCAGTCAGACGGGTTCTTTAGATGTGGAAACAGATGCATTTATAATTCTCTGTGGACCCACAGCATGGGTGGGTGCCAGGAACCCACCGGCGGTACATAAATATATCCCATTGCATTGCCCAACACAGCTGATGTAACGTCAGCTGTAATGCAGGTGGGCTAAAAATTCATTTGATTACACTGTAGGCGAGGGCCCACAAAAATTGCTGTATCAACAGTACTAATGTACATCAGAAAAATTGGCCATGGCCAACCAAGAGGGCAGGTGAAACCCATTAATCGCTTTGGTTAATGTGGCTTAATTGGTAACTAGGCCTGGAGGCAGCCCAGTTAAAATAAAAATTGGTTCAGGTGAAAGTTTCAACACTTTAATGAGCATTGAAACGTATAAAAATTGTTTTGAAAAATTATATGACTGAGCCTTGTGGGCCTAAGAAAAATTGCCCGTTCGGCGTGATTATGTGAGGTTTCAGGAGGAGGAGCAGGCGGAGGAGGAGGAATATTATACACAGATTAATGAAGCGAAAAGGTCCGCGTTTTTAATGGTGATAGAGAACGATGCTTCCATCCGCGGGTGCAGCCTACGTATTGTTTAGGTATCGCTACTGTTCGCTGGTGGAGAAGAGAAGTCTGGGGAAATCCTGGCTTTGTTCATCTTGATGAGTGTTAGCCTGTCGACACTGTCGGTTGACAGGCGGGTACGCTTATCTGTGATGATTCCCCCAGCCGCACTAAAAACCCTCTCTGACAAGACGCTAGCCGCAGGACAAGCAAGCACCTCCAGGGCATACAGCGCGAGTTCAGGCCACGTGTCCAGCTTCGACACCCAGTAGTTGTAGGGGGCAGAGGCGTCACAGAGGACGGTCGTGCGATCGGCTACGTACTCCCTCACCATCCTTTTACAGTGCTCCCGCCGACTCAGCCTTGACTGGGGAGCGGTGACACAGTCTTGCTGGGGAGCCATAAAGCTGGCAAAGGCCTTAAAGAGTGTTGGCCTGCCTGTGCTGTACATGCTGCCTGATCTCCGCGCCTCCCCTGCTACCTGGCCCTCGGAACTGCGCCTTCGGCCACTACCGCTGTCGTATGGGAATTTTACCATCAGTTTGTCCGCCAGGGTCCTGTGGTATAGCAACACTCTCGAACCCCTTTCCTCTTCGGGAATGAGAGTGGAAAGGTTCTCCTTATACCGTGGGTCGAGCAGTGTGTACACCCAGTAATCCGTCGTGGCCAGAATGCGTGTAACGCGAGGGTCACGAGAAAGGCATCCTAACATGAAGTCAGCCATGTGTGCCAGGGTACCTGTACGCAACACATGGCTGTCCTCACTAGGAAGATCACTTTCAGGATCCTCCTCCACCTCCTCCTCCTCAGGCCATACACGCTGAAAGGATGACAGGCCAGCAGCATGTCTACCCTCACCAGTGGGCCAAGCTGTGTCTTCCCCCTCCTCCTCATCTTCCTCCTCCTCCTCCTCCTCCTCCTCACCGCGCTGAGATATAGACAGGAGGGTGCTCTGACTATCCAGCGACATACTGTCTTCCCCCGGCTCTGTTTCCGAGTGCAAAGCGTCTGCCTTTATGCTTTGCAGGGAACTTCTCAAGAGGCATAGCAGAGGAATGGTGACGCTAATGATTGCAGCATCGCCACTCACCACCTGGGTAGACTCCTCAAAGTTTCCAAGGACCTGGCAGATGTCTGCCAACCAGGCCCACTCTTCTGAAAATAATGGAGGAGGCTGACTCCCACTGCGCCGCCCATGTTGGAGTTGGTATTCCACTATAGCTCTACGCTGCTCATAGAGCCTGGCCAACATGTGGAGCGTAGAGTTCCACCGTGTGGGCACGTCGCACAGCAGTCGGTGCACTGGCAGATTAAACCGATGTTGCAGGGTGCGCAGGGTGGCAGCGTCCATGTGGGACTTGCGGAAATGTGCGCAGTGGCGGCGCACCTTTCCGAGCAGGTCTGACAAGCGTGGGTAGCTTTTCAGAAAGCGCTGAACCACCAAATTAAAGACGTGGGCCAGGCATGGCACGTGCGTGAGGCTGCCGAGCTGCAGAGCCGCCACCAGGTTACGGCCGTTGTCACACACGACCATGCCCGGTTGGAGGCTCAGCGGCGCAAGCCAGCGGTCGGTCTGCTCTGTCAGACCCTGCAGCAGTTCGTGGGCCGTGTGCCTCTTATCTCCTAAGCTGAGTAGTTTCAGCATGGCCTGCTGACGCTTGCCCACCGCTGTGCTGCCACGCCGCGTGACACTGACTGCTGGCGACGTGCTGCTGCTGACACATCTTGATTGCGAGACAGAGGTTGCGGAGGAGGAGGAGGAGGGTGGTTTAGTGGAGGAAGCATACACCGCCGCAGATACCACCACCAAGCTGTGGCCCGCAATTCTGGGGGTGGGTAGGACGTGAGCGGTCCCAGGCTCTGACTCTGTTCCAGCCTCCACTAAATTCACCCAATGTGCCATCAGGGAGATATAGTGGCCCTGCCCGCATGTGCTTGTCCACGTGTCCGTTGTTAAGTGGACCTTGGCAGTAACCGCGTTGGTGAGGGCGCGTACAATGTTGCGGGAGACGTGGTCGTGTAGGGCTGGGACGGCACATCGGGAAAAGTAGTGGCGACTGGGAACTGAGTAGCGCGGGGCTGCCCCCGCCATCATACTTTTGAAGGACTCCATTTCCACAACTCAATACGGCAGCATCTCCAGGCTGATAAATTTTGCTATGTGCACGTTTAACGCTTGAGCCTGCGGGTGCTTGGCGGCATACTTGCGCTTGCGCTCAAACAGTTGCGCTAGCGACGGCTGGACGGTGCGCTGAGAGACATTGGTGGATGGGGTCGAGGACAGCGGAGGTGAGGGTGTGGGTGCAGGCCAGGAGACGGTAGTGCCTGTGTCCTCAGAGCGGGGTTGGATCTCAGTGGCTGGTTGGGGCACAGGGGGAGAGGCAGCGGTGCACACCGAAGGCGGTGAACGGCCTTCGTCCCACCTTGTGGGGTGCTTGGCCATAATATGTCTGCGCATGCTGGTGGTGGTGAGGCTGGTGGTGGTGGCTCCCCGGCTGATCTTGGCACGACACAGGTTGCACACCACTGTTCGTCGGTCGTCTGCACTCTCAGTGAAAAACTGCCAGACCTTTGAGCACCTCGGCCTCTGCAGGGTGGCATGGCGCGAGGGGGCGCTTTGGGAAACAGTTGGTGGATTATTCGGTCTGGCCCTGCCTCTATCCCTGGCCACCGCACTGCCTCTTGCAACCTGCCCTGCTGCTGCCCTTGCCTCCCCCTCTGAAGACCTGTCCTCAGTAGGCGTAGCAAACCAGGTGGGGTCAGTCACCTCATCGTCCTGCTGCTCTTCCTCAGAATCCTCGGTGCGCTCCTCCCTTGGACTTAATGCCCTTACTACTACCTCACTGATAGACAACTGTGTCTCATCGTCATCGGCCTCCTCACCCACTGAAAGGTCTTGAGACAGTTGCCGGAAGTCCCCAGCCTCATCCCCTGGGAACTTTGCAATGGTTGGGCATCAGTCACGATAAACTCCTCTGGTGGGAGAGGAACCATTGCTGCCCAATCTGAGCAGGGGCCCGAGAACAGTTCCTGGGAGTCTGCCCGCTCCTCAGAATGTCTCATTTTCATGGAGTGAGGAGGCTGGGAGGAAGGAGGAGCAGCAGCCAGAGGATTCTGAGTTGCAGCAGTGGACGGTGCAGAACTCTGGGTGGACGATAGGTTGCTGGAAGCACTTTCTGCCATCCACGACAGGACCTGCTCACACTGCTCATTTTCTAATAAGGGTCTACCGCGTGGACCCATTAAATGTGCTATGAATGTGGGGACGCCAGAAACGTGCCTCTCTCCTAATCCCGCAGCAGTCGGCTGCGATACACCTGGATCAGGAGCTCGGCCTGTGCCCACACCCTGACTTGGGCCTCCGCGTCCTTGGCCGCGTCCACGTCCTCAAGGCCAACCCCTACCACTCAGCATGCTGTATTACCAGGAATGCAGAAACACAACACTGTAATTTAATGTGCCGCTTATTGCCCTGTGATTGTAGGCTGAGTTCGCTTACGGAACGCCAGGAAATAATTTGGCGCAAGCCTGCTGTAACACTTAGCTGGCTGCGTATTTATTTGGAGAACTACTACCCCCAGCAGACACAGACCCAGAACACTGAGCACAGTGACAGGCAGGCCAAATAGTTTTTTTTCAAATATTTTTTTCAAAAGGACCACTGCGTATATTCAATCTATATATGTCTTCTGGCCCTGCCTACACAATTCTGTCCCTGATGTGTGTGACGGAACTGCAGTGTTGCACTGTTATTAACTGCAACAGACCGGTGATTTCAGAGCCAGGAAATAATTTTGCGCAAGCCTGCTGTAACACTTAGCTGGCTGCGTATTTATTTGGAGAACTACTACCCGCAGCAGACACGGACCCAGAACACTGAGCAGAGTGATAGGCAGGCCAAATAGTTTTTTTTCAAATATTTTTTTTCTAAAGGACCACTGCGTATATTCAATCTATAATATATGTCTTATGGCCCTGCCTACACAATTCTATCCCTGGAGTATTACTGCAGGGCGCAATGCTCTGCACGGCCGATATACCAAAAAAAAAAAATGTGCAACACTGCTAAAAGCAGTCTCCACACTACTGCACACTGTTAGATGTGGCCCTAAGAAGGACCGTTGGGGTTCTTGAAGCCTACACTAACTCCTAACACTCTCCCTATAGCAGCTCCAACACGATACCACTGTCCCTCAGCTATCTCACAACGCATCTGAGGCGAGCCGCGGGAGGGGCCGATTTATATACTCGGGTGACACCTGATCTCGCCAGCCACTCACTGCAGGGGGGTGGTATAGGGCTTGAACGTCGCAGGGGGAAGTTGTAATGCCTTCCCTGTCTTTCAATTGGCCAGAAAAGCGCGCTAACGTCTCAGAGATGAAAGTGAAAGTAACCGGAACACCGCGTGGTGCTCGTTACGAGTAACGAGCATCTCGAACACGCTAATACTCGAACGAGTATCAAGCTCGGACGAGTACGTTCGCTCATCTCTAGTTTTTAACATTAAAATGTCCCATTGACACTTGGAAAAAAAACGAATTTGCAGCAAAAAAAACAAAACGCTAGTGGGTAGTCACCCTTAGACTTCTCTCTTTCTGTCACTTTCCTCGTTCCATTCGGCTTTCCTTTTCTACTCTCTCCCTCTAGTCTTTTTATTCTGATGTTGTTCTTGCTCTCACTTTGATGTTTCACTTTCCCACCAGACCGTCTACTCTGCGATCCCTAGGCAGAGGCTTTCTCCTTCTCTCCTCAGTTGCTAATCTCCAACTCCCGCTAGTCCTAACTGCCTCTTCCGCACACTTGAAATTACTCTGATTGGAATTCCGTCACCAATCACAGACCTGTAGCGAGGTGGTGAAATGCCCAATCAAAATAATGCTACTGGCAGCCAATCAGGAAGGCTGCAGGTTGTCTGGCAGAATAAATAAGAAGTAATAAATATACAACATTTACTTTAAAGGCACATACACATTTAAATAACAGTTAACACCTTTTCTGTTTTGTAGTGGCCCAACTCTGGGCCACTACATCAGCTCTCTCCAATCCTTCTGTGAGCTCAGAGCTCAACACTTCTAGGACTCCTTGTTTTTCATTGCACTGAAGATACGCCTCAGTGACATTGGCTATATATTCGGATTGCTGTTGTGCTGCAGAATATATTTGGAAGCCATTAGACACCTCCCCGATGGTATTACATGATGAATAAGTATTTGCCTGTATTTCTCAGAACTAAGGACACTGTTAATCCTCACGAAATCCCCAACCTCATTGGTTGAAATTCAGCTTCACTGCTGCCTGCAGATACTCATTATTGTACTGCTCTCCATCATGATTCACTGCTAACTGCAGACACTAATTATTATACCGCTCTCCACCATGCTGACCTGCTGCCTGCAGACACTCATTATTTATGGCTCTCCCCCATGCTTCACTGCTGCTGGCAGACACTCATTACTGTACCGCTCCCCACCATGCTTCACTGCTGCCTGCAGACACTCATTATTGTATCACTCTCCACCATGCATCACTGCTGCCTGCAGACACTCATTATTGTATCACTCTCCACCATGCATCACTGCTGACTGCAGACACTCATTACTGTACCGCTCTCCACCATGCTTCACTGCTGCCTGCAGATACTCATTATTGTACCACTCTCCACCATGCTTCACTGCTGCCTGCAGACACTCATTATTGTACCGCTCCCCACCATGCTTCACTGCTGCCTGCAGACACTCATTATTGTATCACTCTCCACCATGCATCACTGCTGCCTGCAGACAACTCAGTATTGTACCACTCTCCAACATGCTTCACTGCTACCTGCAGATACTCATTATTGTACCACTCTCCACCATGCTTCACTGCTGCCTGCAGACACTCATTATTGTAGGCTCTTCATCATGCTTCACTGCTGCTGGTAGACACTCATTATTGTACCGCTCTCCACCATGCTTCACTGCTGCCTGCAGATACTCTTAACTGTACCGCTCTCCACCATGCTTCACTGCTACCTGTAGACATTCACTATTGTACTGCTCTCCACCGTGCTTCACTGCTGCTGGTAGACACTCATTATTGTACCACTGTCCACCATGCTTCACTGCTGCTGGTAGACACTCATTATTGTACCTCTCTCCACCATGCTTCACTGCTGCCTGCAGACATTCATTATTGTACTGCTATCCCAGTGTTTCACTGCTGCCTGCAGACACTCATTATTGTACCACTCTCCACCATGCTTCACTACTGCTTGCACTCATTATTGTACCACTCTCCATCATGCTTCACTGTTGCCTGCAGACACTCATTATTGTACTGCTCTCCATCATGCTTCACTGCTAACTGCAGACACTAATTATTATACCGCACTCCACCGTGCTTCGCTGCTGCCTGCAGACACTCTTTATTGTACTGCTTTCCACCATGCTTCACTGCTGCCTGCAGACACTCATTATTGTATCACTCTTCACCATGCTTCACTGCTGCCTGCAGACACTCTTTATTGTACGGCTCTCCACCATGCTTCACTGCTACCTGCAGACACTCATTATTGTACGGCTCTCCACAATGGTTCACTGCTGCTGGTAGACACTCATTATTGTACCACTCTCCACCATGCTGCACTGCTGCCTGCAGACACTCATTATTGTACGGCTCTCCCCCATGCTTCACTGCTGCCTGCAGTCATTCATTATTACACTGCTATCCCAGTGCTTCACTACTGCCTGCAGAAACTCATTATTGTACCGCTGTGTCCCATGCTTCACTGCTCCTTGCAGACACTCATTATTGTACGGCTCTCCATCATGCTTAACTGCTGCCTGCAGACACTAATTATTATACCGCTCTCCACCATGCTACACTGCTGCCTGCAGACACTCATTATTGTACCGCTCTCCACCATGCTTCAATGCTGCCTGTCGACACTCATTATTGTATTGCTTTCCACCATGCTTCACTGCTGCTGGTAGACACTCATTATTGTACCACTCCCCACCATGCTTCACTGCTGCCTGCAGTCATTCATTATTACACTGCTATCCCAGTGCTTCACTACTGCCTGCAGAAACTCATTATTGTACAGCTGTGTCCCATGCTTCACTGCTCCTTGCAGACACTCATTATTGTACGGCTCTCCATCATGCTTCACTGCTGCCTGCAGACACTAATTATTATACCGCTCTCCACCATGCTACACTGCTGCCTGCAGACACTCATTATTGTACTGCTCTCCACCATGCTTCAATGCTGCCTGTCGACACTCATTATTGTATTGCTTTCCACCATGCTTCACTGCTGTCTGCAAATACTCATTATTATACCGCTCTCCACCATGCTTCACTGCTGCCTGCAGACACTCATTATTGTACTGCTCTCCACTATGTTTCACTGCCACTGGTAGACTCTCAATATTGTACCACTCTCCACCATGCTTCACTGCTGCTTGCAGACACTCATTATTGTCCCGCTCCCCACCATGCTTCACTGCTGCTTGCACTCATTATTGTACCACTCTCCACCATGCTTCACTGCTGTCTGCAGACACTCATTATTATACCGCTCTCCACTATGCTTACCTGTTGCCTCCAGACACTCATTATTGTACCGCTCTCCACCATGCTTCACTGCTGCCTGCAGACACTCATTATTGTGGACTCTTCATCATGCTTCACTGCTGCTGGTAGACACTCATTATTGTACCGCTCTCCACCATGCTTCACTACTGCCTGCAGATACTCATAACTGTACCGCTCTCCACCATGCTTCACTGCTACCTGTAGACATTCACTATTGTACTGCTCTCCACTGTGCTTCACTGCTGCTGGTAGACACTCATTATTGTACCACTGTCCACCATGCTTCACTGCTGCCTGCAGACATTCATTATTGTACTGCTATCCCAGTGCTTCACTGCTGCCTGCAGACACTCATTATTGTACCACTCTCCACCATGCTTCACTGCTGCTTGCACTCATTATTGTACCACTCTCCATCATGCTTCACTGTTGCCTGCAGACACTCATTATTGTACTGCTCTCCATCATGCTTCACTGCTAACTGCAGACACTAATTATTATACCGCACTCCACCATGCTTCGCTGCTGCCTGCAGACACTCTTTATTGTACTGCTTTCCACCATGCTTCACTGCTGCCTGCAGACACTCATTATTGTACGGCTCTCCACCATGCTTTACTGCTGCCTGCAGACACTCATTATTGTACGGCTCTCCACAATGGTTCACTGCTGCTGGTAGACACTCATTATTGTACCACTCTCCACCATGCTGCACTGCTGCCTGCAGACACTCATTATTGTGCGGCTCTCCCCCATGCTTCAATTCTGACTGCAGACATTCATTATTGTATTGCTCTCCACCATGCTTCACTGCTGCTGGTAGACACTCATTATTGTACCACTCTCCACCATGCTTCACTGCTGCCTGCAGTCATTCATTATTACACTGCTATCCCAGTGCTTCACTACTGCCTGCAGTAACTCATTATTGTACCGCTGTCTCCCATGCTTCACTGCTCCTTGCAGACACTCATTATTGTACGGCTCTCCCCCATGCTTCAATGCTGCCTGCAGACATTCATTATTGTATTGCTCTCCACCATGCTTCACTGCTGCTGGTAGACACTCATTATTGTACCACTCTCCACCATGCTTCACTGCTGCCTGCAGTCATTCATTATTACACTGCTATCCCAGTGCTTCACTACTGCCTGCAGAAACTCATTATTGTACCGCTGTCTCCCATGCTTCACTGCTGCCTGCAGACACTAATTATTATACCGCTCTCCACCATGCTACACTGCTGCCTGCAGACACTCATTATTGTACGGCTCTCCACCATGCTTCAATGCTGCCTGTCGACACTCATTATTGTATTGCTTTCCACCATGCTTCACTGCTGTCTGCAAATACTCATGATTATACCGCTCTCCACCATGCTTCACTGCTGCCTGCAGACACTCATTATTGTACTGCTCTCCACTATGTTTCACTGCTACTGGTAGACTCTCAATATTGTACCACTCTCCACCATGCTTCACTGCTGCTTGCAGACACTCATTATTGTCCCGCTCCCCACCATGCTTCACTGCTGCTTGCACTCATTATTGTACCACTCTCCACCATGCTTCACTGCTGTCTGCAGACACTCATTATTATACCGCTCTCCACTATGCTTACCTGTTGTCTCCAGACACTCATTATTGTACTACTCTCCATCATGCTTCACTGCTAACTGCAGACACTAATTATTATACCGCTCTCCACCATGCTTACCTGCTGCCTGCAGACACTCATTATTGTATGGCGTATAACTACCTTCTGTCTTGTTGCTGCGCTCAGTTTTGCCATGGTGTATGACCTATGACATAAAACTGTCTTCAGCAACCTCACATTTGTAGCAAAGTTTGGATGCTCCTCACTCAGTTTTAGCTCTTATACAGCATTTCAAACTGATATGAAAATGATGATCATTATCACCGGTTTGGTATAACTGGTTATTACACCTGACTGTAAGGCCACTCTCACACACATCGTTCTTAAAACACAGTGTTTGTGAAATGCATTTTCAAGTGCACTCCAAAGCATTTGACATCATCTTCTGACACACCTCATCATGACAATAGGTGAGGGGGTGCTTTGAAAAGCACTAAAATGCACTGAAAAGAGCAGACAGTATTCCAAAATCACGGCATTCGAACGCTGGTCTGTAAAGCCCCATTGAAATCATTGTGTGGGAGAGTGCCCTTAATCTAAAAATCCCTGACTGTGTACAAGGGGACCTAGAGGAATTGATGCTGCTTTGAAGGTAAAGGACGGTCACACCAAATATTGATTTGGTTTAGATTTCTATTTTGTTAAATGACAAAAATAAAACTACCACTTCTATTTCTGAAAGCATTCTTACTGTGCAGTATTTTTTCCACACCTGCCTAATACTTTTGCACAGTACTATACATTTTCCCATAGTGAAATCATTGGGGAGGTACCACCCCCACATGGCCAGAGCTGCTGCCTCTTGTAGAGGTGTATGTTCATTTAGAAGGAGTTTGGAACTATTTGGCTACAGAGCTCCATGTAGTTCCTCACTGTTCTTTCCTGGGACCAGCCCACATATTCACAACTCACCATGTACAGAAACGCAGCCAAGATAACAGTTTTCAGTGTAGCATCCATGTCCATGGGAAACTGGAAGACGACTTTGCTATATTCTGTAATCGCCTCATAGATTATTTTGGCCACCGGACAAGATCCATTTATGTTGAGTATCTAAGGAAAAGTCAACGTTATGAGCTCAGTGGTCGGACCAGAGCAACCACACAACACCTGGAGATGCATGATTCATGGGTGGACCTCAACATATATTATACTTCATGAATCATGCAGTCCACAGAGCAAAAGAAACAGAAGTCCTAAAGACCACTGAAGATTACTTTGTACAAAGCAGTGGGTCACTTGTAGTCCATGATAACTTCAGATTTTACACCTCACCTCCAGAGTGTCCCCCAAGGGAAAGGGCAGCTCAGCCACGAACACAGGCTCTTTAAGATGTGTCTCAATCGAGATCTTCATTTTAAGTGAAGAGATTGAAATTTTGACGAAACCTATGGTGGTTGCAGGAAGAACGATGATCCTTAGCTGGAAGACACAAAAAAATTTTGTTCAAATTTTTATACCCATCACAGATTGCATCTACAGATAACTTTTGTGCATTTGAAGAGACAACGAGCCCCTGGAGATATTGTTGGAGGAAGATCAGGCCTCTGTATGGGATATCTAGTATAATATGCTCAGGGCAGTGAAGATCTTACACGAGAGTACTTTACTCCGCAGCAATCTCCTCCTGACTCCTTACGCAGTGAAACCACAAGTCTGCCATTAGGATCTTGGAACATCAGATTGATGGATGGTCCACAGCACTCAAAGTCCCGACGTATCTTGAAAAGAGTCTCGAATGATTTGCTGAGGAAAACTAAACAAAGATCTTAGTAAGTCTTGGGTGTGTAAAGAATGAAGTCTTAAAAGGGTTTGCAAGAAGGCGAGTTTTTCTAACAAGTATAGAAAGACGCAGCACTCATGAAATGAAGAGGTTTTAATTACAATTTACATGTTTAACCTACTCAGCCTGTACCGGTTCATTTCTTCTTCAACTTCCGGTTTGTGGCTGTCTTAGCAGTGAGCCCCAAACTACATTTCCTATAATGCCTTGTGCCCGTTCTTCACGCTTGCAATCTGTGTACCCATATGAGTTGCTAATGAGCAGTGCCGGAGCCGAATGATGCATGTGATGTCATTAGTAACATGTATTAAGAGTTGTGGAAACAGGCCGGGGTAGATCAGATGTATGGCACATGATCAACAATGAAAACAAAAAGACAAATGGGGTGATCCGACAAATATAGAAATTGTCAAATTGGTACGGTATAAATATGCAGGAGTAAACATAAAGTGGAAACAAGAAGCAGACCTGAGCAGCGTTCACATATACAAAGAATGGACAGACAAACAGAACCCAGCTGTAGGCACACATGAAGAAGGGGATACACCAAGACGAGTACACTGGTTTTGGTCTGTATGCACAATGAACACGTTGGACAGAGAAGCCAGCTACAGTAACCCTGTGAGTGCTGTAAGAAACAGAGCAGACTCAGGAGACAGGACAACGCCTTGGTCTGCTGAACCTAACAGTTTTATTCTCCGAGAAATAAATTGTTCCACTGTTTCTACGTTGATCCTGACTCCTAGAGTTCCTTTTCCACCAATTCACCATCTACACTGAGGCGTACCACACCGCACTTCAGGGGAAAGGACTACAACCCCCATTTTATTTTATTTTGTTCATTTGTATTATTATTTTGTCCAGAACAGATTTTGAATTGTATACGGACTGGCGTCACAAACTTGACAACTTAAATACCATCATGCCCTTTCTGACTTAATGGGTAGCATCAGCCCAGAAAAGAACCCACCACACTAGAGAACTCTTTACACTGCCATGGTTCAGGAGATGTGTGAAGGTTTTATGGTCCCTGAATTAGTGTTGGGGGGGGGGGGGGGTCGTTCCAGGTCAGCAGTGTTATCTGCGCTATAGATTTTTCATAGTTTGTGTGTATAAATATGCATGTCTCTTCGATCTATTTCATTTAAGCCTTAAGTAGAACCCTGCGATGGTTCGAAAGCTCGCATTGACATCATGTATTTTTGATAGACATTAAAAGGTATCATATCTACAAGACTACTTGATTTCTCTTACTGAGAACAATCACGTTTTGCTTTACTGGCTAACGTGGTAACAAACATTTTTTAATATACCTAATGAAGGATACCAGAATGTACCATACACAAATGGAACTGAAACATCTCCTAAAGAAATTGGCACAACTGGACACGGTCACTTTCTTTTTAACCAGATGCAAGAAGGAACATTTAATTCTCAAAGGACTTTGCATAAAGAATCCCACTCTGCACACCTATAGTACCCTTTATGCACAACGTCTATGCCACAGGACTTCTGAGAGACTGCGGAACTACCTTTTCCATGTCCTCTGCTGCACCAAGAAAAAGGCCTTTATGGAGATAAAGTTTAAGGAACACACAGAGGACTTAAAACTGGAAATACAAAGCTAGCATGCAACACTATAGTTGTGTCTAATGAAGAACAAGGAAAAGAAACTCCAAAGACTTCAAGTCAAAGCAGGCCTGTACCTAAACACCAATCAGGAACACCCCGGGTCCAGAGCAGGCCTGTACCAAAACACCGATCAGGAGCACCCCAAGTCCGGAGCAGGCCTGTATCCAAGCACAAATCAGGAGCACCCCAAGTCCGGAGCAGGCATGTACCCAAACACCAATCAGGAACACCCCAGGTCTAGAGCAGGCCTGTACCCAAACACCAATCAGGAACACCCCAGGTCCAGAGCAGGCCTGTACCCAAACACCAATCAGGAACACCCCAGGACCAGAGCAGGCCTGTACCCAAACAACAAGCAGGAACACCCCAAGTCCAGAGCAGGCCTGTACCCAAACACCGATAAGAAACACCCTAGGTCCAGCGCAGGCCTGTAATCAAAAACTGAGAAGGAACACCCTAAGTCAAGAGCAGGCCAGTACCAAAAAACCCATTAGGAACACTACGAGTCCACCAAGAACAGAACAAGAAAGTCAAAGAGGGAAAGGCCTCACGGATGAAATGTTGCTGTCTCTGTGTGATGGGAGAATTAAGAGTACATTTTATATAGCACCTCTATGTGCTGCCAGGATTTTTTTCTACATTACATGAAAGAGTTCTTCCATAACAAAGAGGAGACAGAGCTTTCAGGCACCTAAACACAGGAGAAACTAGGGGCCTACAAGAAGTCAGATTGGACAACCCCTCCTGGCTGCAACCCCACTTTGGACAAATATATAGACTCCTTTAGACATGTGGTGCAATCTACTATACTGGACAAGCAGAGAAGGGAAGCATTTAATATCAATATGCAGGAAAGAAGGGCCATCTATGCACTTAAGAGCAACAAGATCACCATTAAGCCTGCAACTAAAGGTGGTGTTATAGTCCTCATGAACACATCAGATTACAATAAAGAAGCAGACAGACAGCTGATGGACGCCGGATACTACACGAAACTGGATCAAGATCTGACTCAGAAATATGTGAGGGAATTGAGGAGGTTTGTCGGAAGCCTATCTGTAAGTCCACAAAACTTTTGGACTTGAAACTCGAGAACTCCAGGAACATTCTACATACTTTCAAATCTACACAATGCTGGCAACCCAGGGAGGCCAATTATCTCAAGTGTAGGAACCCTCACTAAAGGAATCTCAGGATGGGTAGAAGGTATCCTCAAACCACTGATGAGGACCACAACCAGCTACTTGCCAGACACCAAACTGTCAACCATAGGTCCCCTTCCCAATGACACCCTCCTTGCCACTATGGATGTGGAACCCTTATATTCCAACTTCCCACATAAAGATGGACTGACCACCTGCCAGGCACACCTTGAGGCTAAATGTGATTGCCTTTTAATCAGTTTTACAACGCACGAGATTCATCCTCACACAAAATTATTTCTCCTTTGGCAAAGAGATATTCCTGCAATTTACTGGAACTGCCATGGGCAGTAGAATGGCATCGCAAAATGCCAACTTTTTCATGGCAAGACTGGAGAGTAGCTTTCTGGCTTCCTGCTCCAGCAAACCATTGGCCCACTTCCGCTACATTGATGGCATTATAATCATCTGGAACAACACCGAACAAGAACTAATAAAATTCCATAAGAGATTCAATGCATTCCACCCCACCATAAATCTGATATTAAGCTACTCATACCAACATTAATTTTTGGACACACCATAACAATTTGAAACAACTCAATACAGACATCCCTAAACCGAAAACCAATTGATCGACCGACATACCTCAGGTGGGACAGTTCCTATCCCAAGTACATGAAAAAGTCCATCATCTACAGCCAGGCCATCAGATATAACCAGATCTGCTCCAATCCGACAGACAGCAAGGAACATCTATACCATCTTAAAAGGACATTTTTAAATCAGGTCTACCATCCCACTTCAATTGATAAGCAAATCACCAGAGCCACCAGAATACCCAGAAATCAACTACTCCAATACATGGAGAATGAAGGAAACAATTGTGTACCTCTAGTAGTAACTTACAATTCACAGCTAGAAGTAATAAGGAAAACAGCAAAGAAACTCCATCATTCCTACTCAGGGATGACCACCTGAAAACCATATTCTCGGCCTCTCCCCTTCTGTGTTACAGGCAACCCCCAAATTTGAGGAACTTTATAATCAGGAGTGCATTGCTTTCTGACACACAAAAAGGAACTTATCTCTGTAATGTAAGGAGCTGTAAGACCTGCTGATAGGTACAGACCGCGGACAGGATACAAGTCGCCAACACACAACAGGACCCAAGATCTTGGGGGCAGTCACATGTTTCACATCCAATGTTGTGTACCTGATCACGGGCAGTAAATGTTCCATTTGGGGCCTTTATGTTGGAGAAACAGGACAAAAACTTAAAGTAAGGAGGAGATCTCATCATCACACAATTTAACAGGGAAAGACAGAATTCCCTGTGGCAAAGCATTTTCTAGCCATAGAAGATATGAAAGTTATTATACTGAAAGGCAATTTCAAATCACAATGGCACAGAAGAATTTGGGAATATAAATTTATAACAACTTTTTACACTTTCAACATAGGGTTAAATTGTTCACGAGGGTTCATGCGTGACTGGGAAGTATGAGAAATCAATAGCACAGATAACATGCTAACCTGGTGACCTCCCAACACTAATTCAGGGACCATAAAACCTTCACATCTTTATCAGTGACATTTAAAGATGTTTGTATTTCTGCTGTAGTATTCTTTTAAGTGCAAATTAATCACATCTATGTCTGTGCCTTGTCATAAGTATGTGTGCATAAATATGCATGCCTCTTCAGATCTATTTCATTTAAGCCTGAAGAAGAGCCCTGTGTAGGTTCGAAAGCTCGCATTGATGTCATGTATTTTTGTTAGCCATTAAAAGTTATCATATCTACAAGATTACTTGATTTCTCTTACTGAGAACAATTACAATTTAGGTTAATGTACTAGATTCCACAATCAGCATTTATGGGAGAGTTGAAAGGTGCAAACCACTACTGACCAAAAAGGAACACAAGGGCTCATCTGCCATTTGCCAAAAAGCATCTAGATCATTTGCCATCCAGCAAGAGTTGCTGTGATGAACTGGCGCATGTTAAAACTGTCTAGTCTTAGTTACACTAAGTGCAATTTCTCACCTCCGTCTTGTAGGTAAACCTCTTCTAGCTGAAAAAGAACAACAGTGTCATGAAATCTGGAGGCCAAATCACTTCCATGTTAACATCGTACGGTGCTTTTTACCTACGTTGTACAGGCAACAATGATATATGAGTTCTCTTACCCTGACAAGACTCTCAAGTCCCGGGGGCACCACCGCCCTGGGGCTATAGAGCTGCTGTTGCTCAGAAGATCTGGATGTGTTCTGCCATTGAGGTTGGGTTTCAACAGGTTCAGAATTCTTGTTCCAGGAATGTCCTATAAAAAACATTTTATACATAAATACCTTGTAAAAACCTCTTACTTGCTGATTTTCCGTTGATGCAAAGAGGTCTAACAAGGTCTTCCCTTCTGAGGATTGGGACACCATTCCCTTAAGTTAAATGTGTCTGCTTAAATGCTTTGTAACACCAGAACAACGTATCCCCTATGTATAAATTAGGGAATAACTAACTGATAGTTGTGGCTCGACCACTGAGACCCCTACAGGGTGAATGGATCGATGGTTGCACATGCTCACCACACCACCATTCATTTCAATGGAACCGCTAGAGATAACCAAGTGCTGTTGAATTGAAATGAATATATCGGTGGTGCACATTGTGAACTTCGCTCGGTTTACTAGGGGACACTCTAGACCACCTTACTCCTGATCTGTGGTGCTCTCAGCAGTCAGACCCCCCCAACGATCAGTTAGTTACATCCTATCCACAAATGGATGGGAATGGTATAACAGCTGCTGTCACTGCAGCCTGTGGAAAAACATCCTGGTAGAACAGGAGAATTCATACACAGTATAGAAAACCCAGGGAGGAGGGGGTGGGTCTGCAGGGAGGAGCCTAATGGTAAACTGACAGGAGAATTAATGTGCAGACTAGAGGGGGGGAGGGGGCATAATACTACACTGTTCAGAATAAGCGCTGCGGAATATGTTGGCGCTATACAAATAAAGATTATTATTATTATTATTATTATTATTATTATTATTAATGTGGCTTTAGGGGCTGCCAATTGCGGTGGAGCCTAATGCCACACTGTTCAGAACAATGTAATGTAAGGCTCTACCCCTGCCCTGCCTTTTTTTCTTCTGGTCTGCACATACATTATTCCATCACTGTACCATTGGGCTCCACTCCTAGGTTGGACCTCTTCCCTTTTTGGGCTAAAAATGAATTCTTCCACCCTGGGACAGATTTCCACTGGGTGCACTGCGAGCAGCCATGCTATTCTAGGACAATTCCTTAATTTTGTGGGACAAGCTCAGTGCTTAAATACGGCTCCAGAACTAAGCTCATACAGAAATATAGCATCAGAACAAATCGTATACTTAAATAAAGTTCTAGAAGCAAGCTCATAAAATGAATATAGCCCCAATACTATGCCCAATATGTAAATGCATCAGCACAACCAAACTAATGGCATAAGTATAGCATCAGAATCAGGAACTAGATTTTTTCTCTTCATGGCCAGTTTGAGAGTTGTGTATTAAGGGTGAAATTTACAGATGAGTGTCCCAGCCTGACTACAGGTCTACTGACCCAAACTTACTGTTACGATTGTCTGGGCACTCTAAGCACAGAGCCCACACAATTGTGACCAAATAGTATGCACGCACACGGGAACACAGGAGATTCAAGCAACTGGCCCTGTGCTACCGGGAGTATGACATGGCCCTACCTAAGCTGGGATATTGCCCCAATAAAGGGCGGCCCAGTGGTCTTCGGAACTGGGACCTAGCTGATCCTAGGAGCCACGCCACAGAACATGGGACATACACTTGCCACATAACAGGAACAGAACAACAGGACACACAGAGCAGAGAACACAGCATACAACAGCCAAAATGCAACCACTAGTAACAGATGATAAGCTGAATATAAATACCAGGTATTAGTTGACATTTTGTACAAATGTGGAAGCTAGCAGGCCAACTTCTCGGCTACTGGCTATACCGCTAGTCCCTACACTAACCAGGAGTCCAGCGGAACCGGACACAGTTCACACAGCACGCTGCAACAGGACAGGACACTGATCGCAGGTTACACAACAAGCTAACACAAAACTGACAGAATATAAACGAACAAACAGACATGAACCAGGAAGACACAGATCACACAGCAAGCTTACAACAGGACAGAACAGAGCACAGGTCACAGATCACACAGCAAGCTTGCAACAGGACAGAACAGAGCACAGGTCACAGATCACACAGCAAGCTTACAACAGGACAGAACAGAGCACAGGTCACAGATCACACAGCAAGCTTGCAACAGGACAGAACAGAGAACAGGTCACAGATCACACAGCAAGCTTGCAACAGGACAGAACAGAGAACAGGTCACAGATCACACAGCAAGCTTACAACAGGACAGAACAGAGCACAGGTCACAGATCACACAGCAAGCTTGCAACAGGACAGAACAGAGAACAGGTCACAGATCACACAGCAAGCTTGCAACAGGACAGAACAGAGAACAGGTCACAGATCACACAGCAAGCTTACAACAGGACAGAACAGAGCACAGGTCACAGATCACACAGCAAGCTTGCAACAGGACAGAACAGAGCACAGGTCACAGATCACACAGCAAGCTTGCAACAGGACAGAACAGAGAACAGGTCACAGATCACACAGCAAGGTTGCAACAGGACAGACAACCAGGGCACGGACTCTACCGGCACGGACTGTAAGCAGACTAGAACATATAGTGGAAACCACAAAGACTCCACCCAGAGCTACATGAACACAGATTAAACTCACAGCAAGTCTATGTGTCCTCATACAGGGGGAATAGACAGTCAGCCACAGTACTGACATAGGGAACTGTGTCAGGGTTCCACCAACTGACACACAGAGTGAGACATAAGACGTTTGGAGGCTGCACCTGTAAAGTGGAAAGGAAAAGGGAGCTGCATGTACTGCAGACCACGACTACAGGTGTCCTAGCTGTCTATAGGGAAGCAGAGAGACAAAACAGACCTACTTGCAAACACAGATCTGAGTTGGAACATAACAGATACATCCAAACAGTACAAGACCAGCTTCAGACAAGGATTCATGAGTGCTCACTCTGAAACCCAGATAGAGACTGACAGGAACAGGGTTTATATGTGAGCACAGACCTAGGGGATTGGCTAGCAGGAAGTACCACACCCAGCCAGCTCAATCAACCCTCAACCACCTGTAGCTGTGCTGCTAGGAAGCTTAGAACTACAGATCCCAGAAGCACATGTAACACTCACAGCATAATAGGGATCTATGAAGTGAATAGGCGAGAGTAGAAGAGGGGCAAACAAAAAACTCATGAGGTCCCATAGCAAAACTCAGAATCCTGCCCTTCAAAAATTAATATAAAAAAATAAAACAACTTGTTTAGCTCTAGTATAACTCTAAATAAAACAGGTATCATATAATGTACTCAAATACCAGCTGTCAGGGAACTAGGTTTCAGGTACGGGAAGTCCGTTGGGTAGTTTGCACAGAGGAACGAAATGGGACATCTCGGTGAAACGATCAACTATAACCCAAATGACCGTGTTCCCCAGTGAGGGCAGTAAATCGATTATAAAATACATTGATAGATGGGACCATGGCCTGGATGGAATGAGCAAGGGGAGAAGAGGACCCTCAGGACGTCCCCCTCGCGCAAACCGTACATGCAGTCACAAATGATCAGACATCCCTAGCCATATGAGGCCACCAATAAATTCTGGAAAGTAGTTCCTGAGTTTCCCAGAAACCGGGGTGACAAGCTAAGACTGAAGCATGTGTCTCCTCTAGCACTTTAAACCTCAAGGGCAAAAGGATAAAAAAATTGCCTTCTGGAAGAGCTTCAGGGGCCAATTGTTGAGCGGAGTATAAAAGGGGTGAAAGGTCAGAGGAGACAGCAGCGAGAACCATTCTGGAGGAGGCAATACACTCAGGCTCAGACTTTGCAGTTTCCGGGGGTACCAAAACTCCTAGACAAGGCATCTGCTTTAACATTTTTTGAGCCGGGTCTGTCAGTCACCACAGAATTGAACCGTGAGAAGAACAATGCCCAGCGGGCTTGTTGAGCATTCAACCTCTTAGCGGAGTCTAAATAAATTAGATTTATGTTCTGGTCGGTGAGTACCGTGATCTGATGGCGCACCCCTTCAAAAAAATGCCTCCACTCCTCAAACGCCCAGCTAATAGCTAGTAATTTCCGGTTGCCTATGTCGTAATTCCGTTCGGTAGACGACAACTTCTCGGAAAAATAGGCACATGGTCTAAGATTGGTGAGGGTGGAGGGACCTTGAGACAGTACCGCTCCCACTCCAAACTCGGAGGCGTCTACCTCCAGCACAAACGGACAGGAAAGATCAAGTTGGATGAGGATGGGCGCTGAAGAGAAGGCAGCCTTCAGGGTAGAGAAAGCCGTAAGCGCATCAGAAGACCAGGTACTCACATCTGCCCCCTTTTTGGTGAGCTCAGTTAAGGGCTTAGCTACCACGGAGAAGTTCTTCATGAATTTACTATAGCAGTTTGCGAACCCAAGGAAGCGCTGCAGGGCCTTCAAGGTGACTGGTAGGAACCCAACTTTCCTAGGTTGAGATTTACCACCTAGTATTAGCGTTAGGACCTATCTGAGAGCTTGGTCACCTGGACGTTAGTAGATAGGCCAATGTAATTTGATCAAATTATACACTAAGAACCTTGCATTATTTAATTATTAGAGTATTGATTATAGGTATGTATACCTCTGATAGTAAATTTATTTTTGCTATTTACTATTTGCTAAATTTATAATTGCTATTGCCATTTTTGGTTTCTGCTTCTACTGTATGTTGCAGCCATGGTTTAACGTGCACCTATATATTTCTATTGAGATATATTTCCATTGGGTAGTGCTGAACTAATTTATCCATTTTTTTGTACACATATTGTGAAGTTTTGGCTGCCTTCACTTGGTCGAGCACACCTGCCGCCCATTTACCCTCTGTCCCTCCTACTGGACCATATGAATGGTATCCTACCTTCCCTGGTTTTATTTGTAGGCTTAGTCCCAAGAGAGGAGCATTCTGAGAGGTAGGAACCAAACTTTCCTAGGATGAGATTTACCACTTAGTATTAGCGTTAGGACTAGAGATGAGTGAGCACCAAAATGCTCGGGTGCTCGTTACTCGAGACGAAATTTTCGCGATGCTCGAGGGTTCGTTTCGAGTAACGAACCCCATTGAAGTCAATGGGCGACTCGAGCATTTTTGTATATCGCCGATGCTCACTAAGGTTTTCATTTGTGAAAATCTGGGAAATTCAAGAAAGTGATGGGAACGACACAGAAACGGATAGGGCAGGCGAGGGGCTACATGTTGGGCTGCATATGAAGTTCCCAGGTCCCACTATTAAGCCACAATAGCAGCAAGAGTGCCCCCCCCCCAACAACTTTTACATCTGAAAAGCCCTCATTAGCAATGCATACCTTAGCTAAGCACCACACTACCTCAAACAAAGCACAATCACTGCCTGCATGACACTCCGCTGCCACTTCTCTTGGGTTACATGCTGCCAAATCCCCCCCCCCACGACCCAGTGTCCACAGCGCACACTAAACTGTCCCTGCCCAGCCTTCAGCTGCCCTCATGCCACGCCACCCTCATGTCTATTTAGAAGTGCGTCTGCCACAGGAAAAGCAGGCACACACTGCAGAGGGTTGGCACGGCTAGGCAGCGACCCTCTTTAAAAGGGGCTGGGCGATAGCCCACAATGCTGTACAGAAGCAATGAGAAATCCAATCCTGTGCCACCTCCATCTGGAGCTGCACACGTGGGCATAGCAATGGGGAACCTATGTGCCACACACTATTCATTCTGTCAAGGTGTCTGCATGCCCCAGTCAGACCGCGTTTTTTTATATATAGTCACAGGCAGGTACAACTCCGCAATGGGAATTCCGTGTGCACCCACAGCATGGGTGGCTCCCTGGAACCCACCGGCGGTACATAAATATATCCCATTGCAGTGCCCATCACAGCTGATGTAATGTCGTGCTTAATGCAGGTGGGCTTCGGCCCACACTGCATACCCCAGTCAAACTGGGGTTCTTTAGAAGTGGACACATGCAGTTACAACTCCCTGTGGACCCACAGCATGGGTGTCTCCCTGGAACCCACCGGCGGTACATAAAAATATCCCATTGCATTGCCCATCACAGCTGAGGTAGTAATGTCATGTTTAATGCAGGTGGGCTTTGGCCCACACTGCATGCCCCAGTCAGACTGGGGTTCTTTAGAAGTGGAAACAGATGCATTTACAACTCCCTGTGGACCCACAGCATGGGTGGGTGCCAGGAAGCCACCGGCGGTACATAAATACATCCCATTGCAGTGCCCAACACAGCTGATGTAACGTCAGCTGTAATGAGGTGGGCTAAAAATTAATTTGATTACACTGTAGGCGAGGGCCCACAAAAATTGCTGTATCAACAGTACTAATGTACATCAGAAAAATTGGCCATGGCCAACCAAGAGGGCAGGTGAAACCCATTAATCGCTTTGGTTAATGTGGCTTAATTGGTAACTAGGCCTGGAGGCAGCCCAGTTAAAATAAAAATTGGTTGAGGTGAAAGTTTCAACGCTTTAATGAGCATTGAAACGTATAAAAATTGTTTAGAAAAATTATATGACTGAGCCTTGTGGCCCTAAGAAAAATTGCCCGTTCGGCGTGATTACGTGAGGTTTCAGGAGGAGGAGCAGGAGGAGGAGGAGGAATATTATACACAGATTGATGAAGCGAAAAGGTCCCTGTTTTTGATGGGGATACAGAACGATGCTTCCATCCGCGGGTGCAGCCTACGTATTGTTTAGGTACCGCTGCTGTCCGCTGGTGGAGAAGAGAAGTCTGGGGAAATCCAGGCTTTGTTCATCTTGATGAGTGTTAGCCTGTCGGCACTGTCGGTTGACAGGCGGGTACGCTTATCTGTGATGATTCCCCCAGCCGCACTAAACACCCTCTCTGACAAGACGCTAGCCGCAGGACAAGCAAGCACCTACAGGGCATACAGCGCGAATTCAGGCCACGTGTCCATCTTCGACACCCAGTAGTTGTAGGGGGCAGAGGCATCACGGAGGACGGTCGTGCGATCGGCTACGTACTCCCTCACCATCCTTTTACAGTGCTCCCGCCGACTCAGCCGTGCCTGGGGAGTGGTGACACAGTCTTGCTGGGGAGCCATAAAGCAGTCAAGGGCCTTAAAGAGTGTTGCCCTGCCTGTGCTGTACATGCTGCCTGATCTCCGCGCCTCCCCTGCTACCTGGCCCTCGGAACTGCGCCTTCGGCCACTAGCGCTGTCGTATGGGAATTTTACCATCAGTTTGTCCGCCAGGGTCCTGTGGTATAGCAACACTCTCGAACCCCTTTCCTCTTCGGGTATGAGAGTGGAAAGGTTCTCCTTATACCGTGCGTCGAGCAGTGTGTACACCCAGTAATCCGTAGTGGCCAGAATGCGTGTAACGCGAGGGTCACGAGAAAGGCATCCTAACATGAAGTCAGCCATGTGTGCCAGGGTACCTGTACGCAACACATGACTGTCCTCACTAGGAAGATCACTTTCAGGATCCTCCTCCTCCTCCTCATGCTCCTCCTCAGGCCATACACGCTGAAAGGATGACAGGCCAGCAGCATGTGTACCCTCACCAGTGGGCCAAGCTGTCTCTTCCCCCTCCTCCTCATCTTCCTCCTCCTCCTCCTCCTCACCGCGCTGAGATATAGACAGGAGGGTGCTCTGACTATCCAGCGACATATTGTCTTCCCCCGGCTCTGTTTCCGAGCGCAAAGCGTCTGCCTTTATGCTTTGCAGGGAACTTCTCAAGAGGCATAGCAGAGGAATGGTGACGCTAATGATTGCAGCATCGCCGCTCACCACCTGGGTAGACTCCTCAAACTTTCCAAGGACCTGGCAGATGTCTGCCAACCAGGCCCACTCTTCTGAAAATAATTGAGGAGGCTGACTCCCACTGCGCCGCGCATGTTGGAGTTGGTATTCCACTGTAGCTCTACGCTGCTCATAGAGCCTGGCCAACATGTGGAGCGTAGAGTTCCACCGTGTGGGCACGTCGCACAGCAGTCGGTGCACTGGCAGATTAAACCGATGTTGCAGGGTGCGCAGGGTGGCAGCGTCCGTGTGTGACTTGCGGAAATGTGCGCAGAGCCGGCGCACCTTTCCGAGCATGTCTGACAAGCGTGGGTAGCTTTTCAGAAAGCGCTGAACCACCAAATTAAAGACGTGGGCCAGGCATGGCACGTGCGTGAGGCTGCCGAGCTGCAGAGCCGCCACCAGGTTACGGCCGTTGTCACACACGACCATGCCCGGTTGGAGGCTCAGCGGCGCAAGCCAGCGGTCGGTCTGCTCTGTCAGACCCTGCAGCAGTTCGTGGGCCGTGTGCCTCTTATCTCCTAAGCTGAGTAGTTTCAGCACGGCCTGCTGACGCTTGCCCACCGCTGTGCTGCCACGACGCGCGACACCGACTGCTGGCGTCGTGCTGCTGCTGCTGACACATCTTGATTGCGAGACAGAGACTGCGTTGGAGGAGGAGGAGGAGGAGGAGGAGGGTGGTTTACTTGAGAAAGCATACACCGCCGCAGATACCACCACCGAGCTGGGGCCCGCAATTCTGGGGGTGGGTAGGACGTGAGCGGTCCCAGGCTCTGACTCTGTCCCAGCCTCCACTAAATTCACCCAATGTGCCGTCAGGGAGATATAGTGGCCCTGCCCGCCTGTGCTTGTCCACGTGTCCGTTGTTAAGTGAACCTTGCCAGTAACCGCGTTGGTGAGGGCGCGTACAATGTTGCGGGAGACGTGGTCGTGCAGGGCTGGGACGGCACATCGGGAAAAATAGTGGCGACTGGGAACTGAGTAGTGCGGGGCCGCCGCCGCCATCATACTTTTGAAGGACTCCGTTTCCACAACCCTATACGGCAGCATCTCCAGGCTGATAAATTTGGCTACGTGCACGTTTAACGCTTGAGCGTGCGGGTTCGTGGCAGCGTACTTGCGCTTGCGCTCAAACACTTGCGCTAGCGACGGCTGGACGGTGCGCTAAGAGACATTGGTGGATGGGGCCGAGGACAGCGGAGGTGAGGGTGTGGGTGCAGGCCAGGAGACGGTAGTGCCTGTGTCCTCAGAGCGGGGTTGGATCTCAGTGGCAGGTTGGGGCACAGGGGGAGAGGCAGCGGTGCAAACCCGGCTGATCTTGGCGCGACAAAGGTTGCACACCACTGTTCGTCGGTCGTCTGCACTCTCAGTGAAAAACTGCCAGATCTTTGAGCACCTCGGCCTCTGCAGGGTGGCATGGCGCGAGGGGGCGCTTTGGGAAACAGTTGGTGGATTATTCGGTCTGGCCCTGCCTCTACCGCTGGCCACCGCACTGCCTCTTGCAACCTGCCCTGCTGCTGCCCTTGCCTCCCCCTCTGAAGACCTGTCCTCAGTAGGCGTAGCAAACCAGGTGGGGTCAGTCACCTCATTGTCCTGCTGCTCTTCCTCAGAATCCTCAGTGCGCTCCTCCCTCGGACTTAATGCCCTTACTACTACCTCACTGATAGACAACTGTGTCTCATCGTCATCGGCCTCCTCACCCACTGAAAGGTCTTGAGACAGTTGCCGGAAGTCCCCAGCCTCATCCCCTGGACCCCGGGAACTTTCCAATGGTTGGGCATCAGTCACGATAAACTCCTCTGGTGGGAGAGGAACCACTGCTGCCCAATCTGAGCAGGGGCCCGAGAACAGTTCCTGGGAGTCTGCCCGCTCCTCAGAATGTCTCATTTTCATGGAGTGAGGAGGCTGGGAGGAAGGAGGAGCAGCAGCCAGAGGATTCTGAGTTGCAGCAGTGGACGGCGCAGAACATTGGGTGGACGATAGGTTGCTGGAAGCACTTTCTGCCATCCACGACAGGACCTGCTCACACTGCTCATTTTCTAATAAAGGTCTACCGCGTGGACCCATTAAATGTGCTATGAATGTGGGGACGCCAGAAACGTGCCTCTCTCCTAATCCCGCAGCAGTCAGCTGCGATACACCTGGATCAGGAGCTCGGCCTGTGCCCACACCCGGACTAGGGCCTCCGCGTCCTCGGCCGCGCCCACGTCCTCTAGGCCTACCCCTACCCCTCTGCATGCTGTATTACCAGTAATGCAGAAACAGAACGCTGTAATTAAATGTGCCGCTTATTGGCCTGTGGTTGGAGGCTGACTTCGCTTACGGAACGCCAGGAAATAATTTGGCGCACGCCTGCTGTAACACTTAGCTGCCTGCGTATTTATTTGTAGAACTACTACACCCAGCACACACGGACCCAGAACACTGAGCACAGTGACAGGCAGGCCAAATAGATTTTTTGCCCAATATTTTTTTGAAAAGGACCACTGCGTATATTCAGTCAATAATATATGTCTTCTGGCCCTGCCTACACAATTCTGTCCCTGGAGTATTACTGCAGGGCGCAATGCTCTGCACGGCCGATATACCAAAAAAAAAAAAAAGTGCAACACTGCAAAAAGCAGCCTCCACAGTACTGCACACGGTTAGATGTGGCCCTAAGAAGGACCGTTGGGGTTCTTGAAGCCTACACTAACTCCTAACACTCTCCCTATAGCAGCTCCGGCACCAACAGCACTGTCCCTCAGCTATGTCACAACGCATCTGAGGCGAGCCGCGGGAGGGGCCGATTTTTATACTCGGGTGACACCTGATCTCGCCAGCCACTCACTGCAGGGGGGTGGTATAGGGCTTGAACGTCGCAGGGGGAAGTTGTAATGCCTTCCCTGTCTTTCAATTGGCCAGAAAAGCGCGCTAACGTCTCAGAGATGAAAGTGAAAGTAACCCGAACATCGCGTGGTGCTCGTTACGAGTAACGAGCATCTCGAACACGCTAATACTCGAACGAGTATCAAGCTCGGACGAGTACGTTCGCTCATCTCTAGTTAGGACCCATCTAAGAGCTTGGTCACCTGGATGTTTGTAGATGGGCCAATGTAATTTGATCAAATTATATACCAAGAACGTTCCATTTAATGTGGTTAGAGTATTGATTATAGGTATGTATACCTCTGATAAGAAATTTGTTTTGCGTGCTGTTGACATTTTTGCTTTCTGGTTGAGCCCATTCCGTGATGGCTTTCACCTTCGCCCTGAGGCAAGTCAGCACAGTTTGTACATGTGCACGGTGTGTCTCCCAGTCAGAGGAGAAAATCAGGATGTCATCCAGGTATACCACATAACATAAGCCAAAAGGCATAACGAGGTGACCAAGAGGCGTATTAACAGCTGTCTTCCCGTACACGGATTAGATTATAAGATCCCCTCAGGTCGAGCTTAGAAAACCACCGGGCCCACAAAACCTGATAAGGAGGTCGGGGATGAGCGGAAGAATGTATTGGTTCCTGACGGTTATCTTGTTGAGCTCTCTGTAATCAATGCAGGGTCTGAGACCCCAGTCCTTCTTCTCAACAAAGAAAAACCTGCAACCCAAAGGAGACTCCGAGGGTTGGATGTGACTCTTGGCCAAACTGTCCTGAATATAGTTCTTCATAGACTCCCACTCAGGGGCAGTTACGTTGTAGATCCGACCCTTTGGGAGTTTGGCACCTGGAACCAAATCAATTTTGCAGTCAAATTCTCTATGAGGAGGCAATACTTCAGATAGCTGTTTGGAGAAAGCATCAGAAAATTTAGAGAGATAGTCTGGTAACTCAATACCATCACAAGCAGAGATATCCACCTCCACAGGACTCATGTGATTGGCACATTGGGGACCCCACATGACCAGTTCCAAGAGTCCTAAATAATAATGCGGTTGTGTTCCCTTAGCCAAGGTAGCCCTAAGACTATGTCCATGGACAGGTCTTTCATGACGAGGAATGTGCAGGACTCAGCATACAAGGCTCCCACAGTAAACTTTAACTCTGGGGTATCAAGATTGACGAGGCCAGCCCGCAATGAAGTGGAGTCTACCCCAGAAACCTGAATCGGAGGATCTAAATGTAACAAGGAAACAGACATTTGCGCCACAAAATCAAAATTAACGAAATTTGCGCAGCCCCGAAATCAATAAAGGCTTGGTCCGGCACGGAAGAAAGAACGAAATTCTAAGGTGCAGGGCAAGAACATCTTAGACACTACTGAGAGTACCTTAGCTCCTAGACAGTCCTCCTGACAATTGACTAGGAGCGGAGGTTTTCCTGCTGCGGCTTCTTCCCGCAAGTTGTAACTTGATGACTAGACTCTCCACAGTATGAACAGAGGTGTTTTTTTAGTCGTTATTCGCTTCGTTGTTTAGGTGACATGGTTCCCAGTTCCATGGGTTTAGCGGAGAGAGGAGAAATGGCCGGGTCTTTCGAGGAGGTGGCCGGATGGACTGGGCTGGTCCAAGTGGATCATCTGGTCCTTAGTCGATGATCAGCTCGAATAGCTAGCGACATTGCTTGCTCCAGGGTCTTAGGCTCAGAATGCACAACCAGCAGATCCTTAAGGCCTTTGGACTGGCCGGCCAAGAACAAGTCCTTGAGAGCTGAGTCGTTCCACCCTGACTCAGTGCAGTGTTGTCAGAACTGAGGGCAATAGTCCTCCGCCACCTTCCAACCCTGGTGCAAGGATAACAGTCTCAACACAGCGTAAGCAGCCCGGTCGGATTCGTCATAGATTTGGCCAGAGCGAAACAAAAGGCGTCAAGAGAATGTTGTGTGGGAGAGTCAGAAGGTAAAGAGAAGGCACAATTTTGAGGGTCTCCTCTCAGGCGAGTAATCATGATTCCCACTCTCTGGTACTCCGTGCAGGAAGAGTGGGGTCGAAGGTCGAAGTACAGCTTGTAGCCCTCTCTGAAGGCAAAAAACTGACTTCTCTTCCCGGAAAAGAAATCCGGCAGCATAGACTGAGGCTCAGAAACTGTCACTAGAATGGAGGGAGGCTGAACCTGAGCCGTAGACACTACCTGTTCTTGTTGCTGCAGACAGGTGGTTAGGTCCTGAACCAGGTTCGTCAGGGCCTGGACCTGATTTGCTAAGGCCGCCACGGCCTCCATGGAAGGGGTCAATGTAGCCAGTCGGATACAAAAGTCTGACCTATTTTGGGCCAGTGTACCTGTCAGGGAGCTGGGGTCCTGGTACAGGAAGTCCCTGAAAACTGCCCACAACCCCTGTCCCTACCTACTTGGCCCCCTAGGCCCCTGGGTGACAACTGGGTGACAGTCCCTGGGCTAACTAGGGAAGTGGGGCTGGGAGTAGACTACAAACAAATACTGGAACAAACAAACACAAAGGGAGATCAGGCAATCCGGGTCGGCAACTGGAGAGAATGCAGTACAAAAGGGGTCCGGCAAAGGCAAAGTCAGAGTCCAAGCAAGCAAGTCCAAAACAAAGCAGCAATCAGAAAACCGCGGGTGTAGTTGAAAGACCAAACGTACACTGGCAGTACTGGATAGGAACTGAAAGGTTTAAATGCTGTCAGGACTCCCGCCCCAGCAGCTGATTGGGGCAGGCAGCCTGACAGCAACACGAACCAGTCACGGAGTGCCGGAAAAAGCCGACCCAGCACTTGCTGAGAGGGCGGAGACAGAGGAAGTGCGCTCGGCTGCCATGGCAATGGGGATGCAGCGCAGGGCGACACCAGCAGCATCCCTAGCAACCCTGCGGCGTACAGAATTACTGCGGCAAGGGGTGGTCACCAACACCGGTGCTCCCCCGCGCTGCATCCCAGCCGCCCGCGAGATAGGACCGGCAGTGCAGGCATGGAGGCCCCGGGAGCCGCCGCTCCTGACACCAGCTCTACACAGTAATAGTGATTACAGTGAAGTTACCTCCAGTGATCACAGGTGATGTCCTCTCTGTTCAGAGTTGTCCCTATTTTTTTTTTTCTCTGAGAGTCAAGATCAAAACTGAGATTTCTTGCAACTGAATTTCTCAATGCTCCCCTATATTAACAGTGTCCCTGATGTGGTCCCACTAAATAACAGTGCCCCCATTGTGGTTCAACTAAGTAACAGTGTTCCTGCTGTGGTCCTATTAAGTAGCAGAGCACCGCTGTGTTCACAATTAATAATAATGCCCACTCTGTGGCCACAATTAGTATGAATGAAACCTCTTTTACTCTAATTAGTAATGGGACTCCCTTTGTTGCTCCAATTAGTAATAGTGTCCCTGCTGTGGCCCCAGTAAGTAACAACAGCTCCTCAATGGTCACAATAACTAATAGTGCCCAAGCTGTTGCTCCGGTTTACAATAGGACTCACCTATATGGCCCATTGCAATTAATATACGGCTTCTCTCTGTGGCACCGGAATTGCAGCTGTTTGTACAGTGGAAGGAATCTTATTTGCATACTCACAACATCAGCATCCTGAGCGAGGAAGCTGGAGGAAAGGTGAGCTCGAGCATTAGGGTACTCGAGACGAGCACCACGCGGTACTTGAGTCAATTCCATTTCCTTCCCTTCATGTTTTGCGCCATTTTCCGGCCAATAGACATGCAGGGAGGGCATTACAACTCCCTCCTGTGACGTTCCAACTCTATCCCACCCCCCTGCAGTGAGTGGCTGGCGAGATCAAGTGACCGCCGAGTATATAAGGCAGTCCCGCCCGCTGCTCGCCTCAGACACACGCTGACAGAGATTAGGAAGAGAGCTGCTGCTGCTATAGGGAGAGTGTTAGGCTACTGTTTGCGTCTGCAAGAACCCCAACGGTCCTTCTTAGGGCCACATCTTACCGTGTGTACTACTGTTGTGGATACTAGGAGCAGTTTTGCACATTTTTTTTTTCATCTTGGGCTCTGCAGACTATTGCGTTCTCAGTCTGCAGCCAATTATACAGAGTATAGGGGCAGTACTGGTGAGGCAGGGACAGTGGTAGTGTAGAATCCTGTTAACAAGTACCCCAAAAAAGCTCCTGCTTACGGCTACCTGTGACCGTGTGCATTACTGTTGTGGCTGCTGTGACTTCTAGTGGCTCACTATTAGCCAGCTTGCCCTTTCTGCAGGCCAGCGTATAATTTTTTGGGCCTACAGTGTGCGTTACAGTACCGCTGTCAACCTCCAAGTTTAGGCCAATTGCCTAATTTTTTACACCGCTCTGTGCGTCCCGTCAACTTCACGC
The DNA here is from genome assembly GCF_035609145.1 of Eleutherodactylus coqui. Lineage (NCBI taxonomy): Eukaryota > Metazoa > Chordata > Amphibia > Anura > Eleutherodactylidae > Eleutherodactylus > Eleutherodactylus coqui. The sequence goes on from NC_089838.1 coordinate 330,931,164, forward strand.
ACAGCGTACGTCCACCGGCACTCGGTTTTGGTATCTGCGGCGGTGTATGCCACCTCCTCTAAACCCTCCCCTCCTCCTCCAACAATGAAAACATTCTTGGCAAATGCTTTCGCTTTGGTCTGTCTTGCGCCTGTCCAAGAATTTCACCTAAACCGGCACAACATGAATGCCCCTGGCCGTCCCTCTGAATCCTGGCCACATTCCGAAAACCAACAAAATACAACCGGGGTCTTATTCGATTATTCGTAGCTGAAGCATTCAGCCGACCGGTAGACGAATAGCAGCTTCCATCTTGTTGGTGCTGATAATAATTACATATTGTAATGTACAGCTGAGGTAGGAATGGAGCCGACTATAGAACACAGCATCCCTGCAGGGCTGGGGACAGAGTAGCAGCAGGCAGATATCCTTGGTGGAAGCAGGCCAGCTGAGATCCACATACTCCCAGGCTGATTTTGGACTGATTGATGAGGCCTTTACTTGTGATCATCTTTGGTAATTCCTGACAAAGATGAGTGGTATAGCCAGAAACTTGTATTGCAAACACTTTGAAATGGTCAACAGAAAACATATGAATGAAGCCTTTCCATATTTCTGATTGAGATGAGGAGGAGTTCAGACTTTTAGTACCTAGAAAATCCTTTTCATTGCTATCAAATGCCCCTCTTGTCTCTGAAAATAGTAGCTTTTCCACATAGCTGTTGTTGCTTCCACTTTTGTTCTGTGGCTTTACTTTTGTCCATTGGCTTTTATTCGTATCTGAAGGTTTGATTTTGCCCATGGAGGCAAAATTTAAGGTGTAGGCGCGGAACCGAGCCTGACCCTGGGCCCGCTAACGTGCTTCCCACACAGACTATAGCGGGTCCTGGTGTCATGGTGTCTTGGCCTTGTAATGCCACCTCCTCCTCCCGCTTGGGGTCAGGGGATTAGCAATGCGCATCATGTATTTTCTCTCGTGTTACCACAGTTATCGGAGAGGAGCGTAACTGCATTAACGTTACAGGGGTCTGCCTATACTTCAGCTGCAGAAATGTTACAGGGGTCTGCCAATACTGCTGCTACATAAATGTTTCTGGGGTCTGCGTATACTTCTGCAACTAAAATGTTACTGGGGTCTGTCTATACTGTTACTACTGAAATGTAACTAATACTGGGCTCTCCCTATACTGCTGCTACGGAAATATTACTGGGGTCTGTCTATACTGTTACTACTGAAATGTTACTAATACTGGGCTCTGCCTATACTGCTGCAACGGAAATGTTACTGGGTTATGCCTATACTGCTGCTACGGAAATGTTACTGGGGTCTGTCTATACTGTAACTACAGAAATGTTACTGGGGTCTACCTAGACTTCTACAACATAACTGTTAGTGGGGTCAGCTTATACCTTTGCTACAGGAATATTACAGGGGTCTGTGCATAGTATGGGTGCACTAAGTTTTCCCATCACGGTGTTCTACCTATCTGGCCCCATCAAAAAAAGCAGACTGACTAGGGCATGGAGTGTGGGCCGAAGCCAACCTGTATTTTATCTCACGTTACCTCAGCTATGCGGGGCACTGCAATGGGATTTATTTTTGTACCGTTTGTGGCTTCCTGGAACCCACCCATGCTGTGGGTGCACACTTACTTCCCATAGCGGACTTGTACCTGCCTGTGACTATGAAAAACCCCCAGCCTAACTAGGGTATGCAGTGTGGGCTGAAGCCAACCTGTACTTTCTCTCACGTTACCGCAGCTATCCGGGGCACTGCATTGTGACAAACAAGAGGAGTGATACAGCGCTAATGAGACGTTCACAGCTACGCTAGCATTGGAGTCCACTCTAGGCCTGCGATTGCTGAGGGTTTGTGCAGAGGCCTATGTCCTGGGTGCAGTGAAAGTCCGCTTCCTGCCTACGATTGCTGAGGCTGTGGGCCGAGGCCTATGTCTCAGGGGAACTGCAACTGCTCCAGGTTGGGGCTGTGCAACTTTTTCCTGGCTAATCCAGTCATTGGAGCGGTGAAAGAAAACGTAACTGATTTACTGAGCCCGTCGCAGATGAACTAGCATCGAAGTCCGCTTCATGCCCGCGATTGCTGAGAGTGTGAGCCGAGGCTTATGTCCCTGGGGAACTGCAACTACGCCAGGTTGGGGCTGTGGAGCTTGGTCCTGCTAATCCAGTCATTGGAGCGGAGAAAGGAAAGGTAACTGATTTAATGAGACATTCGCAGCTGAACTAGCATCGAAGTCCGCTGCATGGCCGCGTTTGCTGGGGGTGTGGGCTGAGGCCTATGTCCCGGGGGAAGTGCAAGTATGCCAGGTTGGGGCTGTGGACCTTTTTCCTGCTAATCCAGTCATTGGAGCGGTGAAAGGAAAGCTAACTGATTTAATGAGACCTTCGCAGCTTAACTAGCATCGAAGTCCGCTTCATGCCTACGATTGCTGAAGCTGTGGGCCAAGGCCTATGTCGTGGGTGCGGTGCAAGTCTGCCATGTTTGGTGGCTCTGATTTATTTATTGTTCATGTCTTGGGTTGCCTAGGACCCACCTATGCTGTTGGTGCCCACTTAGTTCCCACCGCGGTGTTCGACCTGTCCGGCACAAAGACATTGACTGACTTGGGTAGGGGGCAGAGTGCAGATGGCTTTCCCCTTGCGGTGTCGATTGAGCTATCCGACACCTTGACAGAATGAATATTGTGTGGGCACATGGATTCCCCATAGCTATGTAACTCATGCGCACGTTTGCAGCTCCTGACAGAGGTGGCACAGGATTGGAATGAAGATCGAACGTCAATTTCTCATCGATTCTCTACAGCATTGTGGGCTATCGCACCCCCCCTCCCTTTAAAGAGGGTCGCAGCCTAGCCCTGCCAGCCCTCTGCAGTGTGTGCCTCCGGTTCCTCCTCATGGCAGACGCACTTATAAATAGACATGAAGGTGGTGCGGCTATGAGGCCAGCGTGTGGCATAAGGGCAGCTGAAGACAGCGCAGGGAAACTTTGGTGTGCGCTGTGGACGCTGGGTCGTGCGGGGGGGGGGGGGGGGGTTGGGCAGCATGTAACCCAGGAGAAGAGGCAGCAGTGTGCCCCGCAGGCAGTGATTGTGCTTGGTTGCAGGTAGTGTGGTGCTTAGCTAAGGTGTGGCTTACTAATGAGGGTTTGTCCAAAGTAAAAATTGTTAGGGGCGGGGGGGGGGGGCACTCTTGCCGCTATTGTGGCTTAATAGTGGGACCTGGGAACCTGAGATGCAGCCCTGCATGTTGCCCCTCGCCTGCCCTATCCGTATCTGTGTCGTTTCCATCACTTTCGTAGGTTTTGAAAATTTGCACAAATGAAAACCTTAGCGAGCATCGGTCATATACAAAAATGCTCGGGTCGCCTATTGACTTCAATGGGGTTCGTTACTCGAAACGAACCCTTGAGCATCGCGGAAAGTTCGACTCGAGCAACGAGCACCCGAGCATTTTGGTGCTCGCTCATCTCTAATCATTGCTAATGGCTCTCAAATTTGTGTTACATGTTATTGGTTTTCTGCTCATGGGCAGGGAAATGCATATCCCCATTACACACTAAATGGGTTAATATTGGACAAAAAAAGGACTTGATGATTTTACTAATATCGGGCAACTGCTGCCAAGGCAAATAGGATCATGGGGTACATCAAAAGAGATCTAGGGGCACATGGCGAGAACATTGTTCTTCCTCTTTACCAGTCACTGGTCAGACCACACATGGAATATTGTGTACAGTTTTGGGCACCAGTACTCAGGAAGGATATATCAGAGCTTGAGAGGGTACAAAGGAGGCAACTAAAGTAATAAACATAATGGGCGGACTACAATACCTATAGAGGTTATCAAAACTGGGATTTTTTAGTTAAGAAAAAAGACATTTGAGGGACAATCTAATAAATAAGTATAAATATATCAGGGGACAATACTAAGATCTCTCCCATTACCTTTTTATACCCAGGACTGTAACAAGGGTGCGCTCTAATAACTATTGTGCAGTACACAGGAAGGCCTGCAGAAGGCTACAGACAGCCATTCTGAGACCAGTAGAGAGGGTTAACACCTGTGGGTGGGGAAGGAACTATGTTAAAAGGAGCAGTTACTAGTATACACAAGAGAAGTGATAGCTCAGTTGAGCAGAATGCTGCCTGCAAGCCAGAGAGGTGGTGAGGAGCCACATCAGGAACTGGGAACCTGTTCTTGTACCGTAACACGTCTGACAGAGGAAGACGCCCTCTAGGCACCCCGGGCGGGGTAGTGACGGTGGCCCTGTGGGGTTCTGAACCCTTACTTATGGACTTTTGTATTGTATGCTGTGTACATGGACTGTTTTGCTGTGCTGTGCAAATAAAATTGGGAATCCTGTCTCTGAAGCATCTATCTACATGTGTAACAAGGGGGCGCTCTAATAACTATATACAAATATATCAGGGTTCATTACAGAGATCTCTCCCATCAACTATTTATACCCAGGACTGTAACAAGGGGGCGCTCTAATAACTATGTATACATATATCAGGGGTCAGAACAGAGATCTCTCCAATCATCTATTTATACCCAGGACTGTGACAGTAACAAAGGGGGGCCCTATATGGCTCTCTAGAGCAAAGAAGGTTTCTACACAACATAGAAAGGGGTTCTTTACTGTAAGAGCAGTGATTGGTGATGGAAAACTCGCTAAAAGAGTATAAGAGGGGCCTGGATGCTTTTCTTGAGTGTTATAATATTGCATGTTATATTACTGATAACTTCAGAAGGGTCGCTGATTCGGGATTATTTCGGTTGCCAGATGGGAGTCAGGAAGGAATTATTCCCATAAATGAGGAAAATTGGCTTCTACCTCATTGGGGTTTTTCGCTTTCCTCTGGATCAACATTGGGGGGTATTAGGCTGAACTGAATGGGCATATGTCTATATGTTTTTCAGCCTTACACACTATGTAACTATGTGCTGGAATATCGTCACAAGGACACCCGTGCGATTCTAAATCCAAACAGTAGCATTCACTGGATGAATATAATGGGTAAGTTGCATGTTTTTTTTTTTTTACATTATCTATAAATTCTGGAACGGCAAGCAGAATGTCATCAATTTTCCTTCTTTAACCCCTTAGTGACCAAGCCTGTTTGCGCCTTAATGACCAGAGCAAATTTTGGAAATCTGACATGTGTCACTTTGACATAGAATAACTCTGTAAAGGTTTTGCATATCCAAGTGATTCTGACATTGTTTTTTCGCCGCATGTTGTACTTCATTTAGGTGGTGAAAATAGTCCGGTAGAATTTGTGTATATTTATTAAAAGCACTAAAATTGGGAACATTTTTCACATTTTCAACTGCGATATCTCAAATATGTGCGAACATACTGTACAAATTCTTGATAAGATATATATTTCCATCTGTTTACTTTATTCTGGGCACACATTAGAAAAAGTTCAGTCTTTTTTTAACCATTTAAGAAACGTGCAAATTTAACATTGATTTTCAGCATTTTGAGGAACACTTTGTTTTCCGGCACCAAGCCAAGATTGCAAAGGCTCATAGGAGTCAGAATGATAGATACCCCCACAAATGACCCCATTTTAAAAACCACACCCCTTAATTTATACACTTAGGGGGGGGGGGGGGGCAGGAGTATTTTTACCCCACAGATTTTTTTCATGAATTAATGCAATTTAGAGGAGAAAAAATAAAATTTGATGTTTTTGCAAATATGCCATTTAAAAGATGGAATTTTTTTTCTATAACGCACATGAAAATGCGTATTTGCACCCAAAATGGATACCCCCATTTGTCTTGTGTTCAGAAACATACCCATTGTTGCCCTAATCTTGTGTCCGTATGCACAACAGGGTCCAAACCGAAAAGAGCAGACGGTGACATTCAGAACAGTCATTTTGCTTGAAGGGGATTTCAGCCCCATTGCCCAATTTTAGAGCCCTTGATGGACCAAAACGACAGAGAACTCCCACAAATGACCCCATTTTGAAAACTAGACCTCTTAATGAATGTATCTAGGGGTGTACTGCGCATTTTGACCCCACGGTTTTTGAATGAATCTAAGCAAAGCAGAAGGAAAAAATAACGATTTTCATTTTTTTGGCAATCATGTACTTTTAAACCCGTTTTTTGTGTACAGCACACATATCAATGAAGACTTGTACCACAAAATGGATACCCCTGTTTGTCCCGTGTTCAGAAACATACCCATTGTAGCCCTAAAATTATGTCCGTATTCACAACGGGGCCCAAAACCAAAGGAGCAGCCTGTGGCTTTTAGAACAGACATTTTGCGTGAAGGCGTTTTAGGCCCCATTGCCCACTTGTAGACCCCTTGAGCAGTCAAAACGATATAGAATCCCCACAAATGACCCCATTTTGAAAACTAGACCACTTAACGAATTCATATAGGGGTGTACTGTGTATTTTAACCCCACAGTTTTTGAATGAGTCTGAGCAAAGCAGATGGAAAAAATTATGATTTTAATTTTTTTGGCAATTGTGTCATTTTAAAAACATTTTTTTTTGTACAGCACACATAGGAATGAAAAAGTTCACCCCAAAATGAATACCCTCGTTTGTCCCGTTTTCAGAGACATACCCATTGTGGCCTTAATATTATGTCTGTATGCACAACGGGGCTCAAAACGAAAGGCGCATCAAACTTCAACAGTGTCTTAAATTTTACGTAATCGCCATTATCTATTGGATAACGGCGATCAGGTGACCGGAAACCACTCACTGCGGCCCTCGGTCACTGCTCCAGGCTCTTGGCTACATTTAGTAGCCAGGAGCAAGGAGACTTTGAATTTCCAGGGCCCTGAGCAGCTTTTGCGCTTGTGTCCACCATTTTGCTAATGGGCACATGCGCCAAAGTTGGGGAAAGGTCCGTGGATAAAGATCCCATCAGGGGACATCACCAGAGGCCTTAGGTAAGTAATATCTCCTCCCCTCACGAATCTGATCTGTGATTGGAGGTGACATTTTTACTTCTTTTACTTTTATGTGATCGCCGTTTTCAATTGGAAAATGGCAATCGTGATAAGGAACCGCGTTTTGCGGGCCCCGGTGAAATCTCCAGGCTTTCGGCTACATTTGGTAGGCAGGAGCAGGGAGATTTTAAATTACCCTGGCAATCTGCGCCTTTTGCACATGCGTCCGCCATCTTGGTGCGGTGCCTTAGGTACGTCATTTCATCTCCCCTCACGGATCCGTGAGGAGAGATCAAACTTAAACTTTTTTTAAAACTTTTCAAAAACTTTTTTTACTTTACATGATCGCTGTTATCCATTGGATAGCAGCGATCATGTGACCGGGAACCACATACAGCAGCTCCCTGTGACATCCCTCTGCTCTCGGCTACACATGGGAGCCGGGAGCAGAAAAATTTTTAAATTTCCCGGGCCGCGCGCGCCTTCTGTGCGCGCGCCCGACGTCATACTTGCAGAAGGCGCCGACGGGACCTGGGAGGCTGGGACACCTCATCGCGGAGAAGGCGGATGAGTACTTTCAGCTGCCCCGATGGATCCGATCCATCGGGGCAGCTGAATCTTTAACTTTTTAAAACTTTTTACTAACTTTTATATGATCGCCGGCATTCGGTAAATGCCGGCGATCATGTGACCGGGGGAGGGGACCTGCGGCTTGGAATGGCAGCTCCAGGTTGCCGGCTACCTCCGGGAGCCGTCAGCATAGAGCTGTCACATCCTCAGCTTGCTGGGCCTTAATCCCTGCAGGAAACATATTTCTACGTCCTCAGGGAATAAGGCCCAGCAAGCTAGGACGTAAAAAGTCTATGGGCTGGTCATTAAGGGGTTAATGGAGGATGTTTGCACAAAAAGGATTATCAACAGAAAAAAGTACTTTTTTTCTCTAAGGCAACACCATGCTGGATGCAGGTACACAGCGCCACTACATCTCTACTGATCCAGGTTAATTCAGAGGCCCAACTTCTATTCTCCAATCTCCTGTATATAACTGGCACTCACCAAAGGAAAGGCTGTAGAAGAGAATCCAACCTCTCCCACAGCCGCTCATTCAGCAAGCCGATACCACATACAAGGGATTCCAGTTCTGACAGATTCAATGCTCTATCATGTGCATGTGTGAGCGTTCAGTCGCCCTCTAGGTGTCATCTGGCACATCGTCCATGCCAGCTAAGACAGTCCAGCCCACCCACCGGACCACCTCAGAATTAGCAAGCCGCACAGAAAAAGTTTAAAACTTATTTTTCAAGTTTTACCGTATCTATTTTTTAACCAAATAGGTTTGAGAATGAGCAGCCCAGTATGTAGCAATACCGCCATGTTGGACGGGTTTTGTCAGCTTAACTATGTCAGAATCGATGGCGGGCTCCCTTTAATATTGGAGACAAGACCAAACCCTTTACATGATGAGGATTAGCCATGGCTGCCCTGCTGGTGCGTTTGGTTGGACCATTGCTGGTGGCGATCCTCACAATGTAAGTAGATGATGGAGAGATATGTGAAGAGAGATGAAGCTGCTTACCTGCAGATTGTGGATCCATCTGGAGATGAAGCTCCAGGATATATATCAGAGATGCTAGGGTAATAGTGTGCTGTATAACACTACTGCCCCTCCCTGCAGAATTAGTTTTCTTCTATGATTACTTCCTACTCAGCAAGAAAGACTGAAGATTATGTATCCCGGTGGAAACTCCAGCAATTGTGACTTATGTAAAATAGCAAATCTTGGAAGGCAGCACAATGCTTAATGCAGCTGCCAGTGACTGGAGGGCGAGTTTAGGCTGAGTAAGGGGTGCGACCCACAGTGAGGGGGGTGGAGATACATAATTAAGGAAGAGAGAAGCAAGTACAAAACGAGTGATGAGGGAAGGGGTCGCATCCTTCTATCCAAGGAGCCTGGATGAGATGACACCCTCCCTGGAGTTTACTAATGATGCACTTAAGGGTTGTGTATAGCATTGTTCTAATTGTCTAAGTATCATATGGAAGTCGTCACAGCTATTGTTTTCCATGCCAGCAGTTTTTGCTGTAAGGGAAGGGCGTTTCATCAAGCACGAGTTTATAGCGGGGCTTCCTGATGCCTTGTCGTACTCATGAAAAAATGTTGGGGGAAGGTTAAAGCATGGAAACAAGGCTTGTTATAGGCTTGGAATAATTAATAAAGCTGAAGCCTACCCCACTTAAAAAGACAAAAATATGTGTGGAGTGCTTTTCTCTTAGTTTAAGAAGGGGAGCAGATTAATGTAGAAAAGAGGGTGAGTACATTCAGTCTTAACAGCCATTGTAATTTATGTAAAATAGGAAACTCTTTCTTCTGTAGATGACCAAATCAAAGGTACAGAAGAACATACTAGAAACACAATAGTCTGATGTGCTTCGTACCAGAGTGTATGGTTCCCAGGGACAGATAGGCTCTGCAGTAATAATGCTCCAGGTTTAAAAGTCTTATCTACTACTTGTCACACATGTCCCATTATCACAGTTAATTGATTACCTCATTTCAGTTTTGGCATACTAAAGACCCATTTAGATGGGATCAATGTCGGGCAAACGATGCCCAACACTCATCCCTGCATGTACTCGCTCCCATGCCGTTGTACAGGAGCTAGTATCGCTGGCTCGCTCACAGAGCGGCCAGCAGGGGGGCAGGGTGGCTGCAGGAGATTTTTCTCCTCGTCCCTCCTGTGAGCCAATCCCCAAGGTCTGTGCTTATATATATATCCCAGCTCAGTGGTGTAGCTAAAGGCTCATGGGCCTGAGTACAAAAGTTTATCTTGGGGACCCCCAACATCTCTTAACCTGTAACAGGGCCTACTTATCCTGAGGTCAATAATTCCGGGAGGGAAGAGGAGAGAGGAGAGAGAGAAGGGAGAGAGAAGAAGAGAGAGAGAGAGAGAGAACAAGTCTGTATCAAGTGAGTGTCTGTGGAGTGACCCTACCCCTATCCTCCTCTGGAGAGTTACCCCTTCAAGGAGCGGTACCTGACAGATAATGTAGACTGCAGGACCATTATCATCCCTAGCTTCCTCCCTGACTTCCGATCTTCTGTCCTACCTGCACCGGTGTGTATTAAACTGTTAACTGTCCAGCTACAAGTAAAGTTTTGGAAGTCCCTGACCATTCCCAGGAAGTGAAGTACTAAAGTTAATTGTGTGTGTGGACCTCCTTCATTTATCCACCAAGGGTCATTCCAGTGAGTAAGGAATGGTGGTGTCACACGTGACAAATCTTCAGTTCACCGTATGTTTATAGGCAATCGCTGTCATAGCATTGCCTGGAAGAGGCCCAGCGCTGCTCTGACCGAAGTTACATGCTTCCCTCTGTGGAGGAGTCTGGTAAGATCCACCGTGACAAGTGACAACTCTACCCTCCAAGCTCCTCAGCATGGACCGGTCTTAGTGTATCTTGATGCCAGCAGGTTAACCTGGTGGAGCAAAGATTGACAGGAGGGTGATGCCCCATGTACCTGATTGGCTGGACCAGCTGCTTGCCAGCTGGTCCTGTGAGCTAAGTAAAGAAGAAGCCGAAAAAAAATATACATCCGCTGCCAGCGCTGCATCCGTTCACGCCTGGCGGAAGGGAAGGGACTTTCATCTGCAGCGGGGGCCGCAAAGCTACTGTGCTGCAGGCCGCCCTGGATTGCTGCCACAACATAACTTAAAGGAGATGTCCCGCGCCGAAACGGGTTTTTTTTTTTTTAAACCCCCCCCCCGTTCGGCGCGAGACAACCCCGATGCAGGGGTTAAAAAAACCACCCGCACAGCGCTTACCTGAATCCCGGCGGTCCGGTGACTTCAATACTTACCGCTGAAGATGGCCGCCGGGATCTTCTACCTTCGTGGACCGCAGCTCTTCTGTGCGGTCCACTGCCGATTCCAGCCTCCTGATTGGCTGGAATCGGCACGTGACGGGGCGGAGCTACACGGAGCCGCTCTCTGGCACGAGCGGCTCCATAGAAGAAAGCTGAAGACCCGGACTGCGCAAGCGCGGCTAATTTGGCCATCGGAGGCCAAAAATTAGTCGGCTCCATGGAGACGAGGACGCTAGCAACGGAGCAGGTAAGTATAAAACTTTTTATAACTTCTGTATGGCTCATAATTAATGCACAATGTACATTACAAAGTGCATTATTATGGCCATACAGAAGTGTATAGACCCACTTGCTGCCTCGGGACATCTCCTTTAACTGGCCTAGCAGGACCTGCAGCCAACACACCTCTCCAACCAATCAGGTACAGGGGGCGTCACCCCCCTGTCAATCTTGACTCCACCAGGAATTCCTGGTGGCGTCAAGATCTACTATTACCGCATGGGCCTTGTTTCTAGGTGGCTGCTGGAACACCACACAACCGCATCCCCTATAGTTACGTCAATGTACCAGCTCCTTCGTCAGTGTCTGGTTTTCCTCTTTCGGTGTGAGAAGTCCTGTGTGCCTGCTTGTCTGTACAATCTTCTGATCTGTCTGTGCTGGCATTGACACCATTTGTTTCTGTATTTGTATATGTGTGCGTGTATACCTGTGCTGCTTGGTTCATTTACCATCTAGGGCTAGTGTGAGCGGGGGAATCTGCAAAGGGATTCCATTTCATGTTTCATTGCCTGGTCCAGATTGTGGGAAGGCTATGTGAACACAAATCACTGACACATGACATCAGCTAGTATCATCCAACAATGAAGCTCTTCTAACTTTATTAAGAGGCAGACACGTATATATATGATTTACTTCGTAAGCAAAGTTAGGGGTGGTTGTGATCTATACGATTGGAGTGAGAGAAAGGAGGTGTCAGTTAGATGTTAAGAAAACAATGTATAGTCCATGCTTTGGTCTCCTATTTCATATAAACATCCTCGTAGCTCTTAAGTATGGCTGCAGTAAACAGATACCATCTTAGGTAGATTGTCTCCTGTGAAGTCTGAAACAGTCTCTCTGTCCTATCTACAACAGTCCCCCCTTTTTGTTACTACTGAACATTAGGGAACCCTGTGTGTCCTCCGAGTACTTCGAAGAAGCCTCGTGCTACACGCCGGAACTTCCTACACGATTTCACCAGATTCTCTGGAAGTCTTGGTTGCTCCCTTTTCCTTCGGGGATGTCATGATGGATTCCAAATCTCCTTCTATACCATGAAGCATAAGAGGAATGTTCTTTTCTACAATGCCTGTCACTACTCGTCTGAGGAGTGGCAGGATGTAGCATCCACCAAATATGAGCACACAGAGAACAGTCATAAAAGTAAGAGCAACAGACAAAAGTCATCTGCTCCAATTTCCAAATGTGGAACTCCACCCATCTCCAAAAGGGTCTTTTATGCCAGTGTTGGTTGCCAGCTCTTCAGAAAGACTGGTTAGACCCTTCAGAGTCTTAGTGATGGAACCATCTGCAGCTGTATTGTTAGGGATAAAAGTACAAGAGTCACCAATCATTTTACACACCGCTCCCTTCTCAGCTAAAAGCATATCTAGTGCTTGTTTGTTTTGGAAAGCCATTGTAGAGATAGGACCAAGCTGTTCAGCTAGGCCTTGAACAGCATCACGTGTGTAGTTAACAAACCACTGCTGACTGTAATATATGTAATTTATCCATTCTACATTTTTGTTAATATTAAACATAGGTATCAGAGACTCCCATCCTGCTGCCATTTGGTTCCTGGCCTTAAATTCATCAGGAACACCCCATGGGATACCGAGGGAGTCTATGTAAACATGAAGATCAAACAAGCCTCCAGGGAAGTTTCTCTTTTGTATCTATGCAGGCTGTTTACATGAGTTGATACCTGCTGAATGTCTTTCCAGTCTGCTTCGAACAACTGATAGGGCAGAAGAATCTTGGTTAAGGCACATTGTCCTTTCCATGAGGGGAGAAGGAGAGGACACGGTTTACCATCCCCGTATAACTACCATAGATCAGCCCTAGCCACAGTTTGATGAATCCAAGAAGAAATGTTGGAAGGACAAAACTGGGCACCCAAATTCTTGACCCCAGTTATACAGGATATAGGGCTACTCCAGAGGCTACTAAGTTTTTATTTTTAATGGGTGGATATAAGTCATATAACAGGGGACAAAGTGATGAATTTTGTATTTGTCCCTCATAAAGAAAACAGAAACAGTCTAGAGCTTCTGGTTGTGTAACATTGTCAATGATAAATGGCACAGTACCCAAATGTGGCCTAGCCAAGGCCCAGGCAAAACAGTCAATCTTATTGTAGGAGGCTGCTGTATATTTAACCCGCTGAACCCAGTAGTTTTAACTCAGTGCAGCCTGTTTCTATGCCTACGACATATATGTACTTTAATTTAGGAAGATACTGGACATTAGGGGAACTAAGAGCGTGAAGAAGGTCGGTGGACGCTAGAGAGTGATTAGGATGTGTCTTAGTCAGCTAATCGGATCTGACCTGATCACTGATGAACGCTTAAGGGCATGTCTATCCAAAACATTGAAGCCCAGGTCTTCAGGGGACGGATTTTGAATAGTCAACAGGAGGGGTTCGCAGGTTTTTGCCTTTTCTTCTTCTAATATAAAAGGCATCCTATAAGAATGGGGCACAAAACCAGTTCTCAGGGTTATTCTATCAAGTAGGTTTTTACATTCCTATCCTTTTGACTTAGGACCTCAGCCGGTCGAAATCCCCAACCAGTAACAGTATTCCAGCCTACATCTGACTAAGACTTACAATTGTTATTTCTCCTTCTGGTAACACAAAGGTAATAACTAGAGATGAGCGAGCACCAAAATGCTCGGGTGCTCGTTGCTGGAGTCGAACTTTCCGCGATGCTCAAGAGTTCGTTTCGAGTAACGAACCCCATTGAAGTCAATGGGCGACTCGAGCATTTTTGTATATGACCCATGCTCCGCTAAGGTTTTCATTTGTGAAAATCTTCAAAACCTACAAAAGTGATGGAAACAACACAGAAACGGATAGGGCAGGCGAGGAGCAACTTGCTGGGCTGCATTTCAGGTTCCCAGGTCCCACTATTAAGCCACAATAGCGGCAAGAGTGAGCCCCCCCCTAATAATTTTTACTTCGGACAAACCCTCATTAGCAAGGCACACCTTAGCTAAGCACCACACTACCTCCAACCAAGCACAATCACTGCCTGCAGGACACATCCCTGCCTCTTCTCCTGGGTTACATGCTGCCCAACCCCCCTGCACGACCCTGCGTCCGCAGCGCACACAAAAGTGCCCCTGCGCAGCCTTCAGCTGCCCTCATGCCACACGCTGGCTTCATAGCCACACCACCCTCATGTCTATTTATAAGTGCGTCTGCCATGAGGAGAAACCGGAGGCACACACTGCAGAGGGTTGGCAGGGCCAGGTAGCGACCCTCTTTAAAAGGGGCGGGGCGATAGCCCACAATGCTGTACAGAAGCAATGAGAAATTGACGTTCGATCTTCATTCCAATAAAGTGCCAACCTCCGTCAGGAGCTGCAAACGTGGGCATGAGTTACATAGCTACGGGAAATCCATGTGCCCACACAATATTCATTCTGTCTAGGTATCGCATAGCTCAATTGACACTGCAAGGGGAAAGCCATCTGCACTCTGCCCCTACCCAAGTCAGTCAGTGTCTTTGTGCCAGACAGGTCAAACACCGTGATGGGAACTAAGTGTGCACCCACAGCAGGGGTGGTTCCCAGGAAGCCACCGACGGTACATAAAAATATCCCATTGCACTGCCTCCCTTAAAGCTGAGGTAACGTGAGATGAAATGCAGGTTGGCTTCGGCCAACACTGCTTGCCCCAGTCAGTCTGGGTAACTTAGATTGTCACAGGTAGGTAGAACTCCGCTATGGGAAGTCTGTGTGCACCCACAGCATGGGTGGCTCCCTGGAACCCACCGACGGTACATAAAGAAATTCCAATGCAGTACCCCGGATAGCTGAGCTAACGTGAAATAAAATGCAGGTTGGCTTCGGCCCACACTGCATGCCCCAGTCAGTCTGGGTTATTTTCATAGTTACAGGTAGATAGAACTCTGCTATGGGAAGTCTGTGTGCACCCACAGCAGGGGTGGGTCCAAGGAAGCCACCGACGGTACATAAATAAATCCCATTGCAGTGCCTCTCTTAAAGCTGAGGTAACGTGAGATGAAATGCAGGTTGGCTTCGGCCAACACTGCATGACCCAGTTAGTCTGTTTTTTTTTTGGGGGGGGGGGGGCAGGTACGTTGAACACCGCGATGGGAAACCTTAGTGCACCCATAGCAGGCACAGACCCCTGTAATACTCCTGTAGCAAAGGTATAAGCTGACCCCGCTTACAGTTATGTTGCAGAAGTCTAGGTAGACCCCAGTAACACTTCTGTAATAACAGTATAGACAGACCCCAGTAACATTTCAGTAGCTGCAGTATAGGCAGAGCCCAGTATTAGTAACATTACAGTAGTAACAGTATAGACAGACCCCAGTAGCATTTCAGGAGCAGAAGTATCGGCAGACCAAAGTTACATTTCTGTTGCAGAAGTATAGGCAGACCCCTGTAGCATTACTGTGGCAGAAGTATAGGCAGGCAGAACAGAGTTACATTTCTGTAGCAAAAGTGTAGGCCAACCCCTGACACAGTGGTGTACCATGAGTGCAGGCGAAGCCCATAAAAATTACTAGGATTACACTGTAGGCGAGGGCCCAAAAAATTTGTGTACCAACAGTACAAATGTACCCCAGAAAAATTGCCCATGCCCAATCCAGAGGGCAAGTGAAACCCATTACTCGCTGAGCTTACTGTGGCTTAATTTGTAACTAGGCCTGGAGGCAGCCCAGTTAAAAAAAATTGGTTCAGGTGGAAGTTTCAATGCTTTAATGAGAATAGAAACATATAAATATTGTTTACAAAAGTTATATGAGCCTTTTGACCCACAGAAAAATTGCCCGTTCGGGGTGATTACGTGAGGTTTCAGGAGGAGGAGCAGGAGGAGGAGGACGGATATCATACACAGATTGACAAAGGTAAATGTCTCCGATTTTTACTGTGATAGGGAACAATGCTTGCATCCGCGGTTGCAGCAAAAATAATCTTTAGGTTCCGCTGCTGTCCGCTGGTGGAGAAGAGAAGTCTGGGGAAATCCAGCATTTGTTCATCTTTATGAGTGTAAGCCTGTCGGCACTGGCAGTTGACAGGCGGGTACGCTTGTCCGTGATGATTCCCCCAGCTGCACTAAACACCATCTCTGACAAGACGCTAGCCGCAGGGCAAGCAAGCACCTCCAGGGCATACAGCACAAGTTCGTGCCACGTGTCCAGCTTTGACACCCAGTAGTTGAACGGAGCAGAGGTGTCACGGAGGACGGTCGTACGATCGGCTACGTACTCCCTCACCATCCTTTTACAGTGCTCCCGCCGACTCAGCCTTGACTGGGGAGTGGTGACACCCCTGGGGAGCCATAAAGCTGGCAAAGGCATTGGAGATTGTTCCCCTGCCTGCGCTGAACATGCTGCCTGATCTCCGCGCCTCCCCTTCTGCTTGGCCCTCGGAACTGCGCCTTCTGCCACTAGCGCTGTCGGATGGGAAGTTTACCATCAGTTTGTCCTCCAGGGCCCTGTGGTATTGCATCACTCTCAAACCCCTTTCCTCTTCGGGAAGGAGAGTGGAAATGTTCTCCTTATATGGTGGGTTGAGCAGTGTGTACACCCAGTAATTCGTAGTGACAAGAATGCGTCTAACGCAAGGGTCACGAGAAAGGCATCCTAACATGAAGTCAGCCATGTGTGCCAGGGTACCTGTACGCAACACATCGCTGTCCTCACTAGGAAGATCACTTTCAGGATCCTTCTCCTCCTCCTCCACAGGCCATACACGCTGAACAGATGAGAGGCAAGCAGCATGGGTACCCTCTGCAGTGGGCCCAGCTGTCTCTTCCCCCTCCTCCTCCTCAGGCTCCTCCCCCTCCTCCTCCTCCTCCTCCTCAACACGCTGAGATATAGACATGAGGGTGCTCTGACTATCCAGCGACATACTGTCTTCCACCGCCTCCGTTTCCGACCGCAAAGCATCAGCCTTTATGCTTTGCAGGGAACTTCTCAACAGGCATAGCAGGGGAATGGTGACGCTAATGATTGCAGCATTGCCGCTCACCATCTGGGTAGACTCCTCAAAGTTTCCAAGGACCTGGCAGATATCTGCCATCCAGGCCCACTCCTCTGTAAAGAATTGAGGAGGCTGACTCCCACTACGCCGCCCATGTTGGAGTTGGTATTCCACTATAGCTCTACGCTGCTCATACAGCCTGGCCAACATGTGGAGCGTAGAGTTCCACCGTGTGGGCACGTCGCAAAGCAGTCGGTGCACTGGCAGATTAAACCGATGTTGCAGGGTCCGCAGGGTGGCAGCATCCGTGTTGGACTTGCGGAAATGTGCGCTGACCCGGCGCACCTTGCCGAGGACGTCTCACAAGTGTGGGTAGCCTTTCTGAAACCGCTGAACCACCAAATTAAAGATGTGGGCCAGGCATGGCACGTGCGTAAGGCTGCCGAGCTGCAGAGCCGCCACCAGGTTACGGCCGTTGTCACACATGACCATGCCCGGTTGGAGGCTCAGCGGCGAAAGCCCGCGGTTGGTCTGCTCTGTCAGACCATGCAACAGTTCGTGGGCCGTGTGCCTCTTCTCTCCTAAGCTGAGTAGTTACAGCACGGCCTGCTGACCCTTGCCCACCGCTGTGCTGCCACGCCGTGCCACACCGACTGCTGGCGACGTGCTGCTGCTGACACATCTGGATTGCGAGGCAGGGGTTGCGTAGGAGGAGGAGGAGGAGGAAGGTTTAGTGGATGTGGCATACACCGCCGCAGATACCAGCACCTACCTGGGCCCCGCAATTCTGGGGGTGGGTAGGACGTGAGCGGTCCCAGGCTCTGACTCAGTCCCAGCCTCCACTAAATTCACCCAATGTGCCGTCAGGGAGATATAGTGGCCCTGCCCGCCTGTGCTTGTCCACGTGTCCGTTGTTAAGTGGACCTTGGCAGTAACCACGTTGGTGAATGCGCGTACAATGTTGCGGGAGACATGCTCGTGCAGGGCTGGAACGGCACACCGTGAAAAATAGTGGCGACTGGGGACTGAGTAGCGCGGGGCCGCCGCCGCCATCATGTTTTGGAAAGCCTCAGTTTCCACAAGCCTGTACGGGAGCATCTCCAGGCTGATTAATTTGGCTTTGTGGACATATAAAGCTTGAGCGTGCGGGTGCGTGGCGGCGTATTTGCGCTTTCGCTCCAACGATTCTCTTAGCGACAGCTGGACGCTGCGCTGCGAGGCATTGCTGAATGGGGCCGAGGACAGCGGAGGTGAGGGTGTGGGTCCAGGCCGGGAGAGGCTTGTGCCTGTGTCTTGAGAGGTGGGTTGGATCTCAGTGGCAGGTTGGGGCCCAGGGGAAGAGGCAGTGGCGCAACCCGGAGGCAATGAATGGCCTTCGTCCCACCTTGTGGGGTGCTTGGCCATCATTTGCTTGCGCATGCTGGTGGTGGTCAGGCTGGTGGTGGTGGCTCCCCGGCTGATCTTGGCGCGACAAAGGTTGCACACCACTGCCTCTTCCAACCTGTCCTGCGGCTGCAATTGCCTCCCCTTCTGAAGACCTGTTCTCGAGAACAGTTCCTGCGAGTCTGTCTGCTCCTTGAATGTGTCATTTTCATGGAGTGAGGAGGCTGGGAGGAAGGAGGAGCAGCAGCCAGAGGATTCAGAGTTGCAGCAGTGGACGGCGTAGAGGACTGGGTTGTCGACAGATTGCTGGATGCACTTTCTGCCATCCACGACAGGACCTGCTCACACTGCTCGGTTTTTAATAAAGATCTATCGCGTGGACCCAAAAATTGTGATATGAAGCTGGGGACCCCAGAAACGTGCCTCTCTCCTAATCCCGCAGCAGCCGGCTGCGATTCACCTGGACCAGGAACTGGGCCTATGCCCACACCCTCACGTCGAACTGCGCGTCCTCGACCGCGTCCACGTCCTCTAGGTCTACCCCTACCCCTCAGCATGGTGGATCAAGAATCGAGCAGACACTGAGCGGTGTAAAAATGTTTGTGAATTATTGCCGCGCAGTTGGTGGCTGCCAACGGTTATACAACGCAAAATGAAGCCAGAGATAAATTAGAAGGAAGGATGCAAGCAGGACTAGCTGTGCACTATGCAGTTGAGATTCACCTCAAGTCCCACAGGCCATGCAGTAATATGCACTGGGTTACAGGCAGCCGTAAAAAAGGATTTAATTAAAAAAAAAATTTTTTTTAATGCAATGCAGGCAATGGAGCGTGTATTGGACTCTCCCTCTATGGCTGTCTGGCACCGTACACTGTGCTGGCAACTGACTGGTAACACAGAGCGATAAAAAATAAAAGTGCTTTCTTGGCGTGCACTTGGAGGCGGAGAGCGTTTACGTTACGCTAAGTGCACCCAACAAAAAATGACACTGAAGGCTGAACTCAGGCCTTGCAGTGCAATGCTGAGGTACTACAACTCCCCGCAACCACAGAGTTAAATGCACATTTAGCCCTAAGAAGGACCGTTGGGGTTCTTGTAGACGGGATTCCACACTACCACTGTCCCTGCCTCACCAATACTTCCCCTATACTACGTAGTACAGACTGCAGCCTGAGAACGCTATAGCTGTAATGGGGCTGCACGCCCAATATACAAAAAAAAAATGCAAAACTGCTCCCAGCACCCACAGCAGTAGTGCACTAGGTGAGCTGTGGCCCTAAGAAGGACCGTTGGGGTTCTTGTAGACGCTAACACTCTCCCTAAACCAGCAACAGCAGCAGCAGCCTGAGAACACTATAGCTGTAATGGGGCTGCACGCCCGATATACAAAAAAAAGAAGTGTAAAACTGCTCCCAGCACCCACAGCAGTAGTGCACTAGGTGAGCTGTGGCCCTAAGAAGGACCGTTGGGGTTCTTGTAGACAGGATTCCACACTACCACTGTCCCTGCCTCACGAATACTTCCCCTATACTACGTAGTACAGACTGCAGCCTGAGAACGCTATAGCTGTAATGGGGCTGCACGCCCAATATACAAAAAAAAAATGCAAAACTTCTCCCAGCACCCACAGCAGTAGTGCACTAGGTGAGCTGTGGCCCTAAGAAGGACAATTGGGGTTCTTGTAGACGCTAACGCTCTCCCTAAACCAGCAACAGCAGCAGCACTGTCCCTAATCTCTGTCAGTGTGTGTCTGAGGCGAGCCGCGGACGGGACTGATTTAAATACTCGGTGGTCACTTGATCTCTCCAGCCACTCACTGCAGGGGGGTGGGATAGGGCTGGCACATCACAGGAGGAAGTTGTAATGCCTTCCCTGCGTTTCTATTGACCAGAAAATGGCGCAAATCTTTCAGGGAAGGAAATGGAATTGACACGAACATTGCGTGGTGCTCATCTCGAGTAATGAGCATTTCGAACACCCTAATGCTCGAACGAGCATCAAGCTCGGACGAGTGCGCTCGCTCATCTCTAATGCTATTATTTAGGTTCTATATAGACTTACCCCACAATGCTGCCTGTAGCTACCAATCACAGAGCAGCTTTCATTTCTTAAGCTGCCATAAAAAAAAGTTCTCATTGCTGGTTATCGGCAAGAAGATCCTCTATTTTTGTCAAAAAATGTTGATAAATAAGGTCCACGGTGCATCAGATGTAGCTAACAAGTATTACGCGGGCAGCATTATTAGGCAGGTGGATGTAAGCTTCATGCCAGCTCACCGAGCGTGATATGAGGTGCCTTCAAGTCTTAAGGCCTCCTAATTTTTTCTAAAAGGAAACTTCTTACCGCAGAATACTGAAAGTCTTGTCACCTCTCAAAATATTCTCCCTCTTGACATACATTCACAATGTTAATGCCATGATTGCATGGCTGCTGCATCACATGTTTCAAATATATGACACATTGGCACATGCACAGTCTTGTGATCATTGGTCAACATTCGCGAAACCCACCTGGAGGAAACTTTCCTCATCTTCAGGTCCTCATAAGGGATGGTGTGCACAGATCCTCCGGAAATGTTGACTTTGCAAGCAATCTCTTCCACAGTCAATCGGTGGGCCTCCATAACTACTTGCTAATGTTGCGCAATGATGTTCCTGGAGCGGCTGGCATGTGACCAAGGCTCCTTTGGTTTGTTCTCTCATGACTTTCGCACTTATTTGATATGTTGCACCCATGTATGTACGTTGGTCACATCCGTGATAGCTTCACACATGGCTAAGTCAGCAGATGGTGAATGTTGATGGCTGTCATTCTATACAAGTGAAGAAAACAGATCATCACACACTGTTCTTAGAATGTGAATGTCACCATTATAAGTGTTGAGAATGCTTACCGTATAACCCTAGCCGCTGTCACAGGATGATGCTGCCAGTGGTCTCACTCATGCCTGAAATATACTGGCGTCTTTCGAAAATGTGCCACAGGTTTCTAGCTGCTCCTACTCCTGAGATAAAAAACAGAAGACCTAAGAACTTGGTTGGACCCCGTAAGACTTCGTATGTGTGCTACTTCTGTTATCCAGCTGCTGTTGTAGTGGCCCAGAGGGTCCTCCAGAATAGCCACACATTCATTGTCCTGTCGCACTTTGCTATGTGCTCCCAGGAAACATAAAAAAGTGCTGTACATCGGAGAAACCTTGTTTCCCCCTTCTTCTTAAGCTTAAAGCTTGGCAACAGCTGGCTGCTTATTGGCTGTATGTCATGCCACCACTGATTTGTAGAGGGAGGATGGTTAGAGCTCGAAGCGGGAAACTATAGTGAGCCAGTATGCTGAGGTGGAGGAGTGGAGAAAGTGTGGGAACAAGACAAGAAGTGAAGGAGGAGTTAGAAGGAGTCTGCAGTAAGAGTTGTTAGGAGGCAGTCAGAGTAGGAGGTCGTGCAGGAAGAGTTCAGCAAAGTGAGCAGTTTCAACACGCTATTCAGCAGGGAAGCCATGATTCACCAGCTCCCTAGTCTACCAGCATTGATGAGGAAAAGAGTTGGGACCTGTTCCACTAAAAAAGTGAGTTACACAAAATCTGGTGAAGTCAAAGCCAGGGGTAGTAAAGTAAGGTCCACCTTACCTTCAACTTTCATCATTGCATAATCAACTTCCAGTAAGCCCAACAGATAACTAGGCTTGTGGGAATTTCTACTGAGTAACCTCTTGATACAAACAGAGAAAGAGCGTTGAAGAGAAAACTGTGTTTCATCTAAATTCAACTGTATCCTTGTGTTGTGCTACTGCATAATCATTTGCTTTATCAAGCTTCTACAAGACGGCTATTGCTTTGTTGTATTGAAAATTCAAGCTTCAGTAAAACTGTGCACTTCTAGTTTACTAAATCAAAAGCTACCAGGGCTCATGTCAAATTATTTCCACCATTTACGCCTGGAGACTCGGATGAAGTGCTGGCATCACGTGACAACCCACCTTTATTGTAAGAATGCATCTATCATCTGTGCCACTATGCGGCGACCGAGTGTAACACCGTTGCCGCCATTGTCGGGAGAGATTACAGAGCCACCCGTGACATCCATAAAGCAATCCCACATTGGCGCATCTCGCTCAGGCGTTGCACTGTTCTTTTCTACAAATTCACATGGGTTTCACACATAGGGAAGATATTTCACCTTTGGTGGAGAAGGGGTGCGATTTCAGAAAATCACCACAAGCAGCAGAAAGTCAAGATTAACCCAGACTATGGCAGTTTATTATGAAAATGAAGTCATATGAATGGTGCCGTTTATTGCACTTAATTACAGCCAATAGGGCAACTGGCATACAGGCTAACCTAGTCCTACTCATATAGCTCCTGGGCTTGTGAAATGTGTGGTAACCAGCCCAACACCTGTGAGAGCGGCACCTTTTTAGAATGGATTTTCAGTCTATGACAGTGAATAAGAATGTTTCCAGTTACTAACAGCAAGCAGAGATTTCTAAAATGGTCAGCAATTTAATCCATTGACAGACTGACACACTTTCCGATGTGTCTGGACACTGAACGTGTTAGGTTGTGCTCCTGGGACCTGTAGTTCTACGGGTATCCAGGAGCACACTGCTGCAGGTGTGAGATGTTTGAGTTGGCTGGGTGTAGATTTCTCCAGCCAGCCAATCCCCACTGGTCTGCTGCACATAAACACCAGCCCCTCTGGCTCGAGGGTGCTGGTTTCCTCATTTCCCTCCCAGTACCTTTGGTTTGCATTCATATATGTTGTTCTGTAGGTGTGAACAGCGATGTGTTCTGTGTGTTTGTGCAGGTGGCCGAACATGGGGTATGAACAGTCCTGTTCTATGTGGTTTGCATTCCCTTGTGTGTTGGTGTGAACTGTGTCCTGTTCTGCTTGGATCGTTTTCCATCTAGGGTGAGTTAGATTCATAGGTTCCAGCGTGTAGCCGTCCCTATTGGGTCGATTGCCTCGCTTAGGATTCATAATGTAAGTTGTCTTGTGACAGTAGGGACCCACGTGGGTCTAAGGGCCGCTACTCGGACGCCTCTGTCCTGTGCCGGTCACTGCACTGGCTGCGTATTAAATACAGAATTCAATTCAAACTCGCTACCTTCATCCACAAAGCCCTCCACAGTGCAGCGCCCCCCTATATTGTATCCTTCATCCACAAAGCCCTCCACAGTGCAGCGCCACCCTATATCGCCTCCCTCATCTCAATCCATCAACCAGCCCGGGCTCTCCGCTCTGCTAATGAAACCAGACTGAGCGCCCCTTTAATTCGAACTTCTCATTCCCGCCTCCAAGACTTCTCCAGAGCAGCACCGGTCCTCTGGAACGCACTACCAAAGGCTACCCGAGCAATCCAGGACTCGCAGAACTTCAGGCGTGCTCTAAAAACGCACCTCTTCAGGGAGGCATACCGCATTCCCTAAACAAACCTCTCTGTACTCCGCCTGATAACATGCTCCCTGACCTACTGACTGCAATCCCTGCTAGCCATCATAAACCGCTCCTGCAGTCACACCGTTTCTGCCGTCACACGGCTAAATGTCTGACCATTGTCTATGTGTATAGCATCGCTCACTCTCCACCTCGCCATACCGTGCACATCTCCACCATACCGTGCACATCTCCAGCCCTTTACCTTCTGTACCACCCCATTACTTGTAGTATGTAAGCTCGTTGGAGCAGGACCCTCACCCCTATGGTTTCCATCAGCTGATTACTATATGTAACCGTGGTTCTGTAATGTTTGTACTTTTGTCTTTCTGTATCCCCCCTGTCTATGTAAGCGCTGCAGAATATGTTGGCGCTATACAAATAAAGAGTATTATTATTATTAATGGGCTTACCTATATTGGCCAAACATGAACCAATACCTCGTACCGTAGTAATTGCATCTGTTTATGCGTGCATGTATGCTAGGTGAGACTTTTGGTGTTTCTTAGTCCTTGTGTTAGGTCTTCCCGCGAGTCCTATTCGCAGTTCACTTTCTTTTGGTGTTTAGCGTGTGTGCATTTGCGTGAAGATTTCAGGTTATGGATCCATGCTGGTTGGACGTGACGGAATATATCACCAAGAAACCAGCAGTTAATAGAAGTTGGGGGGCCCCAAGAAAAACTTGCACCTGAGCCCATGAGCCTTTAGCTACGCCCCTGCTGGGAGCCATCAATATTCCTCCTAGTGGTGTTGTGTATGGCATTGGATCATATAGTGGCAGTATGGAAACCTATATGGTATATTGAACCAAACACTGAACTGTCATTACATAGGACTGAACTTCCAATAAAAATACGGCAGGCAAGGCAGAACTCTTCTTCATTAGCACAAGCATATAGAAACCGCGTATTACATGCGCATTTTCCGAGTGCGTTATACTGTTATACGCACGAGTGTATTTTTTTCATGCAATGTGTGATTGCATAAAAAAATGTGAGACGCGTGCGATCTTTGTGCATATTACGTACAGTAAGAGCCCACTGATATCAACGGGCGTATGTAAATATGCGCTCAGGGCTCCTTTACACGTCAGCAATTTGTTAGCCAAAACCAGAAGTGGCTCCAAAATGCGGAAGATGTGCAGATCCTTCCGTTATACCTGCAGATCCTTCCATTATACCTGCAGATCCCTCCATTATACCTGCAGATCCCTCCATTATACCTGCAGATCCTTCCATTATACCTGCAGATCCCTCCATTATACCTGCAGATCCTTCCATTATACCTGCAGATCCCTCCATTATACCTGCAGATCCCTCCATTATACCTGCAGATCCCTCCATTATACCTGCAGATCCTTCCATTATACCTGCAGATCCCTCCATTATACCTGCAGATCCCTCCATTATACCTGCAGATCCTTCCATTATACCTGCAGATCCTTCCATTATACCTGCAGATCCTTCCATTATACCTGCAGAACCCTCTATTATGCCTGCAGATCCCTCCATTATACCTGCAGATCCCTCCATTATACCTGCAGATCCTTCCATTATACCTGCAGATCCCTCCATTATACCTGCAGATCCCTCCATTATACCTGCAGATCCTTCCATTATACCTGCAGATCCCTCCATTATACCTGCAGATCCTTCCATTATACCTGCAGATCCCTCCATTATACCTGCAGATCCCTCCATTATACCTGCAGATCCCTCCATTATACCTGCAGATCCTTCCATTATACCTGCAGATCCTTCCATTATACCTGCAGATCCCTCCATTATACCTGCAGATCCTTCCATTATACCTGCAGATCCTTCCATTATACCTGCAGATCCTTCCATTATACCTGCAGAACCCTCTATTATGCCTGCAGATCCTTCCATTATACCTGCAGATCCCTCCATAATACCAGCAGATCCTTCCATTATACCTGCAGATCCTTCCATTATACCTGCAGATCCCTCTATTATACCTGCAGATCCATCCATTATACCTGCAGATCCCTCCATTATACCTGCAGATCCCTCCATTATACCTGCAGATCCCTCATTATACCTGCAGATCCCTCCATTATACCTGCAGATCCCTCCATTATACCTGCAGATCCTTCCATTATACCTGCAGATCCATCCATTATACCTGCAGATCCCTCCATTATACCTGCAGATCCCTCCATTATACCTGCAGATCCTTCCATTATACCTGCAGATCCTTCCATTATACCTGCAGATCCATCCATTATACCTGCAGATCCCTCCATTATACCTGCAGATCCCTCCATTATACCTGCAGATCCCTCCATTATACCTGCAGATCCCTCCATTATACCTGCAGATCCTTCCATTATACTTTCTCTCTATGTCCCACTTCTGGATGTGGCTTACAAAATATTGATGTATACGCTGTATATTTACCCACAATCAATAGAATGTTGAGCCTTTTTGTGCATATTAATATGCTGTGTGATTATGCACATATAAAGACTGTCGGTACGCAGGAAAACACAGCGCTGCAGCACATTTCTGTTCGTGAATACATGGACTGAAATACGCATATGGCCATGTAAATGGACCCTCAGTGCTTATTCACATAACCGTATTTACTCAGGCGTTTAGCTGCGTTAAAAAAAAAAAAAACGCACCTGAAATGCGACCATGCGAAGCCATGGACTCCAATGGGTTCATTCAGACAAATGACTTTTGGCCACGTAAAAAAACTCGTCTGGAAAAATCGGACATACACGACCGTTTTCATTTGCGTATTATATACGCCGCGTGAAAAGATAGGTCTCACCGAATATATACGCAGTGAGCCCCCATAGACTTTTATGGTAGCTGGAAAAAAAGGGTGGGGGAGGGAGTTATCCTGCGTATAACGTTGGGTAAAGAAGACAGCTGTCACTAATTAAGCATTAATTGTCATTCCAAGCAGTTTATAGCAATTGTTGCTTGCCAACGCTTCAGCGCATTTTTTAACATTCGCACAGCAGCGCTTCGTGTTAACGATATGAAACATACAAATAAAAATCAGGTCAAATTGCATCGTCCTGATAGAGGCGCCAGAACCTTCTGTGGTGCTTGGGGACAGCACCACTGGACTTGTGTATGGATGGTACGGTTGCCACCTTTGTCACAAAAAAATACCGGCCATGGTGGTAAGGGTGTGGCTTGTGGGCATTGTGCATTGTCCCATGCATTGTGCCCCTTTGTACCCATCCCATGTACAGTGCTGGTGGTTCTTGACTTCAGTCTATGCATTATGCCCCTATGCCACCCAGTGTTACTATGCTCCAGCTCCATGCATTGTGCCCCTGTGCTCCAGTCCCGTGTGTGCCACCCAGGATCTCTTTACACTAGTCCCTTGTCTAGTGCCTGTCTGTACCCATCCCATGTACAGTGCTAGTGTCATGTTGCACCAGTCCCACGTGTGGCACCCAGTGCCCCTTGTCTAGTGCCCACCCGCACGTGGTGCCCGGTAATGCCCCGCTCACCTGTACACTGCCACAGCTTGGGTCTTCAAGGAACTGTTAACGGTCATCACCCCCATGTAAAGGAAGCTCTTGCCACTGGGCACGTCCTCTTCACTGCTGGCCTTCAGGGAGCTGATGTAGGGCGCCTGCAGATCCCGCCAGATGACGTCGGTCCTGAGCCTGGGCTACACCCCACATCCTGCCGCCTGTCCCTGGGGTGTGCCTCGGAAACCTCTCCAGCTGTAGCGGTGCAGTTCGGCGGCCCGGGGGAGGATGAGCCGCGAGGCAAGCAGGAAGCCAAGCACCAGTCTCAGTAGCCCGCTGAACCACGAGCGGCAGCTCCGGGCTGCCATCCCTGGGGCGGCAGCGGTGGGGTGACCGTCTTTGTACAGGGCTGCTCCGTCCGCCGTCCCCACTACTAGCGTCTGAGAGCCGAGCCTAGAAGCAGCGCTCTGTCATGCAGCCGGAGCCTTCTGCCCCGCACCGCAGTCAACTACGTGTCCCCCCCAGCGCTGCTCGGGGTCCCCGCACCCTGCTACGAGTGAAAATACGAGTGTAATAGGGCCTTTAAAAAAAAATACCAGCACCGGCCTGGCGGGAAAAATACCGGCCAGACGGCAACCCTAATGGCTGGAGGCCTAGTCCTTGTTACGGTGTAGCCGAGTGGTAAACTGCGGGGAAATGTTTGTAGAAGTATATAGGTATATCACGTCATGACACCACCGTTCCCACACAGTTATTCTATACGGCGGAGTAATAAACACTGGACAAGTGTATCGTACCTCGGGACCTCAGGAACGGTCGAGGCCCGGTAGAACTTTACTTAGATCAACTTGAATATACAGGTAATTACAGGTATCATTCACAGCAGCAGTTACAGGCAAACGCTCAGAGGTTGAGAGGAAAAACACACAGGAACAATACGGCCCTATAGTCCACGTTATCTATTTGTCACCGGTCCTGGAAGTTAAATATACTCCAGAGGAGGTAAAAGGTAAGGGTCTCTCCACATACACTCTGGCAGGCAATTACTGAAGAAAAGGCTTAGCGTAGATGAACCCCGCACAACATCCACGTGGGTGTCACAATCATGTACCTCTGTGTGGTGATCCTATTGCTGGATGGCCACACAGGAAAAATAAGGCCTGTAGTGTAAACGGGTACCTGGTTTAGTGAAATTTGGGCTTGGTATGCTCTCTCTCTGGACAGTACTCGCTCCTCTCACATCCAGTCTCCATACGTAACGGGATGTTGTTCCTCCTCTTCCATTTTCACCAACATGGAAGCTGATGGTGATTTCATGCGGCTCTGTGTCAGCACCCAGGATAAAGAGAGACCTGAACTCCATCCTGCTCTCAGATACTCTAATTTATCACCTCACTTGTACCACATGACACAGGAGGAAAAATACATTCAGCAGCAGAGCTGACAGGCAATGATTTTAGGGGAGTTAACCCTTCAGATGCCACAGCTGAGCAACACATATACAGAAACTTGACATGGCAGTTTTGTACAGTCCATCCACATGAGACTGAACATGTATGACAATTATGGAGGAGGCCAGGATGACGTTCTGGGACACTACAAAATATTCATTTATGCAAATAAGCGCTGCCTGCTGTCAAACGTAAATCTCATGTGATGGAGGCCTCAGACTGTATTCACACAAGCGGTTTTTTTCTGTGCAATTTTCAGACTGAAAAAAATTGAACGGAAAAAGACGCCATTGATTTGGATGGCGATATTCACATGGCCATTACTTTACTCAGACGCTCAGGGCTTATTCAAACGAGCGGATATCGGCCGCGGATTTCACTGCCAGCCGACATACGCTACCATCTGAGCTGTCTTCCCCTTCCTTCCCACTCTCCAGCCCTCTGCTGCCAACCCCATTAAAAGCAGTGGTTTTGTGGCAACCGCACAGCATGATTTTTTGGGAAGGGCTTGAAATATAAGCCCTTCCCTGAAAATCATCCCCCGCTGGTCAAAGAAACGATAAAAAAAACTTTACTCACCTCTCCGCCGCTCAGACACGTCCTCCGGCTGGCTTCCTTGCACTGCTGTCCAGCACTTTCAGCAGGCGGGGATTTAAAAATCCTGCCTCCAGAAAGGGCAGTGCTGATAGGCTGAGCGCTCAGCCAATTACAGGCAGCGCTTAGCTAGTAATCAGCTAGAGATGATTTTCAGGGAAGGGTTTATATTTCAAGGCCTTCCCCGAAAGTCATGCTACAGGGGTTGCCACAAAACTACTGCTTTCAATGGGATAGTATGCTGGACTTCAGCCACAGCTCTCTATGTTTTCAATGGGGCTAGCGATGCTGCGGCGGGCCCCATTGAAAACACTGAGCAATATTGCAACGTTTTTCTTGCGTTGCAAGGCAAGTGTTTTTTTTTACTCGCTCTCGCAGAGCAAGAAAAAAAACCCCAGTGTGTGTGAGCCCCGAGTCCTCAGCGTGTCCTATTTTTTTAGATTTTTTTCTAACAAAAATTACCCATTAAAGTCAATGAGTGCATTAAAAACAACGGATTGCAATAGCATGAAGTGAGTGTGACCCATTTTTAGCGCATGTAACCATGGGTTTTGCTGAGTTGGCCCTTTAATGACATCATATGGGTGACTGGCGTTTTTTAATGCACATGAAAAATGGATGCAAAATGCATAAGAATCACAGAAACACGAAAATTGCCAGAAAATTGTAGGAGTCCTTTTTCTACAGTCTTCTGCTAGTTCATTAGTAGCGGACCCTCTGGACAGAGCATGCATTTCTCTTCGGTCCTTTCTTCAGTTCAACGGATGTATGCAGCAATATAAAACACAGCATGATAAAGGACCTCCCACGGGGACCGGGATTGTCCGCTGGGCGCAGCAGGCGCCGATTTTGTCAAAAAGGGCGAATTATATTGTGTTTTTTAACTGCAAAATGTGCTTGCCAAAACAACTAGCAGAATGTCTTGCGGTTTTCTTCCTATACTTTAATTACGGAATTACATTTCCTGTATGTTAGAAATCCACAACATTTCCACAAGACGCCCGTAATGCTGCAGAAGATTTAATTTAGCTGTTTTGAAGTACTGACTCGTGGATTTTAACAGGTACGGAATTCAAGCCCCACAGGGATAACATTGTGGTGCAGAAAAGGCCTGTGAGGACTAATTATGTCCCATATAAAGGGTCCCTTAATAGGGAAAAAGGCATCAGAGAGAGAAAGGGGCGGAGCTAAAAGTAACATTTAAATACAATAAAAAGAAATGAGCAAGAATGTGCATAAAAAATAATGAACAAGATTGCCTACTAATAACATGTGATAACATGAGGACGTACTCGCCCGGGTCATGTACTGCACTCAAAATGTATAAACGGCCAGCACTATTTTCTTCCAACTTAACCCCGGAATAAAGTTTCCAAAAGACACAATACCGTTATGTCACTTCTTATATGGGGTCTTTTTTTCAGTCT
The DNA here is from genome assembly GCF_035609145.1 of Eleutherodactylus coqui. Lineage (NCBI taxonomy): Eukaryota > Metazoa > Chordata > Amphibia > Anura > Eleutherodactylidae > Eleutherodactylus > Eleutherodactylus coqui. The sequence continues at coordinate 330,961,918 of NC_089838.1, forward strand.
CGTAGGTAATTAGTTATCCCATCGGTCTATGTGTATATAATATAATTTTGAACACGATCCTCATCATGAAGGTTTCAGAAACCGGACATTTACTGTGGCCATTGTTAAAATTAAAGAGAATCTGTCAGTTTGAACAAGCTGCAGGCATCATGATATGGAGCCGGAGGAGCCGAGCGGACTGATACATAGTTCTGCTGAATCTTTTCCATAAAACTATGTAATTTATTCATTTATATCTCTGCAGATTCTGAGTTGAACAGTCCAATGGGCGGAGCGATCATTGATTGACAACAGTCTGTATATGACTGTACATATAGGGGGTCAATCACTGATAGCTCCGCCCACTGGACTGTTCAACTCAGAATCTGCAGAGATATAAATGAATAAATAAGTTCTACTGAATCTTTACCATAAACGTTATATCAGTCCGCTCGGCTCCTCTGGCTCCATACCATGATGCCTGCAGTTTGGGCACCATGTTCGAGCCAACAGATTGCCTGCAAGGATTCTTAAAACTTTGGTGCAGTTTTCAGCTTGCGGACTCTTACATGGCTTGGATATGTCTCTGCCGAAGAAGCCCATCTGGAAAAGGGAAGCAAAACAAGCAAATCAATCAGAATAAGGTCTGAACTGGAGTACAGAGGCAGCTGCTGAGATGGCTGTCAGGGGTCACAGCTCAGGGGAGGGATTACTTGGTTTGGAGCTAAAATAAAGGTAAAAGTGACCAACAGTGATTGTGATAATAATAAAAAATAAGAAATTAAAAGAATCACTATTAATCACAGCCTCCTCCACAATCCCCACCTCCACCGCCACAATCCCCACCTCCTCCATCTCCAAAATCCCCACCTCCACCGCCACAATCCCCACCTCCTCCATCTCCACAATCTCCACCTCCTCCACCGCCACAATCCCCACCTCCTCCATCTCCACAGTCCCAACTTCCTCCTCCTCCACAGTCCCCACTAAAACCACCACTGTCACAATGTCCATCGAAGCCTTCGTGACTCCAGAATGCACCCTGATCATCATGATGTGAAACATTCCTGTCAGAACTTGAGGAGCTGCTGGACAGTGTAGTCAGCTGGTATCTCTGATCGGAATAAAAGGGAAAAACAGAATATAATAAGATAGGATTAGCAATAGAGATGAGTGAACGTGTTCGTCCGAACTTGATATCCGTGCGGATATTAGGGTGTTCGGGATGTTCGTTATTCGTAACGAACACCATGCGGTGTTCGGGTTACTTTCACTTCCTTCCCTGAGACGTTAGCGCGCTTTTCTGGCCAATTGAAAGACAGGGAAGGCATTACAACTTCCCCCTGCGTCGTTCAAGCCCTATACCACCCCCCTGCTGTGAGTGGCTGGCGAGATCAGGTGTCCGCCTAATATAAAAGTCGGCCCCTCCCGCGGCTCGCCTCAGATGCCGTGTGAGTTAGATGAGGGACAGTGCTGTTTGTACCGGAGCTGCTGTAGGGAAAGAATTGGTAGTTAGTGTAGGCTTCAAGACCCCCCAAAGGTCCTTATTAGGGCCACTGATAGCTGTGTGCTGGCTGCTGTTAGCAGTGGCAATTTTTTTTCTTCTCAAAATCGCCTCTGCAGAGCGTTGCACCCGGCATTAGGGACAGAAGTGTTGCATAGGCAGGGAGAGTGTTAGGAGTGAGTGTAGCCTTCAAGAACCTCAACGGTCCTTTCTAGGGCCATATTTAACCGTCTGCAGTACTGTGCTGGCTACTGTTAGCTGTGCTGCATTTTTTTTTCTTCTCAAAATCGCCTCTGCAGAGCATTCCACCCTCCATTGATACTGCAGGGAAAGAATTGTATAGGCAGGGCCACAACACAGTTATTATTCATTGAATATACGCAGTGCGGCCTTTTGCTTGTAAAACAAGTGAAATAAATTCTATTTGACCTGCCTCTGTCCGTCCTAAGGGCTGTGGACACGTGTCGGCTGCGTGTGCAACGTTTAAAAATCAGACGCACCCAGCTACGGTTTACTGCTGGCTTCGCCATTTGCTTTCCTTAATTGGGAAAAAAAATACCTGCTCTGCCAGAGTTATAATAACTCTGCTACCCTCAAGTTCTGTGCCACATTAGCAGGGCCACAGCACAGTTATTAAACTTCTCATGTTCATTGAATATACGCAGTGCTGCCTTTTGGTGGAAAAAAACTGAAAAAAATTCTATTTGTCCTGCCTCTGTCCGTCCTAAGGGCTGTGTGTACGTGTCGGCTGCGTGTGCAACGTTTAAAAATCAGACGCACCCAGCTACGGTTTACTGCTGGCTTCGCCATTTGCTTTCCTTAATTGGGAAAAAAATACCTGCTCTGCCAGAGTTATAATAACTCTGCTACCCTCAAGTTCTGTGCCACATTAGCAGGGCCACAGCACAGTTATTAAACTTAGATTATTCATTCAATAGAGGCAGTGGGGCCTTTCGTTTTCAAAAAAGGGAAAAGATTATATTTGGCCTGCAGTCTTGCGCCAATTTATTTTCTGCCTGTGAAATCAAATCACTGGTAATACAGCATGCTGAGGGGTAGGGGTAGGCCTAGAGGACGTGGACGCGGCCGAGGACGCGGAGGGCCAAGTCAGGGTGTGGGCACCGGCCAAACTCCTGATCCAGGTGTATCGCAGCCGACTGCGGCGCGATTAGTAGAGAGGCACGTTTCTGGCGTCCCGACAGTCATCGCACAATTCATGGGTCCACGCGGGAGACGGTTATTAGAAAATGAGCAGTGTGAGCAGGTCCTGTCCTGGATGGCAGAAAGTGCTTCGAGCAACCTATCGTCCAACCGCAGTTCTGCGCCGTCCACTGCTGCAAATCAGAATCCTCTGTCTGCTGCTCCTCCTTCCTCCCAGCCTCCTCACTCCACTCCAATGACACCTGCTCAGCTGCGTGAAGACTCCCAGGAACTGTTCTCTGGCCCCTGCTTAGATTGGGCAGCAGTGGTTCCTCTCCCAGCAGAGGAGTTTATCGTCACTGATGCCCAACCATTGCAAAGTTCCCGGGGTCCGGGGGATGAGGCTGGGGACTTCCGCAAACTGTCTCAAGAACTTTCTGTGGGTGAGCAGGACGATGACGATGAGACACAGTTGTCTTGCAGTGAGGTAGTAGTAAGGGCAGTAAGTCCAAGGGAGGAGCGCACAGAGGATTCTGAGGAAGAGCAGCAGGACGATGAGGTGACTGACCCCACCTGGTGTGCAACGCCTACTCAGGAAGGTCTTCAGAGGGGGAGTCAAGGGCATCAGCAGGGCAGGTTGCAAGAGGCAGTGCGGTGTCCAGGGGTAGAGGCAGGGCCAGACCGAATAATCCACCAACTGTTTCCCAAAGCGCACCCTCGCGCCATGCCACCCTGCAGAGGCCGAGGTGCTCTAAGGCAGGGGTCCCCAACTCCAGTCCTCAGGGACCACCAACAGGTCATGTTTTCAGGATATCCTATAGTAAGAACAACTGTGGCAATGTGTGAGGCACTGACAATAATTACATCACCTGTGCAACACTGAGGAAATCCACAAAACATGACCTGTTGGCGGTCCCTGAGGACTGGAGTTGGGGAACACTGCTCTAAGGTCTGGGAGTTTTTCACAGAGACGCCTGACGACCGACGAGCAGTGGTGTGCAACCTTTGTCGCGCAAAGCTCAGCCAGGGAGCCAACACCAACAGCCTCAGCACCACCAGCATGCGCAGACATATGATGGCCAAGCACCCCACAAGGTGGGACGAAGGCCGTTCACCACCTCCGGTTTGCACCCCTGCCTCTCCCCCTGTGCCCCAACCTGCCACTGAGATGCAACCCCCCTCTCAGGACACAGGCACAACCGTCTCATGGCCTGCACCCACACCCTCACCTCCGCTGTCCTCGGCCCCATCCACCAGTGTAGTTCAGCGCACCGTCCAGCCGTCGCTTGCGCAACTGTTGGAGCGCAAACACAAGTACGCCGCCACGCACCCGCACGCTCAAATGTTAACCGTCCGCATAGCAAAATTCATCAGCCTGGAGATGCTGCCGTATAGGGTTGTGGAAACGGAGTCCTTCAAAAGTATCATGGAGGCGGCGGCCCCGCGCTACTCAGTTCCCAGTCGCCACTACTTTTCCCGATGTGCCGTCCCAGCCCTGCACGACCACGTCTCCCGCAACTTTGTACGCGCCCTCACCAACGCGGTTACTGCCACGGTCCACTTAACAACGGACACGTGGACAAGCACAGGCGGGCAGGGCCACTACATCTCCCTGACGGCACATTGGGTGAATTTAGTGGAGGCTGGGACAGAGTCAGAGCCTGGGACCGCTCACGTCCTACCCACCCCCAGAATTGCGGGCACCAGCTCGGTGGTTGTATGTTCGGCGGTGTATGCTTCCTCCACTAAAGCACCCTCCTCCTCCTCCTCTGTCTCGCAATCAAGATGTGTTAGCAGCAGCATGTCGCCAGCAGTCGGTGTCGCGCGGTGTGGCAGCTCAGCGGTGGGCAAGCGTCAGCAGGCCGTGCTGAAACTACTCAGCTTAGGAGATAAGAGGCACACGGCCCATGAACTGCTGCAGGGTCTGACACAGCAGACCGACCGCTGGCTTGCGCCGCTGAGCCTCCAACCGGGCATGGTCGTGTGTGACAACGGCCGTAACCTGGTGGCGGCTCTGCAGCTCGGCAGCCTCACGCACGTGCCATGCCTGGCCCACGTCTTTAATTTGGTGGTTCAGCGCTTTCTGAAAAGCTACCCACACTTGTCAGACCTGCTCGTAAAGGCGCGCCGGCTCTGCGCACATTTCCGCAAGTCCCACACGGACGCTGCCACCCTGCGCACCCTGCAACATCACTTTAAGCTGCCAGTGCACCGACTGCTGTGCGACGTGCCCACACGGTGGAACTCTACGCTCCACATGTTGGCCAGGCTCTATGAACAGCGTAGAGCTATAGTGGAATACCAACTCCAACATGGGCGGCGCAGTGGGAGTCAGCCTCCTCAATTCCTTTCAGAAGAGTGGGCCTGGTTGGCAGACATCTGCCATGTCCTTGGTAATTTTGAGCAGTCTACCCAGGTGGTGAGCGGCGATGCTACAATCATTAGCGTCACCATTCCTCTGCTATGCATCTTGAGAAATTCCCTGCAAACCATAAAGGCAGCTGCTTTGCGCTCGGAAACGGGGGCGGTGGAAGACAGTATGCAGCTGGATAGTCAGGGCACCCTCCTGTCTATTTCTCAGCGCGTACAGGAGGAGGAGGAGGAGCATGAGGAGGATGAGGAGGAGGGGGAAGAGACAGCTTGGCCCACTGCTGACGGTACACCGGCTGATTGCCTGTCATCCTTTCAGCGTGTATGGCCTGAGGAGGAGGAGGAGGAGGAGGAGGATCCTGAAAGTGATCTTCCTAGTGAAGACAGCCATGTGTTGCGTACAGGTACCCTGGCACACATGGCTGACTTCATGTTAGGATGCCTTTCTCGTGACCCTCGTGTTGCACGCATTCTGGCCACAACGGATTACTGGGTGTACACACTGCTCGACCCACGCTATAAGGAGAACCTGCCCACTCTCATTCCCGAAGAGGAAAGGGGTTCGAGAGTGTTGCTATACCACAGGACCCTTGCGGACAAGCTGATGGTAAAATTCCCAGCCAACAGCGCTAGTGGCAGAAGGCGCAGTACCGAGGGCAAGGTAGCAGGGGAGGTGCGGAGATCGAGCAGCATGTACATCCCAGGCAGTGCAACAGTCTTTAAGGGCCTGGACAGCTTTATGGCTCCCCAGCAAGACTGTGTCACCGCTCCCCAGTCACGGCTGAGTCGGCGGGAGCACTGTAAAAGGATGGTGAGGGAGTACGTAGCCGATCGCACGACCGTCCTCCGTGACGCCTCTGCCACCTACAACTACTGGGTGTCGAAGCTGGACACATGGCCTGAACTAGCGCTGTATGCCCTGGAGGTGCTTGCTTGTCCTGCGGCTAGCGTCTTGTCGGAGAGGGTGTTTAGTGCGGCTGGGGGAATCATCACAGATAAGCGTACCCGCCTGTCAACCGACAGTGCCGACAGGCTAACACTCATCAAGATGAACAAAGCTTGGATTTCCCCAGACTTCTCTTCTCCACCAGCGGACAGCAGTGATACCTAAGCAATACGTAGGCTGCACCCGCGGATGGAAGCTACGTTCTCTCTCACCATCCAAAACGGGGACATTTCTGCTTCATCAATCTGTGTCTAATATTCCTCCTCCTCCTCCTCCTGCTACTCCTCCTGAAACCTCACGTAATCACGCTGAACGGGCAATTTTTCTTAGGGCCACAAGGCTCACTCAAATAATTTTTCTAAACAATTTTTAAAAGTTTCAATGCGCTTAAAAGCGTTGGAACTGTAACTTGAACCAGTTTTTCGTTACACTGGGCTGCCTCCAGGCCTAGTTACCACTTAAGCCACATTAACCAAAGCGATTAATGGGTTTCACCTGCCCTCTTGGCTGGCCATGGCCAATTTTTGGGATGTACATTAGTACTGTTGATACAGCAATTTTTGTGGGCCCTCGCCTACAGTGTAATCAAATTAATTTTTAGCCCACCTGCATTCCAGCTGACGTTACATCAGCTGTGTTGGGCAATGCAATGGGATATATTTATGTACCGCCGGTGGCTTCCTGGCACCCACCCATGCTGTGGGTCCACAGGGAATTATAAATGCATCTGTTTCCACTTGTAAAGAACCCCAGTCTGACTGGGGCATGCAGTGTGGGCCTAAGCCCACCTGTATTACGCACGACATTACTACCTCAGCTGTGTTGGGCAATGCAATGGGATATTTTTGTGTACCGCCGGTGGGTTCCAGGGAGCCACCCATGCTGTAGGTGCACACGGAGTGTAACCTACATGTGTCCACTTGTAAAGAACCCCAGTCTGACTGGGGCATGCAGTGTGGGCCGAAGCCCACCTGTATTACGCACGACATTACTACCTCAGCTGTGTTGGGCAATGCAATGGGATATTTTTGTGTACCGCCGGTGGGTTCCAGGGAGCCACCCATGCTGTCGGTCGACAGGGACTTCACAATAGGGAGTTGTACCTGCCTGTGTCTATGAATTAAAAATCCCGGTCTAACTGGGGCATGCAGACACCTTGACAGAATGAATAGTGTGTGGCACATAGGTTCCCCATTGCTATGCCCACGTGTGCAGCTCCTGATGGCGGTGGCACAGGATTATATTTCTCATTGCTTCTGTACAGCATTGTGGGCTATCGCCCCGCCCCTTTTAAAGAGGGTCGCTGCCTAGCCGTGCCAACCCTCTGCAGTGTGTGCCTGCGGTTCCTCCTCATGGCAGACGCACTTCTAAATAGACATGAGCGTGGTGTGGCATGAGGGCAGCTGAAGGCTGCCCAGGGACACTTTGGTGTGCGCTGTGGGGGGGGGGGAGGGGGGGCAGTTGGTCAGCATGTAACCCAGGAGAAGTGGCAGTGGAGTGTCATGCAGGCGGTGATTGTGCTTTGTTGTAGCTAGTGTGGTGCTTAGCAAAGGTATGCCATGCTAATGATGGCTTTTCAGAAGTAAAAGTTGTTGGGAGGGGGGGGGGCACTCTTGCCGGTATTCTGGCTTAATAGTGGGACCTGTGAACTTGAGATGCAGCCCAACATGTAGCCCCTCGCCTGCCCTATCCGTTGCTGTGTCGTTCCCATCACTTTCTTGAATTGCCCAGATTTTCACACATGAAAACCTTAGCGAGCATCGGCGAAATACAAAAATGTTCTGGTCGCCCATTGACTTCAATGGGGTTCGTTATTCGAAACGAACCCTCGAGCATCGCGGGAAGTTCGTTCCGAATAACGAACACCCGAACATTTTGGTGCTCGCTCATCTCTAATTAGCAACAATACTAATCACATCTGCAATTAAATGGTTAAATCTATCATGTATGGAAGAAAGAAGGGGCAAACATTCTGAAGCGCCAGTGTGTCATTGTCCTGCCTCCTCCCACGTATCATTATTCTGGTGCATCCACTACAATGGGGCCAAGACGTTGCACCGAGCCTTGAGCCGCACACTACTGATGATAGCAGGAGCAGCAAGAGTCAATATTACTGAAGAAAGAACCACTCATATGGAAGGATTGTTGGAAGCATCTGCTATTTTCCACTAGTGCAATCATCAGGGAGATACTCAGCCCCACATGGCCAGTACTCCTACCTGCGGTAGATGTGTATGTTAGAAGGTTACACCTTTTGGGCTACAGAGGTGATGATGGAAGAGGCCCATGTGGCATCTTCCTGTTTTTTTTCCTAGGACCATCTCTGGTGTCTACAACTCACCATGTACAGGTATGTAGCCAAGATAGCAGTTTTTAGTGTAGCCTCCATGTCCATCGGAAACTGAAAGATGACATCAGTAGATTTCATTCCTCTGTTTTGGATTATTTTGGCCACCGGACAGGATCCATTTACACTGAATATCTAATGAAAAAAACATTCAAGTGACGCTAACTATATGCAACCACACTAAGGAATGTCTGCTTAATGTATTGTTTTGTCTCTGGTATTAAAAAAAATACTTGGAGACACATCATTTATGGATGGACCTCAACATTTACACCAGGGGTGATGTAAGCAACAAAGGAGGAGAACTATACCCACTGATGAACGTTGTCCAAGCAGTGGTCCACCTGCAGACCTTGTACCTTCACATCTTACATCTCACCTCAAGAGGTCCTTCAGAGCTGGATAAGGGCAGCTCAGCCGTCAGCACAGGTTTTCCAAAATTTCTCTCAATCCAGATGTTCATTTTACGAGGAGAGGTCAAAATTTTCACGAAACCTATAGTGTTCGCAGGAAGAACGATGATCATCAGCTGGAGGATGAGAAGAAATTCTGTTCAAACCGTCTTCATATCTCATCACAGATGGCATCTGCACATAACTTTTTGTGTGGCTTTAACAGAGCAATCAATTGGCTGAACACAGCTTGTCTGGCTTCTGGCACCCTTGGTGATCAGTTGATATTTCTGGGGGAAGATCAGGCCTCTGCTTGGAAAATCTAGTATTATGTGTCTGCAGTTGAAATGAAGGACTGACTATGTAATACATGGATGGGCTCGGTCCAACAGAGTGCCTCAAAGAGGAGTCTAGAGTACAGGATCCTCTTTAATTTTCCTGTGCCCGATGAAGACATAAGAACGGGTTGTCATCATGAGAGAAACCCTTTATGGAGGTTGAGGGCCATTAGTATTTACATTAGAAGGTAGGGATTGCTTTACAGTGCTGCTTTCAGTGGGTGAACTATTCTATTTGACAATTCCTAATTGACAATCAGCTAATCACAAAAATGACTCCCAAGAGGGACTCGCAGCAATCAGCTAATTGGCGACCAGGGAGCAATGGTCCTTTTTCATGGGCCGATTATTGAGCTTGAACATTCTTCTGAATGCTTCTTCACCTGCAAACTGGGCTTTGTAAATCTGGACATCTTCCTGTTACTATGGGGTGATGTGCAGCTGATCAACGCTGGCTGGACGGGGATGAACAATTGTGTTTGGACGTAATCTCCATTAACCCCTTGAGTGGCAGGTTTCCTACCACCCTGTTGCGCCCACCAGGGCAGGTTTTTTAAAATCATCTAATCATTGAATTTCAACTAATTTTGCAGTTGCGTCTCAAGAGCCATAACTTTTTCATTTTTCCATTGACATGGCCATATAAGGGCTTGTTTTTTGCAGGACAAGTTGTGATTTTTTAAACAGGGGGGAGGAAAAAAAGAAATGGGGAAAAAAGAAAAAAAGGGGCCATGTCATTAAGGGGTTAAATAACGCATTAACTTCCTTCTCTGGGTCATTATGACGCAAGGATACCACATGTGGGATTGCATTTTTGATTTTTTTTTTACCAAGTAAAGGGAGACAAGTGTTTTTATTATTTTTTTTTAATAATTTTTTTACTTTTTTTTTTTTTTTTACTTTTGTTTTTTTTTTTGTCCCTTTAGGGGACTTTCACAGGGACCCATCAGGACCCCTGATCACATTCCGGGGGTCCGATGGTGACAGCCCTTTACATGCTGCAGTGACAGCCCTTTACATGCTGCAGTCACATAGACTGCAGCATGTAAAGGGTTAACACAGCAGAGATCGGAGGTTTTCTCTGACCTCTGCTGTAAGAGCTGGTACCTAGCTGTCCTCTGACAGCCAAGCACCAAGCTCTCCCTGCCACAGAGACCATCGGCTTGCTTCTGACAAGCCGATGGTCTCTATGGCAACCTTTAAACAAAGCAGGACTCTGAAGCAAGAGATTGCTGACAGATCGGCAGTATCTCCCAGCTTCTTATTTCACAGTGCTGAACTGCTCTCTGTGGGTCTGTGCAGGCAGAGCACACTGTCACAGCTTGTGGCATTGTGCTCTGCAGCTCCCATAGTGATACATAGCCCAGAAATCTTCCGGGCTATATCGCTATGGGCAGTGGAGCTCGTCCCGGAAAATTTCCGGGCGTGCCACTCAAGGGGTTAAACTGGTAATCAGCTTGTGTACACCGTGAGAATGAGCAATGATCGACTTACTCATTGTCACGGCTCTTTCACACCGGCGCTACAATTTTCGGTCAGCCCCGTCACGGCCGCAGCGCGGGCAAGAATCGCGTGAATGAGAGGCAGCAGTGACCAAGTCATGGCGGCAGCTCCCGTATTAATGCCCATTCAGACAGCTGAGGCTGCGGCGCATATACACCGCAGCCCTGGGATACCATCGGGCAGGGGCGGTTTAAGTATAGTAGGAATACTAAAGCAAAAACTATAAACTTGAGATCACCACAATCTTACTGATCCGCCAAATAACAACTTCGGGCACTTTTACACGGAATGATTATGATCATTCAAAAATTCATTCAGCATAAATGGGTAATTGTTCCGTGTAAACGTGGCCAGCGATTGACTGAATGATAATTCATAGTTCATTTCATGTAAACCTAAGGATCGTCGCTGGCTCGCTCACTGAGCGTTCAGCTTAAACATTCAATCATTCAGTCGTTCTCATTCGCTGTACAGAGAACTGAATGACCGAACGGTCTTGTTAAACAAATCAGCCCTTATCTTTGTGTCAGTCTTGTTGCTGCACACAGAGTGCCAGGAAACAAAACCCTAAAACACTATGAAGCAACTGCATTTTTTGGGGCGATTCTACCCTACAGGAACTTGTTAAAAAAAACGTTCCACTACTTTATATAGTAGAATTATAGTCCTCATGTTGCTCTACTGACAGGGGGGAAAAAGAAAAAGAAAAACAAACAACTTTTGGGTCTTAGGAGGCGAGGATGAAAAAAAATGCCATAAAATTGGCTGCTGTGTTGATTAGGGGTTAAGTGTGTTGTCTAGATGTAAACTATTGATGGCCTGTCCTCAGAATAGGCCATCAATAGTAGACTGGTATGGCTCCGCTACTCAGGATCCCAGCCTATCAACTGCTTCAGGGCTTGGGCACTGAGCTCATGGGTGCAGAAAGCAGACAGCTCCTTCTCACTGCAGTGGCCAGGCGTGGTATTACAGCAACATTTTATTCATTTTAATGCCTGTTATACCAAGTCGTGCCACTACAGTGGGAATGGAGCTGTCTGCTTCCTGCAGAAATCAGCAGGTGCATGAGCATCCTTTGTGACAGAACCCCACTGAGCTACTATTGATGACAGATCCTTAGGATAGTCCATCAATAGTTTACAACTTGACAACCCCTTTAATATGAAAATGGGTTTTCTAAACTAGACTATCCCCTTATGAATGAAGCTATCATTCCAACATTCATATATTCTGCTAGGTCAGCTCTAAAACATTACATTCCAGTTGTTAAGGGGGAGGAGCCGTGACTACCTCTCATTCTCAATGCAATAGTGGTTGGTTATTTGGGGTAGCGAGAAGCTTACTCGGGTGTCTCCTCCACAGCAATCTTCTCCTGACTGCATATACAGTGAAACCACATCTCTTTTGTATGGATCTTGGAACTTCAGATGGAAGGACGGTCCACAGCACTCCGACTCCCGGCGTATTGTGAAGAGAGTCTGCCCAGATCTGGCAACGAAAGCTAAACCATAATTGGTACTATTGTAGCTTGACTCCACCGGAAGCTAGGGGTGTGACAGCTGTCACCAGGAGAGACTGCCCCTGTCAGGCCCCTAGCGTCGCATTGGCTCACAAGATACAGCAGTAAGGCCTTCCTCCCCAGGGACTGTGAGAGCAGGGCTGCCAGAAGCGTAGATGCGATGGCGGCAGGGGACTACTGTGAGAGTGGGGCCGCCGGTAGCGTAGATGCGACGCTGGCAGGGGACTACTGTGAGAGCGGGTGACAGGAGCGTGGTCAGCAGCTTTGAAACACTGCAAGACAGCAGCCTCTGAACAGTGACTGCGGCAGCGGGGACAGGGCGCTGTAAGCTCCCTCCCGCTCCCCCCTCCGCTCTGTCGTCCCCGCTGTCGGCCAGTATCACCCTCGCCTTCGCACTGTTGCTGGGGTCCTCCGGCGTCTTGGAGCTGCCGGCAGCGCACATATCCCCCACCGTCGGTCTCTCCTCTGCCTCCCTGCAGCCACGCTGGATCACAGCCGCTGTGTCCTGTTCGCTCCCCTGCCCCCTATTGCTGTATTTTGTGATCCAATGCAATGCTAGGGGCCTGCCGGGGCGTTCACTCCTGGTGACAGCTGTCACACTCCTAGCTTCCAGTGGCATCAAGATACAATAGTACCACCATAATCTCCGTAAGTTTTGGAAATGTGAAGTAAAAAGTCTTAAAAGAGTTTTCTAGGATTTAAAAATGTTCTAAGAAACGTATAAAAGTCTCAGTATTCGTGTAATAAAGAGCCTTAATTACAACTTCAATGCTTAAATTCGCTTAGCACGTGCCGCGCCATTTCTCCTTGAGCTTCTAATTTGTGGATGTTTGAATTTGAGCCCCACACTGTGCATTCCATCTGCAGTATTAATGAGGCTCTGCTGCCATCTTGTGGCCGAATGATTTAATGTTCCTTGTAATGTTATTGTTAGGTTGTGCTGCTGGGACCTGTAGTTCTATAAGTTTCCCGCAGCGCACCTTCACAGCTGTGAGATAATTGAGCTGGCTGGGTGTGGATTTCTCCAGCCAGGCAATCCCAATACCTCATACATACTGTAGCAATTCCATCTGTTGATGCGTGCAGGTACGCCAGGTGAGTGTTTAGGGTGTTTGTCAATCACTGGCTTATGTCTGTTTTATGTCTGATCCACCCATCTGGTTGTTATATGTCCGGTTCTAATCTGTTTGTTCTACCCATCCATTGCTGTGTGGATGCCCGAGCCTTTCCTGTCCCCTTGTCCATTGGTAGGTGGGTGGTAGGGCCTTTTTGTCTGTCTGTTCCAGCATCTAGCCCCCTGTATAGCTATCTGACACGTTCTTCCTGACTGCCCAGTACCAGGTGATCTGAGGGTTTTGTTGGGAGTCCAGGACGGCATTAACAGTTATATAAAGTGTTGTGCCAGCCATTGGGTGAGGGCGAAGCCCTGCCCCAGATACAAGACCTGCTCCTCCCCACCATCCCTTATCTCTACATGGCATCGGCCATCCAGAACACTTCCACCATTCTCCCTGTGACTCCCTCATCCCAGGTACTTTCACATATTGGTTAACCATAGACAGCCCTATCCTATCTCACACAGTGACACCCCCATAACCCCGTTTACCAAGAGAACAAACTGCACAGGTGGACAGCGAGTATTCTAACCGCAACGGATCGTAAGTGAGTCCGGCCTCTGTAAAAGCCATATGTGTGTGTAAACACAGTGACTGTTGGGGACTACGTAGGTCTGTTAGTCGCACTACACTGTCTGGAAACCTGGAGAATTTGAGCTCAAACACTTAGAATAAACACTGCACCTTTACCGTATCCACGGCAGAGACTTTTAGGACTATTCTCTGGACACAACTTGGGGTAACTTGGACTTTGTGTGGCAAGCTGCCACCGCTCACTTACTACTCCTTGTTTATTCACTGGTTGGGGTGCGATAATACCTGATATCATGCTGAATGCATATAATGGTTGCTGCTCGTTCGCTCTAGTCGGGGTTGTGTATCGTATCTGCAGAGTTATGTAATATCCTAACCGTATTCTAACACTCTGCATAACAGAACAGTTTGCAGTTTCTTGTTACATCATCTACTGTGCGCTGACGGCCGGGGTGTGTGACAACACCTACATTGAGGGGTGGGCTGTCATAGATCACATTGGATGTACTGCTAGTAATTACAACCACCAGAGCAGAGAGATGGGGTCACATGAGAAGCATCCCGATCAGCAGACCGGTATATTATAAAAGTGGTTAAAGGGGATCTAGAACCTAAACTAAAGAAATCGTAGTGAAACGTTATTGTTTGTAGATTTTTTTTTTTCCTATTGTCTGTATATGACTATGGGGCGGCCATTGGCCATCTTCCCGGAGATGCAGATATGTTTTATAGCAGCTTCATGGGTCATTCACACAGTAGACAGGAGCTGAACCATTGACTTCTATGGGAAACAGTCCTAGGCATTCTGTGCAACCTGTGCAGAGGTTATTGTGCAGGGAGGGGAAGAGGTGAGCTGTGCTTATCAACTATGCTGAATGGTAGATCCGGTGTCATCTATGTATACGTGTAATCTTGCCTGTGATAAGGAGATAACGGCTGAAAAGTTTTCTCTACAGAACAGGAAGTGTCAGATGATTGTTAGGCTAAGTAAATGACATTGAGAATAAATCACTAAAAATTCTTAAAAATATGTTTAACCCAAAAAACCTGATTTCCTCAATTCTTGGAAAGGTCTCCGGTCTCCATCGGATAGCAGGCTATGGGATACATTCACTACAAGCAGTCTCGGACTTTGGGTGCAGGCGGCTCTCCTATCCAGGTGAGTGTCCCCCTGCACTAATTTCATACACTGTCTAGTGTACATAGATTTATTATCCAGTCCCCCTGCACTCATTATATGATTTACACAATTGGTAATTTCCAGATCACGCGTTCCTTGTAATATTGCATTGAGATATGATTAACCCCTTAGTGACCAGCCTATTATGCACTTATTTTTTAATTGTTGCATTCCAAGATCCATAACACTTTTATTTTTCACCGACATGGAAGGGCTCGTTTATTGTGCAACGTGCTGTATTTTGTGATTGTACCACTTTGATACATATAATGCATTGTACAACTTTTTTGAGGGGAAGGAAAAGTGAGGCAGTCAGTGAAGGCTTTCAGCAGGTCACTGAGTATAGTGATATACAGGAGCTGCAGGTCACAAACACCGCGCCGCCTGGGATGAACCCTAATTACATTGCAGCAATTAATAAATAAAGTCCATAGCAGTGAGTTGTTTTTTTTCTTCAGTCTTTTTTACAAGGACCACAATGCCAATGTCATGTTACCTTCAGACCCCGTTCACACAGCCGATAAAATGGGGCCTGATTTGTTTGTTGCGCGATGCACAAATCTCACGTGAATATGAACCCCGTGCTTCTGAATAGGGTCAGATACATGAGCGATCTTTTATTTTTTTCTCTCGCATCATGATGGTTTATCTTTGGGCGTTCCGTCAGAACGCCTCGCCAATTGTTTCTCAATGAGGCTGGAAAACAAAGCATGGCGTGCGATGGAAAAACCATGGGAATACTTGCTGATCTGGGGGAATCACAACTGCCCAAAAGTGATTGGAGGCGTTTTGGGTACAAAGACACCTCGCAACCGTGGGGACATCGCACGTGCATGAGCGCGATATGGGGCCGAGTTTCACAGCTCGATATCTCGCTTACTCGTGTGATATTAGCCATAGGCTGCATTCACATGGGTAAGCGCGATATGGAGCTGAGAAACGTAGTCCAATATCGCGCTTGCCAGCGTTTTTGATTAAAATCGTATCGCTTCTGTGAAATTGCGATCCTTCCAAGCGTGAAACACATCAAATATTAATATAGTATGTTTGCACATATTTGATATATTGCAGTTGAAAATGTGAAAAAAATAACAATTTTTTTTTTAATTTTCCCAAATATACACAAATTCTATCGGTCTATTTTTAACACCTAAATGAAGTACAATATGTGTCGAAAAAAATCTCAGAATCACTTGGAGATGCAAAACCTTTACAGAGTTATTCTATGTTAAGTGACACATGTCAGAGTTCCAAAATTTGGCCTGATCATTAATGCGTAAACAGGCTTAGTCACTAAGGGGTTAAGGGGCAGCGCTATTAGGACTCATAACTTGACTTTCTCACCTTTTTTGTTCAGGGTAACCTCTTCTACCTGTAGGTAAACAATGTCATGAAATAGATGACTTAATTACTGCCCCCTTCCTGCTGATCAGTTGATATAATCTCTTACCTCTACAAGACACTGAAGTCCCGGGAGGACCACCGCCCTGGGATTATAGAGGAGCGGCTGCTGGGAAGGGGCTGCTGTGTTCTGCCATTGAGGTTGGGTTTGGACAGGTTCAGAAGGTTTGTTCAAAGGAAGTCCTGTATAAAGCAGTATATCCATAAATACCTTGTATAAAAATGTACATCAGGTCATGTATACAAAACATAGTAACCTAATGAGTTAGTCTGATTCAGAGGAAAGCAAAAAACAAACAATGAGGCAGAGGACAATTTGCCTTCATTCTGGGGGAAAAATTCCTCCCCGCCTCCTTAACGGCAATCAGAGTAATCCCTGGATCAACGTTTGAGATCTACAACCCTTCTAGTTACTTAGTCCCTCTTAAACTCCTGTATGGATTTTGCCATCACCACGTCCTCAGGCAGACAGTTCCACAGTCTTACTGTTCCTACCGTAAGGACTCTTTGATGCAGGTGTAGTGGCCCAGCGGGTCCTCCAGAACACTCACAGCACATTTGTCCTGTCACACCTGTCTATATGCCGTCCATGGATATAGAAGGTGCCATCTGTAGGAGAGACCCTGTTTCTCCCCTTCTCTTCTAAGCCACTTCACTAGTGCAGAGCCCAAGGGCAGTAAAGCTACAACACAAGTCCCTATGCAGAGTGGGAGGAGTCCAGAAAGTATGGGAATGGAACAGAGGAGATAAAAGGAAGAGTCAGTGAGCAGTTTGGCAGACTTAGCCATGTGTGAGAGAGGAGAGGTTGCAGTTTAGTCGTGTCACAAAGGAGGAATTACCAGTACTAGAACAAGCGAGCAGTTCATCACATTCCCTTCCGAGGTCGAGGGAGGTGTAAACCTGTTCCCTTGGCACCTCACAGCGGAGGAAAGAAAAACCTTTCTGAGGTCCATTTTCATCAAGTAGTGAGTCATAGTTACCCAGGGAATTTAATACCCGGATTAGCCGTTCAGCCACTTGACCCTCTGCTTCATTTACACTTCACTAAAATTTAAAGCAACCCTTCATCTAAAACAGTTAGTGGGGAACTTGTTTAATCCAACCAGTTCAAGAAGAAAGGAAAGAGCGTTAAGGTCAGGTCTTTATCAAAATAATATCTCTGTATCTTCTCATCGTGTGCAACTGCCTGCCTAGTATTGTACATGCGTGTATCTGTTCCAAGTGCTTATCCACAGTATTGTAAATCAAGTTGTATTTCAAATACCAAAAGATAGTAAAACTGTACACTCCCAGGTTTCTAAACTATTGCTGGACTCGACTCGACTGTTATTTCTTTGGGAGTCCAGACAGAGTGTTGGCGTCACGTTGACAGAACTTCAGCCTACAGTAAGTTCTTTGGGGCATTGCGCAGGCGTCGTTTTCACACTCTAATAGCTGTGCAAAAAAATCATGGCTAACTGCGTGAAAAATAGCGTGAATGGAAGATTTCCTATAATTAAGTACCGAGCTTAATTAGTGGTAAAATTGCCCGTTCAAGTGACCAGGAGCGGTGTGGTGTGTGTCAACCGACTCCTATAGGAGACTATGGAAACTCCTGCACATCACGCACCACAGATAGGTCAGGTCCATCTTTTCACGCAGTACGGACCTTAGATGCGTACATTGCAGTCGCATGTCCTATCTTTGGACATGCGACTAGATCCAATGGTTTCCTGGATTTCTTGTGCGTCTAAAATTCCTTCATCTCAAACATTTCTATAGGAAACCATTGGATCTAATAGACGTGATTTTTTGACGTGCCTATACTGCGTGAAAACGACGTCCCTGTGAAAGAGCCCTAAAGATGTATGTAAATATTTGCATCATATGTATACAAGATATGGATTTGAAGATGGTATTGGACAAGAACTTTAAAGAGAAGCCAGGAAACATGGAAACTTGTTTCAGACAAGCCTTTGAAGTTCCTTTAAGTTAAAAAAAAGTTGGAATGAGCCCCCCCCCCCCTCCCACACACACCCACCCAAGGACTCACATTTGTGGTTATCATTATTGTAGGTGTCAAGGACCATGGTACTCCATTCCTGAAATTATTCTATGGGCTGGACCTGAGGAGGAATTTACAGGCTATGTGGGACAGGGATCCTGCCTAGCTTGGTCTTTGAGGGGTTCTGAATCTGGAGGGGGGCACATGTCCGGGTTCTATAGACTTCTATGGGAGCTACTGAAAGGAGGAGGGGAGGGGTTTAGCAGCAGCTGGCGCTGCAGAAACATGACAGGTGCCTCTATTTAGGCATTAAAAGTAATTCCAAGTATTTGTCAGCCGAAGGACTTATGGGCATATATACTCTACAACTGCCCATGTGAATGGGTGAAAACATGTAAAATTTCATCTCAACTTGATTGTGACTATGTACAGTTCATGTGTTTTTTGGCCACGATGTGGCCGTTGTAAAAACGCATCGCCCGTGTGAATGAGGCCTTCCTGTGGATTTGTGTTGGCCCTTTCTTTTTAATGGCCTATTGCAGTTTTTACGATATGCACAATAATAGGTCAGGCCGCGATTATATTCACGCAATCGAACATTATGTGACAAAATGCGCAGATCTGAACAAACCTATTGAAATCAATATGTTACGTAAATACGCCCGTGTGAAGGAGCCCTTAGGCAGAACAGTAGGTGATCCTCATAAGGTAAGTACTGGGCGGTCTATTATGTGAAGGGAGATATAGCTACTTACCTGCAGAAGGTGGGTCCATGCTGAGATGCTGCTGCTGGTCCAAAGTCTCGGTGACCTCTAGTAGACAGAACTCCGCTTTCCTACCCCGCACACCACTTCCTGAGCTGTTAGTTTTCCTCTAATAGCTTCCTGCTCTGCAGGAAACACCAAGAATTGTGTAACACAGAAGCCCTCCGGCTGCTCCGCGGCCTCCAGCGCTGCTGGCCACACTTCACCCCAAGTACCTGCACAGACGGGACAGAAGTGTCCGCAGGACGCAGTGCAGATGTGGATGTTGCCAATCAGTGCAGATTCTGTTGCATTATTAACTGCGTCTTTCATTTTTTCCGCAGACTTTAGCTGCAGCATTCCATCTCCTGGATGTTAGAGATCCAAAACGAGTCCACAAGACGTCCCTATACCGTAGCAGGAAACCTTTCCACTGCAGAATTTAATCATGCAGGTTTGAAGTAATCGTGCGGTCTTTACCAGCTGCGGAATTCGAGCCCCACGGGGATAACATTGTGATGCAGAAATATCCGTGCGGAGTAATTCTGTCCGGTGTGGGAGGTCCCTAAACAAGTATCGGCCCCCAGAAGAGACCCCACAAGGAAATAGAGGGCAGATAGTGAGAATTACAGCCTGCATACCAGACAGCAGTAGGTGGTGTTGAGAGCCCTGCAGGACGCGGTCGGGGTACCGGGTGAAGGTCTTGCTGGAATCCCAGGAAGAGTGCAGTATTTTGGGCTTCCTTTGTAATGCAGTCCCGCACCTCCTCCCCCTGATCTCGTTTGGTGAGAGGGAGGACAGTGATGGCGGCTGCATCAGCAATGGTGCCATAAAAGTCAGCGGTGTCAGTAGTGGTAGTACGCAAGAAGACAGGAGAGCGGGTCCAGGTCGTGGCTGCAGTGTCGCGGCCCTGTTTGTTGGCTGCATCGGACAGCATGTGAAGCCAGATGGTGAGGGTGCCTTCACACATCCGATAAAATCGCATCATGTGGGAGTGAGTGAAAACGCAGAATTATGAAACCAATGATCTTCAAAGGTTTCATACCCATTTGTGATGTTTTCACTCATGCGATGTGGCGTGAAAAAAAAATTGCGACCTGTTCTATCTTTCTGCGTTCTACTTTTTCCCCCATGCTTCCCTATCGAGCCTTCTTTTTATCGCTTTGCAACGCACAGACTTTGTGATTTTTGTGCCATGCTTTTTCAACATTAGAAACTCCTATTGTCTATCGCGGGAATAACAAGCGAGAAATCGCAGACAGCAGCGCTGTTTATGCAAGAAAAAGACCGCTGATGCTCCAACATCTCAGGAGCAAAATAGTGATAAACCATGCTGGTATAACCTGGGTATCTCCTGTATATCTATACTAATGTTATAAAGGCAAAAGTAACTCTGTCTGTCACCTCTTCACGGCTCGACCGCAGGGAGCTGGCTTGTATCTTGAGTAGAGATGAGCGAGCATACTCGTCCGAGCTTGATGCTCGTTCGAGTATTAGGGTGCTCGAGATGCTCGTTACTCAAGACGAGCACCACGCGGTACTCGTCTCGATTAAACGAGCACTGACCATTGAATTCAATGGAGCCGGCAATACAGCCGGCTCCATTGAAAGCAATGGGCTGCCGGCGAGCGCGGGATGAATTGTCGGGAAGGGCTTAAATATATAAGCCCTTCCCTGCAATTCATCTAGAAATGTGTAAAAATAAAAAATATATATATACTCCCCTGGTCCCGGCAGAACGATGTTAGCCTATTGAATTCAATGGAGCCGGCAATACGGCCGACTCCATTGAAAGCAATGGGCTGCCGGCGATCGCGGAATGAATTGTCCCGGCAGACGGAGTTCAGCGCGGCAGGCTGCAGTTCTCCTGAACTGCTCTGAACAGCTGTGAGTAATATTCAGCAGTCAGGGATTTAAAATCCCCGCCTGCTGAATGAGATACCTCTGATTGGTCACAGCCTGACCAATCAGA
Source organism: Eleutherodactylus coqui (assembly GCF_035609145.1). Taxonomy (NCBI): domain Eukaryota; kingdom Metazoa; phylum Chordata; class Amphibia; order Anura; family Eleutherodactylidae; genus Eleutherodactylus; species Eleutherodactylus coqui. The sequence goes on from NC_089838.1 coordinate 330,982,885, forward strand.
GGCAACCCTCACTCACACCCATTCATGAATTCATGAATGGGTGAGTGAGGGCTGCCTCTGATTGGCTCAGCGCAGGGACAGCTGAGAGCTGACCCTGAGCCAATCAGAGGCATCTCATTCAGCAGGCGGGGCGCTACTCGGTTCCCAGTCGCCACTACTTTTCCCGATGTGCCGTCCCAGCCCTGCACGACCACGTCTCCCGCAACATTGTACGCGCCCTCACCAACGCGGTTACTGCCAAGGTCCACTTAACAACGGACATGTGGACAAGCACAGGCGGGCAGGGCCACTATATCTCCCTGACGGCACATTGGGTGAATTTAGTGGAGGCTGGGACCGAGTCAGAGTCTGGGACCGCTCACGTCCTACCCACCCCCAGAATTGCGGGCACCAGCTCGGTGGTGGTCTCTGCGGCGGTGTATGCTTCCTCCACTAAACCACCATCCTCCTCCTCCTCCTCCTACGCAACCTCTGTCTTGCAATCAAGATGTGTCAGCAGCAGCACGTCGCCAGCAGTCGGTGTCGCGCGGCGTGGCAGCACAGCGGTGGGCAAGCGTCAGCAGGCCGTGCTGAAACTACTCAGCTTGGGAGAGAAGAGGCACACGGCCCACGAACTGCTGCAGGGTCTGACAGAGCAGACCGACCGCTGGCTTTCGCCGCTGAGCCTCCAATCGGGCATGGTCGTGTGTGACAATGGCCGTAACCTGGTGGCGGCTCTGCAGCTCGGTAGCCTCACGCACATGCCATGCCTGGCCCACGTCTTTAATTTGGTGGTTCAGCGGTTTCTGAAAAGCTACCCAGGCTTGTCAGACCTGCTCGTTAAGGTGTGCCGGGTCAGCGCACATTTCCGCAAGTCCAATACGGACGCTGCCACCCTGCGGACCCTGCAACATCGGTTTAATCTGCCAGTGCACCGACTGCTGTGCGACGTGCCCACACGGTGGAACTCTACGCTCCACATGTTGGCCAGACTCTATGAGCAGCGTAGAGCTATAGTGGAATACCAACTCCAACATGGGCGTAGTGGGAGTCAGCCTCCTCAATTATTTACAGAAGAGTGGGCCTGGTTGGCAGACATCTGCCAGGTCCTTGGAAAGTTTGAGGAGTCTACCCAGGTGGTGAGCGGCGATGCTGCAATCATTAGCGTCACCATTCCTCTGCTATGCCTCTTGAGAAGTTCCCTGCAAAGCATAAAGGCAAATGCTTTGCGCTCGGAAACGGAGGCGGGGGAAGACAGTATGTCGCTGGATAGTCAGAGCACCCTCCTGTCTATAGCGCGTTGAGGAGGAGGAGCATGAGGAGGATGAGGAGGAGGGGGAAGAGACAGCTTGGCCCACTGCTGACGGTACCCATGCTGCTTGCCTCTCATCCTTTCAGCGTGTATGGCCTGAGGAGGAGGAGGCGGAGGAGGAGGAGGAGGAGGATCCTGAAAGTGATCTTCCTAGTGAAGACAGCCATGTGTTGCGTACAGGTACCCTGGCACACATGGCTGACTTCATGTTAGGATGCCTTTCTCTTGACCCTCGTGTTGCACGCATTCTGGCCACTACGGATTACTGGGTGTACAAACTGCTCGACCCACGGTATAAGGAGAACCTTTCCACTCTCATTCCCGAAAAGGAAAGGGGTTCGAGAGTGTTTCTATACCACAGGACCCTGGCGGACAAGCTGATGGTAAAATTCCCCTCCGACAGCACTAGTGGCAGAAGGCGCAGTTCCGAGGGCCAGGTAGCAGGGGAGGTGCGGAGATCGAGCAGCATGTTCAGCACAGGCAGTGCAACACTCTTTAAGGCCCTGGACAGCTTTATGGCTCCCCACCAAGACTGTGTCACCGCTCCCCAGTCAAGGCTGAGTCGGCGGGAGCACTGTAAAAGGATGGTGAGGGAGTACATAGCCGATCGCACGACCGTCCTCCGTGACGCCTCTGCCCCCTACAACTACTGGGTGTCGAAGCTGGACACGTGGCCTAAACTCGCGCTGTATGCCCTGGAGGTGCTTGCTTGTCCTGCGGCTAGCATCTTGTCAGAGAGGGTGTTTAGTGCGGCTGGGGGAATCATCACAGATAAGCGTACACGCCTGTCAACCGACAGTGCCGACAGGCTTACACTCATAAAGATGAACAAAGCCTGGATTTCCCCAGACTTCTCTTCTCCACCAGCGGACAGCAGCGATACCTAAGCAATACGTAGGCTGCACCCGCGGATGGAAGCATCGTTCTGTATCACCATCCAAAACGGTGACATTTCTGCTTCATCAATCTGTGTATAATATTCCTCCTCCTGCTCCTCCTCCTGAAACCTGACATAATCACGCCGAACGGGCAATTTTTCTTTGGCCCACAAGGCTCACTTTCTATGTTCTTCGCCTGCACTCATGGTACAGAAAGGTGTGTGGGGTTGGCCTACACTTTTGCTACATAAATGTAACTGGGGCCTTGTCTATACTGCAGCTACTGAAATGTGAAAGACACTGTTATCTCCCTAAACTGCTGCAATGGGAATTGTTACTGGGGCTTGTCTTGAGTGCTACTATTACTGAAATGGAACTAAGACTGCGCTCCTCCTATACTGCTGCAATGGGAATTGTTACTGGGGCTTGTCTTGAGTGCTACTATTACTGAAATGGAACTAAGACTGCGCTCCTCCTATACTGCTGCTTCGGAATTGTTACTGGGGCTTGTCTTGAGTGCTACTATTACTGAAATGGAACTAAGACTGCGCTCCTCCTATACTGCTGCAATGGGAATTGTTACTGGGGCTTGTCTTGAGTGCTACTATTACTGAAATGGAACTAAGACTGCGCTCCCCCTATACTGCTGCTAGTGATATGTTAGTGGGGCCTGTCCCTAATACTACCGCTGAAATGTTAATAATTCGGGGCTCTGCCTATACCGCAGCTAATGGTATGTCACTGGGGTGTGGAAACAGAGGCTTCACAAAGACATGATGGCGGCGAGGCCATTTCCCACCAATGCTGTTACTGTTAAGGTGCATATAACCACGGACACGTGGAGAGGACACATAGTGCCTCCAAAACATCCCCCTCCTCCTCCAACAATGAAAACATTCTTGGCAAATACCTTTGCATTGGTCCGTCTGGTGGCAGTCCAAGAATTTCACCTTTAACGACACTACAAGAGAGCACCACCACCATCCCCCCTCCACGGCCCACTTAATCATGGCCACATTCCGAAAACCAACTACATAAAACCGCGCTACTAGGTCCGCAGTCACCACCACATTACCACCAACGAGGTTACTGTTAAGGTACATATTACCAGTCTGACTGGGGCATGCAGTGTGGGCCAAAGCCCACCTGTATTGTATCTGACGTTAGCTCTGCTGAGTAGGGCAATGCAATGGGATATATTTATGTACCACCGGTGGGTTCCAGGGAGCCACCCATGCTGTAGGTGCACACGGAGTTTAACCTACATCTGTCCACTTCTAAAGAACCCCAGTCTGACTGGGGCATGCTGTGTGGGCCAAAGCCCACCTGCATTAAACATGACATTACTACCTCAGCTGTGATGGGCACTGCAATGGGATATTTTTATGTACCGCCGGTGGGTTCCAGGGAGCCACCCATGCTGTAGGTGCACACGGAGTTTAACCTACATCTGTCCACTTCTAAAGAACCCCAGTCTGACTGGGGCATGCAGTGTGGGCCGAAGCCCACCTGCATTAAACATGACATTACTACCTCAGCTGTGATGGGCACTGCAATGGGATATTTTTATGTACCGCTGGTGGCTTCCTGGCACCCACCCATGCTGTGGGTCCACAGGGAGTTGTAAATGCATCTGTTTCCACTTCTAAGGAACCCCAGTCTGACTGGGGCATGCAGTGTGGGCCGAAGCCCACCTGCATTAAGCACGACATTACTACCTCAGCTGTGTTGGGCAATGCAATGGGATATTTTTATGTACCGCCGGTGGGTTCCAGGGAGCCACCCATGCTGTAGGTGCACACGGAGTTTAACCTCCATCTGTCCACTTCTAAAGAACCCCAGTCTGACTGGGGCATGCAGTGTGGGCCGAAGCCCACCTGCATTAAACATGACATTACTACCTCAGCTGTGATGGGCACTGCAATGGGATATTTTTATGTACCGCCGGTGGCTTCCTGGCACCCACCAATGCTGTCGGTCCACAGGGAGTTGTAAATGCATCTGTTTCCACTTCTAAAGAACCCCAGTCTGATTGGGGCATGCAGTGTGGGCCGAAGCCCACCTGCATTAAGCACGACATTACTACCTCAGCTGTGTTGGGCAATGCAATGGGATATTTTTATGTACCGCCGGTGGGTTCCAGGGAGCCACCCATGCTGTGGGTGCACACGGAATTCCCATTGCGGAGTTGTACCTGGCTGTGACTATTTATAAAAAACCGCGGTCTGACTGGGGCGTCCAGACACCTTGACAGAATGAATAGTGTGTGGCACATAGGTTCCCCATTGCTATGCCCACGTGTGCAGCTCCAGATGGAGGTGGCACAGGATTGGATTTCTCATTGCTTCTGTACAGCATTGTGGACTATCGGCCCGCCCCTTTTATGGGGTGGTCGCTGCCTAGCCATGCCAACCCTCAGCAGTGTGTGCCTGCTTTTCCTGTGGCAGACGCACTTATAAATAGACATGAGGGTGGTGTGGCATGAGGGCAGCTGAAGGCTGGGCAGGGGCAGTTTGGTGTGCGCTGTGGACACTGGGTCGTGGGAGGGGGGGGGGGTTTGGGCAGCATGTAACCCAGGAGAAGTGGCAGCGGAGTGTCATGCAGGCAGTGATTGTGCTTTGTTGGAGGTAGTGTGGTGCTTAGCTAAGGTATGCCTTGCTAATGAGGGCTTTTCAGAAGTAAAAGTTGTAGGGAGGGGGGGGGGCACCCACTCTTGCCGCTATTGTGGCTTAATAGTGGGACCTGTGAACTTGAGATGCAGCCCAACATGTAGCCCCTCGCCTGCCCTATCCGTTGCTGTGTCGTTCTCATCACTTTCTTGAATTGCCCTGATTTTCACACATGAAAACCTTAGCGAGCATCGGCGAAATACAAAAATGCTCGGGTCGCCCATTGACTTCAATGGGGTTCGTTATTCGAAACGAACCCTCGAGCATCGCGAAAAGTTCGTCCCGAGTAACGAGCACCCGAGCATTTTGGTGCTCGCTCATCTCTAATGCAAAGCAATCTATTGGGCTGAGAGCGGCACTGGCTGCTACATAGGAGGCGGAGCGATCTGCTTTCTCTCTGTACCTTGTGTTGTGGTGCTGACAGCAGGCACCCAAATGACTGATTGTTTGGGGTTCTGAGTGGCTGACCCTAGCCGATCAAATTATTGGTGACATATACTAACATGTTCTGTTCTTTGGAGAAAATGTGCTGCAGTGAGCTATGCACGCCACATTGGCTTCTCCCCTCCTTGCACCTTTGTGACTGTGGCTGGAGGTTTGCTGCCCCTTGACTACTTGTGTTTGCTAAATCTGCTGCTAGTTTGGGTCACCTACAACATGCAGCCACCTTGGGTCCCTATCCTCTCTGGCCCATAGGTGCTGCCCTCAGGAGTAGTTCAAAATCATATTTTCACTGTGTGACAAGCTTTACTTTATATCTGTTGGAGCTTTAAAAAAAAACCTAAGGTTAGAAGGTGGGAATACACCTTCAACGCTGTGGTGACATCAGGCATACATGTAGAGCAGATGTGCACAGGGTTTGTATAGAGGGGCCAGGACTTACTGAAGCTTCCTTCCTTTACGAATTCTTGAGGTGATAAATAGAGAATAATCACTTCTACTAAAGGATGTTAATTTTCTTACAGGTAAGAACAAAGTGACCTCAGAGGGGAGTCCACATCCGAGAGCCCCAACGATAGGATATAAGGATGGGGCTGACATTACAGGAGGTCCTGGTGAGGGCGCTGAAGAAGCTGGAGGAGTCAAGCTTACAGAAATTCATAGAGAAACTGAGGGTCTTGGAGGTAAGAGAAGAATATACAAAGATCCCCAAGGATGAGCTGACGGGGAAGGACCCAGAACACATTGCTGGTCTGATCAGTAGATAGTACAGAGATCGCTATGGGGCTGAGGTGACACTTGATATCCTAGAGGACATAAATGAGAAGAAAGTCTGGGAGGAGCTCCAGCAAGACCTGATGGAAGGTAAGAAGTGATTATCTGCATATTATACTTGTATTATGGATAATGGATATCACAATACACAGTAATCACAGGTCACAAGGAAGGTGAAGCCTAGACTCAGTGCAGATCCAGCACAAACTCCTGGATGACACAGCGCAGCAAGATGCACTAAGCGACATTCCGGAAGTCCCATGAACCTCATTAGAATCATTGCTGTCCATCAGATATATTCTGACTCAATAACATGGCTGCGAGCGTATAGGCTGAGGAAACTGTTCTTGTAGTTATGAACCAGTACTCACACCAGGTATATATTGTCAGACAGCATCCAACTAGACTTCGAGGCATGTGAGAAGATTCCAGGGTTTATTCAGGCAGAAATCTTGTAGAATGCACATTCAGCAGTAGGTAAAAAGAATGATGATGAGTAGAGATGAGAGAGCATACTCGCTAAGGACAATTACTCGATTGAGCATTGTCCTTAGCAAGTATCTCCCCGCTCGGAAGAAAAGGTTCGGCTGCCGGCGCGGGTGACAGGTGAGTTGCGGCCATGAGCAGGGGGGAGCGGAGGGGAGAGAGGGAGAGAGAGATCTCCCCTTCGTTCCTCCCCGCTCTTCCCCGCCGCTCCCCGCCCGCCGCCGGCAGCCGAATCTTTGCTGCCGAGCGGGTAGGTACTCACTAAGGGCAATGCTCAATCGAGTAATTGCCCTTAGTGAGTATGCTCGCTCATCTCTAATGATGAGCCAAGGCACAGAGTAGAGACTTAACACATGGCTATAGACCGGAAACTCCCCAGCAGGAGGAAAGGGAGGAGTTATACAACACAGGATACAGAGAACCAGAAGGGACAAACTAAAAAGGCAAACACTTGCACATACAGTACAGCTTATACATGTCAATGAATAGTCAGGTAGTGAGACATGACACTCCCCGTCTGAAATCTTTAGATTTCACTGAATACTTTTGACATAATGTCCTTCAAAGTCCAGAAATTCTTGTTCAACCTAAAAAACAAGTAAACAAATGCAACAGCAGTAATAAATGAACAAACCAAAGGTTGTGGCAAAAGTAATCCGCAGGAGGACTTTTTCAGGTTCTCTCAGTTGCAGTCCGTGATGATATGCTCCCGGCCATGAGCTGTGTAGGATAATGATAGCTTACTAAGGTGACTTCCTTCCTTGAAGAAGAAGTACTAGTTCACTGATTGGAAGGAAGGAAACTCTTACAGTGCCTCCTTTTGTCACCTTGACTTCCACTTTTCGAATTTTCTCATCGTCGCTAGGGATGACCTTGGTGACAAGACCCATGGGCCATTCATTCCGATGAGCCTCTTTGTCTTTCAGAAGAACAAGATCACCAACATGGAGATTGGGTTTTGGAGTCTGCCACTTCTGACGACTTTGGAGGTTGTCAAAACACATTGGAGAGATGTTGAACCTGTTCCCACTGACATCTGTAAATGTCACTACAGTCAAAGTTGCCTGGAGGAATATTAGCAGTCCCAATCTTCTGGGTGAGGAGCGTGGCTGGAGTAAGAATAAATGGAGAATCAGGGTCTGAAGATACCGGAACTAGTTGTCTTGCGTTGATGATAGAAGAAACTTCAGCAAAAAGGGTGACCAATGTTTCTTGAGTGAGTATTGACGACTTGTGATCCACTAATATTGAATCAAGTATTCTTCTTGCAACGCCAATCATGTGTTCACAAGCTCCTCCCATATGCGATGGATGCGGAGGGTTAAACGCCCAGGTACATCCATTGTTGAGCAAGAAGTTGTCTGGTTGTAGTTCCTTACAAGCTCCTACGAAGTTAGTCCCACATATGCCAACCACTACACTTTGATGATGCGCACTTTGCAAAACACTGGGCAATGTGAATTAGTCTGCCAATGGCTCGCACAAGAGATCTCCATGTCGACGGTCAAAGCGATGTGACTTTAGCTTCACCTTAGAAGTTACGGAAGTGTAAAATGTAGAACTTAGGGCTCTGATTTCCTTGTCAGACGCAGGGTCCACCAGATCATAGATAGCATTGGTAGGTAACAAACAAGGATCTTCGTATAGAAATCTTGGAGGTGAAGACCATATGTGGTCTTGCAGATTTGAAGTTGGCGTGGGTCTTGTTCCTTGATCGGCTGGGTTAAGTTCTGTGGGAATGTAATGCCACTGGTTAGGGGTGGAGAAACTTCTGATCCTTTCTACTCGGTGGCCAACATCCACATAGAATTGTTTTGTTTGGTTGTGTATACAACTGAGAACAACCTTACTGTCTGTGTAAAAGGTGAATAAATCAAATGTGACGTCCATTTCATCCCTTATAACTTTGGCAATCTCTACTGCTAACACGGCAGCACAGAGTTCAAGTCTTGGTATGGAATGCGCAGGTTTTGGGGTTAGTTTGGCCTTACCTAGTACAAATCCACAGTGCAGCTCATTGTTGGCTCCTGAGATCTTCAGATAGGCCACTGCGGCTATGGCTTCCATTGATGCATCAGAGAAGATGTGTATTTCCCTTTTGACAGCAGCTGAAAGAGAACTGGGAGCATAACAACGCGGTACTTGGAGTTGTTCTAATACTTTCAAGGACCTTTTTTCATTTTTCCCACCTTTTGCTGTTTCTCAACAGGTAAAGGAGCATCCCAATCCATATTCTCAGTAGTAAGCTGTCTCAGAAGTATCTTTCCCTGAATAGTGATGGGGGCTATGAACCCGAGAGGATCATAAAAACTGTTCACGACCAATAAACTCCACTCTTGGTGAAAGGTTTGTCGCAAGCTAACACTTGAAATCTAAATGTATCTTGTTCGATATTCCATAGCAATCCTAGGCTGCGTTGTATAGGAAGAACTTCAGAGCTGAGGTCAAGGTCTCGCAAGTTGATTGCATGATCATCAGATGGAAAGGCCTTCATTACTTCCTTGCTGTTGGAGGTAATCTTGTGAAGCCTAAGGTTCGCGACAGACAGCATTTCCTTGGTTCTGGTGAGGAGATCAATCACCTCTGCACTTGTGGGTAAGGATTTAAGTCCATCGTCTACGTCAAATTGACGAGCATCAGATCCGTACTCCTTCTCACCTTCTTGGGCTGTCCTTCTCAGTCCATAGATTGCTACTGCAGGTGATGGACTGTTGCCAAATACATTTACCTTCATCCGATAGTCTATGACCTCTTTGCTGACATCATTGCCCTTGTGCCATAGGAACCTGAAATAGTTTCTGTCATCTTCCTCAACGATAAAACAATTGAAAATCTGCTGGATGTTGGCCATAACCGCAGCGGGTTCTTGTCTGAAGCGAATTAGAACGCCCATGAGGCTGTTTAGGTTAGGGCCTGTGAGGAGCAGCTTGTTGAGAGAGACGCCTTCCTGCTGAGCACTGGAATCAAACACGACTCTGATGTGTTCAGGCTTGCGGGGGTGATACACGCCAAAGGATGGAAGGTACCAGCATTCTTCTACTTCCCTTACCGGTGGTGCAGGTTCTGCATGGTCTCTATAGAATAGCTTCTGCATGAAGTCTACAAAATGTTTTTCCATTATTTGTTTTCTCTCAAGAGTGTGTTTCAGAGAGGAGAATCTAGTGGTAGCTTGCTGCCTATTGTTAGGTAGCTTTACTCTTGGAGAACGGAAGGGTAAGGGAGCTACCCAGCTATTGGAATCATCTTGGGTGAATTCCCTTTCCATGACCTTGAGAAATTCAATGTCTTCGCTAGCAGGTGCCAACTTGTTGTCATGACTTGTTGTATTGAACACTGTTGATCCAAGACTGTTTTCCCAGAGGAAAGTGTACTGTCTTGTTGGTCATGATGCCACTTACTGTTGGTCAGTTTCTCCTTCACCCAAAAATGGTATGGGCATGGATGAAAATAAGTACTGTGACCATTTGGAAAGATGTGTGTTTTAAATGAGGAAATCTTGGTTGGCTTTTTAATCTTGTCTATACAGACATGGCCTATGATGACCCATGCTAAGTCAAGGCGCTGGGCAAATGGTGCATCATGAGGTCCATTAATTTGCTGGCGTATTTTGTGCACCCTAAGAATGTCTCTACCCAGCAGAAGTAGGATCTCTGCACTCTAGTCAAGGGCTGGTATTTCGTTAGCTATAGCCCTTAGGTGGAGATGATGGAAAGCGGCCTCTGGTGTAGGGATCTCTCCCATATTGGATGGTATCTGATTACATTCAACAAGTGTGGTCAAGGGTATTTCAAGATTGCCCTTAACAGAGGCTACTACGAGTCCGCTGGCTCTTCTCCCTGACACCTCTGTCATTCCATTACAGGTACCCAAGGTATATGGGTGAATGTCTCCCTTTATGTTAAACAGATTGAAGAGTTCTGACCTTGCAAGTGATCAGTTGCTCTGGTCATCGAGGATGACGTACACCTTCATAGTCCTTTCTGGTTGACCCTGGGGGTACATGTTGACTAGGCATATCCTCGCACAGGATTGGTCATAAATGCCTTCTCCACAGACTTCTGTGCATGAAGAGGATACAGTGGTAGGACTTGCTGCTTGATCTGTGTTCTCCCCGCCATACATTGGAGGGGTAGGGAAACTTGTAGCTGGTGCAGTACTAGGTTGAGATGGGTGAAGAGCTTGTACATGATCCTCACAACCACACTCAATTCATTTGATGGCATTTTTACAGTCTCTAGCAATGTGTTCAGTAGAAGCGCAACATCTGAAACATACCCCAAATTTCTTTAGAAGCTCCTTGCATTCTTGTAGCGGTTTCTTTCTGAAGCCGATGCACTTCTTGAGTGGATGAGGCTTCTTATGGAAGGGACACAGACGATTATGGTTTTCAACCTTTTCATCTTAATTGCTTTTGCAGCTGACTCCCTGTGAAGCTGACAAAATAGAGGAGAAAATATAAGTCTTTTTTACTGACACTGGACCTCTGCGGCCTTTGTAGTCGGTGCATGAGTTGTTAGACTTGGATAGATGTGGACCGGGGTTGGATTCCTCATAAGAAAAGCTTGGGTTGTTCTTGGATTCTGCAATGTTTTTGATGAACTCACAGAAGTAGGAAAATGGAGGGAAAAAAAGGCTTGATTTTCTCTTTTATATCTTGACCCCAGAGTGGTCCACTTCTCTTGAAGGTTGTATGGCAGCTTCGACACGATTGGGTTTACTCCATGAGCAGTATCCAGGTAACTAAGGCCAGGTAGGTGAGTGTCTGCCTTGGCCAGCTGTAGCTCTAGCAGTAAGTCACAGAGCTCTTGGAATTTCTGATTGTCTTTACCAGATATCCTTGGAAAGGCTTGCAGACATTTGAACAAAGCATTTTCTATTGCTTCAGGACTGCCATTGGTTCTCTCCAGCCTCTCCCAAGCGACCGCAAGGCCTGCTGCTGGATTTTTAATGTGGACAGATCTGAGTCTCTTTATTCGTTCTGTAGACTGTGGGCCCAGCCACCGGATCAGTATATCTAGTTCTTCCAAAGCAGTAATGCCGAGATCGTGGGTTGCGGTGCTGAAGGCAGATTTCCAGCCTCTGTAATTCTCAGGCTGGTCGTCGAGCCTTATCAGTCCTGTCTTAGTGAGCTCACGATGTACCATATATCTTGCAAACTCTGACATGTCGGTTCTCTCTGACTTCAGGTGTGAAATTGGCTGAGTGGTACTGATCACATCATTGGTGGTGTTTTGCGTGAAAGATATAGGTACATATGGGGCTGTCAAGGTGTTCAGCCTAGAAGCTGGTTTGAAGTCCATAGGTTTGGTGACATGTGGATATGGAACCATGTAATTGCTAGAGGTTTGGAGAACCGCTGGTATCTTGAATTGTCTATGAATACCCGTATATTGAGCTTGCTGGCGTGCAGAGCCTTGGTGCTCCATATAGGACTGGAGGTCGGTGTGAGGAATGAGCAGAGTTCTGTGCTGACTTTGCAAGCCTGGTGCTGTAGAAGAATGTGCGGCCTGTCGATCTGGAGAGACGTTTGTTTTGTCTGGAATGTTTGCGGCAGATGGGGAATCAAAGCATTGGCTTAGTACATAGTCTCTTGTACGCTCGAGAGGTTCCTCTGCATCCAGTCCTCTGAAGTCAACGCTATCTCTTTCACTCTGACTCACGGCTTATTCTAAAACTTGTTCTTAACCTTGCTATGGCTGTAGCATGTTCACATTGTTTCTCCAGAGCCTCCAAATTATATGCTGGAGCAGCAAAGGAGATGTGAACATGGCCTAACAATGACTATATGTAAGAGGTATGAAGCACCTTGTCTCTTGGTTTATCCAATACACTGAGGACCTCATGGTGACCCACAGAAAATGTGAGAGTACTAGAGCAGAAATGTCACTGATCACAGGAGAAGAGACAAGTCCACCAAAGTAACCAGCCGACATGTTATTATATCCACGATGCATTTTACTCCTGAATTTTTAAGCTCTGCTAAATGTTGGCGCTATATAAATAAACATTAGTATTATTTCATGATGGACCTACAGTTTTGAGTCAGTCCTGCAGGGTGTTGTGGGGCTTCTTACCTGGCTTTCATCTTGTGCTCATCAGCAGTGATAGTGTAATACTCTCACATTATCTCTCCACATTGAATTATAATACCAATGTAATAGCTACCTAAACTGTCTGCGGTTATATTTACTATTACATACTGTGATATGCAGTTCTATCTATTAACACATTAGATGAGTCTTTTTTACCTCTTCAAGTGAATATAGGATTTTGTGGATTTTGTAGTTGACAAAAAATATCCTGAGATATTGCAGTTTTCACACCAGCCACTGGAGAACACATGACAGGCTGACAATTTCTGTTTTCTGTAGCTCACTTGTTAGCTTTGCCGTATAGACTGAGATAGAGTCAGCAGAGTCATCTCATTAGTGGGTTGGGAATTTAGTTTCAAAGAGTTTTATTTGGGGTTTTTATATATTCATAGACCTGTTTAAAGCTATCATCGTAGTGGTGTAAGCATTTGTCAAACAAACAAATAGGCATGTAACAGCAAACAGGTTTCCACTCATTATTTTATCTTCAGTAGGTTAATTCTTATTCATAATTTAGGTATTATAGGTAAGGTATAAATAACACTTCTCTGCCTTCCAGTGTGTCTCAGGGAGATGTTTCCTATAAAGTCAGTAGTCGTACCATAATCAGAATGTTTAGATAGTCAGACCATGGTTTCCAAGTATTGAGAAAAACCTGTATACGGTCATCTCTCATAGCAGATAACATAGTATGTTAGGCTGAAGGGAGATAATGTCTATCTAGTTCAACCTGTTTCCACAACCTTCTTTGTTGATCCAGGCGATGGCAAAAAAAAAAAAAACCCAATGAGGCAAAATTCAATTAGTCTGCTTGAGGGAAAAAATTCCTTCCCAACTCCATAATGTCAGTCAGAATAATTCCTGGATCAACGTTTAAAAATTCCAACCTGACTAGAAGACCCAGAGTAAGAACCCACTGGTTATTTAATGTCTACATCCTATAACATCACAGCACTCTAGAAAGACATCTAGTCCCTTCTTAAAATCGATTTTGCCATCACCACGTCCTCAGGCAGAGAGTTCCACAGTCTCACTGCTCTTATGGTAAAGAACCCCCTTCTATGTTGGTAATGAATCCTGCTTTCTTCTAGACGTAGCGGATGCCCTCTTGTTACCGTCGCAGTCCTGGGTATAAACAGATCCTGGGAGAGATCCTTGTTTTGTCCCCTAATGTATTTAAAAGGGTTCTGACACGAAAAAAAAATTGTACTCACCTTGCCTGGCCTGGCCCGATCGCCAGGCATGTCCCCTCCAGCCGGCATCTTCTGCTGTGCCTTGTAAAAGCAGAGCAGGAGTGGTCAAAAAGACCGCTTCCTGCTCTGTCCGTCCGTCAGGCACTTCCGAGGTGAACGGACGGACCGCCCACAGCAAGCACGTCACAAGCAGTGCTTGCTGTGGGCGGCCCGTCCGCTCTGCTGAACTCCAGGATTGCGCGCATACGCAGTGGAGATGCGGCCCGTCCTGACTCCTGTCAGAGGGCACCTCTCCACTGCACATGCGCGCAATCCCGGAGTTCAGCAGAGCGGACGGGCCGCCCACAGCAAGCACTGCTTGTGACGTGCTTGCTGTGGGCGGTCCATCCGTTCACCTTGTCCAGGAAGAAGAGGAAGAGCGGCGCCTGCCGGGAGATGACCCCCCCCCCCCCCCCCGATGTCAACAACAACAGGAGACAGGTAAGTATAAGATTTTTATGCTTTAGCAGCCATTAACCCATGGGTTCCCTGGGTCTATTAGGCAGACCAGGGAACAATGGCCGCTAAAGCATAAAAAAATTATTTGTGTCAGAACCCCTTTAAACATGGTTATTTGATCGCGCCTTAACCGTCTTTTTTCCAAGGTGAATAATCCCAATTTTGATGCCTCTCTGGGTATTGCAGTCCTCCCATTGCGTTTATTAATTTAGTTGCCCTTCTTTGAACCCCTCCAGCGCTGCAACATCTTTCCTGAGCACCGGTGTCCAGAACTGTACGCAGTATTCCATGTGGGGCCTGACAAGTGCCTTATATAGTGGGAGGATAATGTTCTCGTCCCTCGCCCCTATTCCTCTTTTAATGCACCCTAAGACTTTATTTGCTTTTGCAGCAGCTCATTGGCATTGATTGCTCCAGTTAAGTCTACAGTCCACTAGTATCCCCAGGTCTTTTTCCACCTCACCTTTCCCTAGCAGTACCCCATTTAGTGTATATTGGTGACATCCGTTCCTCTTGCCCATGTGCATAACCTTACATTTATCAACATTGAACTTCATTTGCCATTTTCCTGCCCAAGCCCCCAGCTTATCCAGGTCTGTTTGTAGCCGTACATTGTCCTCCATTGCATTAATTATATTGTATAATTTTGTGTCATCTGCAAATATCGAAATTATACTGTGCAGTCCCTCTATCAGGTCATTGATAAATATATTGAACAGAATGGGGCCTAATACGGAACCCTGTGGCCCCCCACAAGCAGCAGTGGGCCAATCAGAGAATGTGCCATTTATTACCACCCTCTGCTTTCTATCTCCGAGCCAGTTCCTTAACCAGATACACATGTTTTTGCCCAGTCCGCGCTATCTCATTTTATATATCAACCTATTATGTGGTATAGTGGCCAAGAACACCATCCTAGTCCCCTCCATAAATGTCATAAATGTTTTGTCCTATGTGGATGCACTGTGCAAAGCTTGTCCTGTTATATCCAGTGTGTGTGTTGCACAGCTGCAAGCTTGAGAGGTTAACTATAATAAAATCATTGCAAATGGGAGGTTTTTGAAGGGGGAATGGCTACAGCGGAGACAAATCCGTTATACCCAGGAGATGTGAATGCAGATGCAGCAGGCAGGTTGTTGCTTGCTTCCGGTGTGGGTGCAGACACGGTGGCTGGGATGTTTCTTGCTTCCTCTGTGTATTTTTTTTTTTTTTAGTTCAGAAAAATCAAACTGATTTATTTGCACAATTTTCACACAATTTTTTAAGTTTCTGCAATTTTTCCACGCAGTTTCCATCCGCTTTGCATCCAATTTCTACTTGCGTTTAAAAAATGCATGATGGGTCACATGATGTAATTAAAGGTCCTGCCCACGTCTTTATGGTCACATGGCTACATGCGATGAAATGGATCGCAATCCTATTAAACGGGTGCAGTCTGTTTTTTTTATCGCAACTGTAGCTTTGAATGGGTGATGTTCATCCGAAAATCACAACAAATAGGGCTTTCTGCGATTTTATTTAGTCGTCTGATTAGAAAAAAAATCAAACGTGAGAATGAAACCATTTGTGATGCTTTAATTTCCATTTGATTTCAGTCTGATATTTACAGTCCGAAAATCAGATAGAAATATCATTTGTATGAATACCCTTTAAGGGATTCTTCAGGCGGCCATATTTGTGCAAATTTTTGCTCACGTAAAATATATGCAGAGAATAAAAAACAGCACAAATCTGGGCCGCATTAGGCTTAATAGTCCTTTAAATCAGGGTGGGGGACGTTATGCACCCATGTAAAGAGGCCAGTACTATGCGCTTATACGCACACAGATCTACCTCATCAACCTCGTTCACTGCGCAAATACATTCCATTAAAGCGCAATTCTCCTCCGGTCGTCTGAAGAAGCCCTACCTGTACGGTGATGCACACAACCACTAGTAGGGCTTCTTCAGGCTCGCACTTTGCCTCCCTTCAGTCTTTCCTTCTATCTGTTCCATTTTGGGCCACAGAGATGGAAATAAAACGGAATGAAACGGTTCCAGTTTTATCCAATTTCAATGAAGTTTTCAAAAATGAAAAGATTTCTTCGCTCGCGTTCTTTTATTTTTACAGAAAAAAATTTGCGCAGTTTGCAACACTATTTGTTCCATTAAACTGAAGCCGTACAGAAGGCGGGTGAGCGGGTGCAGCGCCCTGTCTGCTGCTCATTATAGTACACCCCACGGAAATCAGCCGATGGAAACGTTTAATTCCATTTTACTTCTGTCTCTCGGCTCCAAAAACTGAACAGATCGATAGAAACCCTGAAGGAGGCAAAATGCTGGCGGGAACGAGCCCTTAAAGGGGTTTTCCAGGCAGCGCCCGCTGTCAGAGCCGGGATATACGGAGGTCAGAGTGCAGCCGCTGCTGTGACCTCCGTGTAGCGGCTGCACTGGGGTCTCACTGATATCAAGGAGAGAATCAGTGACAGAATCTCTTCTAGTGGGAGTAATCCGAAGTTTGCCAGCAGATGTCCCATTTGTCACATTACAGAGATGTCGCCGGGTCGGACCCCTCCTGGTGATCAGCTGCTTCTCTACTGTCTGCATGGAATCCCAGACTATAAAACACTCACATATACAGTTGTGACCAATCGTTTAGGACCAACAAAAATGCAGTTATACCCATAGTTCACTGCTTCAGTGTGTTAAGCTTTCTTTGGCTGCACTTGTACACAACACATTCCCCTCTGCAGCACTCGTACACGACACATTCCCATCTGCTGCACTCGTACACGACACACTCCCCTCCGCTGCACTCGTACACGACACACTCCCCTCCGCTGCACTCGTACACGACACACTCCCCTCCGCTGCACTCGTACACGACACACTCCCCTCCGCTGCACTCGTACACGACACACTCCCCTCCGCTGCACTCGTACACGACACACTCCCCTCCGCTGCACTCGTACACGACACACTCCCCTCCGCTGCACTCGTACACGACACACTCCCCTCCGCTGCACTCGTACACGACACACTCCCCTCCGCTGCACTCGTACACGACACACTCCCCTCCGCTGCACTCGTACACGACACACTCCCCTCCGCTGCACTCGTACACGACACATTCCCCTCCGCTGCACTCGTACACGACACATTCCCCTCCGCTGCACTCGTACACGACACATTCCCCTCCGCTGCACTCGTACACGACACATTCCCCTCCGCTGCACTCGTACACGACACATTCCCCTCCGCTGCACTCGTACACGACACATTCCCCTCCGCTGCACTCGTACACGACACATTCCCCTCCGCTGCACTCGTACACGACACATTCCCCTCCGCTGCACTCGTACACGACACATTCCCCTCCGCTGCACTCGTACACGACACATTCCCCTCCGCTGCACTCGTACACGACACATTCCCCTCTGCTGCACTCGTACACGACACGTTCCCCTCTGCTGCACTCGTACACGACACGTTCCCCTCTGCTGCACTCGTACACGACACGTTCCCCTCTGCTGCACTCGTACACGACACGTTCCCCTCTGCTGCACTCGTACACGACACGTTCCCCTCTGCTGCACTCGTACACGACACGTTCCCCTCTGCTGCACTCGTACACGACACATTCCCATCTGAGAATCAGACACAAGCAGCGCATGCTGGGCTGGAGGAATGGAACCGTTACATTATTGCTTATTACAGTCCATAAAACACTGAGCGAATGTGCAGTAATGATACTTGTCTGTAAGCGGCCGTATACTCAGAAATACAGAATGGAGCAGCAGTCAGTAATCAGTACAACAGCACCGACACGTATAGAGAGGGCTCTTCTATGATAATATTAACGCTCCTTCTCCTTTAAGACCCGGAGGTCGGCGCAGTGACTCCGATTTGGGACGTCCCTGCAGGCGCTTCCTATTCTCTCTGCTTTCGGTTTATTCTCATGAGGAAGTAACTCTTGAAGAGAAGAAATGTGAGACAGTCAGAGTATGTAACCGTGTACAGTATGAGATGATCTCTGGGGGTCCAGTGTGGGGTCTGTCACCGACGTGTCCTGGGAACTACTCATCTGTATGTAACTGTGTAAAGTATGAGAAAATCTCTGGGGGTCCAGTATGGGGTCTGTCACCGACGTGTCCTGGGGGCTCCTCATCTGTATATAACCGTGTACAGTATGAGATGATCTCCGGGGGGTCTGTCACCGACGTGTCCTGGGGGCTTCTCTTCTGTATGTAACCGTGTACAGTATGAACTCCGGGGGTCCAGTGCAGGGTCTGTCACCGACGTGTCCTGGAGGCTCCTCATCTGTATGTAACCGTGTACAGTATAAGATGATCTCCGGGGGTCCAGTGCGGGATCTGTCACCAACGTGTCCTGGGGGCTCCTCATTTGTATGTAACTGTGTACAGTTTGAGACGATCTCCGGGGGTCCAGTGTGGAGTCTGTCACCGAAGTGTCCTGGGGCCTCCTCATCTGTATGTAACCATGTACAGTATGAGATGATCTCCGGGGGTCCAGTGTGGGGTCTGTCACCAACGTGTCCTGGGGGCTCCTCATCTGTATGAAACAGTGTACAGTATGAGATGATCTCCGGGGGTCCAGTGTAGGGTCTGTCACCGACGTGTCCCGGGGGCTCCTCATCTGTAGGTAACCGTGTACAGTATAAGATGATCTCCGGGGGTCCCGTGCGGGGTCTGTCACCAACGTGTCCAGGGGGCTCCTCATTTGTATGTAACCGTGTACAGTATGAGATGATCTCCGGGGGGTCCAGTGCGGGGTCTGTCACCGACGTGTCCTGGGGGCTCCTCATCTGTATGTCACCGTGTACAGTATGAGATGATCTCCGGGGGTCCAGTGCAGGGTCTGTCACCGACGTGTCCTGGGGGCTCCTCATCTGTATGTAACCGTGTACAGTATGATCTCCGGGGGCCAGTGTGGGGTTTGTCACTGACCAGCCCTGGGGGCTTCTCATCTGTATTTAACCGTGTGCAGCTTGATCTCCGGGGGTCCAGTGTGAGGTCTGTCACTGACGTATCCTGGGGGCTCCTCATCTGTATGTAACGGTGTACAGTATGAGATGATCTCCGGGGGTCCAGTGTGGGGTCTTTCACCGACGTGTCCTGAAGGCTCCTCATCTGTATGTAACGGTGTACTGTATGAGATGATCTCCGGGGGTCCAGTGTGGGGTCTGTCACCGATGTGTCGTGGGGGCTTCTCATCTGTTTGTAACCATGTACAGTATGAGATGATCTCTGGGGGTCCAGTGTGGGGTCTGTCACCAAATTGCCCTGGGGGCTCCTCATCTGTATGTAACCGTTGTGAGGGATTAGCGTTAGGATGGGTAGCAGCGTGGGCATCTGCGGCCAGAGACAGTGACACCGTGCAATAATGTTCTTTAGTCCAGGCTTTGCTTGGGTTTATTGTAGCATAAACAAAACAAAACAGGCCTTACTTCCAGGCCAACATAAATTAACACCTGCTTGTCTGAGCACTGACTAAACATAAACCGGCCCTGTCTATTTACTTGGAAACAACAACGCTTGCTGCACACAGACAGCCTGGTCCTCAGACCTGCAGAGGTCTCAGCACACATCTCTCCTAGGTGCGGAGGTTAGGGGCATCTCCCTGTAAACCTCAGGCGTCTTGGTCTGCACCAGACCCTGGGCTAGCCGCCCTGCAGCTCCACCGAGCTGTCTTTCCTGGCTCTCAGCCAGACACTCTCTGTCAAGACCTGCAGGCCCAGGTTTTCATGAGGCCTGTTACCAGCCATACCTGGTACGTGGGAGTGGCCATCCCACCCTTCACTTTGACCACTCCAGGAAAAGCGGCCCGGACTATGCGGCTTGGAGCCACTTACACAACTACAATGTGTCAGTAACTTAATGTTACTGACACACAACTGCTGGCTTTCTCCACCGAGCCCAGGCCGCTCGGTAGCACGTATCTGCCCAATTGCTCCCTAAGGCCTTATAGGAGAACATCCTAGGCGAAATATATCTGCCCTCCAGCACTTTGCCAGTCACTGTCTCACACTGTGTACAGCATGATCTCTGGGGTCCAGTGTGGGGTCTGTCACCGACGATTTCTCGGGGCTCCTCATCTGTATTTAACCGTGTACAGTATGAGATGATCTCCGGGGGTCCAGTGTGGGGTCTGTCACCGACGTGTCCTGGGGTCTCCTCATCTGTACGTAACGGTGTACATTATGAGATGATCTCTGGGGATCCAGTGTGGGGTCTGTCACCGACATGTCCTGGGGGTTCCTCATCTGTATGTAGCCGTGTACAGCATGATCTCCGGGGGTCCAGTGTGGGGTCTGTCACGACGTGTCGTCAGGGCTTCTCATCTGTATGTAATGGTGTACAGTATGAGATGATCTCTGGGGGTCCAGTGCGGGGTCTGTCACCGACGTGTCGTGGGGGATCCTCATCCTCTCAGCCAGACACTCTCTGTCAAGACCTGCAGGCCCAGGTTTTTATGAGGCCTGTTACCAGCCTCACCTGGTACGTGGGAGTGGCCATCCCACCCTTCGCTTTGACCACTCCAGGAAAAGCCGGCCCGGACTATGCGGCTTGGAGCCACTTACAAGCTACACTGTGTTAGTAACCTAGTGTTACTGACACACAAATGCTGACTTCCTCCACCGAGCCCAGGCCGCTCGGTGGCACAAATCTGCCGAGGTGCTCCCTAAAGCCACATATGAGCACTCTAGGTGAAACATGTCTGCCCTTCAGCACTTTGCCAGTCACTGTCTCTCACACCGTGTACAGTATGAGATGATCTCCGGGGGTCCAGTGTGGGGTCTGTCACCGACGTGTCGTGGGGGCTCCTCATCAGTATGTAACCCTGTACAGTATGAGATGATCTCCAGGGGGTCCAGTGCGGGGTCTTTCACCAACGTGTCCTGGGGGTTTCTCATCTGAATTTAAACGTGTACAGTATGAGATGATCTCCGGGGGGTACAGCGCGGGTCTGTCACCGATGTGTCGTGGGGGCTCCTCATCTGTATTTAACCGAGTGCAGTATGAAATGTTCTCTGGGGGTCCAGTGGGGGTCTGTCACTGACCTGTCCTGGGGGCTCCTCATCAGTATGTAACCGTGTACAGTATGAGATGATCTCCGGGGGTCAAGTACGGGGTCTGTCACCGACGTGTCGTGGAGGCTCCTCATCTGTATGTAACCGTGTACAGTATGAGCTGATCTCCGGGGGTCCAGTGCGGGGTCTGTCACCGACGTGTCCTGGGGGCTCCTCATCTGCATCTAACTGAGTGCACTGTGAGATGATCTCTGGGGGTCCAGTGCGGGGTCTGTCACCGACGTGTCCTGGGGGCTCCTCATCTGTATGTAACTGTGTACAGTATGAGATGATCTCCGGGGGTCCAGTGTGGGGTCTTTCACCAACGTGTCCTGGGGGCTCCTCATCTGTATGCAAACGTGTACAGTATGAGATGATCTCCGGGGGGTACAGCGCGGGGTCTGTCACCGATGTTTCGTGGGGACTCCTCATCTGTATGTAACCGAGTGCAGTAAGAAATGATCTCTGGGGGTCCAGTGGGGGTTCTGTCACCAACGTGTCTTGGGGTCTCCTCATCTGTATGTAACCTTGTACAGTCTGAGATGATCTCCGGGGGTCCGGTGTGGGTTCTGTCACCGACATGTCCTGGGGGCTCCTCATCTGTATGTAACCGTCTACAGTATGAGATGATCTCCGGGGGTCCAGAGTGGGGTCTGTCACCGACATCCTGGGGGCTCCTCATCTGTATGTGACATGATTTACCATCTCTTTTTCTCCAGAGTCCGGATAAGGAAGGTGGAGGAACAGCATCTTATTACTGGACAACCAGCCTGGATCTTGGAAGTAAAGGTAAGTGATAAATCTTCTGGGGGGGTCTCGCACTCCGGGGTCAGGTGTGAAAGCTGCATTTGGGGGTCTCTGAATACATCATATCTGAAACCTGTTTCTAGGAAATGCTACATGAGGAATGTGACTAAGCCAGGAAGTAAGGGGTTACAGCCACAGAGGATTTGTAAAAGCAGCTTAGGGGGTCGGTGTAGTCCTCCCCTTAGAAGGTGATTGTTATGAAAACAGTATAAGAAGTTGGAGACAATTTGTTAAAATTTGCTACAATTTGTTATTGTGGAGTCTTATATCACATGCCTTTGGCCTTCCACTACTTTTTTTTTTTTTTCAAATCAAGATTTTTATTAGATTTTTTATAACATAAGTATACACAATAAACATAAAGCCAAGCTCGCCAAGCCAAGCCAAACATCAGATAGTCATGGCTGGTGTTGTTATGGAAAATATAACTAAGACTCAATCGAGTACCATACATCTAGCTTGGCATGGTATAACCAAACAGGACGACAAACAAAAGACGAACATGTGGGGGGGGGGGAGGGGGGAAGGGTAGGGTTGGGAAGGATGGGGAGGGGTCCCTAAGGAAATGTCTGCTCAGGGGGGGGAGGAATCTCGGTGCGAGTGACGCCCTAAATGTTGCAAACCTACACCTCCCCTCAGAGACCGCAGACGTGTCTCAGCCTCTCACCTCCGTACCCTTTAAGATCTTATCGTAGTGCGGATGACATTCCATGGTCCCCAAATCTCCAGAAATTTATCATGTGTGTCCTTAGACCAACCAGAGAGTTCCTCCAGGCTGTAGGTCTGATCCATTCTGTCCCTCCATTGGCTCAGGAGAGGAGGGTTTTTTTGCAGCCACATAAGGGGATAAGTGCTTTGGCAACATCAATCGCTTGTGCTAGCAATTTTTGTTTGAGAGGGTTAAAGCTACTCGAGGGCTTCCACAAAAACAACACCTCCGGTGTGAGTACGAAATTAGGGGCTATCCTCTGGAGGGATTCTGTTATCTTTTGCCAAAAGGTGTTCAGAACTGCGCAACTCCACCAGATGTGTAAGAAGGTACCTGTGTCACTTTCGCATCTCCAACATTTGCTGCTTGGGGAGAGTTTATGGTCAGAGAGCCACTGTGGGGTTCTATTCCATCTGGCAAGAAGCTTATAATGGGCCTCCTGCGTGCTGATACAGGAAGACAGTCCTGTAGATGTGTCTCTTGGGCTGTCAGGGTGATATGTAGCTCTTTTTCCCAAGAAAATAGGAATGCTGGTTTAGCGTCCGGCAGAGGGGGGAAGCAGCGTCTCCGTATAAACACAATTTTCCTGCCCTGTGGTCTATTTTCCCTTACCGTTCTCTCAAAGATGGTGAGGGGTCTAGTAGATACATACGTCCTGATGAAGTCTCCTATCACCCCCTCCACCTGTGCTTGCTGGAGGAAAGTCAGTGGCTGGCCGGGCAACAAGGACCCCACTACCTCCTTGGGGCTTAGATGGTTCAAGGACTGAAGCTCACCGAGGGGTTTGCCTCCGAATTTCAGCCAAAGTTTATTTGTGCACGGGTCTGTCGGTAGGCCCAGAAGGGCGGGCAGTGAGCTCAAAGGGGTGATCGGGGATGGTGTTGGAGCCAGTGCCTCCCTCCGCAGGTCCCAAGCCTCACAGGGTCCCCGTAGCAGAGGGTTATACTTTTTGTTTCTATATGTGGCTTTCCTGGGAAACCACAGGTCCCCCCTTACTGAGTCGCCGTACATTTCATTAGTCAGCTGATACAGCAGGGGATCTCCTACGGGTGAAGTCAATTTCAGCCAGTAGCTGATGTGTGCGGCTATATAAAAGTCGTGGATATTGGGCATTCCTATTCCCCCTTCCTCTCTTCTCTTCATCATTAAGCTATAGGCCAACCTAGGGCTCTTCTGTCTCCACATGAATTTTATGAACATCGAGCGCAGCGTGTTAAAGAAGCTAGATGGTAGTTGTATCGGGAGGGATCTGATAAAGTATAGAATTATAGGGAAAATGTAAGCTTTTATTAGATTCTTCCTCCCAAACCATGAAATGTAAGGGACATCGTAATTCTGTAGCAAGGTTTTGATTTTAGTTAACAGTGGGGGGAAGTTTGCTGCATATAGATCACCAATCTTCCTAGTCAACTTTATTCCCAAGAACTCGACTGTCGTGTTGGACCAGGAGAACGGGGACCCCGACACTAGGTTCTGGCATCTAGCTCTCGGGATAGAGACATTCAGGACTGTTGATTTGTTAAAATTGATTTTAAAGTTTGAAAGTGTCCCAAAATGCTCCAAACTTGCAATCAGCTTGGGCAATCCTTTCTCCGGGTTAGTGACCAGAAAGATGATATCGTCTGCGAAGGCTGTCGCAGAGAGCGTGCATCCCCCCGCGTCTAGTCCCCGTATCTCCCGGTCCAGCCTAACATCTTGGAGCAAGGGTTCCAGAGCTAATATGAACAGCGTGGGGGATAGTGGGCACCCCTGGCGTGTGCCATTTTTTATTTCAAATGGGGGAGATAGAATATTATTTATTTTTAACCGGGCGTAGGGTTCCGCATATAGAGAGAAAATGGCCTCGACAAAGGGGGGAGGGAAGTTGAACTGCCGCAGGACCGATCTCATATATGTCCAATCGACTCTATCAAAAGCCTTTTCGGCATCGGTACTTACTAGGGCTAATGGAGTTCCTTTCTCATTTGCATAATGTATTGCATGGAGAATACGCATGCAATTGTCCCTTCCCTCCCTACCCTTCACGAAGCCCGCCTGCTCCCTATTAACTAGGTATGGGATATATTTTTCCATACGCTTGGCGAGCAGTTTGGCCAATAGCTTAACATCAAGATTTATCAAGGAGATGGGCCTGTAACTGCCGCACATCTCCGGGTCTTTGCCCTCCTTGTGTATTAAAGTAATATGGGCCTCTTGGGCCTGCTTGGGGAGAGAGCCACCTCTTAGAAGATTGTTAAATGTTTCCGTTAAATGTGGAACTAAAGTGGAGCGAAAGGCTTTATAATATACAAGAGATAGGCCATCTGGGCCGGGACTCTTTCCTGGGGGGGAAGAGTCGAGGGCCCCGTTCACCTCCGCCTCCGTTACCGGAGCCAGGAGTTCCTCCGCTGAATCTGCTTCTAGGCATGGGAGGTGGAGCTTTTTTAAGTACTCTGTTATCTGGTCGTTGGCTTTTGCTATATCGACTCCATCCCTCTGAGGGCGTAAATTGTATAATCTTGAGTAAAATTGCTGGAATTCCGCCGCAATATCGGGGGAGGACGTGGCCCTCGCCCCTGCGTCCGTTTTTATTGCATTGATCTGATTTTTGGTGTGGGCCTTTTTGATCATTGCTGACATGTATTTGCTGCCCCTATTACCTTGGACAAAAACTAAATGTTTGAGATGGAGACATCTTTTGTTAAATCTCGCTTTCAGGCATAAATTCAACTCTTTTCTAAGGGTGGTCAGTTTGGTCAGGTTTTCTTTACATATTGTTTGTTTGGTAGAATATTCTAGCTTAGCGATATGTTTCAATAGGTTGTCTATTTCTCTCTGTTGACTCTTTTTCTTTCTGGCGCCCAATGCTATCAACAAGCCTCTACTGAATGCCTTGTGCATTTCCCATACTAGAGTCGGTGACTGGTCCCCACCCTTATTGATCCTAAAGAATTCGTCTAATTGTTTAGTGAGTTGGGCCTTGTCTTTCTCAGAGTCCAGCAAAGATGGGTTCAGCCTCCACCTCCACTCCCGAGGAGTATTGCATTATGGTTTTAAATCTACGTGTAGTGGGGCATGGTCGGATATGGTCGCTGCCGCGATGGTCGAGTTGACCAGGGAAGGTAGCAGTTCCGAAGCTATGAGGATATAGTCTAGCCTCTGAAATGAGGTGTGTACCTGGGAGAAGTAGGAATAGTCCTTAACGGAAGGAGAACACTGGCGCCACGCGTCCACCAATCCCATCTCCGTGAGAGAACGGTGTAATCGTCTCAGTTTAACCTGAGAGATCTGGGAACGACCCACTGATGAATCCAGTAAGGGATTCATTGTGAGGTTTAGATCTCCACCCAATATAATGGGGCCCACTGCAAATTCCCTGAGGGTCTCCAGTTGCCCGACCAGCCACGAGACCTGATTGGTGTTTGGGGTATATAGGTTGGCCAGGGTGATCTTGAAGTTGTTAATGTGCCCTCTTAGGTAGATAACTCTGCCCTCTCCATCCATATGTTGTGCTTCGCATATGAAGGGGATAGAGTTATGGAATAAAATGGAGACCGCCTTAGAGGCCGATGTTGGATGTGGGTTGTGGAAGCCCTGCGAGAACTGTTTGCCCGGAAGGGCTAAGCACTTACCCCTCTTGTAGTGAGTTTCCTGGAGGAAGGCGATTTTTGTACCATATTTTCGGAGTAGCTGTGCTAGGTTGTGCCGTTTAAAGGGAGAGTTGATCCCTCTCACATTGAAGGATGAGAGGCGAAGACCATCGTCCACGGCTGGTCGTGAGGATAGAGGCATAGCGCGTCACAGAAGTAACCTAGAGATGAGAGAGGCTGGTATATCAGTGAATCAATATGAGCTTATACAAGAGATCAGAAAGGAGGTGAGCCGGTATGGGAAGGGGACCGACCTCTGGGGTGGGAAGGAAACACACAGGGAGGGGGTAACACAACAACTAAATATAACGATCAGTTATGTAAAAGACCAATTAGTCCTAGGACAGTAGGTGGGGGTGGTGTGCAAGGCGGTATTACCCACTACGGTGGGAATCTGATATGTATGCGATACCAGGCAGAGATATCGAGTTGCACTAAGCCTGCCCTGACAGACACCCTGAGGGACTTAGTTAAAGGTAATATAAGAAACTAGAAGACTTATAGCTTAAGAGAGTCGGGAAAGAAGGGCACACCAGGCCCTCGGCAAAATGCGGAAAGGAGAGAAAGTAAACATTAAATTCCAGTAACATCAACGGGGAGCTCCCCGCGAAACGGCAGGGCCCCAGCGTAGGAGCCTCGGGAAACGGTCCGAGTCCAGCTACTACTCCAAGACATGCTGGTGTGTAGCAAGGCAGACCTTCAGCTCCCCTCTGGGCGTTCGGCTCGGGAGCTGTCAAACCGATGGGCATGTAAAAGGAGAGTTCAATCTCCTGCTGGAGTGGTGTCCCGGCTTTTCTTTTTCTTGCCCCTTGGTGACTTTGCAGGACCGGCCGAGCCCCAGGCCGCCGCGGAGGGGAGTACAGGTAGATCGGGCATCTCCGGCAGTGGGAGCCAGCACGGCAGATCTACCGGCTCCATCCCCAAAAACTGCCAGCACGCCGCCAAATCCCCCGAATCTCTGATGTTAATCCTTCGGCCTTTATGCGATATGCCCAGACAAAACGGGAATAACCACGCATATTTAATGCCTTTTTCCTTAAGTACGTCCAGGAGTGGCCGGAAGAGACGGTGTTTTGCCAAAGTAGTGGGAGCAAGGTCCTGGAAGATTTGCAGAGGCGCATCCGAATATTTTAGGTCTCTATGATTTCTGGAGGACCTCAGTATAGCGAACGCATCCTGAAAGGACAGGACCTTGCAAATCACGTCCCTTGGGGGCTCTGTATTCGCCAAGAGGTGTCTGAGGGCCTTGTGGATCCGCTCTATCGTGATGGGGGCAGCCCTCTCTGACCCAAGCAAAGTTGAAAAAATTTATTTTGCTACTTTCGGAAGGCAATCCGTGGCCCACGATTCCGGCAGCCCTTTGATGTGTATGTTACACCTTTTATTTCTATTCTCTAGGTCCTCCTGCATCAATAGGGCTCTGTTTAGGTGGTTATGGTGTTCTTTCAAAATCTGCGCCATTTCAGTGGCGTGGGTGGTCATGGATAAGGCAGAGGTTTCCAACTCCTCCACCCGCCGTCCCAGGTGCCTAATGTCCTCCTTAATTTCACCCAGTTCTGTCATAATAGGGTGCAGGGCTTTCAGAATCAGATTTTTCATGAAGCCTCTTGAAACTGTCTCCCCATCATCGCTGTCTGAGGCAGCCCCCTCCTCCCCCTCCTTACTGTGCGCTTCTGTGGAGGTCTGAGCCGGCGCCATCTTAGCAGGAAACAGCGGTGAGCAGGAACTCTTTTCCTTCAGATAGCGCTGCATATCGGCTTGTCCTCTGCTCGCCTGCGGGGTCCCCGAGTGTTCAGTGGTGTTCTCCCTCCCGACTCTCTTCATTTCGGCACTTTTAATAGCTGCTGAAGTCCTCTATGGGTGTCTTGCCGTCGGAGCTCTGCACTCACACGGCCATACAGCGCAGCGGTCAGGCTCCGCCCTCGGCCTTCCACTACTTGAGGCGAGTAGCACAATGTCGCCCCCTACCTGCACGCCCATCACCCAAAAAGCATTACTTCTTTGATGACAAAGAAAGAAGTTTATATATACATACACAGACAACGTAGCAATTATAGAGGGTGACTCTGTATTAAACACGTTCCCTACCTGAGCGATTAAATTATGAATGTGAAAATTATCCCTAAACTAATAATAAAGCAATTATAAAATATACATTGTAATTTTCAATACTAGATCGACCTGAAATTCAGTATGAGAACATAAGATGTTTTAAAAGTGGTGGTTGTGAACTTCTATGTCTACTTGGTTTGGTGGTTATTTAGAGTCACTTTGTATTTGTAGCAAATATCTAATATAAAAAAGCATATAGGTCTCTGTCTGTCTTTCTGTCTCTCACTGTGACTTTCTCTCTGTTTGTCTCTCTCTCTGTCTGCCTCTCTCCCTATCTCTATAGTTGTCTCTCTCTGTCTCTCTTTCTGTCTCTATATCACTCTGTCTCTTTTGTTCTCTTTCTATCCCTCTCTGTCTCTCTTTATCGCTTTCTTTTTTTCTCTCTATTGCTCTCTTCGCTCTGTCTCTATCACTTTCTCTGTTTTTCTGTCTCTCTTTCGCTCTCTCTCTGTTTCTCTCTCTCTATCACTATCTCTATCACTATCTCTATCTATCGCTCTCTCACTCTTCCTCTCTATCGCACTCTCACTCTGTCTCTCTATCTGGGGCAGCTTAGCATTGATGCTGTGCTGCTTAGCAATGCTTCCCTCATTCCAGCGCATACCTGAAGCACAGTAGTGCTACCAATAGACTTAACATTGTAACTTTCACCTCGCCTGACAGGTCCCTGAATATATTGAAGTCACATTTGATGATTTTACGGCAGTGGTGAGCGTGTGTGTCATCTAATGACACCAACATAATACACCAAAGTTACAGCAAAGGGGTCAAAGTGTGGAGCAAGAAAAAGCATGGAGGCTTATTTATATTAGATTTAATATTATTATAGATATAGTGGCCTGGAAAAGGGCACTACATAGTGCTGTTTAATTATGGTGACCGGTAATATAATAACCGGCCCTACGGGTTTAATCTGAGTCCGTTTACTCAAGGGATGCAGGTAACCTAGCAACCAGTTAGGACTTTTTTTTATCCTGCTGCACAAAAAAGTGCATAGAGAATCAGGTGAGACAAGTAGCCTAGCAACCAGATAGGTTGTGATTGGCTGCATACAAACTGGTCATGTGACAGAGACAATAAATAGCCGGACAACAGTCGCAGCAGGAGCCAGTGAGACGCACCAGTCAAAGCAAGTGCCAGAGAGAAGAGGCAGAATAGGTTTAAGAATAGTTGAGCGAACGTACTCTTCCGAGCTTGATGCCCGCTCGAGTATTAGCATACTCAGTGGTGCTCGCTACTCAAGCGAGCATCACGTCGTGTTTGGCCGCGACCCCTCCCCGCTGCGACGTGTCAGTTTTGAGCTCTCCATGCTGCGACGCTGCGCACGTTAACGGTAGTTTGTGGCTGGCTTGGTGGAGGAGAGAGAGAACACGAACAAAAAAAAAAACGCTAAGCAACCGGCGGGTCCCATACAAAAATGCTCGAGTCCATTTTTTTTTTCATCTTGCGCTCTGCAGACTATTGCGTTCACAGGGTGACTACCCACGACAGTTTTTTTTTTACTGCGAAATTCGCAGCGTTTTTTTTTTTTTTCTGCAGGAGTTTATGGGACTTGTAATGTTAAAATTGCGATGGCGCAAAATCACCACCCTCATGTCTATTTATAAGCGCGTACTGCATGAGGAGGAAGCGGAAGCACACACTGCAGAGGGTTGGCAGTGCCAGGCAGCGACACTCTTTGAAAGTGTCAGCGATAGCCCACAATGCTGTTGAGAATTGATGATAAATTGACGTTCGATCATCATTCCAATCCTGTGCCACCTCCGTCACAAAATTGTCAGGAGCCGCAAACGTGGGTATAAAGGGGACTCAGATGCCAGCACACACAAAGTTTTCCCTGCGCAGCGTTCAGCTGCCCTCATGCCACATGCTCGCTTCATAGCCACACCACTCTCATGTCTATTTATAAGTGCGTACTGGATGAGGAGGAAGGGAGGCACACATTGCAGAGGGTTGACAGTGCAGGCAGCGACCCTCTTTGAAAATGTGGGTGATAGCCCACAATGCTGTGGAGAATTGATGATAAATTGACATACGATTATTATTCCAATCCTGTGCCCCTTCCGTCACAAAATTGTCAGGAGCCTAAAGGGGACTCAGGTGCCAGCACTTCTACACATCTCCACAATGCAGCAATACTCTGTGTGGGAAGCACGTGAGCGAGCCCAGGGTCAGGCTCGGTCCCAGCCTCCAGCTTGTGTAACCCAAGGTGCCGCGAGTTGTATAGCAATGGGAAATCCATGTGTCCCCACACAATTCATTCTGTGTAGGTGTTAGTTAGCTCAACACCCAATTGAAAGCGTTTGAGTTCCTTGAGCTTGCCTATGCTGTCGGTGCACAAAGATGGTATAGCGCAAGAAGAAATCAGAGCGCCCAAACATGGCAGAATTTCACCCTGCCAAGGACCTTGGCACACATTTCTACCCTAGTCAGTCAGTGTATTTGTGTCAGACAGGTAAAACACCGCTATGGGAAGTCTTTGTGCACTCACAGCATAGCTGAGCCAAGGGAACCCAAGAAAGTATTAAACATGAAGCAATTACAGTGCCCAAACATGGCAGACTTTCACTCCGCCCAGGACCTCGGCCTCTGCCCACACCCTCAGCAATCGCAGGCATAAAGCGGACTCCGATGCTAGTACAGCTGTAAAGGTCTCATTAAATCAGTTACGGTTGCTTTCACGGCTCTAAAGACTGGATTAACCAGGAAGACGTTCCACAGGCCTAACCTGGCGCAGTTGCATTTCCCCCAGGACTTAGGCCTCTGCCCACACCCTCAGCAATCGCAGGCATAAAGCGGACTCCGATGTTAGTACAGCTGTGAAGGTCTCATTAAATCAGTAATGCTCCTCTTCTTTGGCCCAAACCAGTGTCTCAGATAACTGTGGTAACGCGAAAGAAAATACATGATGCCCAGTGCTGATCCTCTGACCCCAAGCAGGAGGGGCAGGTGGCCTTACAAGGCCAAGAAACCATGACCAGGACCCGCTGTAGTCTGTGTGGGAAGTATGTGAGTGGGCCCCTGGTCAGGCTTGATCCCAGTAAACCCCTTGTGTGACCCAAGGTGCTGAGAGTTGCATAGCAATGGGAAAATCCATGTGCCCACACACTATTCATTCTGTGTAGGTGTCGGATACCTCAATCGACACCGCAAGGGGAAAGCCATCTGCACTCTGCACCCTACCCAAGTCAGTCAGTGTCTTTGTGCCAGACAGGTAAAACACCGCTATGGGAAGTCTGTGTGCACCCATAGCATAGGCGAACCAAAGGAACACAAAGACCGTAATAAACATGAAGAAATTACAGTGCCAAAACATGGCAGACTTTCACTCCGCCGAGGACATAGACCTCTGCGCACACCCTCAGCAATCGTGGGCATAGAGCGGACTCCGATGCTAGTACAGCTGTGAACGTCTCATTAATGCAGTAACGCTCCTCTTCTTTGGCCAAAACCAGTGTCTCAGATAACTGTGGTAACACGGGAGAAAATACATGTTGCCCAGTGCTGATCCCCTGACCCCAAGCAGGAGGAGGAGGTGGCATTAAAATGCCAAGAAACCATGACCAGGACTCGCTATAGTCTGTGTGGGAAGCACGTAAGCGGGCCCAGGGTCAGACTCGGTCCCAGCCTCTACCTTGTGTGACCCAAGGTGCCCTGACTTACATAGAAATAGGAAATCCATGTGTCCCCACACAGATAGCTCAACACTGCAAGGGGAAGTCTTTGAGTTCCTTGGGCTCGCCTATGCTGTCAGTGCGCAAAGATGGTATTACACAGGAAGAAATCAGAGTGCCCAACCATGGGAGAGTATCACCCCGCCAAGGACCTTGGCCTCAGCCCACATTTCTGCCCTAGTCAGTCAGTGTATTATTTGTGCCAGATAGGTAAAACACCACGATGGGAAGACTTAGTGCACCCATATTATAGACTGACCCCTGTAACATTCCTGTAGCAAAGGTATAAACAGACCCCAGTAACATTTCTGTAGCAGAAGTATAGGCAGACCCCAGTAACATTTCTGTAGCAAAGATATACACGGACCCCAGTAACATTTCTGTAGTAAAAGTATAAACGGACCCAGTAACATTTCGGTAGCAGAAGTATAGCAGACCGCTGTAACATTTCTGTAGCAAAGGTATAGGCAGACCCCTGTAGCATTTCTGTAGTAAAAGAATAGGCAGAACCCAGTAACATTTCTGTAGTAAAAGTATGGGCAGACCCCTGTAAAATTCCTGTAGCAGAAGTATAGGCAGACCGCTGTAACATTTCTGTAGCACAAGTATAGGCAGACCGCTGTAACATTTTTGTAGCACAAGTATAGGCAGACCCCTGTAACATTTCTGTAGCACAAGTATAGGCGGACCCCAGTAACATTTCTGTAGCAAAGGTATAGGCGGACCCTAGTAACATTTCTGTTGTAAAAGTATAGCAGACCCCTGTAAAATTCCTATAGCAGAAGTTTAGGCAGACCCCTGTAACATTTCAATAGCACAAGTATAGGCAGACCCCTGTAACATTTCTGTAGCAAAGGTATAAGCAGACCCCTGTAACATTTCTGTAGCAAGAGTATAGGCGAACCCCTGAAACATTGGTGCACCATGAGTGTAGGCGAAGGTCAGGAAATTTAGTTAAATAACAGTAAAGGCGAGGGCCGGAAAAATTGGTGTACCAAGAGTACAAGTGTACCCCTGAAAAATTGCTCAACCGCGAAGGCAGGTGAAACCCAG
This sequence comes from Eleutherodactylus coqui, assembly GCF_035609145.1. Lineage (NCBI taxonomy): Eukaryota > Metazoa > Chordata > Amphibia > Anura > Eleutherodactylidae > Eleutherodactylus > Eleutherodactylus coqui. The sequence goes on from NC_089838.1 coordinate 331,016,260, forward strand.
AAACATTTTTTAAAGATACAGCTCACTATTTCTTAATTTGTAACAGAGCCTGGAGGCAGCCTTGTGAAAAAAATTGGTTTCTGTTAGAGTATCAATAATACTTTTGAAACTTTGAAAAATTGTAAAAAAAAATTATAAGCAGAGCCTTTTGGGCCGCAGAAAAATTGGCAGTTCAGCGTGATGACATGCTGTTTTAGGGTGAGGAGTAGGAGGAGTAATAATATCCGAGAGTGATTGACAAAGCTAATTCCCCCTTTTTTACAGTGATAGAGAATGCTTATTTCTCCAGTTGCAGCGAAAATAATCTTTAGGTTCCACTGCTCTCCGCCGGTGGAGAAGAGAAGTCTTGGGAAATCCAGCCTTTGTTCATCTTTATGAGTGTAAGCATGTCGGCACTGGCAGTTGACAGGTGGGTACGCTTATCCGTGATGATTCCCCCAGCTGCACTAAGCACCCTCTCTGACTAGACGCTAGCGGCAGGGCAGGCCAGCACCTCCAGGGTGCACAGCGCAAGTTCGTGCCACGTGTCCAGCTTTGAAACCCAATATTGTATGGAGCAGAGGCATCACGGAGGACGGTGGTACGATCGGCTACGTACTCCCTCACCATCTTTTTACAATGCTCCCTCTGACTCAGCCTTGACTGGGGAGCGGTGACACAGTCTTGCTAGGGAGCCACAAAGCTGCAAAGGCCTTGAAGAGTGTTCCCCTGCCTGCGCTGGACATGCTGCCTGATTTCCGCGCCTCCCCTGCTACTTGGCCCTCGGAAGTGCGCCTTCTGCCGCTAGCGCTGTCAGATGGGAAGTCTAGCATCACTTTTTCCACCAGGGCCCTGTGGTATTGCATCACTCTCATACCCCTTTCCTCTTCGGGAATGAGAGTGGCAAGGTTCTCCTTATACCGTGGGTCAAGAAGGCTGGACACCCAGTAATTCATATTGGCCAGAATGCGTCTAACGCGAGGGTCACGAAAAAAGGCAGCCTAACATGAAGTCAACCATGTGTGCCACGGTACTAGTACACAACACATCGCTGTCCTCACTAGGAAGATGACTTTCAGGATCCTCCTCCTCCTCTTCAGCCCATACACTCTGAACAGATGAGGGGCAAGCAGCATGGGTACCCTCTGCAGTGTGCCCACCTATCTCTTTTCCCTTCTGCTCCTCCAAAATGCGCTGAGATACAGACATGAGGGTGGTCTGGCTATCAAGCGACATACTGTCATCCCCCGTCTCCTGTTCCAACCGCAAAGCGTTTGCCTTTATGCTTTGCAGTGAACTTCTCAGCAGGCAAAGCAATGGGATGGTAACACTAATGATTGCCGCATCGCCATTCACCATCTGGGTTGACTCCTCAAAGTTTCCGAGAACCTGGCAGATATGTGCCATTCAGGCCCACTCCTCAGTAAAGAATTGGGGAGGATGACTACCACTACGCCGCCCATGTTGCAGCTGGTATTCCACTATTGCTCTATGCTGCTCGTACAGCCTGGCCAACATGTGCAGCGTAGAATTCCAGCGTGTGGGCACGTCGCACAGCAGTCGGTGCTCTGGCAGCTGAAACCGATGTTGCAGGGTCCTCAGGGTGGCAGCGTCCGTGGTGGACTTTCGGAAATGTGTGCAGGTGCGGCGTACCTTGCTGAGCAGGTCAAACAAGTGGGGGTAGTTTTTAAGAAACCACTGAACCACCAGATTGAAGACATGGGCCTGGCATGGCACGTGTGTGAGGCTGCCGAGCTGCAGAGCTGCCATCAGGTTACGACCGTTGTCACACACGACCATGCCCGGTTGGAGGCTCAGCGGCAAAAGCCAGAAGTCGGTCTGCTCTGTCAGACCCTGCAACAGTTCAGGGGCCATGTGACACTTGCCCACCGCTTTGCTGCCACGTGACACCGACTGCTGGCGACGTGCTCACACTTTTTAATTGAGAGATAGAGGTGGCGGAGGAGGAGGAGGGGGAGGATGTGGCATAAAACGCCGCATATACCAGCACCGAGGTAGGACCCGCTATTCTGGGTGTGGGTAGGACGTGAGTGGTCCTAGGCTCTGACTTGCTCCCAGCCTCCACCAAATTCACCCAATGTGCCGTCAGGGAGATATAGTGGCCCTGCCCGCCAGTACTTGTCCACGTGTTCGTGGTTAAGTGGACCTTCTCAGTAACCGCGTTGGTGAGGGCACCATTTATGTTGCGGAAGACGTGCTGGTCTATGGCTGGGACGGCACACCGGGAAAAACAGTGGCAACTGGGGACCGAGTAGTGTTGGACCGCCGCAGCCATCATGTTTTTGAAAGCCTCCATTTCCACAAGCCTGTACAGCAGCATCTCCAGGCTAATTAATTTGGCAATGTGCACGTTTAAAGCTTGTGTGTGCAGGTGCGTGGCGGCGTATTTGCGCTTTCGCTCCAACGCTTGTGTTAGAGACTGCTAAACGCTGTGCTGAGAGACATTGCTGGATGGAGTGGAGGACAGTGGAGGTGAGGGTGTGGGTGCAGGCCGGGAGGCGCTCGTGGCTGTGTCCTGGGAGGGGGATTGGATCTGTGTGGTAGGTTGGGGCACAGGGGAAGAGGCAGTGGTGTACTCGCAGGTGGTGAACGGCCTTCGTCCCACCTAGTGGGGTGCTTGGCCATCATATGCCTGCGCATGCTGGTGGTGGGGAGGCTGGTAGAGGTGGCTCCCCGGCTGATCTTGGTGCGACACAGGTTGCACACCACTGTTCGTCGGTCGTCCGTGCTCTCACTGAAAAACATCCACACTTTTGAACACCTAGCTTTCTGCACGGAGACTTGCCACGAGGTGGTGCTTTGGGAAACAGTTGGGGGATTCTTCGCTCTGGCCCTGCCTCTCCCCCTGGCCACCTCACTGCCTCTTCCAACTTGTCCTGCTGCTACACTTGCCTCCCCCTCTGAAGACCTGTCCTCAGTTGGCTTATCACACCAGGTGGGGTCAGTCACCTCATCGTCAAGCTGCTCTTCCTCCGAATCCTCTGTGCGCTCCTCCCTCGGACTTACTGCCCCTACTACTACCTCACTGACAGACAACTGTGTCTCATCATCATCATCCTTCTCATGCACGAAAAGCTCTTGAGACTGTTGCCGGAAGTCCCCAGCCTCATCACCCGGACTCCGCGAACTTTCCAAAGGTTGTGTATCGGTCACGACAAACTCCTCAGGTAGAGAGGAACCATTTTTTCCCACTCATGGCAGGGACCTGAGAACAGTTCCTGGGAGTCTGCCTGCTCAGAATATGTCATTTTCATGGAGTGAGGAGGCTGGGAGGAAGAAGGAGCAGAAGCCAGTGTATTCAGAGTTGCAGTCCCTAGTCTGGGAGTAGTGGACTGTGTAAAAGACTGGGTGGTCGATGCATTGCTGGACGCATTTTCTGCCATCCACGACAGGACCTGCTCACACTGCTCTGTTTGTAATAAAGGTCTACCACGTTGACGCATAAATTGTGATATGAAGCTGGGGACCCCAGAAACTTGCCTCTCTCCTAATCCCGCAGCAGCCGGCTGTGATTCACCTGGACCAGGAACTTGGCCTGTGCCCACACCCTCACTTGGACGTCTGCATCCACGTCCATGTCCTCGGCCCTTACCCCTACTCTTCATCATGGCGGATTAAGAATAGAGCAGGGCCCAAATAAATAACCCCGCTGTACAGCACGAACAACTGGGCCTTAATTCACCGCACACAGAGACTTGTAGATAGCGGAGGCTCTATGCTGTGACTTGAAAAAATTACCTCCAGTCTTGCGCTGATACCTAGGGGTAATTTACTGTTCGCAGAGACTTGTAGATAATAGAGGCTGTGTGGAGTGGAAGAAGACTCTAAAGCCAGTGGATAGTGCTGGTAACTGCGGCGATCACAAATCCAGGAACGGAAAGGGTATTGTGAGACGCTCTGCACAGCGGCAGAGCTGAAATACTTTGCAGTGACCCAGGAAACATTACAGTCCTGTTTAGCGGTGAGACCTCTGTCTAATGCACTGCAGACAGAGAATGATATAAATGAGGTAGTTCACAGCAGGCTAGAAAATATTTGCATGCACTTTCACGGTGAGAGCTGGTTGTACGGCACCATAGCCTGAAAAACGTATTACTGAAAGGCTGCAAACAGGCCAAGCTGTGTAATACAAAAATGGAAGCACTACTACTCCCAGCAGGCACCAAGTAAAATGGATACGGTATGATGTAGCCCAACGAAAGAGCTTTTGGATTTTTGCACGGAGGATACGGACTGTATAGTGTATATAACTTTCCCTCTAGAAGTGGCTGTGGCCCAACGCTCTGCGCCTAATTCACTGCAGACAGAGAATGGTATAAACAGAGTTGTTCGCAGCTGGCTAGGCAATATTTGAGTGCAGTTTCACGGTGTGAGCGGGATTGTACGGCACTCCAGCCAGAAAAAAGTATTACTAAAAGGCTGCAAACAGGCCTAGCTGCGTAATACAAAAATGGAAGCACTACAACTCCCAGCAGGCACCAAGTAAAATGCACACGCTCAGATGTAGCCCAACAAAGGAGCTTTTTGATTTTGCACAGAGGATACGCTGTATAGTGTATATAACTTTCCCTCTAGAAGTGGCTGTTGCCCAACGCTCTGCGTCTAATTCACTGCAGACAGAGAACGGTATAAACAGAGTTGTTCGCAGTAGGATAGGAATTATTTGCTTGCACTTTCACGGTGATAGCGGTATTGTACGGCACTGCAGCCAGAAAAAAATATTACGAAAGGCTGCAAACAGGCCTAGCTGCGTAATACAAAAATGGAAGCACTACTACTCCCAGCAGGCACCAAGTAAAATGCATATGGTCAGATGTAGCCCTAAGAAGGACCATTGGGGTTCTTGAAGACAGGACCTCTGCTAACACTTTCCCTATATCAGCAGCACTTTCCCTATACTCTATATAATACACTGCAGACTGAGAACGCTATAGCTGTAATGGCCTGCACAGCCCGAGATGGAAAAAAAATTGTGCAAAACTGCTCCCAGCAGCCACAACAGTAATGCACACGGTCAGATGTAGCCCTAAGAAGGACCGTTAGGGTTCTTGAAGATGCTAACACTTTCCCTATATCAGCAGCAGCACTTTCCCTATACTCTGCCAGTGTGTGTCTGAGGCGAGCCGCGGGTGGGACCGCTTTAAGTACTCGGCGGTCACCTGGTCTCACCAGCCACTCACTGCATGGGGGTGGGATAGGGCTGGCACGTCACAGCAGGAAGTGGTAATGCCTTCCCTGCATGTCTATTGGCTAGAAAATGGCGCTAAACATGCGGGGAAGGAAATGGAATTGATTCGAGTACCGCGTAGTCTCGAGCAATGAGCATCTTGAGTACCCTAATGCTCGAACGAGCATCAAGCTTGGACGAATATGCTCGCTCATCTCTAATACATATACTACACGGTAAGCCTTATTTTGCAGTGGGCCATTACATAGTACAGCATAGCTGACAATACTTACCTACACAGTGAGAAGAACACTCTTTTTGCCTCCGTCAAGTGAAGGGAATTCTATGGCTATATTTGGGATAGAATGGCTTTGTTATGGCCACAGCCTCACCTACCGCTTCTTCCTAATCGTCACTACCATCAATTTCTCCTGTGGCATCTGTGCAGCGGACATGACATGTTCCTGCTGTTGTCAGTGCTGCCCATATAGTGCTCACCTGTGACCGATCCATTTCTTAAAGGGTTAGCATGTGCAGCCAGCTTTCGTGACTAATCCAGACCTTCCCTGGCTTATTTTAGGTCCCTCCGCCCAGCAGGAGACTGCTGATCAATATGCTCCAAATGTCTTTGCAAAGGTGCTGTATTTTCACGTTTTGACCCATAACTACCACCCAGCTTCCCCTTCTTCTCCTGTGCTGAACTCGGCTAGTACCTTTGTCATGGATGTTGTCGTGAAACATGAGTTACAGGATACAAGGCCGACCACAGAGCTTCAGAAATGGAAATTATTATTTTAACTGACAAACTGAAAAGGAAGAGAATATTGTAATAGAGGATTAACTTCAAGCATAAATGAGCAGAGTACCATAAATAATTCCTAACTAGCATCTAGCTGAGTCTAATAACAGGAGTATTATGTGTATAGGTACAATGTCAGTGTCTCAGGCTTAGTATCAGAGAAGCATACAGTTAACCCCTTCTACCACCTTTATGACTGCGGCTGGTGGTTTGCTGCCCCCTGACTGTTAAGGACCGCTACGTCACATTAACCTTTCAAGCCTTGGGTTCCAAATCAATTCGTATCGGGTGCACCACGGAGGCCAAGAACCACACAAAGAGTCGGTTTCTAGTTCTCCTCAGATACGTAGAAAGAGCCCCGGCGAGTATATAGCTCACTCTGCTTAAGGCGTACGTACTCTGAGCGTTTATTGACTTGGTATAGTTCTAATACAGGAAAGGAATACGTCATTAGTCATGGGGTTAATCTTATTGGGTTAGAAAAACATCAAGAATCATGTATTGTTCAGCAATCAGCGTAGTGAGAATATATCTGTAATGTTCTCAAATGTCTGTTTCTCCCAGCGTTATCTGGTCCTCCGTTGTATTCACTTTGTGCTCACAAAATGCTCCATTTTGTATCTAGCGGCCATTTTGAGACAGATTCTTCCATTTTATGGACCTGTACCTTCTCACTGACTACTTGTGTTTGCTGCACCTGCTGCCAGTTTGGGTCACCTACCACATGCAGCCACTTGGGGTCCCTATCCTCTCCTGCCCATAGGTGCTGCACTCAGGAGTAGTTCAAAATCATATTAGTGCACCCACTGTGTGACAAGCTTTACTTTATATCATCTGTTGGAGCTTTGAAAAAAACTAAGATTAGGAGGTGGAAATACACCTTCAACGCCATGGTGACATCAGGGGTACATTTAGAGCAGATGTGCACGGGGTTTGTATAGAGGGACCAGGACTTACTGACTTTTCCTTCCTTTAAGAATGCTTTTAGTAAACCTGATAAATAGAGAATAATCACTTCTACTAGTAAACATTAATATTCTTACAGGTAAGAACAAAGTGACCTCAGACGGGAGTCCACATCCGAGAGCCCCAACGATAGGATATAAGGATGGGGCTGACATTACAGGAGGTCCTGGTGAGGGCGCTGAAGAAGCTGGGGGAGTCAAGCTTACAGAAATTCATAGAGAAACTGAGTGTCTTGGAAGTAAGAGAACAATATACAAAGATCCCCAAGGATGAGCTGACGGGGAAAGACCCAGAACACATTGCTGGTCTGATCAGTACATACTACAGAGATGGCTATGGGGCTGAGGTGACCCTGGATATCCTACAGGACATAAATGAGAAGAAAGTCCGGGAGAAGCTCCAGCAAGACCTGATGGAAGGTAAAATGTGATCATCTGCATCTGATACTTGTATTATGGATAATGGGTATCACAATACACAGTAATCACAGGTCACAAGGAAGGTGAAGCCTAGACTCAGTGCAGATCCAGCACAAACTCCTGGATGACACAGCGCAGCATGCTGCACTAAGCGACATTCCGGAAGTCCCATGGACCTCATTAGAGTCAATGGAGACCATCAAGTACCCTTTGGATCCAGCATGTGCCAGATCTGGTGCTTCAATTATTTTCATTGTTCAACTGCTATAACTGAACCAAACAATGGAAATTATATGCCGAAGCAGCAAAGGAGATGTGAACATGGCCAAACAATGACTATATGTAAGAGGTATGCAGCACTTTGTCTCTGGGCTTATCCCATACACTGGGGACCTCATGGTGACCCACAGAAAATGTGAGAGTTCTAGAGCAAAAATGTCACTAATCACAGGAGAAGAGACAAAAGTGCACCAAAGTAATCAGCCGACAGCTTATTATATCCACAACACATTTTACCCCTGATTTGTAAAGCTCTGCTGAATATGTTGGCGCTATATAAATATAGATTAGAATTACACCTATATACCTACAGTATGTGAAGAAGAGCTGAGTCAGTCCTGCAGGGTGTTGTGGGGCTTCTTACCTGGGTTTCATCTTGTGCTCATCAGCAGTGATAGTGTAATACTCTCACATTATCTCTCCACATTGAATTATAATACCAATGTAATAGCTACCTAAACTGTCTGCGGTTATATTTACTATTACATACTGTGATATGCAGTTCTATCTATTAACACATTAGATGAGTCTTTTTTACCTCTTCAAGTGAATATAGGATTTTGTGGATTTTGTAGTTGACAAAAAATATCCTGAGATATTGCAGTTTTCACACCAGCCACTGGAGAACACATGACAGGCTGACAATTTCTGTTTTCTGTAGCTCACTTGTTAGCTTTGCCGTATAGACTGAGATAGAGTCAGCAGAGTCATCTCATTAGTGGGTTGGGAATTTAGTTTCAAAGAGTTTTATTTGGGGTTTTTATATATTCATAGACCTGTTTAAAGCTATCATCGTAGTGGTGTAAGCATTTGTCAAACAAACAAATAGGCATGTAACAGCAAACAGGTTTCCACTCATTATTTTATCTTCAGTAGGTTAATTCTTATTCATAATTTAGGTATTATAGGTAAGGTATAAATAACACTTCTCTGCCTTCCAGTGTGTCTCAGGGAGATGTTTCCTATAAAGTCAGTAGTCGTACCATAATCAGAATGTTTAGATAGTCAGACCATGGTTTCCAAGTATTGAGAAAAACCTGTATACGGTCATCTCTCATAGCAGATAACATAGTATGTTAGGCTGAAGGGAGATAATGTCTATCTAGTTCAACCTGTTTCCACAACCTTCTTTGTTGATCCAGGCGATGGCAAAAAAAAACAAAACCCAATGAGGCAAAATTCAATTAGTCTGCTTGAGGGAAAAAATTCCTTCCCAACTCCATAATGTCAGTCAGAATAATTCCTGGATCAACGTTTAAAAATTCCAACCTGACTAGAAGACCCCACTGAATTATAATACCAATGTAACGCCTCCCTAAATTGGCTGTGGCCATATTTACCATCACATACTGAGAGATGGAGTTAGGTCTACTAATAAAATAGACGAGTCTCCACCTTTTTGCCATTTATTTATTAAAGTGAATATACCATTTTGAGGATATTGCAACTTTCACACTGGCTACTAGAAAGCGCACAACAGGCTGATCATTTCTGTTCTCTGCAGCTCACTTGTCAGTTTGCTAAATAGACTGGGACAGAGTCAGCAGAGTCATTTTATTAGATGGATGGGAATTTACAGGGGTTTTCTAGACAAAACTATTGATGATGTATCCTGAAGAAATGTCATCAATAGTCAATCACTTGCCTCTTGGGATCCCCAACGAGCAGCTGATTGCCCAGCCCACTGTCAGTGCAGTGGGGCCAGACATCATTATAGGGGACACGAGCAGAAGTGCCAAAGCCGTCCTGATTCCCATTGAAAGCAGTGAGAGTTGATGCAGCTGTTACAGTTCCACATCCGACCCGCTGTTACAGTTCCACATCCGACCCGCTGTTACAGGTGGAAGTGCCGGTAGTGTAATAGCTGACTTTGTCTCACACTGATTTCAATGAGAGTGAAGCTGGCTATGGCATTTCCGGCCCGGTCACTGATGATGACGGACAGCCCCGCTGCACTGATAGTGGAGAGACAGTCGCATTTTCTTTTTTCTTCCCTTGTCCTCAGTTTTCCTTTATGACACAAATGCATATATTTATTTCTCCTGATTCCTGTATACTGTTCTGGAAGAGTAACCTGTGACATTCCTGGTTATATATTCACAGTGGATACTAGAAGACGAGAACTGGGAAAAACAACGTTTATAGGTAAGAGCCATCACATAAATGACATGTCACCGTAATGTACTTATAGAGGGGGCTGCTGGTCCATTTATGTTACAGCCGCTGTGACAATCAGCCAATCACATGCCTGTATTCTTCACTCATAACAAGTCTCATCAGGAAGATCTGTTATCACAGTTAATTGCACTGAAACATCAGGATTTGAGATGATTATTACTTGTATAATGTCCGCGCAGCAGGCTGGGGTGAGCTGGGTGGAGGCAAGGGCAAATACGTGATGATCACTTGGTGTGGAACTACGGGCATCCATACTTGCATCCAATACTGCATGGGGCATCCCTGACCTGGCTGTTGCTCCTGATTTAACCACATATGCTGCACGTTTGCTGCTGCCCAACTGTTTATTACAACACTTCATTCAATGACTAGCTGTGATTGGTTCATCGAGTGCTGGCTCTGATTGGCTGAGCGCCTTGCCTAAACTAGAACTACCCTTGTGGTACTGGTACCGTCCGTCCTACGGAGCGGGAAGAGTATTCTGGGGTCAGTTCAGGAAAGTCTATTAATATAACCATAATCTGGTCTGTCCGCTGCTGCGCCATCTTGTCCTGTTGTCCCACCATCACCCGCCACATGTAGACAGAATGTCCTTCTCTGCCGGCATCACTGACATCATCTGCTCTACAATGACATCATGACGTTAGATTAACCCTTTCCCCTCTGTGTGATTCTTGTATTTGTCCCTACAGCTGGAGGTCACTTTATAGACCGACACAGAGCGGATCTAATTCACAGAATAACAAATGTAGATCCAGTCGTAAATGAGCTGTACCGTAAGGATCTGCTGACAGGGGGAGAGCGGGATAATATAATGAGACCAAGACACCCCGAGGAGAAGATGAGACGTCTGTATGTGATTATCAAACACCGGTATGATCGTAAAATGGAGGAAGTTTATCACTCTCTCTACAAGCACAATCCTCGTGTCATCGATGACCTGAATATACAGGAAGATGAATCCCAGTTAGAGAAAGGTAAGTGCTAACATGATGGGAAGAGTATTATATCTAGAAGACATTTATCTTACATTTATATCTGGCATCATCTGCTCTACAATGACATCATGACGTTAGATTAACCCTTTCCCCTCTGTGTGATTCTTGTATTTGTCTCTACAGCTGGAGGTCACTTTATAGACCGACACAAAGAGGATCTAATTCATGGAATAACATATGTAGATCGAGTCATAGATGATCTGTACCGTAATGATCTGCTGACAGTGGAAAAGCGGGATTATATAATGAGACCAGGAGAGCCTGAGGAGAAGATGAGACGTCTGTATGAGAGTATCAGAGGCCGGGATAAGGAGGAAGTTTATCACTCTTTCTATGATTATAATTCTCGTGTCATCATTGACCTGAAGATGCGAGAAGATGAATCCCAGTTAGAGGAAGGTAAGTGCTAACATGATGGGAAGAATATTATATCCAGGAGACATTTATCTTACATTTATATCTGGGCTGTCAACCTGGAATTTTTTCTTTTTATGGAAATTCACAAATAACCAACATTTTTTACGGACACATTGGAAAACCATCCTAATAATGATTATAAGTGATTGCTGTCTGTAGTCGGATACTGATATGATCTCATTACCAGCAGTTACTGTGAGCTGGACAATGACAAGAATTACAGCCATAATAACCGGCTGAAGTGTGAACAGCCTCAAAATAATCACAGACACATCTATTTATTTCATGGATGCTGGAAGAACGTGCGCTATTTTTATGGCCTGCCAAGGAATTTCTGGGCGGTTGGCAGCCTTGATTTAAACAAGTGTATAGGTATGATGAAGGGATCGTACCAAGATCACAAGTTTTCCCTCGTCCACAGGAAGCCCAGAGGATAGTGGGTAACTTGCTGATCGGTGAGGGTCTCATTGATGAGACCCCCACTGATACTGGCATGCACAGTTGGCACTTCATATCATAGAATCATAGAATGGTAGAGTTGGAAGGGACCTCCAGGGTCATCGGGTCCAACCCCCTACTCAATGTAGCATCACTAAATCATCCCAGACAGATATTTGTCCAGCCTTTGTTTGAACACTTCCATTGAAGGAGAACTCACCACCTCCTGTGGTAACCTGTTCCACTCATTGATCCCCTCACTGTCTAATATCTAATCTGTGTCTCCTCCCTTTTAGTTTCATCCCATTGCTTCTAGTCTTTCCGTGTGCAGATGAGAATAGGGCTGATCCCTCTGCTCTGTGACAGCCCTTCAGATATTTGTAGACAGCTATTAAGTCTCCTTTCAGCCTTCTCTTCTGCAAGCTAAACATTCCCAGATCCTTTACCCGTTCCTCATAGGACATGATTTGCAGACCGCTCACCATCTTGGTAACTCTTCTCTGAACTTGCTCCAGTATGTCAATGTATTTTTTAAAGTGGGGTGCAAAGAACAGGACACAGTATTCCAGATGAGGTCTGACTAAGGAAAAGGGGATAATTACTTCACGTGATCTAGACTCTATGCTTCTCTTAATACATCCCAGAATTGTGTTTGCCTTTTTGGCTGCTGCATCATATTGTTGACTCATGTTCAGTCTGTGATCTATTAGTATACCCAAGTCTTTTTCACATGTGCTGCTGCTTAGCCCGGTTCCTCCCATTCTGTATGTGCTTTCTTCATTTTTCTTGCCCAGATGTAGGACTTTGTATTTCTCCTTGTTAAATACAATTCTGTTAGTCGCTGCCCACTCTGCAAGCTTTTCTAGATCTTTTTGAATACTCTCTCTCTCTTCTCTAGTGTTAGCTACGAGGGGCTGCTGATATGTCTTTGGCTTTACCCAGAGAGAAACGAGATAGGAAGATGAAACTTTACCTTTATTCCATATACTCTCCACTGATGTCAACACACTTCTTATATTGGTATTTTAAGTTCTGTAAGTCTTGCAAAAAGGAGGATTTCGGTTGTGCCTCAAACCAGTCATCCGTAGCAGCCATGGCATCAGAAATGGTGTGAAATTTGGTACCCTTGAGGTGTTACTTCAGGTTTGGAAACAGATGATAATCGGAGGGAGCTAGATCTGGTGAATAAGGTGGGTGGTCAACCAGCTGGAAGCCTAGCTCCACCAGTTTTGCCGTGGTTGCTTGTGCAGTGTGAGCGGAGGTGTTGTCTTGCAGGAACAAGTTTCCTTTGGACAGCTTGCCGCACCAATCGGCCTTCAGAGCTACCTTCATTTGGTCCAAAATTTCAATGTAATACCTTGCATTGATGGTGGAACCATTTTGAAGGTAGTCCACTAGCGGCACACCCTCCTTATCCCAGAACACAGACGCCATCACCTTAGTGGCTGATTTTTGCACCCTGAACATCTTTGGGTGAGAAGAACCACTGTGCCTCCACTGTTTTGACTGTTCCTTGGTTTCAGGGTCATACAAATAAATCCAGGTCTCATCCATAGTGACCGGTCGATCCAGGAAGTTCTTATCAGTCCGGAAACGCTGACAAATGGACCGGGAAGTTTTCACTCGCATGCTTTTCCAATCTGTTGTCAAACATTTGGGGACCCACTTTGCAGATAGCTTCTTCATGTTCAGATGTTCATGGATAATGACACAAACACGTTCACCAGAAATCCTCATGACGTCTGCTATTCCTTTAGCTAAAGATGGCCAATTCTCCAGTATGAGGTTGTGCGCAGCATCGACGATCTCCGGAACAACAACCTCTCTCGGTCATCCAGGATGTTCCTCATCATTGGTGCTGAAGTGGCCCGTTTTTAAATCTGGCAACCCAGTTCTTAACTGTAGAATATGAGGGGCGTTGATCACCCAATGTCTGCGACATATCACCATAAATATCCTTTGCGGACTTTCCTTGCAGAAACAACAATTTTATCACTCCTCTGCTTTCATTTGCTGTGAACATCGTCTTAGACTTCGCCATTTTGTTTTCCTACACGCTTAGAACATAAGCTACAAACACAAAATTTTGAAACCATATATTAGACACATAAGGCTTTCATGTAATGTTACATTCGTTACCATAGAAACAAAAAAAGAACACAAAGCCAAAGACTTATCAGCACCCCCTCATATCCCTCCTAGCTTTCTGCCAGCTTCAAATTTGGTCAGTTTCCCATCAATTCCCTCCTCCATATCATTTATAAAAATGTTGACCAACACTGGGCATAGGACAGAGCCTTGTGGTTCCCCACTTGATACATTCTTCCACTTGGATGTGCAGCCATTTATGATGATTCTTTGAGTACGATCACTCAGCCAGTTGTGAATCTATCTAACAGTTGCCTTGTCAATTCCCTATTTTGTCATTTTTTCAATAAGTATGGTATGAGATACTTTTTCAAATGCTTTACTAAAGTCAAGATATACTATATCTACCGAATTTCCCTGATCAACCCAGTCGGTGATTCTGTCATAGAAGGAAATTAGATTTGTCTGGCATGACTTGCTTGTTACAAACCCATGCTGGCTCTGGTTAATTACTCCATTTTTATCCAATTACTTGCATACATGCTGTTTAATAATTTGTTCAAAGATCTTTCCCAGTATGGAAGTCAGGCTCACAGGTCTGTAGTTTCTTGGATCCACCTTCTTCCCTTTTTTGAAGATAGGGACAACATTTGCCCTTTTCCAATCTTCTGGAACTTCTCCTGTTCTCCAGGAATTTTCAAAGATTATGGCGAGTGGTTCAGCAATTACCTCTGCTGCTTCCTTTAGTATCCTAGGATGTAATTCATCTGGACCTTGAGACTTGAGTTCATTTAAGTTAGCTATGTGTTCCCTCACCATCTCTCTGCTTACAGAGCCTGCATTCTTTTATTCCTCCAATAGCACAGGGAAAATCAGTTGATGTTCCATCTACTTTCTGAGAGAAAACAAAATAGGAATTTAAAAGTTCGGCCTTCTCAACATCATTCTTAACCAATTCACCTTTTTCATCCTGTAAGCATCCAGTAGCATCTTTGATTCTTCTTTTGCTTTTGACATACCCCCAAAATCCTTTTGCATTGCTTTTGGTCTCTGTTGCAAGCCTCAATTCATTATCAGCTTTAGCTTTCCTGACACTTGCCCTACAGTTTCTGCAGACCCCATTATATTCTTCTTTAGATATTTCTCCCTCTTTCCGTTTGATAAACATATTTTCTTTGTTTTTAACATGTGTACAAGTTCTGTGTTCATCCATCCGGGTCTCTTTAAATGCTTCCCATTCTTCCTTCTTTTAGGGATTGTTAACGATTGTGCTTTAAGAATCTCATTTTGCAATATTCCCAACCTTCTTGGACATTTCTGTCCTTAAGGACATCCAGCCATTGGATTCTTCCTAGCCTATTTCTGAGTTCATTAAAATCTGTAGAGATGAGCGAGCAGGCTCGTTTAGAGCAATTATTCGAACAAGCATCACTTTTTTCGTGTAACTGCCTACTCGGGCGAAAATATTCGGGGGTGAGAGGAGGGTTGGGGTTTGAGTGCCTTTCAGTAAACTCGGTACGGGACGTCCTACGGAGCGGGAATAGTATTCCGGGGTCAGTTCAGGAGAGTTTATTAATATAAAGTTAATCTGGTCTGTCAGCTGCCGCGCCATCCTGTCCTGTTGTCCCACCACCACCCCCCACATGTAGACAGATTGTCCTTCAATGACATCATGACATTAGATTAACCCTTTCCCCTCTGTGTGATTCTTGTATTTGTCTCTACAGCTGGAGGTCACTTTATAGATCGACACAGAGAGGATCTAATTCACAGAATAACAGATGTAGATCCAGTCGTAGATGATCTGTTCCATAAGCGTCTGCTGAGAATGGGCCATTGGCATTATATAAGGAAACCAAGAGAGCCTGAGGAGAAGATGAGACGTCTGTATGAGATTATCAGAGAGCAAGATTACCGGGATAAGGAGGAAGTTTATAACTCTTTCTACAAGTACAATCCTTACATCATCGAAATGCAGGAAGACGAACCCCAGTTAGAGGAAGGTAAGTGCTGACATGATGGGAAGAAGATTATATCCAGGAGACCTTTATCTTACATTTATATCTGGGCTGTCAACGCAATTTTTTTTTCCTTTTTCTGAACAATCACGGACAACCAACACTTTTTACGAACACATCGGAAAACCATCCTAATAATGACTATAAGTGATTGCTGTCTGTAGTCGGATACTGATATGATCTCATTACCAGCAGTTACTGTGAGCTGGACAATGACAAGAATTACAGCCATAATAACCGGCTGAAGTGTGAACAGCCTCAAAATAATCACAGTCACATCTATTTATTTCATGGAAGCTGGAAAAAACGTGCGCTATTTTTGTGGGCTTTCAATGTCTGGAAGGTTGGCAGCCTTGATTTAAAAAATTGTAAAAGTGTAATGAAGAGGTCGTACCAAGATCACAAGTTATCCCCCGTCCACAGGAAGCTCACAGGATAGGGGATAACCTGCTGATAGGTAGTGCTGAGACCCCCGATGATCTTCAGAATGGGGGTCCTATATCCTCCCTCTGCCTGTTACTGTGGGGGTCACTCCTGCCCTGCAGTGACATCAGAATATATGGAGCTCTGATGGGGCGTGCACGGTCTGCACTTCAAACGGGTACCGCTCGGATATCTGAGCACATCAGCACAAACATCGCTCCAATCAGTCTCCTCTTCACTGCTGGGGGGTGCAATAACTTTACAGCCAGGTGAATGGAGGCACAGGACCACAGTTCTCAGATTCAGTAGGGGTCTCTGTAATGAGACCCCACCAATCAGCATATTATCCCCTGTACTATCCTGTGGACGGGGAATAATCTGTGATCTTGTTACAACCCCTTTATAGCCTAAACCTAGAAATTAATGAGAAAAGTATGAAGAAGGATAAACAATGGCGCAGTGATGATGCGGCCTCATGAGTGGTTGATGTCTATGGAACAATTACTAATATTGCCCCTTCCCTCGCCCGCACCCAGGGCACCATTACAGCTCACACACAGATGGGTAAATCACCGGATGTCACGAAATCACAGATTTCTATAGACAGACCAAAGCTTCTATATACAGATGACAATCATGTGGGGGCTGCAGGGATAGACAGAGGGGTATTCTCTGGGGGCTTCTTTAGCACCGTAGTGACCGGCCTATTTACACCTTACAGGGAACCCGTCACCACAAGATCCATGTTAGTCCCCCGCACCGTGTAATATAGCACCCCCACATGGGAGCAGCCGGGAAACAATATAGCAATAACTGAAAATATAATTTTATTCTTCGTGCCCCGCGTGCAAATGTGCCGCCTGAAGTCTAAGAGCCGTTCCAAGTGATCAGCCTTCCAAGTCAGCATATATATAAAGCCCGGCCTCTTCCACAGTCTCACTGCTCTTACAGTAAAGAACCCTTTTCTATGTTGGTGATGAAACCTGTTTTCTTCTAGACGTAGCGGATGCCCTCTTGTTACCGTCGCAGTCCTGGGTATAAACAGATCCTGGGAGAGATCCTTGTATTGTCCCCTCATGTATTTATACATAGTTATTTGGTCGCCCCTTAGCCATCTTTTCTCCAGGATGAATAATCCCAGTTTTGATGCCTCTCCAGATATTCCAGTCCCGTCATTCCATGTATTAGTTTAGTTGCTCTTCTTTGGACCCCCTCCAGCACTGTAACATCTTTCCTGAGCACCGGTGACCAGAACTGTATGCAGTATTCCATGTGGGGCCTGACAAGTGCCTTATATAGTGGGAGGATAATGTTCTCATCCCTCGCCCCTATATCTCTCTTATTGCACCCCAAGACTTTATTTGCTTTAATTAATGCAGCAGCTGACCGGCATTGATTGCTCGATTTTAGTCTACAGTCCACTAGTACCCCCAGGTCTTTTTCAATATCACTTTTCCCTAGCATTATCCCATTCAGTGTATATTGGTGACATCCGTTTCTCCTGCCCATCTGGGCCTAGATGCCATGAATACTACTTCAAGCTGCAGCTCATTGCAACAGACTCTCCTAATCCTGTAACCTCACCCCCTCTCAGTATTTCCCCGTAGTAATAGGGCCATACTAAATATGTGCCCCCCTCTATGTCCCCAATTACTAATAATGCCCTCTCAGTGGCATCAATTAATAATGGTGCCTCCTTCCATGAAATTATTGCTGGTCATTAAAATGTCAGCAAATGCTTGAATTCCTCATAATATATTGTAACTATTGTGGAACAGGTTTTCTTAGAATCCCAGATCCCATTTTCTATATAATTATACATTTCCAGGAGGAATAGCAGAGGAATAGCGCAGTGCAAAGCTCTATCAAAAGACACTGCAGCGTGTTTATTTCATGTAGAATCTAAGTAATTACTAATCTGATGAGTCTGGAGACGGACAGATCCTATATAAATACATTGTATCGTAGGCTGGAAAACAGGAAAAGCCCTTTAAAGAAATACAGTAGTAGCACAAATATCTAGAACCATCCAGAATGTAACGACCTTGTGTCCTTCTCCCATGATTCTCTCCCACAGGACTCGGGGTAACCTTTATAGATCGTCACCGATCAGATCTTGTTATTCGGATAACAGATGTGGATCCAGTTCTTCGTGATCTCCGGGACCAGAAGCTACTGACCCAGGAACAGTATGATGATGTGGTGAAAAAGCCGACAAACTGGAAGAAGATGGAAGAGCTGTGTGACGTCATCAGTCACTGGGAGGACGCTGGGAAGTATAAGGCTTATATCACACTCAGAAGACTCAACAAACATCTCATCACAGACTTGGAAGTGAAGGACAGGATGTGGAGAGAAGTAAAACTACCAAAAGTCAGGGGTAAGAATGGAAATCTGAAATCCCATTTCTAATTTGACGGTTTCTCCAGTCCCAGCTGTAAGAGCAGGAGCTCAGCTGTCATTAAATAGACAAGCGTCAGCTCCTCCTATGCTTCACACAGACCAAGCCACTATAAAAAGATGGCAGGCTCGCCTAAAACCTCTTAGTGACCACCGTAAGCATACAGATGGATGCAGTTTTTAAACACTAAAGGCCCCCCATACACATTAGGAGAAAGTCATCCTCACCCACTGATTTTGGTGGTGTTTTATGTCTGTTGTATGTCTCCCAACCCAGACACAGTTATAATTTTGCAATATATTTAAATGAGTTAGGCTAGCACCGCGTCCTTTTATGACTTCATCAGGCACCTAATGTCTTGGAAGATAGTATAATTGTTTGATTTCTAGGTTACTTTGTTTTCCTTATTAGCATAAATACCCAGATGAGCGTGCATCGCCTTATAAGTCTCCTACCTCACCTTTCAGGTGTCTTTTCACACCCCTTCTGGGTGCTGTCATTGGGAGAGACAATGCCCCCTCCCAGCCCACTCACACCATAGGTATCTCCACACTGTTTTTAGGTGCTCACCTTAAAGAGGGATGACAACCCTTTTGACCCACGTCAGAGCCCTCTCATCAGCCAAGCCAGAAACTTACTGCACGCTGATGAGGGGCAAAAACCCTGAAACAGCTGTCTGTGTATGGTTTTCTATCCTTAATGGTGAGCTTATCTAATCTTGAAAGAGTAAGAGAAAGTGCATCTAAGAGAGACTGCTTTATTCCCTTCAGTCTTCCCCAAATAACCTCTCAATACCACAGATGTTTGCTGTGGTTTAATGAACTCATTCTTTAGGGTAGAATCAGATGAGAAAGAACTGTTATTACCGGCTATACCTGAGAAGCTTGTGTCTTATGCTGCATTTCAAAGTTGGATTTGTCGTGTTGCTGTGAAATTTTTTCGTAAACTGTGTACCTTCGGTTTACTTTATCAAATCTGATGTGGACTCTTCATTTTATTGCTACCAGAAGGATCACTCAAAAAGGTATTGGTTTCATAAGAACATTAGAATTTCTACATTTATCACTACCGTTATTACTTTTACTACTGTGCGCTGCCGGGCCAGACCATGTTTTGGTGTGTTGGGGAGGAACGGCTGAGCCACTGGTGACAACCACCTTAATCTCCCACTGTTTTCCCCTTCCTAAGAGGTCTGCCTTTGACCGCCACACAAGTTACTAGCAGGTTTGTGGACAACACATACACTGAATCTGTTTATCTGTGAGCAGAAAGACAGAATAGCAGTGACTGTGAGCTGCTCTACATCATCAGGAGCCCAGCAACATCGGAGAAGTTGAGAGAGTGCAGAGAGGTTTGGGATCAGTTACCGGGCTGCCGTCCCCATACTTGGGAAACAGCACATGAGGAGGACTTTTATGTATTGTGGTGTCCATGTTGGAGACCCAACAGAAAGTCTGATGGACCGAAGTTCTACGGTGACACTGACAGAGGTTAGATGTTGTGGACACTGGGAGGACCTTGATGAGCAAGAAGTCATGGAGTAGAGGAATAAGCCATGAGTCGGAAAAACACAGAGACCTCATGGAAGGACAGGACTTGTGTGCTCACACTTTATGGACTTTGCAGACTGTGACGGACACACCTAACCATTAACTTGAGGTCCCACTGCAGAGATTTAAGTGCTGCTGTCCGAATTGACAGCAGCATTTAAAGGATTAATAACCCTGATCGGCCACGTGGCCGGTCAGAGC
Organism: Eleutherodactylus coqui; assembly: GCF_035609145.1. NCBI lineage: Eukaryota > Metazoa > Chordata > Amphibia > Anura > Eleutherodactylidae > Eleutherodactylus > Eleutherodactylus coqui. The sequence goes on from NC_089838.1 coordinate 331,036,602, forward strand.
TGTTGCCGCCGGGTGTCGGCTATAATAAACAGCCTGCATCCGCGATGTATGATGAGATGGCGATCTCTCGTCATACATACCCCACCCTGCAGGATGTAACTGTATGTCCTACAGTGGGAAGGGATTAAAGGGGGCGGTGCATATCTTTTGGGGTTTGTTGTCTAATAGTAGCACTAACGGATAAAATCCAAGGGAAGTTCCTGTGACAGAGGAAATAAGGTGAGTAACCTTTTTCCGAAAGTCTTGCATTATAGGGCAGAACCACCAAATGTGTAGATGAGAGCCAATGTTTTTATCCCCTAAAGCACAGGTAGGAGATTTCGGGATAGATGCCATAAAAATGGGATGGCACTAAATATACTCTACGTAGAACCTTTAAGGATATCTCTGTAAGACTATCTTGGCAACAATTTTTGCTCAGGCTCTCACTGCAGTGGCACCATCATTCTATAGTTAAAGAGGCATTTAAGTCTGATTCCCATTGGGTCATATAGGGTCATTTATTTTGTTGTGTTTTATTTAGTGTGTTGCATAGATGTGACAATGTGCCTGGGTAAATTGGGCAGTATTTGCATAGTACCTCCAGTGGGTTCAAGTCCACTTTAGATTCTCTGGGTACAAGGGGGGACCAAAAGTGAAATACCTGAGTTATTCTCCACCACTCTGTTGGGCAAGGTTGGAAATGGTTTCTTAAAGAGGATAGTGAGATAAGCCTACCATAAAATAAGAAGTCATATGGGGTAGTTATGTTCTTAATCTGCCACCAGATAAAGCTTGTAACTATTTGTCCTAGAGGCACTGCTGGGTTAGACAGGACCAGGGTCAGAGGGTATGGGCCAGAACGGAGCAGGAGTCATCTTGAATCGGGCCTGATGCCATAGCAAAATGGTAAAAAATTAGAGTGGGGCTGTATTTCAGAGACTAGTTGGAAGGGTGGACCTGGCCCAGAGCAGGCCAATAATAGGGACATAATTGCGTCATTTCTATGAAAACCCATAATGGGAAGTTAGGTCCTGCATAAATTGGTGGAATTTGGGCTAAACAGGCTGGCTTGTAATAGCTAAGGAGGTTAGGTACTGATAGGCCACCTTATTTCTTGTAAAGGAACGAGTTCCAAATAGGTACAACATTCTTGATAGTAATACCATTTTTGATAACCTGATGACCAAGGGGTCACAAAGTACAGGAAAAAGCCATGCTTCAGAGAAAGACCCAGACCACGTGGAAGGAGAGAAAGGCTCCCTTTCCACATGGGACTCAGTCCCGAAAGAGGACGGCATGGTGTATCTGATGCACAGATGCAAGACGTGAGACCGGCCTCGAATGACTGACCTGTGAACTCACACTTTATTGACATTGTAGACTGTGACGGACACACGTAACCGTTAATCTGAGGGTTACTATGTGTTTATATGCTAATGATGCGTACTGGTAATATGGGGGTTATTCATGGGCACTTTGTAGAGGCACAACCCACTAAGGGGAAGCTATGATATGAAGATGATGGTTTGCTGTTTTAATGTACCTTTCACTCGTATCGTGCGTGCAGTCTGTGAGGAGGCGGAGCTTTGAATCTATTAAGGAATGAGGGAGATGGTCTGTATTAATTGCAGTTTTATACCATTGTTTTATACCCATGGATCTTATGGCCACGAGGATAGTGCAATGCCACCGACCTGGAAACATTTAGTATGTAATATCCTGATGGAGACCTAATGATTCAGTTGGGATTAGAGTGCCTTTCTGAAAGCTCTAACACTGTAAGTGTGACTTGCGGTCCAGGTTATTATGCAGCGTTCCGGTACCGGCCGTCCCACGGAGCAGGAAGAGTATTCCGGGGTCAGTTCAGGAGAGTTATTAATAATATAACCATAATCTGGTCTGTCCGCTGCCGCGCCATCCTGTCCTGTTGTCCCCCCCCCCCCCCCCCTCACATGTAGACAGAATGTCCTTCTCTGCCGGCATCACTGACATCATCTGCGCTACAATGACATCATGACATTAGATTAACCCTTTCCCCTTTGTGTGATTCTTGTATTTGTCTCTACAGCTGGAGGTCACTTTATAGACCGACACAGAGAGGATCTAATTCACAGAATAACAAATGTAGATCCAGTCGTAGATGATCTGTTCCGTAAGCGTCGGCTGACAGTGGAAGAGCGGGATAATATAATGAGACGAGGAGAGCCTGAGGAGAAGATGAGACGTCTGTATGAGATTATTAGAGACCGGGATTACTGGGATAAGGAGGAAGTTTATCGCACTTTCTACAAGCACAATCCTCGTGTTATCAATGACCTGAAGATGCGGGAAGATGAACCCCAGTTAGAGGAAGGTAAGTGCTAACATGATGGGAAGAAGATTATATCCAGGAGACATTTATCTTACATTTATTGTATATCTGGGCTGTCAACCTGAATTATTCCTTTTTATGGACACATAATCCAAAAATCACAGATAACCAACATTTATTTCGGACACATTGGAAAACCATCCTAATAATGACTATAAGTGATTGCTGTCTGTAGTCGGATACTGATATGATCTCATTACCAGCAGTTACTGTGAGCTGGACAATGGCAATAATTACAGCCGTAATAACTGGCTGAAGTGTGAACAGCCTCAAAATAATCACAGACACATCTATTTATTTCATGGAAGCTGGAAAAAACGTGCGCTATTATTATGGGCTTTCAATTTCTGGAAGGTTGGCAGCCTTGATTTAAAAAATTGTATAAGTGTAATGAAGAGGTCATACCAAGATCACAAGTTATCCTCCGTCCACAGGAAGCCCACAGGATAGGGGTAACCTGCTGATAGGTAGTGCTGAGACCCCCGATGATCTTCAGAATTATATAAGGAGACTACGAGAGCCTTAGGAGAAGATGTGACGTCTGTATGCGATTATCAGAAACCAGGATTACATTGATAGGCTTATTCCACACCGGCGAGAAAATCGCGCCAAAATCAAATCCTTGTTCCTGCGATTTTGGGCATCTGTCTGCAATGCTTTTTATGGAGAATAATCTTGCATCGCTGCCGCTCACGATAAGCCGGGGTTCACACTGGGCAGATTTGCGGCGGAAATTCCGTCTGGAATTTCACTGCGGCAGATCCGCCTGCCGCCGCTAATCCTGGAATTATCCGCTCATGTGGACGAGATTTCTCAGAAATCTCGTCCACACGGGAAGGCAAATCCGCCACGGCAGCATGTTCATTTTTTTTCTTCTTCCGCTGCGGCCACCCTCTCCTCTATAGGAGCGCTGGCCGCAGGGAAAAAGTGAGCGGCCGAGCCACTTTAAAACCTGCGGCTAAGTGCTGTGGGTTTTGAAGCAGTGCTTTTCCGCGTTTTTTCGCTGCGGCCAAACCGTGAGTTTTCCGACGAGATTCCGGCGTGTGAGAACCCAGTCTAAAATCGCAGCATTTTTTAATTGCAAAAGTCAGTGGGACTTTCTAATGTTATAATCGTATTGCTTGTTGGTTGCATTGCGATACGATATAAAAAAGCCTCCTTAGGGAAACATGGGAGATTAAAAGAAAAATCGCACATCGCAGAGAGGGCCTGCACGACTTTATATCCCCTCCATTTCACATCAGTATCGCTAATGGGAAGGGAACCATTGTAAATCATTGATTTCCTAATCTGCTTTTTTACGGACTATCGCATAAGGCGAAAATCTGTGTTTTGTCGCCTGTGTGAAATCACTTATAAGAAGGAAGTTTATCTCACTTTCTATAAGCACAATCCTTGCAACTTCGATAAACTGAGGATGCAAGGAGATAAATTACAGTTCGGTCGATAGACGCTCGTGTGAATCCTGCCTGAGTTTTCACGGCTGGCCGATATACGCTACTATCTGATGCATTGGATTCCAATGCATCAGATCACACGGATATATTCCTGTGGCGTAAAAGCGCCCGGCCAGCCAATATAGTGCCGGGTGCTTTTATACTGACCAGGAAAGATAGTTCAGGAACTATCTTTCTAGCTGGAATATGGCCGCTGCCATAGACTCCTATGGAAGCCAATGACAGCGGCAGAAGAAGGGATTGGGGGGGGGGGGAGTTTAGAAGTGTGACTGCTAAACTCCCTCCCCCTTCTCTCCTCCTTTCTGCTCCTTGCTGACTTATTGCAATGGGAGGGGGTGAAGGCGGAGCTATTTGCTAAACTTCCGCCCCATCCCATTCCTCTACTGGACTCCTCATCCCACCACCTTCCCTTGCAGAGAGCCAGCGTGGGGCAGAGAGAGGGAGACATGGCGTCCCGAGCTTGGCTTTTGTGCGCCAGGTGGGGACCGTCTGAAAAGGTGGGGAAGGTTAGATTTGTGCGCCTGTTCACATGCTAGACACATCTATTTTTTTAATGGACGCTGGAAACACATGCGCTATTATAATGGACTTTCCAGGAATGTCTGGATGGTTGGCAGACCTGATTTAACCAATTGTATATGTATGATGAAGAGGTCGTACCAAGATCACAAGTTATCCCCCGTCCACAGGAAGCCCACAGGATAAGGGATAACCTGCTGATTGGTAGTGCTGAGACCCCCGATGATCTTCAGAATTGGGTTTCTGTGTCCCCCCTCTGCCTGTTACTGTGGAGGTCAGAATATATGGAGCACTGACGGGGCATTCACGGTCTGCACTTCATTTATTTCAATGGGGCTGATAGAGAAACCTAAACGGGTGGCACTCAGATATCTCAGCATTCCAAGTGAAAGTAAATAAAGCATCAGCACAACCATCATTCCAATCAGTTTCCTCTTCATTGCTGGGGGTGCAGTAACCTCGCAGTGAGGAGGATGAGGCACAGGACCACGATTCTCAGGATCAGTTTAGGTCTCAGCGATGAGACTCCCACGATAAGCAAGTTATCCCCTATTCTGTGGATATCCTGTGGATCGGGGATAGCCTGCGATCTTGTTATAACCCATTTATAGCCTAAACCTAGAAATTGATGAGAAAAGTACGAAGAAGGATAAACAATGGCGCAGTGATGATGCGGCCTCATGAGTGGTTGATGTCTATAGAACAATTACTAATATTGCCCCTTCCCCCGCACCCGGTGCACCATTACAGCTCACACACAGAGGGGTAAATTACCGGATGTCACTGAATCACAGATTTCTATAGACAGACCAAAGCTTCTACATACAGATGACCGACAATCATGTGGGGGCTGCAGGGATAGACAGAGGGATTTTCTCTGGGGGCTTATTTAACCTCTCGGTGACCGGCCTATTTTGCAGGGAACCCGTCACCACAAGATCTATGTTAGTCCCCCGCACCGTGTAATGTAGCATCCCACACATGAGAGCAGCCAGGAAACAATATAGCAATAACTTAAGATATAATAGTATTCCGCATGCCCCGCATGCAAATGTGCCACCTGAAGTCCAAGAGCCATTCCAAGTCATCAGGCCACCAAGTCTATATATATATTGTGAGGGATTAGCGTTTAGGATCGGTAGCAACCTGGGCATAAGCAGTCAGAGACAGTGACACTTGCGATAAAGTCTTTAGTCCAAGCAAACATAAAATAAAACCTGCTCGTCCGAGCACTTACTAAACAGGTAGCGTCCCTGTCTACACTCTGGTAACACAAAAATGGCTCCTGCATGCAGCCAGCCAGGTCTCTCAGACCTGCAGAGGTCTCAGCTCTCCCCTAGGCCCTGTAGGCCCAGGCTTTATATGGCCTGGTACCAGCCCCACCTGGTACGTGGGAGTGACCGTCCCACCCTTCACTTTGGCCACTCCAGGAAAAGCCGGCCCGGATTATGTGGCTTGGAGCCACTTACATACTACAACGTGTTAGTGGCTTAATGCCACTAACACTATACTGCCGGCTTCCTCCACCGAGCCCAGGCTCCTCGGTGGCACGTATCTGCCCAAGCGCTCCCCAAGACAGCATAGGAGAGCATCCTAGGTGATATATACCTGCCCTCCAGCACCTTGCCGGTCACCATCTCACATACCCTCCCCCTCTGTTCGAGTCTGTGGGGTCGGACACCTTTAGCCGCCATGCAATGCGTCCTTGATAAGGCATCGGCATTGCCCTGTAGCTTTCCGGCCCTGTGTTCTACCGAAAAGCTAAAATTTTGAAGGGTCCGGAACCATCTAGTGACTCTGGCATTTCTTTCTTTTGCCTGGGACATCCAGGTTAAGGGGGAGTGGTCTGTGATCAGCCTGAAGTGCCGACCTAGCAGGTAGTACTTTAGGGATTCCAGAGCCCACTTGATGGCTAGGCACTCCCGCTCAACGATGCTGTAATTTTTCTCCGGGGGCGTGAGCTTCCGGCTCAGATATATCACGGGATGTTCCTCTCCCTCTACTTCTTGGGACAGGACGGCTCCCAGTCCCACATCGGACGCGTCTGTTTGGACAATAAATTCTCCTTTGAAATTGGGTGTGACTAACACTGGACGTCTACAGAGGGCCCGTTTTAATTCTTGGAACGCCTTTTCTGCGTCAGGGTTCCACTTGACAATGACTGACTTACTGTTCTTGGTCAAGTCTGTTAGGGGTGCTGCTATGCTAGCAAAGTTCTGCACGAACCACCTATAGTACCCTACAATGCCTAAAAAAGCCCTCACCTGCTTTTTAGTAGTGGGTTGTGGCCAGTCCTGAACGGCTTCAATTTTATTGATCTGGGGTTTTATGATACCCCTGCCTATTACATACCCCAGGTATCGTGCTTCTTCGAGGCCTATGGCGCACTTCTTTGGGTTTGCTGTGAGCCCTGCTTTTCTAAGGGAGTTCAGTACTGCCTGTACCTTGGGTAGATGGCTGTCCCAGTCTTCGCTAAAGATGATGATATCATCTAAATATGCTGACGCATATTGATGATGGGGTTTGAGTATGATATCCATCAATCTTTGGAAGGTTGCTGGGGCTCCATGCAAACCGAAGGGTAGGCAGATGTACTGAAACAACCCTTCTGGTGTGGCAAACGCAGTCTTTTCTTTCGCGCTCTCCGTAAGGGGAACCTGCCAGTAGCCTTTAGTAAGGTCGAGAGTGGAAAAGTACCTGGCATGACCCAGTCTCTCAATTAACTCGTCCACTCTCGGCATTGGGTATGCGTCAAATTTTGACACGTCATTTAGCTTCCGGAAGTCGTTACAGAAGCGCAGAGAGCCATCAGGTTTTGGTATCAGCATGATAGGGTTGGACCATTCGCTTTTCGACTCCTCAATTACCCCGAGGTCTAGCATTTTCTTGACCTCCTCTGAGATGGCTCGTCTGCGGGCTTCTGGAACCCTGTACGGTTTCAACTGAACCTTTACCCCTGGTTCAGTTATAATGTCGTGTTTTATGACACCAGTATGCCCTGGTATATCTGAGAACACATCTGAATTACGTTGTATAAATTCCCTCGACTCTTGTTGTTGGGATTTGGACAGGCACCCTGATACACACACCTCTGGGACCGCCCCATGGGGGGTGCTCACTGCAGTCAGGGCTTCTCTGTCCTTCCATGGCTTAATTAGGTTTACATGGTACAACTGTTCTGGTTTCCGCCTACCTGGCTGGTATACCTTATAATTTACCTCTCCGACTTTCTCAATTATTTCATAGGGCCCTTGCCATTTTGCTAGGAATTTACTTTCTAGGGTGGGCACCAACACTAGTACCTGATCCCCAGGGTTGAAGGTTCTCACCTTGGCGGACCGGTTATATACCCGGCTTTGGGCTTCTTGAGCCTGCTGTAAATGTTCTCTAACAATGAGCATGACCGCCGTAATTCGATCTTGCATGAGGGAGATGAGTTCAATAACACTCCTGTAGGGGGTGGACTCGTGCTCCCAGGTCTCCTTAGCTACATCAAGGAGCCCTCGGGGATGTCTACCATAAACAAATTCAAAGGGAGAGAACCCAGTGGAGGATTGTGGGATTTCACGGATTGAGAACATTAAATATGGCAGCAGACAGTCCCAGTCCTTCCCATCCTTATTGACTACCCTTTTTAGCATGCTTTTTAGGGTCTTATTAAATCTCTCAACCAGACCATCCGTCTGTGGGTGGTACACAGACGTCCGTAAGTGCTTAATATTCAGCAGTTTACACAATTCCTTCATGACCTTTGACATAAAGGGGGTTCCTTGGTCCGTCAGGATCTCTTTTGGTATGCCCGTGCGGGAAAACGTGAAGTAGTTCCTTTGCAATACCCTTGGATGACGTATTGCGTAAAGGAACGGCTTCGGGGTAACGGGTGGCATAGTCTACAACCACTAATATATGTTGGTGACCCCGGGCAGACTTTACCAAGGGCCCAACTAGGTCCATAGCGATCCGCTCGAACGGCACCTCTATGATGGGCAAGGGCACTAAGGGGCTCCGGTAATGGGGCATAGGAGCTGTTATTTGACACTCCGGGCACGACTCACAGTAACGTTTTACATCACCATGTACCCCCGGCCAGAAAAAACGCTGAAGGATGCGTTCCTTAGTCTTTTCGCTCCCGAGATGACCTCCCAGCACATGCTTGTGCGCCAGGTCTAAGACCATCCTGCGATAAGACTGAGGTACCACCAGTTGTTCCACCACCTCCCCACGGACCTTGTCAACCTGATACAACAATTCTTGGTTGACTGCAAGGTGTGGAAACACAGTATCAGCCCCTGGAAATTGAGGCTCCCCATTCAGTACTTTAACATTTTCCCTGGCCTTTACTAAGGTAGGGTCTCGGAGCTGCTCAGTTCCGAAATTGGCACGTGAGACCTCTAAGTCAGGGGTCAGAAACACTCTTTTCTCCTTAGGGAGAGCAACTATATACTATAAACTAAATGAGGAGACTCAAATGGCCACGCACGCTCCTCTGGGTAATATGCAAATAAGGGAGATGGAATAACTCCTCCACAGTGCCACCTATTGAAAGGCAGCATTCCTTCAAGTCAAAGGCCGACTTTTTATACAAGTCTTGTTACAATGACTGGGAATTAAAAGCAACCCTGCAACCACTTCGTCCTGTACATCCGTCTCACCCGCCAGTACTGTTAAGGGAAAGTTATCCCCATCTTCTTGGGTCACCCCTACTGCTGGAACCGTACCCTCAGGGTCAAATGGTTCCGGACACACATCATACACATT